>NC_090932.1:7500-2540946 GCF_040938575.1 Ambystoma mexicanum
GTAATGAGTCCCCCATGCCACAGGACTTGAGCCCTGGCAGAACCAGTGACTTAGCTGAGCATGGCAAGTAGAACGGGTGCACCTGCGCCCTCTGGCTCCATATACTGGGTGCCTATGCATATAGTAATGAGTCCCCCATGCCACAGGACTTGAGCCCTGGCAGAACCAGTGAATAATGAGCATGGCAAGGAGAACGGGTGCACCTATGCCCTCTGCCCCCATATACTGGGTGGCTATGCATATAGTAATGAGTCCCCCATGCCACAGGACTTGAGCCCTGGCAGAACCAGTGAATAATGAGCATGGCAAGGAGAACAGGTGCACCTATGCCCTCTGCCCCCATATACTGGGTGCCAACACATGTAGTAAGGAGTCCCCATGCCACAGGACTTGAGCCCTGGCAGAACCAGTGAATAATGAGCATGGCAAGGAGAACGGGTGCACCTATGCCCTCTGCCCCCATATTCTGAGTGCCTACGCATGTAGTAATGAGTCCCCATGCCACAGGACTTGCGCACTGGCAGAACCAGTGAATAATGAGCATGGCAAGGAGAACGGGTGCACCTATGCCCTCTGCCCCCATATACTGGGTGGCTATGCATATAGTAATGAGTCCCACATGCCACAGGACTTGCGCACTGACAGAACCAGTGAACAATGAGCATGGCAAGGAGAATGGGTGCCCCTGCGCCTTCTGGCCCCATATACTGGGTGCCTGCGCATGTAGTAATGAGTCCCCATGCCACAGGACTTGCGCACTGGCAGAACCAGTGAATAATGAGCATGGCAAGGAGAACGGGTGCACCTACGCCCTCTGCCCCCATATACTGGGTGCCTATGCATGTAGTAATGAGTCCCCCATGCCACAGGACTTGAGCCCTGTCAGAACCAGTGAATAATGAGCATGGCAAGGAGAACGGGTGCCCCTACGCCCTCTGACCCCATATACTGGGTGCCTACGCATGTAGTAATGAGTCCCCCATGCCACAGGACTTGCGCACATGCAGAACCAGTGAATAATGAGCATGGCAAGGAGAACGGGTGCACCTATGCCCTCTGCCCTCATATACTGGGTGCCTATGCATGTAGTAATAAGTCCCCCATGTCACAGGACTTGAGCTCTGGCAGAAACAGTGAACAATGAGCATGGCAAGGAGAACGGGTGCACCTATGCCCTCTGCCCCCATATACTAGGTGCCTATGCATATAGTAATGAGTCCCACATGCCACAGGACTTGCGCACTGGCAGAACCAGTGATTTAGCTGAAAATGGCAAGGAGAACGGGTGCACCTATGCCCTCTGCCCCCATATACTGGGTGCCTATGCATATAGTAATGAGTCTCCCATGCCACAGGACTTGAGCCCTGGCAGAACCAGTGACCTAGATGAGCATGGCAAGGAGAACGGGTGCACCTATGCCCTCTGCCCCCATATACTGAGTGCCTATGCATATAGTAATGAGTCCCCCATGCCACAGGACTTGAGCCCTGGCAGCACCAGTGACTTAGTTGAGCATGGCAAGTAGAATGGGTGTACCTGCGCCCTCTGGCCCCATATACTGGGTGCCTATGCATGTAGTAATGACTCCCCCATGCCACAGGACTTGAGCCCTGGCCGAACCAGTGAATAATGAGCATGGCAAGGAGAACGGGTGCACCTACGCCCTCTGCCCCCATATACTGGGTGCCTACGCATGTAGTAATGAGTCCCCCATGCCATAGGACTTGCGCACTGACAGAACCAGTGAATAATGAGCATGGCAAGGAGAACGGGTGCACCTATGCCCTCTTCCCCCATATACTGGGTGCCTACGCATGTAGTAATGAGTCCCCCATGCCAGAGGACTTGAGCCCTGGCAGAACCAGTGACTTAGCTGAGCATGGCAAGGAGAACGGGTGCACCTACGCCCTCCGCCCCCATATACTGGGTGCCTATGCATATAGTAATGAGTCCCCCATGCCACAGGACTTGAGCCCTGGCAGAACCAGTGACTTAGCTGAGCATGGCAAGTAGAACGGGTGCACCTGCGCCCTCTGGCTCCATATACTGGGTGCCTATGCATATAGTAATGAGTCCCCCATGCCACAGGACTTGAGCCCTGGCAGAACCAGTGAATAATGAGCATGGCAAGGAGAACGGGTGCACCTACGCCCTCTGCCCCCATATACTGGGTGCCTACGCATGTAGTAATGAGTCCCCCATGCCACAGGACTTGCGCACTGACAGAACCAGTGAATAATGAGCATGGCAAGGAGAACGGGTGCACCTATGCCCTCTGCCCCCATATACTGGGTGCCTACGCATGTAGTAATGAGTCCCCCATGCCACAGGACTTGAGCCCTGGCAGAACCAGTGACTTAGCTGAGCATGGCAAGGAGAACGGGTGCACCTACGCCCTCCGCCCCCATATACTGGGTGCCTATGCATATAGTAATGAGTCCCCATGCCACAGGACTTGAGCCCTGGTAGATCCAGTGAATAATGAGCATGGCAAGGAGAACGGGTGCACCTATGCCCTCTGCCCCCATATACTGGGTGGCTATGCATATAGTAATGAGTCCCCATGCCACAGGACTTGAGCCCTGACAGAACCAGTGAACAATGAGCATGGCAAGGAGAACGGGTGCCCCTGCGCCCTCTGGCCCCATATACTGGGTGCCTATGCATATAGTAATGAGTCCCCCATGCCACAGGAGTTGATCCCTGGCAGAACCAGTGACTTAGCTGAGCATGGCAAGGAGAACGGGTGCACCTACTCCCTCAGCCCTCATATACTGGGTGTCTGCGCATGTAGTAATGAGTCCCCCATGCCACAGGACTTGAGCCCTGGCAGAACCAGTGAATAATGAGCATGGCAAGTAGAACGGGTGCACCTGCGCCCTCTGCCCCCATATACTGGGTGCCTATGCATATAGTAATGAGTCCCCCATGCCACAGGCGTTGAGCCCTGGCAGAACCAGTGACTTAGCTGAGCATGGCAAGGAGAACGGGTGCACCTACTCCCTCTGCCCTCATATACTGTGTGCCTATGCGTGTAGTAATGAGTCCCCCATGCCACAGGAGTTGAGCCCTGGCAGAACCAGTGACTTAGCTGAGCATGGCAAGGAGAACGGGTGCACCTACTCCCTCTGCCCCCATATACTGGGTGCCTCTGCATATAGTAATGAGTCCCCCATGCCACAGGAGTTGAGCCCTGGCAGAACCAGTGACTTAGCTGAGCATGGCAAGGAGAACGGGTGCACCTACTCCCTCTGCCCTCATATACTGTGTGCCTATGCGTGTAGTAATGAGTCCCCCTTGCCACAGGACTTGAGCCCTGGCAGGACCAGTGACTTAGCTGAGCATGGCAAGGAGAACGGGTGCACCCACGCCCTCTGCCCCCATATACTGGGTGCCATATACTGAGTGCCTACGCATGTAGTAATGAGTCCCCATGCCACAGGACTTGAGCCCTGGCAGGACCAGTGACTTAGCTGAGCATGGCAAGGAGAACGGGTGCACCCACGCCCTCTGCCCCCCATATACTGGGTGCCATATACTGAGTGCCTACGCATGTAGTAATGAGTCCCCATGCCACAGGACTTGAGCCCTGGCAGAACCAGTGACTTAGCTGAGCATGGCAAGGAGAACGGGTGCACCTACTCCCTCTGCCCCCATATACTGGGTGCCTATGCATATAGTAATGAGTCCCCCATGCCACAGGAGTTGAGCCCTGGCAGAACCAGTGACTTAGCTGAGCATGGCAAGGAGAACGGGTGCACCTACTCCCTCTGCCCTCATATACTGAGTGCCTTTGCATATAGTAATGAGTCCCCATGCCACAGGACTTGAGCCCTGGCAGGACCACTGATTTAGCTGAGCATGGCAAGGAGAACGGGTGCACCCACGCCCTCTGCCCCCCATATACTGGGTGCCATATACTGGGTGCCTGCGCATGTAGTAGTGAGTCCCCATGCCACAGGACTTGAGCCCTGGCAGAACCAGTGAATAATGAGCATGGCAAGGAGAACGGGTGCACCTATGCCCTCTGCCCCCATATACTGGGTGCCTACGCATGCAGTAATGAGTCCCCCATGCCACAGGACTTGCGCACTGACAGAACCAGTGAATAATGAGCATGCCAAGGAGAACGGGTGCACCTATGCCCTCTGCCCCCATATACTGGGTGCCTACGCATGTAGTAATGAGTCCCCCATGCCACAGGACTTGAGCCCTGGCAGAACCAGTGACTTAGCTGAGCATGGCAAGGAGAACGGGTGCACCTACGCCCTCTGCCCCCATATACTGGGTGCCTATGCATGTAGTAATGAGTCCCCCATGCCACAGGACTTGAGCCCTGGCAGAACCAGTGATTTAGCTGAGCATGGCAAGGAGAACGGGTGCCCCTACGCCCTCTGCCCTCATATACTGGGTGGCTACGCATATAGTAATGAGTCCCCCATGCCACAGGACTTGCGCACTGGCAGAACCAGTGAATAATGAGCATGGCAAGGAGAACGGGTGCACCTATGCCCTCTGCCCCCATATACTGGGTGCCTATGCATGTAGTAATGAGTCCCCATGCCACAGGACTTGCGCACTGACAGAACCAGTGAATAATGAGCATGGCAAGGAGAACGGGTGCACCTATGCCCTCTGCCCCCATATACTGGGTGGCTATGCATGCAGTAATGAGTCCCCCATGCCACAGGACTTGCGCACTGGCAGAACCAGTGATTTAGCTGAGCATGGCAAGGAGAACGGGTGACCCTACGCCCTCTGCCCCCATATACTGGGTGCCTACGCATGTAGTAATGAGTCCCCATGCCACATGACTTGAGCCTTGGCAGGACCAGTGACTTAGCTGAGCATGGCAAGGAGAACGGGTGCACCCACGCCCTCTGCCCCCCATATACTGGGTGCCTACGCATATAGTAATGAGTCCCCATGCCACAGGACTTGCGCACTGGCTGAACCAGTGATTTAGCTGAGCATGGCAAGGAGAACGGGTGCACCTACTCCCTCTGCCCTCATATACTGTGTGCATATGCGTGTAGTATTGAGTCCCCAAGCCACAGGACTTGAACCCTGGCAGGACCAGTGACTTAGCTGAGCATGGCAAGGAGAACGGGTGCACCTATGCCCTCTGCCCCCATATACTGGGTGCCTATGCATGTAGTAATGAGTCCCCATGCCACAGGACTTGCGCACTGACAGAACCAGTGAATAATGAGCATGGCAAGGAGAACGGGTGCACCTATGCCCTCTGCCCCATATACTGGGTGGCTATGCATGCAGTAATGAGTCCCCCATGCCACAGGACTTGCGCACTGGCAGAACCAGTGATTTAGCTGAGCATGGCAAGGAGAACGGGTGACCCTACGCCCTCTGCCCCCATATACTGGGTGCCTACGCATGTAGTAATGAGTCCCCATGCCACAGGACTTGAGCCCTGGCAGGACCAGTGACTTAGCTGAGCATGGCAAGGAGAACGGGTGCACCCACGCCCTCTGCCCCCCATATACTGGGTGCCTACGCATATAGTAATGAGTCCCCATGCCACAGGACTTGCGCACTGGCTGAACCAGTGATTTAGCTGAGCATGGCAAGGAGAACGGGTGCACCTACTCCCTCTGCCCTCATATACTGTGTGCCTATGCGTGTAGTAATGAGTCCCCATGCCACAGGACTTGAGCCCTGGCAGGACCAGTGACTTAGCTGAGCATGGCAAGGAGAACGGGTGCACCCACGCCCTCTGCCCCCCATATACTGGGTGCCATATACTGAGTGCCTACGCATGTAGTAATGAGTCCCCATGCCACAGGACTTGCGCACTGGCAGAACCAGTGAATAATGAGCATGGCAAGGAGAACGGGTGCACCTATGCCCTCTGCCCCCATATACTGGGTGCCTATGCATGTAGTAATGAGTCCCCCATGCCGCAGGACTTGAGCCCTGGCAGAACCAGTGAATAATGAGCATGGCAAGTAGAACGGGTGCCCCTAAGCCCTCTGCCCTCATATACTGGGTGCCTATGCATATAGTAATGAGTCCCCATGCCACAGGACTTGAGCCCTGTCAGAACCAGTGACTTAGCTGAGCATGGCAAGGAGAACGGGTGCCCCTACGCCCTCTGCCCTCATATACTGGGTGCCTACGCATGTAGTAATGAGTCCCCCATGCCACAGGACTTGAGCCCTGGCAGAACCAGTGAATAATGAGCATGGCAAGTAGAACGGGTACCCCTAAGGCCTCTGCCCTCATATACTGGGTGCCTATGCATGTAGTAATGAGTCCCCATGCCACAGGACTTGCGCACTGGCTGAACCAGTGATTTAGCTGAGCATGGCAAGGAGAACGGGTGCACCTACTCCCTCTGCCCTCATATACTGAGTGCCTATGCATATAGTAATGAGTCCCCATGCCACAGGACTTGAGCCCTGGCAGGACCAGTGACTTAGCTGAGCATGGCAAGGAGAACGGGTGCACCTACTCCCTCTGCCCTCATATACTGTGTGCCTATGCGTGTAGTAATGAGTCCCCATGCCACAGGACTTGAGCCCTGGCAGGACCAGTGACTTAGCTGAGCATGGCAAGGAGAACGGGTGCACCCACGCCCTCTGCCCCCCATATACTGGGTGCCATATACTGAGTGCCTACGCATGTAGTAATGAGTCCCCATGCCACAGGACTTGCACACTGACAGAACCAGTGAATAATGAGCATGGCAAGTAGAACGAGTGCCCCTATGCCATCTGACCCCATATACTGGGTGCCTATGCATGTAGTAATGAGTCCCCCATGCCACAGGACTTGTGCACTGGCAGAACCAGTGAATAATGAGCATGGCAAGTAGAATGGGTGCCCCTATGCCATCTGACCCCATATACTGAGTGCCTATGCATATAGTAATGAGTCCCCCATGCCACAGGACTTGAGCCCTGGCAGAACCAGTGATTTAGCTGAGCATGGCAAGTAGAGCGGGTGCACCTATGCCCTCTGCCCCCATATACTGGGTGCCTATGCATATAGTAATGAGTCCCCCATGCCACAGGACTTGAGCCCTGGCAGAACCAGTGATTTAGCTGAGCATGGCAAGTAGAGCGGGTGCACCTACTCCCTCTGCCCTCATATACTGGGTGCCTATGCATGTAGTAATGAGTCCCCATGCCACAGGACTTGCGCACTGGCTGAACCAGTGATTTAGCTGAGCATGGCAAGGAGAACGGGTGCACCTACTCCCTCTGCCCTCATATACTGAGTGCCTATGCATATAGTAATGAGTCCCCATGCCACAGGACTTGAGCCCTGGCAGGACCAGTGACTTAGCTGAGCATGGCAAGGAGAACGGGTGCACCTACTCCCTCTGCCCTCATATACTGTGTGCCTATGCGTGTAGTAATGAGTCCCCATGCCACAGGACTTGAGCCCTGGCAGGACCAGTGACTTAGCTGAGCATGGCAAGGAGAACGGGTGCACCCACGCCCTCTGCCCCCCATATACTGGGTGCCATATACTGAGTGCCTACGCATGTAGTAATGAGTCCCCATGCCACAGGACTTGCACACTGACAGAACCAGTGAATAATGAGCATGGCAAGTAGAACGGGTGCCCCTATGCCATCTGACCCCATATACTGGGTGCCTATGCATGTAGTAATGAGTCCCCCATGCCACAGGACTTGCGCACTGGCAGAACCAGTGAATAATGAGCATGGCAAGTAGAACGGGTGCCCCTATGCCATCTGACCCCATATACTGAGTGCCTATGCATATAGTAATGAGTCCCCCATGCCACAGGACTTGAGCCCTGGCAGAACCAGTGATTTAGCTGAGCATGGCAAGTAGAGCGGGTGCACCTATGCCCTCTGCCCCCATATACTGGGTGCCTATGCATATAGTAATGAGTCCCCCATGCCACAGGACTTGAGCCCTGGCAGGACCAGTGACTTAGCTGAGCATGGCAAGGAGAACGGGTGCACCCACGCCCTCTGCCCCCCATATACTGGGTGCCATATACTGAGTGCCTACGCATGTAGTAATGAGTCCCCATGCCACAGGACTTGCACCCTGTTTATCTAGTTAACATTTGAAGACCTGAAAAGTGCTTACTTCCCAGCCTCAA
Organism: Ambystoma mexicanum; assembly: GCF_040938575.1. Lineage (NCBI taxonomy): Eukaryota > Metazoa > Chordata > Amphibia > Caudata > Ambystomatidae > Ambystoma > Ambystoma mexicanum. Next base: position 15,605 of record NC_090932.1, read on the forward strand.
GATGTCCCAGATAAATAGGCTGGATTGCACTACAAGGCTGGCAGGGCTTGGACCGGCCTATAGGGCATTAGGGCAATGCCCAAACCAAAAACACAAAATGCCGGTGTGAGACAGTGTTTTGGGTCAAAGTGGGGCATCCGGAAAAATTTGCAAAATATAATCACACACAAGACAGCACATAGTACCAACAAGTAAGGACACAGTGAGTGCTCAGCCAGAGAGGTACACAGATTCACGTGGCACACAAAGCTACAAAGGGGCACTTGCACCAGAAACAGGCCCACTCTCACCCATGCACTGCACATAGACCTCTCTCTCACACACACAGATATACAGGCCCACTCTCACACATGCACTGCACATAGACCTCTCTCTCCCACACACACAGATATACAGGCCCACTCTCACACATGCACTGCACATAGACCTATCTCTCCCACACAGACAGATATACAGGCCCACTCTCACACATGCACTGCACATAGACCTCTCTCTCACACACACAGATATACAGGCCCACTCTCACACATGTACTGCACATAGACCTCTCTCTCCCACACAGACAGATATACAGGCAGAGACGTCTTTATGGGAGGGCAAAAGGGGCACTTGCCCCGGGCCCCCACCCTGGAGGGGGCCCCAAGAAGGAGCCTTCTTAAATAAAAAAAAGTCAGTTTCCCTAAATCAACAAAATGAAGTGTCACACATCAGGATTTTCTATGGTGTGCTTCTAAGACTAAACCTATTTTCTGTCTGTTGTTGACAAGTACATGTTGTTCTGATCTTTTCATCCTGTAATGCTATGTGCAATGTGGTATACATAGTTTGGTGGCACAACACCTTTCTGTGGGGATTATATTGATCATGTGCAATAGCCAAAGTTGAAATACATTTTGATAAATTTGAGTGCCGCTGTGGTTCAGAGGATAGCTCAGTGTGTTGAGCACTCATTGCTGAGATATGCGTTCATATGCAAGATTACAATGCCAAATTGCAGCAAGTCCGACTCAGTGTTTCGAATGTATGAAGTTGTTAAGCCTGCATGTGTATGTACTTTGTTTTATTGCACTCAAGGTGTTATTATCACCGATGTAACTGCACCAGATAGCGTTTGCTATAGAAACTAACATAGCGTCAGTATGGTGAAGGTCTTGAAATTGGTTTGTTTAGATGGGGAGTTCTAAAACCTAGGCAGGCACCTCTAATGATGTCAATAAAGTGTTAGAGGTGTTTATGTATCCAAATTCCAGACTGTGGAACCAAAGCGTTCATGCTTGCATCCTGGCTTTGCCAACAGATGATACTGTGATCCTGGAAAAATCTTATATTACTGACAGTACTGCACTGCCTTCTATGAAAAGGTTTACTTCTCACATACTGGTGGCATTGTTTGGCCAATTACCTGATCTTTCCTATCATGTAGGCCATTTGAGTGGAAGGAGTTCTAGACACAAGAGAGCAAACAAGATATTGCAGGTTTCTTACAAGCATATTTTAAGGTCTGCTTATGTGACAACAAAACGGTTTGCTTTTTCGTACAATTCAAAGGTTTTTCTGCACCTTTTTAAATACCATTGCCCAAGCCTGTGTTTGGGGTGTATTTAAAGCTTTAAAATACAAAAGAGAAACCTATCTGAAATCTTTTAGGAACACATAGGTAGTCTCAGGAGGATAGCTCAGGGGCAACGTGCTTGCCTTGGAAGCAAGCCGACACTTAGCAACACAGGTTCAATCCCCAGGTCCCCGCTTGGAAAAATCTTGGTATTAAGCTTATTATAAATAACCTATCCTATCACATCCATTAGTATGCTGGTATTTATATACTTTCCTTGATGATGGAGACAATGAAGCGAGAATAATTCCCATTTTGCATATGTTTCTATAACGTTTTGTTTTTTAAAATGTTTATATTGGGTTATGTGATTTTTATATTTTCCAAGTCAGTTCTGTAAAATGGGATTATTTTAGTTCAGGGTAAAAACTAGAAAAGAAATTGGTAAAGAGCATAAATTGCAGAGTGGGTACGAATCCCATCTTCACCTCTTAATCAATTTGTGATCCTGGGTATCTCATTTAATCTTGTATTTCCTCACCTGTCAAAATTGCAAGTCCCTAAACCTTTCAAAATGGTCAGCCCTTAAGAGTGATTTCGTTCTCAGGGTATGATCTTTAAAAAAGACTCACTCATGGTTTCACTGGCTACATATAGTGTTGCTTCCTCTATAATGATAGTGAGCATTGATATATTACACACCACAGCCACCTGCTTCTTTGCTTTCGAATGGCAACACTGCTTGAAAACTATGTCCCACTTATAATCTCAGTCTGTTTGGATATGGACACCTTCTTCAAATCGTCATCCACTCTCTATGCGATGGTATGTGTAGTTTTATCATTGCTTCCCGTTGCTCGCCTGCTTGAGCACCTTTGCTGTCTCTGAGGCAGCTAATCTGAGTCGTTTGACTATTCTATATTACGTGTACCTTTGTCATAAAATCTGTGTCCCGCAGTTATACTATGTCCAGTATACCTTCCACGTGGCTGCTATTGATGAAATGTTTGCTGTACCTATGCTTGAACATAAGTACCCTTGTCGTAGACTGCTAATGTTGCCCTTTATTTGCTGCTTGTTTATCACTCTGATCACAACATGAATGAAGAGGGTAAGGTATCTGAAAGGGAATTTACCATGTTTATATTGATCTCTGCGAGGCAGCGTATCAAGCTATAGGTTGTTATCGTGACACGGGGTGCGGCGCACTAGATATTCTATATCCCTTAATTACTTTGTTCTGTTGGAGGGGGGCCCCAGAGGTGTCCGTGCCCCGGGCCGCCAAATTGCTTAAGATGGCCCTGTATACAGGCCCACTCTCAGCCATGCAATGCACATAGACCTCTCTCTCCCACACACACATATACAGGCCCACTCTCACACATGCACTGCACATAGACCTCTTTCTCACACACACACAGATATACAGGCCCACTCTCACACATGCACTGCACATAGACCTCTCTCTCTCACACACACATATATACAGACCCACTCTCACCCATGCACTGCACATAGACCTCTCTCTCACACACCCATATATATATACAGGCCCACTCTCACACATGCACTACACATAGACCTCTCTCTCTCACAGACACACAGATATACAGGCCCACACACACAGATATACAGGCCCACTATCACACATGCACTGCACATAGACCTCTCTCCCACACACACAGATATACAGGCCCACTCTCACACATGCACTGCACATAGACCTCTCTCCCACACACACAGATATACAGGCCCACTCTCACACATGCACTGCACATAGACCTCTCTCTATCACACACACAGATATACAGGCACACTTTCACCCATGCAATGCACATAGACCTCTCTCTATCACACACACAGATATACAGGCCCACTCTTACACATGCACTGCACATAGACCCCCCTCTCTCACACACACAAACAGATATACAGGCCCACTCTCACACATGCACTGCACATAGACCTCTCTCTCCCACACAAAGATATACAGGCACGCTCTCACACATGCACTGCACATATATCTCTCTCTCTCTCTCTCTCTCTCTCTCACACACACAGATATACAGGCCCACTCTCACACATGCACTGCACATAGACCTCTCTCTCTCTCACACACACAGATATACAGGCCCGCTCTCAGACATGCACTGCACATAGACCTCTCTCTCTCTCTCACACACAGATATACAGGCCCACTCTCACGCATGCACTGCACATAGACCTCTCTCTCTCACACACACAGATATACAGGCCCACTCTCACACATGCACTGCACATAGACCTCTCTCTATCACACACACAGATATACAGGCCCACTCTCAAACATGCACTACACATAGACCTCTCTCTCTCTCACACACACAGATATACAGGCCCACTCTCACACATGCACTGCACATAGACCTCTCTCTCTCACACACACACAGATATACAGGCCCACTCTCACACATGCACTGCACATAGACCTCCCTCTTTATCACATACACAGATATACAGGCCCACTCTCACACATGCACTGCACATAGACATCTCTCTCACACATGAACTGCACATAGACCTCTCTCTCACACACACACACAGATATACAGGCCCACTCTCACACATGCACTGCACATAGACCTCCCTCTTTATCACACACACAGATGTACAGGCCCACTCTCACACATGCACTGCACATAGACATCTCTCTCACACATGAACTGCACATAGACCTCTCTCCCACACACACAGATATACAGGCCCACTCTCACACATGCACTGCACATAGACCTCTCTCTATCACACACACAGATATACAGGCACACTTTCACCCATGCAATGCACATAGACCTCTCTCTATCACACACACAGATATACAGGCCCACTCTTACACATGCACTGCACATAGACCCCCCTCTCTCACACACACAAACAGATATACAGGCCCACTCTCACACATGCACTGCACATAGACCTCTCTCTCCCACACAAAGATATACAGGCACGCTCTCACACATGCACTGCACATATACCTCTCTCTCTCTCTCTCTCACACACAGATATACAGGCCCACTCTCACACATGCACTGCACATAGACCTCTCTCTCTCTCACACACACAGATATACAGGCCCGCTCTCAGACATGCACTGCACATAGACCTCTCTCTCTCTCTCACACACAGATATACAGGCCCACTCTCATGCATGCACTGCACATAGACCTCTCTCTCTCACACACACAGATATACAGGCCCACTCTCACACATGCACTGCACATAGACCTCTCTCTATCACACACACAGATATACAGGCCCACTCTCAAACATGCACTACACATAGACCTCTCTCTCTCTCACACACACAGATATACAGGCCCACTCTCACACATGCACTGCACATAGACCTCTCTCTCTCACACACACACAGATATACAGGCCCACTCTCACACATGCACTGCACATAGACCTCCCTCTTTATCACATACACAGATATACAGGCCCACTCTCACACATGCACTGCACATAGACATCTCTCTCACACATGAACTGCACATAGACCTCTCTCTCACACACACAGATATACAGGCCCACTCTCACACATGCACTGCACATAGACCTCTCTCCCACACACACAGATATACAGGCCCACTCTCACCCATGCAATGCACATAGACCTCTCTCTCCCACACACAGATATACAGGCCCACTCTCACACATGCACTGCACATAGACCTCTCTCTCACACACACAGATATACAGGCCCACTCTCACACATGCACTGCACATAGACCTCTCTCTCTCACACACACAGATATACAGGCCCACTCTCACACATGCACTGCACATAGACCTCTCTCTCTCACACACACAGATATACAGGCCCACTCTCACACATGCACTGCACATAGACCTCTCTCTCACACACACACACACAGATATACAGGCCCAGTCACACATGCACTGCACATAGACCTCTCTCTCACACACACAGGTATACAGGCCCACTCACACACGAACTGCACATAGACCTCTCTCTCACACACACAGATATACAGGCCCACTCTCACCCATGCAATGCCCATAGACCTCTCTCTCCCACACACAGATATACAGGCCCACTCTCAAACATGCACTGCACATAGACCTCTCTCTCACACACACACAGATTTACAGGCCCACTCTCCCACATGCACTGCACATAGACCTCTTTCTCGCACACACACACAGATATACAGGCCCACTCTCACGCATGCACTGCACATAGACCTCTCTCTTTATCACATACACAGATATACAGGCCCACTCTCACAGATGCACTGCACATAGACCTCTCTCCCACACACACAGATATACAGGCCCACTCTCACCCATGCAATGCACATAGACCTCTCTCTCCCACACACATATATACAGGCCCACTCTCACACATGCACTGCACATAGACCTCTCTCTCACACACACCGATATACAGGCCCACTCTCACACATGCACTGCACATAGACCTCTCTCTCTCACACACACACAGATATACAGGCCCACTCTCACACATGCACTGCACATAGACCTCTCTCTATCACACACACAGATATAAAGGCCCACTCTCACACATGCACTGCACATAGACCTCTCTCTCTCACACACACAGATATACAGGCCCACTCTCACACATGCACTGCACATAGACCTCTCTCTCTCACACACAAACAGATATACAGGCCCACTCTCACACATGCACTGCACATAGACCTCTCTCTCACACACACAGGTATACAGGCCCACTCACACATGAACTGCACATAGACCTCTCTCTCACACACACAGATATACAGGACCACTCTCAGACACGCACTGCACATAGACCTCTCTCCCACACACACAGATATACAGGCCCACTCTCACCCATGCAATGCCCATAGACCTCTCTCTCCCACACACAGATGTACAGGCCCACTCTCACACATGTACTGCACATAGACTTCTCTCTCTCACACACACAGATATACAGGCCCACTCTCCCACATGCACTGCACATAGACCTCTCTCTCGCACACACACACAGATATACAGGCCCACTTTCACACATGCACTGCACATAGACCTCTCTCTATATCACATACACAGATATACAGGCCCACTCTCACCCATGCAATGCACATAGACCTCTCTCTCCCACACACAGATATACAGGCCCACTCTCACACATGCACTGCACATAGACCTCTCTCTCTCTCTCTCTCTCTCTCTCTCTCTCTCTCTCACACACACAGATATACAGGCCCACTCTCACACATGCACTGCACATAGACCTCTCTCTCTCTCACACACAGATATACAGGCCCACTCTCACACATGCACTGCACATAGACCTCTCTCTATCACACACACAGATATACAGGCCCACTCTCACACATGCACTGCACATAGACCTCTCTCTCTATCACACACACAGATATACAGGCCCACTCTCACACATGCACTGCACATAGACCTCTCTCTCTCTCACACACACAGATATACAGGACCACTCTCACACATGCACTGCACATAGACCTCTCTCTCTCACACACAGGTATACAGGCCCACTCACACATGAACTGCACATAGACCTCTCTCTCACACACACAGATATAGAGGGCCACTCTCACACATGCACTGCACATAGACCTCTCTCCCCCACACACAGATATACTGGCCCACTCTCACACATGCAATGCACATAGACCTCTCTCTCCCACACACAGATATGCAGGCCCACTCTCACACATGCACTGCACATAGACCTCTCTCTCTCACACACACACAGATATACAGGCCCACTCTCACACATGCACTGCACATAGACCTCTCTCTCACACACACACACAGATATACAGGCCCACTCTCACACATGCACTGCACATAGACCTCTCTCTTTATCACATACACAGATATACAGGCCCACTCTCACACATGCACTGCACATAGACCTCTCTCTCACACACACAGGTATACAGGCCCACTCTCACACATGAACTGCACATAGACCTCTCTCTCACACACACAGATATACAGGCCCACTCTCACACATGCACTGCACATAGACCTCTCTCTCTCACACACACAGATAAACAGGCGCACTCTCACACATGCACTGCACATAGACCGCTCTCTATCACACACACAGATATACAGGCCCACTATCACACATGCACTGCACATAGACCTCTCTCTCTCACACACACAGATATACAGGTCCACTCTCACACATGTACTGCACATAGACCTCTCTCTCACACACACACAGATATACAGGCCCACTCTCACACATGCACTGCACATAGACCTCTCTCTCACACACACAGGTATACAGGCCCACTCTCACACATGAACTGCACATAGACCTCTCTCTCACACACACAGATATACAGGCCCACTCTCACACATGCACTGCACATAGACCTCTCTCCCACACACACAGATATACAGGCCCACTCTCACACATGCACTGCACATAGACCCCTCTCTCCCACACACAGATATACAGGCCCATTTCACAAATGCACTGCATAGACCTCTCTCCCCCACACTGACAGATATACAGGCCCACTCTCAGCCATGCAATGTACATAGACCTCTCTCTCCCACACACAGATATACAGGCCCGCTCTCACACATGCACTGCACATAGACCTCTCTCTCTCACACACACAGATATACAGGCCCACTCTCACACATGCACTGCACATAGACCTCTCTCTCTCTCACACACATATATACAGACCCACTCTCACCCATGCACTGCACATAGACCTCTCTCTCACACACACATATATATATACAGGCCCACTCTCACACATGCACTGCACATAGACCTTGCTCTCACAGACACACAGATATACAGGCCCACACACACAGATATACAGGCCCACTATCACACATGCACTGCACATAGACCTCTCTCCCACACACACAGATATACAGGCCCACTCTCACACATGCACTGCACATAGACCTCTCTCCCACACACACAGATATACAGGCCCACTCTCACAGATGCACTGCACATAGACCTCTCTCTATCACACACGCAGATATACAGGCCCACTCTCACCCATGCACTGCACATAGATCTCCCTCTCTCTCTCTGTCTCACACACACACACACACACACACACACACACACACACACACACACACACACACACACACACACACACACACACACACACACACACACACACACACACACACACACAGATATACAGGCCCACTCTCACACATGCACTGCACATAGACCTCTCTCTCCCACACAAAGATATACAGGCACACACTCACACATGCACGGCACATAGACCTCTCTCTCTCACACACACAGATATACAGGCCCACTCCCACACATGCACTGCACAAAGACCTCTCTCTCCCACACACACAGATATACAGGCCCGCTCTCACACATGCACTGCACATAGACCTCTCATCCACACACACAGATATACAGGTCCGCTCTCACACATGCACTGCACATAGACCTCTCTTCCACACACACACAGATATACAGGCCCACTCTCACACACACACACTGCACATAGAACTCTCTCTATCACACACACAGAAATATAGGCCCACTCTCACCCATGCACTGCACATAAACCTCTCTCTCACACACACAGACACAGATATATAGGCCCACTCTCACACATGCACTGCACATAGACCTCTATCTCTCACACACACACAGATCCAGGCCCACTCTCACACATGCTCTGCACATAGACCTCTCTCTCCCACACACACAGATATGCAGGCCCACTCTCGCACATGCACTGCACATAGACCTCTCTCTATCACACACACAGATATACAGGCCCACTCTCACACATGCACTGCACATAGACCTCTCTCTCACACACAAAGATATACAGGCCTGCGTTCACACATGCATTGCACATAGACCTCTCTCTCACACACAAAGATATACAGGCCCACTCTCGCACATGCTCTGCACATAGACCTCTCTCTCCCACACACACAGATATACAGGCCCACTCTCACACATGCACTGCACATAGACCTCTCTCTCTCACACACACAGATATACAAGCCCGCTCTCACACATGCACTGCACATAGACCTCTCTCTCCCACACACACAGATATAGAGGCCCACTCTCACCCATGCAATGCACATAGACCTCTCTCTCCCACACACAGATATACAGGCCCACTCTCACCCATGCACTGCACATAGCCCTCTCTCTCCCACACACAGATATACAGGGCAAGTCTCACACATGCACTGCACATAGACCTCTCTCTCTCACACATACACACACACACACACACACACACACACACACACAGATATACAGGCCCACTCTCACACATGTACTGCACATAGACCTCTCTCTCTCACACACACACACAGATATACAGGCCCACTCTCAAACATGCACTGCACATAGACCTCTCTCTCTCCCACACACAGATATACAGTCCCACTCTCGCACATGCACTGCACATAGACCTCTCTCTCACACACAAAGATATACAGGCCTGCTCTCACACATGCATTGCATATAGACCTCTCTCTCTCTCACACACACACACAGATATACAGGCCCACTCTCACCCGTGCACTGCACAGAGACTTCTGTCTCTCTCACACACACATATATACAGGCCCACTCTCACACACGCACTGCACATAGACCTCTCTCTCTCACACACAAACAGATATACAGGCCCACTCTCACACATGCACTGCACATAGACCTCTCTCTCACACACACAGGTATACAGGCCCACTCACACATGAACTGCACATAGACCTCTCTCTCGCACACACACACAGATATACAGGCCCACTTTCACACATGCACTGCACATAGACCTCTCTCTATATAACATACACAGATATACAGGCCCACTCTCACCCATGCAATGCACATAGACCTCTCTCTCCCACACACAGATGTACAGGCCCACTCTCACACATGCACTGCACATAGACCTCTCTCTCTCTCTCTCTCTCTCTCACACACACAGATATACAGGCCCACTCTCACACATGGACTGCACATAGACCTCTTTCTCTCTCACACACAGATATACAGGCCCACTCTCACACATGCACTGCACATAGACCTCTCTCTATCACACACACAGATATACAGGCCCACTCTCACACATGCACTGCACATAGACCTCTCTCTCTCTCTCACACACACAGATATACAGGCCCACTCTCACACATGCACTGCACATAGACCTCTCTCTCTGACACACACACAGATATACAGGCCCACTCTCACACATGCACTGCACATAGACCTCTCTCTCACACACACAGGTATACAGGCCCACTCACACATGAACTGCACATAGACCTCTCTCTCACACACACAGATATACAGGCCCACTCTCACACATGCACTGCACCTAGACCTCTCTCCCACACACACAGATATACTGGCCCACTCTCACCCATGCAATGCACATAGACCTCTCTCTCCCACACACAGATATGCAGGCCCACTCTCACACATGCACTGCACATAGACCTCTCTCTCTCTCACACACACAGATATACAGGCCCACTCTCACACATGCACTTCACATAGACCTCTCTCTCACACACACACAGATATACAGGCCCACTCTCACATATGCACTGCACATAGACCTCTCTCTTTATCACATACACAGATATACAGGCCCACTCTCACACATGCACTGCACATAGACCTCTCTCTCACACACACAGGTATACAGGCCCACTCTCACACATGAACTGCACATAGACCTCTCTCTCACACACAGATATACAGGCCCACTCTCACACATGCACTGCACATAGACCTCTCTCTCTCACACACACAGATATACAGGCTCACTCTCACACATGCACTGCACATAGACCGCTCTCTATCACACACACAGATATACAGGCCCACTATCACACATGCACTGCACATAGACCTCTCTCTCTCACACACACAGATATACAGGTCCACTCTCCCACATGTACTGCACATAGACCTCTCTCTCTCTCACACACACACAGATATACAGGCCCACTCTCACACATGCACTGCACATAGACCTCTCTCTCACAAACACAGGTATACAGGCCCACTCTCCCACATGAACTGCACATAGACCTCTCTCTCACACACACAGATATACAGGCCCACTCTCACACATGCACTGCACATAGACCTCTCTCCCACACACACACATATACAGGCCCACTCTCACACATGCACTGCACATAGACCCCTCGCTCCCACACACAGATATACAGGCCCACTTCACACATGCACTGCACATAGACCTCTCTCTCACACACACATATATATATACAGGCCCACTCTCACACATGCACTGCACATAGACCTTGCTCTCACAGACACACAGATATACAGGCCCACACACACAGATATACAGGCCCACTCTCACACATGCACTGCACATAGACCTCTCTCCCACACACACAGATATACAGGCCCACTCTCACACATGCACTGCACATAGACCTCTCTCTATCACACACGCAGATATACAGGCCCACTCTCACCCATGCACTGCACATAGACCTCCCTCTCTCTCTCTCACACACACACACACACACACACACACACACACACACACACACACACACACACACACACACACACACACACACACACACACACACACACACACACACACAGATATACAGGCCCACTCTCACACATGCACTGCACATAGACCTCTCTCTCCCACACAAAGATATACAGGCCCACTCTCACACATGCACTGCACATAGACCTCTCTCTCTCTCTCTCTCTCACACACACAGATATACAGGCCCACTCTCACACATGCACTGCACATAGACCTCTCTCTCTCTCACACACAGAAATACAGGCCCACTCTCACACATGCACTGCACATAGACCTCTCTCTATCACACACACAGATATACAGGCCCACTCTCACACATGCACTGCACATAGACCTCTCTCTCTCTCTCACACACACAGATATACAGGCCCACTCTCACACATGCACTGCACATAGACCTCTCTCTATATAACATACACAGATATACAGGCCCACTCTCACCCATGCAATGCACATAGACCTCTCTCTCCCACACACAGATGTACAGGCCCACTCTCACACATGCACTGCACATAGACCTCTCTCTCTCTCACACACACAGATATACAGGCCCACTTTCACACATGCACTGCACATAGACCTCTCTCTATATAACATACACAGATATACAGGCCCACTCTCACCCATGCAATGCACATAGACCTCTCTCTCCCACACACAGATGTACAGGCCCACTCTCACACATGCACTGCACATAGACCTCTCTCTCTCTCTCTCTCTCTCTCTCTCTCACACACACAGATATACAGGCCCACTCTCACACATGCACTGCACATAGACCTCTCTCTCTCTCACACACAGATATACAGGCCCACTCTCACACATGCACTGCACATAGACCTCTCTCTATCACACACACAGATATACAGGCCCACTCTCACACATGCACTGCACATAGACCTCTCTCTCTCTCTCACACACACAGATATACAGGCCCACTCTCACACATGCACTGCACATAGACCTCTCTCTCTGACACACACACAGATATACAGGCCCACTCTCACACATGCACTGCACATAGACCTCTCTCTCACACACACAGGTATACAGGCCCACTCACACATGAACTGCACATAGACCTCTCTCTCACACACACAGATATACAGGCCCACTCTCACACATGCACTGCACCTAGACCTCTCTCCCACACACACAGATATACTGGCCCACTCTCACCCATGCAATGCACATAGACCTCTCTCTCCCACACACAGATATGCAGGCCCACTCTCACACATGCACTGCATATAGACCTCTCTCTCTCTCACACACACAGATATACAGGCCCACTCTCACACATGCACTGCACATAGACCTCTCTCTCACACACACACAGATATACAGGCCCACTCTCACATATGCACTGCACATAGACCTCTCTCTTTATCACATACACAGATATACAGGCCCACTCTCACACATGCACTGCACATAGACCTCTCTCTCACACACACAGGTATACAGGCCCACTCTCACACATGAACTGCACATACACCTCTCTCTCACACACAGATATACAGGCCCACTCTCACACATGCACTGCACACAGACCTCTCTCTCTCTCTCTCTCTCACACACACACAGATACAGGCCCACTCTCACACATGCACTGCACATAGACCTTTCTCTCCCACACACACAGACATACAGGCCCACTCTCACACATGTACTGCAAATAGACCTCTCTCTCTCACACACGCAGATATACAGGCCCACTCTCACACATGCACTGCACACAGACCTCTCTCTCTCACACACACAGATATACAGGCCCACTCTTACACATGCACTGCACATAGACCTCTCTCTCTCTCACACACACACACACACAGATATACAGGCCCACTCTCACACATTCACTGCACATAGACCTCTCTCACACACACACAGATACAGGCCCACTCTCACACATGCACTGCACACAGACCTCTCACTCTCTCTCACACACACACAGATACAGGCCCACTCTCACACATGCACTGCACATAGACCTTTCTCTCCCACACACACAGACATACAGGCCCACTCTCACACATGTACTGCAAATAGACCTCTCTCTCTCACACACGCAGATATACAGGCCCACTCTCACACATGCACTGCACATAGACCTCTCTCTCCCACACACACAGATATACAGGCCCACTCTCACACATGGACTGCACATAGACCTCTCTCTCCCACACACACAGATATACAGGCCCACTCTCACCCATGCACTGCACATAGACCTCTCTCTAACTTCTTCCTTGTATTGCTGTTGTTGCGGCTATAGCTTCAGTGAAAGCTGGACTTCTTCCTTGTTTTGCTATGGTTCCGGCTATAGCTTCAGTGAAAGCTGGAATTCTTCTTTGCGCTGCTGTTGTTGCAGCTATAGCTTCAGTGAAAGCTGGACTTCTTCCTTGTGCTGCTGTTGTTGCGGCTATGGCTTCAGTGAAAGCTGGACTTCTTCCTTGTGTTGCTGTTGTTGCGGCTATAGCTTCAGTGAAAGCTGGACCTCTTCCTTGTGTTGCTTTTGTTGCGGCTATGGCTTCAGCTAGACATTTTCCTTGTGTTGCTGTTGTTGCAGCTATAGCTTCAGTGAAAACTGGATGTCTTCCTTGTGTTGCTGTTGTTGCAGCTATAGCTTCAGTGAAAGCTGGACTTCTTAATTGTGTTGCTGTTGTTGCGGCTATAGCTTCAGTGAAAGCTAGACTTCTTCCTTGTGTTGCTGTTGTTGCGGCTATAACTTCAGTGACAGCTGGACTTCTTCCTTGTGTTGCTCTTGTTGCGGCTATAGTTTCAGTGAAAGCTGGACGTCGTCCTTGTATTGCCGTGGTTGCGGCTACAGCTTCAGTGAAAGCTGGACTTCTTCCTTGTGTTGCTGTTGCTGCAGCTACAGCTTCAGAGAAAGCTGGACTTCTTCCTTGTGTTGCTGGTGTTGCGGCTATAGCTTCAGTGATATGATATGATATGATATGGCATTTATAATGCGCCTATACACAAGTGTTTCAAGGCGCGACGAGGCAAGGGGGGGGGACAAAGGGAGGACAGACAACGATCCTACTAGGGCAAGTGTCATTCAGATCGCGCAAGTGCATGGGAAGGGGGGAAAAGGAAAAGTGCGCGGGGGGAGGGAGAGGGGAAAGTGCAGTACATGGGAAAAAGTGGAATAAATAAGAAAATAAATAAACGGCCAGATGGTGGCAAGTGCAAGGAAGTGCAGACAAAACTGCTGGTAGGGGGACTGTAGGGATACAGAACAACGGTCCCCAGGTGCAGGGGTTGCCAGGGAGGCAGTGCAAGTGGGCAATTGACGGGGCCTGGGCCAGCGATCAGAAAGTGTGGCCAGGTAACCCAGGCAGTTTCAGTCAGGAAATCAGAGGGGGAGAGAAAACAGAGGCAAAGAGGAAGGTTTTGATGTGCTTCCGAAACCGGAGATGGTTCTCCTCAAGTTTCAGGGAGGCAGGAAGGCTGTTCCAGAGAGAAGCCCCAGCCGAAGAGAGTAATCTGCCACCAACTCGTTGCTTGGAGAAGCAACTGACACTGAGGGAGTTGGAGGCGGATGAGCGAAGAGCTCGAGAAGGAAGATATTTAGGAAGAGAGTGTTGAAGATATTTCGGCCCCAGGCCCCAGAAGGCCTTGTGTACAATGCAGAGGGTTTTGAACTTAATCCTTGCAGCCATTGGGAGCCAGTGCAGGGATTTCAGTCCTGGAGAGATACGATCCCTGAGCTTGAAGCCAAGGACAAGTCTCACAGTCCTGTTCAGCATAAGTTGCAGAGGGTGGAGAGTAGAGGCAGGCAGATTTAGATAGAGGCTGTCACAATAGTCCAGACTAGAGAGGACCAGGGCTCGGGAGACAGTGAGATTCTGGGGAAGGAGAGGAAAGCAAAAGCTAGACTTCTTCCTTGTGTTGCTGTTGTTGCAGTTATAGCTTCAGTGAAAGCAGGACTTCTTACTTTTAATGCTGTTGTTGCAGCTTCTTCTTCAGTGAAAGCTGGACTTCTTACTTGTGTTGCAGTTGTTGCGGCTATAGCTTCACTGAAAGCTGGACTTCTTCCTTGTGTTGCTGTTGTTACGGCTATAGCTTCAGTGAAGACGGGATACCTTCCTTGCGTTGCTGTTGTTGTGGCTATAGCTTCAGTGAAAGCTTGACTTCTTACTTGTGTTGCTGTTGTTGCTGCTATACCTTCAGTGAAAGCTGGATTTCTTCCTTGTGTTGCTGTTGTTGGGGCTATAGCTTCAGTGAACACTGGAATTCTTCCTTGTGTTGCTGTTGTTGCGGCTATAACTTCAGTGAAAGCTGGACTTCTTCCATGTGTTGCTGTTGTTGCAGTTATAGCTTCAGTTAAAGCTGGACTTCTTCCTTGTGTTGCTGTTGTTGCAGCTATAGCTTCAGTGAAAGCTGGACCTCTTCCTTGTGTTGCTGTTGTTGCAGCTGTAGCTTCAGTGAAAGCTGGATTTGTTCCTTGTGTCGCTGTTGTTGCGGCTATAGCTTCAGTGAAAGATGGATTTGTTCCTTGTGTCGCTGTTGTTGCGGCTATAGCTTCAGTGAAAGCTGGACTTCTTCCTTGTGTTGCTGTTGTTGCGGCTATAGCTTCAGTGAAAGCTGGACATCTTTCTTGTGTTGCTGTTGTTGCGGCTGTAGCTTCAGTGAAAGCTGGACTTCTTCCTTGTTTTGCTGTTGTTGGGGCTTCTTCTTCAGTGAAAGCTAGACTTCTTCCTTGTGATGCTGTTGTTGCGGCTATAGCTTCAGTGAAAGCTGGACTTCTTCCTTGTGTTGCTGTTGTTGCGGCTATAGCTTCACTGAAAGCTGGACCTCTTCCTTGTGTTGCTGTTGTTGCGGCTATAGATTCAGAGAAAGCTGGATTTCGTCCTTGTGTTGCTGTTTTTGCAGCAATAGCTTCAGTGAAAGCTGGACTTCTTCCTTGTGTTGCTGTTGTTGCAGCTATAGCTTCAGTGAAAGCTGGACTTCTTCCTTGTGTTGCTGTTGTTTTGCGGCTACAGCATCAGCGAAAGCTGGACTTCTTCCTTGTGTTGCTGTTGCTGCGGCTATAGCTTCAGTGAAAGCTAGACTTCTTCCTTGTGTTGCTGTTGTTGCGGCTATAGCTTCAGTGAAAGCTAGACTTCTTCCTTGTGTTGCTGTTGTTGTGGCTATATGCTTCAGTGAATGCTGGACTTTTTTCTTGTGTTGATGTTGTTGCAGCTATAGCTTCAGTGAAAGCTGGACTTCTTCCTTGTAATGCTGTTGTTGCAGCTTCTTCTTCAGTGAAAGCTGGACTTCTTCCTTGTGTTGCTGTTGTTGCAGCTATAGCTTCAGTGAAAACGGGACACGTTCCTTGCGTTGCTGTTGTTGTGGCTATAGCTTCAGTGAAAGCTTGACTTCTTACTTGTGTTGCTGTTGTTGCGGCTATAGCTTCAGTGAAAGCTGGACTACTTCCATGTGTTGCTGTTGTTGCGGTTGTAGCTTCAGTGAAAGCTGGACCTCTTCTTTGTGTTGCTGTTGTTGTGGCTATCGCTTCAGTGAAAGCTTAACTCCTTCCTTGTGTTGCTGTTGTTGCGGCTATAGCTTCAGTGAAAGCTGGACTTATTCCATGTGTTGATGTTGTTGCCGTTATAGCTTCAGTTAAAGCTGGACTTCTTCCTTGTGTTGCTGTTGTTGCAGCTATAGCTTCAGTGAAAACGGGGCACGTTCCTTGCGTTGCTGTTGTTGTGGCTATAGCTTCAGTGAAAGCTTGACTTCTTACTTGTGTTGCTGTTGTTGCGGCTATAGCTTCAGTGAAAGCTGGACTTCTTCCATGTGTTGCTGTTGTTGCCGTTATAGCTTCAGTTAAAGCTGGACTTCTTCCTTGTGTTGCTGTTGTTGCCGTTATAGCTTCAGTGAAAGCTGGACCTCTTCTTTGTGTTGCTGTTGTTGCGGCTATCGCTTCAGTGAAAGCTTGACTTCTTCCTTGTGCTGCTGTTGTTGCGGCTATAGCTTCAGTGAAAGCTGGACTTCTTCCATGTGTTGCTGTTGTTGCCGTTATAGCTTCAGTTAAAGCTGGACTTCTTCCTTGTGTTGCTGTTGTTGCGGTTAGAGCTTCAGTGAAAGCTGGACCTCTTCTTTGTGTTGCTGTTGTTGCGGCTATCACTTCAGTGAAAGCTGGACTTCTTACTTGTGTTGCTGTTGTTGCGGCTATAGCTTCAGTGAAATCTGGACTTCTTACTTGTGTTGCTGTTGTTGCAGCTATAGCTTCAGTGAAAGCTGGACTTCTTACTTGTGTTGCTGTTGTTGCGGCTATAGCTTCAGTGAAAGCTGGACTTCTTACTTGTGTTGCTGTTGTTGCGGCTATAGCTTCAGTGAAAGCTGGACTTCTTACTTATGTTGCTGTTGTTGCGGCTATAGCTTCAGTGAAAGCTGGACTTCTCCTTTGTGTTGCTGTTGTTGCGTCTATCGCTTCAGTGAAAGCTGGACTTCTTCCTTGTGTTGCTGTTGTTGCGGCTATAGCTTCAGTGAAAGCTCGACTTCTTCCATCTGTTGCTGTTGTTGCCGTTATAGCTTCAGTTAAAGCTGGACTTCTTCCTTGTGTTGCTGTTGTTGCGGTTATAGCTTCAGTGAAAGCTGGACCTCTTCTTTGTGTTGCTGTTGTTGCGGCTATCGCTTCAGTGAAAGCTGGACTTCTTACTTGTGTTGCTGTTGTTGCGGCTATAGCTTCAGTGAAAGCTGGACTTCTTACTTGTGTTGCTGTTGTTGCGGCTACAGCTTCAGTGAAAGCTGGACTTCTTACTTGTGTTGCTGTTGTTGCGGCTAGCTTCAGTGAAAGCTGGACTTCTTCTTTGTGTTGCTGTTGTTGCGGCTATCGCTTCAGCGAAAGCTGGACTTCTTCCTTGTGTTGCTGTTGTTGCGGCTATAGCTTCAGTGAAAGCTGGACTTCTTCCATGTGTTGCTGTTGTTGCCGTTATAGCTTCAGTTAAAGCTGGACTTCTTCCTTGCGTTGCTGTTGTTGCGGTTATAGCTTCAGTGAAAGCTGGACCTCTTCTTTGTGTTGCTGTTGTTGCGGCTACAGCTTCAGTGAAAGCTTGACTTCTTCCTTGTGTTGCTGTTGTTGCGGCTACAGCTTCAGTAAAAGCTGGACTTCTTCCTTGTGTTGCTGTTGTTGCGGCTATAGCTTCAGTGAAAGCTGGACTTCTTCCTTGAGTTGCTGTTGTTGCGGCTATAGCTTCAGTGAAAGCTGGACTTCTTACTTGTGTTGCTGTTGTTGCGGCTATAGCATCAGTGAAAGCTGGACTTCTTACTTGTGTTGCTGTTGTTGCAGCTATAGCTTCAGTGAAAGCTGGACTTCTTACTTGTGTTGCTGTTGTTGCGGCTATAGCTTCAGTGAAAGCTGGACTTCTTACTTGTGTTGCTGTTGTTGCAGCTATAGCTTCAGTGAAAGCTGGACTTCTTACTTGTGTTGCTGTTGTTGCGGCTATAGCTTCAGTGAAAGCTGGACTTCTTCCTTGTGTTGCTGTTGTTGCGGCTATCGCTTCAGTGAAAGCTGGACTTCTTACTTGTGTTGCTGTTGTTGCGGCTATAGCTTCAGTGAAAGCTGGACTTCTTCTTTGTGTTGCTGTTGTTGCGGCTGTCGCTTCAGTGAAAGCTGGACTTCTTCCATGTGTTGCTGTTGTTGCGGTTATAGCTTCAGTGAAAGCTGGACCTCTTCTTTGTGTTGCTGTTGTTGCGGCTATCGCTTCAGTGAAAGCTGGACTTGTTACTTGTGTTGCTGTTGTTGCGGCTATAGCTTCAGTGAAAGCTGGACTTGTGTTGCTGTTGTTGCGGCTATAGCTTCAGTGAAAGCTGTACTTCTTACTTGTGTTGCTGTTGTTGCGGCTATAGCTTCAGTGAAAGCTGGACTTCTTACTTGTGTTGCTGTTGTTGCGGCTATAGCTTCAGTGAAAGCTGGACTTCTTCCTTGTGTTGCTGTTGTTGCGGCTACAGCTTCAGTGAAAGCTAGACTTCTTCCTTGAGTTGCTGTTGTTGCGGCTATAGCTTCAGTGAAAGCTGGACTTCTTACTTGTGTTGCTGTTGTTGCGGCTATAGCTTCAGTGAAAGCTGGACTTCTTCTTTGTGTTGCTGTTGTTGCGGCTATCGTTTCAGTGAAAGCTGGACTTCTTCCTTGTGTTGCTGTTGTTGCGGCTATAGCTTCAGTGAAAGCTGGACTTCTTCCATGTGTTGCTGTTGTTGCTGTTATAGCTTCAGTTAAAGCTGGACTTCTTCCATGTGTTGCTCTTGTTGCGGTTATAGCTTCAGTGAAAGCTGGACCTCTTCTTTGTGTTGCTGTTGTTGCGGCTATCGCTTCAGTGAAAGCTGGACTTCTTACTTGTGTTGCTGTTGTTGCGGCTATAGCATCAGTGAAAGCTGAACTTCTTACTTGTGTTGCTGTTGTTGCGGCTATAGCTTCAGTGAAAGCTGGACTTCTTACTTGTGTTGCTGTTGTTGCGGCTATAGCTTCAGTGAAAGCTGGACTTCTTCTTTGTGTTGCTGTTGTTGCGGCTATCGCTTCAGTGAAAGCTGGACTTCTTCCTTGTGTTGCTGTTGTTGTGGCTATATCTTCAGTGAAAGCTGAACTTCTTCCTTGTGTTGCTGTTGTTGTGGTTATAGCTTCAGTGAAAGCTGGACCTCTTCTTTGTGTTGCTGTTGTTTCGGCTATCGCTTCAGTGAAAGCTTGACTTCTTCCTTGTGTTGCTGTTATAGCGGCTACAGCTTCAGTCAAAGCTAGACGTCTTCCTTGTGTTGCTGTTGTTGCGGCTATAGCTTCAGTGAAAGCTGGACTTCTTCCTTGTGTTGCTGTTGTTGCGGCTATAGCTTCAGTGAAAGCTAGACTTCTTCCTTGTGTTGCTGTTGTTGCGGCTATAGCTTCAGTGAAAGCTAGACTTCTTTCTTGTGTTGCTGTTGTTGCAGCTATAGCTTCAGTGAAAACGGGACACGTTCCTTGCGTTGCTGTTGTTGTGGCTATAGCTTCAGTGAAAGCTTGACTTCTTCCTTGTGTTGCTGTTGTTGCGGCTACAGCTTCAGTGAAAGCTGGACTTCTTCCTTGAGTTGCTGTTGTTGCGGCTATAGCTTCAGTGAAAGCTGGACTTCTTACTTGTGCTGCTGTTGTTGCGGCTATAGCTTCAGTGAAAGCTAGACTTCTTCCTTGAGTTGCTGTTGTTGCGGCTATCGCTTCAGTGAAAGCTTGACTTCTTCCTTGTGTTGCTGTTATAGCGGCTACAGCTTCAGTCAAAGCTAGACTTCTTCCTTGTGTTGCTGTTGTTGCGGCTTATAGCTTCAGTGAAAGCTGGACTTCTTCCTTGTGTTGCTGTTGTTGCGGCTATAGCTTCAGTGAAAGCTAGACTTCTTCCTTGTGTTGCTGTTGTTGCGGCTATAGCTTCAGTGAAAGCTAGACGTCTTCCTTGTGTTGCTGTTGTTGCAGCTATAGCTTCAGTGAAAACGGGACACGTTCCTTGCGTTGCTGTTGTTGTGGCTATAGCTTCAGTGAAAGCTTGACTTCTTCCTTGTGTTGCTGTTGTTGCGGCTACAGCTTCAGTGAAAGCTGGACTTCTTCCTTGAGTTGCTGTTGTTGCGGCTATAGCTTCAGTGAAAGCTGGACTTCTTACTTGTGCTGCTGTTGTTGCGGCTATAGCTTCAGTGAAAGCTAGACTTCTTCCTTAAGTTGCTGTTGTTGCGGCTAGAGCTTCAGTGAAATATGGACTTCTTACTTGTGTTGCTGTTGTTGCGGCTATAGCTTCAGTGAAAGCTGGACTTCTTACTTGTGTTGCTGTTGTTGCGGCTATAGCTTCAGTGAAAGCTGGACTTCTTACTTGTGTTGCTGTTGTTGCAGCTATAGCTTCAGTGAAAGCTGGACTTGTGTTGCTGTTGTTGCGGCTATAGCTTCAGTGAAAGCTGGACTTCTTACTTGTGTTGCTGTTGTTGCGGCTATAGCTTCAGTGAAAGCTGGACTTCTTACTTGTGTTGCTGTTGTTGCGGCTATAGCTTCAGTGAAAGCTGGACTTCTTACTTGTGTTGCTGTTGTTGCAGCTATAGCTTCAGTGAAAGCTGGACTTCTTACATGTGTTGCTGTTGTTGCGGCTATAGCTTCAGTGAAAGCTGGACTTCTTCCTTGTGTTGCTGTTGTTGCGGCTATCGCTTCAGTGACAGCTGGACTTCTTACTCTTGTTGCTGCTGTTGCGGCTATAGCTTCAGTGAAAGCTGGACTTCTTCTTTGTGTTGCTGTTGTTGCGGCTATCGCTTCAGTGAAAGCTGGACTTCTTCCATGTGTTGCTGTTGTTGCGGTTATAGCTTCAGTGAAAGCTGGTCCGCTTCTTTGTGTTGCTGTTGTTGCGGCTATAGCTTCAGTGAAAGCTGGACTTCTTCCTTGTGTTGCTGTTGTTGCGGCTATAGCTTCAGTGAAAGCTAGACTTCTTCCTTGTGTTGCTGTTGTTGCGGCTATACCTTCAGTGAAAGCTAGACTTCTTCCTTGTGTTGCTGTTGTTGCAGCTATAGCTTCAGTGAAAACGGGACACGTTCCTTGCGTTGCTGTTGTTGTGGCTATAGCTTCAGTGAAAGCTTGACTTCTTCCTTGTGTTGCTGTTGTTGCGGCTACAGCTTCAGTGAAAGCTGGACTTCTTCCTTGAGTTGCTGTTGTTGCGGCTATAGCTTCAGTGAAAGCTGGACTTCTTACTTGTGCTGCTGTTGTTGCGGCTATAGCTTCAGTGAAAGCTGGACTTCTTACTTGTGTTGCTGTTGTTGCGGCTATAGCTTCAGTGAAAGCTGGACTTCTTACTTGTGTTGCTGTTGTTGCAGCTATAGCTTCAGTGAAAGCTGGACTTCTTACTTGTGTTGCTGTTGTTGCGGCTATAGCTTCAGTGAAAGCTGGACTTCTTCCTTGTGTTGCTGTTGTTGCGGCTATCGCTTCAGTGAAAGCTGGACTTCTTACTTTTGTTGCTGTTGTTGCGGCTATAGCTTCAGTGAAAGCTGGACTTCTTCTTTGTGTTGCTGTTGTTGCGGCTATCGCTTCAGTGAAAGCTGGACTTCTTCCATGTGTTGCTGTTGTTGCGGTTATAGCTTCAGTGAAAGCTGGTCCGCTTCTTTGTGTTGCTGTTGTTGCGGCTATAGCTTCAGTGAAAGCTGGACTTCTTACTTGTGTTGCTGTTGTTGCAGCTATAGCTTCAGTGAAAGCTGGACTTCTTACTTGTGTTGCTGTTGTTGCGGCTATAGCTTCAGTGAAAGCTGGACTTCTTCCTTGTGTTGCTGTTGTTGCGGCTATCGCTTCAGTGAAAGCTGGACTTCTTACTTTTGTTGCTGTTGTTGCAGCTATAGCTTCAGTGAAAGCTGGACTTCTTACTTGTGTTGCTGTTGTTGCGGCTATAGCTTCAGTGAAAGCTGGACTTCTTCCTTGTGTTGCTGTTGTTGCGGCTATCGCTTCAGTGAAAGCTGGACTTCTTACTTGTGTTGCTGTTGTTGCGGCTATAGCTTCAGTGAAAGCTGGACTTCTTCTTTGTGTTGCTGTTGTTGCGGCTATCGCTTCAGTGAAAGCTGGACTTCTTCCATGTGTTGCTGTTGTTGCGGTTATAGCTTCAGTGAAAGCTGGACCTCTTCTTTGTGTTGCTGTTGTTGCGGCTATCGCTTCAGTGAAAGCTGGACTTGTTACTTGTGTTGCTGTTGTTGCGGCTATAGCTTCAGTGAAAGCTGGACTTGTGTTGCTGTTGTTGCGGCTATAGCTTCAGTGAAAGCTGGACTTCTTACTTGTGTTGCTGTTGTTGCGGCTATAGCTTCAGTGAAAGCTGGACTTCTTACTTGTGTTGCTGCTGTTGCGGCTATAGCTTCAGTGAAAGCTGGACTTCTTCCTTGTGTTGCTGTTGTTGCGGCTACAGCTTCAGTGAAAGCTAGACTTCTTCCTTGAGTTGCTGTTGTTGCGGCTATAGCTTCAGTGAAAGCTGGACTTCTTACTTGTGTTGCTGTTGTTGCGGCTATAGCTTCAGTGAAAGCTGGACTTCTTCTTTGTGTTGCTGTTGTTGCGGCTATCGTTTCAGTGAAAGCTGGACTTCTTCCTTGTGTTGCTGTTGTTGCGGCTATAGCTTCAGTGAAAGCTGGACTTCTTCCATGTGTTGCTGTTGTTGCTGTTATAGCTTCAGTTAAAGCTGGACTTCTTCCATGTGTTGCTCTTGTTGCGGTTATAGCTTCAGTGAAAGCTGGACCTCTCCTTTGTGTTGCTGTTGTTGCGGCTATCGCTTCAGTGAAAGCTGGACTTCTTACTTGTGTTGCTGTTGTTGTGGCTATAGCATCAGTGAAAGCTGGACTTCTTACTTGTGTTGCTGTTGTTGCGGCTATAGCTTCAGTGAAAGCTGGACTTTTTACTTGTGTTGCTGTTGTTGCGGCTATAGCTTCAGTGAAAGCTGGACTTCTTCTTTGTGTTGCTGTTGTTGCGGCTATCGCTTCAGTGAAAGCTGGACTTCTTCCTTGTGTTGCTGTTGTTGCGGCTATATCTTCAGTGAAAGCTGGACTTCTTCCTTGTGTTGCTGTTGTTGTGGTTATAGCTTCAGTGAAAGCTGGACCTCTTCTTTGTGTTGCTGTTGTTGCGGCTATCGCTTCAGTGAAAGCTTGACTTCTTCCTTGTGTTGCTGTTATAGCGGCTACAGCTTCAGTCAAAGCTAGACTTCTTCCTTGTGTTGCTGTTGTTGCGGCTATAGCTTCAGTGAAAGCTAGACTTCTTTCTTGTGTTGCTGTTGTTGCAGCTATAGCTTCAGTGAAAACGGGACACGTTCCTTGCGTTGCTGTTGTTGTGGCTATAGCTTCAGTGAAAGCTTGACTTCTTCCTTGTGTTGCTGTTGTTGCGGCTACAGCTTCAGTGAAAGCTGGACTTCTTCCTTGAGTTGCTGTTGTTGCGGCTATAGCTTCAGTGAAAGCTGGACTTCTTACTTGTGCTGCTGTTGTTGCGGCTATAGCTTCAGTGAAAGCTAGACTTCTTCCTTGAGTTGCTGTTGTTGCGGCTATCGCTTCAGTGAAAGCTTGACTTCTTCCTTGTGTTGCTGTTATAGCGGCTACAGCTTCAGTCAAAGCTAGACTTCTTCCTTGTGTTGCTGTTGTTGCGGCTTATAGCTTCAGTGAAAGCTGGACTTCTTCCTTGTGTTGCTGTTGTTGCGGCTATAGCTTCAGTGAAAGCTAGACTTCTTCCTTGTGTTGCTGTTGTTGCGGCTATAGCTTCAGTGAAAGCTAGACTTCTTCCTTGTGTTGCTGTTGTTGCAGCTATAGCTTCAGTGAAAACGGGACACGTTCCTTGCGTTGCTGTTGTTGTGGCTATAGCTTCAGTGAAAGCTTGACTTCTTCCTTGTGTTGCTGTTGTTGCGGCTACAGCTTCAGTGAAAGCTGGACTTCTTCCTTGAGTTGCTGTTGTTGCGGCTATAGCTTCAGTGAAAGCTGGACTTCTTACTTGTGCTGCTGTTGTTGCGGCTATAGCTTCAGTGAAAGCTAGACTTCTTCCTTAAGTTGCTGTTGTTGCGACTAGAGCTTCAGTGAAAGATGGACTTCTTACTTGTGTTGCTGTTGTTGCGGCTATAGCTTCAGTGAAAGCTGGACTTCTTACTTGTGTTGCTGTTGTTGCGGCTATAGCTTCAGTGAAAGCTGGACTTCTTACTTGTGTTGCTGTTGTTGCAGCTATAGCTTCAGTGAAAGCTGGACTTGTGTTGCTGTTGTTGCGGCTATAGCTTCAGTGAAAGCTGGACTTCTTACTTGTGTTGCTGTTGTTGCGGCTATAGCTTCAGTGAAAGCTGGACTTCTTACTTGTGTTGCTGTTGTTGCGGCTATAGCTTCAGTGAAAGCTGGACTTCTTACTTGTGTTGCTGTTGTTGCAGCTATAGCTTCAGTGAAAGCTGGACTTCTTACTTGTGTTGCTGTTGTTGCGGCTATAGCTTCAGTGAAAGCTGGACTTCTTCCTTGTGTTGCTGTTGTTGCGGCTATCGCTTCAGTGAAAGCTGGACTTCTTACTTTTGTTGCTGTTGTTGCGGCTATAGCTTCAGTGAAAGCTGGACTTCTTCTTTGTGTTGCTGTTGTTGCGGCTATCGCTTCAGTGGAAGCTGGACTTCTTCCATGTGTTGCTGTTGTTGCGGTTATAGCTTCAGTGAAAGCTGGTCCGCTTCTTTGTGTTGCTGTTGTTGCGGCTATAGCTTCAGTGAAAGCTGGACTTCTTCCTTGTGTTGCTGTTGTTGCGGCTATAGCTTCAGTGAAAGCTAGATTTCTTCCTTGTGTTGCTGTTGTTGCGGCTATACCTTCAGTGAAAGCTAGACTTCTTCCTTGTGTTGCTGTTGTTGCAGCTATAGCTTCAGTGAAAACGGGACACGTTCCTTCCGTTGCTGTTGTTGTGGCTATAGCTTCAGTGAAAGCTTGACTTCTTCCTTGTGTTGCTGTTGTTGCGGCTACAGCTTCAGTGAAAGCTGGACTTCTTCCTTGAGTTGCTGTTGTTGCGGCTATAGCTTCAGTGAAAGCTGGACTTCTTACTTGTGCTGCTGTTGTTGCGGCTATAGCTTCAGTGAAAGCTACACTTCTTCCTTGAGTTGCTGTTGTTGCGGCTAGAGCTTCAGTGAAAGCTGGACTTCTTACTTGTGTTGCTGTTGTTGCGGCTATAGCTTCAGTGAAAGCTGGACTTCTTACTTGTGTTGCTGTTGTTGCGGCTATAGCTTCAGTGAAAGCTGGACTTCTTACTTGTGTTGCTGTTGTTGCGGCTATAGCTTCAGTGAAAGCTGGACTTGTGTTGCTGTTGTTGCGGCTATAGCTTCAGTGAAAGCTGGACTTCTTACTTGTGTTGCTGTTGTTGCGGCTATAGCTTCAGTGAAAGCTGGACTTCTTACTTGTGTTGCTGTTGTTGCGGCTATAGCTTCAGTGAAAGCTGGACTTCTTACTTGTGTTGCTGTTGTTGCAGCTATAGCTTCGGTGAAAGCTGGACTTCTTACTTGTGTTGCTGTTGTTGCGGCTATAGCTTCAGTGAAAGCTGGACTTCTTCCTTGTGTTGCTGTTGTTGCGGCTATCGCTTCAGTGAAAGCTGGACTTCTTACTTGTGTTGCTGTTGTTGCGGCTAGAGCTTCAGTGAAAGCTGGACTTCTTACTTGTGTTGCTGTTGTTGCGGCTATAGCTTCAGTGAAAGCTGGACTTCTTACTTGTGTTGCTGTTGTTGCGGCTATAGCTTCAGTGAAAGCTGGACTTCTTACTTGTGTTGCTGTTGTTGCGGCTATAGCTTCAGTGAAAGCTGGACTTGTGTTGCTGTTGTTGCGGCTATAGCTTCAGTGAAAGCTGGACTTCTTCCTTGTGTTGCTGTTGTTGCGGCTATAGCTTCAGTGAAAGCTAGATTTCTTCCTTGTGTTGCTGTTGTTGCGGCTATACCTTCAGTGAAAGCTAGACTTCTTCCTTGTGTTGCTGTTGTTGCAGCTATAGCTTCAGTGAAAACGGGACACGTTCCTTCCGTTGCTGTTGTTGTGGCTATAGCTTCAGTGAAAGCTTGACTTCTTCCTTGTGTTGCTGTTGTTGCGGCTACAGCTTCAGTGAAAGCTGGACTTCTTCCTTGAGTTGCTGTTGTTGCGGCTATAGCTTCAGTGAAAGCTGGACTTCTTACTTGTGCTGCTGTTGTTGCGGCTATAGCTTCAGTGAAAGCTACACTTCTTCCTTGAGTTGCTGTTGTTGCGGCTAGAGCTTCAGTGAAAGCTGGACTTCTTACTTGTGTTGCTGTTGTTGCGGCTATAGCTTCAGTGAAAGCTGGACTTCTTACTTGTGTTACTGTTGTTGCGGCTATAGCTTCAGTGAAAGCTGGACTTCTTACTTGTGTTGCTGTTGTTGCGGCTATAGCTTCAGTGAAAGCTGGACTTTTTACTTGTGTTGCTGTTGTTGCGGCTATAGCTTCAGTGAAAGCTGGACTTCTTCTTTGTGTTGCTGTTGTTGCGGCTATCGCTTCAGTGAAAGCTGGACTTCTTCCTTGTGTTGCTGTTGTTGCGGCTATATCTTCAGTGAAAGCTGGACTTCTTCCTTGTGTTGCTGTTGTTGTGGTTATAGCTTCAGTGAAAGCTGGACCTCTTCTTTGTGTTGCTGTTGTTGCGGCTATCGCTTCAGTGAAAGCTTGACTTCTTCCTTGTGTTGCTGTTATAGCGGCTACAGCTTCAGTCAAAGCTAGACTTCTTCCTTGTGTTGCTGTTGTTGCGGCTATAGCTTCAGTGAAAGCTAGACTTCTTTCTTGTGTTGCTGTTGTTGCAGCTATAGCTTCAGTGAAAACGGGACACGTTCCTTGCGTTGCTGTTGTTGTGGCTATAGCTTCAGTGAAAGCTTGACTTCTTCCTTGTGTTGCTGTTGTTGCGGCTACAGCTTCAGTGAAAGCTGGACTTCTTCCTTGAGTTGCTGTTGTTGCGGCTATAGCTTCAGTGAAAGCTGGACTTCTTACTTGTGCTGCTGTTTTTGCGGCTATAGCTTCAGTGAAAGCTAGACTTCTTCCTTGAGTTGCTGTTGTTGCGGCTATCGCTTCAGTGAAAGCTTGACTTCTTCCTTGTGTTGCTGTTATAGCGGCTACAGCTTCAGTCAAAGCTAGACTTCTTCCTTGTGTTGCTGTTGTTGCGGCTTATAGCTTCAGTGAAAGCTGGACTTCTTCCTTGTGTTGCTGTTGTTGCGGCTATAGCTTCAGTGAAAGCTAGACTTCTTCCTTGTGTTGCTGTTGTTGCGGCTATAGCTTCAGTGAAAGCTAGACTTCTTCCTTGTGTTGCTGTTGTTGCAGCTATAGCTTCAGTGAAAACGGGACACGTTCCTTGCGTTGCTGTTGTTGTGGCTATAGCTTCAGTGAAAGCTTGACTTCTTCCTTGTGTTGCTGTTGTTGCGGCTACAGCTTCAGTGAAAGCTGGACTTCTTCCTTGAGTTGCTGTTGTTGCGGCTATAGCTTCAGTGAAAGCTGGACTTCTTACTTGTGCTGCTGTTGTTGCGGCTATAGCTTCAGTGAAAGCTAGACTTCTTCCTTAAGTTGCTGTTGTTGCGACTAGAGCTTCAGTGAAAGATGGACTTCTTACTTGTGTTGCTGTTGTTGCGGCTATAGCTTCAGTGAAAGCTGGACTTCTTACTTGTGTTGCTGTTGTTGCGGCTATAGCTTCAGTGAAAGCTGGACTTCTTACTTGTGTTGCTGTTGTTGCAGCTATAGCTTCAGTGAAAGCTGGACTTGTGTTGCTGTTGTTGCGGCTATAGCTTCAGTGAAAGCTGGACTTCTTACTTGTGTTGCTGTTGTTGCGGCTATAGCTTCAGTGAAAGCTGGACTTCTTACTTGTGTTGCTGTTGTTGCGGCTATAGCTTCAGTGAAAGCTGGACTTCTTACTTGTGTTGCTGTTGTTGCAGCTATAGCTTCAGTGAAAGCTGGACTTCTTACTTGTGTTGCTGTTGTTGCGGCTATAGCTTCAGTGAAAGCTGGACTTCTTCCTTGTGTTGCTGTTGTTGCGGCTATCGCTTCAGTGAAAGCTGGACTTCTTACTTTTGTTGCTGTTGTTGCGGCTATAGCTTCAGTGAAAGCTGGACTTCTTCTTTGTGTTGCTGTTGTTGCGGCTATCGCTTCAGTGGAAGCTGGACTTCTTCCATGTGTTGCTGTTGTTGCGGTTATAGCTTCAGTGAAAGCTGGTCCGCTTCTTTGTGTTGCTGTTGTTGCGGCTATAGCTTCAGTGAAAGCTGGACTTCTTCCTTGTGTTGCTGTTGTTGCGGCTATAGCTTCAGTGAAAGCTAGATTTCTTCCTTGTGTTGCTGTTGTTGCGGCTATACCTTCAGTGAAAGCTAGACTTCTTCCTTGTGTTGCTGTTGTTGCAGCTATAGCTTCAGTGAAAACGGGACACGTTCCTTCCGTTGCTGTTGTTGTGGCTATAGCTTCAGTGAAAGCTTGACTTCTTCCTTGTGTTGCTGTTGTTGCGGCTACAGCTTCAGTGAAAGCTGGACTTCTTCCTTGAGTTGCTGTTGTTGCGGCTATAGCTTCAGTGAAAGCTGGACTTCTTACTTGTGCTGCTGTTGTTGCGGCTATAGCTTCAGTGAAAGCTACACTTCTTCCTTGAGTTGCTGTTGTTGCGGCTAGAGCTTCAGTGAAAGCTGGACTTCTTACTTGTGTTGCTGTTGTTGCGGCTATAGCTTCAGTGAAAGCTGGACTTCTTACTTGTGTTGCTGTTGTTGCGGCTATAGCTTCAGTGAAAGCTGGACTTATTACTTGTGTTGCTGTTGTTGCGGCTATAGCTTCAGTGAAAGCTGGACTTGTGTTGCTGTTGTTGCGGCTATAGCTTCAGTGAAAGCTGGACTTCTTACTTGTGTTGCTGTTGTTGCGGCTATAGCTTCAGTGAAAGCTGGACTTCTTACTTGTGTTGCTGTTGTTGCGGCTATAGCTTCAGTGAAAGCTGGACTTCTTACTTGTGTTGCTGTTGTTGCAGCTATAGCTTCGGTGAAAGCTGGACTTCTTACTTGTGTTGCTGTTGTTGCGGCTATAGCTTCAGTGAAAGCTGGACTTCTTCCTTGTGTTGCTGTTGTTGCGGCTATCGCTTCAGTGAAAGCTGGACTTCTTACTTGTGTTGCTGTTGTTGCGGCTAGAGCTTCAGTGAAAGCTGGACTTCTTACTTGTGTTGCTGTTGTTGCGGCTATAGCTTCAGTGAAAGCTGGACTTCTTACTTGTGTTGCTGTTGTTGCGGCTATAGCTTCAGTGAAAGCTGGACTTCTTACTTGTGTTGCTGTTGTTGCGGCTATAGCTTCAGTGAAAGCTGGACTTGTGTTGCTGTTGTTGCGGCTATAGCTTCAGTGAAAGCTGGACTTCTTACTTGTGTTGCTGTTGTTGCGGCTATAGCTTCAGTGAAAGCTGGACTTCTTACTTGTGTTGCTGTTGTTGCGGCTATAGCTTCAGTGAAAGCTGGACTTCTTACTTGTGTTACTGTTGTTGCGGCTATAGCTTCAGTGAAAGCTGGACTTCTTACTTGTGTTGCTGTTGTTGCGGCTATAGCTTCAGTGAAAGCTGGACTTCTTCCTTGTGTTGCTGTTGTTGCGGCTATCGCTTCAGTGAAAGCTGGACTTCTTACTTGTGTTGCTGTTGTTGCGGCTATAGCTTCAGTGAAAGCTGGACTTCTTCTTTGTGTTGCTGTTGTTGCGGCTATCGCTTCAGTGAAAGCTGGACTTCTTCCATGTGTTGCTGTTGTTGCGGTTATAGCTTCAGTGAAAGCTGGACCTCTTCTTTGTGTTGCTGTTGTTGCGGCTATCGCTTCAGTGAAAGCTGGACTTGTTACTTGTGTTGCTGTTGTTGCGGCTATAGCTTCAGTGAAAGCTGGACTTCTTACTTGTGTTGCTGTTGTTGCGGCTATAGCTTCAGTGAAAGCTGGACTAGTTCCTTGTGTTGCTGTTGTTGCGGCTATAGCTTCAGTGAAAGCTGGACTTCTTCTTTGTGTTGCTGTTGTTGCGGCTATAGCTTCAGTGAAAACTGAACTTCTTCCTTGTGTTGCTGTTGTTGCGGCTATAGCTTCAGTGAAAGCTGGACTTTTTCCATGTGTTGCTGTTGTTGCCGTTATAGCTTCAGTTAAAGCTGGACTTCTTCCTTGTGTTGCTGTTGTTACGGCTATAGCTTCAGTGAAAGCTAGACTTCTTCCTTGTGCTGCTGTTGTTGCGGCTACAGCTTCAGTGAAAGCTAGACTTCTTCCTTGAGTTGCTGTTGTTGCGGCTATAGCTTCAGTGAAAGCTGGACTTCTTCCATGTGTTGCTGTTGTTGCCGTTATAGATTCAGTGAAAGCTTGACTTCTTCCTTGTGCTGCTGTTGTTGCGGCTACAGCTTCAGTGAAAGCTAGACTTCTTCCTTGAGTTGCTGTTGTTGCGGCTATAGCTTCAGTGAAAGCTGGACTTCTTCCATGTGTTGCTGTTGTTGCCGTTATAGCTTCAGTTAAAGCTGGACTTCTTCCTTGTGTTGCTGTTGTTGCTGTTATAGCTTCAGTGAAAGCTGGACCTCTTCTTTGTGCGGCTACAGCTTCAGTGAAAGCTAGACTTCTTCCTTGTGCTGCTATTGTTGCGGCTATAGCTTCAGTGAAAGCTATACTTCTTCCTTGATTTGATGTTGTTGCGGCTATAGCTTCAGTGAAAGCTAGACTTCTTACTTGTGTTGCTGTTGTTGCGGCTATCGCTTCAGTGAAAGCTAGACTTCTTCCTTGTGCTGCTGTTGTTGCGGCTATAGCTTCAGTGAAAGCTAGACTTCTTCCTTGAGTTGCTGTTGTTGCGGCTATAGCTTCAGTGAAAGCTGGACTTCTTCCTTGTGTTGCTGTTGTTGCGGCTATAGCTTCAGTGAAAGCTGGACTTCTTCCTTGAGTTGCTGTTGTTACGGCTATAGCTTGAGTGAAAGCTGGACTTCTTACTTGTGTTGCTGTTGTTGCGGCTATAGCTTCTGTGAAAGCTGGACTTCTTACTTGTGTTGCTGTTGTTGCGGCTATAGCTTCAGTGAAAGCTGGACTTCTTTCTTGTGTTGCTGCTGTTGCGGCTATAGCTTCAGTGAAAGCTGGACTTCTTACTTGTGTTGCTGTTGTTGCGGCTATAGCTTCAGTGAAAGCTGGACTTCTTCTTTGTGTTGCTGTTGTTGCGGCTATCGCTTCAGTGAAAGCTGGACTTCTTCCTTGTGTTGCTGTTGTTGCGGCTATCGCTTCAGTGAAAGCTGGACTTCTTACTTGTGTTGCTGTTGTTGCGGCTATCGCTTCAGTGAAAGCTGGACCTCTTCTTTGTGTTGCTGTTGTTGCGGCTATCGCTTCAGTGAAAGCTGGACCTCTTACTTGTGTTGCTGTTGTTGCGGCTATAGCTTCAGTGAAAGCTGGACTTCTTACTTGTGTTGCTGTTGTTGCGGCTATAGCTTCAGTGAAAGCTGGACTTCTTACTTGTGTTGCTGTTGTTGCGGCTATCGCTTCAGTGAAAGCTGGACCTCTTACTTGTGTTGCTGTTGTTGCGGCTATAGCTTCAGTGAAAGCTGGACTTCTTACTTATGTTGCTGTTGTTGCGGCTATAGCTTAAGTGAAAGCTGGACTTCTTCTTTGTGTTGCTGTTGTTGCGTCTATCGCTTCAGTGAAAGCTGGACTTCTTCCTTGTGTTGCTGTTGTTGCGGCTATAGCTTCAGTGAAAGCTGGACTTCTTCCATCTGTTGCTGTTGTTGCCGTTATAGCTTCAGTTAAAGCTGGACTTCTTCCTTGTGTTGCTGTTGTTGCGGTTATAGCTTCAGTGAAAGCTGGACCTCTTCTTTGTGTTGCTGTTGTTGAGGCTATCGCTTCAGTGAAAGCTGGACTTCTTACTTGTGTTGCTGTTGTTGCGGCTATAGCTTCAGTGAAAGCTGGACTTCTTACTTGTGTTGCTGTTGTTGCGGCTACAGCTTCAGTGAAAGCTGGACTTCTTACTTGTGTTGCTGTTGTTGCGGCTAGCTTCAGTGAAAGCTGGACTTCTTCTTTGTGTTGCTGTTGTTGCGGCTATCGCTTCAGCGAAAGCTGGACTTCTTCCTTGTGTTGCTGTTGTTGCGGCTATAGCTTCAGTGAAAGCTGGACTTCTTCCATGTGTTGCTGTTGTTGCTGTTATAGCTTCAGTTTAAGCTGGACTTCTTCCTTGCGTTGCTGTTGTTGCGGTTATAGCTTCAGTGAAAGCTGGACCTCTTCTTTGTGTTGCTGTTGTTGCGGCTACAGCTTCAGTGAAAGCTTGACTTCTTCCTTGTGTTGCTGTTGTTGCGGCTACAGCTTCAGTAAAAGCTGGACTTCTTCCTTGTGTTGCTGTTGTTGCGGCTATAGCTTCAGTGAAAGCTGGATTTCTTACTTGTGTTGCTGTTGTTGCGGCTATAGCATCAGTGAAAGCTGGACTTCTTACTTGTGTTGCTGTTGTTGCAGCTATAGCTTCAGTGAAAGCTGGACTTCTTACTTGTGTTGCTGTTGTTGCGGCTATAGCTTCAGTGAAAGCTGGACTTCTTACTTGTGTTGCTGTTGTTGCAGCTATAGCTTCAATGAAAGCTGGACTTCTTACTTGTGTTGCTGTTGTTGCGGCTATAGCTTCAGTGAAAGCTGGACTTCTTCCTTGTGTTGCTGTTGTTGCGGCTATCGCTTCAGTGAAAGCTGGACTTCTTACTTGTGTTGCTGTTGTTGCGGCTATAGCTTCAGTGAAAGCTGGACTTCTTCTTTGTGTTGCTGTTGTTGCGGCTATCGCTTCAGTGAAAGCTGGACTTCTTCCATGTGTTGCTGTTGTTGCGGTTATAGCTTCAGTGAAAGCTGGACCTCTTCTTTGTGTTGCTGTTGTTGCGGCTATCGCTTC
This sequence comes from Ambystoma mexicanum, assembly GCF_040938575.1. Classification (NCBI taxonomy): domain Eukaryota; kingdom Metazoa; phylum Chordata; class Amphibia; order Caudata; family Ambystomatidae; genus Ambystoma; species Ambystoma mexicanum. Next base: position 50,045 of record NC_090932.1, read on the forward strand.
AGTGAAAGCTGGACTTGTTACTTGTGTTGCTGTTGTTGCGGCTATAGCTTCAGTGAAAGCTGGACTTGTGTTGCTGTTGTTGCGGCTATAGCTTCAGTGAAAGCTGGACTTCTTACTTGTGTTGCTGTTGTTGCGGCTATAGCTTCAGTGAAAGCTGGACTTCTTACTTGTGTTGCTGTTGTTGCGGCTATAGCTTCAGTGAAAGCTGGACTTCTTCCTTGTGTTGCTGTTGTTGCGGCTACAGCTTCAGTGAAAGCTAGACTTCTTCCTTGAGTTGCTGTTGTTGCGGCTATAGCTTCAGTGAAAGCTGGACTTCTTACTTGTGTTGCTGTTGTTGCGGCTATAGCTTCAGTGAAAGCTGGACTTCTTTGTGTTGCTGTTGTTGCGGCTATCGTTTCAGTGAAAGCTGGACTTCTTCCTTGTGTTGCTGTTGTTGCGGCTATAGCTTCAGTGAAAGCTGGACTTCTTCCATGTGTTGCTGTTGTTGCTGTTATAGCTTCAGTTAAAGCTGGACTTCTTCCATGTGTTGCTCTTGTTGCGGTTATAGCTTCAGTGAAAGCTGGACCTCTTCTTTGTGTTGCTGTTGTTGCGGCTATCGCTTCAGTGAAAGCTGGACTTCTTACTTGTGTTGCTGTTGTTGCGGCTATAGCATCAGTGAAAGCTGGACTTCTTACTTGTGTTGCTGTTGTTGCGGCTATAGCTTCAGTGAAAGCTGGACTTCTTACTTGTGTTGCTGTTGTTGCGGCTATAGCTTCAGTGAAAGCTGGACTTCTTCTTTGTGTTGCTGTTGTTGCGGCTATCGCTTCAGTGAAAGCTGGACTTCTTCCTTGTGTTGCTGTTGTTGCGGCTATATCTTCAGTGAAAGCTGGACTTCTTCCTTGTGTTGCTGTTGTTGTGGTTATAGCTTCAGTGAAAGCTGGACCTCTTCTTTGTGTTGCTGTTGTTGCGGCTATCGCTTCAGTGAAAGCTTGACTTCTTCCTTGTGTTGCTGTTATAGCGGCTACAGCTTCAGTCAAAGCTAGACTTCTTCCTTGTGTTGCTGTTGTTGCGGCTATAGCTTCAGTGAAAGCTGGACTTCTTCCTTGTGTTGCTGTTGTTGCGGCTATAGCTTCAGTGAAAGCTAGACTTCTTCCTTGTGTTGCTGTTGTTGCGGCTATAGCTTCAGTGAAAGCTAGACTTCTTTCTTGTGTTGCTGTTGTTGCAGATATAGCTTCAGTGAAAACGGGACACGTTCCTTGTGTTGCTGTTGTTGTGGCTATAGCTTCAGTGAAAGATTGACTTCTTCCTTGTGTTGCTGTTGTTGCGGCTACAGCTTCAGTGAAAGCTGGACTTCTTCCTTGAGTTGCTGTTGTTGCGGCTATAGCTTCAGTGAAAGCTGGACTTCTTACTTGTGCTGCTGTTGTTGCGGCTATAGCTTCAGTGAAAGCTAGACTTCTTCCTTGAGTTGCTGTTGTTGCGGCTATCGCTTCAGTGAAAGCTTGACTTCTTCCTTGTGTTGCTGTTATAGCGGCTACAGCTTCAGTCAAAGCTAGACTTCTTCCTTGTGTTGCTGTTGTTGCGGCTTATAGCTTCAGTGAAAGCTGGACTTCTTCCTTGTGTTGCTGTTGTTGCGGCTATAGCTTCAGTGAAAGCTAGACTTCTTCCTTGTGTTGCTGTTGTTGCGGCTATAGCTTCAGTGAAAGCTAGACTTCTTCCTTGTGTTGGTGTTGTTGCAGCTATAGCTTCAGTGAAAACGGGACACGTTCCTTGCGTTGCTGTTGTTGTGGCTATAGCTTCAGTGAAAGCTTGACTTCTTCCTTGTGTTGCTGTTGTTGCGGCTACAGCTTCAGTGAAAGCTGGACTTCTTCCTTGAGTTGCTGTTGTTGCGGCTATAGCTTCAGTGAAAGCTGGACTTCTTACTTGTGCTGCTGTTGTTGCGGCTATAGCTTCAGTGAAAGCTAGACTTCTTCCTAAGGTTGCTGTTGTTGCGGCTAGAGCTTCAGTGAAAGATGGACTTCTTACTTGTGTTGCTGTTGTTGCGGCTATAGCTTCAGTGAAAGCTGGACTTCTTACTTGTGTTGCTGTTGTTGCGGCTATAGCTTCAGTGAAAGCTGGACTTCTTACTTGTGTTGCTGTTGTTGCAGCTATAGCTTCAGTGAAAGCTGGACTTGTGTTGCTGTTGTTGCGGCTATAGCTTCAGTGAAAGCTGGACTTCTTACTTGTGTTGCTGTTGTTGCGGCTATAGCTTCAGTGAAAGCTGGACTTCTTACTTGTGTTGCTGTTGTTGCGGCTATAGCTTCAGTGAAAGCTGGACTTCTTACTTGTGTTGCTGTTGTTGCAGCTATAGCTTCAGTGAAAGCTGGACTTCTTACTTGTGTTGCTGTTGTTGCGGCTATAGCTTCAGTGAAAGCTGGACTTCTTCCTTGTGTTGCTGTTGTTGCGGCTATCGCTTCAGTGAAAGCTGGACTTCTTACTTTTGTTGCTGTTGTTGCGGCTATAGCTTCAGTGAAAGCTGGACTTCTTCTTTGTGTTGCTGTTGTTGCGGCTATCGCTTCAGTGAAAGCTGGACTTCTTCCATGTGTTGCTGTTGTTGCGGTTATAGCTTCAGTGAAAGCTGGTCCGCTTCTTTGTGTTGCTGTTGTTGCGGCTATAGCTTCAGTGAAAGCTGGACTTCTTCCTTGTGTTGCTGTTGTTGCGGCTATAGCTTCAGTGAAAGCTAGACTTCTTCCTTGTGTTGCTGTTGTTGCGGCTATACCTTCAGTGAAAGCTAGACTTCTTCCTTGTGTTGCTGTTGTTGCAGCTATAGCTTCAGTGAAAACGGGACACGTTCCTTGCGTTGCTGTTGTTGTGGCTATAGCTTCAGTGAAAGCTTGACTTCTTCCTTGTGTTGCTGTTGTTGCGGCTACAGCTTCAGTGAAAGCTGGACTTCTTCCTTGAGTTGCTGTTGTTGCGGCTATAGCTTCAGTGAAAGCTGGACTTCTTACTTGTGCTGCTGTTGTTGTGGCTATAGCTTCAGTGAAAGCTAGACTTCTTCCTTGAGTTGCTGTTGTTGCGGCTAGAGCTTCAGTGAAAGCTGGACTTCTTACTTGTGTTGCTGTTGTTGCGGCTATAGCTTCAGTGAAAGCTGGACTTCTTACTTGTGTTGCTGTTGTTGCGGCTATAGCTTCAGTGAAAGCTGGACGTCTTACTTGTGTTGCTGTTGTTGCGGCTATAGCTTCAGTGAAAGCTGGACTTGTGTTGCTGTTGTTGCGGCTATAGCTTCAGTGAAAGCTGGACTTCTTACTTGTGTTGCTGTTGTTGCGGCTATAGCTTCAGTGAAAGCTGGACTTCTTACTTGTGTTGCTGTTGTTGCGGCTATAGCTTCAGTGAAAGCTGGACTTCTTACTTGTGTTGCTGTTGTTGCAGCTATAGCTTCAGTGAAAGCTGGACTTCTTACTTGTGTTGCTGTTGTTGCGGCTATAGCTTCAGTGAAAGCTGGACTTCTTCCTTGTGTTGCTGTTGTTGCGGCTATCGCTTCAGTGAAAGCTGGACTTCTTACTTTTGTTGCTGTTGTTGCGGCTATAGCTTCAGTGAAAGCTGGACTTCTTCTTTGTGTTGCTGTTGTTGCGGCTATCGCTTCAGTGAAAGCTGGACTTCTTCCATGTGTTGCTGTTGTTGCGGTTATAGCTTCAGTGAAAGCTGGTCCGCTTCTTTGTGTTGCTGTTGTTGCGGCTATAGCTTCAGTGAAAGCTGGACTTCTTCCTTGTGTTGCTGTTGTTGCGGCTATAGCTTCAGTGAAAGCTGGACCTCTTCTTTGTGTTGCTGTTGTTGAGGCTATCGCTTCAGTGAAAGCTGGACTTCTTACTTGTGTTGCTGTTGTTGCGGCTATAGCTTCAGTGAAAGCTGGACTTCTTACTTGTGTTGCTGTTGTTGCGGCTACAGCTTCAGTGAAAGCTGGACTTCTTACTTGTGTTGCTGTTGTTGCGGCTAGCTTCAGTGAAAGCTGGACTTCTTCTTTGTGTTGCTGTTGTTGCGGCTATCGCTTCAGCGAAAGCTGGACTTCTTCCTTGTGTTGCTGTTGTTGCGGCTATAGCTTCAGTGAAAGCTGGACTTCTTCCATGTGTTGCTGTTGTTGCCGTTATAGCTTCAGTTAAAGCTGGACTTCTTCCTTGCGTTGCTGTTGTTGCGGTTATAGCTTCAGTGAAAGCTGGACCTCTTCTTTGTGTTGCTGTTGTTGCGGCTACAGCTTCAGTGAAAGCTTGACTTCTTCCTTGTGTTGCTGTTGTTGCGGCTACAGCTTCAGTAAAAGCTGGACTTCTTCCTTGTGTTGCTGTTGTTGCGGCTATAGCTTCAGTGAAAGCTGGATTTCTTACCTGTGTTGCTGTTGTTGCGGCTATAGCATCAGTGAAAGCTGGACTTCTTACTTGTGTTGCTGTTGTTGCAGCTATAGCTTCAGTGAAAGCTGGACTTCTTACTTGTGTTGCTGTTGTTGCGGCTATAGCTTCAGTGAAAGCTGGACTTCTTACTTGTGTTGCTGTTGTTGCAGCTATAGCTTCAGTGAAAGCTGGACTTCTTACTTGTGTTGCTGTTGTTGCGGCTATAGCTTCAGTGAAAGCTGGACTTCTTCCTTGTGTTGCTGTTGTTGCGGCTATCGCTTCAGTGAAAGCTGGACTTCTTACTTGTGTTGCTGTTGTTGCGGCTATAGCTTCAGTGAAAGCTGGACTTCTTCTTTGTGTTGCTGTTGTTGCGGCTATCGCTTCAGTGAAAGCTGGACTTCTTCCATGTGTTGCTGTTGTTGCGGTTATAGCTTCAGTGAAAGCTGGACCTCTTCTTTGTGTTGCTGTTGTTGCGGCTATCGCTTCAGTGAAAGCTGGACTTGTTACTTGTGTTGCTGTTGTTGCGGCTATAGCTTCAGTGAAAGCTGGACTTGTGTTGCTGTTGTTGCGGCTATAGCTTCAGTGAAAGCTGGACTTCTTACTTGTGTTGCTGTTGTTGCGGCTATAGCTTCAGTGAAAGCTGGACTTCGTACTTGTGTTGCTGTTGTTGCGGCTATAGCTTCAGTGAAAGCTGGACTTCTTCCTTGTGTTGCTGTTGTTGCGGCTACAGCTTCAGTGAAAGCTAGACTTCTTCCTTGAGTTGCTGTTGTTGCGGCTATAGCTTCAGTGAAAGCTGGACTTCTTACTTGTGTTCCTGTTGTTGCGGCTATAGCTTCAGTGAAAGCTGGACTTCTTTGTGTTGCTGTTGTTGCGGCTATCGTTTCAGTGAAAGCTGGACTTCTTCCTTGTGTTGCTGTTGTTGCGGCTATAGCTTCAGTGAAAGCTGGACTTCTTCCATGTGTTGCTGTTGTTGCTGTTATAGCTTCAGTTAAAGCTGGACTTCTTCCATGTGTTGCTCTTGTTGCGGTTATAGCTTCAGTGAAAGCTGGACCTCTTCTTTGTGTTGCTGTTGTTGCGGCTATCGCTTCAGTGAAAGCTGGACTTCTTACTTGTGTTGCTGTTGTTGCGGCTATAGCATCAGTGAAAGCTGGACTTCTTACTTGTGTTGCTGTTGTTGCGGCTATAGCTTCAGTGAAAGCTGGACTTCTTACTTGTGTTGCTGTTGTTGCGGCTATAGCTTCAGTGAAAGCTGGACTTCTTCTTTGTGTTGCTGTTGTTGCGGCTATCGCTTCAGTGAAAGCTGGACTTCTTCCTTGTGTTGCTGTTGTTGCGGCTATATCTTCAGTGAAAGCTGGACTTCTTCCTTGTGTTGCTGTTGTTGTGGTTATAGCTTCAGTGAAAGCTGGACCTCTTCTTTGTGTTGCTGTTGTTGCGGCTATCGCTTCAGTGAAAGCTTGACTTCTTCCTTGTGTTGCTGTTATAGCGGCTACAGCTTCAGTCAAAGCTAGACTTCTTCCTTGTGTTGCTGTTGTTGCGGCTATAGCTTCAGTGAAAGCTGGACTTCTTCCTTGTGTTGCTGTTGTTGCGGCTATAGCTTCAGTGAAAGCTAGACTTCTTCCTTGTGTTGCTGTTGTTGCGGCTATAGCTTCAGTGAAAGCTAGACTTCTTTCTTGTGTTGCTGTTGTTGCAGATATAGCTTCAGTGAAAACGGGACACGTTCCTTGTGTTGCTGTTGTTGTGGCTATAGCTTCAGTGAAAGATTGACTTCTTCCTTGTGTTGCTGTTGTTGCGGCTACAGCTTCAGTGAAAGCTGGACTTCTTCCTTGAGTTGCTGTTGTTGCGGCTATAGCTTCAGTGAAAGCTGGACTTCTTACTTGTGCTGCTGTTGTTGCGGCTATAGCTTCAGTGAAAGCTAGACTTCTTCCTTGAGTTGCTGTTGTTGCGGCTATCGCTTCAGTGAAAGCTTGACTTCTTCCTTGTGTTGCTGTTATAGCGGCTACAGCTTCAGTCAAAGCTAGACTTCTTCCTTGTGTTGCTGTTGTTGCGGCTTATAGCTTCAGTGAAAGCTGGACTTCTTCCTTGTGTTGCTGTTGTTGCGGCTATAGCTTCAGTGAAAGCTAGACTTCTTCCTTGTGTTGCTGTTGTTGCGGCTATAGCTTCAGTGAAAGCTAGACTTCTTCCTTGTGTTGGTGTTGTTGCAGCTATAGCTTCAGTGAAAACGGGACACGTTCCTTGCGTTGCTGTTGTTGTGGCTATAGCTTCAGTGAAAGCTTGACTTCTTCCTTGTGTTGCTGTTGTTGCGGCTACAGCTTCAGTGAAAGCTGGACTTCTTCCTTGAGTTGCTGTTGTTGCGGCTATAGCTTCAGTGAAAGCTGGACTTCTTACTTGTGCTGCTGTTGTTGCGGCTATAGCTTCAGTGAAAGCTAGACTTCTTCCTAAGGTTGCTGTTGTTGCGGCTAGAGCTTCAGTGAAAGATGGACTTCTTACTTGTGTTGCTGTTGTTGCGGCTATAGCTTCAGTGAAAGCTGGACTTCTTACTTGTGTTGCTGTTGTTGCGGCTATAGCTTCAGTGAAAGCTGGACTTCTTACTTGTGTTGCTGTTGTTGCAGCTATAGCTTCAGTGAAAGCTGGACTTGTGTTGCTGTTGTTGCGGCTATAGCTTCAGTGAAAGCTGGACTTCTTACTTGTGTTGCTGTTGTTGCGGCTATAGCTTCAGTGAAAGCTGGACTTCTTACTTGTGTTGCTGTTGTTGCGGCTATAGCTTCAGTGAAAGCTGGACTTCTTACTTGTGTTGCTGTTGTTGCAGCTATAGCTTCAGTGAAAGCTGGACTTCTTACTTGTGTTGCTGTTGTTGCGGCTATAGCTTCAGTGAAAGCTGGACTTCTTCCTTGTGTTGCTGTTGTTGCGGCTATCGCTTCAGTGAAAGCTGGACTTCTTACTTTTGTTGCTGTTGTTGCGGCTATAGCTTCAGTGAAAGCTGGACTTCTTCTTTGTGTTGCTGTTGTTGCGGCTATCGCTTCAGTGAAAGCTGGACTTCTTCCATGTGTTGCTGTTGTTGCGGTTATAGCTTCAGTGAAAGCTGGTCCGCTTCTTTGTGTTGCTGTTGTTGCGGCTATAGCTTCAGTGAAAGCTGGACTTCTTCCTTGTGTTGCTGTTGTTGCGGCTATAGCTTCAGTGAAAGCTAGACTTCTTCCTTGTGTTGCTGTTGTTGCGGCTATACCTTCAGTGAAAGCTAGACTTCTTCCTTGTGTTGCTGTTGTTGCAGCTATAGCTTCAGTGAAAACGGGACACGTTCCTTGCGTTGCTGTTGTTGTGGCTATAGCTTCAGTGAAAGCTTGACTTCTTCCTTGTGTTGCTGTTGTTGCGGCTACAGCTTCAGTGAAAGCTGGACTTCTTCCTTGAGTTGCTGTTGTTGCGGCTATAGCTTCAGTGAAAGCTGGACTTCTTACTTGTGCTGCTGTTGTTGTGGCTATAGCTTCAGTGAAAGCTAGACTTCTTCCTTGAGTTGCTGTTGTTGCGGCTAGAGCTTCACTGAAAGCTGGACTTCTTACTTGTGTTGCTGTTGTTGCGGCTATAGCTTCAGTGAAAGCTGGACTTCTTACTTGTGTTGCTGTTGTTGCGGCTATAGCTTCAGTGAAAGCTGGACGTCTTACTTGTGTTGCTGTTGTTGCGGCTATAGCTTCAGTGAAAGCTGGACTTGTGTTGCTGTTGTTGCGGCTATAGCTTCAGTGAAAGCTGGACTTCTTACTTGTGTTGCTGTTGTTGCGGCTATAGCTTCAGTGAAAGCTGGACTTCTTACTTGTGTTGCTGTTGTTGCGGCTATAGCTTCAGTGAAAGCTGGACTTCTTACTTGTGTTGCTGTTGTTGCGGCTATAGCTTCAGTGAAAGCTGGACTTCTTACTTGTGTTGCTGTTGTTGCGGCTATAGCTTCAGTGAAAGCTGGACTTCTTCCTTGTGTTGCTGTTGTTGCGGCTATCGCTTCAGTGAAAGCTGGACTTCTTACTTTTGTTGCTGTTGTTGCGGCTATAGCTTCAGTGAAAGCTGGACTTCTTTCTTGTGTTGCTGTTGTTGCGGCTATAGCTTCAGTGAAAGCTGGACTTCTTACTTGTGTTGCTGTTGTTGCGGCTATAGCTTCAGTGAAAGCTGGACTTCTTCTTTGTGTTGCTGTTGTTGCGGCTATCGCTTCAGTGAAAGCTGGACTTCTTCCTTGTGTTGCTGTTGTTGCGGCTATCGCTTCAGTGAAAGCTGGACTTCTTACTTGTGTTGCTGTTGTTGCGGCTATCGCTTCAGTGAAAGCTGGACCTCTTCTTTGTGTTGCTGTTGTTGCGGCTATCGCTTCAGTGAAAGCTGGACCTCTTACTTGTGTTGCTGTTGTTGCGGCTATAGCTTCAGTGAAAGCTGGACTTCTTACTTGTGTTGCTGTTGTTGCGGCTATAGCTTCAGTGAAAGCTGGACTTCTTACTTGTGTTGCTGTTGTTGCGGCTATCGCTTCAGTGAAAGCTGGACCTCTTACTTGTGTTGCTGTTGTTGCGGCTATAGCTTCAGTGAAAGCTGGACTTCTTACTTATGTTGCTGTTGTTGCGGCTATAGCTTAAGTGAAAGCTGGACTTCTTCTTTGTGTTGCTGTTGTTGCGTCTATCGCTTCAGTGAAAGCTGGACTTCTTCCTTGTGTTGCTGTTGTTGCGGCTATAGCTTCAGTGAAAGCTGGACTTCTTCCATCTGTTGCTGTTGTTGCCGTTATAGCTTCAGTTAAAGCTGGACTTCTTCCTTGTGTTGCTGTTGTTGCGGTTATAGCTTCAGTGAAAGCTGGACCTCTTCTTTGTGTTGCTGTTGTTGAGGCTATCGCTTCAGTGAAAGCTGGACTTCTTACTTGTGTTGCTGTTGTTGCGGCTATAGCTTCAGTGAAAGCTGGACTTCTTACTTGTGTTGCTGTTGTTGCGGCTACAGCTTCAGTGAAAGCTGGACTTCTTACTTGTGTTGCTGTTGTTGCGGCTAGCTTCAGTGAAAGCTGGACTTCTTCTTTGTGTTGCTGTTGTTGCGGCTATCGCTTCAGCGAAAGCTGGACTTCTTCCTTGTGTTGCTGTTGTTGCGGCTATAGCTTCAGTGAAAGCTGGACTTCTTCCATGTGTTGCTGTTGTTGCTGTTATAGCTTCAGTTTAAGCTGGACTTCTTCCTTGCGTTGCTGTTGTTGCGGTTATAGCTTCAGTGAAAGCTGGACCTCTTCTTTGTGTTGCTGTTGTTGCGGCTACAGCTTCAGTGAAAGCTTGACTTCTTCCTTGTGTTGCTGTTGTTGCGGCTACAGCTTCAGTAAAAGCTGGACTTCTTCCTTGTGTTGCTGTTGTTGCGGCTATAGCTTCAGTGAAAGCTGGATTTCTTACTTGTGTTGCTGTTGTTGCGGCTATAGCATCAGTGAAAGCTGGACTTCTTACTTGTGTTGCTGTTGTTGCAGCTATAGCTTCAGTGAAAGCTGGACTTCTTACTTGTGTTGCTGTTGTTGCGGCTATAGCTTCAGTGAAAGCTGGACTTCTTACTTGTGTTGCTGTTGTTGCAGCTATAGCTTCAGTGAAAGCTGGACTTCTTACTTGTGTTGCTGTTGTTGCGGCTATAGCTTCAGTGAAAGCTGGACTTCTTCCTTGTGTTGCTGTTGTTGCGGCTATCGCTTCAGTGAAAGCTGGACTTCTTACTTGTGTTGCTGTTGTTGCGGCTATAGCTTCAGTGAAAGCTGGACTTCTTCTTTGTGTTGCTGTTGTTGCGGCTATCGCTTCAGTGAAAGCTGGACTTCTTCCATGTGTTGCTGTTGTTGCGGTTATAGCTTCAGTGAAAGCTGGACCTCTTCTTTGTGTTGCTGTTGTTGCGGCTATCGCTTCAGTGAAAGCTGGACTTGTTACTTGTGTTGCTGTTGTTGCGGCTATAGCTTCAGTGAAAGCTGGACTTGTGTTGCTGTTGTTGCGGCTATAGCTTCAGTGAAAGCTGGACTTCTTACTTGTGTTGCTGTTGTTGCGGCTATAGCTTCAGTGAAAGCTGGACTTCTTACTTGTGTTGCTGTTGTTGCGGCTATAGCTTCAGTGAAAGCTGGACTTCTTCCTTGTGTTGCTGTTGTTGCGGCTAAGGCTTCAGTGAAAGCTAGACTTCTTCCTTGAGTTGCTGTTGTTGCGGCTATAGCTTCAGTGAAAGCTGGACTTCTTACTTGTGTTGCTGTTGTTGCGGCTATAGCTTCAGTGAAAGCTGGACTTCTTTGTGTTGCTGTTGTTGCGGCTATCGTTTCAGTGAAAGCTGGACTTCTTCCTTGTGTTGCTGTTGTTGCGGCTATAGCTTCAGTGAAAGCTGGACTTCTTCTATGTGTTGCTGTTGTTGCTGTTATAGCTTCAGTTAAAGCTGGACTTCTTCCATGTGTTGCTCTTGTTGCGGTTATAGCTTCAGTGAAAGCTGGACCTCTTCTTTGTGTTGCTGTTGTTGCGGCTATCGCTTCAGTGAAAGCTGGACTTCTTACTTGTGTTGCTGTTGTTGCGGCTATAGCATCAGTGAAAGCTGGACTTCTTACTTGTGTTGCTGTTGTTGCGGCTATAGCTTCAGTGAAAGCTGGACTTCTTACTTGTGTTGCTGTTGTTGCGGCTATAGCTTCAGTGAAAGCTGGACTTCTTTGTGTTGCTGTTGTTGCGGCTATCGCTTCAGTGAAAGCTGGACTTCTTCCTTGTGTTGCTGTTGTTGCGGCTATATCTTCAGTGAAAGCTGGACTTCTTCCTTGTGTTGCTGTTGTTGTGGTTATAGCTTCAGTGAAAGCTGGACCTCTTCTTTGTGTTGCTGTTGTTGCGGCTATCGCTTCAGTGAAAGCTTGACTTCTTCCTTGTGTTGCTGTTATAGCGGCTACAGCTTCAGTCAAAGCTAGACTTCTTCCTTGTGTTGCTGTTGTTGCGGCTATAGCTTCAGTGAAAGCTGGACTTCTTCCTTGTGTTGCTGTTGTTGCGGCTATAGCTTCAGTGAAAGCTAGACTTCTTCCTTGTGTTGCTGTTGTTGCGGCTATAGCTTCAGTGAAAGCTAGACTTCTTTCTTGTGTTGCTGTTGTTGCAGATATAGCTTCAGTGAAAACGGGACACGTTCCTTGTGTTGCTGTTGTTGTGGCTATAGCTTCAGTGAAAGATTGACTTCTTCCTTGTGTTGCTGTTGTTGCGGCTACAGCTTCAGTGAAAGCTGGACTTCTTCCTTGAGTTGCTGTTGTTGCGGCTATAGCTTCAGTGAAAGCTGGACTTCTTACTTGTGCTGCTGTTGTTGCGGCTATAGCTTCAGTGAAAGCTAGACTTCTTCCTTGAGTTGCTGTTGTTGCGGCTATCGCTTCAGTGAAAGCTTGACTTCTTCCTTGTGTTGCTGTTATAGCGGCTACAGCTTCAGTCAAAGCTAGACTTCTTCCTTGTGTTGCTGTTGTTGCGGCTTATAGCTTCAGTGAAAGCTGGACTTCTTCCTTGTGTTGCTGTTGTTGCGGCTATAGCTTCAGTGAAAGCTAGACTTCTTCCTTGTGTTGCTGTTGTTGCGGCTATAGCTTCAGTGAAAGCTAGACTTCTTCCTTGTGTTGGTGTTGTTGCAGCTATAGCTTCAGTGAAAACGGGACACGTTCCTTGCGTTGCTGTTGTTGTGGCTATAGCTTCAGTGAAAGCTTGACTTCTTCCTTGTGTTGCTGTTGTTGCGGCTACAGCTTCAGTGAAAGCTGGACTTCTTCCTTGAGTTGCTGTTGTTGCGGCTATAGCTTCAGTGAAAGCTGGACTTCTTACTTGTGCTGCTGTTGTTGCGGCTATAGCTTCAGTGAAAGCTAGACTTCTTCCTAAGGTTGCTGTTGTTGCGGCTAGAGCTTCAGTGAAAGATGGACTTCTTACTTGTGTTGCTGTTGTTGCGGCTATAGCTTCAGTGAAAGCTGGACTTCTTACTTGTGTTGCTGTTGTTGCGGCTATAGCTTCAGTGAAAGCTGGACTTCTTACTTGTGTTGCTGTTGTTGCAGCTATAGCTTCAGTGAAAGCTGGACTTGTGTTGCTGTTGTTGCGGCTATAGCTTCAGTGAAAGCTGGACTTCTTACTTGTGTTGCTGTTGTTGCGGCTATAGCTTCAGTGAAAGCTGGACTTCTTACTTGTGTTGCTGTTGTTGCGGCTATAGCTTCAGTGAAAGCTGGACTTCTTACTTGTGTTGCTGTTGTTGCAGCTATAGCTTCAGTGAAAGCTGGACTTCTTACTTGTGTTGCTGTTGTTGCGGCTATAGCTTCAGTGAAAGCTGGACTTCTTCCTTGTGTTGCTGTTGTTGCGGCTATCGCTTCAGTGAAAGCTGGACTTCTTACTTTTGTTGCTGTTGTTGCGGCTATAGCTTCAGTGAAAGCTGGACTTCTTCTTTGTGTTGCTGTTGTTGCGGCTATCGCTTCAGTGAAAGCTGGACTTCTTCCATGTGTTGCTGTTGTTGCGGTTATAGCTTCAGTGAAAGCTGGTCCGCTTCTTTGTGTTGCTGTTGTTGCGGCTATAGCTTCAGTGAAAGCTGGACTTCTTCCTTGTGTTGCTGTTGTTGCGGCTATAGCTTCAGTGAAAGCAAGACTTCTTCCTTGTGTTGCTGTTGTTGCGGCTATACCTTCAGTGAAAGCTAGACTTCTTCCTTGTGTTGCTGTTGTTGCAGCTATAGCTTCAGTGAAAACGGGACACGTTCCTTGCGTTGCTGTTGTTGTGGCTATAGCTTCAGTGAAAGCTTGACTTCTTCCTTGTGTTGCTGTTGTTGCGGCTACAGCTTCAGTGAAAGCTGGACTTCTTCCTTGAGTTGCTGTTGTTGCGGCTATAGCTTCAGTGAAAGCTGGACTTCTTACTTGTGCTGCTGTTGTTGTGGCTATAGCTTCAGTGAAAGCTAGACTTCTTCCTTGAGTTGCTGTTGTTGCGGCTAGAGCTTCAGTGAAAGCTGGACTTCTTACTTGTGTTGCTGTTGTTGCGGCTATAGCTTCAGTGAAAGCTGGACTTCTTACTTGTGTTGCTGTTGTTGCGGCTATAGCTTCAGTGAAAGCTGGACGTCTTACTTGTGTTGCTGTTGTTGCGGCTATAGCTTCAGTGAAAGCTGGACTTGTGTTGCTGTTGTTGCGGCTATAGCTTCAGTGAAAGCTGGACTTCTTACTTGTGTTGCTGTTGTTGCGGCTATAGCTTCAGTGAAAGCTGGACTTCTTACTTGTGTTGCTGTTGTTGCGGCTATAGCTTCAGTGAAAGCTGGACTTCTTACTTGTGTTGCTGTTGTTGCAGCTATAGCTTCAGTGAAAGCTGGACTTCTTACTTGTGTTGCTGTTGTTGCGGCTATAGCTTCAGTGAAAGCTGGACTTCTTCCTTGTGTTGCTGTTGTTGCGGCTATCGCTTCAGTGAAAGCTGGACTTCTTACTTTTGTTGCTGTTGTTGCGGCTATAGCTTCAGTGAAAGCTGGACTTCTTCTTTGTGTTGCTGTTGTTGCGGCTATCGCTTCAGTGAAACCTGGACTTCTTCCATGTGTTGCTGTTGTTGCGGTTATAGCTTCAGTGAAAGCTGGTCCGCTTCTTTGTGTTGCTGTTGTTGCGGCTATAGCTTCAGTGAAAGCTGGACTTCTTCCTTGTGTTGCTGTTGTTGCGGCTATAGCTTCAGTGAAAGCTGGACCTCTTCTTTGTGTTGCTGTTGTTGAGGCTATCGCTTCAGTGAAAGCTGGACTTCTTACTTGTGTTGCTGTTGTTGCGGCTATAGCTTCAGTGAAAGCTGGACTTCTTACTTGTGTTGCTGTTGTTGCGGCTACAGCTTCAGTGAAAGCTGGACTTCTTACTAGTGTTGCTGTTGTTGCGGCTAGCTTCAGTGAAAGCTGGACTTCTTCTTTGTGTTGCTGTTGTTGCGGCTATCGCTTCAGCGAAAGCTGGACTTCTTCCTTGTGTTGCTGTTGTTGCGGCTATAGCTTCAGTGAAAGCTGGACTTCTTCCATGTGTTGCTGTTGTTGCCGTTATAGCTTCAGTTAAAGCTGGACTTCTTCCTTGCGTTGCTGTTGTTGCGGTTATAGCTTCAGTGAAAGCTGGACCTCTTCTTTGTGTTGCTGTTGTTGCGGCTACAGCTTCAGTGAAAGCTTGACTTCTTCCTTGTGTTGCTGTTGTTGCGGCTACAGCTTCAGTAAAAGCTGGACTTCTTCCTTGTGTTGCTGTTGTTGCGGCTATAGCTTCAGTGAAAGCTGGATTTCTTACTTGTGTTGCTGTTGTTGCGGCTATAGCATCAGTGAAAGCTGGACTTCTTACTTGTGTTGCTGTTGTTGCAGCTATAGCTTCAGTGAAAGCTGGACTTCTTACTTGTGTTGCTGTTGTTGCGGCTATAGCTTCAGTGAAAGCTGGACTTCTTACTTGTGTTGCTGTTGTTGCAGCTATAGCTTCAGTGAAAGCTGGACTTCTTACTTGTGTTGCTGTTGTTGCGGCTATAGCTTCAGTGAAAGCTGGACTTCTTCCTTGTGTTGCTGTTGTTGCGGCTATCGCTTCAGTGAAAGCTGGACTTCTTACTTGTGTTGCTGTTGTTGCGGCTATAGCTTCAGTGAAAGCTGGACTTCTTCTTTGTGTTGCTGTTGTTGCGGCTATCGCTTCAGTGAAAGCTGGACTTCTTCCATGTGTTGCTGTTGTTGCGGTTATAGCTTCAGTGAAAGCTGGACCTCTTCTTTGTGTTGCTGTTGTTGCGGCTATCGCTTCAGTGAAAGCTGGACTTGTTACTTGTGTTGCTGTTGTTGCGGCTATAGCTTCAGTGAAAGCTGGACTTGTGTTGCTGTTGTTGCGGCTATAGCTTCAGTGAAAGCTGGACTTCTTACTTGTGTTGCTGTTGTTGCGGCTATAGCTTCAGTGAAAGCTGGACTTCTTACTTGTGTTGCTGTTGTTGCGGCTATAGCTTCAGTGAAAGCTGGACTTCTTCCTTGTGTTGCTGTTGTTGCGGCTACAGCTTCAGTGAAAGCTAGACTTCTTCCTTGAGTTGCTGTTGTTGCGGCTATAGCTTCAGTGAAAGCTGGACTTCTTACTTGTGTTGCTGTTGTTGCGGCTATAGCTTCAGTGAAAGCTGGACTTCTTTGTGTTGCTGTTGTTGCGGCTATCGTTTCAGTGAAAGCTGGACTTCTTCCTTGTGTTGCTGTTGTTGCGGCTATAGCTTCAGTGAAAGCTGGACTTCTTCCATGTGTTGCTGTTGTTGCTGTTATAGCTTCAGTTAAAGCTGGACTTCTTCCATGTGTTGCTCTTGTTGCGGTTATAGCTTCAGTGAAAGCTGGACCTCTTCTTTGTGTTGCTGTTGTTGCGGCTATCGCTTCAGTGAAAGCTGGACTTCTTACTTGTGTTGCTGTTGTTGCGGCTATAGCATCAGTGAAAGCTGGACTTCTTACTTGTGTTGCTGTTGTTGCGGCTATAGCTTCAGTGAAAGCTGGACTTCTTACTTGTGTTGCTGTTGTTGCGGCTATAGCTTCAGTGAAAGCTGGACTTCTTCTTTGTGTTGCTGTTGTTGCGGCTATCGCTTCAGTGAAAGCTGGACTTCTTCCTTGTGTTGCTGTTGTTGCGGCTATATCTTCAGTGAAAGCTGGACTTCTTCCTTGTGTTGCTGTTGTTGTGGTTATAGCTTCAGTGAAAGCTGGACCTCTTCTTTGTGTTGCTGTTGTTGCGGCTATCGCTTCAGTGAAAGCTTGACTTCTTCCTTGTGTTGCTGTTATAGCGGCTACAGCTTCAGTCAAAGCTAGACTTCTTCCTTGTGTTGTTGCGGCTATAGCTTCAGTGAAAGCTGGACTTCTTCCTTGTGTTGCTGTTGTTGCGGCTATAGCTTCAGTGAAAGCTAGACTTCTTCCTTGTGTTGCTGTTGTTGCGGCTATAGCTTCAGTGAAAGCTAGACTTCTTTCTTGTGTTGCTGTTGTTGCAGATATAGCTTCAGTGAAAACGGGACACGTTCCTTGTGTTGCTGTTGTTGTGGCTATAGCTTCAGTGAAAGATTGACTTCTTCCTTGTGTTGCTGTTGTTGCGGCTACAGCTTCAGTGAAAGCTGGACTTCTTCCTTGAGTTGCTGTTGTTGCGGCTATAGCTTCAGTGAAAGCTGGACTTCTTACTTGTGCTGCTGTTGTTGCGGCTATAGCTTCAGTGAAAGCTAGACTTCTTCCTTGAGTTGCTGTTGTTGCGGCTATCGCTTCAGTGAAAGCTTGACTTCTTCCTTGTGTTGCTGTTATAGCGGCTACAGCTTCAGTCAAAGCTAGACTTCTTCCTTGTGTTGCTGTTGTTGCGGCTTATAGCTTCAGTGAAAGCTGGACTTCTTCCTTGTGTTGCTGTTGTTGCGGCTATAGCTTCAGTGAAAGCTAGACTTCTTCCTTGTGTTGCTGTTGTTGCGGCTATAGCTTCAGTGAAAGCTAGACTTCTTCCTTGTGTTGGTGTTGTTGCAGCTATAGCTTCAGTGAAAACGGGACACGTTCCTTGCGTTGCTGTTGTTGTGGCTATAGCTTCAGTGAAAGCTTGACTTCTTCCTTGTGTTGCTGTTGTTGCGGCTACAGCTTCAGTGAAAGCTGGACTTCTTCCTTGAGTTGCTGTTGTTGCGGCTATAGCTTCAGTGAAAGCTGGACTTCTTACTTGTGCTGCTGTTGTTGCGGCTATAGCTTCAGTGAAAGCTAGACTTCTTCCTAAGGTTGCTGTTGTTGCGGCTAGAGCTTCAGTGAAAGATGGACTTCTTACTTGTGTTGCTGTTGTTGCGGCTATAGCTTCAGTGAAAGCTGGACTTCTTACTTGTGTTGCTGTTGTTGCGGCTATAGCTTCAGTGAAAGCTGGACTTCTTACTTGTGTTGCTGTTGTTGCAGCTATAGCTTCAGTGAAAGCTGGACTTGTGTTGCTGTTGTTGCGGCTATAGCTTCAGTGAAAGCTGGACTTCTTACTTGTGTTGCTGTTGTTGCGGCTATAGCTTCAGTGAAAGCTGGACTTCTTACTTGTGTTGCTGTTGTTGCGGCTATAGCTTCAGTGAAAGCTGGACTTCTTACTTGTGTTGCTGTTGTTGCAGCTATAGCTTCAGTGAAAGCTGGACTTCTTACTTGTGTTGCTGTTGTTGCGGCTATAGCTTCAGTGAAAGCTGGACTTCTTCCTTGTGTTGCTGTTGTTGCGGCTATCGCTTCAGTGAAAGCTGGACTTCTTACTTTTGTTGCTGTTGTTGCGGCTATAGCTTCAGTGAAAGCTGGACTTCTTCTTTGTGTTGCTGTTGTTGCGGCTATCGCTTCAGTGAAAGCTGGACTTCTTCCATGTGTTGCTGTTGTTGCGGTTATAGCTTCAGTGAAAGCTGGTCCGCTTCTTTGTGTTGCTGTTGTTGCGGCTATAGCTTCAGTGAAAGCTGGACTTCTTCCTTGTGTTGCTGTTGTTGCGGCTATAGCTTCAGTGAAAGCTAGACTTCTTCCTTGTGTTGCTGTTGTTGCGGCTATACCTTCAGTGAAAGCTAGACTTCTTCCTTGTGTTGCTGTTGTTGCAGCTATAGCTTCAGTGAAAACGGGACACGTTCCTTGCGTTGCTGTTGTTGTGGCTATAGCTTCAGTGAAAGCTTGACTTCTTCCTTGTGTTGCTGTTGTTGCGGCTACAGCTTCAGTGAAAGCTGGACTTCTTCCTTGAGTTGCTGTTGTTGCGGCTATAGCTTCAGTGAAAGCTGGACTTCTTACTTGTGCTGCTGTTGTTGTGGCTATAGCTTCAGTGAAAGCTAGACTTCTTCCTTGAGTTGCTGTTGTTGCGGCTAGAGCTTCACTGAAAGCTGGACTTCTTACTTGTGTTGCTGTTGTTGCGGCTATAGCTTCAGTGAAAGCTGGACTTCTTACTTGTGTTGCTGTTGTTGCGGCTATAGCTTCAGTGAAAGCTGGACGTCTTACTTGTGTTGCTGTTGTTGCGGCTATAGCTTCAGTGAAAGCTGGACTTGTGTTGCTGTTGTTGCGGCTATAGCTTCAGTGAAAGCTGGACTTCTTACTTGTGTTGCTGTTGTTGCGGCTATAGCTTCAGTGAAAGCTGGACTTCTTACTTGTGTTGCTGTTGTTGCGGCTATAGCTTCAGTGAAAGCTGGACTTCTTACTTGTGTTGCTGTTGTTGCAGCTATAGCTTCAGTGAAAGCTGGACTTCTTACTTGTGTTGCTGTTGTTGCGGCTATAGCTTCAGTGAAAGCTGGACTTCTTCCTTGTGTTGCTGTTGTTGCGGCTATCGCTTCAGTGAAAGCTGGACTTCTTACTTTTGTTGCTGTTGTTGCGGCTATAGCTTCAGTGAAAGCTGGACTTCTTCTTTGTGTTGCTGTTGTTGCGGCTATCGCTTCAGTGAAAGCTGGACTTCTTCCATGTGTTGCTGTTGTTGCGGTTATAGCTTCAGTGAAAGCTGGTCCGCTTCTTTGTGTTGCTGTTGTTGCGGCTATAGCTTCAGTGAAAGCTGGACTTCTTCCTTGTGTTGCTGTTGTTGCGGCTATAGCTTCAGTGAAAGCTAGACTTCTTCCTTGTGTTGCTGTTGTTGCGGCTATAGCTTCAGTGAAAGCTAGACTTCTTCCTTGTGTTGCTGTTGTTGCAGCTATAGCTTCAGTGAAAACGGGACACGTTCCTTGCGTTGCTGTTGTTGTGGCTATAGCTTCAGTGAAAGCTTGACTTCTTCCTTGTGTTGCTGTTGTTGCGGCTACAGCTTCAGAGAAAGCTGGACTTCTTCCTTGAGTTGCTGTTGTTGCGGCTATAGCTTCAGTGAAAGCTGGACTTCTTACTTGTGCTGCTGTTGTTGCGGCTATAGCTTCAGTGAAAGCTAGACTTCTTCCTTGAGTTGCTGTTGTTGCGGCTAGAGCTTCAGTGAAAGCTGGACTTCTTACTTGTGTTGCTGTTGTTGCGGCTATAGCTTCAGTGAAAGCTGGACTTCTTACTTGTGTTGCTGTTGTTGCGGCTATAGCTTCAG
The DNA here is from genome assembly GCF_040938575.1 of Ambystoma mexicanum. Lineage (NCBI taxonomy): Eukaryota > Metazoa > Chordata > Amphibia > Caudata > Ambystomatidae > Ambystoma > Ambystoma mexicanum. The sequence continues at coordinate 69,269 of NC_090932.1, forward strand.
TGAAAGCTGGACTTCTTACTTGTGTTGCTGTTGTTGCGGCTATAGCTTCAGTGAAAGCTGGACTTGTGTTGCTGTTGTTGCGGCTATAGCTTCAGTGAAAGCTGGACTTCTTACTTGTGTTGCTGTTGTTGCGGCTATAGCTTCAGTGAAAGCTGGACTTCTTACTTGTGTTGCTGTTGTTGCGGCTATAGCTTCAGTGAAAGCTGGACTTCTTACTTGTGTTGCTGTTGTTGCAGCTATAGCTTCAGTGAAAGCTGGACTTCTTACTTGTGTTGCTGTTGTTGCGGCTATAGCTTCAGTGAAAGCTGGACTTCTTCCTTGTGTTGCTGTTGTTGTGGCTATCGCTTCAGTGAAAGCTGGACTTCTTACTTGTGTTGCTGTTGTTGCGGCTATAGCTTCAGTGAAAGCTGGACTTCTTCTTTGTGTTGCTGTTGTTGCGGCTATCGCTTCAGTGAAAGCTGGACTTCTTCCATGTGTTGCTGTTGTTGCGGTTATAGCTTCAGTGAAAGCTGGACCTCTTCTTTGTGTTGCTGTTGTTGCGGCTATCGCTTCAGTGAAAGCTGGACTTGTTACTTGTGTTGCTGTTGTTGCGGCTATAGCTTCAGTGAAAGCTGGACTTCTTACTTGTGTTGCTGTTGTTGCGGCTATAGCTTCAGTGAAAGCTGGACTAGTTCCTTGTGTTGCTGTTGTTGCAGCTATAGCTTCAGTGAAAGCTGGACTTCTTCTTTGTGTTGCTGTTGTTGCGGCTATAGCTTCAGTGAAAACTGAACTTCTTCCTTGTGTTGCTGTTGTTGCGGCTATAGCTTCAGTGAAAGCTGGACTTTTTCCATGTGTTGCTGTTGTTGCCGTTATAGATTCAGTTAAAGCTGGACTTCTTCCTTGTGTTGCTGTTGTTACGGCTATAGCTTCAGTGAAAGCTAGACTTCTTCCTTGTGCTGCTGTTGTTGCGGCTACAGCTTCAGTGAAAGCTAGACTTCTTCCTTGAGTTGCTGTTGTTGCGGCTATAGCTTCAGTGAAAGCTGGACTTCTTCCATGTGTTGCTGTTGTTGCCGTTATAGCTTCAGTGAAAGCTTGACTTCTTCCTTGTGCTGCTGTTGTTGCGGCTACAGCTTCAGTGAAAGCTAGACTTCTTCCTTGAGTTGCTGTTGTTGCGGCTATAGCTTCAGTGAAAGCTGGACTTCTTCCATGTGTTGCTGTTGTTGCCGTTATAGCTTCAGTTAAAGCTGGACTTCTTCCTTGTGTTGCTGTTGTTGCTGTTATAGCTTCAGTGAAAGCTGGACCTCTTCTTTGTGTGGCTACAGCTTCAGTGAAAGCTAGACTTCTTCCTTGTGCTGCTATTGTTGCGGCTATAGCTTCAGTGAAAGCTATACTTCTTCCTTGATTTGCTGTTGTTGCGGCTATAGCTTCAGTGAAAGCTGGACTTCTTACTTGTGTTGCTGTTGTTGCGGCTATCGCTTCAGTGAAAGCTAGACTTCTTCCTTGTGCTGCTGTTGTTGCGGCTACAGCTTCAGTGAAAGCTAGACTTCTTCCTTGAGTTGCTGTTGTTGCGGCTATAGCTTCAGTGAAAGCTGGACTTCTTAATTGTGTTGCTGTTGTTGCGGCTATAGCTTCAGTGAAAGCTGGACTTCTTCCTTGAGTTGCTGTTGTTCCGTCTATAGCTTGAGTGAAAGCTGGACTTCTTACTTGTGTTGCTGTTGTTGCGGCTATAGCTTCTGTGAAAGCTGGACTTCTTACTTGTGTTGCTGTTGTTGCGGCTATAGCTTCAGTGAAAGCTGGACTTCTTTCTTGTGTTGCTGTTGTTGCGGCTATAGCTTCAGTGAAAGCTGGACTTCTTACTTGTGTTGCTGTTGTTGCGGCTATAGCTTCAGTGAAAGCTGGACTTCTTCTTTGTGTTGCTGTTGTTGCGGCTATCGCTTCAGTGAAAGCTGGACTTCTTCCTTGTGTTGCTGTTGTTGCGGCTATCGCTTCAGTGAAAGCTGGACTTCTTACTTGTGTTGCTGTTGTTGCGGCTATCGCTTCAGTGAAAGCTGGACCTCTTCTTTGTGTTGCTGTTGTTGCGGCTATCGCTTCAGTGAAAGCTGGACCTCTTACTTGTGTTGCTGTTGTTGCGGCTATAGCTTCAGTGAAAGCTGGACTTCTTACTTGTGTTGCTGTTGTTGCGGCTATAGCTTCAGTGAAAGCTGGACTTCTTACTTGTGTTGCTGTTGTTGCGGCTATCGCTTCAGTGAAAGCTGGACCTCTTACTTGTGTTGCTGTTGTTGCGGCTATAGCTTCAGTGAAAGCTGGACTTCTTACTTGTGTTGCTGTTGTTGCGGCTATAGCTTCAGTGAAAGCTGGACTTCTTACTTGTGTTGCTGTTGTTGCGGCTATAGCTTCAGTGAAAGCTGGACTTCTTACTTGTGTTGCTGTTGTTGCGGCTATAGCTTCAGTGAAAGCTGGACTTCTTACTTGTGTTGCTGTTGTTGCGGCTATAGCTTCAGTGAAAGCTGGACTTCTTCCATGTGTTGCTGTTGTTGCCGTTATAGCTTCAGTTAAAGCTGGACTTCTTCCTTGTGTTGCTGTTGTTGCGGTTATAGCTTCAGTGAAAGCTGGACCTCTTCTTTGTGTTGCTGTTGTTGCGGCTATCGCTTCATTGAAAGCTGGACTTCTTACTAGTGTTGTTGTTGTTGCGGCTATAGCTTCAGTGAAAGCTGGACTTCTTACTTGTGTTGCTGTTGTTGCGGCTATAGCTTCAGTGAAAGCTGGACTTCTTCCTTGTGTTGCTGTTGGTGCGGCTATAGCTTCAGTGAAAGCTGGACTTCTTCCATGTGTTGCTGTTGTTGCCGTTATAGCTTCAGTTAAAGCTGGACTTCTTCCTTGTGTTGCTGTTGTTGGGGCTATAGCTTCAGTGAAAGCTGGACCTCTTCTTTGTGTTGCTGTTGTTACGGCTATCGCTTCAGTGAAAGCTTGACTTCTTCCTTGTGTTGCTGTTCTTGCGGCTACAGCTTCAGTGAAAGCTAGACTTCTTCCTTGAGTCGCTGTTGTTGCGGCTACAGCTTCAGTGAAAGCTGGACTTCTTACTTGTGTTGCTGTTGTTGCGGCTACAGCTTCAGTGAAAGCTGGACTTCTTCCTTGTGTTGCTGCTGTTGCGGCTATAGCTTCAGTGAAAGCTAGACTTCTTCCTTGAGTTGCTGTTGTTGCGGCTATAGCTTCAGTGAAAGCTGGACTTCTTACTTGTGTTGCTGTTGTTGCGGCTATAGCTTTAGTTAAAGATGGACTTCTTACTTGTGTTGCTGTTGTTGCGGCTATAGCTTCAGTGAAAGCTGGACTTCTTACTTGTGTTGCTGTTGTTGCCGCTATAGCTTCAGTGAAAGCTGGACTTCTTCTTTGTGTTGCTGTTGTTGCGGCTATCGCTTCAGTGAAAGCTGGACTTCTTCCTTGTGTTGCTGTTGTTGCGGCTATAGCTTCAGTGAAAGCTGGACTTCTTCCATGTTTTGCTGTTGTTGCCGTTATAGCTTCAGTTAAAGCTGGACTTCTTCCTTGTGTTGCTGTTGTTGCGGCTATAGCTTCAGTGAAAGCTGGACCTCTTCTTTGTGTTGCTGTTGTTACGGCTATCGCTTCAGTCAAAGCTTGACTTCTTCCTTGTGTTGCTGTTCTTGCGGCTACAGCTTCAGTGAAAGCTAGACTTCTTCCTTGAGTTGCTGTTGTTGCGGCTACAGCTTCAGTGAAAGCTGGACTTCTTACTTGTGTTGCTGTTGTTGCGGCTACAGCTTCAGTGAAAGCTGGACTTCTTCCTTGTGTTGCTGTTGTTGCGGCTATAGCTTCAGTGAAAGCTGGACTTCTTCCTTGAGTTGCTGTTGTTGCGGCTATAGCTTCAGTGAAAGCTGGACCTCTTACTTGTGTTGCTGTTGTTGCGGCTATAGCTTCAGTGAAAGCTGGACTGCTTACCTGTGTTGTTGTTGTTGCGGCTATAGCTTCAGTGAAAGCTGGACTTCTTACCTGTGTTGCTGTTGTTGCGGCTATAGCTTCAGTGAAAGCTGGACTTCTTCCTTGATTTGCTGTTGTTGCGGCTATAGCTTCAGTGAAAGCTGGACTTCTTCCTTGTGTTGCTGCTGTTGCGGCTATAGCTTCAGTGAAAGCTGGACTTCTTCTTTGTGTTGCTGTTGTTGCGGCTATAGCTTCAGTGAAAACTGGACTTCTTCCTTGTGTTGCTGTTGTTGCGGCTATAGCTTCAGTGAAAGCTGGACTTTTTCCATGTGTTGCTGTTGTTGCCGTTATAGCTTCAGTTAAAGCTGGACTTCTTCCTTGTGTTGCTGTTGTTGCAGTTATAGCTTCAGTGAAAGCTGGACCTCTTCTTTGTGTTGCTGTTGTTGCGGCTATAGCTTCAGTGAAAGCTAGACTTCTTCCTTGTGCTGCTGTTGTTGCGGCTACAGCTTCAGTGAAAGCTAGACTTCTTCCTTGAGTTGCTGTTGTTGCGGCTATAGCTTCAGTGAAAGCTGGACTTCTTCCATGTGTTGCTGTTGTTGCCGTTATAGCTTCAGTGAAAGCTTGACTTCTTCCTTGTGCTGCTGTTGTTGCGGCTACAGTTTCAGTGAAAGCTAGACTTCTTCCTTGAGTTGCTGTTGTTGCGGCTATAGCTTCAGTGAAAGCTGGACTTCTTCCATGTGTTGCTGTTGTTGCCGTTATAGCTTCAGTTAAAGCTGGACTTCTTCCTTGTGTTGCTGTTGTTGCGGTTATAGCTTCAGTGAAAGCTGGACCTCTTCTTTGTGCGGCTACAGCTTCAGTGAAAGCTAGACTTCTTCCTTGTGCTGCTATTGTTGCGGCTATAGCTTCAGTGAAAGCTGGACTTCTTCCTTGTGTTGCTGTTGTTGCGGCTATAGCTTCAGTGAAAGCTGGACTTCTTCTTTGTGTTGCTGTTGTTGCGGCTATAGCTTCAGTGAAAACTGGACTTCTTCCTTGTGTTGCTGTTTTTGCGGCTATAGCTTCAGTGAAAGCTGGACTTTTTCCATGTGTTGCTGTTGTTGCCGTTATAGCTTCAGTTAAAGCTGGACTTCTTCCTTGTGTTGCTGTTGTTGCGGCTATAGCTTCAGTGAAAGCTGGACTTCTTCCTTGTGCTGCTATTGTTGCGGCTATAGCTTCAGTGAAAGCTAGACTTCTTCCTTGATTTGCTGTTGTTGCGGCTATAGCTTCAGTGAAAGCTGGACTTCTTCCTTGTGTTGCTGTTGTTGCGGCTATAGCTTCAGTGAAAGCTGGACTTCTTCCTTGAGTTGCTGTTGTTGCGGCTATAGCTTCTGTGAAAGCTGGACTTCTTACTTGTGTTGCTGTTGTTGCGGCTATAGCTTCAGTGAAAGCTGGACTTCTTTCTTGTGTTGCTGTTGTTGCGGCTATAGCTTCAGTGAAAGCTGGACTTCTTTCTTGTGTTGCTGTTGTTGCGGCTATAGCTTCAGTGAAAGCTGGACTTCTTACTTGTGTTGCTGTTGTTGCGGCTATAGCTTCAGTGAAAGCTGGACTTCTTCTTTGTGTTGCTGTTGTTGCGGCTATCGCTTCAGTGAAAGCTGGACTTCTTCCTTGTGTTGCTGTTGTTGCGGCTATCGCTTCAGTGAAAGCTGGACTTCTTACTTGTGTTGCTGTTGTTGCGGCTATCGCTTCAGTGAAAGCTGGACCTCTTCTTTGTGTTGCTGTTGTTGCGGCTATCACTTCAGTGAAAGCTGGACCTCTTACTTGTGTTGCTGTTGTTGCGGCTATAGCTTCAGTGAAAGCTGGACTTCTTACTTGTGTTGCTGTTGTTGCGGCTATAGCTTCAGTGAAAGCTGGACTTCTTACTTGTGTTGCTGTTGTTGCGGCTATCGCTTCAGTGAAAGCTGGACCTCTTACTTGTGTTGCTGTTGTTGCGGCTATAGCTTCAGTGAAAGCTGGACTTCTTACTTGTGTTGCTGTTGTTGCGGCTATAGCTTCAGTGAAAGCTGGACTTCTTACTTGTGTTGCTGTTGTTGCGGCTATAGCTTCAGTGAAAGCTGGACTTCTTCTTTGTGTTGCTGTTGTTGCGGCTATCGCTTCAGTGAAAGCTGGACTTCTTCCATGTGTTGCTGTTGTTGCGGTTATAGCTTCAGTGAAAGCTGGACCTCTTCTTTGTGTTGCTGTTGTTGCGGCTATCGCTTCAGTGAAAGCTGGACTTGTTACTTGTGTTGCTGTTGTTGCGGCTATAGCTTCAGTGAAAGCTGGACTTCTTACTTGTGTTGCTGTTGTTGCGGCTATAGCTTCAGTGAAAGCTGGACTAGTTCCTTGTGTTGCTGTTGTTGCAGCTATAGCTTCAGTGAAAGCTGGACTTCTTCTTTGTGTTGCTGTTGTTGCGGCTATAGCTTCAGTGAAAACTGAACTTCTTCCTTGTGTTGCTGTTGTTGCGGCTATAGCTTCAGTGAAAGCTGGACTTTTTCCATGTGTTGCTGTTGTTGCCGTTATAGATTCAGTTAAAGCTGGACTTCTTCCTTGTGTTGCTGTTGTTACGGCTATAGCTTCAGTGAAAGCTAGACTTCTTCCTTGTGCTGCTGTTGTTGCGGCTACAGCTTCAGTGAAAGCTAGACTTCTTCCTTGAGTTGCTGTTGTTGCGGCTATAGCTTCAGTGAAAGCTGGACTTCTTCCATGTGTTGCTGTTGTTGCCGTTATAGCTTCAGTGAAAGCTTGACTTCTTCCTTGTGCTGCTGTTGTTGCGGCTACAGCTTCAGTGAAAGCTAGACTTCTTCCTTGAGTTGCTGTTGTTGCGGCTATAGCTTCAGTGAAAGCTGGACTTCTTCCATGTGTTGCTGTTGTTGCCGTTATAGCTTCAGTTAAAGCTGGACTTCTTCCTTGTGTTGCTGTTGTTGCTGTTATAGCTTCAGTGAAAGCTGGACCTCTTCTTTGTGTGGCTACAGCTTCAGTGAAAGCTAGACTTCTTCCTTGTGCTGCTATTGTTGCGGCTATAGCTTCAGTGAAAGCTATACTTCTTCCTTGATTTGCTGTTGTTGCGGCTATAGCTTCAGTGAAAGCTGGACTTCTTACTTGTGTTGCTGTTGTTGCGGCTATCGCTTCAGTGAAAGCTAGACTTCTTCCTTGTGCTGCTGTTGTTGCGGCTACAGCTTCAGTGAAAGCTAGACTTCTTCCTTGAGTTGCTGTTGTTGCGGCTATAGCTTCAGTGAAAGCTGGACTTCTTCCTTGTGTTGCTGTTGTTGCGGCTATAGCTTCAGTGAAAGCTGGACTTCTTCCTTGAGTTGCTGTTGTTCCGGCTATAGCTTGAGTGAAAGCTGGACTTCTTACTTGTGTTGCTGTTGTTGCGGCTATAGCTTCTGTGAAAGCTGGACTTCTTACTTGTGTTGCTGTTGTTGCGGCTATAGCTTCAGTGAAAGCTGGACTTCTTTCTTGTGTTGCTGTTGTTGCGGCTATAGCTTCAGTGAAAGCTGGACTTCTTACTTGTGTTGCTGTTGTTGCGGCTATAGCTTCAGTGAAAGCTGGACTTCTTCTTTGTGTTGCTGTTGTTGCGGCTATCGCTTCAGTGAAAGCTGGACTTCTTCCTTGTGTTGCTGTTGTTGCGGCTATCGCTTCAGTGAAAGCTGGACTTCTTACTTGTGTTGCTGTTGTTGCGGCTATCGCTTCAGTGAAAGCTGGACCTCTTCTTTGTGTTGCTGTTGTTGCGGCTATCGCTTCAGTGAAAGCTGGACCTCTTACTTGTGTTGCTGTTGTTGCGGCTATAGCTTCAGTGAAAGCTGGACTTCTTACTTGTGTTGCTGTTGTTGCGGCTATAGCTTCAGTGAAAGCTGGACTTCTTACTTGTGTTGCTGTTGTTGCGGCTATCGCTTCAGTGAAAGCTGGACCTCTTACTTGTGTTGCTGTTGTTGCGGCTATAGCTTCAGTGAAAGCTGGACTTCTTACTTGTGTTGCTGTTGTTGCGGCTATAGCTTCAGTGAAAGCTGGACTTCTTACTTGTGTTGCTGTTGTTGCGGCTATAGCTTCAGTGAAAGCTGGACTTCTTACTTGTGTTGCTGTTGTTGCGGCTATAGCTTCAGTGAAAGCTGGACTTCTTACTTGTGTTGCTGTTGTTGCGGCTATAGCTTCAGTGAAAGCTGGACTTCTTCCATGTGTTGCTGTTGTTGCCGTTATAGCTTCAGTTAAAGCTGGACTTCTTCCTTGTGTTGCTGTTGTTGCGGTTATAGCTTCAGTGAAAGCTGGACCTCTTCTTTGTGTTGCTGTTGTTGCGGCTATCGCTTCATTGAAAGCTGGACTTCTTACTAGTGTTGTTGTTGTTGCGGCTATAGCTTCAGTGAAAGCTGGACTTCTTACTTGTGTTGCTGTTGTTGCGGCTATAGCTTCAGTGAAAGCTGGACTTCTTCCTTGTGTTGCTGTTGGTGCGGCTATAGCATCAGTGAAAGCTGGACTTCTTCCATGTGTTGCTGTTGTTGCCGTTATAGCTTCAGTTAAAGCTGGACTTCTTCCTTGTGTTGCTGTTGTTGGGGCTATAGCTTCAGTGAAAGCTGGACCTCTTCTTTGTGTTGCTGTTGTTACGGCTATCGCTTCAGTGAAAGCTTGACTTCTTCCTTGTGTTGCTGTTCTTGCGGCTACAGCTTCAGTGAAAGCTAGACTTCTTCCTTGAGTCGCTGTTGTTGCGGCTACAGCTTCAGTGAAAGCTGGACTTCTTACTTGTGTTGCTGTTGTTGCGGCTACAGCTTCAGTGAAAGCTGGACTTCTTCCTTGTGTTGCTGCTGTTGCGGCTATAGCTTCAGTGAAAGCTAGACTTCTTCCTTGAGTTGCTGTTGTTGCGGCTATAGCTTCAGTGAAAGCTGGACTTCTTACTTGTGTTGCTGTTGTTGCGGCTATAGCTTTAGTTAAAGATGGACTTCTTACTTGTGTTGCTGTTGTTGCGGCTATAGCTTCAGTGAAAGCTGGACTTCTTACTTGTGTTGCTGTTGTTGCCGCTATAGCTTCAGTGAAAGCTGGACTTCTTCTTTGTGTTGCTGTTGTTGCGGCTATCGCTTCAGTGAAAGCTGGACTTCTTCCTTGTGTTGCTGTTGTTGCGGCTATAGCTTCAGTGAAAGCTGGACTTCTTCCATGTTTTGCTGTTGTTGCCGTTATAGCTTCAGTTAAAGCTGGACTTCTTCCTTGTGTTGCTGTTGTTGCGGCTATAGCTTCAGTGAAAGCTGGACCTCTTCTTTGTGTTGCTGTTGTTACGGCTATCGCTTCAGTCAAAGCTTGACTTCTTCCTTGTGTTGCTGTTCTTGCGGCTACAGCTTCAGTGAAAGCTAGACTTCTTCCTTGAGTTGCTGTTGTTGCGGCTACAGCTTCAGTGAAAGCTGGACTTCTTACTTGTGTTGCTGTTGTTGCGGCTACAGCTTCAGTGAAAGCTGGACTTCTTCCTTGTGTTGCTGTTGTTGCGGCTATAGCTTCAGTGAAAGCTGGACTTCTTCCTTGAGTTGCTGTTGTTGCGGCTATAGCTTCAGTGAAAGCTGGACCTCTTACTTGTGTTGCTGTTGTTGCGGCTATAGCTTCAGTGAAAGCTGGACTGCTTACCTGTGTTGTTGTTGTTGCGGCTATAGCTTCAGTGAAAGCTGGACTTCTTACCTGTGTTGCTGTTGTTGCGGCTATAGCTTCAGTGAAAGCTGGACTTCTTCCTTGATTTGCTGTTGTTGCGGCTATAGCTTCAGTGAAAGCTGGACTTCTTCCTTGTGTTGCTGCTGTTGCGGCTATAGCTTCAGTGAAAGCTGGACTTCTTCTTTGTGTTGCTGTTGTTGCGGCTATAGCTTCAGTGAAAACTGGACTTCTTCCTTGTGTTGCTGTTGTTGCGGCTATAGCTTCAGTGAAAGCTGGACTTTTTCCATGTGTTGCTGTTGTTGCCGTTATAGCTTCAGTTAAAGCTGGACTTCTTCCTTGTGTTGCTGTTGTTGCAGTTATAGCTTCAGTGAAAGCTGGACCTCTTCTTTGTGTTGCTGTTGTTGCGGCTATAGCTTCAGTGAAAGCTAGACTTCTTCCTTGTGCTGCTGTTGTTGCGGCTACAGCTTCAGTGAAAGCTAGACTTCTTCCTTGAGTTGCTGTTGTTGCGGCTATAGCTTCAGTGAAAGCTGGACTTCTTCCATGTGTTGCTGTTGTTGCCGTTATAGCTTCAGTGAAAGCTTGACTTCTTCCTTGTGCTGCTGTTGTTGCGGCTACAGTTTCAGTGAAAGCTAGACTTCTTCCTTGAGTTGCTGTTGTTGCGGCTATAGCTTCAGTGAAAGCTGGACTTCTTCCATGTGTTGCTGTTGTTGCCGTTATAGCTTCAGTTAAAGCTGGACTTCTTCCTTGTGTTGCTGTTGTTGCGGTTATAGCTTCAGTGAAAGCTGGACCTCTTCTTTGTGCGGCTACAGCTTCAGTGAAAGCTAGACTTCTTCCTTGTGCTGCTATTGTTGCGGCTATAGCTTCAGTGAAAGCTGGACTTCTTCCTTGTGTTGCTGTTGTTGCGGCTATAGCTTCAGTGAAAGCTGGACTTCTTCTTTGTGTTGCTGTTGTTGCGGCTATAGCTTCAGTGAAAACTGGACTTCTTCCTTGTGTTGCTGTTTTTGCGGCTATAGCTTCAGTGAAAGCTGGACTTTTTCCATGTGTTGCTGTTGTTGCCGTTATAGCTTCAGTTAAAGCTGGACTTCTTCCTTGTGTTGCTGTTGTTGCGGCTATAGCTTCAGTGAAAGCTGGACTTCTTCCTTGTGCTGCTATTGTTGCGGCTATAGCTTCAGTGAAAGCTAGACTTCTTCCTTGATTTGCTGTTGTTGCGGCTATAGCTTCAGTGAAAGCTGGACTTCTTCCTTGTGTTGCTGTTGTTGCGGCTATAGCTTCAGTGAAAGCTGGACTTCTTCCTTGAGTTGCTGTTGTTGCGGCTATAGCTTGAGTGAAAGCTGGACTTCTTACTTGTGTAGCTGTTGTTGCGGCTATAGCTTCTGTGAAAGCTGGACTTCTTACTTGTGTTGCTGTTGTTGCGGCTATAGCTTCAGTGAAAGCTGGACTTCTTTCTTGTGTTGCTGTTGTTGCGGCTATAGCTTCAGTGAAAGCTGGACTTCTTTCTTGTGTTGCTGTTGTTGCGGCTATAGCTTCAGTGAAAGCTGGACTTCTTACTTGTGTTGCTGTTGTTGCGGCTATAGCTTCAGTGAAAGCTGGACTTCTTCTTTGTGTTGCTGTTGTTGCGGCTATCGCTTCAGTGAAAGCTGGACTTCTTCCTTGTGTTGCTGTTGTTGCGGCTATCGCTTCAGTGAAAGCTGGACTTCTTACTTGTGTTGCTGTTGTTGCGGCTATCGCTTCAGTGAAAGCTGGACCTCTTCTTTGTGTTGCTGTTGTTGCGGCTATCACTTCAGTGAAAGCTGGACCTCTTACTTGTGTTGCTGTTGTTGCGGCTATAGCTTCAGTGAAAGCTGGACTTCTTACTTGTGTTGCTGTTGTTGCGGCTATAGCTTCAGTGAAAGCTGGACTTCTTACTTGTGTTGCTGTTGTTGCGGCTATCGCTTCAGTGAAAGCTGGACCTCTTACTTGTGTTGCTGTTGTTGCGGCTATAGCTTCAGTGAAAGCTGGACTTCTTACTTGTGTTGCTGTTGTTGCGGCTATAGCTTCAGTGAAAGCTGGACTTCTTACTTGTGTTGCTGTTGTTGCGGCTATAGCTTCAGTGAAAGCTGGACTTCTTACTTGTGTTGCTGTTGTTGCGGCTATAGCTTCAGTGAAAGCTGGACTTCTTACTTGTGTTGCTGTTGTTGCGGCTATAGCTTCAGTGAAAGCTGGACTTCTTACTTGTGTTGCTGTTGTTGCGGCTCTAGCTTCAGTGAAAGCTGGACTTCTTCCATGTGTTGCTGTTGTTGCCGTTATAGCTTCAGTTAAAGCTGGACTTCTTCCTTGTGTTGCTGTTGTTGCGGTTATAGCTTCAGTGAAAGCTGGACCTCTTCTTTGTGTTGCTGTTGTTGCGGCTATCGCTTCATTGAAAGCTGGACTTCTTACTAGTGTTGTTGTTGTTGCGGCTATAGCTTCAGTGAAAGCTGGACTTCTTGCTTGTGTTGCTGTTGTTGCGGCTATAGCTTCAGTGAAAGCTGGACTTCTTCCTTGTGTTGCTGTTGTTGCGGCTATAGCTTCAGTGAAAGCTGGACTTCTTCCATGTGTTGCTGTTGTTGCCGTTATAGCTTCAGTTAAAGCTGGACTTCTTCCTTGTGTTGCTGTTGTTGGGGCTATAGCTTCAGTGAAAGCTGGACCTCTTCTTTGTGTTGCTGTTGTTACGGCTATCGCTTCAGTGAAAGCTTGACTTCTTCCTTGTGTTGCTGTTCTTGCGGCTACAGCTTCAGTGAAAGCTAGACTTCTTCCTTGAGTTGCTGTTGTTGCGGCTACAGCTTCAGTGAAAGCTGGACTTCTTACTTGTGTTGCTGTTGTTGCGGCTACAGCTTCAGTGAAAGCTGGACTTCTTCCTTGTGTTGCTGTTGTTGCGGCTATAGCTTCAGTGAAAGCTGGACTTCTTCCTTGTGTTGCTGTTGTTGCGGCTATAGCTTCAGTGAAAGCTAGACTTCTTCCTTGAGTTGCTGTTGTTGCGGCTATAGCTTCAGTGAAAGCTGGACCTCTTCTTTGTGTTGCTGTTGTTACGGCTATCGCTTCAGTCAAAGCTTGACTTCTTCCTTGTGTTGCTGTTCTTGCGGCTACAGCTTCAGTGAAAGCTAGACTTCTTCCTTGAGTTGCTGTTGTTGCGGCTACAGCTTCAGTGAAAGCTGGACTTCTTACTTGTGTTGCTGTTGTTGCGGCTACAGCTTCAGTGAAAGCTGGACTTCTTCCTTGTGTTGCTGTTGTTGCGGCTATAGCTTCAGTGAAAGCTGGACTTCTTCCTTGAGTTGCTGTTGTTGCGGCTATAGCTTCAGTGAAAGCTGGACCTCTTACTTGTGTTGCTGTTGTTGCGGCTATAGCTTCAGTGAAAGCTGGACTGCTTACCTGTGTTGTTGTTGTTGCGGCTATAGCTTCAGTGAAAGCTGGACTTCTTACCTGTGTTGCTGTTGTTGCGGCTATAGCTTCAGTGAAAGCTGGACTTCTTCCTTGATTTGCTGTTGTTGCGGCTATAGCTTCAGTGAAAGCTGGACTTCTTCCTTGTGTTGCTGTTGTTGCGGCTATAGCTTCAGTGAAAGCTGGACTTCTTCTTTGTGTTGCTGTTGTTGCGGCTATAGCTTCAGTGAAAACTGGACTTCTTCCTTGTGTTGCTGTTGTTGCGGATATAGCTTCAGTGAAAGCTGGACTTTTTCCATGTGTTGCTGTTGTTGCCGTTATAGCTTCAGTTAAAGCTGGACTTCTTCCTTGTGTTGCTGTTGTTGCAGTTATAGCTTCAGTGAAAGCTGGACCTCTTCTTTGTGTTGCTGTTGTTGCGGCTATAGCTTCAGTGAAAGCTAGACTTCTTCCTTGTGCTGCTGTTGTTGCGGCTACAGCTTCAGTGAAAGCTAGACTTCTTCCTTGAGTTGCTGTTGTTGCGGCTATAGCTTCAGTGAAAGCTGGACTTCTTCCATGTGTTGCTGTTGTTGCCGTTATAGCTTCAGTTAAAGCTGGACTTCTTCCTTGTGCTGCTGTTGTTGCGGCTACAGTTTCAGTGAAAGCTAGACTTCTTCCTTGAGTTGCTGTTGTTGCGGCTATAGCTTCAGTGAAAGCTGGACTTCTTCCATGTGTTGCTGTTGTTGCCGTTATAGCTTCAGTTAAAGCTGGACTTCTTCCTTGTGTTGCTGTTGTTGCGGTTATAGCTTCAGTGAAAGCTGGACCTCTTCTTTGTGCGGCTACAGCTTCAGTGAAAGCTAGACTTCTTCCTTGTGCTGCTATTGTTGCGGCTATAGCTTCAGTGAAAGCTGGACTTCTTCCTTGTGTTGCTGTTGTTGCGGCTATAGCTTCAGTGAAAGCTGGACTTCTTCTTTGTGTTGCTGTTGTTGCGGCTATAGCTTCAGTGAAAACTGGACTTCTTCCTTGTGTTGCTGTTTTTGCGGCTATAGCTTCAGTGAAAGCTGGACTTTTTCCATGTGTTGCTCTTGTTGCCGTTATAGCTTCAGTTAAAGCTGGACTTCTTCCTTGTGTTGCTGTTGTTGCGGCTATAGCTTCAGTGAAAGCTGGACTTCTTCCTTGTGCTGCTATTGTTGCGGCTATAGCTTCAGTGAAAGCTAGACTTCTTCCTTGATTTGCTGTTGTTGCGGCTATAGCTTCAGTGAAAGCTGGACTTCTTCCTTGTGTTGCTGTTGTTGCGGCTATAGCTTCAGTGAAAGCTGGACTTCTTCCTTGAGTTGCTGTTGTTGCGGCTATAGCTTGAGTGAAAGCTGGACTTCTTACTTGTGTAGCTGTTGTTGCGGCTATAGCTTCTGTGAAAGCTGGACTTCTTACTTGTGTTGCTGTTGTTGCGGCTATAGCTTCAGTGAAAGCTGGACTTCTTTCTTGTGTTGCTGTTGTTGCGGCTATAGCTTCAGTGAAAGCTGGACTTCTTTCTTGTGTTGCTGTTGTTGCGGCTATAGCTTCAGTGAAAGCTGGACTTCTTACTTGTGTTGCTGTTGTTGCGGCTATAGCTTCAGTGAAAGCTGGACTTCTTCTTTGTGTTGCTGTTGTTGCGGCTATCGCTTCAGTGAAAGCTGGACTTCTTCCTTGTGTTGCTGTTGTTGCGGCTATCGCTTCAGTGAAAGCTGGACTTCTTACTTGTGTTGCTGTTGTTGCGGCTATCGCTTCAGTGAAAGCTGGACCTCTTCTTTGTGTTGCTGTTGTTGCGGCTATCACTTCAGTGAAAGCTGGACCTCTTACTTGTGTTGCTGTTGTTGTGGCTATAGCTTCAGTGAAAGCTGGACTTCTTACTTGTGTTGCTGTTGTTGCGGCTATAGCTTCAGTGAAAGCTGGACTTCTTACTTGTGTTGCTGTTGTTGCGGCTATCGCTTCAGTGAAAGCTGGACCTCTTACTTGTGTTGCTGTTGTTGCGGCTATAGCTTCAGTGAAAGCTGGACTTCTTACTTGTGTTGCTGTTGTTGCGGCTATAGCTTCAGTGAAAGCTGGACTTCTTACTTGTGTTGCTGTTGTTGCGGCTATAGCTTCAGTGAAAGCTGGACTTCTTACTTGTGTTGCTGTTGTTGCGGCTATAGCTTCAGTGAAAGCTGGACTTCTTACTTGTGTTGCTGTTGTTGCGGCTATAGCTTCAGTGAAAGCTGGACTTCTTACTTGTGTTGCTGTTGTTGCGGCTCTAGCTTCAGTGAAAGCTGGACTTCTTCCATGTGTTGCTGTTGTTGCCGTTATAGCTTCAGTTAAAGCTGGACTTCTTCCTTGTGTTGCTGTTGTTGCGGTTATAGCTTCAGTGAAAGCTGGACCTCTTCTTTGTGTTGCTGTTGTTGCGGCTATCGCTTCATTGAAAGCTGGACTTCTTACTAGTGTTGTTGTTGTTGCGGCTATAGCTTCAGTGAAAGCTGGACTTCTTGCTTGTGTTGCTGTTGTTGCGGCTATAGCTTCAGTGAAAGCTGGACTTCTTCCTTGTGTTGCTGTTGTTGCGGCTATAGCTTCAGTGAAAGCTGGACTTCTTCCATGTGTTGCTGTTGTTGCCGTTATAGCTTCAGTTAAAGCTGGACTTCTTCCTTGTGTTGCTGTTGTTGGGGCTATAGCTTCAGTGAAAGCTGGACCTCTTCTTTGTGTTGCTGTTGTTACGGCTATCGCTTCAGTGAAAGCTTGACTTCTTCCTTGTGTTGCTGTTCTTGCGGCTACAGCTTCAGTGAAAGCTAGACTTCTTCCTTGAGTTGCTGTTGTTGCGGCTACAGCTTCAGTGAAAGCTGGACTTCTTACTTGTGTTGCTGTTGTTGCGGCTACAGCTTCAGTGAAAGCTGGACTTCTTCCTTGTGTTGCTGTTGTTGCGGCTATAGCTTCAGTGAAAGCTAGACTTCTTCCTTGAGTTGCTGTTGTTGTGGCTATAGCTTCAGTGAAAGCTGGACTTCTTACTTGTGTTGCTGTTGTTGCAGCTATAGCTTTAGTTAAAGATGGACTTCTTACTTGTGTTGCTGTTGTTGCGGCTATAGCTTCAGTGAAAGCTGGACTTCTTACTTGTGTTGCTGTTGTTGCGGCTATAGCTTCAGTGAAAGCTGGACTTCTTCTTTGTGTTGCTGTTGTTGCGGCTATCGCTTCAGTGAAAGCTGGACTTCTTCCTTGTGTTGCTGTTGTTGCGGCTATAGCTTCAGTGAAAGCTGGACTTCTTCCATGTGTTGCTGTTGTTGCGGCTATAGCTTCAGTGAAAGCTGGACTGCTTACCTGTGTTGCTGTTGTTGCGGCTATAGCTTCAGTGAAAGCTGGACTTCTTACCTGTGTTGCTGTTGTTGCGGCTATAGCTTCAGTGAAAGCTGGACTTCTTCCTTGTGCTGCTATTGTTGCGGCTATAGCTTCAGTGAAAGCTAGACTTCTTCCTTGATTTGCTGTTGTTGCGGCTATAGCTTCAGTGAAAGCTGGACTTCTTCCTTGTGTTGCTGTTGTTGCGGCTATAGCTTCAGTGAAAGCTGGACTTCTTCTTTGTGTTGCTGTTGTTGCGGCTATAGCTTCAGTGAAAACTGGACTTCTTCCTTGTGTTGCTGTTGTTGCGGCTATAGCTTCAGTGAAAGCTGGACTTTTTCCATGTGTTGCTGTTGTTGCCGTTATAGCTTCAGTTAAAGCTGGACTTCTTCCTTGTGTTGCTGTTGTTGCGGTTATAGCTTCAGTGAAAGCTGGACCTCTTCTTTGTGTTGCTGTTGTTGCGGCTATAGCTTCAGTGAAAGCTAGACTTCTTCCTTGTGCTGCTGTTGTTGCGGCTACAGCTTCAGTGAAAGCTAGACTTCTTCCTTGAGTTGCTGTTGTTGCGGCTATAGCTTCAGTGAAAGCTGGACTTCTTCCATGTGTTGCTGTTGTTGCCGTTATAGCTTCAGTGAAAGCTTGACTTCTTCCTTGTGCTGCTGTTGTTGCGGCTACAGTTTCAGTGAAAGCTAGACTTCTTCCTTGAGTTGCTGTTGTTGCGGCTATAGCTTCAGTGAAAGCTGGACTTCTTCCATGTGTTGCTGTTGTTGCCGTTATAGCTTCAGTTAAAGCTGGACTTCTTCCTTGTGTTGCTGTTGTTGCGGTTATAGCTTCAGTGAAAGCTGGACCTCTTCTTTGTGCGGCTACAGCTTCAGTGAAAGCTAGACTTCTTCCTTGTGCTGCTATTGTTGCGGCTATAGCTTCAGTGAAAGCTAGACTTCTTCCTTGATTTGCTGTTGTTGCGGCTATAGCTTCAGTGAAAGCTGGACTTCTTCCTTGTGTTGCTGTTGTTGCGGCTATAGCTTCAGTGAAAGCTGGACTTCTTCCTTGTGCTGCTATTGTTGCGGCTATAGCTTCAGTGAAAGCTAGACTTCTTCCTTGATTTGCTGTTGTTGCGGCTATAGCTTCAGTGAAAGCTGGACTTCTTCCTTGTGTTGCTGTTGTTGCGGCTATAGCTTCAGTGAAAGCTGGACTTCTTCTTTGTGTTGCTGTTGTTGCGGCTATAGCTTCAGTGAAAACTGGACTTCTTCCTTGTGTTGCTGTTGTTGCGGCTATAGCTTCAGTGAAAGCTGGACTTTTTCCATGTGTTGCTGTTGTTGCCGTTATAGCTTCAGTTAAAGCTGGACTTCTTCCTTGTGTTGCTGTTGTTGCGGTTATAGCTTCAGTGAAAGCTGGACCTCTTCTTTGTGTTGCTGTTGTTGCGGCTATAGCTTCAGTGAAAGCTAGACTTCTTCCTTGTGCTGCTGTTGTTGCGGCTACAGCTTCAGTGAAAGCTAGACTTCTTCCTTGAGTTGCTGTTGTTGCGGCTATAGCTTCAGTGAAAGCTGGACTTCTTCCATGTGTTGCTGTTGTTGCCGTTATAGCTTCAGTGAAAGCTTGACTTCTTCCTTGTGCTGCTGTTGTTGCGGCTACAGCTTCAGTGAAAGCTAGACTTCTTCCTTGAGTTGCTGTTGTTGCGGCTATAGCTTCAGTGAAAGCTGGACTTCTTCCATGTGTTGCTGTTGTTGCCGTTATAGCTTCAGTTAAAGCTGGACTTCTTCCTTGTGTTGCTGTTGTTGCGGTTATAGCTTCAGTGAAAGCTGGACCTCTTCTTTGTGCGGCTATAGCTTCAGTTAAAGCTGGACTTCTTCTTTGTGTTGCTGTTGTTGCGGTTATAGCTTCAGTGAAAGCTGGACCTCTTCTTTGTGCGGCTACAGCTTCAGTGAAAGCTAGACTTCTTCCTTGAGTTGCTGTTGTTGCGGCTATAGCTTCAAACAAGCTCATTTAGAATGTTGTATTGCTTTATCTCTCCGGTGCTGGGAAGCTACTCTACTGCAATTGATCAACTGCATTCCATTAGATTGTCGTCTGCACACAGAAAATGCATTTGTTTTATTTCTAGGTGGTGCTCCATGAGCTAACAAAAGTACAATTACACTGTATGGAAATATTCAATTTTCGGTAACTGACACTGTTAACACGGGGACCTTTTGCTGTGATCCACAAACAAAATAGTTTTTTCAATTTTCTTCACCTTATTTTATTTATCTTATTTATAGTGTAAATTCAGACAATTTTAAGTCCAGTATAGTACATAACCTGTTTGAACTAATGACATACCCTTTCTAAAGCCCAAATCGATAAGACATATATGAACATTCTATATTGGAATTAAAACCTTCCGGCGTCCTGTGAGCACGTTCACAACCTTTCTCGGATTTATCAGCGTGTTTACCCTCCTACCACGCCGATACCGAAATGTCTACTTAGAAAAACAAAGATAATTATACAGTGCTGGCATGCTCCCTCTGGCTAACTATTCAAAGTGATAGCAATTGTTTTCAAGTGCATGCCTGTATGTCAGAAAGTGAAAGGCAGAATTAATTACCATGACTTCACTATCGCTATTGTTTACCAGTTACTCCGACTTATTCTAAAGGAATTGTTCCCGGTTGTCTGATGCTGATTCAACCTGCAAACAATGGATCCAAAATTCTTCTCACTTCAAAAGCTGCTCTTCAGACTCACCGGTATTCTGCAGCGTCCCCGACTCGTAGCGTGTCTCTGCGATAAAGCATCCTCTCTGGGATGGCTACCCTCGCACTGCAGACCTTCTTCCAGTGTTCCTTTCAGTGCTCACCTGCCGGCTTCTCCGTGGCCTGGAGTAGAGAATGCTGCTTCCTTGCACAGCCGTGTCTCCGGGAGCTTCTCTGCTGCTCCTGGTACTCTAATAATGCTCCAAAGGTGCCCGCTGCATCTCTCCTTCCTGCGCACCACACCAGTATGTGATTATCGCATTTGTGAGCTTCCACGTAAATGTGCCTGTTTGCTCGACTGCCTCCGACGCGGTCCTCTCCTGTTCTGCCGTCATTTTGAGGGAGGATGCCATTTTTAAATGTCCTGCGCGCTCGTGATTCAATCAAACAACTAGCCTGCATATTCAGTTTTGGGTTTCTTTCAATCTGCATCCACTCCAGTACCTGAGGCTTTATGGGAGTTGAAGTCCATAGAAATTATGGGATTTCTAAAATGATGTTGTTTACAAGTCTTACTTAGAAAAACATCAGATATGATATGATATGGCATGTGTAAACAGGAGATGTTATGTGGGTATTGTGTATGTTGGCAGTATGAAGGGGGTTTTGTCTACAGTGATTTAAAGGAAGGGGTTTCTGGGTTTACAATAAAGAGGATTTGTGAGGTGACAACAATCCATCACAAACTCAGGTATTATAAGATCTTCAGTAGGAAGGGGAAAATACCATGCCTCATCCAATGGAGTTATCATGTCTCCCCAACAGCACGCTCCTCCCATGTGATCCTCCCTCATACTTCCACCCCCAGGGTCAGGTAGCGGCTGCCATACCCTGGCCACATGAGAGGAGATCATCGCCGGGGAATTATTGATGACTCCACAGGATCCATCACAGATCCTTCTCAGCCAGTGGTCCAGGGTCTAAAAGGGGGTAACCCAGCTCCAGTCCTATCCCGGCGGGGAATGGACCCAACCCTATCCCTTGCCCATGTGCCAGAACACATGCAGGCAGAACCTTCATGCTAACTATGCCATCCTATGCAGAGCCTTTCCAGGCTGTTCCTTTCCTTGCAGAACCTTCATGCTAACCATGCTATCCTATGCAGAGACTTTCCAGGCTGTTCCTTTCCTTGCAGAACCTTCATGCTAACCATGCTATCCTATGCAGAGACTTTCCAGGCTGTTCCTTTCCTTGCAGAACCTTCATGCTAACCATGCCATCCTATGCAGAGCCTTTCCAGGCTGTTCCTTTCCTTGCAGAACCTTCATGCTAACCATGCCATCCTATGCAGAGACTTTCCAGGCTGTTCCTTTCCTTGCAGAACCTTCATGCTAACCATGCCATCCTATGCAGAGACTTTCCAGGCTGTTCCCTTCCTTGCAGAACCTTCATGCTAACCATGCCATCCTATGCAGAGACTTTCCAGGCTGTTCCTTTCCTTGCAGATCCTGAAAGGAGCGCAACACTCTCGACAAGGAGATGAACATTCATTACAGCTGCATGCAGGAATGAAACCTCGACGCCGACAGCTCCAGAGAGAAGGGAACCACAAACAACTGCTGCCTGGCAATCGTGCAGCCACGTCAAATGCCCACATGAGGCATGAGCTTAGCACTGCCTGCTGATGGCCCCCAGAGAGGAATTGACCTCCTAGATCACCATGGAAAAGAGGGAAAGGTTCCCTGGACTTATCCAAAGGTCAACCCTGAACCTGGACATATAATTTTGATCACCACCAGCGATCTCCAGTGGCGATGCCTGAACGGAAGAAATGGACAGCGCTAGGAGCCCTTTTTAAATCTTTGTGTGCACAGACATGCCCTGGAAGGGGGGCGTAGACAGATGATCAGATAGAGACCTGTGGACAAACAGCAACACATCATGGAGATCTAAGCAGCGGACAGGAAACAGGAAGTGTGGGTTGTGAAGGCAAGTTCAGAGAAAAAGAAAGAGGCAGACCAAGAGACCAGCAGGTGGAAAGAGAAAGTGGTGAGCATAGAGGCTTGTTTGGGTACTACAGCATAAGTGTGCATGATTGTCCGGTGATTGTATAGAAAAGCTTATGTAGAGAATGTATCGGGAGGGTATGACAACAGGGTGAAGGAGGGTGTTTGAGTAGGAGTAGTAGTTGTAGGGTGGAGTATTGGTTGGAAGGTGAAGCAGTAGAGTTGAAGAGGGAGTAGTAGAGGTGAAGAGGGAGGAGAGGTAACATAAAGGGGGAAGGGGATAACTACAATGAGTGAAACATTGAAGGGACAGAACTGGTGATAGGAGTTAAAGGAAGACAATAAGAGTAGAAGAAAAGTAAGCGTTGGCATGAGTGAACAAGCCTGAATCCCACTGAGCAAAAGCAAGGCACTTTCCTAAATTCCCTTACAAGACTAATCAATAGTGATAGAGTATGGGCAGATAGGAAGAGGCTGAGGGGCTTAGAGAGCCAGTGTCATAGAGAGTAATCCATAACCTAACACAGGAAGAGACAGTAGAGGTTACCGGTCAATAGTGCCAACCTTGGGATTATGGACGCCCGTGTTAGGGAGGAAATGCCACGAGAAGACGAGAGAGAGAAGGATGGCCTTAGAGACCACAAAATTCCAATAAAGACCCCTGAATCATTTTGTGAGCTCGAGTGAGTTGTAACATTCTCTGGAGCTGGGAAGCTACAGTACCCTAATTGATCAACTGCTTTCAATGTCATTGGTGTATGGATATTTTGGTAGTACTCCACATATTAAATAGAGTACGGTTTAATTGTATAGCATTATTCAGTTGTCAGCCAACAGTGATATACTGTTTGCATGGGGAGTGTTTGCTTTGTTTCACACACAAAGCACTTTGTTTCACAAACAAAGCACTTTGTTGTACTTCCTTTAACCTTTTGTACACATCCCATTGATAGTGTGAATCCTCACAATTTTAAGTTCAGCATAGTGCATAACATGTTTCAGTGAATCACATACCCTTTATTAAACCTAAATTGATAAGAAATATATGAACATTCAATGATGAAATCATAACCTAGATTTTACCGTGAGCTCGTGCAAAACCTTTCTTGGATTTATCAGCATGTTTGCACTTCTACCACCGATACTGAAATGTCTACTGTGAAGATTCAAAGGGTCTCGTCACTACCCAATAGCCCCCCTAAAGATAGTAAAATGCAGAACGACCTCACAGGAAGAGACTCCCCTCTTGGGGATAAGAACTCCCATTCCTTAATGGAGCTCCCTAACCCTGATGGCTATGAAACCCTTAAGTCTCCCAGATCTAGGGAACCTAAAGCTAATAACACCACGGTATGTTACGGTGACCTCCTTCTCTTATTCCTAGCAGATCTAGATGTCTTAGTCTGGAGGTTTCATCTAATCCTGACTCACTATATTAAAATACTGAGAAGAAAAAGAGCACTCAAGCATGCATATTGAGTATTCATCTGAGTACGGAGACAAGGAGGCCACCATGAGGCATGAAGAGTGACACATCAAGACAAAGGATGGACTGTGACCTTATGCTGGGGAGGAATCAGCTTCAGAATATAAAGAGAGAGAAAGGACTAGAGAAAAGATGAAGCAGACATGAACGCTGGAAACCCTGGGAAGTTCAAACCTGGGAGCATCAAGGCAATCTGCAGAGGTTGGTCCACGCGAAGAGGACGCTGCATCCAGGTCGGCAGGGCACTCAGAAAGAAGCCTGGAGTGTCAAGACAACCAGTAGTTGGAAGAAGGTCATCAGTGGCGTGATCTTGCTGAGGTGGATTGTTCGGTCCTGCAACTGCGCCGGACCCAAGGGCCAGCCACCACTCAGAGCCAGCGAGGAGCGGTGGGGAGCAGACAACAAAGAAGCAGTGGCCAAGCAGAGCGGCTGAGTTCAAGACCCCAGGAAAAACCAGCAATGTAGTTGCTCCAAGAGAAAGGTAATAGGGGCTATGGTAGACATGGTAGGGGCTTGGAAGAAGGTCGATAAGTGTTTTGATAGTCATTCCCTCATTCCAGTAGAAATATCAAAGCTACTAATGCTGAGGAAGCCCTCTGGCGTAATCTTCCTCATCAAAGTAATGATACCCAGAGAACCCAGAGACAAACACCACTCAGGAGTAATCTCCCTCATCACAGTAGTGATACATAGAGAACCAAGAGTAAAGAACCACTCAGGAGTAATCTCCCTCGTCACAGCAGTGATACCCAGAGAACCAAGAGTCAAGCACCACTCAGGAGTAATTGCCCTCATCACAGTAGTGATACCCAGAGAACCAAGAGTCAAGAACAACTCAGGAGTAATCTTCCTCGTCACAGCAGTGATACCCAGAGAACCAAGAGTCAAGAAGCACTCAGGAGTAATCTCCCTTGTCAAAGCAGTGATACCCAGAGAACGAAGAGTCAAGAAGCACTCGGAAGAAATCACCCTCATCACAGTAGTGATACCCAGAGAACTAAAGAGTAATCTACCTTTTCACAGAAGTGATACCCAGAAAACCAAGAGTCAAGGAGCACTCAGGAGAAATCTCCATTGTCACAGTAGTGATACGCAGAGAACCAAGAGTCAAGAAGCACTCGGGAGTAATCTCCCTCATCACAGTAGTGATACCCAGAGAACTAAGGAGTAATCTCCCTTTTCACAGAAGTGATTCCCAGAGAACCAAGAGTCAAGAAGCACTCGTGAGTCATCTCCCTCATTCCAGTAGCAATATCAAAGCTACTGATGCTGAAGAAGCCCTCTGGTGTAATCTTCCTCGTCACAGTAGTGATACCCATGAAACCAAGAGTCAAGCACCACTCAGTAGTAATCTCCCTTGTCACTACAGTGATACCCAGAGAACCAAGAGTCAAGCACCACTCAGGAGTAATCTCCCTTGTCACAGCAGTGACACCCAGAGAACCAAGAGTCAGGCACCACTCAGGAGTAATCTCCCTTGTCACAGCAGTGATACCCAGACAACTAAGTGTCAAGAAGCACTCAGGAGTAATCTCCGTCATCACAGTAGTGATACCCAGAGAATTAAGTGTCAAGAAGCACTTGGGAGTAATCTCCCTCATTACAGTAGTGATACCCAGAGAACTAAGAAGTAATCTGCCTTTTTACAGCAGTGATACCCAGAGAACCAAGAGTCAAGCACCACTCAGGAGTAATCTCCCTTGTCACAGCAGTGATACCCAGAGAACCAAGAGTCAAGCACCACTCAGGAGTAATCTCCCTTGTCACAGCAGTGATACCCAGAGAACCAAGAGTCAAGAACCACTCGGAGTAATCTCCCTCATCACAGTAGTGATACCCAGAGAAGTAAGTGTCAAGAAGCACTCGGGAGTAATATCCCACATTACAGTAGTGACACCCAGAGAACCAAGAATCAAGAATCACTCGGGAGTAATCTCCCTCATCACAGTAGTGATACCCAGAGAAGTAAGTGTCAAGAAGCACTCGGGAGTAATATCCCTCATTACAGTAGTGATACCCAGAGAACTAAGGAGTAATCTTCCTTTTCATAGAAGTGATTCCCAGAGAACCAAGAGTCAAGGAGCACTCAGGAGTAATCTACCTGGTCACAGCAGTGATACCTAGAGGACCAAGAGTCAAGAAGCACTCAGGAGTCATCTCCCTCATTCCAGTAGCAATATCAAAGATACTGATGCTGAATAAGCCCTCTGGCGTAATCTTCCTCATGACAGTAGTGATACCCAGAGACCCAAGAGTCAAGCACCACTCAGTAGTAATCTCCCTTGTCACAGCAGTGATACCCAGAGGACCAAGAGTCAAGCGCCACTCAGGAGTACTCTCCCTTGTCACAGCAGTGATACCCAGAGAACTAAGTGTCAAGAAGCACTCAGGAGTAATCTCCCTAATCACAGTAGTGATACCCATAGAAGAAGTGTCAAGAAGCACTCGGGAGTAATCTCCCTCATTACACTAGTGATACCCAGAGAACTATGGAGTAATCTCCCTTGTCACAGCAGTGTTACCCAGAGAACCAAGAGTCAAGCACCACTCAGGAGTAATCTCCCTTTTCACAGCAGTGATACCCAGAGAACCAAGAGTCAAGAAGCACTCAGGAGTAATCTCCCTCATCACAGTAGTGATACCCAGAGAAGTAAGTGTCAAGAAGCACTCGGGAGTAATATCCCTCATTACAGTAGTGATACCCAGAGAACTAAGGAGTAATCTTCCTTTTCATAGAAGTGATTCCCAGAGAACCAAGAGTCAAGGAACACTCAGGAGTAATCTACCTGGTCACAGCAGTGATACCCAGAGGACCAAGAGTCAAGAAGCACTCAGGAGTCATCTCCCTCATTCCAGTAGCAATATCAAAGATACTGATGCTGAATAAGCCCTCTGGCGTAATCTTCCTCATGACAGTAGTGATACCCAGAGACCCAAGAGTCAAGCACCACTCAGTAGTAATCTCCCTTGTCACAGCAGTGATACCCAGAGGACCAAGAGTCAAGCGCCACTCAGGAGTACTCTCCCTTGTCACAGCAGTGATACCCAGAGAACTAAGTGTCAAGAAGCACTCAGGAGTAATCTCCCTAATCACAGTAGTGATACCCATAGAAGAAGTGTCAAGAAGCACTCGGGAGTAATCTCCCTCATTACACTAGTGATACCCAGAGAACTATGGAGTAATCTCCCTTGTCACAGCAGTGTTACCCAGAGACCCAAGAGTCAAGCACCACTCAGTAGTAATCTCCCTTGTCACAGCAGTGATACCCAGAGGACCAAGAGTCAAGCGCCACTCAGGAGTACTCTCCCTTGTCACAGCAGTGATACCCAGAGAACTAAGTGTCAAGAAGCACTCAGGAGTAATCTCCCTAATCACAGTAGTGATACCCATAGAAGAAGTGTCAAGAAGCACTCAGGAGTAATCTCCCTCATCACAGTAGTGATACCCAGAGAACCAAGAGTCAAGAACCACTCAGGAGTAATCTCCCTCATCACAGCAGCGATACCCAGAGATCCAAGAGTCAAGACCCACTTGGGAGTAATCTCCCTTGTCACAGCAGTGATACCCAGAGAACCATGAGTCAAGAACCACTCAGGAGTAATCTCCCTTGTCACAACAGTAATACCCAGAGAACCAAGAGTCAAGAACCACTCAGGAGTAATCTCCCTCGTCACAGTAGTGATACCCAGAGAACCAAGAGTCAAGAACCACTCAGGAGTAATCTCCCTCATCACAGTAGTGATATCCAGAGAATTAAGTGTCAAGAAGCACTTGGGAGTAATATCCTTCATCACAGCAGTTATACCCAGAGAACCAAGTGTCAAGCACCACTCAGGAGTAATCTCCCTCATCACAGTAGTGATACCCAGAGAACCAAGAGTCAAGAACCACTCAGCAGTAATCTCCCTCGTCACAGCAGTAATACCCAGAGAACCAAGAGTCAAGCACCACTCAGGAGTAATCTCCCTTGTCACAGCAGTTATACCCAGTGAACCAAGTGTCAAGCACCACTCAGGAGTAATCTCCCTCATCACAGTAGTGATACCCAGAGAACCAAGAGTCAAGAACCACTCAGGAGTAATCTCCCTCATCACAGCAGCGATACCCAGAGATCCAAGAGTCAAGAGCCACTTGGGAGTAATCTCCCTTGTCACAGCAGTGATACCCAGAGAACCATGAGTCAAGAACCACTCAGGAGTAATCTCCCTCATTCCAGCAGCAATATCAAAGCTACTTCTTCCCTTGCATGCAGCGTAACTCTCACCGTCGCCTGAGGTCAGACTTACCTTTGAAGATCCTGCTTCCTGGACATCCTGCTTCCTGCCAGCATACTTACCAACTGGGGGAAGCTGTTCTGACCTGTACATCTCTTTGGTGAACCCAGTATTCATCTTTACACTTTCTGGAATGCCGAAATCTTCATCTTAGCACCGCAGCATGACACGCTGCATCGTCAACAGCAGCGCCTACAAGGAAAAACAGAAGACAAGGTTAGACATCAATAAAACAGTCAGTTTAAGGTTGCGCTTCGCCATACTTCGCGCTTTTCCTTAAACCATCACTTACCTGCTGTCGAACATTGCGGTAGCATCCATCTTCCATCCGGCCGCGTCTCGCGTCTCACAGCTGCATTGAGGCCGCATGTCCATCTAAGGGAAGAAAACAGAAGAGAGACATTATTGCGGGCATAAATAGAAACAACATATTTAGACATTAAGCAGAACGAACAGCATCACAAGAGCTCAAGAAAGACTTATCAATCATAAGGAGACGCATAGTAGCAGCCTGCTCAGCCATCGCTACCACTTTACTGTGTAGTACGGGCTTGTACCAAAGGTGAAATTGTGCTTACACTTGTAGTCCTAATTACCTGTAGTGTTCCCAAAGGGTGCTGCCGTTGAGTCTGCCTAACATAGACCTCTACTTTACACCGCTCCTTGCTGTTTGAAGTGGAGAGGCTTGGGCTCTCCAGACATGGTCTGCACAATGGAGAATCAGGTGGTGTGGACTAACCTTGTGGACCTTAATATCGATTGATGACATCATGTGACTTTTCCCTTCCACCTTTCTGCGATCACAGAGTCCATGCATTGACTTGGTCTGGACAATGGGGAATCGGGAGGTGGGGACTAACCTTGTGGACCTTCGTATCATTTGATGACATCATGTGACTTTTCCCTTCCACCTTTCTGCGATCACAGAGTCCATGCATTGACATGGTCTGGACACTGGGGAATCAGGTGTTATGGACTAACCTTGTGGACCTTCATATCGATTGATGACATCATGTGACTTTTCCTTTCCACCTTTCTGCGATCACAGAGTCCATGCATTGACATGGTCTGGACACTGGGGAATCAGGTGGTGGGGACTAACCTTGCAGACCTTTGTATCGATTGATGACAGCATGTGACTTTTCCCTTCCACCTTTCTGCGATCACAGAGTCCATGCATTGACATGGTCTGGACAGTGGGTAATCAGGTGGTGGGGACTACCGTTGCGGACCTTCATATTGATTGATGACATCAGGTGACTTTTCCTCCCACCTTTCTGCGATCACAGTGTTCATGCATTGACATGTTCTGGACAGTGAGAATCAGGTGGTGAGGACTAACCTTGCATATCTACGTATCGATTGATGACATCATGTGATTTTCCCTTGTACCTTTTTGCGATCACAGAGTCCATGCACAGACATGGTCTGAACTGGTGGGAATCAGGTGGTGGGGACTAACCTTGCGGACCTTTTTTTATCGATTCTTGACAGCATGTAATTTTTCCTTTCCACCTTTCTGTGATCAGAGAGTCCATGCACAGACGGTTCCATGTGATTTCATCACCTGCTGTTTCATCGCAGGGTTTTTTACCGCAGATTTTTTTTAGAAAAAAATAATTGAATGTATTTTCTTTTTTTGGGGGGGGTTAGCCCCCCATACCCCCATCCCCTTTAATTATTTTTATATCCCCGTACACCCACACCTCATTTATATAAATTTTTGAACCCCCCCCCCAAAAAAAATTCGAGGATTTTTTTCAAAAGAAAATCCACGGAAAAAAACCCCACGAAAAAACATCTGGCGATGAAATTACGATGTGCCGCACAGACATGGTCTGGACAGAGGGGAATCAGGTGCTGGGGACTAACCTTGCAGACCTTCCTATCGATTGATGACATCATGTGACTTTTCCCTTCCATCTTTCTGTGATCACAGTAATGCATTGACATGGTCTGGACAGTGGATAAACAGGTGGAGGGGATTAACCTTGCAGACCTTCGTATCGATTGACAACATCAAGTGATCTTTGCCTGCCACCATTTTCTGCACAGTATTAATGCATTGACATGGTCTGGACAGTGGGAATCAGGTGGTGGGGACTAACCTGGCGGACCTTCTTATCGATTGATGGCATCAGGTGACCTTTCTTTTCCACCTTTCTGCGATAACAGAGTTCATGCATTGACATGGTCTGGACAGTGGGGAATCAGGTGGTGGGGGACTAATCTTGTGGACCTTCGTATCGAATGATGACATCAGGTGATCTTTCCCTTACACCTTTCTGCGATCACAGAGTCGCCACACAGACATGGTCTGGACAGAGGGGAATCAGGTGCTGGGGACTAACCTTGCAGACCTATTGATTGATGACAACATGTGACTTTTCCCTTCCACCTTTCTGTGATCACAGTTGTCATGCGTTGACATAGTCTGGACAGTGGATGAACAGGTGGAGGGGATTAACCTTGCAGACCTTCGTATCGATTGACGACATCAGGTGATCTTTCCCTGCCACCATTTTCTGATCACAGTATTAATGCATTGACATGGTCTGAACAGTGTGGAATCAGGTGGTGGGGACTAACCTGGCGGACCTTCTTATCGACTGATGGCATCAGGTGACCTTTCTTTTCCACCTTTCTGCGATCGCAGTGTTCATGCATTGGCATGATCTGGACACTGGGAATCAGGTGGTGGGGACTAACCTTGCAGACCCTCCTATCAGTTGACAACATCAGGTGACTTTTCCCTTCCACCTTTCTGCGATCACAGAGTCCATGCATTGACATGGTCTGGATAGTGGGGAATCAGGTGGTGGGGACTTACCTTGCGGACCTTTGTATCGATTGATGACATCATGTGACTTTTCGCTTCCACCTTTCTGCGATCACGGAGTCCATGCATTGACCTTGTCTGGACAATGTGAAATCGGGTGGTGGGGACTAACCTTGTGGACCTTCGTATCAATTGATGACATCATGTGACTTTTCCCTTCCACCTTTCTGCGATCACAGAGTCCATGCATTGACATGGTCTGGGCACTGGGGAATCAGGTGGTGGGGACTAACCTTGCGGACCTTTGTATCGATTGATGACAGCATGTGACTTTTTCCTTCCACCTTTCTGCAATCACTGAGTCCATGCATTGACATGGTCAGGACAGTGGGGAATCAGGTGGTGGGGACTACCCTTGCGGACCTTCATATTGATTGATGACATCAGGTGACCTTTTTTCCACCTTTCTGTGATCACAGAGTCCATGCATTGACATGGTCTGTGTTAGAAAAGATTTCTAATTGTAGGTAATTTTCCTTCCATGTGGCAACCCCTAAACTTTTTGCTGTTGTTTTACACCCTGATCTAGACTTTGCCAGAGAAGCACAGCCTTCTGCCGCACTCCTCTGGGCTTTCGCTCCATTCTTATGGGGATACTGACATGCCCTTCAGACAGTCAGTACCGGGAAATGTTGTTTTCCGTAGTTCTTTCACTCATGTTGCAGCTTTCGCGCAACATGGCACAAGAGAGCAATGTAAGCTAAATTACTGCTCTCTTGGGTCTCTAGTCATTTTTGGGGCCCTAGATACTCTCATGGATTGTTAACAAACGGTGCAAGTGAACCACGGACGGGACTGGTGGCAGCGGTCGTTTCTTTGTATTTTGAGCTCTGTTTGGCTGTTTAAGCGCGTGTTCCGCGTTTAGCCCAAAAGGGTGGCCTGGCTTCCAAGATGGCCAGACCACGAGGCTCTTTGTCCTGTCCGCTGACCGTCTTGCCCCCTTCATCTTCCCCAGGTCGAGCCGACCCGGGGCCTTCCTTATTTGGGCATGTACTTTCCCGCGAAACACATACACTTTCGCGGGCTTCTACAGGCCTGGTGTGCACCTCCAGGATGTGGGCTGGGATGTCTGGTCCCAATACACATCCTGGGTGCCAGAGAGTCTAGTGTATCTTGAATGCCTGGGACCACCGTGGTCCATGATAGGTCCACGTATGGTGTGAGTGTTTTGTGAGCAGATCTCCTATTGGGTCCCCTCCGTTTTGGCGCAAAGGAAACCTGGATAAGAGGAGGCTGGAAACACCTCTACCATGTCGATCTCCTGAGTTCTCACGAACGAAGGATAAGGAGCCAAGTATCCTGCAACTAAGAGGATGAACCGAGGAATCACTGGTGACCCGCTGAAGGACTGCCCCGCGGCACTGCTGTCGCTGTGTGAAGCCCTTTCTACCTCTGATCGAACGAGAAGGCCTGTACTGGTACTTTGACCCTTTGGAATAGTGGGAACAACTATTCTCGGCATCTTCACCATCTCCTGCACGTAAGCCTTCGGAAGTGTCTCTGGGCCATCCAGTGGACTGACCAGCCTACCCAGGAGTCTTGCTCTGTAACCGCCGTCAGGTTGCTGCTGTATTACGAGTCCTTGCCACTGTCACACGATTCGTACACTTAGCGTTCCCAGGTCTGAAGTGAGAAGTGTACATTGGGCTGAAATACACACAGCCGCTTCGTTGCCCTGCTGTGGTAACAACCTGTGCGGGTTCATTGCATTCGGGACATCTTCCACTCCAGCTTCTGCTGCTGCGGAATCTACAAAACGACAAGACGTCCCCTGCTCGTATCTGAACCTGAGAGTACTGAAACTGACGCGGAGAAGCCTGGGTCCGCCTGCATCGGGGACCGGTGAGTAGCAACACTAGGAACTGGTCGCCCACCTGCAGTAGCCCATAGCTTTTCCCCGCTGTGTCAAACAGCACGCCTTCCATACTCGCGCTCTGCTTCTGCCCACAGTGGAGGTTGCGCTTGAGTCGCGGACCTTTGTCCTTCTTCATTTGTTGACCAATCTGAACTGCCTGACTCCCTCGAAGAGACTTCCTTTTGCCCGTTGGCACCAGCGTGTGCAGGTACTTTTGAGCACAAGGCTCCACTCTTCGTAGGGCTCGGACTTCCTTCTAGTTAGGTGCCTCTGAAGGCGGACTAGGTCTAACTTATATTCGCACTGCCTGTTTTCCTCCCCATCTAGGTGGTCTGCATTTCGTGCGTCTCCCTCGTTAGACCCTTTTGGTATTGTATATATATTTTATTCTGATTGTGATGTGTTGGTTTACGAGAGTATTATTGTGATTCTTTGCTATGGTCAATATTACAAAGGCCTTGAAATAAATGTATCTATATTTTTGATATAACACCTGTTTGGAGTAATTTGTACGTGTTCTTGCTTTGTGTGCTCATTGTGGGCTTTCAGTCACCCTCACCCCTCTTGAGACCTAGTCTTGACCGCCGCGATCGCTACCTTGATTGGTCTGGCTTGTCCAGAGGTTACCCTGTTCCAAGAAACTAGGCTGGCCTTCTGAACCTCTGCGCATCCAGGACAGAGTTCAGAAATCCGTCTTAACAGTCTGGACAGTGGGGAATCGGTTGGTGGGGACTAACCTTGCAGACCTTTGTATCGATTGATGACATCATGTGACTTTTCCCATCCACCTTTCTGCAATCACAGTGTTCATGCATTGACATGATCTAGACACTGGGGAATCAGGTGGTGGGGACTAACCTGGCGGATCTTTGTATCGATTGATGACATCAGGTGACTTTTCCTCCCACGTTTCTGCGATCAAAGTGTTCATGCATTAACATGTTCTGAACAGTGGGAATCAGGTGGTGAGGACTAACCTTGCATATCTACGTATCGATTGATGACTTCATGTGATTTTCCCTTCCACCTTTCTGCGATCACAGAGTACATGCATTGACATGGTCTGAACAGGTGGGAATCAGGTGGTGGGGATTAACCTTGTGGACCTTCGTATCGACTGATTACAGCATGTGACGTTTCCCTTCCACATTTCTGTGATCACAGAGTCCATGCATTGACATGGTCTGGACAGTGGGGAATCAGGTGCTGCGGACTAACCTTGCAGACCTTCCTGTTGATTGATGATATCATGTGACTTTTCCCTTCCACCTTTCTGTGATCACGGAGTCCATGCATTGGCATGATCTGGACAATGGGGAATCAGGTGGTGGGGACTAACCTTTCAGACCCTCCTATCAATTGACGACATCAGGTGACTTTTCCCTTCCACCTTTCTGCGATCACAGAGTCCATGCATTGACATGGTCTGGACAGTGGGGAATCAGGTGGTGGGGACTTACCTTGCTGACCTTTGTATCGATTGATACATCATGTGACTTTTCTCTTTCACGTTTCTGCGATCACAGTGTTCATGCATTGACATGGTCTGCACAGTTGGAAATCAGGTGGTGGGGACTAACCTTGCGGACCTGCGTATCGATTGATGACATCATGTGACTTTTTCCGTCCTCCTTTCTGCGATCACAGAGTCCATGCATTGACATGGTCTGGACACTGGGGAATCAGGTGGTGGGGACTAACCTTGCAGACCTTCCTATCAATTCATGACATGAGGTGACTTTTCCCTTCCACCTTTCTGTGATCAGAGAGTCCATGCACTGACATGGTCTGGACAGTGGGGAATCGGGTATTGGGGACTAACCTGGCGGACCTTCAAATTGATTGATGACATCAGGTGACTCTTCCCTTCCACCTTTCTGCGATCACAGATTTCATGCATTGACATGGTCTGGACAGTGGGGAGTCAGGTGGTGGGGACTAACCTGGCGGACCTTCGTATCCATTGATGACATCGTGTGACTTTTCCCTTCCACCTTTCTGCGATCACAGAGTCCACACATTGACATGGTCTGGACACTGGGGAATCAGGTGGTGAGGACTAACTTTGCGGACCTTTTTATTGATTGATGACATCAGGTGACTTTTCCCTTCCACCGTTCTGTGATCACAGAGTCCATGCATTGACATGGTCTGGACAGTGGGGAATCGGGTGGTGGAGGATAACCTGGCAGACCTTCATATCCATTGATGACATCGGGTGACTTTTCCCTTCCACCTTTCTGCGCTCACAGGGTCCATGCATTGACATGGTCTGTACACTGGGGAATCAGGTGGTTGGGATTAACCTTGTGGACCTTCGTATCGATTGATGACAGCATGTGAGTTTTCCCTTCCACCGTTCTGCGATCACAGAGCATGCATTGACATGGTCTGGAGACTGGGGCATCAGGTGGTGGGGGCTAACCTGGGAGACCTTTGTATCCATTGATGACATCGGGTGACTTTTCCCTTCCACCTTTCTGTGATCACAGTCCATCCATCACAGTCCTGCTAAACCATCGCTACCACTTTACTGTGTAGTACGGGCTTGTACCAAAGGTGAAATTGTGCTTACACTTGTAGTCCTAATTACCTGTAGTGTTTTCAAAGGGTACTGCAGGTGATTCTGCCTAACATAGACCTCAACTTTACACCGCTCCTTGCTGTTTGAAGTGGAGAGGCTTGGGCTCTCCAGACATATTCTAGATTAGCCTCCCCCACAGGAGTAGACCTCAACTTTACACCGCTCCTTGCTGTTTGAAATGGAGAGGCTTGGGCTCTCCAGACATGGGCCCTCATTAGGACCCTGGCATTAAGGGTTTAACGGCGCCGTAAAAGGTGTCAGCACTGTTAAACCCTTAAAGCCTGATTACGAGGTCACTTTGCGGCTCCCGACCTTAACGGCTGGTCTGGACCAGCCGTTAAAGTAAGGACCCGCAAAGGGACTTTCAAGGTAATTACGGTACCGCAATTTGCGGTACCTTAATTACCGCCTTCCCCAGTCCCATTAAGCCCTATGGGGCAAAAATGGGAATGGGGAAGGGCCAATGGTAAATGGGGAATTACCGCCAGGCCAACCTTGCAATGGGGCGGTATTTCCCCATTTACCATTGGCGGACTCGTTACAATACCGGCAGCAACCATGGTGCTAATAGCGCCATTGGTTACTGCTGGTGTTGTAATGAGGGCCATGGTTTGAACAATGAAGATTCAGGTGGTGTGGACTAACCTTGTGGACCTTCAAATCGATTTATGATATCATGTGACTTTTCCCTTCCACATTTCTGCGATCACAGAGTCCATGCATTGACTTGGTCTGGACAATGGGGAATCGGGTGGTGTGGACTAACCTGTGGACCTTCATATCAATTTATATCATGTGACTTTTCCCTTCCATATTTCTGCGATCACAGAGTCCATGCATTGACTTGGTCTGGACAATGGGGAATCGGGTGTTGGGGACTAACCTTGTGGACCTTCGTATCGATTGATGACATCATGTGACTTTTCCCTTCCACCTTTCTGCAATCACAGAGTCCATGCATTGACATGGTCTGGACACTGGGGAATCAGGTGGTGTGGACTAACCTTGTGGATCTTCATATCAATTGATGACATCATGTGACTTTTCCTTTCCACCTTTCTGCGATCACAGAGTCCATGCACTGACATTGTCTGGACACTGGGGAACCAGGTGGTGGGGCCTAACCTTGCAGACCTTTGTATCGATTGATGACAGCATGTGACTTTTCCCTTCCACCTTCTGCGATCACAGTGTCCATGCATTGACATGGTCTGGACAGTGGGGAATCAGGTGGTGGGGACTACCCTTGCGGACCTTCATATTGATTGATGATATCAGGTGATCTTTTTTCCACCTTTATGTGATCACAGAGTCCATGCATTGACATGATCTGGACAGTGGGGAATCGGTTGGTGGGGATTAACCTCGCAGACCTTTGTATCTATTGATGACATCATGATACTTTTCCCATCCACCTTTCTGTGATCACAGTGTTCATGCATTGACATGTCTGGACAGTGGATAAACAGGTGGAGTGGATTAACCTTGCAGATCTTTGTATCGATTGACGACATCAGGTGATCTTTCCCTGCCACCATTCTCTGATCACAGTATTAATGCAATGGCATGGACTGAACAGTGGGGAATCAGGTGGTGGGGACTAACCTTGCGGACCTTTGTATCGATTGATGACAGCATGTGACTTTTCCCTTCCACCTTTCTGCGATCACAGAGTCCATGCATTGACTTGGTCTGGACAAGGGGGAATCGTGTGGTGGGGACTAATCTTGTGGACCTTCGTATCGATTGATGACATCATGTGACTTTTCCTTTACACCTTTCTGTGATCACAGAGTCCATGCATTGACATGGTCTGGACAGTGGGGAATCGGGTGGTGGGGACTAACCTTGCGGACCTTTGTATCGATTGATGACAGCATGTGATTTTTCCCTTCCACCTTTCTGTGATCACAGTGTTCATGCATTGACATGGTCTGCACAGTTGGGAATCAGGTGGTGGGGACTAACCTTGCAGATCTTCGTATCGATAGATGGCATCAGGTGACTTTTCCTCCCACCTTTCTGCGATCACAGTGTTCATGCATTGACATGGTCTAGACACTGGGGAATCCGGTGGTGGGGACTAACCTTGCAGATCTTCGTATCGATAGATGGCATCAGGTGACTTTTCCTCCCACCTTTCTGCGATCACAGTGTTCATGCATTGACATGTTCTGGACAGCGGGAATCAGGTGGTGAGGACTAACCATGCATATCTACGTATCGATTGATGACATCATGTGATTTTCCCTTCCACCTTTCTGCGATCACATAGTCCATGCATTGACATGGTCTGGATACTGGGGAATTAGGTGGTGGGGACTAACCTTGCGGACCTTCGTATCGATTGATGACAGCATGTGACTTTTCCCTTCCACCTTTCTGTGATCAGAGAGTCCATATATTGACATGTTCTGGACAGTGGGGAATCAGGTGGTGGGGACTAACCTTGCGGACCTTTGTATCGATTGATGACAGCATGTGACTTTTCCCTCCCACCTTTCTGCGATCACAGTGTCCATGCATTGACATGGTCTGGACAGTGGGGAATCAGGTGGTGGGGACTACCCTTGCGGACCTTCATATTGATTGATGATATCAGGTGACCTTTTTTCCACCTTTATGTGATCACAGAGTCCATGCATTGACATGGTCTGGACAGTGGGGAATCGGTTGGTGGGGACTAACCTCGCAGACCTTTGTATCGATTGATGACATTATGTTACTTTTCCCTTCCACCTTTCTGCAATCACAGTGTTCATGCATTGACATGGTCTAGACACTGGGGAATCAGGTGGTGGGGACTAACCTTGCAGATCTTCGTATCAATAGATGGCATCAGGTGACTTTTCCTCCCACCTTTCTGCGATCACAGTGTTCATGCATTGACATGTTCTGGACAGTGGGAATCAGGTGGTGAGGACTAACCATGCATATCTACGTATCGATTGATGACATCATGTGATTTTCCTTTCCACCTTTCTGCGATCACAGAGTCCATGCATTGACATGGTCTGGATACTGGGGAATCAGGTGGTGGGGACTAACCTTGCGGACCTTCGTATCGATTGATGACAGCATGTGACTTTTCCCTTCCACCTTTCTGTGATCAGAGAGTCCATGCATTGACATGGTCTGGACAGTTGGGAATCAGGTGCTGGGGACAAACCTTGCGGACCTTCGTATCGATTGGTGACATCAGGTGACTTTTCCCTTCCACGTTTTTGCGATCACAGAGTTAACGCATTGACATGGTCTGGATACTGGGGAATTAGGTGGTGGGGACTAACCTTGCGGACCTTCGTATCGATTGATGACAGCATGTGACTTTTCCCTTCCGCCTTTCTGTGATCAGAGAGTCCATGCATTGACATGGTCTGGACAGTTGGGAATCAGGTGCTGGGGACAAACCTTGCGGACCTTCGTATCGATTGATGACAGCATGTGACTTTTCCCTTCCACCTTTCTGCGATCAGAGAGTCCATGAATTGACATGTGTTAGGGAGAATTCTCTGTTTAGGCTGAATTTCCTAACCTAGTGAGTCCCCCAGCAGCTTTGCTGGAGTTCTGGAGTTTGTTTTTTTCCTCCTGCCAAGAGTGAGCCTCTTTTTTCCCTCACTCTTGGACATGATGTGTGATATTTCTTTGAATGTTACAGTGTTCTCTGGGCTATGAGGTCTTTTACCCCATAGGTCTCATATGTTTTTACTATGTGTGTTACACAGCACCCTCCGTGCCGTAACACAGGGGTGTCTTAGACGACCACCACCATAGACTCCATACCCTGGGACTGACTGTCTCCCAGGGCATGTAAAGTCACCATTGGCTTTACTAGACCTAAATTCCCAACAGAACCAGTACAAACCATCTTAATGTGGACGTACTGGTCGGGGCAATTCGTTTGCCTCGGGGTCTGTTGTTCGAAGGGGCACGTCTCCGTCCCCCCTGATCGAGTTTTGGCTGCTGGCAGTGGATACTACTTGAAATATTCGACCGCGAATATTTCCCTATGGGATTTTCCCATTGTTCGAGGCAAGTACTTTTTCTATGTAGCCTCGGTCATACCGCCGGTTTATTAAATTAATATAAATTCACTGGTTGGTATTTTCTGCCAGAACTCGGTTTTAAAATGGCGTATGTGTTCGCCTCTGTAAGTCCAAACCCAAGGTTGAGCCCTTTGTTCACTTTTGGCGGGCTTCTACTCAGAAGCCCTCCGGAGTGGTGACATTCTGTCTGGGTTACCACAGGTGGTGTGGGAGGGGGTTTAGTCACCCTGGACTGAGTTGCCTTGCCAACTCAGGTCCCACTCTGGTGTGATTGGCCCAAGTGGTGAGCCACCCCGCTCACCACTTAGCATGTTTGAGTGACAGCTAGGCTGAATGAATGGGGGTTTTCTGCATAAAAGCAGGGTCTTTGGGACTGGTTCTTCAGAAGTCGCCACAGGACCTAAGAATCCGAAGAGAGAGAAGCTGAGCCGCCCTGCCACGACGACACCTACGGTGGAGCCGTGCTGAACCGACTCACCACTTCCCAACGACAGAGGAGATCTCCCTGCTGGAGAGTCTTCTTCCCTTGACTGGTGGGAACAACCAGTCCCTTGCTTTTTCTTCGCTTCCAGGACGACTGGGTGGTCGAACTGCCCGTGTACAGCACCCCGGCAACCGGATAACCACTTACCTGCCTTGCGACCAAAAGGTGGTGCCTTGTGCTTGAGCCTCCGCGGCTGGTCTCATCCCTGGTGGTGCAACGATCTTCAACTTTCCTCGACGACGGGAGAATCTCATCTTTAGGCAAAGCCTCGACCTTGCATCCACCACCAGGAACGTCTGCCCTCCGCCGGAGCTGCTCCAGGACACTAAGGTACTGTTTCCCGCCAGGCGTCCCTAGTAACGGTTAGCGTAAGGTGTTTTAAATCCTTGCCGGACCCGTAGGGTGCCTCCAGACCCTTCTTAACATTGTTCTCTTTACTGGTCCAACCTTTCTGAGACATTGCTGCTACAAAGACTTGAAGTGCATTTTCACTGTATTGTCTTGGGACAATTCGCCTTGCCCCTCTCCAAGTGGGCCTGGCCTCTGAACTTTAGGATATACAGCTTACCCTGCCTTACTTGCCTTGCATCTATCTCATAGAACTGTTGGTATTGAGTTGGTTTCGTACCCTGTCTTTTTCTCTCCCTCTCACAAAAATATTAGAGTGTCAGTTAGGTTAAGCACTCACCTCTGTCTGCAAATAATTGGTGCCTCTTGAAACCTAACGTTGTCGAAATATTGTTGAAGGGTTGATTATACTCATAGTATTGTGTTTGAAATTGTTTGCCATATTAGTGCCAGTGTGTTTTCATAGATGTGTTCTTTTTAAATAAATAATTATATATCTTTACACCCAAGCTTTGATCAGTGTATACTTGTTCTATTGTGTGAATTGACCTATTTTGTATACTCTACATACTGCCTAACTCTTCTTGAGAGAAGTCTGACTGCTCAGCCACAGCTACCAGGTAAATCTGGGTGGTGCAGACTGCTACCAATTGGGTTTACTGCCAACACCTGTAGTCTTAAATCTTTTGCAGTGGTCCCAGAGGGAACTGCACAGGTTTCTGCCTAACACTGGTGTACAGCGGTGGGATTTATAGTATTGAGTATACAGTTTAGAGTGCTTTTCTACACTTAGGATAACTATCCCCAAAGTTTGGCACTAAAAAGCAATTTCTAATCAAATCTGCTATGGAAGTTTAAAGTCAAGAGTCCTTGTCAGGTGAAACCTATGAGGGTTTAAGAGCTCTCTGTAGACAAGAGAATCTCTCTGTAAAAGGCAAGAAAGTAGAATTAATAACAAGATTGCTGGACAACCAAAGTCTGGGTAATAGTTCAGAGGAACTAAATGCTCCAGCAAATGTAGATAACAGTAATGGTATTGATCTAAATCAAAGTGTTGATGATAGTGATGAAGAGGTTGAAGAAGAAGAGCAGGCTAGTGAAACTGTCTCCCCTGTTCCTCTAACTGCCTTACCAGCTGTACCTACTGGACCTATAACCGGTCCTACACTAAGTCCTCAAGTCCTTGAACTAGAAAAAATGAAAATTGACTTGGAGTTCAGAAGACTCACTGCTCAAACTGAACAGAAACACCAAGAAATGCAACAAATTCTTAGGCTCAGAGAAATGGAACTCAAGCATGAGTTAGAGATGAAAAAGTTGTCTGTTGAAACTGCTTCTCTCCCCTCTGGCTCTTCTAGAAGCTCCAGTCCCAAAAGTCCCCGGATGCCTAAGGAATTAATTGGTATGTATGAACCAAAGTTGGATATGTTGGATTGGCTGAGTTTGTTTGAGTACAATCATGGGCTCCAGAACATCACAGGTAATGATTTACTTACCGGGTTGTTCTCTAGGCTCCCCCCTGTTGCAACTAATGTGGTAATGGAGTTGGGGGAGGAGGATAGGAAAGAGTATGAAAGTGTGAAGCTAGCTTTAATAGCTAGATTTGGGAAGACCCCTTCCCAGTATTTTAAGAGGTTTAGAACCCTCAAAATGCATGATGGTACCCCTTGGGCTACCTGGGTGAGTGAAGGGTTGAAATTAAGGGTTACAAGGTGAACACTTATGAGGGTATGAAGAATCATTTTATGTTG
Organism: Ambystoma mexicanum; assembly: GCF_040938575.1. Taxonomy (NCBI): domain Eukaryota; kingdom Metazoa; phylum Chordata; class Amphibia; order Caudata; family Ambystomatidae; genus Ambystoma; species Ambystoma mexicanum. The sequence goes on from NC_090932.1 coordinate 109,851, forward strand.
GAGTCTATTTATGATGCCTGTTCTCCTGAGCTTAGACAGCACTTGGCGGATTCAAAGGAATTAGATTCCAGGAAGCTGGCTAAGGCTGCTGACTTGTGGGTTGCCAACAGGGCTACTCACAAGGACTCTGGGTCAACTCAGAAAAAGGATGAGGGAAAACAGCCTAAAAAAGACTCAAAAGAGAATTCGAACAATCCAATTTCCAAAGAGGGCTCCAAACAAAACTTTAAGGGTAAGCCACAAGGAAAACCACAGCAGAATAGTGTACCTCCTGGTGCCAAACCAGAGGTAGGTCAGAACAAGCCACCATTCCAGAAAGCATTTGGTAAATGCTTTTTTTGTGGCTCAACTGACCATGTGAAAGGAGATCCCAGATGTAAGGGTAAACCTTCAGGGGTCCAACTTGTCTCCTTAGCCTTCGCTCCAGAGGAGGAAGTCCAAATGGCAAGTGGAAACTTTCTACTACTGGCTGATGAACCCATGGGAGTCTCAGCCAGTGTTTCTTTAGTGTCTCTGCGTTTGTGGGAACAACAGAATTTAGATGTCTATAATTCTATCCCAGATAATACTAAAGAGTATTATAAGGACAGTGTCCAGGTGAATGGTCAGGGGACTCCTGCCATTAGGGACACTGGGGCCAGCATAACTGTGGTGGATAAATCTTTTTTTCAGGCTGAGGATGTTGCTAAGGCACCCAAACGCCTCACCAAGTTAGCTGGAGGGCCTGTGCAAATGCTTCCCCAATTACCAGTTCTCATCCAGTGTAATGACATGACTGTGAAGATACCTGTCAGCATACAAAGTGAGGTACCAGGAAGAGTTCTGCTGGGTAACGACTTAAAAACTCTTGGAGTTGTGTCTCATACCCCCAGACCTCCTAGTAAACGGTTACAGGAGCTAACCCGACCTGCAAGAGAGAGAACCATGAGAGGTACTCTCAAGGAGATGGTGAAGAAAGATACCACTCCTGTTCCACTGAATTTGTCAGCTGCTGTCACTACGAGGTCTTCTAGAACAAAACCAGCAGCCAGCACTTCAGTGCAGCCCAGAGTTACATCCGTAACTCCCCCTCCAGCTGAGGCTGAGAGGGTAGTACAACCCTGTGTGGTTGAGTTAGACTCTGAAGAAGAGCTAATGGAAGGCCAGGAACTCATTGGAGATCTGGATCCTGTTGACCATCCTGAGCTGCAGTCTTTACTGGCAGAAGGTGGACCCAACAGGGCAGACTTCATGAAGGGACAGAGGGAATGTCCAACTCTGGAAGGTCTTCGCCACCAGGCAGAAGCCCAGGCTGAAGGGCAAGAGCCTGGCAAATACAGGTTGCACTGGGAAGATGGCCTCTTCTACAGTGAACCAACTGAGTCTGAACCTGGAGACTACAAACGACTTGTAGTTCCCCAAGAGAACAGACAACAGTTCTTGCAGTTAGCCCACGAGATTCCTTTGGCTGGTCACTTGAGTTTCAAGAAGACTAAGGAAAGGCTCTCTCTCTACTTTTATTGGCCAAAGATGGGGGCTGAGGTAGATAAATACTGCAGGAGCTGCCATACCTGCCAGACTTCTGGTAAGGTAGGTGCCAAGAATGTGGCACCTTTAGTGCCTCTCCCAGTGGTGGGAGTCCCATTTGAGAGGGTAGGAATCGACATTGTTGGTCCCCTTGATCCTCCAACCTCCTCAGGCAACAGGTTTATACTTGTTGTAGTAGACCATGCTACAAGGTATCCTGAGGCAATTCCTATGAGGACTGTTACAGCTCCGGCTGTGGCTAAGGCCCTCCTTGGTATTTTTACCAGGGTTGGGTTTCCTAAGGAAGTAATCTCTGACAAGGGGTCAAATTTTATGTCCCACTACATGAAGGCCATGTGGAAAACCTGTGGAGTTACTTACAAGTTCTCAACCGCTTACCACCCACAAACCAATGGATTGGTTGAAAGGTTCAACAGAACCATGAAGAGCATGATAGGTGCTTTAGAGGACCCCCTTAAACGAAAGTGGGACCTTTTACTGCCATGCCTTCTGTTTGCTTATAGAGAAGTCCCTCAGAAGGGAGTAGGTTATTCTCCCTTTGAGCTTCTCTATGGTCATCCCGTCAGAGGTCCATTGGCCCTGATTAAGGAGGGGTTGGAGAGTGCTCCTTCCCCCAAGCCAGTCAGAGTGACTGACTACGTGATAGGTCTCCGGAGGAGAATGTCACAAATGATGACAGAAGCAAGTGATAACTTGAAAGCTGGACAAGTATTGGTCAAGCACTGGCATGATCAAAAGGCTAACATGGTTGAGTTTACTCAAGACCAGCTAGTTCTCATTATGATTCCAACAAGGCAGAGGGCCTTGCAAGACAAATGGATGGGACCCTTCAGAGTTGTGGGTAAACTTGGAGAGGTCAACTATCTAGTGGACTTGGGCAATCCCAAGCAGGCTCCCGTAGTCTTCTACACAAACAGACTCAAAGCGTATGTCTTGAGACCTGATGTAGGAGCTTTGCTGCTAGCATCATCAGAGGAAGAAGAAGAGAGTGAAGCTCTTCCTGATCTCCTCAGAGGCTTACCTTTGGACGAAAAGATTGAAGGAGTAAATCTCTCTTCAAATCTGACACCTGAGCAACAGGAGGAGTGCAAATCTATGTTGAATCAGTTTGCCTCCCTGTTCTCACTTTCACCAGGCTTGACCCCTTGGGGCCAGCATGACATACTCACTGCTGACTGTCTGCCAGTCAAAAGCAGAGGATACAGAATGTCAGAGAATGTAAGAACCCACATCAAAGGTGAGGTCAGCAAGATGCTTGATCTCGGGGTAATAGAGCCCTCTACTAGTCCATGGTCTAGCCCAGTTGTGTTAGTACCAAAGGCAGGATCTAAAGAGCTTATATTCTGTGTGGAATATAGAGCTCTAAATGCAGTCACCAAGACTGATGCCCACCCTTTGCCAAGAACAGATGAGCTGGTGGATAGACTTGGTTCAGCCAAGTTCCTCAGCACATTTGACTTGACATCAGGCTATTGGCAAATAGCCTTGACAGACCATGCCAAGGAGAAAACTGCATTTTCGACCCCAGTGGGCTTATACCAGTTTAAGGTAATGCCTTTTGGATTAAAAAATGCACCTGCAACTTTTCAAAGGATGGTAAACCAGGTTCTGAATGGGATGGAGGACTTCTGCATGGCATACTTGGATGACACAGCAGTGTTCAGCAATTCCTGGGAAGAACATGTGGACCACCTGAGATATGTTTTGCAGGCTCTTGGACAAGCCAATCTGACCATAAAGGCGAGTAAATGCCAAATTGGACAGAGTAAGGTAGTCTATCTTGGACATGAGGTAGGAGGTGGAGAAATAAGGCCTTTGCTCAGTAAGATTGAAGCTGTGCAAAATTGGACAACACCTACTACTCAGACCCAAGTGAGAGCCTTCTTAGGTCTCACTGGGTATTACAGGAATTTCATTGAGAACTATGGGACCATAGCTTCTCCACTGAATGTCATCTCCTCCCCAAAATTCCCTAAAAAGGTTAGATGGAACGAGGAATGCAATCAGGCCTTTGAAAACCTGAAAAAGGCTCTTTGCCAAGCCCCAGTACTCAGAGCTCCTGATTACCACCAAACTTTCATTGTGCAGACAGATGCTTCAAATGTAGGAATAGGTGCAGTACTCAGTCAACTGGATGGGAAAGGTAGGGAGCACCCCGTCTGCTTCATCAGTCGCAAGCTGAAGGATCCTGAAACAAGGTGGGCAACTATCGAAAGAGAATGCTTTGCTATTGTGTGGGCACTGAAGAAGTTTAGGCCATACTTGTATGGTTCTACTTTTGTTATTCAGACTGACCCCCAACCCTTGAGATGGTTAATGCAGATGAAAGGGGAAAACCCAAAACTACTGAGATGGTCAATCTGCCTGCAAGGGTTTGATTTCACCATTGAGCACAGGTCAGGGTGTCACCACCAAAATGCTGATGGTCTCTCTAGGATGTATGTCATCGACTAGAGGTATGAGATTCATCCAGGAGTGGATTAAATCCTCCTGTCCCTTAGTCTGGGGGGGCGAGTGTTAGGGAGAATTCTCTGTTTAGGCTGAATTTCCTAACCTAGTGAGTCCCCCAGCAGCTTTGCTGAAGTTCTGGAGTTCGTTTTTTCCTCCTGCCAAGAGTGAGCCTCTTTTTTCCCTCACTCTTGGACATGATGTGTGATATTTCTTTGAATGTTACAGTGTTCTCTGGGCTATCGGGTCTTTTACCACATAGGTCTCATATGTTTTTACTATGTGTGTTACACAGCACCCTCCGTGCCGTAACACAGGGGTGTCTTAGACGACCCCCACCATAGACTCCATACCCTGGGACTGACTACTGTCTCCCAGGGCATGTAAAGTCACCATTAGCTTTACTAGACCTAAATTCCCTACAGAACCAGTACAAACCATCTTAATGTGGACGTACTGGTTGGGGCAATTCGATTGCCTCAGGGTCTGTTGTTCGAGGGGGCACGTCTCCGTCCCCCCTGATCGAGTTTTGGCTGGTGGCAGTGGATACTACTTGAAATATTCGACCGCAAATATTTCCCTATAGGATTTTCCCATTGTTCGAGGCTAATACTTTTTCTATGTAACCTCGGTCATACCGCCGGTTTATTAAATTAATATAAATTCACCGGTTGGTATTTTCTGCAAGAACTCGGTTTTAAAATGGCGTATGTGTTCGCCTCTGTAAATCCAAACCCAAGGTTGAGCCCTTTGTTCACTTTTGGCGGGCTTCTACTCAGAAGCCCTCCGGAGTGGTGCCATTCTGTCTGGGTTACCACAGGAGGTGTGGGAGGGGGTTTAGGCACCCTGGACTGAGTTGCCTTGCCAACTCAGGTCACACTCTGGTGTGATTGGCCCAAGTGGTGAGCCACCCCGCTCACCACTTAGCATGTTTGAGTGACAGCTAGGCTGAATGAATGGGGGGTTTCTGCATAAAAGCAGGGTCTTTGGGACTGGTTCTTCAGAAGTCGCCAAAGGACCTAAGAATCCGAAGAGGGAGAAGCTGAGCCGACCTGCCACGACGACACCTACGGTGGAGCCCTGCTGAACCGACTCACCACTTCCCGACGACAGAGGAGATCTCCCTGCTGGAGAGTCTTCTTCCCTTGACTGGTGGGAACAGCCAGTCCCTTGCTTTTTCTTCACTTCCAGGACGACTGGGTGGTCGAATTGCCCGTGTACAGCACCGCAGCAACCGGATAACCACTTACCTGCCTTGCGACCAAAAGGTGGTGCCTTGTCCCTGAGCCTCAGCGGCTGGTCTCATCCCTGGTGGTGCAACAATCTTCAACTTTCCTCGACGACGGGAGAATCTCATCTTCAGGCAAAGCCTCGACCTTGCATCCACCACCAGGAACGTCTGCCCTCCGCCGGAGCTGCTCCAGGACACTAACGTACTGTTTCCCGCCAGGCATCCCTAGTAACGGTTAGCGTAAGGTGTTTTAAATCCTTGCCGGACCCGTAGGGTGCCTCCAGACCCTTCTTAACATTGTTCTCTTTACTGGTACAACCTTTCTGAGACATTGCTGCTACAAAGACTTGAAGTGCATTTTCACTGTATTGTCTTGGGACAATTCGCCTTGCCCCTCTCCAAGTGGGCCTGGCCTCTGAACTTTAGGATATACAGCTTACCCTGCCTTACTTGCCTTGCATCTATCTCATAGAACTGTTGGTATTGAGTTGGTTTCGTACCCTGTCTTTTTCTCTCCCTCTCACAAAAATATTAGAGTGTCAGTTAGGTTAAGCACTCACCTCTGTCTGCAAATAATTGGTGCCTCTTGAAACCTAACGTTGTCGAAATATTGTTGAAGGGTTGATTATACTCATAGTATTGTGTTTGAAATTGTTTGCCATATTAGTGCCAGTGTGTTTTCATAGATGTGTTCTTTTTAAATAAATAATTATATATCTTTACACCCAAGCTTTGATCAGTGTATACTTGTTCTATTGTGTGAATTGATCTATTTTGTATACTCTACATACTGCCTAACTCTTCTTGAGAGAAGTCTGACTGCTCAGCCACAGCTACCAGGTAAATCTGGGTGGTGCAGACTGCTACCAATTGGGTTTACTGCCAACACCTGTAGTCTTAAATCTTTTGCAGTGGTCGCAGAGGGAACTGCACAGGTTTCTGCCTAACAACATGATCTGGACACTGGGGAATCAGGTGGTGGGGACTAACCTGGCGGACCTTCGTATCCATTGATGGCATCGGGTGACTTTTCCCTTCCACCTTTCTGCAATCACAGAGTCCATGCATTGACATGGTCTGGACAGTGGGGAATCGAGTGGTGGGGGCTAACTTGGCGGACCTTCTTATCCATTGATGACATCGGGTGACTTTTCCCTTCCACATTTCTGCAATCACAGAGTCCATGCATTGACATGGTCTGGACAGTGGGGAATCGAGTGGTGGGGGCTAACTTGGCGGACCTTCGTATCCATTGATGACATCGGGTGACTTTTCCCTTCCACATTTCTGCGATCACAGAGTCCATGCATGAGATGGTCTGGCCAGTGGGGAATCAGGAGGTGAGGGCTAATCTTACAGACCTACCTATGAATTGATGACATCAGGTGACTTTTTCCTCCCACCTTTCGGCTTAGTTCCTGAGCAGTACAGTTTATGTGTTGTCCAGGGAAATGTATTTAGGGGTAAGTCCCGCTGGATGCTGCGATGACGTCATCTGTCAAGCACAGAAAGTGGGGGATGAGGGGGCTCAGTAAGCCACTTTCATACCGATGCAACCCCGGGTGGCAGTATATCGAAGGCCGCCCACCCCCAGAGTCACTTTCTTCTTTCTGCAGAAGTTATTTTGCAGCAGTAACAAACATGGGTGAAAACATGTGGGTTTTCACGGCTATCATGACCGGTTAGGAGGCTTGCAAGCTAGCTTGCACTGGGAGTAAACTGTAGAGTGTATGATTAGCACTTGAACCCACTCACGTTCCTTTTTTGATGCTCAGATGTAGGGACAGGTGTAGGGAAGCGGTTGACCCCCTCCCATGCCCCTAAGCGCTTCAGGGTAAGGTGAGACTACTTCGAGGGGCTATGATGATCCAGGGGCGGGGAGGGATGGTAGTAGAACCTTATGAGGTTATAGTTAGGGTGCACAATATAGCACAAAGGATTTGGGAAGGATAGGCATCCGTTTTAAAAACGGTTCTATGTGATTTCGCCGACCTTTTTTTCATCCCGTGTTTTTTCATCGAATATTTTTCATCGAAAAAAGTCATCAAATTATTATTATTTCTTTTGGGGGGGTTCCCCCCTGTTTTTTTTTTTCTTTTTTTTTTAATTCCCTTTTACCCACAACTATTTATTTCTTTTTTAAACCCCCTCAAAAAAAATAAGTCAATGAAATTCGATGAAAAATAGGCGATGAAAAAACACGGGATGAAAAATATGGCGATGAAACAACGGTATACCTTAAAAACACAATATTCGGAGATCATTAGAGCCGCCATTTTGCATAAGATGTATGTTGATAACGGTTGTGATGGTTTTGGCTTGGTGCAGCGAATGTGACATTGAGACAGCAGGCCCCAGATACGAAAGTAGACGAGAACCGCAATGGATTTAAAGCCTATTTAGTAAAATCTCTCTGTTGTCAATCAGCTCTGCACTCATACACAGACCTGCAGTGGAGTCCCGAGTTGGTCCAGGTAGAGCTTTATTATACATAATTACATATGTACAGTCAACCAGTTACTCTTGGAGTATTTACATCAGTTCATTTGACAGGACAGGAACAAGGATGGGTAATTAACACTACTAACAGAGGAGCAGACCCACCGGCCATCCTACCATACCCAGTTCAGGCCCCAACTGACACTCCTAGAACATTCACTCACAGATCCACACAACATTCTACTGAGCTGCTCATTCATACATCAACATTCTGACAGTAACCACTCCAGATCAGTGACAAGACAAGAGTACAATATAACAGGCCTTGGAACGGGTAGCGTAGACTTTCAGTTCATGTAAGACTCCATTCATTGTCCTGCCAGAGAGAATGTGCCCCGCAAGGTGGCAGCTGGAGTTTGAGTTAAGGAGGGTAAGTTATCTCGCGGAGGCCGGAGCACATTCTGACCTACCCCAGTCAATAAATCAATGACTTGTGTAACGGAATTAGCCTGGGGAGTTCTGCATTTTATGGGTCGGATGACCGCAGGTCGCTGGTCTTGAAGGCCTAACACAGTTCAAGGAGGAAATGGTCAGTCCATCTTTAAATTATAGTGGTATCAATTTAATGGCGCGATACAGGGAGGGATACATTATAGCTAAAAATGTGGGAGGAGAGCTTGGAGCCAAGATGACCTGGCCAGGATGAGTGAAATAGGGTTTGGAATGAATGGAATGTGTGTGTTTGTGGATCAAAGAATTAAGGAGTTCCTTTAGGCCGGACCCCAAGGTTGTCCGGTGTGCAGTGGGACAATGAACAAATTAGTAATTTAGTAATGTAGATAGCGTGTCCCTTTGACCCCAGCAGGTGACGAAGGAAGGAGAGCCGGAGGGAGCCACGCGATGGAAGAATGATGGACTGGGACCAATACTCTATCCCTTATGGATAGAGGTAGGATTATATAAGGTCTATCCAATCAGCCACGCAGGAATGTACTGTATATAATGACATCAGGATGGCGCTGTGTTTCTTTGAAGTTTTCTGCTTGTACCTCTCTCTCTGGCAGAACATTCTGGGCAGCTGAGTCCTTTGCTGTCATTGTCACCTGTGAGATTAAACTCTTGTTATCCTAACAAGATCGACCTGGGTTCTTTTTCACTATTTGGTGTACTTTCTGTGGTGTGAGCGTTGAGGGACTGACATTCACAGGGGAGATCAGGAGACCACACACAGAGGCCACTAAACCCAAAGGTATAGGAACTACACAACAGAGCCGCGGAAAGCAGCAACAGACTGTACGATGGCAGCGGCTATCTTTCAGCTCTCACCTTGTGCAATCTCTTGCACTTATGGAACTAACCAACATAAGAATCAGGAAAAGCAATAATACCTGAGAGTAATTTATGGTGGGAAGGAGCACATCAAGTGGAGGCAGAACTTGGAGACCCGGAGAGAACGAGTGACAAAACTAACAAATACCAACATTTACTGGGGCACTTAAGAAGTCTCCACCAGTATGAAAGGAGGCAGGAGGAGACAGTCAGTATGGGACTTGAGAAGGAGGGACTGGATTCATGATGGGAAATGGAAGTCTGGATGACTTTGCATGGATGCTCCTGCCACCCAACAAGCAAATCCTGCAGATGAGGAGAACGCAGTGGAACTGGCAAATCTACCTCCAACCAACCAAAACCAATGCACATCACCCTTTCAAACCACAAAGCCCCCAGGACGAAATAACTACAGCCACAGCCATGCTCTACACCCTACACAGCCTCGGGCAAGGAGAGCACAGAGGAACTGGCCAATCTACCTCCAACCAATCCAAACCAATGTACATCACCCTTTCAAGGCACAAAGCCCCCAGGACGAAAGAACTACAGCCGCAGCCATGCTCTACACCCTACACAGCCTCAGGAAAGGTACGGTAAGGAGTCTTGCCAAGTGCACCTTTGCCAATAATGTTGGCCTTGCAGTGCGTGGCTCTGAAAAAAAAAAGATGGATTGGAACTATTAGCAGAGCATAGGGGGAAGTGTATAGGATGAACGCTCCCGTTACCTGTGTGTCAGTAGGGATTCCATGTGCTCAGGGGGGGAAAAGTTGCCGGACTGGTGATGTATAAGGGAGGCCCCACAATGTGAAATACGAGAGGTAAAATCATCCTTAACTGAGGTTCTTGCTGAAATGAACACAATGGAGGGGTTCATCTTGGCTTGTGGGTAGATTATTCTCAATAAGAATGAAGGGGCGGTGAGGAGGGGAGAACATGGAGTATCGGTCGCATGTCAGACGCAGCTGAGACATGATGATAACCAGAAATCTCCTGTTCAAGTTTCTAAGGCAGTCCAAGCCTCTCCACTTCAAACAGCAAGGAGCGGTGTAAAGTTGAGTTCTACTCCTGTGGGGGAGCCTAATCTAGAATATGGCCCTCATTACAGGTCGGCGGTCCGGAAACAACAGTGGAGGTAAACCCGCCGCCACTGGTAATTCTGGACCGCCCGATCTCGAGTCCTGCAGGCGGGAGGTGGCGTTCCCGCCAGGTCTGACCTGGCGGGTTTACCACCGCCCGCCTTCAGGCGGGCGTGGAAACACCGGCACTATCCAGAGATGGTGCCGGTGTTTCCATGGTCCCCATTCCCATTGAGTCCTATGGGACTCAATGGGAATGGGGATTTACACCATTCCGCCTCCGGAATTCCCGGGTCACCGGGGTTGTAATGGCCCGGTAATTCCGGGAATCACGGAGACGGAATGTTAATACGAGTCCGGCGGTAACCAGGTGGTTTTATCGCCTCAGTTACCGCCAGACTCGTAATGAAGCCGTATGTCTGGAGAGCCCAAGCCTCTCCACTTCAAACAGCAAGGAGCGGTGTAAAGTTGAGGTCTATGTTAGGCAGAATCACCTGCAGTACCCTTTGGGAACACTACAGGTAATTAAGACTAAAGGTGTAAGCACAATTTCACCTTTGGTACAAGCCCATACTACACAGTAAAGTGGTAGCGATGGCTGAGCAGCCAGACTTATCTCAAGTTTAAGTGAGCAGTAGAACAAGTTACACAAAGGACCAACTAATACAGTGATTGAAGTAAACACTTACTCAAGGTTTCTTAATAAAAGAATATACATTTATTTACTCAATCATATATAAAACATTACACTAGCATAAGCAGCTCAATGTCACAAACTAATACACCACAAAAATCCAACCGGTAAGTAACTGAACAAGTTTACCTCAAAAATGAAGTAGGAGCAAAATGGCACTTCAGATACTTAATAAAGGAGGGAAAATACAAGGTTATAAGAATAGACAGCCCATATACATTCATAGGCAGGGCAAAGGGTTTCAGTTAAATACAACCAGCAATTCTTCTCAACAGGCCTGGGCCAAAGTCAATGGTTCAGAGTCTTTTGTATAGGACAGCACAGTTCTGGTATATAATGTTTAAGCCTTGGCCACAGATTTTAAAGGATTTGGCTAGGGGAAAAGTTTGAATGTTTAGGGAAGGACAAGCCTTCATAATTGAGGAAAGTTTCACGCACTTTCTCGATGGCCAAAAAGATTTCCAGTCCGCGTTCGCACAATACCTTTTTAAATGAAGAAAGCTGTAGCTGAGGCAGTTATTCCTGGCAGTTCGAGCAGATCTGGCTGTTCCTGTGCTTCAGTCGTGGGGACAAGAAGGAGGACGTCAGGAGGTTCCTGCACTGCCCAGGGAAGAGGCCAAAATGTGTAGCAAGACGTCGGTTTAAGGTGTGAGTGCCTTAAAGTCCACAAGCTGGTTTCCTTCCCTCTGGCTATCCGGTTTTCAACAGCACTCTGATGAGAATTCGACAAGAGTAGGACGGTGTCCAGGTGGCTTGCGAGTTGGTTGTTCCCACCAAACTCAAGGGAAGAAGTTAACCTTGAAGGGCTTCTCTGTCGTCGGAGTTTCAGGGAATTGGGACATGCAGCAGGGCTTCACCGGTCGTCCAGGAGTTGCAGCAGTCCTCTTCCTTCCTCTCCTCTTCGGTTCTTTCATTCCAGTGGTTGACTCTTTCCAAGTCCCAGAGACCTGCTTTTAAACAGTTTTCCCCCATTCATTCAGCCTGGCTGTCACTCACACAGCAGGGTGGCTTCCTTGCCGGACAGCCAGCCGGCCAATCACACCAGAGTGCATTCAGGTCTCCTAGGAGACTAAGCACAGGGTGTTTCAGGCACCTCCCTCACATCCTGTCCACCCCAGACACTCTGGCACCAGAGGAGGGCTTCAGCACAGAAGTGTCATGGTGCATGCTCCCAAACATCGGGAGCCGACTGGCCTACCCCAGTTGCTGGCACCCATAAGGACCTGTAAAGCCCCAAAGGGTTGGGACTTCCTGGACTCAGTCCTGGCGCCAGGCTCATAGTGTTCTATCTGGTGGTAGACTGCATGGGATTGCATACAGCCCAGCCTAATGGAGCGGAGGGACTACTTTACCTGGGATTACTTGTGCAGGGTGTGGCTGAGGGACTACTTTACCTGGAACTACTTGCAAGGCTATTTAAACAACACCCTACACACAGAACACGCTTTGCATTATTCTGCACTCCTGCAGCGTAACGCTCACCGTGTCTGCTTAGCTCCTGTACCCGATATTCAACAGCCACGCCTGTCCTGGGATCAGGATCCATCGGCACCTGTGAAGAAGGAAAGGAAAAGAACATGGATTAGAACAGCGATTGAGGCCTTACCTGAAGCTGTCCATCCGAAAAGGCCGCGCCTTTCAGCTGCTCTCCGGATCGCCGCACCTGCAGAAAAGAAGGCATTCGCATGGAGAGGCTATACTCATCCGGAGGCGGTTTTCTTCTTGGATTCCATTGAAGCGGTCATCCAACCGCTGCTCCGGAGCCGCTCCGCACCTGCACTGCAGAAAAAGAAAAGAACAGCAGGGTAATCGCGCAGGGGAAAGAAACCATTTAAAGACATTCAGTGCCACAAGCTCGCGCTATACTCACCCGCGGGAAATCTGCTCAGCGTTGTAAGAAGAGACAAACCTTCATCAGAAAAAACGCCCAAGGCCGCACCTGAAAGAAATTAAGAACAATAGTGAGAACTTGGGCAATAAGGACATTAAGCAAACTATACCAAGGATCTATTGGCATAGAGACTTACCTGCTGAGTCAAGCCATTCATGACTCCGCTACAGCCCCGCAGGATCAGTGAAGCAACTTGATCCAGGGAAGAGGCTGGACATACCACGCCCCTGCAAGAGACTGCAGGACGGAGAGCCCACCATTCAAACACCCAAGGTGAGGCATAAACAGAGAGGGGCACTAGGAGGTTACGGGAGGTGGGAGCCAAACCCGCTCCTCACGGCTGGCTAATATCTCATTTCGACATTTTAGGCAAATGCTTCCTGGGAAGTGATAGCGAGGGCGAAGACGCGTGCAAGCATCATCACTCAACCTCGTGCAACGCGCGTTCAGACGTCCTTCGTGCAGCTTCGTGCGACGCCCCGTGGAGACAAGGTGAGCGTGACAAGAAGCCCGCCAAAGGGCACGAACAAAGGTACCAAACCTGGTTTGGCGCACAGAGTTACACACAAGAAGGACTTTTCCTAAAAGAAATGGCAAGAAAAGATGACCGGAGTCTGTTTTTACAGATAGATCTGGGGCGCCATATTGAAAAACATGGCTACCCCTGATGTTGAGCTACCGTTGTTAGCGGTCGCGAAAAATCATGGCAGTTAATCTAAACCACTGCCACCAGCCATTTAAAATAACAAAAGGTAACATTTTACTGTTACATAAGTGTTTTGACTCAGGGGAAGCTAAGCAACCCCCCCCCCCCAGCACTCTATAGTAAGATAGGGTGTGCTGGGTCAGTAAATTTAAAGAAACTAGTAAAGTCAATTTAACTTTACAGCCTCTGGGAGACAGTAGTCAGTCTCAGGGAAGGTATTTAAACCTTTGGGGAGTCTGAAAAGACACCCCTGTGCCACTGCACTGAAGGTGCTGTGTGACACAGAGAAAAAGATGATGCCACTGGAGTTGTCTTAAAACTCCATAACCAAAGAACACACAAGTAAAACACACACAAAATACATGGAAGAGTGGGACAAAAAGGCTCACATTCTTCCCAGGTAAGAAATCCAGCAAAGTTGCTGGGGGTCTCAAAAGGTAAGGGAAATTAGCACATTTGGAGAATTCTCCCTAAAAGTTTACTCCTGTGGGGGAGTGTTGTAATGTAGCCTGTTAATTAATTAGTGCCACATTGCTAATGTAATAGTTGATGCTTTCATTAGAACTTTAGCGAGCTCTGTGTTCTTTGGCTTTAGAGCATTCTTGTTTACCTTTGCGAGTTCTGAAGTTGTCAGTTGAAGTTGTTGTGTTGGCAGTAGAGTCCTTGGCTTCCTGCTGGGGCTATTTCTTGCTGTGTATCTTAATAAATCAAATGTTTAAGTGTCACAGCGTGTCATCCATCTTTACTATACTGGTGACGAGGATGGGATGTATGTAAAGGAGACCCCCAGCAGTCTCGCGAATTGAAGCCGCTCCACTCTGTGCTAGTGTTGTAGCGGCCATCGTGGGATCCATCTATGCTCCAGTGCCCCCTAGATCCCAAATAAGTGCCCCAGTGCATCCGCGTCCTTCCACAAGCCCTAGAGAACCTCCACACGAGCCTTCGTGAACGATGCGGCCCTCTGCAGCTCCCTCTGATGCGTACAAGCCAGCCGGGCTTGGCTGTATTAACTTTAGTAGATGCGCATCTCCCCTGCCGCATCAAACTGTTCCGACTATATGAAAGGGGCCGCCGGAGAAGCACAAGATCAAGAGACGATTTGCTGTTTGGAACGATAGAGAGGTTTACACTCGCTTGTTAGCTGCGGAGCCTGGGCAGAACTGTTAAAAAAAAATAGGGAAAAGAAGAAGAGAGACGTTTTAAGTGGAGGGACAAGCGACGTGTGCTTTTTTGCCTCGCAGCACAGCTGGACACACGTTCTAACTCGAACGAAAAAGTACTTTAGCACTGTGCTGCATAGCATCATCACCCCAGATGTCAAGTGGCAGATAACGGAGTTGCCAGGGCAGAGGCAATTGCGAATTGAGACGTCATTGACAGAGAAGGCATTGTTGAGCCAGCACCAGCGTTCTTAAGTAAATCTGCTTTGCGAGATCTTTAAAGAAGACATGCATGCTGCTTCAGGAGAAGTCATATGAGAGACAAGCAGGATCCCACATTCTTTTTACAACTCACATCTGTGCATTCGAGTAAATAAAAAAAGAGGGGGAAAAGGGGAGAAAATAAAGCTAAGATTTTAAGAAAGATCACTGTTTTAGCAGTGACTATACTGCACATAAAGCACAAGGACAAGTAGCTCTTCATGGCTCTACCAGGCATAGCGGGTCCTCCTAAATTTATGCCGGCTCCTGGACCGGTGAAGATCTTATGGGCCCAATGGCGCAAATGTTTCATGCATTGTCTCAAGGCTGCAGGCGGTAATTCATATTCAAATGAAAGAAAACTTGCGCTATTATTGCACTTTCTAGCATACGAAGGGCAAAGAATCTATGAAACACTACCCCAGCCACCTGGTGATGGGAGTGGCGATGCAGTAAACGAATTTGAAAGTGCTTTGATTAAGTTGGACTTGCATTTCAACCCAAAAACTAGCACAATTTTGGAACGATTTAACTTTCGCACCCATGTCCAGGAGCAAGGGGAATCCGTCGAGGAGTATGTCACTGCTTTACGGCATCTGGCTCTGTGATGCAAGTTTCAAGAGTCTTTCAATTGAACACATTAGAGACCAGTTTATGAGTCATTGCAGGTCCAACAAAATTTGTGAAGAGTTGTGGTTGAGAGATGAGCCTAAACTTGATGAGGTGCTAGACATTGCAAGGCGAGTAGAACATTCTTTGGCTTGTGTGGCAAAATTATCTAAAGGAGAACCTAGTGACTCGAAAGAGAACAAAGCAGAGATTTTAAGTGTGGGTGAAGGTAAAAGTAAGAGAAGAGGGAAAGACAAGCAGGTGTCCCGTGCAGTTATGGATGACAAAAGAAGAAATGATGGATCGCCCAAAACATTGCCAGGGTTTCTCGTTCTATGACTGAATAATTGTACTCTGCCCCCCTTAGCGGGCGCGAGGCAAAAGCTATCACTCTCTCCACATTGTTCTTATCATACTGTATCAAAGCCGCACCCAGGCCTACAATGCTGGCATCCACCACTGAACCACATTTGTTACCTGACATCAACTTTCCACACAAACTCTACTCCCTTCCCTAGTAAACTTCTCAATGGTGTAGAAATACTGGCAAAATCTCTGACAAATTTGATAGTACTCCGCAAGTCCGAGGAATGACCTTACTTGGTCCTTATTTTCTGGTTGAGGAGCATCCTTAATCTCCTCGACCAAACTCACTTTCACTCCCTCCCTGTCTACCACATGCCCCAGATATTCCACTCTTTCCACTCTGATTTTACATTTGCTTCTTCGCACAGTTAACCCAGCACCATTCAACCTGTTCAATACTAGTCTGCGGATGGCATTGTGTTCCTCTTCAGAACTGGCGTAAACCAAAACGTCATCTTGGAAAATTACTACATTTTCTATCCCTTCCATAACAGTTTCCATTACTCTCTGGAAGACAACTGCCACCGAGGCCAGCCCAAAAGGCATCCTGCAGTACTTGAAAGTTCCTAGTGGGGTCACAAATGCGGTGAGATGCTGGCTTGCTTCTGCCAAAGGCACTTGATGATATGCCTGAGACAAATGTATCATTGAAAAGAGTTTTCCTCCATTTAAAGTTGTTAGTTTCTCTCCATTATTGGGTAGAGGGTGCCTGTTGATCAGTATGTTTCTGTTCAAGTCCCTCAAGTCCACGCATAATATTATCTCACCATTAGCCTTGGCTGCAACTACCACTGGCGACAGCCACTCCGAACTCTCTACTCTTTCAATGATTCCCCCTTGGGGAAGTTTCTGTATCTCTTGCTTTACCTTTTCATTCAAGTGGTGTGGTACCGGCCTAACCTTATGTACCTTGGGAACTTCTCCTTCTTTGAGCACGATCTCATGTTCCAAGTCCTTTAATACTCCCAACTGCTCTGTGTACACTCTGGGGAACCCTTGTTCCCACTTGTCTTTTACTTCTGCCACAGTGATAGGATACTCTGCACTTGCTTGTATTCTTATGCCAAGGTTGCGTTGCTCTGCCCAGCCCAAAAGGGAAGATCCTTCTTGGGTCACATACACATCCGCCTCGCAGCTGCAACCCTTGTACTTTATGGAAGTACGGAATTTGCCTAGGATCTTGATCTTTACATTTCCATAGGCGTAAGGTTCAATCATATGTTCCCTCAGATGTTCCACTTTCCCTTGCACACACCCTTCGAAAGTTTTCCTTGATGTGAGGGTCCACGGTGAACAAATGTTGACCTTCATTGTCACCACCCTCCCGTCAACGAGGAAGACATCTGTTGGTCCATTTCCCTTTGGACACAGTTCGGCCACCTTCAACACGTGCTTCCCTTGATAAGGCACTGTATGACTTTCTTCTTGCTCAGGGACACTAACTTCTACACTGTTCACTTGTCCCGCTTCTCTGTACACCCTCGCAAAGTGGCCTCTTTTCTTGTACTTTAAGCAATTGATGTTTCTTGCTGGGCAAAACATACTCGAGGATATATGGTGGTTGCTGCCAAATTTGAAACACTTAACCTCCTTGAAAGTGCTGGGTTTCCTTGCATTTCTGACCGCCGCGACTTCTCCTCCGGGCTTGTCTCCTCTCATGTTTGACATGTATTTGCTGGACTGCTCCATGCTCCTGGCCGCCAGCTCTAAAGGAAGGTCCTTAGATAGCAGTCTCTCTTGAACCTTGGGGCTATTTGTACAGCAAACTAGCTGATCTCTTATATGTGAATCAGTAAGAAAACAAAAATCACAGGTATGGCTGAGTGTCCTTAAGGCAGTGTTAGGATATCAACGTTACATGTAAAATGTATATCTCTTCAGTGTTTTGGTTACAATGTATATTTCTTCAGTGTTTTGGTTTGCATGTGGTTTGGAATGTGGATCTGCAAACCAGAGGTTCCAGGTTCCAAAAGACGGTGACAAGGGAAGGCAGAGCCGCGGACGGTGGTTGACTCCCTCCCGGGGGTCGTTGTCTCATAGACTTAACAATAAAGAGTCTATCGTTTATACAGGTTGGTGTCTCTGGTGTTTGTGGAACATAACAACTGGCGACGAGGATAAAGGATTTTCCAGAGACGACCCCCGGCACAGCACCAACTAAGAATACTACGATTACGGATCAAAAAAAAAAAAAAAAAAAGGAAGTAAGCGGCCACGCATTTATACATGCTCCGGAGCCATAAGACAAGAATCGGCTGAACAGAGGCACCGACAATATTCACTTTAATTACAGAAAGTGATCCTGTGCAATTAGTTTACATTTAAAAAATACCTGCATGCGCATTCCACATGCATCGATAGAGTTCGGAAACAAGAGCAAGCGACGTAACGAAGGCGTCTGAAAAGAGGACCCTACGGCGTAGCAGACGCCGTGATCGACGCGTTCACGCAACAAAGGAGGCGGACCAACTATTCAAGGTAAACAAACGAAGAACAGAGAGAATCAGCGGAAGCTCGTCGACATCGCGACATGAACGAGTAGCATCCAGTAGGAAGCCGGACGAGTGAGTGATTCAATCGGATGGTACAAGTCTTGCGGAACAAACGGCTTTGGGTGATACAAACGGACAGCACCACATTCTACAACTTGGCGGGTGAGTTACAAATAACCCAAGTATTTACAAAGTTAAATTGAGGGAAACTTGACAACATACTAATCGTGCCACAGCGTAGTACCCACAGGCACTGGTACCACAGTATACAATGGCAAATGTTCCAGCCCCAGTATTTTTCTTAGCCTCACCTGGAGAACCCAGAGTACGATGGATAGATTGGAAGGAAGGATTCCACAAATATGCGTTAGCTGTTTTTGGCCCCAATTATTTCAATGAAAGGAAAGAAGCTTTATTATTTCATTGTCTTGGGGCAGCAGGCCAGGAAGTCCTAAGAAAATTACCAGAGCCTACTGACACACCAGACACAGGTCCATATGAGAAGGCACTAGCCAAGTTGGACAAACATTACAAAGTAGAAGAGAACATCATTTTAGAGAGATACAAATTTGCCACCAGGGAACAAAAGAATGGTGAGAGCATAGAAGACTTTATTACAGCTTTGAGGGGATTAGCGGTGAAGTGTAGATTTACTCACTGTCAAGAAGAACATATACGGGATCAATTAATGATCAAATGCAACAATGACAACATTAGGAAAGAGCTTTGGAAGGAGAAAGACCCCACATTGGATAGAGCAATAGAGATTGCCAAGATGGTGGAACACACTGATAAGTGCATAAAATTACTTCAAGCAGACAATCATTTTAACAGTGAGAAACCCAAGTTGGAAGAAACAGAGGGTGCAGTTCAGAAAGTATCAAAAGTTAATCCGAGGTTGGGCTCAAGTTTTTCGAAGAGACAGTTGCAGTATGGAAAAAAAGGTGAAGATCGTCAGGAGAGTAGACCCCCAGTGGGAAAAAGTTGGAATCGCCAAGGGTTCGTCAAAGACAATAGGAATTTCTCCAGAGAGTCTAACTTTTCCAGAGGTTTTAAAGAGGCAGTGACAAATAGAGATGCCACCACAAGAAAGTGTTTCCGGTGTGGGAGTTTCTCACATCTCGCATCGGACAAGGAGTGTTTTGCAGTGCACGTCATATGCAACAATTGTGGCATACGTGGACATATTGCTAGATGTTGTAGAAATGGCAATGCCAATTCAGGTCAAGTGTTTGATGTCAGTGTAAATAATGAGGAGGATGATTATGTTGAGAATGGTAGAGAAGTGGTGTTCATGGTGAATGCCATTGATGGGCAAGTGAAGAAAAAAAAACCATATGCCATGGTGTTGGTTAATGGGATACAAATATTGATGCTTATGGATAGTGGGGCGGATTATACATTGATAGGAGTGCAAGTATGGAAAGAGAGACTTAATTGCTGCACATTACGAGAAAACAAAATCAAGGTGAATGCATATGGTGACAAACCAATAGAGATAATAGGATATTTTGAAGCCAAACTGCAGTTTAAAGATAGGGAAGCCACCACCACTATTTATGTTGCCAACAAAGGGGGAGAGCTACTATCGTGGAGTGATCAAGCTGAACTAAAAATCAGACTTGAAGCGGGTCAGCCCGAACAGGTCTTAACAGTGAGTGGTGAGAGATTGATTGAAAAGGAACATAAGCTTGGATGTATGAAAGGATTTGTTCACAAAATACGATTAAAAAAGGGGGCAGTTCCCAAGATTGCGAAATTGCGCACAATTCCCCTGGCACTTAAGGAGGGCGTAGAAAATGAATTAAAAAGAATGGAGAATGAAGGGGTTATTGAAAGAATTGACTCTTCAGAATGGGTGAGTCCCATAGTAGTAGTCCGGAAAGCCTCTGGGTCCTTGAGGATATGCATTGACTTAAGACATCTTAACAGTATGGTGGTGGCAGACAGGTTTCCACTACCTAGGATAGATGACCTACTTGTGGGTGTCTCTGGATCAAAAATATTTTCAATTTTAGATCTCAAGTCTGCTTATCATCAGATTGAGTTGCATCCAGATTCCAGAGATTTAACAGCGTTTATTACTCCCAATGGTTTATTTAGATGTGTACGCATGCCGTTTGGTTTGGTGTCGGCGGCGAGTGTATTTCAGAGTATTATGTACAAATTACTAGGCGGAGAGAAAGGGGTAATGTACTATCAAGATGATGTTTTAGTTTGTGGTAGTGATGATGTGGAACATGACAGACGGTTAAAAAGGGTATTGGACATATTAGGAGAAGCTGGTTTAACATAGCGTCAGAGAAGTGTACTTTCAAAGCAAATAAAGTGGTTTATTTAGGTCACGAAATCACTGCTGAGGGAGTCAAACCTAAAGAGGAGGCTATTGAAGCAATAAGGAAAATGGAAGATCCCAAATCAAAAGCAGAAGTATTATCGTTTTTGGGGTTAGTTGAATTCTATGGCAAATTTATCAAGAATCTGTCAGACATGTCAAGACACATGAGAAGGCTCACTCGTAAAGGTGTGATATTTAAATGGAGTGAGGACTGTAAGTTAGAGTTTGAAATGATAAAAAAAGCTATAGTTAATGCTCCCATTCTAAAGACATTTGAAGAAGGGAGACGCACACTACTTTTCGTAGATGCCAGTGACTATGGCATAGGTGCAGTTCTTATGCAAGAAGATTCAAAGGGGCTGCATACTATAGCATTTGCTTCAAGGTCACTGAAAGATCCTGAAGTCAGATACTCAGTGGTTGAGAAAGAAGCTCTTGCTTGCATTTGGGGCGTTGAGAAGTTCAAAAGGTTTCTTTGGGGAAGGAAATTTGAGATTTGTACTGATCATAAACCATTGGTCGGCATTTTTACCAAGGGTGGGCTGGAAGGTGTATCAAGACGCATAATGAAGTGGGTTACAGCTCTTCAAGGTTTGCAATTTACTATGATTCACATTAGCGGTGAAGTCAATGTAGTGGCAGATGCGTTGTCAAGATCCGTTCATAGAGATGCCGACATCAATTTAGAGCAATCAGATCAGGAAGAAACATTTGAGATTTTCCAAGTGCATGAATCTTTGAGAAAAGATGAGTGGGATAAAGAGTGTAGTGATGATTCAGTATACCAAAAAGTATTAACATTAGTGAAAGAAAATGGAGTAATGAATTACAAAGGTGATATGGGTGGATTTGCCAGAGTTAAAGGAGATTTATGGATCAATGACAAGTATCTATATAGAGGGCATCAGATGATAGTTCCTCGGGGCATGAGGAGACAAGTAATGGAACTAGCCCATGAAGGACATTTAGGTATAGCTAGGACTAAGGGTACAATAAGATCCGAGTTCTGGTGGCCTGGAATGGATAAAGAGATTGAAGAACAAGTTAAAGAGTGCACAGAGTGTCTGGAGGGTAACAAAGGTTTGAGCGTACGAAAAGTACCCATGGTCATTAGGGAAACACCGAGAGTACCATGGGATGAGATTGCAATAGATCTATTAGGACCATTTAATATAGGAGGGACCCGAGACAGCTATTTGCTGGTGGTCATAGATCTATTGTCCAAATGGCCTGAGATTTGTTTACTTAGAGACATTTCTAGCAGCAACATTACGAAATTCCTAGAACAATTATTTTGGAGAGAAGGTTTTCCTAGGAAATGTTTGTCGGATAATGGATCCCAATTAATATCCAGAGAATTTAGAGAATTTTTGGATAAGAATGGTATTGAACAGGCAAACACCTCCTTTTATCATCCCCAAAGTAATGGATGTGTTGAACGCTTCAATAGGACGCTTATGGAAGCCATAAGAATTGCAGTAGCAACTGGTGGGGATTGGTTCAGGACGGCAATGGAAAGGACATTCCAGTATAGAATAACGCCTCATAGTGTTACAGGATTAACGCCATTTGAGATGTTGAGAGGTAGGAAACCCAATTCTCATCTATGTCCAGGTTGGATGGGGAAATCCAGGATGGTTGATGTAGATTTGGGAAGAGTGAAGAGTAGAATGGTTGAAGCAGGAGTTAAATCTAAGGTAAGATATGATCAAAGAAACTGTTGTAAGGAATTTAAGATTAATGAAGGTGATTGGATCAAAGTTAAGTTGCCCACCAAAGTACGCAAGGGAGCTTCTTTGTATTCCGAGCCCAAACAAGTAGTAAAAGATCTAGGTTCATCGGTATTAGTCAGAGGTGGAGGTATCTGGAACAAGGAGAGAGTAGTAATTGTCAAATATGTCAAAGGAAGAGAGTGATGATCTGCATATAGGGTTACTGGCATTAACATCACTTTCGACATAATACTAATAGCACAAATGTTAAGACATTGATTCTTTAAAAAGTTTTTGTTTCACTTTAGTTTAAGTTACTGGCACCAGCCCAGCATAAGTTTAGATACATTAGGTTTCAAGATTTTATTTTATTTTAAATTAATAGCATGAGATTAGACATTTTTAAGTGTTAGAAAGGAGGGAGGTGTTAGGATATCAACGTTACAGGTAAAATGTATATCTCTTCAGTGTTTTGGTTACAATGTATATTTCTTCAGTGTTTTGGTTTGCATGTGGTTTGGAATGTGGATCTGCAAACCAGAGGTTCCAGGTTCCAAAAGACGGTGACAAGGGAAGGCAGAGCCGCGGACGGTGGTTGACTCCCTCCCGGGGGTCGTTGTCTCATAGACTTAACAATAAAGAGTCTATCGTTTATACAGGTTGGTGTCTCTGGTGTTTGTGGAACATAACAGGCAGCAATGAAGTTTTCAACTGGCTCATGTGGCTCCTGCACTCTCTCAAAAAATGTATGT
This sequence comes from Ambystoma mexicanum, assembly GCF_040938575.1. Lineage (NCBI taxonomy): Eukaryota > Metazoa > Chordata > Amphibia > Caudata > Ambystomatidae > Ambystoma > Ambystoma mexicanum. Next base: position 132,885 of record NC_090932.1, read on the forward strand.
CTCTCAAAGTTAACGTTCTTTTTAGGCTCAAAATGAATCTCAAGTTTCTTCTCTGCCGTGCTGTACGGATCAGATTCTCCTTGGCCCTCGTGAGGTGGTTCTGGTAACCCATCATATACCGTGCGGCCTTCAGCGCCAAAGTTGTGCAACAATATGGCTTCCTTTCTGGCTGAGGCAAATTTGTCACCGCATATAGTGACAAGATACGTGTCAAAAAGTATTTTCCACCTGTCCCACCGGATGGTAGGCGTGCCCGCTTCAGGCAAGAACGTGGGGGTGGTGCCATACTAGCCGCAGCCATTCTGACAAATCTCTCACTGTGGACTCACCAATTACTGTATGCTTTTCAATGATGTGCTTGTTTCCACAGTATAGTGCCAACAAAGGTTTACTGTGGCTCTTTCTCACTGGGCTTAGTTCACTTGTTTGGATTGTTAAATGGTCTCATCACTATTCAGCACTTGTTTGTGTAAGTTGTTTGCAGGCTGTGCTCTTGTTGTTACAATACTTCGGCCTCCCTGTTAACTTAAACGTCTTGTACACTCACTATAGTCAGTTGGATTGTAAGGACATGTGCTGGAGCCTCCCCTCCCCCGCCTCCCCACCTCTATTCGTTGCACCAGGGGGTGGCGTGTCTCCGCGATCCGTCGCAGGAGAGGGAGGGAGAGAGGTAGCAGGCTCACCCTCTTCGCGTACACGGCTGAAGCCAGGCGAAGTTAGTCTGCAGGAAGATGAACCGCAGCGCCAATGCCCCCTCCGCCCTGTGGGTCCCAGCAGGGACGCGTAATCAGCTGTTCCAGCGAGCCGTCTGCTCCGGCGGGCCTGTTTAACTCACTAATCCCATCCTCATCGCCAGTGTAGAGATCACACTGGAGGCATGGCTAAGTAAGTATGCTTGAGTTTATTCACAGGCCCGCACAGAGTATGGACCGCCTGCTCACTTGAAGAATCACAGGTCGCGCGGCAGGGGGCTGGCTGGCAAGTGGCAACCACATTCCATTACCTAACATCTCTACACAAACATTGTCATATTATGAAGATGGCCTTCTGGGAATGGATATGCAACTCGATGATATGAAATGGGCTTCGCCCTCCCTCAAGAACTGTAAATCAACCGGCCAAGCTGTGCTAATGCTTCAATTTGATAACCATTTTTTTTTAAATGTCAGGTGTAATGAAAACAGGCTGACAAGCCTACCTGATGCAGCACAATTGTTAATTTCACAATCAAGAAACGATGCAATTCGGTCGGGCTCCTATCCCCTGATTATGCTTCTTAACCTTGATGATGGGTTTAGCCTCTCCCAGCACAGAGCATTGATTATTTGCTTGGACATGAACTGGATATGTTTTGGTGGAATGGATGGAATGGAATGGATGGAATGGATGGAATGGATGGAATGGATGGAATGGATGGAATGGATGAAATGGATGGATGGAATGGATGCATGGAATGGATGGAATGGATGACATGGAATGGATGGAATGGATGGATGGAATGGATGCAAGGAATGGATAGAATGGATAGAATGGAATGGATAGATTTGAATGGATGGAATGGAATGGATAGAATGGATAGAATGAATAGAATGGAATGGATGGAATGGATGGAATGGATGGAATGGAATGGATGGATGGAATGGATGCATGGAATGGATACAATGGATAGAATGGATAGAAAGGATGGATGGAATGGGTAGAATGGATAGAATGGAATGGATAGATTGGAATGGATGGAATGGAATGGATAGAATGGATAGAATGAATAGAATGGAATGGATGGAATGGATGGATGGAATGGATGCATGGAATGGATAGAATGGATGGAATGGATGAAATGGAATGGATGAAATGGAATGGATGCATGGAATGGATGCAAGGAATGGATAGAATGGATAGAATGGAATGGATAGATTGGAATGGATGGAATGGAAAGGATAGAATGGATGGAATGGATGAAATGGAATGATGGAATGGATGAAATGGAATGGATGCATGGAATGGATAGAATGGAATGGATGGAATTGAATGGATGGAATGGATGGAATGGAAAGGATGGATGAAATGGAATGGATAGAACGGATAGAATGGATAGAATTAATAGAATGGAATGGATGGATGGAATGGATGCATGGAATGGATAGAATGGATAGAAAGGATGGATGGAATTGATAGAATGGATAGAATGGAATGGATAGATTGGAATGGATGGAATGGAATGGATGTGCTGTATATTTTTTTTTAATTAAACCAGATACCCAGATACCTTTGGGTTAGGAGCACTATATAAATAAATTAAATAAATAATTACATTATAAAATAAAAATATCCATGCAATCTCTTCTCTGGTACTCCACCCCTCTCTCTTGTGACACCTTATCCCTTCTTTCTGATGACACTCCACAATGCTCTGCCTTTCAGACACACCCCTCCTCCATGACACAGCATACCCTCTGTGATGTCACTGCCCCAGGGCCTATATATCCTGGGGCCGGCTGCCAGTACCCTAGTGGTGGGCAGCGAGGGATGCGTGCATGCTGTGGATGGGCCTTGCTGGAAGGACTGAGTGCCTTCCTGTCATCTCCTCCCCCTGTCGAGGGGCAGTCAGGATTGGCTCTTTTTGTCACCTGCTGTGATCTCTCCATCGGTTCCTCCATGCACTCTTTTGGTTGCATGTTGTGATTTCCTCCATGGGACCTCCTCAGAGATCGAGCTTGCGCCTCCTTCGCTGCCGTGACATGCTGCGGGAGCACCTGGAGGGGTCGTTCTCTGCAGCATGTGTGTGTGTGTGTGTGTGCCTGGGCCATGCATGGAGTGAGTCAGGGGTGAGTCAGGGGACTTTGGGAGCTGGAGCCACAGTGGGATGTCTCATTGTTTAACCGTTGTTTCGTGCAGCGGGAATCCTCTGCCTCGTGGAGTCCGCACATGTTCAGAGAGAGACGTGGACTTTGCAAACCATCTCTACTCTGGGACAGGTAGAGACCTGTCCCAGAGTAGCTTTGAAGCACCTCCCACGGGAAATGGCTTCGGTGTACAACCCTACGTGTGACGGGTGAATGGTGTGAATGGACAGTAGCGAGGGTCAGAACCGTGACGTGGTGCTACTGCTCACTAGTTCTAACACACTAGTGCTAATCTGACCTTTCTGTGTGCAAGGGGTGTGAGTACTGATGTGGAAGCCCTCGGCAGGTGTAGAAGTAAAGTTCTCAGGGGAGGTGGGCAGTGATAGGATAAGTATTTACTAACCCAACTGTAACCACCCTCCTGGGAAGGGGTTACTAAATGTCTCCATACCCTACCCAAGGTTCCATCCCTCACCAGGCCAGTGCATGTCCGGTCCTGTGATGAAAGTGGGCTCTAGGCAATCAGGTGTTCTCCTGTGCTCAGGCCCTGAGTGCATGCTGGCATAATTGCCCTAGCAATCACCTGCAGAGAATGCAGGAATCTGTAGGGTATTTTGTGGAGATTTGGGGCCTGACGGTATTTTCTTACCGCCAAAATATGACTTAGCAACAATCACTCCTTGTATTCAGATTGGGCCATGTACAACAATAATACAGTGAACATGCATTATTTCAGCACCCAGGCATGCATATTTGGTATGCGTGGGTGGTAGGCGCGGTTGGTGGTATTTTGGTGAGCATAATTCCCTTGTTTTATTTGTGGCCCCAATGTCCAGAATCCCTTATCTTTGCTTAGATTTTTCGTGTAATCACTAGAGAGACCTCAGACCTACATTTTAGGAATACCACATTTTTCAGTGTTAGTGTTAGTGTGCCACCATGGGCGATCTCACTGACTTATTTACGACAGAGAGCTATATATGGTAATCTTGTGGTAATTTCCACTACCTTATATACGGTAGGGAGCTATGTTCAGAGAGTCTCTCTTCCCGTTGGCTCATGTACCTCCAACAAGCTATGCTACAGTCACTCACAACTGTTCATACTGAATCTGACATGCACACATCTGTCTTAAAATGACCATTGCACTGTTTAAAATCTCCCCACATCATCAGCATTGTAATGGTAAATAGTAAATACACCACCCGTCTGTTTTCAAATATTTTTCTGTATTATAAAAGTTGCAATTAAACACGATCTCATTCTTTACAGAAATAAATAAAATGGTACAGTAAAAGCATTGTCTATGACACACTGCAAAGAGAGTGGCGGAGAACAGAACTCAAATTGCAACATTAGCATTTGATTAAGGCATGCACAGGAATCCTACACTGACTGCATATTATCGTACACGCTCAGCTCCCACACTTCTGTAATTACCTTATCTTTTTAGTTGTTCTCTTTGGCTGTTCTCTTTCTGAATGTGGCTCCCTTGAAGATTAACTCCAGTAAAAAGGAACGCTTGCCTTCTCAAACCGGGGTCATTGCCTGGAATTCTCAGCTTTTGCAGATAGGAATGCCTCAGCCAGTGGAAAGGTCCTTCTTTCAGCTCTCCCCAATCTCGACTGCCTTTCTCCTCCCTCAAACTTCCCCCAGCAAAAAGCCTGATCACTCCCTCTAGCATGATACTTGCTATGACGCTGCTCCAATCAGAATTAATCACGCCATCTCCTCCTTCTCTACACAATGGCTCATTTTTATAGTAATACTTTGTAACCAACTGATTTCCTGTTCTTTCGAGCCCATTTGCTTCCTGTAGTTATGTGGACAGGGCAGCAGAGAGAACAGAAAAAAAAATGGATGTGCGTTTAAAAGTTCACTTTCAGAATAGGCCTAATTCTGCAGTGGAGACACACTTTTATTAGTGGATTATGTTTCATTAGTCAGGTTAGTTGTCAGTAAGGTTAGTTATTATTTTCAAATGTGTCTCTCGCACCATAGGCATTTCAGGTGAAAAATAGTGTGCATTTTTGAATGTGCACGTGTACTTTTAACTGTAAAAATAGATTTGCATCTTATATGTTAAAATCATTTTTGACTGAATGGCCTGTCTTTCCTTGTTAATCTGGTAACACATATAGCAATGCACCGCACCCTTGTGGTGGTGCTGCAAAAAAAAAATTGCTACCTGTGCAGTAGTGCTGTACTCTGTGCTGTTTGCTACCTGTGTAGTAGTGCTGTACTCTGTGCTGTAACACGCCAAATATCCTTACATACCCTCCTTTTGTTTTTAGAACTTGGCTATAATCCAAGCCAATTCCTAAAAACAATTTGTTCTCTCTTTTTTTTTTTTTTTTTACAATATAGCAATCCAACAAAATGAATATTCATGTGCATCAATGAAAAATTTGCAATCAACACAGTATTCATCCGAGTTCATTAGTTTACAAAATGTTCTACATTTGCCTTCTCAGTTGAAGTGGCATTACTTTAAGTTTAGATTTTCCAAGTCAATTAAAAACAAAGAAATAAAACATTTAACTAAAACAAATAATTAATATAACAAATTAAAATAAATAATTAAAATAATAAATACGTGGAACTCCATATGTCAGCACTCTTGTCCGCTTCTGATATGTCCCGACCAGCGATGTTTTTCGGTTCATTCGAGTACACTTCCATCTTGGCAATCTTAGATCCATAGGAGTCATCCTTTTTAGCATTCTGGTTATCTTGTCTTCACCTCCACCTGGAGGCAGGCATCTTTTGGTCTTCATCCAGGGGACTCCAGGACTCCATCGTCTCTCCCGTGGGCTCTGATCTCGGAACCTCCGACCAAATAATGTTAATTGTCTAAATCAAAATAGAAAATAAACAAATTAAGTACATAGCATAATACTAACTTCATCCTTTTGCCAAAAATAAAACATACATGGTAAAAATATTTCATTTTTTTTTTTTTTCTGAAATTAAACACAAGTTAAAAGAAAACAAGCAGATATTCAATATTTAACACACTTTCTCTCTGCACACCAACCATGAGCTTCCATCATATGTGCATTTATTTATTTATTTATTTATTTATATTATATATTTTTACATATATTACAGTGTTTATGTGCCATCATAACAATCAACTTTTTTTTAACTTCTTTGTCACTGCCTCCTGATTACACCCATTTATTTTCTCTTTTTTTTTCAAGGGACTTTATCTGTCTCTACATGCTCAAGCTGCCTGATCTCATGTCTGGGATGGCATGGTTTGATTTGATTTACATGGACAAACTGCTCTATTGCTGTTTCACCTTCATTTTTCAAAATTTTATAAACCACAGGAGAGACCTTATCTATAATTCGAAATGGCCCCTGCCAGGCTGCTAGAAATTTAGAATTTTCCTGTTTACTTTTTCCAAAATGAAACTTGTACACCTGATCCCCTACACTGTATTCCTTTACTGATGTCTTTTTATCATAATACGATTTTGCACTGTCAGCAGCTCTTTCCAGATTTCTCTGCACAAAAGCAAATGCATGTTGCAAATGCCTCCTCAGTTCATCAATATATTCATGAACTGTGGATGCACTCACAAGGGTTTGCTCATGTGTTCTGTATAATAGGTGTTGTGGTAACACCATTTTCCTACCTGTTAAGACCTCATGGGGGCTAACACCTGTTGCTTTGGCAGGAGTCGACCTGATTGCCATCAAAACCAATGGTAAACGCAAATCCCAGCTGGAACCTGCTTCTGCCACAAATTTCTTTAAAATATCCACAACAGACCTATTGCTTCTTTCAACTGTACCTGAAGACGCCGCCCGATATGCGATATGTAGTTTCCTTTTCACACCTAGTATTTGCCATACCTTACTCATTAGAGTACTTGTGAAATGACTTCCTCTGTCTGACTCAATTCTTTGTGGCAACCCAAACCTTGAGAACACATGGTTCACCAGCAATGTGGCTGCTGTTTGCGCACTACAATCTGGTGCAGGAATGCACTCAATCCACTTCGACATCAAACATACCACACTCAAAATATAACGGTGTCCCCTGCTCGACCTTTTTAAAGGACCTACATAGTCTATTTGCAAATCTGACCATGGGAGAGTTAGGCCTCTTTTCATCAATGGTGCTCTATGCATTGGTGAAGCAGGTTTAAATTGGGCGCATACTAGACATCCTCTAGTATATAATTCCACATCTTGGGACATATGAGGCCAGTAAGCATAATCTTTTAGTATTTCCAATGTTTTTTGTGAACCTCTATGGCCTGCAGTTATGGCATCATGTGCATGGTGTAGCATTAGTCCTCTGAATGAAAGGGGTACTACCCACTGTATTTGCCCTGTTATGGACTCTCTAATCATGAGTCCATCCTGTAATCTAATTCGTGTTTTGTTCTTTAATAACACCCTCAACTCTTCTTTTCCCATACAATCATTTTCTGTTAAAGGATTTTGTTCAGGATCTATCAAATGATTATAATAGATTCCCAAAATTTGATCGTTCTTTTGTGCCTCAATCAAATCTTGGTCTGGCGTGTCATGACTCCACTGCACCACCGGTTGATCTACCTCCTTTGGTGCTTTAGAATGTGTGACTGCATCAATTTGTATTTCACCCATTAAATAATCAATAGGTAGCAATTCTCCCATCACAGCCCCAATATTAGCCAGGTGGTCTGCCTTATCATTTCCCTCCTTATCCTCTCCTGGTGTTTTTAAATGCCCACGAATTTTTCTCCAGTATATTGTTAAATTATTTTCTGACACCAATTTGTCTATGGCTTGTATCATTTTTCCATGTTTAAGTGGCTTTTTGTTGTATGTAACCATGCCTCTTGCTTTCCAACCAGGCAAATACTCCACAAAGCTATTCCGTGCATAGTCAGAATCAGTCACCAGGACAATTTCACTGAACTTTTTATCAACTGCAGTAGCAATTGCTTTATAAATGGCTGCCAATTCCGCCACCTGACTGCTCCTATCTCCAATCCTCATCCCTTTCCTGGGAACGCCTTCACATTTCAACCAGACATTTCCTATTCCTGCCACTAATTGTTTATTACTGTCATTTTCAATGTGAAAAGCACAACCATCCACATATACAGTTGGCAAATCCTTGCATGTTTTTTCATCAAAAGCTTTGTGTGGTGATTGTTCAAATTCCTGTAAACTAGTTTCCACTTCCATTTCATTTGGTATTTGTTCAGCTGCACAGTCATGTAAGTCAGCTAACCCTTGAGCAATTGGGCTCTTTTTATTTTGTCCATATCTCACTTCTACGGGAAAACCTTGTAATGCCAGCGTCCTTGAAGTGATTCTGGATTGTGCTAGATTGCCTGATCTAATTCTTTTACTCTCTAAAAATTGCAAAGGTTGATGATTTGTTTCAATAATCACCTTTTCTCCCTGAACAATGGGGCGGAAATGTTGTAGCGCCCACACAGTGGTTAATAGGGCCTTTTCACATTCATTAAATTTCATTTCAACTTGGGAAAATGTCTTACTTGCATATGCAATGGTTTTGTGATTCAAATCGTGTTTTTGTGATAACACTGCTGACATACAATGTTCAGAAAAACCTATTTCTATAAAGAAATCCCTGTCCTTTATGGGGTATGCTAAACATGGTGCCTTTACAAGACATTCCTTTAATTTAGCCACTGCATCAGACTGCCCTCTTTCCCATTTCCAGGGAGTATTCAGTTTAAGCAGTTTAGTCAATGGTTGAGTGATTTCTGCATAATTTTCAATGAACTTTCTGTTATAGCCTGTCATCCCTAATAAACTTTTTACTCCTTTCACATTTTTAGGATCTTTTAATCTTTGTATGGCCTCTATTTTCCTCTTTTGTGGATTTAGCCCATGTTCAGTCACTTCATGCCCTAGAAAGTTCACTTTTTTCTTGCACCATTGTGCTTTTTGCAAAGATACTTTGGCGCCTGCTTTCTGTAATTGGCCAAGTACATGCCTTATTTCATCAAAATGGCTTTTCAGGCTTTCATTTTTTATCAGGACATCATCCACATAAACTATTGTTCCTCTTTCCGCTGCATCCGGCATGGCCTTTCTCAAAAATATGCCAAATTCACTCCCACTATTGATGTACCCGAATGGAGCTCTACGCCAGGCATATTGAGTCCTGTCAAATGTAAAGGAAAATAAGTGTTGTATCTCCTCTGCCAATGGCACGCACCAATATCCAGAGGTGAGATCTAATGTGGTAAATACATTTGAACCATGTATCTGAGCTAGGCCCTGATCAATGAATGGCAGTGGCCATCTAGATATTGGTACTCTTTTATTTAACTCTCTTAAGTCTGCACACAGCCACCATTGACCATTTGGCTTTAACACACCTAAAATAGGCGTATTGGATGTGCTATGAATGGGCCTGATTATTCCCCGTGATTCCAAATTTTTAATAATCTCTGCCAATGATTCTAAACATGCCAGCGGTAGTCTATACTGGCGTAAAAACACTGGATTTCTGCTACAACCTTCTGGTAGTGTGGCCACATGTAAATCAGTTAAACCACAATCATAAGCATCTTTTGCAAATACATCCTTAAACTCCATAAATATTTCCCTCAGGTCGTCCCTATCCTTATCGCTGTCACATGCATCCGCTAAGGAGATCTGCTCTTCTACCATTCTGGAAAATTCTGGAAACTCTTCTGGTAAAGGAATCTCAGCGCTTTCCTCTAACTGTGTGGCTGTGTCTTTTTGTAGAGCTGCCACTTTTAAATATTTTGGCATATCAGCTTCCACTTCAATGGGCTGATTTCCTGTTTCATTTTCATTTAAATTAAATATTACGCAATCCTCTTGATGGCAGCACACTGTCTCATTTGAACCATAAGGATACACAGAATGAATTTTAAATATTCCTTTGGGCTGAGAGTCCAGGTGTTCTGGCAACTCGCCCTTGGCATCTACATATTTTTCAGGAATATTCCCAATCACCATGTTATTTAAATCTGCCGTATAATGTGACTTTTGTATGGCCGTTCCTAATGGTGAGTTTTCCTCTAAATGAATATCCTGACAACCTTTATTATTTACCATGATTTTTACAGATCCCTCACCAATGTCTACCAATGGAATGTATTCATAATACAGGCCTTGCTGTTTTATGGATTCATTCAGGCATACAAATGCATCAGAGCCTTTCATCTGCTGTCCATTTTTGCATTTCAGTGTTATTGCAAACTGTTTTGTAAATGCAGGAATAACAGTATTTTTCCTTATTTGTAATTCGATTGCATAAGGAACCAGTTGTGCACAATGATAAGCCCTTCTTTTGTCTTCAAATTCAGGTGCCGGACCACCTAGGCGTGACCATATTTTTTGATTAAGGAAATCTAACACCATACACATTCTGTGCATGATGTCATTGCCCATGTAAAATTCATTTTGTGCTCCACTCACTATCCATACATTATGGTAAATTGTTTTCTGCCCAATGCTAATTTTAAGCATGCATCTGCCTGCAATTCGGTTTTCAAAGTCTGGACTGTCCAACCCAGAAATATATTGGTTTTTAATCCTAAATTTCGGGATTTCTTCCCTCTCCATAATTTTTTGCAACAATTTCTCATTAATGAAACTCCTTTCATGTTCAAGCGCTAAAGTGGCTTTTATTGTTTTAAGATAATCATTTATACCAACATGAACCCATGGTTGCTCATCTTCCATGTGTATTTCTGCCAGAGTGGTAATGTGTTTTTCTGAATCTGTTTTAGGAGCAATATTCTGTTTGCACGTTTTCTCTTTTAGATAAAAACATAATGTGTGCTCATCTATGGCAGTCTGCCAATTTTCCCTTGGGTCCAAGTATATTTGTACAGGTAGTTTTTCATTGTCGCTCTGCATTTCATCTTGACACATTAATATGACAGTGACACTAGGTATGCAGCTATTCTGGAGATATACCTCCACAGCATCATTTGTTTTGGCAACGGTGTGACATTCATTTATATTGCTGTTTTGTGATTTTAGTTTCTTAGACCTCAATGGTTTTTTGGTTAAGGACCACAGCACTCCATTCACCCCATCTATGAGAGGAGACAATCTTTTCAGGCAATCTGTCCCCATCAGAAATGGAATTTCACAAATAGATGTGATCAATACCTCTTGTTTCATTCTGTGCTTTCCTATTTTTATGTCAACCTCAGTTACACCTATGATGGGCACCTCCTCCCCATTAAAGTTATGCACTGGGCCTTGATTTTCCTTCACTGTGATCTGACTCTGTGGAGGTCTCCCTTCATTGATACTCTTTACCAGCTCCTTGGACATAATTGTGGCCTGTGCGCCAGTGTCAATCATAGCAAAGGTGTGGCATTTTTCTTCTACAGTGATGGGTGCATAATATCTGTCCTCAACTTCCTCTAATACACATAAGAAATGTGAATTCTTACTGATTTCAGGGCTCACCTTTCTCAGGTCTTTTTCACTTTTGGCTAAGCACATTGGTAAATGGAAAGACATTTTTCCCTCCTTTTTACCCATTTCTGCACGAGAGATTTTATTCATTTCTCCATGTTCAGAGGTTTTTTGGAGTGTGGCCACTGTTCGCCCATCCATCTGGGTAACATCAGAGACCACATTACAATCCTCCAACTGAACATGTGTAACAACATCATTCAGCAATTTGTCATTTTTTAATTCTGTGCATTTGTGATCATTTAGTGTGATACCAGCCCTTTCAGCCTCTTTAAAAATATGTGGCTCAAAGAATTCTTCAGGTGATTGACTTGTACCCTCCTTGTGAGTATTTCCTTTTTCTGTCTGTGTTTGGTCATTGTTTTGCTTGCCCAGGGAAGGAGCTATGGCATCCCCACTTACTCCCTGTTCACTGGTATTCCCCATGCATGAGTCATTTTTCTTAAATCTGTTCCTTTGTTCTTTTGGAATTCCTAATGTTTCTTTTTCATTTGTGCAAATCTTTACTGTTTTATTTAGCTCTAAGTTAAACCGTACCTCTTTTTTAGAAGTATTTGTACTTTCTATCACAATTTCATTTACTGGTACTTTCATTTTTAATCCATTAGGCATCTCAGAGTCGTTATGCAAAATTATATCAGAGCAATCTGTCATTTTGGCACTGCAGTTATCATGAGTACTTAGTCACTTTTCGGAAGCCCCCCGGTCATTGCTATGGCCATCAGCCCCCTCTTTGGAAGGTTGTTTTTGCGCTGTATAGAGCTTTCCTATTTGCTCAGCTAACATTTTCACTTGGGCCTCAAGGCACTGGAACCTTTCCATCTCTCTAGGATCCTCTTTCTGTGGCCTAGGTCGATATTGGTTGTTTTCCCCCTGATTGGATCTATTCTGATACCTCTCAGGTGATTGATGTCGGTTGGGATGGTTTCTGAACTCTTGATTCATTTGTGGAGGGGAGAGGGTTGCACCCATCCTTTGATTATAGTCCCCTGGTGGGGAATCATTGTACTGGCGTGGACTGTAGTTCACGTTTTGCCTCATGTCCTGTCTCTCAGATTGTGGGTACTGGCCCCTATGTTGATTTCCATTATCAGTAAATCGATCCACATATCGGGGCCTATCCTGATTACCATATATCATGGTGCTGGGATCAAATCTGCTCTGTGTCCCCAATGACTGGTAGGGACCATCATTTCTTTGAACTTGATTTTGTCTCTGGTTATTGTTCATACCTGCCATATCAGGCCGGTATCCTACCCGGGGTCTATCCCCTAAATACCTAGGGCTGATGTAGCTCTCTCTATTACTAGGATCATGTGTTTGGAACATTGGTACAGGAAATGGCGATCTTTGTTGATTACCCCTTTGTTCAGGTGTCACATTATTTTTACCTTGGCTTTGAGCAGACTCAAGGGACATTTTGGCTGACCTGATTTCCATTACTGTGGCTGAGGGTTCTTTAGATTTAGGCCTAGTATCTTTCATTTTATCACTTTCTCTACCTTGACAATAGAGTACCTCATATAGCTTTGTGCTTTGATGTACAATCCATTCAAGGGACTTGTCACGGTCAAATTCACGGACCAATTGGGATATGATGTCTTTCTGTAGCCCATAGAAGTATGCAGTTTTAAACTCATTGGAATTTGAGTCAAAAGATACATCAAAGCGAGAGAATGCTCTTTTTAAGTCTTGTAAAAATTGGCGAGGGGATGTATTAGGTCCAGCAGTAATTGTGTACGCGACTTTCTTTGCCTCCTGCAATGACTGAAAAGGAGAAAAATGACGCCTAATTTCTTTTTCAAACTCCAGCCATGTCATATTCTGCTGTTCATTTAATCCCCTTATGATGCTGGCTGTTGGGGCATCTAAAGTTAAATGAAAATATTGTCTGTACTGTTCCTTAGGTATCTGGAGTGCTTTAAAAATGTCATGCACCGCTTCTAAGTGATCCTCAATGCAGCATTCACCTCCCTTTTTAAATGGTTTGATCAGGGCTTTAATGGATTTCATTATTTTTATGGGGCTACTTGTTGCAATACATGGAATTGCACTATTTTGTGATTCAACCCTGTTTTCAGGTGTATGATATTGGTGGCTGCCCCCAATGGGAGTATCAAATCCCCCAAGGGCGCTGCAACCAAGTTCAGTCACCGGCCCAGTCACTGGAGCACTAGCTCTTTGGGCAGAGCTAGAATTCACCTCCACTCCATTGAATGTGATACCCTGCCGCCTCTCCTGGGACCTGGGAATGCACATTTGCTGTTCTAAATCCTTACACTTTTTAAGGAGTCTGGTTGCTTCATTTTGCAAATAATTATTTTCATCACTCATTTTATTAATCACCTCCTGCATTTCGCACATTTGCATTTGGCATTCATTGAACTCTTTATTTCTCTTGTCTCTTTCTTGGATCATTTTAATCATTTCTTGTTCTGCACTCTGGAGATCACCTTCTTTTTCACAATGTTCTTTTTGTAAAATCTGCATTTCTGAAACAACCTCATCTTTATCCTGCCTAATGTGATCCACTAAGGCTTTTAAGTGTGCCAATTCTTGCTCACTATCTTCAAATTGTTTCTTGCTTTTGGATAACTGAGTATCAAAGTCTCTGCATTTTAATTGCATGTCTTTTTGGCATACATCCAATTCTGCTCTCAACATTTCCTGATTTTTACTTGCCCCCTCTAATTCAGTCTTTAACCTGTTAATTAGCTGAGTATCATTCTCTTGCATTCGCAGGGACTTGTTTAAAATAAACCATATTTTGCCGCATAGCCGTATTAAACAGTCTTTCTCTGCACTTTTATCGGCTGCATTCAATAATCTTGTAAGGCAGACCTGAATTATGCTGCCTTCTGCAAAAATATTGTCTAGTTTTTCTTTCTGCACCTCACCCTGAATGCGGTTACTCCATTCTAACGTGCTCTTCGAAGACCAATTCCCATGTGCAAATAACTTTGCCTCTAAATATTGCACTAGATCTGAGAATGTGGTTTCCCTTTGTGACATTCTGAAATTCGTTTTTAGTGGCACACTGCTATTATAAAATGGGTTCCCTTTAATGTGCAAATGGCAGTGTGAGACACACTTGCCACGCCCAGTAGGTACTCTATGATCACTTTCCCGGCCTGCAACGCACCATAAATATGTAGGGTATTTTGTGGAGATTTGGGGCCTGACGGTATTTTCTTACCGCCGAAATATGACTTAGCAACAATCACTCCTTGTATTCAGATTGGGCCATGTACAACAATAATACAGTGAACATGCATTATTTCAGCACCCAGGCATGCATATTTGGTATGCGTGGGTGGTAGGCGCGGTTGGTGGTATTTTGGTGAGCATAATTCCCTTGTTTTATTTGTGGCCCCAATGTCCAGAATCCCTTATCTTTGCTTAGATTTTTCGTGTAATCACTAGAGAGACCTCAGACCTACATTTTAGGAATACCACATTTTTCAGTGTTAGTGTTAGTGTGCCACCATGGGCGATCTCACTGACTTATTTACGACAGAGAGCTATATATGGTAATCTTGTGGTAATTTCCACTACCTTATATATGGTAGGGAGCTATGTTCAGAGAGTCTCTCTTCCCGTTGGCTCATGTACCTCCAACGAGCTATGCTACAGTCACTCACAACTGTTCATACTGAATCTGACATGCACACATCTGTCTTAAAATGACCATTGCACTGTTTAAAATCTCCCCACATCATCAGCATTGTAATGGTAAATAGTAAATACACCACCCGTCTGTTTTCAAATATTTTTCTGTATTATAAAAGTTGCAATTAAACACGATCTCATTCTTTACAGAAATAAATAAAATGGTACAGTAAAAGCATTGTCTATGACACACTGCAAAGAGAGTGGCGGAGAACAGAACTCAAATTGCAACATTAGCATTTGATTAAGGCATGCACAGGAATCCTACACTGACTGCATATTATCGTACACACTCAGCTCCCACACTTCTGTAATTACCTTATCTTTTTAGTTGTTCTCTTTGGCTGTTCTCTTTCTGAATGTGGCTCCCTTGAAGATTAACTCCAGTAAAAAGGAACGCTTGCCTTCTCAAACCGGGGTCATTGCCTGGAATTCTCAGCTTTTGCAGATAGGAATGCCTCAGCCAGTGGAAAGGTCCTTCTTTCAGCTCTCCCCAATCTCGACTGCCTTTCTCCTCCCTCAAACTTCCCCCAGCAAAAAGCCTGATCACTCCCTCTAGCATGATACTTGCTATGACGCTGCTCCAATCAGAATTAATCACGCCATCTCCTCCTTCTCTACACAATGGCTCATTTTTATAGTAATACTTTGTAACCAACTGATTTCCTGTTCTTTCGAGCCCATTTGCTTCCTGTAGTTATGTGGACAGGGCAGCAGAGAGAACAGAAAAAAAATGGATGTGCGTTTAAAAGTTCACTTTCAGAATAGGCCTAATTCTGCAGTGGAGACACATTTTTATTAGTGGATTATGTTTCATTAGTCAGGTTAGTTGTCAGTAAGGTTAGTTATTATTTTCAAATGTGTCTCTCGCACCATAGGCATTTCAGGTGAAAAATAGTGTGCATTTTTGAATGTGCACGTGTACTTTTAACTGTAAAAATAGATTGCATCTTATATGTTAAAATCGTTTTTGACTGAATGGCCTGTCTTTCCTTGTTAATCTGGTAACACATATAGCAATGCACCGCACCCTTGTGGTGGTGCTGCAAAAAAAAAAATTGCTACCTGTGCAGTAGTGCTGTACTCTGTGCTGTTTGCTACCTGTGTAGTAGTGCTGTACTCTGTGCTGTAACACGCCAAATATCCTTACAAATCCTGTCCTAAAAATAGGGGGCAGGCCACTCTGATCCAGGTGCATGCATGCTGACATAATTGCCCTAGCAATCAGCCACCAGAGAATGCAAGAAGACTGTCCTAGAGATAGGGGGCAGGCCGCTCTAATCCAGGTGCATGCATGCTGACATAATTGCCCTAGCAATCATCCACCAGAGAATGCAGGAATCCTGTCCTAGAGATAGGGGCAGGCCGCTCTGATCCAGGTGCATGCATGCTGGCATAATTGCCCTAGCAATCACCTCCAGAGACTGCACGAATCGTGTCCTAGAGATAGGGGGCAGGTCGCTCTGATCCAGGTGCATGCATGCTGACATAATTGCCCTAGCAATCCCCTCCAGAGAATGCAGGAATCCTGTCCTATATATAGGGGGCAGGTCGCTCTGATCCAGGTGCATGCATGCTGACATAATTGCCCTAGCAATCGCCACCAGAGAATGCAGGAATCCTGTCCTAGAGACAGGGGCAGGCCGCTCTGATCCAGGTGCATGCATGCTGACATAATTGCCCTAGCAATCAGCCACCAGAGAATGCAGGAATCCTGTCCTATATATAGGGGGCAGGCCACTCTGATCCAGGCGCATGCATGCTGACATAATTGCCCCAGCAATCACCTCCAGAGAATTCAGGAAACCTGTACTAGAGATAGGGGGCAGGCCGCTCTGATCCAGGTGCATGCATGCTGGCATAATTGCCCTAGCAATCACCTCCAGAGACTGCACGAATCCTGTCCTAGAGATAGGGGGCAGGTCGCTCTGATCCAGGTGCATGCATGCTGGCATAATTGCCCTAGCAATCCCCTCCAGAGAATGCAGGAATCCTGTCCTAGAGATAGGGGGCAGGTCGCTCTGATCCAGGTGCATGCATGCTGACATAATTGCCCTAGCAATCCCCTCCAGAGAATGCAGGAATCCTGTCCTATATATAGGGGGCAGGTCGCTCTGATCCAGGTGCATGCATGCTGACATAATTGCCCTAGCAATCGCCACCAGAGAATGCAGGAATCCTGTCCTAGAGACAGGGGCAGGCCGCTCTGATCCAGGTGCATGCATGCTGACATAATTGCCCTAGCAATCAGCCACCAGAGAATGCAGGAATCCTGTCCTAGATATAGGGGGCAGGCCACTCTGATCCAGGCGCATGCATGCTGACATAATTGCCCCAGCAATCACCTCCAGAGAATTCAGGAAACCTGTACTAGAGATAGGGGGCAGGCCGCTCTGATCCAGGTGCATGCATGCTGGCATAATTGCCCTAGCAATCACCTCCAGAGACTGCACGAATCCTGTCCTAGAGATAGGGGGCAGGTCGCTCTGATCCAGGTGCATGCATGCTGGCATAATTGCCCTAGCAATCCCCTCCAGAGAATGCAGGAATCCTGTCCTAGAGATAGGGGGCAGGTCGCTCTGATCCAGGTGCATGCATGCTGACATAATTGCCCTAGCAATCCCCTCCAGAGAATGCAGGAATCCTGTAATATATATAGGGGGCAGGTCGCTCTGATCCAGGTGCATGCATGCTGACATGATTGCCCTAGCAATCCCCTCCAGAGAATGCAGGAATCCTGTAATATATATAGGGGGCAGGTCGCTCTGATCCAGGTGCATGCATGCTGACATAATTGCCCTAGCAATTCCCTCCAGAGAATGCAGGAATCCTGTCCTATATATAGGGGGCAGGCCGCTCTGATCCAGGTGCTTGCATGCTGACATAATTGCCCTAGCAATCATCCACCAGAGAATGCAACACGCCTGTCCTAGAGATAGGGGGCAGGCCGCTCTGATCCAGGTGCATGCATGCTGACATAATTGCCCTAGGAATCATCCACCAGAAAATGCAACACGCCTGTCTTAGATATAGGGGGCAGGCCGCTCTGATCCAGGTGCATGCATGCTGACATAATTGCCCTAGCAATCACCTCCAGAGAATGCAGCAATCCTGTCCTGGATATAGGGGGCAGGCCGCTCTGATCCAGGTGCTTGCATGCTGACATAATTGCCATAGCAATCATCCACCAGA
This sequence comes from Ambystoma mexicanum, assembly GCF_040938575.1. Lineage (NCBI taxonomy): Eukaryota > Metazoa > Chordata > Amphibia > Caudata > Ambystomatidae > Ambystoma > Ambystoma mexicanum. The sequence goes on from NC_090932.1 coordinate 151,040, forward strand.
GAATGCAACACGCCTGTCCTAGAGATAGGGGGCAGGCCGCTCTGATCCAGGTGCATGCATGCTGACATAATTGCCCTAGGAATCATCCACCAGAAAATGCAACACGCCTGTCTTAGATATAGGGGGCAGGCCGCTCTGATCCAGGTGCATGCATGCTGACATAATTGCCCTAGCAATCACCTCCAGAGAATGCAGCAATCCTGTCCTGGATATAGGGGGCAGGCCGCTCTGATCCAGGTGCTTGCATGCTGACATAATTGCCATAGCAATCATCCACCAGAGAATGCAACACGCCTGTCCTAGAGATAGGGGGCAGGCCGCTCTGATCCAGGTGCATGCATGCTGACATAATTGCCCTAGGAATCATCCACCAGAAAATGCAACACGCCTGTCCTAGAGATAGGGGGCAGGCCGCTCTGATCCAGGTGCATGCATGCTGGCATAATTGCCCTAGCAATCACCTCCAGAGACTGCACGAATCCTGTCCTAGAGATAGGGGGCAGGTCGCTCTGATCCAGGTGCATGCATGCTGGCATAATTGCCCTAGCAATCCCCTCCAGAGAATGCAGGAATCCTGTCCTAGAGATAGGGGGCAGGTCGCTCTGATCCAGGTGCATGCATGCTGACATAATTGCCCTAGCAATCCCCTCCAGAGAATGCAGGAATCCTGTAATATATATAGGGGGCAGGTCGCTCTGATCCAGGTGCATGCATGCTGACATGATTGCCCTAGCAATCCCCTCCAGAGAATGCAGGAATCCTGTAATATATATAGGGGGCAGGTCGCTCTGATCCAGGTGCATGCATGCTGACATAATTGCCCTAGCAATTCCCTCCAGAGAATGCAGGAATCCTGTCCTATATATAGGGGGCAGGCCGCTCTGATCCAGGTGCTTGCATGCTGACATAATTGCCCTAGCAATCATCCACCAGAGAATGCAACACGCCTGTCCTAGAGATAGGGGGCAGGCCGCTCTGATCCAGGTGCATGCATGCTGACATAATTGCCCTAGGAATCATCCACCAGAAAATGCAACACGCCTGTCTTAGATATAGGGGGCAGGCCGCTCTGATCCAGGTGCATGCATGCTGACATAATTGCCCTAGCAATCACCTCCAGAGAATGCAGCAATCCTGTCCTGGATATAGGGGGCAGGCCGCTCTGATCCAGGTGCTTGCATGCTGACATAATTGCCCTAGCAATCATCCACCAGAGAATGCAACACGCCTGTCCTAGAGATAGGGGGCAGGCCGCTCTGATCCAGGTGCATGCATGCTGACATAATTGCCCTAGGAATCATCCACCAGAAAATGCAACACGCCTGTCTTAGATATAGGGGGCAGGCCGCTCTGATCCAGGTGCATGCATGCTGACATAATTGCCCTAGCAATCACCTCCAGAGAATGCAGCAATCCTGTCCTGGATATAGGGGGCAGGCCGCTCTGATCCAGGTGCTTGCATGCTGACATAATTGCCATAGCAATCATCCACCAGAGAATGCAACACGCCTGTCCTAGAGATAGGGGGCAGGCCGCTCTGATCCAGGTGCATGCATGCTGACATAATTGCCCTAGGAATCATCCACCAGAAAATGCAACACGCCTGTCCTAGAGATAGGGGGCAGGCCTCTCTGTTCCAGGTGCTGGTGGAAGTAAGGGCATAAGGGGTGTGTGGTGACTTGATCATATGAGCAGTGGCAGAGCCAGGTTTGGATGCCAGGGGGGGGCAAAGTGCTCCTCGGCGGGCAGCAGCACCAATGCGGTCGGGGCACTACCATTTCCTTACTTTTTGAACCCAGCAGGAGAGAAGAAAGGAGCCATGCCAAAACCAGTGATTAAACTGAGCATGGCAAGTAGAACGGGTGCCCCTAAGCCCTCTGCCCTCATATACTGGGTGCCTATGCATATAGTAATGAGTCCCCCATGCCACAGGACTTGAGCCCTGGCAGAACCAGTGAATAATGAGCATGGCAAGAAGAACGGGTGCACCTATGCCCTCTGCCCCCATATACTGGGTGCCTGCGCATGTAGTAATGAGTCCCCCATGCCACAGGACTTGAGCCCTGGCAGAACCAGTGATTTGGCTGAGCATGGGAAGGAGAACGGGTGCACCTACTCCCTCTGCCCCCCATATACTGTGTGCCTCCGCATATAGTAATGAGTCCCCCATGCCACAGGACTTGAGCCCTGTCAGAACCAGTGAACAATGAGCATGGCAAGGAGAATGGGTGCACCCACGCCCTCTGCCCCCATATACTGGGTGCCTACCATGTAGTAATGAGTCCCCCATGCCACAGGACTTGAGCCCTGGCAGAACCAGTGACTTAGCTGAGCATGGCAAGGAGAACGGGTGCACCCACGCCCTCTGCCCCCATATACTGGGTGCCTATGCATATAGTAATGAGTCATCCATGCCACAGGACTTGAGCCCTGGCAGAACCAGTGAATAATGAGCATGGCAAGGAGAACGGGTGCCCCTACGCCCTCTGCCCTCATATACTGGGTGCCTATGCATGTAGTAATGATTCCCCCATGCCACAGTGATTTAGTTGAGCATGGCAAGGAGAACGGGTGCACCTACGCCCTCTGCCCTCAAATACTGGGTGCCATATACTGAGTGCCTACGCATGTAGTAATGAGTCCCCCATGCCACAGGACTTGCGCACTCACAGAACCAGTGAATAATGAGCATGGCAAGGAGAACGGGTGCACCTATGCCCTCTGCCCCCATATACTGGGTGCCTACGCATGTAGTAATGAGTCCCCCATGCCACAGGACTTGAGCCCTGGCAGAACCAGTGAATAATGAGCATGGCAAGGAGAACGGGTGCACCTATGCCCTCTGCCCCCATATACTGGGTGCCTACGCATGTAGTAATGAGTCCCCCATGCCACAGGACTTGAGCCCTGGCAGAACCAGTGAATAATGAGCATGGCAAGGAGAACGGGTGCACCTATGCCCTCTGCCCCCATATACTGTGTGCCTGTGCATGTAGTAATGAGTCCCCCATGCCACAGGACTTGAGCCCTGGCAGAACCAGTGAATATTGAGCATGGCAAGTAGAACGGGTGCACCTGCGCCCTCTGGCCCCATATACTGGGTGCCTGCGCATGTAGTAATGAGTCCCCCATGCCACAGGACTTGAGCCCTGGTAGAACCAGTGAATAATGAGCATGGCAAGTAGAACGTGTGCCCCTAAGCCATCTGACCCCATATACTGGGTGCCTTTGCATGTAGTAATGAGTCCCCATGCCACAGGACTTGAGCCCTGGCAGAACCAGTGAATAATGAGCATGGCAAGGAGAACGGGTGCCCCTAAGCCATCTGACCCCATATACTGGGTGCCTATGAATGTAGTAATGAGTCCCCCATGCCACAGGACTTGAGCCCTGGCAGAACCAGTGAATAATGAGCATGGCAAGGAGAACGGGTGCACCTATACCCTCTGCCCCCATATACTGGGTGCCTACGCATGTAGTAATGAGTCCCCCATGCCACAGGACTTGCACACTGACAGAACCAGTGAATAATGAGCATGGCAAGGAGAACGGGTGCACCTATGCCCTCTGCCCCCATATACTGGGTGCCTATGCATATAGTAATGAGTCCCCCATGCCACAGGACTTGAGCCCTGGCAGAACCAGTGAATAATGAGCATGGCAAGAAGAACGGGTGCACCTATGCCCTCTGCCCCCATATACTGGGTGCCTGCGCATGTAGTAATGAGTCCCCCATGCCACAGGACTTGAGCCCTGGCAGAACCAGTGATTTGGCTGAGCATGGCAAGGAGAACGGGTGCACCTACTCCCTCTGCCCCCATATACTGTGTGCCTCCGCATATAGTAATGAGTCCCCCATGCCACAGGACTTGAGCCCTGTCAGAACCAGTGAACAATGAGCATGGCAAGGAGAATGGGTGCACCCACGCCCTCTCCCCCCATATACTGGGTGCCTACCATGTAGTAATGAGTCCCCCATGCCACAGGACTTGAGCCCTGGCAGAACCAGTGACTTAGCTGAGCATGGCAAGGAGAACGGGTGCACCCACGCCCTCTGCCCCCATATACTGGGTGCCTATGCATATAGTAATGAGTCATCCATGCCACAGGATTTGAGCCCTGGCAGAACGAGTGAATAATGAGCATGGCAAGGAGAACGGGTGCCCCTACGCCCTCTGCCCTCATAAACTGGGTGCCTATGCATGTAGTAATGATTCCCCCATGCCACAGTGATTTAGTTGAGCATGGCAAGGAGAACGGGTGCACCTACGCCCTCTGCCCTCAAATACTGGGTGCCATATACTGAGTGCCTACGCATGTAGTAATGAGTCCCCCATGCCACAGGACTTGCGCACTCACAGAACCAGTGAATAATGAGCATGGCAAGGAGAACGGGTGCACCTATGCCCTCTGCCCCCATATACTGGGTGCCTACGCATGTAGTAATGAGTCCCCCATGCCACAGGACTTGAGCCCTGGCAGAACCAGTGAATAATGAGCATGGCAAGGAGAACGGGTGCACCTATGCCCTCTGCCCCCATATACTGGGTGCCTACGCATGTAGTAATGAGTCCCCCATGCCACAGGACTTGAGCCCTGGCAGAACCAGTGAATAATGAGCATGGCAAGGAGAACGGGTGCACCTATGCCCTCTGCCCCCATATACTGTGTGCCTGTGCATGTAGTAATGAGTCCCCCATGCCACAGGACTTGAGCCCTGGCAGAACCAGTGAATATTGAGCATGGCAAGTAGAACGAGTGCACCTGCGCCCTCTGGCCCCATATACTGGGTGCCTGCGCATGTAGTAATGAGTCCCCCATGCCACAGGACTCGAGCCCTGGTAGAACCAGTGAATAATGAGCATGGCAAGTAGAACGTGTGCCCCTAAGCCATCTGACCCCATATACTGGGTGCCTTTGCATGTAGTAATGAGTCCCCATGCCACAGGACTTGAGCCCTGGCAGAACCAGTGAATAATGAGCATGGCAAGGAGAACGGGTGCCCCTAAGCCATCTGACCCCATATACTGGGTGCCTATGAATGTAGTAATGAGTCCCCCATGCCACAGGACTTGAGCCCTGGCAGAACCAGTGAATAATGAGCATGGCAAGGAGAACGGGTGCACCTATACCCTCTGCCCCCATATACTGGGTGCCTACGCATGTAGTAATGAGTCCCCCATGCCACAGGACTTGCACACTGACAGAACCAGTGAATAATGAGCATGGCAAGGAGAACGGGTGCACCTATGCCCTCTGCCCCCATATACTGGGTGCCTACGCATGTAGTAATGAGTCCCCCATGCCACAGGACTTGAGCCCTGGCAGAACCAGTGAATAATGAGCATGGCAAGGAGAACGGGTGCACCTATGCCCTCTGCCCCCATGTACTGTGTGCCTGTGCATGTAGTAATGAGTCCCCCATGCCACAGGACTTGAGCCCTGGCAGAACCAGTGAATATTGAGCATGGCAAGTAGAACGGGTGCACCTGCGCCCTCTGGCCCCATATACTGGGTGCCTACGCATGTAGTAATGAGTCCCCCATGCCACAGGACTTGCGCACGGACAGAACCAGTGAATAATGAGCATGGCAAGTAGAACGGGTGCACCTGCGCCCTCTGGCCCCATATACTGGGTGCCTGCGCATGTAGCAATGAGTCCCCCATGTCACAGGACTTGAGCCCTGGCAGAACCAGTGAATATTGAGCATGGCAAGTAGAACGGGTGCACCTGCGCCCTCTGGCCCCATATACTGGGAGCCTGCGCATGTAGTAATGAGTCCCCCATGCCACAGGACTTGAGCCCTGGCAGAACCAGTGAATTTTGAGCATGGCAAGTAGAACGGGTGCACCTGCGCCCTCTGGCCCCATATACTGGGTGCCTACGCATGTAGTAATGAGTCCCCCATGCCACAGGACTTGCGCACTGACAGAACCAGTGAATAATGAGCATGGCAAGTAGAACGGGTGCACCTGCGCCCTCTGGCCCCATATACTGGGTGCCTGCGCATGTAGTAATGAGTCCCCCATGTCACAGGACTTGAGCCCTGGCAGAACCAGTGACTTAGCTGAGCATGGCAAGGAGAACGGGTGCCCCTAAGCCCTCTGGCCCCATATACTGGGTGCCTGCGCATGTAGTAATGAGTCCCACATGCCACAGGACTTGAGCCCTGGCAGAACCAGTGAATAATGAGCATGGCAAGGAGAACGGGTGCACCTACGCCCTCTGCCCTCATATACTGGGTGTCTGCGCATGTAGTAATGAGTCCCCCATGCCACAGGATTTGAGCCCTGTCAGAACCATCGACTTAGCTGAGCATGGCAAGGAGAACGGGTGCACCTACGCCCTCTGACCCCATATACTGGGTGCCTACGCATGTAGTAATGAGTCCCCATGCCACAGGACTTGCGCACTGACAGAACCAGTGAATAATGAGCATGGCAAGGAGAACGGGTGCACTTATGCTGTCTGCCCCCATATACTGGGTGGCTATGCATGCAGTAATGAGGCCCCCATGCCACAGGAGTTGAGCCCTGGCAGAACCAGTGAATAATGAGCATGGCAAGGAGAACGGGTGCACCTACGCCCTCTGACCCCATATACTGGGTGCCTATGCATATAGTAATGAGTCCCCATGCCACAGGACTTGAGCCCTGGCAGAACCAGTGAATAATGAGCATTGCAAGAAGAACGGGTGCCCCTAAGCCCTCTGCCCTCATATACTGGGTGCCTGCGCATGTAGTAATCAGTCCCCCATGCCACAGGACTTGCGCACTGACAGAACCAGTGATTTAGCTGAGCATGGCAAGCAGAACGGGTGCACCTATGCCCTCTGCCCCCATATACTGGGTGCCTATGCATATAGTAATGAGTCCCCCATGCCACAGGAGTTGAGCCCTGGCAGAACCAGTGATTTAGCTGAGCATGGCAAGGAGAACGGGTGCACCTACGCCCTCTGCCCTCATATACTGGGTGCCTGCACATGTAGTAATGAGTCCCCCATGCCAGAGGACTTGAGTCCTGGCAGAACCAGTGAATATTGAGCATGGCAAGGAGAACGGGTGCACCTATGCCCTCTGCCCTCATATACTGGGTGCCTATGCATATAGTAATGAGTCCCCCATGCCACAGGACTTGAGCCCTGGCAGAACCAGTGACTTAGCTGAGCATGGCAAGGAGAACGGGTGCACCTACTCCCTCTGCCCTCATATACTGTGTGCCTGCGCATGTAGTAATGAGTCCCCCATGCCACAGGACTTGCGCACTGGCAGAACCAGTGATTTAGCTGAGCATGACAAGGAGAACGGGTGACCCTACGCCACCCTCTGTCCCCATATACTGGGTGCCTATGCATATAGTAATGAGTCCCCCATGCCACAGGACTTGAGCCCTGGCAGAACCAGTGACTTAGCTGAGCATGGCAAGGAGAACGGGTGCACCTACGCCCTCTGACCCCATATACTGGGTGCCTATGCATATAGTAATGAGTCCCCATGCCACAGGACTTGAGCCCTGGCAGAACCAGTGAATAATGAGCATGGCAAGAAGAACGGGTGCCCCTAAGCCCTCTGCCCTCATATACTGGGTGCCTGCGCATGTAGTAATCAGTCCCCCATGCCACAGGACTTGCGCACTGACAGAACCAGTGATTTAGCTGAGCATGGCAAGTAGAGCGGGTGCACCTATGCCCTCTGCCCCCATATACTGGGTGCCTACGCATGTAGTAATGAGTCCCCCATGCCACAGGACTTGAGCCCTGGCAGAACCAGTGACTTAGCTGAGCATGGCAAGGAGAACGGGTGCACCTACTCCCTCTGCCCTCATATACTGTGTGCCTGCGCATGTAGTAATGAGTCCCCCATGCCACAGGACTTGCGCACTGGCAGAACCAGTGATTTAGCTGAGCATGACAAGGAGAACCGGTGACCCTACGCCACCCTCTGTCCCCATATACTGGGTGCCTATGCATATAGTAATGAGTCCCCCATGCCACAGGACTTGAGCCCTGGCAGAACCAGTGATTTAGGTGAGCATGGCAAGTAAAGCGGGTGCACCTACGCCCTCTGCCCCCCATATACTGAGTGCCTATGCATTTAGTAATGAGTCCCCCGTGCCACAGGACTTGAGCCCTGGCAGAACCAGTGAATAATGAGCATGGCAAGGAGAACGGGTGCACCTGCGCCCTCTGGCCCCATATACTGGGTGCCTACGCATGTAGTAATGAGTCCCCATGCCACAGGACTTGCGCACTGACAGAACCAGTGAATAATGAGCATGGCAAGTAGAACGGGTGCCCCTACGCCCTCTGACCCCATATACTGGGTGCCTATGCATGTAGTAATGAGTCCCCCATGCCACAGGACTTGCGCACTGGCAGAACCAGTGAATAATGAGCATGGCAAGTAGAACGGGTGCACCTACGCCCTCTGCCCTCATATACTGGGTGTCTGCGCATGTAGTAATGAGTCCCCCTTGCCATGCTCATTATTCACTGGTTCTGCCAGGGCTCAAGTCCTGTGGCATGGGGGACTCATTACTACATGCATAGGCACCCAGTATATGGGGTCAGATGGCTTAGGGGCACCCGTTCTCCTTGCCGTTCTCCTTGCCATGCTCATTATTCACTGGTTCTGCCAGGGCTCAAGTCCTGTGGCATGGGGACTCATTACTACATGCATAGGCACCCAGTATATGGGGTCAGATGGCTTAGGGGAACACGTTCTACTTGCCATGCTCATTATTCACTGGTTCTACCAGGGCTCAAGTCCTGTGGCATGGGGGACTCATTACTACATGCGCAGGCACCCAGTATATGGGGCCAGAGGGCGCAGGTGCACCCGTTCTACTTGCCATGCTCAATATTCACTGGTTCTGCCAGGGCTCAAGTCCTGTGGCATGGGGGACTCACTACTACATGCACAGGCACACAGTATATGGGGGCAGAGGGCATAGGTGCACCCGTTCTCCTTGCCATGCTCATTATTCACTGGTTCTGCCAGGGCTCAAGTCCTGTGGCATGGGGGACTCATTACTACATGCGTAGGTACCCAGTATATGGGGGCAGAGGGCATAGGTGCACCCGTTCTCCTTGCCATGCTCATTATTCACTGGTTCTGCCAGGGCTCAAGTCCTGTGGCATGGGGGACTCATTACTACATGCGTAGGCACCCAGTATATGGGGGCAGAGGGCATAGGTGCACCCGTTCTCCTTGCCATGCTCATTATTCACTGGTTCTGTGAGTGCGCAAGTCCTGTGGCATGGGGGACTCATTACTACATGCGTAGGCACTCAGAATATGGCACCCAGTATATGAGGGCAGAGGGCGTAGGTGCACCCGTTCTCCTTGCCATGCTCAACTAAATCACTGTGGCATGGGGGAATCATTACTACATGCATAGGCACCCAGTATATGGGGTCAGAGGGCGTAGGGGCACCCGTTCTCCTTGCCATGCTCATTATTCACTGGTTCTGCCAGGGCTCAAGTCCTGTGGCATGGATGACTCATTACTATATGCATAGGCACCCAGTGTATGGGGGCAGAGGGCGTGGGTGCACCCGTTCTCCTTGCCATGCTCAGCTAAGTCACTGGTTCTGCCAGCGCTCAAGTCCTTTGGCATGGGGGACTCATTATTACATGGTAGGCACCCAGTATATGGGGGGAGAGGGCGTGGGTGCACCCGTTCTCCTTGCCATGCTCATTGTTCACTGGTTCTGACAGGGCTCAAGTCCTGTGGCATGGGGGACTCATTACTATATGCGCAGGCACACAGTATATGGGGGGCAGAGGGAGTAGGTGCACCCGTTCTCCTTGCCATGCTCAGCTAAATCACTGGTTCTGCCAGGGCGCAAGTCCTGTGGCATGGGGGACTCATTACTACATGCGCAGGCACCCAGTATATGGGGGCAGAGGGCATAGGTGCACCCGTTCTTCTTGCCATGCTCATTAATCACTGGTTCTGCCAGGGCTCAAGTCCTGTGGCATGGGGGACTCATTACTATATGCATAGGCACCCAGTATATGAGGGCAGAGGGCTTAGGGGCACCCGTTCTACTTGCCATGCTCAGTTTAATCACTGGTTTTGGCATGGCTCCTTTCTTCTCTCCTGCTGGGTTCAAAAAGTAAGGAAATGGTAGTGCCCCGACCGCATTGGTGCTGCTGCCCGCCGAGGAGCACTTTGCCCCCCCCTGGCATCCAAACCTGGCTCTGCCACTGCTCATATGATCAAGTCACCACACACCCCTTATGCCCTTACTTCCACCAGCACCTGGAACAGAGAGGCCTGCCCCCTATCTCTAGGACAGATGTGTTGCATTTTCTGGTGGATGATTCCTAGGGCAATTATGTCAGCATGCATGCACCTGGATCAGAGCGGCCTGCCCCCTATCTCTAGGACAGGCGTGTTGCATTCTCTGGTGGATGATTGCTAGGGCAATTATGTCAGCATGCAAGCACCTGGATCAGAGCGGCCTGCCCCCTATATATAGGACAGGATTCCTGCATTCTCTGGAGGGAATTGCTAGGGCAATTATGTCAGCATGCATGCACCTGGATCAGAGCGGCCTGCCCCCTATCTCTAGGACAGGCGTGTTGCATTCTCTGGTGGATGATTGCTAGGGCAATTATGTCAGCATGCATGCACCTGGATCAGAGCGGCCTGCCCCCTATATCTAAGACAGGCGTGTTGCATTTTCTGGTGGATGATTGCTAGGGCAATTATGTCAGCATGCAAGCACCTGGATCAGAGCGGCCTGCCCCCTATATCCAGGACAGGATTGCTGCATTCTCTGGAGGTGATTGCTAGGGCAATTATGTCAGCATGCATGCACCTGGATCAGAGCGGCCTGCCCCCTATCTCTAGGACAGGCGTGTTGCATTCTCTGGTGGATGATTGCTAGGGCAATTATGTCAGCATGCATGCACCTGGATCAGAGCGGCCTGCCCCCTATATATAGGACAGGATTCCTGCATTCTCTGGAGGGAATTGCTAGGGCAATTATGTCAGCATGCATGCACCTGGATCAGAGCGGCCTGCCCCCTATCTCTAGGACAGGCGTGTTGCATTTTCTGGTGGATGATTGCTAGGGCAATTATGTCAGCATGCAAGCACCTGGATCAGAGCGGCCTGCCCCCTATATCCAGGACAGGATTGCTGCATTCTCTGGAGGTGATTGCTAGGGCAATTATGTCAGCATGCATGCACCTGGATCAGAGCGGCCTGCCCCCTATATCTAAGACAGGCGTGTTGCATTTTCTGGTGGATGATTCCTAGGGCAATTATGTCAGCATGCATGCACCTGGATCAGAGCGGCCTGCCCCCTATCTCTCGGTAACTGCTCCCATGATGCAATAGATTGGGTGTCTTCATTTTTAGAAGACAGGAACTCAAAAATCAATTGGGCAGGTCATTCCACCTCACCCAAACCTGTAGATTGCGGCGTCCCCCAGGGAGCCAGTTTCTCACCCTTGCTCTTCAACTTATATATCCGCTGCCTTTGTACTCTTATCTCAGCTCGGAATTTTTTTCACCAACTTCGCTGACGATACACAGCTCATTCTAGAGCTGAGCGGAGACCATCACGCAGATAACGAGAAGCTATCGGCTATTTACGACATCATCGAAAACTGGATGATTGCACACTGGATGTGTCTTAATAGCTCCAAAACGGAACTCATGACCTTCGGAAGCGCTAAAGCCTTAAACAATCTTGGTTCGGATTACTCCACATTCACCATAAAAGATTCTACCATTAAGGTATCTAATAAGGTTAAAACACTAGGTATTTACTTACAATCCTCCTTAGGTGCAGAAGCCCAAACCGCTTATTTAAAGCGAAACTGTCAATACTACCAAAGGCTTCTATGTCAGATAAGACCTTTTCTTAATACCAAGAACAGCACCACGATAGGGAGAGCCACCATACTATCCCGCTTAGATTATGGGAACGCGTTAATGCTCGGCGCCAGCAACAACTGCCTGAAACAATGTCAGATTATCCAGAATAATGCTGTTAGGTCCATCACTAATAAATCCAAACGTGAACACATCACCAAGGACAGAAAAGATCTTCATTGGTTGGCTGTAAAGGAACGGATCAAGTTTAAATCACTGATCCTAACCCACCGATGCCTATATGGCACGGCACCTGCATACCTTAAGAATAAATTCAGCTGGTATGAGCCGAGCCGTAGCTTGAGATCTGCAAAACAAGGATTGATCAATCCCAGCCCTCCAGGTAAAGCCACTGGTCTCGGCCGAGCTTTTCCGAACCTGGCGACTTTCCACTGGAACAAACTGCCTTGCAGCCTCAGATTGGAAAACAACCTCCAACGCTTTAGGAAACAATTGAAGACCTTTCTCTTCATATAATTAGACAACCTCCACACCGCTTCTAGTTGCCATCGTTCTGCTTCCTCCCTCTCTATGCTCTCTATGTGTTGTCCCGTTCTTCTTCGTCCTTGTGTCCTTGTCGCGCCCTGATGCTTGCGAGCTTCGGCGCGTTACAAATAAATAAATAATAATAATAAATAAATAATCTCTAGGACAGGCGTGTTGCATTCTCTGGTGGATGATTGCTAGGGCAATTATGTCAGCATGCAAGCACCTGGATCAGAGCGGCCTGCCCCCTATATATAGGACAGGATTCCTAAATTCTCTGGAGGGGATTGCTAGGGCAATTATGTCAGCATGCATGCACCTGGATCAGAGCGACCTGCCCCCTATCTCTAGGACAGGATTCGTGCAGTCTCTGGAGGTGATTGCTAGGGCAATTATGCCAGCATGCATGCACCTGGATCAGAGCGGCCTGCCCCCTATCTCTAGTACAGGTTTCCTGAATTCTCTGGAGGTGATTGCTGGGGCAATTATGTCAGCATGCATGCGCCTGGATAAGAGTGGCCTGCCCCCTATATCTAGGACAGGATTCCTGCATTCTCTGGTGGCTGATTGCTAGGGCAATTATGTCAGCATGCATGCACCTGGATCAGAGCGGCCTGCCCCTATCTCTAGGACAGGATTCCTGCATTCTCTGGTGGCGATTGCTAGTGCAATTATGCCAGCATGCATGCACCTGGATCAGAGTGGCCTGCCCCCTATAACTAGGACAGTCTTCTTGCATTCTCTGGTGGCTGATTGCTAGGGCAATTATGCCAGCATGCATGCACCTGGATCAGAGCGGCCTGCCCCTGTCTCTAGGACAGGATTCCTGCATTCTCTGGTGGCTGATTGCTAGTGCAATTATGCCAGCATGCATGCCCGTGGATCAGAGCGGCCTGCCCCCTATATCTAGGACAGTCTTCTTGCATTCTCTGGTGGCTGATTGCTAGGGCAATTATGCCAGCATGCACTCAGGGCCTGAGCACAGGAGAACACCTGATTGCCTAGAGCCCACTTTCATCACAGGACCGGACATGCACTGGCCTGGTGAGAGATGGAACCTTGGGTAGGGTATGGAGACACTTAGTAACCCCTTCCCAGGAGGGTGGTTACAGTTGGGTTAGTAAATACTTATCCTATCACTGCCCACCTCCCCTGAGAACTTTACTTCTACACCTGCCGAGGGCTTCCACATCAGTACTCACACCCCTTGCACACAGAAAGGTCAGATTAGCACTAGTGTGTTAGAACTAGTGAGCAGTAGCACCACGTCACGGTTCTGACCCTCGCTACTGTCCATTCACACCATTCACTCGTCACACGTAGGGTTGTACACCGAAGCCATTTCCCGTGAGTCCCAGAGTAGAGATGGTTTGCAAAGTCCACGTCTCTCTCTCAACATGTGCGGACTCCACGAGGCAGAGGATTCCCGCTGCACGGCTCCAGCTCCCAAAGTCCCCTGACTCACCCCTGACTCACTCCATGCATGGCCCAGGCACACACACACACACACACACACATGCTGCAGAGAACGACCCCTCCAGGTGCTCCCGCAGCATGTCACGGCAGCGAAGGAGGCGCAAGCTCGATCCCTGAGGAGGTCCCATGGAGGAAATCACAACATGCAACCAAAAGAGTGCATGGAGGAACCGATGGAGAGATCACAGCAGGTGACGACAAAAAGAGCCAATCCTGACTGCCCCTCGACAGGGGGAGGAGATGACAGGAAGGCACTCAGTCCTTCCAGCAAGGCCCGTCCACAGCATGCACGCATCCCTCGCTGCCCACCACTAGGGTACTGGCAGCCGGCCCCAGGATATATAGGCCCTGGGGCAGGGACATCACAGAGGGTATGCTGTGTCATGGAGGAGGGGTGTGTCTGAAAGGCAGAGCATTGTGGAGTGTCATCGGAAAGAAGGGATAAGGTGTCACAAGAGAGAGGGGTGGAGTACCAGAGAAGAGATTGCATGGATATTTTTATTTTATAATGTAATTATTTATTTAATTTATTTATATAGTGCTCCTAACCCAAAGGTATCTGGGTATCTGGTTTAATTAAAAAAAAATATACAGCACATCCATTCCATTCCATCCATTCTAATCTATCCATTCCATTCTATCCATTCTATCAATTCCATCCATCCTTTCTATCCATTCTATCCATTCCATGCATCCATTCCATCCATCCATCCATTCCATTCTATTCATTCTATCCATTCTATCCGTTCTATCCATTCCATTTCATCCATCCTTTCCATTCCATCCATTCCATTCCATCCATTCCATCCATTCAATTCCATCCATTCCATTCTATCCATTCCATGCATCCATTCCATTTCATCCATTCCATCATTCCATTTCATCCATTCCATCCATTCTATCCATTCCATTCCATCCATTCCAATCTATCCATTCCATTCTATCCATTCTATCCATTCCTTGCATCCATTCCATCCATCCATTCCATTTCATCCATTCCATTTCATCCATTCCATCCATTCTATCCATTCCATGCATCCATTCCATCCATCCATTCCATCCATTCCATTCTATTCATTCTATCCATTCTATCCATTCCATTCCATCCATTCCAATCTATCCATTCCATTCTATCCATTCTACCCATTCCATCCATCCTTTCTATCCATTCTATCCATTGTATCCATTCCATGCATCCATTCCATCCATCCATTCCATTCCATCCATTCTATCCATTCTACCCATTCCATCCATCCTTTCTATCCATTCTATCCATTGTATCCATTCCATGCATCCATTCCATGCATCCATCCATTCCATCCATTCCATCCATTCCATTCTATTCATTTTATCCATTCTATCCATTCCATTCCATCCATTCAAATCTATCCATTCCATTCTATCCATTCTATCCATTCCTTGCACCCATTCCATCCATCCATTCCATCCATTCCATGTCATCCATTCCATCCATTCTATCCATTCCATGCATCCATTCCATCCATCAATTTCATCCATTCCATCCATTCCATTCCATTCCATCCATTCCACCAAAACATATCCAGTTCATGTCCAAGCAAATAATCAATGCTCTGTGCTGGGAGAGGCTAAACCCATCATCAAGGTTAAGAAGCATAATCAGGGGATAGGAGCCCGACCGAATTGCATCGTTTCTTGATTGTGAAATTAACAATTGTGCTGCATCAGGTAGGCTTGTCAGCCTGTTTTCATTACACCTGACATTTAAAAAAAAATGGTTATCAAATTGAAGCATTAGCACAGCTTGGCCGGTTGATTTACAGTTCTTGAGGGAGGGCGAAGCCCATTTCATATCATCGAGTTGCATATCCATTCCCAGAAGGCCATCTTCATAATATGACAATGTTTGTGTAGAGATGTTAGGTAATGGAATGTGGTTGCCACTTGCCAGCCAGCCCCCTGCCGCGCGACCTGTGATTCTTCAAGTGAGCAGGCGGTCGTCCATACTCTGTGCGGGTCTGTGAATAAACTCAAGCATACTTACTTACCCATGCCTCCAGTGTGATCTCTACACTGGCGATGAGGATGGGATTAGTGAGTTAAACAGGCCCGCCGGAGCAGACGGCTCGCTGGAACAGCTGATTACGCGTCCCTGCTGGGACCCACAGGGCGGAGGGGGCATTGGCGCTGCGGTTCATCTCCCTGCAGACTAACTTCGCCTGGCTTCAGCCGTGTACGCGAAGAGGGTGAGCCTGCTACCTCTCTCCCTCCCTCTCCTGCGAAGGGTCGCGGAGACACGCCACCCCCTGGTGCAACGAATAGAGGTGGGGAGGCTCCAGCACATGTCCTTACAATCCAACTGACTATAGTGTACAAGACGTTTAAGTTAACAGGGAGGCCGAAGTATTGTAACAACAAGAGCACAGCCTGCAAACAACTTACACAAACAAGTGCTGAATAGTGATGAGACCATTTAACAATCCAAACAAGTGAACTAAGCCCAGTGAGAAAGAGCCACAGTAAACCTTTGTTGGCACTATACTGTGGAAACAAGCACATCATTGAAAAGCATACAGTAATTGGTGAGTCCACAGTGAGAGATTTGTCAGAATGGCTGCGGCTAGTATGGCACCACCCCCCCGTTCTTGCCTGAAGCGGGCACGCCTACCATCCGGTGGGACAGGTGGAAAATACTTTTTGACACGTATCTTGTCACTATATGCGGTGACAAATTTGCCTCAGCCACAAAGGAAGCCATATTGTTGCACAACTTTGGCGCTGCAGGCCGCACGGTATACGATGGGTTACCAGAACCACCTCACGAGGGCCAAGGAGAATCTGATCCGCACAGCACGGCAGAGAAGAAACTTGAGATTCATTTTGAGCCTAAAAATAACGTTAACTTTGAGAGACATGCATTTTTTGAGAGAGTGCAGGAGCCACATGAGCCAGTTGAAAACTTCATTGCTGCCTTAAGGACACTCAGCCATACCTGTGATTTTTGTTTTCTTACTGATTCACATATAAGAGATCAGCTAGTTTGCTGTACAAATAGCCCCGAAGGTTCAAGAGAGACTGCTATCTAAGGACCTTCCTTTAGAGCTGGCGGCCAGGAGCATGGAGCAGTCCAGCAAATACATGTCAAACATGAGAGGAGACAAGCCCGGAGGAGAAGTCGCGGCGGTCAGAAATGCAAGGAAACCCAGCACTTTCAAGGAGGTTAAGTGTTTCAAATTTGGCAGCAACCACCATATATCCTCGAGTATGTTTTGCCCAGCAAGAAACATCAATTGCTTAAAGTACAAGAAAAGAGGCCACTTTGCGAGGGTGTACAGAGAAGCGGGACAAGTGAACAGTGTAGAAGTTAGTGTCCCTGAGCAAGAAGAAAGTCATACAGTGCCTTATCAAGGGAAGCACGTGTTGAAGGTGGCCGAACTGTGTCCAAAGGGAAATGGACCAACAGATGTCTTCCTCGTTGACGGGAGGGTGGTGACAATGAAGGTCAACATTTGTTCACCGTGGACCCTCACATCAAGGAAAACTTTCGAAGGGTGTGTGCAAGGGAAAGTGGAACATCTGAGGGAACATATGATTGAACCTTACGCCTATGGAAATGTAAAGATCAAGATCCTAGGCAAATTCCGTACTTCCATAAAGTACAAGGGTTGCAGCTGCGAGGCGGATGTGTATGTGACCCAAGAAGGATCTTCCCTTTTGGGCTGGGCAGAGCAACGCAACCTTGGCATAAGAATACAAGCAAGTGCGGAGTATCCTATCACTGTGGCAGAAGTAAAAGACAAGTGGGAACAAGGGTTCCCCAGAGTGTACACAGAGCAGTTGGGAGTATTAAAGGACTTGGAACATGAGATCATGCTCAAAGAAGGAGAAGTTCCCAGGGTACATAAGGTTAGGCCGGTACCACACCACTTGAATGAAAAGGTAAAGCAAGAGATACAGAAACTTCCCCAAGGGGGAATCATTGAAAGAGTAGAGAGTTCGGAGTGGCTGTCGCCAGTGGTAGTTGCAGCCAAGGCTAATGGTGAGATAATATTATGCGTGGACTTGAGGGACTTGAACAGAAACATACTGATCAACAGGCACCCTCTACCCAATAATGGAGAGAAACTAACAACTTTAAATGGAGGAAAACTCTTTTCAATGATACATTTGTCTCAGGCATATCATCAAGTGCCTTTGGCAGAAGCAAGCCAGCATCTCACTGCATTTGTGACCCCACTAGGAACTTTCAAGTACTGCAGGATGCCTTTTGGGCTGGCCTCGGTGGCAGTTGTCTTCCAGAGAGTAATGGAAACTGTTATGGAAGGGATAGAAAATGTAGTAATTTTCCAAGATGACGTTTTGGTTTACGCCAGTTCTGAAGAGGAACACAATGCCATCCGCAGACTAGTATTGAACAGGTTGAATGGTGCTGGGTTAACTGTGCGAAGAAGCAAATGTAAAATCAGAGTGGAAAGAGTGGAATATCTGGGGCATGTGGTAGACAGGGAGGGAGTGAAAGTGAGTTTGGTCGAGGCGATTAAGGATGCTCCTCAACCAGAAAATAAGGACCAAGTAAGGTCATTCCTCGGACTTGCGGAGTACTATCAAATTTGTCAGAGATTTTGCCAGTATTTCTACACCATTGAGAAGTTTACTAGGGAAGGGAGTAGAGTTTGTGTGGAAAGTTGATGTCAGGTAACAAATGTGGTTCAGTGGTGGATGCCAGCATTGTAGGCCTGGGTGCGGCTTTGATACAGTATGATAAGAACAATGTGGAGAGAGTGATAGCTTTTGCCTTGCGCCCGCTAAGGGGGGCAGAGTACAATTATTCAGTCATAGAACGAGAAACCCTGGCAATGTTTTGGGCGATCCATCATTTCTTCTTTTGTCATCCATAACTGCACGGGACACCTGCTTGTCTTTCCCTCTTCTCTTACTTTTACCTTCACCCACACTTAAAATCTCTGCTTTGTTCTCTTTCGAGTCACTAGGTTCTCCTTTAGATAATTTTGCCACACAAGCCAAAGAATGTTCTACTCGCCTTGCAATGTCTAGCACCTCATCAAGTTTAGGCTCATCTCTCAACCACAACTCTTCACAAATTTTGTTGGACCTGCAATGACTCATAAACTGGTCTCTAATGTGTTCAATTGAAAGACTCTTGAAACTTGCATGACAGAGCCAGATGCCGTAAAGCAGTGACATACTCCTCGACGGATTCCCCTTGCTCCTGGACATGGGTGCGAAAGTTAAATCGTTCCAAAATTGTGCTAGTTTTTGGGTTGAAATGCAAGTCCAACTTAATCAAAGCACTTTCAAATTCGTTTACTGCATCGCCACTCCCATCACCAGGTGGCTGGGGTAGTGTTTCATAGATTCTTTGCCCTTCGTATGCTAGAAAGTGCAATAATAGCGCAAGTTTTCTTTCATTTGAATATGAATTACCGCCTGCAGCCTTGAGACAATGCATGAAACCTTTGCGCCATTGGGCCCATAAGATCTTCACCGGTCCAGGAGCCGGCATAAATATAGGAGGACCCGCTATGCCTGGTAGAGCCATGAAGAGCTACTTGTCCTTGTGCTTTATGTGCAGTATAGTCACTGCTAAAACAGTGATCTTTCTTAAAATCTTAGCTTTATTTTCTCCCCTTTTCCCCCCCTTTTTTTTATTTACTCGAATGCACAGATGTGAGTTGTAAAAAGAACGTGGGATCCTGCTTGTCTCTCATATGACTTCTCCTGAAGCAGCATGCATGTCTTCTTTAAAGATCTCGCAAAGCAGATTTACTTAAGAACGCTGGTGCTGGCTCAACAATGCCTTCTCTGTCAATGACGTCTCAATTCGCAATTGCCGCTGCCCTGGCAACTCCGTTATCTGCCACTTGACATCTGGGGTGATGATGCTATGCAGCACGGTGCTAAAGTACTTTTTCGTTCGAGTTAGAACGTGTGTCCAGCTGTGCTGCGAGTCAAAAACGCACACGTCGCTTGTCCCTCCACTTAAAACGTCTCTCTTCTTCTTTTCCCTATTTTTTTTTAACAGTTCTGCCCCAGGCTCCACAGCTAACAAGCGAGTGTAAACCTCTCTATCGTTCCAAACAGTAAATCGTCTCTTGATCTTGTGCGTCTCCGGCGGCCCCTTTCATATAGTCGGAACGGTTTGATGCGGCAGGGGAGATGCGCATCTACTAAAGTTAATACGGCCAAGCCCGGCTGGCTTGTACGCATCAGAAGGAGCTGCAGAGGGCCGCGTCGTTTACGAAGGCTCGTGTGGAGGTTCTCTAGGGCTTGTGGAGGGACGCGGATGCACTGGGGCACTTAATTGGGATCTAGAGGGCACTGGAGCATAGATGGATCCCACGATGGCCGCTACAACACTAGCACAGAGTGGAGCGGCTTCAATTCGCGACACTGCTGGGGGTCTCCTTTACATACATCCCATCCTCGTCACCAGTATAGTAAAGATGGATGACACGCTGTGACACTTAAACATTTGATTTATTAAGATACACAGCAAGACATAGCCCCAGCAGGAAGCCAAGGACTCTACTGCCAACACAACAACTTCAACTGACAACTTCAGAACTCGCAAAGGTAAACAAGAATGCTCTAAAGCTAAAGAACACAGAGCTCGCTAAAGTTCTAATGAAAGCATCAACTATTACATTAGCAATGTGGCACTAATTAATTAACAGGCTACATTACAACACTCCCCCACAGGAGTAAACTTTTAGGGAGAATTCTCCAAATGTGCTAATTTCCCTTACCTTTTGAGACCCCCAGCAACTTTGCTGGATTTCATACCTGGGAAGAATGTGAGCCTTTTTGTCCCACTCTTCCATGTATTTTGTGTGTGTTTTACTTGTGTGTTCTTTGGTTATGGAGTTTTAAGACAACTCCAGTGGCATCATCTTTTTCTCTGTGTCACACAGCACCTTCAGTGCAGTGGCACAGGGGTGTCTTTTCAGACTCCCCAAAGGTTTAAATACCTTCCCTGAGACTGACTACTGTCTCCCAGAGGCTGTAAAGTTAAATTGACTTTACTAGTTTCTTTAAATTTACTGACCCAGCACACCCTATCTTACTATAGAGTGCTGGGGGGGGGGGGGGTTGACTCATGTAACAGTAAAATGTTACCTTTTGTTATTTTAAATGGCTGGTGGCAGTGGTTTAGATTAACTGCCGTGATTTTTAGCGACCACTAACAACGGTAGCCATGTTTTTCAATATGGCACCCCAGACTTATCTGTAAAAACAGACTCCGGTCATCTTTTCTTGCCATTTCTTTTAGGAAAACTCCTTCTTGTGTGTAACTCTGTGCGCCAAACCAGGTTTAGTCCCTTTGTTCGTGCCCTTTGGCGGGCTTCTTGTCACGCTCACCTTGTCTCCACGGGGCGTCGCACGAAGCTGCACGAAGGACGTCTGAACGCGCATTGCACGAGTTTGAGTGATGATGCTTGCACGCGTCTTCTCCCTCGCTATCACTTCCCAGGAAGCATTTGCCTAAAATGTCGAAATGAGATATTAGCCAGCCGTGAGGAGCGGGTTTGGCTCCCACCTCCCGTAACCTCCTAGTGCCCCTCTCTGTTTATGCCTCACCTTGGGTGTTTGAATGGTGGGCTCTCCGTCCTGCAGTCTCTTGCAGGGACGCGGTATGGTTATCCTCTTCCCTGGATCAAGTTGCTTCACTGATCCTCTGGGGCTGTAGCGGAGTCATGAATGGCTTGACTCAGCAGGTAAGTCTCTATGCCAATAGATGCTTGGTATAGTTTGCATAATGTCCTTATTGCCCAAGTTCTCACTATTGTTCTTAATTTCTTTCAGGTGCGGCCTTGGGTGTTTTTTCTGATGAAGGTTTGTCTCTTCCTACAACGCTGAGCAGATTTCCCGCGGGTGAGTAGCGCGAGCGTGTGGCGCTGAATGTCTTTAAATGGTTTCTTTCCCCTGCGCGACTACCCTGCTGTTCTTTTTTTTTCTGCAGTGCAGGTGCGGCGCGGTTCCGGAGCGGCGGTTGGATGACCGCGTCAATGGAATTCAAGAAGAAAACAGCCTCCGGGTGAGTATAGCCTCTCCATGCGAATGCCTTCTTTTCTGCAGGTTGTAAGAGGATTCAATCCCGCACTACAGCTAAGTCAATGCCTAGTCTGGGATACTGAATGGAAACCCTTATTGATATATCTTTATGTCCAGTTCATGCGTTCTGGATGACTACCCCTATATAACACCCCTCTGTTGGAATCCCCCTGACCCCACTGAGCCAAGAAGTAGTTCTGTTTTGCAAGTTTAAAAGGTTTATTTGAGAATTTAAACAATATGTATATATATCACACTTTATAATAAATTAATAATTGAATATCACACTTAATCTGATCAGTAATCAATAATGGATAGTCTGGCACTAGCACACTTCTTTATAATCACTAAGGAGTTGACATGAAATGGATAAGATAGCAACAATACTTTTATGGTTTCAAATGGATGCAATGTGGAATGAAATGCAGTACAGAAAATAACTTGATAGGATTTCAGCAAAAGACAATGTAATCACTTTCTTGGACAATTTACTCCCCCCCCTTTTATGCAATGCAAGGAAATGGAAGGGAGGCACACAGTTCTCAGAAATGCAATCAAATGTGATTCAGTTCACCCCAGCAAGCTTAGACTACAAAAGTTTGACACACAGGCCCAAAATGCTTTTATGTGTGCTGGCAATGAAGTGAAAAATATGCTAAAATGCTTTTAATTCCCTCTAGAGGTTCAGGGTGAGTGGTATCTAGTTAATATTAGTCCAGGCTCACTCTTGCAATGATTCCGGAATGACTAGCAGGTTAAACGAATTTCTGGCAAATGGAAGCACGGAAGCGCTGTTTTTACACGTGGAGAAATTTGCAAATCGCGGTAAAATTCACGAATGTGCCGGGCGCGATTACAGAGGAACTACAGCAATATCGTTTTGGGGTCCTAGGACAGCCTAGGATCTCAGCTTCCAGATGAAAGTTACTGCAAGTCTCTAAGACAAACGGTCGCGGAGATATGAGCGATTTTGTGAAGGTTGTTTTTCGGATTTGCAATTTTAAAGTTCAAAGTGGCAAGTGACAGTTTGGCAAAATGACAAGGTACAACTTCTAGGAGACAGTTCTGGTTAGATTAAAATAGATTGAATTATATTATTTTAACTAAGAGATTGGTTCTGCACAGTTCTACTAGGTACTCACAATATATTTTAAAATATGCCTCGCCACAGATCTGGTCAGGTTTTGGACTGGACTCCGGTTCAGCTCTCTGGTTCTGCTAACAGCGGTCTGGCCAGCTCTACTCTGCTGGTCTGGCCTGGGTCTCTGAAGGTGGATAGATTGAAGTCTCTATGTTGGCTTTCTGGAGGTTGATGGAGGTAAAGTATGGATTTTTCCGGCAGAGCGTCCTGCAGCAGATGGAAATGAATGTCCCTATCTGTCCTGTCTGTCTGCTTTTATCTGTTTTTAAAATGGGTGTGTGTGCAGCATCACTAGACCCTACCCCTCTCCACTTGTCATTGGCCCAATTCTCCCCTCTCCCATGATTGGGGAAGGAACTGTGAGTCAGAGCGATGTCATTTTATGGCTTGCAGAGAGGACACTCCCCTGTCAAATTGCACACAATCTATATTTGATAAAAAAACATATTTGCACAGGTACACATTTGTTTAAAATTACATGCACCCCTCACATATCACAGGAGGTATACTCTGTCCAAATCTGCTCTTCCTGGGGGCTTGCATTCAGAAATGGCAACATATTTAACTTTTTAACTGATTTTGCAATTTCGGACATTGACCCAAATTTACACACATGCGCGCAAGGAGTATGGACATTAATTGATGAAGTGTCAGATTTTTAACATGCATACATTTAGAGTAATATCCTCTTTTCCGCTAAAACCCCCCTGAACATACCACCGGGTCCTAACACATCTTAAAATGTGGGCAGAAAAATCACAAGAATTATGGTATCATTTATAAAATTTTCACAAGTCCGCTCTATGAATGATCCATCTTTTTAGAGTTATGTTCTGGCCCCAAAGGGGTGTGGTTTCCCCCAGCACAAGGTTGAATTTCTGTTTTTTCCAGTTCTGCCAAGCCAGCTTGCTCTCACAGGCAGTGCCCCTCCCCTTTCCTTCCAGGAGGAATCTCCATTTACGACTCCCGCCATAAACCATCTGCCTGGGTGAAGGGGGTTGCATTGTTCAGAGCTCCTGTATTCTGTGGGGGCTCCCCTTAATTCAATTATCAGAGAGATGGCATATCCTTAGTGTGGCCAGCAAAAGGCAGATAGGCCTGGGAACACAGCTGTGACTCAAGTTTCACTCCTGATGGGGGTAGCTGGTGGGCAGAATTCAGTTCCTTAAGCCAGGTTTCAGATAAAATGTCACTTTTTGTTCCCCAGTTTAAGTCAAGACAATTTTTTACATATGCAGCTAGAATGCTGATTCTAAGTTCAAAACTATGACATTTAAACAATTGCAACCTATGTGACACTCAGAAATAGGTCACTCATTTCTTTTAAACATTTAGATTTTTAGTGTCTTTCAGTCCAAATTTACTTAAACTGCTGAAATCCACAGCTCAGCCAGTCTTGTTATAAACCTTCAAGTCACTTTAGAATATAACTTTACATTGTATCCACCTCTCAGTAAGTCTTTCTTTGGCCTGTTTTGGGTTCATTTATTCAGTTTTATACAAAAAGTAAAATCTGGTGTGGTTTTAAACTGCCGGCTTTCTGATAGTGGTGAGTACTGGTAATGCACCCATTTTTGGGATTTAAGAAATGAATTCCCCACAATTCTAGGTTGCTTTTGGCAATCAGCATTGCCATTCCCAATTTCAGGCTACTGTGTGGGTAGTCCAATGGGGTTTTTAGGCAGTGCCCTTCTGTGCCCATAACATCGGCAAAAATGGGTGGCAGCCTATTCTTCATGCACTTCCCTGGGCATTTTCTGGGAAGCTCTGGCCATCATGATGTTTTCAATGCCAGTACTGCACAGTTTTTGAGGTAGGGCTCGGATGCATGGGTAAAAACATCCCACAAGCCCCCCTCTTGCGATGGCCATTCTGTTTCACTGATGGGACTCACAAGACCTGGGATGTTTCCTCATCTTCTTCCAATAGATGGCACAGTTCAGCATCTTTTCCTCCATCCGGTACTGATCGATCGGTTCTCCTCGCCGGTCCTGATGGGAATATTGGGCGGTACGCTGGGCCCCTTGCATCTCTGCTCCCGGTCTCCGGATCGTCCTCCTTGGCCCATCTCCAGGTTTTCTTTCTCCTAGGACGACAAAGGAAGAGCGGCAATACCTACTCATAGACGTTTTTCCACCACTGTTGAGATAGTGGGGCAGCATATGCATTTCATCATAACGAAACATTACATTCTTATTTTGAAAAGAAAACAGTATAACTAAGAGACAGTTTCATGCAAATCACAATATTTTAGAGACTAGATGTGGTATGTTTTATGATTGGAACTGAATTAGTCTGAGACAGTACCCGCTAGGATTCCAGAGGATTCCTCCAGTTGTTGCAGAGCGTGCCTGGGATGGCAACATTTCAACTGGTTTATGTGGACCCACTTGTCTTCCCCCGCTGCCAAAGGACCTTTGGGGATGTGGATTTTGTAGGCCACAGGGGAGATCTTGTCGATGATCTCAAAGGGTCCCTTCCATGTAGGCAAAAATTTGCGCTGCTTGGCCTGGTTCCTTTGGAAGTTGTATAGATAGACCCGGTCTCCCACCTGATATTCCTTCCTGGAAGTTTTCAGGTCATAATGGGTCTTCATGCTATCAGCCGATCTTTCTAGATTCCGCTGAGCGTAAGCAAAAGCATGTTGGAGGTGTTTCCTTAAATTCTCCACATACTCATGAGTAGTGGAGGCATTTATCAGTGTCTGCTCTTGGATCCTATAGAGCAAATGATGGGGAAGCACCATCTTGCGTCCAGTCATCAACTCAAATGGTGACATTTTGGTTGCAGATGAAGGGGTAGATCTGATAGCCATTAGGACCAGAGGTAATCGGATATCCCAACTTGGCCCAGAATCTGCCACAAACTTCTTTAATATGCTCACAATGGTTCGGTTATATCTCTCTACTGCCCCAGAAGAAGCTGGCCGGTAAGCAATATGCAACTTCCTTTTTACCCCCAGTATCTCCCACATCTTTGTCATTACTTCACTGGTGAAGTGGCTACCCCTGTCTGACTCAATCCTTTGAGGTAGACCGAAACGGGAAAAGATGTGGTTAATCATCAGGGCAGCTGCAGTTTCTGCCTTGCAATTTGGGGCTGGGAGACATTCCACCCACTTGGTAAACAAGCATGTCACAGTCAACATGTACTTATTCCCCCTAACAGAGCGAATCACAGGGCCTACAAAGTCGATTTGTAAATCTGACCATGGCAGTGTCATCCCCCTCTTTTGGAGAGGCGCACGGTGCGTGAGGGATGATGGCTGAAATTGCGCACACACAAGACACCCCTTCAAGTATTGGTCAAGGTCCTGCCCCATGTGTGGCCAGTATGCAACCTCTCTTAAGATTTCCAGTGTTGTGTGAAACCCCCTATGACCGGCAGTAGCCGCATCATGGGCGTGACTTAACATCAGGCTTCGGAATGAGGTAGGAACCACCCACTGGTCATGGCCAGCTTTGGATTTCCTTACCAACAAACCGTCTTGGATTCGGAACATTTTTGGACATTTCATCAACACTCTTAGGTCCTCTTTCCCAATGTAATCGGTATCCGTCAGGGGAAAGTTCTCAGGGTCCTCAAGGTACTGGCAAAATTGACCAATTATTGGATCCCCCTTCTGAGCGGTAATCAAATCAGCATCAGGGGTCTCCTTACTCCATTGTGCAATTGAGAGGTCGTTGTGAGCATTTGTCTGGGACCTAGTGATAGCAGTGACCTGGATTTCCCCCAACAGGGACTCAATCTCAATTAGATCGCCTTGGATGGCCCCGGTTTTGGCCAGCTGATCAGCTAAGTCATTTCCAGTTTTGTCTGGTCCCTCTACTTTGGAATGACCCTTGAACTTCTTCCAATAGATGGTCATTCCTTTCGAGGTGACCAGATCATCAACGTTTTGGATCAACGTCCCATGTTTCAAGGGTTTGTTGTTAGCACATAACATGCCTCTGGTTTTCCAATTAACCAGGTGCTCCACGAACCCGTTCCGTACATAATCCGAATCTGTGATTAAGGCCAGTTCGTGGAGTTGATGCTGGACAGCAGTGAGGATGGCCTGATGCACAGCCATCAATTCTGCCACCTGACTACTTCGGGGACCAATTTTGTATCCAGCGGAGGGTTCTGGGCACTCATTCACCCATGCATTCCCTACGCCGGCCACCAGTTCTTTCTCCCCGTCGTTGTCAACATGGTAAGAGCATCCATCCACATACACAGTGGGCATTCCCTCACACTTGTCTTCTTCAAAGACTTTGTGGGGGGAATTAAGGTATGCCTCCATGTTGTCCTTTATTTTTAGACTTTCGTCCTCGAGACAGTTTTCTTTGGCACAATCATGCAAGTCAGCCAGACCTTGCGCGAGGGGACTCTTCTTGTTTTGGCCATATCTGACCTCCACAGGAAAGCCTTGCATTGACAGAATCCAGGAAGTAATTCGGGAATTACTCACATTTCCGGCCCGGATTCTGTCACTTTGGAGATATTGCAGAGGCTGGTGTGGAGTCTCCACTATGATGTGTTCCCCCTGGATAAACGGGCGGTAATTCTTCAATGCCCACACCGTTGCCAGGAGTGCCTTCTCACAATCGTTGAATTTTTCCTCCACAGAGGATAAAGTTTTGCTCGCATAGGAGATTACTTTATTGACCTTGTCATGCTTTTGGTATAATACTGCCATCAAGCACGTATTAGAGAACCCCGTCTCCAGGAAGAACTCCTTGTTTCTGACAGGGTAAGCTAGGCAAGGCGCTTGTGAGAGGCTTCTTTTGAGTTGTTTTACCGCCTCGGCTTGTTCTGGACCCCATTCCCACTTTACCCCCCCCCTTCAGGAGATGAATCAGGGGTCTGGTGATCTCTGCGTAGCCCTCAATGAACTTTCTGCTGTAATTAGTCAGTCCAAGGAGGCTCCTTAGTTCCCGCAGATTTGTGGGGTCTTTCAGTTTCTGAAGTGCTTCCACTTTCTTTTCCTGGGGACAGAGACCCTGAGGAGTAATCTCATGCCCCAAGAAATTAACACGGGTTCTACACCACTGTGCTTTCTGAAAGGAAAGTTTTGCTCCGGCGTCCTTCAACTGTGTCAGAACATAACGGATCCCCGCTATGTGTTCCTCCACAGATGAACTTTTGATGAGGACATCATCTACATAAGCCAGGTTACCCCTCGCACCCAGGTCGGGCATGGCCTTATGTAGGAAAATGTTGAATTCATTGCCGGAGTTGAGGTATCCGAAGGGAGTCCGGGTCCATGTGTACTGCTGGCCCCCAAAGGTAAAAGCCAGTTTGTATTGGTCCTCCCTGCTGACAGGCACGGTCCAGTATCCATTGGTCAGGTCTATTGCAGTGAATACCTGTGACCCCTGGATCTTGGCCAGCCCTTGGTCAATGTAGGGCAGAGGCCATCGGGAAGTATGGACCCGTTTGTTGAGCTCCCTAAGGTCGGCGCAGAGTCTCCACTGGCCGTTTGGCTTCAATATTCCCAGCACCGGATTATTGAAGGTGCTGTGGACTGGACGGATTATTCCCCGGGACTCAAGGTTCTTAATTATTTCAGTAAGGGACTCCATTGATGCGAGAGGCAAGCGATATTGCTTCACAAACACAGGAGTCATGCCAGGGTCCGTGGGGATTGTTGTTGTGTGGATGTCAGTGCGACCACAGTCATATGAGTCTACCGCAAAGAGATCTTGGAAATCCAAGAAAACTTGTTTCAACTTTTGCTTTTGTTCCAGAGTCACACAGGCATCAGATAGGTTGACTCTCTCTTCCACCATCTGCCTGAAGCCTGGAAAGACTTCTGGTTTGGCTATCTCCGCGGCCTCCTCCAGCTGGGTGGAGAAGTCCCTGGTCAGAGTGCTGATTTGGACCGGAGGCTTCAGGTGGGAAAGGCAGCCCTCATGGACCTGGAAAATCACCTCATCCCTCCTGAAGTCACAAGTCACATCTTCCTTACCATAAGGGCAAGAAGTGTACACCAGGAAGTTCCCCCCATGCCGGGTAAAAATCCTGTCTGGTGTTGTATTGTCATCACTGTCACTGTCAAAACAGTCCTTGGGGATTGGCCCTAACAGTTCATTACCTAAATCAATGGAAAAATGTCGGTCATCAACCGCCATTCCAATAATGGTGCCTGCGGCTAGAGTAATACTCTTTAAGTCGCTGTTATCCACCTCTATTAGAATGGTGTCATGTTCTATGTTGACTAATGGTGTTGGGTTTACCCCTAACCCTTGCTGTTGGAGAGAAGCATTTAGATGTATGTAAGCATCAGGGTTTTTCAACTCTTGTCCCCTTTTAACTTTCACTTCCAGGGAGAATTGTCGGGTCCTTTCTGGGATGGTGACTTCCTCTTTAATCTGAATTTCAACTGCATAAGGTAGCAATTGAGCTGACCTAAATGCTTTTTCTGGATCATCAAAGCCCATGGGATTATCCGCTAATCGGGACCAAGCTTTGAAGTTTATTAGGTCCAAACTAATGGCAAAGCGATTGAGAATGTCACTGCCTAAGTAAAAGGCGGCAGTGACGTCTCGCACGACCCAACAATTATGGACTATGCTCTTGTTGCCAATGGAGATTTTGAGCATACAACTGCTTGGCAGGAGATGTTTGGAATTAGGTGCTTCCAGATCCATTTCCCATTTGTCTATCAGTTTGAAGGTGGGAATGGCTGGATCTTTTGGGAGTTGGCGAAACATGGCTTCGCTGATGAAGCTCTTACCGTTGTTCACACACACTTGAGCGAGAACAGAGTCCTTCCCATCATTTAACTGAACAGGGATGAACAACTGCTCTCCAATTTGCTGAATCTCAGCCAGGCTCTGAGCTGATTTCACATCTTTCTTGACTATAGGAGTGGGAGTTTCTGATTGTGGATTAGTATAGAATTTCAGAGTGTTTCCTTCCAGCGTGGAATACCACTTTAGACTGGAAGGAAGGTTGATTTTCAGAAATAGAGAGGACCCCCCATCACCAGTCTGTTGTCCTACTGCTATTACTGTCACGTCTGGAATTTGGTTGTTCTGGAAGTGAAATTCTACTTGGTCAGATTTTTGTTCAACCATGTGGCAGGTGCCGTTTAAACTAACATGGTTGACACTCTGTTTTAATTTTATTGGTCGGCTAGTCTGGGTCCAGAGGACCTTGTTTACGCAATCTATTAGGGGTGACAACCTTCTCAGGAGGTCATTCCCCAGTAAACAAGGGGTGCCCTCTGGAGTCACTACTATGACCGGGTGTTTCACCTTGTGTCGCCCGATCTTAATGTCCAAGTCTGCAGTCCCCTCAACGGGAATTTCCTTCCTGTCAAAGTTCTGCAGTTGTCCAGGAAGAGAGGTGAGAGGAATTTGGTAATTCTCTCCCCTTCCTGCATTCAGTTCGTCAAAGGCCCTTCTGGACAGAAGGGTAGCTTGAGATCCAGTGTCCACCAGTGCCAAAATTGTACCCTGCCCCTGTACTTGTACCGGGGCATAGTATCTTCCCTCCTTCTCCTCAAGGGGGCACAGATAATGTACATTTTTGGACGACTGGTGGGCTAATTTTCTGGTTTTGGACATCGCTAGCGAAGAGATTTGGGCAGAATTCAGTGGGGAGCCTTGGGAATCTGAAAGAAAAAGTTGGCAACTGGAGATCAGAGCCATGGTGGGTTCCCCTGGCTCCGGTTCTGGGCCGCCCCCCCCTTCTTGGAGGCAGTCACCAGGATGGGTTTGAACCAGGGGATTTTCTTGCTGTTGGTTCTGGGATGAGATGGTGGGCGGCGGTAGCTCAGTCTCCACATCTCCCCAGTCTGGATTTGCATCCCTAGGGACCCATTTTTCTTTGGGAGGAGTTCCCCCCTCTCTGAAGGAGAAGATCCTTTTCCCAGGATCCTCTGAGGATCCCTCTCCCTCAAATTGGAAGATCTGTACCTCCTCCTCAAACTGAGTCTGTTTGGCTCTTTTGTTTCTCCTACCCCCCCCTCTGCTCCTTAGGAGGCAGACTTTCAGGGGCAAGAGATTTTGTTTCCGGTTCCTGGGTTTCCAGGGGCTGTTTACAAGTGAGGCAGGAAGCTTCCTCCAAGGCTTTACACCCCCTTCCCCTTGTGCCTCCTCCCTGGGAACCGGCGTGCCGATCTGAGGGTTCTGCTGAGCCCTCAGTATGTGACCCAGATCCCGCGCCATGTTTTGAACCTGGCGCTCTAACTGGGAAACCCGCTCAAGCTGATACGGGGCCCTGTTTTCTCCCCTGGGCTGATCCCGGGAAGGGTAGCTATCCCTTCTTTGGTAGTACCCCTGGTTGGGAAGATTTTGGTACCCCTCCACCCTTGGCCTCCCCTCTCCCGGATTAGGTTGTCTGGGCTCAGGGAATTGGGGAAAGAAGGATGGATGATTTTGGGGTTGGAAGTTGGGTGGATACCTGGGGAAGAAGTTCTGCCCAGGGTTTGGTGAGTTTCTGCCCTCTGGGGTAGGTGCTTGGCTGGATCCCCCCCCTTGGGCTGGAGGAGTCCACACATAACCCAGGATGGGTCTGTTTCCCTTGTAACGGGGGCTTACATAATCAGGAGAGCGAGGGACCCCATTTGTGGGGCTGCCTCCCTGGCTCCCTGTCTGTGACTGGCCCGAGGACCTTCTGGGCCTAGCATTATTAGGTGCAGGTAGGTTTTTAGGCCCCCCCATCTCCAAATCTAAAACGGGGGTGACCTTTACCTCTGCCACCTTGGCAGCAGCAGGGGTGTTGTTGGTTTTGGGATTTTTCTGGGTATTGTTTTTATTTTCTATGGGCTTCTGCACCTCATAGATCCGGGTCGCCTGTTCAATGACCCAGTCTAAAGATCTTTTCTCGTGAAAATCCCTCACGAGCTGGGTCATTATGTATTTGGGCAAGGCATGGAAAAACGTATTAATAAATTCTCTGCTATCCGTGCGCACCCTTCTTGTGGTCTGTGCAAAAGCACGCTTTAACTCCTGCACAAATTCTTGTGGGGCCTGATCCTCCCCACATTGTAAATTGTAGGCTGCCTTGCGAGCCTCTTGAGGATTTCTATGAGTAGAAAAATGTTTCAAGATGGCCGCCTTATAGGTGGACCATCTTAAATGATTTTGGTCCTCCAGCCCCGCAAAGAAACTGGAGTATTCCGGGGAGAAGGTCCACTTTACATATTGAATACAACTTTGGCTGTCCTTCAAATGGAAAGTCTCCATCATTTGCTCAAACAACTCTAAGTGCTCCCAAACAGAATACTTAGCGTTATTATGGTAAGGCGTGATGACGCTCCTGATCGCCTTAATCTGCTTTAAGGGGTCCTTAAGCAAGGCCCTTTTTTGCCTTACTGGCCCTTTTGGTTCGGGTAACCCTGGTCCATTCATCTTCTGACTCAGAGGCACTGCTCCCAGAGGTTCCCGTCAGATCTTCCAGGTTTTCCCGGATTCTGCAAGCCTGGGAATGGCTGGCAGAATGTGGGGACCTGGTCTCCTGTTTCCTGTGGTGCACAGAGGAGTCTTCAGATCCCTCCTTGCGGCCTGGATTTGCTGGGTACCCCCCCACTGACCTAACTGGGCAGAGGTTTTCAGGATGCCCTTAATGGGCCTACTCTCCTGGTGTTCCCCATTAAATTGCACTGCGCTTGGGTGCCCATACCGGGATGCCCGCCCCTCCATGCCTGGGTGGTAGTGGCCTATGAGCCCCATACTTTTGTCTGGATAGTAGTCTGCCACCCCGGTGGCCCGGTGCTCATGTGCGCCGGGGAACATGGGGGTGGCAGAGTCCAGGGACTGAGAGGTATGAGGGCCTCTGGTACTAGGGCTCCTGAGGTTATGCTCCGGAGTTTCCCTTTCCCAGCGAACCTCATCTCTATCCGCCCCTGCTCCCTGTTGCAATGCAAGAGCCTGCATTTGTGCCTTCAGTTCCTCAGTTAAGGCCTTACTAGACTCTATCAGTCTCTCCTGCATCGCTACCTGTTGTTGGAGCCTATCATTGTGTTGACAGAGGGCCTCATTTTCCCTCTGTGCTTCCTGGTTGGTCCTGGAGAACTGGGCCAGTCTTTGCTGCAGGAGGTTTACCTCCTGAGTCCCATCCCTACTGGCCTGCTCCTTTCTTGCCAGAGCCTCTTCCACCCTTCTGGTGTGCTCTACCAAGTTCTGGTTTTCTTTTTGGAGATCACCCAGCCCCTGGAGGGCCAGGTGATTTTCTTCAATTTCCTTTTTTAAGTGGCAGACTTCCTGGCCTAAAGTGTCTCTTTCCTGACTAAGAGCCTGCATCTGTGCCGCCAGGTCGTCCCTTTGCCTTTGGAAGGCACCGGCTTTCTGGCGCTCCTGATCATACTCTGCCTGGGTATCCAGGTCTTTCAGGATCAGTTTATTGCTCTCCTCTTTCTCTCTGTCTAGTTGGATTTGCAGGGTGGCTACCTGCTCTGTGCATGCCCTGTTGAAATTGATCTGTTGCTCCAGCTTTTTCTGGCTCTGCAGTAGGGAGTCCAAACTGTCTTGGCGTTCCTGCTGCAAAGCCAGAATTCTGGTATCCCGGTCTGTCTTTTCCTGTTGCAGTATATCCATGTCCTCTTTTATTTTAATGATATACTGCCTACTATCATTTTCTGACTCCTGGCTCCCCTGCAGCCTCTGCTCAGAAGAGACCAGGTCAGATTGGACCTTCTCTAACGCCATCTGTCGCTTATTCGCCAGATCTTGGCTTTCAGTACATTTATCCTGCATGTCTCCCATATATAGGTACAGGTATGCCGCTATCCTAACCATCTTGTCTTGTTCATCCTTAGCTTTAGGAGCCATGTAAAGTTCACTCAGGGCCACATGTAAGGGACCCTGATCTCTCCATGTATCTGACCCTGTTTCCGTGACCTGTTGCGTGATGGCCTGCAACCAGACCATGCAGTCCTGGTGAGTCCACTCACCTCTCACAAATAACTTATGTAAGAAGTGCTCTTTGGCTATTTTCATGTCTACTAAGGTCGTCATTCTAGAGATTGGTCTCTGTCCTGACTTACAGAAGTTTGTATTTTATTTTTGCAAAACAGAACTTTTCCTTAGAGCGTTCCTTTGAGGAGTGCTTTACAGCGTAACACAGCGTGGTGATCCGACCGGATATGTGTATCTGGTCAGCTGGCACGCTGTATTAATCTGCACAAATGGTAGATCTAACCCAAACATCCCGGACGAGCCCCCAATTTGTAAGAGGATTCAATCCCGCACTACAGCTAAGTCAATGCCTAGTCTGGGATACTGAATGGAAACCCTTATTGATATATCTTTATGTCCAGTTCATGCGTTCTGGATGACTACCCCTATATAACACCCCTCTGTTGGAATCCCCCTGACCCCACTGAGCCAAGAAGTAGTTCTGTTTTGCAAGTTTAAAAGGTTTATTTGAGAATTTAAACAATATGTATATATATCACACTTTATAATAAATTAATAATTGAATATCACACTTAATCTGATCAGTAATCAATAATGGATAGTCTGGCACTAGCACACTTCTTTATAATCACTAAGGAGTTGACATGAAATGGATAAGATAGCAACAATACTTTTATGGTTTCAAATGGATGCAATGTGGAATGAAATGCAGTACAGAAAATAACTTGATAGGATTTCAGCAAAAGACAATGTAATCACTTTCTTGGACAATTCACCCTACCCCCTTTTATGCAATGCAAGGAAATGGAAGGGAGGCACACAGTTCTCAGAAATTCAATAAAATGTGATTCAGTTCACCCCAGCAAGCTTAGACTACAAAAGTTTGAAA
Organism: Ambystoma mexicanum; assembly: GCF_040938575.1. Taxonomy (NCBI): domain Eukaryota; kingdom Metazoa; phylum Chordata; class Amphibia; order Caudata; family Ambystomatidae; genus Ambystoma; species Ambystoma mexicanum. Next base: position 185,827 of record NC_090932.1, read on the forward strand.
CACAGGCCCAAAATGCTTTTATGTGTGCTGGCAATGAAGTGAAAAATATGCTAAAATGCTTTTAATTCCCTCTAGAGGTTCAGGGTGAGTGGTATCTAGTTAATATTAGTCCAGGCTCACTCTTGCAATGATTCCGGAATGACTAGCAGGTTAAACGAATTTCTGGCAAATGGAAGCACGGAAGCGCTGTTTTTACACGTGGAGAAATTTGCAAATCGCGGTAAAATTCGCGAATGCGCCGGGCGCGATTACAGAGGAACTACAAGGGCTAGCAATATCGTTTTGGGGTCCTAGGACAGCCTAGGATCTCAGCTTCCAGATGAAAGTTACTGCAAGTCTCTAAGACAAACGGTCGCGGAGATATGAGCGATTCTGTGAAGGTTGTTTTTCGGATTTGCAATTTTAAAGTTCAAAGTGGCAAGTGACAGTTTGGCAAAATGACAAGGTACAACTTCTAGGAGACAGTTCTGGTTAGATTAAAATAGATTGAATTATATTATTTTAACTAAGAGATTGGTTCTGCACAGTTCTACTAGGTACTCACAATATATTTTAAAATATGCCTCGCCACGGATCTGGTCAGGTTTTGGACTGGACTCCGGTTCAGCTCTCTGGTTCTGCTAACAGCGGTCTGGCCAGCTCTACTCTGCTGGTCTGGCCTGGGTCTCTGAAGGTGGATAGATTGAAGTCTCTATGTTGGCTTTCTGGAGGTTGAGGAGGTAAAGTATGGATTTTTCCGGCAGAGCGTCCCGCAGCAGATGGAAATGAATGTCCCTATCTGTCCTGTCTGTCTGCTTTTATCTGTTTTTAAAATGGGTGTGTGTGCAGCATCACTAGACCCTACCCCTCTCCACTTGTCATTGGCCCAATTCTCCCCTCTCCCATGATTGGGGAAGGAACTGTGAGTCAGAGCGATGTCATTTTATGGCTTGCAGAGAGGACACTCCCCTGTCAAATTGCACACATTCTATATTTGATAAAAAAAACATATTTGCACAGGTACACATTTGTTTAAAATTACATGCACCCCTCACATATCACAGGAGGTATACCCTGTCCGAATCTGCTCTTCCTGGGGGCTTGCATTCAGAAATGGCAACATATTTCACTTTTTAACTGATTTTGCAATTTCGGACATTGACCCAAATTTACACACATGTGCGCAAGGAGTATGGACATTAATTGATGAAGTGTCAGATTTTTAACATGCATACATTTAGAGTAATATCCTCTTTTCCGCTAAAACCCCCCTGAACATACTGCCGGGTCCTAACACGTCTTAAAATGTGGGCAGAAAAATCACAAGAATTATGGTATCATTTATAAAATTTTCACAAGTCCGCTCTATGAATGATCCATCTTTTTAGAGTTATGTTCTGGCCCCAAAGGGGTGTGGTTTCCCCCCAGCACAAGGTTGAATTTCTGGTTTTTCCAGTTCTGCCAAGCCAGCTTGCTCTCACAGGCAATGCCCCTCCCCTTTCCTTCCAGGAGGAATCTCCATTTACGACTCCCGCCATAAACCATCTGCCTGGGTAAAGGGGGTTGCATTGTTCAGAGCTCCTGTATTCTGTGGGGGCTCCCCTTAATTCAATTATCAGAGAGATGGCATATCCTTAGTGTGGCCAGCAAAAGGCAGATAGGCCTGGGAACACAGCTGTGACTCAAGTTTCACTCCTGATGGGGGTAGCTGGTGGGCAGAATTCAGTTCCTTAAGCCAGGTTTCAGATAAAATGTCACTTTTTGTTCCCCAGTTTAAGTCAAGACAATTTTTTACATATGCAGCTAGAATGCTGATTCTAAGTTCAAAACTATGACATTTAAACAATTGCAACCTATGTGACACTCAGAAATAGGTCACTCATTTCTTTTAAACATTTAGATTTTTAGTGTCTTTCAGTCCAAATTTACTTAAACTGCTGAAATCCACAGCTCAGCCAGTCTTGTTATAAACCTTCAAGTCACTTTAGAATATAACTTTACATTGTATCCACCTCTCAGTAAGTCTTTCTTTGGCCTGTTTTGGGTTCATTTATTCAGTTTTATACAAAAAGTAAAATCTGGTGTGGTTTTAAACTGCCGGCTTTCTGATAGTGGTGAGTACTGGTAATGCACCCATTTTTGGGATTTAAGAAATGAATTCCCCACAATTCTAGGTTGCTTTTGGCAATCAGCATTGCCATTCCCAATGGTTTCAGGCTACTGTGTGGGTAGTCCAATGGGGTTTTTAGGCAGTGCCTTTCTGTGCCCATAACATCGGCAAAAATGGGTGGCATCCTATTCTTCATGCACTTCCCTGGGCATTTTCTGGGAAGCTCTGGCCATCATGATGTTTTCAACGCCAGTACTGCACAGTTTTTGAGGTAGGGCTCGGATGCATGGGTAAAAACATCCCACAAGGTGCGGCAATTCGGAGAGCAGCTGAAAGGCGCTGCCTTTTCGGATGGACAGCTTCAGGTAAGGCCTCAATCGCTGTTCTAATCCCTGTTCTTTTCCTTTCCTTCTTCACAGGTGCTGATGGATCGTGATCCCAGGACAGGCGTGGCTGTTGAAGATCGGGTACAGGAGCTGAGCAGACACGGTGAGCATTACGCTGCAGGAGTGCAGAATAACGCGAAGCGTGTTCTGTCTCTAGGGTGTGGTTTAAATAACCTTGCAAGTAGTTCCAGGTAAAGTAGTCCCTCAGCCATACCCTGCACAAGTAATCCCAGGTAAAGTATTCCCTCAGCTCCATTAGGCTGGGCTGTATGCAGTCCCATGCAGTCTACAACCAGATAGAACACTATGAGCCTGGCGCCAAAGGCACCAGGACTGAGTCCAGGAAGTCCCAAGGCAACCCTTTGGGGTTTTACAGGACCTTATGGGTGCCAGCAACGGGGGTCGGCCAGTCGGCTCCCGATGTTTGGGAGCATGCACCATGACAGCACTCCACCCAAGGCCCCCCTAACAGTGGGTTCTCTCGTTGGTCCAGGTTTACTTGGATGATTATGATGGACTCTTTTTAGCAACCGTGGAGCATGAATGTGATCACTAGGTTCCCATGATCTTTCTTGTGGTCCATAGCCTTTCCAGTCTATTAGATAAAATAGTTTTGACTTGATAATCTTTGAGTCCATAATATCATTAACTTCAAATTCAGGTTCCCCGTCGACCATGATTGGTTTTGGTGGTTTCAGTACTCGGGTCCCAGGTTGCACTGGTTTTAAAAGCGAGACGTGAAACACGGGATGAATCCGCATATGAGGAGGTAAGTCCAATTTCACAGCCACCGGACTAATGATGGCTTTCACCGTGTATGGACCCAAATATCTGGGATTGAAGGTATGGGTTCCTTTCACTGGTACATGCTTCGAGGCCAACCAGACTTCATCCCCAACCTGATACCGTGGAGCTTCACTTCTATGTCCGTCTGCCAATTTCTTATATCTTTCCTTAGCTTGCCTCAGATGGTCTGTTGCCTGTTTAAAGGCTTGAATGATGGTAGTGTGCAAACTTCTTACAGCTGGCATTTCTAGAAGTTGAGGCGGGTCAAGATTGGAGGTTCGTGGATGCATCCCATGTATAGTATAGAAAGGACTCTGCCCAGTGCTGGAGTGAAAGGAATTGTTATAGGCATACTCGGTTATCCACAAAACATCTTTCCAACTACTTTCCGTTTGGTGTAACATACATATTAGGTACTGTTCCAAAGTTTGGTTGGTCCTCTCGGTCTGACCATCGGTTTGGGGATGATGGCTAGTGGAAAGTCTTACATCAATTTGAGCTAACTCACAACATTTTTTCCAAAAACGGGAAATAAATTGATCTCCACGGTCTGAAATCAAGATAGAAGGAAATCCGTGTATTCGGACAATCAGTTCTAGGAATTCCTTTGCCAGGATTGAAGCTGAAGGTAAGCCTTTTAGTGGAATGAAATAGGCCATTTTGGAAAACAAGTCTACTACCACTAAAATGGTGTTGAAACCATTACAAGGAGGGAAATCAAGAGATAACGCATGCCAAGATGTAGGTGGAATATCCAGAGGTTGTAGTAGGCCTGGTGAGCTCTTCTTTTGAGCCATGTTTTGTGCACAAATACCACACGATAGTACGAACTGCTTGATGTCTTTTCGCCATGTTGGCCACCAAAAGTGTCGCTTGATCTTGGCTTCGGTTTTAGCAATTCCAGGGTGGCCTTCTACCAATGATTCGTGGTAATTTGAGATGACCTTTTTTTGAAGTTCCTTTTCTGGGTAGATAGAGACGTCCCTGAAAATATGGCAAATGATTTGAGACTGAGTGGTGAGTACTTTTAGTTGGCCATTCCTGCAGAGTGTTGGTATCAATGAGACGCACGATTTCCTATGGATGTCATCTAATGTCAGAGACGTCATAATGCCAAGGATTCTTCCTCCAGGGATGATGGGTACTGGGTTTGGATTTGTGTATGTATCATCTACTCCTATACAGGACAGTGCATCCACCTTTCTGTTTCGACAATCAGGTCGGTAAGTAATTACAAAATCGAATTTAGCAAAAGACAACGCCCATCGGAGTTGGCGAGAAGATTGCGCTTTTGCCATCTTTAGGTATTGTAGATTGCGGTTATCTGTGATTACCGTGATGGTGTGTCTTGCTCCCAAGAGATAATGCCGCCAAGCTTTGAAAGCCACCTTGATGGCCAAAAGTTCCTTGTCCGTCACGGCGTAATTCAGTTCTGGTGCCGTGAATTTTCGTGACCAAAAGGCCACCGGGTGAAGTTGACCCGTCTCAGGGTTTTTTTTGGATAGGACCGCTCCCATTGCCAAGCTGGAATCGTCGGTCTCAACCACGTACGGGAGATCTGGGCGAGTGTGTTTCAGGATTGGAGCTGAGATTAATTTTTGTTTTAAGTTCTAGAAGGCCTTTTCCGCCTCTTCAGACCATTGAAAACGTTTATTCTTTTACAGTAAAGATGTGATGGAATGCACTAGTTGCGAAAAGCCCGGAATGAATCGACGATAGAAGTTTGCGAATCCGAGCATACTCTGAACTCCTTTGATTGAAGTTGGAGAAGGCCAGTTGAGGATGGCATCAACCTTTCGCGAATGCAGACTCGCACCACGAGGGGTTAGGACGAATCCAAGGAACTCGACCTCAGTAACATGGAAGAAGCATTTTTCTAATTTAGAATATAATTTGTGTTGCCGGAGCATGTTAAGAACAGCACGGACGTCTTTCACATGTTCTTGTTCGGAAGGGGGGTACACCAGAATGTCGTCTATGTATACTACGACACAGACATCAATCAACTCTCGCAGGACGTCATTCATGAAATATTGAAACGCTGCTGGGGCGTTACAAAGGCCAAAGAGCATCACCTGGTATTCAAATAGCCCATATTTGCTACAGAAGGCGGTCTTCCATTCATCCCCTTTCTTAATTCGTGCAAGATGGTACGCCCCCCGGAGGTCTAACTTGGTGTAAATTCGGGCGTCTTTAACTTGATCCAATAGTTCAGGAATCAGAGGTAAGGGGTACCGATTTTTAACAGTGACTTGGTTCAATGCGCGGTAGTTGATACAAGTCCTCGGGTCTCCTTCTTTTTTAGGTACGAAGAATAAGGGTGAGGGTGCTGGGGACTTGGATGGACGGATGAAACCGTTTTCCAAATATTGGTCTAGATACTCCTTTAAATGCAGGTTCTCAGGCTCAGTGAGCGCATAGATTGGGCCGCATGGGATCTGTGCGCCGGGTATAAGTTCGATCTGGCAGTCGTATGGCCTATGGGGGGGAAGTGTATTGGCTTGGTCCTTCTGGAAGACATCCTGATAGTCTTGGTATATCTGGGGTAGCAGATTTGTTAGACTCATGATCGTTGTCACTTCTTTGGTCAAAGGTTCTTCTGCTTGATAGCATGTATGAGCACATTCGACTGAGAAGGTCAGCCTCTTAGCACGCCAGTCGATGCAAGGATTGTGTAACTCTAGCCATGGCATCCCCAGAATTATTTGGAATTGTGGAGCCTTGATTAAATCGAACACAATGGCTTCCCGATGCCCATCTTGGCACAAAAGCATCATTTCTGTTGTCGAATGTGTTACAGGACCTGAGGAAATCTCTGTTCCGAAGACAGTGATATGATATTGCATTTGTGGTGACTAAGTCAGTTGTTGCCTTCTCGCAAAGAGGAAGATTCATCCTTGTAGCCAATTCCTGACCCATATAGTTACCAATGGCTCCGCTGTCGATATATGCTCTGACTGCGTGCATTCGAGACGGCTGTTGGTGACTGATGAGAATCATTGGCAAGGCTAGGTGCGAGGTCTGGGAGTCCTTCTTTTCGCTCGACAAACGGACCTCTACGCTTGTCGGGCGTGGGAGTTATCCGGCACTGGCTCACCCTCAATCTTGCCGGCAACCCCTACTGCCTTCTTGGGTGGTTTTACCGGGCACTCTCGGAGGAAGTGGTCGGCTGTTCTGCAATACAAGCACAACTGTTGCTGCCTTCTTTTGTCTCTTTCAGCCTTGGATAGCGGCCCTCGAACCCCTCCAATCTGCATGGGTTTGGACATGTGTTTTAGAAGCATTTTCCCTTGGACGCACAAACACCCGAGTGTCCATTCTAGCTAGGTCAGCCTTACAGTTCTGCAGTCTGTGATCAAGCTGGACCACCAAGTCTATGTATTCAGCACAGTCTATGGGTGGATTGACCACTTGAGCTAAAACGTCTTTTAACTCGCCTCTCAATCCACAGTAAAACAACGTTGTTCTTTTGTCGTCCGGCCAACCGGTTTCCACTACAAGGTCTGTTGAAGGTTGCGATGTACGTTAACAGGTCTTGGTTCCCTTGACGCAGAGACAAGAGTTCATTATCTCATGCTTGACCTTGGGAATGCCGGGCAAACAAATTATCATATCCTGTTGGAACCTCTGAAATCTCGTAAGAGGGGATCATCCGATTGACTAGTGGTACCGACCTAGTCCGCAGCACTTCCACTGAGATATTAAAGCACAAAGGCCACCTTCGATTGGTCATTTGGAAAGGCTCCCGGCCTGCATAGGAAATGTAGACGGCACTGATTCATGAAAACCGCATACCTCTTTGGGTCTCCTGCAAAGCTTTCAGGGGGTGCCAAAGGTACGGCTCCTGGAAGGACCACCTGTACTGGATTGCTTGGTGAAGCGGGGACTGTTGACCCCATTCCCGGTAGCAGTGTTTGCCCAGCCTGTGATTGGAGCAGTTGTCTGGCTAGATCGTCTGTACGATCCTTGGCTACTGTTAAGAAAGGAAGAAGGCATACTATGGCAAAAGGGGAAATGCACACAGTTGCACTGTGAACAACTCTGAATCTAACCACGTGTATATAATACCCAAGTCTTGTGTATATATGTAAAACCCAGGAACGTCAATAAGGTAAAACAGTATTACCAATCTAGGAAAAGGGATGTGGGGTAAACACTTATGACCTCCTTATGACTGAAAGGAAAGTCGGCAAACTCTTTACCCACTATGCTCTTACAGATACTGACAGCGCTAAACCCACGTAGCGGGCAAGCAAGGACAGATTCTGTGAACTGACAATCTGTAGAATACTGAATAAGGGAATTATAAACAGTACTCACGAGGACCGGAAAGACCACTTGAATGTCAGTAAATTCACGAAACCTGTAGATCAAACAGGGACCCAGAAGGCTGTAAAAGCAAAGGGTTAAAGATAACAAAATACATAAACCCTAGTAAAAGGCAAGTCTGAATTGTGATAATAAATCGTGAGGAAAACTAAAAGGGGAACACTCTGGAACTTGTAACAACAAACCCACACCTAATAATCAATGGAAAATGAATGCAGAAGTGTAATGGAAAACATGGAGTGGAATCTCAATAAAGTAGGATCAGGAGCAGGGAAAATGATATACATAAACCCTAGTAAAAGGCAAGTCTGAATTGTGATAATAAATCGTGAGGAAAACTAAAAGGGGAACACTCTGGAACTTGTAACAACAAACCCACACCTAATAATCAATGGAAAATGAATGCAGAAGTGTAATGGAAAACATGGAGTGGAATCTCAATAAAGTAGGATCAAGAGCAGGGAAAATGATATACATAAACCCTAGTAAAAGGCAAGTCTGAATTGTGATAATAAATCGTGAGGAAAACTAAAAGGGGAACACTCTGGAACTTGTAACAACAAACCCACACCTAATAATCAATGGAAAATGAATGCAGAAGTGTAATGGAAAACATGGAGTGGAATCTCAATAAAGTAGGATCAGGGGCAGGGAAAATGATATCACAAAAGGAAACCTTTCCCACCCAATCCAAGGAGAAAAGGCAGTAACTAATTCTACGAAAGTAAATATTAATACATCATGCTTTTCAGTAACCAGGACAGCATAAAGGGACAGAAAACACCGGCAGACTGGGCTGCATCAAATAGTAAAGTACGGAGAAAGGCTGTCTGCAGACAGAGGAAGACAGAAAGGTAAATTCAGAAAGCATAAATCAAATAAACGCATAAATCCGAAATCCAGGACAGAGGAACAAGATACAGGAACTAGTAACTGGGCACAAAGCTAGAAACAGGAACTAGGTACAAGGCATGGAACTAGGAACAGGGAACTGAAACTAGATACTTGGCACAATATCTATGAACAAAGAACTGGAACTAGGAACAAGGAACTGGAAATAGATACTTGGCTCAATATCTATGAACAGGGAACTGGAACTAGGTACAAGGCACAGAAACTAAGTACAGGAAACAGGGACTAGTCACAACAGGAACACTGCTACAATGACCAGCGCCGGACTGAAGCAAACTGAGGCTTTTAAAGCTGCTTAACGAGCACACCCCTCAGGCGTGCCGCCTGCTGCACCTGCAGCCACAGGTGTTGCCTATCCTCCTCCCAGCGTTGTGCTGCAAGGGAGGAGATGATGCAGTGAGCCAGGCATTCTGGGAAGCAGGAGGTGAAACAGTGAGCCAAGGCATTCTGGGAAACATAGTCATTTGATTTAAGTAGCATGCCGGATGCCAGGGAGAAGATGAAGCAGTGAGCCAGGCATTCTGGGAAGCAGGAGGTGAAACAGTGAGCCAAGGCATTCTGGGAAACATAGTAATTTGATTTAAATAGCATGCTGGCTGCCAAAAACCAGGAATGGATCCGGAAGGGAAGTAACTGGGAAAATAAGGTTTTAACGCTCCCCATTCATCAGAACACTGTAGCATAGGGTTCGAAGGAAATGTCCAGTAAGGAATAAACCCCAGAACATGCCCCCAAGTGGCGGGGACGGGAACGAAGGGAGCGAGCCGTGACAGCTACGATCAGTTCTCTCCTTAAAGCATTGGTTTCTTGCCGAGCGGAATGCACCTGGGCCCTGAGTTCCCCCAAAAAGCTGGGCTAGCTGGTCAGTCTTTGAGGTTTCCATGACGCCCAGGTAGAGGTTTTGTGTAAGTCTTCGTGTTCTGTCACACTCACCTGGTCTCCACGGGGGCGTTGCACGAAGCTGCACGAAGGACGTCTGCACGCGCGTTGCACGAGGTTGAGTGATGATGCTTGCACGCGTCTTCTCCCTCGCTATCAATTCCCAGGAAGGGTTTGCCTAAAATGTCTAAATGAGATATTAGCCAGACGTGAGGAGCGGGTTTTGCTCCCACCTCCCGTAACCTCCTAGTGCCCCTCTCTGTTTATGCCTCACCATGGGTGTTTGAATGGTGGGCTCTCCGTCCTGCAGTCTCTTGCAGGGGCTTGGTATGTCCAGCCTCTTCCCTGGATCAAGTTGCTTCACTGATCCTGCGGGGCTGTAGCGGAGTCATGAATGGCTTGACTCAGCAGGTAAGTCTCTATGCCAATAGATCCTTGGTATAGTTTGCTTAATGTCCTTATTGCCCAAGTTCTCACTATTGTTCTTAATTTCTTTCAGGTGCGGCCTTGGGCGTTTTTTCTGATGAAGGTTTGTCTCTTCCTACAACGCTGAGCAGATTTCCCGCGGGTGAGTATAACGCGAGCGTGTGGCGCTGAATGTCTTTAAATGGTTTCTTTCCCCTGCGCGATTACCCTGCTGTTCTTTTCTTTTTCTGCAGTGCAGGTGCGGCGCGGCTCCGGAGCAGCGGTTGGATGACCGCTTCAATGGAATCCAAGAAGAAAACCGCCTCCGGGTGAGTATAGCCTCTCCATGCGAATGCCTTCTTTTCTGCAGGTGCGGCGATCCGGAGAGCAGCTGAAAAGCACGGCCTTTTCGGATGGACAGCTTCAGGTAAGGCCTCAATCGCTGTTCTAATCCATGTTCTTTTCCTTTCCTTCTTCACAGGTGCCGATGGATCCTGATCCCAGGACAGGCGTGGCTGTTGAATATCGGGTACAGGAGCTAAGCAGACACGGTGAGCGTTACGCTGCAGGAGTGCAGAATAACGCAAAGCGTGTTCTGTGTGTAGGGTGTGGTTTAAATAGCCTTGAAAGTAGTTCCAGGTAAAGTAGTCCCTCAGCCACACCCTGCACAAGTAATCCCAGGTAAAGTAGTCCCTCCGCTCCATTAGGCTGGGCTGTATGCAGTCCCATGCAGTCTACCACCAGATAGAACACTATGAGCCTGGCGCCAGGACTGAGTCCAGGAAGTCCCAACCCTTTGGGGCTTTACAGGTCCTTATGGGTGCCAGCAACTGGGGTAGGCCAGTCGGCTCCCGATGTTTGGGAGCATGCACCATGACACTTCTGTGCTGAAGCCCTCCTCTGGTGCCAGAGTGTCTGGGGTGGACAGGATGTGAGGGAGGTGCCCGAAACACCCTGTGCTTAGTCTCCTAGGAGACCTGAATGCACTCTGGTGTGATTGGCCGGCTGGCTGTCCATCAAGGAAGCCACCCTGCTGTGTGAGTGACAGCCAGGCTGAATGAATGGGGGAAAACTGTTTAAAAGCAGGTCTCTGGGACTTGGAAAGAGTCGACCACTGGAATGAAAGAACCGAAGAGGAGAGGAAGGAAGAGGACTGCTGCAACTCCTGGACAACCGGTGAAGCCCTGCTGCATGTCCCAATTGCCTGAAACTCAGACGACAGAGAAGCCCTTCAAGGTTAACTTCTTCCCTTGAGTTTGGTGGGAACAACCAACTCGCAAGCCACCTGGACACCGTCCTACTCTTGTCGAATTCTCATCAGAGCGCTGTTGAAAACCGGATAGCCAGAGGGAAGGAAACCAGCTCGTGGACTTTAAGGCACTCACACCTTAAACCGACGTCTTGCTACACATTTTGGCCTCTTCCCTGGGCAGTGCAGGAACCTCCTGACGTCCTCCTTCTTGTCCCCACGACTGAAGCACAGGAACAGCCAGATCTGCTCAAACTGCCAGGAATAACTGCCTCAGCTACAGCTTTCTTCATTTAAAAAGGTATTGTGCGAACGCGGACTGGAAATCTTTTTGGCCATCGAGAAAGTGCGTGAAACTTTCCTCAATTATGAAGGCTTGTCCTTCCCTAAACATTCATCAAACTTTTCGCCTAGCCAAATCCTTTAAACATCTGTGGCCAAGGCTTAAACATTATATACCAGAACTGTGCTGTCCTATACAAAAGACTCTGAACCATTGACTTTGGCCCAGGCCTGTTGAGAAGAATTGCTGGTTGTATTTAACTGAAACCCTTTGCCCTGCCTATGAATGTATTTGGGCTGTCTATTCTTATAACCTTGTATTTTCCCTTAGGACTCAATGGGAATGGGGACCATGGAAACACCGCCACCATCTCGTGCTAATGCCGGTGTTTCCACGTCTGCCTTAAGGCGGGCGGTGGTAAACCCGATAGGTCAGACCTGGCGGGAACGCCACCTCCTGCCTGCTGGACTCGAGATCGGGCGGTCCAGAATTAACAGTGGCGGCGGGTTTACCTCCACTGTTGTTTCCGGACCGCCAACCTGTAATGAGGGCCATATTCTACATTAGCCTCCCCCACAGGAGTAGACCTCAACTTTACACCGCTCCTTGCTGTTTGAAGTGGAGAGGCTTGGACTGCCTTAGAAACTTGAACAGGAGATTTCTGGTTATCATCATGTCTCAGCTGCGTCTGACATGCGACCGATACTCCATGTTCTCGCCTCCTCACCGCCCCTTCATTCTTATTGAGAATGATCTACCCACAAGCCAAGATGAACCCCTCCATTGTGTTCATTTTAGCAAGAACCTCAGTTAAGCGTGATTTTACCTCTCGTATTTCACATTGTGGGGCCTCCCTTATACATCACCAGTCCGGCAACTTTTCCCCCCCTGAGCACATGGAATCCCTACTGACACACAGGTAACGGGAGCGTTCATCCTATACACTTCCCCCTATGCTCTGCTAATAGTCCCAAGCCATCTTTTTTTTTTCAGAGCCACGCACTGCAAGGCCAACATTATTGGCAAAGGTGCACTTGGCAAGACTCCTTACCGTACCTTACCTGAGGCTGTGGAGGGTGTAGAGCATGGCTGCGGCTGTAGTTCTTTCGTCCTGGGGGCTTTGTGCCTTGAAAGGGTGATGTGCATTGGTTTTGGTTGGTTGGAGGTAGATTTGCCAGTTCTTCTGTGCTCTCCTTACCCGAGGCTGTATAGGATGTAGAGCATGGCTGTGGCTGTAGTTATTTCATCCTGGGGGCTTTGTGGTTTGAAAGGGAGATGTGCATTGGTTTTGGTTGGAGGTAGATTTGCCAGTTCCACTGCGTTCTCCTCATCTGCAGGATTTGCTTGTTGGGTGGCAGGAACATCCATGCAAAGTCATCCAGACTTCCATTTCCCATCATGAATCCAGTCCCTCCTTCTCAAGTCCCATACTGACTGTCTCCTCCTGCCTCCTTTCATACTGGTGGAGACTTCTTAAGTGCCCCAGTAAATGTTGGTATTTGTTAGTTTTGTCACTCGTTCTCTCCGGGTCTCCAAGTTCTGCCTCCACTTGATGTGCTCCTTCCCACCATAAATTACTCTCAGGTATTATTGCTTTCCCTGATTCTTATGTTGGTTAGTTCCATAAGTGCAAGAGATTGCACAAGGTGAGAGCTGAAAGATAGCCGCTGCCATCGTACAGTCTGTTGCTGCTTTCCGCAGCTCTGTTGTGTAGTTCCTATACCTTTGGGTTTAGTGGCCTCTGTGTGTGGTCTCCTGATCTCCCTGTGAATGTCAGTCCCTCAACGCTCACACCACAGAAAGTACACCAAATAGTGAAAAAGAACCCAGGTCGATCTTGTTAGGATAACAAGAGTTTAATCTCACAGGTGACAATGACAGCAAAGGACTCAGCTGCCCAGAATGTTCTGCCAGAGAGAGAGGTACAAGCAGAAAACTTCAAAGAAACACAGCGCCATCCTGATGTCATTATATACAGTACATTCCTGCGTGGCTGATTGGATAGACCTTATATAATCCTACCTCTATCCATAAGGGATAGAGTATTGGTCCCAGTCCATCATTCTTCCATCGCGTGGCTCCCTCCGGCTCCCCTTCCTTTGTCACCTGCTGGGGTCAAAGGGACACGCTATCTACATTACTAAATTACTAATTTGTTCATTGTCCCACTGCACACCGAACAACCTTGGGGTCCGGCCTAAAGGAACTCCTTAAATTCTTTGATCCACAAACACACACATTCCATTCATTCCAAACCCTATTTCACTCATCCTGGCCAGGTCATCTTGGCTCCAAGCTCTCCTCCCACATTTTTAGTTATAATGTATCCCTCCCTGTATCTCGCCATTAAATTGATACCACTATAATGTAAAGATGGACTGACCATTTCCTCCTTGAACTGTGTTAGGCCTTCAAGACCAGCGACCTGCGGTCATCGGACCCATAAAATGCAGAACTCCCCAGGCTAATTCCGTTACACAAGTCATTGATTTATTGACTGGGGTAGGTCAGAATGTGCTCCGGCCTCCGCGAGATAACTTACCCTCCTTAACTCAAACTCCAGCTGCCACCTTGCGGGGCACATTCTCTCTGGCAGGACAATGAATGGAGTCTTACATGAACTGAAAGTCTACGCTACCCGTTCCAAGGCCTGTTATATTGTACTCTTGTCTTGTCACTGATCTGGAGTGGTTACTGTCAGAATGTTGATGTATGAATGAGCAGCTCAGTAGAATGTTGTGTGGATCTGTGAGTGAATGTTCTAGGAGTGTCAGTTGGGGCCTGAACTGGGTATGGTAGGATGGCCGGTGGGTCTGCTCCTCTGTTAGTAGTGTTAATTACCCATCCTTGTTCCTGTCCTGTCAAATGAACTGATGTAAATAGTCCAAGAGTAACTGGTTGACTGTACATATATAATTATGTATAATCAAGCTCTACCTGGACCAACTCGTGACTCCACAGCAGGTCTGTGTATGAGTGCAGAGCTGATTGACAACAGAGATTTTACTACATTGGTGACGAGGAAAACTGGAAGTGATGAAGAATGGGCAAAGAAGGACAGAACAGAGTGGAGCTGCAGCAACAGAAAAACACAGTAAGGAGAGCTGTGGGGGGGGGGCAGCTGTCTGAGTGACCCACCGTTCCCCGTGCCTTGAATATAAACCATCTTGCCCAGCTCATTGTGAAATTAAGGAAAGTGGATACTCTGGGAGGGAGGTCCCCGCCATTGAAGAAGTCCCCAGAGATTCCCACCAAGAAGGAAACACAAAGTGCCACATGCTTGCTCTTTTGAATTGAGCCCGTCTTACAGCGTGTCAAGATCGTATTGTGATATTGTTTTAATGCTGTTCCCAGGGCGAGCGCACATGTGTTGCTCTGCCAAACTGCTCTTTCGTGACACTCAATTGACTGCTGGTAGTGATTTGATTCACTGTATTCCGGTTTCATGTAACAGCAAGGGGTGCTGCTAGAGTTTGGAATAATGGCATCCATCACTGATTATCACAAGGGAAAAGGAAATAAGAAATGCAAGCTCGGCGTGGCAGCGACAGGAATTTTGTTCGTGAAGGAAAAAAAATGATATTGACAGGGCGCATCAAGGCGCTATGGCGAAATGGGAGCCCTGGGAAAATGCTTACGCTGTGTATGTCGGACAGCACAGCCACAGTGGCGGTGGGTTCCGGAGGCCCAGTGGTCCGGGCTTCCTGATGTCCAGGGCCGTGTGATGATGTGCATCAGAACACGTTGCATGTGAGCCGGCCAAGGGAAAGGACCTCCATGTTGCCAGCACGTCACCCGCCCTGAGGATTGGGCGCGCATCGTTTCGTCTATGCAGGACGGTGGTGGGGCAAGGAAGGGTGAACAAGGAACACCGCCTCTGCTTTTATTTTGGTAAGAATCGTTGGGGTGAACATACATGTCTTTTAAAGCTTTCAGTGTGGGGCGTCACAGATTTTATATGTGTATTGTTTGGAAATAATGTGTGTCCCAGCAATTAATGTGACTATAAAGCAAAGGTATTGGGCATTTTGGACAATGCGGGATGTAACGCAATCCACGCAGGAAATTGTATTTGATGGGTGATTGGTCAAGGAAAAAGCATTGATGGTGTTGTTTAAAAA
This sequence comes from Ambystoma mexicanum, assembly GCF_040938575.1. Classification (NCBI taxonomy): domain Eukaryota; kingdom Metazoa; phylum Chordata; class Amphibia; order Caudata; family Ambystomatidae; genus Ambystoma; species Ambystoma mexicanum. The sequence goes on from NC_090932.1 coordinate 201,266, forward strand.
TGATTTTATTTCATTGGGTTTGTACCGATGTGTTAGACACATTAGGAGGACGTGAGGCTGCTTTTGGGTTAATTTTATTTATGTATGCTGGTCCTGATCAAGCCTGCAATGCATATAGAAGGGAAACATTTTTTTTTCTGGAATGCAGCGCTCTTAAATACAAAATTAATAAATTAGGTAATAATATGGGTGTGAATTGAAACTGGGTAAATATGAATTTAAGATGGAATGTTTTGGGTCCTGGCTGCTAGAATTTATTTAAAGTGTTTTAAACACAGGCATCCTTTTTATGATGGAATATTTGCACAAGAGCATACAAGAGTGTAAGCTCAAATGTATGTTTTCAATTGGAATTGCTCATGAAGTTCGGAAACATTATTAGGGTTATGGTAATACCCTATGTATGAAATGTATTTAGAAAATGCACGGTGTATGGATACCCTGTAAGTGTGTCGGGCCGTTGTCTTGTCGACGTTTGTGAGGTGTAGTGGCCCTTAGTGTTAAGTGTCTCATCCCGACTATGACGCACGTGTTGATGATCATGGTTGAAGTGCCGGGTAATCTGGAAGTAATATATCTGTGCTGAGAAATACGGTTTTGGTGGTATTTGGAATGAGGGTAAGATTTCCAATTTACCGTATGTGCCAATATAATGTGGCGGTCTGTACACTCATACATGAGGTACATATTTTTGCGTAAGCTCAATTTTGAGGTACAGGGGTGGCCAACTGGGTAAGGGTTGCGCCAGACAATAACTAATAATGTTTAATGTGGAGGATTATTTGATATGATATATGGTCAAACATCAAAAGGTTGCTAAGACGTGAGCTATAGAAGAAGCTTTTTAGTGGGACTTTGTAAGGAAAGTGTTGTAATGTGGTTTCTTATGGAGAATGAGCTATGTTCAGAGAGGGTTAATGACACATGGAATGTTTCTCTGCCTGAGGTTCCAGTGAGGTCATAGAACCTGTGTTTACTTGTGTTGTTCTTAACGTTCTGTATTTTGTCAGTTGAAGTTACCTTTGATTGCTGGTGGGCCTCTGCTGTTGTTGGGGGTCTTTATACCAATTACCTTAATAAATACTTGATGAAGATATGCCTGGTGTGATGCGCGTCTTCATAACAATGGCGACGAGGATGGGATCGTAGAGAAGACCCCCAGCAGCGATCCAGTTAAAGCCGCTCCGCTTTGGGCAAGCATAGCAGCGGCCACCGAGGGAAATCCACCCATCGTGTCAAGTTTTCCCCTTGTGATAGGCCGCTCCGCTATCCCCGAGCGTTGTAGCGGCCACTGAGGGAAATTTGCCCGTACTGCCTGTTTCCTCAAGTAAGTGATTCTGCCGCCCCTGGCCCCCTACGTTCTACTGTAACGCTGCTCCCAACGGCGCTGCGTCTGTCCGAAGCAGACGCGGCACCTCTGAGAAGGGAGAGGCCCGGCAACGAAAGCATTATTCACCGTATGGGCGGTAATAGACGCACACTCTGAACTTTCATTCGCGTCTGCCCAAGCATTATTCCCCATGCGCGCTCGTTATCCATCGTTTAACTTAATTGAGGACGGCTACATGAACGAGTCATAAGGGGAAGGAGGGGGCCAGAGAAGTTGTGCGCAGACAGAGCTGCTGTGCGTGGAAGCACACAGTGAGTGCCCTGATAAGTGGAGCAGAGGCATTTGGAGCTGCAACCAAGTTGGACAGTTGCACGTCCATAAGGAGGAAGAGTAGAAAGACACAGTCGGTCATACCGGAAACTGTATCAAAAAGGAGCATAGTATCTTGTGGGCGAGTTTACTGCACATATAGTCATACTTATCCATATTGACTTTAACAGAGGAAGTTAGCGAGATTGAAGACCCACTAAAATCCGCACACACTGCTTCTGTGTGAGACTTTAAGGGGAGAAGTGCGAGCATAGGAGCATGGCGGGTTTACCTCGAATAGCTGGGTCCCCCAATCTTTATGCCAATTACAGGTCCAGCAAAGATTTTGTGGGCTCAGTGGCGCAAGGGTTTCATGCACTACATGAAAGCAGCTGGTGGGACATCCTACTCTAATGAAAGGAAGCTGGCCCTACTGTTACACTTCTTAGGGTATGAAGGACAAAGAATTCATGAAACACTTCCCCAACCATCAGGGGATGGCGGCGGTGCTGCTGTGAATGAGTTTGATTTGGCTCTGATGAAGCTAGACAAGCATTTTAACCCTAAAACGAGCACAATATTAGAACGATATAATTTCCGCTTGCGGATACAAGCTCAAGGGGAATCTGTGGAAGAATATGTGACAGTGTTACGGCACCCAGCTTTGTTTTGCAAGTTCCAAGAGGCATTCGACGAGCATATTTGTGACCAGTTCATGACACACTGCAGGTCCAACAAAATATGTGAAGAATTGTGGTTAAGGGATGAACCCAACTTGGATGAAGTATTAGACATTGCAAGACGAGTAGAACGCTCAAAGCTATCAAAGAATGAAACAGGAGAACCAAAAGAGAATAAAATGGAAATCTTAAATGTGGTGGATGGGAAAAGTAAAAGAAGAGGGAAAAACAAGCAGACGAATCGAGCAGCTGCAGAAGAGAAAAGAAACCAAGAGCCACCACAGAGAACAGAGAAAAAAGATGAGAGACTATGTTTTCGGTACGCGAGCAGTACGCATTTTGCATCGTCTATTGTGTGTCCTGGTCGCAGAGCCACATGCGCGAAGTGCAAAAGGAAGGGGCATTTCGCGAACTGTTGTAAAAACTATCAATATGGACCGTTCAATCAGAAGAAGGTTTTATATGTGAATGAAGAAGAAGATGGAAGGTCATCGGAGGAAGAGATTACACTTCTGCGGCAAAATGTTATTGTCAATACAGTGACTGTTGTGGCGGAGGGTGAAAGTGCGGATGAGTGTGAACGTCCATATGCTGTGTTAAGTGTGAATGGCCATAAAGTTTCCATGATGGCTGATTCTGGCTCGAAGATTACCTTGGTATCAAGAAGTGTGTTTGAAAAGGAGATGAAAGGGGAAGTGCCCAGTTTGATAAAACCTGATATAAATCCTGGAGGCTATAACCAGGATACGATTGAGTTATGGAGTAAATTTGAATTTAAGGGACGCTGTTGTAATGGTAAAGTGTACATCACTAAGAAAGGTCAATCTTTACTGGGATGGAGGGAGCAAAAGAACTTAGGGATCAGGCTGGATCCCAACGAGGCAGAACAAGTGGCTTCATCTTGCACTACTCCAAGCACGTATGTTGCAGGGCATGTTAAAGTGTTCGGCAAAACCTTGGGGAGAGTGAAGGTGTCATGAACTACAGAACGCGCCCCTTTTGGGCTTCCTGGTCCTTGTCACAACAGGGCTTGCACTCCCTGATACTCCCAACATTGCCGTCCAGCGTGAAACCCCTTTCTCGCTCCACGCGCTGGACGTAGCGTATTCTATTAATAGACCACGCCCTCCGCGGCTCCGCGCATCTCAATGCTATTGCGAAGTAGCGACCAGACGTGTGCTCCGTAGCTCGCGGTATTGTTTCCCTGTTTCTGTCCCTTCTAAAGCCATTCCTAGCCCTTCCCCCTTCTTCTTACCTCCTGGACTCGTGTGCTAGTTGCGCACCTTCCTCGTTTCCCGGATTCCTGGATCATTGCATCCCGGAACTTGAACGCACACTGGAGTCGGAAGAGACTCGGGCAGCCTTATTCAAGACCAGGTCCGTCCGCAAGAAGGCATCGACCAAGGACTCCAGCAAAGAACGGACTCAGGTGAGAAGGGGGGAACTCCGTGACAGAAGGGGTTTCAGCACCAAATCATCATAAAAAGAGGTAGTACACCTGTTGTTGCAAAACTTAGGCCTGTACCTTTCTCCTTACGAGAGGGTGTCAAAAAAGAGCTGGAAAAACTGTTAAAGATGGGTGTGATTGAGAAAGCAGGAGGTGTGGAATGGGTTTCGCCTGTAGTAGTTGTTAAAAAGAGTTCAGGTAATTTGAGATTATGCATAGACATGCGCGAACTCGACAAATGTGTGCTAGTGGATAGGCACCCATTGCCGAACATGTGTGAGATGCTAACGATGGTTGGACGAGGCAAAGTTTTCTCAAAACTCGACATGGCATCAGCATATCTTCAGGACGAACTGGAAGAAGAGTGTAGGAAGGGTACTGCATTTATTACCCATGAAGGCGTGTATCAATTTAGGAGGATGCCTTTTGGGCTGGCATCAGCCTCGTCTGTGTTTCAAAAGATCATGGATCATTTTCTCAGGTGTGTGAAGGGAGTTTTTTGCTTCCAAGACGATGTGTTGATATGTGGAAAGACTTTAGAAGAACACGATAAAATCCTGGATAGAGTATCGAAGATTTTTGAAGAGAAGGGTATTACTTTAAAGGAAGAAAAGTGCAAGTTTGTTATGTCCAAGGTGGATTATTTAGGTCACAAGGTGTCGAGTGAGGGTGTGAAAGCAAAGGAGAGTATTGTGAACTCGATAAAAGAAATTGAGAGGCCGGCTACCAAGGGTGTTGAACTACGTTCATTTTTGGGCATGACCGAATTTTACCAAAAATGTGTAGAGAATTATGCCCAAAATTATGCCACGAAACTTCTGGAAATGAGGAAAATTTTAAGGAAAGGTACTGATTTCATATCCTTCAGTTGCAGCATCTCCAGTTTTTCACAATTATCATTCTGTCAAACATCTTCCACCTAGAGCGCCACCACTGTTTCTTAGGCTGATCATCTTCTTTTTCACTACTGATTTCATATGGAGCCGAGCTTGTGAATTGGAGTGTCAGAGAATTAAGGAGGAGATAGATCTAGCTCGCCCGTTAGGCTGTTTTGACACAAAAAGGTTGTCTATGATTACTGTGGATGCTAGTGAGGGTGGTCTAGGTGCTGTCCTTTCCCAAACACAAGAGGATGGATCAGAAGAAGTGATCGCACATGCGTCACATGGCCTGAAAGGTGCAGAGCTACGATATTCTGTTCTTGAGAAAGAAGCTTTGGCATGCTATTGGGCAGTAGAGCGGTTCAGAAATTTTGTGTGGGGGGTGGATTTTGTGATTCGGACGGACCACAAACCCCTGAAGGTTATTTTTGAGAGCATAGGTCTTGATAAGGTCTCGCACAGGGTAGCTGGATAGGTTACAAGAATGCAAGCTCATAACTTCAGAATGGAAGTGATCCCTGGGAAAGAGAATATTTTGGCTGATAATTTATCGAGAGTAAGAGTCGTAACACGGGACGTGGTGGAGGATGTTGACATGGAGATGGTGTTTGTGAACACGGAAGGGATTGTGTCTAAGGAGGAGTGGCTAGCAGAAGTAAGAAGGGACGAAGTGATTAACAAGGTGATGACGTATGTGTTAACCTCGGTTTGGCCCATTAAGTCGGAGTTCACTGAAGGAGAAAGACCTTATTGGGAGGTGAAAGATGAATTGTCGTTTGCCGACGGAATATTGTTCAGATGGAAGAGAGCAGTGGTTGCAGCAGGTATTCATACCAAAGTTATTGATTTGGCACATAGTGGTCATATTGACCTTACCAAGACCAAGGGTGTATTGAGATCGGACTAATGGTGTCCGGGCATGTTGAGAGGTGTTTGAGCGAATGTCACATGTGCATTAAGAGTGGAAATGGGATCGAAGCTAGGAAGCAGCCACTGGTGGATGTTAGTGTTCCATCTAAGGTGTGGAGTGACATAGCCATGGACATTCTGGGACCTGTTGACTTAGGTTATGGTAGGGGAAGGTGTGTGGTATTGGTTGTTGATCTATTCTCCAGGTGGTGAGATTTCAGAGTTGTGAGAGAAATCTCGGGGGAAAGCATGGTGAATGTGTTGCAAGGGATTTTTGCGAGTGAGGGCCTTCCAGAGAGTGTCCTTACAGACAATGGTACTCAGTTTACTGGTGGATGCTTTCCAAGTTATCTGAAGAAGTGTGGGATAATACATAAAAGAGCTGCTTTGTATCACCCTGAAACCAATGGGGTAGTCGAAAGGTTGAACAGATGTGTGATGGAAAGCATTCGCATGGGGCAAGAGTGTGGTTTCGACAAAATGGTAACCATAAAAAATAGGATGTGGGCGTTGCGTATGGCGCCTCATGCGACCACTGGTTTATGTCCATTCGAACTCATGAGGGGTCGGAAGCCTTTCTCTATGGCATGTCCTCCATGGTTAGGGAGGAGTAGAGAGTCGGATGTAGTAATTGATGAGGTGAGGAATGTGTTGAAGAGGAAAAAGAGTGATTGGGTCATGCGTGAGAATGAAAGAAGAGGGAGAAAGGAGTTGCGTGTAGAGTGTGGTGATTGGGTAAGAATAAAAAAAGGTGTTGTGAAAACAAAGGGTGATTCGCTATACTCAGATCCTGTCAGGGTAGTTGCTGTGTTAAAAGGTGCGGTGCGTGTTGCGGGTGGACAGGTCTGGAATAAGGATAGAGTTGCTACAGTGAAAAGAGGCCACATTTGAGGGTGTTAGTGTTTTGTGAATGTGATTTGTGAAAAAAGGGAAGATGTGTTGTAATGTGGTTTCTTATGGAGAATGAGCTATGTTCAGCGAGGGTTAATGACCTATGGAATGTTTCTCTGTCTGAGGTTCCAGTGAGGTCATAGAACCTGTGTTTACTTGTGGTGTTCTTAACGTTATGTATTTTGTCAGTTGAAGTTACCTTTGATTGCTGGTGGGCCTCTGCTGTTGTTGGGGGTCTTTATACCAATTACCTTAATAAATACTTGATGAAGATATGCCTGGTGTGATGCGCGTCTTCATAACAATGGCGACGAGGATGGGATCGTAGAGAAGACCGCCAGCAGCGATCCAGTTAACGCTGCTCCTCTTTGGGCAAGCATAGCAGCGGCCGCCGATTGAAATCCACCCATCCTGTCAAGTTATATGAACCAAAGTGGGTTGAACTGGCCAGTGAATGTATTTATATGTATATAGAGTGCACTCTAGTTAATAGGTATTAGTCATGCAAATGTAGCTATTGTTTTCTATAGGGGTAAAGTTTAAGTCTGTTCAATGCATTAGTGCTACTGGGAGCACATTATTTGTTACATGTTGTTTTTGCGCATGATTCTGGAAGTGTGTGGGTTGTATGATGCTTGCATGGGTGTATGGGTAAGAATGTACGTGGCGCGGTTGGGAATGATTTGCCCATCTGTTGTTGAAAGGACTGGCTGTGTTTATGCCGTCTTGTTCCACCGTCCCCATACATTTATGGGACCTCTGCATGCGTGTTGCGAGTGATGAGCTTGGTTGGAGGTTGCTTGAAGTTTGGTTGGTGATTGCTAAGTTTGTCAATGGTTGTGCCCTGTGGGATGTCTGTAGGGAGATAAGTGCGAGCGGTTGTGGTTGAATGAGATATGAATGTGAGAGTGGAAGAAGTGAGATCAACGTATCCCTTCTACAATCGTTGTCCAGGGCCTGGCAACACCTCTCTCTGTTGGTTAGCTTGCTGAAATTTCACAGACAAAAGTTTCCATTGGGTGTTGCTTCACGGATGTGGTTGCACCCGGATCCGTCGCGGGGCAATCCGTGGTCCCCCCCCTCCTGTTCCCCACCTGTTGCATGATTGTTATTTCCCCTGATTGTTTTGGTTGTGTGGCAGGCTCTGTGTCTGGATGTGGCGGGTCCAGATGGAAGGGTGTTAGTTGTGGTTGGAAGGCTTTTGTGTGAAAGGGAGATGTTGTGGTTGAATCTGGTAGGAAAGGGAGATGTTATATTGTAGTCTTGTCTTGTCACTGACCTGGAGTGCATGCTGTCAGAATGTTGATGTATGAATGAGCAGCTCAGTAGAATATTGTGTGGATCTGTGAGTGAATGTTCTAGGAGTGTCAGTTGGGGCCTGAGCTGGGTATGGTAGGATGGCCAGTGGGTCTGCTCCTCTATTAGTAGTGTTAATTACCCATCCTTGTTCCTGTCCTGTCAAATGAACTGATGTAAATACTCCAAGAGTAACTGGTTGACTGTACATATATAATTATGTATAATAAAGCTCTACCTGGACCAACTCGGGACTCCACTGCAGGTCTGTGTATGAGTGCAGAGCTGATTGACAACAGAGATATTTTACTAAATAGGCTTTAAATCCATTGCGGTTCTCGTCTACTTTCGTATCTGGGGCCTGCTGTCTCAATGTCACATTCGCTGCACCAAGCCAAAACCATCACAACCGTTATCAACATACATCTTATGCAAAATGGCGGCTCTAATGATCTCCGAATATTGTGTTTTTAAGGTATACCGTTGTTTCATCGCCATATTTTTCATCCCGTGTTTTTTCATCGCCTATTTTTCATCGAATTTCATTGAATTTTTTTTTTTTGGGGGGGTTTAAAAAATAAATAAATAGTTGTGGGTAAAAGGGAATAAAAACAAATTTAAAAAAACAGGGGGTGTGGGGGGGGGGACCCCCCAAAAAAAATAAAAAAATTTGATAACTTTTTCCGATGAAAAATATTCGATGAAAAAACACGGGATGAAAAAAAGGTCGGCGATATCACATAGAACTGTTTTTAAAACTGATGCCTATCCTTACCAAATCCTTTGTGCTATATTGTGCACCCTAACTATAACCTCATAAGTTTCTACTACCATCCCTCCCCCCCCGGATCATCATAGCCCCTCGAAGTAGTCTCACCTTACCAAGAAGCGCTTAGGGGCATGGGAGGGGGTCAACCGCTTCCCTACACCTGTCCCTACATCTGAGCATCAGAAAAGGAGCGTGAGTGGGTTCAAGTGCTAATCATACACTCTACAGTTTACTCCCAGTGCAAGCTAGCTTGCAAGCCTCCTAACGGGTCATGATAGCCGTGAAAACCCACATGTTTTCACCCATGTTTGTTACTGCTGCAAAATAACTTCTGCAGAAAGAAGAAAGTGACTCTGGGGGTGGGCGGCCTTCGATATACTGCCGCCCGGGGTTGCATCGGTATGAAAGTGGCTTGCTGAGCCCCCTCGTCCCCCACTTTCTGTGCTTGACAGATGACGTCATCGCAGCATCCAGCGGGACTTACCCCTAAATACATTTCCCTGGACAACAAATAAACTGTACTGCTCAGGAACTAAGCCGAAAGGTGGGAGGAAAAAGTCACCTGATGTCATCAATTCTCTAGGTAGGTCTGTAAGATTATTCCTCACCTCCTGATTCCCCACTGGCCAGACCATCTCATGCATGGACTCTGTGATCGCAGAAATGTGGAAGGGAAAAGTCACCCGATGTCATCAATGGATACGAAGGTCCGCCAAGTTAGTCCCCACCACTCGATTCCCCACTGTCCAGACCATGTCAATGCATGGACTCTGTGATCGCAGAAAGGTGGGAGGAAAAGTCACCTGATGTCATCAATCAATATGAAGGTCCGCAAGGGTAGTCCCCACCACCTGATTCCCCACTGTCCAGACCATGTCAATGCATGGACTCTGTGATCGCAGAAAGGTGGAAGGGAAAAGTCACATGCTGTCATCAATCGATACAAAGGTCTGCAAGGTTAGTTGTAACGCTCACCTGATTCCCGTAGAGGTGCCGGTCTTGACTGGGCGTATACCGTATCTTCAAAGGTGATGTGTAACACACAGCTGGCTCTTTGGGCTGGACCCCTGTGCACTGTATGTCTGACTCGAAGGGTAAGGTGTCTGCAGATAGAAAATATGGGATTAATGAACTGGGTTATTGAATGTCTCTCTCTTCTTCCCTTTCTCCTCTCCTGTAGAACCCCAAAGGTTAACGCGCTCACCTTAGGTAAGTGAACGCCGTGCTCTCCATCTGCTTCGGGGCAGGGTGCTGTAACCAGTTTCTTCACTGGATAAGGGGAGCAGGCCTCTTGACTTCAGAGGACTGCTGTCCGTCGTTTACTTCACGAACGGTAGGTTTCGAGTAATTCTAATGTCTTTAAAAGTCTTTAGTAATGATGTCTTTTGTTTTGCAGGGTTCCGGCGATGGCGGATGATGGGCTGAAGTGAGTTGAAGATGGAGCCCGTGTGATGAATAGAAGCGCCTGGAAGCACGTAAGTAAGCGCTTGTTGCCTGCTTCACGATGCGCTCTAACTGTCTTTTTCTTTTGCAGGTACAAGTTCGGAGCGGCTGCAGTGTGCCGGAATACCCACTGGGTTAGATGTGGAACGGAGTAATGGCACGTGAGTATTAAAGTTCCCCAATGTCTTTAAACGCACCTTGTTTTGTCTTTCAGATGCGGGATGCAGCGCCGAAGGCCTCTGGAGCGTGCGAAGAGTTGGTAAGCTTTTGTCTTTCAGATGCCGGAATGCAGAGCAGAGACCTCCGGAGCGCACGAAGAGTAGGTAAGCCTTTGTCTTTCAGATGCCGGAATGCAGCGCGAGGCGTTGGTGACAGCCGATGGGTCAGGTAAGTGAAGCGCTGTCACTGAAGACCGTAATGCTAACCTGTTCTTTCTTGTCTTTATAGGTGTTGCTGAAGACTGGATTCAGGATGGTAAGCCTTTTTCCTTAGGCCCAGGATCAGATGCAGAAGACACGATGAGCGTTCTGCTGCAGGGGATGCAGAATAACGCAAAGCAAGATTCATCCATCGGGTGTGGTTTAATTAGCCTCCTGTAGTGCTTAGGTGTCTCCTTCCACAGCCACGCCTAGGTAAGAAAAGAGTTCCTGCTTTCCAGAAGAGTTCCAGTGTTCTGAACCTAGGGAGTGGCTCCTGCCCCACCCAACAGGAAAAGTAGTTCCAAACAGAAGAGGATCAGAGGCTCAACTGGCAGGCAAGTAAGCAGCATGGTCTGCTGCAGGTAAGTCCACCCAAGCATTATGAGCCCGGCGCTTCCAGCACTGGGACTGGGCATATTTATGAGCCTGGTGCCACTGGCGCCAGGACTGGGTCCAAAAGGTCCCAATTGGGACTGGTTGGCACTCGGAACCTGGGTTATGGATCTGCTTCCAAGGGAGTTGGGAAAACCCTGACCTTTTGGAAGCAGAGATCATGACATTAGTCCTCACCACCTGATTCCCCACTGTCCAGACCATGTCAATGCATGGACTCTGTGATTGCAGAAAGGTGGAACGGAAAAGTCACCCGATGCCATCAATGGATACGAAGGTCCGCCAGGTTAGTCCCACCACCTGATTCCCCAGTGTCCAGACCATGTTGTTAGGCAGAAACCTGTGCAGTTCCCTCTGGGACCACTGCAAAAGATTTAAGACTACAGGTGTTGGCAGTAAACCCAATTGGTAGCAGTCTGCACCACCCAGATTTACCTGGTAGCTGTGGCTGAGCAGTCAGACTTCTCTCAAGAAGAGTTAGGCAGTATGTAGAGTATACAAAATAGGTCAATTCACACAATAGAACAAGTATACACTGATCAAAGCTTGGGTGTAAAGATATATAATTATTTATTTAAAAAGAACACATCTATGAAAACACACTGGCACTAATATGGCAAACAATTTCAAACACAATACTATGAGTATAATCAACCCTTCAAAAATATTTCGACAATGTTAGGTTTCAAGAGGCACCACTTATTTGCAGACAGAGGTGAGTGCTTAACCTAACTGACACTCTAATATTTTTGTGAGAGGGAGAGAAAAAGACAGGGTACGAAACCAACTCAATACCAACAGTTCTATGAGATAGATGCAAGGCAAGTAAGGCAGGGTAAGCTGTATATCCTAAAGTTCAGAGGCCAGGCCCACTTGGAGAGGGGCAAGGCGAATTGTCCCAAGACAATACAGTGAAAATGCACTTCAAGTCTTTGTAGCAGCAATGTCTCAGAAAGGTTGGACCAGTAAAGAGAACAATATTAAGAAGGGTCTGGAGGCACCCTACGGGTCCGCCAAGGATTTAAAACACCTTACGCTAACCGTTACTAGGGACGCCTGGCGGGAAACAGTACCTTAGTGTCCTGGAGCATCTCCGGCGGAGGGCAGACGTTCCTGGTGGTGTATGCAAGGTCGAGGCTTTGCCTGAAGATGAGATTCTCCCGTCATCGAGGAAAGTTGAAGATCGTTGCACCACCAGGGATGAGACCAGCCGCGGAGGCTCAGGGACAAGGCACCACCTTTTGGTCGCAAGGCAGGTAAGTGGTTATCCGGTTGCCGGGGTGCTGTACACGGGCAATTCGACCAACCAGTCGTCCTGGAAGCGAAGAAAAAGCAAGGGACTGGTTGTTCCCACCAGTCAAGGGAAGAAGACTCTCCAGCAGGGAGATCTCCTCTGTCGTCGGGAAGTGGTGAGTCGGTTCAGCAGGGCTCCACCGTAGGTGTCGTCGTGGCAGGTCGGCTCAGCTTCTCCCTCTTCGGATTCTTAGGTCCTGTGGCGACTTCTGAAGAACCAGTCCCAAAGACCCTGCTTTTATGCAGAAAACCCCCATTCATTCAGCCTAGCTGTCACTCAAACATGCTAAGTGGTGAGCGGGGTGGCTCACCATTTGGGCCAATCACACCAGAGTGCGACCTGAGTTGGCAAGGCAACTCAGTCCAGGGTGCCTAAACCCCCTCCCACACCTCCTGTGGTAACCCAGACAGAATGGCACCACTCCGGAGGGCTTCTGAGTAGAAGCCCGCCAAAAGTGAACAAAGGGCTCAACTTTGGTTTTGAATTACAGAGGCGAACACATACGCCATTTTAAAACCGAGTTCTGGCAGAAAATACCAACCGGTGAATTTATATTAATTTAATAAACCAGCGGTATGACCGAGGCTACATAGAAAAAGTATTAGCCTCGAACAATGGGAAAATCCCATAGGGAAATATTCGTGGTCGAATATTTCAAGTAGTATCCATTGCCACCAGCCAAAACTCAATCAGGGGGGACGGAGACGTGCCCCCTCGAACAACAGACCCCGAGGCAATCGAATTTCCCCGACCAGTACGTCCACATTAAGATGGTTTGTACTGGTTCTGTTGGGAATTTAGGTCTAGTAAAGCCAATGGTGACTTTACATGCCCTGGGAGACAGTAGTCAGTCCCAGGGTATGGAGTCTATGGTGGGGGTCGTCTAAGACACCCCTGTGTTACGGCACGGAGGGTGCTATGTAACACACATAGTAGAAACATATGAGACCTATGGGGTAAAAGACCCCATAGCCCAGAGAACACTGTAACATTCAAAGAAATATCACACATCATGTCCAAGAGTGAGGGAAAAAAGAGGCTCACTCTTGGCAGGAGGAAAAAAACAAACTCCAGAACTCCAGCAAAGCTGCTGGGGGACTCACTAGGTTAGGAAATTCAGCCTAAACAGAGAATTCTCCCTAACACTCGCCCCCCCCAGACTAAGGGACAGGAGGATTTAATCCACTCCTGGATGAATCTCATACCTCTAGTCGATGACATACATCCTAGAGAGACCATCAGCATTTTGGTGGTGACACCCTGACCTGTGCTCAATGGTGAAATCAAACCCTTGCAGGCAGATTGACCATCTCAGTAGTTTTGGGTTTTCCCCTTTCATCTGCATTAACCATCTCAAGGGTTGGGCGTCAGTCTGAATAACAAAAGTAGAACCATACAAGTATGGCCTAAACTTCTTCAGTGCCCACACAATAGCAAAGCATTCTCTTTCGATAGTTGCCCACCTTGTTTCAGGATCCTTCAGCTTGCGACTGATGAAGCAGACGGGGTGCTCCCTACCTTTCCCATCCAGTTGACTGAGTACTGCACCTATTCCTACATTTGAAGCATCTGTCTGCACAATGAAAGTTTGGTGGTAATCAGGAGCTCTGAGTAGTGGGGCTTGGCAAAGAGACTTTTTCAGGTTTACAAAGGCCTGATTGCATTCCTCGTTCCATCTAACCTTTTTAGGGAATTTTGGGCAGGAGATGACATTCAGTGGAGAAGCTATGGTCCCATAGTTCTCAATGAAATTCCTGTAATACCCAGTGAGACCTAAGAAGGCTCTCACTTGGGTCTGAGTAGTAGGTGTTGTCCAATTTTGCACAGCTTCAATCTTACTGAGCAAAGGCCTTATTTCTCCACCTCCTACCTCATGTCCAAGATAGACTACCTTACTCTGTCCAATTTGGCATTTACTCGCCTTTATGGTCAGATTGGCTTGTCCAAGAGCCTGCAAAACATATCTCAGGTGGTCCACATGTTCTTCCCAGGAATTGCTGAACACTGCTATGTCATCCAAGTATGCCATGCAGAAGTCCTCCATCCCATTCAGAACCTGGTTTACCATCCTATGAAAAGTTGCAGGTGCATTTTTTAATCCAAAAGGCATTACCTTAAACTGGTATAAGCCCACTGGGGTCGAAAATGCAGTTTTCTCCTTGGCATGGTCTGTCAAGGCTATTTGCCAATAGCCTGACGTCAAGTCAAATGTGCTGAGGAACTTGGCTGAACCAAGTCTGTCGACCAGCTCATCTGTTCTTGGCAAAGGGTGGGCATCAGTCTTGGTGACTGCATTTAGAGCTCTATAGTCCACACAGAATCTAAGCTCTTTAGATCCTGCCTTTGGTACTAACACAACTGGGCTAGACCATGGACTAGTAGAGGGCTCTATTACCCCGAGATCAAGCATCTTGCTGACCTCACCTTTGATGTGGGTTCTTACATTCTCTGACATTCTATATCCTCTGCTTTTCACTGGCAGACAGTCAGCAGTGAGTATGTCATGCTGGGCCCAAGGGGTCAAGCCTGGTGAAAGTGAGAACAGGGAGGCAAACTGATTCAACATAGGTTTGCACTCCTCCTGTTGCTCAGGTGTCAGATTTGAAGAGAGATTTACTCCTTCAATCTTTTCGTCCAAAGGTAAGCCTCTGAGGAGATCAGGAAGAGCTTCACTCTCTTTTCCTTCCTCTGATGATGCTAGCAGCAAAGCTCCTACATCAGGTCTCAAGACATACGCTTTGAGTCTGTTTGTGTGGAAGACTACGGGAGCCTGCTTGGGATTGCCCAAGTCCACTAGATAGTTGACCTCTCCAAGTTTACCCACAACTCTGAAGGGTCCCATCCATTTGTCTTGCAAGGCCCTCTGCCTTGTTGGAATAATAATGAGAACTAGCTGGTCTTGAGTAAACTCAACCATGTTAGCCTTTTGATCATGCCAGTGCTTGACCAATGCTTGTCCAGCTTTCAAGTTATCACTTGCTTCTGTCATCATTTGTGACATTCTCCTCTGGAGACCTATCACGTAGTCAGTCACTCTGACTGGCTTGGGGGAAGGAGCACTCTCCAACCCCTCCTTAATCAGGGCCAATGGACCTCTGACGGGATGACCATAGAGAAGCTCAAAGGGAGAATAACCTACTCCCTCCTGAGGGACTTCTCTATAAGCAAACAGAAGGCATTGCAGTAGAAGGTCCCACTTTCGTTTAAGGGGGTCCTCTAAAGCACCTATCATGTTCTTCATGGTTCTGTTGAACCTTTCAACCAATCCATTGGTTTGTGGGTGGTAAGCGGTTGAGAACTTGTAAGTAACTCTACAGGTTTTCCACATGGCCTTCATGTAGTGGGACATAAAATGTGACCCCCTGTCAGAGGTTACTTCCTTAGGAAACCCAACCCTGGTAAAAATACCAAGGAGGGCCTTAGCCACAGCCGGAGCTGTAACAGTCCTCATAGGAATTGCCTCAGGATACCTAGTAGCATGGTCTACTACAACAAGCATAAACCTGTTGCCTGAGGAGGTTGGAGGATCAAGGGGACCAACAATGTCGATTCATACCCTCTCAAATGGGACTCCCACCACTGGGAGAGGCACTAAAGGTGCCACATTCTTAGCACCTACCTTACCAGAAGTCTGGCAGGTATGGCAGCTCCTGCAATATTTATCTACCTCAGCCCCCATCTTTGGCCAATAAAAGTAGAGAGAGAGCCTTTCCTTAGTCTTCTTGAAACTCAAGTGACCAGCCAAAGGAATCTCGTGGGCTAACTGCAAGAACTGTTGTCTGTTCTCTTGGGGAACTACAAGTCGTTTGTGGTCTCCAGGTTCAGACTCAGTTGGTTCACTGTAGAAGAGGCCATCTTCCCAGTGCAACCTGTATTTGCCAGGCTCTTGCCCTTCAGCCTGGGCTTCTGCCTGGTGGCGAAGACCTTCAAGAGTTGGACATTCCCTCTGTCCCTTCATGAAGTCTGCCCTGTTGGGTCCACCTTCTGCCAGTAAAGACTGCAGCTCAGGATGGTCAACAGGATCCAGATCTCCAATGAGTTCCTGGCCTTCCATTAGCTCTTCTTCAGAGTCTAACTCAACCACACAGGGTTGTACTACCCTCTCAGCCTCAGCTGGAGGGGGAGTTACGGATGTAACTTTGGGCTGCACTGAAGTGCTGGCTGCTGGTTTTGTTCTAGAAGAACTCGTAGTGACAGCAGCTGACAAATTCAGTGGAGCAGGAGTGGTATCTTTCTTCACCATCTCCTTGAGAGTACCTCTCATGATTCTCTCTCTTGCAGGTCGGGTTAGCTCCTGTAACCGTTTACTAGGAGGTCTGGGGGTATGAGACACAACTTCAAGAGTTTTTAAGTCGTTACCCAGCAGAACTCTTCCTGGTACCTCACTTTGTATGCTGACAGGTATCTTCACAGTCATGTCATTACACTGGATGAGAACTGGTAATTGGGGAAGCATTTGCACAGGCCCTCCAGCTAACTTGGTGAGGCGTTTGGGTGCCTTAGCAACATCCTCAGCCTGAAAAAAAGATTTATCCACCACAGTTATGCTGGCCCCAGTGTCCCTAATGGCAGGAGTCTCCTGACCATTCACCTGGACACTGTCCTTATAATACTCTTTAGTATTATCTGGGATAGAATTATAGACATCTAAATTCTGTTGTTCCCACAAACTCAGAGACACTAAAGAAACACTGGCTGAGACTCCAATGGGTTCATCAGCCAGTAATAGAAAGTTTCCACTTGCCATTTGTACTTCCTCCTCTGGAGCGAAGGCTAAGGAGACAAGCTGGACCCCTGAAGGTTTACCCTTACATCTGGGATCTCCTTTCACATGGTCAGTTGAGCCACAAACAAAGCATTTACCAAATGCTTTCTGGAATGGTGGCTTGTTCTGACCTACCTCTGGTTTGACACCAGGAGGTACACTATTCTGCTGTGGTTTTCCTTGTGGCTTACCCTTAAAGTTTTGTTTGGGGCCCTCTTTGGAATTTGGATTGTTCGAATTCTCTTTTGAGTCTTTTTTAGGCTGTTTTCCCTCATCCTTTTTCTGAGTTGACCCAGAGTCCTTGTGAGTAGCCCTGTTGGCAACCCACAAGTCAGCAGCCTTAGCCAGCTTCCTGGAATCTAATTCCTTTGAATCCGCCAAGTGCTGTCTAAGCTCAGGAGAACAGGCATCATAAATAGACTCCAACATAAAAAGATTCTTCATACCCTCATAAGTGTTCACCTTGTAACCCTTAATTTCAACCCTTCACTCACCCAGGTAGCCCAAGGGGTACCATCATGCATTTTGAGGGTTCTAAACCTCTTAAGATACTGGGAAGGGGTCTTCCCAAATCTAGCTATTAAAGCTAGCTTCACACTTTCATACTCTTTCCTATCCTCCTCCCCCAACTCCATTACCACATCAGTTGCAACAGGGGGAAGCCTAGAGAACAACCAGGTAAGTAAATCATTACCTGTGATGTTCTGGAGCCCATGATTGTACTCAAACAAACTCAGCCAATCCAACATATCCAACTTTGGTTCATACATACCAATTAATTCCTTAGGCATCTGGGGTATTTTGGGACTGGAGCTTCTAGAAGAGCCAGAGGGGAGAGAAGCAGTTTCAACAGACAACTTTTTCATCTCTAACTCATGCTTGAGTTCAATTTCTCTGAGCCTAAGAATTTGTTGCATTTCTTGGTGTTTCTGTTCAGTTTGAGCAGTGAGTCTTCTGAACTCCAAGTCAATTTTCATTTTTTCTAGTTCAAGGACTTGAGGACTTAGTGTAGGACCGGTTATAGGTCCAGTAGGTACAGCTGGTAAGGCAGATAGAGGAACAGGGGAGACAGTTTCACTAGCCTGCTCTTCTTCTTCAACCTCTTCATCACTATCATCAACACTTTGATTTAGATCAATACCATTACTGTTATCTACATTTGCTGGAGTATTTAGTTCCTCTGAACTATTACCCAGACTTTGGTTGTCCAGCAATCTTGTTATTAATTCTACTTTCTTGCCTTTTACAGAGAGATTCTCTTGTCTACAGAGAGCTCTTAAACCCTCGTAGGTTTCACCTGACAAGGACTCTTGACTGTAAACTTCCATAGCAGATTTGATTAGAAATTGCTTTTTAGTGCCAAACTTTGGGGATAGTTATCCTAAGTGTAGAAAAGCACTCTAAACTGTATACTCAATACTATAAATCCCACCGCTGTACACCAGTGTTAGGCAGAAACCTGTGCAGTTCCCTCTGGGACCACTGCAAAAGATTTAAGACTACAGGTGTTGCAGTAAACCCAATTGGTAGCAGTCTGCACCACCCAGATTTACCTGGTAGCTGTGGCTGAGCAGTCAGACTTCTCTCAAGAAGAGTTAGGCAGTATGTAGAGTATACAAAATAGGTCAATTCACACAATAGAACAAGTATACACTGATCAAAGCTTGGGTGTAAAGATATATAATTATTTATAGAAAAAGAACATATCTATGAAAACACACTGGCACTAATATGGCAAACAATTTCAAACACAATACTATGAGTATAATCAACCCTTCAACAATATTTAGACAACGTTAGGTTTCAAGAGGCACCACTTATTTGCAGACAGAGGTGAGTGCTTAACCTAACTGACACTCTAATATTTTTGTGAGAGGGAGAGAAAAAGACAGGGTACGAAACCAACTCAATACCAACAGTTCTATGAGATAGATGCAAGGCAAGTAAGGCAGGGTAAGCTGTATATCCTAAAGTTCAGAGGCCAGGCCCACTTGGAGAGGGGCAAGGCGAATTGTCCCAAGACAATACAGTGAAAATGCACTTCAAGTCTTTGTAGCAGCAATGTCTCAGAAAGGTTGGACCAGTAAAGAGAACAATGTTAAGAAGGGTCTGGAGGCACCCTATGGGTCCGGCAAGGATTTAAAACACCTTACCCTAACCGTGACTAGGGACGCCTGGCGGGAAACAGTACCTTAGTGTCCTGGAGCAGCTCCGGCGGAGGGCAGACGTTCCTGGTGGTGGATGCAAGGTCGAGGCTTTGCCTGAAGATGAGATTCTCCCGTCGTCGAGGAAAGTTGAAGATCGTTGCACCACCAGGGATGAGACCAGCCGCGGAGGCTCAGGCACAAGGCACCACCTTTTGGTCGCAAGGCAGGTAAGTGGTTATCCGGTTGCCGGGGTGCTGTACACGGGCAGTTCGACCACCCAGTCATCCTGGAAGCGAAGAAAAAGCAAGGGACTGGTTGTTCCCACCAGTCAAGGGAAGAAGACTCTCCAGCAGGGAGATCTCCTCTGTCGTCGGGAAGTGGTGAGTCGGTTCAGCAGGGCTCCACCGTAGGTGTCGTCGTGGCAGGTCGGCTCAGCTTCTCCCTCTTCGAATTCTTAGGTCCTGTGGCGACTTCTGAAGAACCAGTCCCAAAGACCCTGCTTTTTTGCAGAAAACCCCCATTCATTCAGCCTAGCTGTCACTCAAACATGCCAAGTGGTGAGCGGGGTGGCTCACCACTTGGGCCAATCACACCAGAGTGCGACCTGAGTTGGCAAGGCAACTCAGTCCAGGGTGCCTAAACCCCCTCCCACACCCCCTGTGGTAACCCAGACAGAATGGCACCACTCCGGAGGGCTTCTGAGTAGAAGCCCGCCAAAAGTGAACAAAGGGCTCAACCTTGGGTTTGGACTTACAGAGGCGAACACATACGCCATTTTAAAACCGAGTTCTGGCAGAAAATACCAACCGGTGAATTTATATTAATTTAATAAACCGGCGGTATGACCGAGGCTACATAGAAAAAGTATTAGCCTCGAACAATGGGAAAATCCCATAGGGAAATATTTGCGGTCGAATATTTCAAGTAGTATCCACTGCCACCAGCCAAAACTCGATCAGGGGGGACGGATTCGTGCCCCCTCGAACAACAGACCCCGAGGCAATCGAATTGCCCCGACCAGTACGTCCACATTAAGATGGTTTGTACTGGTTCTGTTGGGAATTTAGGTCTAGTAAAGCCAATGGTGACTTTACATGCCCTGGGAGACAGTCAGTCCCAGGGTATGGAGTCTATGGTGGGGGTCGTCTAAGACACCCCTGTGTTACGGCACAGAGGGTGCTGTGTAACACACATAGTAAAAACATATGAGACCTATGGGGTAAAAGACCCCATAGCCCAGAGAACACTGTAACATTCAAAGAAATATCACACATCATGTCCAAGAGTGAGGGAAAAAAGAGGCTCACTCTTGGCAGGAGGAAAAAAACAAACTCCAGAACTCCAGCAAAGCTGCTGGGGGACTCACTAGGTTAGGAAATTCAGCCTAAACAGAGAATTCTCCCTAACACATGTCAATTCATGGACTCTGTGATCGCAGAAAGGTGGAAGGGAAAAGTCACCCGATGTCATCAATGGATACGAAGGTCTGCAAGGTTTGTCCCCACCACCTGATTCCCTAGTATCCAGACCATGTCAATGCGTTAACTCTGTGATCGCAAAAACGTGGAAGGGAAAAGTCACATGATGTATCAATCGATACAAAGGTCTGCAAGGTAAGTCCCCACCACCCGATTCCCCACTGTCCATACCATGTCAATGCATGGACTCTGTGATCACAGAAAGGTGGAAGGGAAAAGTCATCTGATATCGTCAATTGATAGGAGGGTCTGCAAGGTTAGTCCCCACCACCTGATTCCCCTGTGTCCAGATCATGTCAATGCATGAATACTGTGATCAGAAAATGGTGGCAGGGAAAGATCACCTGATGTCGTCAATCGATACGAAGGTCTGCAAGGTTAAGTCCCTCCACCTGTTTATCCACTGTCCAGAACATGTCAATGCATGAACACTGAGATCACAGAAAGGTGGAAGGGAAAAGTCACATGATGTCATCAATTGATAGGAAGGTCTGCAAGGTAAGTCCCCACCACCTGATTCCCCATTGTCCATACCATGTCAATGCATGGACTCTGTGATCACAGAAAGGTGGAAGGGAAAAGTCACCTGATGTCGTCAATTGATAGGAGGGTCTGAAAGGTTAGTCCCCACCACCTGATTCCCCATTGTCCAGATCATGCCAATGCATGAATACTGTGATCAGAAAATGGTGGCAGGGAAAGATCACCTGATGTCGTCAATCGATACGAAGGTCTGCAAGGTTAATTCCCTCCACCTGTTTATCCACTTTCCAGAACATGTCAATGCATGAACACTGTGATCACAGAAAGGTGGAAAGGAAAAGGCACATGATGTCATCAATTGATAGGAAGGTCTGCAAGAAAGTGATCGCAGAAATGTGGAAGGGAAAAGTCACCCGATGTCATCAATGGATACAAAGGTCTGCAAGGTTAGTCCCCAGGAACTGATTCCCCTCTGTCCAGACCATGTCTGTGCATGGACTCTCTCATCACAGAAAGGTGAAAGAGAAAAGTCACCTGATGTCACCAATCAATACGAAGGTCCGCATGGTTAGTCCCCACCACCTGATTCCCCACTGTCCAGACCATGTCAATATATGGACTCTCTGATCACAGAAAGGTGGAAGGGAAAAGTCACATGCTGTCATCAATCGATACGAAGGTCCGCAAGGTTAGTCCTCACCACCTGATTCCCACTGTCCAGAACATGTCAATGCATGAACACTGTGATCGCAGAAAGGTGGGAGGAAAAGTCACCTGATGCCATCTATCGATACGAAGATCCACAGTATCCAGACCATGTCAGTGCGTTAACTCTGTGATAGCAAAAACGTGGAAGGGAAAAGTAACATAATGTCATCAATCGATACAAAGGTCTGCAAGGTTAGTCCCCACCAACCGATTCCCCACTGTCCAGACCATGTCAATGCATGGACTCTGTGATCACATAAAGGTGGAAAAAAGGTCACCTGATATCATCAATCAATATGAAGGTCCGCAAGGGTAGTCCCCACCACCTGATTCCCCACTGTCCAGACCATGTCAATGCATGGACTCTGTGATTGCAGAAAGGTGGAAGGGAAAAGTCACATGATGTCATCAATCGATACGAAGGTCCACAAGGTTAGTCCCCACCACCCGATTCCCCATTGTCCAGACCAAGTCAATGCATGGACTCTGTGATCGCAGAAATGTGGAAGGGAAAAGTTACATGATATCATAAATCGAAATGAAGGTCCACAAGGTTAGTCCACACCACCTGAATCTTCATTGTTCAGACCATGGCCCTCATTACAACACCATCAGTAACCAATGGCGCTATTAGCACCATGGTTTCTGCCGGTATTGTAACGAGTCTGCCAATGGTAAATGGGGAAATACCGCCCCATTCCAAGGTTGGCCTGGCGGTAATTCCCCATTTACCATTGGCCCTTCCCCATTCCCATTTTTGCCCCATAGGGCTTAATGGGACTGGGGAAGGCAGTAATTACGGTACCGCAAATTGCGGTACCGTAATTACCTTGAAAGTCCCTTGGCGGGTCCTTACTTTAACGGCTGGTCCAGACCAGATGTTAAGGTCGGGAGCCGCAACGTGACCTCGTAATCAGGCTTTAAGGGTTTAACAGCGCCGACACCTTTTACGGCGCCGTTAAACCCTTAACGCCAGGGTCCTAATGAGGGCCCATGTCTGGAGAGCCCAAGCCTCTCCAATTCAAACAGCAAGGAGCGGTGTAAAGTTGAGGTCTAGTCCTGTGGGGGAGGCTAATCTAGAATATGTCTGGAGAGCCCAAGCTTCTCCACTTCAAACAGCAAGGAGCGGTGTAAAGTTAAGGTCTATGTTAGGCAGAATCACCTGCAGTACCCTTTGAAAACACTACAGGTAATTAGGACTACAAGTGTAAGCACAATTTCACCTTTGGTACAAGCCCGTACTACACAGTAAAGTGGTAGGGATGGCTTAGCAGGACTGTGATGCATGGACTGTGATCGCAGAAAGGTGGAAGGGAAAAGTCACCTGATGTCATCAATTGATACGAAGGTCCACAAGGTTTATCCCCACCACCTGATTCCCCAGTGTACAGACCATGTCAATGCATGGACACTGTGATCGCAGAAAGGTGGAAGGGAAAAGTCACCCGATGTCATCAATGGATACAAAGGTCCGCCAGGTTAGCCCCCACCACCTGATGCCCCAGTCTCCCGACCATGTCAATGCATGCTCTGTGATCGCAGAACGGTGGAAGGGAAAACTCACATGCTGTCATCAATCGATACGGAGGTCCACAAGGTTAATCCCCACCACCTGATTCCCCAGTGTACAGAGCATGTCAATGCATGGACCCTGTGAGCGCAGAAAGGTTTGAAGGGAAAAGTCACCCGATGTCATCAATGGATACGAAGGTCTGCCAGGTTATCCCCCACCACCCGATTCCCCACTGTCCAGACCATGTCAATGCATGGACACTGTGATCGCAGAAAGGTTTGAAGGGAAAAGTCACCCGATGTCATCAATGGATACGAAGGTCCGCCAGGTTAGTCCCCACCACCTGACTCCCCACTGTCCAGACCATGTCAATGCATGAAATCTGTGATCGCAGAAAGGTGGAAGGGAAGAGTCACCTGATGTCATCAATCAATTTGAAGGTCCGCCAGGTTAGTCCCCAATACCTGATTCCCCACTGTCCAGACCATGTCAGTGCATGGACTCTCTGATCACAGAAAGGTGGAAGGGAAAAGTCACCTCATGTCATGAATTGATAGGAAGGTCTGCAAGGTTAGTCCCCACCACCTGATTCCCCAGTGTCCAGACCATGTCAATGCATGGACTCTGTGATCGCAGAAAGGGGGACGGAAAAAGTCACATGATGTCATCAATCGATACGCAGGTCCGCAAGGTTAGTCCCCACCACCTGATTCCCAACTGTGCAGACCATATCAATGCATGAACACTGTGATCGCAGAAACGTGAAAGAGAAAAGTCACATGATGTATCAATCGATACAAAGGTCAGCAAGGTAAGTCCCCACCACCTGATTCCCCACTGTCCAGACCATGTCAATGCATGGACACTGTGATCGCAGAAAGGTGGAAGGGAAAAGTCACCTGATGCCATCAATCGATACGAAGGTCTGCCAGGTTAGTCCCCAGCACCTGATTCCCCTCTGTCCAGACGATGTCTGTGCATGGACTCTCTGATCACAGAAAGGTGAAAGGGAAAAGTCACCTGATGTCACCAATCAATACGAAGGTCTGTAAGGTTAGCCCCCACCACCTGATTCCCCACTGTCCAGAATATGTCAATGCATGGACTCCGTGATCACAGAAAGGTGGAAGGGAAAAGTCACATGATGTCATCAATCGACAGGAAGGTCTGCAAGGTTAGTCCACAGCACCTGATTCCCCACTGTCCAGACCATGTCAATGCATGGACTCTGTGATTACAGAAAGGTGGAAGGGAAAAGTCACATGCTGCAATCAGTCGATACGAAGGTCCACAAAGTTAATGCCCACCACCTGATTCCCACCTGTTTAGACCATGTCAATGCATGTACTCTGTGATCGCAGAAAGGTGGAAGGGAAAATCACCTGATGTCATCAATCGATACGTAGATATGCAAGGTTAGTCCTCACCACCTGATTCCCACTGTCCAGAAGATGTTAATGCATGAACACTTTGATGGCAGAAACGTGGGAGGAAAAGTCACCTGATGTCATCAATCGATACAAAGATCCGCAAGGTTAGTCCCCACCACCTGATTCCCCAGTGTCTAGATCATGTCAATGCATGAACACTGTGATTGCAGAAAGGTGGAAGGGAAAAGTCACATGATGTCATCAATCGATACAAAGGTCTGCAAGGTTAGTCCCCACCAACCGATTCCCCACTGTCCAGACTGTTAAGACGGATTTCTGAACTCTGTCCTGGATGCGCAGAGGTTCAGAAGGCCAGCCTAGTTTCTTGGAACAGGGTAATCTCTGGACAAGCCAGACCAATCAAGGTAGCGATCGCGGCGGTCAAGACTAGGTCTCAAGAGGGGTGAGGGTGACTGAAAGCCCACAATGAGCACACAAAGCAAGAACACGTACAAATTACTCCAAACAGGTGTTATATCAAAAATATAGACACATTTATTTCAAGGCCTTTGTAATATTGACCATAGCAAAGAATCACAATAATACTCTCGTAAACCAACACATCACATTCAGAATAAAATATATATACAATACCAAAAGGGTCTAACGAGGGAGACGCACGAAATGCAGAGACCACCTAGATGGGGAGGAAAACAGGCAGTGCGAATATAAGTTAGACCCAGTCCGCCTTCAGAGGCACCTAACTAGAAGGAAGCCTGAGCCCTACGAAGAGTGGAGCCTTGTGCTCAAAAGTACCTGCACACGCTGGTGCCAATGGGCAAAAGGAAGTCTCTTCGAGGGAGTCAGGCAGTTCAGATCGGTCAACAAATGAAGAAGGACAAAGGTCCGCGACTCAAGCGCAACCTCCACTGTGGGCAGAAGCAGAGCGCGAGTACGGAAGGCGTGCTGTTTGACACAGCGGGGAAAAGCTATGGGCTACTGCAGGTGGGCGACCAGTTATTAGTCTTGCTACTCACCGGTCCCCGATGCAGGCAGACCCAGGCTTCTCCGCGTCAGTTTCAGTACTGGCAGGTTCAGATACGAGCAGGGGACGTCTCGTCGTTGTGTAGATTTCGCAGCAGCAGAAGGTGGAGTGGAAGATGTCCCGAACGCAATGAACCCGCACAGGTTGTTACCACAGCAGGGCAACGAAGCGGCTGTGTGTATTTCAGCCCAATGTACACTTCTCACTTCAGACCTGGGAACGCCAAGTGTACGAATCGTGTGAGAGTGGCAAGGACTCGTAATACAGCAGCAACCTGACGGCGGTTACAGAGCAAGACTCCTGGGTAGGCTGGTCAGTCCACTGGATGGCCCAGAGACACTTCCGAAGGCTTACATGCAGGAGATGGTGAAGATGCCGAGAATAGTTGTTCCCACTATTACAAAGGGTCGAAGTACCAGTACAGGCCTTCTCGTTCGATCAGAGGTAGAAAGGGCTTCACACAGCGACAGCAGTGCCGAGGGGCAGTCCTTCAGCGGGTCACCAGCGATTCCTCGGTTCAGCCTCTTAGTTGCAGGATACTTGGCTCCTTATCCTTCGTTTGTGAGAACTCAGGAGATCGACATGGTAGAGGTGTTTCCAGCCTCCTCTTATCCAGGTTTCCTTCGCGCCAAAACGGAGGGGACCCAATAGGAGATCTGCTCACAAAACACTCACACCATACGTGGACCTATCACGGACCACAGTGGTCCCAGGCATTCAAGATACACTAGACTCTCTGGCACCCAGGATGTGTATTGGGACCAGACATCCCAGCTCACATCCTGGAGGCGCACACCAGGCCTGTAGAAGCCTGCGAAAGCGTACGTGTTTTGCGGGAAAGTACATGCCCAAATAAGGAAGGCCCCGGGTCGGCTCGACCTGGGGAAGATGAAGGGGGCAAGACGGTCAGCGGACAGGACAAAGAGCCTCGTGGTCTGGCCATCTTGGAAGCCAGGCCACCCTTTTGGGCTAAACGCGGAACACGCGCTTAAACAGCCAAACGGAGCTCAAAATACAAAGAAACGACCGCTGCCACCAGTCCTGTCCGTGGTTCACTTGCACCGTTCGTTAACAATCCATGAGAGTATCTAGGGCCCCAAAAATGACTAGAGACCCAAGAGAGCAGTAATTTAGCTTACAGGGCTCTCTTGTGCCATGTTGCGTGAAAGCTGCAACATGAGCGAAAGAACTACGGAAAACAACGTTTCCTGGTACTAACTGTCTTAAGGGCATGTCAGTATCCCGTAAGAATGGAGCGAAAGCCCAGAGGAGTGCGGCAGAAGGCCGTGCTTCTCTGGCAAAGTCTAGATCAGGGTGTAAAACAACAGCAAAATGTTTAGGGGTTGCCACATGGAAGGAAAATTACCTACAATTAGAAATCTTTCCTAACACTCGCCCCTCCCAGACTATGGACAGGGGGAACTAATCCACCCCTGGATGGGTTTCTTGTTCAGGTCGGTTAAACATTCTGGACAACCCATCAGCATTGCTATGTTGGATACCTGGCCTATGCTCAATAGTGAAGTCAAAGCCTTGGAGACTTATCGACCACCTAAGCAACTTTGGATTCTCTCCCTTCATGTTCATCAGCCACTTTAAGGGCTTATGGTCAGTTTGCACAGTGAAGTGGGTCCCATAGAGGTAGGGCCCTAGCTTCTTTAGGGCCCACACAACAGAGAAACATTCTTTCTCTACCATGGACCATCTGAGCTCTCTGTCCTTAAACTGGCGACTGATGAAACCAATAGGGTGTTCCTTACCCTTCTCATCTATTTGCGATAGTACAGCTCCTATCCCAGTGTCAGAGGCGTCTGTCTGCACAACAAAAGGTCTTTGGTAATCAGGGGCCCTGAGGACAGGGGCCTGGCACAAGGATTCTTTTAAGCCATTGAAGGCCTTCTCACACTCGTCAGTCCAAGTTACCTTCTTGGGTTTCTTCGGAGTGGTGAGAGCAGTCAGAGGGGCAGCTATGGTGCCATAGTCTGCCATAAAGTTCTGATAGTACCCCGTGAGTCCTAAGAAGGCTCTCACTTGGGTCTGTGTAGTGGGGGTAGGCAAGTCTTGTACTGCTTGTACTTTACTGGGTAGAAGCTGTATCCTCCCTCCACCTACTTCATGTCCAAGGTAAACCACGGAGGCTTGTCCAATCTGGCATTTACTGGCCTTTATGGTCAAGTGGGCTTTCCGAAGAGCCTGTAGCACAATCCCGAGGTGTTTCACATGGTCTTCCCAGGTGGCACTGAAAACTGCTATATGGTCCAGATATGCAAGACAGAATTCATCCAACCCATTCAACACATGATTCACAAGCCGCTGGAAAGTGGCAGGTGCATTCTTCAAACCGAACGGCATTACCCGGAATTGGTAGAGCCCGTCTGGAGTGGAAAACACTGTCTTCTCCTTGACATGTTCTGCTAATGCTATTTGCCAATAGCCAGCAGTGAGGTCAAACGTGCTGAGGTACTTGGAGGCACCCAAGGTATCCACCAGCTCATCTGTTCGAGGCAAGGGGTGGGTGTCTGTCTTGGTAACAGCATTCAGAGCCCTGTAATCCATGCAGAACCTCAACTCAGAAGTGCCTGCCTTTGGAACCAAAACCACAGGGCTGGACCAAGGACTACTAGAGGGTTCAATCACCCCAAGATCTAACATTTTGTTGACCTCTGTCTTAATGTAAGACCGTACTTTGTCTGACATTCTGTACCCCCTACTTTTGGTAGGTACGCTGTCTCCTGTGTTTATGTCATGTTTGCACCAAGGTGTCAAACCAGGGGACTGCGAAAACAGGGGGGAAAACTGCTGAAGCAAACTTTTCACCTCCGCCTGCTGATCAGAAGTCAGGTGAGGGGCCACTCGGACACCCTCAACTGAGCTATCTGAAGGACCGCTTTGGAACAGGTCGGGGAGAGGTTCTGACTCCTCTTCCTGAATGTCTGAAGCTAGTAGCAGTGCTGCGATTTCGACTCTTGGGACAAAAGCCTTCAGTCTATTTACGTGGAACACTTCTGGAGCCTGTCCAGGCCTTCCAAGGTCTACTAAATAGTTAACCTCACCCAGGGGCTCCACCACTGTATAAGGGCCGGATCATTTATCCTGTAAAGCTCGAGGCCTTATGGGATTCATGATCAGGACTTGCTGACCAGGTGTAAAGTTGATGAGGGAAGCCTTCTGGTCGTACCAATGTTTCACCAGTGCGTGTCCTGCCTTCAATTTATCACTAGCCAGACCCATCAGAAGTACCATCCGTTTTCTGAGCCCCAACACATAGTCAACTACGTTGGTAGTTATAGGGGGAGTGGGCATCTCCCATCCCTCCTTGACTATGGCTAAGGGTCCCCGCACAGGGTGACCAAACAGAAGTTCGAAGGGGCTGAAGCCAACACCCTCCTGTGGTACCTCTCGGTAGGCAAACAGTAAGCATGGTAAAAGAAGATCCCATTTTCTTCTCTGGGGTTCTTCCAGAGCCCCGATCATGCTTTTTAACGTTCTGTTGAAACATTCCACCAGACCATTGGTCTGGGGGTGGTATGCAGAGGAGAACTTGTAGGTGACCCCACATTCTTTCCACATAGCCTGCATATACTTCGACATAAAGTTGCTGCCTCGATCCAACACAACTTCTTCAGGGAAGCCAACCCTAGTAAATATGACAAGTAACGCTTTTGCAACTGACTTGGCAGTTACAGTTTTCAATGGGATGACCTCAGGATATCTGGTTGCATGGTCGACCAGCACCAGGATAAACCTATTGCCTGAGGATGTTTGCGGGTCAAGTGGACCATCGATGTCGATCCCTACCCTTTCGAATGGTACTGCCACAACTGGGAGTGGTACCAATGGAGCTTGGATTGTCGAGCCAACCTTACCAGATAACTGGCAGGAGGCACAACTCCTGCAGTGACTTTCTACTTGCACCCCCATCTTGGGCCAGTAGAAGTGCATGGATAACCTTTGTTTGGTCCTTTTAATACCAAGGTGACCAGCAAGGGGCACTTCATGCGCCAACTGCAGGAGGAAGGGCCATACAGCAAGGGGAACCACCAACCTCCTATGGTCTCCTTCTGTAGACTCTGTGGGCTCACTATACAGGAGGCCACCTTCCCAATAAATCTGATGCGTCCCAGGAGGTTCACCCTCAAGCTGGGAGCAGGCCTGTCTCCTTAGGCCTTCCAGAGATGGGCACTCACGTTGGCCTCTACTGAATTCTTCCCGGTCAGGACCACCTTCTACTAACAAGTCTTTTAGTTCAGGATGGTCGTTGGGGTCAAATACTTCAGGTATCGCCGCCTCCTCGTCAGGTCTGGGCGATTGACCAACTTCCTCCACCGCAGTGGTAGGTGAGTTCGGGGGAATATTCTCTTTCCCTCGTTTTGGTTTTCGTACTCCTTTAGCCTTGGGTTTCCCCTTTGGCTGGGGCAGTGCAGTGGTCTTGGCCAGGACTGCCCGTGTTTGAGACCTTGTGCAGGGTCTGTCAGCCGTGTCTCCCACGAGCCCTAAAGCTCGGAGATCGCTGCCTAACAAGACCTTTCCCGGGACATTTCTCTGAATGCTCACTGGAATCCTGCCAGCTGTACCATTTAAAGTAAGATTTACAGGTATCACGGGAAACATGCGAGGTGGGCCGTCAGTCAACTTCGTGGGCATCAGAGTAGCTCTTGCAACTTCCTCTGAGTCTACCAAGGTAGAATCCACGACAGTTCGACTGCACCCACTATCCCTAAGAGCTGGAGTATCTACTCCATTGATCAGCACACTGTCCTTAAAGTAGTGCTTGGTATTATCTGGAATCCTAGCATATGCCTCAGCGACTTTAGGCTCCCAGGAACCCAGGGAAACTAAAACTACCTCAGCCTCTATCCCGCTGGGAAATGAGTCTGAGGAGAAGGATGCTCCTGTAATCTCTTCTTCCTCGTAGGAGGAGAAGGCCAGATTAGCGGAGTGGACCCCCAAAGGTCTAACCTTACACCGGGGATCCCCCTTCACGTGGTCAGTTGCTCCACAAGCAAAACAAGATCCATTGGGTCTGTTTACATAGGGAGGCTTATTGTAACCAGAGTTCTGTTTTGGAGGCTGACCTCCACTACCCTGTGAGTTCTCTTGTGTCTTACCCTTATTTTTCTTTTTGTGGCCCTTTTGAGAAGAAGATTTATCAGATTCCCCACCCTCTTTATCTTTGGACTTTTTCTCTTCCTCCTGCTTACCAGGATGAGTTTTGTCCTTATGGGACACTCGATGTGACACCCATAAGTCTGCTGAAATGGCAAGTTTCTTCAGATCGATTTCCTTAGAATCCGCCAAATGCTGCTTAAACTCCGGGGAAGAAGATGCAAAAATATGTTCCAGCATGACAAGACTTATCATGCCTTCAAAGGTAGAAACCTTATACCCTTCGACCCAGCCAGTCAAGTTTTTTAAAGATTCAGTGACACCTTCTTTTTTCTTATACTCTCTGAAACGTTTTAAATATTGGGCAGGAGTCTTTCCAAACTTTTAAATGAGAGTTTGCTTCAACATTGCAAAATCCGCTCGCTCAGCCTTCGACATTTCCATAATGGCACTGCAGCCAGAATGGGGCAGTCTGCTGAGTAACCAGGCAATTTTATCAGCATTGTCAACTTGTTGAACTTCGCATGCATACTCAAACGCATTCAGCCAGTCCATAATGTCATTCCGTTCCTCATACACACTGAGCAGATCTTTTGGAAACCGTGGATGAGAGGAGGCCCCAGACCCATGTCCAGGACCCTTGGATCCGTTGGCAACCTGAAGCTTGGCCAGTTCCAACTGGTGATCCCTGTCCTTCTGTTTTTCGGCCTGTTCGATTTTCAGTTTGGCCATGTTAAATTCAAGCTCCTTCTGCCTAAACAGCAGCTCTTGCTTCTTGAATTCAAGCATGGCCTCCCCATCAGAACTGGCAGAGGAAACATTAGACATCCCGTCCTCCCTGTCCTCATGGTCGCTATGGATCAGTGCGGCGGCAGAACCGTCGGTTCTGCCAGTGAGAGCAGCCCCACCTCCTTCCGCACTGTCCTCAGAAGTTATAGCGCTAATCTGTGCTTCTTGCCACGCCATGATTCTTTGGATCATTTCTATTTTCGTGCCTTGAGAGGAGACACCTCTCTCAGCACACATCTTTTTCAATGTTTCGGATCTAGAAGCATTTAAAGTTAACAAGGTACTTGTTTCCATACTGTTCGATAGGACTATGGCCTTTTAAAAGTTATGTTATGACAATTCACTACGTGTCCTGTTAGAAATAACCTGAAATGCCCTCGCCTGTGTGCAACACTGGATACCTTCAGTCGTATCCCACCGCTGTACACCAATTTGTTAAGACGGATTTCTGAACTCTGTCCTGGAGGCGCAGAGGTTCAGAAGGCCAGCCTAGTTTCTTGGAACAGGGTAACCTCTGGACAAGCCAGACCAATCAAGGTAGCGATCGCGTAAGTCAAGACTAGGTCTCAAGAGGGGTGAGGGTGACTGAAAGCCCACAATTAGCACACAAAGCAAGAACACGTACAAATTACTCCAAACAGGTGTTATATCAAAAATATAGACACATTTATTACAATATTGTTCGTTGTAATATTGACCATAGCAAAGAATCACAATAATACTCTCGTAAACCAACACATCACAATCAGAATACAATATATATACAATACCAAAAGGGTCTAACGAGGGAGACGCACGAAATGCAGACCACCTAGATGGGGAGGAAAACAGGCAGTGCGAATATAAGTTAGACCCAGTCCGCCTTTAGAGGCACCTAACTAGAAAGATGTCTGAGCCCTACGAAGAGTGGAGCCTTGTGCTCAAAAGTACCTGCACACGCTGGTGCCAACGGGCAAAAGGAAGTCTCTTCGAGGGAGTTAGGCAAATCAGATCGGTGAACAAATGAAGGACAAAGGTCCGCGACTCAAGTGCAACCTCCACTGTGGGCAGAAGCAGAGCGCGAGTACGGAAGACGTGCTGTTTGACACAGCAGGGAAAAGCTATGGGCACAGGTGGGCGACCAGTTCCTAGTGTTGCTACTCACCGGTCCCCGATGCAGGCAGACCCAGGCTTCTCCGCGTCAGTTTCAGTACTGGCAGGTTCAGATACGAGCAGGGGACGTCTCGCCGTTGTGTAGATTCCGCAGCAGCAGAAGGTGGAGTGGAAGATGTCCCGATCGCAATGAACCCGCACAGGTTGTTACCACAGCAGGGCAACGAAGCGGCTGTGTGTATTTCAGCCCAATGTACACTTCTCACTTCAGACCTGGGAACGCCAAGTGTACGAATCGTGTGAGCGTGGCAAGGACTCGTAATACAGCAGCAACCTGACGCCGGTTACAGAGCAAGACTCCTGGGTAGGCTGGTCAGTCCACTGGATGGCCCAGAGACACTTCCGAAGGCTTACGTGCAGGAGATGGTGAAGATGCCGAGAATAGTTGTTCCCACTATTCCAAAGGGTCGAAGTACCAGTACAGGCCTTCTTGTTCGATCAGAGGTAGAAAGGGCTTCACACAGCGACAGCAGTGCCGAGGGGCAGTCCTTCAGCGGGTCACCAGCGATTCCTCGGTTCAGCCTCTTAGTTGCAGGATACTTGGCTCCTTATCCTTCGTTCGTGAGAGCTCAGGAGATCAACATGGTAGAGGTGTTTCCAGCCTCCTCTTATCCAGGTTTCCTTTGCGCCAAAACAGAGAGGACCCAATAGGAGATCTGCTCACAAAACACTCACACCATACGTGGACCTATCACGGACCACGGTGGTCCCAGGCATTCAAGATACACTAGACTCTCTGGCACCCAGGATGTGTATTGGGACCAGACATCCCAGCCCACATCCTGGAGGCGCACACCTGGCCTGTAGAAGCCCGCGAAAGCGCACATGTTTTGCGGGAAAGTACATGCCCAAATAAGGAAGGCCCCGGGTCGGCTCGGCCTGGGGAAGATGAAGGGGGGAAGACGGTCAGCGGACAAGACAAAGAGCCTCGTGGTCTGGCCATCTTGGAAGCCAGGTCACCCTTTTGGGCTAAACGCGGAACACGCGCTTAAACAGCCAAACGGAGCTCAAAATACAAAGAAACGATCGCTGCCACCAGTCCCGTCCGTGGTTCACTTGCACCGTTCGTTAACAATCCATGAGAGTATCTAGGGCCCCAAAAATGACTAGAGACCCAAGAGAGCAGTAATTTAGCTTACAGGGCTCTCTTGTGCCATGTTGCGCGAAAGCTGCAACATGAGTGAAAGAACTACGGAAAATAACGTTTCCCAGTACTGACTGTCTTAAGGGCATGTCAGTATCCCCGTAAGAATGGAGCGAAAGCCTAGAGGAGTGCGGCAGAAGGCCGTGCTTCTCTGGCAAATTCTAGATCAGGGTGTAAAACAACAGCAAAAAGTTTAGGGGTTGCCACATGGAAGGAAAATTACCTACAATTAGAAATCTTTCCTAACACAGACCATGTCAATGCATGGACTCTGTGATCACAGAAAGGTGGAAAAAAGGTCACCTGATGTCATCAATCCATATGAAGGTCCGCAAGGGTAGTCCCCACCACCTGATTCCCCACTGTCCTGACCATGTCAATGCATGGACACTGTGATTGCAGAAAGGTGGAAGGGAAAAGTCACATGCTGTCATCAATCGATACAAAGGTCCGCAAGGTTAGTCCCACCACCTGATTCCCCAGTGCCCAGACCATGTCAATGCATGGACTCTGTGATCACAGAAAGGTGGAAGCGAAAAGTCACATGATGTCATCAATCGATACAAAGGTCCGCAAGGTTAGTCCCCACCACCTGATTCCCAACTGTGCAGACCATGTCAATGTATGGACTCTGTGATCGCAGAAAGGTGGAAGGGAAAAGTCACATGATGTATCAATCGATACAAAGGTCTGCAAGGTAAGTCCCCACCACCTGATTCCCCACTGTCCAGACCATGTCAATGCATGGACTCTGTGATCGCAGAAAGGTGGAAGGGAAAAGTCACATGATGTCATCAATCGATAGGAAGGTCTGCAAGGTTAGTCCCCAGCACCTGATTCCCCTCTGTCCAGACCATGTCAATGCATTACTGTGATCACAGAAAGATGGAAGGGAAAAGTCACATGATGTCATCAATCGATACGAAGGTCTGCAAGGTTAGCCCCCACCACCTGATTCCCCACTGTCCAGACCATGTCAATGCATTACTGTGATCACAGAAAGATGGAAGGGAAAAGTCACATGATGTCATCAATCGATAGGAAGGTCTGCAAGGTTAGTCCCCAGCACCTGATTCCCCTCTGTCCAGACCATGTCTGTGCGGCACAACGTAATTTCATCGCCAGATGTTTTTTCGTGGGGTTTTTTGCCGTGGATTTTTTTTTGAAAAAAATCCTCGAATTTTTTTGGGGGAGTGGGTTCAAAAATTTATATAAATTAGGTGTGGGTGTACGGGGATATAAAAATAATTAAAGGGGATGGGGATATGGGGGGCTAACCCCCCCCAAAAAAAGAAAATACATTCAATTATTTTTTTCTAAAAAAAATCTGCGGTAAAAAACCCTGCGATGAAACAGCAGGTGATGAAATCACATGGAACCGTCTGTGCATGGACTCTCTGATCACAGAAAGGTGGAAAGGAAAAATTACATGCTGTCAAAAATCGATAAAAAAAAGGTCCGCAAGGTTAGTCCCCACCACCTGATTCCCACCAGTTCAGACCATGTCTGTGCATGGATTCTGTGATCGCAAAAAGGTAGAAGGGAAAATCACATGATGTCATCAATCGATACGTAGATATGCAAGGTTAGTCCTCACCACCTGATTCTCACTGTCCAGAACATGTCAATGCATGAACACTGTGATCGCAAAAAGGTGGGAGGAAAAGTCACCTGATGTCATCAATCGATACAAAGGTCTGCAAGGTTAGTCCCCACCACCTGATTCCCCAGTGTCCAGACCATGTCAATGCATGGACTCTGTGATCGCAGAAAGGTGGAAAGGAAAAGTCACATGATGTCATCAATCGATATGAAGGTCCACAAGGTTAGTCCATAACACATGATTCCCCAGTGTCCAGACCATGTCAATGCATGGACTCTGTGATCGCAGAAAGGTGGAAGGGAAAAGTCACATGATGTCATCAAATGATACGAAAGTCCACAAGGTTAGTCCCCACCTCCCGATTCCCCATTGTCCAGACCAAGTCAATGCATGGACTCTGTGATCGCAGAAAGGTGGAAGGGAAAAGTCACATGATGTCATCAATCGATACGTAGATATGCAAGGTTAGTCCTCACCACCTGATTCTCACTGTCCAGAACATGTCAATGCATGGACTCTGTGATCGCAGAAAGGTGGGAGGAAAAGTCACCTGATGTCATCAATCAATATGAAGGTCCGCAACGGTAGTCCCCACCACCTGATTCCCCAGTGTCCAGACCATGTCAATGCATGGACTCTGTGATCGCAGAAAGGTGGAAGGGAAAAGTCACATGCTGTCTTCAATCGATACAAAGGTCTGCAAGGTTAGTCCCCACCACCTGATTCCCCAGTGTCCAGACCATGTCAATGCATGGACTCTGTGATCGCAGAAAGGTGGAAAGGAAAAGTCACATGATGTCATCAATTGATATGAAGGTCCACAAGGTTAGTCCATAACACCTGATTCCCCAGTGTCCAGACCATGTCAATGCATGGACTCTGTGATTGCAGAAAGGTGGAAGGGAAAAGTCACATGATGTCATCAAATGATACGAAGGTCCACAAGGTTAGTCCCCACCTCCCGATTCCCCATTGTCCAGACCAAGTCAATGCATGGACACTGTGATTGCAGAAAGGTGGAAGGGAAAAGTCACATGCTGTCATCAATCGATACAAAGGTCCGCAAGGTTAGTCCCCACCACCTGATTCTCCAGTGCCCAGACCATGTCAATGCATGGACTCTGTGATCGCAGAAAGGTGGAAGGGAAAAGTCACATGATGTCATCAATTGATACGAAGGTCCACAAGGTTAGTCCCCACCACCTGATTCCCCAGTGCCCAGACCATGTCAATGCATGGACTCTGTGATCGCAGAAAGGTGGAAGGGAAAAGTCACATGATGTCATCAATTGATACGAAGGTCCACAAGGTTAGTCCCCACCACCTGATTTTGCATTGTCCAGACAAGGTCAATGCATGGACTCCGTGATCGCAGAAAGGTGGAAGCGAAAAGTCACATGATGTCATCAATCGATACAAAGGTCCGCAAGGTTAGTCCCCATCACCTGATTCCCAACTGTGCAGACCATGTCAATGTATGGACTCTGTGATCGCAGAAAGGTGGAAGGGAAAAGTCACATGATGTATCAATCGATACAAAGGTCTGCAAGGTAAGTCCCCACCACCTGATTCCCCACTGTCCAGACCATGTCAATGCATGGACTCTGTGATCGCAGAAAGGTGGAAGGGAAAAGTCACATGATGTCATCAATCGATAGGAAGGTCTGCAAGGTTAGTCCCCAGCACCTGATTCCCCTCTGTCCAGACCATGTCAATGCATTACTGTGATCACAGAAAGATGGAAGGGAAAAGTCACATGATGTCATCAATCGATACGAAGGTCTGCAAGGTTAGCCCCCACCACCTGATTCCCCACTGTCCAGACCATGTCAATGCATTACTGTGATCACAGAAAGATGGAAGGGAAAAGTCACATGATGTCATCAATCGATAGGAAGGTCTGCAAGGTTAGTCCCCAGCACCTGATTCCCCTCTGTCCAGACCATGTCTGTGCGGCACAACGTAATTTCATCGCCAGATGTTTTTTCGTGGGGTTTTTTGCCGTGGATTTTTTTTTGAAAAAAATCCTCGAATTTTTTTGGGGGAGTGGGTTCAAAAATTTATATAAATTAGGTGTGGGTGTACGGGGATATAAAAATAATTAAAGGGGATGGGGATATGGGGGGCTAACCCCCCCCAAAAAAAGAAAATACATTCAATTATTTTTTTCTAAAAAAAATCTGCGGTAAAAAACCCTGCGATGAAACAGCAGGTGATGAAATCACATGGAACCGTCTGTGCATGGACTCTCTGATCACAGAAAGGTGGAAAGGAAAAATTACATGCTGTCAAAAATCGATAAAAAAAAGGTCCGCAAGGTTAGTCCCCACCACCTGATTCCCACCAGTTCAGACCATGTCTGTGCATGGATTCTGTGATCGCAAAAAGGTAGAAGGGAAAATCACATGATGTCATCAATCGATACGTAGATATGCAAGGTTAGTCCTCACCACCTGATTCTCACTGTCCAGAACATGTCAATGCATGAACACTGTGATCGCAAAAAGGTGGGAGGAAAAGTCACCTGATGTCATCAATCGATACAAAGGTCTGCAAGGTTAGTCCCCACCACCTGATTCCCCAGTGTCCAGACCATGTCAATGCATGGACTCTGTGATCGCAGAAAGGTGGAAAGGAAAAGTCACATGATGTCAGCAATCGATATGAAGGTCCACAAGGTTAGTCCATAACACATGATTCCCCAGTGTCCAGACCATGTCAATGCATGGACTCTGTGATCGCAGAAAGGTGGAAGGGAAAAGTCACATGATGTCATCAAATGATACGAAAGTCCACAAGGTTAGTCCCCACCTCCCGATTCCCCATTGTCCAGACCAAGTCAATGCATGGACTCTGTGATCGCAGAAAGGTGGAAGGGAAAAGTCACATGATGTCATCAATCGATACGTAGATATGCAAGGTTAGTCCTCACCACCTGATTCTCACTGTCCAGAACATGTCAATGCATGGACTCTGTGATCGCAGAAAGGTGGGAGGAAAAGTCACCTGATGTCATCAATCAATATGAAGGTCCGCAACGGTAGTCCCCACCACCTGATTCCCCAGTGTCCAGACCATGTCAATGCATGGACTCTGTGATCGCAGAAAGGTGGAAGGGAAAAGTCACATGCTGTCATCAATCGATACAAAGGTCTGCAAGGTTAGTCCCCACC
Source organism: Ambystoma mexicanum (assembly GCF_040938575.1). Taxonomy (NCBI): domain Eukaryota; kingdom Metazoa; phylum Chordata; class Amphibia; order Caudata; family Ambystomatidae; genus Ambystoma; species Ambystoma mexicanum. The sequence goes on from NC_090932.1 coordinate 239,803, forward strand.
ACCTGATTCCCCAGTGTCCAGACCATGTCAATGCATGGACTCTGTGATCGCAGAAAGGTGGAAAGGAAAAGTCACATGATGTCATCAATTGATATGAAGGTCCACAAGGTTAGTCCATAACACCTGATTCCCCAGTGTCCAGACCATGTCAATGCATGGACTCTGTGATTGCAGAAAGGTGGAAGGGAAAAGTCACATGATGTCATCAAATGATACGAAGGTCCACAAGGTTAGTCCCCACCTCCCGATTCCCCATTGTCCAGACCAAGTCAATGCATGGACACTGTGATTGCAGAAAGGTGGAAGGGAAAAGTCACATGCTGTCATCAATCGATACAAAGGTCCGCAAGGTTAGTCCCCACCACCTGATTCCCCAGTGCCCAGACCATGTCAATGCATGGACTCTGTGATCGCAGAAAGGTGGAAGGGAAAAGTCACATGATGTCATCAATTGATACGAAGGTCCACAAGGTTAGTCCCCACCACCTGATTCCCCAGTGCCCAGACCATGTCAATGCATGGACTCTGTGATCGCAGAAAGGTGGAAGGGAAAAGTCACATGATGTCATCAATTGATACGAAGGTCCACAAGGTTAGTCCCCACCACCTGATTTTGCATTGTCCAGACAAGGTCAATGCATGGACTCCGTGATCGCAGAAAGGTGGAAGCGAAAAGTCACATGATGTCATCAATCGATACAAAGGTCCGCAAGGTTAGTCCCCATCACCTGATTCCCAACTGTGCAGACCATGTCAATGTATGGACTCTGTGATCGCAGAAAGGTGGAAGGGAAAAGTCACATGATGTATCAATCGATACAAAGGTCTGAAAGGTAAGTCCCCACCACCTGATTCCCCACTGTCCAGACCATGTCAATGCATGGACTCTGTGATCGCAGAAAGGTGGAAGGGAAAAGTCACATGATGTCATCAATCGATAGGAAGGTCTGCAAGGTTAGTCCCCAGCACCTGATTCCCCTCTGTCCAGACCATGTCAATGCATTACTGTGATCACAGAAAGATGGAAGGGAAAAGTCACATGATGTCATCAATCGATACGAAGGTCTGCAAGGTTAGCCCCCACCACCTGATTCCCCACTGTCCAGACCATGTCAATGCATTACTGTGATCACAGAAAGATGGAAGGGAAAAGTCACATGATGTCATCAATCGATAGGAAGGTCTGCAAGGTTAGTCCCCAGCACCTGATTCCCCTCTGTCCAGACCATGTCTGTGCGGCACAACGTAATTTCATCGCCAGATGTTTTTTCGTGGGGTTTTTTGCCGTGGATTTTTTTTTGAAAAAAATCCTCGAATTTTTTTGGGGGAGTGGGTTCAAAAATTTATATAAATTAGGTGTGGGTGTACGGGGATATAAAAATAATTAAAGGGGATGGGGATATGGGGGGCTAACCCCCCCAAAAAAAGAAAATACATTCAATTATTTTTTTCTAAAAAAAATCTGCGGTAAAAAACCCTGCGATGAAACAGCAGGTGATGAAATCACATGGAACCGTCTGTGCATGGACTCTCTGATCATAGAAAGGTGGAAAGGAAAAATTACATGCTGTCAAAAATCGATAAAAAAAAGGTCCGCAAGGTTAGTCCCCACCACCTGATTCCCACCAGTTCAGACCATGTCTGTGCATGGATTCTGTGATCGCAAAAAGGTAGAAGGGAAAATCACATGATGTCATCAATCGATACGTAGATATGCAAGGTTAGTCCTCAACACCTGATTCTCACTGTCCAGAACATGTCAATGCATGAACACTGTGATCGCAAAAAGGTGGGAGGAAAAGTCACCTGATGTCATCAATCGATACAAAGGTCTGCAAGGTTAGTCCCCACCACCTGATTCCCCAGTGTCCAGACCATGTCAATGCATGGACTCTGTGATCGCAGAAAGGTGGAAAGGAAAAGTCACATGATGTCATCAATCGATATGAAGGTCCACAAGGTTAGTCCATAACACATGATTCCCCAGTGTCCAGACCATGTCAATGCATGGACTCTGTGATCGCAGAAAGGTGGAAGGGAAAAGTCACATGATGTCATCAAATGATACGAAAGTCCACAAGGTTAGTCCCCACCTCCCGATTCCCCATTGTCCAGACCAAGTCAATGCATGGACTCTGTGATCGCAGAAAGGTGGAAGGGAAAAGTCACATGATGTCATCAATCGATACGTAGATATGCAAGGTTAGTCCTCACCACCTGATTCTCACTGTCCAGAACATGTCAATGCATGGACTCTGTGATCGCAGAAAGGTGGGAGGAAAAGTCACCTGATGTCATCAATCAATATGAAGGTCCGCAACGGTAGTCCCCACCACCTGATTCCCCACTGTCCAGACCATGTCAATGCATGGACTCTGTGATCGCAGAAAGGTGGAAGGGAAAAGTCACATGCTGTCATCAATCGATACAAAGGTCTGCAAGGTTAGTCCCCACCACCTGATTCCCCAGTGTCCAGACCATGTCAATGCATGGACTCTGTGATCGCAGAAAGGTGGAAAGGAAAAGTCACATGATGTCATCAATTGATATGAAGGTCCACAAGGTTAGTCCATAACACCTGATTCCCCAGTGTCCAGACCATGTCAATGCATGGACTCTGTGATTGCAGAAAGGTGGAAGGGAAAAGTCACATGATGTCATCAAATGATACGAAGGTCCACAAGGTTAGTCCCCACCTCCCGATTCCCCATTGTCCAGACCAAGTCAATGCATGGACTCTGTGATCGCAGAAAGGTGGAAGGGAAAAGTCACATGATGTCATCAATCGATATTAAGGTCCACAAGGTTAGTCCACACCACCTGATTCTCCATTGTGCAGACCATGTCTGGACAGCCCAAGCCTCTCCATTTCAAACAGCAAGGAGTGGTGTAAAGTTGAGGTTTACTCCTGTGGGGGAGTCTAATCTAGATTATGTTTGGAGAGCCCAAGCCTCTCCACTTCAAACAGCAAGGAGCGGTGTAAAGTAGAGGTCTATGTTAGGCAGACTCAACGGCAGCACCCTTTGGGAACACTACAGGTAATTAGGACTACAAGTGTAAGCACAATTTCACCTTTGGTACAAGCCCGTACTACACAGTAAAGTGGTAGCGATGGCTGAGCAGGCTGCGACTATGCATCTCCTTATGATTGATAAGTCTTTCTTGAGCTCTTGTGATGCTGTTCGTTCTGCTTAATGTCTTAATATGTTGTTTCTATTTATGCCCGCAATAATGTCTATCTTCTGTTTTCTTCCCTTAGCTGGACACGCAGCCTCAATGCAGCTGTAAGACGCGAGACGCTCCGGATGGAAGATGGATGCTACCGCAATGTTCGACAGCAGGTAAGTGATGGTTTAAGGAAAAGCGCGAAGTATGGCGAAGCGCAACCTTAAACTGACTGTTTTATTGATGTCTAACCTTGTCTTCTGTTTTTCCTTGTAGGCGCTGCTGTTGACGATGGAGCGTGTCATGCTGCGGTGCTAAGATGAGGATTTTCGGCATTCCAGAAAGTGTAAAGATGAATACTTGGTTCGCCAAAGAGATGTACAGGTCAGTACAGCTTCCCCCAGTTGGTAAGTATGCTGGCAGGAAGCAGGATGTCCAGGAAGCAGGATCTTCAAAGGTAAGTCTGACCTCAGGCGACGGTGAGCGTTACGCTGCATGCAAGGGAAGAAGTAGCTTTGATATTGCTGCTGGAATGAGGGAGATTACTCCTGAGTGGTTCTTGACTCATGGTTCTCTGGGTATCACTACTGTGATGAGGGAGATTACTCCTGAGTGGTGCTTGACTCTTGGTTCTCTGGGTATTACTGCTGTGACGAGGGAGATTACTCCTGAGTGGTGCTTCACTCTTGGTTCTCTGGGTATTACTGCTGTGATGAGGGAGATTACTCCTGAGTGGTTCTTGACTCTTGGTTCTCTGCGTATCACTACTGTGACAAGGGAGATTACTCCTGAGTGGTGCTTGACTCTTGGTTCTCTGGGTATCACTGCTGTGTAAAGGGAGATTACTCCTGAGTGGTGCTTGACTCTTGGTTCTGTGGGTATCACTACTGTAATGAGGGAGATTACTCCCGAGTGCTTCTTTACACTTAGTTCTCTGGATATCACTACTGTGATGAAGGAGATTACTCCTGAGTGGTGCTTGACTCTTGGTTCTGTGGGTATCACTACTGTAATGAGGGAGATTACTCCCGAGTGCTTCTTTACACTTAGTTCTCTGGATATCACTACTGTGATGAAGGAGATTACTCCTGAGTGGTGCTTGACTCTTGGTTCTGTGGGTATCACTACTGTGATGAGGGAGATTACTTTGAGTGGTGCTTGACTCTTGGTTCTCTGGGTATCACTGCTGTGACAAGGGAGATTACTCCATAGTTATCTGGGTATCACTACTGTAATGAGGGAGATTACTCCCGAGTGCTTCTTGACACTTACTTCTCTGGGTATCACTACTATGATGAGAGAGATTACTCCCGAGTGCTTCTTGACACTTAGTTCTCTGGGTATCACTGCTTTGATGAGGCAGATTACTTCCGAGTGGTTCTTGACTCTTGGTTCTCTGGGTATCACTGCTGTGTAAAGGGAGATTACTCCTTAGTTCTCTGGGTATCACTACTGTAATGAGGGAGATTACTCCTGAGTGCTTCCTGGCTCTTGGTTCTCTGGGTATCACTACTGTGATGAGGGAGAATACTCCCGACTGCCTCTTGACACTTAGTTCTCTGGGTATCACTGCTGTGATGAAGGAGATTACTACAGAGTGCTTCTTGACTCTTGGTTCTCTGGGTACCACTGCTGTGACAAGGGAGATTACTCCTGAGTGGTGCTTGACTCTTGGTTCTCTGGGTATCACTGCTGTAAAAAGGGAGATTACTCCTTAGTTCTCTGGGTATCACTACTGTAATGAGGGAGATTACTCCTGAGTGCTTCCTGGCTCTTGGTTCTCTGGGTATCACTACTGTGATGAGGGAGAATACTCCCGACTGCCTCTTGACACTTAGTTCTCTGGGTATCACTGCTGTGATGAAGGAGATTACTACAGAGTGCTTCTTGACTCTTGGTTCTCTGGGTACCACTGCTGTGACAAGGGAGATTACTCCCGAGGGCTTCTTGACACTTAGTTCTCTGGGTATCACTACTGTGATGACGGAGATTACTCCTGAGTGCTTCTTGACACTTAGTTGTCTGGGTATCACTGCTGTGACAAGGGGGATTACTCCTGAGTTGTGCTTTACTCTTGGTTCTCTGGGTATCCCTGCTGTGACAAGGGATATTACTCCTGAGTGGTGCTTGACTCTTGGTTCTCTGGGTATCACTGCAGTGACAAGGGAGATTACTACTGAGTGGTGCTTGACTCTTGGTTCCATGGGTATCACTACTGTGATGAGGAAGATTACGCCAGAGGGCTTCTTCAGCATCAGTAGCTTTGATATTGCTACTGGAATGAGGGAGATGACTCACGAGTGCTTCTTGACTCTTGGTTCTCTGGGAATCACTTCTGTGAAAAGGGAGATTACTCCTTAGTTCTCTTGGTATCACTACTGTGATGAGGGAGATTACTCCCGAGTGCTTCTTGACTCTTGGTTCTCTGCATATCACTACTGTGACAAGGGAGATTTCTCCCGAGTGCTCCTTGACTCTTGGTTCTCTGGGTATCACTTCTATGAAAAGGAAGATTACTTCTTAGTTCTCTGGGTATCACTAGTGTAATGAGGGATATTACTCCCAAGTGCTTCTTGACACTTAATTCTCTGGGTATCACTACTGTGATGAGGGAGATTACTCCTGAGTGGTTCTTGACTCTTGGTTCTCTGGGTATCACTACTGTGATGCGGGAGATTACTCCCGAGTGCTTCTTGACTCTTGGTTCTCTGGGTATCACTACTGTGACAAGGGAGATTTCTCCTGAGTGCTCCTTGACTCTTGGTTCTCTGGGTATCACTACTGTGACAAGGGAGATTTCTGCCGAGTGCTCCTTGACTCTTGGTTCTCTGGGTATCACTTCTATGAAAAGGAAGATTACTTCTTAGTTCTCTGGCTATCACTACTGTGATGAGGGAGATTACTCCTGAGTGGTTCTTGACTCTTGGTTCTCTGGGTATCACTGTTGTGATGAGGTAGATTACTCCTGAGTGGTTCTTGACTCTTGGTTCTCTGGGTATTACTGTTGTGACAAGGGAGATTACTCCTGAGTGGTGCTTGACCCTTGGTTCTCTAGGTATTACTGCTGTGAATTGCTGTCACAGGTACTGTCAGCACTAAGCCCACATACATGGCAAGCAACAACAGGATCTGTGAGCTAACACTCTTGATGGTATTGTATAAGGTAACTTAAAGACAATACTCACAAGGATGAGAAAAACCACCTGAAATGTCAGCGAAACACATGAACACTGTTGATCAAACAGGGAACCAGAAAGGCTATACCAGCAGAGGGAGGATAACTGAATACATTAGACTCCTGACAAGGGACAAGTAGGAATAGTGAAAACAGAATAGTGAGGAAAGCATAGGCATTGACACAGGAGCTGGCTACAATAGCACACCACACCTAACAATCAATAGGCAACAAAGGGAGAAGTGCAAGGGAAAACCTGGAACAGACTCCAAGAGAAAGTAAAGGACTAGGAGCAGGAAAACGAAATTATAAGGGCAAAACCTCCTCTCCCCACCTAGGGAAGGAAAGGCGAACTGGGACAACATACTAAATCTATAAATGAGGGGTGACTAAAGGATCAAGACATCACTGCTGAATAGGGCAAAGTCAAAGGAATAAAGAACACAGACAAACTGGCTGCACATAAAAAGGAAATCACTGGAAAGTGCTGACTGCAAAACAGAGGAAGACAGAAAGGGAATCCAGGAAGCTGAAATTACTAATAAGCACATTAAACTCGGAATCCAGGGAAAAGGGAACAAGAAATTAGAAACTAGGAATTAGACACTAAGCTAAGAACCAGGAACAAGGGACCAGTCACAAAGAAGAACACTGCATCAATGGCCAGTGATGGACTGAGGCAAACAGAGGTCTTTAAACCTGCTTAACGAGCACATGCCTCAGGTGTGCTGTTGGCTGCACCTGCAGCCACAGGTGTTGCCTATCCTCCACCCAGCCTTGTCCTGCAAGGGTGGAGATAAAGCAGGGCGCCAGGCATTCTGGGAAGCATAGTCTTTTGATTAAAGCAGCATACTGGCTGGCAAAAACCTGGAATGGATCAGGAATGGAAGTAGTATGGAAAATAAGGATTTAGCACTCCCAATTCACCACATCACTGTTGCATGAGGTTTGGAAGGCAAGTCCAGTAGGGAATAAACCCCATATCAGGCCTCCAAATGGCGGGAACAGGAGTGAAGGGAGCGAATTGTGACAAAGAATAGATCTAATAATTAGAAGTAGAGCAATACTTCACCCACTGATGTTCTGCCTTGTGAAGTTGGGCCTGAGTGCAGTTAAAGTGGAGGAGAACCAAGGACGAGAAGGTCTACCTCTAAGGGTAATTCAATGAAAAGGAGCAAAGTGGTCCAGAGCAGAAATGATAGCCGTGTGGCAAGTGTCGATATTGGATGAAGTATCAGTATGAGAACAGGAGGAGAGGTATCAGTGAGAGCAGAGATGTCCAGATTACAGAGATTATGTCAAAAAGACTGTGGAGCAGAAGAGGTAGAATGAGAGCAAGAAAAAAGAGATGAAGAAGAAACCAGAAAGTGATTAACAGATGTGATATCTAAAATGTGAACAGTGTCAGTGGAACAAGATCAAAGGAAACAAAAACACGATCAAGAACCCCGCCTTTCGAGTGTGTGGGAGGAGAAGGAATAAGATTAAGATTATAGATTGAGACAAGAAAAACTAAAAGAAATACAAAAGAGTTCACAGCGGATAAATGAATATTAAAAGGCCAGCGAGGATAACAGAGGAAGCAAGAGGGGAAACTAGCGAAAGAAGAGAAGTTAGATCCTCATAAAAAGGAGCTCATTGCACCTGGAGGGCAATACATAATAGGAATAGAAAGGGGTGTCGGAGAGGAAAAAGAAAGGAAATTAGACTCACAAGAAGAAAAGGAAGGAGGAATGAAAGACGCAAGAGCCTGTTCTGGGAGGGACACCTGTGCTCGCTACTAACAAGTCATTATGTTAATGCAAAACTCTTTCACATGCCTCATGGTATTAAAAATAGGAAGACAATGTTCACATCCTTCCCTTAAATAGTGATGAGTTATTGTTTATAACAGAACCATGTCTTAGGGGTGACACAATCATTATACTGAAAAGAACTATCCTGAAAAAAGATAAAAAATACTCAGTTCTGGCTAGAACGAAGAAATGGGTGACCCTCCGCTGATGGCACTATGCCACCTCTGAATTTGAATCATAGGTGATAAAACTCGCTAGGCTCCCAATGGCCATTCCACCTTCATCTCAGGGCAGTGCTATTTCCCATCACCGGGGCTCCTTTCATCTGGTTGGCTGCTGGTAAGGTTGGTTCTCTGTTGTTCTGGTGTGACAAAGTCCCCTGTCTGTCCCTCTGTGTGATATTTTCGGGTGGCTATGGAGCTAGGGGACGCCCCCGTCGCATTTTGATGCTCGGTCCTCGGGCAACATGGGGAGGATCGCCTGGCCAATCCCGAGTGGGTGGCAGGGGCTCACCACAGCAGGCCACAATATGGTGACATTCTGTTAAAGGATTTATGGCGGGGTTCCTCATGTACACATTATGTGGCCTAGAAACATGAACAGAGAACTATTACTTAGTTACTTTCGTAAATCATAGGAGGTGAGCAACACAAAGCTACAGTCTATGCGGAGACTAGAAAGATGCAATTTAGTCCATGTGGCAAACATTGATAAAGTCGCAGACACCAATGTTTTGAGGGTCTCTCACTTGCAGCCTGTGCAGAAAAGAACAAGCAAATGACTCATAGTGCAAGCACAAACCAAAACCAAGATGGCGATGCAGTTTTTATAGGCTTGCAGAGCCAGGCAAAGTGGAGGCATGGCTCAGGGAGACACACAGAGCCAACCAATTACAGCCAACCAATCACGATGTAAGTTGCACAGAGAAAAACATTCAAAATCCATTTGACCGGAGAGGCCAAAGAGGCGAGATCAGGCCCAAATTTAAGGGTAAGGTTGTTACAGGATAGTGCAAGTGTCTGGAGAATCAGAGGATTGACAAGAGGCTGGAGGAAATAGGAGACAAAGCGAGAGCATGAGACCACTTGTTGGAGAGAGGAGGAGTAGTTTGAAAGGAGAGTAGGAATACCAGAGGTGGAGAGGAGGGACAACAGCTATGGGGTAGGGGAGGAGAGTGGAAAGAGAGAAGAGGGGCAGGAGGAGAAACATCTATTAGAGAGAGGAGCAGAGTGAAAGGAGAGGAGATGCAGAAAAAAGTGTTGGGGACTAGGAAGTTGAAAGCAGAGGAGGGGAAGACTGAAGGAATAACAGGAGGGCAGAGGAGGAGAGTGAAAGCAAAGGAAAGCAGGAATATCAGAAGAGGAAAAGAGGAGCGTAAAAGCCAAGTAGAGGAGGAGAGTGAAAGCTGACGAGAGGAGGAAAGGGGGAGTAGCTGGAGGGGAGGTGAATGAAAGCAGAGATAATTTGGAGAGGAGATTAAAGAGAGAAGAGATGAGAAGAGGAGAAATGGTGGTTTGAGGAGGGAGGGAGGTGAGGTGAGAGGAGTGGAGGAAAAGAGAGAAATGGTGCTATCAGGGAAAGAGAAGACGGTTGGAAGAAAGGGTATGTTTGGCACAAAGGGTTCAGGGTGGTAGAGGGGAGAAGGGCAAACCCTGAGGCTTTGATGGTTGAGCCTGGGATGGGAGAGGAATGAGCATGCGGTGGAATGTCAAGGAGGTGCAGGCAAAGCACAAGGGCAGTCAAGAAGAGAGAGTAGGATTAGGGAATGTTCCCATAGATATGGCCATGTGGCAAGCCATTGAGGAGGGAAGTGAGAGTGGGTTGGTGGGCAGTAGCAACGTACCGGGGTGAGCGGGCACTGCTCGATTACAAAGTGTTACCAATCTTACTCATAGAATTAGATTTTTAATGTTGATCAAGTATGGGGCGCACTGGGGACCTACATATACGTGACAACAGGTCCAAGGCTAAAAAGCAGACGGTGAGGGATGCACTCCCTTTGTCTAGCCTGAAAAGCTAGAAGACATTAATCAAGAATTCTTGCAATTATTTGTCTGTGTTAAACAAAAAAGAATCACTGCATCAAAAACGTATTTCATGGATGGTTAAAGTACCAAAGTATGTAGTATAATCAACCAGCATTGAAGACCATTGCCCATGTGGCAATGCATTTCGGACTGTGAGGTTCTTCGTCAGGGCAATTAATTGTCTTTGTTGTTACATCAAGGAAAAATGGGCTCGCAGCCCAAAGACAAACAATGAAGAAATGAACATCATTTGGGCAACGTGATCCATACAAATTGGGATAATTGTGAGCAGAACATTTGGGTGGGATTTCGTAACATGAGCTGTTGTAAACACGAGTAACCCAAGAATCATCAACATGTGACATGGTCCACACACATGGATTAGTACACACATCAATCCGATCATAAAAACCACAAGTTAAATTCCCATTGTTCATAATTGAAATAATATCATGTTATGGAATTTCCTGAAATGATTACATATTGAGTAGCGTCAAAAATCAGTAAAGATTATCATAGCACTCAACATGTGTTAATGTGCAATTGTTGTTGGTGGTACCCAAGATGGTTCAATGCAGAAAATGATCAACAACAAAAAAAAACGTGGGCTGTAAGTATTCACGTATGTCAACAGTCACAATTCCATGTGCTTATCCAAGAATCTGGAAGCCTATATTAGGAGCAAAGCGATGCTTAACAAATCATGCCTAGACTAGCAAGGTAAAGAACTATGTTAGTGTGTATTGCCCTTATCAATAGAGCATCCAATTGTCCCAATCCTTTGAATCTTGCAAAAGGGCCTCAATATACGTTTGCCGGTATCCTGCTGGTAATTCCGGCAGGATACCGGGAAACTGACCTACCGTTTCTGCCTCCTGATATCCCGGAAATTCCAGGATATTACAGGTAAACCCCCATTCCATAGGAATCCCTGGAGAAGACTGCCGGTCTTACCGGCACCGGTAACACAAGTGCCGGTAATGCCAGCAGATTTACCTCCAGTTTTTGGTAGCAAGTAAATCAGTGACGCCCACTGGCAAACTTGTCGTTTTTTGCGATGCGGTAAAAGTGGCGGTCACGGAATTACCAGAACTTTTACTGCCATTTTCCGTGCACTGCCAAATTTTTAATGAGGCCCACTAGTAAGTGACATTTTGTTCTGTTGAGCCAAGCACTCTCAAGGGACTGTGACCCGGACTAGGCAGGAATCATAGGACTTTTCTTTTGATAGTCTTTATTGTGCAAGAGACACTGGCGTGGTTATTCACCCAGGAGTGCAAACTGGGGCTGGGGGCTGATCTTATTGAAGAGTTATCATGATTTAAGTTTACTTTTCTTTTGCATCCCAGTAGTTAGTTTGAACATCCCCTGTATTGATCCCCAAATACACTTATGTTGAACACAATCTCAGTATATGCCCTATGGCTCCATGACAGTCGACCCGCTGGACCAGGAGCAGCTCTCTGCACGAGCACCTGATATCTGATTTCTACAAGTTCATTCCTCCTCTTCCAGTGTGGGGCTGGTGTTCACCTGTAGTGCGCTCATGTTTCAGGCCTGGCATTCTCTGTAGTACTGTTAATGGTGGCTCCTCTGTCCTTGTGGGCTCCAGTGTGACACACACACCATACCATGATTATTGCGGTCACTGCTATTACAATGCCTCTGCCACTGGAATGATATTCTGCCCGCTCAAGCACCTGCATGTAGGTGATATACTATAATGGCCAGACAAAGCAAGGGTGATTCCCTCATTAGGCATGGAGCTCACGTCATTCCAGTTAGGGCAAGGACGCAAACATTTAGGGGTGGGTACAACTCCCTCCCTTTGCCACCTGCAAGTGGCTCATTGCTCTGGATAATTAGTACTATTAGCTCAGCTTCTATGTGTTGAAGAGGTCCCCTCTGGGTCTAGATACTCAGGGACATATCTGATGTTGTCACATGAGACACCTAATACTATATTGAACTGATTCTGAATATCATCTGCAGACTATTTCCAAGCACATTGTTGAGGGTACTATTTGATGTTGCTTGTAATCTGGGGTTGCCAACTATTCCATAATCACAAATGTCAGCATGGAGGCATTGAAGAATTATCATTTACACACGGCAAAAACTGTTGATGGGACATTATGGGTGAGGAAGGCCTTGCAGAATACATGAAGTCTAGCATGCATCACCTTAAAAGTCTAAAACACACTTTGTTATTCAAACCCCTGACTTAGGCGGTGAGGTTCACCTAGTAATGTGTGAACGTCTTTGGCATCAGAAATCTAAATGCCTATGACAACTGATTTTACTAACACATTTTTTTCTCAAAACAAGGACAACTCCCTTTCCATCTCTATTCCTGAGACAAATCGGAATATTGAAAGGGGTTGGGTTGGGGCAGTGGTCTTCAAACATTTTTTGGCCTGTGCCCCCCTGAGCAAAATTTGGGTAGGCCGGGCCCCCCCAAAAATGCCAAATGGACAGTATGCACAAATGGCTATTTGCCACCCCACCCTACTTCCAGTATAGTCCCTGCGCTCCCCCACCTGCTCCCATCACAGTCGCTGGGCTGCCTCATCCCACTCCTATCCAGCCCCTGGGCTCTCCCTACCCTGCTCCCACAACTTACCCAGTGCTCCCACCCATCCTGCTCCCACCACAGTCCCTGGGCTCCCCCCACCCCGTTCCCAACACAGACTGAGGGCCAGTGGCAGCTGGTGAATTTTTTAAGTGGAGGGGCATAAATATTTCCCACAAAAATGCCATAGCGACCGAACGCAGCGAGGGAGCCTGAACCAATCAAGGGGGGTTTGAGGGGGTTCCCCCCGTGAATTTTCTTTAAATAATGGGTTAAAATGTTGCATTTTACAGCATACTTAAAAATAAAATGGGTAAAAAGCCTAACAGTTTACAATTGGTGCTGGGGGTACAAGGGGGAAAGCATGGTATTTTTGACTGGACATCTATGATAGATATCCAGTAGAAAAAATACCAGCCCTGCCCCCTGGGCTCCACAGCCTTTGTTGTACAACCTTCCTTCCCCCCTCTACCCCCCACTTGCCAAAATCAGCTGAACAGACCAAAACAACACACACACACACACACATATATTCTCACAGCAATCACTCGATCATTCATACGAGCAACCATCACCATACACTCAATCATAACACAAGCATACATGCATCCATACACATATTTAAATAAAACATAAATTAACATAAATGTACTTTCTGCATGGGCCTTCGCGCGGGTGCTGAAAACCCATGCTCCAGGATGCTCTGTCCGTATGTGCGAGGAGGCACCGCAGCTCCCCCTCGCACATACAGACATGCAGTGCCCCAGCCAGCATTTCCAATGAGCTATGCAAGGCTGGTGAGGCAAAACGCCCCCAGTCATGCATGGCTCAGTGAGCATGTGTGGCTGGGGAACTGAACTGGACTGTCAACCAGCTCAGGAGCATTCCCTCAGCTGGAAAAAGCAGCTGAGGGAGTGCTCAGTGTTTCACTGGGTTGGCTCCTCGGCTCCTCCATAATGGGTGAGGGGGCCACTGGGTGGACACCACCTCGCCCACTATGGATAAGCAACAAGGCTTGGACTGGCCTATAGGGCAATAGGGCAATGCATGTACCAAAAATGCAAAATGCTAGTGTGGGCCAGTCAAAATTGGCCCCTTTTTTGGCCATTGTGGGCCAGTTTGATTAATTACTTCACTATGCAGCTAGTAGTTTTGACCATTGTTGCTGAATAAATATTCTTCAAATATCACAATGTGCTTACATTTTAACAAAAAACACCCCCTTGGTTACTATTCAAACAGTCTGTGACTAAAGGAATGAATATCCATTTGCAACTGCGGCCATTGCCTGAGACAGTTTTATGCTCCAGTCTGACCATGTGAGCCGGCACTTACCATTTCCTCCAATCGAAAAAAAAACATGCTACAACCCCCCCAACCGCCGTGCCCCACAGTTTGAACACCTCTGGGTTAGGGGGATGCGATAATCAACCATTAATTATCCAACACATCTAGATTGTTGTATAGCGGTAGGACACATATCGAAGTCCAGATGCGGGTCAAAGTTAAATTGGATGCGTTCACAGTTCAGATCACCAGTCATATGCCTCCTTTCAGTGCATTTTCTTACTTTATTTGCGAGCGGCAATCAGATCTCTGAGCATTGTTTTCATATTCTTTAAAATTGACTGTGTGTATCTTATCTGATACAGCTTATACAAAGTACTAGCAAAATGTACCCATACTCCGCACGGGTTCTGTAGACAGACATGATAACACTCTCATGAACTGCTGAAAATCAATGATCCTGTAGGTCGTTGTTCCGAGTTGCTTGTCACTTGATGTGCTTTGCACTCTGAAATAAACTGCACTGAGAATTGGCGTGTGTGGCTGGCTGTCATACCCAGAGCAGACATAGAGGAGCCGCAACGGTTGTCATGCTGCAGTATACTGAGGCCTTCTGTGCACTCTCACCACCTGTCGCCATGTAGTGCGTTGTGTGTAAATATCTCGGAAACTGTGCGTCCTAGGGCCTCGAAGTATGGTTTCCAAGGTCCCATTGGGATGAGTTTTGTTAAAATGGGCTTTGGCCGGTCCTTCTACGACCACATTGATGTTTTGGCCGATTTCAGGCAACCGCCTCATGTGTGAAGGGGATGAAAAGCGAGGAAAGGGGTGGGGTGTCCAAATGCCATGTAGCCAGTAATGTCTGGAGGGTCCTAACAGGTAACTATGCAAAATGTGGTGCAGATTGGTGGAACGCTGTGGAATTGTATAAGGAACAAACCAACAGATTTTCTACTTCATATATGGAGAGAGATTGTTATTATGGGCAAGGCACATCGAAAGAGTTGGGTGATATAGGAAATGTTGAGACTGTAATAAAGGCGTTGGAATTTTGATGGGTATTTATTTTCTAAGTGACGTGTCTCTGCAACTCATACATTATCGATGGCGCATGTTTGAACTGTTCCTTTCACTGTTCACTGTTTCATAGGTGTGCCCCTCACCTGCCCTTGATCTCCTTGAGACATAAGAAAATTACAGTCCTGAAGAAGATGACAAATAGCCATCATCGAAACCGGTCGACCACCGTTTAACCAAGGATATCTCAGAAATTAACCAGAGATACCCCGTGAACTAGACCATAAAAACACTGTACTATGGATGAAGTTCCTTGTTTTTAACTACTTTTTATGAACAATTTGTTTGTTTCCTGAACCATCAACGAGTGATTTGTAACTCGGGGACCACACATTTCCTATGAAGGTCATTAAAAGAAGATAAAACAGTTCCTCTCTGAAATGTGGCCCCAAGTTCCTCTGAAACAAAACAGTTACCCTAGAAATGGGCAGAAGTCCCATACACCCCATGCCTAAGGACAGAAGCCCCATATAATATGAGGAACCTTCTGTGAATATTGCTCTTTGAGGTCATCCACTAATCGGCACTAGAGCAAGAATCAGCCTCCACACTGAAATAAGGTGGACCACCCCAAAAGTGTTCATGTGTGTTAAAACATTGTTTCAATTAACACTTCGGAAAAACTTTGAAGTATTATTCATTGTCTCCCTGAATGTGATCCATCATAGGAGTCAAGAACACACATTTGTAAATTCATCTTGACTTAGTACTGTTTTATCTTTTCAGATTTCAAGAAGTGGTACCAACAAACATGCGCCCAAAAGATAATATTGAGAAGAAACATAAACAGCAACATTTGAAAGTGTTTGGTAATCAGTGAATTCAACAAAAATATGTTTTCTCCGTAAAAAAAGTAATTATTGTGTGCACTGGGGTCTGGAGAAGGATATTACCAGAGGGGTGAACAACGCAGATCAATAAAATGATTATAGTATTAACCTTTTTAAAAAATGCTCACACTAATCTATGATTAGCAATCTAGTGTCTCATGCTGGGGGGGATTTATTAACGACTGTGGGTTGGTCATTAGCCGACAAGGCCTATTGGATTCTGATCCTAACGACATTCCAGATACGAACCTCAACCTAGGAAATCCAGAATTGCTCATCTAGCCCCACATTACAGAGATTAAGGTCCTCACAAATGAGTATGTAGAGGACAGCAAGGGCCTGATTTACACACATGTTTTCAATGGGACTTCCCATGTTAAAACATGTTTGTAAATCAGGCCCTAAGTAACAAAACCCCCAAATCAAAACAGAACAGTGAGGAAAGACCATCAATGGACTCTAAATCTAATTAAGACATTGGGCCACACTACGAGTCTACCTGCCGGGGCCACCGCGTCTGGCAGGTCTGACCCTGCCGGGCGCAACGGCCCCGGTAGGAAGAGTTGTCATGGCAGGCAGAGTCCCAATCGGGAATGGGGACTTACCGAATTCCCGCTCCGCCGGGACTTGTAATGTCCTGGTGGCACCAGGGAGGCAGGCGACGGATTCAGTGTTTCGAATTCAGTGGCAACATAATGAGGCCAATGACCTCTTTTAGTAATAGTCTTGCTACAGACACGTTTCATGTCAAGTGTCCTTTTTGGGATAAAATTAATGGGTTTGCTAAAAAGGCAAAAGTTGTAATTGGGGACAAAATTGCAGATTTTCTGAAAGTTCTAAACTGATCTTTGGGGCACCATGAATGGATTTTCAAGAAATTACAAGCATATATTTTGGCAGAAAATGTACTCATTTACTGAAATCTGAAAGCTGACGCTCAGTAACACTGAAAATGGGAAGCTGAGGCTTCGGGACAAAAATTGTGCATTTACTAAAATTGTAAGGGCCTGCGAACAACATTGGATAAAAATAAAACATGCCAGATTTTGGGGGTAGGGATTGGGTCTCATTCTGATTTTGCCAGCAGTTCGGTAGCAAATTTGCCGAAATAAAGTCAAAATCATTTACTGTTGCCGCAACTTGGTCCCGTGGGTTTACCACGGGATTACAAGTGCTGGTCTGGCAGTGTTATTCCGCATTTATGGAGTCCACTGGGGATTTTTGGCAGAATTACCACTGGTGAAATTACTGAGTGGTAATTCTGCAGACTTTTGTTGGAAAAGTGGAGGATTAACTTCCAGCACCACACTGCAGATAAATGCTCCTCTTTTCCTCCAGAATTCAGTGAAATTAACACTCTGTAACTCCGCCCATGGTCATTCTGTCACTTTACTACTGCACCGTCAAACTTGTAATGAGGCCCATTGTCTTTAAGAACAAGTAACATAAAGGATTTGGGAAAACGTGAGTGTCTTTACTGAACATCATGAGCTGATTGATGCTTTGGGTCAAAATGACAGCATTTCCAAAAGATTTCAAACTGATGTTTGAGAAATAGTTCATGCTGTATTTGGGAGACATGGTACTATTAATAAAACATGATTTCCTTTTCAATGTAAAGCAGTCTTTAGCGCAACTACTGCAATTCTTTAGGTGAAATTGTGTTACTTAAAGTGATTAAAATAGTTAATGGTGTACGCTCATAGCTTTTTATGATTAGTTTGGGATAAAGTGCGACCTGTAAGCCGAAACTATTGCATTAGAGTACAGATGGGGGATATGTTACGTGAGGAAGGACACAAAGCTTGCAGGTGTTGTTTGGTTATTTGCCTACCCATTGACTGGCCATGGCCAAGCTAATCCCTATGTTATGTTATTTTATGTTATAACTTAATATGTTGCAGACATTCCCTAACCTCTAGGGCGATAGTCTACAAAATATTACACCCATAGTTAAGTCGCTCATCGCACAACCACTTGCATTGTGTCGGC
Organism: Ambystoma mexicanum; assembly: GCF_040938575.1. Lineage (NCBI taxonomy): Eukaryota > Metazoa > Chordata > Amphibia > Caudata > Ambystomatidae > Ambystoma > Ambystoma mexicanum. Next base: position 257,724 of record NC_090932.1, read on the forward strand.
CTAATTGCTATATGTGAAGGAATCCAAAAGGGGTGCAGTTGTTAGTTGACAAAAGTGCCTTATAAACTCAGTTAAAAATAATAGCGTTTTTTATTATATTCAGTCCAAAGTGTCTATATTCTTAAATAGTGATAAACTCTAACCACCTGTGATACATTTTAACCACCTTTACATGTGTTTCCCCACTCCAAAGTGGCTGTTCAGGAGGAGTCGACATTTTACTTATTCATACCCTAATCATAATTAGTCTGTGATATCACATTCATTAGAACTGTTGTAAATGTTGGTGAAAAAGAGAAAAGAAGTATAAAGAAAACATTAATTTACATACATTTCAAGATGAACATTCACCCTAACCTAAATTAGCTTGTACTCTTCAATATGCGCGTTAACTCCATCAAGATACTCAAAACAATATGATGCAGAAAGTGTCTCTGATACATACATAATACTCGAGAGATGTTAAGAATCATAGTACCATTGTTACATCATTACAATTCTCACCTTCAAACAGCTTTAACTAAATATTCTTAGTGTGTTTATTGGATCTGATAGTCCAGGGAAACCTGTAAGCAGTTCCGCATTGATTTTGGCATTCACAAGATGGCACCCATTGTTTGTATTGACGATGACGTCATCACGCGAGCATCACCACGGCAGCATTAGCCTAAGCGTGCTCTGTGGCCATATTGTAGAAATGTTGTTTAGCCAGTCAGACATTATCTGATTGCTCTCTGAGTCGTAACTTGTGACAATCTCTTAATTCATTCGAACATCACGATCATTATGAGAATGTTCTATGTAAATGATTAACAATTGTGTAGGACACAAATGAGTATGTTACGGATCCCAAGTTGCGGGGGTCAGTAAGTCCCCATTGGACCCAATGGGTTTGGGGTGGCGCTATTTATCGCTGGGGCAAATAGCGCCACGCTAATAGTGCCGAAAACGGCCCAACAATGGAGATTTTTACCTACAGCAAAAAGCTAGAGGTAAAAATCCCATTTTCAGCCAGACTCATGATAGGGCCAGCCCTTAAATGTGGCAATAATAGCGTTACAGCCGCATTTAAGGGCTATCGCCCGACTCGTAATGAGGCCCTATGACTTCTAGGAGAAAATATGGTCTCTTTGATTGAGAGACACTTTGTTATGTAATGTTGACTTATACTGCACACCATTACCATTATCATGGTCTCCAGGCGCTCACCTGGTTCTGTAAGAAAGTGGGTTGGGTATGTTAGTGAGGAAAGAGGGAGTAGGACAGAGGTTGTTGTTTTCTGGTGGTGCGTGTAAAACCAGGGGAAACTGGCATCTGTGCGAGTCAGCTTTCTAGGTGTGATTGGATTGTGCGCACTCGGGTTACTGTGTCTGGAGGAGAAACTGGCATCTGTGCGAGTCAGCTTTCTAGGTGTGTTTGGATTGTGTGCACTCGGGTTACTGTGTCTGAAATGGCAAAGTCCAGTGACTGGGATATTTGTTTGCGGCAGTTCATTTTTGTGGTGGATGTGTGGGTTGTGTGTTTGTGTGAGGTGAAACTGATCCCTTAGATCGTGTAAGGTATGGGTGGGGTATGCTGGAGAGGAGCAAGGAGCAGGGAAGGTTAGCGGTTGGTACATGTTGTTTGTTTTATGGTTGGTTCCAGAATCTGTACTGTCATTGGATTATCTTGGGTCCCTGGTAATATTGCTGGCAGTGCCCGTTTCATGTTAGACACTTTTAGTTGAATAGCCAGGTTTTGAGTAGTTTTCTGAAGGTGAGGTGGTCTTCTGTCATTCATATCTCCTTTGGGATTGAGTTCCATAAATTGGCAATTAGACGTGAGAATGTGGTTCCTCCAAATTTCCTTTTTTTAGTATTGTTTTGTAGGTCATTGCTTGATCTTAGGTTTCTTCCTGGTTAGTAGTGGTTGATCTTGGCTTGGGGGGAATTCGGATCCTTGACCGTGCAGTGATTTGTGCGTGATGCAGATAGCTTTGAAGTTAATGTGTTTTTTTACTGGCAGCCAGTGTAGGCCTCTCAGGGCTGGTGTGATGTGGTCTCTTCGGTTTAGTCTCAGGAGTATCCTTGCTGCAGTGTTTTAGATGCGTTGGAGCTTTTTAGTGAGCCGTTCTGGCATTCCCAGGTAGAGGCTGTTCGTGTAGTCGATTCTTGATAGAATACGGAGATGATTGCGACTGTTCTTTTCAGCTTTTTATGAAAAATTGTGCAGGCAAATAAACGGTCAGACAAATATTTCTTGCAATTGCAAAGTAAGTAGATCTTCATGGGGCACTGCATGGGCAGCCTAAACCAGGAAGTGATGGTTCAAATTCAACTTAGTTTAGACCCTCTTGAGTGGGGTACACCCCACATAACAGGTTATTTGAACTATGTCTGCTCTCAGTAGAGCGGCTCTCACACTTTTGTATATTTTGTAAAATTTGGGGTTTTACCTTAAGTCACTAAGGGCAATCCAGACGTGGATCCTTTGCTCATTATGCCTAATAGAGGCTCCGCTTCAACTCATTGATGAGGCCCAACAAGGCTGAAACATATGCCTGGGGGTGCTGATGCTCCTCTTGTTTAGAAGAAAATTGCTTAGCATTTTTGTGCTGGTCTACCCCTGCGTGTGAGACCAGACTAAAATGCAAATGGAGTTTTCTCCTCCGAGAAGGGTAAAGTGAGCTAGAAAGTTGTTATAGACCCTCCTGTCTGGGAGGAATCCAATAGAACAGATTAATTGATCCATGTCTATCCTCAGCAGAGAGGACCACACACTTGTTTAAATCTCCCTAAATCATACCACAAACACCAAGTACACATTTAAAAAAAACTTGAAAGACATACTGCAGTTTCTTTTTTTACTAAGATATTTGTTCTTCCGGGCTTTGAAACCTTTTGAATCACCAGATGTTTGGGACTATAATTCCCATCAGCCTTAGTCATCGTGCAAAACATCTGGAGACACACAGGTTACAGACCCCTAAACACTTATAGCCCCCTTAAAAAAGTGAAACTTCTATATATTTTTGGGTTGCAGAAATGTGCACCTATGCACAATGTATGGAGGGAAAGTACCCCCAACAATAAATGATGAGGATGTTGCAAGTCACTGAGGAGTGCCGATGCCATACAGAGACACATGGCAATAGGCAAAGGGCCTTTCTAAGATCAGGTACTCTGAGATCACATGCAATAGCCTTGTAATTTTTAATTAGTGGTAATGTACAAAATATACCAAAATGGGGGCGTGGCCTGCAGCGCCACCGATGTGGCTGCTCTGCTGATGGCCTCCATGCAGAGCCCGATGAATTTCAATAAAAATACTGCCCCTGGCGGTTCCTCAGAAGCGAGACTCTGACCTTTGCTGTCGGAAGGTGCAGAGAGACGATTGCGGCTGGCCGATCACCGGAATTCCGGCTGTGCGGCTCATATGACCCTCCAAAGTGGCTCCGGGTCTTGAAGATGGTGGAGGCTGCCAAGATGGCAGGCGGACGCGCTCGGTGCGGTGGGAGAGCGCGCCGCCCGCTGTGAAGAGGTGAGCAAGGGTGAAGTCGGCTCCGACGCTCGCCCCGACCCAGCCTTCCAGGAGCGAACGTGTGATTTTGGAGCAGTCAGTTCCCTGCAGCTAACGTGACTCGAGGGTGAAGTCTGACCCTTCCCCCCTCCGCCAATGTCCTCCATACTGTTCTCGGCTGAGTGCGCTGTGTTCTAGCCCTCCCGTGCCTCTGCCAGTGCTCTTCTCCCCTCCCCCCGGGACCCGTGACAACGTACCGTTACTCCAGGGGCAACATCCGGATTGCGTTGCCGTGGGCCTGTGACGATAACGTGGCTCCTCCATGAGCAGTGCAATGTGGCCCACAGCTGGGCATGATTTATGAGGCGGGCAGATCAGCTGGGCACACCCCTACTCGCCGACATTGCTGGAAACCTCCTGGGGGGCTTCTGAAGAGAGGTGAGCACCTGCAATTCCTGCATTCAACTACCTGGGAAGGAAGACCCATGATAGCACATATATGCCAAAGCATGGGGCACCATTAAAGTAAGAGACTGCTTCTGTCCACAATTACAGTGCCTATCTGCCCTCCCTCACTTCCAACTGGGGGCCTACAGAGACAGGACCTGCAGTCCCTTGGCGCTATTAGACTATTGAGCTAGGCCGTACAGTGGAAGCAAAGGCGCTTGATGCGGGATACCCCTCTCCTGTCACCTAGCCCTGGGCTGTCCATAATCAAGTCACTTTAGCTGCCAGCTTCCGGGAAGTACCTACTCTGCGACTGACGCAACGAAGGAGATTGGAGACCCCATTACTTACCTCTTGCTATACCCAACCCTGGCTCCAACGCAGGTCCTCCGGAAGGCGTTCTTTAAGTGACCATCTGCTCCTGGAAAGCATTGGCAGCCATTCTGCTTGGCCTGTGGCGCCTGAGGCCCTGGCACCCAAGGAACAAGGCTCTATTGGTGTACCTACCATAAACACCTGCCGCTCCCCCATGGAGCCTTCCCATATCTCCAATTACACCTCAAGAGTCTGTCATCATGTCCAAAAATTCTAAAACCCTGACGAGTGGAGACATTTCTACCATGATGCTCCCAGCAGAAAAGGGGAGGAAGACAGATACTCCCAAATCTCCACCCCTCTCCTCGGCGGGTCCAAGGGGTTAATTCGCCACTAAAGAAGACATCCAGGCGTTCATGCTGGACATTAAATCAGAATTCCGCAGCTGCATGACAGAGCTCACCAGGAAAATAGAACACACAGATCAAAGGGTGACTGAAATGGAACAGAGACTGGGGGAAGATGGAAGACCAACCCTGGGTAGAAGCGGCATCACTCCTCGAGTTACAGCAGAGACTTCAGGGACTAGCAAACAGAAGCAAGCTGCTGGAATACAAACAGGAAGATTTAGAAAACAGGGGCCAAAGAAAGGGGTGCCCTCATCTGTTTCGGACCAAGACCTGACAGAATATGTAGGGGACCTGTTCCAGTCCCTCCTCCCACATCTCGAGAAACCCCAGCTTTTGTTGGACCGTACCCATAGACTGCACCCTCGTAAAGGGCTGGAGTCGGAATTGCCCCCGGATGTGATCACTCGAGTCCACTTCTACATGACGAAGGAGGCAATTATGACAATAGGGCATACCAGGGATGAATTGACCTTTCAGGGGTCTCCCCTGCTGATCTTCCAGGATCTCGCAACCGTCACTGTGCAGAAACGCAGAGCGCTCAGACCCCTGACACTGTTTCTGCGTGAGCAGAAGGTTAAGTATCGCTGGCTGTTCCCTACGGCAGTCCAGTTTTCTTAAAATGGAGCCTCCTGCACGATCTCATGTCTTGAGGACACAAACGATAAAAAAACCCTCTTTGGCAGACAAAGGAGGTAATTCATCTCCCAACTCGCCCGCTGGAACAGGAGAGCTACCCCCGAAAGCCAGACGAGCGATATGGTTGAATGTCCAGAGGGGCCGCAAATACAAATAAAATGACCCTGGTATCAACCGAAAATAAGATCTTCAAAACTGCTGCTACCCTCCACTCCGCTCACTGAAACATAACAGGAACGGGGAAACAGGGAACGCAAGAATAATTACAAGGGCTTCGGCACAGTCCGAGCCTGACTCCAGGGAGGATGACACCGGACGATCCCTGGATGGAACTGTCAACGGTTTTGGACAGCTCACGAGTTTGGAGCCCATGGTTGGGGCTCAGTTCAAGGAGGATTGTTATGTTGGAAGAAATGTTAGTTGGAGCACGTTCACAGGATCTTCTACGCGATGAATGGAAACCACTGATCATCTGACTGCCCTCCTACCCCCTGCAACAACGCCTGCGATCAACCTAGATTCGCCTTTCCAGTACACAAACTTTGTCACATTGAACGTTAAGGGCTTCAATTCGCCGGTGAAGAGAAAGTCCATATTAAGGAGACTGAAAAACCTAGACGGAGCAGTGATATTTCTGCAAGAGACTCACCTACTTCCGGGAGACTACTCCCGTCTTCGAAACAGGGATTTCCCAAAACAGTTCCTGGCCTCGGATGCCTCCAAAAAGGGAGGTACAGCAATCTTAATATCCAAGAGCACCCCATTTGAGGTAGTGAACTCCTTAATAGACCCGGGAGGTCGCTTCATAGCAGTAAAGGGAAGGCTCCTGGGCCAGCTGCACTCAATGGTCTCGGTCTATGCCCCGAATGAAGGGCAGGAGCGCTTTCTGGCTGATCTAGAATCCAGCCTTCTACCATTGCTGGAAGGCCAGATAGTCATCAGTGGTGGCTTTAATGGGGTCCCTGACCCACACAAGGATAAAAATCACGCACCTTCCTCCAAGGACTACAAAATCGCTCTGGGGATTCTCCACATGTTTAGAACTGTGGGAGTGGTGGATGCTTGGAGGATACTTCATCCAGGGGAAAGAGACTATACTTTCTTCTCACATGTTCACCGCACATCCTCACACATCGGTTTGCTCCTAGTTTCTCCCCAACTCCTGTCCTTCACGAATAAGGTGGACATTGCCCCGAGAGGGCTCACAGATCATGCTCCAGTGATATTATAGATGAGAACCTGGATCCCCCCTCCGGCCTCCCGACCACAATGGCGCCTCTATGATACAATCTTGGACCATGTGGCGTTAAGTGACGAGGTGGTGAAGCAATTAAGAACTATTTTCAAGATAACCCCACAGAATTAACCTCTCTGGCCACAACGTGGGACGCCATGAAGGCGGTTATCAGAGCGGTCCTAATAGCACATACGGCATCATATCATAGGACGTGGAAACAGACTAGAACCCAATTTGAACAAGAGATACAGGCCATGGAGAAGGTACATAAAAAGGGATGGTCCCCAAAGGCCGGTGCGGCCTTACGAGTGGCCCGTAACAAACTAGAGGCCCTGTATGCGGAGGAGACAGCGCAGACCCTACTATCAGTAAAACAGTCGTACTATGCCAAAATGAACAGGGCAAATCACCTCCTGAAAGCGAAGCTGGTGAAAACCAGAAAGCGGAATTATATCATTGGCCTCCGAGACCGTGAGGGAATCATCCATTACGGAGAGCAGAAGAAACTCCAGCTAGCACAAGAGTTCTTGCAGGAAAATATGTCCAGTAGTGACAGGTCAATTGAGGCACAGAGACAATACATTACAGAGGCTTCCCTGCCCCAGAAGCCGTAGGAAGACAAAGAAGCATTGGAAGCCCCGATTCAACAGGAGGAAGTGGAGGCCGTCATTAAAACACTGAAAACCTGTGGCCCGGGTCCAGATGGTCTATCATCTTGATTTTATAAGCTCTTTAGACCCCAGCTCCCGGCTCACCTAACGTCCCTGTTTAATACATTTCGAGAGGTGGCAAGTGTTACCCCCTCAATGCAAAACTCCTCCACAATCCTAGCGCTAAAACCCGGGAAGGATCCGGAAGGATGCCTCGTATAGGCCAATCCCTCTCATGAATATTGATGCTAACATCTATTCTAAGGAGATAGCGAATCGATTAGCCCTTCTCCTCCCACGACTGATTATCCCGGACCAAACAGGCTTTATTCTAGGTAGGAAAACTGGGGATAACATCACAAGGGCACTAAACTTGATAGAACTGGCCTCTCGGAATGACAAAAACATTTCTCTTCTTGCCCTAAACGCTACGAAAGCGTTCGACAGGGTAGATTGGTCCTTTATGCATCTGACTCTGGAGGCTTTTGCTTTTGGCCCACAGTTCAGGAGAGCGATAGCTGCCAACTATTGTGCCCCGAGTACCTCCGTCCAGATAAATCAGGAGCACTCGCCCCCGGTCCCTCTCACATGTGGGACAAGTCAGGGATTCCCGCTTTCACCCCTCTTATTCGCTCTGGTTATGGAGCCAATGGCACATCATATACAGGGTAATGAATCAATACCGGGCCCGAGGGTGCAAGACACGCCTCATAAGATCTCATTATATGCCGATGATATACTCTTATCCATTACCAACATAATCCCCTCCTTACAGGCGGCGTTACAGAAACTCAGAGAGTTTGGACAGGTAGCAGGCTTTGATATTAATTTTGAGAAATCAGTGGCCCTGGGTTGGGCCTCACCACATAAGAGTTAAGGGCCATTCAGGCCATCTGTCCAATTCGCGGGGACACAACTTCTATAGCCTATCTAGGGGTTCACTTAACGGCTGCTCCGAAAGATCTCTATGGAGCCAACTTCCCTGCCTTGATGAAGACACTAGAACAGGATCTGGAAGGGTGGGCGGGTCAAAAAATGTCGCTAATGTGTGGAATCACTGCTGTCAAGATTAACCTTCTCCCCCGCTTGTTATACTGTTGTTCATCTCTCCCAGTGGAGATCCCAAAAATCTTTATTAGAAAGGTTACAACTTAACTGCTGGGCTTTATTTGACGGGGTAAAAAATTAAGGATCCCGAAGAGGGTGATGGTGGGGGGCTCTGGCCTAGGTGGTTTAGGGGTCAGGGATTTACTGAGATATGCTGAAGCAGCCCAATGGACTCATTTGCCTGAGTGGTCGGCAGAGCCCCTGACACCAAGGTGGATGGAGGTGGAGCAGGCGCATAGCCCCTTGCGCTTCTTACCCTTTAGTCCGCACTTAGCACGTAAGCAATGGTCAAGGCTCCTTTCTTCGATGAACCTCACCCTGAAGGTATGGGATGGAGTTCTGTGGAGAAAGAAGATCGCTAGAGGTATGGGTCCACTCTCCCCGGTCTTTGGTAACCCCAACGTTGCTCTGGGTATTCCACCTGGTGCGTTTCGGTGCTGCAAAGAGGGAGGCCTTCTTATGCTGGGTCAATTATTCGTGTGGGCCAGCCGCGCACTTTTGAAGAGTGTAAAAAGGAATTTAAACTCACGGAGTGGGAAAGATTCTCATACGCCCAGATCCGCCACTGCATTACGCACCCCGAAACAAGAGAGAAAGCCACACGACCCCTGAGCCCACTTGAACTTAACATGGGGGAAGACGCACAAAAGGGAGGGGTCTCGAAACTATACAGACTGTTGCGAGAGGACCTCCTGTCACCACGTCGCCCGGAACACATGTCCCGCTGGGATACAGAGTTAGGCTCACAGTTGGATGATGTGGCCTGGCTGGAGATGTGGCCTATGTTTAAATGATTAATAATTGAGCTAATTATTATGGGAACACAAACACGACTAAATAGGCTAAAGTCCTTTGTCACAGACGGGAAACCCATCCTATTCTCTAAAGAAGTAAAGACGCTGGGGGTCGACTTGGACTCCTCGCTCTCTCTAACAAGGCAGGTGAATGTGATTGCATCTATGTGACGAATCAACTTCTGGGGCACCAGTGGTCCAGGGATGAATGTCGGTTTCTAAACCATCAATCAGCCCGACACCTCTAGTACACCAGAAGGGATCCGAACAAATTGGAATACAAGTAAATTATAAACCTCCTTGTCCAATCTTGGTAACATGAACAGAACAGCAGACTTATCTCCGTAAAGTCGTGGATCGTTGGTTAGTTGCAACACAGCAAAAATACAATTATTACCCAATAATAAAAGGGAATGTCCAGTCAAGGTTGTATACAAATCTCTACTTTATTATCATTACAACAGACATTTCTAGCAAAATACAACCCACCCTGTAAAGGAACACAGAGGGCTGACAGTTTCACAAAGAAAAGGGATGCACTCTGGATACTGACAGGAGGGTAGTCGGTAAAGCAATCAATCTTAACTGTTCAAGGTTATTTGGTTTCCGCACCACGGGAGCAGGGGGTCATAAATGTCACTAGGGGCCTTCGGAGAAAGATCAGGGGGACAGAACCACAATGTACCTGGTGCTTGAGATGATCTTGATGCTCGATAGTGTTGAGTCGGTTCCAGGACGCTTGGCAGCTCCTGCAGTTCAAGAAGGGAGACAGCTGCGAGTATCAGGCGGCAGGCAGTTTGGCATGCGAGGATGGATGGACGGCTGCAGGCTGGCCTACAGGGCGGCTCGGGGTCAAGAAGCGTTGTCTCTGTGCTGGTTGGCGGATCTGGAACGCTGATTGAGGCTCCTCGGACAGCTTTAGTGACTGCAGCGTGACAACAGTCAGTGGTGCAGCCAGTCGCGGTTCGAGGGCTTGACTGCCTTGAAAATTTCCTTAAAAGATGGATGCTGGTTGATGCTTTTTGTGGCACTCCTCCTAGCTTCTACGCAGGGCTTGTGTCTTCCTTTAAGGTGGACGGCACAAAGCTGATGTGAGTGTTTGCGGGCAACAGCCTTTTCCTTTGCCCAGCGACTCTCTGGCACTTCCTGTTACCTGGCACATTTCGGATTCTGCACTTTCTTTTGGTTTGAGATACATCACATCTGAAGCAGGAAGACTGGCCTAATGATTTGGCATAAGGACTGGCCTAAACGTCTAACAGCCATGAAAGCAGATGTCGCAGAGAGCAACTAGAGCACAACCGGCCGAGCTATGGAATGCCTTCCAGGCCTCAGAGATGGGTATCCATAGCCCTCCCCTTCGAGAACGTACACAGCACAGTTCTGAAGCTACTGGCTGAAGTCCCAAGGTCGATAAGAGCCTGCCTTGCAAAGACAATCTGAAATGTACTTGATTCCCTCTCTTCAGTGAAATGACCTGTTGTTATGAATATGTACGGCTAATGGCAGGAGATCGATATGTAGCTTTGCATTGTACAGAAGTATGAGTCAGGGCTGGGAGGGGGCAGAGTCAAATCCAGCCCTCCAGAGCCGGGGATGTGTGTTAACATTACAGAGCTTTTACACACCACTTCTGACTTTGTTTATTATTTGTGCCGAGTGCCTGGAATGCCTGAGATGGTGTGAGGGAGCTAGATGAGCACTAGTCTTGGGGGGAGCAGGACGAACAAATGTAACACTTCCCACCTAGGAAGCTTGCTGGCAGAACCTAGAAGGGCACGCTGTATGCTGGCTGGGTACCGGTTCTGGAGCTGCTGGACAGGCCTCTGAGTCCGGTATCTCCCTCTGTTGCCTGGGAGATGTTTTGGGGAGGGATCATGCCTCCCTCTTGGAAATCCTGGCCTTCCATCACTGGCAGAAGCTGTAAGCCAGACTGTACCTTCAGCCAGGGTCCAAATGAGTCCTTCTTCTTACTCCGTTCAAAGTCGTCAGATGGTCTGCTAAGTGGGGGGCTCAGCCCTCTTTTAATGCCAAATGGGCCCCAGTAATTGGTGCAGGCTAAGCCTACCTTAAAGAACAATCCTGGGTCTCCACCAACAATCTTCTGTTATGCGTGAGGTCATAACCAGAGTGCTTTGCAACAGGAAAGGTACGCAGAGACAACATGTACTACTAAGTCCCACCCATCTTCCTGTCTGTTGTGGATCAAAGTGTCTCTCTGGTTAATTGAGCTCTCTGTGACTCTTAATCAAAGTGCAGGTCTCCCTTGAAGTTTGTAGCGAGAACAGACTTCTGTCTCCATCAATTCACATACTTCTTTCCTCTGAAAGGGGGTCCCCCAGCAGGGGTTTCCTATTTTAAATAGTTATCCCAGACATGCCATTCACTGCCCTTCATACAGAGGGGTGGGAGCTAGCTTCAAGTTGACACATTGCATGTCAAAGAGGTCTTAGTGCCCTGCCCCCTTTTGTCAGTTCTGCTCACAGGCCTATCGTGGCCCTGTTTCAATTAACTCTCATCAGTGTGCACTGCCACCAGCAGAACCTTAGACAATAGAGAGGGCAGATCCATGGGGACTTTGATATTTTAATTAGGCTGGCCCTGGCCGGAGGAAGGTGTTGCCCACCCCTTCCTGAAATACTTTGATGTACCTGTGGCTGTCATATTACAGCTAAATGTGATAGCGAGGACTGCGCCTGTAGGCGGTGTACCTCCAGATTACACTTGACTATGTGTTTGCTGTACGGTGAGCAGAGGAAAATGTGTGCGGATTAGCCCCACACATTTTCTGAGGTTGATCTCCCATTATTCATTTTAATTACAAAACTTCAGAAAAAGCCCAGGCGAGCGCACACTCCCCATAAGGATGGTCAAATTCCTCACAATCTGCGGTTGCATACATAACCAAACTTATCAATGCCTGCAGACCTTTCCTGACCTACGAGAGCTGTATCACGATAGCCGGAGCACTGATTATTTCCAGCATAGACTACTGCAATGCCCTCTTTGCAGGCTCAACCGCTCTTAACATCAATAAACTCCAGGTAATACAAAACAATACCCTGAGAGCAGCCCTGAACATCCCCAAAAAAGAGCACATCTCGGCTGCTTGAAGAAATGCCCACTGGCTGCCGGTTCGCGATTGTATCGTGTTCAAGTCTCTCTCACTAGCGCATACATGTCTGGCTAACACCTCCCCTGCATACTTGTCTAGCAAATTCACCAAATCACAATCCACCAGACCTACCCAAGCTGCCCACTCACTTTTCCTCTCCATCCCAAGATTCAAGCAAAAAAAGGCAGGTGTCCGCAGTTTCCCAGTGGTAGCAGCTAAACACTTACGCACTCCCCCTCTCACTAAAATCAGACTCGTCCCAAAACTTGGTTTTTCACGCAAGATCCATGAATCACAGGCTGCCACCATGCCCAAATACGTACGTAATCCCCCTCTGTATGTAAATTATAGCACTCATGGTCTGGGTCATGCTTCCCTGTAACCAGCAACCTGACACAAGTGCTATCAACCTGACTGTTTATCTTCTTGTCTTCTATGTAACCAGCGCACATATCCCTGCGGGTTCAGAGCACTCTACAAATGTTAAATAAATAAATAAATGTAAATTGATGTAATGCAAAATGGTCTTGTATTGCACCCTTCTGCCAGAACTGTTGGCCTTTTTGCTTGTGACTCTTCAGGAAAAGAAGGGCAGGTCTTTTATGGGAAAGCAGGAAAAGGTGATACAAAACCTGGGGTATTCATGAGTCCAGTTCAGACTTACCCATGCCCTGAGTGCATAGCTACATTGTCTGGGTTTGGTGGAGAGACTTGATGGTATGTTATCTTGAACGGGAGAGCCCACGATCTAATAGAGAACAGCACTTTGGGACTGGTTAGCCGCTGATGTGGGGGAGTGTGATAGGGATGAAAAGGATTGGTAAATTATAGCTTGATTAGAGTTGATGTGCTAATGGTTAGGACAGTGGGTCATTTGTGTGTGTAGTGTGAGGTGGTAGGAGCTGTGACTCTAGTAGTGAGGAGAATAGGCCTTAAAAGGCAAAGCAATATAGTGTCCTCCCTGCACTCCTACCACTGGCCTCTTGCAGACAGATCCCATTTCACTTTCTCACGTTGGCAGTGTCACAATCTCTCTCTCTCCATCTCCCTTTTAATACATTGCACTTCATTGCACTTCAGGTGCAAAGGGGATCTTGGAGTTGGCAGATAAAAGAAGGGGACTGTCTGGTGACTCCACTCATTACCATAATATGCATGCTGAGGGTTATGGGAGACAAGAGCAATTGGTTTGAAGAAACTTCTGCTTAAAATATGAGAGCCCCCAGGCACCCATTTCAATTTCGTTAGTATGTTGGGTGGCATAGCCTCAAATCTCACTCTTTTTTACCATACTAGTACTAGTTTGGCCACCCTATTCCTTTCCTTCTGTCACCAAGAACATTCACCTTTGTACACAGTCTATTCTTGACTACCCCACACTTGGCTCTGGCGTAGCAGCCACATTCTGGAGTTTGTCCTGAGGTACAGCGTACTGCGATGCCTGGGCAAATAAGCCACCAAGTCAGGATTGCTTAAGCATACACCCAAGCCTCTCATGCATGGAACCTTACCTTGCATACTATCTTACAACTCGCTAAACCTGCCTTGGAAATGCAACCCAATGATCACAACACTTTAGAACATATGATCCACCTAACAGGACTGACTTGCACCCATGCTATTACAAAACATTATCTTCCTGATTCATCCTTCCCTCTCTGTGTTTTTATAGCATCTATTATCCTCACTCATTTGCTTTTCTCCAGCAGGCTAGGGTTTGAATAGGACTTTGCTGGCCGGGGCACAGTACGCCTCTCCGTTGACAAGCCTAGGTCAATGGAGCCTAGTGATTTTGCTCAGTATAAAAGCATAATAACATTCGTCAGGCCCTCTGAGCTGGGGCCAGAAGCCCTGGTTGTTTATTCCAGGCAGTGCTTAATTTGTAAAAAAATAAGTGCCAGTGCCCAAAAAATATTGGCCCCACAATGCCTGGCGCGGCACCGCCCATAGTGCGCGCGAGGCCTGCGCCAGTTCAGTGCTAGACCTAGACCTAGACTGGCCCACCACCAGCCCATCACACTGCTGCTGCTCCATGTCACATGTTTGGCGCTGCAGCAACTGCTCGTACAGGCTAGTAGTGGGATGGATGCGGAAGGAGCACACATATCTATCTTTGTTTATTTCACAACTTATTTTATTACATGTTTTAAATCACTGACAGTACTGTGGGATTAACTAGATTTTTCAGGTTGGCATTAACTTGCATTCTGGGAGTTATAGTTTAACATTAAAACCACAACGATATTCTTTTGGCTTAAGATTTTGTAAGGAATTACATGCTGTCATGTGGCTTTAATTAGAAATGTGGGTTTTTTGTAAGTAAACCTCTACAAGACATTATAACTGTAGACCTTGATATCCAACTATTTTAGCCAAGGTTTGTGATCCTGGTCAGACCCCTTCCCCCCTCGACATCCCCTGCTATGACCTAGGATATGGCCACTGGCCTCTACATGTCTATTCTATGTAGGTTTCCTATTCATATTGAAGTGGAGGTTATGTTCGGGATAGCCCTCTTATCTTCTGCCTCAGCACCCGTAATGCCGCCTTGCACATAACAAGCAGGACAGGCACCATGCACACTTCACCTCCTGACAATAAAGGTCCCGCTGTTACGCAGAAGTTATACAGAAACTACAGCATCTGGGCATTTGATTGGCAGCTCCATAAGCAACCCAATGAAATCTATGCCTCCTAATTACCTATAATTATTTTAGCTGCCACAAGTGTTGCAGTGTTTCCCCCTGCTGACTAGTCGCTTGTGTAACATCTTCTTTCCATATGGGCCCATCAATTTACATGTTAGCATTGTCACAGAGAGCCAGGTCAGCTTCACCCCATGGGTAAAAATCATTGGCAACGCCAACAGTTTGGCTTTTGTGTAGGCATGGGAAAGGCACTTGCCAGGCACTGCCGTTGTGGTATTACCTGCCTATAGAGGGTAGCAGGTGAAAAATGGTGCAAATACCTGTGCTGGGCATCTAATAGTAGTGTCTGGCAAATGCCTAATACTTATACAAAAGCCAAAACTGTTAGCTTTGCCAGTACTTCTTTCTAACAGAATGTCTGTGAGTGCTTATAAATCAAGTGCCTGAAGGCAAACCTGGTTAACACGTTTTTATGACATCAGTAGCACACCTACAGTGCCACTTAAGTCATTAACTCTAAGAAGAACTGGCAGGCGCTTCAAGTGCAAAGTTTGATAGTGAGGCTCCATTAAAGCAAGCTCAAAGAGTTCCAATGAGGTGATGTTTATCATATCATGTGTGCATCAAGTGCTGGGCATGAGAAAAAGCAAACCTAATATTCAATGTATTAACCATTATAGCATTCTAGTTTACAGAGAAACATCCTTAGTGAAGCCAGGACATATTTCATTGTTGCCTAAAGCTATTTCCAAAGTAACGTCCTGTTTGTAGGGCTGGATGAAGTCAGCCCATAGAAATCAAGGGAATTATACACATAGTGTAGCCTGTCACTGTCACCCAAGCTCTAAATTGCTAGTGCCGCAATGGTTGTAAATATAGTTAAAAACAAACGGCAGATTGACCATAAAATATGGAGTCAATCTCTAAACACCCTCCAGAGGTCTTAGCCAGTGTAACCCGAGCGGCGGCATATCTCAGAATGGCAAAATCTGCTGGATAAACGCGTTCGTGTTCATACATTGAAAAAGGTCAAACACGCAACCCACTTACACATGAAATCAAGCCTGAACAAAGCTGCAATCTGCAAGTTCACAGATTGATAAAGGTCAAACACGCAACCCACTTACACATGAAATCAAGCCTGAACAAAGCTGCAATCTGCAAGTTCACAGATTGATAAAGGTCAAACACGCAACCCACTTACACATGAAATCAAGCCTGAACAAAGCTGCAATCTGCAAGTTCACAGATTGATAAAGGTCAAACACGCAACCCACTTACACATGAAATCAAGCCTGAACAAAGCTGCAATCTGCAAGTTCACAGATTGATAAAGGTCAAACACGCAACCCACTTACACATGAAATCAAGCCTGAACAAAGCTGCAATCTGCAAGTTCACAGATTGATAAAGGTCAAACACGCAACCCACTTACACATGAAATCAAGCCTGAACAAAGCTGCAATCTGCAAGTTCACAGATTGATAAAGGTCAAACACGTAACCCACTTACACATGAAATCAAGCCTGAACAAAGCTGCAATCTGCAAGTTCACAGATTGATAAAGGTCAAACACGCAACCCACTTACACATGAATTCAAGCCTGAACAAAGCTGCAATCTACAAGTTCACAGATTGCTAAAGGTCAAACACGCAACCCACTTACAATTGAAATCAAGCCTGAACAAAGCTGCAATCTGCAAGTTCACAGATTGATAAAGGTCAAACACGCAACCCACTTACAATTGAAATCAAGCCTGAACAAAGCTGCAATCTGCAAGTTCACAGATTGATAAAGGTCAAACACGCAACCCACTTACACATGAAATCAAGCCTGAACAAAGCTGCAATCTGCAAGTTCACAGATTGATAAAGGTCAAACACGCAACCCACTTACAATTGAAATCAAGCCTGAACAAAGCTGCAATCTGCAAGTTCACAGATTGATAAAGGTCAAACACGCAACCCACTTACACATGAAATCAAGGCTCATGATAAATCGAGTGCGAGGGCTGCTCACAGGGGTTGTGAAGCAACATTTCCCCTTGTGCGTGCCTCCACCCAGGGGTGGACTGGGAACCAAACGAGGCCCTGGAAATAATGTTCAAAGTTGCCCCATAGAACACATCCTCAGCAGGCCCAACCCTTTCCTATGAGAACATTTGAAGAGGCCCAGGTTGTAAAGGCAGGCGTCCCGGGAAACCCCCAGAGTTCCCTGCAGGCCAGCCCACCCCCGCCTGCACCTCCCAGATGAGACCTCGAGCCACATACTTCTCAGTACAAAGCTTGGACCACGTGCTTCCGGTAGTGGGTTCGCCCCTTGCCCTTATGTAATGCTGGCAACAGCAGCACAGATGGGACCACCGAGCAAGACACTGGGCATCCATCTTTTGTACCCCCTTTTCTACTCCATCTTGGTAACTAGGCCTCACTGTAATAGTACAGCAAGTCTCAGCTTCCCCCCTCCCCCGGCCACCGCAGCAGCCAAGGACAGAGGCACACACAAGGCATGCAGGCAGCTGACTAGCCCCCACCCTTGCATTTCTGGAATGCTCCTTTCCCCGTGGCCGGGAGAAATTCCGGGTTGTCGAGTATTGGTATGATGGGGGCTGGATCTTTTGTCAGTGTTTCTATTTTGGTCGCTCTGTCCCATATTTCCAAGGTTGAGCTCATGATCTCACTCATTCGGACGTTCTGGTGTCTATGCTCCGGTTTGATCCATAGCAGGTGTTGCATGTTTGATCTTGCTACCGCTCTGTCCTGTGCCTCCCATAATTTTTCTGATGTGTTTGGGATTCATTCCTTCAGGACCCACATCTGGACTGCCTCGTAATACTTCCGGAAGTGAGGGAGAGCCATGCCTCCTTCTGATTTTTGCGCCGTAAGTGCTTGGTTTGACAGTCTCGGGGTTTTGTTCTGCCAGATGTATTCTGTTATTACTTTGGTGAGTGACTTGAAGAAAGCCGCCGGTATTCTTATTGGGAGTGCTTGAAAGTAGTATAGAAGTCTGGGCGGTATTGTCATTTTTATGACTTAAATTCTGCCCCACCAGGATATTGCGAGTGGGTTCCATCTTTCCAAGTCTCTTTTCACCTGTTCTAGTAGTTTCATGTAGTTCCCTGCATAGAGATTTTTTATTGAGTTGGTCAGTGTGACTCCAATGTATCGTACCCCTTATTCCGCCGTTTGCAGATGTAGCTCTTCCGATTTTCTCTGTATTTCTTGTATGTCTCCAGCCAGGACCATTACCAATGACTTTTGCCTATTTATTTTTAGACCTGATATTGTTCCGTATTCTTATATTTCTTGTATGAGGTGAGGTAGTGACTTTATTGGGTCGGTTAGGGTCATCAGCATGTCGTCCGCATATGCCGCTGTCTTGTGTGTCTGCCCTCCCATTTCTACGCCCTTAATGTTGAATGCCACCCTTATCTTTGCCAGTAATGGCTCGAGAAAGATTGCATATAGGAGGGGGGACAATGGTCAGCCCTGTTTGATGCCTCTACCTATGTTGATCTTGTTTGAGAGTTCTCCGTTTATTGTTGTTATTGTTATTTTGCATTTATATAGCGCCTTATATACCATTGGTATGGTCTGAAGGCGCTGGTAGGTTGAACGCCCTTGGGAACCGAAGTTCAAATCAGTAGAGAGTAGAGAGTCAAAAAAGGGTGCGTGTAAGCACTGGGTATGTGTGCAGTTCGTGCAGGATCCGTGTGATAGCTGCTTTCTAGCTGTAGGTGTGCCGGTTGAGAGGTCAGGAGTATGTGTTCGTTCTGGCAGGATTTATCCAGATCGGATGTGGCTGCGTTAGGCCTGAGGAGAACGCCTGGCTGGGGGGGTGTAACCAGCAGTGATTACTTAGAATGATGTGGAGCGAGCGGCGAGTGTTGGTAAGAGAACAGTTATACCGAATGGTGTCATAGTATCTCTGTGTTCTAGTTGAGTGGTGATGTAAGGAGAGAGTAAGCGTGGTGGTGAGATAAGATGGGTTATATGCCCTTTCAGACATTCTCTGCATTCTAAATCATACTATATTCTTTCACGTGCTCCAGTCCGTTCATGCACTCCTATCCACTCCATGCATCCCAGTCTGCTCCATATATTTCGGTCCGCTCCACGCATTCATGCATTCCGGCTTGCCGCGTGCGTTCGAGTCCACTCCGTGCCCTCCAGTTTGCCACGCGTACTCCAGTCATTGTGGGTTATATGCTCTTTAAGTGTTCTCTGCATTCTAAACCATACTTTATACCATAGCCGGTCAAGTGGCACAGCGAGTAGAGCGCTCGCTTTGACATCGGTGCAGAGTCTGCTAACGCAGGTTCGAATCCCGGCGGGGCCAAACTCAGCCTTTCATCCTTCCGAGGTCGATAAATGAGCACCACACACCGTGGGTAATAATAAGCAGTGCTCAGATACCTGAGGGTTCGTAGCGCTATATAAATGCCAAAATATTATTATTAAATTATTATTATACGTCACGGAATTCTATGCGCTCCAGTCCGTTCCATGCCCTCCTATCCACTCTTGTCTGCCTCAAGCATGTACTCCTGTCTGTCCCATGCTTACAAACCTGTCTGCCTTACGTATGCACTCTTGTCTGCCCTACGCATGCACTCCTGTCTGCCCCATGCTCTATGCATTTGGCAGCTCTACGTGTTCATCCATTCTATGCACTCATCAGTATTGGATGCAATCCGTGCTTCTACGTTCTCATCCGCTCTACGCAACATGTCCGTTCACTCTGGGCATTCGTTCGCTCTAGGCACTCGTTCGTTCCGGCGTTCATCGCTTTACACCCTCACATGTACTAGGCATTCACCTGTTTTACGCACTTATCCTCTACGCGCACACCTCCTCTACGCGCACACCACCTATACGCGCACTCCCCCCTCTATGCACTCCACCCTTTACGCACTCATCCCCCGACGTATTCACCCCCTCTACGCACTCCCCCCTTTATGCACTTGTCTCTTCTACGCACTCGTCCCTTCTACGCACTCATCCCCACTACGCACTCATCCCCACTACGCACTCATCCCCACTACGCACTCATCCTCTCTATGCACTTATCTGATCCCCGTGCTCTTTTGCTCCCCGCACTCATCTGCTCCCCGTACTCATCTGCTTTAAGCACTAGTGCCTTTCACGCATTCAACAGCAATATCCTGTCCTATATATTCACCTCTACACTCATCTGTTCTATACCTTCATCCGTTCTGTACACATTCACTCTGTACGCTTATCCACTAATACGCTCTAACACTCATCCGCCTTATCCACTCATCTGCCCTATCCACTCATCCGCCCTATCCACTCATTCTCTCATCCGTTCTATCCTCTCATCCACTCTATCCACCCTATCCACTCATCCTCTCAACCGTTCTATCCTCTCATTCGCTCTATCCACTCATCCGCCCTATCCACTCGTCCTCTCATCCGCCCTATCCACTCGTCCCCTCATCCGCCCTATCCACTCATCCTCTCAACCGTTCTATCCTCTCATCCACTCTGTCCACTCATCCACACTATCCATTCATCAGGTCTATCTACTCATCCGCTCTATCCACTCATCTTCTCAACCGTTCTATCCACTCATCCGCCCTATCCACTCATCCTCTCAACCGTTCTATCCACTCATCCTCTCAACCGTTCTATCCACACTATCCGCTCTATCCACTCATCCGCTCTGTACACACCTCCGCGCTGTACACTCCTCCGCTCTGTACATTCCTCCGCTCTGTACACTCCTCCGCTCTATACATTCGCTAGGTCTACACACTCTCTGCACTTCCATATTCATGCGTTATTCATATTGATGTGCTCTACATACTCATCAGGTTCACATACTCGTCTTTTCTACACACTTATCCCGTTTACGCTCATCCGTTCTGGACATTCATCTGTTTTACGCACTTCTGCGTTCTACTCGCTTCCCTGTGTTACGCGCTCATCCGCTCTACACGCTTGTCCGTTCTACACACCCAGCCGCTCTACACACTCATCCACTCAACATGTTCATCCATTCCATATACTCATCGGTCTACATATTCATTCGATTCCCACATTCATTCAAACGATATAGTTATTTGTTCTAAGTAATTCATCCACGCCATTCACTTTGTTCGCTCCGCATGCATTCTATCCATTTCGGGAGTTTAAATCTCTTTCCTGTTCCCGTATGATTTATTCTTATTAACCATTTCACTGCTTGATCTACTTTATTAATTTAATTATGTTTGCCCTTCTAGTTTACATTGGGGGTCGTTAGCTGTCAGTTTCTCGCATCCGGTGGTTTGATGGATTGGTGTCATTGAGTTGCTGTTGGTCTGTTTCGGTTAGTTTGGTATGGGTTGGTTTTAGGGGAAGAGCCAGGTTTTCAGCAGTTTGCGGAAAGACATTAAATCCTCAGTCTGGCAGATGTGGGGTGGGAGTGAGTTCCATAGCGTGGGGGCCAAGGCTGAGAAAGATGATCCGCCTAACCTGATTGAGTTGGTCTTCGGAATGACTAGGAGGCCGGCTGAGCTTGATCTTAAGGTGCGTGGGGGGTTGTAGGGTTTTAGCTTGTCTTGAAGATATTGAGGTCCGGTTTTATGCAGTGCTCGTTGGGAGATGCACAAGGTTTTGAAAGTCAGCCTTCAGGCTACTGGAAGCCAGTGCAGCGTTTTAAGGGCTGGGGAGATGTGGTCTCTTGGGCCAAGCGCAAGAAGCAATTTAGCTGCCGCGTTTTGTGCCCTTTGGAGTTTATTCAGTTGGTACGCGTGGACTCCGAGGTATAGGGGGTTTGCGTAGTCCAGTCTTGATATAACGATTGATTGGAACGCGGAGAGTCTGTTGGGAAAGGAGAGATATGGAAAGATGCGCCTAAGGGTTTTAAGGTGGTAGTGGCAGGACTTTGAGACATTGTTGACTTGGCGCGAGAGTGTTAGGTCAGAGTCAAGGGTGCATCCAAGATTTTCCACTGAGTTGGAGGGGGTCGGAGAGTTGCCCATGGCGGATGGCCAGGGTAGTGGTTGTCGAAGAAGTTCCAGGTTGCCACATACCATGATTTCCGTTTTGGAGGGGTTTAACAGGAGGTGGCTTTGGGTCATTCAGAGTTCTATGTCAAGGAGGCAGGAGGCCAGGTCAGGTCGGCAGATGGGTTTTGAGTTCAGGAGTTTTAGAATTAGTTGGGTGTCGTCGGCGTAGTTGTAGCACAGGATGTTGTGCGAGCGAATTTTTGGTGGGAGGGTGATCAAGAAGAGATTGAACAGGAGGGCGGATAGGCACGCTCCTTGTTGGACTCCCGTGTCGACTGGTCGGGCTTGGGAGGTATAGTTGGAGAGTATCGTTATTTGGTACCGATCCTTGAGGAATGAAGCTCTCCATTTAAGAGCGGTTCCACGAATTCCTAGGGAGTGGAGGCGGTCTAGAAGGATTGAGTGATTGATTGTGTCGAAGGCAGCGGATAGGTCAAGAAGGATTAGAGCCGCGCATCCCGCGGAGTCTGCGGTCATTTTAAGGTCAACCCAAATTGAGGTTAGGGTGGTTTCAGTTCCGTGACGGGCTCTGAAACCTGATTGAGCGGGGTCTAGGAGATTGTTAGCTTCGACAAAGGCATTTAGTTGGGAGTAGGCAGTTCGGTCAATGAGTTTGGCAAGGAATCTGGTGTTTGAGATGGGGCGGTAGTTTTTGGGCTCGAGAGGGTCGAGCGAAGGTTTTTTAATTAGAGGTTTGACATAAGCCGTTTTGAATGCGTCGGGAAAGATACCAGAGGAAAGGGAGGCATTTATAATGGATCTTGCATGTTCACCTGCGCAGGTGGAAGTGAAAATGTCTTTGAGGGTTGTGGCTGGGCAAGGGTCCAGTGGCGAGCCAGATGGTTTGCGGGCAGATAGAAGTTTGAGAAATTGCTCTGGTGATATTGGACAAAAGGATTCAAACGTTGGTTGCGTAATGGTCGCATCTGGTGGGGTGGCCGGTATGGGGGGAGAATTGCTTGGAGGATGTAAGAGAGCAAGGTTGGTTGCTAGGGTATTTGTTCTTTCGAGAGCTGTGGTGAAAAAGTGGAGGGAGAGTGAGTCGCACAGAGATTGTGAGGGAGTCGGGACGGTCGTGTTCCAAGCCGGATGGGTGAATTCGGAGATGATTTTGTGGAGTTCTTTGTTTGGGTTTTTGCAGTTTTGGATTCGGGAGTTGTAGTGGGCTTTTTTTGCTTTCCGGATTTCGGCCTTGTACTGGTAAAGGTGTCGGGCCAAGGTGGCCCTATTCACCTGGGTTTTGTCTTTCTGCCATTTGCGTACTAGGTATTTATATAGTTGTTTAGTGATCTTCAACTCAGGAGTGAACCATCTGGGGAAGTGGCCACGGCGGGTTGATGGTTTGCAAGGGGGTGTGAGCCGCGTCAGAGATGCATTGAGCCTTGAGTCAAAGGCGTCAGGGGTTAGTTGTTTGTTGAGTAGGCAGGTAGGTGGTGGAGACTGGAGGAGTGCGTTGGCTAGGTCCGGGACGATTATTAGTTTTTTCCAGCATTTGCGTAGATTCGGAGGTGCAGATTCGAGTACGGGAAGGCGGTCGGGTGAGTGAATGGTGAACGAGAGAATGAAGTGATCAGACCAGAGGATAGGGGTGGGGGGCTTTAAATGAATCAGGGTGTTGGAGCTAAAGATGGCATCAAGAGTGTGTCCTTTATAGTGAGTCGGGCCGTTTGTGTGGGGTTGGAGGTTAATTGCGTCCAAACCGTCAACCAGAGAGTGTGTCACAGGATTGGTGGGGATGTCGAGCCATATGTTGAAGTCTCCAAGAAGGGTGAGGTTGGGGTGGTTTAGTTGAAGGGTGGCAATAGAGTCGCAGAGGTTATTTGCGAAATGTCTATCGTAGCCAGGGGGGTTTGTAGATTATTAGGAAGCTGTGTGAGAGCGACAGGGAGAGGGATAGTCTAACGAGGAGAGATTCGCAGGATGGAATGGAAGGTTGGCTGTCGATGATTGAGGCGTGGAAGAGAGACTTGAAGACGAATGCTATTCCTCCTCCTCTAGAAGGACGGTTCAGTTGGATGAGGGAGTATTTGGGGCGGAAGGCTTCACTGGCGATTGGGGCGAAATCGTCAGAGAACCAAGTTGCGGTGATGAAAACCAGATCTGGTTTGTCCGAGGCGAGGAGGTCAAAGATGCAGTATCTGTTTTTTGCTACGGAACGGGCATTAAATAGGATGCAGTTCACATCGGGAGGCGAGGTTGGTCTCGGAGGAGCGGAAGGTGGTGGTGGCGGAGAGAGAGGAAGCTGGGGAGGCAGAGGGGTACGGTGGGAGATGATCGATGGGAATAGTGGGCGAGCAGCGGAGTTGGGGGGTTTCGGGCGGGAATGGGTGGCTGCGTGAGTTGGGATGCTCGGGTTTGGCTCGGGGCATTTGAAGGTAGGATGTGGGTAGTTAGGACTTTCAGTTGTAGTTGATGAGAAGTCGAGGGAGAGGGGTTTCAGGCAGGGTGAAGCTACGGGGGACGGAGGTGATTGGGGTACAGAGGTTGCGGGTCGAGACAGACGAGGAGTGCTGAGATATTGAGGGGGACCAGGTACGGTTCCTCTTATGCGATTGGAGTGTGGGAGAGGGTAGGGGGGGTCAGAGGGGGAGAGGGATGCGGCTTCGGTTCTTGCAAAGGCCAGGCGTGCAGTTTTCAGGGAGGGGAAATTGTGTGTTCGGGGAGCGGAGGCGTTGGGGGTTTGTGGGCAAAGCGGGGGGATGCTTGCAGGGAGGGGTGTGCTCACTATGATAGTGAGGGGAGCGGGCATGGTTAACGTGGGCTGATCGGTGGTGATGTTCGGGGGAGGAGTGTTCTTAGGGTGGTTGGCTCGCCATCGTGCCCCTCTGGCTTGGTGTTTGGAGAGGCGAGTGGTAGGGAGTGCAAAGGAGGGTGGGATGATTTGGGAAGGGGGGACGGGAGGGAAGGTAGATCGGGGAGTGGGGGCAGATTATGGTGGTCATTTCGGACGGACTCTGGAGGTGTGGGTGCACTCATGCTTAGTACGAGCTGTTAGGTGTAGTCTCAAGAGCAACTTACAGTTTATTGGACTTTATAAGTTCCGCTGTTTCACTGGCTGTGAGTAGTCTTGTACTCAAGGTTCCAAGAGGTCGGTGATATTATTCACTTATTCTAGGTTTTAGTGTACTATTTGTACTAGCTTGCAGATATTAGGCCGTTTGAGATATAGCTAGATCCTAGGATATGCTAACTGGGCGGCCTATTTAGTTGTAGCTACAGCACAGTTACGCTGTTGGGTAGGCTTTCTTCTAGTAAGCTGGAATACAGGTAAGTTTATTATTATTTTAGGCGGAGTGTGGGAGGGCTTTCTTATTGTAGTTCTAAATTCAGTGGGGGCACGCTATTGGCACACTTCCAAGTTCAATTTGTACAGAGAAGATATTAGGCTTTTAGGAGCACTTCTAGCTTCAACTGTATTTGGGAGGGCTTTCTTATTGTAGTTTTACATTCAGTCGGTTATTGGGCGCACTTCTAAATTCACAGAGAGGCTATTGGGCACACTTCTAAATTCGCAGAGAGGTTATTGGGTACATTTCTAAATCTGGCTTTCCACAGAGAGGCTATTGGGCACACTTCTTAATTCGCAGAGAGGTTATTGGGCACACTTCTAAATTCACAGAGCGGCTACTGGGCACATTTCTAGATTCAGCGAGGCTGTTGGGCACACTTCTAAATTCAACTTTTCACAGAGAGGCTATTGGGCACACTTCTAGATTCACAGAGCGGCTACTGGGCGCAATTCTAGATTCAGCGAGGCTGTTGGGCACACTTCTAAATTCAGTATCTAAATGCACATATCTAGAATCACAGAGAGGCTGTTGGGCACACTTCTAAATTCACAGGGAGGCAATTGGGCACACTTCTAAAATTCACAGAGAGGCTATTGGGTACACTTCTAAATTCAACTTTTCACAGAGAGGCTATTGGGCACACTTCTAGATTCACAGAGCGGCTACTGGGCGCAATTCTAGATTCAGCGAGGCTGTTGGGCACACTTCTGGGAACACAGAGAGGCTATTGGGCACACTTCTAAATTCAGCTTCTAAATGTACACTTCTAGAATAACAGGGAGGCTATTGGGTGCACTTATAAATTCAGCTTCTAAATGCGCTTCTAAGTTTAACTTTCACAGAGATGCTAAGGGTGCAATTCTAAATTCAACTTCTAAATTCAACTTTCACCGGAATGCTAATATGCGTACATCTACATTCAGCTTTCACAGAGAGGCTGTTGGGCGCACTTCAAAGTTCGGTTTCCACATAGAGGCTATTGGGCACACTTCTAGAATCACAGGGAGGCTATTGGGCACACTTCTAAATGTGCTTCTAAATTCAACTTTTCACAGAGAGGCTGTTGGGCAAACTTCTAGATTCAACTTTTCACAGAGAGGCTATTGGGCACACTTCTAGAATCACAGAGGCTATTGGGCACACTTCTAAATTCAACTTCTAAATGTGCTTCTAAATTCAACTTTTCACAGAGGCTATTGGGCACACTTCTAGACTCACAGTGAGGCTATTGGGCACACTTCTAATTCAACTTTTCACAGAGAGGCTATTGGGCACACTTCTCAATTCAACTTCTAAATGTGCTTGTAAATTCAACTTTTCACAGAGAGGCTATTGGGCACACTTCTAGAATCACAGAGAGGCTATTGGGCACACTTCTAATTCATCTTTTCACAGTGAGGCTATTGGGCACACTTCACACTGCAATTCTTGCCGAGGGTGAGTTATAGTTGGCCCGTATCATATTTATGTACGTGTTGCCCATGCCCATTTTCTCCAATATTGCAAACCCCAAGGACCACTCCAGCCCGTCAAATGCTTTTTCGGCATCTACCGCTAGGATTGCTGCCGGCGTGTTGGTGATTCCCACTTTCTCTATCAGGTGTGCGATTCGTCTGCTATTGTCATGCGTTTTCCTGTTTGGGATGAATCCTGATTGGTCTTGATGTATCAGTTTGGGGAGCAGGGGCGAAAGTCTGTTAGCGAGGACCTTTGTGTAGAGTTTTGCATCTATATTTATTAATGCTATTGGGCGGTATGAGCTCGGCTTCTCTGGGCCTTTCCCTTTCTTGTGAAATACCAGTATTTTTGCCTCGTTCATTGACGTAGCGATGTTTGCCATGTCTTTAAAGGTGTTGAAGAGGTTCGTTAAGATCGGGGAAAGAATTTCCGTGTAAGTTTTATAGAAGGCGGCCATGGAGATTTATTTTTGGGTAGATCTCTAATTGCTCTTGTTACATCCTATGTTGTTATTGGTTCGTCCAGTATTGTTTTTTCTTCTGGGGTGATGGTTGGAAGTGTGATCCCCTCAGGTATACTTTCTGTTCCTCCTCTTTCGGTTTGTCCGATGTGTACAGGTTCTGGTAATAGTCTCTGAATATTTCTTTTATCTCTTTGGATTGAGTTTTCATTTGCCCGTGTTCGTCTTTTAATGCTTTTATCGTATGGTTTTGTTGTTTTCCTTTCAGTTGTCTTGCCAGTAGTTTGCCCGCTTTGTTTGATTTCATCGCGTACCAATGCTTTAAGTGTAGTAGTTGCTTTTCCGCTCTTTTGGTTCCGATTGCTTCTAGCTGGCTTTGGACATGTCAGTAGGCTCTCTTTTTTTCAGAGATCTGTTATCTGCCATCTCTTCTCTTATCTCTTCCAATTTGTTTTCTAGTTTGTTTCCCCATTTTCTAGATTGCTTGTCCTTCTGTGCTTTAAGGGCTATTAATTGTCCTCTTATCACCGCTTTAAAGGCTTCCCATAGGGTGATTTTTGAGACTTCCTGAGTATTGTTTTGTTCAAAGTATTCTGTTACGGCTGGAGCCGTATCTCGTCTTCGCTGTGGTTGCCGTAGGGGAATTTTGCTTGAAGCCGCGCCTGGAGGACGTCTTTACACGATGCACGCTGTGCCTGACTTGGAGGGTGTCACCGTCGTCAGCAGCCCCTCCCCCTTGGTCCTGTGATGTGAGCTGTACCTTTAAAACCCGGGGCACCAGCGCACCCGCGCGCGCACCCGGAAGTACAGCGAAGTACTGTTTGCTGGGAGAAGTTGCTGCTGGAGCCGTATCTCGTCTTCGCCGTGGTTGCCGTAGGGGAATTTTGCTTGAAGCCGCGCCTGGAGGACGTCTTTACACGATGCATGCTGTGCCTGACTTGGAGGTGACTTTCTCATGAACTTGTGTGCGCGAGCACCTCTAAGACTTTACTGAGCTTCACCCCTTCGAGGACAGTGCGCCTCACGCACCTGGTGTTTACTTTGCAGTCGCTGAATGCAGTGCCGTGCATTGACCTTGCCCACGCTAATACTGTTTGTATAACCCCACACTCTGAATGGTCTACCTAACTTGTCTTCAGAATTATTTACACTAGTCCCTCACTGATGTTTATCATCTCTTCTCTTTAGGGTGTTACCGTCGTCAGCAGCCCCTGCCCCCTTGGTCCTGTGACGTGAGCTGTACCTTTAAAAGCCGGGGCACCAGCGCACCCGCACCCGGAAGTACAGTGAAGTACTGTTTGCTGGGAGGAGTTGCTGCTGGAGCCGTATCTCGTCTTCGCCGTGGTTGCAGTAGGGGAATTTTGCTTGAAGCCGCGCCTGGAGGACGTCTTTACACGATGCACGCTGTGCCTGACTTGGAGGTGACTTTCTCATGAACTTGTGTGCGCGAGCACCTCTAAGACTTTACTGAGCTTCACCCCTTCGAGGACAGTGCGCCTGACGCACGTGGTGTTTACTTTGCAGTCGCTGAATGCAGTGCCGTGCATTGACCTTGCCCACGCTAATACTGTTTGTATAACCCCACACTCTGAATGGTCTACCTAACTTGTCTTCAGAATTATTTACACTAGTCCCTCACTGATGTTTATCATCTCTTCTCTTTAGGGTGTTACCGTCGTCAGCAGCCCCTCCCCCTTGGTCCTGTGACGTGAGCTGTACCTTTAAAACCCGGGGCACCAGCGCACCCGAAGTACAGTGAAGTACTGTTTGCTGTTTGCGGTGAGCGCGTGGGTGCGAGGTGTTGCTTTTACCCGTGGTGCAGTTTTGGCTTGTAAGTAGAGGGACTTTCTACTGGTGTAACTTACAAAGTCTGGGATTGCTCTTCTCAAAGTTAACTGATTCACTCTAACGGGATTAGAGAATTCTGTCTTTAGTG
This sequence comes from Ambystoma mexicanum, assembly GCF_040938575.1. Lineage (NCBI taxonomy): Eukaryota > Metazoa > Chordata > Amphibia > Caudata > Ambystomatidae > Ambystoma > Ambystoma mexicanum. The sequence goes on from NC_090932.1 coordinate 286,741, forward strand.
TGGCCCATAAGTGATTGTTGACTGTGTGCTAGGTTTCTATAGTACACGAATGATGGATTCTATACTGAGAAATGGGAAAAAAGAGGAAGGAGTGTACCTCAAAAATGCCTCCCACGTTGGAATCCCCCAAAAATGTAAATAAAAATAAATAAATAATGAAATTAGTCCCACTCCGTCACTGAGTGGGAAGACATCATTCTTGTCGATGTCTCTTCAATCGGACGAAGTGAAGGACATTGTCGGAATAAATCCGGCGCCTGAAACGCAGATTGGGATATCGGACACTAAAGAAGTTTGCTCTTTAAAAGCAGTGAATGAAAACATTACTATTGATCCCTTCGCTGTTGATGAGCACACAGAAGAAGTACAAAAACTCATTGCTAACATCCATGATAACAAATATTTGCCTATTTTGGATATTTCAATGCTGGCGCCGGTGATTATGTCCGACCTCGATAAAAGAGTTAGGCTCTCGTTGCGACCCTCTACACCGGGGTCCACCCACGGGCCATGGAGAGAGCATGTACACTTTCACAAATCTGGTGAGCTGCCTGATAGATTACTCAGTCCTGAAAGGGGTCATACTGTGAATCATATTAGCCAAACTCCTGTGACCAACTCTCCAGTTAAAAATGTAGCTGACATTAGCAAGAGGCAGAAAACCATATTGGAACAGAGACCACTTAACACATCTGTACCAATATTTAATTTTTCAAATGTGCCTGATGTGCCTCCATCTCAAGACATAACTGAGGAGGAAGGGGTAGAGCAAAGATTTAGTGACTTACCTATTTTCACGCGAGTCCTAAATTTGCTCGATCGTGGCCACGAATATTCACATCTTTTATTGCAAGAGATGAAAAAGGAGCTGGCAAACAATAAGGCTCAACTTTCAAAAATTGAAGGTTACATGTTAGCACAAGAAGCATGTCATGTATATCACTCAGAATGTCACATCAGAGCAGTCTCAATTGTCAAAAACGATCTGTTTCATTTCACCCAGTCTGCGAAAAAAAAAAAAAATGCCGCTTCACAAACTATAGATGAACAGTTTCTGTCAAATGGAATTCCGGTAACTTTTGCACAAATACTTCAGAGTAAGGATAAAGGTGGAACCCAATTCCAAAAACTCAGTCGTGCAACTAGTGACAACACAGAATACTTGGAAATTGCAAAACTACAGCATGACAGACTGTCAAATTGAATCAATTCTGCTTCAAGGCAAGGAGAATGAGAAACTAGAGAAAACACTCTCGGATAACGTAGAAACTGCAGTAAATGTAAGCCTGCCTGTCAGCCTAGCTGATAGTCCCTCGACTTTGATAAAGCTGATGGAAAAGGACAAATTTTATGAAACAGTGCAAGATCACAATAATGATCAAGACAAACTCTACTTTGTATCTCGACGAGCTAAAAAAAAACATCTGAAAGCATTGAAGAGAAGACACAAAAACAAGGGGCACTCTGCGAGCGCTGAGATAAAAATACGTGAACTAGCTGCTGATCTCGCAAACGATAAAGCCCCAAAATCATCATCCATCAAAACAATAACATCTTCAGAGCTGATAGAACAAAATCTGAATTTAAGTGAATTAAATGAAGAAAGTAAGAACGCTCTCCAAATTAGACCTATAAAAGGTCATGAATGTAGCTCGTCTGCAAAGCCTAATCCAGCTATCATAAAAAAGACTACGCTGAAGTCTTCGATTCAAAAGAGTGGAGGGGGAGAGGAGCTAACGATTAAGGAAGCGGCTCTTCAACCTATCATCGAAAACATGATTCAATCTCAAGTAACAGCGTTCTTTAAAGACATGTCCTCAAAGAAATCTGACAGCCTGGTGCGCAATGTCAGAAGCAAATGCAATAATGGGTGCACAGAAAATTCAGACTTAATGGAGAGCGGAGAGGACTCTAAGAGAATGACTGCACTTATGTCTGATGCAACAGAAAAACGCACGACAACAGTGGAAATAAATAGCAAAAACGGAGGAAATAAACAAGATTTACATTGGCCGCAGGCGCAAAAGAGTGATCAAATGCAACCACAGCCTAAGCCATGTATCTCAACGTTGGAGGAAGTGAAGTATCCACTGAAAAAATCATGTAACGAGAACAACAACACGGAACCTGGTTCCCCCTCGATAGATCATCAGCAGGTGGCCAGAGGTGTTCCCAACCTAAAAGATAACGTGGTGATTGAAATTAAAATGCAAGAGTCATCAAGAGAAGAGTTAATCTCTCAGATCATTCTGCAATTTCATAACATACCTGGAGAAATGCAAAATATTATTGGCTGGAGAAGCGATCCTAATGGCATGGTTCGTATTAATCGATCTTTTCTCATGAACTCACTTTACAAAATACCATCTTTACGAAGTATAGTGACAAATGATATAGAGTGGATTCGCCTCCCAGCAACGAATAACAACAGAATGTTATCGAACATGATATCACCCATTATTGCTAAATTGATCTGGGAGCATCGCAGTGATCTCTTGTTTCTTGGTATAGAAATGGTGGGGTTTGATCACATAAAAACAGTGATGGATTTTATGGAATTCCAACACCCACCCTCGGTAGTGGTCTCTGAGTCCAATGCCTCCAACTCTGGGCAAACAAACTCCCAAAATGCCATGATGGAACAGCTCACTGCCCTCACAAATGCCCTTAATGGGCTAAAATGGTTAGAACCCTTGGTTAAAACAGTGGTTACTAATATACCTCCTCCAAATACATCATAAAATGACGATTTAGTTATCATGTCATGGAATTGTTGTGGCATGAATAACTTTTTAAAATGTAGAGAAAATCCTCATACAGAGCAGGTTCCGAACATATTGCTTATTCAGGAAACTATGGCACTTAAGAACGTGGAAATTGAGGGTTTTACTGCATGTTCTCATCAGGCGAAGAAAGGTGCAGAAGGAAGACCCTCGGGAGGCCTTATGATTTTGATTTACACCACCTTAAACTTTACCATCAAGAATGTATATCACACTGACCTATTTATTATATGTGATGTTTATTTTGATGTAAAACCACATGGTCACCTTCTCCTGACCTCACTTTATTGGAATCCTTTGCGATATAGCATAGAAGAAGCATGTGAGCTTTTTGGCGAGACTCTCATTGAAGCCCTTTCTAAAGCACCCCATGCGGAAATATTTATTGGAGGTGATTTTAATGCTGTCTGCGCACCTAACAATAGCAATAGGAATACCAATTCTCCCTATTTACAGGCTTCACTTAGTAAAGGAGATACGTGGATTAAGTTCTTCAAAGCGTGGAATATATTCCTAGTGTTAGCGTCAACCTCCCATGAGAAAGTTACGTGGAAAAGAGGTAATATGCAGTCATTGATCGATCACATGTTTGCATCCAAAGATCTGTCTGGCCGACTTGCCCCAGTTAACTCTTCTAAAATTGTATTTGGGGATCATGCCATCATTATATCAGCAAAAGCAAACTATTTCACACGCTCCTCACTTTCTCCTCACTTGGCGCTTATTCAATGTGATAGAACAATGCTATTAACTGGTCTATGAAAACCTGCAGAATGATAACAGCCCTTGTAAATAGAGACCTTTGGAAAACCAACAATAGTAATAAGGTTGATAACACAACTATTATAAATTGGAACTGTAATATGATTGCTGTACACCTAGCAAAGATGTCTATATCCGGCGACACGAAGAATGTGACTGAGGAAGAAGGTAGATCATTTTGTGCTGTCATTGCCGCACTAAAAAGAAAGAAAACCCTGGGTCTACGTAAAGTAACGAAAGCCAGGCTTAGCCTGTCCCAGAACGATTATCACCTGCAGAAACAAAAAATAGTGTTGAATTATAAAAACGCGCTCAAAGAGTCACTTATCTTAAAGAAAATTCAACAAAATCAAAGAATTGTCAATCTATTATGTAACAGGAATAATAAAGAAATCTGGAATACGATAAGATTGCTCGATAAAGATGTTCCTAGAAACTTCGAATCATGCATTGACAGTACAACATGGTATTCATTCTTTTCTCAAAAATTTGCACTGCCCGCTGAATTCTTGGCGTATGAACATCCTCCTGATTCTCAGTCAATTCCAGATTGTTGTCCATGGAACAGGAACGACATATGTGCGGCAATTTATAGACTAAAAAGCTCTAAATGTCCAGGGCCGATGGCCTTCCACCATTTTTAATTAAGGACGATCCACTGTTTTGGTCGGCCATGTTTCTCTCCATCTATCAAGAGATATTTCGCTCGAAGAAGATACCATGCTCATGGCTCACGTCAATTATTATCCCGATTCACAAAAAAGGCAGCATTTCGGATCCCAATAACTTCAGACCAGTGGCAATTATTGATGTGGCAGCCAAAATCTTTGCTGCATTAATTCTTCAAGACCTAGAAAGTTTTGCTGCTAGAAACAACATCCTGTGTCCCTCTCAAGTGGGTTTCCGTAAAGGGATGGGAACTCCGCTCAACGCAAGTATCTTGGCTCATAATATTGCACACGCGACAAGCCCTGACAATACACCTGTTTTTGTGGCATCCTTAGACCTAAAAGCGGCTTTCGATTGTGTAATTAGAGGGAAGCTATGGGAAATACTTCAAAGAGCTAAGATACCACAACATCTTATTACACTGATAGAAATGCTACATTACCAAACAAACTTTAAAGTAAGAATTGACAGGTTGGGTTCCCTCACGCAAGCAATACCTTCTTGGATAGGGGTGAAGCAAGGCTGCAATCTCGCAGCGATTCTCTTCAACTTTTATCTCGCAGGGATCAATGAGATCTGGGATGGTGAAAAATCTTTTCCAATTCGCATTGGTTCGCTTTCTTTGTCTTGGCTCGCATATGCGGACGACATTTTACTCTTTGACTGCACACAGGTGGGGCTGCAACAAAAATTAGCAAGCTTTATGGGCTATTGTAGAACTAACAACTTGCGGGTGAATCCCCAAAAATCTAACATAATAGTCTTTGCTAATAAAAAAAAGTTTTGTCATTTCACATGGAGAGTTGACGATGCCCCGATTATGATAGCTACGGAACTTCCCTATCTCGGTCTTACTCTAACAAAAAATATGTTGTTTAAAAGAATCAAAGAAATTCTTACCATCAAGGCAACCACTTTGAAATGTCAAATGAAAGTGTTACAATATAAGATCTGCAAATTCTCATTAACACCCCTGCTAGAATTCTGTCTAAAAAAAGTAGAGGCAATATTGCTGTATGGGGTGGAGTTATATCTTTGTGATTTGGGCCCATTATTAGATCAATTGCAAGGGCAAATGTGGAAATATACCCTTGGACTACCATCATCTTTGCCAAACGCGATTGTCAGACATGAGTTGGGTTTGGACGCTTTATCTTCCAAATACAATTGGAGATTACTGGTAAACTTTGCGAAAATCTTATATCCGCCACGTAATTCACTATATACAGAATTACATACCATGATGTTGAACAATAATCCACCCTCCATATTGTATTTTAAAAAACGTATGTTAGCGATTATGTAAAAGATTCATCTACCATACGAGGACCAGAGCTCTTTCAGGAAAAAATCAAAAAGAAAGTGTTGCAATTTGATTGGGTGGACACCTGCTCGAAGATTGCTAGTTACTCTTCTTTTGCAGAGTACTATAAATTTGTGCACAAACAAGTACCACGCATGGCGTATTTAACCTTATGTCCTTGCCCTAAGGTCCGGCAAACTTTTATGAGGTTTAGACTTGACCTGGTACACACTAGGGTCAGACAAAAGCACTGGTTTAAGCAAGATGCGAGTGATACAAGTGTAATATGCCGCTTTTGCAAGCAAACAGTAGAGTCCCTTAAACATCTCTTTCTATATTGTACTCATTTTGAAATTACGCGCTGCAGAATGATAGAGGCGTTTGAAGATGCAAATACGATTGAAGGTAGAGAATGGACTTGGATTAAATGCATGTGGGGAGTGACAAACACCTCAATAATTAAAACTACAAGACTTGTAAAGTCCATCGAGTCTGGATTGACACTGTTTCAATAGGTTAAAACCTGACAGACATGTATATATATAGGTTCAGCCTTGTTGTAAAGGGGATATGTGCGTAGTGACCACGCTATTGTAGAATGGTTGATCCTCTATTTTTGATTTTTTCTTTTTTTTTGGATTGCTTCCTGTATTTAATTGTATGGGTGATTTTAAGCTTGTGTTGTTGTGCGTTCTTTTGTTTTTTTAAATGGTGAAGGGAAATCTGTTAAGTTATCAAAGGAGATGTGTTGAAACATGAAAAATGTGTAAAGGTCTTGATGTTCTTGTGAATCTTGACTAAAAACAAATAAACAAGTTTTAAATAAAAAAAATAAAAAATAAAAAGTATTCTGTTATTTTCTCTCTGATTGTTTCTCTCGTTACCGGATCCTGTAATGTTTCTCTTGGACGTGTCCAGCGCCATAGGCCTGAGCGTTTGCGAATCTTGGGGAATGACATCCACAGTGGGGTGTGATCTGATAGGGAGATCTGGCCTTTTTCTATGTCCTGAATCTCCCCTAGTAGGCTCGCAGTGACCCATATGTAATCAATTCTTGAGCTCGTGCCAGGCACATGTGAGTGGTATGTGTATCCCGGGGTTGTGCCTCTGATTCTCTGCCATACGTCTTCGTGTTGCGATTGTTTGGGGTTTGAGCGGTCTTCCCTCGGGTTCCATGCTATATTGAAGTCTCCTCTCAGAATTACTTCTCCTACTGCAAAATGTTCCAGTTTGTTCAGTGCGTCTTTTATGAATCCCTCCTGACCTATGTTTGGAGCGTATATGGTTGCTAATGTCAGTGGGCAGTTTTCAATCTGTACTTTCGCAAATAGGTAACGACCTTTTTTGTCTGGCATCGTTTCTCGTATTTGTACATTGAGTTGGTTGGCGAATGCGATCAAGACCCCTTTTTCTTCTCTTTGTCATTAGCTTGGAGTATTTGATTGTAGCCTCTTATGCAGATTTGTCCTTTTTTTTCCCTCTGTATATGAGTCTCTTGTAACATTATTATGTCGTATTTCTCTCTGTGTAGAAAGTGTTCCATTTTCTTTCTTTTTACGGGAGAGTGCAGCCCTCTAATATTGTACGTTAGTATTTTCAGCCCCATCCTTTCCTTTGCGTCTCTAAATGTTTCTGTCTCTTACCGTGTGGTTCGCAGGTATGTCCATTGGTACCGGTGATTGAGTCTTTTCTCCCTTGTAGCTCTCCCACAACTCCCACCCCGCTTCCCTCCCTCCCTTCCCCCCCAACTTTTTCCCTGAGAAGGGCAATGGGCCCTATGGTTGCTTGGGCGGGTGGCTTTCGCTTCATGTCCTCTAAAAACTCAGGTTAATGTCTTTCGCAGGGAGTCCTAAACCCTGCTTGTTTGTTGTGGATTCCAAGGGTGTCCCTTGGCTCTGCCGCATTCTCAGGCGACAATTGGCCCTATTCTTCTTATCATTGCGTAGGCGTTGTCCCTCTTCTATCTGAGAAGTCTTCTTCCTTTTGTCTTGGGATGGTGTTATTTATGGTCCAGGTTCCGGGTTTGGCGTCACGTTTGTTTATTCTCTGTTTGCCATGCCGTCGGCGCCCGACGTTCTCAGTGTGTATCCCTATCTGTTGCTGACTCTTTCTCTTGTTCTTGCATGTTCAGTATCTTGAGTCCCTCCTCACAAGTGGTGATACGAAGTTGCTTCTCCTCCCACGTAAAGAGAAGGCCAAATGGGAAGGCCCATTTGTAGCGCACCTGTTTCTCTGCCAAGTATTTTGTTATTTGGGCCATCTCTCTTCGTTTCCTGAGCGTCAATTGCGCAAAATCCTGGAAGAGCTTTTCTTTGCCGTTCATTCTTATGTGGTCTATGGTCCTGGCTTTCCTTAGGATTTGCTCTTTTTGCGTGTATTGCGTTAGTGCTGCCAGAACATCTCTTGGGCGGGCTCCTGGTTCTCCCGCTCTACGGGGGCCGACTCTGTGTATTCTGTTTATCTGGATTTCTTCGCCTGAGCCATCCGTAAGTATGTCTTGGAACACCTGTTGGACTGCCGTACGGAGGTCTTTGTCCTCGACCGATTCCGCCATATTCTTAATTCTTATGTTTGACCTACGGGAGTGATTCTCTAAGTCTTCATATTGGGTTTCTAGTTCTTGGGGCAGTCTTGCCAGTCGTTCTTGTGCTTCGGCGTATTGCTGTTTCCTCATCTATGTTCTGGACCGTTCTTTCCAGTTGGTCCGTTCGCTCCTCCAGGTTCCCCATATCCTTCTTCAGTTCCTGAATTGCTTGTTTCATTTCACCTTTCATGTTTTCGAACTGTGTTTGTGTGGAGGATATGAATTGGTCTTGGAATTCTTTGAACCACGTTTTCATGTCGTCTTTCGTGGCCATATCTGTGGCTTCTGGCAGCTCTGGAGTTGTCTTCCCCTTATCTTTTTGCGTATTTGCTTTCGGTTTTGCTCCTTTGTCTGTTCCCCAGAGTTGTATTAAGTCTTGATCTTGTTTGTGCTTGCTGCTGGATGGCTGTGTCGCCTGATGCACTTGACGGTTTCTAGATCTTGACGTGTGTGAGTCTTTTCCCGTGGTAGCCTTGTCGGTGTCGGTATTCTTCCGATTATGTTCACTTCATTGAGGTTTCTTGCCCCTTCGGGGTCTATTTGCTTTGATGGGCTCGTGGGTCGCCCCATTTCAGTTCCTTGGGGTACCTTCTCTGTTGGGGTAGTGTCATATGTGGTGCTAAAGTCCTGTTGCGTTATTTTCTCCCCGTGGCCCTAGGTGTGTGTTTCCCGCCCTACGTTGTGTCCCTTCAGGTTGTCCGGGCTTTATTTCAGGGGGGGGTCTCTTTTCTGTCTGCTCCCTATGGCCGGATTCCCTTCTTGTTGTTCGCTGTGGGATGGCTCCCTTTCACTGGGGTAGGTCGTGTGGACGCCGTTTGTTTCTGGTGTTCTCCCCCCTCAGCGTCCCTCTCCTGTTGTTGGGAGTTCTCCCCTCCGGTGTCTAATTCTTCCCCCTAGGGCTTTCCCTGCTTCTTCTGCGCCGTGTTGAAGGCTGAGGAGTCGAGGGGGGGCGGGGGGGCCTGCCTTACTGTCTGCTCCCTTGGCCCCTTCTCTTCCTGCTGTTGGAGGGCCCGATGGGGGTGTTCGGGGGGCGTTTGCCTGCTGTTGCCCGTCTTCCCACCGTCCCTGTGGGCTTACCATTCGTTTTCTTCTTTTCCTTTTCCCTGGGGTGGCCTCGTAGTCCTTGTTGTTCTCCCCTCCTGCAGATGAAGTGCACGGCGCTGTGTCTGCTTCTCTGCACGTCTTGTGTTCTCTTGCCGGTCTCCGTGCGGTGGGGGGGGGCTTCTTCCCCGGCTGTTGGAACTCCGTCGGAGGTTCCGAGGATTACCTTCCCCGCTTGCTGGAGCTCAGCGGTATGTTGCTGGAGAATCCTCCTGGGGGCTCCGGAGTTCCGCTCCTACTGTCTATGTTCCCGCGTCGGGTGCTGCGTCTCTGCTCCGGCTGAGCCGCTTCCCTGGGATCCTGGCGGTTGTCTCTGTAGCTCCGCTTCTGATATGTGTCGGCGGATCGCTCAAGGGGGGCGTGCTGGACCTGCCTCCTGCGTTGCTTTTCCGATCGGAGGTCCCGGTTTCTCTCTCCGCTTGCTGGGCCTCTGTGGAGTGGGCCTTGTGGGCGCCCTTCTCTCGTCACGGCCCGCAGGTCCCTCCTCCTACCATTGCGTGCTGGTTCTTCGGTGTCGGATTATCCTTCTCTCGGCCAATCTTCTATGGAGACAAGCTCCGGAGGGTCATTTGTCTGCTTTATTGTATTTTTTGTTATTGCGGCCCAAGCTGGGGGAAGGAGCTGCGCTCACGTACGTCTACCCGGCTAGGCCGCCATCTTGGAATCCCTCCTGATACTTTCAACCACTCATATCCATGTATGCGTAGCCTACACATTGGGCCTCATTACGAGTTATGCCGGTAGCCATGCCGCTATTGGCGGCATGGCTGCCGGCAAAACCGCATCCGTGTCCTCGGAATGAGGATTTACCGGACCATTCCGAGTCCGGATGGCCCGGTAAATCCTCACTCGACGACACGGACACGGTTCATCCCCATTTCTGCCACCATAGGGCTGAATGGGAATGGGAGAGGGAGTAAACAACGGGCCATTACGAGATAGCCCGTTGTTTGCTCCGCGAGGGGACCTCGTAATGTGGCGGAACGGGTTAAACGGCGCCGCAGCCTTTTACGGCGCTGTTTAACCCGTTCCGCCCGACTTGTAATGAGGCCCCTTGTGTTGCTCTGACCCAATCCAAAGGGTTGCCTACTCTGGGGCTCAGTTAATTGTGTCTTGTCTCTCCGAATGTATACCCATTTTATGTATATGTTCCTTTGGTGTCCCAAACATGTGAATGTATCCAATTGTTATTCTTTTTGCCATGTTATTCTTTTTGCCATGTACTCAGCACTCAAGTTGCTGAGTACAAATTGTTCTACTACGTTAAAGCATCATTTTTGGTTCATTTCGGGTGAATGTACTTTCTGAGTGATAAAAGGGCACTTAAAGAACACTAAAGACCACTGTGCCCCTATGTATCCTACCCCCTGCTGTAATATCTGTCCTGGTTTTACCTCTGAAAAGTGCTCCATTTATTATTTATTTATTGGGGTTTTATAACGCTCCTATACACAATGATATGATAGGTTATTTATAACGCACGTAATATCCAGAGGTTTCTAAGCGCGGACCCGGGGATCGAACCTGTGGTGCTCCGTGTCGTCTCGCTTCCATGGTGGGCACATTTCCCCTGAGCTATCCTCCCCTATCCTTGAAAGACTAATGTGTTTCAAGGTGCAAGTCACCTGTACTGTTTTATACCTCTTTAAAGCACTGGTGCTTTTAGAATCTAGATCCACACTCAATAATACCATAATAATAAAAATAATAATATATGGAATTGTCTATGGACCCTACGAAATGTCTCTTAGGGTCGATAGACATGTTGAAATGGCCTGCATGCATTGTTTTCAGGGTTTACAGATTATTAGGCAGTTAGTTCAGAACTTCTCATACCATGCTTTTGAAACCTCTCACCTTCAGAAAGAGAATTTTGTTAAAGGCTTTATGCAGGGATGAATGGGCAGAAGGAGCTTTTTTTTTTACCCTTCACGTTGAGCGCCACAACCCCATCCTCCCCGTTTCTCCTAGTAGTGCAGAGAAATAGCAAAGGTTTTACCTGGTTGACCCAGGACTTTTGGTGGGGCGCATGATGGCAGAATAACTTGACATGCACAACTCATGACATCACATAAAGCAATGATGCAAACAGCATGTACATAAACTCACGAGGACTTGAGCAATGCAAAATAGCAAAAGATAAAGAGGAGTACCCAAGTGGAGTTAGTATCTATTTAAATTGACTGGGAGCGACAACCCACAAAATGGAAAATCCCAGAAACTGTACAAATTAAATTGAAGACCAAATGTCCCATGTCAATCAACACACCAAGAGATGTCGGGAACAGTGCATGGCAGTGGCCTAATTATGATTGTCTTACAATGGCAGTTGACATTTATGGTTGGTTTAGAAACCAGAACAGGCAACGTTTTGGGGTTTTGTTTTACATTCCAACCATAAGGTCCCTTTAAGAACCTTTGAATACTTTGAAGTTCCCGATTGCTGCAAAAGGGTGGTGGTTACACCATTGTCGAAGAAGCCAGGACAAGACCATCAGAATTACGATAATGTGAGACCCATTACCAACGTTTCGTTTTTACTCAGAATTATTGATAAAATGGCAGCTATGCAGCTTCAGGAAAATCTGGGGACTAGCGGGTTACTTCATGAAAAACAGTCAGGTTTCACAGCCCACCATGGCAGTGAAAGTGCCCTGATAGATTGCCAGACAGGGATGTTGGCTATTGTGGATAACAGCACGTCGGGGCTGCTGAAGCTATTGGACCTATAAGCAGCCTTCGACTTGGTGAACCACAATTTATTAATAAGAAGGCTTAAAGAGGTGGGGCATTGTTCAGAAACAGTAACCAAATGGATGGACTCATTCCTTAGTAATAGGATGTCTAAAATCCATTGGGGAGAGGAAAGCTCTGAGTTAGAACATATAGATTGCAGAGTTCCACAAGGGGCATGTTCGTCCCCAGCACTTTTTAACGTGTTCTGCCGACCTCTCTGTGATCTACTAGACAAGCTTGGTATCTGTTTTACTAACTACGCAGATGATACCCAGCTCGTCATGGAATTAAGTGGAGACTATAGCAAGGACTCAGAGGAAGTTTCGTGTGTTTATGAATCTATTAAGGTCTGGATGATGGAAAATGGACTATGCATAAATGGATCCAAGACAGAGTTTCAAATGTTTGGGTCCACTCAGTCACGAGTGAAGTTGAATAAGGAATATGCAGGTTTCCCTTTTGAAAACCACAAGATTTGTACATCCACTGAAGTCAAAACATTGGGTATTATAATTGAATCTTCGCTTGGTGCAGAAGCCCACACTAGTAGCATTGTAAAGAAAGTGCAATACCATCTCAGGCTACTTAGGTTAATCAAGCCTTTTCTCTCTCAAGCTAACTGCATCACATTAGCGAGGGTAATGCTTATGCCAAGGCTGGACTATTGCAACGCTATTCTGGCAGGGGCAAACAAGAGGTGCATCCATAGGATGCAGGTACTGCAAAATGGCGCAGTCTGCATTGTTAAAAGTATCCCAAGAAGGGTTCCTGTAAATTAACATAGAAGAGATCTTCATTGGCTGCCATTGATGAGAGGATCACTTTTAAAAGTAGTGTTATCACTCACAAATGTCTAACCCTGATATATCTTCGGGATAGTATCCAATTTAAACAATCGATGAGGAGTACTAGCTTAAGCAACACCATGCTCCTCCACTGTCCCCGTACTAAAAGAGTCAGGGGCAGTGGTCGCTCTTTTCCAGTACTAGCAGCGGTTATATGGAATAAACTGCCTGTGGAATTAAGGAGGATTCCAGATTTGCACACTTTTAGGACATGCCTGAAGACAATTTTGTTTAAATAAAGTCAACTTTCCTCTCTTTCCCTTTCTGTGATCTGTTTGCTTGGCAAATCTTTTTGCACCCTAATGCCTGCGGGCTCTGGCGCATTATAAAAAGATAAATAAAATAAATAAAAATAAAATAAGAAATTGTTTTCAAGACCACTTTTTTAGGGTGTCTATACACAACCTTAGGGCACTCAGACACAAAGACTTTAATTTGTAAAAGACCTAACAAGACTAACAAGGCTATCAGAATATTGTTAACACTGCATTCACCCACAGCTCAATTTCCCGCCATGACCTAAGACCCGAACCCTACAGCTCTCAACTATTCCCAATTACGCTGCAGTGTAGGCCCCCGCTCCATAGGACAGACCTAAAGGAAGTCCACCCACAACCAACAACCTAACACAGGATCCCTGTTGAACAGCCCTCAACCCGATGCACCCAACTCTAGCCCAAAACCCCAACCTCAGAGAAACCGTGAGCCAGCACGGGGTGACTAGAATGAAATTCCACGTCTGAGAAGACAACACCATCAATAAAGCAACTACCACTGAGAGGCCTTCACCACTGTGAAGCAATTCTGGGACAACACAAGGAGCCCTCACCACTGCGAATCCGACTCAAGCACAAAACACAACAAATATAGAGAGGCCTGGACCACGGTGTAACAGAGTCCCACACACCACTGCATGCTCAGACCACACCAACCCAAAAGGAAATAACCTATCCACGAGGGCACCTGCCCTCGAAACTAATAATACACCACAAATCCTATGGAGGATAGGGGAAACCCTGAAAGTGAGGACGTATAACTGGGAACCAGGAAGCTGCCGATCAAGAAGCTGCCGACCAAGAGGACACCGCCGAAAGAGCCACATCAGAAACAACCCAAACGATAACACATACTGACATGACTCGATACAAGAAAGATTAAGTAGCAAGAAACGAAAACAGAAACAGGAGGGAATCCATAACCCAACAGGAAGGAAACTACCAACCAGAATTCACAAATCCCAGGAACCCTATAGGGATACCACTAAAAGTACTAAGGATACAGACCAAGAAATGAGCAAACACAGAATACTTATCTCACTGCCTCTCCACCTACGACTCCAACTCAATGGATAACAGACAACTGGCAAATAACCCACAAGCAAAACCCAAAATAAAACTGGATCCCACTGGGACGTCAAACCAAATATACCAAACGCAAAACACAGCAACTCCACCTGAATAAGAATCAGGTACAAACTCGAGTCCATAACCATTTAGCAGGTCAAGTGGCACAGCGAGTAGAGCGCTCGCTTTGATATCTGTGCAGAGCCTGCTGATGCAAGTTCGAATCAAGGAAGGGCCGAACTCAGCCTTTCCTCCTTCCGAGGTCGATAAATGAGCACCACACAACGTGGGTAATAATAAGCAGCGTTCGTAGCGCTACATAAATGCCAAATTATTATTATTAACATGCACTTCGTTACCAAAGACTGGAATAAAGCGCCCACATGCAAACAGCCAACCACACAGCCAACCAACCAGCATGAGCCAAAACTAAGCAACACTGCCATCAACTTAAATGGACTACTCAACTAGGAGACAGAACACGCAAGAACAATCTCAACAAACAACCCCACCCAGAAGAGAATCCCCAGTAAACGAAACTCAACAAATACCACACCAGCAGGGACACCCGAAAGAATGGACAACAGCCCACAAGGGAAAATAGAAAAACTGCACTGTAGCCTACCCAACGTAAGATCTATGGCTAAACAGAAATATACAACCTCCTAAGCGAGGGAGACAGAGATGCACTTTTCCTCACAGAAACATGGCTATCAGACAACCACAAGACTACAGCGCAGAAAGCCATACCAGACAACTTCAACCTAATACAGGCCATCAGAGAAAACCAAAGAGGAGGCGTAATCACAATTGTGCACAAAGAACACATCTGCGCCACGCCAGTCCCCTCACCTGACAGACTAATATGCCACAAGGAAAAGAAACTGGAAGAATCTTGACCTAGAATCCTTGACAGATCTGCTGGAATTGACTCAACCAAACATGGCCGAGCTGAATAAAATGACCCCGGACTCAGCAGAGAAAACGCTTAACACCTGGATCACTGAGACCGTAGACCAACTAGAACCCACAACACCTTTCAAACCCACAGCTAAAAAGATACCAGCAAGATGATTTACAGAAGAGCTGAGAGAACTAAAAAAATGAACTGCAAAATCCCAAAAATATGGAGCAACCACTACAATCAACAGAACAAAATAAAATACCAAAGACCACTCGGAATATCCAAATCGGCCGTCCTCATAGCAAAAAAAATAAAAAATACTACGCCACAAGAATCCAATCGGCAACATACCCACAAAAAGAGATCAAAAACCTTACATCCTGCAACAAAGGTGTCATCCCATCACAAGCACTATGTGACAACATCACCAACTACCTTAGGACAAAAATTGAAACAATCCAATAGACCACTGAAGCAAGCCACGCAATTATAAAAGCAAACACAAACCACAGCTAGACTAGACCGATTTGTACCAATAGACAAAGTTTTCTCCACATTAATAAATGACACCAAGCTCGCAGGATCTACAAAGAAATCCTCAAACACAGCACCCCAGCATCACACTTCCAACTTCTAATGAACCTATCCCTAAACACAGTAATAGTACCAAAATCATTCAAATCGGCCTACATCAAGCCACTGATAAAAAACAAAATGGAAAATGTAGAAGACCCCAGCAATTACAGACCTATATGCAACCTGCCCTACCCTGTGAAAATACTGGCAAACCATGTATAACAAAATTCAACTCGGCTATGTAAAAACCAATGCAATATTAAATCAATCGCAAGTCGGCTTCAGACTCTTGAGTGGAAGGGAATCAGCACTTCTATCCATATGCAACGACTTAAAAATGAATGCAGACAACAGCACTCAATCTGCCCCCATACTACTACACATATCTGCAGCGTTCAACACAATCAGGCACTCAGCGCTAATCGAATGACTGGAGGAGTGCAGTGTAAAAGACTCCGCTTTAAAATGGCTAAAATCCATCCTCACAAACGGAACCGAAAGAACCTACCTAAACCATTTACCTCAAACACCAAAAACATCTCCTGTGGAGACCGACAAGGTTCTAGCCTCTCCTCTTCAACATCCACATGTCCCCCTCGATGATAATCATTCAAAACCATCGACTGACTCCCTACAACTACGCAGACTACACACAACTCATCGTCAAGATAGCCACATCCCAAGAACCAAGCAACATCCTGAACTATTGCCTCACCGACATATATAGTTGGATGACAATGAAAAACCTTAAATTAATCCCAGTCAAAACCGAAATAATGATCTCACCTCCAGACGACAACTATGCTGAACCACAATTGGGCTGACCGCCAGACATGGGAACCCAACCGGAGTCAGTAAATCCAAAACACTGCAGGACACTCCTGTGACTAAACAGAAGAGACCAATCAAATCAGCTCTAAGAAATCCTTATACGGACAAGGGGCCGAATTCCTCCAGGCCAAGATCAGCCGCCAGCAGCCAGGAAGAGGCTTAAGATCAAGTGACGACCTCCAAATCGAAAACAAAACAATACGAAAAGAGGAAATCTGGAGGAACCGCATTCTCACGTCTAATTGCTAATCTATGGAACACAATACCAAAGGAAATTTGGACAACAGAAGACCACCTCACCTTCAGAAAAAAGCTGAAAACATGGTTATTCAACTCCATATGACCAGCAACCCTGACAGCGATACCAATGGGGACCGAAGGAAAGCCATCAACCACTAACCCCCCGCTTCCAATTCCTCCAGCACAGTCCACACTCACCTCACACGATCCTTGGGTCAGTCTAATTCCCACTGAAATTCACAACACACCCATCCACCATGAAACTAACTGCTGCAAACACCCACCCAATCACTGGACACTGCCCAATCCGGAACAATAGTCCCAGTGCATACAATCCAAACACACCTAAAAACCTAAGCCACACTAGACACCAGTCCCCCCTGGTTCTACAAGCACCAACAGAAAAGCACAACATCTATCCTACTCCCTCTTCCCTCACTAACCTACCCAACCCACTCTCTTACAGAACCACGTGTGCGCCTGGAGACTATGTGAATGGTAACGGTGTGTGGTACAAGACAACTTCACATAACATAACATGTACATTAAGATATTCAAATGGAGCAGCCTATTGATTACCCATCTCGCACGTGGACAGTGAGACAAAGGAATTTAGCTGTAATTTAATGATAGATATTAGCAATGAAGGAAGCATGTTCCACACAGACGTTTGCTGTTGGGGAAAGGTTTTCCTTTTTCGATTTAAACCACAGTAATTTGCAGGTTTTATGACAAGGTCAAAGAGTAGCTCCTATGCCAGAATGGCATTTTTGCCCAATAGCAATGTTATAAAAGTCTTAGGCATAACCGTGCTAAAGCAGATCCTTTGTCTACTCAGTATCCAGAAGAGATGTTGGGTTGGTATGTTCTCTATGGGTAAGATAAAGGAGCCATTTGAGTAGGTTTGGAAGCCCCACATTTGATTAAACTTGTTAAGTGGGATGGTTTGTTGTTTTTCATGCATGCCTGGATGGGCACTGTGGAATGTATGCAGTAATTAGTTGGGTGGCCAACCATGTCTGTGAATGTTCACTATTCTAATGTCTTTTTGCTCTATGTTTGCACAGGGTAAGTCTTTTTGCCAGGGGCTAGAAGTGGCTCTGGAGCAATGGGATGTTGTCACTACTACTTTTTATTGTTGGTAATTGTTATGGTTGATGCTTTTACTAAGATGGTGCATTTGGTCTCATCAAAAGATGTACCCTCTGAGATATCAACTATTTTTCTGGTGGAGTTTTTACCTCTGTGGATTTCTTTGTAAGATTATTTCTGATAAGGGTACTCGATGTCACAAGTTGTGGGGAGTTGCCAGTATGACTCTGGGCACGGCGCAGACACTCTACTCAGACTGTCATCCTCAGGCTAAGGGTCAGACATAGGGATAGAATCAGACAGTATTTACTATGTTTTTTAGATGCGACTTTCTACCTACTGTAGAGTTAGCGTACAAACTGTAGGGTTAGCGTACAATTCTGTGCACTATAGTACTCTAGTTTTATGTTTCTTTTGTAGTTGTGGGGTTTTTCAGTTGTCACTCCACCGTAGACACTGGTTCCTGAGCTTGGTTTATTTTTCACAAGTTACTCCCATGATAGAGATACGATTGCTCGGAATCCTAATAGGACTAAGAAGGCGATGAAGATACCTGCTGATTATTCTGTGACTCTGCTCCCACTTATTCTTCCAATGATTAACTAGGATTAGCTGCATGTTTTTGTCTACTCATTTTAAGCTTTCACTTCGCTTTCTGGTCCTTTTTTGGTGGATTAGATCATTAATCATTCTTCTCTTTATCTGTGCTTGTCTAAAGTTTGGAACATCCATCTATACGCATCTTGTTATTCACAGTTCTCAGTTGAAACCTGTTATGTGTCACAATCAGAATTACAGACGGTGGTATCAGGCACAACCTGATGTTGACGCCTCGTCAGCTGTTGTGGCCAATAGCATCAACTGTGTCTATGCCCAGCATTTACCATGGTGGATGGTGCCAGGCATGTGATTGTTGCATAGTAGGGATTGGTAGTCACCCATTCAAAGATGATAGTTTCATTTATCTCTTCTTTCCGTTGCATGTTTTTGCCAATGGAGTATTCCTGATCTTTGAGGGCGACAATATACATTCTTCCTATCATATGGCTCGTTGGTAGTATACAATTCTTCTAGTAACAAGAGGAATATGTGTTAGAACTTTCCACACGTCCATGCTTGCCAACAGATTCTTCATTTCTGGATATTCTTCTTAATGGTCGTCAGGTTCATTGGCACTGAATGTTTTTCTGCTAGGTGTTTTTGCTAACCCAGTGGGACCCAGCTCCTGCAATGTGACACATATCCCTACATTAAATATAGGGGAAGCATGTGGATTTAGGGAAGGACGACCCATATCTATGGATAATGGAAGAATAAGGGACTGTGGGATACTGCAAGTTTACAAGCTACACTGCCCCGGCTCAAAAACACACTGCCTGTTTTGCGAGGATGAAATACTCAGGTTTCCTTTGTGAAGGTGAGAAACCAAGGTTCTCTTAGTGAGGTTGGTACTTAGAGGCTATCTGCATGATGGAGTCACACTGTTTTCAAGGGCATGATTGTCAGGTTCCCTGCCTCAGATGTTCATATACCTAGGTTCCCTGTGTATAAGGGCAGGATACTTGGGCTTAATGTGTGAGGGTGAGATGTGTTGGCGACCATTGATAGGGTGTGATACCCAGCCTTCCTGTGTGAGAGTAATCAAATCAGCGTCCCTGTGTATGTGGGTGAGATGTATAGATGCTTGGGATCCATTCGTGAGAAGGAGACCCTCTTACTCTCTTTGACTGTGAGATACCTCAGGTCCCAGTGTGAGGCTTTCTGTGTCAGAGCAACATGATTGGCCTTCCTGTGTTGTAAGGGAAAGGCGTTTTAGATATCCATGTTCGAAACTGCAAAACTGGGGCTCCCTGTGTTAGGGTGAGAAACCTGTGCTCCCTTTACACTGAGAAACATTCTGGCTCCCTGTGGCCGTGGCAGGGAATTGTGAGGGGGATAGATTTGTGTCCCTTGTGTTAGAAAGTGGGGTTTGTAGACTCCTGATACAAAGGATGGAAAACAGATTGCCCTAAGGGGGTGAGATGAATAGGGTACCTGTGTAAGATTGAGATGCTGCACCTTGTGTTTGGGGGAGAGACACTAAAGCATCCTGTGATTCAGGGATAGCTTTGGCTGAGGGAAGAGGTTTGGGCTCCCTGTGTGAAAGGTGGAGGCTGTACTTACTGTGGGAGAGTGACTTGGGTTTTACATGTGTGTGGGGGGGGGGGACCTGGAGACTTAGGATCTCTGTGCCAAAGGGAGACTCCCAGCAAGATATACTTGGGCTCACTGGCTGAGAAGGTGAGACATGTGGTAATAGTGTGAGATAACCAAGCTTGGTGTTACTTTGGCTCCCTTTGTGAGTGTGCATGCAAACGGGTGAGATGCTTTGGGCCCTGTGTGTGCGGGCATCGCTTAAGTGTCCTGTAAGAGTGAGACATTTGGGTTTCCTGATTTTCAGGGGGAAAACACTGAAGCACTCCAAGTGAAAGTGAGATACTTTGGCCTTCTGTGTTACAGTGAAATGTTTGTTCTACTGTTATATAGAAAACACTTCATGTGTGAGGGCGAGATACTGAGGCTTTGTGTTTTTAGGGTTTGGCAATTACAATAACAAGATTTTAAGGGAGATGAACATGCACCCTCTGCAAACATTGAGGATCCCCTTGGTTGAGGTTAAATACTTGGGCTATCAGTGTGAGAGTGGATTGCTTAGACTACTTGTATTTGAGGGTGAGACTCTCAGCACCAAATGAGTCCAAAGGTTATGACACTCACCTCGCCGGTCCAATTTGGCAGCAGCACTGCAACCGCCCTCTGGTATAGGTCTTTCTGCAAAGACACAAGAGGAGACAAAAAAGAGAAATAAGGAGGGGACTCACTCACATACATGGCAGAGGAGTGTGATATGTATTTGTGTGTCCCTCCTGAGTTATACATTCAAAGGCATTCATTGGTCAGGGGAGGGAAGATGGAGAGGATGAGTTAGTCAAGGTGATGTGTTTGAGGAATGGAGACGTTGGGAAAAGATGAGTTGGTCACAACTGACTTATTGAGTGTAAGCATCCCCCTACAGTGAGGGCATATGGGCACCTCTATGCTTAGAGGAAGACCTATGTGAATGTGACCTGGATGCTTTCCCTTTTAAGAGGTTAGTGAGAGAAAACCCCTTACAAGTATCGGGGTAGTAGGAATGCCCAGAGGTGACCATGCAAAGCCAAGCAGGCTATGGAAAAATGTAAAACATTATTAGCATTCTAAAGAATACCCACTGACATTAGCCTAAAGTTTAAATAGGAGTAGAGGATAAAATAGGCTAAAGTCAAGATATAAGCTTTCATTTCATGTGCTCTTTCCTTGATCAAAAGTTACTTTTATTTGTAAAAGCTGTTCAATATTTTGTATTTTCCTATGAGCACTGAGCTGCAGCTCGCCCCAGGGAGGGCAGCACCACAGCCATGATTACTTGTATAATAAGTCTGAGCCATGAAAATTGACAATTGGTTGGCATTCATCATAATAGACCAGAAGGCTGTGGAGCTGTGACAGGAATCCCTGATCGGAATGTAGGCATTCTCTGAACAGGGAAATGACCATAAGCAAATTCTCATGGAATGTACATTTCAGATTTAAGGCATTCGCTAGAGTATGAAAAAGAAAAGTGAAAATAGCTCAATGGGAAATATTTCTGAATTGGTTTGAGGACGCTTCTAAAGAGGTTGGCGAGTCACAGATGAGGACTCTTAGGGATACAAACGACAAAATGGAAAAACAAAGTGCAAACATTGAAAAATAAACACAAGAACGGATCAGAACAGCTACTTGTACCTTAGTGGTTTCCATTACTTCTCTGCATCCACAACAGGGTTCAGAAACTACTGCAGGAAATCGAGACACAGAGGAAGGAGGGGAGGATGTCACGGATTTCTTTAGTACTGCAAATGTTGGTCCAACAGCAGCACAAGCTTCAGCAGCAGTGGCATGCTCCCAAGCGGCGGCATACCAGCAAGTTCAACCCCAGATTGCATATGAACCAAGCCGACAATCGCAGCAGGAGCCTCTGCAATCATACACCTCTCTGACCAAGCGAGTGATCCTATCCTGACCATTAGCCTTTACCATTCCCATCCAGATGCTGTGTATAGTTCATCTGGTTCTTATTTACAGGAACATGAATGGAAATTACAAGTGATTGCCACCTATGGTCTAGGTCATTTAGTAATGTTCAACACCTCATGGATACAGGGCGAGCTTCGAAATCTGTCGAAAGATTTTCCAAATATTAGGGAAAAATCACATATGTTTATTGAGGAAATAAGGCCGGGAGTACAATATTATAAACCAACTTGGGCAGACATGAATCTGTTTGTGATGGTGCAGACAAGACCAGTGACTCGCAAGACCACGCCCCCAGGAGTACCCAAACGAGAACGGACATACGGAATACAGAAACTGGAATAAATTGTTGTTTTTATTTATGAAGCCGACATGTTGATTAGCTGAATGTAACACAAACAGTATATAGTTAGTTTTGCCACACTGTAGGGAACTAGTTTGTTATATTATAGGGAGGGTTAGGTTGCTGAATACATAGAGAGGGAAAATAGTGAATGGCGGCAGGCATTGCTAGGTAGGGTGCATACAGGAACATTGTACATGACAAGAGGATCACATTTTATTTGAGCAAGACCCTGCACAGCTCGCAGTTAATGTTACCCAGCATTTGAATTTAAATGGCCTAATAGAGATTTCTGTTGGTCCACAGCAGTGTTCAGAAGGTTGAGGATGCCAGGGTTGAGAAAGAAGGGAGAATGCGATAGAGAGCTGGAACTGCACACATTGACCCTTTGTCAGGATTCCAGCTTCAATAGGCAACAATTAAGTTTGTTTCTGGTGATGGCAGAGAGGAACATACAGAGCTTTGATCGACAGGTGCACGCAGTAACATTGCCAATAATACGACAACAAGATGAACACATAATGCCCCGAATGGTAAAAGAGGTTCAGTGCACACACGAAGAACACAGTAGCAGGATGAATAAACTTAAGTAATGGTTCTTGCACACTTGCCCTGCACCACAATGAAGTAGCTATTCAATTTGATTATGCACCTGTAAGCAGCAGTGTGTACCGTGAGGGAGGACATGATGAACTGTCCAAGGTTAAGAAACTGTCTGGGAGATTGGGGCCCGGCGTGAGAAAGTGAGATGTGAGTATGTTTGTTATTTCTGCCCAGGGCAACGTTTCAATCTCTCCCTTCACATTAAATATAATGGCGTTGTTGTGAACAAATGCAAAATCCAAGGCCGTATGAGTAACAATTGACCAATGGCGCACCTTTCTTATAACAGTGTCAGCATGACGTGGTGCGAAACAATTAAAAGTTGTCCCGATCTTCATGAAATGACTTCTCACTTGGTGGGAAAGCCCCGGGGTGGGTCTGGAGGTTAGGGATGGACCAATAACCCCTTTTAATTCATGGAATAATATAGGCGCTTGTATTTTAACATCAAATTATTATGTGAGAATTGAATTTTGTATGAGAATGACGGTGTGATGTATTTTGGCTTATAACCCCAGTGTAACGGGAATTCTTTGACAACATTTTGTACCTTCTTCCACCAGATTTACTTTATAAATAAAGCTGGTTTCTTTGTGGACCTTGGTTCTCTCAATTATTGTGGATAAGTGAGTGTTTGGAAGCGTGAATTCAAGTTAATGGGGGTAATTATGTCCACAGAGAATAACACAACAGAGTTGGCGGCGCAGACAACACCTAGGAATAGGAGCTGAGTTAGCGCAAGCAAGAGAGAATCTGTTGGTTCAAATACCTGTGGTATGCCCCAGAAAGACAGATTGGGCAAAGATAAATATGTGCCAACAAAATAAAAATGTGTTTCCAGCAGATTATCTTGATCTTTTGAAGGTTGTGTTAATGCAGCATTCAGGGATTAACGAACCAGCGGCAGTGGTCGAAGTGGGCGGGAATGGTCGGGAGCGGTGCTCATCTACTTCTTTTAATTAAGTTTTACTGTTCGTATACTTTATTTTAAAAAGAAACCGTTCCGGAACGGTTTCGTTTTAAAATAAAAAAGTGTAGAAAGAAGTTGAAACTTGCACTTTCAGTGCACTGCACAGGACGTTTCTTTAAAGAGCAGGCACATGTGTTTTGGGGTTTTTATTGTGCATGGGAGGGGCCGCTGCGATGAAGTTTGTGGGGAGCGGTGCAGGGCAGTAGGGAACATAGTTCCACTACTTCTTTTCGTAAACTTCGATCACTGACCAGCGGCAACTGCAATGGAGGTTGTGGCATCTGCATTTGTTCAAAGGCTGATGCCTAAGCTTCAGCAAGAGTACAAAGCTATATTTGCTGGATGGCACACCAAGCCGCTAATGGAACTAGTGAAGGTTGTGAATCATTGTTTGTCTTGTCAGGCACAGAAACATTAAATTACTGAATGCAAATGAATGATGTTACAATTACAAGGAATTTGTATTTGTTTTATTTGTAACGCGCACCGTCAGGCCCGGAGGCATCAGGGCGCAACTTAGGACATGGTTACATAACGAGCATACATATATTCAAATTTACATTCAGTGCAAAGTATTCAGGGCATACAGAAATATACATCATTTACAGGGTAGAGATTAGAGCAGGCGTTTTACTGGGACAGGGCCCCCAGGTACAAAGAAATCCTCCGAGTTTCAAGGCTGATTGAAGAGCCAGGATTTCGTTTTGGATTTGAAGGCACTAAAGCAATCTTCTGATCTGATGGTGAGGGGGAGGGCATTCCAAAGCTTGGAAGCTAGGACGGGGAAGCTTGATCCACCCGCTTTTTGTAATTTGAACCTAGGGATGGTTAAGCAGTGTGTCTGGGCGGTTCTTTGAGGGCGGGTGGGTGCGTGGCGGGTTAGCCGGCTGCAGAGATATGGGGGAGCTTGGTTGACTAGGCATTTGTGGGTGAGGCCTAAGGCTTTCAGTGCAATTCTCTGTTTGACCGGTAGCCAATGTAGATTGGATCTAGATTCCGAGATGTGGTGGTTTCGCGGGATATTTAGAGCCGCTCTAATGGCATTGTTCTGGGAGATTTGCAATTTGTTCAGATTCTCTTGGCTGGTTCCTAGGTAGAGGGCACTACCATTGTCGATTTTAGCCATGATGAGGGTTCTGGCCAGTGTGACCGAGTTTGGGGTGGTCAGAAATGGCCTGCAGGCTGCAATGAGTTTGCAGGTGTATGCTGAGGCAGATCTGACTGCATTAGTTTGACGGGAGAGGGATAGGGTGGCGTCAAGGTAGACGCCTAAGGTTTTAGTGTCTTTCGAAACTTGGATGGTGTTACCATCGATGATAAATGATTGGTAGGCCGGCTCAAGTTTACTAAGGCGTTGCGTGGTGCCCAAGATGAGGAGCTCAGTCTTGTCATCATTGAGGCATAACTGGTGTTGTGCCATCCAAGCTTGGATGACGAGGTAGACGTCATTCAGGGCCTTGGTGTCAGCCAGGTAGTCACCAGTGATGGGAATGAGTATCTGGGTATCGTCAGCATAATTCGTGTAAGAGACACCCAGATAGTCAAGTACATCAAAGAGTGGTTTTGTAAAAACATTATAGAGTGTTGGCGATACGCAAGAGCCCTGGGGGACGCCACAGTGAATGGGGGAAGGATCTGCAGCTGCAGATTGAGAAAAGACCCGCATAGATCTATTACTCAAGAATGATTTGATCCAGGCCGTAGCTGATGGGGAGAAATGGGCAGCAGAGTGAAGATGCTTGCATAAGATTTGGTGGTTGACCAAATCGAATGCCGCAGAGAGGTCAAGTAGAAGTAACAGGGCAAGTTTGCCGTTGTCCTTTAAAACTTCAATTTGAGTCTTTAAGTCTAGTAGAGCTGTCTCTGTTCCGTGTCTGGGGCGGAAGCCAGATTGTCTAAGACCTAGGAGATTATTGGCTTCCAAGTACTCTTGGATTTGCAGGTATACTGCGCGGTCTAGGATTTTTAGCAGGAACGGGACAGTAGTAATAGGTCTGTAGTTGGTAGGTAGTACAAGTATAAATGTAACTACAAAGGCCATAAATTCAGACTGTGGGTGGGGTATTGGAGCAGAACTGAGTGGTGGTACCCTTGATCCTCAGAATGTATCAGATTTTCAAAATAGGTTTGTGTCAAGTAATATTGCCTGTCACTATTGTAAGCAGGAAGGGCACTAGAAATGTTGGTCTCCCACCAGGCCTCAGCCCCAGGTTCCTCTGCCCCAATTCCCAAATGTTAATGTACAGGTAATAGCAAACTGAAGGCTTGGACACCAAGGGGAAAGGCAACGTTGTCATGCAAAGAGATCAAGAAGGGCCTTTTCTTGATTGGAAAAGTGGAGATAAAACAGTGCCTTGCTAAATAGATATTGGAGCAAATAGCTCTGTGAAATGGTTCAAGGATTTCGCTAATGAACCACTCTCTTCAGTAAATATAAATGCTATTGGTATCTCCAATAAGCCTTCGTTGCACCCTGTTTCCTCTACTTTAACTTCCACCTTGAGTCCGATTTCAGATCAGCATTCATTTCTATTAAGCCCATCTTCTCAGGTAATTGTTAGGGCGTGACCTATTATGCAATTTGAGATGTACTATTTATTGCACATCCAAAGGTGTGTTCCCAAATATTCTCCAATGGAAATATTGTGTGGGCGACCCTAGAGGATGAACTACCAGGTGACCCTAAATAGGGTCATTTGAGTGCAGACCTTGTCACACTATTTACCAAAGTACCCAAGTGTTTGCGGTCTCAATATGCAAATGAGACCTATTCCTATTTCCTCCACCACTGCCAAACTGCAGAAATGACTCTAGGTTATGCCTTCTTCCCTCCTCCACCTAAAAGGCTTAGCAAAGATATGTTAGCAGCAAGGTGCTGCACCAGCCCCCTTTACATTTATTAGTTTACAAGGCCTCCTTATCTCAAATGTTGCACTGGCCCACCAACTGCTTGTAACCTGCTGCATTCATCTAGTCGCCCTAGCTGAACCACTGGCTTTGAGTCATTGTTTGCATTCTGCACATGTACTTACCTAGTCGGCTTACCTGAACCACTGCCTTTGCGTCACTGATTGCATTTTGAACCTACCCAGTCGGCCTAGTTGAACCACAGCCTTTGAGTCATCGATTGCATTTTGCACATGTACTTACCTAGTCGGCTTACCTGAACCGCTGCCTTTGAGTCACTGATTGCATTTTGCACATGAACCTACCCAGTCGGCCTAGTTGAACCACTGCCTTTGAGGCATCGATTGCATTTTGCACATGTACTTACCTAGTCGGCTTACCTGAACCACTGCCTTTAAGTCATTGATTGCATTTTGCACATGTACTTACCTAGTCGGCTTACCTGAACCACTGCCTTTGAGTCATTGATTGCATTTTGCACATGTACTTACCTAGTCGGCTTATCTGAACAACTGCCTTTGAGTCATTGATTGCATTTTGCACATGTACTTATTTTGCACATGTACTTGCCTAAACCACTGCCTTTGAGTCATTGATTGCATTTTGCACATGTACTTATTTTGCACATGTACTTACCTAAACCACTGCCTTTGAGTCATTGATTGCATTTTGCACATGTACTTGCCTAAACCACTGCCTTTGAGTAATTGATTGCATTTTTCACATGTACTTATTTTGCACATGTACTTACCTAGTCGGCTTACCTGAACCACTGCCTTTGAGTCACTGATTGCATTCTGCACATGAACCTTTTGCCCTATTGCTAGAATATTGAACCTAAGTAGGTTGCACTAGCTGCCATCATTTGCTATTTTGCCCTATTGCTAGAATTTTGAATCTAGGTAGGCTGCACCAGTTGCCACTATTTGCTATTTTGCCCTATTGCTAGAATATTGAATCTAGGTAGGCTGCTCTAGCTGCCATCATTGGCTATTTTGCCCTATTGCCAGAGTTTTGAATCTAGGTAGGCTGCACCAGCTGCCACTATTTGCTATCTGCCTGCACATTGTATTCTGCCCTATTGCTAGAATTCTGAATCTAGGTAGGCCGCACCAGCTGCCACTATTTGCTATCTCCCAGCACACAATATTTTGCCCTATTGCTAGAATATCCATCATTTGCTATTTTGCCCTATTGCTAGAATCTTGAATCTAGGTAGGCTGCACCTGCTGCCACGATTTGCGATCTCCCTGCACACTGTATTTTGCCCCATTGCTAGAATTTTGAATCTAGGTAGGCTGCACTAGCTGCTACTATCTACCTACACACTGCATTTTACCCATTATATGACCTCCAAATCTAGTCAACAAAATGTTCCTCCCTGGCATTTACTCAATACTGTTGAGAATTATTCTCCACTTTATCAAATCTGCATGCCCGCCTTGTCGGAATTGAAATTATGTTATGCCTCCTATTGTAACGATTATATGTATATTGGCCTACGCCAAGTTGTCTAAACATCGTGCGCGAACAAACTCCATGGCAAGGTCTTGATGGAGGCCAAATGACATTTCGAATAGAATCTGGCCATTGTGACCTCCGTACAGTTGAATGTTTAATATGCCTGCAGGCCACTTGTCGGGGTCGTGAACTGAGACCATGTCCTACTGTTGACCTATATGTAAATGTACTACTTATATCAGCAAAACTAATCAAACATGCATATATTAAAGGTTGACCTGGCAAGAAACCCTAGACCAGTATTGCATTTCAATCAATCAAACAAGTTTATTCGGAATTATAAAAAATTCCATTAAACGACAAAAAGAGATAAATTACACGTTTTCAACATTACAAAGACACCAATTATATAAAAGACAGATAAAAGTAGATACCGAAAATTACAAGTCACAATCTACAATAATGAAAAAAAAACTGGCACTTACTTGCCAATCGGGAGGGGATATTTAAAAGTTATACATTATAATCAAGCATAAAACAAGACTCTAACCACTTTTCCCCGTACACAGTTCATTGTAGAAATTAGTAGCACTAACTACCCCCCCTTGCAGATTTAATAAGTTCTTTCTAAAATACATCGCTCTTTTTAAAAAGGTCAACAGGGCCCAGGATGTAAAAACTGACTCGGCACTCAGAAGAAACTCAAGTGCGACCTTGTGTGACCGAATCTCCGTTTTCTTGAGGGCGGGAACCAGGGTCATTCTGCGGGTACCCGCATAGCCTATGCAAAAGAACAACAAATGCAAAAGGTCCTCACGCTTGTGGCCACAGACTGGGCAGCCGGCATCACTGGGAAAGCTTTTCCAGTTGCACGTGTTTCCCTGTAGCCGAAGACAATCAAACCGGGCCCTCGTAATCAGCCACCTATCTGTTTTAAAAGTACTCCTGATCAAATATGGTTGGATTCCAGAGAGATTGCTAATGCTAGAGTGAAAAGAATCACATTTCTGAGTGTATCCCAGGAGAGTTTTTTTCCTAACTACAATTTCTCCCAGTTTAACCTTGTAGGCTGCCCCCTCAGGCTTAGTGATTATAGATTCAGGCGGAAACAGGACACTTAGGTTAACTTCCCCCAATTTAGCAGAGACATAGGCTAACCATGGGATTTTTTTCCATCCTGATCTGCCCAACACAGTACGTAAGATAAAATGGCACAGAGTTGCGTGTTCATTAACCCACAGCCGAATCCAAAAAAGTAAAGGTGCCATCGCCCACTGATCCTCCCAGAACTCTGCCCCCAGTTCTCTGTGAATAGCTATTCCGGGGGCGCTGGTCGGTAACCCCAGCAGGTTTTTAAAAAATGTGTTTTCTTTACCTTGGATTTCAGCCGCGTTTTGGAAACCCCATGGTGGTTGCCAAAGTTTGTGCACCATAAATTTTCAGGATAACGTCAAGAGGCTGGGCTCTACTTTTTGACGCAAATCTAAAGAGTCCACCTATCTGTTGGCTCATTTTTGCCGATTGCTTTGCCACATGTGCCCTTCCATTTAGGGCCTCTGAGAAACTAATCCCGAGGTAGTCGAACACCTTAACTCTAGGGATTGTTTCCCCAACGCATAGCATGGGTTTCATTGGTGCTGAACGTTTCCTTCCAACACATGCCATAACCGCTGACTTTTTAGTGTTGATTTTTAGGCCCAGATTGTTCATAAAGGTTGCATAGGCATCGATCAAGACCTGTAGTGCCCTTGGTGTTCTGGCTATTAGGACTGTATCGTCCGCATAAGCCAGGACCGGAAAACCCCTTCCCCCCAAAACCAGAAAGTCTGCCCTTACATCAATGAGGTCCCCCGAGAGACCATTGATATAGAGGCAGAAACAGATGGGAGCGAGCACACACCCCTGCCTTACACCGCAACCCACCCGGAAACAAGCTGTACAGTGCCCACCCGGCCCACTACGTACACAGGCCTCGTTATCCGTGTGAAGGTCGACCAAAGCCTGCAGGATCTCCCCAGGACACCCCTAGGACCCAAGCACTGCCCAGAGCTTAGCTCTGTCCACTTTATCGAAGGCAGTGCTTAGGTCCATGAAAGCCAGATATACTGACTCACCCAAGCTAAATACCGAATTAGCCACCAAAATATAAAGGTTAAGGCTCTGTTCAATGGTGCCTACACCAGGGCGAAATCCAAATTGGATATCTGACAAGATCGACTGTGCCCCAATCCAGTTTTCGATTCGGGCTAGCAGAATTCTCCCAAAGATTTTGAAGGAAGAATCCAGCAAGGAGATTGGCCTATATGCACCTGGACTGGAAATCTCTCCTTTTTTAAAGATTGGAAAAATTATGGCCTTTTTCCAGGACGGGGGATACTCCCTTGATTTTAAGCAGGCATTAAAGACCGCTGTTAAAAGCGGTGCCCACAAAGCAATAGGGTCCTGAAACAGGTCCGAAGGGATCATATCCGGCCCCGGAGCTCGGTTGTGTGCTTGGAGCTTTATGGCCTTTACCGTCTCCTCCACCTCAAATTTCAAGCAGGCATCTGCGTGATCTAGAACAGCCTGTGCACACTCTGACCCAAATAAATTCCCAAAATGGGATAACCAAGCCCCTTCTTCCACATGAGTGCCACTTCCTTCATTGGAGCCACATCCCTCTGGGCCACTTTTTACATAAGCCCAAAAGGCCTTCTGATCCCCCCTTCGAGCAACATCCAAAAAACCTTCCCAGGCAGCCCTTTCCAACTCATTTTTCCTCCTCTTTAGTTCCAGTTTATAGGTCTTCCTAACTTGGGCAATCATAGATCTACTGCTGGACGGATCCTTTAGAGTTAGTAGCAGAGTTATTTTTGCCCCTTTGCAAGCTTCGTCAATCCAGCCTCTATTTGTTTCCTTACCCTTTAGCCTAGTTACTGTCGAAAATTTAGTTGTGAAGGCAGCCGTCAGTTCCACAAATTTCGCTACAGTTACCCCCGGGGGTGAACAATCATCCAGAATATCCATCACAAGGGATATATTGTCGGTGATGGCTTTATGGTGTAAATCCCCCCTTTGAATTTTCCCCCAATTAATTCTTCTGATGCCAATAGATGTGCCCCTAGGAGGGGTAGGGGCTATTACCTGCGAGACCCCCTCCCCCATCAATCCCTTCAGCTTCAGACAGATGGGTAGATGGTCACTGTGTGGGTCAGCCAACACTTCAAAGCTTACAGCTGATTCCCAAAGGTTTGTAGAGATACAAAAATAATCGATTGTAGAACTTCCAAGGTGGTTATTAAAAGTCACTTCACCCGGTATATCTGGAGCC
Source organism: Ambystoma mexicanum (assembly GCF_040938575.1). Lineage (NCBI taxonomy): Eukaryota > Metazoa > Chordata > Amphibia > Caudata > Ambystomatidae > Ambystoma > Ambystoma mexicanum. The sequence continues at coordinate 318,199 of NC_090932.1, forward strand.
AATCGGCCATTCACTATACGAAAACCCCACTCCAGCAGCCATAAACTAAGCTGTAAACCCTTAGGGCAGACTCTCCCATCTCGCATGCATCTGGGCGGGATGTTCTCTATCTGATCCTCCAAAGGATCAAGAATATCCAAGTCAATCCCCCCTCCCATTTTAATGTTGAAATCACCCCCCAGATATAAAAAATACTTTTATTCCTGCCCCTGGACAGTAGATCTTCCATAAACTTTTTGACTTTAGTTAGCCTGTCCAGGTCAGAGATATGGGGGCTGTTATAAAAGTTGATGATACATAAGACAGCTCCCTTACGAGTAGTTAGAAATATCGCCTGTAGGAAATCCAGCCCTGTCTGTAACCGCTCAATCGTACATTCAAGAGAAGTCTTTATTAGTATACATAGACCACCGTAATGTCTGCCTTTCGGTTTTTTATTGGCTGGGATATCAAAGGAGACAAAACCATCAAGGTGCGGGGTTTCTATTGCCCATGTTTCCTGGAGTAGGACTACTGAGTTGGCTTGCACCAGCTGCCACTATTTGCTATCTGCCTGCACATTGTATTCTGCCCTATTGCTAGAATTCTGAATCTAGGTAGGCCGCACCAGCTGCCACTATTTGCTATCTCCCAGCACACAATATTTTGCCCTATTGCTAGAATATCCATCATTTGCTATTTTGCCCTATTGCTAGAATCTTGAATCTAGGTAGGCTGCACCTGCTGCCACGATTTGCGATCTCCCTGCACACTGTATTTTGCCCCATTGCTAGAATTTTGAATCTAGGTAGGCTGCACTAGCTGCTACTATCTACCTACACACTGCATTTTACCCATTATATGACCTCCAAATCTAGTCAACAAAATGTTCCTCCCTGGCATTTACTCAATACTGTTGAGAATTATTCTCCACTTTATCAAATCTGCATGCCCGCCTTGTCGGAATTGAAATTATGTTATGCCTCCTATTGTAACGATTATATGTATATTGGCCTACGCCAAGTTGTCTAAACATCGTGCGCGAACAAACTCCATGGCAAGGTCTTGATGGAGGCCAAATGACATTTCGAATAGAATCTGGCCATTGTGACCTCCGTACAGTTGAATGTTTAATATTCCTGCAGGCCACTTGTCGGGGTCGTGAACTGAGACCATGTCCTACTGTTGACCTATATGTAAATGTACTACTTATATCAGCGAAACTAATCAAACATGCATATATTAAAGGTTGACCTGGCAAGAAACCCTAGACCAGTATTGCATTTCGCAGAATGGTTAACCCGCAAGAGGGTTGGCCAAGGGCTGGACAAATTGTATAAATGGCTTGGGTATTCCAATGTGCGGTCTCTCACTAAGCATACCGAACCCTCGTTGAAGTTCGTATGTTATACTGAGAGCCGAATAGCTATCCGTTTTGTCAACTGACTTGGTAACTGCTGTAACTTGAAATAAAGTACTTGTATGTTTCTTTGTAACCTGTGTTGGTGTGTTTCCTTTTGGGCTTCCCGGCCTCATATTATTTTTCTGTTTTCACAGCCTAGCTTTGCCCTCAGCAGGGTCAGCCTAGGCACCACCTCACCCCTCTTCATAGAGCCTAGCATCACAATCATGCTTCCCCAATTCTCTCCTCCATGCCTCTCGGATAGACTTACCAGACTACGGTCCAGACTTCCCAAACTACATGAGCCCCGAGCCAGGGACTCCACCCAATCCAAACTAACCAACCGAACTACCATTAGCACCTGCACTAAACTCACATTAAAAAACTCAAACCCAACTCACTCGATACTACGACAACCATAAACAAATCGCACAATACAGCGACCACCCCTACCCCTACCAAAACCACTGCCCCACCCATAAAAGGTGCCCTCATTAACGCACGTTCCATAATTGCCCATGCCACGGACATCGCAGACCTCATCTTAGCTGAAGACTTAGATTTTCTAGCCATAACAGAGTACTGGCTCCATGCAGCAGCAGGAACAGCCCTCTCGCTAGCCATCCCCAACGACTACACCATCATCCGAGCAGATAGAACGGAATCTAGAGGCAGAGGCCTGGCCATCATTGCCAAAACTCACCTTAACATCAGACTCGATTCCGCTACACACCTCCCATCATGCGAATCACTTACAGCTAAGCTGCCCACTGCTAACTCCCAAACGATATCCATTCACCTACTCTACAGACCGCCCGGACCCCTGGGATCTTTCGAGGAAGACCTCAGTGCCATCCTTACCGATAACCTAAAAAACTCCTCACAATGCCTCCTCCTAGGAGATTTCAACCTAGGCTACAAAGACCCCAAAGACCACCAGGCCACCCTCATCAATAACACTTTGTCTGAACTAGGCTTCACACAATAAGTATCCAGCCCCACCCATAACAAAGACTACAACTGCGCCGCATTTATCACCAATAACTCTCCTCAATCCTGGTCTGACCATCTCCTCTCCTTCTCCCTCGAAGCTTCGAGCCCCATAACCAACATGGCGCTAGCCGCAGCCATCCCCACGAGAAGCAAGAAAAATATTACAGTGGAAAAACGGATCCCTCTTATCCTCCCTACACTCAACCAACTCCCTGCTTCCAACCCCTACGACCTCGTAGAAGGCTATAACAATACCATGCGCACAGCCTTAGATGCCATTGCACCACTAAAACTAAGAAAATGCAAACCAAAAAAGCACCTCAACCAATGGTTCTCCAGCCACCTTAAAGCGCTTCGATTGGAAAAACGCAAATTGGAACAAGTCTGGAGACAGTCTCCCACAGACCACAACAAGTTATTGCTCAATAAAATAACGGCCAATTACAAAAAAGAAATCATAGCTGCCAAACAAGAATCCTATAACCATAGAATTGCACAATCCAACTCCAGTACCAAAGAGTTGTTTACAATCATCAAAGAATTGGAAACACTGGTGCTAATTCCAGATACCTGCGTGAAGAACAAACAATGGTGCACTAGTGTCCGAAATGCACTAAACAACAAAGTCACAGGTCTTCAAACCAAAATTAAAAACAAGAAAGATTCCCTCACCAAACCAACCAACCCCACTAACACCCCCCCCCGAGCCCTTCACCCACATACCCTACACCCAACACTGCTCGCTTCAGCTTCTCCAAAGTCTCTACTCTAGAAGTGGAAAAAATCATTCTCAGCCTTAAATCATCAAACTGTAAGGGCGACCTCTGGCCCCCACAAATCATTAAAGATGCTGCAAGAGACCTCTCGCCACTCATCACCAGACTCATCAACACCTCATTCTCCTCAGGAACAGTCCCCAGTAACCTCAAACAGTCTTGGGTCCTCCCCCTCCTTAAAAAACCTTCCCTTGACCCCTCCATCCCGACCAATTACAGACCCATTACCACCGTCCCATTCCTGCTCAAGATACTAGACAAGACAGCATACCAACAAATCCAAAAATACCTTGAAATAAACCACCTCCTAGGTATGCGACAATCAGGCTTCAGACCCCAACATGGGACTGAAACGGCCCTCATTGATCTGAAAGCCCAAATAGACACCCTCAGAGACAACGGGAAAACTGCACTACTACTCTTACTAGACCTCTCTGCGGTGTTTGATCTAGTTGACCACAAAATCCTATGCAATCATTTAGACTCAGCTGCCCACTTCTCCCAAGAAGCCATCGGCTGGATCGAGTCACTCCTCAGCAACAGATCCATGCGTGTCTTCTCCACCTTTGCCGCTGCCGACCCCATCCCTATCACATGCGGAGTCGCACAGGGCTCCTGCGTCTCCCCTACTCTGTACAACGTGCTCACAAAGCCCCTGTTTGATGATCTAGATGGCCTGGGTATCACCTACACCAATTATGCTGATGATACACAGATCCTCATCCCGCTGACGGGAGATTACAACCAGGATTTGGCCTTGGTGAACAAGGTGTACCTCATCATTCAGGCATGGATGGCTTTGCACAGTCTATGCCTGAATGATGACAAGACTGAACTCATCATCCTTGGTTCCACCTCAAACCTAACCAAACTAGACCAAAACTACACCAACTTCATCATAGACGGGAACCCGATCAAGGTAGCCAAAGAAGTGAAAACTTTATGAATATATCTCGACTCCTCCCTAACCTTCCACAAACAGGTTAGCTCTATGGGATCCTCCACGGCCTACACATGTAAGCTTATAAGAGCAGCAAAACCCTTCTTATCCACCCAGAGCTTCATTACACTAGCCAGAGCCCTGGTATTATCTAAACTGGACTACTGTAATGCCCTCTACGTAGGAGCCAGCAAGCAAATTACCAACAAAATTCAGACGCTACAAAACAACGCTCTCAGAGCAGCGCTTAGCATTCCCAGGAGAGAACACATTTCCAACATCAGGAAATCCAATAACTGGCTCAACACATCACAGAAAAGCCTGCTTAAAGTAGCATCGCTAACTGTCTGAACAACGCTGCCCCACGCTACCTGGTAGACAGAATATGCAAATACACCCCCAACAGACCCACCAGAACCTCCAACGCAAACCTGCTCATAGTTCCCAGGTTCAAACGCACCAAAATGGGCGGCAACAGCTTCCAGGTGAAAGCACCCCAACACTGGAACGCCCTACCACCATCCATCAGGACACCCCAAATCTATACACACTTTAGACGCAACTATATCCAGTGGATAAAGAACAAGGATCACTAATACTTCTAGCCTCCAACACCACACTGCCGCAATCCTGTAATGTATGTTTATTTGCAAATTTATAAAATATTTGTATTGTATTATAGCCTTTTTGTAAAACTGTACACATTGTCCTTCATTGTCACACTGTAATACTTTAATGTAATGTATAAGCAACCTAACCAAGCTTTGAATAACCATGCTGCTCATGCGCCCTCATACCCTCGGGTCTGGTGCGCAATACAAATGAATAAACTAAACTAAACTGTACCTGCCAGAGCTTGAGGTCTTCAATTTCTATCCTCAATGAAGCAATCTCTAGCCAGATGACATACACGTACCCTGGAATCATGAGAAAAAGAAAGGCAATCAATGCTAAGAGAGGGAGAGTGGTGAAATGACAGTGCACAAGACGATTACAGGAACAGAAGGTGGGTTGGGGAACAAAGGGTACATGAATGGAGAGGGGAAGCAAGGTGTGTAATGAGGAAGAACGGGTGTAAAAGGAACAGGGTCACAAAAGAATGTAGGACAGAATCGCTGGTGGGTGGGCTCTGGCTCTCTAAAGTATATGATGGGTATACGTGTCCTCGCCCACAGCGTCAGCAATACATAGAGGCTCTTCCTATGGAGCCTGAGAGGATGATGACACTGGGAGGCCTATTTCCCAAGAGGAGGTTAGTTACGCAGGAGGAATTCACTGCAAAACTGGGCAATAACCCTGTCAAATTGTTACAGTATTACCGCATGAGAGCAGCGGCACATAGTAAAGGGCCGTTGTTTCCCCTGGAATCCGAAGCATGTGAGTGTACAAAAATGTCGACAGGAGAATTGCGACGGCCGAAAATCCAACTTTTTATTTTTTTTATACCCCCCTTACACCACATATATATGTGAGGGGAGGGGTATGGGATATTATAGTAATAGAGGGGATGCGGGGGTCTCCCCCGCATATCTATGTGGTACAAAGAGGGTTTAATTAAAAAAAAAAGTCGACATTTTCGGCCGTCGCAATTATGTGTGGTCTCAGTAATGACATAGATCCCAATACAACATACAGAATATTCAAAAGCTTCTCTGAACATACCAACCAGCAAGAACGCGCCGAGTACCGCCACCAGCCAATATAAATAATCAGATATTTTCCTAGGTTGGAGACAAAAAGATAATAAAAGTGGGAAAAATATGCTTGATGGCATTAGAAACAAACAATATTATGGCAACGAGCAAATTTGGCGCCTCTAAAAATCAATGTAACTTTTGCTTTTGGAATATAGACACAGGGATACTGAGTATACCACATTTGAAAAACTTTTTTATTGAAGACATGAGAAGTGTTAGGCAGAATCCTGTGCAGGTCCCTTGGGGACCACTGCAAAAAGATTAAGATTACAGGAGTAAGCAGTAAACCCAATTGGTAGCAGTCTGCACCACCCAGATTTACCTGGTAGCTGTGGCTGAGCAGTCAGACCTCTCTCAAGAAGAGTAGGGCAGTATGTACAGTATACACAATAGGGCCAAAAACACAGTAGAGCAAACAAACACTGACCAGAGCTTTGTATCAAAAATATAGAGTTATTTATTTAAAACACACTTTAGGCAATACACTAGCACTCTCGATGAAAAGTAAGTTAAAACACAGTCAGGTAAAGTATACACACCTCCCTTGATAACTATCAGACAAGTCAGGGTTAAAGCTTAACTATTTGTTAAGACAGAAGTGAGCGCTTAACCTAGATGGCACTGCAATAGTTTAGGTTAAAAAGGGAGAGAAAGGCAGAGCATAAACTAAAACAGTTCCCAACACAGAGTTCAGAGCAAGGGAAGAAAGGCAGGTTATACTGTAGAGCCAAAGTTCATAGGCCAGGCCCACCTTAAATGGAGCAAAGCGAAATGTGCCCAGGATCACATGGTTTAAAATGCACTAAAAGTCTTTGCAGAGTGTTCAAAAGATGTTGGTTTAGTTCAAGAAACAGAGTTAGGAGGTCTGGAGCCAACCCAGTATAGAAGCCAAGGATTTAAGGGTCACCTTTAGCAATCTTTAGAAAGGGAGGCCAGGCAGGACACAGTACCTTAAAGAGAAAGGAAGCTCCAGAGGGGGCAGTTGTTCCTGGCAGTGGTTGAAGTTCGTGGTTCCGACCAGGGGAAGAGAAGATCTCGTTGAGGAGGAAACGTGGAGTCGTTGCACTGCACAGGGATGAAACCAGCCGCGGAGTTCCCGATTAAAAGGTGCAGTCCTTTTATTCGCGGTCAAAAGTGGTGAGGTTGGCTATCCGGCCGCCGGGGTGCTTGGCACGGGCGATTCGACCGAGAGACGTCTTTGGAAGCGAAAAGGGCGAACTGGTTGATCCTACCAGCTCAAAGGAAGAAGACTCTCCAGCAGAAGATCTTCTCTTGTCGTTGGGAAAGTGGTGAGTTTGTTGCAGCAGGGCTTCACCGGTGGTGTCGTCGGTTGCAGGTGGCTAAGCTTCTTCCCTCTTCGGAATCTTAGGTCCTGTGGCGACTTCTGAAGTTCCAGGCCCAAAGGCCCTGCTTTTATGCAGAAAAACCCCCATTCATCAGCCTAGCTGTCAATCACACATGCTAAGTGGTGAGCCGGGCGGCTCACCACTGGGCCAATCAGAGTCGAGTGCGACTTGGGTTGCCGAGGCAACGCAGTCCAGGGTGCCTAAACCCCCCTCTAACCCTCCTAAGAAACCCTGACGGAGTGGCACCACTTGGAGGGATTCTGTGGAGAAGTCCGCCAAAATAGTGGAACAAAGGGCTCGATCTTGGTCAAAGTTACAGAGCCGGACACAAACGCCATTTTGGAACTGAGTTCTGGCAAAAAGACCCAACCGTAGATTTAATATTAAATATATAAAGCCGCGGTATCTTTAACATTGCACCAAAAAGTGGCGTGTTTAAAATCAATGGGAAACTCCCGTAGAGAATATTCCAAAGGAATATTTCGCGTGGTAACCACTGCCACCAGCCAGAAACTCGACAAGGGGGGACTGGACAGTGCCCCCTTGAAAACAGACCCAGGGGCAAGTATATTAACCCCTTCCAGTACTTCCACAATATGATGGTTTGTACTGGTTCTGTTCACAATTTTGGACTAGTAAAGCCAACGGTGACTTTACATGCCCTGGGAGACAGTAGTCAGTCCCAGGGTATGGAGTCTATGTTTGGTGGTTACTATGACACCCCTGTGTTACTGCACTGAGGGTGCTGTGTAACACACATACAAAACAGATGATGCCCCATGGAGTAAAAAGGCTACCCCATAGCCCATGAACATACCAAGTCAAAGATATACCTCAAATCATGCCTAAGAGTGGGAGGAAAAGAGTCTCACTCTTAGCAGGAGAAAAAAACAAACCCCAAAAATCCAGCAAAGCTGCTGGGGGACTCACTAGGTTTGGGAAATTAGCCTTATAAGAGAATTCTCCCTAACAAGAAGAGAACAAAATCTATGTTGTTTTTGTCATTACGTGTAAGTGCATGCATATTCTAAAATCCACAAAAGTTAGGAGACTATTAACAGAGAAGTTACTATGAATAACTGACTAATCCCAGATTTACCCCTCACACCTGGAGAAAGCTATTGGATTCAAAAAAGAATTTAATGTGAGGAAGGCAGAGTTACAAGCAGTAAGCCAAGAGTAAGCCTGAGTTACTAGTAGTGTGCCAAGAATACGTCAGAATAACCCAGAGTACCTTGTTTTATTAATGGAATCAGATTTGTACTGTACATCTCTTGCCTCGCAAACACTTAAATTGCTTTCCTTCAATTAACCCTTAACACGGGAAACAAGAGACATGATATTAGGGGAAAGGCTCCTGTTGCAGAAGACACATACAACACAACCCAGTTTTACACTCTGGGATACAAACCCCAATAATGAGCGTAGCTCACCAAACCTGGTCTCTATACATACACCCTCAAATACAAGTTTTACATTTCCCTTTGTTTCTTTTCCAAATTCAAAGAAGGTCAGCAAGTGAGGTTTCTTTCTAACTATCTGAGTGTGTCATGAGCCATACCTCTAAACCCCTTTTCAGAACATCTGTCTGCATGGAACCCCTGGTTCAGCTGAAGCCCTGGAAGGGATACCCGTACCCAAGACTCAGTATGTAAAGGAGGAGTCACTTTCTCAAGTCCCCTTTGGACCATCATCTCATTAAAATAACACTGAAGCGTATAGCTGCTGGGTCTTCTTCCTCCTCGACTGGCTCTGTACCTGGATCCAGGGAAGGGGGAGACTGCATGAGAGGAGGAAGGGGCTGGCTGGGTCTTGAGAGGCATAAGGGAGAAGGGTAAGCCAATGATAATGAAATCGGCAATGCCCTAGTGAGTCCATCAACAGAGGATGCAGTGCACTGAGAAGGCGGAAGCCATGTGACACCGCTGTGAGACCCTCTGTCAAAGGAGGCAAATTGGAAGTGGGCACAGTGCCGGATTGGTGCCGAGAGGGACCCCCAAATGTGCGCTGCCCTGAGCAGAATGTATACCTATAGAAGTGATACAACCTTCCTTCTCCTTTCATCTAAACCAAGACCCAACAGTGAAGATAGGACTGCGATAAAGTGGCTATATTGAAGGCCTTGGCAGTTTGCCTAAGGCCTTCATAGTCTCTCCTCTCTGTAGTTGTAGCGTTCTTCATGGAGCTGGAAAAGTCTTCTTGTGTTGTTTTAAAAACCACCCTCACAAAAATAGGGGAGTATGACCTGAAAATCAGTACTGTTAAGTCTTAGTGATGAACAATAGGTGCTTCCAAGTCCTTGGATTTGGTCTTGTGTTCATGGCTGAGTCTGTGGGGGAAAGTTAGACTTGGAATTGGTGTATAACTGTATGCTGACGGACAAAAAAGGGTTGGTAGCATGACAGACCAGTATCAAGTCTGAACTTGCTATGTCCATGGGATCCTTTGGGTGGGCCTTGATAGACCAAAGATCCAGAAATGTACCAGCTACAGAAGATAGGCTTTGTGAGCACCTAAAATAAGGGACATGTGAATAGCAGCATTTCTTGTGCCTTGGGAGGTCTTTCAGTAGGTTAGGTCCAAGAAGGCACTGTGGTAGTAAGTCACGAACAAGAATGTATCAGATTTTCAAAATAGGTTTGTGTCAAGTAATATTGCCTGTCACTATTGTAAGCAGTAAGGGCACTGGAAATCTTGGTCTCCCACCAGGCCTCAGCCCCAGGTTCCTCTGTCCCAATTCCCAAATGTTAATGTACAGGTAATACTAGGACAACAAGGGGAAAGGCAACGTTGTCATGCAAAGAGATCAAGAAGGGCCATTTGTTGATTGGAAAAGTGGAGATAAAACAGTGCCTTGCTAAATAGATATTGGATCAAATAGCTCTGTGAAATGGTTCAAGGATTTCTCTAATGAACCACTCTCTTCAGTAAATATAAATGCTATTGGTATCTCCAATAAGCCTTCGTTGCACCCTGTTTCCTCTACTTTAACTTCCACCTTGAGCCCGATTTCAGATCAGCATTCATTTCTATTAAGCCCATCTTCTCAGGTAATTGTTAGGGCGGGACCTATTATGCAATTTGAGATGTACTATTTATTGCACATCCAAAGGTGTGTTCCCAAATATTCTCCAATGGAAATATTGTGTGGGCGACCCTAGAGGATGAACTACCAGGTGACCCTAAATAGGGTCATTTGAGTGCAGACCTTGTCACACTATTTACCAAAGTACCCAAGTGTTTACGGTCTCAATATGCAAAGGAAGTAGGCCTGATCTGAAATGCAGAGCCTGTCGTACCCACGCTAATCCCTCAAAACCTGTTCCAAGGAAGCCTCAGTGTGCTTTGGAACCCAAATTGTAAAAGGACTGTAATTTAATCTTTGCTAAAGGAAGGTATTATTGTCCCAACTGTCAGATGTTGTAACAGACCAAACCCTAGAGATAAAAAAAAAGCCAGACAGGGACATTTTGTGCAGCATCTTCAATCTGCAAATTCAGTGGTTTTATCTATGTTTTATGAAGTAAAACATCTGAAATCTATCTGTTCTAGCATTCCCCTCTCTGCACTGTTGCTGATTATGTTCTGCTTTCTTCTCTATGCAGATGTACCCTGAGTCAACATTTATAAACCCATTCTTCAGCCTGATAAAAATGGCAGCAATAGAACTAAAGTACCTTACCTAGGTTATGATATTGCGGCAAGTATGCATAAACTAACTCCTAAGTAGAAACATTTTATTTTTAAAATGGAGAATTTTATTGGATTTTAATTTTCTTTACAAGGACCGGAAAATCCTGAATCCCAGCCAATCAATCAAAAAACAAACATTCCCTACCATAAGGGAATAGTTTCTTACCTGTAACTCCATTTCTCCAGCATTGGTATCTTTCATGGATTCACATGCTTAGAATATTCCCCGTCGTCAGACTGGGAACCCTCGGTACACATATATAGCCGTTTCCTATAGGAAAAACCTCCGACACTTGTGTGTCCTATCTACGTCCTTTTGGGGCCGTCCACGCCTGCCCCGTAGGACGTAGTGGTATAAAAGCCCCGCCCCCGCGGCTCCTCTCAGATTTCGGCCTCTCCAAAGTAGGAAAGGAGAACCTGCTTATGCATATACATTGCATTCTGGGGAGGCAGGCGGGCGCATGTGAATCCATGAAAGATACCAATGCTGGAGAAATGGAGTTACAGGTAAGAAACTATTCCCTTCTCCAGCATTGGATCTTTCATGGATTCACATGCTTAGAATAGATTGTATAGCAGTATCCTGAAAGAAGGCGGTGAGAATGCAATGCAACATATAAACGCAAAACACCTCATTACATAGGCACATGTGCAAAACATACTTTTACATATATACCATATATATATATATATATATATATATATATATATATATATATATATATATATATGGGATACATTACTCACCGTAATCGTATTTCTGATGCTTGTATCTGCTTAGATTCACATGCTGTGCATAGGCCGACATCTAGTGGAAGCTGCGGAGTATTACAGTTTGTTTTTCGAAAGTCGAAAATGGGCGTCGACACAGGCGTGCCAGTAATACTATCCCTAGTGTGACGTCCACTGTACCCAAGATCCCTCACGCGTGTAGGATCCTCAGATTGTATTTTTTCTGACATGAGGAAGCATGAGGAGTAGCGTGAGTACAGATAATCCAAGCAGATAGACAGAAAAGGTAAGACTACAAGCAATCATGCGCCTTCTCTCGGAGGGGAGGAAGGGTGGGTCGCATGTGAATCTAAGCAGATACAAGCATCAGAAATACGATTACGGTGAGTAATGTATCCCTTCTGAGGCTTGTGGAATCTGCTTAGATCACATGCTGTGCATAGATTAGCGAGCAGTACCAGAAGAAGGAGGTGGGATGTGAGAAGGGTCATGAGCAAACAGGTGTCTTAGAACCGCTTGTCCCACTTGTGTATCTGTCTTGGAATGAGTGTCAATGCAGTAATGCTGAGTAAAAGTGTGAATAGAGCTCCAAGTAGCCGCTTTGCAAATGGTGTCGAGGGGAACATTTGCAATGAAAGCCAGAGTGGCACCAATGCCTCTAGTAGAGTGGGCCCTTGGCGTAAAAGGCAGAGTCTTGTCAGAAAGAGAGTAACACAGCTGTATACAGTTGATAATCCACTTCGAGATAGCGCCCTTAGAGACGCGATCCCCCTCTCTGCCTGTAGCTACGGAGACAAACAGTTGATCTGTTTTCCTTAGCGGTCTGGTTTTATTTACATAGTATAGGACCGCCCTACGCACATCTAGGGTGTGTAGTTTCACCTCAGCCGAGCTTTGCGGGTTCTGGAAGAAAGCCGGAAGCTCGATGGACTGGTTTACATGGAACTTGGATATGAATTTAGGTGAGAACCTAGGGTGTGTGCGTAAAACCAGTTTGTCCTTGTGGATAGTAAAGAAAGGATCCTGCACTGACAGAGCCTGAATTTCACTGACCCTTCTTATGGAGGTAATGGCTACTAAGAAGGCCGTTTTATAAGTCAGGTGTTTGAGACTACTTTTATGCATGGGTTCGAATGGGGGTCCCATGAGCTTAGCTAGCACCACGTTGAGGTCCCATCCTGGCGGTGGGTTCGAAATAGGAGGGTGAAGTCTCTTTACTCCTTCCATGAAGGCTTTAACCACTGGTACTTTCCACCACGAGACCTTGTTATGGGATGTGGTGTAAGCCGAGAGGGCTGCCAGGTGTACTTTCAGCGAGTTAAAAACCAACCCTGCATCCAGCAGGTGGAGCATGTATGTCACAACGTTGGAAGGAGTGCAATCAACCGGGTTGATTTGTTTATTCTGGCACCAGATAACGAATCTTTTCCACTTATCAAAGTAACAGTGCCTTGTATTTGGTTTCCTGGACTCCTTTAGAATGTCCATACACCTCTGTGGTAATTTGAGATGTCCAAACTCTATGACTTCAGGAGCCATGCTGCTAGGTTCATAGAGTTGGGTTCCTGATGCACTGTTTGACCCTGTTGCTGGGACAGTAGGTTGTACCAGGCTGGGAGTCTGATGGGTTCGCACACCGCCATCCTGCGTAGGTGTGGAAACCATGGTTGTCTCGCCCACATGGGAGCAACTAGGATGAGCGTCATAGATTCCTTGTTCATCTTGTACACCACCTTCCTGATGAGAGGAGTTGGTGGAAAAGCGTACGCAAACATCCCTGACCAGTTCATCCACAGGGCATTCCCTTGGGAGTCCGGCTGGGGGAACCTGGATGCAAATCCTGGGCATTGTTTGTTTTCGCTTGTGGCGAATAGGTCTATAGTGGGGAAACCCCACTGAGAGAAGAGATCTTCTACTACGTCTCTGTGAAGGACCCATTCGTGTTCTTCCGGGAGGGAGTTTCTGCTTAGAGCATCCGCTAGGGAATTGAGCTCCCCTGGAACATGTTGCGATGACAGGAAGATGTTCCGTCTGAGTGCCCATATCCATATTTTCTGGGCAAGCTTGGACAGATTTGGCGAACGAGTCCCCCCTTGCTTGTTCAGATAGAACATGGCTGTCGTGCTGTCCGTCCTGATCTGCACCGACAAGTTCAGTAGATGGGGCTCGAACGCCCTTAGCGCTCGGAATACTGCCAGAAGCTCTAGCAGATTGATGTGGTTCTTGGCTACTGAGTGAGACCAGAGACCCTGAGCTGTGTGGTGGAGATGGTGAGCTCCCCACCCAGTCAGGCATGCATCTGTAGTCACCACGGCTTGTACTTCGGGATCGTAAAAGGGTTTCCCCTTTGCGAGATTCTCTCTTGTCCACCAGTGTAGGCTCTGTACGAGTGTTGGCGAAACGACCACTAGATCGTCCCAATGACCACTTGCCTGAGACCACTGTTTCGCCAACCATTCCTGCATGGGACGCATGCGCAGACGCGCGTGGGGGACCAGGTAAATGCATGACGCCATCATGCCCAGTAACCGCATAGCTTTGCGTACTGTTATCTGTTGACCTGACTGATAATGCGGAATTTGCAGAAGTATATTCCGAATTCTCTCTTCCGAAGGGAAGGTCAATCCTTTCTGAGTATCTAGGATAGCTCCTAGAAACTGTTTTGAGGTGCTTGGCACCAGACTTGACTTTTTCTCGTTGATGGAGAAGCCTAATTCGTGGAGGAGGTCGATAGTCCTCTGAATGTTTGACCTGCAAATTCCTGGGGTTTCCCCCGTTATGAGCCAGTCGTCCAGATAAGGGTACACCGGGATTGCTTCCCTGCGTAGGTGTGCAGCCGCCACCGCCAGTACCTTGGTGAATACCCTTGGTGCTGAAGCTATCCCGAAGGGCAGTACCTTGAATTGGTAGTGGCGACTGTCCACCTTGAAGAGCAAGTACTTTTTGTGCGCTGGGAGCATGGAAATATGAAAATAAGCATCTTTCATATCCAAGGTTGCCATGTAATCCCCCTTTTTTAGGAGGGGGATTACCTCTTGTAGCGTGGTCATACGGAATTTTTGGGGCTTGACATATTTGTTGGCAGGCCGTAAGTCCAATACTGGGCGCATTGTCAAATCTTTCTTTGGCACAAGGAAGTAAGTTGAATAGATACCCTTGTTTACCTGGTGTCCTGGGACGAGTTCTATCGCGTCCTTTTCTAGCAGAATGGCGATCTCCTCGAGAAGGATCCTTTGATGTTCTAGGGAGTGCACTCTTTGTCGTGGAGGATGATTCCGGGGACGCTGCAGTAGTTCTATACAATATCCTGCGGATACTGTTGACAGCACCCATCTGTCTGAGGTGATCCCTTCCCAAGCCTGGGTGAAGGTGGAAATGCGTCCCCCTACTGGGGTTGCGTGGCAAGGGACCCTGAACTGAGCGTCACTGTTTTGGTGGAGGCGTGCCCCCGCCCTTGTTGGGGCTGCCTCTGCCTCTTCCACGACCTCTCTTGTTACCCCTGCCGTAACTCTGGGTAGACTGCTGGTTGTTATTCCATTGTGTACCTTGTCCCTGGGCATAGTTGCCTCTTTGTGAATTTTGGCCGCGTGGGCGACGAAAATTATTGTTCCCCCTCTGGTTAGGGGGTTTGTTGGTAAGCTGGCCAAGGGATTTGAGAGTCTCATATTCATCTTTGGCATTTTTAAGTGCGTCTTCGACCGCTTTCCCAAACAATAGGTCGGGTTCCACTGGCTTGTCTATTAAAGAAGCCTGGGTTTCTGTCTTGAATCCCGACTGCCGTAACCACGCATGTCTCTTGATAACAGTACCTTCTGCTATCAATCTCCCTGCGTTGTCAGCGGCGTCGAAAGTTGCTTTTAAAATGCAACCAGACACGGCTCTCCCCTCTGCCGAGATCCGAGCCAGCTGGCCCTTTAGCGGTTCTGGAGCAGAGGCAATGAGCGCCGCGACTTCTTCCCATTGATGGCAATTGTAACTAGCCAACAGGGTGGTGGAATTCGCAATCCTTGCTTGGTAGGCGGACGTTGAGGCTACCTTTCTGCCAAACCCGTAAAGTTTTTTGCTCTCCTTGTCGGGAGGAGCTTCTGATGAAGATAAGGGCGTGCCAGCCCTCTTTCTAGTGTTGGTCACCACTAGGGAATCTGGTTTAAGATGTCCCTTTATATACAGAGGGTCAGACTGGGCTGCCCGGAAAATCTTTTCAATTCTGGGGTTGACAGCTCTGGTGAGGTTAGGATTCACCAGGGAAGGATCTATTCTTCGTTGGATGGATTTGAGGATAGGGATGGTCTGAGCGACCGGTCTTCTCTCTCCTACAAACTCCTCCGCGAAGTCCCTTTCCTCCTGTACACCGTGGGTGTCGATGTGGAAGTGTTCCGCTGCTCGAGCGAGAACCTCGTTAAGGAGGGGCTGGTTATCAACTGGAGAGTCAGTAACTGGGGCTTCGCTTTGTACTGGGGAATCTACTCTGTAAATTTCCTGCTCATCTTCTCCCTCCTCCAGGTCCTCATCCTCTGCATAGTAATCTGTCCCGGTTTGTTCTTCCATAAATGCAAACTCCTGGTCCTCTTCAGGGAAAACTTGTCCCTGATAACTGGGGAGTGGAGTAGAATATGGAGTGGAGTAAGGCTGAACCTTGAAGGGTTCAGGTCTTTCGACCCGGGGCTCTTTACTTAGCGGGATAGGATCGGAGGAGCCTGAGGGTGTGGCCCCTTGAGGGTTATATGAAAGAAAGTGTTCTGGGTTCTTATCATAAAAATCAGCCAAGGAAGACATCCTAGACATAACCCTGTCTATGTCCTCACTGGACCATTCCCTGGAACAGGGTATTACTTTAGCAGGTGATTTATTTTCAAGGGTAGACTTGTGTTTGCTTGTCTGCTTAGGCTTTACAGGGGTGGAAGGCTGTGCTTTCCGCTGTTTCCCCCCTTCTCCGTGCGTGGAAAAATGTTTTCCCTGTCCCTTGGGGGCCCCAGAGACTTTCGACGCCTGGCGTCGAGGGTCTGGAGAGGTATCTGTGTGCTTCGGGCGTGGGGCCTCACTGATGTTAACCGCGGTCTCGGTATCTTGGAGCGCGGCCTGGGGGTGGAAGTCGTCTTCGTCTCCCGACGATCGAACTTCCGTTAGTGTGTGTAGCGAGGCACTCTTGGCAAGAGTGGATGATTGCCTTGCGTCGTGAGGCGATCTCGATCGAGAGCGCCCAGAGGACACCGAGTCGGACCGTTCTTTTTGTGCCTCTTTCCGGGAAGTCGACGTCGTCGAGGTCCGGTTGGTCTTAGTGTGTTTAGTGTGTGTTAGGTGTGTAGCGCTTGCGTCGCCGGGGGTCTTCCCCATAGCCGCCCTGCCGGACGACCTTCCGAGGTCGGGGACCTGCGCTCGTCGGCTGTCTTTCGACGCCGTAATGCCCTCGCCGTCCGAAAGTACGGCGTCGCTGCCATCGCTGAAGGCGCCCTCCGCTGCCATGGCCTCCTGCCTGGCGTGGTGGGCCCAACGCTTTGTCGAACGGTCCTTAAGTGTCTTAGGTTTAAACCTACTACACGCTCTGCAGTTCGCTTCGGGGTGATCCCTCGGCAAGCAGAGATTGCACGTGGCGTGCCTGTCGACCCAAGGGTATTTGCGATTGCACTTGGGGCAGAATTGAAAAGGGGTACCCTCCATACGCACCTTAAGGCAGCGGGCTGCTAAGTGTAGGAATATATATAAATGTAACTATATATCAAGAGTGAAGAGTATGTACCACCCCCCACTCTCCCTACTTGTAAGGGCCGAGGCCAGCGGCCTACTAGGCCCGGGCCGAGGCCAGCGGCCTACCGAGGCCCAGATCCGTCGTGCAGCAGTCGACGGTCGATGACTTCTCCAGCCGTCGTCGAGGTTGAGGGTCGACGTTGGGGTGGGGAAGGGAATGAATAAGAATTAAAATTATAATAACAGCAAAAGTATGGCTAAGGCCAGGGAACTCCGCAAGATGCTTCCGACCAGTATGGCGGAAAAAAACAATCTGAGGATCCTACACGCGTGAGGGATCTTGGGTACAGTGGACGTCACACTAGGGATAGTATTACTGGCACGCCTGTGTCGACGCCCATTTTCGACTTTCGAAAAACAAACTGTAATACTCCGCAGCTTCCACTAGATGTCGGCCTATGCACAGCATGTGATCTAAGCAGATTCCACAAGCCTCAGAAATATATATATGGGATACATTACTCACCGTAATCGTATTTCTGATGCTTGTATCTGCTTAGATTCACATGCTGTGCATAGGCCGGCATCTAGTGGAAGCTGCGGAGTATTACAGTTTGTTTTTCGAAACTCGAAAATGGGCGTCGACACAGGCGTGCCAGTAATACTATCCCTAGTGTGACGTCCACTGTACCCAAGATCCCTCACGCGTCTAGGATCCTCAGATTGTATTTTTTCTGACATGAGGAAGCATGAGGAGTAGCGTGAGTACAGATAATCTAAGCAGATAGACAGAAAGGTAAGACTACAAGCAATCATGCGCCTTCTCTCGGAGGGGAGGAAGGGTGGGTCGCATGTGAATCTAAGCAGATACAAGCATCAGAAATACGATTACGGTGAGTAATGTATCCCTTCTGAGGCTTGTGGAATCTGCTTAGATCACATGCTGTGCATAGATTAGCGAGCAGTACCAGAAGAAGGAGGTGGGATGTGAGAAGGGTCATGAGCAAACAGGTGTCTTAGAACCGCTTGTCCCACTTGTGTATCTGTCTTGGAATGAGTGTCAATGCAGTAATGCTGAGTAAAAGTGTGAATGGAGCTCCAAGTAGCTGCTTTGCAAATGGTGTCGAGGGGAACATTTGCAATGAAAGCCAGAGTGGCCCCAATGCCTCTAGTAGAATGGGCCCTTGGCGTAAAAGGCAGAGTTTTTTCAGAAAGAGAGTAACACAGCTGTATACAGTTGATAATCCACTTCGAGATCGCGCCTTTAGAGACGCGATCCCCTTCTCTGCCTGTAGCTACGGAGACAAACAGTTGATCTGTTTTCCTTAGCGGTCTGGTTTTATTTACATAGTAGAGGACCGCCCTACGCACATCAAGGGTGTGTAGTTTCACCTCAGCTGAGCTTTGCGGGTTCTGGAAGAAAGCCGGAAGCTCGATGGACTGGTTTACATGGAACTTAGATATAAATTTAGGTGAGAACCTAGGGTGTGTGCGTAAAACCAGTTTGTCTTTGTGGATAGTAAAGAAAGGATCCTGCACTGACAGAGCCTGAATTTCACTGACCCTTCTTATAGAGGTAATGGCTACTAAGAAGGCCGTTTTATAAGTCAGGTGTTTGAGACTACTTTTATGCATGGGTTCGAAAGGGGGGCCCATGAGCTTAGCTAGCACCACATTGAGGTCCCATCCTGGCGGTGGGTTCGAAATAGGAGGGTGAAGTCTCTTTCCTCCTTCCATGAAGGCTTTAACTACTGGTACTTTCCACCACGATACTTTGTTATGGGATGTGGTGTAAGCCGAGAGGGCTGCCAGGTGTACTTTCAGAGAGTTAAAAAACAAACCTGCGTCCAGCAGGTGGAGCATGTATGTTACAACGTTGGAAGGAGTGCAATCAACTGGGTTGATTTGTTTATTCTGGCACCAAATAACGAATCTCTTCCACTTGTCAAAGTAACAGTGCCTTGTGTTTGGTTTCCTGGATTCTTTTAGGATGTCCATACACCTCTGTGGTAAATTGAGATGGCCAAACTCTATGACCTCAGGAGCCATGCTGCCAGGTTCATTGAGTTGGGTTCCTGGTGCACTGTTTGACCTTGTTGCTGGGACAGTAGGTTGTACCAGGCTGGGAGTTTGATGGGCTCGCACACCGCCATCCTGCGTAGGTGTGGAAACCATGGTTGTCTCGCCCACATGGGAGCAACTAGGATGAGCGTCATCGATTCCTTGTTCATCTTGTACAACACCTTCCTGATGAGAGGAGTTGGTGGAAAAGCGTACGCAAACATCCCTGACCAGTTCATCCACAGGACGTTCCCTTGGGAGTCTGGCTGGGGGAACCTGGATGCAAATCCTGGGCATTGTTTGTTTTCGCTTGTGGCGAATAGGTCTATAGTGGGGAAACCCCACTGAGAGAAGAGATCTTCTACGATATCTCTGTGAAGGACCCATTCGTGTTCTTCTGGGAGGGAGTCTCTGCTTAGGGCATCCGCTAGGGAATTGAGCTCCCCTGGAACATGTTGTGATGACAGGAAGATGTTCCGTCTGAGTGCCCATATCCAGATTTTCTTGGCAAGCTTGGACAGATTTGGCGAACAAGTCCCTCCTTGTTTGTTCAGATAGAACATGGCTGTCGTGCTGTCCGTCCGGATCTGCACCGACAAGTTTAGCAGATGGGGCTCGAACGCCCGAAGCGCTCGGAATACTGCCAGAAGCTCTAGCAGATTAATGTGGTTCTTGGCTACTGAGTGAGACCAGAGACCCTGAGCTGTGTGGTGGAGATGGTGAGCTCCCCACCCAGTCAGGCATGCATCTGTAGTCACCACTGCCTGTACTTCTGGATCGTAAAAGGGTTTTCCCCTTGCGAGATTCTCTCTTGTCCACCAGTGTAAGCTCTGTACGAGTGTTGGCGAAACGACCACTAGATCGTCCCACTGACCACTTGCCTGAGACCACTGTTTCGCCAACCATTCCTGCATGGGACGCATGCGCAGACGCGCGTGGGGGACCAGGTAAATGCATGACGCCATCATGCCCAGTAACCGCATTGCTTTGCGTACCGTTATTTGTTGACCTGACTGATAATGTGGAATTTGCAGTAGTATATTCCGAATTCTCTCTTCCGAAGGGAAGGTCAACCCTTTCTGAGTATCTAGGATTGCTCCTAGGAACTGTTTTGAGGTGCTTGGCACCAGACTTGACTTCTTCTCGTTGATAGAGAAGCCTAATTCGTGGAGGAGGTCGATAGTCCTCTGAATGTTTGACCTGCAAATTCCTGGGGTTTCCCCCGTTATGAGCCAGTCGTCCAGATAAGGGTACACTGGGATTGCCTCCCTGCGTAGGTGTGCAGCTGCCACCGCCAGTACCTTGGTGAATACCCTTGGTGCTGAAGCTATCCCGAAGGGCAGTACCTTGAATTGGTAGTGGCGACTGTACACCTTGAAGCGCAAGTATTTTCTGTGCGCTGGGAGCATGGAAATATGAAAATAAGCATCTTTCATATCCAAGGTTGCCATGTAATCCCCCTTTTTTAGGAGGGGGATTACCTCTTGTAGCGTGGTCATACGGAATTTTTGGGGCTTGACATACTTGTTGGCAGGCCGTAAGTCCAATACTGGGCGCATTGTCAAATCTTTCTTTGGCACAAGGAAGTAAGTTGAATAGATACCCTTGTTTACCTGGTGTCCTGGGACGAGTTCTATCGCGTCCTTTTCTAGCAGAATGGCGATCTCCTCGAGAAGGATCTTCTGATGTTCTAAGGAGTGTATTCTTTGTCGTGGAGGGTGGTTCCGGGGACGCTGCAGTAATTCTATACAATATCCTGTGGACACTGTTGACAGCACCCATCTGTCTGAGGTGATCCCTTCCCAAGCCTGGGTGAAGTTGGAAATGCGTCCCCCTACTGGGGTTGCGTGAGAAGGGACCCTGAACTGAGCGTCACTGCTTTGGTGGAGGCGTGCCACCTCCCTTGTTGGGGCTGCCTCTGCCTCTTCCACGACCTCTCTTGTTACCCCTGCCGTAACTTTGGGTAGACTGCTGGTTGTTGTTCCATTGTGTACCCTGTCCTTGGGCATAGTTGCCTCTTTGTGAATTTTGGCCGCGTGGGCGACGAAAATTACTGTTCCCCCTCTGGTTAGGGGGTTTGTTGGTAAGCTGGCCAAGGGATTTGAGAGTCTCGTATTCGTCCTTGGCATTCTTAAGTGCGTCTTCGACCGCTTTCCCAAACAATAGATCGGGTTCCACCGGCTTGTCTATTAATGAAGCCTGGGTTTCTGTTTTGAACCCCGACTGCCGTAACCACGCATGTCTCTTGATAACAGTACCTTCTGCTATCAATCTTCCTGCGTTGTCCGCGGCGTCGAAAGTTGCTTTTAATATGCAACCAGACACGGCTCTCCCTTCTGCCGAGATCCGAGCCAACTGGCCCTTTAACGGTTCAGGAGCAGAGGCTATGAGCGCCGCGACCTCTTCCCATTGATGGCAGTTGTAACTTGCCAACAGGGTGGTGGAGTTTGCAATTCTTGCTTGGTAGGCGGACGTTGAGGCTACCTTCCTGCCAAACCCGTACAGTTTTTTGCTCTCCTTGTCGGGAGGAGCTTCTGACGACGATAAGGGTGTCCCAGCCCTCTTCCGAGTGTTGGTAACCACTAGGGAGTCTGGTTTAAGATGTCCTCTTATATAAAGAGGGTCAGACTGGGCTGCCCGAAAAAGTTTTTCGACTCTGGGGTTGACGGCTCTGGTGAGGTTAGGATTCACCAGGGATGGATCTATTCTACGTTGGATGGATTTAAGGATAGGGATGGTCTGAGCGACCGGCCTCCTCTCTCCCACCAACTCTTCTGCGAAGTCCCTTTCCTCCTGTACACCGTGGGTGTCGATGTGAAAATGTTCTGCTGCGCGAGCGAGAACTTCATTAAGGAGGGGCTGGTTATCAACTGGCGAGTCGGTAACTGGGGCTTCGCTCTCTACAGGGGAATCTACTCTGTAAATTTCCTGCTCATCTTCTACCTCCTCCAGGTCCTCATCATCCGCATAGTATTCAGTCCCGGTTTGTTCCTCCATAATTTTAAACTCCTGGTCCCCTTCAGGGAAAGGCTGTCCTTGGTATCTGGGGTGTGGAGTAGAGTATGGAGTAGAGTAAGGCTGCACCTCGAAGGGTTCAGGTCTTTCGAACCGGGCCTTTTTACTTAGGGGGATAGGATCAGAGGAGCCTGAGGGTGTGGCCCCTTGAGGGTCATACGAAAGGAAATGTTCTGGGTTTTTGTCATAAAAATCAGCTAAGGAAGACATCCTTGACATGACCCTGTCTATGTCTTCACTGGACCATTCTTTGGAACAGGGTATGACTTTAGTAGGCAACTTAGAGGACTTATCAAGGGTACCCTTGCTGGATGTTGATGTCCCAGTAGATTTGTGTTTGTCTGTCTGCTTAGGGTGGAAGGATGGTCTTACAGGAGTGGAAGGCTGTGCTTTCCGCTGTTTCCCCCCCTCCCCATGCGTGGAAAAATGTTTTCCCTGCCCCTTGGAGGCCCCAGAGACTTTCGACGCCTGGCGTCGAGTGTCTGGAGAGGTATCTGTGTGTTTCGAGCGTGGGGCCTCGCTGGTGTTAACTGCGGCCTCGGTCTCCTGGAGCGCGGCCTGGGGGTGGAAGTCGTCTTCGTCTTCCGACGATCGAACTTCCGTTAATCTAGGGAGCGAGGCACTCTTGGCAAGAGTGGATGATTGCCTTGCGTCATGAGGCGATCTCGATCGAGAGCGCCCAGAGGACACCGAGTCGGACCGTTCTATCTGTGCCTCTTTCCGAGAAGTCGAGGTCGTCGAGGTTCGGTTGGACTTAGTGTGCTTAGTGTGTGTAGGGTGTGTAGCGCTTGCGTCGCCGGGGGTCTTCCCCATAGCCGCCCTGCCGGACAACCTTCCGAGGTCGGGGACCTGCGCTCGGCAGTCTTTCGACGCCGTAATGCCCTCGCCGTCCGAAAGTACGGCGTCGCTGCCATCGCTGAAGGCGCCCTCGGCTGCCATGGCCGCCTGCCTGGCGTGGTGGGCCCAACGCTTTGTCGAACGGTCCTTAAGTGTCTTAGGCTTAAACCTACTACACGCTCTGCAGTTCGCTTCGGGGTGGTCCCTCGGCAAGCAGAGATTGCACGTGGCGTGCCTGTCGACCCAAGGGTATTTGCGGTTGCACTTGGGGCAGAATTGGAAAGGGGTACCCTCCATACGCACCTTGAGGCAGCGGGCTGGTAAGTGTAGGAAATATATAAGGTGTACCTATATACCAAGAGTGAAGAGTATGTACCACCCCCCACTCTCCCTACTTGCAGGGCCGAGGCCAGCGGCCTACTAGGCCCGGGCCGAGGCCAGCGGCCTTCCGAGGCCCAGATCCGTTGTGCAGCAGCCGACGGTCGATGTCTTCTCCAGCCGTCGTCGAGTGTCGACGTTGGGGTGGGGAAGGATGTTAATAAATAATTTTAAACTTCAATAATTAGCAAAAGTATGGCTAAGGCCAGGGGACTCCGCAAGATGCTTCCGACCAGTATGGCGGAAAAAAACAATCTGAGGATCCTAGATGCGTGAGGGATCTTGGGTACAGTGGACGTCACACTAGGGATAGTATTACTGGCACGCCTGTGTCGACGCCCATTTTCGAGTTTCGAAAAACAAACTGTAACTCCGCAGCTTCCACTAGATGTCGGCCTATGCACAGCATGTGATCTAAGCAGATTCCACAAGCCTCAGAAATATATATATGGGATACATTACTCACCGTAATCGTATTTCTGATGCTTGTATCTGCTTAGATTCACATGCTGTGCATAGGCCGACATCTAATGGAAGCTGAGGAGTATTACAGTTTGTTTTTCGAAACTCGAAAATGGGCGTCGACACAGGCGTGCCAGTAATACTATCCCTAGTGTGACGTCCACTGTACCCAAGATCTCTCACGCGTCTAGGATCCTCAGATTGTATTTTTTCTGACATGAGGAAGCATGAGGAGTAGCGTGAGTACAGATAATCCAAGCAGATAGACAGAAAGGTAAGACTACAAGCAATCATGCGCCTTCTCTCGGAGGGGAGGAAGGGTGGGACGCATGTGAATCTAAGCAGATACAAGCATCAGAAATACGATTACGGTGAGTAATGTATCCCTTCTGAGGCTTGTGGAATCTGCTTAGATCACATGCTGTGCATAGATTAGCGAGCAGTACCAGAAGAAGGAGGTGGGATGTGAGAAGGGTCATGAGCAAACAGGTGTCTTAGAACCGCTTGTCCCACTTGTGTATCTGTCTTGGAATGAGTGTCAATGCAGTAATGCTGAGTAAAAGTGTGAATGGAGCTCCAAGTAGCTGCTTTGCAAATGGTATCGAGGGGAACATTTGCAATGAAAGCCAGAGTGGCCCCAATGCCTCTAGTAGAGTGGGCTCTTGGCGTAAAAGGCAGAGTTTTCTCAGAAAGAGAGTAACACAGCTGTATACAGTTGATAATCCACTTCGAGATAGCGCCTTTAGAGACGCGATCTCCCTCTCTGCCTGTAGCTACGGAGACAAACAGTTGATCTGTTTTCCTTAGCGGTCTGGTTTTATTTACATAGTAGAGGACCGCCCTACGCACATCTAGGGTGTGTAGTTTCACCTCAGCCGAGCTTTGCGGGTTCTGGAAGAAAGCCGGAAGCTCGATGGACTGGTTTACATGGAACTTTGATATAAATTTAGGTGAGAACCTAGGGTGTGTGCGTAAAACCAGTTTGTCTTTATGGATAGTAAAGAAAGGATCCTGCACTGACAGAGCCTGAATTTCACTGACCCTTCTTATAGAGGTAATGGCTACTAAGAAGGCCGTTTTATACGTCAGGTGTTTGAGACTACTTTTATGCATGGGTTCGAAAGGGGGCCCCATGAGCTTAGCTAGCACCACATTAAGGTCCCATCCTGGCGGTGGGTTCGAAATAGGAGGGTGAAGTCTCTCTACTCCTTCCATGAAGGCTTTAACTACTGGTACTTTCCACCACGACACCCTGTTATGGGATGTGGTGTAAGCCGAGAGGGCTGCCAGGTGTACTTTCAGAGAGTTAAAAACCAATCCTGCATCCAGCAGGTGGAGCATGTATGTCACAATGTTGGAAGGAGTGCAATCAACAGGGTTGATTTGTTTATTCTGGCACCAAATAACGAATCTCTTCCACTTGTCAAAGTAACAGTGCCTTGTGTTTGGTTTCCTGGATTCTTTTAGGATGTCCATACACCTCTGTGGTAAATTGAGATGTCCAAACTCTATGACCTCAGGAGCCATGCTACCAGGTTCATTGAGTTGGGTTGCTGGTGCACTGTCTGACCTTGTTGCTGGGACAGTAAGTTGTACCAGCCTGGAAGTTTGATGGGCTCGCACACCGCCATCCTGCGTAGGTGTGGAAACCATGGTTGTCTCGCCCACATGGGAGCAACTAGGATGAGCGTCATCGATTCCTTGTTCATCTTGTACACCACTTTCCTGGAGAGGAGTTGGTGGAAAAGCGTACGCAAACATCCCTGACCAGTTCATCCACAGGGCGTTCCCTTGGGAGTCTGGCTGGGGAAACCTGGATGCAAATCCTGGGCATTGTTTGTTTTCGCTTGTGGCGAATAAGTCTATAGTGGGGAAACCCCACTGAGAGAAGAGATCTTCTACGATCTTTCTGTGAAGGACCCATTCGTGTTCTTCTGGGAGGGAGTCTCTGCTTAGAGCATCCGCTAGGGAATTGAGCTCCCCTGGAACATGTTGCGATGACAGGAAGATGTTCCGTTTGAGTGCCCATATCCAGATTTTCTGGGCAAGCTTGGACAGATTTGGCGAACGAGTCCCTCCTTGCTTGTTCAGATAGAACATGGCTGTCGTGCTGTCTGTCAGGATCTGTACCGACAAGTTTAGTAGATAGGGCTCGAATGCCCGAAGCGCTCTGAATACTGCCAGAATCTCTAGCAGGTTTATGTGGTTCTTGGCTACTGAGTGAGACCAGAGACCCTGAGCTGTGTGGTGGAGATGGTGAGCTCCCCACCCAGTCAGGCATGCATCTGTAGTCACCACTGCTTGTACTTCGGGATCGTAAAAGGTTTTTCCCCTTGCGAGATTCTCTCTTGTCCACCAGTGTAGGCTCTGTACAAGTGTTGGCGAAATGACCACTAGATCGTCCCACTGACCACTTGCCTGAGACCACTGTTTCGCCAACCATTCCTGCATGAGACGCATGCGCAGTCGCGCGTGGGGGACCAGGTAAATGCATGACGCCATCATGCCCAGTAACCGCATTGCTTTGCGTACCGTTATTTGTTGACCGGACTGATAATGTGGAATTTGCAGTAGTATATTCCGAATTCTTTCTTCCGAAGGGAAGGTCAACCCTTTCTGAGTATCTAGGATTGCTCCTAGGAACTGTTTTGAGGTGCTTGGCACCAGGCTTGACTTCTTCTCGTTGATTGAGAAGCCTAATTCGTGGAGGAGGTTGATAGTCCTTTGAATGTTTGTCCTGCAAATCCCTGGGGTTTCCCCCGTTATGAGCCAGTCGTCCAGCTAAGGGTACACTGGTATTGCCTCCCTGCGTAGGTGTGCAGCTGCCACCGCCAGTACCTTGGTGAATACCCTTGGTGCTGAAGTTATCCCGAAGGGCAGTACCTTGAATTTGTAGTGGCGACTGTCCACCTTGAAGCGCAAGTACTTTCTGTGCGCCGGGAGCATGGAAATATGAAAATAAGCATCTTTCATATCCAAGGTTGCCATGTAATCCCCCTTTTTTAGGAGGGGGATTACCTCTTGTAGCGTGGTCATACGGAATTTTTGGGGCTTGACATACTTGTTGGCAGGCCGTAAGTCCAATACTGGGCGCATTGTCAAATCTTTCTTTGGCACAAGGAAGTAAGTTGAATAGATACCCTTGTTTACCTGGTGTCCTGGGACGAGTTCTATCGCGTCCTTTTCTAGCAGAATGGCGATCTCCTTGAGAAGGATCTTCTGATGTTCTAAGGAGTGTACTCTTTGTCGTGGAGGATGGTTCCGGGGATGCTACAGTAATTCTATACAATATCCTGAGGACACTGTTGACAGCACCCATCTGTCTGAGGTGATCCCTTCCCAAACCTGGGTGAAGTTGGAAATGCGTCCCCCTACTGGGGTTGCGTGAGAAGGGACCCTGAACTGAGCGTCACTGCTTTGGTGGAGGCGTGCCACCTCCCTTGTTGGGGCTGCCTCTGCCTCTCCCACGACCTCTTTTGTTACCCCTGCCGTAACTTTGGGTAGACTGCTGCTGGCTGTTGTTCCACTGTGTACCCTGTCCCTGGGCATAGTTGCCTCTTTGTGAATTTTGGCCACGTGGGCGACGAAAATTACTGTTCCCCCTCTGGTTAGGGGGTTTGTTGGTTAGTTGGCCAAGGGATTTCAGTGTTTCGTATTCTTCCTTGGCGTTTTTTAGTGCGTCTTCGACCGCTTTCCCAAACAATAGATCTGGTTCCACCTGCTTATCTATTAATGAAGCCTGAGTTTCTGTTTTGAACCCCGACTGCCGTAACCACGCATGTCTTTTGATAACAGTACCTTCTGCTATCAATCTCCCTGCGTTGTCCGCGGCGTCGAAAGTTGCTTTTAATATGCAACCAGACACGGCTCTCCCTTCTGCCGAGATCCGAGCCAATTGGCCTTTTAACGGTTCAGGAGCAGAGGCTATGAGTGCCGCGACCTCTTCCCATTGATGGCAGTTGTAGCTGGCCAACAGGGTGGTGGAGTTAGCAATCCTTGCTTGGTAGGCGGACGTTGAGGCTACCTTCCTGCCAAACCCGTAAAGTTTTTTGCTCTCCTTGTCGGGAGGAGCTTCTGACGAAGATAAGGGTGTTCCAGCCCTTTTCCGAGTGTTGGTAACAACTAGGGAGTCTGGTTTAAGATGTCCTCTTATATAGAGAGGGTCAGACTGGGCTGCCCGGAAAAGTTTTTCGACCCTGGGGTTGACAGCTCTGGTGAGGTTTGGGTTCACCAGGGATGGATCTATTCTTCGTTGGATGGATTTAAGGATAGGGATGGTCTGAGCGACCGGCCTCCTCTCTCCCACCAACTCTTCTGCGAAGTCCCTTTCCTCCTGTACACCGTGGGTGTCGATGTGAAAATGTTCTGCCGCGCGAGCGAGAACCTCATTAAGGAGGGGTTGGTTATCGACTGGCGAGTCGGTAATTGGGGCTTCGTTCTCTACCGGGGAATCGTAAATTTCCTGCTCATCTTCTCCCTCCTCCTGGTCATCATCCGCATAGTATTCCGCCCCGGTTTGTTCCTCCATAATTTCAAACTCCTGGTCCCCCTCAGGGAAAGGCTCTCCTTGGTACCTGGGGTGTGGAGTAGAGTATGGAGTAGAGTAAGGCTGCACCTCAAAGGGTTCAGGTCTTTCAAACCGGGGCTTTTTACTTTGGGGGATAGGATCAGTGGAACCTGAGGGTGTGGCCCCCTGAGGGTCATACGAGAGGAAATGCTCTGGATTCTTGTCGTAAAAATCTGCCAAGGAAGACATCCTTGACATGACCCTGTCTATGTCTTCACTGGACCATTCTTTGGAACAGGGGATGACTTTAGTAGGCAATTTTGGGGACTTATCAAGGGTACCCTTGCTGGATGTTGCAGTAGACTTGTATTTGTCTGTGTGCTTTGGGGGAAAGGATGGCCTTACAGGAGTGGAAGAATGTGCTTTCCGCTGTTTCCCCCCTTCCCCGTGCGTGGAAAAGTGTTTTCCCTGTCCCTTGGAGGCCCCGGAGACTTTCGACATCTGGCGTCGAGGATCGGAAGAGGTATCTGTGTCTTTCGAGCGTGGGGCCTCTCTGGTGTCAACTGCGAGCTCCGTCTCTTGGAGCGCGGCCTAGGGGTGGAAGTCGTCTTCGTCCTCCGACGATCGAACTTCCGTTAGTCTAGGGAGCGAGGCACTCTTGGCAAGAGTGGATGATTGCCTTGCGTCATGAGGCGAACTCGATCGAGAGCGCCCAGAGGACAGAGTCGGACCGTTCTATTTGTGCCTCTTTCCGAGAAGTCGACGTCGTCGAGGTTCGGTTGGACTTAGTGTGTGTAGGGTGTGTAGCGCTTGCGTCGCCGGGGGTCTTCCCCATAGCCGCCCTGCCGGACGACCTTCCGAGGTCGGGGACATGCGCTCGGCTGTCTTTCGACGCCATAATGCCCTCGCCGTCCGAAAGTACGGCGTCGCTGCCATCGCTGAAGGCGCCCTCCGCTGCCATGGCCGCCTGCCTGGCGTGGTGGGCCCAACGCTTTGTCGAACGGTCCTTAAGTATCTTAGGTTTAAACCTACTACACGCTCTGCAGTTCGCTTCGGGGTGGTCCCACGGCAAGCAGAGATTGCACGTGGCGTGCCTGTCGACCCAAGGGTATTTGCGGTTGCACTTGGGGCAGAATTGGAAAGGGGTACCCTCCATACGCACCTTGAGGCAGCGGGCTGGTAAGTGTAGGAAATATATAAGGTGTACCTATATATCAAGAGTGAAGAGTATGTACCACCCCCCACTCTCCCTACTTGCAGGGCCGAGGCCAGCGGCCTTCCGAGGCCCCGATCCGTCGTGCAGCAGCCGACGGTCGATGTCTTCTCCAGCCGTCGTCGAGGGTCGACGTTGGGGTGGGGAAGGATGTCAATAAGAATTATAAATTTGATTATTAGCAAAAGTATGGCTAAGGCCAGGGGACTCCGCAAATGCTTCCGACCAGTATGGCGGAAAAAAACAATCTGAGGATCCTAGACGCGTGAGGGATCTTGGGTACAGTGGACGTCACACTAGGGATAGTATTACTGGCACGCCTGTGTCGACGCCCATTTTCGAGTTTCGAAAAACAAACTGTAATACTCTGCAGCTTCCACTAGATGTCGGCCTATGCACAGCATGTGATCTAAGCAGATTCCACAAGCCTCAGAAATATATATATATATATATATATATATACATACACATTTATCCTTAGAGCCTACACTTTAAAACCAATAGAGATAAGAAACCTTCACAGTTTAGGGCTTACCTCATTGAAACAGATGGCGCAGAACTGCTCTTCCCATCTTTACTTCATCCGCATGCTTTTCCTCTCGTCAACGGACCCTACGAGACAAACAGTTGTCTGGTAGATCTGAGTTCTTGTGTTCTTTGTAAATAAAATTTCAACGCCCTTTTTACGTCTAGAGTATGAAGAGCCTTTTCCGCCGTCGACGATGGTGTCGCAAAGAAAGTAGGGAGGACAATGGACGAGTGTTTGTGATAGACCGTAGGCACTTTCGGGATGAAAGTAGGATTAGTCGATAGCACCACTTTGTCTTTAAAGAATCTCATATATGGAGGGTCTATGACCAATGCCTGTAGCACCGAGATTCTCCTAGCCGATGTAATGGCTATTAGAAAAGCCAGCTTCCATGATAGGAACTGCATTGATGAGGAGGCCATTGGCTCGAAAGGTGGCTTCATTAAGCCCGCCAACACCACATTGAGACTCCACGTTGGTGGAAAACGTTTCGTTGGGGGGAAAAGTTTGAAATAGAACCCTCATGAAGTGTTTCACCAGCCTGTCCCTGAATAACGGAGACAACTGCCTCCTCCTCGTGAACCTTGAGATGGCTGCCAGGTGCACCTTTATGGACGACGAGGATAAACCACTCTCCGCCAGGTGAAGAAGATACGGTAAAACTTGCTCCGGAGTCACTTCCAACGGACGTATTTCCTGCTGTGTTTGACACCACGTGCAGAACCTTCGCCACTTGTAGATATATGACTTGTTGGTGGAAGGAGCCCTAGCCGCCTGCAGAATTTTTCGCCAATCCGACGAAACTTTCAAGGTGCCAAATTCTGAAAAGTCAGGAGCCAGGCCGTGAGGTTGAGACTGTCCGGATTGTGATGCCACACCGTTCCCTTGTCCCTGGACAGTAGCATCAGGACCTTCTGGAATGTTATCGGTTGTTCCAATGATAGGTGAAGCAGGTCGGAAAACCATGGTTGTCTCAGCCAATACGGTGTCACTAGAATGACCCGGCATCTGTATCTGCGTATCCACTGTATTGTTCTCCGTATGAGGGGAAACGGAGGGAAGGCATACAGGAACTTTCCCGTCCACGGGAAGGAGAACGCTTCCCCCAGAGAACCTTTCTGTGGCCAACTGCTCGCGAACTGCTCGCATTTCCTGTTTTCTTCCGTTGCAAAGAGATCCACTGGGGGGTGACCCCATCTCTTGAAGTCCTTCTGTAGCTGAATGTTGTCTATCGCCCACTCGTGTATTTGGGCCATGCTTCTGCTGAGGGAATCGGCTTGTACGTTCTTCACTCCCGGAAGATGGTGAGCCACGACAGATATATTGTGCTTCAAGGCCCAATGCCACACCTTCTGAGCCTCCGCGGACAGGGTCCTGGATCTTGTGCCGCCTTGCTTTATCAAGTAGAACATGGCTGTAGTGTTGTCCGTCAGCACTCTTACTCTTGACCCCTTGATATGTGGGAGGAACGACTTCAAGGCCCATCTCACTGCCCTGATGTGCAGGAGTGATTCTGCCTGAGACCATCTGCTTTGTGTTTGAAATGTGTCCATGTGTGCTCCCCAGCCTGTCAGGGACGCATCCGTGATGATGGTTCGCTGAAACTCTGGTTCTTGTAGCGGTACTCCTCTGCACAGGTTGTGAAAACATTTCCACCACTGAAGAGCACAGAGGAGTTCGTCGTCGTCGATGGTTATCCTGTCTGACCACCGACCTTTGGCTTGTGTCCATCTGTATGCCAGGAATTCTTGAACTGGCCTCATGAATAAGCGACAGTTGGCTACTACATGGATGCAGGATGCCATGGATCCTAGGATCGCCACATACTTTCTCACCGAGAGTTTGGAATTTAGACGTAGCTGACTCGTCAGTCGATTGAGTTTCGACAATCTGTCGAGGGAGGGCTTCACTATCCCCGACTGGGTTTCGAATTGTGCTCCCAGGAACACTAAGCTTCTCGATGGCCTCAGAGGATTTTTCGAAGTTCACTGCGAACCCCAGCCGTTGCAGAAGCTCCATGGTGGCCTGTACGCTGTCGCTGGTGGACGCCGAGGAGGATCCCCTCACGAGCCAGTCGTCGAGATACGGATATACATGATGGCCTTGCTTTCTCAGCCAGGCTGCCACGGGCGCTAGACATTTTGTGAACGTTCTTGGGGAGGATTTGAGCCCAAATGGAAGCACTGTGAACTGGTAGTGCGTCCGTCCTACCACAAACCTCAGGAATTTTCTGTGTCTTCGACACATTGGTATGTGGAAGTACACGTCCTGTAAGTTTAGAGACGCCAGAAAATCTCCCGGTTGGACGGACCTGATTACTTCCTGAAGTGTGAGCATTTTGAATTTTTGGCTCTTTAGGGTTTTGTTGAGATCGCGCAGGTCGAGAATGGGACGCCACTTTCCGTTTGGCTTTTTCACTACGAAGTATTGTGAGTACACTCCCTGGACTTTCTGCGATGCTGGGACCAATTCTATGGCACCTTTTTATAGCATAAGTGCCACTTCCTGCAACAATACGCCCAGATGGGATTGAGCTAGCAATGCAGGTGGAATTTTTGGAGGTTTGCACTTGAATTGTACGGAATGGCCGTACTTCACTGTGTCCAGCACCCACCGATTTGTTGTGATATTTTCCCATTCGTCGACGCAGCTCGATACTCTCCCTCCCAGAACGGTGCGATGCCCGTCATTGCTGGTCCTTCTGTTTGTCTCTCGTCGACAACGGGTAAGATGGTCTTCGTCTGGAGGACTGGAAGTTTCGTCGTCGGTTTGCGTTTTGAGAGGCGCGTCTGTATCCCTGGGAGGAGTACGCCAGTCTGCCAAAAGATCTATCCCTGGCTGCAGAAAATCTTGAGTTGTCGGATGCCCCCTTAAAGGGACGAAAAGACCTGAAATTTCTGCCACTTTGGAGGGCACCCAGTGAGCGTGCCGTATCCGAGTCCTCTTTCATGCCCTTCAGGGCCTCATCCACTTTTTCCCCGAAAAGAAGGTCACCTTCGAAGGGCATGTCGAGCACCTTGTACTGTACTTCAGGCCTGAAGGAGGTGCATTTAAGCTATGCCTGACGTCTAAGTACAACCCCGTTGTTGACTTGCTTGAAGCCCGAGTCGGCCAGATCCACCGCGATGTTAATTGCGTGATTGGACGCTTCCTCGCCCTCTCCGACGAGTAGCATTGCTGCCTTCCTATGTTCCTCTGGAAGATGGTCCAGTATAGGTGCGAGCCTGTGCCACATCTCCCTGTCATATCGGGCGATTATAGCCAAAGAGTTGGCTGCCTTCACAGTAGTAGCCCCCACAGACAGTACCTTATTTCCAAAAACATCCTGTCGTCTTGCCTCATTGTCAGGAGGGGTAGTACACTTGTGCTGAGCCCTTGCTTTCCTCGACGCTGCCGCTGACACTACCGAGTCAGGCGTGGGTTGGGCGAAAGACACTTGGGGGTAGAGTCTGGTGCCTTAAACTACTTTTCAATGCAGCCTTTCATTGCCGGCTCCGAAAAGGGGTGACGCATAGTCTGTTCACCCTCTTTCCAAACATGATCCAAAATGGGGATTGAGAATACTGAACGTCTACTCTTACCCATGTGGTCGAACAGAAAACAGTCCTTTTTCTCTTCCTCCTGGGACAGGCCAAACTCCTTGCATGCCTTTTCCATCATTGTATGAGACGCCCCAATATCGTCCGGAGGAGACGGATGAGATGGGCTCTTTGGGGCTTCTATCTCGACATCCGACACCCAGGATGGATCCCTGGATGGAGACAAGGAGACATCTGAGACTGATCGTTCATCGGATTCAGAGTCTGAGAGTTCGCCCTCTTCTTGGACCACTGTAGTTACCGGGGTCCTGGTTGTTTGGGTTGGTCGACGTGACGGGCCCGGCACGTCGACGAGTGATGTCGTTGTCGGGTTTGCTGGAGGGAGCCTTTCATCCAACGACCTTAACAGAGAATGCAGGGAAGACAGTACCTCCATTTACAAGGCTGCTTGCGAACTGGGGAGAGGGGCGAACACCTGAGTGCTGGTTCCTCCGGAGGCCGACTTGCCTCGTAGGCCCAGATCTATCGGGCCTGCTATCCTCACGTCGTCTTCCCTCGAGGACACTGACACTGCTTGTTCCTGCAGTAGAGTGTCCGGCAACACTGGTTCAAAAACCTCCAGCCTCCAGGCCAGAACATCCGCCGACGAGGCCATCGTCGTCGTCGTCAGTGGGGCAAGGACGGTTGGCACCAACTGCGTCAGCGGCAGGGCCGAGGCCAATAATTGGTCCGTCGTCGACGACGGTGGGGCTGCAGGTGGTTTAGGCGGTCCCGCCTTCACGGAGCTTGCCCTGTGTTTCTCTGACTCTCTACCCGTGGCAGATCTATGTTGATCGCCCGAGGAGGATTTTGGACTTTCCTTATCGTGTTTCTACGTTGATGACGATTTCTTCGAAGACTCCTTAGACGAGTGGCTTCGTGGTGCCTCCTTTTCCGCCGGTCGACTTTTCTTCGCCTGTGGGTCCGACGAGGATGAGCAGCGCGGGGCCCCTGATGTTTTGGCTGAGGCCACGCTGCGTACGGAGCCAACCTCCGACTGAGGGTATGCTCCTGCTCCATCATTTAACCATGACCCCAGCCGCCGACTCCGGTCTTTAAGGGTCTTCTGGGAGAAGCCTTTACATATTTCGCATTGGTCTGCCGAATGGTGAGGGTGGAGGCAATATATACAGTCCATATGACCATCCCCCTCAAACCTTTTTCAAGCCGCACGTAGCGCACGGGCGGAAAAGAGCTTTCCCCCGACATCAGGGGAAAAATAACAATTCAATATAACCAAATAATTTCAACGATATAACCTCAGAAAGTAGAGACTACGCGAGGAGATTCCACTATCTTTGGAGACGGTTGAAATCTGAGAGGAGCCGCGGGGGCAGGGCTTTTATACCACTACATCCTACGGGGCAGGCGTGGACGGCCCCAAAAGGACGTAGATAGGACACACAAGTGTCGAAAGTTTTTCCTATAGGAAACGGCTATATATGTGTACCGAGTGTTCTCAGTCTGACGACAGGGAATATTCTAAGCATGTGAATCCATGAAAGATCCAATGCTGGAGAACTTTAATGCCCTCCAACCCTCCCTTCCCCCAGGAGTACATTCAGATATTGTTGGTGACTAACCAGGAAACTAGAAATCACATATAATACCCATAGTAAGCAGCGATATCAGGGCAATTCCACCAGTTTTAGGGCTTTCAAGCGGGTTCGACATGTTAGAGCATTTAAGTCTTTTTGCAAGTGCTTCAGAAATGGTATCCAAACAGCCGTAAAGGAAAGAAGAGAGTCTCTCATATTGGCAGTGAGTTTCTCTATTGCAAGAATGGTCCATACTTTGTCCAGCAATAGATTCATAGAAGGTGGTTCATTCATCCTCCAAAGATGGAGGATGAACAGATTGGCTGCTAATATTAACTGTGTCAGTAATTTAAGGTATTGAGACACAGAATGCCAAATAAAGGGTCATCCGGAATCTCCCTCCCCATTATCTCCTTCAGCTTAGCTCTGACTTTCAGCCAAAAATATTGTATCTCTGAGCAGCCCCAAAAAATGTGCAATAAAGTACCCTCAACCCCACACCCTCTTTAGCACATCGTAGAATTGCTAGGGTGATAGTGGTATAGTCGGGTGGGGGGTTTTCACCACTTTGTCAGCGCTTCTGTTTGTGTTTCTGCTAGCCGCGGGCAGAGTGTAGTGAAGGCTCCCTTGTAGATCCTGTCCCAGTCTTCCAGGCATATTGTCGTTCCCAACTCCCTCTCCCATCCCGCACAAAAGTCTACAGGGAATCCTTGGTAAAGAAAAAAATCAGTTTCAGTTTAGTTTCTGAACTGTCTTTCTACTAATAACCAATCACTGGTCTCTGGGTCATACTGCCCCCCAGCCAATGACTGCCCTCTACCTAAGCCGCTCCTCTGGCAGCCATCTTCAGATTTGGTAGCATGTAAAGTGGCAGTAGGACCAAGAGAAGAGCCGCAGAGGGGTTGGAGGGAGGGTTTGCATGTGAATCCATGCCAGACCCATGCTGGAGAACAACAGTTACAGGTAAGTAACTTGTTCCTTCTCCAGCATGGGGTCTTGCATGGATTCACATGCTCATGAATACAAGAATACATAGCAGTACACACATGCACAACCACGGGAGGTGGCAAGGCTCAACATTAAGCATTTCAACAACTCAACATTAAGCATCTCTTACCTCCTCACCAGGCTCACCTTCAAGCGAACAGACCCCATGCTGGAGAAGTGGGTGAATTCTGTACTACTTGTCGATTCACACGCGATTTACTTCACAGCGTTTCAAGTTCGTACTCCCTGTAACCTCTGACAGCTTTCATTATTTTTTTTTGGGCCTGTTTCCTCAAACAGCGTTCAGTTCTTCTTTTGTCCTGTCTCCTCAGACAGCATACAATTCTTCTTTTGGCGGGGGTGTTGCCAAGTCTAGGCCACGTGTGGCGGTGCAAGTTGGTGTCACCAGGCCACGTGGATCTGGGGCAGCTATGTCATCTGCTGCCCCAAGTAGGCAGGGTGGGGAGGCTGCAGGGGCAGCTGCAGCTCCATCCACCCCAGCTCTGACTCTCCCAGCCAGGACAGTGTCGGTCCAGGTCCATCATACGGACGTTCCCCCTGCCAACATCACACTTCAGCCTATGCCTGCACAAAGTCCTATGGTCATTATGCATTCGCACACTCCTGCTACCCAGTCCACCCGCGCTTCTGCCCCTAACTGACCAGAGCGGCGTAAGCCACTCAGGCTCAGCTCCACCTTCGAAAAAGAGGAAGAAGGGTGCTCTAGCACAAGCCTAGCTTCAATGACCCCGAGCTTGATGCACTTGTGGCCTATGTGTCAGCACATGGGCGCGAAATGGTGGTGACTGCAGGGTGCAAGACCACACCTGGTCAACTTAAGGCACACTGGCAGATCATCGCCGACCACATAAGTGCCCTTGGATTTGTGAGGTGCACAGCTGATGATTGCTACAAGCGGTGGAATGACCTGAAACGCAGAGCAAAGAACAAGCTGGCCTCAAATCATGCCGCTACTCTGGTGACTGGCGGTGGGTCTCCACAAGAGGACAACAAACTCACTGAACATGAGTATGTTGCTGGAACCTTCGTCACAGAGGAAAAGATCCAAGGCGTGGGAGAACTACCAGATTACAAGGCATTGTCCGGTGCGTGCCCATGCATGTGTTTGTAATCCATGTGTATGTTGTGTGTGTGACGGGTTCGGATTGAGTGCTAGGTGAGGGTGTGTGTGCCTGAGTGGTATGGGTCACCCATGTGCTTCATCCAAAACATTCAGCGGCCTTGGATTTGGGTATGACAGTATCCCTTCTGCCCACAGTCGACATTTCGCCCTACATTAGGGCAGTTGCCCTTGAAGTGGCATCTTGCAACAACATTGTTCCGTATTTTTCAGTGTTCGTTCAGGCTGATTGTTTAAATTCTCCCACTTTTGCAACACATTTCTCAGCCCTATTATCACATATGTGACATGCTTCTGTCATTCATTACACACCACATTGGCCCACATGTGTTACCTTGTCATGTGGATGTGCAGAGCATTCAGGCTGATTGAGTATTGGCCTGCTGACATTGATTTTTGTGGCCTGTTTGTATGTGGTACATAATACTTGTTTCATGGGACGTTTAAGTGAACAACCATTTATGTGTACTACTGCCTGCAATCACTGTATTATTGTACGCTGCATGTGTTGCAGTGAGTGGCACATGTGTATTTTGTCACACTATGTAGCATTTTTCATCTCATCATGTCCATCTCACATGGATGGGTGACAGTACTCATTCACTGGCATATGGCTGTACTTGTCAAATGTACCATGGCTATGCTACATGCCATCTGTGTGCTGGCATGTGTCATGTATGTGTATTGGATATGCCACTCACAGGTCAATGTGTGATGCCAGTGCTACCCAGCATGCAGCAAATGTGTTGGTATTCCATCTTGGTGTCATCAGTGTCTGCCTTTTGCCTCCCCTTCAAACTCAGTGACAGGGCATGCATGGCAGAGTTATAGTCATGTGGGACATGTGTAAATCATGTACTGGTTCTCTAGCTTGGCAGGCCTATTTGTGTGCTATGGTGCCAATGCCTGTTTCCATTGTCTTTCATGTTTCTGCAGGGGATGACGCACTTGATGCTGTTGAGGTTGAGGAAATGGTGCAGACCCAGGAGGAATCTCAGGCACGACCGGGCACCGGTGGGGGACGTGGTGTGGTCATGGGTGAGAACCCATTGGTACTGCAGGCCATACTGTCCAGGGGTGTCTCTGGGTGCACCTCCCCAGACCTCTATTCAGGTGCTGATTCGGATGATGAGACCTATGTGCCGTCGCAGGTAAATCTTTCTGGCAGGGATTCTGTTCTGTCCAACCCACCTGCACCAGGGGTAGAACCCTCTATGGGGATGTCAGTGTTGGTAAGTCCGCCTTTGGTGGTTACGGATGCAGGGTCACACTCCACAACATCTGATCCTGTTCCTGGGCAAGCAGATCAGAGGGGGAATGCAGTCCTGCAGCCTCAGACAGTGCCGGCACAGCAAGGCGCAGATCGCCTTGCCCCAAACAGGTGGGGTGCCCGCACGCCACCAGGCAATACCGTATGGGAACAATCCATGTACGGTATGGCAACCCAACAGGCAGCATCAGTTGAGTTGATGGCTCAAGCAATGGAGAGGGTGGCCACTTCCATTGTTCCCCCTGAAAGGCAGATGGAGCTACTACAGCAGGCAACAGACTCCATTTGCCAATCACACAGGGAAGAGATGTTGGCGTCCGACAGGGACCGACGGACGGCACTGGAGACTCTGCGCCAATCCATATCATTAGAGTCCCAGGGCCACAGAGAAGCCATGAGGGTAGAACTCCATCACCTCAGGGAGACTCTTGTTGACCTTGAGGCTTCCACTAATTTCAGGACAGAACAGCAGCTGGAGCGGCTCATGCGTTCGCTCTCAGCTGAGCTGCAGGCAACACGTGAGGAGATCCGGACATCACGCGAGGCCATGCGTGCAGAAATGCATGCAACCCGTGAGGTGGTGCATGGGGATCTCCACACTTTAATCCTCCAGAATCAGACCTTCCAGACCCGCAAGCTTGCTGCCATGGAGGAGCATACCAGGGCTTTGCGTGGGCTGCCTCCCATAGCGCCACCACCTCCTGATGCAGCAGCAGAGGCTGAAGAGAGCGACAGCAATTCTCCTACAATGGCATAGCCGTGCAGGCCATGAGCCCAAGGAGGTATTTTTTTCCCCCCAACATCCACACAGGTGGGTGTTGGTGTGCACCCTGTCCTCAAACCTCCTGGGTGGCCTCCCCCACCCCCCACACAGGCATTTTTGATATTTCTTTTTTTTTTTTACACAATGTGTTGCCTTGTGTGGCTCCCGTGGACATCCACTGTATTCCGGCTGGGCACATGCAGGCTTGTCCTGAGTTTGGGTTAGATGCTTGGGTTCGTGAGACACACACCCCTCCTGCTTCCCGTTTCCATGGGCTTGCAAAGGGTGTGACCAAGTGACAGTGAATTACACAGTGACGTTGGGCTCCCATGAGCTGTGTGGGCAGTCTGTAGTCTATACTGTGTAGACATCCCAAGTGTATATTGTTGTTGTATTGTACACTGCATGGTGTATTGATATGTGCTTGTGCATCCATGTCTTCCTCCTAAATTGCAGGTTCCTTCCTCATGTCTTCACAAGGGCGTCTACTTTGCAGATGGAGTTCATGTTGTATGCAGTACACTGGCACGTTTGCGTGGCAGCAACACTCTACAGTTGGAGGGGTCGATGTGCTGGCGTATTCAGGTTGTATGACTACCACTATTTTCACTTAGTACTGTCATGTTTTTGCAAGTTTTAAGGATTTGCTGGTGCATTGAGGTGGTGGTAAGTATTTGGTCATGTGTGCGGTTTGTTATTGATTCCTGGGAGCATATTGTCTGTAGCCTGTTTACATTTGGGACAGTGTACATTGTGACACTTGTGTCAGGTGTTGTGCATTGCTTGGTTTGCTTTCACATTGCATGACATGCCATGGTGTGTTGGGTGGGGGAGCTGGGGAGGGGCTGGGTGACATGGCGCTGTTTTCATGTTGTATTTTGCAAGGGGGTAATGAATTTTGCAGCATAGATGTGTCTTTTGATGACACGGCATTGGTGGTGTTTGGGTAGGTAGGGATGCACACAATGTAACACTTCCAGGTGAACAATCTCAGGCTGGTATGGTTGTGACACTTGACTGTCCCTTATGTCATCATCATTGATTGTCAACTGGTATGTGCCAGGGCTGTGTGCACTCCACAGGGGTGTGATTTTATGTGAAGTTATTGGCCACCAGCTGCGTACGGGCTGCCTCACCACGTGCCCTTTCCCTTCCCATGCGCAGCGGGCGTGCATGTGGTTGGGGATGTGGGGGCACCACCATGTCCACCGGCAGGCCCCGGCGTGTTGCAACGTTGTGCAGGACACATGCTGCCACTATGATCCTACACACTACTGGGGGAGCGTATAGCAGCTGCCCACCAGAACGGTCAAGGGAGCGAAAGCGTGACTTGAGCACTCCAAATGTGCGCTCCACTATGCCCCGGGTTGCAATATGGGCTGTGTTGTATCTTACCTCGGGTGGTGTGGTGGGGTTCCGAATTGGCGTCCTCATGTGGGTGCTCAGAGGGTAGGCACTGTCCCCTGGGGAGGTGGTGATGGGTATCATTAGTGGGGTTGTGACATTACTCAGTATCTATCAGGAATCAGGGATGGCACAGGCGTGGAGTGCTAAAATACGCCTAATAAGACATTAGGTGCGGAGAAGGACATGGAAACTACAGTTCCCAGCATCCTTTATGGCATTTGGTAGTTCGGCCCGCGCGCGCCTTGCCAGCTGTACTGCATCAGGAATCAAGGCAGCTTAAAGGCAGGCAACGGCCACGGGCAGGTGTGGCTTATTGTTGATATGGGGAGCAGGAGGCAGGCGGCTGCGTTCGGCAACAGCAGAGAGGCGTCCACGTGCGGCGAAAAACAACGCTCGATTTCGTTCACGGTGTGGAAGGAGCAGGAAGGACGCTGCGGCGCTGGCAGAGATAACGCTTGTTGTGTTTCGTCTGGGAAGTCCCATGGGGCTCCCCAGACCCAAGATAAGTACTTGGGGGAGCAATGTTGTTCTGAACTGCTTAGAGTGAATCCTCGCTGTGTCATTTTTTGTCTGGGAAGTCCTGCGAGATAAGTAAACGCCTGCATATCTTTGAATTCAGTCAGTGGGAAAATACAAAGTGTGTTGGTTCCTCGTGTGTTACAGGAACGCTGTGAACCTTGAGTAGGGTTAATGCAGGAAGAACTGCATATGGACAAAGGACATTTCACTAGTACAAGGAACTAAGGGAAATGCATTTATGTTGTATGTTGCTAAACGCTGCCCGAAGGGCCATGTGTATTGTTTAATCATTTTGGGAAGCTTCCCCTTATATGTGTTCATTTTGCTTGCTTATGTGTTGTACGAACATGATAGGTTGTAGGAGGATTCAGTACACGTATTAAGGTGTGCTATTCAGGAAACAGGTACATGTTCATAAGTTCACATGATATTTCGTTTGAGTACATTTATGCTAGAGAGAGTAGGGTTCTTTCCTGGGGTTTTCCCCATCCCTATCCACATTAGGAATTCCTTACCCTCTTTCCGGTGTTCCTACTTCCCCTCCCTATCCACAACCTCTCCCTAACCCCTCTTCCCCCCCCCATTGGCTGCCACGTGGCGACCTGTTTACTAAATCAGGCGTCTGTGCCAACCACAGTGGGAGGGTCGAGTTCATTCGGCTTCCGTGGTTCGGGGGAGAGTGTCGATCTCTCTTCCTTACAACTAGTGTGATTGTGACAGTATCTGAAAAGCATGCATGTGCAGTGGCATGTATACTCACCAAGCAGCCATGTATCGCCATGCCGCCCAGCTTCTAGGTCCCGGATTAGGGTTGACATTCTGTAAATGAAACTGTCGTGAGTGGACCCTAGATAGTTTGCATATACTAAGGTGATGATTCCCTTGGCATCACATACTACCTGGACGTTGATGGAATGCCAGTGCTTGCGGTTTCTATAGATGTGCTCAGATGCCCTGGGGGGACGTAGAGCCACATGATATGATATGGCATTTGTAACGCGCCTATACACAAGTGTTTCAAGGCGCGACGAGGCAGGGAGGGGGGAACAAGGGGAAGACAGACAACGATCCTACTAGGCCAGGTGTCATTTAGATCGCGCAAGTGCAGGGGTAGGGGGAAGGGAAAAAGTGCAAGGGGAAGGGGAGGGGGGAAGTGCAGTACAAGGTAAGTAGAATAAAATAAATAAATAGGGCCAGCTGGTGGCAAGTGCAAGGTAAGTGCAGACAAGTGCTGGGAAGGGGGGGCTGTAGGGATACAGACAGTCCCGCAGTGCAGGGGTTGCCAGGGAGGCAGTGCAAGTGGAGAGTGGCTGGGCCCAGGGCCGAGGTCGTGAGAGTGGCCCAGTTGCAGATTCAGTGCAGTATCAGTGAAGAATTTAGCAGGGGAGAGGGAGAGAGAAAGCAGAAGCAAAGAGGAAGGTTTTGAGGTGCTTCCGGAACCAGAGATGGTTCTCCTCAAGTTGCAGGGAGGCAGGAAGGCATGGGTGCAATCAATGGCACCTAGCACTTTGGGGAATTGTGCCACCCCGTAGAAATCCTGGACGGCAGCCTGCCTTTCTGCAGGTGTTCTGGGCAGGTATATGTGCCTGCGGACTGATGGGCATGCAGTGATGATGGCCAACACCTGGTGTCGGCAGCGTGACTGCGTGGCCTGTGACACCCCCCCCCACTATGGCACTTGTCCGCTGAAATGATCCAGTGGCCAAGACGTGCAGTACATTAAGGACCTTCTCAAGGGGGCTGAGTGCTTGGGAGCACAGGGTGGGTGATGTGAGGTCATCCTCCCACTCACTCACCAGGTCGAGTATTATGTGAGGTGGAAACCTGTACCTCCAATACACCTGGCCATCAGGCATCCCAAAAAGGCTGGTTCTGGGTGTAAAAATTCTGGCCCAGACTATCCTCCTCCTCCTCCTGCGGTATCCCATGACCACTGCTATTAGGAACGGTATATTCATCCTGGCGTCTGAGCTTGTTTGTTGTTTCCCCGCACTTTTATTCTGCGCGGGTCCACGTACGCCTGCTTCCTGCTGGCGTACGTCTTTCAGGATTAGCGCGTCTTTTTTGACGCACGAGTTAGCCCCGTTCGATTCCATGAATACGTGTTGTAGGCGAGCGTGTGGGCGTTCCGCGCGCTTGCCTCCTGTACTTCCCCTGTGACGCCCACATTTTCACGATTTGTTCCCCATTCCGCGTGTCACGCCCCGTGTTACGCCTACTTTTGTTGTGTGCGCTGCGCTATGTGCGCTTTCTCTGTGCGCTTAGCGCACGCTGTTTGAAGACGTGTGCGCCAGCCAGGATTTTAGCGCACATGCATGGATTTCCACGTGCACGGACGTCCATGAATCGCTGTGCGCGGGTTTCGCTGCGATTTTCGCACTGGCTCTGCGATTCGCACGCTTGCGCCGAAATTTTCAGCGCACATTAATTCCATGAATCGGCCTGTTAATAACTCAGGAACGAAACACAGCTTTTTCTTTCCAAATGATCTCAGAAGTTTCTCTTGCCAAATTACTAAGCAAAATGAAACCTACAACCTGCGAGAGTGAGATTCTCCCCTCTAAAATAATTTTGGAGCATCTCAGTATCCTCCTGCCGTTTTTAGTATGATTCTTTAACGCTACCTTTAGGGACAGTTATATTCCCGACTCCTTGAAAAATGTGGTAGTCCCCCCGTTATGGAAAAAACAGGGCTTGATCAGAAGGTCCATACTAACTACAGACCCATTACAAATGTATTGTTTCTTGTGAAGGAGGTTTATGAAGTGGCTACCTTTCAGCTGCAAGAACACTTGGAAAAGTCTTACATTTTAGGCAATCAGGTTTCAGGTCTCATCATGGCATGGAAAGCACCCATTAGATTGTTAGATCTCCATAGTGAAATGCTCAAAATCATGGATAACAGCAAGGTCGGGATGCTAATGTTGTTAGATCTGTCAGCAGCGTTCGAACTTGTCAATCACAGCAACTTATGGATCGCTTGAGGAATCTTTCTGGCTGTTCTGAGGAGGCAGCCCTCTGGATCGAA
Source organism: Ambystoma mexicanum (assembly GCF_040938575.1). Taxonomy (NCBI): domain Eukaryota; kingdom Metazoa; phylum Chordata; class Amphibia; order Caudata; family Ambystomatidae; genus Ambystoma; species Ambystoma mexicanum. The sequence goes on from NC_090932.1 coordinate 362,675, forward strand.
TCCTTTTTGCAAAATAGGATGTCTAAAATCATCTGGGGCAATGCTCGATTAAAACCAGAGAGGTTACAGTGCGGTGTGCCACAGGGTGCCTGCCTCTCACCAGCTCTTTTTTAATATATTCTGTCATTCGTTATGTGATCTCCTTGACTCATTGGGTGTTAGTTTTTCGAATTCTGCAGACGATATCCAACTGATTATAAATATCAGTGGTAACTATGAAGACGACTTGTGTCTCAACTCTAGGATCTACAATACTATTCAAAGTTGGATGTCCAACAATAGTATGTGTCTCAACACGGACAAAACAGAGCTTCTTATTTTTGGTTTCGCCCATGCAGCTAGAAATTGGACGATACATTTTCAAGCTTTGTTATCCAGAACCATCAAGTAAACACTGTTTCAAAGGTTGAGACCCTGGGGGTTGTATTTGAGGCCTCCCTAAACTCAATGCCCAAATCCAGCACACCACAAATAAGGCTCAATATTTCCTGAGATTACTTAGGTTAGTTAAACCTTTTGTTTCAGAGGCCAAATGCACCACCATAGTTTGTGCATTGATTATGCCACGTATTGACTACTGTAGCGTGCTATTGGCTGGTGCCAGTAAGGGCGGTATTCAAAGGCTTCAAATTCTACAAAATTATGCTGTGCGCATTGTAAAAGGTGTTTCTAGGAGAGAACTCATTACAGAGCATCGTAAAGACTTGCACTGGCTCTTGGTAGAAGCCAGGATTCAAATCAAAGTATGCACTGTTGTGCATAAATGCCTTTACGGTCACACGCCGAGTTATCTTAAGTACTTAATAAGGGTCACTTGTCCCAAGAGAGTAACAAGATCCAGTGACTCCGCTCATTTGGCCATCCCTATGAGCAAGTGAGTGAAGGGTCTGGGAAGATCCTTCCAGGCACAGGCGGCACGGCACGTCTGTGGAATAATCTCCCAAAAGATCTTTCTGCAGATAGGCATCACATATCATTCACGAAATGACTGAAAAGAGTCCTCTTTGAATAACTTTTCCCTGCCTCCCGGTTGATCTCCCCTCTGTCTTTTGCACCCTAATGCCTGCGGGCTGCCGGCCCATTATAAATGCATAAATAAATAAATACAGTTTACTGTAAAATGCGTGAAATAATTCCTTTTTCTATCTTCCTCTCTCCATTCCCTGGGCACCGGCCACAGTATGTTTAAAGGAGCAGTTTGGCTGATTTCTGGTGAGGTGAGCTTGGAGCTTCCCCGGCACACATTTCTTTGCTCGAAGAATCTGTGAAGTAGGCAGAGTTGAGTACTCTCTACCCTTTGTGTCCAGAGGAGTTTCAATTGGTTCAGGGGTGGACTGGGAACCAAAAGAGGCCCTGGAAATAATGTTCAGAGTGGCCCCATATTATACATGTTCAGCAAGCCCAAGCATTTTCCTATGGGAAAATGTGAAAGTTACGACACTAAAGAGGCCCAGGGTGCAGAGGCCCACCGGAAAATTTCCAGCGTTCCCTATATGCCAGTCCACCCCTGAATTGGTTCATTGTTGGAAGTATTTTTAGGTTTTGTCTGGATGGTGCTTTGCTATATACCTTATCTGCTGATTTTATATCTAGTAGGAGCGTTTTTCTTCCTGGCTCCTTATACATTTAATTGATGTTGCATTGGACATGATATTGCCTCTTGCTACAGCTTTAAGAGCATCCCAGTGGGTTCTGTGCAATGTGCTGGCAGGACTGTTATTAGTCAGGTATTCCTGGATCCTCTCCTTCAGCTCCTCCAAACACACCGGATCCCTCAGAGGTCCCGGGGCATCCTTCACTGGTATTGTTTACAGTGTCGCACCCAGTCCCAAAGCCCCACTACCACTGTGCTATGGTCTGTCAGGGTCATAGGTTCCATCTCTGCAGCCAGAACTAGCCCGCCCATGTTTGATGTCCTAAATATATAATCAAGTCTAGAAGCCGATGTGTGTACATGGGAAATGTAAGTGTATGAGGTGTCTGTGGGATGTCGCGTCTGCCAAATGTTGATCAGATTGAGGTCCCGAAATCGATCTCTCTGTTTCTGCGAAGCCACCCCCAGCGTGGAATAGGTGGTTTGCAAAAGCCTGTCCTTTGTTCCATACATAACTAGGTCCATGTCCCCTAATATGAATTGATCCCCCTGATCATGATTCCCCACAGTATATAGGGCCTGCACCATAAATGCTTCTTGGGATGCGATCAGAGCATAGAATGCGAGTACCGTCAGTAGCTTCCCTTGCAGAGTACCCGTCAGCCCGCTGAGCCTTTCTTAGTCTTCACATGTGCAAAGCCTAGGTCCTTGTGTATCAGAATCACCACTCCCACCCTTTTACCGTCTGCCGAGGTGTGGAACTGGTGTGGGTAGTATTTGTTGCAGGTTCTGCCCTGGTCTCTCGCCAGCAGGTGTGTCTCCTGAAGCTCAGCTATATGTAGCTGTAGTCACCTGATTTCTCTAAATAACCAAACCCGTTTATTCAGGGTATTGAGGCCTCTAGTATTCAGTGTATCTACATCAATCGCCATTGTGGTGGAATTGTGTTTCGTCTCTTATATACACATGCCTCCCTTGAATGAGCCCTACTGATAGATCTGCCTTGCCCCACCATCCAAGCATTTTATGGTAAAGCCCCTATCTTAAGCTACTTCAACTGAACATTTTTTACTTTCTCGATTAAATCCTCCCCAGTACACCTCTAAAATATAAACTGAAAGCTTCCACGCAACCTAAAGCTTGCTATGGAAGATGTGCCCCCTTACTTTGGCAGTAAGCAAACAGTTAAAACTTTCAAACCCCAATAGTACAACTGCCTGTAACACAGCACAGTGTAATTGGAGGCTACAACGCGGCCCCCCGTTTACCCATCCGTCCCTCTATTAGATCCTGCTATAAGTATATCTACGGGAATAATAGTATCACCGGGAAGCCCTTTTCTTCCCACGTTGAACCGTGTTCCATTCCCCCGTCTGGATCCTCCCTCCCCTGAAGGTGGTGGCTTGGACAGATCCACATCTGGAATCTAAATGTTTAACAGAAGCGCTACAGCTTCAGATGTAAAGATTGTGTGCACCTTGACCATTAGTTTGAATTGGAGGCCGAAGGGGTAGGTCCATTTGTATCTCACTTCTTGGTGCCTTAGCTCCTCTGCGGTCAGTTTCATCCTTCTCCTCTTCAGAAGCATGGGTTGGGAGAGATTGACTCTTTGATCTTGTAGTCATGAAACTTTACAACTATATCTCTGGGGGGGGCAACCTTGTGCATCTCACTTAGGACTAACTTTGTGTGCTCTATCAATCTTGATTGTGACCTGGGGATGATCAGTCAAAAGTTGCGCAAAACAGTATTTGATGGTATCATCTGGCGCTCCTTCTTTGAGAAATTTGATGCGTAGGTTCTACCTCCGTGCCCTATCCTCCAAATCATCACATTTGGCTTGCAGCAAATCTGTGTCATCTGTAAGGGTGGCCACAGTTCCCTGCACTTCCCTTAATTCAGCTTCAAGGTCTGTCCGGGATCGCTCATTGTGGTCTCCAAGCGCTCCTACCTCGGTCCTAATTTCAATTGCAGAGTCGGCCATCTCCTTGCGGAGTTCAGCTATTTCAGAGTAAGGGGAGTCTTTAATTTCCCGTCTCAGGGTATCCAGTGAGCGGGTTAAGAAATCTGGTGCGAGAAGTGGCTCACCCGAAGATGATTGTAGGGCTTGTGTTATGTCTTCCTCCATGGCGTCAGCTTATGATGACTTCTTGGCGGTTGGTGCCAGGTATAATTGGATGTCAGATTATTTTATTTTCTTCCCCGACTAGGCATCTCCCCCTTACTCGTGGAGGGATTAGGGGTGTCCCCTCTCTGCTGTGATCGCCACCCTGCTTCTATAATATCCCTCTATTGCTGATTTGGGCCACTGGGAAAAATGCTGCTATGTACTGTCTATAAAGTTTCCCAGATAGAAGTGTGTGCTGCGGATCCTCAAAGTTACACCTGGGGGCGCTCCCAGCACGTCGAGGAGCCAAAGCACAGGCAAGGACATGGACTCAGCGCTGCACCCACATCCTAAACAGAGTGTTTTTTGCTTCCAGGGTGTCGCACGGAAGATCCCTTAGTGCAGCGGGCGCCGTTCCCTGAGGGCGCATCCGTCTCCCTGCACCATCTGCTCCCATCCCTTCCTTTTCGGCTGCGGGAGCCTCTCAATGTTAATGGTTTTGGAGAGGCCACCTGCCCAAACAGTACCTTGTTGCCTGCTCATGGGTAAATTGCGGGGTCGACCGGGGGTGCATTCCAATGCAGCCGCCATCTTGGTGGTCCGCACCCTCTTAACCGAGCCACCGCTCTCACAGCTCCTTGCCCTTCATTACTCCACCCCGGGCCACTGATCGTTCTCTGCAACTGCCTCATAACATATGGGTCATTTTCTAGCCTTTGAACGGCTACACAAACGCCACCATCAACATTTTCGGGCTGTCGGACGGTGAGGGTTGAAGGCGCACATCTTACTTCTCTGCCATCTTGGCCACGCCCCCAGTAGAAATAATTTCGAAGTTAACCTAAGCCAACAACGATTACACAAATTAGGCCTTTTTTTCTAAGTACAACTGGAGTTTGCCGACAATGGATATTGGGAAACCCCATTACCAGTTATGACCCACAATAATACGCCAGACCTCCTGGAATGGTCACTGGAGCGCAAAGCAAGCTTTAGTTGCAGTAAATCATGCTCTCGCCAGCGCTCAAGCCTGGGTCCTTAAAATTACAAGAAACCTTTGATTCGGTTTTGCCATGAAAAGGATGGGTATGCCCAAGCAGTACTGACACGAATAAATAGTGGTAAGTACCCCAAATAGCCCATTACAGAAAAGCTCTGGACACAGTTACAGCAGGACTAACGCTTTGTTTACAGCCAGTTGCTGCAGCCGCATTAGCAGTTCAGTCCTCTGAAAGTTCTGGTCTAGGTTATCGTCTTGTTGTAGCAGTACCTCAAGCAGTAACAGCCTAATTATTGAAAATAAAAACACATTTTTCTCCTTCACGACTTATGAAATATGAGCTGATTTTGTTGAATTCTGTAAATGTAAATTGAACTCATTGTGAAGATCTGAATTGGGCTTCAGGATGAGGGGGTGGGGGGTCAGGGGAGACCAAGTGCAGATGTAGACTGGACTAGGAGGAACTGGTGCCCTGTAAGAATCTGAAGGAACCAGGCAGCCAGTCAAGAGAACAGACAGACATTAGAAGGGGAGGGGGAGAGGGAAGGAAGAAGAGAAAAGGAAGGTCTTCAGTAGCTTCCGGAACTCAAGGTGATCCGGCTCAAGTCTCAGAGGGGCAGGCAGGCCATTCCAGAGGAAGGCACCTGCGGAGGAAAGCTTTACTTCCCACTCTCTGCTTGAAAAAGCATCTGATCAGAAGAGAGTTAGAACTAGAAGACCGAATGGCTCTAGCAGGAAGGTATTTAGGGAGAGAGAGTTGGATGTAGCGGGGTCAAAGGCCCCAGAAAGCCATGTGGATTATTCAGAACTTGATCCTTGCAGCAACCAGGAGCCAGTGGAGAGATTTTAGGGCAGGAGAAGCAGTCTCTGGGCTTGAGGCCAAAGAAAAGTCTTGCGGTCCTGTTCTGGATTAGTTGAAGGGGGCAAAGGGAGGAATTCGGCAGATTGAGAAAGAGGCTGTTGCAGTATTCCAGCCTGAAGGGGACCAGAGCTCTGGAGAAATTTTGTGTTTCTGAGGGAAGGAGAGGAAAGAGAGAATGCCTCTGAGGAGGTGCAGCTGGAAGTGGGCCTTCTTATCCATGGTGTGAGGAGAGAAGGGGAGAGAGAGGAGTCAAAGATGACACCAAGGTTTTTTGCCTCAGAGGAGGGTGAGGGGATGGAGCCCATGGAGAACGGCCGGAGAGTGGGAGGGAAGGAACAAGTTACTTACCTGTAACTGTTGTTCTCCAGCATGGGTCTGGCATGGATTCACATGCTCATGAATATTCCCCGTCGTCAGGCTGGGAATCCTCGGTAAAGAAAAAACAGTATCAGTTTCGTTTCTGATCTGCCTTTCGTAGTAGTAACCAATCACTGATCTCTGTGTCATACTGACCACAGCCAATGACTGCCCTCTCCCTAAGCCCCGCCCCTGGCAGCCATCCTCATATTTGGTAGCACGTAAAGTGGCAGTATGACCAAGTGAAGAGCCGCAGAGGGGCAGGAGGGAGGGTTCGCATGTGAATCCGTGCCAGACCCATGCTGGAGAACAACAGTTACAGGTAAGTAACTTGTTCCTTCTCCAGCATGGGGTCTGGCATGGATTCACATGCTCATGAATATAAGAATACATAGCAGTACACACATGCACAACCACGGGAGGTGGCAAAAGGTTCAACATTAAGCAATACAACAACTCAACATTAAGCATCTCTTACCTCCACACCAGGCTCACCTTAAGCGAACAGGTTTGCGCAGCACTGCTTGGCCGACCCTGGACTCCCGGTCGACGCAGTAGAATCTCGTGAAGGTGCGCGTCGACCTCCATGTAGCAGCCCTGCAGATGTCCAGCAGGGGCACACCAGACAGGAACGCCGTAGTAGCAGCGATCGCTCTGGTCGAATGTGCTCTCGGACGGCCTGGCAGCGGTCGGTTAGCCAACCAGTGGCAGTGAATGATGCAGCCGGAGAGCCATCTGGAAATAGAAGACTTCGAGAGAGCCTTCCCTTGGTTCACAGGTCCAAAGTTCACAAAAAGCTGTGATGTCCTCCGAAAACTCTTCGTGCGGTCCACGTAGAACTTCAGCGCTCTAGCCACATCCAGCGAGTGCAAAGTCCTCTCGGCCGGCGATGAAGGAGACGGGAAGAAAACAGGCAACACCAAGGGCTCGTTAAGAACTTGATCCTTGCAGCAACCAGGAGCCAGTGGAGAGATTTTAGGGCAGGAGAAGCAGTCTCTGGGCTTGAGGCCAAAGAAAAGGCTTGCGGTCCTGCTCTGGATTAGTTGAAGGGGGCAAAGGGAGGAATTCGGCAGATTGAGAAAGAGGCTGTTGCAGTATTCCAGCCTGAAGGGGACCAGAGCTCTGGAGAAATTTTGTGTTTCTGAGGGAAGGAGAGGAAAGGGAGAATGCCTCTGAGGAGGTGCAGCTGGAAGTGGGCCTTCTTATCCATGGTGTGAGGAGAGAAGGAGAGAGAGGAGTCAAAGATGACACCAAGGTTTTTTGCCTCAGAGGAGGGTGAGGGGATGGAGCCCATGGAGAACGGCCGGAGAGTGGGAGGGAAGGAACAAGTTACTTACCTGTAACTGTTGTTCTCCAGCATGGGTCTGGCATGGATTCACATGCTCATGAATATTCCCCGTCGTCAGGCTGGGAATCCTCGGTAAAGAAAAAACAGTATCAGTTTCGTTTCTGATCTGCCTTTCGTAGTAGTAACCAATCACTGATCTCTGTGTCATACTGACCACAGCCAATGACTGCCCTCTCCCTAAGCCCCGCCCCTGGCAGCCATCCTCAGATTTGGTAGCACGTAAAGTGGCAGTATGACCAAGTGAAGAGCCGCAGAGGGGCAGGAGGGAGGGTTCGCATGTGAATCCGTGCCAGACCCATGCTGGAGAACAACAGTTACAGGTAAGTAAGTTGTTCCTTCTCCAGCATGGGGTCTGGCATGGATTCACATGCTCATGAATATAAGAATACATAGCAGTACACACATGCACAACCACGGGAGGTGGCAAAAGGTTCAACATTAAGCAATACAACAACTCAACATTAAGCATCTCTTACCTCCACACCAGGCTCACCTTAAGCGAACAGGTTTGCGCAGCACTGCTTGGCCGACCCTGGACTCCCGGTCGACGCAGTAGAATCTCGTGAAGGTGTGCGTCGACCTCCATGTAGCAGCCCTGCAGATGTTCAGCAGGGGCACACCAGACAGGAACGCCGTAGTAGCAGCGATCGCTCTGGTCGAATGTGCTCTCGGACGGCCTGGCAGCGGTCGGTTAGCCAACCGGTGGCAGTGCATGATGCAGCCGGAGAGCCATCTGGAAATAGAAGACTTCGAGAGAGGCTTCCCTTGGTTCAAAGGTCTAAAGTTCACAAAAAGCTGTGATGTCCTCCGAAAACTCTTCGTGCGGTCCACGTAGAACTTCAGCGCTCTAGCCACATCCAGCGAGTGCAAAGTCCTCTCGGCCGGCGACGAAGGAGACGGGAAGAAAACAGGCAACACCAAGGGCTCGTTAAGATGGAAGTCCGACGGCACCTTGGGCATGAAGGAGGGGTGCGTCCTAAGCACCACCCTCGAGGCATGAAAAGTCAGGTACGGTGCTTTGCAGGATAGGGCCTGTATCTCTCCCACCCGTCGTGCGGAGGTAATGGCCACCAGGAATGCAGTCTTCCACGACACAAACTTCATCGGTGCGGAGTGCATCGGCTCGAATGGGGGCCCCATGAGCCTGGTCAGCACCACGTTAAGTTCCTACGCCGGGGCCGGAGCCTTCACCGGCGGAAACGACCGGAACAGTCCTTTCATAAACTCTTTTACCAGTCGAAGGCAGCTCCCTGCTGAGAGAGTCGGCGATGGTGTTTACTTCTCCTGCCAGGTGGAAGGGAACCAGGAGCATCCCCTGGGCGACCGCCCAGTGCCACAGGTCCTGCGCCTCCTTGGACAGGGCTGGGGATCTGGTGCCTCCCAGCTTCCATATGTAAAACATCGTCGTGGTGTTGTCTGTGAAGATCCTCACCACCTTGCCCTTGAGCGACGGCAGGAACGACTTGAGAGCCCAGAACACGGCTCGGAGTTCCAGGATGTTGATGCGCAGTCGCCTCTCCTCTAGGAGCCAGAGGCCTCTCGCGTGGAGATCTCCGGTGTGGGCGCCCCAGCTTTCCAGGGAAGCGTCCGTCGTCACCGTTACCTGGTATGCCGGCGTCTGAAAATCCATGCCCGCCGTGAGGTGCGCTCGAACGCCCCACCACCGGATCGCCCGCCGGAACACCTCGTTGAGGGAGACCCTGTCTTCGAAGGTTCCCGTCGCCTGCATCCACCGGGCGTCGAGGAATTCTTGAAGAGGGTGCATCCGTAGTCTGCAGAGGCGCACCAGGTAGATGCAAGAGGACATCATCCCCAGGAGGGACTTGATGGACCTCACCCTGGCCACGTCCGTGGCCAGCAGGCGCTGCACCTTGCCCAGAATGGTCTTCGTCCTGTCTCCCGACGGGGCCGCGAGGCGCCTCACTGTATCGAGCTTCGCGCCCAGAAACAGGGCCACCTGCGACGGCACCAGGTGGGACTTCGGGTAATTTATGGCAAATCCCAGGTCCGTGAGTAGCCGGACGGTCCTCGCAGTGTGCTCGCCGGCGAGTTCCCTTGTCCTTGCGCGGATGAGCCAGTCGTCCAGGTAGGGGTAGACATGAATATCCTGCAGGCGCAGCCGCGCCGCCACAGGTACCAGGCACTTGGTAAAAACCCTGGGCGCCGACTTCAATCCGAACGGCAGTGCCCTGAATTGGTAGTGGCGTCCCTGGACGACGAACCTGAGGAACTTTCGGTGACTTTTGAGGATGGGAATGTGGAAGTACGCATCCTCCAGGTCCAGTGACGACAGGAAGTCGCCTTCCTCCAGCTGGCCTAGCACGAACTTCTGTGATCTGATGTACTTGTTCAGCCGTCGAAGGTCCAGGATGGGGCGCCAGCCGCCCGTCTTCTTTCTGACGAGGAAGTACCTTGAGTACACTCCGGAGCCCCGAAACCTCCTTGGGACGAGCTCGATGGGGCCTTTCCTGAGCATCGCTCGTACTTCCAACAGCAGCTGCGGGACGTGACTTTCCTTCCTGGCCACGGGTGGGAAGTGAGGACACTTCTTCAAGAATTCGATAGAGTGTCCTCTTGCCAGGGTGTCCAGCATCCAACGGTCGGTGGAGATGGACTTCCACACGCCGACGAACTTCGTCAGCCGGCCTCCCACCAGGGTGCTTCGGTGGGGGCCCGACGCCACGGCCGGTTCAGTCTTGCTTGGAGGCGGGGGCCTTGCCGCCCTGGCCTCCCTTCCGACGGCGGCGAGAACCTCCCTGCTTGCCGGGACCCCTGTAGGCTTCCTGTGAGGAGCGTGCCGCCTGGCGGTACGACGACGAACGACCGCTGGATCCCTTGGAGGCCGCCTGTCTGCCTCCGGAACTCCGAAAGGGCCGTCGTTGCTGGAGGGCCCCTAGGGCACGGACCGTCTCCGTCTTAATGGCTTGGAGGGATTCGTCCACCGCCTTCCCGAACAAGTTGTTGCCGTCGAACGGCATGTCCAACACCCTGGTCTGGACGTCTTGACGGAAGTCGGTCGCCCTGAGCCAACCCCGTTGTCGCAGGCAAACACCGTTGCCCAGCTGGCGAAACCTGGTATCAGCGATATCGGTTGCCACCGTTATGGCGTGGTCCGACGCCACCTCGCCTTATTGAAGTATCTCCAGGGCCTCAGACCTCTTATCCTCCGGTAGGAAGTCCAATATAGGGGCCAGCTTAAACCAGAGCTCCCTATCATAACGGGCCATGATCGCCAGGGCGTTGGCCGCTTTGATCGTCGTCGCCGCCGACGAAATGATACGTCGCCCCATGGTGTCCAACTTCTTTCCCTCGCCGTCCGGCGGGGAATTCGGCGTTGGGGTTCCTGACCCCGCCGCTTTCTTCTTCGCCGCCGCCGCCGAGACGACCGAGTCCGGCGTTGGCTGGGCCCTGAGGCACAGGGGGGCGGTGTCGGGGACCCGGTACTTCTTCTCGTACCGGTCCCGTTTGGCTGGCGCTGTGTGGGGGTTCTTGAGTACCGACAGGCCCTCGTCCCAGATGTCATCAATCAGGGGCACCGCAATGACAGTCTTCCTCTTGGCCTCCCGGCGCTGATAGAGGAAACCTTGCTTTTTCTGCTCCTCCGGGCAGAGCTGGAATAATTCGGACGCCCTGGCGATCATGGCGTGGAACGAGCCAATCTCGTCGGGCGGCGAGGCCCTTGCGACGGGAGACCTGTTCCGTCGTAATCACCGTCGCCATCAGAACCCGTCGAGCCCACCGTCTCGTCCTCAACCGGTTTGGGGGAGGATGATGAGGGGACTGCAGGTCTTACGGGGGCGAACGGAGGAGAGGGTTGGGTCCTCTGCCGCTTGTTCTGAGGGCTTCCCGACGGGCCAGGTTGCGGTTCCTCCGGCCTGGGCCGTGGTAACTTCGTCCTTATTTCAGAGCATAAGGACTGGATCGCAAACAAAATGGCCGCCGAGCTGTCCCGAGGCCCAGGTTCCGGCTGCGCCGGACGGGAAGGCTGTTCCTCCTCGCCCTCGTCGTTTTCCTCGGACCAATCCCGAGGATCTTGCTTGCGGGATCTGACCCTCTCGAATTGGACTTCGAGATCCCTCACGACCTCGGTCAGTTCCTCCTCAGAGGCTGATGAGCTCGAGGGGGCTACCGTGCTCCCCCCTTTTCCATCACAGGGGTCTTATCCACCACCCTACGTGCAGATGAGGGACCACTAGTGGCGGCAGAGATAGGAAACAAGCAGTTTATCTTTATGGTAGACTCAGGAGCAGAGAAATCGTGTCTTACAGAAGGCCGGTTTCCGCTCTCGGGCAGGAATTTGGAAACGCAGGGGTTCTCTGGGGCAATTTTAAAAGTTCCTTACACAAAAGATCTTGATGTAACAGTGGGGGGAAAAACAGTGCGCGCACCCTTATTGTATCACGAAGACGCGCCGATCAATCTGTCTGGACGAGACTTGCTAAGCAGGTTAAACATGACCATAGAATTTACAGAACGGGGGATAGTGTGTTCAACACCAGGAGTATGCCCCATACGAGCACTCCTCATGATAAGCACAAGCATGAACGAAGTTGTAATACGAGGAGTCCCCATTGACATGGACATGTTTGTTTATGGAATACAGGTGTTAGCCAGAGTAATACCAGAAATAACGCTAAAAGATTGGAGAATACCATCAGACTTTATATTCTGCCCGATCACCCCAACAGATGTGGTGCCAGGCACCATCATATCCATAGACATTGAGGCAGTTCAAGTATCAAACAGACGTATTGTGGTCATAGGTCTGGACATGCAAGGACGCGAGTGGAGATCTGTGCTATGCATAGAGCCCAACATAATGCTAAAAGATACAACTGATGAAGAATTGTTTACTGACAATGAAGGAGACGGAGAGATAATAATGGAAATAAGTATACCATGTGAAATTATGATTCAGTACAGAGAAGTAGACAACCCACTCATGGCTAGCATAAAAGCCCCACTGACAATATTTGAGGAAGACATGGCCAAGGTAGCACCTGAAATTTGGACAACAGGCCCGCACGATGTAGGACTGTTACACAAGGTGACTCCTATAAAGATAAAACTAAAACCAGGTGCCCTCCCACCTAGAGTAAAACAATATCCAATATCCAAAGAAGCAGAGAAAGGTATCAAAGAAACAATAGATGCACTCCTGATCCAAGGTATCATAGTACCGTCAAATTCCCTATGCAACACAGTGATTTTTCCGATTAAAAAAGCAAAGGGAGGGGCGTGGAGAATGGTCCAGGATCTACGCCCACTTAATGACGTCATCCAAAAAGAGTTCCCATTAGTGCCTAACCCGGCATCAATACTGTGCAGTATACCAAAAGAGACAACCTGTTTTACTGTAATCGACTTGAAAAATGCATTTTTCTCTGTGCCACTCGCCCAGGAGTCGCAGTATCTCACAGCATTCACATTAGGAAACAACAGATACGAACATCGCAGACTCCCACAAGGGTATTGCGAAAGTCCAAGCATTTTTAATAGAGTGCTACGCGAAGACATTGGTAATATTGATGTAGAAAGTGTCATTATACAGTACGTAAACGATCTACTCGTCTGCAGCAAAACAGAAGAAGAGTGCAGAAAGGACTCAATAACATTGCTTAATGTATTGGCTGCCAAGGGATACAAGGTAGACAAAGGGAAAATACAATACTGCCTCGCAGACATTGTATACCTCGGCCAGCAAATATCCAAAGATGGAAAGAGAATACTAACAGACAGAGCAGCTGCCATTCGACACATCATCATACCTAAAACAGTGAAGGACATACAGAAATTTCTTGGTATATGTAACTATTGCCGAGCACTAAAAGAAGCGCAAAAGAACAGGGCCCCAATAAAATGGACCCATGGCATGATCGCCCAGTTTTCCAGATTAAAAGATCTCATTGCAGAAGCTCCAGTTCTTGCAAATCCAGATTATGAACGGGAATTTTTATTGCTTACACACAGCAATGGGACACTGATGACAGCAGTCTTGACACAAAAAAAATCGCTAGGCCACAAGCCTCTAGCATATTACAGTGGAACACTAGACGCAGTAATGCAAGGGCAATTCTCTTGCGAACAGGCTCTCGCTGCAGCGGCTTTCGGTATTGAAAAAAGTGCCACGATTGTAATGGGATGTTCCTTGACACTTTATGCAGGAACAGGATTCCCTCCTTGGATTCCCTCCTTGGTGGTAGGGAAACTCTAGTCCCGGAGGCGGTCTCTGCAGGCGGGTTCTCTGCCGGCTTGGCCAGAGTCGCTGCAATCACCTCGATAGAGGCCTTCGCCTGTTGGGTAGAGGCCTTCACCACCTTAGGTGCGTCCTGGGCCTTGTCCTTGGGGGGAGGGTCAACGCCTCGCTCCCCCTCTTCCGAGATCGGCCGGGGCTTCTCCCGAAGCTTACCCGGGTTCTCGGACTTCCTCTTCCCTGAATCCTCTTCCCTGAACCGGAGCGTTGGCTCGTGGTTGAAGGTGCGCCCTGCTTGGCGACCGAAGAGCCCGACCTTTCGGCGCTCCCGGAGCCAGCAGACTCGCGGCGCTTGGCCTGGTGTGTTAGGGAGAATTCTCTGTTTAGGCTGAATTTCCCTACCTAGTGAGTCCCCCAGCAGCTTTGCTGGATTTCTGGGGTTTATTTCTTTCTCCTGCCAAGAGTGAGACTCTTTTAACCTCACTTTTGGACATGTTTGAAGTGTGTTCCTTTGATTTTCCTTGTGTTGAATGGGCTATGGGGTCTTTTACTCCATAGGGCCTCATGTATTTTTGTGATGTGGGTTACACAGCACCCTCAGTGCAGTAACCCAGGGGTGTCCTAGGGACTCCCCAACATAGACTCCATACCCTGGGACTGACTACTGTCTCCTAGGGCATGTAAAGTCACCATTGACTTTACTAGTCTTAAACCCTGAACAGAACCAGTACAAACCATCATATTGTGGACGTACGGGCTGGGGCAATTCAATTGCCCCAGGGTCTGTTAGTCGAGGGGGCACGTCTCCGTCCCCCCTGATCGAGTTTTGGCTGGTGGCACTGGAAACTACTTTTTATATTCAACCGCGAATATTTTCCTATGGGATTTCCCATTGTTTTAGGCTACTACATTTATTTATTTATTTATGGTAGCCTCGAACATACCGCCGGTTTATTTCTTTATTTATATAACTCCGGTTGGTATTTTTTGCCAAAACTTGATTCTAAAATGGCGTTGGTGTTCGCCTCTGTAACTCTGACCCAAAGTGGAGCCCTTTGTTCCACTTTTGGCGGGCTTCTCCACAGAAGCCCTCTAAAGTGGTACCACTCTGTCTGGGGTACTTAGGAGGGGTGGAGGGGGATTTAGGCACCCTGGACTGAGTTACCTTGGTAACTCAAGTCGCACTCCGTCCTGATTGGCCCAAGTGGTGAGCCGGCCGGCTCACCACTTAGCATGTTTGAGTGACAGCTAGGCTGGGTGAATGGGGGTTTGCTGCATAAAAGCAGGGCTTTGGGGACTGGAACTTCAGAAGTCGCCACAGGACCTAAGAATCCGACGAGGGAGAAGCTGAGCTGACCTGCTACGACGACACCACCGGTGGAGCCCTGCTGAAACGTCTCACCACTTTTCCCAACGACCGAGGAGAGCTCCTGCCGGAGAGTCTCCTTCCCTTGACTGGTGGGGACAACCAGTTTCATCTTCTTTTCGCTTCTTGAAGGTATCTCGTGGCCGCCTTGCCCGTGCCAAGCACCCCGGCAACCGGAATACCACGCTTTTACCACAACCGCGAAAGTCGGTACAACCCTTTAACCGGAGGACTCCGCGGCTGGTTTCTTCCCGGGCAGTGCAACGACCTTCTTCTTCTGCTCTTCAGCGAGATCTTCTCCTCTGACCGACGTCGAGCCTTGCTGCCACTGCCTGGAACAACTGCCACCGCTGGAGGATCCTTCCCACTTAAGGTACCGTGTTCCGCCTGGCTTCCCTTGCCACCGACTGTACGGGGTAGTTTTAGCCCCTGGCTTTCGAACCTGGGACAACCTGGGACACCCTGGCTAAACTTTCTAAGCCTCTCTAAACTCTTTTCTGAACTCTTTGCAAGACTTTGAATCCCTAATAACCGTGTGATCTTGGGCACATTGTTGCTCTGTCTACTCTAAGAGTGGGCCCTGCCTAGTGACTTTTGCTCACCTGTGACTTTGTGCTTCCCTGAACTTGCTAAAAGTGTTCTTGACCCTAGAGTGGTTTGTTTTCAACTATCCTGCCTTTTTCCCTCCCTTCTTTAAACTTAATAGAGTGTCATCTAGAGTTAAGCACTCACCTCTGTGTGAAAATAAGTGGTGTTAACCAAGAGTTGTCTATCTAAGTAATAAGGGTTGGGGTCTTGTTCATATAACTGTGTTTGGAGTGTTTTACTATATATTGCTAGAGTGTTTTCAACTTATGTGTTCTTAAAATAAATAACTATATACTTTTGAAACCAAACTCTTGTCCGTGTTTGCTTGTACTATTGTGCCTGAGTACTTATTGTGTATACTTGACATACTGCCTAACTCTTCTTGAGGGAAGTCTGACTGCTCAGCCACAGCTACCAGGTAAATCTGGGTGGTGCAGACTGCTACCAAGTGGGTTTACTGCTAATACCTGTAGTCCTAAATCTTTTGCAGTGTTCCCTAAGGGAACTGCACAGGTTTCTGCCTAACATGGTGTTGGGCCCTCCGTCGCCGGGGCGCCGTCACAGGACTTAGAAGCCCGCTCGGACCCTTTCTTCTTCTTCTCACCCGTTGAGCCCTTCTCCAACCAGCTGGTGAGACAGGATCGGCGATCCCTCATGGTCCGCTCCGACATGTTCTGGCAGAACTGGCAGTCCTTCTCTACATGAGTCTTGTCCCCATGAAGACAGTAGAGGCATCGCAAATGTTCGTCCTCCTTAAACAGATTCTGTAGCCCGCATCCAGGGCAGCTGCGAAACAGCTTGGGTCCGGGTGACAAACTCGCGTCCTGGGCCATCTTGAGGTAGGCCGCGAATCTTGGGGAATCCTCCAAGAAGTTGATTCGACGAAATCTTAACCCTTGGGGGGCGTAGGAAAATTCCGCAACGGATCCCCGTTAACGGAAGTAGAAACGTTGGAGCTTGAGGCTCGAAAACCGAAAATGAGAAAATTCTCCTGAAAAAGCGCAAAACACGCAGCAAAAGCTCGAGAGCTAAGCACGAGGACTCCCAACACTTGAACGTGCGGCAAAAATCTGAGGATGGCTGCCAGGGGCGGGGCTTAGGGAGAGGGCAGTCATTGGCTGTGGTCAGTATGACACAGAGATCAGTGATTGGTTACTAATACGAAAGGCAGATCAGAAACGAAACTGATACTGTTTTTTCTTTACCGAGGATTCCCAGCCTGACGACAGGGAATATTCATGAGCATGTGAATCCATGCCAGACCCCATGCTGGAGAAAGCGGTAGCAGTTGTGCCCCAATGAGAAGGATATCTGTCTTACTGGCATTAAGGCAGCGACTGCCAGTAGTGCACCATGCCTGCATAGCAGACAGCCAGTTAGGAATGAGAGAGAAAGAGGCAGGGGAGGGAAGCTTGAAGGAAAGCAGTGTGTCATCAGCATAACATTGGAACTTTGAGGAGAGAAGGTGGAGAGCAAATGGGCTACAGGGCCAGGTAGATGTTGAAAAGCCAGGGTGAGAGGATAGAGCCCTGAGGGACTCCGCAGGTGGAGAGTGAGATGTGGAGAGAAAAGGGCCCAGTTGAACCTGAGAAAGTTTGTGCGAGAGGAAGGCGGTCAACCAGTCCAGAGCCAGGTCTGTGATGCCAACCATTAAGAACACTTGTGGTGGTTAAGGGGGTTTCTCACTGCTGCAGGTACCCCATTAAGAAGGTTTATATCTAGATACCATTCTGAATGCCCTAATCCTACCCATTGAATTGGTGGTGGTAAAATACACCACTCATCATAAGCCACAAGATGCTGTTGCTAGAGAAAATGCTATTGCAGATAAAGTACGAGCGAGACTGCCCTTTACTTTGGCTTCCACGATATGAAAATGTTCCCCCAAACTGAGGTTGAGCCAGCTCTCTGCACTACCTTCGATGAACTTGCCAGGATACAGGACAATGCCCAGATACGGAAAAGAACACCTTGAGTAAAGTAGGCACTCTGATCATTTGTGGCGCTCAGGAGATGGATTGTTAGTGGCACCTCAATCTCGCCTTTATTTTCCCGTGTGCACATGGATTGTACATGGTGGCAACCTGGAGATGATAGTTTGAGGCAGGTTGGTCCATGCTAGCAGAAGAGCACAGTAGATGTTTGAAATGCCAAAGATGCAACATGGGGAAGAGTGTTAATGTATGTCGGGCAGCTCATCTGACGCCCGGGGCATCATTTGTTAATGCTCAATGTGACTTCATTAAAATGTCAAAGGTTTCAGGGTGGGAATATGTATTATTTATCGTGGAAATGTTTCTAAAGTGGGTGGAGGCATACCCCCATTACCAATCTGACAGAAACACAGAGTTAAAATAGTAAATCAAAATGAGGTGCCCCACTTCAGAGTGCCAGTGAGTGAATGAAACACACTTCACTCTGAAAGCTATTAACAAATTCTGCAGATCTAGCAGATGTTCCACTGTCCGTATCACGCACAATCATGGAGAGGATGGAAAGACAAAGCAGGGACCAGAAAAATAAAATATCAAACATCTGTTCTGAAACTGGTCTGAAGTGGCCAGATGCACTGCCTTTTGCCTAATGAGCATGCAAAGCACGGTAAGAAAGAAAACAGGTTTGAGTCCCCCATGAAATCTACCTTGGAAGGCCACTGCGCTTAACAGAATCTCTGCCAGTGCTGCTAGCCACAGCAAGTGTGCAATTGTTAGCTGATGCAGTGTTGCAGTATTGTCAGACCTTGGTGTAAGCTGTTGGGCATATGATGTCACAAGTCGAGAAGGCATTCCGAAGGAATGTAACCCCTCAACATCAGCTGGAAACCGGTGACATAGTTTGTATCAGAGGTCAAGGTTATAATAGTGTGGCTTCCTGGTTGCATGGATCCTTTGTAATATTATTAATGGTGCACTGAAAAATGGTATTGGTGTGGGTGCATGAACAGTCCCCCATCCCAGGGTGAAGCTGTGGCTGGTGCTTGCATTTGTGGACTGGCTCTGCTATGGCTGGGTTTGCATACAGGTGAAGGGAACTGTGTGCAACAGACTGCTAAAAATTGAAAAATGGCTAAAGGTAAAACAGGGACACTGAAACTGTTACCACTGAACAAGCCAGAAACTGGCCCTGGTGGAAAAGGAGGATTGTTGTGTTGTTGCAAGGGGGCTTGCTCATCTTTGTGGGAGTACAGGATAGCTTACTATTTGGGACTGTTCCCTCCGGCAAGTGAATGTACTTATGGATAAGTGCCCTAAAGCTGCAAAAAGACTCCCCATCGGTTCCCCAATGAGTGGGAAAGATGGACTCTTTCTAAGGCAACACCCACAACAGAGAACGGCAAGGAAAAGGTGGCTCCGAAAATGTGTAAATAAACCACAAAGATCAATGTTCGTCCTTTGACGAAAATTGGGCAGCCACAACTGACACATAGAACTAACCTACCCTCTTATTATTCAACACATCTCTATTTCACAGAGCAATGTTCGTCTGCAGCGGGTAATTCACTGGATGACAAATTACACAGTTAAGAGGCGATCCAGAGAAGAGAGCAGTGGAGAATGTCATAAAGGGTAAGCCGCTCCATTATGTTCAAGTATATAATGTAACAGAGACTGTCATTTCACCGGGTTGTACATATCAGATGATGAAGCAACAAAGCACAATGAGGGATGTTATGTGTTCACACACCTAATACAAGATAATATTATTGTAGAGAAAATCCAGAGGAAAGAACCATGTGCATGGACTGGTAGCCAGTATCAAGTCTGATCTGCAGATTGTTTTAACATACTTTCTTTCGGCCAAAAATAAACATTAAAAAAACTTTGGACCTCATTACAAGTTTAGAGGTGCAGTAAAAACGTGGTGGTAATTCGTTAAAAAAATAAAATTACCACCATTGCTACAACATCTACAAATTCTGAGTTTGACCTCGAAGTGGAGGATTTACCTCCAGCATCTTGCTGGAGCTAAATCCTCCACTTTAAGGTAAATAAATTGGTGGATTTACTGCACAGCTTTACCCCTCATGGTAAATCCACCAAACATCCCCATGGAGCCCTATGAACTCCAAAAATGGGGATTTACACCACCACTTGTAATCCCATAATAAACCCACGGGACCAAATAGCGGTCACGGCATGGGAATAGTTTCTTACCTGTAACTCCATTTCTCCAGCATTGGTATCTTTCATGGATTCACATGCTTAGAATATTCCCCGTCGTCAGGCTGGGAATCCTCAGTAAGTTATATAGACATTTTCCCTAGGAAAAATTCTGACACTTTTGTGGCCTATCTACGTCGTTTTGGGCCGCGCACGCCGGCGCCACTAGGACGTAGAGGTATATATAGCCCCGCCCCCGCGGCTCCCTCAGATTTCGGCCCCCAAAGTAGAAGGGGGGGATCTCTGGTTTGCATGCTCAGGGGAGGCAGGCGGGGGTATGTGAATCCATGAAAGATACCAATGCTGGAGAAGGGAGTAGTTTCTTACCTGTAACTCCATTTCTCCAGCATTGGTATCTTTCATGGATTCACATGCTTAGAATATTCCCTGTCGTCAGGCTGGGAATCCTCGGTAAGTTATATAGACATTTCCCATATGAAAAATTCCGACACTTTTGTGTCCTATCTACGTCGTTTTGGGCCGCGCATGCCGGCGCCACTAGGACGTAGAGGTATATTTAGCCCCGCCCCCACGGCTCCCTCAGATTTCGGCCCCCAAAGTAGTATGGGGGGATCTCTGGTTTGCATGCTCAGGGGAGGCAGGAGGGCGCATGTGAATCCATGAAAGATACCAATGCTGGAGAAATGGAGTTACAGGTAAGAAACTACTCCCTTCTCCAGCATTGGATCTTTCATGGATTCACATGCTTAGAATAGATTGTATAGCAGTATTCCCCCCAAAAAATGGAGGTGTGTATGCAAACCAACATCACAATGATCCCCATGCATATTCATCACGGCAACCCATATATTTTATAGTGTGCTAACAGTGAAACACATTATAGCGTGTTAACATTGCAAAACCAACATTTGAAAGCACAGTTGTACAAGAGTGTAACCCCTTACATGGGGCTTACCTTATTGGAACAGGTGCCTTAGCACTGCACGACCCATCTGAGTATCCTCAGCATGTTGCTGTGCCAGACAGTAATGCCGGGTAAACGTGTGTGGCACCGACCAGGAAGCCGCCTGGCAGATATCCCACAGCGGAATCCCGGACCACAGTGCCGTCGACGACGAAGCTGCTCTCATCGAATGGGCTCTTGGACGCTTGTCTAATGGCTTCCCGGCCTTGGAATGACAATAAGAGATGGTAGAAGACACCCATCTTGATAGTCCTTGTTTTGAAATGGCTTTCCCCTTAGCTGAAGGGCCATAAGCTACGAACAGCTGTCTCGTGTCTCTGAAGCTTTGAGTGCGATGGAGATACAATTTCAAAGCCCTTTTCACGTCCAATGTATGGAGAGTCTTCTCCGCCACAGAAGACGGTGTAGGAAAAAAGGTAGGCAACACTATGGAAGCGTGCTTGTGGAACATGGACGGCACTTTAGGTATGAACTGCGGGTTAGTCGCCAGCATCACTTTATTATTGAAAAACCTCAAGTACGGAGGGTCGATCATCAAGGCTTGTATTTCCGACAGGCATCGAGCTGAGGTAATGGCCACCAGGAAAGCCAATTTCCAGGACAGGAATTTGACTGATGTCGACATTGGTTCAAAAGGAGGTTTCATCAGGGCTGCCAGAACCAGGTTTAGACTCCATATCGGAGGGAACTTCTTCTCCGGAGGGAAGGTTCGGAACAACCCCTTAAGGAAGTGTTTAACCAAGCGGTCACTGACCAATGGAGTTGAATGTCTCTTCCAAGTAAATCTCGAGATGGCCGCCAGATGTACCTTTATGGATGAAACAGACAAACCCTTTTGAGCCAGGAGCAACAAATATGGTAGGAGCTGTTCCGGAGTGATCGTCAACGGGACCAAACCTGGTTGACCTGCGCACCATCTGCAGAACCTTTTCCATTTGAATGAATACGACGTGTTCGTGGAAGGTGCTCTCGCCGCTTGCAAAATGCGACGACAGCCCTCTGGAATCGCTAACGCACCAAACTCAGAGAAATCAGGAGCCAAGCCGTCAGACTGAGGCTGTCCGGGTCGTGGTGCCAAACGACCCCTTTCTCCTGAGACAGAAGGTTGGGGATCTTCTGGAATCTGATTGGTTCTGCCGCTGCCAGGTGAAGTAGATCAGAGAACCACACTTGTCTGGCCCAATACGGGGCCACTAGGATCACCCGACATGGATATCTGTGGATCCATTGTAGCGTCCGATGGATGAGAGGAAACGGGGGGAAGGCGTACAGAAACCTGCCCGTCTACGGGAATGAGAACGCGTCCCCTAGCGAGTCCACTTGTGGCCACCTGCTCGCGTACTGTGAGCATTTCTTGATGTCTCTTGTCGCAAAGAGATCTAGGGCTGGGTGACCCCATTTCGCGAAGACATGGTGCAATTGTTGGTTGTTCAGTTCCCATTCGTGTAGACAATTCATCTCCCTGCTGAGAGTGTCTGCTTGCACGTTTTTTATTCCTGGTAAGTGGAACGCTAACAGATGTATGTCGTGTAGAAGGGCCCAATGCCAGATTTCCTGGGCCTCCGTCGACAGGATCCTGGAGCGAGTTCCTCCCTGCTTTCGCAGTTAAAACATGGTTGTCGTGCTGTCTGTCATGATTCTCACCACTGAGCCTTTTATCTGTGGCAGAAACGACTTTAGGGCCCAGCGCACCGCCCTTAGCTCTAGCAGATTGATGTGAAGGGAGGATTCTTCCACCGACCAACGACCCTGGACCTGCAGGGACTCTAGATGAGCTCCCCACCCCATTAGGGAGGCAGCCGTCACCACTGTTCTCTGGAACGCAGGTTCCAGTAAAGGCATTCCCTTTGTCAGATGCTTGGAATCGCTCCACCACTGAAGGGCTAGAACGAGCTGGCTGTTGATTGTCAATTTGTCTGACCAGCGCCCCCGACTCTGTGCCCATCGATCCGCCAAGAACTCTTGAAGAGGCCTCATAAAGAGGCGACAATTGTTGACCAGGGGTATGCAGGACGACATGGTCCCCAACAGGGACATGCATCTTCGCACCGACACTCTGGTGTTGATTCTCCAATCCGATGCTTTTTGTTGTAGCTTTTAAATTCTTTCGCGTGATGGTCTCACTAGCCCCGACTGTGTGTGGAACTCTGCCCCCAAGAAGACCAAGGTCCTTGACGGCTCTAACGAAGACTTGTCGAAGTTCACTGAGAATCCCAGACGTTGTAGGAGGGACATGGTGGCATCTAGACTTTCCTGTGCCCTTTCCGGAGACAGACCTCTCACCAGCCAGTCGTCCAAATAAGGGTACACGTGGTGACCTTCTCTCCTTAACCAGGCTGCTATTGGAGCCAGACATTTTGTGAACGTCCTGGGGGACGATTTGAGGCCGAACGGGAGGACCTTGAACTGGTAATGGGTTCGTCCGACGACGAAACGCAGAAATTTTTTGTGTCGTCGACGCATCGGGAGATGGAAATATGCATCCTGAAGGTCCAGCGACGACAAGTAATCTCCGGGTTGAATCGATCGGATCACCTCCTGGAGCGTTAGCATCTTGATTTTTACGTTTTTGAGCAGTTTGTTGAGCGCTCTTAGATCCAGAATGGGACGCCATTTTCCGTTTGGTTTCTTGACGACAAAGAAACGGGAGTATACTCCCCGTCCTTTCTCTGCCACTGGAACCAGTTCTATAGCCCCTTTCTGCAGCATAAGCGCCACTTCCTGCAGTAGTATTTGCAGGTGGGGCTGAGCTGAGAACACCGGTGGAATGTGTGGTGGCTTGTCTTTGAACTGTAAAGAATGGCCCAGGTGAATCGTATCTAACACCCATCTGTCTGTGGTTATGCGCTCCCACTCGTCGACGCAACGAGACACTCGGCTCCCCAGGACGTCCTGAAACACGTCATTGCTGGCTCTTGGATTGTTTATCTTTCGTCGACGACGATGAATAGGCACCCCGTCGCCTGGAGGTCTGGTAATCTCTTCCTCTACGAGAAGACTGGGCTGCACGCCTGAAGCTTTGGGATGAGTAGGAGGGTCTGTTGAATCCTCGGTCTCTCGATGACCCGAACTGGGAGTTACCAGAAGCCCCTCTGAAAGGACGAAAGGAACGAAAATTCCTACCACTCTGGAGGGCTCCGAGTGAGCGAGCCGTGTCCGTATCCTCTTTCATACCTTTTAGGGCTTCATCAACTTTTTCGCCGAACAGGTGTTCCCCCTCACACAGCATATCTAAGACTTTATACTGTACCTCCGGCCTGAACGTAGTGCACTTGAGCCAGGCTTGTCTTCGGAGAACTACACCGTTATTTATTTGCTTAAATCCGGACTCAGCCAGGTCGACAGCAATGTTAATAGCGTGGTTGGAGGCCTCTTCTCCTTCCCGAACTAACAACATGGCAGATTTTCTATGTTCGTCGGGCAAGTGTTCCAGGATAGGGGCAAGTCTATGCCACATTTCTCTGTCATACCTCGACATAATCGCCAAGGAGTTGGATGCTTTAACAGTAGTCGCACCGACCGACAGTACCTTCTTGCCAAAGGCGTCTGTCTCCTATCTTCGTTGTCCGGCGGGGCCGTACATTTATGCTGAGACCTGGCTTTTCTAGCCACTGCTGCAGATACCACTGACTCTGGTGAAGGTTGCGATGTTAAGCACTTGGGAGTCGAATCCGGAGCCTTCAATTTTTTCTCCAAACGACCTTTTACTGCTGGCTCCGAAAATGGGTGACGCATGGTCTTCAGACCCTCTTGCCAGACATGATCCAAAATAGGGACGGCGAAAATGGATTTCCTTCTTTTGCCTATGTGATCAAAAAGGAAGCAGTCCTTCTCCTCTTCAGACACTAGGCCAAACTCAGCACACGCTTTGCCCATCATGGCGTGGAATGCACCTACGTCGTCGGGGGGGCGATGGCTGCGCCGGGCTCTTCGGAGCTTTAACTTCCACGTCAGAGTCCCATGTCGGGTCCCTTGAAGGTGATTGAGAGATGTCCGAGCCCGACCCTTCTAGGTCTGAATCAGAGTCTGGAACTTCTCCCTCCTCTTGCGGTCTCGGGCGATCTTGGGGAGCGGTAGAAATCCTGGACATTGCACGAGGAGCAGGGCTCGGCGACGAGTGGTGTAGATTGTAGTGGCGCCGGGGCACCGGGTTGTGGTATCCTGTCAAAACGCTCTAACAGTTTCTGTAGCGTATTTAGTACCTCCATGGATAGAACAGCCTGAGGGTTCATTAACGACGAGGCCATAGGAGTGGTACCCCCACTCAAGAGCGTCACCGTGCTGGATGGTTGCAGACCCAGGTCGGTTGGGTGTACGACCGTGGCTCGTTCGTCGTCCGCTGACGAGATGGAAGAGGCCGCCTCTGTCTGTAGTAAGGACTCCGGCGGGACGGGGTCGAAGACCTCCGGTAGCCATCCCGTAGCCGGGACCATCGTTGATGATATGTTCACCACAGCCGCCGCTTGACTTGCGGGAGGAGTCGTCGATGATGTAGGCGTCGACGAGCGGGCCGTCGAAGAGGCCAGTGGTGTAGGGCCTTGTGGCGGTCCCGCCTTAGGGGCCGACTTACTGGCCGAGGTCTCTCGACTCAAGGTAGACCTGTGACGGTCTCCTGAGGAGGATTTTGATGTTTCTTTCCTCTCCTTTCTAGATGAGGAGGACGATGACGCCGTCTTTTGCGAAGAGGAGGACTTCGAATGTTTCTCTGAGTGCTTCTCCGAGGGGCGTTTTTCGGCAGGACGTGCCTTCTTCGTCGGGGGTTCCGACTTAGTTTTCGAGGCCGTGGAGCCCACCTCCGATGCCGGGTACGTACCCGCTCCGGCATTGAGCCAATCGACGTCTTTTCTGGTCTTTGAGGGTCTTTTGGGAGAAGCCCTGACAGATTTCACAGGTGTCCGCTGTGTGGTGAGGGTGAAGGCAGTAAATGCAGTCTAGATGGCCGTCCCCTTCATACACCTTTTTAAGGCCGCATGTAGCGCATGGTCGAAACAACGCCTTTCCAGACATTTTCTCACGAAGACAAAACAGTCGCAGAAGTAGAAAATACAACCTAACAAAATAGCAGATACGCGAGGTAATCCCACTACTTTGGAAGACGGTTGAAATCTGAGGGAGCCGCGGCTATATATATACCTCTACGTCATAGTGGCGCCGGCGTGCGCTGCCCAAAACGACGTAGATAGGACACAAAAGTGTCGGAATTTTTCCTAGAGAAAATGTCTATATAAAACCTACCGAGGATTCCCAGCCTGACGACGGGGAATATTCTAAGCATGTGAATCCATGAAAGATCCAATGCTGGAGAAATTGTCAGATTTGCTGCCAGGCTCGTAATGAGGCCCATCATTATAGAAGAAAACAAAATGTGGAACTCGTCCCCGAGTGGTAGGCCATATCCAGACCATTGGACCATAATAAATCCAACGTTAGGTTCAATGCAGGTTTTGCCATGGTAAAGCTTTCAAGTAATGCTGCACGTTTTAAATTGCTCTGCAGGAGCAGTAATCCAACTGGCTCAGTAGGAGGACATGCTTGGGGACAAGAGCAGAATGAGAGGAGCCTTGGAAGTTCATATTTGGGAAGGCATGAACACTGTGGCATCAGCATGGTCAGTGTTTAAGAACCAAATAAAACTGGCCCATTTGGAAAGGTGTACAGGTTTGATTGATTGCAGGTGCCATTGTGAAGTGTCCAGATTGACGTCACCACATCGACCTAGGTGTTATAGGCTGTAAAGATGGTATACTTGTGGAGGTTCCCACCACATAGCCTGTGAGTGTTAGAAAGAGCAGTGGAAATAGACTTGTCTCTAATCCGTATGGAGGGCTTATTGATGGGGTGGGGGCAGTCGCAAGGTGGCCATATCGGCTATGCCACATGGTATCTTTAGGTCCACAACAGCAGCTGATTGCACCAAAAGCATATCCCCGGGCATAGACCAATCCCTTTGGGATAAACAAACCAGAAAAGGTACATGTCCCATAATTCCCCTCTTGAACAAAACCTGGACTGGATGCAGGGAGTGGAACTTTGGACCTGGGAGGGGACTGACCATACAGAAGACCAGTCAGGTCACCTAGAACAGGAAGAAGACCGTAAGACATGCCCTGTGGCCAGATGGCCCAAATCATGTTAACAAATCAACAAGAAAAATATGTGCGGAAGCGGACAAGGCGGGCCGGCTGCTGGCCTGGCTGATAAAGCAAGAACATCCCACGGTCCGGATGACCCAGATACAGGATCAGGAAGATGATTTGGTAATTGCCAAACAGGGGATAAATGAAGTGTTTAAAAAGTATTATAAGCAGCTATACACAACTGAGGCAACTAACACGAATTAGAAGCCACGGATTTAGTGAAACTAGTGAAACTGCCAAGGTTGGAGTGGGAAACTAGAGATGTGTTGGACACAACAATAGAGTAGGGGGAATTTTCTCATGCTATACAAGCCATGCAAACTAATAAAGCTCCAGGCAGTGACGGGTTCCCGGTCGAATTTTATCGAGCTTTCGCCGATGTTATTGTCCCGCAATTGAACAGGGTGTAATGAGAGAAGCGATAATACCAGACGTATTGGATGGAAAAGACATTTTTCGTTGAACTGAATTGAACTCTGTTGAAAAAAACTTTTTCAAAAATCTTCCTCAATTGATTCAGGGAAAGGGAACCAAACCCTGGTCACAAGGAGTACTTTCAGAGAATTATAAGTTTGAACGTTTGCACAGTTTTATTGAACTGAAACCAGATACATTTACCTTATAAACTTTGGTTATATATGTTAGTGTGAGGGTCAGATACATTTGGACACAAGCTCATCTTTCTTTCGTTTTAATTTTCTAGGTAGGAACATCCTTGTTAGGATAGGGCAGGTAGGAGTTTATCTCACCCCTCTTTACTCTCCATAAATATGGCAAACCTTGAGAAAACTACAACTTTGTGTACATCTCTCAATTCTGACCCCTCACAGTGGTAAAGGAGATACAAATGTCTTGAGCGTAGTACAGGAAGTATGGAGAAAACTGTTGGCGAAATTGAAAGTTAAGGGACTATATGGGAAAGATCTGCCGATTGGATTTGATACTATGATTATGACGGCACTAAGGAGTGAAGGTTTGGCAGCTTTTTGCACGGTGCTAGGGGTTATTTTTGTGGGGGGAAAGCTAATGACATTTGATGAATGGAGACGGATGTATAACATATCGAGTGGCAACTTTGCCACATATGAAAAAATAGTAAGAAGACAGGCGGACATCTGGGATTGTATTCCAGAGGAACCGGAGATATGTCTAGTGGTAAAAATGCTACTGACATTAGAGGACGGCAGGAAAAGGATCCAACTCTGCTATTTGCTTCCTGCTGAACCGAATTTAGATATATTTGCACTTCTGACAATTGGTAAGGTAAACACTGGACTTTTGCATCCATTCATAAGCCACCCCGGGATGATAGACACAACAAAAGAATGTCATGTTTCTTCTGCATATTGTGCAGTATTGCCCCTATACGGTGCAGCAGAACCCCATATCAAATGATTTTCTCCTAAGCGTACTTAGGTGACACAGCCCATGGAGCAGAGAGGATGTGGGTCAGCAGTATCATAGACAAGTGGCGCATGAATCCAGGGAATAGTGTCATTCTGAAGTAAGCAGCAGGACTGTGGTGAATCCTGGAAGGCAGGCTGAGCTGGTTCAAGGCAACATTTGTCCCACATGATGTAAAGCCCACTGAGAAAGTAAATACAGAGAAACATTGCATGCTGGAACTTGAAGCTGGATTTGCTAGAGCGCATTACAAAGTGCAGTTACAGGGAAATTGTGCATGCTGGAACTTCTTGAAGATACACTTCCTAGAGCACATTGAGTGGGTGAAGAGAAAGACAAATGTTGCATGCTGCAACTTTAAGTCAGAATTCCTAAAGTATATTGAGAAAGTCAAGATGAATGAAAGCATTGCTTGCTGGAACTTGGAGTCCAAAATCCTAAAACATACTAAATACATGAAACTATCAAAGATGAGACGGGGAAGGAACAAGTTACTTACCTGTAACTGTTGTTCTCCAGCATGGGTCTGGCATGGATTCACATGCTCATGAATATTCCCCGTCGTCAGGCTGGGAATCCTCGGTAAAGAAAAATCAGTGTCAGTTTCGTTTCTGAACTGTCTTTCGTAGTAGTAACCAATCACTGATCTCTGTGTCATACTGACCACAGCCAATGACTGCCCTCTCCCTAAGCCCTGCCTCTGGCAGCCATCCTCAGATTTGGTAGCACGTAAAGTGGCAGTATGACCAAGTGAAGAGCCGCAGAGGGGAAGGCGGGAGGGTTTGCATGTGAATCCATGCCAGACCCATGCTGGAGAACAACAGTTACAGGTAAGTAACTTGTTCCTTCTCCAGCATGGGGTCTGGCATGGATTCACATGCTCATGAATATAAGAATGCATAGCAGTACACACACATGCACAACCACGGGAGGTGGCAAAAGGCTCAACATTAAGCAATACAACAACTCAACATTAAGCATCTCTTACCTCCTCACCAGGCTCACCTTAAGCGAACAGGTTGTGCAGCACTGCTTGGCCGACCCTGGACTCCTCCCTGGAATCCCGATCGATGCAGTAGAATCTCGTGAAGGTGTGCGTCGACCTCCACGTAGCAGCCCTGCAGATGTCCAGCAGGGGCACCACAGATAGGAACGCCGTAGTAGCAGCGATCGCTATGGTCGAGTGGGTTCTCGGACGGCCTGGCAGCGGTCGGTTAGCCAACCGGTGGCAGTGCATGATGCAGCCGGAGAGCCATCTGGAAATAGAAGACTTCGAGAGAGCCTTCCCTTGGTTCACAGGTCCAAAGTTCACAAAAAGCTGCGATGTCCTCCGAAAACAAATTACCTCGGTAGCGACAGGAGTGGCCTGGCAATCCCTGATGGCATCCTGGGACATGCATAAGCTGAATGGCCAAATGTTGGACGATATGCAGCCCCCACCGCCGAAAGACTTGGTTTAGAGATGGCCAGTAGGTGCTTATAGACTATATATTTGTCTCCATGGTCTCTTATCCTTTGTCTCGTCATTCGAAGTGGTTGAAACAACCCACAGTGACCATGACCTGCTGTCCATGTCCTGGGCTTCAGAGACTCTCAAGGGCAAATAAGGAATGGTGGTATGCACCTCTCACGGTATGCAACAAAGGAACTAGACTGAGAATATCTAAGGAAGTGATCGAACTCCTGTATGCTCGATTCACCCAGGGTCCACCCTTAGAAGGGAGTATGGAAGAAGTGGAATCAGTAGATTACACGCCTGTGCTTAAATGTCTCCACACAACAATAAGGGGCAAAGCAGGGACGGGCATAACCGCGTTGCAGTCCTATGATGGAGTTTTGGTTGTGAAGAGGAGAGAAATGAGGAAGATGATAAGAAGAGCCAACAAGTCAAATCAATTGGACGACCGTCTCAAAGCTAAAATCACACTAAAGCATTACAAGAATTGGTTGCGTGCCTATAGATAAAAATTGCCCCAGAGTGACTGAGAAAACATGTTGAAAATAATCTGTGGGAGGAGATCCAATGATTTCTGGTCCCTGGTGAACAGTTATTTAGGTAATGCATCCTTGGCTCAGTTCAATAGTGTACCAGAGGAATTCCGAGTGGCTCCCCTCCGATCTTATATAAGAGCGACTTCTCTATGCTCGAAACAAGATACGAGGAAACGTTTTGGGACGTTACCCATGACATGCAGGCCATAATGGGAACGTTTATGAAATTGAACAGCTCCTGTGCTCCTGGGCCTGATAGCCTTACCAACGCCATGCTGAAACAAAACCCGGAGCCCGGGGCCGCATTCATCCACCTTCTGTTCAAGCAAATTGTTCAGAAACGCTGCCTAGCGGAAACCTAGAGGAGAGCCATTGTGGTCCCAATATTTAAGAAGGGCGAAAGGGAGGACCATAAGAACTACTGCCCAATCGCCCATCTCGATATGATCAGCAAGATCTTTGGCTCAATGCTCTGGTCTAGATTGAATGATTTGTCTAGTAGAGTAGGATGTAATGATCCCTTCCAAACCGGATTTGTCCGTGGGATTGGAATGGGGTAAACATCTTGATCCTTAATATCCTGCAGATCTCTCACAGCGGGATGTCTTTCTGCGGCTCTGGCAGCTCTTGGGACCTTGTTTTCGCTGTGCACCGTGCAGCCTATTCCGGCGTCCCTCCTGGAGCGCCACGTCTCTTCACCGCAGCTCCCTGGTTGCCGGAGCTTGCCTCGGGTGACTAGTTCTCCGGTTCTTCCTTGCCGGCCTGAGACTGCTTCGTTACCACCCTTCAAGTTCACCATCTCCTGCGCATTCTCTGGGGCTACCCGTGTTGTTGCACTGCCGCCCCTCCGGACGCCTGCAGCTTCCTGCTCAGCATTCCCAACTAGCGTCGTGAGTAGTGACTTCCTCATCTCCTCCAGTCTGTTAATTTTTAAACTTCACACAATAGGTCACGTGTTTGTAACAATTAGACTTCACATTGTGCTTTTCGGTCTTGGTAATCAAAACTACACCTGGCCTCTTCCTCGTCCCAGTAGGTGTATAGGAACACGTCTATATGTGCTTCTTATACTCAAGGAGAGGTTCTAGGTCACAGTATGCCTTGCAAATGAGAGATGGTAATGTGTTGTGTGTTTATTATTCGTTAGGGAGGGGTCTGGGTTTGTTGGATTTTGATGAGGAAGGTTTCGGGTCTTTATTAAAAAGTAATACAGGGTTGTTTTTTCTCCACATCACAGTAGAGCATGAATGCTAGGTGAGTGGGGTCTTGGTTACTAACCTAAGATTGGTAAGGGGGGTTGGGGGCACGATGTATTTATTATCAGTCAAGTCACCCATGCTTCCATTAAGGCAATCTCCCACTCTGTGATCCTCCCTCAAATAGCCATTCGGATCAGATTGTGTCTGCCTCACCAAGGCCACATTAGGGGAGCAGAGATTAAATTGCCAGGACACGTTTTAACATTGCCCAACAGAAGAACAAGTTACTCTCTTACCTTGTAACGTTCTTTCGATGGGATGGTCCGACGACGTATTCCATATCTATGACAGGTAATGTCCACAGCTGTGCTGCTTCGGAACATTTTCGGCGTCTGCGTCCTGCGTCGATGACGTCGATGCACCGTCCCCGAGGACCTCCTCCGACGGCCGACGTCACCCGATGTGATAAGTAGGACGCACGACGCCTGTAGCCTCAGTTGTAGTTTTTTCCCCAGAACGTGTGACACCAGTCTATGCCAGTCAGACACACAAGGCCTTGCGGTAACGTAAGCTGCAATCGCATAAAAAATTCTGCAGCGGGGAAGGTAGGGCGGGAGCGATATGGAATACGTCGTCGGACCATCCCATCGAAAGTACGTTACAAGGTAAGAGAGTAACTTGTTCTTCGAGGGGATTGGGTCCTCCGACGTATTCCATATCTATGACAGACTCCCAAAGCAGTACCAAGCAAGGAGGTGGGAAAAGAATTTAGAATACAAATTTAGCATGCCCAATTAAATTGCGGAGTAAAGGACTGCCTTGCCAAAGGCCAGATCCTGCCCTCGGATGGAATCGAGGGAGTAGTGACGCACAAAGGTATGTACGGAAGCCCAGGTGGCTGCATCACAGATGTTACGAATAGGAACACCCCTCTGCAGGGCAGTAGATGCAGCCATACCCCTTGGTAGAATGGGCCCGCAAGCCAGCCGGAGGGTCTTTCCCCGCCAAGCGGTAACACTCGGAGATGGTCAAAATAATCCAACGAGACAAAGTCTGTTTCGTCACAGATTGGCCCAAACGCTTTCCAGCGTAACCAATGAAGAGTTGGTCGTCCACTCTGACCCGGGACATGCGTGAAACATAAAAGCTTAAAGCTCTCCTAGGTTCAAGCCTATGGAGTCTCTCCTCTTCCTTACCAGGATGTGGAGGAGGATAGAACGCCGGAAGAACAACCTTCTGGCTCAAATGAAATTCCGAAACCACCTTCGGAAGAAAAGAAGGACGAACTATAAGGACAACCCTGTCCTTATGAAACACAGTGAAGGGTGGCTTAACTGAAAGTGCCTGTAACTCACTCACTCTGCGAGCGGAAGTAACCGCAACCAAAAACACAGTTTTCAGAGTTAACAGTCTCAAAGGGCAAGAATGCAACGGTTCAAACGGAGCACCCATCAGAAACTTAAGAACCAGATTTAAATCCCAACCGGGCACCAGGAAAGGTGACGGGGGGGAACAAATGAAGGAGCCCTTTGAGGAACTGAGAAATTAAAGGAATTTTAAAGTAAGAACACTCTTCAGACGAGCGCTTAAAGATAGCGCCGCCAGGTAACCTTTAATGGTACCCACTTGCAGGCCCCTGTGGGCCAGAGAAAGCAAAAAAGACAGAACCATGGGAATGTCACATGCAAAAGGATCCACATTCTGAACCCTGCCCCAGTCGCAGAACTTGCGCCAACGGCAACGGTACAGGGATTTAGTTGCTGGCCGTCGGGCCGAGAGCAACACCTCCATCACGTCTTCAGGAAGGTCCCAATCCTTATACCTCAACTGTTCAGAAGCCAAGCGTGAAGGTTGAGGGATCTGACCTCTGGATGGAGAACCTGACCCCCCTCCCGTGAGAGCAGATCGTCTTGGTAGGGAAGACGACGTGGAGGGCAGATGGACAAGTCGAGAAGGTCCGGGTACCACGTCCTCCGGGCCCACGCCGGAGCAATGAGGATCATCTGGGAACCGAACCTCCGTAGCCTCCGCAGCACTTGCGGGATGACGGGGACTGGAGGAAACGCGTACAGCAGTGGGAAGGTCCACTCCACCACGAACGCGTCCCCTAAGGCTCCTCTTGGAGAAAATTCCCGCGAGCAGAACCTTTCGCACTTCCGGTTGACACTGGAGGCGAAGAGATCGACTTGAGGGGTCCCCCAAAGGGCAAAGATCTCCAAGAGAATCTCCTGAGCCAGCTCCCACTCGTGAGAGATCGCGCTCTGCCTGCTCAGAGCGTCCGCCGTCTCGTTTTCGTCTCCGGCCAGATGAACTGCCGAGATCGAAACTTCCTGCTGGATGGCCCAGAACTCGAGCTGCATCGCCTCCCTGCACAGAGGAAGTGACCCTGCCCCCCCTTTTTGTTGAGGTAGTGCATGGCCACTGTGTTGTCCGTCAGGACCAGGACACTCTTTCCTCGCACAGTTGGCAGAAAAGCCTTCAGGGCAAGCCTGATGGCTCGCAGCTCCAACAGATTGATATGGAGTCTGGACTCTGACGGAGACCAACGTCCGCTGACTGAGCTCGTTGGCATGAGCTCCCCATCCCATGAGGGACGCATCCGTCACGATCGTTACCTCCGGCCAGGGAAGCCAAAACGGAGCCCCCTTCATCAGGTTGCTTTCGACGGCCCACCACAGAAGGTCCTGGGCGACCGAGGGCGGCACCTGAACAGGGTCCGACATCCTGCCGGAGGACTGCGACCACTGCATCTTGAGTGCCCACTGTAAAGATCTCATCCGCAGACGAGCCTCTGGCACCAGAAGAATGCAGGATGCCATGAGGCCGAGCAACCTCAAGAACTCGAACGCTGGGAGCGTCTGGGCAAACTGAAACTTGTGCACCATCTGCTGAATGTGAAGAGCCCTCACCTGGGGAGGAAAACACTGCCCAGGGATGTGTCTAGCACTGCTCCGATGTACTGGAGCCGCTGTGTTGGCGTCAAATGGGACTTCTTTAAATTGAGGGAGAAGCCCAGCCTGTGAAGGGAGTGGCAGGTGACGGACAGATGATCCAGGGCTTGCTCGGGAGAGCGCGCCCTGATCAACCAATCGTCCAGGTAGGGGTAGACGTGAATCCCCCCTTGCCTGAGATACGCTGCCACCACCACCATGAGCTTGGTGAAAACCCTCGGGCGGAGGTCAATCCGAACGGCAGGACCCGAAACTGAAAGTGCGAGTCGCCAACCGCGAACCTCAGGTACTTCTTGTGCTTGGGATGGATCGGCACATGGAAGTAAGCATCCTTGAGGTCGAGAGACACCAACCAGTCCTGGAGTTGAAGGGCCTGGAGGACTTGAGAAAGAGTAACCATCTTGAACTTGTCCTTCCTGAGGAGTTTGTTCAAACCGCGCAAGTCCATGATGGGTCTCAATCCCCCGTCTTTCTTCGAAATCAAAAAATATGGGGAATACCATCCCTTGTTCCTCTCCGCTACAGGCACCAGTTCTATGGCGCCTTTCTCCAGCAGGGCTTGAATTTCCTGCACGAGGAGCGGATCTGGACTCTTCAAAGAGGTTCCCTGGTGGATTGTCGTGAGGCCTCTGCCGGAAAGGAAGACAGTAGCCGTGGGTTATGATCTCCAGAACCCACACATCTGAAGTAATGGCACGCCACTCTACAAGATGCTGCGCCAGCCTTCCCCCAACCGGAGAAGCATGAGCCTCATGACTGAATGGTAGCGGCTGCGGCGTTGCCTGAGGGTAAAGAGGCAACTGCCCGAGTGGCCTTGGCACCTCGAGTACCTTGCTTTCCACCTCTGGTACTCCTACGGCCTCTTTGACTGCCGGCTCCTCTCGTTTTACTGAAGGAGGAGTAATAACGAAAGGAACCACCCCTCCATTGCTGTCCCCTAGGACGAAAAGGCAGAGGTTGTCGAACTGCAGCACCCAACGATTTTGCAGCAGCCTTTGAGGTCTGCAACCTCTCAAGGCTCTCGTCAGGCTTGCTGCCAAAAAGATGTTCACCGTCAAAGGGCATGTTGAGGAGTCGGGACTGTACATCAGGAGCAAATCCCGACTTCCGCAACCACGCAAACCTGCGTATCACGGTGCTCGCCGCCATGGACCGGCTGACGCAGTCTGCCATGTCCAAACCCGACTGAAAAGACACACACATGGCGTCCTTGCCATCCTGGACCATAGCAAGGAAACCATCCCGTTCATCCCCTTCGGGTATATGTTCAGCCGCCAATGCAACACAGTTCCACAGAGTGTGCGTGAAACGAGACAAGGCACAAACGGAGTTGGCTGCCTGAAGCGCCATACCCCCTGAAGAAAATACTTTCTTCGCCCAACCATCGAAACGTTTGTCGTCCCTATCTGGAGGGATAGTAGGATATGACGCCTGTTTTGTCGGGACCGTAGCCGCCTGCACCACCAAACTTTCCGGAGTGGGGTGTCTGGACAAGTAGCCAGGGTCGCTACTGGCTGGACGGTACTTTCGCAACACAGACTTGCCCACTGCCGGGAGACTCTCCGGAGCAGTCCAAGTCGCTGCCACCCTTCTCTGTAGGGCCATGTGAAATGGCAGTACCGGGTCAGTTGGAGGACCAATATCAAGGATGTCAGTCATATCATCCTGCACAAACTCCCCCGGGGGAGCAGACCAGCCCATGTACTCGGTGACCCGAGACATAAGGCGCTGATAAGAGGAATCGGCATGAGTGCCAGGCTCAGGCCTACAAAACTCCACCTCCGGAGAGGTGTCCAGTCCGCTGGCATCATGCAGGGACTGCCGAAGGTCATCAAACTGGCTATGGCCCGAGAGGAGCTCATCCGGCACCGAAATCGGCACCATGTCCTCTTCCAAACCCTCCTCCACCTCTGAGATGTAATCCAGATGAGGAAAGGAAGGAGTCCGTGGGACCACGGCGTGCTTGACCTTGGCCAGAGCCTTTCGAGGGACTTCCCCCAGACCACGGGGTCCCTCCAACGCCACCGCCCGGAAAGGCGTCGAGGGCGCCGAACTAGTCGGCGCCGAACGAATCGGCGTTGATGAGCCAAGCGGCGTCAAAGACAGCCGCAGCGCCGATAACAACGGCGGCACCGACACAGGTGCCGGAGCGTGTCTCTCGACGACCTGGACAGCGTCGACTACCTCCTCGAAGCCGGGGCCTCGAGAGGGGTCGTCGACGACCTCGGCGCCACAGGCGTCGACGTCTTCCTCGAAGACGGCTCAGGAGCACGCGGTCTCGAGCGCGTCGAGGACCAGGACCTGGCATGGCGAGAACGGCTACCCTTGTCCGAACGGGACCTTTCCCGTGAGCCGTGCCGACCACTCGAGCCAGAAGGCGAACGAGTGGTGTCTCTCGACCGGTGCCGACCGACCCCACTCGGAGGTGCGGACGGACCGGTGCCCTGCGCTTCTAGAAGCGCCAACATCTTCTTCCCGAAGGAAGCCCATTCCTCCGGTGATGCCGAAACGGAAGGGTAATCAACCCGCCGACGGGTGGAGCCCTCGGAAGAGGACGGGGAAGGCGACCGAGGCCGACGCTTCCGGGAACGCCTCGAAGAGGCGAGACAGACTCCCGGAAGGGGA
Organism: Ambystoma mexicanum; assembly: GCF_040938575.1. Lineage (NCBI taxonomy): Eukaryota > Metazoa > Chordata > Amphibia > Caudata > Ambystomatidae > Ambystoma > Ambystoma mexicanum. The sequence goes on from NC_090932.1 coordinate 399,483, forward strand.
CCCACGGGACTCCCGACGACGACGCGGAGAGTCACCTCTCGAGTCGTCCGTAGAAAGCCCCGCAGACCGCACCTTCCGGGGCTTGGACACCCGACCTACCGATAACTTTTTCTTGCGCTCCCGCAAGGCCTTGGCTGTGAGCGACTGGCAGTCGACAGTCGTCCGTATCGTGGGCCCCCGAGGCACCAGAGGCAGGCGTCATGCGAATCGGTAACCGACATCTTCGAGCCGCAGTCGCCGCACTTCTTGAAGCCCGGAAGATGAAGACATCATAGAACAGGTTCGAAGAACCGAGAACACGAACAACAGAACTCCAAAGAGTCGAGGCGTACCGTAGAACACGAAGCGAACACGTTCGCGGGGAAAAAACGGAACTGAGGCTACAGGCGTCGTGCGTCCTACTTATCACATCGGGTGACGTCGGCCGAGGTCCTCGGGGACGGCGCATCGACGTCATCGACGCATGATGCAGACGCCGAAAATTTTCCGAAGCAGCACAGCTGTGGACATTACCTGTCATAGATATGGAATACGTCGGAGGACCCAATCCCCTCGAATTATGGTATACAGAAAATAGTATAGATACAGAGCAATAAACATATGAAAAAGGTGTACATACCGTAGCATAGGCATAGCCATGAAACTCAGATTTGCAGACTCGCAGAACGTACACACGCTCAAGCATGGATAAAGAGGACAGATCTGAAGCAATAAGAAAGGGATAAATGCTGCACCATAGATATAAGTTACCACAAGGGTGCCCATATCTGAACACAGACTGAGATTAGAAGAGGGCCCTGGTTTCCATGTGGCGTTATATCACACAAGAACACTTGTAAGGTAGAACATTTCTTGTAACATTGCTTCTTTAGTACAATAGATGTGTAAGCTACCGAAAACCATAGACGGAAGAACACCCTTTCCCTGTGTTGGGTGCCTGTCCCTAAGAAGGAGGTGATGAACCGCCTATCTAATACGGAAAGAGAGAAGGAAGCTCTCCCTTTATCTACAAGGTACACTGTTCAGGCTGGTCTCTTACTGGCTACAGAAAAATTGGCAAGAGAAGGTTAAAAAAGGGGGACTATGCCTCATCTACTTTTATTCCGTGAACATTTCAGGGAGGACATATTTTGTTGAGGCACGTTGGCCCTCTATTGCTTTTATTCACCTTCACAAGAAGTGTGTCCACGGTATATAGGTAGAGTAGTATTTAATAGATCCGTACTAACAATGCGGATAGAAAAAGTAAAGAAGATTCTAAAAATCCCACAAGACGGTCAAAACCCTAGGTGTCCACCTAGATGCCTCACTATCCATGTCCCGCCAGGTCAACGCCATAGCCTCCTCATCTGTGCTCACCACCAAGATGATCAACGCAGTCAAGCCCTTTCTCTCCACCAAAAACTGCCTATCCATAGCCAGAGCCCCAATAGGTACTAAGCTTGACTACTGCAATGCCCTACTCCTAGGCACCTCGGTCAACAACCTAAAAAAAACTCCAAATCACGCAATACAATGCGCTCCGGGCAGCGCTGTCCAATTAGGTGACTTGTGCAATTACGGAATGTATACTCTTTAAAACCATGGCCATCACACACAGATGCCTTACATCTGATGCCCCACCCTACCTCACGGAAAGATTCACCCTCAACTCCTCTAACAGACCTACCAGAGCCCACCGCACCAACCAGATCTATGTTCCAACATTCAAAAGATCCAAAGCCGGAGGGTCTAGCTTCCAACACCTCGCACCCAAAAACTGGAATGCCTTACCAACCTTACTAAGGATTGAAAAATCATACACTACCTTCCGTAAAAACCTAAAAACCTTCCTGTTCCGATAATATTCTACTACCTGTATGTATAATTATGTTATTGCACTGTAACCATAGCAAAGCATAATATTTGACCAGCACTGTCCTCTGCTACTTGTCATTCTCAATGCTGCACTATGAGTTTTGTATTCAGTATTACCACTGCAACTGACTAAGTTTAAGTCTTACCTGTATCAAGTTCAAGCTCGCTGTAATAGCGCCACGATGCCTCAGGGCAGTTTCTGGGCGCTTTATAAATGCAAATAAATAAATAGATTTCTGTGCATTTAAATGCTCATGAATGAGGATCACGCCCCTGCGCCTAACGGGAACAGGTGCTGGGCGAGGTGCCATGTCATGCCTGTCACTGCGGCTGTCACAGTTGCATTAGCATCCCAAAACATACCACTGACTCTGGCCCATCTCCCAGCCGCCTGTAATACATTAGGTGCACATTCTCTGCAATATTGTATGCAAGGGGCGTGCATGGTGCATCTTTGCACCTCTGTCCAACCCCTGCTGAAGCATTTGGGAGGGGTCCTGGGTTACGTGCTGCTTTTGCGCTCCCATTAAGGCGTCTGTAAGCCTGACATGACAGGTGACATTGAAAACAGAACATAAGAGTATCCGAGTTATAAAAACATGCCAACATTTGATAGCATTGCCGCCATGTGATGTGAAACTTCAGTCAGTAGTACATTCCCTCTCACCCCGGAGTTCCACCGTCATTCACCAGGAACTCCTGTTGACACCTTTCAATGAGCTGGGCCCAGCAGCCGAAACCTCTGCCAAGTGCATGTGTCCTACAGACTGGGGACCTCCTTCCCGCAGCAGCTCCACACCCCGTGCATAATCAGGCGATGCTCGGGTCCATTACTGAACAGCTTGGGGGTGTTCAGGGGCAAACCCAAAACAGGCACCCACTGGAAGGAACCTGCTTAGCCCATCCAACGAGTTCCTGACACAGGTGCCCAACCTCTCGAGTATGCCACAGAAGGAACGCCACCAACAATGCAAGTGAACAGGTTCCCATCACTTCATGGAGGAAGGCACACGGGGGACTAAAAGCCACCACCAGAGAAAGTAGTTAAATCTAAAAGTGCAGAAATGTACAATCCCCCCGAGCTACAGGACACTCACCATCGCCACTTCCTTCTTCTGCTTATTCATGTCCCGCTCCTTCGCCACCTTCCTGTCCTTCCTCGTATTCCTCGTCTCTGGCCTGCAGGAGAAAAAGAGATGCAAATGTAATGAAGAGCTGCCTTCATTTTGCTTAGCATAGCACTGAATGAAAGGGGCCAGAGGAGCAGTCAGGCTGCAGTGCACGGGAGGTGCACCACTGACAGGGCAAAGCAGGAGCTCATTACCGGTGTGTCGAAGATCCGTAGAATAATGAAGCAGATGAAGAAACCTATGACAACGAGGACCAACACAATGAATCTGTTCCGAAGGCTAGGGCTGTCCTCGTTGTGGTGGCGCCAGAAGCGTCTCTGGCGCCACAAGCGTCTCTGGCGCATGTGGCGTCTCTCGTGTCTCTCGTTGTTGTGGTCCTTGTTGCACCTGCGATCGCGCCTGTGGTCTTGCTCCTCATTGCGCCTGGTAAATTCCCGCAGCATGTGCCAAAAAGCGTTAACAACTGCTCTAACCCAGCCATTAGCCATGTCCACTATCAAGACGGGCAGGAAAGCATTTCTAACCGTCATCGTCACGTGGTGCGTGTCAGTTGGCGTCCAGCGCCCCCTTCTGTTAGCAGCTGCTATCGCGTGGCGCGCTCTGCTCTCAGCGGCGATTAGCCTTTCAAACACGTTGCTACAGGTGTTTCATATGGCGACATCAGGAGAGGCACTAGCAGGTGTAAAGGGCAGCGTTCTGGGGGCGTGTGTGAACAGAAATGTGTTTAAGCGAGAGGCTTCATGCATGAACGGTGCCAAGGTGCCGTTCACCTTTCGGTACCTCTAGTAGCTGCAACCTTCTTTCCACTCTCCCGCAGGAGGAGACCTCTCTTTGGATGTAGTGTAAGTAGCCTGGAATCATGAGAAAAAGAAAGGCAATCAATGCTAAGAGAGGCAGAGTGGAGACTGTCATGATGACATCTGGGACGAGGGCCTGTCGGTACTCAAGAACCCCTCCACGGCACCAGCCAAACGGGACTGGTACGAGAAGAAGTACCGGGTCCCCGACACCGCCCCCCTGTGCCTCAGGGCTCAACCAAAGCCAGACTCGGTCGTCTCGGGAAGGCTGCTCCTCCTCGCCATCCTCGTCCTCCTCGGTCCACTCCCGAGGATCTTCCTTGCGGGATCGAACCTTCTCGAATTGGACCTCGAGATCCCTAACGACCTCAGTCAGTTCCTCCTCAGAGGCTGACGAGCTCGAGGGGGCTATCGTGTCCCCCCCCTTTTTCCATCACGGGGGCCTTGACGATAGGTTGGAAAGAGGATTCCCTCCTTGGTGGCAGGGAAACTCTAGTCCCGGAGGCGGTCTCTGTCGGCGGGGTCTCTGCCGGCTTGGCCAGAGCCGCCGCTATCACCTCGATAGAGGCCTTCGCCTGCTGGGTAGGGGCCTTCACCACCTTAGGTGCGTCCTGGGCCTTCTCCTTGGGGGGAGGGGCGATGCCTCGCTCCCCCTCCTCCGAGATCGGACGGGGCTTCTCCCGAAGCTTACCCGGGGTCTCGGACTTCCTCTTCCCCGAACCGGAGCGTTGGCTCGTGGTTGACGGTACCGGGGAAGGTGCGCCCAGCTTGGTGACCGAAGAGCCCGACCTTTCGGCGCTCCCGGAGCCAGCGGACTCGCAGCGCTTGGCCTGGTATTGGGCCCCCGGCGCCGGGGCACCCGCACAGGACTTAGAAGCCCGCTCGGACCCTTTCCTCTTCTTCTCACCTGTTGAGCTCTTCTCCAACCAGCTGGTGAGACGGGATCGGCGGTCCCTCATGGTCCGCTCCGTCATACTCTGGCAGAACTGGCAGTCCTTCTCTACGTGAGTCTTTTCCCCATGAAGACAGTAGAGGCATCGCGAATGTTCGTCCTCCTTAAACAGGTTCTGTAGCCCGCATCCAGGGCAACTGCGAAACAGCTTGGGTCCCGGCGACGAACTCGCGTCCTGGGCCATCTTGAAGTAGGCCGCAGATCTTCTGGAATCCTCCAAGAAGTTGATTCGACGGAATCTTCACCCTTGAGGGGCGTAGAAGAATTCCGCAACGGGTCCCCGTTAACGGAAGTAGAAACGGTGGAGCTTGAGGCTCGATTAGCCGAAAAAATGTGAAAATCACCTGAAAAAAGCGCGAAACACGCAGTAAAAGCTCGAGAACTAACACAAGGACTCCCAACACTTGAACGTGCTGTAAAAATCTGAGGATGGCTGCCAGAGGCGGGGCTTAGGGAGAGGGCAGTCATTGGCTGTGGTCAGTATGACACACGAGATCAGTGATTGGTTACTACTACGAAAGACAGATCAGAAACGAAACTGATACTGATTTTTCTTTACCGAGGATTCCCAGCCTGACGACGGGGAAAATTCATGAGCATGTGACTCCATGCCAGACCCCATGCTGGAGAACAAAGGGTACATGAATGGAGAGGGGGGGGGGCGTGGCTAACCGCCATGTAGGAGAGACGTGTTCGGCGCAGCTCCGCTCGATACGATTATGGATCCGCCGCCAACCATCGCTTAACTTGACTGCAGTCATCCGTAAAACGAACACAGGTCGTGTGAAGGTGTGACCCGCCTGCTGTCGAAGTTTGGGAACCTCACGTCCCTCTGTTGGCCCGCACCAGCGAAAAGAAACAGAACGCCATGCGAGGGCAGGAAATGGCGGCCATGATGATCCCTGGCCCAGAGCTGTAGCGGAGCCCTGTGATCAACCCCAGAGGAGCTCACCGGGGATCTGCCTTAGTGGAACTCGGACTGAAGCGGCGGCGGTGGCCTAAGCTGAGACTCATGCTCCAGCGTCCCGAAGAAGCGCGGTAAGGAGTCGGAGGGGGGGGCACCTGGAGCGGCCTTGACTGCACCCCTGCTGGGCCCGAGCGAGGAGCCTTGCGGCAGGAGTGGGCCCGACCGCCCTGCCGAGCGGCCCATCGATACTGCCCGGACAACATACAACCCCCCCCTCACGAAGCATCTCACGCCGGCGCCAGTGAACCGTATAGTGCCCTGGCAGATCCCGCGGACAGGACATGTCCACTAAGGGCGCCCGTAGCAAGCACCGCCAAACCACCATGGAGTCCTTCGCGGCTGCTGGAGCGACAGAACCCAGGGAGGCTCCAGCCCCTGGGGAGGCGTCGGGCTCCGAGAGACCCGAGCCAGCCAACTCCCAACTGCTAGAGGCCATCAAGACACTCCAGAAAACCATGGAGGACAAAATAGACGCGGTCGCCATCGACCTGAACTTATTGAGGCAGGATGTGCGCTCTATCACCGGCAGAACGGACGCCCTTGAGATCCAAGTCCGGGACAACACAGACGCCAAAACTCAACTCTTAAAGGATGTGGACATTCTGGCGCAAAGAGTGAAAAATCTGGAAGACAGGGCCGAGGAAGCTGAAGGAAGGGCCCGCAGGAATAACATCAGAATCATCGGCCTGCCCGAGGGTATCGAGGGCAGCGACCCCACCAACTACATCGAGAACCTGCTCATACAGGAAATTGGGGCTGGGAAACTGTCGCAGGGCTTCACCATAGAAAGAGCCCATCGCTCCCTAGCCAGGAGGCCGCCACCGGGGAGCCCATCCAGACCCATAATAGCCAAAGTCCTCAACTACAGGGACAGGGAGGCCATTTTGGCCTTTACTAGGATGCGCGGTTCCATACAGAGGGACGCCGCGAAGATTGCAATTTACCCCGACTACACCTTGCAGGTTCAAAGGAGCAGAGCCCAGTTCCACCACACCAAGGCAAGACTCAAGGAGGCAGGCCTGCGCTACCTACTCCTCTACCCGGCCAGACTCAAGGTCCTGCACAACAATAAGGCACGTTTATTTGACACTCCCGCAGAGGCCTGCGAATGGATGGACAGTGAACAGATCCCAGACATTGAACGGAGGCAGCGCGGGCCCTAGCCGCCTGTAACAAAGGGACTTCTTCTCACCACTTACTGGCTGCAGTAGCCGATTGTACATTAATATGCCAGTAAGAGTGGCGACACTGATGGTACCGGAGCCGCGCTGGTCGTGGCGCACCTCCTGATAACACCCTCGGAGGTAGCCCCTCTCCTATCCCCAGGATAATTTGGGTGAGCTCACCCGCCCGTAGGGCACCGGAAGACCTCGGTCTGATGGGGCAGAAACGGGGATGTCAGAGCAAGGGCAACCTCGCTAGACGTGTTGTGTTTGAAGTTGTGTTTGTAGTTAAGTTAGACGTTGTTTTTGAATCGGACATAAACCGGACCGGGACCAAGCGCAGCGGAATTGCTACCAGGACGACCAAGTTCACCGAACACCTCAACCTCAGGCTTCCCACAGCAACACGACCACACCTAGACTATGGCTGAGAGGATCAGAGTCATGTCCTGGAACGTCAGGGGACTAAACAGCTACATCAAACAGCGCCGCGTTTACGCCTACATGAAGCGCCACAGAGTCGGAATCGCCCTCCTTCAGGAGACCCACTTATGTGGCCCTAAGCTTGCAGCGCTAGCTAAGGTCTGGCGAGGTACCCTAGTGGGTTCCTCCTACTCCACCTACTCCAGAGGAGTCTTGGTATGGATTGCCCCCTCTGTCCCAGTCAAGCTGATCCACACCAAGACGGACAATGAAGGTAGGATGGCCCTAATTCAGGGCACCATAGAGGGGCGTGACGTTCGCCTGATTTGCACTTATGCCCCGAATCATGATGCCACTGTTTTCTTTCGTTCGTTGTACGCCCGGCTGTCCCCGAGTAACGAATGTATAACGATATGGGGAGGCGACAACAACTGTACCTTAAACCCTCGCATAGATAGATCGGATGGCAAGCATGGCGACCCCTCCCCACCCGCCAAGATACTGAACGCCCTCACACAGCAATATACCCTGAAAGACCTGTGGAGAGCGCAAAACCCCGAAATCAGAGGCTACTCCTTCTACTCTCCCCCACATAAGGTCCACACCAGGATAGACTGCCTGTTCATTAGCGAGGAGCACGTGGCCGGGTTTGAAGATACGCAGTATCTGGCCAGGGTGCTTTCAGACCACTCCCCACTGATGACCTCTTGGGTGACCACAGCCCCCCGGCCCCCCATCCCGACGTGGAAATTAAGAAGCGAAGCGCTATTAGATAAAGCCTTCAATGAACAAATCAGGGAGGGCTCCATACACTACTGGCAAACCAACATTGATAGCGTCAGATACTTGGGCACAGCATGGGAAGCCTACAAGGTGGTAACTAGAGGGGAAATGATAGCCGCGGCCGGAGGGGCCTTGAAATCCGTCACAACCCTGCTAGAGCACGCTGAGACCGAACTCCAAGACCTCGAAGCCACCCCGTCCCCTGATCCCGCCCACCTGCAGAAAATGATTGAACTTAAACAAACATGCCTAACACACTGGGAGACGCTGGGGAGGCTCAGCTATGCCAAATTCACGGAAAGGAACCACGCCCTGGGCGACAAACCCGGGAAACTCCTTGCATGGCTTTATAAACGAGAAACCCCCAGACACCCCATATGCTCCATCTGTAATACAGACGGCTTGACCCTTCACACGCAAGTGGGTATTAACGCAGAGTTTAAGCAATATTACCAAACCCTTTACTCTGATCCAGCCCAGCCCCCAGACCACGCGATCGAAGATGCCCTGGACGCCATCAGGCTCCCTCGCCTGGAGGACCATTTGGCAGATTCCCTCGGAGGCCCCGTCACCCCAGAAGAGGTCGCAGCCACCATTAGGGCACTGCCCTCCGGTAAAACGCCGGGACCGGACGGTCTCCCGGGCGAATTTTATAAGACCTATGAGGACATACTGGCCCCCCTACTGTCCAAAGTATATAACGAGGCGTATGAAACAGGTCACCTCCCCGACTCCATGACCGAAGCTACCATCATCCCCTTACTTAAGCCCGGCAAGGAAAGCTCTGACTGCGGCTCATATCGCCCCTTATCCATGCTGAATGTAGATAATAAGATCCTTACCGCACTACTGGCCAGAAGGCTGCGTACAGCCGTCCCGTACCTTATACACCAAGATCAGACAGGCTACATGCAGGGCCGCTCTATGTCTGAGAACCTGCGAAGGCTGCATCATGTGATACACAGCACAAACGGCTTGCCCGGTAAATATGCAGTTGTGTCCCTAGACGCCTCTAAGGCCTTTGATTCGGTCCGATGGACATGGCTCTATGCCACCCTTGACAAGATGGGGGTCGGAACGGCTTTCTTGAATTGGGTCAAACTCATTTACACTAATCCCACAGCCAGAGTGCGAACCAACAACACCTATTCGGAAAAATGGAGTCTGGCCAGGGGCACCCGGCAAGGGTGTCCCCTATCCCCTTTCCTTTACATCCTGGCGATTGAACCTGTGGCGGCATACCTCAGGCAGGAGTATGGAGACGGGGGGATAGTGGTAAATGGAGTGAACCACCTTGTCTCCATGTATGCGGATGACATGCTCCTCTACCTAAGGGATCCCGAATTTCTTCTCCCCTACATTCTCGAAACCCTAGATGGGTTCCACAGATGCACCGGGATCCAGATTAACCACGGCAAGTCTTGCCTATTCCCCCTGGCTGCACTTAGTGGAACCGAGAAAGAACACCTCCCCCCTCTGGCCCTGAAGTGGGAACCCACCACGTTCAAATATCTGGGCGTCGCGATCCACCGGGACCCCGAGGCCGAACACGCATTAAACACGGGCAGGGCTAGGGAGGGACTGGCTAAATCAATTGACCTATGGTGTAAATTGCCCCTCTCAATGGCTGGCAGGGCGGGACTCCTCAAAATGGTTGCTCTCCCGCGTCTTCTACATTTCTTCACTAACGTCCCCTACAACATCCCCCAACGTTTCTTCAAAGACCTGAACAAACTATGTAGGAAACTCCTATGGCGGGAGGGGAGGCACAGAGTGGCCCTAGACGTAACTCAAAGACCGTACGAGAGGGGAGGCCTGAAGACCCCTAACTTTGAGCTCTACTACATAGCGGCCCAGCTTAAGCACGTGATCCAGTGGATGGCCGATGATGCCACGACGGACACACGCCTATTGCAGCCCCCAGACGCACCTTGGTTGCTTAGGGACCTCCTCTGGATCAGACCAATACCGAAAACGCTGGATGCATACCTCATCCGCCTAGGCACTCGGATCTGGAGTCGGGCCTGCAAATCGGTCGGGTTGACCGACCCCTACTCCCCACAAATCCCCATAGCCGCCATCATGTCCACTAGACCGGAGGACCGGAAGGCGATCCGGAATATGTGGGAACCCTCCGGTGTTGCCACCCTGGGCGATCTGATAGACGACCAGGGCACTCACACATTTTCCGAACTGCACGAGTTGACTGGGGTTCCACTGGGTCAGTTCCTTTTGCATGGGGCGGTGATGGACAGGCTTAGGAAGCGATGGCCGGAAGCGGAATCCCAATGCGCCGGACACGAGTCCATTGAGAATTTGGTGGGTGTTGCAGAGGGGGGACATGAAACCTCTAGGCTTTATGAGATCCTAATTGACAACACCACACATAACGAACTCACATGCAGGGGTAAATGGGAAGCCGAGCTAAACACGCTATTCGGAGACACGGAGTGGGAAACAATAACACATTACCATAAAAAAGTCTCCAGGAATGCCCGATTCCAGCTTATCCAATTTTACATCATCCACAGGGCCTACCTTACCCCTGCTGTCATCTCGAGATTCAATGGTGCCGGCGTAGTTCCGTGCCCCAAGTGCCAAGAACCCGCGGCTTCACTGACCCACATGTTTTGGGCCTGCCCGGATATACAAACCTTCTGGTCGCAAATTCAGACCAGGTTGGCGGAGGAGGACATAACGCTAGACGTGCAATCCCCTAAGGCATGTCTATTGGGCTCATACCCGCGAGGCAAAAAAAACAAACCCCTCAATAGGCTCAAGGACTTGATGTACATCCTCGCAAAAAGGCGCATCGCAATGGCCTGGAAGTGCCCCAGGGCCCCTAGACTTGTGACATGGTGGGAAGACCTCCGTAGGTGGTCTATGGCCGAAACCGGGGCCTGGGAGCTGGCACAGCGACAGCAGAAGACAGGTGACTCGGAAGACCTCTTGCAATGGATAGCCCTCACGACAGCCCTGTTCCGTCCTAAAGAAGTCAGTACCTCAGGTGATGACCCGGACAGCCCGGGCTCACCCTAACACCAATGGCAGACCGCGCAACCCCGGTCCGGGTTCGCATGGGGGGAGGAGGGAATGGGAAGTTATTGTGGATATATAACTGATTGCTATGTGGATGATGCTGTTTGTATAAGTTTTTTTTTTTGAAAAATCAATAAATATATTTAAAAAAAAAAAAATGAATGGAGAGGGGAAACAAGGCGTGTAATGAGGAAGAACGGGTGTAAAAGGAACAGGGTCCACATCACAAAAGCAAATTTACTTCACTGTATCTAACTATTTATTTCATAAATCTAAAACAAAGAGAAATACATCACTTCTCATGACTGTCAAACAAAACACATTTCTTTCATGGTTATAATGTTTTACACAGTCAGCGTTATATACATATTGTTGCCGACACGTTTCAGACCCATAGGATCCATCTTCAGGGCATTCAAATTAAGTCTTTCACAAGAAAGATAGATTATTGCATTCATGCTTTCATCTGCAAACCCATGATAAATCTCTGTCCTCTCACAGAGGACAGAGAACTAAAAATGCTGGCCCCCTAGTGTAAATGCGGCGAGGGAGCGCTGTGGTTAGAGTGCTTGCCATGGCATGAACAACAAACTTTCCAGCTGTCGTTTGATGATCTGGTAAGTGCACGACTCTGTCACCTGAGATTTTTTGTTTTTGTTTAATAATCTTTATTCAGAATCAGCAAGGGAACAACAAAGCATATAAGTTATTGCGCATAATAGTTTCAACAATATGGTTAAAAACAGGCAGCAAAGAGCGGTGCTGTTGAGCAGTCATAGAGAATGGAGTCCTAAAGTAGAGCTCCGGCCCCGGCAGAATCCTTAATGCTATAATATCCTGTTAAAGTTGGAGTTGCAAACACATTTTAGCGTCCAGAGGGATACGATGCTGTGGAGCATGGGCGAATTTGGACCAGATTGGTGTGCTGGAAGAGAGGAACGGGCTGCTCACAGATGCCACTGGCCTGCCGGTGGCCCGCTGCCGAAGCAGACCTCCACGGGAGCGTGTGAGGAGGGCTCCCTGCACCGCGGCCTTGCTGGCCTGCTGGGGAGGAGCCGTGGCGCATGCACCTCCTCCCTCACCCTACCGCATCCTGAAGTTTGTTGAGAGGCCCCGACCAGCGCCGCGGAAGTGTCCACGCCGCAAATATACGGCAGCTATCTGAAGAACACACGACTGCCTCGGGTGGATGTAGATGGAGGTGCAGCTCATGGGCGAGGTGCGGCGGGAGAACGTCTTGCCTCCGTGGCTGCTTCCTATCTTGCAGCTGAGGCTGCCGAGAGTGCTCGCCCCGGCTGCAGCCCCCCCGCCCGTTGACTGGTCACCTCCCCCTGCAACACTTGGAATAGATGTGCACCACGCAGGAGTGCAACAACGCGAACTGTGCTCCCGCCGGAGTGCATCATTGTCCTGATCAGTGGGGGAGGCACATCCTGATCGGGCGACGCCGCTCCGGGGCAATATAAACACAAACTCTCAGGCCGCAGTCATTCATCCTGGGAACCTCCCTGCTCGACTGCTGGTCCTACACCCTGCAGCTCCATAAGCATTGATATAGATGAAAAGGATCATATACACACAGAGACCCTGTATACAACAAGCCCAGAGGGCAATGTAGGGCCATAAGCTCAGGACCAGTTGTATGGACTGAGAGTGACACCCTTGGACTCCTTCACGCATAACCCCAGCCCATTTCCACTGTATTCACGTACAAAACGCACAGCAAGTGGGGGCCACACTAGACCCAACAACCAGACAGGCGCAACTATTTGAAGAACATAGGCCCTGTTGCAGCCCCCCCACCCCCTCTACTGGCAGGGAGCTGCCTGTGGGGGACACAAAAATAAGAATACCCTTGGACCACACGGCCCACACAGCACCACGGGCCGTACCACTGCCATTGTCATCCATTGGCAGCTGCTAGTATATCACTCGTAAGTGTTGGGAAAAGCGCGCCAGGATCCTTTGGTGCCGTTTCACCAGGGAATAAATGCAGAGCCTGAAACCAACCACGCACCATGGATAACTACAATACCCCTCTGGTCATTACTCTCAAGAGACAGTAAAGGATCATAATCCGTACTTATCCAAACAGGCTGGTTAGACATATACAGGCATCTCCGCCCAAAAATCCAGGCGTCAGCTATCGGAATTAGAGACACGAGACGATAACACAGGGGTCAGATCCTCATTAGCCCTAGCAGCACTGCCAACCAACACCTCAAGATCCACGAAGCAGCCGAGGGGACCCGGGACCTGCACATCATAATGACCAAAGGCGCAGAGAAGAATAATGGCCTGATGGATTCATTCATCAGTACCCAGCCTGCGACTTCGCAATCCGTGGCCCAAGTGCAGGGAGAGAGCTCAAACAACATCACTGGGGTGGCACGCAAAGGACATCTGATGCAGGTCATGCAAAGCAGCTTCATGTCCATTAATGTCAAGCTGGATGACATTGTGGCAACGATTGGGTCCCTCAAGTCCAAACTGGAGAAGGAGATGGCTCTTATTAATGAAGCTGAAACCAGAAACGGAGGACACAGTGGGACGACACGACCGTGACATAGCGGAGCTGCGGACAGAGCTTACAAAAATACATGGCAAGTGCGATGCTCTTGAATCACACTCGAGACGAAAGAACATCCGTATCGTGGGAATACCGGAGGCAGCATGCAAGGGACCCATGGAACCGTTAGTTGAAAACATATTGACAACCATGTTTGGAACAGCCAAATCCTCTACACAATTTCTGGTTGAACGCGCCCAACGCACTCTCGCCCCATTGCCCAGACCAGGGGCCCTTCCGTGCACGGTCATAGCACGATTACTCAATTACAGAGACAGGGATGTCATCTTGAAGTTATCCAGAGAAAGAGGGACACTAAGGGCCTCATTCCGAGTATGTCGGTAATCATGGCACTATTAGCGCCATGACTACCTCCAATACCGGTACCAAGTCCGCCCTCGTTCAATGGGGACTTACCGGTCTATCCCAACCTTTGCGGGACTTGTAAGTCCCCATTGAAAAATCCAATCCCCATTCCCATTTGAGCCCCTATAGGGCTCAATGGGAATGGGGAGGGAGCTAATAACGGTACCGCAATTTGCGGTACCGTTATTTGCTCCCTGGTCCCCTAACGGGACCCGTATCTTACGTGTCCCGTTGGGGGACCTCGGAATAGGGCGCAAAGGGATTACCGGCACCAGTGACCTTACCGGTGCCGGTAATCCCTTTGCGCCAGGGTTGGAATGAGGCCCTGAGATTTGAATCCAGTAATATCCATATTTACCCAGACTTTGCAGCCGGTATACAAACCCTTAGGTGGTCCTACGACCCAGTGAAGAAGTTGCTGAGGGCCAGACAAATCCCATATGCCATTATTTTCCTGCGAAGCTGCGCATAAAACATGGAGGCAGGGCGCACTTCTTTGAAAACCCTCCAACGACCAGGGCCTTGAAGCAAAACGCAACGAGGTGGGCAACTAAAACAGAAGTCCCTACAAGAGGTTATACTAACATTATTCGTCTCTGACATCTAAAATTGTTAATCAAACGCTGGGGCACACGGCAAGGGAACCAGCCGTTGTAAGTGATGACTGCTCACAGCGATCTCTGGGAAAGTTCCAAGGGTGTTCATGGGCTACATCATCGCGTTGGGAAGATGGTGAGGGAGGGGGGCGGGGGGCATGGAGGGATTGTGAGGGTGGGTCACGAGCAGGGGAGTTCCAAGCAACCTTAAATTGGGGGGACTTGAAGGGGAAGTTAAAAGCAGGTCAGTGTCAGGAGGATTGTTGAATGTGGAATGTATCATGCGCAAAATGTTTACTCAATACAGAAGCATACAAATTGTAGAGGCCCACAAATGAATGCCGGGTGAAAAGATAGATCTGTTTTCATGGAATATCCGAGGTTTAAATAACCCGATTAAATCCAGAAAGATTACGGCATATCTAGACCGTCATTCTACTAGAATAGTAATGCTGCAAGAAACGCACGCACGTGGACCCATACACGAGGGATTTGCACCCAAATGGGGTCGACAGAGGTTTTAGTTTAGTTAGTTTAGTTTATTTATTTGTACCACGCGCCAAACCCTGAGGTAACTTGGCGCCGGAGACTTAGAGGAGGCTACAGCAAAATATAGACGAACAGGATAATAAGAGTAAGTGGAGTTGACCGGGTTACATGGTGGTCGAGAGGCAGACATAGGAAAAGAGTGCATTAATTAGTATGTCAGACAGAGGTGGAGTTCTTGTTGGCGAGCCAGAACTTCGCTTTTCCTCTGAAGGTCCAGAAAGAAGGTTCTGCTGGGGGATAGGACCGGGAAGCTGGAGCCGCCGGCTTTTTTAGGGAGAATTTGGGGATGGTTAGGCAATGAGAGTACAGCGTTCTGGTTGGTCTGGTTGAGGTGTGTTTGTTGAACTTGTCTGCCAAGCATTTGGGGGCGTCATTAGAGGCATTTGTGGACGATGACGAGAGATCTGAGGGTGATTCTGTAACGAACGGGGAGCCAGTGGGCATCTTGTCTAAAGTTGGAGATGTGAGAGTGCCGCGGGATACTCAGAGCCGCTCTGAGGGCATTATTCTGAAGCACCTGCAGTTTGTTCAGGTTGCGTTCTGAGGTGCCAAGAAAGAGAGTGTTGCAATAGTCAATTTTTGAAAGCACTAGCGCTCTGGCTAGTGTAATGCAACTGGAAGGTGAGAGGAAAGATTTGCAGGCATTGATGAGCTTATTTGTGTAAGCTGTGGAGGAGGCTGTGGCGTTCACCTGTTTTTTGAGCGAGAGTGTGGAATGTAGATAGACCCCTAAAGTTTTAATTTCTTTGGCCACAGTCATTAGGTCACCGTATATGTTGATAGAAGCGTAACGGGGGTCCAGTTTGTTTAGACGTGGTTGGGAGCCGACGAGAAGGAGCTCAGTTTTCTCGTCGTTGAAGCAGAGGCTGTGTTCTGCCATCCAGGCTTGGATCTCCAAGTAGGGGTTGTTGATCCGTAAGGAGTCCTCGTCATAACAGCCTGATAGGGTGATGAGAACCTGGGTATCGTCAGCATAATTTGTATATGTGACACCCAGGTTATCAAGGCGGTCGAACAATAGCTTTGTGAAGATATTGTATAGGGTCGGCGAGACGCACAAACCTTGTGGGACGGCACAGAGGATGTGGATGGGGTGGGCTGAAGCCCCCGGAGAGAAGACCCGGGTGGTTCAGTTGGCTAGGAAGTATTGGACCCAGGCGGTCTCGTGGCTAGAGAAAGCAGCTGAGGCTGTCAGATGTTCCATGAGGATCTGATGGTCGACGAGGTCAAAGGCTGCCAAGAGGTCAAGCAGCAGGAGAATGGCTAGATTGCCCTTATCCTTTGCCTCGTCCATCTGGATTTTTAAGTCCAGGAGGGCTGTCTCTGTTCCGTGCCTTGGTCTGAAGCCAGATTGTCTAAGGCCCAGGAGGATATTCTCTTCCAGGTGCTTCTGGATTTGCAAGTAGGCCACTCTGTCTAAAATCTTTAGGATGTAGGGGACAGTGGTAATTGGCCTGTAATTGGTTGGGTTGTTGGAGTCTAGGTTAGGTTTTTTTAGAAGGGGCATGACCCAGGCCTCCTTGAGGCTGCTGGGGACTGAACTAGTTTTGAAGGAGGCGTTGATTAGGGCTGTTATGAAAGGGGCTAGATCGTTGGTGCCTTGCTGGATGAAGGGGGCTGGGCAGGAGTCCCCTTGGGATCTGGATGGCTTGAGGCCTTTGATGATGCTTTCCACTTCTTTCGTTGACACCGGGGTGAAAGAGAAGGGTGGGCATGTTGGAATTTTAGAGCTGGGTGGTGGTGAAGGGTTTGCTTTTTTGGCTAGGCTGAGCTTTTTCTGTTCAATTCTGGATTGTAGCATGGCGATTTTGTCTGCCAAGGCTTTTTGGATCCTCTCACACCAGTCTGCATCTTTCACGCAGGTTTCTGAGGGTGTGGAGGGGGACTTGACTTCCCTGAGGATGATGAACAGCTCTTTTGTTCTAGATTTGGCATTCTCAATTCTGTTGTCATAAGTCTCTTTTTTGGCCTTGAGGATAGAGGTTTTGTAGGTGGTGGCTGCTATCGTGAATAGTGTTTTGTTGGCCTGGTTGGGAGTTTTTCTCTAGGTGGCTTCTGCTGCTCGTTTGGCGTTCCCGAAAGATTTTAAGCTCAGGGGTGAACGATTTGTTCAAGTGGGCTGCTGGTTTAGCTTTAGTGAGTTTGATAGGGGCGATGATATCTACAGCTGATTCGAGTGTTTTATTATAGAGGTCAGCAAGTTTGTCCACATCTAAGTTGGAGTAGTTTGCGGGCGCAAGGATGTTGTGGATTAGGGGGCGAAGGCTCTGCAGGGTGATGTTGCGGTTATTCCTGGTGAAGGTTTGCGGGACAGTAGCTGGAGGGGTGTTCGGTTGCGTCTTCCCTTGGATGGAGATGGTGTGGTGGTCTGACCATGCAGTTGGTTAATTTTTAAGGATGGAGGTGGAACAGTTGTGATCCGCCAGCCAGTCCAAGGTTCTGCCTTTGTTATGTGTTGGGGCTGTGATCCTGTGCTTGAACCCTAGTTGCGAAATAGTGTTTTGCAGGGAGAGCGCATTGGCGTCATTTGGATCGCCGAGGCCCAGGATGAAGTCCCCTAGTAGGATGACTTGAGATCCTGTTTTGGTATTAATGGTCAGGAGGCCGGATATCTCTTCCTCAAATGAGGAGATGAGGCCCGGAGGTCTCTATATGAGGTGCATAAGGATGGTTTGTGTAGCGGAGAGTTGGAACTTAACAGACAGGAGTTCAGTGGACCGGAAGCTGGACAGAGGGGTCAATCTAAGGCCAAGGGTTGTTTTGGCGATAAAAGCTACTCCCCCTCCTTTACCTGAGTCCCTGTCGTTCCTTAGTATTGAGTAGCCCTCTGGGATGACGAGGGATAGTGCTGGGCCTGATGCTTGATGCAGCCAGGTTTCAGTAATAGCCAGGAAATGCAGGTTGTTAGCGGATATGAGGTCTGCAATGTCCAGCGCATGGGCGACCAGTGAATGGGCATTGATGAGAGCCCCTTTGATCAAAGGGTGTTCAATTATGCTGATGGGGGCTTTTTTGGTGTTGACCAAGATTTGCAAAGAGCTGGCTTGAACTTGGTTATGATGAGAATGGGGGGGGGTTGATGGGAGACCTGGGGGGTAAGAACCGGGTGCGGAGTCTTAGGTTTCTGTCCTTCACTGGGCATGGGTTCCAGGGTGTGGGAGGAGCAGCAAAACGGCAGATCCATTCTAATGGACTGATGGAGCAGTTTGGCTGGTTTATTTGTTTAGTATCGACATACCCCATAGTTCTGGTGTATGTGAGACGTTGAGGTAGGGGTGATTGAGGTAGTGGATTCGTAGGGGGGAGGGTTGTTGTGTTGTTGGGGTGGAGTAGGTAAAAAGTTGCCATCAAGGTAAGAGTGGTTATGTAAAGGTTTGCCATGAACAGGCTAGTTCAAAGTAGGCACAGTGGGCTGCAACAGGGCTACACAGGCTAGGTCAAAAATAGGCACAGTGGGCTGGTACTGTCAGACACAATGGGCAAATTAATGGAAGATACAGTGTGCTAATACAGTGGAGGCATTGGGGTCTGGCACAGACATAGTATGAGACGTGTTTGTGCGTGCCCAGGGAGCAGTACATAATATACATGCATAAAGTCATAAAGGTGATGGGGAGGACCATCAAACATAATAGGAGTGAGGGAGTATATACTAAATATCAGTAGGGGGAGTCGCAGCAATCACTGGGCACAGAGTGGCAGGCGCAGTTGCTGGGCAGTGCGATAGGCCCCGGGCACATTCAGTAGGCTAGTCCCAAAAAGCATAGTCACCAATGTGAGGTAGGCTAGTCCCATAAGACAAATCCAATAGGGTGCAGTAGGCTAATTCAATAAGGCATGAAACAGCAGTGCGTGGTAAGATGGTTGCATGGAGGCATTCAGAAGTAGGCATTCAAGTCTGTGCACTATAGCGCGATAGTCGTATTCAGAGGGGAAATGCTGTAAACGTTGGGTAAAGTTTGTCACCTCATGGATCACACAGGCAGTAGAGGCAGAGCAATGGAGCTTTTACACAACATACTCCTCGCAGGCCTGGGGGGTACTCATTCTAAGTATTTATAACAAGGAGATAAGGCAAAAATATGACTGATTAGTCTAGACCTCAGGCAACCCTACATAAAACTCCCTGATGTTCCGGCATATACAGGCTGGAAAAAATAGACTGTATGCTAATAAAGTATAAAAAATATATGTCAATTTATTACCAATCATAACACTATCAAATTTAAAACATAAATAGACCCACAAATATCACACACAGTGGAATGGATATGACAAATCACCTAATACTTAGACCTGTCGTCTAAAAACACACTAACTAACGTGATTAGACGAACACATAAGACACAAAGCTAAAGCAATAGACATTCTACATGTGTTGAATGCAATGCTATTTGGTTCATTTTGCCTATTGCTACTTTATGCTTCAGTATTTTCCTGAAGCATATTGGCTTATATTTAGTATATATAGACCCTACCCTCATCATCTCCCCCCTACCTCTTTCTATTTTAGATTACATCCATTTATGGTGATGTGAAAATTGACCCATTGTGCACAGTGTTGAAGCAGTCTACAACATATTTTACAGAAGTCTTCCCCTGAAGAATGTTCAACCGCTGAGTTGTTGATGAACAGAAACATGTCGGGAATCTTTTTTACAACACATGTAGAATGTCTATTGCTTTAGCTTTGTGTCTTATGTGTTCGTGTAATCACGTTAGTTAGTGTGTTTTTAGACGACAGGTCTAAGTATTAGGTGATTTGTCATATCCATTCCACTGTGTGTGATATTTGTGGGTCTATTTATGTTTTAAATTTGATTGTGTTATGATTGGTAATAAATTGACATATATTTTTTATACTTTATTAGCATACAGTCTATTTTTTCCAGCCTGTATATGCCGGAACATCAGGGAGTTTATGTAGGGTTGCCTGAGGTCTAGACTAATCAGTCATATTTTTGCCTTATCTCCTTGTTATAAATACTTTATTTCCCCTACTGGTGGAGATAGGTTTTGTGTTAAGTAGGGGTATCTTTGACCTATTTATAACACAGGGTACTCATTCTAATAGACCACTCTTTAAGCTTTCAACAGGAAGCGATAATAACAGACCCAAAGGGACATTACATCATTATAATGGGGGTACTGGAAGGCGAAAAAGTCATATTAGTAAACACATATGGACCAAACAGAGATGACCCCGGATTCTATGGGCAGATTATAGGGAGACTAAAAGAGATGTCAGAAGGCCCCATCATAAGGGGGGGGGGGACTACTTCAACACAATCCTAGATTTACATAAAGACCGGACAACTATCACACAATGTGCCCCTACAGCTGCGGCCAAAATGATTAAACAAGCGATGAAACAATTAGGCTTGATAGATGTGTGGAAGGAGGAACACCCTAGGTCGACTGAACATACATACTATTCAACAGTTCAAGATGCTGCTTCATGGATCGACTATTGGCTACTCTCGTCTACATGGGCTTCGTGCCTACGCTTGAGCAAAATCCTATCCCGTACCCTATCAGACCACTCCCCGGTGGTGATATCGCTAGAGTTTATCGATCCACCTCGCCCCCACCCACTCTGGACTATGTCGCGAAACATCCTGCTAGACAACATGTTAGTGGAGAGCCAGCACGAAAAAATAGAAGGGTTTTTTGAGGTTAATGACAACTCGGTCTCCAGTTATGCCACAGTATGGGAAACCTTTAAGGCCTGGCTGCGCGGTATGCTTATTTCAACCACGTCTGGAACACTCAAGGCCATTAGTCGGAATAAGCAGAGACCGAACAGGAACTACGCAGACTAGAGAACGATTACAGCGCAAATGCTAATGAGACACAGCTAGGGGTAATTAAGGATAATTTGTCGAAGTTCCGGGAATTGGCTGATTGCTAGGTACAATACATGACAAAGCTCACTCAGGCCCGGAGCTATGGCAAAGAGGACCGACCGGGAAGATACTTAGCTAGTATAATCAGAGGGGAGAGAGGGGTGAAGCCCATCACTGGAATCGAAGGGGTAGGGGAGAGTTTTGCACATCCAACGCTGCAATAAATGAAGAATGTATGCGATATTATAAAACGCTGTATGCAAACGCAGACATTTGCACTGAAGAAGAGGTTGACCTCTATTTAGATGGTAATGCACTGCCGACTTTCCCTGGGCGAAAGCTGAAGCATTAGACGCCCCGATCTCCTCCGATGAGATTTCGGAAGCCATAATGTCACTCTCGTCTGGCAAAGCACTCGGACCCGACAGTCTGGGCATAGAGCTATATAAGACTTACTACAGCGTATTAGCACCATGCTTCCTCAGGGTATGGGAGGAGTCTCTGAGAGCGGGGCAATTCCCACCCACGCTTACCAAGGCCGTAATATCAGTTCTCCCTAAACCTGGTAGACCACCGGGCGAGGTAGCTTCATATCGCCCATTATCTCGAATCAACATCGATGCCAAGATCTTTGCACAAGTACTTGCAAACAGACTATTACAGACTATTACCACACATGACCTATTTAGTGCACCCAGACCAATCAGAATGTATTCCCACGAGATCAATGGCCCTCGTTAGCACAAATAAACCCACAGGCCCAGGCAGTGGCCGCATCATTAGATGCCGAAAAGGCCTTTGATTCAGTAACATGGATATACTTATTTCGGGTGCTCAAACACTTCAGGCTGGGCCAACACTTCATCGGATACGTGAGACTGTTATATACAAACCAGATGCCATAATGTCCCAGGTGTTCCTATTAGCCTGGGGTACGTGCCAGGGCTGCCCCTGTTCGCCACTATTGTTTGCGCTAACGA
This sequence comes from Ambystoma mexicanum, assembly GCF_040938575.1. Taxonomy (NCBI): domain Eukaryota; kingdom Metazoa; phylum Chordata; class Amphibia; order Caudata; family Ambystomatidae; genus Ambystoma; species Ambystoma mexicanum. The sequence continues at coordinate 421,500 of NC_090932.1, forward strand.
TAGAGCCTCCATCGCGACTAATCACAGATAAACACGCGCACAGGGAATACACATAGCTGGACCCCCACAAATCCTATCACTATATGTAGATGATAATTTACTGTACATACTAAATCCAGAGCAAAGCCTAGGCCCAATCATAGAGGAGGTTGCCAGATTCACAAGCCACTCAGGGTATAAGATTAACACTTCTAAGTCTGAGCTATTCCCTCTGACGGATGTAACTGTGCCGCCAAGGGATCACAGAGGGTTCCAATGGGCACCAAACTCCTTTAAATGGAATCGTACAAAAATGTCGACCTGGGAACTGCGACGGCCGAAAATGCCGACTTTTCTTTTCTTTTTAACCCCTCCCTTACACCATATATATATATATATATATATATGTGGCGGGGTTTAGAGTATGATATTAACATGGGGGGGGGGCTGCAGGGGTCTCCCCCGCATATATATGTGGTGTAAATGGTTAAAAAAAGAAAAAGTCGGCCTTTTCGGCCGTCGCAGTGATCACATAGATCCCTTTAAATACCTGGGCATCAAAGTGTCACGGACACAACGAACCCTGAAGATAATCCCGAAACATACTTGAATGGCCTAACAGTCAAACTGGCATTGTGGGCCAAATTTCCGATGTCCCTTTATGGCAGAATATCCCTGTTGAAAATGGTGGTCGCTCCCAAAACTCCTATATTATTATGTTGCAATTCCAATCTTGCCAGGGAGATCTTTTTTTTGCAAAGCACTGATCGTTGGCGGTGCAGTTTGTCTGGGGAGGGAGTGCATCCTGTATGAGCTGGGAGGGACTGACTGAATCATATGAGAGGGGGCGTGCTGGCGGCACTGAATTTTGAACTATATTACTTAGTGGCTCAGGCACAATACGCAGGACACTGGTACGCGACTACCCCAGGCCGTTACACCTAAGCCTTGAAAAATACAGCATAGCCCTGACAGATCTGAAATCAGTAATACTTGAGGACAAAAATATGGATACCTGCACATTTCACCCGGTGCGTACAACAGTCAATGCATGGGCCCAACTATTTGGGCAGCTGGCTACAACGATACCATATAGCAAAAAGATTGGGATCTGGTGCTGCCCTGGGGTCCCCCCTAAATATGACCCCGACATACAGACAGCCTGGGACCCTGAGAGGATGATGACACTGGGAGGCCTATTTCTCAAGAGGAGGTTAGTTACGCAGGAGGAATTCACTGCAAAACTGGGCAATAACCCTGTCAAATTGTTACAGTACTGCCGCATGAGAGCAGCGGCACGTAGTAAAGGGCCATCGTTTCCCCTGGAATCCGAAGCATGTGAGTGCATGGAGGTGGTGATACAGGAGAACCCACAGCAGGGACTGGTGTCAAAACTATACAAAGGGGTACAGTCAGCCCAGCCATTGAAAAATACGTTGAAAGCTAAATGAGAAAAAGCCCTAGCCACTGACATTGACAATACTAAATGGCATAGATACTGTTTATTGACAAGAGAAGTGGCACTTAACGCACGCCTGCGTCAGATTCAATTCAAGGTATTAAACCAATTGCAGCATACTCCGGCCAGGGTAGCCCGATTTTTCCCAGATGGTGACGATAGGTGCATGAAATGTGGCAGCGGGGGCGCCGACTCAATTCATATGTTCTGGTCCTGCCTGAAAATACTTAAATTCTGGCAAGAGATAGCAGGAATGATGTACCAGATTACTAGAATACCCCCAATTCTGCCCCCCCCCCTCAAATACTTGCTGGGAGATATTGGTAAAGCCTCAGCCAAAATACGCAAACTGTTTAATGTAAGCTGTATAGTAGCGGAAAAATGTATTTTGTTGAAATGGAAATCCAGGATAGCACCATCAGCAACAGAATGGCTCAAGGAGCTTATATATGTTAACGAGAGGCAGGAGGGCTTCATTGGTACGATCAATACAACCAATAGACCCATGAATATATGGGGCCCCCTGCATGCATACTTGGACAAGGCACAGTCTAGTAATATATAGATACACCTGTTTGCTTATATGCCCATTTAAGATCAATGTATGTATTGAACTATTGCGATACTTATAGATATATGTACTGCATCCAATCTGACTACCTGAATAAATAAAGTTGTTAAAAAAAAAATAGGCAGCAAAATGAGGTCAAACTAACATACCGCTAATAAAAATTAAGTTAGACTAGTGCCTAAGAACAAGAGTATTTGGAAATACAAAATCAATCTGTAGAGAAAATAAAATGAGCGTTCACTGATATATGACTAGTGTAGCGAGAAGAAAATAATTGATCATAGGACTCACTGGGGGACAAACAAGAGACAGACAGGACACAATAAGAAGGGGGTAGGGAAGGAGGGCACATTGATTAATATGGATACATGCAACAAATGCTAAACATTGGTTGAAATTGGTGAACATTAGACTAGGAGAAGTTAATTCATGAGCGGTCATTCTATAAAAATCAAAGTAGTTGATAAACAGATCCCATTTAATAATGTACTTGGGTACAGTATCAAGGTAGGCGGCCATGCAATGTTCAATTCTGTGTAAATAGCAAATATTGTTCCACCAACCTTTAAAAGACATTTTTGAAAATGCTTCTTGTTTGCAGTGATAAGCTTGATGGCAGTGGCAATAAATATACATCACAACGGATGGGTAACCCCTGAACCATGGAACTGGGGAACAACAATGTAACACAAAAAAACCCCCCAATGGAATAAAGTGCTAAATGCATTTTTGCATTTAGCACTTTATTCCATTGTTAACAATTTGGCACTTAGCACTTGGTTGCATTTGGCACTTTTTTCTATTGTCAACCATTCATTTTTTCTACAGCATCTCCACTATTCGAATGAAATTTGAAAATGAGACAGTGATGCTTTACCTTGAGTAATACGAGGTTATGAATTGTGGTAATCAAATTGCGATTGAATGTTTTAAGGCATTAGATTTGACAAGTATTTTATATTAAAATTAATTCATCTATTTTATTGTTGTTTTGATGTTTGTATATTATGCAATTTTATAATGGTAATAAACTAAAAAAAGAAAATGTGAATTTATCATGATTGGGCTCCCTTCACTTCTTCGCCTCTATTTCCATTATTGGGTACTCAAATTAATATAGTACTCTTCCATGTGAACTTTTTTCCCCCTTGGGGTTTTTTTTTGTGTTACATAGTGGCAATAAATATGTCAGATAATATGGAGGATGGGAGTGATCCACCTTGTGGGATAGCCCATACTACCAAGGAAAACATTAGCAAAAGTAAGAGGGATGTCAACTTTAAAAATAGCTTTCAAGAATTTCCAAATTTCCTGCCACATCTTAAAAACATAAGGACAGTCATAAAACATGTGCTTATAAGTACCAGGGGTATCCCCACACGACCAACAGTTCCCACCACATTCCCTTTTAGATTTTGTCAATTTTTGAGGGGTAATAAAGGCTCTGTTCATAAAAAAGAGAATATTTTGTGTAACATTGGCGGAGGTGGAGATGCACCTGATCCTAGCCCATAATTCAACCAATGTATTGTCAAAGATTTGATTACAATCTGTCTCCCATTGGGATTGAACCAGCCACCTAATAGTAGCAGAGTCAACATTAGCAAGCAATTTGTACAATTTGGCAGCTCCGACATCTGAGGCCATAGTCAATAGTTGTAACCTGGAGGTATCAGGTGTGAGAAAGTTGCTTGAGTGTGTTGGAAGGCTGTCAACTTATTGTAAAAGGTGAAATCTGAAACTGGTAAGGAGAAGGAACGTCTGAGATCTTGAAATTATGTAACAGTGTGTTTTGTACAATTTGATAAATGAATCTGATACCCTTGATAAGCCACTACTTATGATACAATGCTCTGTTGTTGATAGTGATGGACATGTTGTGCCACAAATATGGTGATAGTTCACGGGACGGGGATTTCATTGCTGGGAAAAGGAAGATTCTTAGGGTAGATCTTGAGGCTTTCATAGCTTTGTAGCTCCAGAGTGGCCGAAAATATAGAACATGACGATTTCACCGGGGAAAACAAATGGTTTCTCAAGTCTGCACCAGGAAGGGATTTCACCAGCATCAGGTGGAACATAAGAGTATCGAGGCGTCCCCACCAGTATAGATATAAAGGAGACCAGACAGAGGATAATTGCTCAAGTCTATTGAGTAAGAAATCAATATTCAATTTAAGAGTGCAACTAACTGAGGAAGCAAACCGTAAGCCTAAGTAATTGAAAGAGTTGTTGCACCATTTAAAACGGAAGACATCCAGTTCCTGCTTGAGGCAGAATGAATTGAGAAGTAATAACTCTGATTCATCTCCAATAAGCTTGTACCCAGATACTGAAGAAAATGTGTGTAACTTGGCCAACAAATGGGGCAAGTATTGTTTAGGGTTTTTCAAAAGAATGTGAAGATCATCAGCACAGGAAGCTATCTTGGTTTCATGGATGTCTTGACAGATACAAGGGATGTTTTTTATCAGCTCTAATATGTTCTAAAAGGGGTTCAAGGGATAATACATATAAAATGGGAGGTAGGGCGCACCCTTGCCTAGCGTCTCTTTGTAAATGGAAAAAAAGAGGAATGACAACGAATGCAAATGGAGGATTTCAGATCAGAATATAGAAGTTTGACTAAAGATATAAAGCCCTCCCCACACCCATGCCAACGTAGGGACTGGAACACATATTCCCAATTAACCCGGTCAAAGGCTTTCTCAGCGTCTAAAGCAATAGCGGCATAACCCAATTTGTCATTTTTGCACTTAGAGATAATATGCATGGCATCAAAAAGAAGCCTTGTATTGGCCGAGATGTTCCTGCCTTTGACATAGCCCACTTGGTCAGGTTTGATCAAACTGGGAAGGTAAGATTCAATTCTGTTGGCAATTAGTTTGGCAAAGATCTTACTTTCTACGTTGATAAGAGAAATAGGTCTATAGTTTTTAGGGAGATCAGGATCTTTATCTGCATTCGGAAATAGGATGAGGAGTGCCTCAGAGAAGGTTCCAGACGACGAGCCCTTGGAGATAAAAGAGGAGAATAGGGTTTTAGGTCTAGGGGTTAAGGAGCTTGAAAATTGGATTAAAAACTCTGTGGAAAGACCATCAGAACCAGGAGCATTGCCCCTTCCGAACCCCTCGATGGCTTGGTTGATTTTCTGCACAGTTAGGTCTCTTTCTAGGCAGCTAAGATCTCTAATGAGGGATAAGAACTTCTACTGATTTTCTGAAAGAAAACTTTAAGATTAGTCTCTGGTCCCGATGTTTCTGGGGAATACAAATCAGTAAAGAAATTCTTGAAAATTTCAATAATACCGGTAGGATCTGTAATGATAGAGCCGGAAGAGTCTTTAATTTGGGAGGTAAGAGTTTTTTCTTTTCTGGCTTTGCGATAAGAAGCAAGAGCTTTGCCAGCTTTGCTGGAGGCTTGGTATATTTTGGATTGATATTTTAAGATCGCTCTTGAGGCTTGTTCAGTGAGTTTTCTTGGCCAGCTTTGTTGGAGGCTTGGTATATTTTGGATTTATATTTTAAGATCGCTCCTGAGGCTTGTTCAGTGAGTTTTCTATTAATCTGAAAACGTAGGGACAGGACAGTGCGAAGGTCTACACTTGAAGAGGAGCGATAATTTTGTTTTTCAGCATTGGTGAGTCAGAGATATAAGGCGTCAAGGTCTTTCTTACATCGCTTCCTTTTCATGCTAGAATAGGCAATTATAGGAACTCTTAAGGCAGCTTTAAAAGCATCCCAATCAGTGGATACCGAGGTATCTTCATCTACGTTTTCCGCAAAGAACTGTTGTTGGAAGGACAGAGATGACTGAATAAATTGTTGGTCCTGAAGTGGACTATTGTTGAATTTCCATTTGGAAGATGGTTTCTTGATATTGGAGAGATCGAAGGAGGTAATGACAGGTGCATGGTCACAAATAACAATACTGGTCAGGGGGCGTGGCTGCGCAGCCATGGAATAGGATGTGAGCTCCGTGGGCTCCGTGATCCGGCGAGTCATACGACGAAGAAAGGGAATAGTTTCTTACCTGTAACTCCATTTCTCCAGCATTGGCATCTTTCATGGATTCACATGCTTAGAATATTCCCCGTCGTCAGACAGGGAACCCTCGGTACACATATATAGCCGTTTCCTATAGGAAAAACTTCTGACACTTGTGTGTCCTATCTACGTTCTTTTGGGGCCGTCCACGCATATCCCGTAGGACGTAGCGCTATAAAAGCCCCGCCTCCGCGGCTCCTCTCAGATTTCGGCCTCTCCAAAGTAGAAAGGAGAACCTGCCTATGCATATACATTGCACATTGTATTCTGGGGAGGCTGGCGGGCGCATGTGAATCCATGAAAGATACCAATGCTGGAGAAATGGAGTTACAGGTAAGAAACTATTCCCTTCTCCAGCATTGGATCTTTCATGGATTCACATGCTTAGAATAGATTGTATAGCAGTATCCTGAAAGGCGGAGGGGAGAATGCAATGAAACATATAACCGCAAATAAAAAATACCTAATTACATAGGCACATATGCAACATACTTTTCAATATATACATACTCATGTACATATATACCTTCATAATCAGAACATACACTTTAAAGTCAGTAGAGACAAGGCAAAAAAACCCTGCACAGTTTTGGGCTTACCTCATTGAAACAGATGGCGCAGCACTGCCCTTCCCATCTGTACTTCATCCGCATGCTGCCTCTCCAGGCAGTAATGGCGTGTGAACGTGTGGGGGACTGACTATGCCGCCGCTTGGCAGATGTCTGTCAGAGGAATTCCTGCCCACAGCGCCGTCGAAGAGGATGTCGATCTTGTAGAATGGGCTCTAGGATGCCCTTGCAGGGGTCTCCCGGCCTTGGAGTGGCAAAAAGCAATCGCCGACGAGACCCATCAAGCCAGTGCTTGTTTAGAAATCGCCTTTCCTCTCGTCGGCGGACCATACGCGATGAACAGTTGTCTGGTAGCTCTGAGTTCTTGTGTTCTTTGCAAATAAAATTTCAACACCCTTTTTACATCTAGAGTATGAAGAGCCTTTTCCGCCGTCGACGACGGGGTCGCAAAGAAAGTAGGGAGGACAATGGACGAGTGTTTGTGATAGACCGTAGGGACGAAAGTAGGATTAGTCGATAACACCACTTTGTCCTTAAAAAATCTCATGTATGGAGGGTCTATGACCAATGCCTGTAGCTCCGAGACTCTCCTAGCCGATGTAATGGCAATTAGAAAAGCCAGCTTCCATGATAGGAACTGCATTGATGAGGTAGACATTGGCTCGAAAGGTGGCTTCATCAAACCTGCCAACACCACATTTAGACTCCATGTTGGTGGAAACCGTTTCGTTGGGGGAAAGATTCAGAATAGACCCCTCATGAAATGTTTTACCAGCCTGTCGCTGAATAACGGAGACGACTGCCTCCTCCTCGTGAACCTTGAGATGGCTGCCAGGTGCACCTTTACGGACGACGAAGATAACCCACTCTCCGCCAGGTGAAGAAGATACGGTAAAACTTGCTCTGGAGTCACTTCCAACGGACGTATTTCCTGTTGTATTTTTACACCACGAGGAGAACCTTCGCCACTTTTGGCAATTCGAAGAAACTTTCAAGGTGCCAAATTCCGAAAAGTCAGGAGCCAGGCCGTCAGGTTGAGACTGTCCGGATTGTGATGCCACACCGTTCCCTTGTCCCTGGACAGGAGATTCGGGACCTTCTGGAATGTGTAGGGGAGGGAAGGTCCAAAAGACCCCCCCTTGCCTACATCCCTCCCCAGGTGAGGGCCATGACTCACTGGGCGTTCCCCCATACCGCCAGGGCCCAGGCGGCGGGGGGCTCACCTGCTGAAGACATTGCCCACACGTTGAATTTAGAAAGGCCTCAGAAACGATTTTTGTCTAACAAAGATGGTGTGAGCTCAGCGCACTGCAGCGCGGCCCCCACCCTTGAAGAGTTTCAATTATCCCAGTTGCCGCAACACCCTGGCAGATCCGCTGTGAGCCTGTTCCCACGAACAAGGCGGACATGAGCTAGCGTACGATACTAACACTGTAACATTTCACCCCTCCACAGTGTATCACTGCTCCCAGCTTGACCCGGCCTGCAGGCCTGGGTGATGAGAGAAAACTGTAAAATAATCATTGGGTGACTGAAAGTCCCCAAATATTAATGCCAAGACCACTTGCAAAAATGTGCACCTCTCCACAAATCCTCTGCTATTACGAAAACCTGCAAACTGCATAACCATGATAGAATACATACCTCTATGATATTAGCAATATGAGAGCCCACACCACTGCAGTTGGGTGCAAACAATGAGAGCGTTTAAGGGTTATTTGTTATGTGTATCACTAAAAAACCGACCCTTCGTGGTCCTGTGCCATAACCAGACTAATGCTGCTAGAGTACAAGAGAAGATGAATGTAACTATACAGAGGGCTCATGTGAAGAACGTGCGAGAATGCACTTGTTATGTGTGTACGTTTAAGCCCCTTATGTGCCACTACCGTCACGTACAGTGGCGAGTCATTTTCTATGTGCTCCACCAACCTTTCTGCTACCTCACCTACTGTAAATGTATATGCACATAACTAAATGCTGTAGTTATTAAAACATAGTGCACAAATAAGGTGCTCAGACTGGTTATATTCGAGACACATGTAGTAAAATCGAAATTGATGTTATCAAGTGATTCAAATAAGTATTATAGAATGTTCAAATGTTTGTCGGCAACACACGAGGAAGATACCTTTGTGACTATGTGCAAGGTCATTCCCCCTCCCACCCTGCGAAGACTGCCCAGCAAGAAAGCAGAGGCCCGCGCCGCACTCCTCCACCTCCCCCGACCAGACTGGAGCCGCTTCACAGATTTGTAGCCCCTCTGCAGCTCCCAAGGCCACTGCCCGCCACCTGCATTATTTACAACACGGCAGTAAACCTCTGCCTGAATACACAGATCCACCAGCGCCCCCTCGTAAACCCCACAGCCCACCGGATCATCTTAAGGCTTATGACTCTGTGTAATCAAGACACCCAACACTGTGGCAATATACAGCGGCCCATTCATAATAACTTCTAACAAGACAGAAAGACATGTACCGCACGTCCCATGCCCTCAGACCCAGCCCCTCGACCTATGGTACCGGTCAACAGGACACTGGTAATCGTGCCCTGACAAATGACTATCAAACCCCTCACAAGGTGCATTCCTCCTGTGTTGCATTAACCTGTAGAATAACCTATTGAAAGATTTACTAAAGAGAATAATATTGCAATGACTGAATGACTGCGGTGTGCATGGCCTAGGGCAAATAAGTCAGGAAAGGCATTCATCTCTGACACAGGCCACATTGGCACAACAACACTGCCCGGATGAACTCAAGCCGACCTGCCAGGCCCAGCCCAACCCACGAGGCTGACCAGTGACGTCTTCCAGCCAAGGCCAACCACACCACAGCAGCACCTATAGTTAGTCGTCGCCACCCAATCCCATTGAACTTGTGCCCCCTATAGTATGTAGGTTCTGATGACGTTTTTTGTAAATATATACGATTGTCTTTGTTATTGTCAGACAGAGCGCTCTCGGAGTTTGCAGAGTTCTTTGCATGCCCTATTCTGATTGATAAACTCCCACTTAAGCTCACCCGCACTCTGTCTTGGCTTTATTCCCAATTTGGGAGAGTCCATCATTTTCTCTCATTGCGGGGAGGATCGTGCTGGTTGGGGACGCTTGCTTTCAGTGGTGACCCCGATAGCGTGATTTTTATTATTTCTTCCTAACCTATCATCACCGTCCCCTTTTGGCACGAGAATCTCCGGTCGAAAAGGGATACGCACGGTGCGCCGGTTCCGGGAGGCTGCCCGCCAACGGCGACCGGTACACTAAGAAGTGCGCACTCAACAGAGAGAGGGTACGGGATCCCGGTTGAAAAATCCCCTTTGAGTACCGCGAGCCGGGGCTGACTGTTGAGCGGACGGCAACACTGCCTGGACGGACCCAGTTTCGGAGACTATCGGTTCAAGACGGGCACGTGAGTACTGAGTGCGAGCGATCATAAAGGGAGTGGGAGAGGAAATTTAGGACAGGGGACGAAGACGGGTAGAAAGGGGGGAGCACGTGGGTCTACTAAGGACCATTTTAAACTTTCTTTGCTTTTTCTTTGCATATGGCCATTAGGATCAAGAGGTGAATAAGAGATAGAAGTGACGGGAACCTAGCTCCGCGAGGGGGTAGAAGGCGGCGCCGCATAGTGCTATCTTGACTAGTGCTGGGAATATATGAAGAAGTGGAAAATGAGATAAAAGTGTCTGGCAAAGGGGGACGCGGAGAATATATTAGTGATTGCTATTCTTTCTATTCTTTTCTTTAGGGTTGGGGAAAAAATAAGAGCAAGAACAGTGCAAAACTACAAAGACAGAGCAAGAGACAGAGAGAGTTCTATTGTAAAAGAAAAGATTAAACTTAGATACGCATATACGCGTATACATATAACTGAATAAGACGGATAGGGACAGCCGGCCAGGGAGGAAAGGGAGGGTAAATTGAATTTTGAATAGCGTATTACATAGAGGAGTGTGCACATCGTATGTGTTGGGAGGTGTTTTTGTGTTGTGGGTGTGTAAATGTATAGCCATTGAATGGTCATGGTAAGTGTGGCCGGATAGGACTTCATGAAGACAAAGATAGTATGGTGAGGTGAGTGTGCACCTTTTTGATTTCGGAGTCAACATTGTCGAGATCACAGACGGTTTGCTCTTGTATGTGCCCCCCCCAAAAGAGAAGAAAATACAAGAGAGTGTAAAGTCACTTTTTATGGTATACAGATAGGGGGGGTAGAACATAAAGGTGTTCGTTATTAACTGAGAAATAGAAGACACATACTCATATGGTAATACGTTCTACAGTGCCATTTTTGGGGACACGCACAGATACACAAATTCTAGGAGGGCACAGAGCATGGGGGCAGAAACACCCTTATCACATATTTGCAAGAACCTACCGGGGTACGCGGAGCGAATTAAGAAATATCATGACCAATGGATAACAGAGCTAAAGGGAGAGGGATTACCACAGATATGGCCCGAGGGGGGGTCATTTGACAAAAGCGTCCTGGATATGGTAGCCACGTGCATTTGTTTGAAATATAAGGGGAAACAATTGCATAATAGGAGGGAAATATTAGACCTCTGGAGGTTATTTGAAGAAATACCACCGCCCAAAGCTCCAGCATTAAACCCTGACCTACCATCCACCACTGACAATCCACTAATGATACCGAGAGATGGTACGGAACTGCCAAATGTAGAGCCACCAACAGAGGTAATAAGTTTGTACCCGATATTAAATAAGCCTGTGCCCGCAGAAGGGTACAGCGACCCCACTTAGGTGCCTCCCTCGACTGCTACTACACCCCAACGACCAACGGCGCCCCCGCCATACGAGAGTACAAGGGAGCGAGCCCAAGCAAGCACACACAGAGTGGATATAGAAAAACTAACAGATGATCTAGAGTCAAGGCTCTCAATAGCCAAAGATGAGCTCTCGAGAATAAAAGACATGTGCGAACGAACAGCACTTAATACAGCAAGATCAGGGCGCACGTCTAGAGCGCTGAGTGAGAGTAGAACAGTTGAAGACGGGTGGAAGAAAGGTGAAATACTGTTTAGGATTGAGGAAGAACCGACACGAATAATAGAAGTAGGAACACAAGAGGGATGTATTGGTGATGAAGAAAGGCCTACAGGGAACAGAGAAGAACTACTTTGTGATATAAGGGGCGATCTGGAAGAGAGCGACAGGTTGAGTATGGCAATCGGAGGGGAAAGTGAAGGGTTAGAGGGTGCATGTTCAATGGGAACACTGGACGATGAGTGGACAGGACGTTTGAGAAATAGGGTGGGGAAAATGGCGTCACTGGGATCATCAGCAGCAAAACTAGGTACAGATGCCACGACAAAAGGGAGGTTACAACTCCCATTAATACATAGGGGAGGAGGGAGGCCAAATTATATCCCATGGGCCCAGATGGATAAGGCAAATTTATTAAAGCTATTGCCCCCGTTATCGGGAGGGGCAAGTAAGTGGATATATGCCTTTGAGAAACACACTGCCGGGGTACCCCTAGCAATAGGTGATGTGAAGAGCTTGCTTGTATCAGCAGTAGGGGATCAGGCCAACAGAGTATGGGTAAAAGCTGGTTTCCCGGGAGTAACATTGGACTGCGACTGCCATGATGGGGCATCTTTTAACACAGTACGTGCGAGGGTGTGGGATGCTTTGCGAGAAACGTTCCCAGACACACCAGACTTACAGTCAGTAATGCAATGTACAATGAATGACGAGGAAGATGCTATGGATTACATTTTCCGGGTTCAAGAGATGTGGAGAGCAGAAACGGGCACGCCCTGGTATCAATCAACATCACTATTTTACTTCATTATTAAAAGAGGGCTCCCAAAAGAGGTGCAAAAGGCGCTCGATAAGATAGCAGGCATTGAAGCGAAGGGGTGGCCGGAGATCCAGAGCATAATAGTGCACCATTGTAAGCGAATAAAAGAAAGGGAGAAGGAGGTGGCGCAGAGGAGATTGGCAGATGAAGCAAAACTAGTGCAGACAAAGTTGGTGAAGGTCGCAGCAGCAGTAGCAGCGCTCCCACACAGCAGGGAGGGGGATGAAGAGGAGGAGGGGCAGATCGCAATACAAGGAAGGGTGGCAACTAATTGGGCTGGAGCAGGAGAGCGGCAGTGGAACGAGCAGGAGCAGGGCGGAGGTCCGATGTGGCAAGAGTGGGCCCCACGAGGGGGACGAGGTGGGTACAGGGGCCGAAGGGGTAGACAGGGGTACGGGGGAATGGGAGGAAATGGATGGCAGGGTCCCAGAGGCCCACAAGGGAGTTGCTGGAACTGTGGAAGATGGGGACATTACTCTAGGGAGTGCAGAAGCAGACACAACAACGGGTTCCAAGAGGCAGAACATTATGGTCATCCCCACCCAGGGAGCCCATATGGTCTCCCAATGGGACAACAACAACAAAGAAGCGCAGGTCAGGGGCACAATGAGCAACTACAGGGGCATCAGTATAGAACACAGAACCACCCACAAAACAATGACACTATGCAGTACACGCCAGGTAACCCTTTTGCAACAACAGCAAACGGGGCCCCCGCACCAGCACCCTATAGTGGCGTGTCAGTGGTTTCCGGGAGCGTCTTCAATCAAGGGGGGGCAATGAGACACCCCGCATAGGACAGCCCACAGAGAACACTTGCGTGTCCAGTTCTATCTACCACCTACGATGCATCAGAGGAACCATTGGTAGGGGCGCAGATAGGAGACAAGCAATTTATATTCATGGTGGATTCAGGAGCGGAGAAATCATGTATTAAAGAGGGCCGGTTCCCGTTATCTAACCGGAAGTTAGAGATGCAGGGGTTCTCTGGGGCTGTAATTGAAGTTCCTTACACAGAAGCATTGGATGTAACAGTGGGGGGTAAAACGGTAAAAACACCCTTACTGTATTATGAACACTCACCAATAAATTTGCTAGGGAGGGATCTCCTGAGTAAACTCAACATGACCATATCATTCACTGAGAGAGGCATAGTGTGTTCAACACCCGGAATATGCCCATTACGCGTAATGTTGGTATTACAGGCCCACACAACCACACAGGAAATACGAGGGTTGCCAGAGAATGAAGAAATGTTTATTGAAGGGCTAAAGACATTGGCCCTCATAATCCCAGAGCTGAGGAAAATGGACTGGAGGATTCCAGCGGAGTTCCTCTTCCGCCCCATAGTGTGCCCTGACACAGCACCAGGGTCAGTGGTATCGTTAGACTTGCACGCTGTGCAGGTATCAGCAAAAAGGATCTCTGTGATTGGAATTGACATGGAAGGATGTGAGTGGCGTACAGTATTGTGTACAAATGCCAATATCGCCCTAAGAGAGTTATCAGATGAGGATCTCTTCTCAGATGCAGAGGGGGATGGTGAAATAATAATGGAAATAGCAATGCCCTGTGACATCCTGATTCAAGCAAGGGAAATCCCCGTTCAACTAATGGCAGTGGTGGGAGCACCACCGTCATTCTTCGATGATGACATGAGGCTCGTACCAAATAATTTGTGGACAATCGGCCCCCATGACGTAGGGCTATTGCATGGAGTACAACCTGTAATAATAAAACTAAAACAAGGAGCAATTCTACCCTGAGTGAAACAGTATCCATTGTCCCGCGAAGCTGAGGAAGGGATAAAAGAGACAATAAATGCACTACTAGCACAAGGAATAATAGTACCTTCAAACTCCCCATGTAACACATGTATTTACCCAATCAAAAAAGCAAAGGGAGGGTCTTGGAGAATGATACAGGATTTACGCCCCCTAAATGATGTGATTCAGAAAGAGTTCCCTTTGGTCCCGAACCCTGCATCAATATTATGCAGCATCCCAAAAACAGCATCACACTTCACAGTAGTCGACTTGAAAAATGCATTTTTCTCAATTCCCCTGGCTGAAGAGAGTAGATACTTGACAGCATTCACACTAGGGGGAAAGAGATACGAACACTGCAGGTTACCACAGGGGTACTGTGAGAGCCTGAGCATATTCAATAGAATATTACATGAAGACTTGGGAAACCTATCAGTTGAGAGTACAATCATTCAGTACGTGGACGATTTACTCGTCTGTGCACAAGACGAAGAGACATGCAGAAAAGACTCAATAACACTCCTGACTCTACTGGCCAATAAGGGGTACAAGGTAGACAAGGAAAAGCTGCAGTACTGTCTGACAGAGGTCTTATACTTAGGACAGCTAATATCAAAAGATGGAAAAAGAATAATACCAGACAGGGTAGAAGCAATAAGATCAGTTGGAGAACCCACAACAGTGAAAAGCATGCAGAAATTCCTGGGAATGTGCAACTATTGCCGAGCATGGATATTAGATTACACGACATACACCAGGCCCTTACTACAAGCGCTCAAGGAAGCACAACAAGAGAACAGAAAAATAGAATGGTCAGAAGAGATGAGTGCCTCATTCAATTCATTGAAAGAGTTAATTTCAAGCGCTCCAGTACTGGCAAATCCAGATTATGGACGTGAGTTCTACCTGTTCTCACACTGCAAGGGAACACTCATGACAGCTGTACTGACACAGAAGACGTCCCTAGGACACAAGCCTTTGGCTTACTATAGTGGTACTTTGGATGCTGTGATGCAAGGACATTTCGCGTGCGAGCAATCCCTCGCTGCAGCCGCGTTTGCAATTGAGAAAAGTGCCACAATAGTAATGGGATGTCCAGTAACATTGTTTGTGGAACATTCATTATTTGCAATACTTGAGAGGTCAAAGAGTACACTGACAACACAGCGGGCGACAGCTTATGAAATAATATTGTCCAGTGCCAATATCCATGTGGTGAGATGCAAGACAGTGAACCCAGCAACATTTATCACAGAAGCGTGCACGATAGAGGACATGCAGGAACACGACTGTGCAACTTACACAGGTGAAAGAGGAGAGGACCCAGTGGTGTGTGAGAATGCGCTGAGCGAGGGGGAAGTGTACTTCGTAGACGGGTCAGCATCAATTGACATGGATACAGGAGAGAAACATGTGGGTACGACAGTGGTGAGGTTAGAAGACGGTGAGTATGAGATACTAGTACAATACCGCCTCCCATCACATTACTCAGCGCAAGCAGCAGAACTGATTGCACTTATAGAAGCACTACATGCAGCCAAGGGTTGTGCAGTGACAATATACACAGACTCAGCCTACATGACAACAACAGTACATGGGGGCCTAGCAAGATGGGGAAGGAGGGGGTTTCGACGAGCAGATGGAACACCAGTTCAACATGCAGAGTTGTTGAAGGAGCTAATTGAGGCCCTACAGGATCCCACAGCGGTAGCAATAGTGAAGTGCCAAGCACATACATCAAACACAGATGTTGTGTCTTTGGGAAACGCGGCCGCAGACGCCGCCGCCAAGGAAGCTTCCTACTTTCAAAAATATGAGGCCGGTGAGTACATGCTACAGCACAAAACAAATGAAGAGCTCCCAGAAGGCTACAATATGATGCCTGTATCACAGATACTAGAATTACAGGAAGGAGCTAGTGCAGATGAAAAATTGATGTGGGCAAAACGAGGATGCAGTAAGTGGGCCACAGATTTACTATGGCGACAAAATAACTCAGGAAAAGTGGTAATGCCAGTAAAATTATTGGAAATTGCATTTCAACAACTACACTTCCCTGCACACAATACGAAACAGCACATTGCAGCAGAAATACAGGAAGAATGGTTCGTGCCCTGTCTCCAGGAGCACATATCCCGACTAACACTAGAATGCACAACATGTCAGATATACAATTCAGGAATGACACTACGTACGCTCAGGGGAACAATTCCAAAACCCAATGGGCCATTCAGAGAGCTACATATTGACTACGCGGACATGGGAGAAAGGTGCAATGGGGTACGTTACATGATTGTGGTTGTATGCCCATTCTCAAGGTGGGTAGAAGCAGGCCCATGCGCACGACCTGATGCCAAAACCGCTGCAAAGTTCTTAGTGAGGGAGGTGTTCCCGCGCTGGGGGATTTGTGACGTAATACGCTCCGACAACGGCACTCACTTTGTAAATGAACTTTTCAAGGAAGTGACTACATTATTAGGAATTAAACATAAGTTGTGCTCGATTTATCATCCTCAAAGTAATGGCATAGTAGAAAAGATGAACGGACTGTTAAAAGGCAGGTTATCAAAACTATGCTTTTCATTAAAAAAGAACTGGATTTACTGTTTACCCCTTGCACTTTTCGAGCTGAGGAATCAGCCAAGCAAAGACCACCATTTGTCCCCACACGAGATCGTGACTGGGAGACGAATGCATACAGTACACTCCCCACTACGGGAACACTCAGATGCACACAGGAGCGCCGCGATATTGGGTGAGGAGTTCACAGACTATTTGAAGAAATTAACAAGGGCAGCGCGCGCAATATCAAAGCAGCTTTCTCCACCCTTCACGAGAGAGGAGGGAAACACAACAGAGCTTGTTACGCAGCCTGAACCACAGCCACAGCTGATGCCAGGCGAATTCATATATGTCAGGAGTTTTGTGCGTCGGTGGAATGCACCACGGTTCCATGGCCCATATGAGGTAGTGTTTTGCACGCCCACGGCAGTAAAGGGCCTGAAATATTGGGTGCATTTGACCGACGTACGAAGGGCATATAGCACTGTACAGGAGGAGGTGGATGAGGAGGCACAGACAACAGCAAACAATGACGCCGAGCAGAATGTCTGAATATGTGCTTGTGCGTGTGACAGTAATGAACTTGAATGGAACAATAGCTGACAAGTATACTTGGATTAAAAAGATGGTACCAAAAAAAAAGAACGACTTTTTAACGTGTGAATTTATATGTAATTACTGATGTAATGAAATGTACGAACTGTTTACTCCCTTGTCTGTGGATTCCTATCCCTACAACCCTACCCTACCCGCTCCCATTCCCGTTCTAGGTAGAGTGGCACTTCCATGCACTTAATGCACTTTTATATCTCAAACAGGAGCTACCATGGCATCTAACGGGCAGCCTGCAACGGATAGACTTAGTAGATTGAGAGGATTATTAAATGAGAGATGCCGATATTGGTATGAGTGTGGATTATCTATATGCATCACGTTGTTTTTTACAATGATGTTTTGCCTGGTTACATATCGAGATGAACGAGGGGGGAGGGGGTAACACATCTATTGGGACCAATACAACTGCACGTGTCAATACTAAGGAAGGTGATTTTTTGGTATGGGACGGAACTAAACTTGTATGGGGTTATTATACCACACCATCCAATGCTGTGATCTCGAAAGACAAAGGGCTCCAGGATGAAATGCGAAATGATACAGTGTCCCTACCAGAAATGTCTAATTACAATGCTCGCCGCCTGAACGACCGAAACTTATCTGCTATATTATGGTTGTATAACACCCCCACTAGCCAACCTGCCCCCTTAGAAAAAAACGATCTGCCAGTTAATGGAAAAGACGGAAAGGAAAAAATGCTAGCAACACACGAAAGATTATATGATGACTGGGCAAAGGGGGGCGGGAATGAGGAAGGGGGGTCTATTTTGTCCCTTGCCCAGGAGGTTGGGAAGCACAAAAGGTACAAGAACAACAGACGGAAAAGGGAAGCAGGGAGGAGGAAGTATGATGAGTACTATGGGTTAGGGCTAGATAAAATGGAAGACCCACGACACCCCACCAAACAAATAAGTGGTATGCAGATATGAGTGCAACAGCTAAACAAACAACAAACGAGAGCTGTTATGTCTGCTCCCTCATTCCCCGTGCTTCAGGCACACCAAAAGTATTGTTACCTAAAGAATTACCTATTGTGGATGCCCAATGTCTCCTTCATCTCACACTGTGCAGAATTAAGAACACCTTCCAGGCACATGAAGTTGCTTTTAGGATGCTGCAGAATGAGAAAACCTGTTATCCAAAGACAGTAGGAGTGGTATGTCTGAAGGAACCATTTTTTGTGATACAAGGGACACTTTTTTCTGACAACAAGTGGAAGGATGAAGAAGTAATGTGTAAAGCTGAAGCACTGAGGGGTGTGGCACCAGAGAAATTGCAATGGATAGAAGAAACGTGCACACCAGTATGGAAGGAACACATTTCAAAATTAACGTGGGTAACAGCCATTGAAAAGCCCTTCAAGCTGCAGAATGAAATAGACTATGAACTGTGTTTTAAAGGAGAGGGGAAAACGTCCATAGGGACAAACAAGACCCTTACCATCCCAGATTTGAGAAAAGGGACAGCGGCTCTGATGGACACATACTGGGTATACGGTAACCAGGCATACCTGCACCTTCCCCAGTCATGGAGCGGCAGCTGCTCAATGGCCACTCTGCACTCAGCCCTAATGGTAATCCCAGAAAGCCACATTGACGGGAACAAAAGAACACAAGGAAGCGTGCAACAGAGTGCGGCCCAGCCTACTGCAGAATCACATATCTATGTCCTGTCTTCCGGGGGCAGGGAAGAAGTACTATCCCGAAGCAGACGAGCATCAAACTACATATCAAAGGCATCATCTGAATTGTTGGCACAGATCCCAGACAGGTACCGACTATTCAGCTCCGCAGAAACATTTTTTGCCTCACTCATCTCAAGTGTCCAAGCAAGAGCAAACGCAAAATGGCTCCAGATAACACGCTGGGAACTGATTCAGCTGGCAAATGACACTGAAGAAGGGTTCAACGTAATAAAAGTGGAACTAAGAGCTTTACGGCTGATGACCATGCAAAACAGGTATGTCCTGGACCTATTGACGGCGATGGGTGGAGGTGTTTGCCAAAAAATCGGAAGTGCCTGCTGCACTTTCGTACCTTCTGAAGACGCAGAAAACGGCTCCCTGTCCCATGTGATCGAAGCAGTGCACAACCTAGGGGAAAGAATGAAGATGGAAGGTGGAGCAGAGGACAGTACGTGGTTTGACAATATCTTCTCCTGGGTCCCCTCATGGCTCGGAATGACTGTGAAATTTGTGATGCCAGCGGTGGTGTTCCTTCTCTTCATTTTTTGCCTGTGCCAGGTGGGTCTTCGATGTTGTGCTAACGCAGTACCAAATGGTGCAAAGATGATGGTGACAATGGGCAACTCCCGCGGTACAATACAAACAACGCAAGAACCACAGGTACAAACAGGAATAGATAACACACCAAGATATCAGCTAGTGCCTATATATCACGATAAGGATATAAGGATATTGTAGACAAATTGTGGCACACCACCATCAAAGAGCCCCGTATACTAGAATGGTACGAGGAAGTTTGGGTAGACTTGGCACAAGATGGCGGATGTATATACCTAACGTGTACCCCAGATGAGTATGCCAGGAGAGGTGAGAGCTTGAGGGGGGTGTGCAGAGCATGGATGCCTATAAAAGGAACACCTGCATGGGATGAGGCAGTGATGGACGAAGCAGAGTGTAGGAGACTGGAAGATTTAAAGTATTCGTTACTTAAGTAACGAAAGGGGGGAAATGTAGGGGAGGGAAGGTCCAAAAGATCCCCCCTTGCCTACATCCCTCCCCAGGTGAGGGCCATGACTCACTGGGCGTTCCCCCATACCGCCAGGGCCCAGGCGGCGGGGGACTCACCTGCTGAAGACATTGCCCACACGTTGAATTTAGAAAGGCCTCAGAAACGATTTTTGTCTAACAAAGATGGTGTGAGCTCAGCGCACTGCAGCGCGGCCCCCACCCTTGAAGAGTTTCAATTATCCCAGTTGCCGCAACACCCTGGCAGATCCGCTGTGAGCCTGTTCCCACGAACAAGGCGGACATGAGCTAGCGTACGATACTAACACTGTAACATTTCACCCCTCCACAGTGTATCACTGCTCCCAGCTTGACCCGGCCTGCAGGCCTGGGTGATGAGAGAAAACTGTAAAATAATCATTGGGTGACTGAAAGTCCCCAAATATTAATGCCAAGACCACTTGCAAAAATGTGCACCTCTCCACAAATCCTCTACTATTACGAAAACCTGCAAACTGCATAACCATGATAGGATACATACCTCTATGATATTAGCAATATGAGAGCCCACACCACTGCAGTTGGGTGCAAACAATGAAAGAGCGTTCAAGGGTTATTTGTTATGTGTATCACTAAAAAACCGACCCTCCATGGTCCTGTGCCATAACCAGACTAATGCTGCTAGAGTACAAGAGAAGATGAAAGAACGTGCGAGAATGCACTTGTTATGTGTGTACGTTTAAGCCCCTTATGTGCCACTACCGTCACGTACAGTGGCGAGTCATTTTCTATGTGCTCCACCAACCTCTCTGCTACCTCACCTACTGTTAATGTATATGCACATAACTAAATGCTGTAGTTATTAAAACATAGTGCACGAATAAGGTGCTCAGACTGGTTATATTCGAGACACATGTAGTAAAATCGAAATGGATGTTATCAAGTGATTCAAATAAGTATTATAGAATGTTCAAATGTTTGTCGGCAACACACGAGGAAGATACCTTTGTGACTATGTGCAAGGTCATTCCCCCTCCCACCCTGCGAAGACTGCCCAGCAAGAAAGCAGAGGCCCGCGCCGCACTCCTCCACCTCCAACGACCAGACTGGAGCCGCTTCAAAGATTTGTAGCCCCTCTGCAGCTCCCAAGGCCACTGCCCGCCACCTGCGTTATTTACAACACGGCAGTAAACCTCTGCCTGAATACACAGATCCACCAGCGCCCCCTCGTAAACCCCACAGCCCACCGGATCATCTTAAGACTTATGACTCTGTGTAATCAAGACACCCAACACTGTGGCAATATACAGCGGCCCATTCATAATAACTTCTAACAAGACAGAAAGACATGTACCGCACGTCCCATGCCCTCAGACCCAGCACCTCGACCTATGGTACCGGTCAACAGGACACTGGTAATCGTGCCCTGACAAATGACTATCAAACCCCTCACAAGGTGCATTCCTCCTGTGTTGCATTAACCTGTAGAATAACCTATTGAAAGATTTACTAAAGAGAATAATATTGCAATGACTGAATGACTGCGGTGTGCATGGCCTAGGGCAAATAAGTCAGGAAAGGCATTCATCTCTGACACAGGCCACATTGGCACAACAACACTGCCCGGATGAACTCAAGCCGACCTGCCAGGCCCAGCCCAACCCACGAGGCTGACCAGTGACGTCTTCCAGCCAAGGCCAACCACACCACAGCAGCACCTATAGTTAGCCGTCGCCACCCAATCCCATTGAACTTGTGCCCCCTATAATATGTAGGTTCTGATGACGGTTTTTGTAAATATATACGCCTGTCTTTGCTATTGTCAGACAGAGCGCTCTCAGAGTTTGCAGAGTTCTTTGCATGCCCTATTCTGATTGATAAACTCCCACTTAAGCTCACCCGCACTCTGTCTTGGCTTTATTCCCAATTTGGGAGAGTCCATAATTTTCTCTCATTGCGGGGAGGATCGTGCTTGTTGGGGACGCTTGCTTTCAAATGTTATCGGTTGTTCCAACGACAGGTGAAGCAGGTCGGAAAACCATGGTTGTCTCGGCCAATACGGTGCCACTAGAATAACCCGGCATCTGTATCTGCGTATCCACTGTATTGTTCTCCGTATAAGAGGAAACGGAGGGAAGGCATACAGGAACTTGTCTGTCCACGGGAAGGAGAACGCTTCCCCCAGGGAACCTTTCGCTGGCCATCTGCTCGCGAACTGCTCGCATTTTTTGTTTTCTTCCGTTGCGAAGAGATCCACAGGGGGGTGACCCCATCTTTTGAAGACCTTCTGTAGCTGAATGGTGTCCATCTCCCACTCGTGTATTCGGGCCATGCTTCTGCTTAGTGAATCGGCTTGCACGTTCTTCACTCCCAGAAGATGGTGAGCCCCGATAGATATATCGTGCTTCAAGGCCCAGTGCCACACCTTCTGAGCTTCCGTAGACAGGGTCCTGGATCGTGTGCCGCCCTGCTTTATCAAGTAGAACATGGCTGTCGTGTTGTCCGCCAGCACTCTTACTCTTGACCCTTTGATATGAGGGAGAAATGATTTTAAGGCCCATCTCACTGCCCTCAGCTCCAGTACAATGATATGTAGGAGAGACTCTGTCGGAGACCATCTGCCTTGTGTTTGACAGTTGTCCATGTGTGCTCCCCAGCCTATTAGGGATGCATCCGTGATGATGGTTCGTTGAAACTCTGGCTCTTGTAGCAGTACCCCTTTGCACAGGTTGTGAAAACTCTTCCACCATTGAAGGGCTCGGAGGAATTCTTCGTCGTCGATGGTTATCCTGTTCGACCACCGACCTGTGGCTTGTGTCCATCTGTCCGCCAGGAATTTTTGAACTGGCCTCATTCTGTCTAGGGAAGGCTTTACTATGCCTGACTGGGTTTCGAATTGCGCTCCCAAGAACAGTAAGCTCCTTGACGGCCGCAGCGAGGATTTCACGAAGTTCACTGCGAACCCCAGCCATTGCAGAAGCCGCATGGTGGCTTGTACACTGTCGCTGGTCGACGCTGAGGAGGCTCCCCTCACTAGCGAGTCGTCGAGATACGGGTATACATGATGTCTTTTCTTTCTCAGCCAAGGCTGCCACGGGTGCTAGACATATTTTAAACGTTCTTGGGGAGGATTTGAGGCCAAATGGAAGTACTGCGAATTGATAGTGCGTCTGTCCTACCACAAACCTCAGGAACTTTCTGTGTTTTTGACACATAGGTATGTGGAAGTACGCGTCCTGTAAATCCAGAGACGCCAAGAAATCTCCCACTTGAACGGACCTGATTACTTCCTTCAACGTTAGCATCTTGAATTTTTGGCTCTTTAAGGTCTTGTTGAGGTCGCGTAGGTCGAGAATGGGACGCCATTTTCCGTTCGGCTTTTTTACCACGAAGCACCGTGAGTATACTCCTTGGCCTTTCTGTGATGCTGGAACCAATTCTATGGCACCTTTTTGTAACAGAAGGGCTACTTCCTGCAGCAACACGCTCAGATGGGGTTGAGCTAGGAATGCCGGTGGAATTTTTGGAGGTTTGCACTTGAATTGTAGTGAATGGCCGTACCTTACTGTGTCCAGCACCCATTGGTCCGTTGTAATATTTTCCCATTCCTCGACGCAGTTCGACACTCTTCCTCCCAGAACGGTACGACGCCCGTCATTGCTGGTCCTTCTGCTTGTCTCTCGTCGATGACGGGTAGGCCGGTCGCTTTCTGGACGACTGGAAGTTCCTGCGTCGGTTTGTGTTTTGATAGGAGCGTCTATATCCCTGGGAGGGGTAGGCTGATCTGCCAAAAGATCTATCCCTGACTGCAGAGAATCTTGCATTGCCTGATGCTCCCTTAAAGGGACGAAAAGACCGAACATTTCTGCCACTTTGGAGGGCACCCAATGAGCGTGCCGTATCTGAGTCCTCTTTCATACCCTTCAGGGCCTCGTCCACCTTTTCTCTGAAAAGAAGGTCACCCTCGAAGGGCATGTCCAGTACCTTATACTGTACTTCTGGCCTGAAGGTGGTACACTTAAGCCATGCCTGTCGCCTAAGCACAACTCTGTTGTTGACTTGTTTGAAGCCCGCATCAGCCAGGTCCACCACGATGTTAATTGCGTGATTGGTCGCCTCTTCGCCCTCCCGGACAAGTAGCATTGCTGCCTTCCGATGTTCCTCCGGAAGGTGGTCCAGTATAGGTGCCAGTCTGTGCCACATCTCTCGGTCATAACTGGCAACTATAGCCAAAGAGTTGGCTGCCTTCACAGTAGTAGCACCCACAGAAAGTACCTTCTTTCCAAACGCATCTTGTCGCCTTGCCTCATTATCCGGAGGGGTAGTGCACTTGTGTTGGGCCTTTGCTTTCCTCGCCGCAGAACCCTACTGAGTCAGGAGTGGGTTGGGACGAAAGACACTTGGGGGTAGAGTCCGGCG
Source organism: Ambystoma mexicanum (assembly GCF_040938575.1). Classification (NCBI taxonomy): domain Eukaryota; kingdom Metazoa; phylum Chordata; class Amphibia; order Caudata; family Ambystomatidae; genus Ambystoma; species Ambystoma mexicanum. The sequence continues at coordinate 446,006 of NC_090932.1, forward strand.
CTTTAAACTTCTTTTCGATGCAGCCTTTCGTCGCGGGCTCGGAAAAGGGGTGACGCATTGTCTGAACGCCCTCCTTCCATACATGATCTAAAATGGGTATGGAGAATATTGAACGTCTACTCTTACCCATGTGGTTGAACAAAAAAACAGTCCTTTTTCTCCTCCTCCTGGGCCAGGCCAAATTCCTTGCACGCCTTTTCCATCATGGAATGAAACGCACCAATATCGTCTGGGGGAGACGGGTGAGAAGGGCTCTTTGGTGTTTCCAATTCAACATCTGACACCCAGGATGGATCTCTGGATGGAGACAAGGAAATATCCGATACTGAGCGTCGGTCAGATTCAGAGTCTGACAATTCGCCCTCTTCCTGGACCACTGGAGGTACTGGGACTCTGGTTGGTTGGGTTAGTCGACGTGACGGACCCGGCTCGTCGACGAGCGGTGTTGTCGGGTTCACGCGAGGAAGCCTTTCATCCAGCGACTTCAGTAGAGAATGCAATGAGGACAGGACCTCCATAGACAGGGCTGTTTGCAAACTTGCAAGAGGGTCAAACACCTGAGTGCTGGTTCCTCCTGAGGTTGACTTGTCTCGAAGACCAAGATCTATCGGACCCGCTATCCGCACGCCCTTATCTTCCCTCGAGGACACCGACATTGCTTGTTCCTGCAGGAGCGTGTCCAGCAACACTGGGTCAAAAACCTCCGGCCTCCAGGCCTGAACTTCGGTCGACGAGGGCCTCGCCGTCGTCGTCAGCGGGTCGAGGGCAGTTGAGACCAACTGCATCAGAGGCAGTGCAGCCAATAACTGGTCTGTCGTAGACGGTGGGCCTGCAGGTGGCTTAGGCGGTCCCGCCTTCACGGAGCTTTCCCTGCGCTTCTCCGTCTCTCTACTCGTGGCAGATCTATGTCGATCGCCCGAGGAGGATTTTGGTCTTTCTTTGTCATGTTTCTTCAGAGATGACGACTTCTTGGAAGACTCTTTAGATGAGTGGCTTCGTGTAGCATGCTTTTCCACCAGTCGAGTCTTCTTCGTCGGGGGTTCCGACGAGACTGATCGGCGCGGGGCCCCTGATGTTTTTGCTGAGGCCACGCTACGCACGGAGCCAACCTCCGACTGAGGGTACGCTCCCGCCCCTTCATTTAACCATGCCAGTAACAGCCGACTCTGGTCTTTAAGGGTCTTCTGAGAGAAGCCTTTACATATTTCGCACTGGTCTGCCGAATGGTGAGGATGGAGGCAATATAAACAATCCATATGGCCGTCACCATCATAAACCTTCTTTAAGCCGCACGTGGCGCACGGCCGGAATAAAGTTTTTCCCGACATGAGGAAAAGAACAACAATATTGTCAATACGAAGTAATTTCAACGATATAACCTTAGATAGGTAGAGAGAACTCGAGGAGATCCCACTATCTTTGGAGACGGTTGAAATCTGAGAGGAGCCGCGGGGGCGGGGCTTTTATTCCGCTACGTCCGACGGGGTATGCGTGGACGGCCCCAAAAGGACGTAGATAGGACACACAAGTGTCGGAAGTTTTTCCTATAGGAAACGGCTATATATGTGTACCGAGGGTTCCCAGTCTGACGACGGGGAATATGCTAAGCATGTGAATCCATGAAAGATTCAATGCTGGAGAATGTATCTTTTTCTTATTTAAAAGCAACTTCAAACGTGGGAGAAAGCATGTGAAGCCACTGGGAAGAACGTGTGCAGGCTGACGGTGCGCCTGGAGAACTGGAGAGTGAGAATTGATACTTTGTTCGCCTACCGCGGAACGGACATCAAGATGGCGGCCGAAGCTGGGAACAAAGGGTTTCTGAGAAGCACATCCCCGTAATGGAGTGGCGGCCCCTTCTGATGGCCACAGTTGCAGACTGATCCGCGCAACAAGAGCGGACACGGAGAGACTGTGTGGACGCCTGGTGACGCCAGATATAAAAGGAGCAGCTGAGCCCCGCAATACGGAAAAGCCGCGTACACACGGCGACCCGCGGTGCGGATCGGAAGTGCCCGTGTGTCTCTTTCTCTCCTTTCACTGAAGCAGCTTTCAACATTTGAGAGCGGGTATGAAAACACTGGTATAATGTGCGCAGGCGGACAGTGCGTTCCGAGCTCAGGAGTGGGCGACTGGATACTTTGTTGCCTGCCGTGAGGAAGACAATACTGTGAGGGCGGCGGGGGCCGAAGACAGACGGATCCCGAGGAGCGTATCCCCCTGCTGGACCAGCTGCCTCAGCCGAGAGCTGTAGTTGACAACCGCTCTCTTTGAACGAGGCCGTGGGAGTGGAGGGCCTCTGCGATCGCAGCGAGAGCTCCGGTCATCAGCCGGAGGCTCATTGAGCACGTGTGCTTGCGCTGAGACGCCTGCAGGGGAGAGGGCCTGCAGCACAAGGATAACGCCGTGCCCGTGGGGCACGCAGAGGCACCAACGAAAAGACTGTGCAGGTGCTGGGCGGTGCCGGATGCGGGGAGCAGCCAGCCTAGCAACACTAAGTGCCACATATATTCTGCGACCCGGTGCGGGTCGTACATGCTCTTGGCGAGCTGAGCCGACTTGCCCCTGAAAAGGTAGGCCTGCAGTCGATTACTGGAGTTGGAGGAGGCACAGGGCGCATATCAGCAGACTCCTCTCAGAGTCGGTCTCAAGCGGATGCATTTGAGTGAACTGGCAAGCTGCATTCAGTGCAATCGAACACCATTTTAACTTCTAATGTCGCATTGGGGGGGTCACGAATGATAGATTGATGGTCAGTTGGTGAGTGTGCCTGTCACAACCTCAAAGGTGCACTCCGATTCTGCCTGTATCGTATGCGCCAACAAAGATTGCATGTATGTGATACACGTGGTAGGATACAACCCACTTGGATGCTGCTGCACGCGCCGTTGCACAAGCGTAAGTTAGAGGACTAATACCTCGACGACTTGAGGACCTGAAAGTGTCCGAACAACAGCGTGCTACTGAATCCAGACACAGCTATGTTAGCTAAAGGGCTGAGAACCAAGACCAAACAACCGACGATGGAGGTCTTTGCAAAAGCGCAAAGGACCCCTACAACGCTGGCGCAAGGCACGGTTGCGACGCCTGCAGAAGAAGCCCCAGAGAGGGACAAACACCAAATCCTGGCAGCCATAACGGAGATGGGCACCAAATGGGGCCTAGCGATGGCGGACCTGCGGACAGCCATGGAGAGCAAAATTGATGGAGTAGGGACTGAACTCACCCTGCTACGACAAGACGTCAGGGCGCTGGCGGAGAGAACGAGTGGTTTGGAAAGCGCAGTGAAGACCAATACAGAGGTCAGCACAAACAACGCGAAAGACGTCCATGTGCTAAAACAGCAGGTTGCCAACCTCGAAAATCGCGTGGAGGAAGCGGAAGGAAGGGCGAGGAGAAACAACATACGGGTGGTTGGCCTCCCGGAGGGAGAGGAAGGCCAGGACCCCACTAATTACGTGGAAAACATGATCCTCCAAGAAATAGGAGCAGATAAGCTCTCACAAGGGTTCACGGTGGAGCGAACGCATCGCGCCCTGATGAGGAAACCGTGACCTGGAGCCCCGCCGAGACCGATAATTGCAAGGATCTTGAACTATAAAGACAGAGAGAAGATCCTAGAATACTTCCGTAAAGGTGGGACAATAGAGAGAGCGTCAGCCAACATCACGGCGTACCCGGACCACACGATGCTGGTGCAAAGGCAGAGATATAGCTACGTGGCTGTCAAGAGGAGGCTGCGTGCGGCTGGCATCAAAAACATGCTCCTGTACCCGGCGAAACTGAAGGTGCTGCATAAAGGCAGAGCGCTTTTCTTTGACACACTGGAGCAGGTGGGGTCATGGTTGGACTTGCAAGGCTGCCCAGAACAGGAGGCAGATCGAGATCGTCGGGAGACCAACAACTGAGTAGCTGGTGTCATGGACATTGGAGGGGTAAGTGGGAGGGTGGCCCTGTTATTGTGGAATTGACATTGTGCAATCTTCGGACCTTGTGCTTCGCACGGACTGGAATATAGTGTATAATATGCATATGGGAGTTGCGTAATGTTACCATGTAGTACACAAAATTTGATAATAGGAGCAACGGGACGGAAGCAACCCACCCCTTGAAACTAGTAGTTGAGTGGCCACTAGGGCTACTTTACCCTACTGAGCCCCGAGCACAGGCTTGTGCGAGACGGGGCTAGATGTGGGGGTGCTTGAGATCCAGGGATGGAGCTGGGCAACAGTTGGGGAGTGTGTTGTTGGGGAAGGGCAGGGAGAGGTAGGGGAGTGTGAGGGGGAGTTGTGTGTGTATATAGTTGTTTGGGGGTTAAGTTTGAAAATGAGCCTACGTAGAAACGCCGTATGGCGGTATTTGGACTGCGTGTGCGGGAGAGAGTGGCTGGAGGGGAGAATGAGGATCTCTAACGAACCATGGGGGGTCTCAAAATAATCACGTGGAATGTCAGGGGGCTTAATAGTTATTTGAAAAGGAACAAGGTCATGCTGGTTCTGCGAAGGCAGAAGATCGATGTTGCACTGCTGCAGGAGACGCACCTGGCACGGGTAAAACTGGAGACAGTGGCGAAGAAATGGAAAGGGGTTGTGGTGGGCTCGTCATACTCTGCTTATATCAGAGGAGAACTTACCTGGGTGGCGCCGCATGTCCCGTTCCAATTATTACAAAATGTGGTGGAGCAGGATGGGCGGTTGGTCATACTGAGGGGGCTGGTGGAGAATAAGGAGATAAGTATTGTAAATACATATGCCCCCAACCATAACACGGCGGCATATTTCAGAACTCTGTGTACTAACCTTAGTATGTGTGTGGATGGTGCGATGATCTGGGGCGGGGACCTTAACTGTGTAATGAACCCCAAGGTAGACAGATCGGATTGCAAGATCGATAGACCCGCCCCGGCGGCTAAAGCGCTGCGGACACTGTTAGATGACTTTGGCCCGGAGGATGTGTGGAGAACGAAATTCCCCCAGGAAAGGCAATATTCGCACTACTCTGCCCCGCAGCAGCTACATACAAGGCTGGACTATGTCTTTGCCACGTCGGATGTAATTACAGAGGTTACCCAGATTGAATACAAAGCGAGGGTCCTCTCGGATCATTCACCGCTGGCTCTCGAGTGGCAATATTGCCCCCCGAGAGCACAAATTCAGACGTGGCACCGCCGAGCAGAGGCGCTCAAGGACCCAGTCTTTAGAGAAGACGTGAGGGTCGAGATTACGAACTACTTTGAGGTGAATACGGGTAGTGTAGACTCGGCTTGTACACTATGGGAAGCCTTCAAGGTAGTGACGCGGGGGGTTGCCATAGCAAAATCAAAGGGCCTGCAAGGTGGGGTCCTGACTGACCTGCATAGAACAGAAAGGGAACTGGAAAGTGCATTAAAAGGTGGAAGTGTAGATATGGGGCGGGTACTCCAGCTACAACAGAAGTGTGCTGAACACTGGGAGAGGCTCTGCAACCTCAATTACAGAAAATATATAGAGAGACAGCATGCGGGAGGGGACAAAACAGGACGGCTCCTAGCGTGGCTATATAAAAGTGAAACTCCCAGACCCCCGATCAGAACGATAACGAGAGAAGATGGTGGGGTGGCGGATACCCAAGACGAAGTTAACAATGAGTTTGTGAATTATTATAAGACTCTGTACGGGGATGAGGGGGGCTGCAACCTAACTGAGATCACTGAAACACTGGAAGATATAAGATTGCCCAAGATAAGTGAAGAAGAGAGGGAGGAGCTAGATGCACCAATCACTTTGGAGGAGTTAGAGGAGGTAGTGAGGCAGTTACCTACCAGTAAGACCACGGGGGCGGATGGGTTCCCGAGTGAATTTTATAAGGTATATAAAGAAGAAGTGCTCCCCCCAATGTTGGGAATGCTTAATGAAGCGTTTGAGATGGGGCGACTGCCAGAAACGCTCAGAGGCGGTCATAGTACTGCTTCCCAAACCTAACAAACCAGGGCATAGCTGCGGCTCCTATCGACCTTTGTCAATGCTGAACCAGGACAGCAAAATTTTGACGGCTGTCCTGGCCAACAGACTGCGAAGAATAATTAACAAACTAGTACACCCTGACCAGACAGGCTATGTCCCGTATAGGAACATAACCCATAACCACAGACGACTCCGAAGGGTGATTGAGTGGGGTAATGAGACCGGAGGCGAGATGGCGATTGTGTCTTTGGACGCAGTCAAAGCTTTCGACTCGGTCAAGTGGCCGTGGCTGCTGGCGGCCCTGGAGGGGCATGGGATAGGGCCCGGCTACATTAGGTGGGCGAAGATGTTATACAGTGCGACGTTAGCCAGAGTCCGAATGGGATCAGTGATATCCGAGAGATGGCAATTTAGTAGAGGCACCAGGCAGGGATGTCCTTGGTCCCCGATGCTTTATATCCTGGCCCTGGAGCCCCTTGCAATATACCTCAGGTAACAGTATGATCCGATGGGCATTGAAGTGGGGGGCGAACGACACCTGATATCTTTATATGCTGATGACGTGCTGCTGTACTTGAGGTACCCGGAAGAAAACCACCAGCATATCCTGGAGGTGATGGAGGTATGCGGGACTGTCCGGTATAGCAGTGAATCCTCAGAAATCTAGCATTTTTCCGCTGGGAAGCTATAGGGGAACCCCTGTGGGACGGTTACCGGTGCTACAAATACCATGGTCGGTTAGCTCCTTCCGGTACCTTGGAATAGACGTGTACCACACGGTGGAGGAAGAACATAGGCATAATAACGAGGTAGCAATTACGAAAATCGAGAAATGTATGAATTTCTGGGTGAAGTTGCCCATAGCAATGATGGGTTGGGGTGCGATGCTGAAGATGGTGGTCCTACCTAGGCTCCTGCATTACTTTAGTAATATCCCATACATGATACCTAAGAAGTTCTTTACTAAACTGAACAGCATGTGCAGAGACTTCCTGTGGCACGGTACCCGAAATAGAGTGGCGCTATGAAAGCTACAAAACTTCTATGAAAAAGGGGGGATCAAACTGCCTAATTTCGAGGTTTATTATGTGGCGAGCCAGCTACAATACGTGGCCAAATGGCTCTCTGATGATGTGACCCCCGAATTACAGCTGTTCGAGCAGGATTGCGCCCCATTCCACTTGAAAGAGATGATCTGGTTGCCTGAGTCGGAAATGAGAGGGCGCCCGGAAATGTTGGTGCTTGGGTGTAGCGCAGGACATGCCGGATGATGGATAACCCATCCCCATGCTCCCCACAGGTACCGCTGGTTGCATTGGCGGGCGCAGATGTGCAGCTGCGGGAGATTATCAGGGCTCACTGGGAATCGGTGGGGTTGGTGACGTTGGGAGACATGTGGCAGGATGGAACCATTAAGGCTTTTGATGTGCTCGGGGAGGAAATCGGGCTACATGTGGGCCAGTACATTACATATCATAGAGTGGTACGGAAAATTCTGAAAACATGGCCTGAAACAGTACTGGAAGAGGAACCAGAAGCTATCACGGGGGTAATTTATGATATATTGGAAGGGGGGCATGAGATTTCTAGACTGTATGAGATGGTGATGACTAAGGTTGGGGGGGAGTTGACACGATTGAGATCAGACTGGGAAGAGGAAGTAGGATCCCCGATAGAGGATGGGATGTGGGAACGTGCCCTAGGATACCATAAAAAGGTGTCAAGGAATGCGAGACTAAAACAAATACAATTGTATGTAACGCACAGAGCATACATGACACCTTTGAGGATATCCGGGTTTGCAAATGCTGGAAGACAGGCATGTCCCAAATGCGATATGGAAAATGCTGACATGACACACATGTTTTGGTCATGCCCAGTGATTGGGTGTTTCTGGGATGAAGTGGCACAGAAACTGGCTGAAAAGGGGGTTACGCTTGTCATAGACACTGCCTGGGCCTGTTTGCTGGGAGGGTTCCCCAGATCACAGAAACTAAATATGTTGGGAAATTGAAAGATTTGGCTTATGTGCTGGCTAAAAGGAGGATTGCTATGGGCTGGACGACATGTCATAAGCCGAGGATAGAGGTGTGGTGGAAGGAGTTGCAGAAATGGGCAGAGGCTGAAACGATGGTTTGGCAAGAGGCGAGCAATGTAGGGGGGAGGAAGAAGCCTGTTCCTTGATGGCATGGAGATCAATAATTGCAGAACTATTTGGAACACTGCAGACCTGACAGAGTCTGCAGGAAGTGAGACCCCGCCACGGGCAGAGATTACTAAATGTGAGGTGTAAATAGGCTCATGGGGGTAGGTAGGGGGAAGCAGTGACCATGATCAAGTAACGGACAATTGAACTGTTGTACAATGCACTGCGTGTTTGGTTTGTATTGTTGTTTGGTTTGAAAATTAATAAAATCTTTAAAAAAAAAAAACTAAAGAATACTGGTTATGAGGGAATCTATAATAGTATTGGTGAGGGATTCGGTAGTGAAAATGTAGTCAAGGTGTGAGAGAGTGTCATGGGGATGAGAATGAAACGTGTACTCTAAGTCAGCTGGATGGGCAAGTCTCCAGGTGTCAATAAGGCTTGTTTCTGTTAAGCAGTCCGTAAGCGCTTTATAGGACTTGGAACATTTAAATGAACATTTGGACTTTGTCTAAAAAAAGGTCCAGGACATGGTTCATGTCGCTGCATAAAACAAGATTAGTGAGATTTGATTTGAGAATAGTCTGTTTGATCAAATCCCAAAAATCAGGGTCGGGTAGAGTGGGACCATAAATACTCATAACAGTAACAATATCTGATCCAATAAGCAATTTGACCCAAACCCATTTCCTATTGGTATCTGCATCTTGACATAAAATATCATAAGATAACCTCTTGCTGATTAGTATGGCCACTCAATTTTTTCCCCAGCCACTGCACTAGCAATACCATCCTTTATCCAGAAGGATTTGAGTTTCATAGCTTCCGTAAGAGAGAGCTGGGTTTCTTGTATGCAGGCAATAGATGGGTTCATCTTTTTGAGATGGGATATAATTGTGTACCTCGTCATTGGGTTATTGGAGCACTTAATGTTCCAAGTTACACATTTAAAAACCATTGTAGCATGCTTAGTACTGTATAATACAGATACTTCGGGAAGGGAAGTTTATAAAATGCTGTAAACCAAATCAGAATAAAGCAAAACATGAACATCGAAATATCCAACTGAGATAAGCACCCAAAATGCAAAGGCAAAGCGCAAAGGGGTAAAACAAAAGGAAGCAGGGGAATCAAGGGGAAACTTGACCAGGTGGAATACGCCAAAAATATGAGGCATGACACTGAAAGAATACAGAGTAAAGCCACATATGGTATAGGAAGAAGAAAAAGGATCAAGTTACAAGAAGAAGAAATTAGGGGGAAAAGATACAGGAGCAGATAACACCAGCAGGGCCAAAGAACGGAGCTAACCCTGGAAGAAGAAGGGTACAATAGGGAGAGGAATGACTGAAGACCAGAGGCCTCTAGATAAGCCTGACTTGTTTTATGTTCTTTTGATTTTCTAGGAAGTGCCCTCAGTTAAGCCTAACCCCATAGTTTTCTATTTGTTGTTATAAAGACCCATGAATCTTAGAATCCCCAGCTATCCCTTTATCCCATTATCTCTCTTTAGAAGGAATTGCTTAGGTTTACTTTTCCAATGTTGAGCTTTCGTCATGTAACAACCCCTGTGGGAGGAACTGGAAGAATACACACCCATTTACTCATCTGTATTATACTCGGGTTACAGCATTAAATGACATCTTGATGAGTGTCTCTGTGGAAAACATGCCACTGAATTGCCCAGTTCTTGAATAAACTCCTTTATAATTGATTTTATGTCATTGTGAAAACTCAGCCCAGGTTCCTATCAGACCAACATTCCTTAATTTAGAAAGTATGGGGACATGCACTCATATGGGAAAAAAACATTACTCTCTGCAAGGGGTGGCTGTAAATGACAAAGCAACACACATAGGTAGATAGTAAATGTTGCCTGTGAAAGAAATTCCTAAAAAATGTAAATTAGCCATGGCAGGGCAAATATAACCAGTAAACGAGCTGCATTTATTAGATCAAATGCAAGGTTTTGATAATGATTTGTTGCCGGTGACATCGCAATCCACCAGGGCGCGGACATTGAACACTGCGTATCCGTTGAAAGACATTGTAGTGTTCAAAACCACAATCTGCATATTACATCTTTGTGTATTCATCAGGGCCTGAATGCAGGGGCCCGGTACTTTTTCGGGCTTCCGGCACATTGTCTCTTCTATGGCCAGGAGGTGGCGTTACCTGACTGTCGGAGGGGGAGCTGCAGGACACTTGTGAACTAAATGGTCCCTTGAGGTGCAGCACATGCAAAACCCGATTCCCTCTTCTGGTACGCTCTCAGGCGGAACCCACCTGAATCAGTTCTGATTCATCTGCAGCTATATGCAAGGGTCTACGCAGATTCAGTGGCGGTCGAGCTTCCTGGATTTGTTTTTTTTTTCTTTCAACTTTTCTGCAACAGCTGCAAAATTTATTCCAACGGCAGCGGTATAGAGTTTTAGTTGCTGGCCTTTTGGCCGAAAGAAACACCTCCATGACGTCATCTGGAAGGTCCCAATCCTTGTACCTCAACCTTTCTGATACCAAGCGTGAAGGTTGAGGGTCTTGATGGCTGGATGGAGAACCTGACCTCCCTTCTGTGAGAGAAGATCCTCTCTGTATGGAAGACGAATTGGAGGGCAGATGGACATGTCTAGAAGATCCGGGTACCACGTTCTCCTGGCCCAATCCGGGGCAATTAGGATCATGGTCTTCCGAAACCTTCTCAGCCTCCTGATCATTTGAGGAATGACAGGGACCGGAGGAAACGCTTACAGAAGTGGGAACTCCCAGTCCACTACGAACGCGTCTCCTAGAGCTCCTCTCAGGGGAAATTCCCTTGAGCAGAACCTGTCGCACTTCCTGTTGATACTGGTGGCGAACAGATCCACTTGAGGGGTTCCCCAAAGGGCGAAGATCTCTTGAAGGACTTCCTGAGCTATCTCCCACTCGTGGGAGACTGTGTTCTGCCTGCTCAGAGCGTCCGCTGTCAAGTTCTTCTCTCCGGCTAGATGAATTGCTGATAGAGAGATTCCTTCCTGAATTGCCCAAAACCAGAGCTGCATCGCCTCTCTGCACAGTGGTAGTGAACCTACGCCTCCTCTTTTGTTGAGGTAGTGCATGGCCACTGTATTGTCCGTCATTATCAGGACGTTTCTCCCCCGTACAGACGGCAGAAAAGCCTTCAGTGCCAGTCTGATGGCTCTCAGCTCCAACAGGTTGATATGTAGTCTGGACTCCGATGGAGACCAACGACCACTGATGGTCAGATCGTTGGCATGGGCTCCCCACCCCGTGAGTGAGGCATCCGTGACTACTGTAATCTCCGGCCATGGTTGCCAAAACAGTTCTCCTTTCAGAATGTTCTCCCGACAGGCCCACCATTGAAGGTCTCGAGCCACTCTGACCGGGATCTGAAGAACTGTGACCACTGAGTTCTTAGTGCCCACTGAAGAGATCTCATCCTCAGGCGAGCCTCTGGCACAAGGAATATGCAGGATGCCATGAGGCCTAGCAACCTCAAAAAATCGTAGGCTGGGAGACGTTGGGCATTCTGAAACCTGGTGACCATCTGCAGAATATCTTGAGCCCTCACCTCTGGTGGCAAGGTTTTTCCCAGGGAAGTGTCCAGGACTGCTCCAATTAACTGAAGTCTCTGTGATGGTATCATCTGTGACTTCTTTAAATTGAGGGAGAAGCCCAGCTTGTGAAGGAAGTGGCAGACATAATCTAGTTGTATCTGAACTTGTTCCGAAGATACAGCTCTGATCAACCAGTCGTCCAGGTAGGGGTAGACGTGAATCCCTTCCCTCCTTAGACTTGCAACCACAACCGACATTAGCTTGGTAAAGACCCTCGGGGCGGAGGTCAGCCCAAATGGCAGAACTCGAAATTGATAGTGAGAGTTGCCAATTACGAACCTCAGGTATCTCCTGTGCTTGGGATGAATTGGCACATGGAAATAAGCATCCTGGAGGTCCAGAGATACCAACCAGTCCTGAAGCTGGAGGGCCTGAAGGATCTGAGAGAGAGTTACCATCTTCAACTTGTCCTTCCTGAGGAACTTGTTCAACTCTCGTAAGTCCAAGATGGGTCTCAGTCCTCCGTCCTTCGGTACCATGAAGTAGGGGGAGTACCAACCCTTGTTCCTTTCCGCTGCAGGTACCGGTTCTATGGCACCTTTCTCTAGCAGGTCTAGAATGTCCTGCAAAAGGAGCGGCTCTGGAAACTTCAAAGAGTTGTTCCCCGGTGGATGACTCTGAGGGCTGCGTAGAAAAGGCAGGCAGTAACCTTGGGCAACTGTCTCCAGAGCCCAAGCATCTGACGTAATAGCCTGCCATTCCGTCAGATGGTGAGTTAACCTGCCCCCTACAGGTGTCTTGTGTGGGGAGACCTCAAAGTGGTTTGGGAGCGGCTGATGCAGTTGCCGAAGGTAAAGCGGCTCCTGCTCATGCGGCTTTCTTTCCTCTACCCCGTCCACCACGGGTAAATCTTCCTTGACCTCTTTGAGCTGGCCGTCCTCTGCCTCTTCCATATGAGGAATAATAGCGAAAGGACTTTCCTCTCCAAGAGGATCCTGAGGGACGAAAAGTAGTTTGACGGATTGCAGCTCCTAATGACTTGGCTGCTGCTTTAGATGTCTGCAGTTTTTCCAAACTGTCATCCGCCTTCTTACCAAATAGGGTAGAGCCGTCAAAGGGCATATTTAAAAGTCTGGTCTGTACGTCAGAAGCAAAGCCAGACTTTCTCAACCACGCATGCCTGCGGATTGTGGTACTTGCCGCCATGGCCCTGCTAATACTGTCAGCAGAATCAATGCCAGTTTGAAGGGACTCGCACATTGCATCTTTACCATCTCTGATGATATTTAAAAATGCGTCCCTTTCATCTCCTTCCTGGAGGCAGTCAGCCGCTGATGAAGCACACTCCCAAAGAGTGTGGCTGAACCTAGCGAGCGTGCAAGTCGCATTAATAGATTTTAAAGCCATGCTACAGGCAGAAAAGACTTTCTTAGCCATGGCATCATATTTTTTATCATCCCTGTCCTGTGGAGTAGTGAGATATGCCGATGTACTGCCTGATGAAGTTGCTGCCTGGACCACCAGACTCTCTGGAGTAGGATGTTTAGATAGGTATTCATGGTCAGAAGCAGATACCCTGTATTTCGTTGACAACTTCTTGTTAACCGCAGGGATAACTTCAGGAGTTTCCCAGTTAGTTAAGATCTTTCTCTGTAAGGCAGAGTGAAATAGAACCACAGGATCCTCCTGTGGACCTTTATCCAGAATGTCAGTGAGGTCATCCTGCTGAAAAACAGGTGAAGGTGCAGACCAATCCATGAACTCCATGATTCTTGACATTAGGGTTCTATAAGGGGTTTCAGCGTGTTCCCCATGGTCTGGTTTTTACAAATTCCACTTCAGGGGAAGTGTCTAAACCACTTGCTTCCAGTAGTACATCTTGAAGGTCTTTTAACCTTCTATCCTCAGAGGCAAAAGTCTCTGTTTCAGGTGATGTGGTCCTCTGCAAGCCAAAAGGCCTTTCTTGATCTGAGTCCTCCCTTTCCTCATAAATTGAAGTTAAAGGGGTATGCTTTGGCCTGTGAAAAGGGTAAGAAACCCATTTCTAAGGCAGAAGGAGCCATCATCACTGGCCTTGAAAAGGTCGATGTCGTCGACGTCGATGTGAAAGTCCTCGAGGGCGCCGACAAAGGCGTCGAGAAAACTGGAAGAGGCCTTGAAGAACTCGAGAGGATCGGAATCCTGCTCGAGGATGTCGACGTCGTTCTCGGCGTTGTGTCGGAGGCTCTTTGTCTAACCATTGGCTGTGGGGTAGCCAAGGTTTTTTCTTTTATCGGCGTCGACGTCGACGCCAGCGTCGACTCGATCGACGGATGCGTCGGAGAACCCTTCGATAATGGCATCGATGGTGCCGATCTATGCTTTGAAGGGGCTTTCGACGATGGCGTCGAAGATGCTTTACTTCCCGATGGCTCGTGGCGCTTTCGGGTAGACTCTTTCGCCGGGTGCTTCGACTCGCGGCGTTTAGATTTTTTGGGCTTTCTACCTGGGGAATCACCCTCAGCTGTCTTCGAGGGGGACAAGGCCGCTTTCTCGAAGACGCTTAGCATCTTTTTTCTGAATTCCTCCCACTCAACCTGAGAGCTGTGTTTTGTGGGGCAAGGGACTTTTTCAGGGGAACTTGAAGAAGACGATGAAGGAGATCTTCTACGTCTCTTTTTAGAGTGTCTAGATGTCGACGAGTGGTGGGAGCCACTTCGAGATCTAGTCCGAGAGTGCTTTCGACGGTGAGGAGACGAATGTCTCGACTCTACCACGGAAACTTTCAAGGAAGTTAAAACTGACATACCTCTCTCGAGCTTCCCCTTACGCTCCTTCAAGGCTTTCGCCGTCATGGATAGGCATTCCTCGCACTCCGAACACTGGTGCTCGACTCCCAGACATCACAAACAGATCCTGTGAGGATCCGTCAACGACATTTTCTTCCCACAGTCTCGGCATTTTTTGAAACCGTACCGAGGAGTCGTCGGGTCGGAGGAGGAAGCCATCGAGTACGAGTCGTATTCGAGGAATAAAGGAATATATATCGACTGAAGAACTGAGCAACGGTATTCCGAGGCACACGAAGCGCGGAAAAACGGAACTGAGCAACGGACGCTGCATGTGGCTATTTATGGGCATGATGACGTTGGCGTCGATACGGTGGCTGTCGAGGAACACCTACTCGACGGACGTCGACGCGCAGCGCCCTCTACTGGGAAAAAAGTTTTCCGAGGCCAGCAAGCTGGAGATACAATTATCATAGATAAGGAATACGTCGGAGGACACAATCCCTTCGAAATGTGCAGGTGCACTGATAACGGGTGCTGGGAACGAGAGCATGAGAGACGAGCTGGGTTTTTTCTACTGTCTGGATTTTTCCACTCTGAGAGTACCTCCAATGCTTGCTGACTGTCACTCCGGCCGGAGGCCGCCGGTAACCTATGCAGGGCGGTGACTTTGACCCCATAAGAAGAGAGGTAGAATCTGCCAAGGTAGTTGGAATCCCGGGAAGGAAAAGTCTCGCTGAGAGGGAGGACGCTCCGCTCCAGACCCAGTTAGTTGATGTGATCTCTCTGCCTACCTGCCTTGGGACTGGGTGGTTGTTGCCGTGGCCGAGATGAAGGTGTTCTCTACAGCTGCACTAACGGTGAAGTATTTGTTATAAGTCTATCTATCTATGTGTAAGAAGTTGCATTTATTGTATTGTCTTATGTATGTGTAGCGAGTATGAATATAGGGCCTGTAAAGAGCCAATTATATTCTAACTAATGGTCTAAGTGTGTTTCATTGCCTTCCTGAGTCCAAGAACTTTCATTCCGTTTTTACACGTGTCTGGAAAGCAGAACACCTTGATCTCCAGGGGCACGGGTTGCTCTGTGAGCTCCTGCCTGGCACAGGAGACAGCGGTTCCCTCTGATCCAGGAGTTGGCGTCAGAGCCTCCCTGGTTATTTCCCCCTTTCCTCAGTGGCTCCCTCTTCCTCAGTTCCCTGCGCTCCCTTCTTCACCTAGGAGTGAAGATTGAACTAGGAGACCTCGTAAGGGAGGGTATTTCCCATTCCTTAGCAGTTGGCATTCAGGGTTGTTGAAGGCCCTACACTCTAAAAGCCTACAACCAACATTTGAATTCCTTTACGTCCTGGTACTCTGCTAGGGGTTTCCTTCCTTTGACCTGCCCACCCCTTCTGATTCTGGCATTTTGAAAAGAAGGATTCAATCTGGGTCTCGCTGTCTCCTCACTTAGGGCCCAGTTGGCAGCCATTAGAACATTCTGGGAGCCATGGGGTGGTATAGAGGAGGAGGGCTTGGCTGCCCTATCCCTTAAGAATTTCTCTCTGGTGAGGACTCTTATTCGGCCTACATGGGATCTCCCCTCTTCCTCTCCCGGCTAGCATTGGAGCCCTTTGAGCCCAATGGGTCTGTAGGATTAAAGTTTCTTTAAAACTGTTTTTGGTGGCCATTACCTTGGCTAGACACCTAGTGGAATTGCGGACCCTGCTGTGTGTTCCTCCTTACTTAGGTTTTCTTCCAGGGGGTCTAGTTCTTTGTCTCTCTCCTGACTTTCATTATAAGGTACGCTCCTCCTTCCATCTTAACAAAGATCTGGTGCTTCCTTCTCTTCACAAGGAGAGTTTGCTAGAATCGAATCCTTCCCTTAGCCTGCTAGATGTGGGCAGTTTGGGTGTACCTAGACAGGACAGTCAACCTTAGGTGATGTGACTCCCTCTTGGTGAACTTTGGGGCAGGTCAGGTGGAACATAAGCTTTTTACAGCCTCCATCAGCCGCTGGGTCAAACTAACGATTCGATAGTGTTACACGCGGACTGGTCTTCAACCGGGGAGTGGCTGGTCTTGGGCGGCCTTCCAGGGCTGTCTACAACAGTTACATTTATCAGGCGGCCACTTGGGCTACTCCCTCAATTTGTGTTCAGTACAGCCTAGCAGTACCCAGGGAGGGCTCTGCCTTTGCTTCTGAAGTGTTGAATGTACATTATACTGTGTGATGTGGTTTTTCTGGACATACATTCACTAGCATGTAGTTAGTTCCCTGCCTTGGGTGTTTGGCTTTCCTTGTGGTCGACAGGGCCTGTTTGCCATGTCCTCATAGTTATTGGACAAGGAAGAAGGACGAGGGGGTAATGGCCTAATTACTTACCGATAATGATCATTACCCCAAACCCTACCTTTCCTTGTCCCAGTCCAGCTTCCAATCCCACCCTCGCTCCCTGACATGGGTGGGCCCGGTCATGGTCTTGGGTAAATAACAGGACATGTGAGAGGCGGCTCCTCTTATCCTGCTAAAGAGGCAGAGCAAGGAGCCAACTTCTCATTGGATAGTGTTAACTAAGACTTTCATATCAATGATAAATCTTCCTGACTTGTGTCGACCCCAGAACTTTTTGCTTTGGCTAGGTAACTATTTTACCTTGTCCCTACGTGAAGGGGAATCTTTTTCCCCTCTCACCTAGTCTTTTACTCTTTTTATGGGTGACCTTGTTATGTCTCTCCATAGTGTATGGTTGAAGGTATAATTTCCTACAACTCTCCGATTAAGGCTGTTAATTTCTCGTTCATGTACTTGGGTGAAATACAGTTCCCAAGTAGTAAAGAGGGATTTTCATCCCCCTTTATATTTTATATAGTGAGCCAGCACACCCCACCTTATGTGGGGTGCTGGGGGAATACAATGTATCCCCTCTCTTACCTGGTACATTTGGTTACAATTGCGAGTTTTACAAGAATGGCTGGTGGCAGTGGTTTTACCTTTATGACTTAGTCTTTATTACTCGCAGGCTGTTGATTCAGCCTCAGTAATGCACAGAAAGGCCACCATTTGCCTAAAATACTGGGCTACTTCTTTTTTCACCATGCCTTGTATGTTATGCTGTTTCTGAGCTCTTCCCCTGCCTGTGGATTCCCCGCCCGGTCTCCAGAGTGTCTGAAAAGGCAGGAAGCGAGGGAGGAGTCCAAAACTCTGCAGCCCTTTGTCTTTCACCTTGCCTGAAAGGAAACAACTCCCATTGGGTTGCCGGCTGTCCTGATTGGACAGCCAGACCACCCCTTGCTGTAAAATGCAGGGAGAGTATGCAGAGGTTCTGCTGTAATTCCTGATAAATACTACGAACCTGGAAGCTGATGACAAGTCGACCAATGGAATCGAATCCAAAGAGGATGATGAAGAAAACACGGCTGAGACGATTTCCAGCGACCTGAGAGCCTGCTGCGTAAACAGAGTTTGCGGTTACCCTTCCTTCCAAGTGACCTATGGCCTCTGAAAATGAAGACCCCGAACTAGAGCCCGGCAAGATCCACTAGACTGAAGAACACCTGCATTTTGAGCTATCACACATCATGCTGCAACCTTGCGGGCTGCAATACCCCAATACCTTGGGACCTCGAGCCATCATGGTCTTCCGAATTCTGAATCTTGCAGAAACTTTGTGGGCATCCTGCTGGAGCTCCAGAGACGTGAATCAAACCAGAAAATACCCTCACCAGAGAGCTGGACCTTCCAAACGACAACAATCCGACTAGTGATATTCAATCTTCTTCTGGCTCCTGAAAAGGGGGTCAAAACCACAGAACCGCATCCAGCTGTGAAGAAACTTGCCTGGAGCCTTCACCATTGATCCTTGCTTCAAAAGTCCTTCCAGAGTCCTGTCTTCCGTCTTCGTGACAAAGGAATCCATTGACTGGGTTTTTGGCTGCAGATCCTGAAATCTCCCCCGCTGCAACTCTTCTTCTGTGCTAAGGTACTGTGTTGGCTGGGGTATTTACTTACCTGAAGCCTGTGTGATTTCTGAAACGCTTTGGGGCGTTTCTTGTGATTGGGAGTCCTCTCATCCAGTTCACCCAGACCCACTGCTGTAATCCTCCAACGGTGTCTTCTCAGAAGTCCCTGGACCTCGACTTACTTTAAATGAAATACTTACTTGTTTAACAGTCTTCCTCAGAAACTCTGATCTTCTCCTGCAACTGAGCCCTATCTCACCCTGCCTACAGCTGGCTCCTAGACCAGTAGGGTCCCTCTTCTGCCCATGAGAACTCATGCGATAGAATAGGGAAGGGCCCGATAATTAAAGGGGTCTGCCTTGAAAAGTAGAACAAGTGTTGAAGTGTACTTACTTGTAAAAGAGTTAGTTGGTAACTAACTCTGAGTGGACAGTTACAAAAGTTCTTACTTACCTTAAATGTGTGTTGTGCCATTCTGAAAAGTATATATGAGGTTAATTTACTCACCTGTGAATTGGTTGTGCCTCTTTCCCAAATGTAATGCTGTTGGCCTCACTAACTATTTATTTCATAGAATAGGTGTATAGGTTCCCCAACTGGGTCTTGCTTACCCTAACCTGCTGTATAGCCTGTTTAGAATAAGTCTACCTTAGGTTTTACCAACCTAGAATAATATTGAGTCATTCATAAAGTTTAACATTGGGGTTTGCTTTCCCTGGTCTCTTTTATAGATGCTAAACCAGTCTTGGGTCTATACAAACCTTTAAGTTGCTGATAGCTCCTTTAAAAAGTATATAGGCTTTACTTACCTTGGGTTGGCTGTGCGCCATCCTAAAATAAGTTAAAGAGTTATTGCTTACCTCAATTTGTGCTCCACTGATCTGAAAAGCAGCTGTAATGGTATATTACAACATTAGATTTCACCTGGCCAGAATAGCTGTGTGCCATTCTTAAAAAGTGTTGCTCTGCCTGGTGCATCCTAAATCAGTGTAAAGAGTTCATGCTTATCGTAGGCTATGTTCCACTGAGCTGAAAAGCAACTGTAATTGAATATTACACCAAAAGCTCTTACTCATCTGGTATAACTGTGTTATTCTGAATGTAGCTACAGGTATATACTGTTCCTTGAATCTGTGTTCCACTATTCAGAAACGTATCCTGGTAACTGGGTTGGTTGATTAGGGAATAGTTTCTTACCTGTAACTCCATTTCTCCAGCATTGGTATCTTTCATGGATTCACATGCTTAGAATATTTCCCGTCGTCAGGCTGGGAATCCCCGGTACATTATATATAGACCCTTTCCCGTAGGAAAACTTTTTCGACGCTTATGCGTCCTATCCACCTTGTTTTGTATCATGCGTGCCCGCACCGTCAGGACGTCATGATATAAATACAGGACCCGCCCCCGCGCTCCCTCAGATTTCGGCCCCCAAAGTAGTGGGGGAACCGGTTTGCATGTTCAGGGGGAGGCAGGTGGGCACATGTGAATCCATGAAAGATACCAATGCTGGAGAAATGGAGTTACAGGTAAGAAACTATTCCCTTCTCCAGCATTGGATCTTTCATGGATTCACATGCTTAGAATAGATTACATAGCAGTACACCCCCAAGAGAGGAGGCGTGCATGCAAACCCATATACTTTCTTCGCAAAGCCCGTTCCCTATGATCATGTATACATTAGTAATCGTTAACATAGGAAAACGAACCACATACAGTCACAAATTCCACAGGATGCAACCCCTCAGTCGGGGCTTACCTTATTGGAATAGGTGTCGGAGCACCGCCTGTCCCATCCTGGTATCTTCGGCATGTTGCTGCGACAGGCAGTAATGGCGGGTAAAGGTGTGTGTAGCCGCCCAGGTAGCCGCTATGCAGATGTCCCCCAGAGGGACTCCGGCCCACAGTGCCGTCGACGATGCCGCTGCTCTAGTTGAATGAGCTCTTGGCCGTCGTAGAAGAGGCTTCCCTGCCCTGGAATGGCAGTACGAAATGGTAGATGACACCCATCTTGACAGTCCTTGCTTAGAAATGGCTTTTCCTCTAGAACCCAAACCATAGGCCACGAACAGTTGTCTTGTTTCTCTGAATGGTTGCGTACGATGAAGATAAAACTTGAGAGCCCTTTTAACATCCAATGTGTGTAACGTGCGCTCCGCTACCGAGCATGGCTCCGGAAAGAACGTAGGCAACACGATAGAGGAGTGTTTATGGAACACCGAAGGAGCTTTCGGTATGAACTGTGGGTTAGTGGCAAGGGCAACCTTGTTCTTGAAAAATCTTAAGTATGGTGGGTCTACCATTAGAGCCTGAACTTCTGAAATACGTCGGGCTGAAGTGATGGCCACCAGGAAGGCCAATTTCCACGACAAAAACTTTAGAGACGATGATGACATTGGCTCAAAAGGAGGCTTCATAAGAGACGTTAAGACCAGATTGAGGCTCCACTCCGGTGGAAATTTCTTCTCTGGAGGGAAACTCCGAAAGAGGCCTTTAAGGAAGTGCTTAATCAGGCGGTCGCTGAACAATGGTGTCGAATGCCGTCGACGAGTAAACCTGGAAATGGCGGCCAGGTGTACTTTTATTGACGCTACCGATAGGCCCTTTTGAGCTAAGAACAGCAAGTATGGCAGGAGCTGTTCCGGCTTAATCGATTGGGGGGCCAACCCTGGTTGATCCTCACACCACTGACAGAAACTTCTCCATTTGTACGTGTATGAGGCGTTTGTAGAAGGCGCTCTTGCCGCTTGTAGGATACGCCGACAGTCCTCCGGAATCGTTAGCCGACCGAATTCGGCGAAGTCAGGAGCCAGGCCGTCAACTTGAGGCTGTCCGGGTCGTGATGCCAAACTACACCCTCCCGTCGAGACAGAAGGTCGGGGGTCTTCTGGAATCTCATCGGTTCCGCCACAGCTAAGTGTAGCAGGTCTGAGAATCACACTTGTCTGGCCCAGTACGGGGCCACCAGAATTACTCGACATGGGTACCTGTGGATCCATTGCAACGTCCTCCGGACAAGGGGAAATGGAGGGAATGCGTACAGGAATTTGTTCGACCATGGGAAGGAGAACGCATCCCCCAGTGAGCCCTGCTGAGGCCATCTGCTTGCATACTGATGGCATTTCCTGTTGTTCTTCGTCGCGAACAAATCTATGGAAGGATGTCCCCATTTCTTGAATACTTGCTGTAGTTGTTGGTCGTTCAGCACCCATTCGTGAAATTCGTTCATTTCTCTGCTGAGGGCATCGGCCTCCACATTTCTCACGCCTGGTAGGTGGAACGCCAAGATTTGCATGTTGTGTTGTAGGGCCCAATGCCAGATTTTCTGTGCCTCCGTCGATAGGGACCTGGAACGTGTCCCTCCTTGTTTCCTCAAGTAGAACATCGTAGTGGTGTTGTCCGTCATGACACGCACCACTGAGTCCCTCAGTTGAGGAAGAAAAGATTTCAGAGCCCATCTCACTGCTCTCAGTTCTAGCAGGTTGATATGCAGGGAGGACTCCTGCAACGACCACTGGCCTTGTACCTGTAACGTATCCAGATGAGCTCCCCATCCGCTCAGAGATGCATCCGTCACCACCGTCTTCTGGAACTCCGGTTCCACCAGAGGCATTCCTTTCGTTAGATGAGTAGAAACTCTCCACCAACAGAGTGCTTGTACCAGTTGTTCGTCGATGATCAGTCTGTCGGACCAGCGACCTTGGTTCTGCGCCCAACGGTCCGCTAGAAATTCCTGGCAAGGCCTCATAAACAGACGGCAGTTGTTTATCAACGGAATGCAGGATGACATGGTCCCTAGCAGAGACATGTATTTGCGCACCGACACCCTGGTACCACATCTCCCTTCCGACGCCTTGCTTTGTAGTTTCTGTATTCTTTCGCTGGATGGTCTTACCAGACTTGTGTGCGTATGAAACTCCGCTCCTAGAAAGACCAAGGTCCTCGAAGGCTCTACAGAGGACTTGCTGAAGTTTATCGCGAAGCCCAGTTCCTGTAAGAGGGACATCGTGGCCCCCAGACTTTTTCGTGTTTGTTCCATGGACGAGCCTCTGACCAGCCAGTCGTCTAGATAGGGATAGACATGGTGACCGTCCTTCCTTAAATGGGCCGCTATGGGGGCCAAGCACTTGGTGAACGTCCTGGGGGAGGACTTGAGACCGAACGCGAGGACCTTGAACTGAAAATGCTTTCGCCCGACGACGAACCTTAAATATCTCCTGTGTCGTGGGCGTATTGGGATGTGAAAATAGGCGTCTTGAAGGTCTAGTGACGACAGATAATCCATGGGTTGCACCGACCTGATAACCTCCTGGAGCTTTAGCATTTTGAACTTTAGGCTCTTTAGCCATTTGTTGAGTACCCTCAGGTCGAGAATGGGCCTCCATTTTCCATTTGGCTTCTTGACGACGAAGAACCGGGAATAAACTCCGTGTCCTTCCTGTGCCACAGGAACTCTCCCTACCGCTCCTTTTCGCAACATAAGCTCCGCCTCTTGTCGTAGGATTCGGAGGTGGGGCTGGGTCGAAAATACAGGCGGAAGACGTGGAGGCTTGTCTTTGAATTGTAGCGCATGACCCATGCGAATCGTGTCTAGAACCCATCGATCTGTGGTGATGCATTTCTATTGGTCGAAGTGATGAGAGACTCGTCCCCCCCAGGACGTTCCGAAGGCCGTCATTGGTTGCTGGTTTGCTTGTTCTTCGTCGACGAGGGACCCGAGCCTCGCCGCCTGGAAGCTTGATAGTCTCTGCTTCTACGTGCCGATTGGGACGCTCGTCTGAACCCTTGTGAAGAGTACGAGGGCCTGTTAAATCCACGGTCCCTCGAGGCTCCAAAGCGGGAGTTTCCAGAAGCACCCCTAAAGGGGCGAAAAGAGCGAAAGTTTCTACCCGTTTGGAGGGCGCCGAGGGACCTAGCAGTATCCGTGTCTTCCTTCATCCCCTTCAACACTTCGTCGACCTTTTCGCCAAACAGGTGTTCCCCTTCACATGGCATGTCTAGGACTTTGTACTGGACTTCGGGACGGAAAGTAGTACATTTGAGCCACGCTTGTCGACGAAGTACTACACCATGGTTGATTTGTTTGAATCCAGACTCTGCTAGGTCAACTGCAATATTAATTGCGTGGTTCGAGGCCTCTTCTCCCTCCCGCAACAGTAACATGGCTGCTTTCCGGTGTTCGTCTGGCAGGTGTTCTAGGATAGGGGCTAGTTTGTGCCACATTTCTCTATCGTATCGTGACACGATCGCTAAGGAATTGGCTGCTCTTACCGTCGTCGCACCGACCGAGAGCACCTTTTTTCCAAAGGCGTCTTGCCTCCTAGCCTCGCTTTCTGGTGGAGTTGAACATTTTTGCTGTACCCTGGCCTTCCTAGCCGCTGCCGCCGACACCACCGAGTCAGACAGAGGTTGTGATGTTAGACATTTTGGAGTGGACTCCGGAGCTTTAAACTTTTTCTCAATCCGCCCCTTTATAGCTGGCTCCGAGAACGGATGGCGCATCGTCTTGAGACCTTCCTGCCACACGTGGTCCAGAATTGGGATGGCAAATACCGATTTCCTCCTTTGACCCATATGGTCAAAAAGGAAACAGTCTTTCTTCTGCTCCTCAGGAATCAAGCCGAACTCAGAACAAGCTTTTCCCATCATTGCATGGAAGGCTCCCACATCATCCGGAGGAGATGGCTGTGACTGGCTCCTCGTAGACTCTACCTCTACATCCAAATTCCATGTTGGGTCCCTCGAAGGTGACAGGGAGATGTCTGACCCTGAGTCACCCAGTATAGAATCGGACTCCGACAACTCACCCTCCTCCTGCGCTCGAGGACGATCTTTTACTGCCTGAGGAGTCGATGGGTTTTTAGTCGTCGAGCGAGCCGCACAAGTTTGCTCGTCGACAGGAGGTACAGAAAAAGGTGACGACGAAGTCCCAGGTTGAGGGATCTGCGTATCCAGCCGCTGCAGGAGCTTCTGAAGAGTATTAAGCACATCCAGAGACAAAACTGCCTGGGGGTTCAATAACGTTGATGATATAGGTACCATACCCCCACTCGCACTCGTCGCCGACGTGGAAGGCCGTAAGCCTAAATCCGATGGCTGCAGAACCGTGCCACCTTCTCCTTCCACCAAGCAGGCCGTGTCTGGCTGCAGTAAGACCTCAGGGGGGATCGGGTCATAGACCTCTGGCAGCCAAGCCATAGACCGAGTCTCCGTCGACGAAGGAATCCTAACCGCTGCTGCCTGAACGGTAATAGGCATCGTCAATGACACCGAGGTCGACGAGCAAGTTGTCGTCGTCGAGCCCTTAGACTTCGTCGCCGATTTCGATGCCGACTTCCCGGCTGAAACATCTCGACTCGCGGAAGACCTGGGACGGTCCCCTGAGGAGGATTTTGACAGCGCTCGCCTCTCCGTCTTAGATGAGGAGGAGGGCTTTTTATGTGATGAGGAGGACCCAGCATGCTTCCCCTTATGCTTGTCGTCATCGCGGTTTTCTGCTGGCCGTACCTTTTTCGATGGAGGTTCCGACTTGCTCCTGGAGGCCGTGGAGCCAACTTCCGAAGCCGGGTAGGCACCCGCCCCGTCATTAAGCCAGTCGACCAGCCTTCTTTTACGGTCCTTAAGGGTTTTTTGGGAGAAACCCTGGCATATCTCACATGTATCCGCCGTGTGGTGCGGGTGGAGACAGTAGATACAATCCATGTGGGCATCTCCTTCATAAACTTTTTTGAGGCCACATGTCGCACAAGGGCGAAATAACGCTTTTCCAGACATATTCTCCAGAATTTGAACGTCGCCGAAGCGAAACAGAAAAAACAACCTAGTTTCCACTAGCAGTAATCACGAGGATCCCACTACTTTGAAAGACGGTTGAAATCTGAGGGAGCGCGGGGGCGGGTCCTGTATTTATATCATGACGTCCTGACGGTGCGGGCACGCATGATACAAAACAAGGTGGATAGGACGCATAAGCGTCGAAAAAGTTTTCCTACGGGAAAGGGTCTATATATAATGTACCGGGGATTCCCAGCCTGACGACGGGGAATATTCTAAGCATGTGAATCCATGAAAGATCCAATGCTGGAGAATGTGATTTATTTGCCGAGTGTCACTGCATAACTGGCAGGGTCGACTACCCTTGTATTACAGAAAGTAATCGAAATGTAACTAATGGTTGTTTACTCCCCATGAATATGTGTGGCCTATACTAAATGTGTATAATAAGGTCTGACTTCCAAGAATTACTGTTAGGTATTCTGAAGAAGTATTTATGCTTTGGTCTGTGTACCTTCAAGCATTGTGGTGTGTTTTTATGAATGTGTTTATGACTCTATGACCAGTACTTACCCTCAAGACTTAACTTGGCCTACTTGTATTTATAATAAACCTTTCTTTTTTATAATACTTCTGGTTATAAGTGTTTCTATTGCACCCTTGGTGTACTGCAGGTTCAGTGTACTTTCCTACAAGCCACTCTCCCTCCTAAAATAAGCCTGGCTGCTCGGTCTACGCTGCCATATACTCAGGTGGTACAGCCTTATACTAATATTGGAGTCTTGTACTGTCTCAGTTGAATGGTTTTACTAAGCCCTTAGTAGGACATCAGACAAACTGTCCTAACAGATAGGGTGAGTCTTACGCTCTTCGGGCCCAATTCACAGAGCGTTTTCCAATGGGTTTTTCCATTATAAAACTCTTCTGTGAATTAGGCCCTTTGTTTTTATTTGTAACCTGTCTGGGAAGTGGGATTGCCTCCTAGGTATTGGACTGGAACAGGGAACAGTAGGACTCAGAGTAATGTAGATACCCAGCAGAGGCATTGCTAGGAGAGGGCTGGAGGGGCTATAGCCCGGGTCTTTTGGTTGTAGCCCCGGATAGAAGGCAAGGGGCTACAACCAAAAGGCTATCTAGCCCCGAGTCCAGACAGTCCCGAGCCCCAAATCTTTTCCAGACCTAGCAACACCCCTGATTACCGGTAAGTAGTTAGGGCAATACAAACCGCAGAACATACTCTCTCACCCCCTGTTGCTCCTCTTTCCATGCCACACTTCACTCACCAAATTCTGTGCTCCTGGAACACACTCCTTGCTGACACATGAGGGGGGTCCTTATTCACCCCATATCGTAGCCACCCTCTGTCCTCACACACCTTATGGACCCCGCTTTTATTAACTGCGTGGCTGCCCTCTCCTCACTCGACTACAAACTACCCTTCACATCCTCACCTGCTATTTATTCAACCTTTCCCCTGCCCCTACATCACGTCATGCCTGCAACTGACTCACTAATCTCGTGTCCAGGGGCAAGCTTCTCATTCATTCCATGACCTATGTGCAGCACTCTTAATGACAGATCCAGGGTTTTACAAAGTGTTTTGCGACATTTCAAAATTAGAGTTCGAGATGGGTTGGAGGGGAGAACAAACCGATATATTGGGGAGAAAGGTCTGAGGGTTTTTTTTTTTACAACTGGTGCATTTTAATGTGTTTTAACAACACCTTGTTCATGAGAATATCGTTTTAAGCAACATTTTTGCCAGCAGTGCATATTATTCAGGTGTGAATAGACTGCACTTTCTGGCACCATTTTAAGGTCACGCAGCGTCATTCTCTCGGTAGTTGGTTTACTTATTCCCAATCCAACATGTCCTCATGTATTCCAGATATTCCTATTACAGCCGGCCAGAGACATTGAGGCAGCATTAGACGAATAATCACATAATCATCACAGCAGAGATCATTTCCACTCCACCATCTTTTCCCCCTCTGTCTGCCAATCAGAGCACCAGCAAATCGATTCCAAACACTGGATAGCACATTGGTGCCTCAGAAAAGCAAGTAGGTACAGGGATGCGTCAGTCACATGCCGTGATCTTGGTATGCGACCCTGGCCCAGAACATCAGGCCTTTCAGAGGCCCCAGTAGTGCTCTGAAAGCCAGGTCAGGTTCCGGTCGAGTGCCTGGCTAGCGTCTGACTGTTTGAGCAGTCATTAGCTGTCCACAACACTGGCTCTGCCCCACAAGCTCACGTGGCAACAAGGACAAAATGTCATCCCTAGCAGGAAGGTGAGGGTGGTGTCTGGCTGACTGATTGTTCCATCCCACAGCCTTGCTCCTCGCCGACTGCCTGGAATCTCCCTTCACTGCATCCGGTAGTAATGTTACCAGAAATCTTGCAACGGCGGGATGCAAATGATCTGGGTTTGTGTTAACAGCAGCAGATTTCAAAGAAAATGTGTGTGCTTGCCAGGAGTTTATTTCCATGTTGTCTGCTGGTTTCACGTAAACTTTATTGTGTAAACTCATGTGTTATGTACACCATGAACAATACAGAGCTGCAAGTGTTTGCCACACATTTTGTGTTTGTTTTTGTGTTTCAAAGTCTCGAAAGTACAGTTGCAAAACCCCAGAGAAGATTTGTTTTGGATAGTATTACTTTGGAATGTTATACTCGTAGTGTTGTATTCGGGAGGCTAACAATAAACCTTCAGTTGTACTCTTTTTGCTTGACATAAGCATTTATATATCATCCAGGTTGGTTAATTGATTTGTGTACTTTTCATTGCATCAGCTAGACGGGTGAAGATGTGTGGTCAAATGTCTAAACACTGGGCTCTTCCATAAAGTGTATGATACTGGGCAAATCATTTTTTCACTGTGCCTTGTCGAACAAAACTGGAATGGGACCGCACGGTACTTGCATAGTGGTATGGAGGCAGCGAGCAAGGACATTTAGAAAGCTGTTGAAAATCCACCTTCTCAGACTAGACGATCCCTCAGATTGCCTCAGCCTTTAACGGACCTTCTGGGAGGGTTACAGCATATACCATTAGACCTCTGAACCTTTAATAACCTTGGGGAGTGCTCCCCCTGACTTTGTCATATCAAGCTCCTCATGAAGCTGTTTATTGTTGTATCTCTTGCACTTGGATGCCAGCCTGTCATTTTCTTGTGTACTTACACTGACACTGCTCTGAATGCCCTAGCAACGTTACATAATATTTATTTTAATTATTTTGTTTTTCTATTTAAAACAAACCTAAAACAAATAATAATTTGAGATTTACAGACTATTAGCAGATGATATCAAATTGGACACCTTGAGGCTGGGTTATGCAGATGACCTGCTACTCCTCGATTACTCTCCCATAGGCCTTCAAAAAAATTGATGGCCCTGGAAAACTTTGCAAAACTGAATGGTCTTAGTATTAATATTAGTAAAACTAAAATTATACCATTTGTAGATAAAGTTAAATGTTCCAGTTTTAAGAATTACAGGTGGACGATTATGGGCCAAACTATAGAGGTAAGAAAATGCTACAAATATTTAGGTGTAATAATCGACCAAAAGCTTAGTTGGAAACAACACTGGTTAGACACAAAAATGAAATGTTTAATAATAGCGATGTCTTTAAGTCATTTCATTGGTAAACAAGGTGGTTTCTCGGTTAACACCATTATGTTGTTATATTCCTCAAAAGTGTTATGGTGTCTTCTGTATGTTGCAGAAATATGGGGAATAAGATATACCAATGAAATAAATCGGTTTGAAGCGAAACTAGCTCCAGCAGGGCATTTCATATCTTCTGGCAAAGAAAGCCATCCAGCCAGTCCGCATGTTGAAGCAGGGTAAGGGAGTTCACTCCATCCTATTCCAGGTCTAAAATCTTTCCGGGACTTCTGCCCCATCACCAATCTGCAGGGGTAAATCATTTTGTCACCAAAGGAAAGTTCAGAATGGAGAAATCAGTCCATTATTCCTGTAATGTCTCCAGCGTATTTTCTATCTGCAGTGAACTTAAAGAACTCCTACTTTCATGGGTGGGCAGTCATAATGTCGACAGTCAAAATGTCGACAGTCAAAATGTCGAAAAATAAATGTCGAAAAAAATAATGTCAACAAACAATAATGTCGACATTTTTTCGAAATTTTGTATTTATTGTATGAATAAATAAATAAATATATATAACTAAGATGTGTTGAGTATGAGGGATGGGGGTGTGGGGGGGGGGGTGGCAGGGGGTCTTGGGTGAGAGGGGTTGGGGGGACCCCCCCCATAGTAAATTAAACTCTTTTTGGTTATTTATCGAAAAAATAAATAAATAAATATATAATTAGAATGTGTTGAGTATGAGGGTGAGAGGGTGGTTGGGGGGGTGTTGGGGGGGTGGCAGGGGGGTTTTGGGTGAGGGGGGGTTGGGGGGGACCCCCCCATAGTAAATTAAATTCTTTTTGGTTATTTATTTATTGAAAAAATAAATAAATAAATAAATATATAATTAGAATGTGTTGAGTATGAGGGGTGAGAGGGTGGTTGGGGGGGTGGCAGGGGGGTGTTGGGGGGGACCCCCCCAATAGTAAATGATACTCTTTTTGGTTATTTATCGAATAAATAAATAAATAAATAATTAGAATGTGTTGAGTATGAGGGGTGAGAGGGTGGTTGGGGTGGGGGGTGTGGGGGAGTGGCAGGGGGGTGTTGGGTGAGGTGTTGATAGTTCTAAGTGACATTTTTTTGTCAACATTTTTTTTTTCTAAAAAATGACTTTTTACATTATAAGTATAGGATGTCGACATTATTGTTTTCGACATTTTTTTTTCGACATTTTTGTTTGTCGACATTTTTTTTTCGACATTATGACTATAAACCACTTTCATGTACCCATAAAGAGGCCAGACCAGCATTTCCTGAGGTTTGCTACCGCTGCGGATGCTTTCTTTTTCCGCTTACTCCCCTGCGGATTAACTTCAGCCAGAGGATCTTTACCAAGATTCTGGCCCTGCTAGTGGGGATACTTCATGCTAAGGGAATCTGAGTGAACCTGTACCTGAATGATTGGTTAATCCATGCCCCATCCAGGGAGGAGACCTTGTGCAGCACAGCTATTGTTTGCCAGACCTAACTGAGGTTTGGTTGGAAATGTAACTAAGAGTCATCTGGAACCCTGCTCCAGTCTGGAATTCATAGGGGCAGATTAGGACACTCTACAAAGTCGGGTTTCCTTTCCACTTCACAGGGCGATCAAACTCCAGGAGTGTTTGACATGCCTCTTTGCCAGATCATCAGCTCCTACTCGCACTCAGTTCCTGTGGGATGGCAAAGCGCTGAGGCTGGCTCTATGGAAAATGCAGCTGCCACTGAGACAAGTTGGTATGAATTTGCCTAACTTCTTGGATCATCATCTTGCTTTTTACGTTAGGCATCTCTGTTGGGCTGTAGGTTCTGAACAATATCTACCCGATGAGATTGTAGCAGAGTGTAATAGTGCCTCGCATCTGGCGCCTAAAGCCTTGTTGACAACAGTGACAAGGCCATCTCCACTTGAGAACCCGTAGATAGCTTTCCTGCGTGCATGCTGGCCCCACATGTCACGCCACTTTGGAAGTGATTCGTACCTGTTCCTGGATGCATCCATCTGGATAAATCCAGAATTGACCAGCTATGGGAAAGTACTTTTCTGGCCATCCTGGTTCCTGGGAGGTATCAAATATATATATTTTTTTTTTTTTATTTTATTTTTTTATATGGTTTATTTTTAAACCTTTAAAAAAAAAAAAGAGGAAAAAAGCAAAAACACATTTAGGATTTTTACAACCAGCATGAGGCCACATCTCATTGTTTCATTTGCGTAGCCTCGGGTCTGTGTACAAGATTTGTCAAGTTGTGTGTCGAATGACTCCTCCAGCTAAGATACCGCGAGACTGTCCAATCGATTTTTCACAGCTCGAAGAAAGATGACTAAGGCGTATAGCAGTGGTCTTTTAGTTTCTACAAACATGGCTTTCCACCAGTCGTCCCTGGACAGGCACTGATAGTTCTTTGTCACAGGCCCGAAAAGAATGTTCCTTTCTTTCACTAGACCAGGACAATTGATCGTCAGATGCTTGAGTGTTTCATGTTCAGTTTTACACAGACGACACATGGGGTCCGGAGCCAATGCCAGGTTCCAAAAACAAAGATACTCTTTGGTCGGAAGAACATTCAACCTAAACTGTAGGTATAGCTTTCTCGACCATGCGTCCGGGAAACAAGACAAGTAGGTCGGAATGGTGCCATACGCTCTTGCCTCAGGAGGAACTTCCCGGGTTGTGCGCGAAGTCAATCTTTGTTTACAAGTGTGTATCCAATCATTTCTCCATAATTTCACTTTCGCAGCATCAGGGTTTTCTATTAGCATTTGGATTGAGATGTCGTAGTTAATCAAGACATCATAGCACAGCTCATTCCATTGAGACAAAATAGTGGATGTTTTCTTGAGGTCTGAATTATGAAGAATTGCAATTTGTGGTTTTGGATTGGACAATTTAGTTTTTCTGAACAGACTTAGGAGGTTCCAAGCAACCCTGGCTTGCATCGAAATATATCCAAGCTCGTACCTTACACATGATGTTGAGGTCCCTTTAGGTAGGTGTAGAACTTTGGACCAAAAGATGTTTTCCAATGAGTTCCATATTTCGTTCCCACAACCAAACGCGTTTTCACCACCATAGATCAGGGACGGAACTACTTTCTGCTGAAAGAGGTTTATCGTGGGCTTTAAAGAGAATTTGCCAAATCTTTTGTTAATTAATGACGCTTGGCAAGCCAGCGTCCGACATTTGCTTTTTACAGATTCCAGCCAGGGCGCATCATTTCTGCTTGCGCTTAGTCTCATGCCTAGATATGTTGTATTTGGCACGAGCGTGATTGGATCTTTACTCAAGTACCAAGTGAATTTTTTCTTGTTATTTTTTACTCCACGCAGGTTCTCGAATATCATGATTTCACATTTGCCTTTGTTGATATTTAGGCAGTTCTCTGTCAGGTATTTTTCCACAGCGATGAGTTTACGTTGGAGACCTATCGGTGTGGAATCCAGGAGAATGATGTCATCCGCGTAGACTAAGTAGTCAACATGCGAGCCGTGGATTTTGGGTGGGAACGTAGCTAAGCCAATCATGGAGTCTTTGAGATCAGAGATGAACAAGTTAAAGATTGTTGCCGCCAGAGGACAACCTTGTTTGACACCTCTTGATGTCTCAATAGGAGCTGTTAACGTTCCCTTTAGGTCTAATCTAATTTTAATAGAGGTGTCTGTATGGAGTTCCACAATGGCAGCTAACAGGCTTGGTGGACAATTCCACTTGCTCATCTTTTCCCAAAGTAATTCTCTGTTGATGCTGTCGAATGCCTGCGATAGGTCAACTAGAGCAAGGTAGACCTTGGAGTTTACTCGAAGGGCTTCCATTTTCAATAGATTTAATAGGAGTAAGTTGACACCGCACCCCACGCCCTTGACGAAGCCAGTCTGTCTTGGGTCAAACCGATTAGACTTGGTGCACCATTCGAGAAGTTGTTGCTGGAGGAGAGAGGCATACACTTTCCCTAGGACGTCAAGTAGGGCAATAGGTCTATAGTTTTTGGGGTTTCTGCGGTCACCTTTTTTGAAGATGGGTATAATCACAGCCGATTTCCATGAGGCCGGGGTCTTACGACTCTTGAGGATCCTGTTAAATAACGTCTCACAGAACGCTGCCCATTCTTCTGGATGCTGTTTGAGCGTAAAGTTCGTGAGCCCATCCGGGCCAGGGGCCCTAGAGGCATGCAAGTTCTTTATGACTCTCACGATGTCGTCGAAATCAAAGACGATGTCCCATTGTGTTAAGTTTGGCGAAACCCAGACGGTGGAGTGTTTCGTCTTCTGAAAGAGGTCGGAGTAGAAATCTACCCATTCGGCCTCTAAGACTAGGTTTGCCTGGAGGGCATGTTGTGGAGACAGGTTATCATTAATGAGTCGCCAGTAATCGGCTGAGTTTACACTCTTCATCCTGGACAACATGAGCTCAGCGTCATTCTGGAACATGATCGATTTATGTGACTTCAACCAGTTCTTGTATCCCTGTTTGATCTTACGTATTTGGGTGGTGGAGCCACTGGAATTTGAGTTCCCTATATGTCTCAGTTCACGACGAAAGAGCCTTTTACGTTGGAGAACCGCAAGATCAAATTTGTGTTTTCCTGTAAATTGAGTATGTCTTGTTTTGTTCTTCACTTCCTGGTATTGAGTCAGGGTATGTGCATACTCTACCATTCCCGATGCTTTAAAGGACGACACAATCTGATTCATGTCATTAGAGTCCAGGTTTAGCCGAATGCGGCCAGATCCAATCCTGACAGCGTGAGGCCAAAGGGCTTGGCATGTATAGGCTTCAGCAGAGAACGTCAGGGTTACCATATCGTGGTCACTGTGGGTCATATACTCTACCACGAGGCTGCTGATTTTCTTATGAAAGTTGCTAGATACTAAAATGTAATCCAATGTTGATTTTGACTCTCCTCTTCTCCAGGTAGGGGCCGCTGGTATGTCTCCAGTCGTTTGCCCGTTAAGAGACGTCATCTCTCGAAGATCCATTTCCATCCGCCATTGCGTTGTTACTTCTTGTTCACGCTTATTTACGATCTTTTTATGACCGGAAGTGTTTAAATGGCTAATGCAGTCAATATTGAGGTCGCCACAGATGATTATGTCTTGTGTGGGCTCTTTCACTATAAGGTCGTCAATGACTGATGTTATCTCATCAATGAAGTGTTTAGCCTCAATGGCCTTGTGGTTCCAATAGGTATTAATAATACAAGGTTAGAAGCTATTCCATGTTCGGCGTCCGCCAAGCTGACCATGACCACCTGAATGAAGGGAGAGATGTTTACACAACTCGTGATTCTGTAGCCTGAGGCGATCCTGACGGCAACCACAAGCCCAGCCATAGGTCTTCCTTTTTTCTGCTTGATGGCAGGATTACATGCAATTTCGAAGTCTTCCATAATAGGACTTTCACATATCCATGTCTCCTGTAGACAGATAATATCCAGCCCGTCTGACCACGAGACGTTGAACAAGTGGCTAAAGCCCCTAGTGTTCCAGGAGCCTAGAGTGTGTGTCAAACAGTCCTTAGGGTCCTGGCGTTAACATGATTTCTTTGAGCTTATCGAGGCAGCGACCCACGACCAATCATTATCGTCCAACGCCTCAGTCGAGCGTTGGGTAGTTAGTACCCCATTGGTCTTCACTTGAGCCGCTCCTTGTATTGTAATCTTGAGGCAATCTCTGCTTCTTGCTGCAAGTGAATTTTCTGAATCGGTGGTGAGCGGTGCAGAAGGTGTTAATGTTGCAGCAGTCCTTGTCAGAGATTTAGGCACTTGGTTTTTTGCGTCCATTTTGTGTAGAGTGAAATCATCTTGCATCGGGTTTTCTT
Source organism: Ambystoma mexicanum (assembly GCF_040938575.1). Taxonomy (NCBI): domain Eukaryota; kingdom Metazoa; phylum Chordata; class Amphibia; order Caudata; family Ambystomatidae; genus Ambystoma; species Ambystoma mexicanum. The sequence goes on from NC_090932.1 coordinate 480,593, forward strand.
TGACGTGCGTTGGTGCTAGGGATATGTCGAAGCCCAAAGACATGAGAACCGGACCTGCTTGAAGAAAAGTGTCAGCTATCAGCTTCGATTGTAAGTGTAGTACCACGGCATCATTTTTGTTGTCATTTATAAATTCCACAATTTTGAGATCCTCAGATTCAATCTTTCTGAGGGTCGGTACCAGGTGGCATAGCCACAGAACGTTGTGCCGATTTAGAATTAAATCGTCAGTTGAGTCTATGCGTTCTAGGAGCACTTGATGAAGCGACGCGGCATTTCCTGATAGGCAGCCTTGTGTGCGATGGTTAGACGGGTTTATATTGGCTGCGGAGGCTATTTGCAATCTTCTGTTGTTTTTTGGCTGCAGTGGCAAGTGAGCTTTGGTGCTTTGAGAGGGCTCAGGTGTATGCGCCCGTCCTACAGGCCTGGTTGTAAAAGTTTTATTGACATAGGTCGGTTCTTCCGAAGCACCATACACAGTATGTTGGCAAACACAGTCTTTTGCTGAAGCCATAGTGTTGCAGCGTTTTTCTTCCAAGGTCAGGAACACCTTTGGTTGATTGACTAATCCGTGGGACGGAGGAGTCACCGCCTGCGTTACTTCAAGTAGTGTGACCACCCTGTCGGATCGGGGGCTTAACACATTTTGACATACGGTGGCGTATTGGGTAGAGGTCTTGATAGGTGCGACACTGTCATCCGAAATAGGCCTGTCTGTACCAGATGACATCTGCAACAGATCTTTGGAATTGCTTTGGACCGTTAGGGGTCCAGTGCTGACGGGCTTAAACACTGTGGGGATGGCACCAACCATAGAAGTCGCTTCAACATGCGCACCCTGGGCTTCCACGTCAGCGTCTCCGTGTACTGACATGTTGAGCAGAGTCTCATCAATGTCGCTCAAATTTGCGATGCTGCTACTGGGTTGATCAAGCTCGATTACTACAGTGTTGTTCTCGGAGCCAACGGCTTCGTTGTATTCTTTCATGATTGTTCGATTTACAGTAACATTCACAGTTTTGATGTTTCTCAGAAATTTTCTAGAATCATTGCCACGTCTTGATTTTTTTGATGGCAGATTCTTCGATTTCTTTTGAGGCCCCTTTCCCTTATGGGTCTTTGCTGTTGTGTCGATTGGGGCGGAGGCCTTATTGGCTTTGAATATGTCGAAAACTTGGGGGGACTCATCAGTTGTCTCTTTGTGTGAGACTGCAATCGGTTCGTCTATAAAGTTTGGACCTTGATTTTGATTTGGACCATGAATTTGATCAGACGAAGTAGCCGTTTGCGGGTCCAGAAGGGCCAAGTTCTCCACAGATTGGCTTACCAACAAAATGTCTTTGAAGTTTGGCGGGTTATTCGTGTTGGTTAAGACCATAAGGGGAGTTTTCACTGATAATTGAACTCCAAGAGTGTTGCTATTGTTGTCAGGCACTAAAGTGGGAGACACACGGGTACAACTCGCATGAGCGCTTTCACTGTCATTGTTGTCATGAGAAGGGGAGCACAGCTGGTATATTGGATCGGGGCGGGCTTTAGGTTCCACAGCCACGCCTCTGTTCACGGCCAGCCTGTTGTTTATGTGGCCAAGCTCTGTAGAATTACAGCACAAAGGAGCTACAATTCCTGTCACATCTACGGACTCAGTTCTGGATCTATTCTCGCGTTTTTGTTGGAAGATGTTTAGAGCTTGTTTTGCGACTTCAGCCAATAATTTTTTATCCAAGTTTGCGTTTTTATTAACGTCCATCAAAGATCCCATCGCCATCTCTGCCTTATTGTTGGTGTTTAACACCGCGGCCATATGCAGCGTATGCGTGTTTTCAAAGGTTTCCAATTTGGACTGCAAGCCTGCTACAATCACTGACAGGTCTTTTATGTTCTCGTTTAGGTGTTCGTACATTTTAAGGAATGGTGCGAGGGATAAAGTCATGGATGATAGAATAGTGGATTGAATGCCAGGCATGTATGGCGTTTGACTCGTAGTGTTGTTACATTCTTTCTCGTGTTCCGCCTTGCGCTTTCTGCTCAAAGGGAGTCGCCTAATTTTCGGGTATGGGCGATCCATGATAGATGAGTCCGAGGATGATGAGTCACTTGAGGATACATAGCAGTCATGGGCTTTCGGTAATCCTACGACTTCGTGACCTATTTTGGTATTCAGCCTGGCCGAGGGTTGGGCCAGAGCGGCAGTCCCTTGTTTCGGGATCTTCCTCTGTGAGCATTGGAAGCTCGGGGAAATGCTCGAGTCGGCTCTTCTTCTTTTTGACGGCCCAATTTGGTGGACGTGTTGGCGATTAGCGAGGTTGCTCAACGCCCTACCATGTGCGCTAGCTGACGAGTCATATGCCTCTGTCCTATGCACCTGTCCTCCGTTAGCTATTTCTTTTGAGGTCGAAGTATTATTTCTCGCTTGGTTAATTTGTTTAAGATCTGTTAGCAATTTGTTGACCATATCCAGTGAGTTTCTACGTTGTGAGTCAGTTTTGGTGTCCAAGCACTTTGATTTGGACCACACCCCTTCGCCATTTAAAGGCGTATTGCAGGCTTCTGGGCACGCACCATACTCAGGTTCCGCCCAGCCCATGGTCATAGGTGGGGGGCCGTGAAATTCGCCTTCAGAGAGCCCGTTATACAGGTTTATTGGAGAGGGTACCAATTTATCAAGGGCGCTGTAGAACCTCGGCCGAGGCGAAACACAGCTCGTGGCTTCAATTTTGCTCGGACTTGCGCTGTCAAGGACTACATTGCCTGGCTGGACTGCTAGTTCGTTTGAGGGCAGGTGAAGAGGCACTGGCCACGCAGCGCTGCAAAGGCTCCGGCCATTGGGGTTACTTCCAGCGTGTCGAGGTGGGATCTCCTTGAGACCAGGGGTAGCCTCTGTCAACGACGGGGTCGTAATCGTGGGCAAAGCAGTTTGCGTTGCACTTTCACTCTCGGCATTAGCACCCATATCTAACCCTGCCGTCATCGCTGAGGTCGCGGCCTCGCAGGATTCGATCGAAGCCTCAGGAACAGGACAAGGAGCGGCTGTCATGTCGACTCTATGTACGCTTTCTGTGTGACAGCCAGACGTCGTTGTCTGAGTGGAACAGACAGACGTTGCAGATGTGATTGTATGAGAGGGGGGAGGGAGGATCACTACTCTTTCCTGACTTAGGACCCCCATTCTCATGGTGTGATTAAAGTCATACGAATAGGACACGGACCCGTCTTCACTTACTTGGTGACTTGATCTTTGCGTAGCTGTGTCCGTGATTTCACTTGGGAGGCACCTTAGTGACTGTTGCAGCTCAGCTGGAGTCTGTAAGCAATTTTCAGGCGACTCCAGCCTCTGCTTTCTTTGGGCACGAGTTTTCATGCAGATACTGCCATTTTTCCCTTTATCGGCAGTGGAAGACATGGGTACCGGTAGTAGCGGGCCACGCACACTTGGTCCGGGTAGTAGGGCACAAGGAGCTCGAATTTCCTCAGGCTCCGGCCGTACGCCAATACTCAGTGTCCGCGGCCGCAGCAAGCAGCCAAACAGCAAAACAGCAGTTGCTTTCCAGTCACACGCCCTTCGCTCACATGGGCTTAGCGCCGCAAGGGTGCCTGGGTTGCTCTAATGTAGGCACACTTCCTGCATGGGCGGGCCACAGAGGAGGGGGCGGGGCGGGGCTTCTCAGCGCGACGGCGCTTCGTTCTCCTTCGTTCTCCTACGTTCTCCTGCGGTCCTTGGATCCTCGAGGTAAGACAAAGGACAAAGGAATGGACACAATGCAGCCACAGCAAAACAGCAGTTGCTTTCCAGTCACACGCCCTTCGCTCACATGGGTATCAAATATATAAAAGATCTGTTTGGAGATGGAAATTGGGTCCCCTTTGCACGTCTCTGCCATGATTATGACTTGAGAGACTGCACCTACGCAGAGTACAGACAACTAAAGGGAATCATTGCTGCCAAAATATATCCTGCCCAAATTATGTCTCCAAATACAGCATGGACGGCGCTGGAGCTATGCAAGGGTGCACTACATCCGGTTGCCACAATGTATGGCATACTGTTATCCAGTCGCAGAGGAAACCCTGAACTGGCCACTATTTGGGCTAATGAACTAGGTGAAAGAATTCATCAGGCAAAGATGTTGCAATAATGTCCGTCTGATCAGCCTGGATTGGGGCCTGTGAGCGTCAGACTAAACTCATCTTCAGGACGTACTGAACTCCGGAATGTATGTACAAAAGACGCCTTATTGACAATGAAGTATGTTGGAAATGCAAATCGGCGAGAGGCTGGTTACGTCATTTACTCTGGGCCTGCCCAAAAACAATAGACTTTTGGAAAGGTGTTTGTGAAAGACTGGGCCTGGTTGTAAGCTGCACTATTACAATAAAGGCATCTATTATGATTCTTGGAGACGTGTCTCCATTGGAGGACGTAACATTTTGCAAAAAAGTGTGGCTACTCCGGGCTTGTATACTGAGGGCATGGAAGTCAAGGGCCTCCTTTTGTAATGATGACTGGGTGGATGAGCTGTTAACCATATCCACATACGAGAGGGCCATTTACAAGCAGTCTGGAACCTCTGATAGGGTTACAGATATTTGGGGATCGTTTCGTGAAGCATATGGATGAAATGTCATGTAGTGTAAGCAATGTTATTAACTGTGTGCTTACCCCCATTTTTTCATTTTTTCCTCTCTTCCTCCCTCCTCATCTTTCTCCTCTTGCTTCTTCCTTTATTTTTGTGCCCTATTTTGGTGAATCCTTATTCGCATGTTAACTCTGATTGTTTTTTGTAAACCTACATTGACTGTTCAGAATTTGATTTTGTAATGTACCATTTGATGAGTTTCTTGTGACTTGATTTTGATGTGCATCTGTAGAGGGTAAGGTGTGGTACTATCCTTGGTGAGAATGGACCTCAAGAAGATGGGAGAACAGGTGACCGAGGCAGAGAAGAGTGAGGGATGTGGAAGACACTGTCTGTGCTGCAGTCCCAGATTAATGCACCTCCGGCAGCCACAAGAGTGCTGGAGGTCAGAGCTGAGGACGCAGAGGGCCCATCTCGGCAAAGCAACATCAGAATAATTGGGGGTGCAGAGGGTGCACCCTAGCATGGACTTATATCTGAAGCCCCGCCACAAGTTATAGTGGCAAAGCTATTGAACTTTAGGGCTCGGGACGCGATCCTTCATGATGCACTGATAACCTCGGTCTACAAGGTGGATGGCATGTGGATTATGGTTTCCCCGACTTTACGCAGGAGGTGCAGAGACAGCACAAGTCCTATGACATGATCAGGAGACGGCTCAGGAAAATTAAATATAAAAATATGATGTTGCTCCTTCTTTCAACGACCAAGCGATGTGTGGGACTGGTTGGACGCTGAGCACGTGGGTGGCACAGTATCTCAACGGGTAAAGGTCGTGTATCAAGACCAATTTATTTATTCATATTTGTAGAGCGCACAGCAGCCCAGGGGCATCCTGGTGCTTGTTACAGAGAGTGATCATCACTGAGTTACATAAAGAAACATACAGGCATAATTATTGTACGATTTGCATAGAACAGTTTGTAAAATCATGTAGATAGGGTGGAGGAGGGGAGGAGTGGGAAAGTAGCGAACGGTTAGTTAAGGGGAGAAAACACCCTTGGGAAGACTAGGAATCCACAAATGAGGTGACTTGGGAAAGAATCTATGTGAGCAAGGATTGCTGATAATGTGGACTTAGTCCCCAGGGGCTTGGAGGATAATGGCCAACGGCTTCAGTCAGTGGAGGCTGGTTTTATCCAACTTGAGTGTCTGCCGCTATGCCCTGAGAAGGACAGGCAAAAGGACGGCAACATTTGGTGTCAAGGGAATCTGATTATTGTGTGGGGTTCCATCCGAGGGATTTGGATGAATGATGGGCAGTTTCAGAAGCACTATGGGAATCCCTGCTGATAGCTTGGGGGTTAATGGCTCTGAAAGACTGAATATTGGTGGCAGGGAACAGGGGGATATCCTTGGTGTGGGCTGGAGTGGCTTACCCTTAGTGTTCTACCTTTGCCCGTATAGATCTGGCCATAAGGGTTGAGTAGGCATATGTGCGCAGGCATCAATGATCGGGAGGGGATGTTGGTCACTGAAAAGGAGGGAATATGCACAGTGTTTAAGGACTTTTACGCTTCTCTGTATGCTGAGACAGGAGGGTTTGACGAGCGGCTGGTGAAGCAGTGGCTCGAGGCAACTCTTAGTTGAAGAGCAGAGGGAGAGCCTGGGAAGTGCTGTGGACAAGTATGAGGTGGAAAGGGCAGTTGAAGGCTTATGTTTGGGTAAGACGCCAAGGATAGATGGGCTTACTGTGGAGGTGTACAGAGTGGATAAGGAGATAATGGCGCCTAAGCTCCTAGAGGTTGTTCTAGAGGCCCACTCAGCCATGAAGCAAGATAAAGATGTATTTATTTACTACACATTGCTGCGGCGCTCTGAGTAACAAAATAAATACAGAATCAGAAGCGAACATTGAACAACACTTTTTCTCTGCACTCCCAGGGATGGGGGGGCAGCGACCCCATGCCCTAAATAAGCAGCCACCACTGAGCGCCCCTCGCCCTGTGCGCCGAATGCTGCACTCACCTGTGGTATTCAGCAACATATATCCTTCCTGTTGGGTCCTGGAGATGGACGTCCAGTAATCTCGGTTTATTTCTTCTCATTCTTCTGCAGCGCTCTTCTGCCTGGGTGTTAAGTTAAGCAAAGAGTCAGGGGTAAGTTGAGGAACGATAAGATTGCAATCTTGGCACGTCAAGGTAAGTAGAATGTCAATAGTATGCAGAGCGTGCGGCCGGGGGAACCGCATTATACAATCAAGCACACCTTCAGACAGACGGCCCATGCCAAGGGTTAGGGGCAGGTGCTAGGGTCAAAACCGTGTGGGCAATGGCGGCAAGTGCGAGGACTATGGGGGTCATGGTGGTACGGGCCGGACAGGAGTAGGCAGGGGACGTAATGTGGACGGAGTGGGGTTATGGGGGCCTCCTGATAGAGCGCAGGGGAAAAGGGGCACATTTGCCGCAGCGGGTGAGACTGGCTTATGGAGTAGACCGCATGGACACCACCTTTAGTGCTAACCCCGCAGCAAACTTCCCTATTGCAGCACAGTGACTGCCACATGGCTGTAATCCCACGGATGTACTGCACACTCATTTATTTGTTGTGCACGCAAAAGGTGCAAAGCTGGAGACCACCCCATGCTGAAGTGAACAGCTAGCTGGTCGTGTTAGTCACAACGTAGCGCGCATGCAGATAGGGCGCAACAGGGTAACTTTATGTTAGGACACGATACGAGATGGCATGCTTGCGCCCTTAACACAATTGCTGCAAGGTTGAATGGGTTGTTGTTGTAGGAACCGCGTGGGTTATGGCGGCGAGCTGGGGGAGACGGGGGGTGGGGTCAGCGCAGGCGGCCGCTAAGGCAAGCAAAAGTGCGGCGTGGGTAGAGAGGGGCAAAATGGGAATGCTATGACTGATATGATGTAGTATGGCATTTATAACGCGCCTATATACAATGTTTGCAAGGCTGGCAGGCGGGCCCGAGCGCAATGCAAGAGCAAGATTATAAAACAATTAAATAAATAATGCTACAGCACTATATGTCGGGAAACAGGAAATGAAGGAAGCTGGCGGGGGTGCAGCAAGTTTTAAAATCACAGGGTAGAACAGTTATCCAAAACATGTGCATGTACCGACTCTGATATCTAGCCCTACCTAACATAGCCCCGTTGACTAGGGCGATAACGGATATAGATACACAAACAAATGCATGTGCTACCATCGTCGAGAAATACACAAAGGCATATATATATATATATTCGCTCACTGTTTAGGCTGCGTTGCATTCTGGGCATTGTAGTTAGCTGGGGGGAACCTGCAGTCGTGGGTTTGCATGGCGCAGGCGTGGAAGGTAGGAGTTAGATGCGGGGGAGCCACAGGAATTGCGGGAAAGGCACTGTTTAGGCCATATTGCATTCTGGCCATGGTAGTTAGCTGGGGGGAACATGCAGTCGTGGGTTTGCATGGCGCAGGCGGAAGGAAGGAGTTAGGTGCTTATTCATAAATTACGAGGTGGGGGGACAGGCGGCACATTTCGGACGGCGTGAACAAGCGAGGCTGCGGCAACACAAATAGAAAGCAGTTTGTTGTGGTATTGTTGAGGGAGGGGGACACCCAGTTCAAACAACCCAAAGTTGCTCGCTTGCCCCTGGGGTGCTTGAAACCATGTTCATAGGGTAGAAACCAGGCAGTTGCTTTGCTTGCTCGCTTCTAAGACGATGGACGTGCTAACGGATGCCCAGGGTCACACCACCAAGCCACAAGTGAGGCCGCAGCGCTTATAGGTCGGGCGCAGTTCCCCTGCGGGGAGTGGCGCGACAGGGAAGGGATGGCGAGTTTGGACTTAAGTCAAAAAGACATGCAGTGTCCCAGTTAGGTAAGATAAAGGGTTAATTACCCAAATATCGGTTCCTTCCAAGTATGTAAGTGTGACCGTACTCGTAATGCAGAAGTCCTAAATAGAATGTGTTAAAGGATTACACACTGAACAGAATTCAAAATGGCATAACCTATTGCACAGAAAGAACGTCTGTGATGAGGACTCAACCGACTCACCACATAAAACACTTAGGATACCACACTCACGCTATACGGTAAGACGCAGAGTCTGGATCTGACAAGTTCGAATCTGAGGTAGCGAAAAGGACCCTAGCAACGGCCCGCCCCCTCTCCTTCACGTGACTCTGATCTCATCTGTGTGATTCCGGCCGGAGCAGTGAAGCGCTTCCAGAGCATGTTCAGTGAGCGGGAGGTAGCGACTAGACCCTAGCAACGGCCCGCCCCCTCTCCTTCACGTGACTCTGATCTCATCTGTGTGATTCCGGCCGGAGCAGTGAAGCGCTTCCAGAGCACGTTCAGTGAGCGGGAGGTAGCGACTAGACCCTAGCAACGGCCCGCCCCCTCTCCTTCACGTGACTCTGATGTCATCCGTGTGATTCCGGCCGGAGCAGGCGGGGGCGGGCCGAGCGGGCAATGCATTCTGAACGCTCTGACTGCTGCCGGTGGACGAAACACCGACTTGCACCCGCTGCCAGGAACAACTGCCCCCGCTGGAGCTTTCTCACCATTTCAGGTACTGTGTCCCGCCTGGCCTCCCTTGCAACAGACTGTTCAAGGTGACCGGTAAATCCTTGACTCTCTTACCTGGGTTGGCCTGGGGCCTGTTAACTCACTTTCTCTGAACTGATCCAACTCTTTTTGAACTATCTACAAAGACTTTTTAAGCATAACTCCGCTGTGTGATCTTGGGCACATTTCGCCTTGCTCTCTCTAAGAGTGGGCCTGGCATATGAACTTTCTTGCTCTCCAGTAGACTGCCTTTCCGGACTTACTGTGGTTCTTTTATAAGTGTTGATCGTGTGTGCTTCCTTAATTCTGCCTTTTCCCTCCCTTTTTAAATAACTTATTGGAGTGCCATCTTAGGTTAAGCGCTCACCTCTGTCTGCAAATAAGTGGTATTTTAACTAAGACTTGTTCAATAAGTAATCAGGGTGTATATATATTAATAGTGACTGTGTTTTGAACTTGCTTGCCACATTAGTGCTAGAGTATTTTACAAGTGTGTCTTTAAATAAATAATTATATACTTTTATACAAAAGCCCTGGGTCAGTGTTTGTTTGTGCTACTGTATCTCTGTATCTACTGTGTATGCTCTATATACTGCCTAACTCTTCTTGAGAGAAGTCTGACTGCTCAGCCACAGCTACCAGGTAAATCTGGGTGGTGCAGACTGCTACCAATTGGGTTTACTGCTTACTCCTGTAGTCTTAAACTTTTTGCAGTGTTCCCTAAGGGAACTGCACAGATTTCTGCCTAACAATGGGTGGCAAAAATTAGGAATGGGAAAGAGGGGGAAAGATCGGACCCAGAGGCAATAGTGGGAGAATTTCCCAGTTTTTATGAGATATTGTAAGAGAAGGAAGGAGTTATAGGAGGGGAAACATTAGAATCCTATTTGCAGGGAGTGATCCTCCCGACACTTAGACCTGGAGAAGTCTTCACCCTAGAGGCCCCAATAACAGATGAGGAAGTCCTCTGGGCAATATCAGGTTTGAAGCTGGGGAAGGCCCCGGGAGAGGACGGGTTCACGGCAGGCTTCTATAAGGCATTTGCAGGCCAACTGGCGGATTCCTGGCGGATCTGTTCACAAATATTATGTCCACAGGGAGGGCCCCTCCGTCGTTTGGGAAAGCATTAATCACGGTCATCCCCAAAGAAGGAAAAGACCCTGCAGACTGCCAATCTTCTAGACCAATCGCCCTCCTGAACGTGGATGCAAAGTTGTTCACCAGAATAATTGCAACAAGACTAGAGGGCCTCCTTCCAAGTTCATCCATTCTGATCAGGTGGGCTTCATACAGGGGAGGCAGGGGGCAGACACCCTAAGGAAGACTCTCCATCTTATGAGAGAGGTTGCACCCAGGGGGGGCAACCCAGTCTTGGTGGCCATAGATGCCGAAAAGGCCTTTGACTGAGTAAACTGGGAGTTTCTACATGGGGTACTAGAGAAATTTGGTTTCGGTGAGGGTGCCCGATGAGCGATCAAGGCTCTGTACGCAGAACCGTCAGCCAGAGTTACGGTAAATGGGTGGCTATCATGTAGATTTAATCTTCAGCGAGAGACCCGACAGGGCTGCCCCCTCTCGCCCCTATTGTTTGCAATGACCATGGAGATTTTGGCAGAATATCTGAGGGGGTCCCCTGATGTGATGGGTATATATGTGGGAGACAGAACCTTTAAACTCTGTCTCTATGCAGATGATATAATGCTCCACGTGAGGCAGCCAGCCCAATCTGTCCCAGCCGCCTTGCGGGTGATAGAGGAGTTCAGGCATTTTTCAGGATTGAAGGTGAATGTGGGCACATTTGGTCCCCACCGGTGAGGGACGCGATCCCTGGCCACAAACATAATCAGTCCTGGTTTGAAGCGGGGCTTTGCAGGGTGGGTCAGTTGGTGAAAGAAAATACATTCATAAGCATCCAGGAACTGGAGGAAGCATTGGGCATTGGCAGGCTGTCCCCACTCCTCTATCTAAGATTGAAGGGGGTATTCATGGCAGGGAAATGGAAGCAGCATATACAGAGGCCACTCCCCCAGTAGAGAAGGTCTTGGACACGCATGTAGATATGAAAGGTCTCATCTCCCTCCTGTATATGGCGCTTTTGTCCCGCCGTGAAGGAGCAATCAGGGGTCTAAGAACGAGATGGGAGAGGGACTTGGGCTGTGAAATTGGGGACGGTTTATGGGTGCGACTCTGTAGTAGGGCATTTAAGACCTCAATTTCGTGTCAATATAAGATGCACGCCATACAACTGCTTCACAGGTGGAAATATGACCGGGCAGTACTCTCCAAGATGTTTCCAGTGGTGATTCCCCGTTGCTGGCATATGTGGTGGACAAGTCACAAAGTGCGCACGTATTGGACAGAAGTGTTGAGCTGGATCAAAGAGGCGGACGGAGGATCCCACCCACTAGACCCAATCTTAGTATTATTTGGACTTGAAAGAAGGGATGAGCGGTTGGACAAGCTTCCACACCTGTCACATTGTTTACTTTTAGCGGCCAGAGCCTGTCGAGCTAGAACTTGGAAAAGGACCTGTCTCCCCATGAAGAAAGAATGGGTGGGTGGCAGTGGCCAGGGATATTTATCTTATGGAAAAGATCACAGAAGCTATACAGGGATCCAGCGTTCTGATAGAGACTGAATGGCTCAGGTTCTTTAGTGCTTTTAGTAACATGGAAAGTACTGGTTGAAATTCCCGGAGAACAGTGACTCGGCCCCACCAAATAGTTAACTTGGAAAACACAGACTTTAATTAATTGGCCCATTTCCGACGAGCTAGTGCCCGGTTGGGACTGCCGACAACGGATTGAACAGTATAAGTGAAAACAGCGATCAGAGACTGTGCCTTGAAAGGGGGTGGGGTGAGGAGGGAGGGGAGGGTGTATACGCCAGGGAATTATCTAATTGTTTTTTTGTATAAGGTTTATAGGGACACAAGTCCCTTTCATGTTTGCTCCGAAGGTTCTCTGTTTCATAAAACCAATAAAAATAAATCAAATTTAAAAAAACACAATGTCATTCTCCTGCAAGAGACCTGGGCCTTGGAGACCACACTGTTAGATGGCAACACATCGTAGGGGATCTCAGCGACACATCGTAGGGGATCAGCTTAGCCCCGGGTCTTTTCCAGACCTAGCAACTCCCCTGCCTCTGCCATTGCAGGCGGCCGACGCGAGGTAAGGAAGCCCTTCTGGGCATGCCTCCGATTTTGGAGCCAACTGGGCCCCCAGGCCCTCGGAACGTCCCTCTCCCACCCCGCACCCTCTTCCTGTTTCCCGCTCCCCTCCCGCCTCCCAACCCGCCCACCCCCGCTCTGATTGGGCCGTGAGCCCCAGCTGGAAGGGTCTAGCGACCCTCCACGCGGCGGCCCCTGCATTTCAGTGCAGGCGGCCGACGCGAGGTAAGGAAGCCCTTCTGGGCATGCCTCCGATTTTGGAGCCAACTGGGCCCCCAGGCCCTCGGAACGTCCCTCTCCCACCCCGCACCCTCTTCCTGTTTCCCGCTCCCCTCCCGCCTCCCAACCCGCCCACCCCCGCTCTCATTGGGCCGTGAGCCCTTCATCACAGATCCTCCCAGGGCAGCCCTCTGCCCGGCAGCCCGAGCGGCTAAGGGCGGCTCCAGGAAGTGTCAGCAGGTGTCCGCAGGGGAAGCCAAGGAAACCACCAGACACCGACAAAACTGTAAGTGCTGGCTTGGGTGGGGGGTAGAGCAATTACTCTACTCCAGAAAGCTCCTGCCACTCTCACATACCTTTCAATGGCCTGCAGTCTAATGTTAACCAGCACCATTGCCCTAGAGAACCACACTGATTAGCCTGCCCCTCATCTAGCCAGAAATGTGATTGTTAGCTTATGCCACACTTAGATAGCTTCTCTAATAGCCTCTCTGTGAAAGTAGAATATAGAAGTACATTTAGAAAGTCGAATTCAGAAGTGTACCCAATAGCTGTGAAAAGTTGCATTTAGAATTGTGCCCAATAGCTTCTCTATGAAAGTTGAATTTAGAAATGTGCCCAATAGCTGTGAAATGTTGCATTTAGAATTGTGCCCAATAGCCTCTCTGTGGAAAGTTGAATTTAGAAGTGTGCCCAATAGCTGTGAAATGTTGCATTTAGAATTGTGCCCAATAGCCTCTCTGTGGAAAGTTGAATTTAGAAGTGTGCCCAATAGCTGTGAAATGTTGCATTTAGAATTGTGCTCAATAGCCTCTCTGTGAAAAGTTGAATTTAGAAGTGTACCCAATAGCCTCCCCTTGAAAAGTACTATTTAGAAGTGCGCCCAATAGCCTCTCTGTGGATAGTTGAATCTAGAAGTACATTTGGAAAGTTACATTTAGAAGTGTACCCAATAGCTGTGAAATGTTGCATTTAGAATTGTGCTCAAGAGCCTCTCTGTGGAAAGTTGAATTTAGAAATGTGCCCAATAGCCTCTCTGTGGAAAGTTGAATTTAGAAGTGTGCCCAATAGCTGTGAAATGTTGCATTTAGAATTGTGCTCAAGAGCCTCTCTATGAAAACTTGAATTTAGAAATGTGCCCAATAGCCTCTTTGTGGAAAGTTGAATTTAGAAATGTGCCCAATAGCCTCTCTGTGGAAAGTTGAATTTAGAAGTGTGCCCAATAGCTGTGAAATGTTGCATTTAGAATTGTGCTCAATAGCTTCTCTATGAAAGTTGAATTTAGAAATGTGCCCAATAGCCTCTCTGTGGAAAGTCGAATTTAGAAGTGTGCCCAATAGCTGTGAAATGTTGCATTTAGAATTGTGCTCAATAGCCTCTCTATGAAAAGTTGAATTTAGAAATGTGCCCAATAGCCTCTCTGTGGAAAGTTGAATTTAGAAGTGTGCCCAATAGCTGTGAAATGTTGCATTTAGAATTGTGCTCAATAGCCTCTCTATGAAAAGTTGAATTTAGAAATGTGCCCAATAGCCTCTCTGTGAAAAGTAGTATTTAGAAGTGTGCCCAATAGCCTCTCTGTGAAAAGTTGAATTTAGAAATACATTTAGAAGTGTACCCAATAGCTTCTCTGTGAAAAGTGGAATTCAGAAGTGTACCCAATAGCTCCTCTGTGGAAAGTTGAATTTAGAAGTGTGCCCAATAGCTGTGAAATGTTGCATTTAGAAATGTACCCAATAGCCTCTCTGTGAAAAGTTGAATTTAGAAGTGTGCCCAATAGCCTCTCTGTGGAAAGTTGAATTTAGAAGTACATCTAGAAGTGTACCCAATAGCTTCTCTGTGAAAAGTAGAATTCAGAAGTGTACCCAATAGCTCCTCTGTGGATAGTCGAATTTAGAAATGTGCCCAATAGCCTCTCTGTGAAAAGTTGAAACTAGAAGTACATTTAGAAAGTTGCATTTAGAAGTGTACCCAATAGCTGTGAAATGTTGCATTTAGAATTGTGCTCAATAACCTCTCTATGAAAAGTTGAATTTAGAAATGTGCCCAATAGCCTCTCTGCGAAAAGTTGAATTTAGAAGTACATTTAGAAAGTCGCATTTAGAAGTGTACCCAACAGCTTCTCTGTAGAAAGTTGAATTTAGAAGTTACCCAATAGCTCCTCTGTGAAAAGTTGAATTTAGAAGTGTGCCCAATAGCCTCTGAGCGGAAAGTTGAATTTAGAAGTACATTTAGAAAGTTGAATTCAGAAGTGCACCCAATAGCTGTGAAATGTTGATTTTAGAAATGTGCCCAATAGCCTCTCTATGAAGTTGAATTTAGAAGTGTCCCCAATAGCCTCCCTGTGAATTAGAAGTCTCTGAAAGGGCATGAAACCCATCATATCTCACCAACACGCTGACTCTCTCCTTACATCACCACTCAACTAGAACACAGAGATACTATGACACCATTCGGTATAACTGTTCTCATATCAACATTCGCTGCTCACTCCACATCATTCTAAATAATCACTGCTGGTTACACACCCCCCAGCAAGGCGTTCTCCTCAGGCCTAACGCAGCCACATCCGATCTGGATTAATCCTGCCAGAACGAACACATACTCCTGACCTCTCAACCACCACACCTACCGCTAGAAAGCAGCTATTACACTGATACTGCACGAGCTGTACACATACCTGGTGCTCACACGCACCTTTTTGACTCTCTCTTCTCTCTCTCTACTGATATGAACTTCGGTTCCCAAGGGCGTTCAACCTACCAGCGCCTTCAGACCATACCAATGGTATATAAGGCGCTATATAAATGCAAAATAACAATAACAATAACAATCTCAGCGAAAGAAATGCTAGAGTAAGATGTTATGGGGGTCTGGCGATTTTGATTAAAGCCTCCCTAACCTGTAGGTAGTGGAGACTAACATGGACTACCTACAGGTGCTCCGTATTTTACCCTCTAGGGGGGACCCGTTAATCATTTTGAACCTCTATAACAGCCACCATAAGGCTGAGGCAGACGGGTTAGCCAAAGTCAAGGCGTTTATTGATGAGTTATTTCTAAATAGAAGGAATCGTAATGAGCAATGCATATGGGGAGGAGATTTTAACCTCAAAATGGGTGTAGGTCTGCCAAAGGATCTGTTAGATCCGCTGGAGGACTGGTCACTGAACATCCCCTTGCCCACATTGAAATATGGACAGGTGTGTGCAAAGGGTCTCCCAATGTGTTTATGGCTCATCAAATAGGGGCTGCGCACGGTAAACTGATGCAAAGCACCCGATATACTGGGTAACCTTACCTTCAATAATCACCAAGGTTGGAGGGGGGTGTGGCCAGCAAGCGGGCAATGAGGACGTGATTCCTCACTTCTCCCAGTCTGCGAGCTAGATCCTGCCTTTATCCTGACAATTCATGTTGTTAAACTCACGAAAATAGCTTCCAAAAGCGGCGGAACCCTTCTGCAATGGGTCGCTGCACTATGGACCTGAACCGACGTGTGGTTCCGGAGATACGCGCTGTGGAATCCAGAAGCGGCTTACTGCGTATGCCAGACAAGATGGCTGCCGGGACTGTGAGCTAAGAGGAAGGTGCGCATTACGTTAAAGGCTCCACTGAACCAAGCGCCCTGCGACAGCAACTACCATCACATTGCTGAGGCCGAAATCAGGAAGGCTAAACGCTACCAGATGTTATCTTGCAATAGGCAGGGGTAAATTTGTAGGAAGCTGGATATATTTTCTAAAAAGGACCCAAATACAGTCTTAAATCCCTTTGATGAAATGAACATCAAATGTCTCTCCCCCCCCCCCCATATGGGAGGAAGGCTGGACATCCACAGAAAGTATCTTTTGACATGACCAGTACATGTCGGAACATACAGCTACATTTAGAAAGTATCTGCAACCCACATTTCTGAATCCTTTGGTTTCACAGACCCAGACACCACTTTGTGAAAAGTAATAGGAATGCAGCACAAACTGTTTTTATTACTGTTTGCCTGAAAATAGTGCTGTCATTCGCTCCCTTTGGGGCTCTAATGAAATTAGCTTCCATAAATTACTACTCCACTAATCAAAGCAAGGAATAACATTGAGGACCCTTTGTTGCAATTCTTTGGGGTTTGTGTCACTGTCGGTGCTGTTTTCCTTTGTGGGCTTGATCTCCCAATGGTGCCATGAGGTGACTCAGTCGTCAGTGTGAGGCTTCCCAACGGAGAGCATGAGACCACTGTGAGGGCATAGTCCGGCTTCCATGCTCATTTCTGCCATGCCCTCTCTGTGGAGGAATGCTCTCCGGTATTGAGTGGAGATTTGTCTGCAGAAGGTGCCCCACTGACAGTACTCCTCTTGTGCACTGTCATTTCTCCACTCTGCCTCTCTTAGCATTGATTGCCTTTCTTTTTCTCATGATTCCAGGCTACTTACACTACATCCAAAGAGAGGTCTCCTCCTGCGGGAGAGTGGAAAGAAGGTTGCAGCTACTAGAGGTACCGAAAGGTGAACGGCACCTTGGCACCGTTCATGCATGAAGCCTCTCGCTTAAACACATTTCTGTTCACACACGCCCCCAGAACGCTGCCCTTTACACCTGCTAGTGCCTCTCCTGATGTCGCCATATGAAACACCTGTAGCAACGTGTTTGAAAGGCTAATCGCCGCTGAGAGCAGAGCGCGCCACGCGATAGCAGCTGCTAACAGAAGGGGGCGCTGGACGCCAACTGACACGCACCACGTGACGATGACGGTTAGAAATGCTTTCCTGCCCGTCTTGATAGTGGACATGGCTAATGGCTGGGTTAGAGCAGTTGTTAACGCTTTTTGGCACATGCTGCGGGAATTTACCAGGCGCAATGAGGAGCAAGACCACAGGCGCGATCGCAGGTGCAACGAGGACCACAACAACGAGAGACACGAGAGACGCCACATGCGCCAGAGACGCTTGTGGCGCCAGAGACGCTTCTGGCGCCACCACAACGAGGACAGCCCTAGCCTTCGGAACAGATTCATTGTGTTGGTCCTCGTTGTCATAGGTTTCTTCATCTGCTTCATTATTCTACGGATCTTCGACACACCGGTAATGAGCTCCTGCTTTGCCCTGTCAGTGGTGCACCTCCCGTGCACTGCAGCCTGACTGCTCCTCTGGCCCCTTTCATTCAGTGCTATGCTAAGCAAAATGAAGGCAGCTCTTCATTACATTTGCATCTCTTTTTCTCCTGCAGGCCAGAGACGAGGAATACGAGGAAGGACAGGAAGGTGGCGAAGGAGCGGGACATGAATAAGCAGAAGAAGGAAGTGGCGATGGTGAGTGTCCTGTAGCTCGGGGGGATTGTACATTTCTGCACTTTTAGATTTAACTACTTTCTCTGGTGGTGGCTTTTAGTCCCCCGTGTGCCTTCCTCCATGAAGTGATGGGAACCTGTTCACTTGCATTGTTGGTGGCGTTCCTTCTGTGGCATACTCGAGAGGTTGGGCACCTGTGTCAGGAACTCGTTGGATGGGCTAAGCAGGTTCCTTCCAGTGGGTGCCTGTTTTGGGTTTGCCCCTGAACACCCCCAAGCTGTTCAGTAATGGACCCGAGCATCGCCTGATTATGCACAGGGTGTGGAGCTGCTGCGGGAAGGAGGTCCCCAGTCTGTAGGACACATGCACTTGGCAGAGGTTTCGGCTGCTGGGCCCAGCTCATTGAAAGGTGTCAACAGGAGTTCCTGGTGAATGACGGTGGAACTCCGGGGTGAGAGGGAATGTACTACTGACTGAAGTTTCACATCACATGGCGGCAATGCTATCAAATGTTGGCATGTTTTTATAACTCGGATACTCTTATGTTCTGTTTTCAATGTCACCTGTCATGTCAGGCCTACAGACGCCTTAATGGGAGCGCAAAAGCAGCACGTAACCCAGGACCCCTCCCAATGAACAGAGCGCAGTGCACTTATTTTACAAAATATAAATGGTGCGTCTTGATTATTGTGATGCTGAGTCTGTGTGCCTGCTGCCTGCCATTGTTAACTAAGGATGGACTTGACCCGTTAATCCTGCATTGCATTCACTGCTCAATGCAGCACTTATAGTTTATGGGCCAAATTAGCATAAAGTAGCGCAAATGAAAGAAGCACACAAAATATGCTACTTTCATTTGCGCTACCATCGGAATTGCACAAGTCACCTAATTCTGAAACTAGCATATTTTGTGTGTTTCTTTCAATACATTAGGAGCACATTCTCTGCAATATTGTATGCAAGGGGCGTGCATGGTGCATCTTTACACCTCTGTCCAACCCCTGCTGAAATGCTTCAGCAGGGGTTGGACAGAGGTGCAAAGATGCACCATGCACGCCCCTTGCATACAATATTGCAGAGAATGTGCACCTACTGTATTACAGGCGGCTGGGAGATGGGCCAGAGTCAGTGGTATGTTTTGGGATGCTAATGCAACTGTGACAGCCGCAGTGACAGGCATGACATGGCACCTCGCCCAGCACCTGTTCCCGTTAGGCGCAGGGGCGTGATCCTCATTCATGAGCATTTAAATGCACAGAAATCTATTTATTTATTTGCATTTATAAAGCGCCCAGAAACTGCCCTGAGGCATCGTGGCGCTGTTACAGCGAGCTTGAACTTGATACAGGTAAGACTTAAACTTAGTCAGTTGCAGTGGTAATACTGAATACAAAACTCATAGTGCAGCATTGAGAATGACAAGTAGCAGAGGACAGTGCTGGTCAAATATTATGCTTTGCTATGGTTACAGTGCAATAACATAATTATACATACAGGTAGTAGAATATTATCGGAACAGGAAGGTTTTTAGGTTTTTACGGAAGGTAGTGTATGATTTTTCAATCCTTAGTAAGGTTGGTAAGGCATTCCAGTTTTTGGGTGCGAGGTGTTGGAAGCTAGACCCTCCGGCTTTGGATCTTTTGAATGTTGGAACATAGATCTGGTTGGTGCGGTGGGCTCTGGTAGGTCTGTTAGAGGAGTTGAGGGTGAATCTTTCCGTGAGGTAGGGTGGGGCATCAGATGTAAGGCATCTGTGTGTGATGGCCATGGTTTTAAAGAGTATACATTCCGTAATTGCACAAGTCACCTAATTGGACAGCGCTGCCCGGAGCGCATTGTATTGCGTGATTTGGAGTTTTTTTAGGTTGTTGACCGAGGTGCCTAGGAGTAGGGCATTGCAGTAGTCAAGCTTAGTACCTATTGGGGCTCTGGCTATGGATAGGCAGTTTTTGGTGGAGAGAAAGGGCTTGACTGCGTTGATCATCTTGGTGGTGAGCACAGATGAGGAGGCTATGGCGTTGACCTGGCGGGACATGGATAGTGAGGCATCTAGGTGGACACCTAGGGTTTTGACCGTCTTGTGGGATTTTTAGAATCTTCTTTACTTTTTCTATCCGCATTGTTAGTACGGATCTATTAAATACTACTCTACCTATATACCGTGGACACACTTCTTGTGAAGGTGAATAAAAGCAATAGAGGGCCAACGTGCCTCAACAAAATATGTCCTCCCTGAAATGTTCACGGAATAAAAGTAGATGAGGCATAGTCCCCCTTTTTTAACCTTCTCTTGCCAATTTTTCTGTAGCCAGTAAGAGACCAGCCTGAACAGTGTACCTTGTAGATAAAGGGAGAGCTTCCTTCTCTCTTTCCGTATTAGATAGGCGGCCCATCACCTCCTTCCTAGGGACAGGCACCCAACACTGGGAAAGGGTGTTCTTCCGTCTATGGTTTTCGGTAGCTTACACATCTATTGTACTAAAGAAGCAATGTTACAAGAAATGTTCTACCTTACAAGTGTTCTTGTGTGATATAACGCCACATGGAAACCAGGGCCCTCTTCTAATCTCAGTCTGTGTTCAGATATGTGCACCCTTGTGGTAACTTATATCTATGGTGCAGCATTTATCCCTTTCTTATTGCTTCAGATCTGTCCTCTTTATCCATGCTTGAGCGTGTGTACGTTCTGCGAGTCTGCAAAACTGAGTTTCATGGCTATGCCTATGCTACGGTATGTACACCTTTTTCATATGTTTATTGCTCTGTGTCTATACTATGTTCTGTATACCATAATTCGAGGGGATTGGGTCCTTCGACGTATTCCATATCTATGACAGGTAATGTCCACAGCTGTGCTGCTTCGGAAAATTTTCGGCGTCTGCGTCGATGACGTCGATGCGCCGTCCCCGAGGACCTCGGCCGACGTCACCCGATGTGATAAGTAGGACGCACGACGCCTGTAGCCTCAGTTCCGTGTTTTCCCCGCGAACGTGTTCGCTTCGTGTTCTACGGTACGCCTCGACTCTTTGGAGTTCTGTTGTTCGTGTTCTCGGTTCTTCGAACCTGTTCTATGATGTCTTCATCTTCCGGGCTTCAAGAAGTGCAGCGACTGCGGCTCGAAGATGTCGGTTACCGATTCGCATGACGCCTGCCTCTGGTGCCTCGGGGTGCCCACGATACGGACGACTGTGTCGACTGCCAGTCGCTCACAGCCAAGGCCTTGCGGGAGCGCAAGAAAAAGTTATCGGTAGGTCGGGTGTCCAAGCCCCGGAAGGTGTGGTCTGCGGGGCTTTCTACGGACGACTCGAGAGGTGACTCTCCGCGTCATCGTCGGGAGTCCCGTGGGTCCCCTTCCGGGAGTCGGTCTCGCCTCTTCGAGGCGTTCCCGGAAGCGTCGGCCTCGGTCGCCTTCTCCGTCCTCTTCCGAGGGCTCCGCCCGTCGGCGGGTTGATTACCCTTCCGTTTCGGCATCACCGGAGGAATGGGCTTCCTTCGGGAAGAAGATGTTGGCGCTTCTAGAAGCGCAGGGCACCGGTCCGTCCGCACCTCAGAGTGGGGTCGGTCGGCACCGGTCGAGAGACACCACTCGTTCGCCTTCTGGCTCGAGTGGTCAGCACGGCTCACGGGAAAGGTCCCGTTCGGACAAGGGTAGCCGTTCTCGCCATGCCCATGCCAGGTCCCGATCCTCGACGCGCTCGAGACCGCGTGCTCCTGAGCCGTCTTCGAGGAAGACGTCGACGCCTGTGGCGCCGAGGTCGTCGACGACCCCTCTCGAGGCCCCGGCTTCGAGGAGGTAGTCGACGCTGTCCAGGTCGTCGAGAGACACGCTCCGGCACCTGTGTCGGTGCCGCCGTTGTTATCGGCGCTGCGGCTGTCTTCGACGCCGCTTGGCTCATCGACGCCGATTTGTTCGGCGCCGACTAGTTCGGCGCCCTCGACGCCTTTCCGGGCGGTGGAGGGACCCCGTGGTCTGGGGGAAGTCCCTCGAAAGGCTCTGGCCAAGGTCAAGCACGCCGTGGTCCCACGGACTCCTTCCTTTCCTCATCTGGATTACATCTCAGAGGTGGAGGAGGGTTTGGAAGAGGACATGGTGCCGATTTCGGTGCCGGATGAGCTCCTCTCGGGCCATAGCCAGTTTGATGACCTTCGGCAGTCCCTGCATGATGCCAGCGGACTGGACACCTCTCCGGAGGTGGAGTTTTGTAGGCCTGAGCATGGCACTCATGCCGATTCCTCTTATCGGCGCCTTATGTCTCGGGTCACCGAGTACATGGGCTGGTCTGCTCCCCCGGGGGAGTTTGTGCAGGATGATATGACTGACATCCTTGATATTGGTCCTCCAACTGACCCGGTACTGCCATTTCACATGGCCCTACAGAGAAGGGTGGCAGCGACTTGGACTGCTCCGGAGAGTCTCCCGGCAGTGGGCAAGTCTGTGTCGCGAAAGTACCGTCCAGCCAGTAGCGACCCTGGCTACTTGTCCAGACACCCCACTCCGGAAAGTTTGGCGGTGCAGGCGGCTACGGCCCCGACAAAACAGGCGTCGTATCCTACTATCCCTCCAGATAGGGACGACAAACGTTTCGATGGTTGGGCGAAGAAAGTATTTTCTTCAGGGGGTATGGCGCTTCAGGCAGCCAACTCCGTTTGTGCCTTGTCTCGTTTCACGCACACTCTGTGGAACTGTGTTGCATTGGCGGCTGAACATATACCCGAAGGGGATGAACGGGATGGTTTTCTTGCTATGGTCCAGGATGGCAAGGACGCCATGTGTGTGTCTGTTCAGTCGGGTTTGGACATGGCAGATTGCGTCAGCCGGTCCATGGCGGCGAGCACCGTGATACGCAGGTTTGCGTGGTTGCGGAAGTCAGGATTTGCTCCTGATGTACAGTCCCGACTCCTCAACATGCCCTTTGACGGTGAACATCTTTTTGGCAGCAAGGCTGACGAGAGCCTTGAGAGGTTGCAGACCTCAAAGGCTGCTGCAAAATCGTTGGGTGCTGCAGTTCGACAACCTCCGCATTTTCGTCCTAGGGGACAGCAATGGAGGGGTGGTTCCTTTCGTTATTACTCCTCCTGCAGTAAAACGAGAGGAGCCGGCAGTCAAAGAGGCCGTAGGAGTACCAGAGGTGGAAAGCAAGGTACTCGAGGTGCCAAGGCCACTCGGGCAGTTGCCTCTTTACCCTCAGGCAACGCCGCAGCCGCTACCATTCAGTCATGAGGCTCATGCTTCTCCGGTTGGGGCAAGGCTGGCGCAGCATCTTGTAGAGTGGCGTGCCATTACTTCAGATGTGTGGGTTCTGGAGATCATAACCCACGGCTACTGTCTTCCTTTCCGGCAGAGGCCTCACGACAATCCACCAGGGAACCTCTCTTTGAAGAGTTCAGATCCGCTCCTCGTGCAGGAAATTCAAGCCCTGCTGGAGAAAGGCGCCATAGAACCGGTGCCTGTAGCGGAGAGGAACAAGGGATGGTATTCCCCATATTTTTTGATTTCGAAGAAAGACGAGGGATTGAGACCCATCATGGACTCGCGCGGTTTGAACAAACTCCTCAGGAAGGACAAGTCCAAGATGGTTACTCTTTCTCAAGTCCTCCAGGCCCTTCAACTCCAGGACTGGTTGGTGTCTCTCGACCTCAAGGATGCTTACTTCCATGTGCCGATCCATCCCAAGCACAAGAAGTTCCTGAGGTTCGCGGTTGGCGACTCGCACTTTCAGTTTCGGGTCCTGCCGTTCGGATTGACCTCCGCCCCGAGGGTTTTCACCAAGCTCATGGTGGTGGTGGCAGCGTATCTCAGGCAAGGGGGGATTCACGTCTACCCCTACCTGGACGATTGGTTGATGAGGGCGCGCTCTCCCGAGCAAGCCCTGGATCATCTGTCCGTCACCTGCCACTCCCTTGACAGGCTGGGCTTCTCCCTCAATTTAAAGAAGTCCCATTTGACGCCAACACAGCGGCTCCAGTACATCGGAGCAGTGCTAGACACATCCCTGGGGCAGTGTTTTCCTCCCCAGGTGAGGGCTCTTCACATTCAGCAGATGGTGCACAAGTTTCAGTTTGCCCAGACGGTCCCGGCGTTTGAGTTCTTGAGGTTGCTCGGCCTCATGGCATCCTGCTTTCTTCTGGTGCCAGAGGCACGTCTGCGGATGAGATCTTTGCAGTGGGCACTCAAGATGCAGTGGTCGAAGTCCTCCGGCAGGATGTCGGACCCTGTTCAGGTGCCGCCCTCGGTCACCCAGGACCTTCTGTGGTGGGCCGTCGAAAGCAACCTGATGAAGGGGGCTCCGTTTTGGCTTCCCTGGCCGGAGGTAACGATCGTGACGGATGCGTCTCTCATGGGATGGGGAGCTCATGCCAACGAGCTGACAGTCAGCGGACGTTGGTCTCAGTCGGAGTCCAGACTCCATATCAATCTGTTGGAGCTGCGAGCCATCAGGCTTGCCCTGAAGGCTTTTCTGCCAACTGTGCGAGGAAAGACTCCTCCAGATGGACGTCCAAGAGAGGATCGAATGGCCAGAATGGAGTATGTGGTGTAGTCAGGCAGCATGAGTGTTGTAGTTTTCATGGATTCTTGTATCATCAGAATTGATGGGCGATTATGACGCTGTAGCATTGAGTGCCATTTCATGAGGTTGCAGTGGCCGCACCAATTCCAAGATAGAAAAGTTAAATGAGTTTTTGTAGACAGCTACGGTCTAGGACCAGATTCGTTGGATTTCAGGATTGCGTTGAGCATTGGAGCTAGCCAAGGTAAACTCTGGGAATTGCCCATTTTACTCAATAACTCGTTGATGGCACCATTTTCATCATCATAAGAGCTCATTGCCAAGGGTATCTGCGGCGGTAGAGTAACATCGTAAGGACATTTGTGTTGGATGAAGTTCTTTGCTTCCATTTCATTTTCAATAGAGCTTAAGGTGAGACCTTCATCTTTGATTCCGTCTCTATTAAACCATAAGAATTTCTTGACAGCTTCCCAGTTCATATAACGCACCGCGCGGTAATTATTTTCTATTGATAGTGAGACTCTACGAATGTCTTCTGATTTGAACATTCGTAATTGAGGAATTTGTGTAAACGGTGCTAGAAGAAAAGCTCAATTGATTCTGTTTTTTCCAAGAAGTTCACAGTTGCCTTCAAATCCTAGGAGATGGAATTTTTCAGTTTAAATTTCTTGTTTTGTGTCAAGAGATTGGTCCGAAGGTCTAGTTGAAGGCTCAGAGGTTGTTGTAGTAGACTGATTTTGATTTTCAGAGCGTGTCAAGGATGAGGTTGATGGATTGTTACCTACTTCTACTTTCATAAGACCTTCGTGGAGTTCTTTCCGCAGAAGTTCTAGTATCTCATGGTAGTTTATTGCAGGGGCGTCTTGATCTTCTGGAAGGGATTTAGACAGAGCGAGACCGTGTACCGAAATGCGGTTGTTGGATGGGAGAAGTGGTATGTTAGGGATGGTAGGCACCTGGGTCTTCGGTTGAGGAGATGTTTGTTTGAGGGGATGCAGTGACGTTAAAGTTCTTTCTTTCCCACGTCCGTTCACCACTATCATTGGGTGTGTTACATTAGGAAGATCTATGGCTTTGGTGGAGGTTAGAGAGCCATTTGGTGCATTAGTACAAGCTTCACTGTAAGTTTTCTTCGTTGTACTACTAGGTGGTTCCGACAAAGGTAGATCGTCGAGACGGGTAGTTCGACTTCTGCCACATGTTGGAAAGTAGTTGGCCAGGTTCGTTTTCATTCCCGTCAGTTGCATTGGTGAGTAGGTTTTTGATAGCTTTGAGGACATGGTCAAAGTACTTTCTGACATAGGGACTTTTTGATTTTCCACCTTAGCTGTTGTGATCATGTGGACAGATTGAGACAAATTCATTTCTATGTTGTTTAGATTCGAGTTGTCACATTGTTTGACACTATCCGTGTTAGACGTTTCATTCAGATTAGAAGTTTTTTCTTTTTTGTTGTTTTTTGAGGGGTTTTAGGCAGAGATTTTGTAGCTGGAATTAGAGCTTCTTGACTTTCTTTAGATAGTTGTTGAAGGTCTATATGATCATCATCAGCAATTGTGTCAATGGTAGAGGATGTTGATGATTTGCCTAGGCATGATGTTTAGAGCCTTTTAGGAGTCCATCCTTGCGTCGTTTTGCATATCTTTCGACTGCTCTGAGTTGTAATTTCTTTGCTCTCTGGGACATGAAGCAGAGGTTTTCTTCAGTTGGTGGTTCTTCGTTAGGTTCCGATTTCATTTGTTCCAACACTTTGAGCAATTCGCTTGGACTCTCAGGACAATTGTTGGACCGAGTAGATTTTGGGAAATGGAGCATGATCATCCTGTTCATTGCTTCGATTGTTACTTTAAGCTCTTTCACTCATTTTGACAGTTACAAGCAGTTGAAGACAAAGGTGTCTCTTGAGATATTAATGAAGATGTTGGGGTTTGTTCAAGGCAGCATTGGGTGTTTTTATCTTTTGTGCTTGACTGAATCATGGAATTCGGGTTTGGACTTAGCTCCCCTCTAAGATTTTTTTATGTCTCTGCTGCCATGATAAACCCTTCGATACGATCCATTTTTGAAGTCATGTGCAAGAGCATTGCTTTGGTCTCCTTCAGTTCTAAATGGGTCAGATCATGGCCCTTGTCGAGGAGATCCAAGATATGGATGATTACCGGAAAGGTACTCGGGGAGTGTTGTGCAACATCTTCAATTTCATTCAATTCTGCAGATGATTTTAAGTGAGATGCTGCAGCCTGCACTACGTCAGTTTCTGGAGAGTAGGTAAACTGAGGCAGAGGCACTTCTTTGGTTATGTCATCGACAATGTCGATACTCGTGTCCAAGAGACTTTGAGTATATCTGGGCAGGTGTGATTGAAATGACATGAGCTTTCTTACAGAGTTAAAGACCACAGGGGTTAGGGTGCCAATGGACCGGCACACAGCTTGATCCAAAGCTTCAATTTTTTCCATGGTTAGATCGAATTGCCTTTTGCTGCTTTCCAAAGTCAGCAGTGATTCTGAGCAACTTCTAAAGTTGTCAATGGCTTTGCGGACCTCGGGACTGATGGAACTAGTGGTTCCTGTAGTTTCAGTAAGTATTAGCGGGGGAGTGTAATTATGAACTTCAGAGTTTCCTTGAGCATGAATTTGGGCAGCGTGGGAAACTAATCGAGGCGTAAGCGTTTCTTCTTCCAGGAGATACACCACAGGCACCTCGGGAACGCCCGGCTCAATATATGAAGCTCTGCCATTGCAGATTAAAGAATCAATGGTTATTGCGGAAAGTGGAAGAGCAGGTGTCAGATTTCCCTTCGCACTCCTCAGTCGGGCAGCCATGTTTGCTTTACAGAGAGATCGGCGCCGTGAATTTTGTGCGAAAGATTAGTACAGCTTAAATCGGACGTGCTTTTGATTTTGAGTCAAACATGCACAGAGAGCATGATAGTTAAGAAAAGCAGTAAGTGATCAAATGAGCATACAATCTGACCGTCAAGTCTCCCTTTTTGCGTGAGGATGAGTAGTTAGGGCAAAGGGCAACCAGCTAGCCAGCTAACAGCAAACGACGTACTTTTGCGTACTTCCGTGTGCGCGCCTGAAGTGCTTTACTACACAATGATCTCAAGTATTGGTATATTTATACCAGTTTCAAGTTCCAAGATGAAGTATAGTGAAAAAGAGGTGAAAGTCCGGAAAAAATGCTCCCACGTTGCTTTCTCAGTAAACCTCTACCAGTAACCACGATTATTCCTGCTGCACGCCCTTCTTAAATCACACTGAGTATTGCTGTAACTTGAGGGCCCCCTATTTGTCACGATTGCACACAGGAAAAAGTGCCTGAGATCCCTTTCTCAATAACAACGTAGTTTCCAGATGCTTGTAAGAAAAAGTTATCTAACACAGGCATTCAATGGTTACCTTCAGTAGGTGCTCTTCATATTGGTGGCGTAGAGAAAGTAGAATGTAAATCCGGCGCGTGTACACACGTACCTCCTTCTGCAGCTTCTGTTGAACAACCGCCGTGGCCCAGCACAGAGGACAATCAATTACAGCAATCGGTTTCCGCGCCGTAACTTAGTTGCTCCCTGCGCCTACCAGAGCCAAACAGCGGCTCAACAGCGCAACCAAACACACGAAGCACAGCCGTTGACTCCGCACTGGGCTTCACGCCGCAAGGGTGCAGTGCGTAGCGTTTTATTTCTGGGTCCAGGGGGGCGTGGCCTAATTCAGGGGCGTGACTAAGTTCCGTGAGCTCTGTGAGCCTTCAAGCCTTAAAAACAAAGGCCAGTTTTCCCCATATGCAGCAATCCAATTCCAAAGCAGTAAGAAGCAGTAATTCACACCAGCAGGAGATGTGACAGTCAGAAACCAGAGCCGCAGCGGCTCAACAGCGCAACCAAACACACGAAGCACAGCCCTTGACTCGGCACTGGGCTACTGTTTGTGTTACATTCAGCTAATCAACATGGCGGCTTCATAAATAAAAACAACAATTTATTCCAGTTTCTGTATTCTGTATGTCCGTTCTCGTTTGGGTACTCCTGGGGGCGTGGTCTTGCGAGTCACTGGTCTTGTCTGCACCATCACAAACAGATTCATGTCTGCCCAAGTTGGTTTATAATATTGTACTCCCGGCCTTATTTCCTCAATAAACATTTGTGATTTTTCCCTAATATTTGGAAAATCTTTCGACAGATTTCGAAGCTCGCCCTGTATCCATGAGGTGTTGAACATTACTAAATGACCTAGACCATAGGTGGCAATCACTTGTAATTTCCATTCATGTTCTTGTAAATAAGAACCAGATGAACTATACACAGCATCTGGATGGGAATGGTAAAGGCTAATGGTCAGGATAGGATCACTCGCTTGGTCAGAGAGGTGTATGATTGCAGAGGCTCCTGCTGCGATTGTCGCATTGGTTCATATGCAATCTGGGGTTGAACTTGCTGGTGTGCCGCTGCTTGGGAGCATGCCACTGCTGCTGAAGCTTGTGCTGCTGTTGGACCAACATTTGCAGTACTAAAGAAATCCATGACATCCTCCCCTCCTTCCTCTGTGTCTCGATTTCCTGCAGTAGTTTCTGAACCCTGTTGTGGATGCAGAAAAGTAATGGAAACCACTATAATGGCACATAAACACTGTAATATATGTCAATATATATATATAATAAAAAAAATAGAAGCTGAAGTTTATGGAGTTGGTGTGCAGAATGAAAATGCATTAAACATTGAATGCTGTTTTATGTATGCTTGTTCTCTATAACCTGTGCTTAATTTCAGAAGGCGAAAGAAAAAGGGCGAAATATTTTACAAAGCATGTTTTATTTTTGGCAAAAGGGTGAAATTAGTATTGTGCTAGATACTTAATTTGTTTCTTTTCTATTTTGATTTAGAATATTAACATATTTGTACTGGAGGTCACGGGAGACGATGGAGTCCTGGAGTCCCCTGGATGAAGATCAAATGATGCCTGCCTCCGGGTAAAGGTGAAGACAGAGTAACCGGAATGCCAATGAAAAGAGATGACTCCTATGGAAAAAAGATCCAAGAGTGCCAAGATGGAAGAGTACCCGAATGAACCAAATGATGTGACATTGCTGGTCGCGACATTTCAGAGGCAGACAAGTATCCTGGAGTTCCACGTATTTATTATTTTAATTAATTATGTTAACTCCTTATTTTAGTTATTTGTGTTATTGTATTGTTTTGTGATTGAACTCAAGTATAATATTAATACACTGGACTATGTACACTTCCATTGGGAAGAAAAATGTAAAAATTATAAGAACTGATGGAATTTTGAAATTATACTGATTGAACAGTGATTTTTCAATTTTCATTTTTCACACATGAACATTAATTGTAATGGATTGTTACATTTTAAAAGAAGAAAAGGAGCAAGTTTTTTTTTTTTTTCTCAATTTTGGCTGGGATCATAGCCAAATTCTAAAACAAAAAGGAGGGAATATGTAGGATTGTTTAGCATGTTTAAAATGCAGCGCCACTGCATGGGTTTATTTCATTGCTATAATGTGGTACAGCAAGGCATGTGTTGCCAGTGTGACATGGACATGTAAATGAAGACAGGCTATTCAGTCAAAAACGATTTCTGCATCTAAAATAAAAAAAATGTTTACATGTAAATGCACATTTTTCTTTTTTCATCTGAAATTGCTCTGTTGCAGGAGACACATTAGACAATTAATAAAATAACACCACTAACGAATACTAATCACTAATAATAATCAAATAACATCATAATGTGTTCTCCAGTGCTAAATGAGATGGAAAAGACAGGCTCTGAAAGTCATTTTTAAACGTGATTCATTTTTTTTTCTCTGCTGCTGTCCACAGTATTTGCAGAAAGCAAAGGCTCGAATAAGCAGGGAATTAGTTTTGTTGCAGTTGCTACTGTAAAAGCAAGCCATTGTGTAAGGAAGGAGTATAGGACATGATGGATCTTTATTGGATCCACGTCACAGTAAGGGAGGTAACAAGAGCTTTCATGTAGAATCTCGGGGGGAAAGAGAGGCAGTAGACATCTTACACAGCTCGGAGAAAGACTTGGCTGGTGGCTGGTGAGTTTCCTGATTGAAAAAGCAGATTCCAGTACTGCTACAGAGACTGGGAATTAAAGTCAACAAGCCCCGGTTTGAGTGACAGCAGATGCTTGTCCTTGCTGGGTGAACCCCTCCAGAAGGCAACCAGCCAAAGAAGTTACATGCTGGACAAGCCCGGTAATTATCTTGCTGAAGTGTGGGGGCGGTGTGTATGTGTGCGAAACTATTCAGTCAGAGTAGAAGAGGGAATTCCTGTGTTTTATCAACATGTTTAATGTTGCAAATTGAATTTTCTTTCCTCGCCACTCTCTTCTCATTTTGTTACAGATAATGTTGTTACTGTGCAATTTCCACTTATTTCTGTAAAAAGAGTAAGATTGTGTTAAAATGCAATTTTTATAACACAAAAATATCTGAAAGCAGGCGGGTTGTGCGTTTTATTTTTCTCTTTTCTTTGTGCATCTACCATTATAGCACTGGTAATATGGGGAAGGGTTTTAGGCAGTGCAATTGTCATTCTTAAGGTAGCTCAAAATAATACTTGTCGGTAGCTGTGTGCACGGTTCCATTCAGTATATAAGTATAAGTGTGTCTGACCTCTGAATGGGATATAAAAAAAAAACACAGACTAGTCTGCTGGAGGTAAATGAGCCAGTGGAAAGAGATTTCTGGACATAGTTCACTGACGTAGATAAGTTCGTGATGAATACCACATGTTAGCTCGCTGTCGTAGATAAGTCAGTGAGGACAGCCCATGGTGGCACTCCATATGAAAATGTGGTGTTTCTAAAATGCAAGCCTGAGGTCTCTCTAGTGATCACACGAACAATCTAAACAAAAATAAGGGGTTCTGGATATTGGGGCCACATGTAAAACAAAGGAATTATGCTCACCCGAAATACCACCAATAACGCATACCAACAAAATGTATACCTATGAATGTATCTGTGTGCTGAAATGATGTGTGTGTGCTGTAATACTATATACCAAATCCCATCTGAATGCAAAGAGTGATTATTACTAAGTTACTATCATTTTTGGCGGTAAGAAAATACTGCTAGGCCCCAAATCTACACAAAATACCCAACATATTTATGGTGCGTTGCAAGTCGGGAAAGTGATCACAGAGCACCTACTGGGCGTGGCAAGTGTGTCTCACACTGCCATCTGTACATTAAAGGGAACCCTGAAAGCACTCACTCTTACATACAAATGTGTTAACCACCAGGCCCCCTCATATCTAGCCTCTCGATTCACTCAACATATACCAACGCGAGTACTCAGATCTGCACAGTCCCACGGTCTTGCAATCCCTAGATTCAAGCTTCACACAGCTGGTGGTGCCAGTTTCCCTGTCCTGGCAGCCAAGCTTTGGAACACTGTACCACTCACCATCAGAACCTTACCGTCATTCAACCTATTCAAACACAAAGCCAAGCTTTGGCTAGTTACATCTCACTAACAACCGCCCTCTGACTCTGACGGGCCATCTGGCTTTGCTTTGCTCCGGCACTACTGTTCCGCTTATTGCTCTGTTTGTAACGTCAATTGTATATTCTGTATATTTTGTTCACAATCTGTTGGTCCCATTGTGATGATATGTTATACCTGTAACTTTCTGCCAAGATATGCGCCCGGTTGCCTTTGGGCCTGGTCTGCGCTATATAAATAAAATAAACATAAACATAACCCATTTCATAAAATCAGTGTGTCGCCAAAAACGAATTTCAGGATGTCACAAAGGGAAACTACATTCTCAGACCTGGTGCAATATTTAGAGGCAAAGTTATTCGCACATGGGACGTGGTCATCAAACAGTACTTCAGAATGGCATGACCACATTCAGGGTGAGGTGCAGAAAGAAAAACTAGACAATACTTTTACAGAAGGCAGCATAATTCAGGTCTGCCTTACAAGGTTATTGAATGCAGCCAATAAAAGTGCAGAGAACGACTGTTTAGTACGGCTATGCACCAAGATATGGTTTATTTTGAATAGGTCCCTGCGAATGCAGGAATATGATACCCAGCTAATTAACAGGTTAAAGAGTGACTTAGATGGGGCAAGTAAAAAAGAGGAGATGTTAAGAGCAGAATTGGATGTATGCCAAAAAGACATGCAATTAACATGCAGAGATTTTGATGATCAGTTGTCCAAAAGCAAGAAACAATTTGAGGATAGTGAACAAGAATTGGTACACTTAAAAGCTTTAGTGGACCACATTAGACAGGATAAAGATGAGATTGTTTCAGAAATGCAGATTTTACAAAAAGAAAATTTTGAAAAAGAAGGTGATCTCCAAGGTGCAGAGCAAGAAATGGTTAAAATGATTCAAGAAAGAGACAAGAGAAACAAAGAATTAAATGAATGTCAAATGCAAATGTGCAACATGCAGGAGGTAATAAATAAAATGAGTGATGAAAACAACTATCGGCAAAATGAAGCAGACAGGCTCCTTAAAAAGTGTAAGGACTTAGAACAGCAAATGTGCATTCCCAGGTCCCAGGAGAGGCGGCAGGGTACTACATTCAATGGAGTGGAGGTGAATTCTATTTCTGCCCAAAGAGCTAGTACTCCAGTGACTGGACCGGTGACTGAACTTGGTTGCAGCACCCTTGGGGGATTTGATACTCCCATTGGGGGCCGCCACCAATCCCATACACCTGGAACCAGGATCGAGTTACCAAGTAGTGCAATTCCATGCATTGCAACAAGTAGCCCCATAGAAATAATGAAATCCATTAAAGCTCTGAACAAACCATTTAAAAAAGGAGGGGAATGCTGCATTGAGGATCACTTAGAAGCGGTCCATGACATTTTTAAAGCACTCCAGATACCTAAGGAACAGTACAGGCAGTATTTTCATTTAACTTTAGATGCTCCAACGGCCAGCATCATAAGAGGATTAAATGAACAGCAGAATATGACATGGGTGGAGTTTGAAAAAGAAATTAGGTGTCATTTTTCTCCTTTCCAGTCATTGCAGGAGGCAAAGAAAGTTGCTTACACAATCACTGCTGGGCCTAATACATCCCCTCGCCAGTTTTTACAAGACTTAAAAAGAGCATTTTCTCGCTTTGATGTGTCTTTTGACCCCAATTCTAATGAATTTAAAACTGCCTACTTCTATGGGCTACAGAAAGACATCATATCCCACTTGGTCTGTGAATTTGATCGTGACAAGTCCCTTGAAGGGATTGTGCATCAAAGCACAAAACTAAATGTGGTACTTTATTGTCAGGGTAGAGAAAGTTATAAAATGAAAGATACTAGACCTAAATCTAAAGAACCCTCAGCCACAGTGATGGAAATCAGGTCAGCCAAAATGTCCCTTGAGTCTGCTCAAAGTCCAGGCAAAAATAATTTGCCACCTGAACAAAGGGGTAATCAACAAAGATCGTCATTTCCTGTACCAATGTTCCAATCACATGATCCTAGCAATAGGGAGAGCTACATCAGCCCTAGATATTTAGGAGATAGGCCCCGGACAGGCTATAGGACTGATATGTCCAATATGAACAATAACCAGAGACAGAATCAAGATCAAAGAAATTATGGTCCCTACCAGACATTGGGGACACAGAGCAAATTTTATCCCAACACCATGATATATGGTAATCAGGATAGACCCTGATATGTGGATCGATTTGCTGATAATGGAAATCAACATAGGGGCCAGTACCCACAACATGATAGACAGGACATGAGACAGAACATGAATCATACTCCACGGCAGTACAATGATTCCCCACCAGGGGACTATAATCAAAGGATGGGCGCTCCCCGCTCCCCTCCACAAATGAATCAAGAGTTCAGAAACTATCCCAATAGAAATCACTCACCCGAGAGGTATCAGAATAGATCCAGTCAGGGAGAAAGCAACCAATATCGATATAGGCCACAGAGAGAGGATTCTAGAGAGATGGAAAGATTCCAGTGTCTCGAGGCCCAAGTGAAAATGTTGGCTCAGCAAATAGGGAAGCTTTGTACAGCACAAACACAGTCAAAGGAGGGGGCTGATGGCCATAGCAATGACCGGGGGGCTCCTGAAAAGTGACTAAATACTCATGATACCTACAGCGCCGAAAAGACTGATGTAATTTTGCATAATGACTCTGAGATGCCTAATGATTTAAAGTGCCAGCAAATGAACATGTAACAGAAAGTGCAAATACTTCTAAAGGAGAGGTATGGTTTAACCTAGAGCTAAATCAAACATTGGAGATTTGTACAAATGAAATAAGAAAACCCGAAGATCCGAAAGAACAAAGAGACAGATTTAAGAAAAATGACTCATGCATGGGGAATACCAGTAAACAGGGAGTAAGTGGGTATGCTATAATTCCTTCCCTGGACAATCAGAACAATGACCAAACACAGGCAGTAAAAGGAAATACTCCAAAGGAGGGTACATGTCAATCACCTGAAGTATTCTTTGAGCCACATATTTTTGAAAAGGTTAAGAGCGCTGGTACCACACTAAATGATCACAAATGCACAGAATTAAACAATGACAAATTACTGAATGATGTTGTTACACATGTTCAGTTGGAAGGTTGTAATGTGGCCCCCGATGATGCCTGGAAGGATAGGCGAACAGTGGCCACACTCCAAAAAACCTCTGAACATGGAGAAATGAATAAATTCTCTCGCGCAGAAATGGACAAAAAGGAGGGAAAAATGTCTTTCCATTTACCAATGTGCTTAGCCAAAAGTGAAAAAGGCCTGAGAAAGGTGAGCCCCGAAATCAGTAAGAATTCACACTTCTTAAGTGCGTTAGAGGAAGTTGAAGACAGGTATTATGCTCCTATCACTATAGAAGAAAAATGCCAAACATTTGCAGTGATTGACACTGGCACACAGGCCACAATTATGTCCAAGGAGCTGGTAAAGAGCATCAATGAAGGGAGATCCCCACAGAATCAGATCACAGTGAAGGAAAATCAAGGTCCAGTGCATAACTTTAATAGGGAGGAGGTGGCCATCATAGGTGTAACTGAGGTTGACATAAAGGTAGGTAAACACAGAATGAAACAAGAGGTATTGATCACATCTATTTGTGAAATTCCATTTCTGATGGGGACAGATTGCCTAAAAAGATTATCTCCTCTCATAGATGGGGTGAATGGAGTGCTGTGGTCCTTAACCAAAAAATCATTGAGACCTAAGAAACTAAAATCACAAAACAGCAACATAAATGAATGTCACACCGTTGCCAAAACAAATGATGCAGTGGAGGTATATCTCCAGAATAGTTGCATACCTAGTGTCACTGTTATATTAATGTGTCGAGACAAAATGCAAAGCAACAATGAGAAACTACCTGTACAAATATACTTGGATCCAAGGAAAAATTGGCAGACTGCCATAGATGAGCACACTTTACGTTTTTATTTAAAAGAAAAGACATGCAAACAGAATACTGCTCCTAAAGCAGATTCAGACAAACATATCACCACTCTTGCTGAAATACACATGGAAGATGAGCAACCATGGGTTCATGTTGGTATAAATGACTATTTTAAAACAATAAAAGCCACTTTAGCGCTTGAACAGGAGAGGAGCTTCATTGATGAGAAATTGTTGCAAAAAATAATGGAGAGGGAGGAGATCCCGAAATTTAGGATTAAAAACCAGTATGTTTCTGGGTTGGACAGTCCAGACTTTGAAAACCGAATTGCAGGAAGATGCATGTTGACAATTAGTATTGGGCAGAAAACAATTTACCATAATGTATGGATAGTGAGTGGAGCACAAAATGAATTTTACATGGGCAATGACATCATGCACAGAATGTGCATGGTGTTAGATTTCCTTAATCAAAAGATATGGTCACGCCTAGGTGGGCCGGCACCTGAATTTGAAGACAAAAGAAGGGCTTATCACTGTGCACAACTGGTCCCTTATGCAATTGAACTACAAATGAGGAAGGATACTATTATTAGTGCATTTACAAAACAGTTTGCAATAACACTGAAATGCAAACATGGACAGCAGATGAAAGACTCTGATGCATTTGCGTGCCTGAATGAATCCATAAAACAGCAAAGCCTGGATTATGAATACATTCCGTTGGTAGATATTGATGAAGGGTCTGTAATACATTCCATTGGTAGATATTGATGAAGGGTCTGTAAAAATTATGGTAAATGATAAAAGGTTGTCTAAATATTCATTTAGAGGAAAACTCCCCATTAGGAATGGCCATACAAAAATCACATTATACTGCAGACCTAAGTAACATGGTGATTGGAAATATCCCTGAAAAGTATGTAGATGCCAAGGGTGAGTTGCCAGAATACCTGGACTCTCAGCCCAAAGGTATATTTAAAATTAATTCTGTGTACCCTTATGATTCAAGTGAGACAGTGTGCAGTCAGTTATCAAGAGAATTGTATAACATTTAACTTAAGTGAAAATGAAGTGGAAAATCGGCCCATTGAAATGGAAGCTGGCATGCCAAAACATTTAAAAGTGGCAGCTTTACAAAGAGACACAGCCACACAGCTAGAGGAAAGCGCCGAGATTCCTCTACCAGAACATTTTCCAGAATTTTCTAAAATGGTAGAGGAGCAGATATTAGCGGAAGCGTGTGACAACGATGAGGATAGAAATGAATTGAGGAAGATATTTATGGATTTTCAAGATGTATTTGCAAAAGATGCTTATGATTGCGGGTTAACTAATTTACATGTGGCCACACTTCCGGAAGGGTGTAGCAGAAGTCCAGTATTTGTACGCCAGTATAGACTACCGCTGGCGTGTTTAGAATCATTGGCAGAGATTATAAATAATGTGGAATCGCGAGGAATCATCAGACCTATCCATAGCACATCCAACACGCCCATTGTAGGTGTGTTAAAGCCAAACGGTCAATGGTGGTTATGTGCAGAGTTGAGGGAATTAAATAAAAGAGTACCAGTGTCCAGATGGCCACTGCCATTTATTGATCGGGGCCTAGCTCAGGTACATGGTTCAAAAGTGTTTACCACATTAGATCTCACCTCTGGATATTGGTGCGTGCCATTGGCAGAGGAGATACAGAATTTATTTTCCTTTACATTTGACAGGACTCAATACGCATGGGTTAGAACTCCGATCGGGTACGTTAATAGTGGGAGTGAATTTGGAAAGTTTTTGAGGAAGGCCATGCCTGATGCAGCAGAAAGAGGAACCATAGTTTATGTGGATGATGTCCTGATAAAAAATGAAAGTTTGAAAAACCATTTTGATGAAATAAGACATGTGCTTGGCCAATTGCAGAAAGCAGGCGCCAAAGTATCTTTACAAAAATCACAATGGTGCAAGAAAAGGGTGAATTTCCCAGGCCATGAAGTGACTGAACATGGGCTAAATCCACAAAAGAAGAAAATAGAGGCCATACAAAAATTAAAAGACCCTAAGAATGTGAAAGGGGTAAAAAGTTTATTAGGAGTGACAGGCTATAACAGAAAGTTCATTGAAAATGATGCTGAAATCACTCAACCATTAACGTAACTGCTAAAACTGAATACACCCTGGAAATGGGAAAAAGAGCAGTCTGAGGCTGCGGCTAAATTAAAGGAATGTTTGGTAAAGGCACCGTGTTTAGCATACCCCATAAAGGATAGGGATTTCTGCATAGAAATAGGTTTCTCTGAACATTGTATGTCAGCAGTATTATCGCAAAAACATGATTTGAATCACAAAACCATTGCCTATGCAAGTTGAAATGAAATTCAATGAATGTGAAAAGGCCCTATTAACCATTGTGTGGGCGCTACAACATTTCCGCCCCATTGTTCAGGGAGGTAATTTGGCAGCTGAGTTATTACAGAAGTGTTTTATATTAATATGTCACGTTATCCATTTACTCCTGAAATGTATGCTGTAAAATGCACCATTTTGTACTATTTAAAACAATCATTGGGAGGGGAGTCCCCTGTGAGCATTGAGTGTTTTCAGGCTGGCTCACATCTCATGTTCACACCAATCTCTTCAGTAACCGCTTTAAAAGTCCACGTGTGAGGTGCTTTTGAATCCAAACCAGGTCTAATTGAATCTGTCACTCCTGCTCTGAGGAAATAGCTGGCCATAGTATCATTAGATGTTTGATGGTCTCACATCAATGCTTATTTCCACATAATCTACACGTTCGATCCTCTCTAAACAACAACAAATATATTTTATTTCAGATTTCTCCATTTACATACAAATATTAACAACATTTCTTCAACATTAGTCATTACTTAAAACCCTCATAATAGAATTACTTTTCGTTAAAAACAGTAGGTGCTTATCCAGTCCTGTTTTTTTTCTTTGCAAACTGGGATTTGATGTTCCACTTGTCCCATTAGAAAACTCAGACTACGTGTCTCAGAATGTTAAGAAGAAAACAATGCTGGGCAAGCACTTACAGATTGGAATGAGTCATGTTGGCAAGTATGGAACTCCACCAAACTAAATATACGATTCACAATTCATCACATACCACTTTACCAATCCGCATATGCTTATTTTGTTTGCCTGTGGAGGTCTTAAAACGAGGAATAATTAGCAGGAAATGGGTCAAGTCTTCTTCCTGCCCCAGATAACATGTGCGCTTTGTATCCCCATGTTTCCATCTTGTGCGTTTGTTCCGTGGCAGTAGATGTAGCCTTACAGGCAACAGCCACCTTCTACAGGCCGGTGAGCCAATCCTTGCTTATATAGCAGGGGACCCTTCTACATTTGAGAACTGTGTATTTGAAGCTACAAGAGAAAAGGCCAGGGGAAGAGAGCTATTCCCCCAGGAAGAAACCAATACTTGGGAGCACACGTCTACTCACAGTCCAGAAGAAGGGAGTTATTCTGTGGAACCAAGAAGATCTATTTTATCTTTAGTTTAATATTAAGTGTATGGGACAGAAGTGGGGGGTTTTGTTTGACACAGGATGGTGGAGACTATTGATTTGCATGGGCATTCTGACATAGCAATTAGTTTTTTAGTTGAGGTAGGAAAACCCATCTTAGAGTTACATAAAGTTCGGTTTTCTCTTTAATTTCTTAAACAATAAAAGTTTATATCAACGACTATGCCATTGTGTGTCAGTCTCCTTCTCCTGCACCCTTACAGTACACCAAGGTTGAAATCGGACAAAGCTGCTAAGGGCATTGCTGACTCACAGGTAGATTTAGATTCAGCCAGGCCATCTCCACCTCCATAAAGAATTTAGTTGCACTCATGTGACTGCCCAAAGACATTTAGATGGCCACCCATCTATATTATGTCCACCATAGAATAGGGAATTTACCTACCACCCGCCGGATTTAAGCTGGTAGATGGGAAACAGAGTCCAAGCACTGCCCCCCCCACCCCCCCCAACCCTTGCCTCCCCTTTCGAGTACTAGCTAATACAAGGAACAAAACCATAAAGTAACAAATTAAAATAACAGGTACTCAAAATATTGAATTCTGACAGGACTGCTAAGGTCAGAGAGCAGTGAATGTAGTCACAACAGCAAATTAGCTGCTAGAAGGGAAATGGGAGTCCAGGCACACTCCACAGTCCAAGAGGACCTACAAGGAACAGAAATGGGCAATAAAGGAAAGTGAAAATGGGCCAGGCAACCCATAGCAGTAGCTCATACAAGGAACAAAGTCATAAGGCAAATAAAATGCAAGCTAAAATAACAAATTAAAATAATAGGTACTCAAAATATTGAATTCTGACAGGACTGCTAAGGTCAGAGAGCAGTGAATGTAGTCACAACAGCACATTAGCTGGTAGAAGGGAAATGGGAGTCCAGGCACACTCCACAGTCCAAGAGGACCTACAAGGAACAAAAATGGGTAATAAATAAAGAAAAGTGAAAAAGGGCCAGGCAACCCAGAGCAGTAGCTCATACAAGGAACAAAGTCATAAGGGAAATAAAATGCAAGCTAAAATAACAAATTAAAATAATAGGTACTCAAAATATTGAATTCTGACAGCACTGCCAAGGTCAGAAAGCAGTGAATGTAGTCACAACAGCACATTAGCTGGTAGAAGGGAAAGGGGAGTCCAGGCACACTCCACAGTCCAAGAGGACCTACAAGGAACACAAATGGGAAATAAAGCAAAGTGAAAATGGGCCAGGCAACCCAGAGCAGTAGCTCATACAAGGAACAAAGTCATAAGGGAAATAAAATGCAAGCTAAAATAACAAATTAAAATAATAGGTACTCAAAATATTGAATTCTGACAGGACTGCTAATGTCAGAAAGCAGTGAATGTAGTCACAGCAGCACATTAGCTGGTAGAAGGGAAAGGGGAGTCCAGGCACACTCCACAGTCCAAGAGGACCTACAAGGAACACAAATGGGAAATAAAGCAAAGTGAAAATGGGCCAGGCAACCCAGAGTAGTAGCTCATACAAGGAACAAAGTCATAAGGGAAATAAAATGCAAGCTAAAATAACAAATTAAAATAATAATAATAGGTACTCAAAATATTGAATTCTGACAGGACTGCTAAGGTCAGAGAGCAGTGAATGTAGTCACAACAGCACATTAGCTGGTAGAAGGGAAATGGGAGTCCAGGCACACTCCACAGTCCAGGAGGACCTACAAGGAACAAAAATGGGCAATAAATAAATAAATAAATAAATGTGAAAATGGGCCAGGCAACCCAGAGCAGTAGCTCATACAAGGAACAAAGTCATAAGGGAAATAAAATGCAAGCTAAAATAACAAATTAAAATAATAATAGGTACTCAAAATATTGAATTCTGACAGGACTGCTAAGGTCAGAGAGCAGTGAATGTAGTCACAACAGCACATTAGCTGGTAGAAGGGAAATGGGAGTCCAGGCACACTCCACAGTCCAAGAGGACCTACAAGGAACAAAAATGGGAAATAAAGCAAAGTGAAAATGGGCCAGGCAACCCAGAGCACTAGCTCATACAAGGAACAAAGTCATAAGGGAAATAAAATGGGAGCTAAAATAATGAAAAAAATATGTAGAGTGGCTGAAATGGGCTAATGTTGATAATAGCCTTGCACTTCACAAGCAAGCAAGGTAGGGCCTGTCTCCATAAAGTTTCTGGCTTCAGAAAGTGAGATCAGTGCTACCAATAAGGGGGCTGCCTGTGCCAGATAGTAGATGAGAAATTGAGCCCAGGCACTAGTAGGACCGACAAAGAACAAACATGGGACCTAAAAGTAAACAGAAAAGGGTCCATGCTACTCCCAAGCAGGAGCTCATATAAGTAACCGGTAGGGAACTAAATGCTAACTAAAATGAAATATTAAAATAATATGTAAAGCAGTTCAAGTTGGATAATGATACCAAGAGCCTTGCTACTTCACATGTAAGTAAATTTAGCCATTCAGAGCCCACTTCTGTCATTTCTTTGACTTTTGACTGTTGAATGAGTGCTACATAACAGGGGTTCGCCACTCTAAATTCTATCTTCCATCTGTAAGGGTGCAGAAGTAAGAGTCTGACATAGTGGTGACATGCTTGTAGGTAGAAACTTATGTATGTCTTCTAAACTAAAATGTGCACTGTCCTGTGTCCAACCCTATTTTCATCCCTTACATGCTAAACTAAGGAAAACCTGAGTGTCTTCATCCAGAACAAGGCTTCTCTAGTTCTGGATACAGATTTTTAATATTCAGTTCTTGATGAGAAAACACAATGAGTGACTCTGTAGAAAACAGTTCCCAAGTATAGCTGGGGGTGGGGGAGTCTATTCCCCTTTTTCTTCCCTTTAGTAAAGCAATGTGTGAAGTCTGGTGCTCCATCCTGCCAGATTTCACTGTAGATCTTATTACAAAACACAGCACTCAAATATCATAGGGAAATCTCTTCCTATGTTCCTTTCTCAAGAAAAATAATATTTTAGCGCCAAGTCTGATGTACTAGCCTGCCAGACTTGACTGTAGAACTTGGAATTCCAGAAAGTGTCTCATTTTTTGGTAATGGGTTCTCGGCCCCTTGTATTACTTTCTTGCGCCCTGTTTTCTTACTTAGATGAGTCCCAGGTTCCTCTGGGCCGTCTCAGTTTCCCTGACTTGTTCGCTAGCTTTTCTCTTCTGTGTGGGTCCCAGACCCATGGGTTCCCTTCTTGCACTGGGGTGTGTTTCTTCTGTCTTGTATGGGTCTTTGACCAGTGTGTTTTGCTTTTGTTGGGGTCACCCAACTTCATATGAGTACCAGACCCTGGTGTGCTAGTTTTGCGGGTTCTCTATTTCTCTATCCCTGCTTCATTTAATGTCCAACTGAACAGACATGGTGTAGTCTCCTGCCTGTACTGTACCACATATGATATCTTTTAAAATTACGCTCCAGCTTTTACAGTTCGTTGGTTATCCCTTCTTGCCTCTCCAGATCTTGGTGTCTTTTTAATATATTTGGTGCCCTCCACTAGCTGGCCCGAACCTTGCCCTTTGAGAAATGTTGTTGCAGTCTCTGATATGTCCTGAGAGTAGAGTTGGGCTTCTGCACTGCTTTCACATTTGGTGTCCTGCCCACTGCAGCCTTAGGCTCTCTTTTGTGTCCTTGGCTGCGTGTCTTAACCTTGATTTGGCGTTGCCTGTCGGTCTTCTCCTTTCCCATCACCGAACAAGTTCCCCCTCCTAATGGCAGGGGGCGCTGCGCCGCCAACCGCCGCGCACCACGTGACCGGAGCTCGAGGCATTATTATCATGGAGTGGATTAGAGCTGCGTGTTTGGCCCTCACACGGATATTTTACGCAGATTGACCAACAACCAGGAGGCCGACCGGGGGGGGGGCGGCACCGTCCCATGACCGAGGGCCCCTCTACAGAGGCCACCACAGAGAGCCGTCGGAGGCGGCGCGGACGCGAGAGGCGCCAGAGAAGGCAGGAGAGGCAGAGGCAGGAGAGGCAGAGGCGACAGCACGATTTGATTCTTGTATTGCTGATCATTCTGATAATCATCCTCTTACATTGGCTGCTCATCGATACCGAGTAATGAGCTTGTTTTTCCCCAAGTCGCTTGTAATGTAATGTACTCTTCGTCCCTTCATCACGAGGCTCACCTCGTGGTGGAGGGACGAATAAATGTTCTTTTTCTGGTCTAATTAACATGAGAAGAACAAGTTACTTCTTACCTCGTAACGTTCTTTCGACTGGATGTTCCTCCCACGTATTCCTCATCTTATGATAATTCGTTATCTCCAGCTTCGCTGTATCTACAACATGCATTTGCTTTTGTACAGAGAAATCTAGAAAGAGCTGCTGACAGTGCCAAA
Organism: Ambystoma mexicanum; assembly: GCF_040938575.1. Classification (NCBI taxonomy): domain Eukaryota; kingdom Metazoa; phylum Chordata; class Amphibia; order Caudata; family Ambystomatidae; genus Ambystoma; species Ambystoma mexicanum. The sequence continues at coordinate 524,185 of NC_090932.1, forward strand.
TCATTTTATGAAAAAAAAAATTAAACAGTAAAGGAATGTAGGGGATCAGGTGTATAAATTTAATTTTGGAAAAAGTAAACAGAAAAATTCCAAATTCCTAGCAGCCTGGCAGGGGCCATTCGGAATTATAGATAAAGTCTCTCCTGTAGTTTAAAATCTTTTAAAGACTGAAGGTGAAACAGCAACAGAACAGTTTGTGCATTGTGAATCAGATCAAACCATGCCATCCCAGACATGAAATTAAACGCCTTGAGCGTGTAGAAACAGATAAAGTCCCTTGAATATAAAAAAAAGTGAAATAAGTGGGTCCAGACAGAAGGCAGTGACAGAGAAGTTAAATAAAGATGGTTGATTATAATGGCACATAAACACTGTAATATATGTCAATATATATATATATAATAAAAAAAAATAGAAGCTGAAGTTTATGGAGTTGGTGTGCAGAATGAAAATGCATTAAACATTGAATGCTGTTTTATGTATGCTTGTTCTCTATAACCTGTGCTTAATTTCAGAAGGCGAAAGAAAAAGGGCGAAATATTTTACAAAGCATGTTTTATTTTTGGCAAAAGGGTGAAATTAGTATTGTGCTACATACTTAATTTGTTTCTTTTCTATTTTGATTTAGAATATTAACATATTTGTACTGGAGGTCACGGGAGACGATGGAGTCCTGGAGTCCCCTGGATGAAGATCAAATGATGCCTGCCTCCGGGTAAAGGTGAAGACAGAGTAACCGGAATGCCAATGAAAAGAGATGACTCCTATGGAAAAAAGATCCAAGAGTGCCAAGATGGAAGAGTACCCGAATGAACCAAATGATGTGACATTGCTGGTCACAACATTTCAGAGGCAGACAAGTATCCTGGAGTTCCACGTATTTATTATTTTAATTAATTATGTTAACTCCTTATTTTAGTTATTTGTGTTATTGTATTATTTTGTGATTGAACTCAAGTATAAAATTAAGACACTGGACCTTGTACACTTCCATTGGGAAGAAAAATGTAAAAAATATTATAAGAACTGATGGAATTTTGATATTATACTGATTGAACAGTGATTTTTCAATTTTCATTTTTCACACATGAACATTAATTGTATTGGATTGTTACATTTTAAAAGAAGAAAAGGAGCAAGTTTTTTTTTTCTCAATTTTGGCTGGGATCATAGCCAAATTCTAAAACAAAAAGGAGGGAATATGTAGGATTGTTTAGCATGTTTAAAATGCAGCGCCACTGCATGGGTTTATTTCATTGCTATAATGTGGTACAGCAAGGCATGTGTTGCCAGTGTGACATGGACATGTAAATGAAGACAGGCTATTCAGTCAAAAACGATTTCTGCATCTAAAATAAAAAAAAATGTTCACATGTAAATGCACATTTTTCTTTTTTCATCTGAAATTGCTCTGTTGCAGGAGACACATTAGACAATTAATAAAATAACACCACTAACGAATACTAATCACTAATAATAATCAAATAACATCATAATGTGTTCTCCAGTGCTAAATGAGATGGAAAAAGACAGGCTCTGAAAGTCATTTTTAAACGTGATTCATTTTTTTTCTCTGCTGCTGTCCACAGTATTTGCAGAAAGCAAAGGCTTGAATAAGCAGGAAAGTAGTTTTGTTACAGTTGCTACTGTAAAAGCAAGCCATTGTGTAAGGAAGGAGGATAGGACATGATGGATCTTTATTGGATCCACGTCACAGTAAGGGAGGTAACAAGAGCTTTCATGTAGAATCTCGGGGGGAAAGAGAGGCAGTAGACATCTTACACAGCTCGGAGAAAGACTTGGCTGGTGGCTGGTGAGTTTCCTGATTGAAAAAGCAGATTCCAGTACTGCTACAGAGACTGGGAATTAAAGTCAACAAGCCCCGGTTTGAGTGACAGCAGATGCTTGTCCTTGCTGGGTGAACCCCTCCAGAAGGCAACCAGCCAAAGAAGTTACATGCTGGACAAGCCCGGTAATTATCTTGCTGAAGTGTGGGGGCGGTGTGTATGTGTGCGAAACTATTCAGTCAGAGTAGAAGAGGGAATTCCTGTGTTTTATCAACATGTTTAATGTTGCAAATTGAATTTTCTTTCCTCGCCACTCTCTTCTCATTTTGTTACAGATAATGTTGTTACTGTGCAATTTCCACTTATTTCTGTAAAAAGAGTAAGATTGTGTTAAAATGCAATTTTTATAACACAAAAATATCTGAAAGCAGGGGGGTTGTGTTTTATTTTTCTCTTTTCTTTGTGCATCTACCATTATAGCACTGGTAATATGGGGAAGGGTTTTAGGCAGTGCAATTGTCATTCTTAAGGTAGCTCAAAATAATACTTGTCGGTAGCTGTGTGCACGGTTCCATTCAGTATATAAGTATAAGTGTGTCTGACCTCTGAATGGGATATAAAAAAAAAAACAGACTAGTCTGCTGGAGGTAAATGAGCCAGTGGAAAGAGATTTCTGGACATAGTTCACTGACGCAGATAAGTTCGTGATGAATACCACATGTTAGCTCACTGTCGTAGATAAGTCAGTGAGGACAGCCCATGGTGGCACTCCATATGAAAATGTGGTGTTTCTAAAATGCAAGCCTGAGGTCTCTCTAGTGATCACACGAACAATCTAAACAAAAATAAGGGGTTCTGGATATTGGGGCCACATGTAAAACAAAGGAATTATGCTCACCCGAAATACCACCAATAACGCATACCAACAAAATGTATACCTATGAATGTATCTGTGTGCTGAAATGATGTGTGTGTGCTGTATTACTATATACCAAATCCCATCTGAATGCTAAGAGTGATTATTACTGAGTTACTATCATTTTTGGCGGTAAGAAAATACTGCTAGGCCCCAAATCTACACAAAATACCCAACATATTTATGGTGCGTTGCAAGTCGGGAAAGTGATCACAGAGCACATACTGGGCGTGGCAAGTGTGTCTCACACTGCCATCTGTACATTAAAGGGAACCCATTTCATAAAATCAGTGTGTCGCCAAAAACGAATTTCAGGATGTCACAAAGGGAAACCACATTCTCAGACCTGGTGCAATATTTAGAGGCAAAGTTATTCGCACATGGGACAGCATGGGACCACATGGGACAGTGGTCATCAAACAGTACTTCACAATGGCATGACCACATTCAGGGTGAGGTGCAGAAAGAAAAACTAGACAATACTTTTACAGAAGGCAGCATAATTCAGGTCTGCCTTACAAGGTTATTGAATGCAGCCAATAAAAGTGCAGAGAACGACTGTTTAGTACGGCTATGCACCAAGATATGGTTTATTTTGAATAGGTCCCTGCGAATGCAGGAATATGATACCCAGCTAATTAACAGGTTAAAGAGTGACTTAGATGGGGCAAGTAAAAAAGAGGAGATGTTAAGAGCAGAACTGGATGTATGCCAAAAAGACATGCAATTAACATGCAGAGATTTTGATGATCAGTTGTCCAAAAGCAAGAAACTATTTGAGGATAGTGAACAAGAATTGGTACACTTAAAAGCTTTAGTGGACCACATTAGACCGGATAAAGATGAGATTGTTTCAGAAATGCAGATTTTACAAAAAGAAAATTTTGAAAAAGAAGGTGATCTCCAAGGTGCAGAGCAAGAAATGGTTAAAATGATTCAAGAAAGAGACAAGAGAAACAAAGAATTAAATGAATGTCAAATGCAAATGTGCAACATGCAGGAGGTAATAAATAAAATGAGTGATGAAAACAACTATCGGCAAAATGAAGCAGACAGGCTCCTTAAAAAGTGTAAGGACTTAGAACAGCAAATGTGCATTCCCAGGTCCCAGGAGAGGCGGCAGGGTACTACATTCAATGGAGTGGAGGTGAATTCTATTTCTGCCCAAAGAGCTAGTACTCCAGTGACTGGACCGGTGACTGAACTTGGTTGCAGCACCCTTGGGGGATTTGATACTCCCATTGGGGGCCGCCACCAATCCCATACACCTGGAACCAGGATCGAGTCACCAAGTAGTGCAATTCCATGCATTGCAACAAGTAGCCCCATAGAAATAATGAAATCCATTAAAGCTCTGAACAAACCATTTAAAAAAGGAGGGGAATGCTGCATTGAGGATCACTTAGAAGCGGTCCATGGCATTTTTAAAGCACTCCAAATACCTAAGGAACAGTACAGGCAGTATTTTCATTTAACTTTAGATGCTCCGACGGCCAGCATCATAAGAGGATTAAATGAACAGCAGAATATGACATGGGTGGAGTTTGAAAAAGAAATTAGGCGTCATTTTTCTCCTTTCCAGTCATTGCAGGAGGCAAAGAAAGTTGCTTACACAATCACTGCTGGGCCTAATACATCCCCTCGCCAGTTTTTACAAGACTTAAAAAGAGCATTTTCTCACTTTGATGTGTCTTTTGACCCCAATTCTAATGAATTTAAAACTGCCTACTTCTATGGGCTACAGAAAGACATCATATCCCAATTGGTCTGTGAATTTGATCGTGACAAGTCCCTTGAGTGGATTGTGCATCAAAGCACAAAACTATATGTGGTACTTTATTGTCAGGGTAGAGAAAGTTATAAAATGAAAGATACTAGACCTAAATCTAAAGAACCCTCAGCCACAGTGATGGAAATCAGGTCAGCCAAAATGTCCCTTGAGTCTGCTCAAAGTCCAGGCAAAAATAATTTGCCACCTGAACAAAGGGGTAATCAACAAAGATCGTCATTTCCTGTACCAATGTTCCAATCACATGATCCTAGCAATAGGGAGAGCTACATCAGCCCTAGATATTTAGGAGATAGGCCCTGGACAGGTTATCGGACTGATATGTCCAATATGAACAATAACCAGAGACCGAATCAAGATCAAAGAAATTATGGTCCCTACCAGACATTGGGGACACAGAGCAAATTTGATCCCAACACCATGATATATGGTAATCAGGATAGACCCCGATATGTGGATCGATTTGCTGATAATGGAAATCAACATAGGGGCCAGTACCCACAACATGATAGACAGGACATGAGACAGAACATGAATCATACTCCACGGCAGTACAATGATTCCCCACCAGGGGACTATATTCAAAGGATGGGCGCACCCCGCTCCCCTCCACAAATGAATCAAGAGTTCAGAAACTATCCCAATAGAAATCACTCACCTGAGAGGTATCAGAATAGATCCAGTCAGGGAGAAAGCAACCAATATCGATATAGGCCACAGAGAGAGGATTCTAGAGAGATGGAAAGATTCCAGTGTCTCGAGGCCCAAGTGAAAATGTTGGCTCAGCAAATAGGGAAGCTTTGTACAGCACAAAAACAGTCAAAGGAGGGGGCTGATGGCCATAGCAATGACCGGGGGGGCTCCTGAAAAGTGACTAAATACTCATGATACCTACAGCGCCGAAAAGACAGATTTCTCTGATGTAATTTTGCATAATGACTCTGAGATGCCTAATGATTTAAAAGTTAAAGTGCCAGCAAATGAACATGTAACAGAAAGTGCAAATACTTCTAAAGGAGAGGTATGGTTTAACCTAGAGCTAAATCAAAGATTGGAGATTTGTACAAATGAAATAAGAAAACCCGAAGATCCGAAAGAACAAAGAGACAGATTTAAGAAAAATGACTCATGCATGGGGAATACCAGTAAACAGGGAGTAAGTGGGTATGCTATAATTCCTTCCCTGGACAATCAGAACAATGACCAAACACAGGCAGTAAAAGGAAATACTCCAAAGGAGGGTACATGTCAATCACCTGAAGTATTCTTTGAGCCACATATTTTTGAAGAGGTTAAGAGGGCTGGTACCACACTAAGTGATCACAAATGCACAGAATTAAACAATGACAAATTACTGAATGATGTTGTTACACATGTTCAGTTGGAAGGTTGTAATGTGGCCCCCGATGATGCCTGGAAGGATAGGCGAACAGTGGCCACACTCCAAAAAACCTCTGAACATTGAGAAATGAATAAAGTCTCTCGCGCAGAAATGGACAAAAAGGAGGGAAAAATGTCTTTCCATTTACCAATGTGCTTAGCCAAAAGTGAAAAAGGCCTGAGAAAGGTGAGCCCCGAAATCAGTAAGAATTCACACTTCTTAAGTGTGTTAGAGGAAGTTGAAGACAGGTATTATGCTCCTATCACTATAGAAGAAAAATGCCAAACATTTGCAATGATTGACACTGGCGCACAGGCCACAATTATGTCCAAGGAGCTGGTAAAGAGCATCAATGAAGGGAGATCCCCACAGAATCAGATCACAGTGAAGGAAAATCAAGGTCCAGTGCATAACTTTAATGGGGAGGAGGTGCCCATCATAGGTGTAACTGAGGTTGACATAAAGGCAGGTAAACACAGAATGAAACAAGAGGTATTGATCACATCTATTTGTGAAAATCCATTTCTGATGGGGACAGATTGCCTAAAAAGGTTATCTCCTCTCATAGATGGGGTGAATGGAGTGCTGTGGTCCTTAACCAAAAAATCATTGAGACCTAAGAAACTAAAATCACAAAACAGCAACATAAATGAATGTCACACCGTTGCCAAAACAAATGATGCAGTGGAGGTATATCTCCAGAATAGTTGCATACCTAGTGTCACTGTTATATTAATGTGTCGAGACAAAATGCAAAGCAACAATGAGAAACTAGCTGTACAAATATACTTGGATCCAAGGAAAAATTGGCAGACTGCCATAGATGAGCACACTTTACGTTTTTATTTAAAAGAAAAGACATGCAAACAGAATACTGCTCCTAAAGCAGATTCAGACAAACATATCACCACTCTTGCTGAAATACACATGGAAGATGAGCAACCATGGGTTCATGTTGGTATAAATGACTATTTTAAAACAATAAAAGCCACTTTAGCGCTTGAACAGGAGAGGAGCTTCATTGATGAGAAATTGTTGCAAAAAATAATGGAGAGGGAGGAGATCCCGAAATTTAGGATTAAAAACCAGTATGTTTCTGGGTTGGACAGTCCAGACTTTGAAAACCGAATTGCAGGAAGATGCATGTTGACAATTAGTATTGGGCAGAAAACAATTTACCATAATGTATGGATAGTGAGTGGAGCACAAAATGAATTTTACATGGGCAATGACATCATGCACAGAATGTGTATGGTGGTAGATTTCCTTAATCAAAAGATATGGTCACGCCTAGGTGGGCCGGCACCTGAATTTGAAGACAAAAGAAGGGCTTATCACTGTGCACAACTGGTCCCTTATGCAATTGAACTACAAATGAGGAAGGATACTATTATTCCTGCATTTACAAAACAGTTTGCAATAACACTGAAATGCAAACATGGACAGCAGATGAAAGACTCTGATGCATTTGTGTGCCCGAATGAATCCATAAAACAACAAGGCCTGGATTATGAATACATTCCATTGGTAGATATTGATGAAGGGTCTGTAAAAATTATGGTAAATGATAAAAGGTTGTCTAAATATTCATTTAGAGGAAAACTCCCCATTAGGAATGGCCATACAAAAATCACATTATACTGCAGACCTAAGTAACATGGTGATTGGAAATATCCCTGAAAAGTATGTAGATGCCAAGGGTGAGTTGCCAGAATACCTGGACTCTCAGCCCAAAGGTATATTTAAAATTAATTCTGTGTACCCTTATGATTCAAGAGAGACAGTGTGCAGTCAGTTATCAAGAGAATTGTATAACATTTAACTTAAGTGAAAATGAAGTGGAAAATCAGCCCATTGAAATGGAAGCTGGCATGCCAAAACATTTAAAAGTGGCAGCTTTACAAAGAGACACAGCCACACAGCTAGAGGAAAGCGCCGAGATTCCTCTACCAGAACATTTTCCAGAATTTTCTAAAATGGTAGAGGAGCAGATATTAGCGGAAGCGTGTGACAACGATGAGGATAGAAATGAATTGAGGAAGATATTTATGGATTTTCAAGATGTATTTGCAAAAGATGCTTATGATTGCGGGTTAACTAATTTACATGTGGCCACACTTCCGGAAGGGTGTAGCAGAAGTCCAGTATTTGTACGCCAGTATAGACTACCGCTGGCGTGTTTAGAATCATTGGCAGAGATTATAAAAAATTTGGAATCGCGAGGAATCATCAGACCTATCCATAGCACATCCAACACGCCCATTTTAGGTGTGTTAAAGCCAAACGGTCAATGGTGGTTATGTGCAGAGTTGAGGGAATTAAATAAAAGAGTACCAGTGTCCAGATGGCCACTGCCATTTATTGATCAGGGCCTAGCTCAGGTACAACTCAAATATCATAGGGAAATCTCTTCCTATGTTCCTTTCTCAAGAAAAATAATATTTTAGCGCCAAGTCTGATGTACTAGCCTGCCAGACTTGACTGTAGAACTTGGAATTCCAGAAAGTGTCTCATTTTTTGGTAATGGGTTCTCAGCCCCTTGTATTACTTTCTTGCGCCCTGTTTTCTTACTTAGAGGAGTCCCAGGTTTCCCTGACTTGTTCGCTAGCTTTTCTCTTCTGTGTGGGTCCCAGACCCCCTTATATTATCATGGGTTCTCTTCTTGCACTGGGGTGTGATTCTTCTGTCTTGTATGGGTCTTTGACCAGTGTGTTTTGCTTTTGTTGGGGTCACCTAACTTCATATGAGTACCAGACCCTGGTGTGCTAGTTTTGCGGGTTCTCTATTTCTCTATCCCTGCTTTATTTAATGTCCAACTGAACAGACATGGTGTAGTCTCCTGCCTGTACTGTACCACATGATATTTTTAAAATTACGTTCCAGCTTTTACAGTTCGTTGGTTATCCCTTCTTGCCTCTCCAGATCTTGGTGTCCACCAGCTGGCCCGAACCTTGCCCTTTGGGAAATGTTGCAGTCTCCGATATGTCCTGAGAGTAGAGTTGGGCTTCTGCACTGCTTCCACATTTGGCATCCTGCCCACTGCAGCCGTAGGCTCTCTTTTGTGTCCTTGGCTGCGTGTCTTAACCTTGATTTGGCTTTGCCAGTCGGTTTTCTCCTTCCCAATCACCGTACAAGTTCCCACTCCTTGGAGCTACTTTAGACACTCATCCCTTCTCGAAAACATCTAGTTCTCTTCTCCTTGGGTCTCTCGCCACGGAAGCAGCATCTTATGATATGATATAAGATATGATAGTTTATATAGCGCCTATACACAATGTGTTTCAAAGCGCTTTAAGGCAAGGGAGGGAACAAGGGAAAATACAACCACATTCTTACAGGCCATGAACAGTAAGGATGTGACATTAACTATCGTACTCGGCCTGACGACATTTCAGATGGTGCAAGAGCTAAAACATAGATAAGGAAGGGAGGGGGAGAGTGGGAAGGAAATGGAAACAGACAGGCAACTACCGTATTAGGCCTGACAACATTTCTGGTAGAGCCAGAGAAAAACAAAAGGTGAGGGAGAGGGGTGCAGAAAGGGAGGAGAGTAACAAAACGAGCAACTATCAGATAGTGCTGGAGGGTGGGTGGGGAGGAAAAAAACAGTAATGGGAGGGTGGAGGAAACCTACGAGGTTGCTATCATATTAGGTCCAGGGACAATTCTGATAGAGTAAGTGCATAGAAGAAAGTAAGGGGAGGAGATAGGAAAAGGGAGAAGGGAAAGGAGGAGAGAAAACAGTAAGCAGTCAAAAAGAGTGGAGAAGCAAGAGTGGAGAGCGAATACAATTGCAGAAGTCAGTAGTAACACATAATGTTGCAAGCCATCTAGTTCCTCGCTCCTCCAGGGCTGGCTTGACAAGGTACGTAGTCTGTCTTTGCTTTTTATCGGAGTGGTCTTTGCTAGACTGCATCACGTATGTTGGTTCTGTGGTGGACTTTCGCCTCCTTGTTTGATCTTCGTGTCACTGACTATATGTACTCCACCTGGGTAAGCCTCGCTCTTCCTCTTCCCAGTTTGATCTGTATGAATGACATCCTCTACTCTACAGAGAAAGATGTGGGGGACCATAGGGAGCTGAGTGGGATGAGGGAAAGGAGGAGACAGAAATGAAGGAGGTGAATACTGTGTTCTACCAATCCGATCGTCACTGGTCCCATGGAGGGCTTTCCTACCCATGAGATCCACCCGCTGAATACCAGGGGGACTATTGGGTAGCGGCCTCACCTCCCTGGCCTCATGTGAAGGGTCTCTCTCCCCCATGAAGAAGTAAAAATCCTCTGGTATTCGTCACATAACCTACCCCCTCATGCAGGAGCCTTCTTCATCTGGTAAAGGAAATCAGGAGAGGAAATCAACCTTTGCAATGTTGTACACTAAAACAAAAGGGTTGCAGATCGAGAAACCAGTGCATGATTTGGGGATTTGGATCTTTTCTTACACTAAGCCACGTAAAGGGCAAGTGATCTAATGAAACTTTCTCCCAGTGAGGCAATATTTTAGGTGGCCTACTATCACCAGGGCCTCAAGTTCTACAGTGGCGTAGTTTTGTTCCCTAGGAAACTATTTTCGGCTGATATACATCACTGGAAGTTCCATTCCCTCATATGTCTGAGAGAAACACTCCTAGGCCCACCCTGGATGCCTCCGTTTGAAGTACAAACTCTTTATTAAAGTTCGGGACCTTAAGAACTGGTTCACTACATAGTATGCTTTTAAGGGTATCAAAACAGCTTTCTTCTTCCTTCCCCTTTTGAGGCTCAGCATTTCTCAGTTTATTGGTCAAACAGGCCGTTATGGATGAAGCATTGGGAATAAAGTGTCGGTAGTATCCCACCAGTCCCACGAAAGCCCTTAAATCTTGCTTGGTTTTTGGTATAGGGCTTTTCTTTACAGCTCTAACCTTTTCTACCTGGGGTTGGACCAAGCCATTGCCCACAAAGAATTCCTGATAGTTCACGAAGGATGGGGTACATAACCCTTTTGGGTTGGCTGTTAGCCAGGCAGGTTGTAGGGTTATGGTGATTTTATACAGGTGTGTCATATGCTCCACCCAGGTTTTACTGTGGATATCTAAATAGGCCCCACAGAAACCAGAATAAGGTTTTAGTACACAATAAATTAGCCTTTGGAAGGTTTCTGGTGCACCATAAAGACTAAACGGAAGCACCTTACATCGAAACAATCCAGCAGGAGCGCAGAATATAGTATTTTCCTTGTCTTCAGGGAGAGATGCCATTAGCCTTTGGTGATATCAATCGTGATTTGGTGATATCAATCGTGAAAATGTAAACTGTTGTGGCCAGTCGAACAATCCGGTCATCAATCCTAGGCATGGGATAGTTGTTGAACTGGGACACATTGTTTAATTTTTGAAAATCAATGCAGAATCTCCACAATTGATCTGGCCTAGCTACTAGACTATCGGTGAGCACCATAAACTCAGGGAGTGCTCTATGATGTTGGCTGCAAGCATCTTCTCCACTTCCTGTAACATTATTTTCTGGCTTCTGGGATCCTGTATGGTTTTAGGTTCATCACCTTTCAAGGGGAGTATGAATGCAGTGATAAATGTCTTCAACCCTTCCTGTTCCCTCACTGAAAACATCTGGTTATTGGTTAATGACAGGGACAGGCGAGGGATGTGAATTTGGTATTGAACATGTTCAATAGCTGGCCAGATAATGATAGATTAACAAGGAAAGCATTGTCGGCAAAACTGACGACTCTACTATGTCTTATACCATGTAAGAGGGTGCCAGATGCCACGGCTCTGGACATAGACAGGAATTCGTTTAATCCAGAAGGGGTAACCTTTCGGGTTAGCAGGAGAACGAAGACAGGTTTAGATTTGGTGTCACGTGCAGCTTTCCCAGAACAACCTAAATTATGTCTGATCAGGTGCTTGAAGAAATATGAGGAGGTGACAAGTTCTCTTAGGCCCGCAAATGTTTCGCAGTTGTTTATATCTTTGAGGAAACCATTTAAGGGTGTTGCGGGACCAATGGGTTAGATGGTCCATGACCCAGGCGGGCATTGATACTGAAGAATATGGGGCACATTCCATTACAGGGGCCATGGCATCCAAGGCATTTAGTGTGGGAGTTAGATTGGAGGATATTCTTAAGGCAGCGGATTGGTCGAAGGACGTTTAAACTATTTTATTTCAGACCCATTGAGGGGGATGTCTACGTTGGTGGTAGGTAAGCTTTGACCAAGCATAATCCGAGCCCCTGGTCTTGACATAGAATACTGATTTTCCATACTAGTGTTATAGAAAGTCAAGATTCTATTAAAGACACAGAGGCGAAGGATTATCCCACCCATGTAACCGTTCATGATATGTAGTTTTATCTGTGGTACTGTTGAGTGAAATGGTGGAAGGTTGACAGGACACTTATTATAATTATTTGCTGGAAGTGATATTGGAATATGTCAACGATTACCCATCCTAAAACAGTATAGTTAAGAAATTCTTTTTGGATTGCGTTGCAGGTAAGGAAGGGAAGAATGCAGTTTTATGGGTGGACCAGTGTTTCTGTAACGGGAAGCGTCATGACATCGTCATGACACTCCTCTAATAAAAGGGGCTCTGCTGGCATGTAAAATTCAGTGCAGCAGAGCCCCAGGATGCGGCAACTCGTGTCTGATTCTTATGGTGTGGTCTGCCGCGTGATCGCAGCCTGGTCTGGCAGCCCCGGCCTGGGTGCCACCAAAGCCGAGGCTGCCATGTGCTGGGTGCCGCCAGCTGATGTGGTCTGTCCGGTGACCCGGACCCTGCAGTGTGACCCCTGCAGCCTGTTTGCTGCGTGACCGTAGCCGAGGTACTCATGTCGGGTGATCTCAAAGCATGGTGTGGCCCGCCACGGTGACCGGAGGCAGGCCACCACACTGGCGACGGGGGCAGTCTGGGCCCTGCACACCGTTGCGGTGTTTGGGCTGCTTGAAGCCGGTTGTGTGCATCGACCCGTGGAGAAAGGAGGAAGCGCTCGCCAAGCCGCAGGCATCCCAGGGACCTCATGCTGCTGTGTAGGCACGGGTCCCCTGGTGTCAATGTTGTTCCAACTAGGTTATGCTAAATAATATGAAGTTTAGAGTTTTGAGAATCTTTTCTTGGCGGCGTCATTTTTTTTTTAGAGTTATGCCTTAACTTTGCATCAAGAGCATTGACAGGTGCCCAAGCCAAGATGGAGGCTCTGGTTAGAGGCCTGACTGGTTGAGAATTCCTTTTGTTCTGGAGGTAAGAATTCTCAACTGCTTTTCATCGTCTGACTTCAGCTGAGCTGGACAGGAATTTTGGAGTTTCGGTTATTGGGCCAATCTCTTTGGTCACACAGTCAGGATAAAGAGAGACAGGCAGAAGATTTCAGGAAAGAACAGTTATGCTGAAAAGACAGTGGAGCTGAGGACATTCAACCAGCTGTCTCCTTAGATAAGTGCCAAAACTATTTCAAGTGCTGATTTGCTAACGTGTATTGTCTTGGAACCTTAAGACTATTTGGATCAGTCAGCATTCAGTATTCGACAGTTTATTTATTCTTTTTATATGTCAAAGAACATAAAGAACACTAAGAAAGTTTTCAACCTTTAATTTGCTGGCAAACGTAGTGTTTATCTGAGGGTGCCAAGCGCGAGCTGAAGTTCGTGTGTTTAGTGTTTATGTCTGTTCGCCCAGCTCCGTAGTTTTGTTGGAAGCTGCAGGGATATTCTTTGTTTGCTGCAGAGCTACGATAAAGTAAACTCTATATTTGCTAGGGCTCCCAGGGTGCGCAATGCAGGAAGCAGTTCTGATCGACTTCTAGATCAGCTGTTACTTTCTCTGCAGCAGCAAATGTAATTGTTTTGTTGCTGTTGCCGCCCTCACTGTTTTTCTGTTTTACTTTCTCTGATGAGCACGAAGCTTCTAAAGCAACTGCAGCAGCGAATATAATTGTTTGGTTGCCGTTGCCGCCCACACTGTTTTTTACGTTTTTGTTTCTCGTGTTGCGAGAAGAAGGAAAGCAGCAGCTGTTGTAACGTGACAATACTTCTTAATAAATCTAGCAATAAATTGTGTGAGTTTTCTGGCAATTCTACCCCTCCATTTAATGCAGATCTGTGTTGGAAGGAGCAACATATTTTACCAACCCCATTCGTGTAGATAGTTTTAATTGTAAATCTGCATGCCAAGTCAGATAATGTTTGCTTCTGGGGTTTAATTAAAAGTACTACAAGCCACCTCAGTGACTTTTGTCTAACCGTGGAGACAGGAGCGCAGGGCCTTATAAGATTTAAAGACAGTTCCAGTTTGGGATTTTCTCAAATCAATAAAATCCATTCGACAAGCGTCACTTTGAACCTTCACTGAAAGTCTTGTGCTGAGGAATTGCACCTGACTTTAAGGTTAAACAGTATGACATGAACCCTCTTGGTGAAAGAGTCGTCAACAAGTAAAACACGTTTGAAGCTTATGCCTAATTGACGAAGTCTTGTTCTTAGGGCTCCAGTCCCTTCTTGGAAATGCAACTACAAAGTAGGAATTCTTCTATTCACCAAGGCTAAGGGTCATTTTATCCTCCAGGCAAGAAGTACAGAACCTAAATATGTAGAAGGATTGGAATGACAAGCTATGTATATACCCAACCCCTTTTTGAAAAAAACACACAAGCGATAGAACGCGTCGCGCTAGTAGTCCATAAAAGAGATCCGATCCCATGGCAACACAGCAAGCAACACAATCGCGTGCTTGAACACGCCGAGACTCGGCAGCAGGTATGAAGGCTAAGGGAGAGGGGGACACTGAGAACACAAATGGGGGAAACTGTACTTGAACTGTCACTTTGTTTAACACATTTAGGTGCCTGACTGAACCAAGGGGTTCAGCTGCACGCACGGCTAAGAGAGAAGGACCATTGACCACGCGCTGCAAGGAAACAGTGTGATAAATAGGTAAGAAGGACAGACACGCAAACAAAGGTATACATATAGACGAACAAGGTATGATTTCTAAAACATGCTATTTGGATATTTCAGTGCAAATTCTAAACAATATGGTCATGGTGTGTACTCAGAAGACAACATTAAGGTAACATTAGATACATAGATTTGGATAAATGAGTGAACTAAGAAACTATTATATTACCTTATTGACATTATGTATATTTGTTATTTTTTGTTTCCTTCTCAAATTTCCTGCAACTACTATATCACGTGACATGATGGTATGTGGAATTATTTTTACATTCGATTTGTAAATAATTGTTTTGGAATAATCTGATATGTGACTTTGAACAAATGGTATGGTGTATCACAATAGAGTTCGCCCTGAAGGAGAATGTGTCTCCGAAATGCATTGGCGACAGAACCCTTAATTAATGTATGATCGATACACAGATTCTGGTCTTCATAAGAGATCATTATGAGACAGACAACAAATACATCAAGTTTGACCAACTCGAAAGCTCTATTGATTTTTTTTATGAATGAATGGCAATTAATGGCATTTATTTCTGTTTCCTTTTCAGAGTGCACTGTGTAACAGGTGCCTATCCTATACATCTAATTCGAGCCTGGGATAGGTATGAGGAAGACCAAGGTTCTAACAATCACCGTCCAGGTGAGATCAGCAGTGGAATGGGATCTTCTGTGTGCTTTGGCATGAGGATAGTTTAAAGAGCCACTGCTGGGTTTTTTTGTATTCAAATCTCATATTCAGACTTTGGCCCTCCTGTAACATCTATGTGTCCTCTGTGTCTTTGATCTACTTCATACACCAGGAAATGTCAATGCCCTGTATGGGGAGGGAACACGGGAAATGGAAAGGCAGAGAGCATGCAAGGCCTTGCTCATGCTCCGGTTCCATCCCGCAGTACCCAATTGCTCAACTTTTTAGCTTTTTCTCTCTTGTCCGAGTGGAGAAGCTGAGAAGGGCTGGTTTATCAGGCTCTGTCTGGGTGGTGTTCGCAGAGAGAGAAGGTGGGGGCCAGGCAGCAGAGAGCGAGGAGCTTTGCACAGAGAGACAGAAGAGAGGGATTTAAATGGAGTGAATAGAGGAATATGGAGAGAGACAGATAGCATGTTCCAGATAGTATGTCATTTGACACTATAACTGAGCAGTAGGAGAGTATGCTGTTCAATGAGATTGTAGATGTGGATGGAGCTGCTCTCTGAGTTTTTAGATGGAGATGGAAATGACTGAGATTGAAGAGAGACGTTTGGTTGGCATGAGATCGAGAGGCGAATGAAAGGAAGATGCCATTAAGGGAGAAGTGTTTTTGTGCAGCCGAATCCGATGGCTTTGGAAGTTGGGAAGCATTCCGATGACAGCAGAGTTCTAGAGCTTGGCAGAGGGAGCTGGAGACTAGAGACATGGCAAGAGGGGAGTATTGCTGATATGAGGCCCAATTGATTTGAATATGGCACGTGCCAATGGGGAGTTAGGACAGACACTCACACAGAGCTTTGGCTGACATGATAGATGGGGAAATCTGACAGGGATTGTCTTAGAGAGTGAAGTGTGGTGTGGATTGGAGAGGAATGGTGTGGATTGGAGGGGAATGCTGACACTTGCCATATGCATGAATACACTGGATAAGTTGCTATTAGATTGCTTGCATTAGAAGCCTGTAAGGCTTACAGTTATTGTATTGCATTGTAGATTTGCACCCAGAGCATAAAAGGTGCAAATTCGAGATTTGCATTATAGTAGTGTTTGCATCATGCCTTGCTGTGCATGAATAAATGTATTCTATTGTTATAATTGAAACTGACTTGTGTGTTTTTATTTGTGTCCATTGTTATCTTATTTTCTTTGTGTCTTATGTTTATGTGTCCATAGCATAGTAACTTAGGAGTAACACAGTGCACAATCGCCCTGAGATACAAGAGCAGGGGGGGCATAGTGATCCACACCCCCGAGGTAGATATGGAGACTAGCAAGTGGTCGCCCATAAGGGGCTAGGCCAAAGGTAATTTTGTTTTGGAGCTAACACCCAAACTTGATGCTGTTGAGGGGCCCGTGCAATACAGATCTCTTTGCATCCAGGCTGAACAGGCAGTTGGAGAGGTTTTTCAGTTGGAGACCGGATCCAGCAGTGGCGGCGACTGATGCGTTTTTGCAGACATGGGGTCCGGAGAAGGAGTATGCATTTCCCCCTTTCGTTTTGATCTCGAGGACGATAGTGCAGGCCAGGAGGCAGCGAGCAACGCTGATTTTGGTGACGCCAGACTGGAGGAGCCAGGTGTGGTTTCCGGAGCTTCTGGAAATGTCTTGCGAAGACCCGTTAGTATTACTGCAATGCAGGGAACTGAATTATTGGAATTTCTGGATCATTTTTATAAGGTAGCAGAGTATAAAATTAATTGCTCAAAATCAGAGGTGATGCCGTTGACGCCTACTTGTGATAAAATATTTATTTCAAATTTGGGATTTCAATGGTGTGAGAGGAGGATGAAGTATCTAGGAATTTGGCTCACCCCATTTGTGGAGAGCATGATTGAAGCAAACATGGGTGAGGTGTGGCCATATTGTTGTTTGCCCTTCTTTCTTTCTGTCTTTCTTTCATTCTGGCGCCCGAATGGGTAATTACCGGGTCCGGCAAGGCCGTAATGACCCGGTAATTGCCAATTTGCAGGCGTCGGAAAAATTGCAAGTTTGGTTACCGCCAAACCTGTAATGAGGCCCACTGAATAATAGTAAAGCAATTTAGACTCGCAAATACTAAAAAACTGTTGTGGAGTCGAACAAATCAATGCTAAATAATTATTTTTTCCTATTTCAGCGCTTTGCTATGTGTCCAAAAATATTGTGCAAGGTCACTGCATACTAATCCCCACTCACATTTCATTTGTTGAAATTTTCGTGTAAAGAATATTTTTGTGTAAAACATTTTGTGATTCAATTGTTGTAAATGTGTATGTTTTGTCCAGCACTTCAGCAGCTTTTTAATATTTTTTGTACGCTGAATAACCAATTTCTAAATAAATAAGTGACATTAGATAATTTGGTATTCCTTATCTCCTTAGCTGTGTGCGTAAGTAGCGGCAAACAGCAGCATTTTTAAACGGTGAAAGCCCATTAGTGTGTTAAAAAACCAAGGGAGGGGTAACCATTCTCCCACAGATAGATAGATATACTGAATTTCCTCCATGGTAGTACTTACCTGTGTTTCACTGGCTATTGTAGTATATGCATTCTTTCCTCACCAAATGGTGTACGTATATATCTATTTTAAAGTAAGTGTGTGACAATATTTGCCTGGAGGTTTTACTTGCTTAGTGTGTATTTTAAACGGCTAATAATCATTGCATATTTTTGTACTTACCTGTCTAACTTGAATTACTGGTGGTCTTCTGTGTGGACTTATTGTAGCCCTAGATCACTCCCACAGCCCTCCTGAGGCTATGCCTTGCCACTCTGCTACCTTACCTTGATTTGTTTTGGCTAGTCCTCATTGACTCTTTAGGGGCTGACTTGGAATGTCAGTATTGAGCTTTATTGACTGGAGGAACTATGGAGAAGGGTGTGACGCACTTGGAGTTGTTTCTGCAGGGCAGTATTAAAGCCCATTTCTGCTGGGTTGGGTAGCTCACGGTTAGGGTGAATTGACTTGGGAACATGGTAAGATAAGGGGACTTTGTCACTTGGCTGTAATGCATTGATATGACAGATGATGATTGAATGGGGCTTATTTGATTCCTCCACAGATGTCAGATCTAATAGAACACCTGCCGGAGGATCCAGCAACTCCGAGCTGCATATCCCCACACTGCCAGAACCCCCAGGTACTGTTGGTGGGACATTTTCTGTGTTTGAGGGCTAGAAGCTTTGGGAATGCTGTTTGTGCGTCTGAGGAGCATGTGAATTTCTCTGGAGCTCATTTTGCTCTGGGCATAATGCCTTTCATTCATGCTGAGTCACTTTTGTATTCATTTCATTATAACTTGCGTTTCCGTTGCCTTCCTTCCTCGCCACCATACAAATGCTGCAGCATTTGTGCCGGCATGCAGTTTCATGCCGATGCAAATGCTAGGGATTCCCATGGAGGCCGCCGGTTTTATGCACAAGCATAAAGCTGGCTGACTCCATAGGGATCCATTGTAAACGCTGCATGCCACGAGTACATGGCAAGCAGTGTTTACTTCATTTGCACGGCGGAGTGCAAAAGTGCAGGTGCAAAAGGGCAGCGTAGATGCTTGTACAGTGCCTTTTTACCTGCACATTTGCACTCTGATGTGCAAATGACGTAAATGTGGCAGCGGGGAGCAGTGCTAACGTAGCTGCTCCCCGCCGTCAAATAATTTGCTCCATTAAAATGAGTTCCTCTGTGTTTGAGTTTGAGGTGCTGGAGATCTCTGGGTGAGAGTGTGAGGCCTTTGAGAGGTTATTTTAAGAAAGCAGGTGACGACCGTTGTTAGCTCTTACGTGCTATTTAGTCCCCTGCATGCAATTTTAAACAATTACAAAGTGTAGTGTAAAATTGAAGAGTAAAAGCAGGCGAAATTGCCTATATGCTTCTGTTTTATTATATAAAAGTGAACACCGCCTGCAAATGATGCTTTGCAAGCAGCGTTTTTTAATGGATTCCAGTGGAATTCGCCTGTTCATTAGCAGCTCCTAATCTGGGGCTGATTGCATTGGAATCTGTTCAATTTACTCATGCAGGCACACAACGAAGTCCTCACATAAGACAGATGAGGAGGAAAGCATAGCTGAGATGTTAACTCTGCTCCATGCCCCTCCTCCACCTTTGCCTGATAACGAAAATGGGCTGCAGCATTAAATGGAGACCTACAAGCAATACATCTTATGCGCCACCATTTAATACTCCGCCCATGCGAAATGAGCACCTTTCTTCTCTTGTGCTGTAACGAGATGATGTTTTTCCGTGTGAGTCAAGATGCACGGGCCATAGGTGTGTTTGGATGAGATATTGGAGTCCTTTATGTGTGCAAGTGAGAAACCCAGACCGTGTGTTTGCAAGCGTGATTAGTTTCTCAAGCCCTGCGTGGGAACGTGGGCTGGCTGTGTCTGTGAGACTTGCGCCGGATGTTTGGCCCTTCTTTGTGACGTGTGAATAAGGGGCCCAGACACTGTACTACAGGTTCTCTGGTCTTGTTTGTTTCACAGATCTCGCCCATGCCCGGCACATGGAGTAGCGGAGCTGTCTCGGACCCTCCTGCTTTTGACAGCAGTACTATGCATACAGTAAGAAGTGCAGACTGACCGTTAGCCCTGGCTATGTGTCTCGATTTCCTGCAGTAGTTTCTGAACCCCGTTGTGGATGCAGAGAAGTAATGGAAACCACTAGGGTACAAGTAGCTGTTCTGATCCGTTCTTGTGTTTATTTTTCAATTTTTGCACTTTGTTTTTCCATTTTGTCGTTTGTATCCCTAAGAGTCCTCATCTGTGACTCGCCAACCTCTTTAGAAGCGTCCTCAAACCAATTCAGAAATATTTCCCATTGAGCTATTTTCACTTTTCTTTTTCATACTCTAGCAAATGCCTTAAATCTGAAATGTATATTCCATGAGGAATTGCTTATGGTCATTTCCCTGTTAAGGGAATGCCTATATTCCGATCAGGGATTCCTGTCACAGCTCCACAGCCTTTTGGTCTATTATGATGAATGCCAACCAATTGTCAATTTTCATGGCTCAGACGTATTATACAAGTAATTATGGCTGTGGTGCTGCCCTCCCTGGGGCGAGCTGCAGCTCAGTGCTCATAGAAAAACACAAAATATTGAACAGCTTTTACAAATAAAAGTAACTTTTGATCAAGGAAAGAGCACATGAAATTAAAGCTTATATCTTGACTTTAGCCTAATTTATCCTCTACACCTATTTAAACTTTAGGCTAATGTCAGTGGGTATTCTTTGGAATGCTAATAATGTTTTACATTTTTCCATAGCCTGCTTGGCTTTGCATGGTCACCTCTGGGCATTCCTACTACCCCGATACTTGTAAGGGGTTTCTCTCACTAACCTCTTAAAAGGGAAAGCATCCAGGTCACATTCACATAGGTCTTCCTCTAAGCATAGAGGTGCCCATATGCCCTCACTGTAGGGGGATGCTTGCACTCAATAAGTCAGTTGTGACCAACTCATCTTTCCCCAACATCTCCATTCCTCAAACATATCACCTTAACTAACTCATCCTCTCCATCTTCCCTCCCCTGACCAATGAATGTCTTTGAATGTATAACTCAGGAGTGAGACACAAATACATATCACACTCCTCTGCCATGCATGTGAGTGAGTGCCCTCCTTATTTCTCTTTTTGTCTCCTCTTGTGTCTTTGCAGAAGAAACTAAGAGAACAAGTGGCTGCAGTGCTGCTGGGGGATTTGACCTGCGAGAGCGAGGTGAGTGTCATAACCTTTGGACTCATTTGGTGCTGAGAGTCTCACCCTCAAATACAAGTACTCTAAGCAATCCACCCTCACACTGATAGCCCAAGTATTTAACCTCAACCAAGGGGAATCTCAATGTTTCCTGTGTTAAGGGGTAATTGAAGGAAAGCAATTTAAGTGTTTGCGAGGCAAGAGATGTACAGTACAAATCTGATTCCATTAATAAAACAAGGTACTCTGACATACTCTTGGCACACTACTAGTAACTCAGGCTTACTCATGGCTTACTGCTTGTAACTCTGCCTTCCTCACATTAAATTCTTTTTTGAATCCAATAGCTTTCTCCAGGTGTGAGGGGTAAATCTGGGATTAGTCCGTTATTCATAGTAACTTCTCTGTGAATAGTCTCCTAACTTTTGTGGATTTTAGAATATGCATGCACTTACACGTAATGACAAATCCCTGTGACTATATTCCAATAGCAAAAGTTACATTGATTTTTAGAGGCGCCATATTTGCTTGTTGCCATAATATTGTTTGTTTCTAATGTCATCAAGCATATTTTTCCCACTTATATTATCTTTTTGTCTCCAATCTAGGAAAATATCTGATTATTTATATTGGCTGATGGCGGTACTCGGCGCGTTCTTGCTGATTGGTATGTTCAGAGAAGCTTTTGAATATTCTGTATGTTGTATTGGGATCTATGTCATTACTGAGACCACACATAATTGTGACGGCCGAAAATGCCGACTTTTCTTTTTTAATTAAACCCTCTTTGCACCACATAGATATGCGGGACGAGACCCCCCGCATCCCTCCTATTACTATAATATCCCATACCCCTCCCCCCACATATATATGTGGTGTAAGGGGGGTATAAAAAAATAAAAAGTTGCATTTTCGGCCGTCGCAATTCTCCTGTCGACATTTTTGTACACTCACATGCTTCGGATTCCAGGGGAAACGATGGCCCTTTACTATGTGCCGCTGCTCTCATGCGGTAATACTGTAACAATTTGACAGGGTTATTGCCCAGTTTTGCAGTGAATTCCTCCTGCGTAACTAACCTCCTCTTGGGAAATAGGCCTCCCAGTGTCATCATCCTCTCAGGCTCCATAGGAAGAGCCTCTATGTATTGCTGACGCTGTGGGCGAGGACACGTATACCTATCATATACTTTAGAGAGCCAGAGCCCACCCACCAGCGATTCTGTCCTACATTCTTTTGTGACCCTGTTCCTTTTACACCCGTTCTTCCTCATTACACCCTTGCTTCCCCTCTCCATTCATGTACCCTTTGTTCCCCAACCCACCTTCTGTTCCTGTACTCCTCTTGTGCACTGTCATTTCTCCACTCTCCCTCTCTTAGCATTGATTGCCTTTCTTTTTCTCATGATTCCAGGGACCTTATACCTCATCGTGTCCGAGATCCTGACCATCAAGACCGACATAAGACAGCTGGATGTACACTTGGTGGGCAAGTGCAGATAAGAAGGCCTTGTAAACTAATAAATGTAAAGGGGGCTGGTGCAGCACCTTGCTGCTAACATATCTTTGCTAAGCCTTTTAGGTGGAGGCGGGAAGAAGGCATAACCTAGAGTCACTTCTGCAGTTTGGCAGTGGTGGAGGAAATAGGAATAGGAATAGGTCTCATTTGCATATTGAGACCGCAAACACTTGGGTACTTTGGTAAATAGTGTGACAAGGTCTGCACTCAAATGACCCTATTTAGGGTCACCTGGTAGTTCATCCTCTAGGGTCGCGGTTCGATGTAATAATGTCGCCACAAAAATCTCGCCATGCAAAAATATCGCCGAAAAATGGCCGTTTTTTTGTGGCGACATTATTGCATGGAACATGCGGGGGACAACCCCCAAACTTTTTTTTTCCCTGTCCCCATATATATGGTCACCCAAATAATATTGCCACGACCTTTTCCCGGCGATATCATTTACGGCGACCATATATATGGGGATAATATTACCTGATGCCAGGGTCGCCCACACAATATTTCCTTAAAATCTTGTTATTGTAATTGCCAAACCTTGGTTGGTGCCTACGCCGTCTTACTCCGTGCAATAGAAAATAAAACAACCAACACAACCCTTGTCGGGGAATGAGGCACAGAGAAATCCTGATCAATCAATGGTTGTAGGAGGACAGACTGAAGTCCCAGAAGTCGACAGACACATTTGTGGCTCAGGAATGGAAAACACCTTTAGGGCAGTTGACTCCTTGGCACCAGTAACCAAAGACTGAGCTGTACCCCTGCAGTCCCTCTCCTTAGTGGATGACACAGAGTCTCTTCCTTTGTAGAAGTTAATATCAACCAGAGGAATCACCATAGTAAAGTCTCTGTTAATCAGGATTTCGTCAATTGTCCATTCCTCTGTCTTAGCTTCTGAAAGTGGCAGATTAACAATCAACAGTTCAGGAATCGCCTGCCAGGTTTTTGGTTCAGTATACTGTGGAATGAGTCCATCAAAACCTGAAATCTGTACTGTTTCTGACTGTTCGTTGTGACCAAAATTGGCAGAAGGAAGAGCGAACACAGAGGTAGCATCGTTTTCCACATCAACTTGAACGTCTACTTCAGTCTCAGCAGCAAGATCAAGAGCAGAACCTAAGCCTACAGTAGTGACTGATTCTGTGTATGTCACCATTGTGGATTGTGTTTGGAAATCAGAAGCATGTATGTGTTCAAGCTCAGAATTATGACAAACTGCTACACAGGAAATTTTAGGTAAAGGAGTGGCTTGTAAAACTTCAGCTAACTGCAATCCCTGACAAACAGCAGAACAATTGTCAGAAACTGTGCCCAGATTAAGCGCTGTGCTAGAAGAAAGACCTTCACTCCCAATAGATCTAACAGATTGACAAATATCATGGTTTACCAAAGTCTCTGCACTCAGGGGCTGAACAGTGTTCACTTCATCAACATCAACGGATAAAGTCTGAGGTGTATTCAGTAAAGAGTGCACGGTTCTATTCTCCTCTTGTAAAGAAATTAATTCTTGTCTTAACTCCTCAAGCTTAGCTCTTAGCATGCCCTGCATTAACTGTACATCACTATCAGTAGGCACAGGGGGAGGCATAGTGGCATCAGGGCTGGATCCTGCACTAGCAATCTGGATGTGCACCGATTGTACATTGTCATCTACTGCTTGCAGGTTCTGAGATTTATACTTTCTCTTACCAACTTGGTCTGTGTTTCCCTTAAGCAAACTATTGACATTAAACCTCTTGGCATTAGGGACTACAGTATGTACTTGTGCAAAGGAGTATGCTTTAGACTGAGGGTAGAAAACAGAAGTTATGCAAGGAACCCCTCCATTCTTTATGTTTGTATCATGAAACTGTTCAATCTGAGGTGAAGCACAACTGGAATCATGGGGTTCAACAACAGAGGTACTCTTGTATAATAAGTCTAACAGTGTGTTGTTTTCTGCTGCTAAGGCTTGTGCTGACATAGAATCTGGATCAGAATAAAAGACAGAACTAGGATCAGGCAATGTAAGATGTGCCATCCTGTGGGAAAAATACTCTGCACGTAAATGCCCATTCGTGACAAGGAGTTCATTTAAATCAGGACTAGTGATTTGATTGTCACAGGTAAATGTAGGGGAAGCTTTCTGTACAAACTTGTTAGAGGCCTTGCTGCCTTTCTTTTTTAAACTTGCCATATTCAATGGGAATTTAGGGCTGGTCATTCTGTCCGGATTAATCAGGTGAGTACAAAGGCAGCGAATATGGCAAGGGAAATGTGCACAAAATCGCACAGTGAATAACCTTGAATCAAACAACGTGCACACAAGAACCAAGACTCATGTATACTAAAACCCAGGAGTGCAGATAGAGTGAAACAATAATACAAATATATGAAAAGGGATGTGGGTTAAGCACTTAGAACCTCCTTATGACTGAAAGGAAAGTCGGCAAACTCCTTACCCACTATGCTATTACAGATACTGACAGCGCTAAACCCACGTAGAGGGCAAGCAAGGACAGGATCTGTGAGCTGACACTCTTGATGATATTGAAATAAAGAACTTAAAAACAGTACTCACGAGGACTGGAAATACCACTAGAATGTCAGTAAGCCCACGAACCCGGTTGATCAAACAGGGACCCAGAAGGCTATATCAGCAATGGGTGGATGATAACTAAATACATAAGACTCAAGACAAGGGGCAAGTAAGAATTGTGATTATAGAATAGTGAGGAAAACAAAGGCATTTACACAAGAGCTAGCTACAACAGCACACCACACCTAATAATCAATGGAAATAAATGCAGAAGTGCAAGGGAAAACATGGAATGGATTCCAATAGAAAGTAAGGATCAGGAGCAGGGAAAACGATATTACAAAAGTCAAACTTCTCCCACCCCTCCAAGGAATAAAGGCAGGAAGCTAAATCTATAAAGGGAAAGACTAAAGCATCAAGTTTTTCAGTAGCAAAGGACAACATCAAAGAAAAAGAGAACACAGGCAAATTGGGCTAAAAATGAACCAACTGCATGGTCAGATCACCACGCCATCTCCTTCTCCATCCATAGCAATACATAGAGGCTCCATAGGAAGAGCCTCTATGTATTGCTGACGCTGTGGGCGAGGACACATATACCTATCATATACTTTAGAGAGCCAGAGCCCACCCACCAGCGATTCTGTCCTACATTCTTTTGTGACCCTGTTCCTTTTACACCCGTTCTTCCTCATTACACACCTTGCTTCCCCTCTCCATTCATGTACCCTTTGTTCCCCAACCCACCTTCTGTTCCTGTACTCCTCTTGTGCACTGTCATTTCTCCACTCTCCCTCTCTTAGCATTGATTGCCTTTCTTTTTCTCATGATTCCAGGGATGTTATACATCATAATGTGCGAGATCTCCATATGCAAGATGGACATCCAACAGCTGCAGCAGGAGCAGGTAATTTTTTTCAAATCAACACCTGCAAGACCAGCATCCAACAAGTGCAGACCCAGATAATTGCTTGCAAGACAGACATCGAACCACTGCAGCTACTGCAGGTACAGTTGGAGGGCCAGTGAAACATTTGAGATAAGGAGGCCTTGTAAACTAATAAATGGAAAGGGGGCTGGTGCAGCACTTTGCTGCTAACATATCTTTGCTAAGCCTTTTAGGTGGAGGCGGGAAGAAGGCATAACCTAGAGTCATTTCTACAGTTTGGCAGTGGTGGAGGAAATAGGAATAGGTCTCATTTGCATATTGAGACCGCAAACACTTGGGTACTTTGGTAAATAGTGTGACATGGTCTGCACTCTAATGACCCTATTTAGGGTCAACTGGTAGTTCATCCTCTAGGGTCGCGGTTCCATGTAATAATGTCGCCACAAAAATCTCGCCATGCAAAAATATCGCCGAAAAATGGCCCTTTTTTGTGGCGACATTATTGCATGGAACATGGGGGGGGACACCCCCGCAACCCCCAAACTTTTTTTTTCTTTTTTTTTCCTTTTTTTTTTCCCCTGCCCCCATATATATGGTCACCCAAATAATATCGCCACGACCTTTTCCCGGCGATATTATTTACGGCGACCATATATATGGGGATAATATTACCTGATACCAGGGTCGCCCACACAATATTTCCATTGGAGAATATTTGGGAACACACCTTTGCCAAGCTTTTACAAATAAAAGTAACTTTTGATCAAGGAAAGAGCACATGAAATTAAAGCTTATATCTTGACTTTAGTTTAGCCTATTGTATCCTCTACACCTATTTAAACTTTAGGCTAATGTCAGTGGGTATTCTTTAGAATGCTAATAATCTTTTACATTTTTCCATAGCCTGCTTGGCTTTGCATGATCACCTCTGGGCATTCCTACTACCCCGATACTCGTAAGGGGTTTTCTCTCACTAACCTCTTAAGAGGGAAAGCATCCAGGTCACATTCACATAGGTCTTCCTCTAAGCATAGAGGTGCCCATATGCCCTCACTGTAGGGGGATGCTTACACTCAAGTCAGTTGTGACCAACTCATCTTTTCCCAACGTCTCCATTCCTCAAACACATCACCTTGACTAACTCATCCTCTCCATCTTCCCTCCCCTGACCAATGAATGCCTTTGAATGTATAACTCAGGAGTGACACACAAATACATATCACACTCCTCTGCCATGTATGTGAGTGAGTCCCCTCCTTATTTCTCTTTTTGTCTCCTCTTGTGTCTTTGCAGAAAGACCTATACCAGAGGGCGGTTGCAGTGCTGCTGCCAAATTGGACCGGCGAGGTGAGTGTCATAACCTTTGGACTCATTTGGTGCTGAGAGTCTCACCCTCAAATACAAGTAGTCTAAGCAATCCACTCTCACACTGATAGCCCAAGTATTTAACCTCAACCAAGGGGATCCTCAATGTTTGCAGAGGGTGCATGTTCATCTCCCTTAAAATCTTGTTATTGTAATTGCCAAACCCTAAAAACACAAAGCCTCAGTATCTCGCCCTCACACATGAAGTGTTTTCTATATAACAGTAGAACAAACATTTCACTGTAACACAGAAGGCCAAAGTATCTCACTTTCACTTGGAGTGCTTCAGTGTTTTCCCCCTGAAAATCAGGAAACCCAAATGTCTCACTCTTACAGGACACTTAAGCGATGCCCGCACACACAGGGCCCAAAGCATCTCACCCGTTTGCATGCACACTCACAAAGGGAGCCAAAGTAACACCAAGCTTGGTTATCTCACACTATTACCACATGTCTCACCTTCTCAGCCAGTGAGCCCAAGTATATCTTGCTGGGAGTCTCCCTTTGGCACAGAGATCCTAAGTCTCCCCCCCCCCCCCAGGTCCCTCCCCCCACACACATGTAAAACCCAAGTCACTCTCCCACAGTAAGTACAGCCTCCACCTTTCACACAGGGAGCCCAAACCTCTTCCCTCAGCCAAAGCTATCCCTGAATCACAGGATGCTTTAGTGTCTCTCCCCCAAACACAAGGTGCAGCATCTCAATCTTACACAGGTACCCTATTCATCTCACCCCCTTAGGGCAATCTGTTTTCCATCCTTTGTATCAGGAGTCTACAAACCCCACTTTCTAACACAAGGGACACAAATCTATCCCCCTCACAATTCCCTGCCACGGCCACAGGGAGCCAGAATGTTTCTCAGTGTAAAGGGAGCACAGGTTTCTCACCCTAACACAGGGAGCCCCAGTTTTGCAGTTTCGAACATGGATATCTAAAACGCCTTTCCCTTACAACACAGGAAGGCCAATCATGTTGCTCTGACACAGAAAGCCTCACACTGGGACCTGAGGTATCTCACAGTCAAAGAGAGTAAGAGGGTCTCCTTCTCACGCATGGATCCCAAGCATCTATACATCTCACCCACATACACAGGGACGCTGATTTGATTACTCTCACACAGGAAGGCTGGGTATCACACCCTATCAATGGTCGCCAACACATCTCACCCTCACACATTAAGCCCAAGTATCCTGCCCTTATTTATACACGGGGAACCTAGGTATATGACCATCTGAGGCAGGGAACCTGACAATCATGCCCTTGAAAACAGTGTGTCTCCATCATGCAGATAGCCTCTAAGTACCAACCTCACTAAGAGAACCTTGGTTTCTCACCTTCACAAAGGAAACCTGAGTATTTCATCCTCGCAAAACAGGCAGTGTGTTTTTGAGCCGGGGCAGTGTAGCTTGTAAACTTGCAGTATCCCACAGTCCCTTATTCTTCCATTATCCATAGATATGGGTCGTCCTTCCCTAAATCCACATGCTTCCCCTATATTTAATGTAGGGATATGTGTCACATTGCAGGAGCTGGGTCCCACTGGGTTAGCAAAAACACCTAGCAGAAAAACATTCAGTGCCAATGAACCTGACGACCATTAAGAAGAATATCCAGAAATGAAGAATCTGTTGGCAAGCATGGACGTGTGGAAAGTTCTAACACATATTCCTCTTGTTACTAGAAGAATTGTATACTACCAACGAGCCATATGATAGGAAGAATGTATATTGTCGCCCTCAAAGATCAGGAATACTCCATTGGCAAAAACATGCAACGGAAAGAAGAGATAAATGAAACTATCATCTTTGAATGGGTGACTACCAATCCCTACTATGCAACAATCACATGCCTGGCACCATCCACCATGGTAAATGCTGGGCATAGACACAGTTGATGCTATTGGCCACAACAGCTGACGAGGCGTCAACATCAGGTTGTGCCTGATACCACCGTCTGTAATTCTGATTGTGACACATAACAGGTTTCAACTGAGAACTGTGAATAACAAGATGCGTATAGATGGATGTTCCAAACTTTAGACAAGCACAGATAAAGAGAAGAATGATTAATGATCTAATCCACCAAAAAAGGACCAGAAAGCGAAGTGAAAGCTTAAAATGAGTAGACAAAAACATGCAGCTAATCCTAGTTAATCATTGGAAGAATAAGTGGGAGCAGAGTCACAGAATAATCAGCAGGTATCTTCATCGCCTTCTTAGTCCTATTAGGATTCCGAGCAATCGTATCTCTATCATGGGAGTAACTTGTGAAAAATAAACTAAGCTCAGGAACCAGTGTCTACGGTGGAGTGACAACTGAAAAACCCCACAACTACAAAAGAAACATGAAACTAGAGTAGTATAGTGCCCAGAACTGTACGCTAACCCTACAGTTTGTACGCTAACTCTACAGTAGGTAGAAAGTCGCATTTAAAAAAACATAGTAAATACTGTCTGATTGTCCCCCTATGCCTGACCCTTAGCCTGAGGACGACAGTCTGAGTAGAGTGTCTGCGCCGCGCTCAGAGTCATACTGGCAACTCCCCACAACTTGCGACAGAGTAACCTGATCAGAAATAATCTTACAAAGAAATCCACAGAGGTAAAAACTCCACCAGAAAAATAGTTGATATCTCAGAGGGTACATCTTTTGATGAGATCAAATGCACCATCTTAGTAAAAGCATCAACCATAACAATTACCAACAATACAAAGTAGTAGTGACAACATCCCATTGCTCCAGAGCCACTTCTAGCCCCTGGCAAAAAGACTTACCCTGTGCAAACATAGAGCAAAAAGACATTAGAATAGTGAACATTCACAGACATGGTTGGCCACCCACCTAATCACTGCATACATTCCACAGTGCCCATCCAGGCATGCATGAAAAACAAACCATCCCACTTAACAAGTTTAATCACATGTGAGGCTTCCAAACCTACTCAAATGGCTCCTTTATCTTACCCATAGAGAACATACCAACCCAACATCTCTTCTGGATACTGAGTAGACAAAGGATCTGCTTTAGCATCGTTATGCCTAAGACTTTTATAACATTGCTATTGGGCAAAAAATGCCATTCTGGCTTATTTATTTATTGATTGATTTGCATTTTTAAAGCGCTCACACAGCCCGTGGGCATCGAGGCACTGTTACAGGAATTGTTGTTTTTTAGTTGCGTAATTGTGTTTTTTTTTTTGTCTTAGTTGCGTATTTATAACGCGCTTAAACACCCAGAAGTTTCTAAGCGCGGACCCGGGGATCGAACCTGTGTTGCTTCGTGTCGTCTTGCTTCCAAGGCGAACACGTTGCCGCTGAGCTATCCTCCCGGGACATTGGCGACGGGGGCCGTCTGGGCCCTGCACACCGTTGCGGTGTGTGGGCTGCTGGAAGCCCGTTGTGTGCATCGACCCGCGGAGAAAGGAGGATTGCTCGCCATGCCGCAGGTAGCCCAGGGACCTCATGCTGCTGTGTAGGCACGGGTCGCCTGGTGTCAGGGTTGTTGCAACTAGGTTATGCTAAATAATATGAAGTCTAGAGTTTTGAGAATCTTTTCTAGGGGCGTCATTATTTTTTGAGAGTTATGCCTTAACTTTGTATCAAGAGCATTGACAGGTGCCCAAGCCAAGATGTAGGCTCTGGTTAGAGGCCTGATTGGTTGAGAATTCCTTTTGTTCTGGAGTTAAGGATTCTCAACTGCCTTTCATCGTCTGACTTCAGCTGAGCTGGACAGGAATTTTGGAGTTTCGGTTATTGGGCCAATCTCTTTGGTCACACAGTCAGGATAAAGAGAGACAGGCAGAAGATTTCAGGAAAGAACAGTTATGCTGAAAAGACAGTGGAGCTGAGGACATTCAACCAGCTGTCTCCTTAGATAAGTGCCAAAACTATTTCAAGTGCTGATTTGCTAACGTGTATTGTCTTGGAACCGTAGACTATTTGGATCAGTCAGCATTCAGTATTCGACAGTTTATTTATTCTTTTTATATGTCAAAGAACATTAAGAAAGTTTTCAACCTTTAATTTGCTGGCAAACGTAGTGTTTATCTGAGGGTGACCAGCGCGAGCTGAAGTTCGTTTTTTTTAGTGTTTATGTCTGTTCGCGCAGCTCTGTAGTTTTGTTGGAAGCTGCAGGGATATTCTTTGTTTGCTGCAGAGCTACGATAAAGTAAAATCTGTGTTTGCTAGGGCTCCCAAGGTGCGCAATGCAGGAAGCAGTTCTGATCGACTTCTAGATCAGCTGTTACTTTCTCTGCAGCAGCGAATTTAATTGTTTTGTTGCTGTTGCCGCCCTCACTGTTTTTTCTGCTTTACTTTCTCTGAAAGCAGCAGCTGTTGTAACGTGACAATACTTCTTAACAAATCTAGCAATAAATTGTGTGAGTTTTCTGGCAATTCTACCCTTCCATTTAATGCAGATCTGTGTTGGAAGGAGCAACCTATTTTACCAACCCCATTCGTGTAGATAGTTTTAATTGTAAATCTGCATGCCAAGTGTAGGGGAGGGAAGGTCTAAAAGACCCCCCTTGCCTACATCCCTCCCCAGGTGAAGGCCATGGCTCACTGGGCGTTCTCCCATACCGCCAGGGCCCAGGCGGTGGGGGGCTCACCTACTGATGACATTGCCCACACGTTGAATTTAGAAAGGCCTCAGAAACGATTTTTGTCTAACAAAGATGGTGTGAGCTCAGCGCACTGCAGCGCGGCCCCCACCCTTGAAGAGTTTCAATTATCCCTGTTGCCGCAACACCCTGGCAGATCCGCTGTGAGCCTGTTCCCACGAACAAGGCGAACATGAGCTAGCATAAGATACTAACACTGTAACATTTCACCCTCCACAGTGTATCACTGCTCCCAGCTTGACCCGGCCTGCAGGCCTGGGTGATTAGAAAAAACTGTAAAATGATCATCAGGTGGTTGAAAGTCCCCAAAATATTAATGTCAAGACCACTTGCAAAAATGTGCGCTTTTCCACAAACCCTCTGCTATCACGAAAACCTGCAAACTGCATAACCATGATAGAATACATACCTCCATGATCTTAGCAATATAAGAGCCCGCACCACTGCAGTTGGGTGCAAACAATGAAAGAGCGTTCAAGGGTTATTTGCTATGTGTATCACTAAAAAGCCGACACTCCATGGTCCTGTGCCATAACCAGACTAATGCTGCCAGAGTACAAGAGAAGATGAATGTAACAATACAGAGGGCTCGTGCGAACATGCACTTGTCATGTGTGTACGTTTAAGCCCCATGTGTGCTACTACCGTCACGTACGGTGGCGAGTCATTTTCTATGTGCTCCACCAACCTCACTGCTACCTCACCGACTGTAATTGTATATGCATATAACTAAATGCTGTAGTTGTTAAAACGTAGCGCACGAAGAAGGTGCTCAGACTGGTTGTATTCGAGACACTTGTAGTAAAATTGAAATGTATGTTATCAAGTGATTCAAATAAGTGTTATAAAATGTTCAAACGTTTGTAGTATTGTCGCCTATAAAGTCGGCAACACACGAGGAAGATACCTTTGAGACTACGTGCAAGGTCATTCCCCCTCCCACCCTGTGAAGACTGCCCAGCAAGAAAGCAGAGGCCCGCGCCGCACTCCTCCACCTCCCCAGATCAGACTGGAGCCGCTTCAAAGATTTGTAGCCCCCTCTGTAGCTCCCAAGGCCACTGCCCGCCACCTGCGTTATTTACAACACGGCAGTAAACCTCTGCTTGAATACACAGATCCACCAGCGCCCCCTCGTAAACCCCACAGTCCACCGGATCATCTTAAGACTTATGACTCTGTGTAATCAAGACACCCAACACTGTGGTAATATACAGCGGCCCATTCATTATAACTTCTAACAAGACAGAAAGACATGTACCGCCCGTCCCATGCCCCAAGACCCAGCCCCTCGACCTATGATACCGGTCAACAGGACACAGGTAATCATGCCCTGACAAACGGCCACCAGACCCCTCACAAGGTGCATTCCTCCTGTGTTGCATTAACCTGTAGAATAACCTATTGAAAGATTTACTAAAGAGAATAATATTGCAATGACTGAATGACTGCGGTGTGCATGGCCAAGGGCAAATAAGTCAAGAAAGGCATTCATCTCTGTTACAGGCCACATTGGCACAACAACACCGCCCGGATGAACTCAAGCCGACCTGCCAGGCCCAGCCCAACCCACGAGGCTGACCAGTGACGTCTTCCAGCCAAGACCAACCACACCGCAGCAGCACCTATAGTTAGTCGTCACCACCCAATCCCAATGAACTTGTGCCCCTTATAGTATGTAGGTTCTGATGACGTTTTCTGTAAATATATACGCCTGTCTTTGCTATTGTCAGACAGAGCGCTCTCGGAGTTTGCAGAGTTCTTTGCATGCCCTATTTGATTGATAAACTCCCACTTAAGCTCACCCGCACTCTGTCTTGGCTTTATTCCCAACTTGGGAGAGTCCATTACTTTCCCTCATTGCGGGGAGGATCGTGCTGGTTGGGGGACGCTTGCCTTCACAAGTCAGATAATGGTTGCTTCTGGGGTTTAATTAAAAGTACTACAAGCCACTTCAGTGACTTTTGCCTAACCGTGGAGACAGGAGCGCAGGGCCTTATAGGATTTAAAGACAGTTCCAGCTTGGGATTTTCTCAAATCAATAAAATCCATTTTCGACAAGCGTCACTTTGAACCTTCACTGAAAGTCTTGTGCTGAGGAATTGCACCTGACTTTAAGGTTAAACAGTATGACATGAACCCTCTTGCTGAAGAGTCGTCAACATGTAAAACACGTTTGAAGCTTATGCCTAATTGATGAAGTCTTGTTCTTAGGGCTCCAGTCCCTTCTTTGAAATGCAACTACAAAGAAGGAATTCTTCTATTCACCAAGGCTAAGGGTCATTTTATCCTCCAGGCAAGAAGTACAGAATGTAAATATGTAGAAGGATTGGAATGACAAGCCATGTATACCCAACCCCTTTTTGAAAAAACACACAAGCGATAGAACGCGTTGCGCTAGTAGTCCATAAAAGAGATCTGTTCCCATGGCAACACAGCAAGCAACACAATCGCGTGCTTGAACACGCCGAGACTCAGCAGCAGGAAAGAAGGCTAAGGGAGAGGGGGACACTGAGAACACAAATGGGGGAAACTGTAATTGAACAGTCACTTTGTTTAACACATTTAGGTGCCTGACTGAACCAAGGGGTTCAGCTGCACGCACGGCTAAGAGAGAAGCACCATTTACCACGCGCTGCAAGGAAACAGTGTGATAAATAGGTAAGAAGGACAGACACGCAAACAAAGGTATACATATAGACGAACAAGGTATGATTTCTAAAACATGCTATTTGGATATTTCAGTGCAAATTCTAAACAATATGGTCATGGTGTGTACTCAGAAGACATTGGCAAAATGTGGGGAGATATATAAAGGCAAGGTAATTACTAACAATGCAAGAAATTTAAAATGGTCCGACTCCTCATTGATAAGTTTCGATAAACGACTGTCATATAATTCAGGGAAGGATTACGTGTCATCTATGCTACAATATGTGGCCGTTAACAACTCTGTACAAGGCCAAAGCTATAGGCATACCCACACATTTGATATAGAAGTGAAAAACAAAAAATCTGAATTAAGACATCAGATACGTATGATAAAACACCTCCCAACAGAAGAAAGGGTGCTGAAAACGAAACAACTTCGTATGAGATATAAAAACTGGCAAAAAGGAAGGAAAATCTTGTGCTTCCAGAAAGACAGCAAGTGTATGCTAAGGAAGATTGCCTCCAAGTCGACTGCTGAAATATGGGGGGTGCTAAATGAGGCAACCTATAAAGATCAAAATTCAGTCTTGATCAACTCTATCTCAGCTGAAACCTGGAGTGCGTATTTTCTGCAGATATACCAAACTCCTTTAACAGCTAGTCAAACTGCCATTGAGAGCCAAAACTGGAACCATCAAATCATTTTTGATCAGGATGACATACTATTTTATATATCAAAACTCAGTAGCTCTCGGGCCGTGGGCCCTGATGGACTTAGCAATAAAATGCTCAAAAAGAATCCTGAAATATGGTCGAATATACTTATGCAAATATTCAGAGAGGTGATGCGTTCTGGGTCTTTGCCCTTGTCATGGAAGAAGTCTATACTCATCCCGTTGTATAAAAAAGGCAATAGATCAGATCCTGCTTCTTATAGGCCCATTGCTCTCCTTGATTGTCCGGGAAAGTTATTTGCTCGCCTAGTTCTTCGTGAGTTTAATTGTTGGCTTGATAGCAAGCGGTTAAGAGATCCATGGCAAACTGGCTTCTTGAAAGTGCTAGGCACAGGGATTAACTTACTATGCATAAACGCGGTCATTGCTAAACAAGCCAGATTAAAATCACCCTTGTATGTAGCCTTTGTGGACTTTAAAACCGCCTTTGATGCGATCCCAAGGGAACTAGTTATGAAGCTGATGAAAAAAGATTGCCTGTGGAACATACTTAAGTGGATTATTGATCTCCACTCCCAAACATCTTTACAAATCAAACTGAACAACGAGGGAGTTTTATCGGACCAAATTTGCACCTCAAGGGGTCTTAAACAAGGGTGCATTCTTGCCTCATCTATCTTCAACTTCTTTATCCTTGACATCGGTAAGGAATTTGATAAAATCATGACTGATTCCCCAAGGTTGGGCGTTTTTGATGTTAAATGGCTCTTATACGCTGACAACCTCTTGCTGTTGTCTAAAACGCCTATGGGTCTTCGAAGTATGTTAGATGCCTTGGAGAACTATGCAATTTTCAACAAGATGACTATAAATATCAAGAAAACGCAAGTCATACAATTTGGCAACTGTAAACAACGTAATAAAAAAATGGGATGGAAGCTGTATGGAGAGGAAGTCGAATCAGTATCTGAATATATATACTTAGGCATAAACATCAGCAACAACCCAAATGACTCTCCCTATGAATACAGTCTAAAATACAAATGGGAGAATTTGATATCACAGGCAAAAATCATTAGGGGTAAATATTGTAAGTTTACCATTGCACCTCTCCTAATTTACTACAAACAAAAAGCCTTGCCAATTTTATTCTATGGTGCCGAAACTAAAGCAATTCAATGCAGTAGTTTCTGGAATAGGAAAGAAGGGCTTTTCTGGAGATGCTTCCTATGTTTACCACCATCTACACCTATAGCCTTGATAAGGCACGAATTGGGGTTAATGTCTATATTTGCTTGTTACAAATGGAAAGTCTGTATGCTTTACAGGAAATGTGTCTTGGAAGAGCACCGGAATGGTCTTGTCACCCAATTGGCCAACTATATACAAACGTCCAAGGATGCTTATATTTTGCAATGGAAAGTACAGGCGCAGAAGTTTATGCAAGAAGCAGATATTACAGATAACCTACTTATTCAAAATCCAAACAAAGCCAAATGTAAAATGTGGGAGATGGACTGGATAGAAACTAGGGAATTGTGCTATAAGTACAAAAATTGTATTCGAAATCCATTTGGCCTTAAAGCTTATGGCATTACAGAGGCCTATCTTCTAAAATCCCCCAGTGTCGCGCATCGTGCAGGACTTCTGCGCCTGAGACTGAACTTATGGCACACGAGAGCAGTAACAGCAAACTGGACTAAAAATATTATAGTCACTAGTTTATGCCGATTCTGCAAGGCTGAAGAAGAATCGTTAGAGCATATTATTACGAAATGTGATAAGCTGGGGGAAATGAGAATAAAATATTTTAAATCCCTATTTGAACACAAGTCACACATGGAAGCGAATGACCTTTGGAAATACATATTCCATGTGTACTCAAAAACAATTGGTTATGCAGTAATACATTTCCTGAATGAGCTGAATCTTGATAAAGATAGTATGGACTAAAAAAAAGGGGAAATCCTCCTAGTGACAATATGGTTTGTTTGACCCTGATAGTTTTAAAAATTTTCATTTAAACTCTACTTGCCCTATTTTTTTTTTTTTTACAATGTTGTGTTTTAATTACACATTTTTTCTGTTGTTTTTCTGTATATGATGTAATGTATGTATATGATGTAATTAACTGGCTAAGTTTGTATGAATTGCCTAAATGTATTTAAATATTGAATGTAAAATTAAAAAATTTAAAAAAAATTAAAAAATTTAAAAAAAAGAATGCCTTTGAATGTATAACTCAGGAGTGACACACAAATACATATCACACTCCTCTGCCATGTATGTGAGTGAGTCCCCTCCTTATTTCTCTTTTTGTCTCCTCTTGTGTCTTTGCAGAGGGAGCTACTGGAAGAAGTACTGGAAGAAGTATTCAGAGTGCTGCTGGACCATCAGACCTGAAAGAGCGAGGTGAGTGTCATAACCTTTGGACTCATTTGGTGCTGAGAGTCTCACCCTCAAATACAAGTAGTCTAAGCAATCCACCCTCACACTGATAGCCCAAGTATTTAACCTCAACCAAGGGGATCCTCAATGTTTGCAGAGGGTGCATGAACATCTCCCTTAAAATCATGTTATTGTAATTGCCAAACCTTAAAAACACAAAGCCTTAGTATCTCGCCCTCACACATGAAGTGTTTTCTATATAACAGTAGAACAAACATTTCACTGTAACACAGAAGGCCAAAGTATCTCACTTTCACTTGGAGTGCTTCAGTGTTTTCCCCCTGAAAATCAGGAAACCCAAATGTCTCACTCTTACAGGACACTTAAGCGATGCCCGCACACACATGGCCCAAAGCATCTCACCCGTTTGCATGCACACTCACAAAGGGAGCCAAAGTAACACCAAGCTTGGTTATCTCACACTATTACCACATGTCTCACCTTCTCAGCCAGTGAGCCCAAGTATATCTTGCTGGGAGTCTCCCTTTGGCACAGAGATCCTAAGTCTCCCCCCCCCCAGGTCCCCCCCCCACACACATGTAAAACCCAAGTCACTCTCCCACAGTAAGTACAGCCTCCACCTTTCACACAGGGAGCCCAAACCTCTTCCCTCAGCCAAAGCTATCCCTGAATCACAGGATGCTTTAGTGTCTCTCCCCCAAACACAAGGTGCAGCATCTCAATCTTACACAGGTACCCTATTCATCTCACCCCCTTAGGGCAATCTGTTTTCCATCCTTTGTATCAGGAGTCTACAAACCCCACTTTCTAACACAAGGGACACAAATGTATCCCCCTCACAATTCCCTGCCATGGCCACAGGGAGCCAGAATGGTTCTCAGTGTAAAGGGAACACAGGTTTCTCACTCTAACACAGGGACCCCCAGTTTTGCAGTTTCGAACATGGATATCTAAAACACCTTTCCCTTACAACACAGGAAAGCCAATCATGTTGCTCTGACACAGAAAGCCTCACACTGGGACCTGAGGTATCTCACAGTCAAAGAGAGTAAGAGGGTCTCCTTCTCACGCTGATTTGATTACTCTCACACAGGAAGGCTGGGTATCACAGCCTATCAATGGTCGCCAACACATCTCACACATTAAGCCCAAGTATCCTGCCCTTATACACAGGGAACCTTGCGCCAATCTATCTTGCATCCCTGGTTTCCTTTTATGTTCGCTCTCAATCTCTGTTATCTGTTCCGCGTCCTCCTTGTGCGCAATCACATTTTCGGTCTTTTTCTTTGCTTGCTCCCTTTCACTGGAATGCTCTTCTCTCTCTTTGCTCTATTGATTCTTACTCTGCTTTCATACTGCCATGAAAGACTTTCTACTACAATCTTAATGTTACCTCTTTTTTATTGAACTGCTTATGTATTGTTTATTTGTTTGATTATGTCTCAAATCCATTTGTACTGTAAATTGGTTCTGTACAGCACGCAGGCGTAAGGCAATATATAAATAATAAATAAATACAAACAAAGCTAGCCTAAAGGTATTACACCTGGAGGTTGAGGTCCCGGTCTCCCCTCCTCCATAGGAGCTGCTGAACCCTGCAGTTCCCTTCCTACTGCTCTGTGGACCACTGGTTAGTAACAGTGACCCACAGGTGAGTGGAAGCGCCCCCAAGTTAGCACGATCCTCCCCGCAATGGGAGACAATAATGGACACTCCCGCAATGGGAATAAGGCCAAGACAGAGTGCGGGTGAGCGTAAGTGGGAGTTTATCAAAAGAATATGGCATGCAAAGAACTCTGCAACCTCCGAGAGCGCTCTGCCTGACAATCGCAAAGGCAGGCGTATTTCTAATACAAAAAACGTCATCAGAACCTACACACTATAGGGGGCACAAGTTAATTGGGATTGGGTGGCGTCGACTAACTATAGGTGTTGCTGCAGCGTGGTTGGTCCGGGTGGGAGGACGTCACTGGTCAGCCTCGTGGGTTGGGTTGGGCCTGGCAGGCCGGCTTGAGGTCATCCGGGCGGTGTTGGTACGCTGGGGCAGCCTGTGACAAAGATGAATACCTTCCCTGACTTGGGTGCCCTAGATCATGCACATTGCAGTTACTTAAAACCCAATATCTAACTTCTACAGTAAATCTTTCAATCAATGAAATACAACACAGGAGGAATGCACCTTGTGAGGGGTCTGGTGGTCATCTATTAGATTTACCGGTGTTCTGACGTCTGGTATTTTAGGTCGAGGGGCTGGGCTCTGGGGCTTGGGCCGGGTGGTACATGTTTTACTACTACGTTAGAGGTTACTATGAAGGGGGCTCTGTGTCTTGTCCCATTGTCGGGGGTAGTCTTTGTGCGGGGTCAGACTTCTTGGGGTGGTCTGGGGGATTGTGGGATTTACGAGAGGGTGCTGGTAGATCAGTGGATTCAAACGTAAGTTTATTACCGTGCTGTAAATAACACAGGTGGCGGCCGGTGGCCTTGGATGCTGTGTTGGGGCCTCTGACTCTCTGAAGCGGTTCCAGCTTGGTCGGGGGAGGTGGGGGAGCACGGCACAGGCCTTAGCTTTTTTCTACTTGGCAGGCTTCGTAGGGTGGGAGGGAGAATGGCCTTGCATATATTCACAAAAGGTATTTT
Organism: Ambystoma mexicanum; assembly: GCF_040938575.1. Lineage (NCBI taxonomy): Eukaryota > Metazoa > Chordata > Amphibia > Caudata > Ambystomatidae > Ambystoma > Ambystoma mexicanum. Next base: position 564,665 of record NC_090932.1, read on the forward strand.
CCTCGTGTGTTGCCTAATTTTGAATACAAAACTTTTATATCATTTGTCTTATTTAAACTACTATACCATACATATATACTTCGAGTTCATTAAACATTTCGTTAATATATTCAGTCTGAGTACCTTTTCGTTACCTAACATTATATTCACTACAGTGTTTGATTATTTTATGTACATTAGACGTTACATGAGGTAGTTCTAGGTTATGGCCTACAGAGATTGATACTCGCCGCTACGGGTGATTAAGAAAACATATACGAGTTCAGGTTTCTACAAAAAACTGAAAGAACACTTATACAGATAACGGTTATACGTTTCGTCGACATCTTTCTCTGCGGTTATAGCAGCATTAGTCCAGACATGGGGTGACATCATATAAACGTTACATCTTTATGGTTAATTCACAGTTTACAGAATCTGTTTAAAAAGAGGTAGTTCATTAATACCAATACTTGAATTATTTTGTACTTTCTTCAGATAGTGATGCTACAGTTTCTTCCCCGTCGCCCCGGCCTCGCGGACCAGGTCATGCGGGGTGCAGTATTACATTGTGAACGACGAAATGTTACAGTGTTAGCATCTCGGGTTAGCTCATACCCGGCTTTCTCATGGGAATGCGCTCGCAGCGGATCTACCATGGTGCTACGGCGGCAGGGATGCTTGGAAAGCCCTCCAAGGGTGGGGGCCGCGCTACAGTGCGCTGAACTCATGCCATCTTTGCTGGGCAAGATGGCTTCTAGGCCTGTCTAAACTTTAGTGTGTGTGTGTATGATGGATACGTGGGGGCAATGTCATCGGCGGGCGAGCCCTCCTCCACCTGGGCCCGGGTGGCATGAGGGGACGCTCAGCGAGCCATGGTCCTCACCTGGGGAGAATAATGCAGGAGAGGGGGGCCTTCAAGGCCTGTCCTCCCCTACATTTCCCCCCTTTCGTTACTAAAGTAACGAATTCTTCAGGTCTTCTAACCTTCTGCACTCTTGTTCCTCTATTACCGCGTCATCCCATGCAGGTGTTCCCTTGATGGGCATCCATGCCCTGCACACCCCCCTTAAGCTCTCCCCTCTTCTAGCGTATTCATCTGGTGTGCACGTTAAATATATACAGTCACCACTTTCCTCCGAGTCTACCCAGACCTCTGTGTACCATTCTAATTCCACGTCTCGGGGTTCCTGGATAGTGGTATGCCATAGTTTGTCTACTATGTACTTGTCACGGTACATAGGCACTAACCGGTACTGGGGGGTGTTGTCTGTTCCTGTCTGCACATGTACTTCTTGTGTTGCCCTCATTGTACCACCAGAGTTGCCCATTGTCACCATCATCATTGCGCCGTTAGGGACCGCATTTGCACAACATCGGAGGCCCACCTGGCACAGGCAGAACGCCACGAGGAGGAACACCACAGCTGGTACCAGAAATTTCATCGTCATTCCAAGCCATGAGGGAACCCAGGAGAAGATATTGTCGAACCACGTGCTGGCTTCTGCTCCACCTTCCATCTTCATCTTCTCTCCCAGATTGTGTACTGCTTCGATCACGTGGGATAGGGAACCATTTTCCGCGTCTTCGGAAGGTACGAAAGTGCAGCAGGCACTTCCTATTTTTCGGCAAACACCTCCGTCCATCGCTGTCAGTAGGTCCAGAACATACCTGTTCTGCATGGTCATCAGGCGTAGAGCTCGCAGTTCTACTTTTATTATGTTGAACCCTTCTTCAGTGTCATTGGCTAACTGAATCAGTTCCCACCGTGTTATCTGGAGCCATTTTGCATTTGCCCTTGCTTGGACACTTGAAATCAGCGAGGCAAAGAATGTTTCTACAGAGCTGAACAGTCGGTACCTGTCTGGGATCTGTGCCAATAAACCGGACGAAGCTTGAGATATGTAATTTGATGCCCGTCTGTTCCGTGATAGTTCTTCTCCCTTCCCTCCGGAGGACAGGACATGGAGGTGTGATTTTGCAGTGGGAGGAACCGCACCCTGGTGCATGTTCCCTGGCGTCCTTTTATTTTCATCAACGTGGCTTTCTGGAATCACCATTAGGGCCGAGTGCAGAGTGGCCATCGAGCAGCTGCCGCTCCATGCCTGGGGAAGGTGCAAGTAGGCCTGGTTCCCACATACCCAGTATGTGTCCATTAATGCGGCTGTTCCTTTTCTCATGTCTGGGATGGTGAGAGTTTTGTTGCAGTTCTTATTCGTCCCTATTGCCACTTTTCCTTCTCCCTTAAAACATAGTTCGTTTTTGATCTCGCTTTGTAGCTTGAAGGGTTTCTCCATTGCTGTTACCCATGTTAGTTTGGAAATGTGCTCCTTCCATACTGATGTGCACGTTTCTTCTATCCATCGCATTCTGGCTGGTTGGACACCTCTCAATGCTTCCGCTTTGCACAGTACTTCTTCATCTTTCCATTTGTTTTCCGAAAATAGTGTCCCTTGTATTGCAAAAAATGGTTCTTTGAGACATACCACTCCAGCTGCTTTTGGGTAGCACGTTTTTTCAGTCTGTATAATCTTGAAAGTGACGTCGTGTGCCTGGAAGGTGTTTTTTATTCGGCATAGCGTGAGATGAAGGAGACACTGGGCATCTACTATGGGCAATTCTCTGGGCAACAACACTTTAGGTGTGCCTGATGCATGGGGGATGAGCGAGCAGACATAACAGCTCTCATTTGTCGTTTGTTTGGCTGTGGCACTCATATCAGCATACCATTTATTTGCTTGGTGGGGGTGCCGAGGGTCTTCCATTTTGTCTAAGCCTAACCCATAGTACTCATCATACCCCCTCCTGCTTGTCTCTCTTCTCCGCCTACTATCCTTGCTTCTCCTACGTCTGCTGCTTTTGATAGATGAAAAAATGGGCCCCCCTTCCTCCTTCCCACCCCCCTTGTCAAATTTCTGATATGTTTCCTTATGTTCTTTCATAGTTATAATATTCCCATCTTCCTCAATAAACAACAAGTCACTTTCTTCTAATGGTGTGGGGAGGGTGTTGGGGCTGCTATATAGTTCAGGTATGGACATTGTGTTGTTTTCCATTTCTGTTTGTATACCTCTTGAATCTGACAGGGCGACAGTGGGTGGTTCAGTGTAGTAACCCCATACAAAGTGTGATCCATCCCATACTAAAAAATCACCTTCTTTAATATTTACACTTGTGGTTGCATTGCTCCCAGGAGCTCGGGTGATGTTACTCCCCCCTCCCCCCTCGGTCATCTCGATAAAGATGAACGCTATAAACCAATATGTCACCAGGCAAAATATTGATAGGAAGAACACAATAACACAAATTGACAATCCGCATTCGTATGAATATGTAAGTCTATCTATCAACATTTCTTTAATTCTAACAAATCTATTAGTTGCAGGCTGCCCATTAGATGCCATGGTAATTCCTGTTTGAGATACAAAAGTGCATTAAGTACAGGCATGTAAACATTTCCAAAGTTGTTAACTTTTTTTTTTTTTGTTCATAAAACATGGACGTGGGTAGGGGAAGGGTTTGTTTCCACAGACACGGTTATTTACAAACAATACTTTTAGATCATTGTATATTATATAGAAAAAACTTCTTCAAAAGAAAGAAAAATTTCAAAAAATGAGAACAAAAACATTCAATTAAAAGAGCAAAATTTTTTTTTTTTTTTTTTTTCGTACGAATGCCATGTCATCAGTTGCATTCATTGTCAATCGCTGCACATACACAAAATCACCTTCACCCATTCTGCACAACTCCACTGTCCGCTGTTGCCTGTGCCTCGTCCTGCACCTCACCTTCCACGGCGCTATAGGCTCTGCGTACGTCTGTCAAATGCACCCAGTATCTTAGGCCCTTCACCTTTACTGCCGTGGGCGTGCAAAACACTACCTCATAAGGGCCATGGAAACGTGGCGCATTCCACCTTCGCACAAAACTTCTGACATATATAAAGTCACCTGGCATTAGCTGTAATTGTTTGTCAGGCAGTGTTACTGTTTCTGTTGTATTCCCCTCCTCTCTTGTAGAGGGGGGGGCTAGTTGCTTCGCTATTATGCGCGCTGCCCGTGTCAGTTTTTTCAAGTACTCTGTGAACTCCTCTCCCAATACCGCTGCGCTTCTGTGTGCAACAGAACGTTCACGGAGAGGTGAATGTGCTGTGTGCATTCTCCTTCCCGTGACGATCTCATGCGGGGACAAATGGTGGTCTTTACTTGGCTGATTGCGCAATTCGAACAGGGCCAGAGGTAGGCAGTACATCCAGGTCTTTTTAAGGGAAAAACATAATTTTGACAATCTGCTTTTTAACAGGCCGTTCATCTTTTCCACTACGCCGTTACTTTGAGGATGATAAATCGAGCATAATTTGTGCTTTATTCCCAATAACGTAGTCACTTCTTTGAATAGTTCATTAACAAAATGTGTACCGTTGTCTGAGCGAATGATTTCGCAAATTCCCCAGCGCGGGAATACTTCCCTTACTAGGAACTTTGCGGCGCTCTTCGCATCAGGGCGCGCACAGGGACCTGCCTCCACCCACCTCGAAAAGGGACATACAACCACAATCATGTAGCGAGCCCCATTGCATCTTTCTCCCATGTCTACATAATCGATGTGGAGCTCTCTGAATGGGCCATTTGGTTTTGGTATCGTACCTCTCAGTGTGCGCAATGTCATACCTGAGTTGTAAATTTGACATGTCGTGCATTCCAATGTCAGCCTTGTGATGTGTTCCTGGAGGCAAGGTGCAAACCAATCTTCTTGTATCTCCGCCATTATGTGTTGTTTTGCATTATGTGCGGGGAAGTGTAGTTGTTGAAATGCTATTTCTAACAATGTAACTGGCATCACGGCTTTTCCTGAACTTTCTTGTCGCCACAATAAATCTGTCGGCGATTTGCTGCATCCCCTCTTAGTCCACAGCAATTTTTCTTCTGCACTAGCTCCCTCTTGCAGCTCTATTATTTCTTGTGTAGGCATCATGTTGTATCCTGTGGGGACCTCTTGGCTTGCTGTGTGGTGTAACATGTACTCTCCTACCTCACCTTTCTGAAAATACGAAGCTTCTTTGGCGGCGGCGTCTGCTGCCGCGTTCCCCAAAGATATAAGATCTGTGTTTGTAGTGTGGGCTTGGCACTTTACGATGGCCACTGCCGTGGGGTCTTGCAGGGCCTCAATCAGTTCTTTCAATAATTCTGCATGCTGAACCGGTGTTCCATCTGCTCGTCGAAACCCTCTCCGCCCCCACCGTGCCAGCCCTCCGTGTACTGTTGTTGTCATGTATGCTGAGTCTGTATAGATTGTCACTGCGCACCCCTTAGCTGCATGCAATGCTTCTATTAGCGCTATTAGTTCTGCTGCTTGGGCTGAATAGTGTGATGGGAGGCGGTATTGCACTAGTGTCTCGTATTCACCTTCCTCTAATCGTACCACTGCCATACCCACATGTTTCTCTCCTGTCTCCATGTCTATTGAGGCTGACCCGTCCACGAAATACACCTCTCCCTCGTTCAGGGCATTCTCAAAAACCACCTGGTCCTGACCTTCGTCACCTGTGTACGTTGCACAGTTGTGGTTCTGCATGTCTTCTATGGTGCACGCCTCTGTGATGAATATGGCTGGGTTCACTGTTTTACATCTTACTATATGGATGTTTGCACTGGACAATATTATTTCATATGCTGTGGCGCGTTGTGTTGTCAATGTGCTCTTTGATCGCTCTAATATTGCAAAGAGTGAGTGTTCCACAAACAGTGTCACGGGACAGCCCATTACTATCGTGGCACTTTTTTCAATAGCGAACGCGGCTGCAGCTAATGATTGTTCGCACGCGAAGTGTCCTTGCATTACTGCGTCCAAAGTGCCACTATAGTAAGCCAGTGGCTTGTGCCCTAACGATGTCTTTTGTGTCAGCACTGCTGTCATCAGTGTTCCTTTGCAGTGTGAAAATAAGAAGAATTCGCGCCCATAATCTGGATTTGCCAGTACTGGAGCGCTTGATATCAGCTCTTTCAGTGAGTTAAATGATGTGTTCATTTCTTCTGTCCATTCTATGTGTTTGTTTTCCTGCTGGGCTTCTTTGAGTGCCTGTAATAAGGGCCTTGTGTACGCTGCATAATCTAATATCCATGCTCGGCAGTAGTTGCACATACCCAGGAATTTCTGCATCTCTTTTACTGTTTTGGGCTCCCCAACTGCTCTAATCGCCTGTGCTCTGCCTGGTATGATCCGCTTGCCATCCTTCGATATCAGCTGTCCCAAGTATAGGACCTCTGTCAGGCAGTATTGTAACTTACCCTTGTCCACCTTGTACCCTTTATTGGCCAATAATGTCAGGAGTGTTATTGAATCCTTTCTACACTCTTCCTCAGTTTGTGCGCAAACCAATAAATCGTCAACGTACTGAATCACCGTACTTTCTACAGACAAGTTCCCCAGATCTTCATGTAGTATCCTGTTGAATATGCTTGGGCTCTCGCAATATCCTTGTGGTAATCTGCAATGTTCAAACCTCCTCCCCCCTAGTGTAAACGCTAAGGGAATTGAGAAAAATGCATTTTTCAAGTCAATAACTGTGAAGTGGGATGCCGTTTTCGGAATGTTGCATAGTATTGTCGCCGGGTTCGGCACTAGAGGGAACTCCTTCTGAATCACATCATTGAGTGGGCGTAAATCTTGTATCATCCTCCAGGAACCTCCCTTCGCCTTTTTAATCGGGTAAATGCATGTGTTACATGGGGAGTTTGAAGGCACTATTATCCCTTGCGCTAGCAGTGCATCTATTGTCTCTCTGATCCCTTCTTCTGCTTCGCGTGACAATGGATATTGTTTTACCCGGGGTAGAATTGCTCCCTGTTTCAGTTTTATTACCACAGGCTGAACCCCATGTAGTAACCCCACATCGTGGGGGCCATTTGTCCATATGTTAGTTGGTACTACCCTCATGTCGTCATCAAAAAATGTATGTGGTGCTCCTACCACTGCCATTAATTCAACTTGAGTTTCTCTGGCTGTAACTACAATGTCGCACGGCATTGCTAGTTCCATCACTATTTCGCCATCTGTCTCAGTGTCGGAAAATAGCTCCTCGTCCGATAGCTCCCGCAGTGGGATATTTGCATTTGTACACAGTACTGTCCGCCACTCACATCCTTCCATGTCAATGCCAATCACACATATTCTGTTTGCTGATACATGTACTGCGTGTAAATCCAACGATAGCACTGACCCGGGAGCTGTGTCGGGGCTCACTATGGGGCGGAAGAGGAATTCGGCTGGGATCCTCCAATCCATCCTTTTTAGTTCTGGTACTATGAGAGCCAAGGTTCTCATGCCCTCAATAAACATCTCCTCGTTTCTTGGTAACCCTCTAATCTCTTGCATGATTGTGTGGCCCTGTATTACTGCCATTATGCGGAGGGGACATATGCCAGGTGTTGAACATACTATACCACTTTCTGTGAATGATATTGTCATATTTAGTTTGCTTAAGAGATCCCTCCCCAGCAAATTAATGGGAGAGCGTTCATAGTACAGTAAGGGTGCTTTCACCGTTTTACCCCCCACTGTCACATCCAATGCTTCTGTGTAAGGAACTTCAATTACAGCCCCAGAGAACCCCTGCGTCTCTAACGTTTTATTAGATAACGGGAACCGGCCCTCTTTAATACATGATTTTTCCGCTCCCGAATCCACCATGAATATGAATTGCTTGTCTCCTATCTGCGCTCCTATCAATGGTTCCTCTGATGCATTGTGGGTCGTAGATAGTACTGGACACGCAAGCGTTCTCTGTGGGCTGTCCTATGCGGGGTGTCTCATTGCCCCCCCTTGATCAAAAATGTTCCCCGAAACTACTGACACGCCGCTATAGGGTGCGGGGGCAGGCGCTCCATTAGCTACTGTGGCGAAAGTGTTACCTGACGTGTATTGTATATTGTCATTATTCTGTGGGTGGTTTTGTGTTCTGTACTGATGTCCGTGTAGTTGTGCGTTACTTCTTTGTCCTGCATTTTCTGGTTGTTGGTACTGTCCCATGGGGAGGCCGTATGGGCTTCCTGGGTGGGGGTGACCGTACTGCTCTGTCTCCTGAAACCCGTTGTTTTGTCTGTTTCGGCACTCCCTTGAGTAATGTCCCCATCTCCCACAATTCCAGCAGCTCCCCTGTGGACCTCTGGGACCCTGCCACCCATTTCCTCCCATTCCTCCATACCCTTGTCCACCTCTTCGGCCCCTGTACCCACCTCTTCCCCCTCGTGGGGCCCACTCTTGCCACACTAGACCTCCGTTCTGCTCTTGTTCGTTCCACTGTCGCTGTCCTTGTCCGGCCCAATTAGCTGCTATTCTCCCTTGTATTGCTATCTGCCCCTCCTCCCCTTCGTCTCCCTCCCTCATGAGTGGGAGCCCGGCTACCGCTGCTGCAACCTTCACTAGCTTTGATTGTACCAACTTCGCTTCGTCTGCCAACCTTTTCTGTGCTACTTCCCTCTCTCTTTCTTTTATTCTTTTGCAATGGTGCACTATTATGCTTTGGATCTCTGGCCACCCCTTCGCCTCAACACCTGCTATTTTGTCGAGTGCCTTCTTCACCTCTTTTGGGAGCCCTCTCTTGATGATAAAATAAAACAGTGACGTTGACTGATGCCAGGGCGTGCCCGTTTCCGCTCTCCACATCTCCTGCACCCGGAGAATGTAATCCATAGCATCCTCCCCGTCATTCATTGTACATTGCATTACTGACTGTAAATCTGGGGTATCTGGGAACGTCTCCCGTAGTGCGTCCCACACCCTTGCTCGCACTGTATTAAAGGAAGCCCCATCATGGCGATCACAATCTAACGTCACGCCCGGGAAACCAGCCTTAGCCCATACTCTGTCTGCTTGGTCTCCTACTGCTGATACTAGTAGGCTTTTCACATCGCCTACTGCCAACGGTATGCCGGCGGTATGTTTCTCAAATGCATATATCCACTTGCTCGCCCCTCCTGACAACGGGGGCAATAACTTTATTAAATTAGCCTTGTCCATCTGGGCCCAGGGTATATAGTTTGGTCTCCCCCCCCTCTGTGTATCAACGGAAGTTGTAACTTCCCTTTTGGGGTTGCACCCTCTCCCACTTTAGTCGTTGCTGACTCCAATGACGCCATCTTCCCCACTCTATTTCTTAGTCGTCCCATCCATTCATCATCTATAGTCCCTAGCGAGCATGCACCGTCCACCTCCTCGCTTTCCCCTCCTACTGCCATACTCAACCTATCACTCTCATCCATCTCTCCTCTAACATCACATAGCAAGTCCTCTCTGATCCCTCTCTGCCGCGATACATCACCAATGCTCCCCTCTGCTGTTCCCACCTCTATTATTCGTGTCGGCTCTTCCTCAATTCTGAACAGTATTTCCCCCTTTTTCCATCCTTCCTCAATTTGTCTACTTTCGCTTGACGCTCTAGACGTACGTCCTGATCGTGTAGGAGCGCATGCTGTGCGCTCACATATGTCCTTTATTCTCGAAAGTTCATCCCTGGCTACAGAAAGCCTTGATTCTAAGTCACTCGTTAGCTTTTCTATATCCACTCTCTGTGTGCTTGCCTGGGCACGCTCTCTAGTGCTTTCGTATGGTGGGGGGGCTGTTGGTCTTTGTGGTGTAACAGTTGTGGGGGGGGCACATAAGTAGGATCACTATATCCTGCTGCGGGGGTTGGTTTGTTCAATATTGGGTACAAACTAATCACCCCCGTAGGTTGTTCTGTATTTAACTGTTCCTTTTCCCCTCTTGGAATCATGAGTGGGTCGTCTGTTGTGGACGGTAGATCGACATTTGGTGCCGGATCTTTGGGTGGGGGTACTTCCTCAAACAGTCTCCAGAGATCTAATATCTCCTTCCTGTTTTGCCACTGTTTTCCCTTATACTTGATGCTAATGCATGTTCGTACCATATCTAGAACGCTTTTGTCAAAAGACCCTCCCTCGGGCCAAATCTGGGGCAATCCCTCCCCTTTTAATTCTGTTACCCATTGATCGTGATATTTATTGATTCGTTCAGCGTACCCCGATAGGCTCTTACAGATATGTGACAAGGGAGTTTCTGCCCCCATATTCTAGATCACTAGCAACGACCGTGTCCAACTCCTTTACTTTTAGTTAGGTGTAGATATATGTATGTATACCTTTATGGCACAGACAAGAGCGGACGTCTCAGCGATATCACCCAAATTTATTCACTACGCAAATTCTTTCTTACTCACCACAACTTATCTCCTTCCCATTCCCATACAATCTCATGTGGTTTCACTCACAACCAATCAACTACTAGTTATGGCCAACACTCTCGGGCACCCCCTCGCGGTCAACCGTTCATCTCCAATACTCACACGATGCGCACACCCCTCACAATGCTTTCCCACTCACACCTCGCTTTTTTCCTCCCTTTCCTCCCTGGCCAGCTGTCCCTATTTTTCTGCTAAAGTTACTGTGTTCACGTCTGTACGTGCCACTACTTAATCCCCACTCCTACAAATGGTCTCCCTATTTTATAGTTCTTCTACAAGTATATTTATCTTATACCCCTTTCGCTTTCGACCCTTGCCCCGTGAAATGAAAAAAAGAAATAGAAAGAGTAGCAATCGCTAAAAATATTCTCCGTGTCTCCCTTTGCCAGACACCAATAACTTATTTTTTACTTCTTCATATATTCCCAGTACTAGTTTAGATAGCACTATGCGGCGCCGCCTTCCACCCCCTTTCGGAGCTAGGTTCCCGTCACTTCTACTTCTTCACTTACTTCTTACTCCTAATGGCCATATGCAAAGAAAAGATAAAGAAAGTTTTAAGACCTGTCTTTAGTAGACACCCGTGATTCCCTCCTCTATCTGTCCACGTTCTCCTGTTCACAAGTTCCCCTCCCTCTCCCTTTATGATCGCTCGCACTCGGTACTCACGTGCCCGTCTTGAACCGATAGTCTCCGAAACTGGGTCCGTCCAGGCGGTGTTGCCTTTCTGCTCAACAGTCAGCCCCGGCTCCGGCGAGCGGTACTCAAAGGGGATTTTGCAACCGGGATCCCGTACCCCTTCTAGTTTGAGTGCGCACTTCTAAGCGTACCGGTCGCCGTTGGCGGGTAGCTTCCCGGAGCCGGCTCACCGTGCGTTTCCCTTTTTGACCGGAGATTCTCGTGCCAAAAGGGGGTCGTTAAAAGGAGTTTAGGAAAAATAATTTGGAAATATCACGCTATCGGGGTCACCACTGAGTGGAAGCGCCCCCAAGTTAGCACGATCCTCCCCGCAATGGGAGACAATAATGGACACTCCCGCAATGGGAATAAGGCCAAGACAGAGTGCGGGTGAGCGTAAGTGGGAGTTTATCAAAAGAATATGGCATGCAAAGAACTCTGCAACCTCCGAGAGCGCTCTGCCTGACAATCGCAAAGGCAGGCGTATTTCTAATACAAAAAACGTCATCAGAACCTACACACTATAGGGGGCACAAGTTAATTGGGATTGGGTGGCGTCGACTAACTATAGGTGTTGCTGCAGCGTGGTTGGTCCGGGTGGGAGGACGTCACTGGTCAGCCTCGTGGGTTGGGTTGGGCCTGGCAGGCCGGCTTGAGGTCATCCGGGCGGTGTTGGTACGCTGGGGCAGCCTGTGACAAAGATGAATATCTTCCCTGACTTGGGTGCCCTAGATCATGCACATTGCAGTTACTTAAAACCCAATATCTAACTTCTACAGTAAATCTTTCAATCAATGAAATACAACACAGGAGGAATGCACCTTGTGAGGGTCTGGTGGTCATCTATTAGATTTACCGGTGTTCTGACGTCTGGTATTTTAGGTCGAGGGGCTGGGCTCTGGGGCTTGGGCCGGGTGGTACATGTTTTACTACTACGTTAGAGGTTACTATGAAGGGGGCTCTGTGTCTTGTCCCATTGTCGGGGGTAGTCTTTGTGCGGGGTCAGACTTCTTGGGGTGGTCTGGGGTATTGTGGGATTTACGAGAGGGTGCTGGTAGATCAGTGGATTCAAACGTAAGTTTATTACCGTGCTGTAAATAACACAGGTGGCGGCCAGTGGCCTTGGATGCTGTGTTGGGGCCTCTGACTCTCTGAAGCGGTTCCAGCTTGGTCGGGGGAGGTGGGGGAGCACGGCACAGGCCTTAGCTTTTTTCTACTTGGCAGGCTTCGTAGGGTGGGAGGGAGAATGGCCTTGCATATATTCACAAAAGGTATTTTCCTCGTGTGTTGCCTAATTTTGAATACAAAACTTTTATATCATTTGTCTTATTTAAACTACTATACCATACATATATACTTCGAGTTCATTAAACATTTCGTTAATATATTCAGTCTGAGTACCTTTTCGTTACCTAACATTATATTCACTACAGTGTTTGATTATTTTATGTACATTAGACGTTACATGAGGTAGTTCTAGGTTATGGCCTACAGAGATTGATACTCGCCGCTACGGGTGATTAAGAAAACATATACGAGTTCAGGTTTCTACAAAAAACTGAAAGAACACTTATACAGATAACGGTTATACGTTTCGTCGACATCTTTCTCTGCGGTTATAGCAGCATTAGTCCAGACATGGGGTGACATCATATAAACGTTACATCTTTATGGTTAATTCACAGTTTACAGAATCTGTTTAAAAAGAGGTAGTTCATTAATACCAATACTTGAATTATTTTGTACTTTCTTCAGATAGTGATGCTACAGTTTCTTCCCCGTCGCCCCGGCCTCGCGGACCAGGTCATGCGGGGTGCAGTATTACATTGTGAACGACGAAATGTTACAGTGTTAGCATCTCGGGTTAGCTCATACCCGGCTTTCTCATGGGAACGCGCTCGCAGCGGATCTACCATGGTGCTACGGCGGCAGGGATGCTTGGAAAGCCCTCCAAGGGTGGGGGCCGCGCTACAGTGCGCTGAACTCATGCCATCTTTGCTGGGCAAGATGGCTTCTAGGCCTGTCTAAACTTTAGTGTGTGTGTGTATGATGGATACGTGGGGGCAATGTCATCGGCGGGCGAGCCCTCCTCCACCTGGGCCCGGGTGGCATGAGGGGACGCTCAGCGAGCCATGGTCCTCACCTGGGGAGAATAATGCAGGAGAGGGGGGCCTTCAAGGCCTGTCCTCCCCTACACAGGTCAGCAGAGAGGGAAAGGGTAATTGGACAAATTAAAAAACAACACAGGACTGCCACAATATGCAGCACCTCATACTATAAAATCATGCTCACATAGATACATGTGTATCCTCTGCTGCTACTGAGAGGATGTAGGGCTAATAACTGGAAACCCTTAAATTGTTCCAAATTAGTATTGTGAGCTCCTTAAACCTCCACTGGAGAAAACTAATGGAGTCCCTAAAGTCTCTACCTACAAGGTTCCCCTTGAAACCAGGCCCTGGGACAGGTCCTTGTGAGGAGGTACTGTCAGGGGCATAGGAAGGCTGGTGGCTAGCTCCATGTTGGGGTTAAGGATTTACAGACTAAGTAGCAGGGTTAAAGTAGTCCCTTTTGTACACCCTTGTTTCCTTAATGATTTGCTGCAGAGATATGCAGACTACTCTACGCAAGATGGAAGATTGGGATCTAGCCCAAGCCAAGATGGGGGGTTCTCACAGGAGTAGCTCCAAAATAGAATGTTGAGACCAGGTTGGAAGAACTCACTGTTCTAACTGCCTGTTAGGTTTAGTAATTCACTGACCTTAGGTATCAGGCCAAGTCTTAGGGATGAGAGTAAGCCAATCCCTCTTCCTGTCAGACCTCTGGATAATAACAGGGGGTCTTTCAGGAATGGGGGAAAAACACAATTGAAGGGAAAAACCCCCAGAGTGGTGTGGTTCCTCTCCGGTCGGATGAGTAGTTCAGGCTGTCTTCTGAGGGACGGGATGGTGGTTGGAAGATCCGTGTTCCAGAAGAGGAGGAAGATATGATGTCAGGTCCAGGATGCAGAAAAGGGAATTACTCAAAGGATGGAATGAGGCAACCACATCTGCAAGCTGTTGCAATGCAACATGGGCATTGAATTACGCCTATGTGAGAAGAAATAAATGGAGCGCTGGCCTGCACGCATCAATGAGGAAAGAGTTAGCACAGATATGACCAAGCCATGCAGAAAGAACAGAGGCCCGGCAGAGCAGATTAATGGTGGCAAATTCGCAAAGACGAGCGCAGTAAAGAAATAACTCAGAATGAAGATGAGGTACGGCAGAGCAGATTAGTAGTGGCAATTTTGCGCTGACGAGCGCAGTGATGAAAGCACTTCAGAATGAAGATGTACGGCAGAGTCGTAGAGAACGTCCGCGCAAGTAATGAGCTCAAGAAGGCTGAGAGGATTAAAGAGATGATTGGTGCAGCCGAAGGGGCTGTTTGTACTTTCGCGCTTAAAAGGCGCAAGCAGCAAGGCAAAGAGGGAAAGGAATTGGCAGAGCCGAAGGGCAGCAGGAAAAGAAATGGACGGGTAGAGCAGGAAAGCACAAGGGATGCAAGGGATAGATGCTGCGAGGGGGCCCGTAAGCATGCACCAACATGTGTTACCCCCTCTGTCCCCACAGGCCATCCCCAAACCCTCTGGTCCCCCTGTGATGTTCCCTTGTGCCCCCGTCCCTTCTCACACACAGGTGTTGCCTGTTTTGCTGGATTCTTCTTCCCTGCTCCCCCTCAACCTCCTCTAGCCTACTTCTGCAGGAGTCTGTCCTGATACATTCTGGTTTCACCATCACAGTCTTGTGGCCAATGCTGGATTTGACTTTTATGGACTTCATTCATTCACGGTGCGTCACCCTTTCTCAACTCTCATGCTGGACTTCCTTTGCATCTTTTACTCATGGTGGCCCTGATCATGTTGTTCCCATCTTCATCTTGTATCCTGGCTTGCAATATTATGTGTTACTACTGACTTCTGCAATTGTATTCGCTCTTCCCTCTTGCTTCTCCACTCTTTTGGACTGCTTACTCTCTTGTTCTCTCCTCCTCTCACTTTCTCCCTTTTCCTATCTCATCCGCTTACTTTCTTCTATGCACTTACTCTATCAGAATTGTCCCTGGACCTAATATGATAGCAACCTCGTCTGTTTTCTCCACCCTCCCATTACTGTTCCCCCCCACCACCTCCAGCACTATCTGAAATGTCGTCAGGCCTGGTATGATAGTCGCTTGTTTTGTTCCTCCCCTCCCTTTCTGCCCCACTCGCCCTCAGCTTTTGTTTTCTCCGTCTCTACCAGAAATGTCGTCAGGCCTAGTACGGTAGTCGCCTGTCTGTTTCCATTTCCTTCCCACTCTCCCCCTCCCTTCCTTATCTATGTCATAGCTCTTGCACTATCTGAAATGTCGTCAGGCCGAGTACGATAGTTAATTTCATATACTTACTGTTCATGGCCTGTAAGAATGGCATTGTATTTTCCCTTGTTCCTTCCCTTGCCTTGAAGCGCTTTGAAACACATTGTGTATAGTTGCTATATCACATCAGAGCAAAAGAGGGAAAGTGATTACCGGGTTCGGGAAGGCTGGGTCAACGGTCGCTCAGGTAACAGCTTGAGGGAGTTCCAGGAAGCATGCTAGGAAAGTAGCAGCACAGTGAGCAATGTCTCTGCTGCGTTTTATGTTGCTGCTCCTCCTGCGGGAGGAAGGTGGAATTGCACTAGTCTGATAATGTTCGTTGGAAATAATACCTCTGGGCGGCGGCCATCTTTGAAGAGGTGATTGCTATTAATGCAGCCTCCAAGTGTGCCAGAACTTCCAGGTTCTGAAATTCCTAACACTGCCTTTCATCAGTTTCACTGGAGAAGATATAACCTGTGTTTTTTACTCCTGCTCAGAGGCCTAATTCATGTAAACATTTCAAGAGAAAAGCTTTGAAACAAGTCTACTTGGAGAATCAGCTCAGGAATCTACTTACTGGTGGGAGCGCAGCATTTTAGAGAACAATTTAAAACCGTATTTCTTAGGAAGAAATTGTATCAGTATATGAACTATCAGTAAATGCTGCAGCAGAATATATGGGTGTTTGGACAGAAGTGCGAGCTGACAAGTTCTCTCACAAAGTTGCCCGCAAATGTTTCCTGGAGTTGGGCATCTTCGCTGTGACACAAGTACTCTGTGCACCACTCAAAGCAATTATAAAGGCACTTATCTCAATTGTTGTTTTTTCAGAATCCAAGTCAGAAGCACTTTGTTTCATTTTCTAGTTTTCAGGCATCATTCGAGGAGGACTATTCTCTTCAGAGTGGCGTCAGCCATTTTGGAAGGCAATTGGGAGTTGTAGGGTGCACACCTGTAGGCAGACAAACCAATAGTTTATTTTAAGGAAAAGAAAATGAATTACAAGTTATGACAGTTTATGTTTTAAGAAAGATAATTCTCAAGGCAGTTTGACCATGGGATGTAAATAGTGCTATAAAGACACATTGAATGAAATCTTCAGTAAAAAAAGGGAATGCAAGCTAAAATGATTTTAGGATTCAAGGTAGACTTTGATCAAGCATTTCGTCACATCTAAGGATTAGTCTTGCAGTAAAGAAGGAAATAGTTTCATACCTGTAAATCCATTTCTCCAGCGTTGGTATCTTTCATCGATTCACATGCGGCCTCCAGCCTCCCCCTCAAGCAGATATCCGTTATAGGACATCCTCCATCTGGAGAGGTTAAAATCTGAGGGGAAGCTGCTGGGGCGGAGCTACACACTGGACGTCCCATTGGTGCTGCCAAAAGCACCCACAACGACGTTGATGGGACACTCAAGGTGTCACATTTTTTCCATAGGAAAACTACTAAGTTAAAATTACTGGGGTTTCCCAGCCTGACAACGGGGAATATTCACAGCATGTGAATCCATGAAAGATCCAATCCTGGAGAAAGTGTTTACCCTAAAGGATACTTCGTGAATTCAGTGAGAAAGCAAGCACACTTATCCTTGTCAGTATTTAGTTCTTAATTTCCTCTTGGCATGGGGCAGAGGTCACACAGGTAATTGCAGGGAGAAGGTGTCATATTAAATATCTGTAACTCTAAATGTGAAGTTATACTAATGTTTAATTCCTGTATAGGCTGCAGAGAAAAGAAGTCTTAGTTACTTACCTGTAACTGTATTTCTCTAGCATTGGTATCTTTCATAGATTCACATGCGTGAACATTCCCCGTCATCAGACCGGGAATCGTCGGTAATAAAAATTATTAAAACATTTTAATATACACCCATTGCCACCTAGCAATTCATGTACATAGTCCATTATGGCCTATGAGCCATTCTATTGTGTAGTCCCTCCACCTCACTTTGGTCCTTTATGACCCCAACCAATGAGGTGGCAGGGCTTAAGATCCGCCCCCGGCAGCCATCTTCAGATTTTGAACCGTAGAGACTACAGTATGATGGATGCTGAGCGTAAGAGCAGCCTCTCAGGGGAGGTGGGTGGGCGCATGTGAATCTATGAAAGATACCAATGCTGGAGAAGAACAAGTTACTTACCAACTGTAACGTTTTCTCGACTGGATGTTCCTCCCACGTATTCCTCATCTTATGATAAATCGTTATCCTGCCAGCTTCGATGCTTCGGAATTTTTGTTTTTGGCAGAGGGCGCTGTGCACGAGGTCGTGGCGTTGATGTCCCTCGACGGGCTCCATACCATGTCAACGTCACCATCAGTACAACTATGCAGACGACACTTAAATCATCTACAAGATCGAAGACACCCAAGCCGATCATTCAAACTTAACCGACTGTCTAAAAGAAGTCTTCAACTGGATGAATGCCAACAACCTGAAAATCAACCCAGGAAAAACCGAAATCATGATCATATCCAAAGACCAAGAGAAGGAAACCGCCATCCCGTGGCCAACGGAAATGGGATCTACACCATCACCATCTAAGGTAGTAAAAAATCTGGGAGTCCTGATGGACAACACCCTAACCTTAGAACCGCAAATAAACGCAACAGTCAAGAAATGCTTTTTCCTCCTCCACACGGCAAGAAAAATACTACCTTTCCTCTCCTTCACACACAAAACACTCACCATCGTCGGCCTCATCATGTCAACTATCGACTATGCAAACAGCCTCTACCTCGGTATACCGGAATACCTACTGAAGAAGCTACAACGGATCCAAAACACTGCAGCCAGACTACTCCTCAAACTATCCAGAAGAGACCACATCACCCCGGCCATAAAAACACTACACTGGCTCCCAGTAAAACAGCGTATCATCTTCAAAACAATGTGCATAACGCACAGGGCAATCAGCGGACAAGGAGCAGAATTCCTACAAAAAAAAATAACAATCTACAAGCCAACGAGACCGCTCAGGTCAACCAACGAAATCCGACTGGAACAAAAACCTTATATCAAGAAGAAACTCGGAGGCACCGCTTTCTACCACTTAGCCGCGAAAACCTGGAACAACATCCCAAAATTAATAAGGAACACCAAAGACCACCTTAAATTCAGAAAATTACTAAAAACCTACCTCTTCAACACCGGAGACTAAAACCGAAACAACAATAAGACAAACGAATCATTAAAAAAGGACATTGACAAACCGCTAGAACCGACAGAAGTACCCTGGGCACCAGTAGGGCTGACGCTGGACACAGGGGTCCACCTGCGAGACCCAGAGAAACGGATACAACTACTCCAGCCAACCATTACCATCCCCCACCGCCCGTACAGCCACAACTAGGTTCCACGAGGCTGTGGAACGGACAAGATACCACCAATCACCACACAACCGGGTGTATGGACACTAGCAGCGGCGCTAGTCATGTGGAGGGGGTGAGGAGCATGCAAAGTTATTAAGGGAGCGGGTGGAGGGGACAGCTAGATCCTCAAACGGCCTTGAATGGAAAATCAGGCACGTACCTCCTGAGGCTCAGGGTGTACAAGCATCCCGTCGGGAAAGATTACACGAGCCCAACCGGCTCAGTCCAGGATAGAGATGACTAACGAATACCATTAACAATTTCCTTCTCTGCATACACCTCTCAAACTCCAAACCAAACACAACCACAAACCTCTAGCGCAGCAAACCGCACGAACTTCACTACACTGCAACAACAAAACAAAAAACACATAGACTCGCACATCAGCACACGACGACTACCGGCCGCATACACCCCAGGCCCAGCCGACGGAACCACCGGGCTGAGGCTGCCAACAGCACATCACTGCAATCTTGCACTTTTCCAGCCTCCACCCACTAACCCACTCCCCCCCCCCTCTTTCAGAGCCGCCAGAGCGCCAGGGGACCACTCCGGTGGTGATAGCGCGCGGTACAAATGACCTTTAACATTAACATATAAATAGCTCGTGCCGCACCCGTTGGCTTCAGTTCTGTTTTTTGGAACACCAAGGCGTGCCTCATGACTGATAGACTCTTCGTGAGAGGAAAGTGTAAGAAACGCAAACTGTACTGCGGGGTAGGATGGGAGGGGCGATGAGGAATACGTGGGAGGAACATCCAGTCGAAATAACATTACAGTTGGTAAGTAACTTGTTCTTCGAATGGATTGTGTCCTCCCACGTATTCCTCATTTTATGATAGACTCCCATAGCAGTGGTAATTTTGGAGGTGGGAGTACTAGTTATTATTTTCATGGATGGAATGAAGTACCGCCTAGGCAAATAAACCCTCATTAGAGGAAGAAGCATCTAAGCAATAATGCTTAATGAAGGTATGCATTGATGCCCATGTTGCAGCTGAACAAATATCTGCTGCAGAGACTCCCCTCTTCAGAGCTGCAGAAGTAGCCATCCCCCTAGTAGAATGGGGGATCCTTTCCCGCCAATCTGTAGCACTCAATTATAGCCAGAATGATCCAGCGGGATATGGTTTGTTTTGTCACCTCTAATCCCAATTTATAACCTGTATTACCTACAGAAAGTTGGTCATCTTGACGTAATTTTGACATTCTTGAAATGTCAAAACTGAGAGCCCTTTTGGGGTCTAGTCTATGCAGTCTCTCCTCTTCTTTTCCCAAATGAGGATAGAAAGTTGGTAATTATTTTCTTTTGACAAATGGAAGTCAGAAACTACTTTTGATAAGAAAGAGGGTTTAACTTTAAGAACCACCTTGTCCTTGTAAAAAGTAGTATATGGAGTTTTACATGAGAGAGCCTGTATTTCACTAACCCTGCGGGCTGATGTTAAGGTCACAAGAAGGACAGTCGTTAATGTTAGAAGCCTCAAGGGACAAGAGTGCAGAGGCTCAAAAGGTATACAAGTTAGAAACTTAAGTACTAGATTTAAATCCCATGTTGGGACATGAAAAGGGACTGAAGGGTACACATTAGTGAGCCCTTTCAGGAATTGAATTATCAATGGAATTTTGAAGTAAGAAACCTCTTCCGATGAGCGCTTGAAAATGGACAGCGCAGCTAGATATCCTTTAATTGTTCCAATGTGGAGCCCCAGATTGGCTAGATGCATTAGGAAAGAAAGCACCATTGGAGTGCCACATTGAAAAGGGTCCACATCCTTATCTTTGCACCAGTTACTGAACTTCTTCCAATGACACTGGTACAAGGATTTTGTTGCTGGCCTTCTGGCCGAAAGCAAAATCTCCATTACGTCATCCGGAAGATCCCAATCCTTGTATCTCAACCTCTCAGAAACCATGCGTGAAGGTTGAGTGTCTTGACCTCTGGATGGAGAACCTGACCTTTCTCTTGCGAGAGAAGATCCTATATTTGCGGAACACGCATTGGAGGGCAGATAGACATGTCCAGAAGGTCCAGGTACCACGTCCTCCTGGCCCAATCCTTGGCAATTAGGATCATGGTTTTCCTGAACTTTCTCAACCTCCTGATTACTTGAGGAAACACGGGGACTGGAGGAAACGCGGACAGAAGTGGAAACTTCCAATCCACCACAAACGCGTCTCCTAGAGCTCCTCTTGGGGGATATTCCCTTGAGCAGTACTGTTCGCACTTCCGGTATACCGTGGTCGCAAACAGATCCACTTGAGGGGTTCCCCAAACGGCGAAGATCTCCAGAAGGACTTCCTGAGCTAGTTCCCACTCGTGGGAGACTGTGCTCTGCCTGCTCAGAGCGTCTGCTGCCGTGTTCTGCTAGGTGAACTGCCGATAGAGAGATTCCTTCTCGTATTGCCCAGAACCAGAGCTGCATTGCCTCTGCACAGTGGTAGTGACCCTACACCTCCTCCCTTGTTGAGGTAGTACATGGCCACCCTGTTGTCCGTCATTATCAGGACATTCTTTCCCTGTACAGAGGGCAGAAAGGCTTTCAGCGCTAGTCTGATTGCTCTCAGCTCCATCATGTTGATGTGTAGTTTGGACTCCGATGGAGACCAACGACCGCTGATTGTCAGATTGTTGGGTACGGGCTCCCCACCCCGTGAGTGTGGCGTCCGTTACTACTGTTATCTGCGGCCATGGTTGCCAAAAAGATTCTCCCTGAGGATGTTGACGTTGCAAGCCCTCCATAGTAGATCCTGAGCAACAGCGCTCGGGACTTGCAGAAGATCCGACATATTCCCTGAGAACTGGGACCACTGAGTTCTGAGGGCCCATTGAAGGGATCTCATTCTCAATCTGGCCTCTGGCACCAAAAAAATTCAGGATGCCACGAGACCGAGCAACCTCAGAAAACCGAAGGCCGGCAGATGCTGGGCATTCTGGAACTTTGTTACCATCTGCAGAATGTGGAGTGCTCTCATCTCGGGAGGCAAGGCTTTGCCCGAGGAAGTGTCCAAAACTGCTCCAATAAATTGAAGCTCTTGGGATGGTATCATGTGGGACTTCTTGAAATTCAGGGAGAAGCCCAGTTAGTGAAGGAAGTGACAGGTGATGGATAGATGTTCCTGAGCTTGTTCGGGAGAACGTGCTCTGATCAACCAATCGTCCACGTACGTGTAGGTGTGAATCCCCCCTCTCCTAAGACTCACTGCCACCACCGCCATCAATTTGGTGAAAACCCTCGGGGCGGAGGTCAACCCGAATGGCAGAACTCGAAACTGATAGTGAGAATTGCCAATCGCGAACCTCAGGTACTTTGTGCTTGAGATGGATTGGCACATGAAAGTAAGCATCCTGAAGGTCCAATGATACCAACCAGTCTTGGAGTTGGAGAGCCTGAAGGATCTGAGAAAGGGTTACCATCTTGAACTTGTCCTTCCTGAGGAACTTATTCAAGTTTCTTAAGTCCAAGATGGGTCTCAATCCTCCGTCCTTCTTTGGGATGAGAAAGTATGGGGAGTACCAACCCTTGTTCCTCTCCGCTACAGGTACCTGTTCTATAGCACCTTTCTCTAGCAGGGTTAACATTTCCTGCAACAGGAGCGGATCTGGAATTTTGACAGAGTTGGTTCCCGGTGGATGATCCTGAGGCCTTTTTAGGAAGGGAAGAAAGTAACCCTGAGCTACTGTTTCCAGTGCCCAAACATCTGAGGTAATGCCCCGCCATTCCTTCAGATGCTGAGAGATCCTGCCTCCCACTGGGGTTTTGTGTAACAAGGTCTCAGAGTGATTTGGAGGCGGCTGCAGGAGCGGCTGAGGGCAAAGACGCCGTTCCTGAGGTTGGCTTTGCAGTCTTTCCTCGTCCACCACGAGTGACATTTCTCTTGCCTCTTTGAAAAGCCTGTCCTCTTCCTCTACCAAAAGACGAGTAGTACAGAAAAGAACGACCCCTCCAGGAAGATGAGCCCGAAATAGGGTTTCTGAGGCTGTCGCATGGAGGCGCTAAGAGATTTAGCTGCCGCTTTTGAGGTCTGTAGTTTTTCTAGGCTTTCGTCAGCCTTACTACCAAACAGTCTCAAGCCATCAAAAGGCATGTTGAGAAGCCTGGCCTGCACATCTGGTGCGAACCCCGACTTCCTCAACCACGCAAATCTGCGTAGCACTGTGCTTGCAGCCATGGATCTGCTGATACTATCAGCAGTATCCAGTCCAGACTGGAGACATTCCCCCATTGCTTCCTTTCCATCTTTGACAATATTCAGGAAGCCGTCCCTTTCCTTGCCTTCCGGAATATGATCAGCCGCCGCTGAAATGCAGTCCCACAGGGTATGGGTGAACCTGGCCAGGGTACAGGTGACATTAGTTGACTTTAGAGCCATGCTACCGAAGTAAAAAATGTACGGGCCTGTTAGGATGAGTAAGGTGTTGCACCTTAGCTACAGCCATTCATTCTGTACCTTTTATCTATTATGCAATCATGTGCCTCAGGTCACCTAGTTACAAGAGAACCTGTTTGCTATTATCTGTGTTGGCTCCGGGTTCTGGAGTGTGGGAGTTGGAGCGGGTGAAAGAGAGGACCGTTGTACTGTCCCTGGCTGGGGGCTGTTCTCCCTGGAATAGACACGGCTATTCAATAAAGAATATTGAACCTGCTACTATGTGTCAAGGTGGGTTTATATTGATACATAACAATTGGCGACGAGGATTGGCGCAGGGAGAGAGTCCCCGAGGATTGGCGCAGGGAGAGAGTCCCCGGTGAAATTGAGGAGTCCTCGCTTCGGATAATTTGACTGCGCCTCCCATTGAGTGGAGTCTAGGAGGGCGCTGCAGCTGAGAGCGTCTCCGGAGTCCTTTCATCAAGACTTGGAGTCCCTCATAGACTGTGGGTCTAGGGAACAGAGCGGAGAAGGGACATTGAGAGACGAGCAGGCGAACATCGCAACAGCCTTGTCCCTGATGGATTTTGGAAGTGCGAGCGGTATGTTATCTTACATGAATTCTTGTGTAACGGTGCAAGAAGCCTGAATTCTTGTGTAACGGTGAAAGAAACCTGCTTTAGGCATTGAATTTGCATCGGTTTTACTGGCGCGTGTTGTTTACCTTTGAGTTTGACCACCCACAGAGAGACGCCTCACGTCACAAAGCCACTGCTTCTTGCCCTGAGGACAATACGTCACCACGGTCCAGAGGAAAGGACCTAAAGGCGTGAAGGCCATCTTGGCTTGCCCGGATGATACTCCAATACAGCTGCACGTTTGTCACGTCTTTAGAAAAAGGGACCCGACAGCGTAGAGGCCATTTTGGAGCGCATTGCAACTTCAGCATTTAAATCACATGAAACGCTGGATGTGTGAGCGTTTACGAGGCTGGTGAAACGCGACCCGAAAAATGTGGAGAGAGCATTGAGGATTTTGTTACAGCCTTGAGGGGTTTAGCAGTTAAGTGTAGGTTTGATCACTGTCAGGACGAGCATTTAAAGGCTCAGGTAATGATTAAGTGCTCCAATGACAATATCAGAAAAGAGTTGTGGAAAGAGAGGAACCCATCTGTAGACAGGGCTATTGAAATTGCAAAGACTGGAGCACACGGACAAGTGCATAAAATTGCTTCAGGCTGACAATCCATCTGGTGAGAAACCCAAGTCGGAGGACAATGAAGGAGCTATTCAAAAGGTATCCAAAGTGACACAGAAACAAAGTGCAGGGCCTCCGAGGCGTTCTCTATAAATCAGGAGGAAACTTGAAAGTCGTCAGGAAAATAAATTTTCCACGGGCAGAGCTTGGGATCACCAATGGCCGTCTATGAAAGATACCAAGGGAGTATCTAAGGAGACTATCTTTAGGAATTCTAGAGAAACTGGATATTCTAAGGGTCCTCCAGGAAGGAGGTGTTACAGATGCGGGAACTCATCACACTTGGCATCAGACAAGGAATGTTTTGCGATACATATCATATGTAATGATTGTGGTATGAGAAGGCACATTGCCAGGTGTTATAGGAATTTCAATGCTAATCCAGGTCAGGTTCATGAGGTCAGCGTGGATTATGAGGATGATCCGTACTGTGAAAATGATAGAGAGGTAGTGTTTTCTGTGAATGCCATTGATGGTAGGATAAAGAAAAAAAAAACGATGCTACTGTGATAATTGGAGGAGTGCCAGTATCGATGCTAATGGAATTACACTTTGATAAGTGTACAAGTGTGGAAGGAGAAGTTTGAATGCTGTACGCTGTGGGAGAATACTATAAGAGCGAATGCTTATGGAGATGTTCCGATAGAGCTCATAGGAAGTTTTGAAGCTGAACTGCAATTTAAAGATAGGAAGTCTACAGGGATAGTACATGTTGCTTATAAAGGGGGAGAGCTCTTTTCTTGGAGTGACCAAGCTGAGTTAAGAATACGACTTGACGCAAGCCATCCTGAACAGGTGCTGTTGGTGAAGAGTGAAGACACTACCGTGTCCTCTACTGAAGTACAAACCAATGTCACACCCAACAGGTTAGGATGTTTGAAGGGGTTTGTGCATAAAATTCATTTGAGAAGAGGTGCCATTCCTAAAATTGCCAAATTGCGTACTATTCCCTTGGCTCTCAGAGAAGGGTGGAAAAAGAATTGAAGAGGATGGAAAATGAAGGAGTGATTGAGAAGATAGATTCTTCGGAGTGGGTTAGCCCCATAGTAGTAGTCAAGAAAGGCAATGGATCTTTGAGATTGTGCATAGATCTCAGACATTTGAATAGCATGATGGTAGCGGACAGGTTCCGCTTACCCAGAATAGATGACCTGTTAGTAGGCATATCTGGTTCCAAGGTATTTTCCATTCTTGACTTAAAATCTGCCTAACATCAAGTAGAGTTGCATGTTGATTATAGGGATCTCACAGCGTTTATTACTCCAATCGGGCTATTCAGATGTATTCGCATGCCATTTGGGTTAGTTTCTGCGGCAAGTGTTTTTCAAAGTATAATGTACAGATTGCTTGGAGGTGAGAGGTGTTATGTGTTACCAAGACGATGTTCTTGTATGTGGGAGCAATGAAGTTGAACATAAGCGACTGAAGAGAGTCTTAGAGATATTGAAAGAAGCGGGTCTTACGGTAGCTTTGGAAAAATGCATATTCAAGGCCAACAAAGTAGTGTATCTAGGCCATGAGATTACAGGCGATGGTGTCAAACCCAAAGAGGAAGCCATAGAAGCAATAAGAAGGATGGAGGCACCAAAATCCAAAGGAGATGTTTTGTCTTTTCTTGGCTTAGTAGAATTCTATGGTAAATTTGTCAGAGGTCTGTCAGAAATGTCGAGAAACCTGAGAATGCTTACTCGCAAGGGAGTTACTTTTAAATGGAGTGATCTTTGTGAGGATGAGTTTAAGAGAATAAAAAACTCTATTGTCAATGCCCCCATTTTGAAGACTTTTGAGGAAGGGAAACGCACTTTGCTGTTTGTGGATGCCAGTGATTATGGCATCGGTGCTGCATTAATGCAGGAGGATCAAGTTGGTCTACACACGGTAGCATTTGCATCTAGATCACTCAAGGGACCTGAAGGTAGATACTCAGTTGTAGAAAAAGAAGCCCTAGCATGTGTCTGGGGAGTGGAAAAATTTAAAAGGTTTCTATGGGGCAGAGAGTTTACAATATGTACTGACCATAAGCCGTTCGTTGGGATTTTCACCAAAGGTGGTCTGGAAGGAGTGTACAGGCGCATCATGAAGTGAGTGACTTCTTTGCAAGGTTTACAATATATCATGCTTCATGTCAGTGGTGAGACCAATTGTGTTGCAGATGCCTTATCTAGATCGGTGCAGAGGGAATATCAAAATGGATTGTTATTCGAGTTCTGAGGAGTGTGGAGATATTTCAGGTACATGAGACATTGAAAAAGGACGATTGGGATACTGCTTGTGGTGAAGATGCCATTTATCAAAAAATGTTGACTTTGGTCATGGACGGTAAGATAAAGAGATACAATGGTGATTTATGCGGATTTGCCAAAGTGAAGGAAGAATTATGGGTCCAGAATGGCTACTTACATAGGGGACATCAAATGGTGGCACCATTTAAAATGAGAAAAATAATAATAGATTTGGCCCATGTTGGGCACCTAGGGCTTGCCAGAACCAAAGGGCTGGAGAAGTTAGAGTTTTGGTGGCCTGGTGTTGACAAAGATACTGAAGAACAGGTCAAGGATTGTTTTGATTGTACTGAAGGAGATAAAGGACTCAGGGTACAGAAAGTGCCCATGACTGTGAGATCTCCTAGGGTGCCGTGGGATGAAATTGCTTTAGATCTTTTGGGGCCATTTAATATTAGGGGTGGAAGAGACAGCTACGTGTTGGTAGTTATGGACCAATTATCAAAATGGCTAAGTCTGTATTTTAAAAGATATCTCTAGCAGCAGCATTATAAAGTTCATGGAACAGTTGTTCTGGAGAGAAGGATTTCCCAGAAAATGTTTATCTGACAATGGCTCCCAATTGGTGTCCAGGGAATTGAGAGGGTTCTTGAGTAGTCATGGAATAGAACAGGTTAACACGTCCCTGTACCACCCCCAGAGCAATGGGTGTGTGGAACGCTTCAACAGGACGCTCATGGAAGCCATCAGGATAGCTGTTGCCACGGGTGGTGATTGGATAAGAACAGTGATGGAAAGGACATTTCAATACAGATTAGCTCCCCACAGTGTTACAGGTGTGTCTCCATTCGAGGTGCTACGAGGGAGAAAACCCAAATCACATATATGTCCTGGCTGGATGGGTAGGTCCAAGTTGGTAGGTGTGGATTTAGAGAATGTAAGAGAAAAAATACTTGAGTCTGGAGTCAGATCTAAGATACGGTATGATCAAAAGAACTCCTGCAGAAATTTCAAAGTTGGGGAAGGTGACTGGATTAAGGTCAAACTTCCCACCAAAGTACGCAAAGGGGTGTCACTATTTTCCCAGCCCAAACAGGTCGTAAAGGACCTAGGTTCCTCTGTTCTGGTTAAATGAGGTGGTATTTGGAACAAAGAGAGAGTGGCCCTTTGCAAGGGGATGAATGAAGGTTGAAGGTGGAGAGGATGAGTGAAAGCCTTCTTATGATGTAAACTGTATTAAAAAAGGAACTGTTCTCATAATACTCAACAGGAGTTTTATTCACATTCCCGTTATCTTTAGTTCAACAGTTCTGTTTGTAGATCAATATTTTCAGTATTTAAGAAATCAACATTATATTATTATTATTTTTATTTTTTTTGGGATAAGGGAAGGAGGTGTTAGGATGAGTAAGGTGTTGCACCTTAGCTACAGCCATTCATTCTGTACCTTTTATCTATTATGCAATTCTGTGCATCATGTCACCTAGTTACAAGAGAACCTGTTTGCTATTATCTGTGTTGGCTCTGGGTTCTGCAGTGTGGGAGTTGGAGCGGGTGAAAGAGAGGAGGACGGTTGTACTGTCCCTGGCTGGGGGCTGTTCTCCCTGGAGTAGACACGACTATTCAATAAAGAATATTGAACCCGCTACTATGTGTCAAGGTGTGTTTACATTGATACATAACAGGGCCCAAGCATCCACCTTCTTATCCTCTCTATCCGGGGGGGATAGAAGGATATGCAGTCTGTCTTGCAGTAGTTGCAGCTTGAATAAGCTGGAGTGGGATGTATGTTTAATATTCAGGATCAGAACTAGAATTTCTATATTTTTTGGGAAAATTACTGTACTGCAGCAATATTATCAGGAACTTCCAGGTTCATTTCCACTATTCTCTGAAGTGCCCTATGAAAGGGGAGAACTGGATCCTTCTGGGGGCCCCGAACAATTATGTCCGTCATATCGTCCTGATCAAAAGTGGGTGAGGCTCTACCCCAGCCCATGTATTCCACCACTCTATTCATTAAACTCCTGTACCCCCAATCTGCATGTTCTGGAGGGTCAGGTTTTGCAAACTCTTGCTCAGGTGACGTATCAATGCCACTAGCAGAGTGAAGGGTGTCACACAGGTCTCTCATTTTCGATTCTGGATCGATAAGTTCTTCTGGGACCTCTCTAGTACCATATTGTACTCCAAAAGGAGAAACATCCTCTCCTTCAGAGCCACTTTCTTCAAAAATAAATTGAAGACATAGGGCCTCATTACACGGTAGGCGGGGAACCAAGGCGCTATTAGCGCCTTGGTCCATGCCGGTAAATAACCGGCACCACCTTGGGAGAAAGGGGAATTACCGCCTCATCCCGAGGTTGGGAAGGCGGTAATTCCATCTTCTCCCATTGCCCTTCCCCATTCCCATTTTTGCCCCATAGGGCTCTATGGGAATGGGGAAGGCGCTAATTACGGTACCGCAAATTGCGGTACCGTAATTAGCTCCAAGGTCCCTTTGCGGGTTGGTTTTTAACGCCTGCAAAAAGCAGGCGTTAGAAGTCTCCAACCCGCAAAGGGACCTCGTAGTAAGGCGGTAGGGGTTTACCGGTGCCCTTACCGGTACCGGTAAACCCCTACCGCCTACCGTGTAATGAGGCCCATAGACTTAAAAAGTCTGATTTTGGTAAAGTAGTAAATTCTCCTGTCTTGTTCATGAGGTTTAGTCGAAGGAATCGACGTAACCTTCGATGGCATTGAAGGAATCTTCGAGGACACCGATGATGTCTTCGACACAGGCAATGAGGATGCTTTTGGCTTTGATGTCGAAGCTGTCGGCGCTGATGGTGTCGACGTAATCGTGGATGTTTGACGACTTCTGTTTTTTGTATGGTGTCGGAGAAATACTCAACTCTTGAGGTGTCTTTGACGACTTGGCGTCGACTCAAGCATTTCGAGTTTTGTCCATACTACTGGGTTTTACCACAGTAGTTCCTGACTTCCCTATGTCGTCCGATTGAGTGACAAGGGTCTGGCTCTTCTGAGGTTTCTTTGAGGGGGTTGAGTTTGCATTCTCAAAGACCTCCATCATCTTCCTTCTAAAATCTTCCCATTTTCTTGGGGAATTCGACTTTGTCGGGCATCAAACCAGTTCAGTAGATGAATCGGATGATGAAGAGGGAGATCTATGTCTCCTTTTTACTCTTTTTGAGGAGGAAGATGAAGAGCCCCTCGATCTACTACGAGATCGGGATCTCTTAGCGTGTCTACGACAATCCGATTCTTTCGAATCGCTCGATTTTTAATTTTTTTTTGACGGGGCGTTCGAGGCCTTAGCAGCTTCCCGCCCCACCACCAGTTTACCTTTCCTCTCACGAAGGGCCTGCTCCGTCATCGACTGACAGGAGCCACAGTCACCGGTTTGATGGTTTGAACCTAGGCACCAGAGACAAACGCGGTGAGGTTTGCCAGGTTTGCCTTCTTTGTTCGCCGTCCTTTGGCGGGCTTCTGCGAAGTAGCCCTCCTTTGGTGTCTGGGTGTCTAGGTGGGCTGAATGTGAGGGAGGGGTTTAGTCACTACCTGCACAGGGTCTCCTTGGAGACCCAAGTCGCACTTTGTGTCCATTGGCTGAGGTGGTTGTCCAGGCTGGACAACCCCCCTGCTGTGTGATTGACAGCGAGGCTGTGTGAATGGGGGATTTTGGCATAAAAGGCCGAACTCTTGAGCTGGAAGTCAGAGTCGCCACTGGAACTACAAGAACCGAAGAGAAGCGGAGAAGGAGACGGCTGCTGCAACTCCCGAGTCCCGGTGAAGCCCTGCTGCAGTCCTGAGCCATCTACCCTTCAACGACAGAGAAGATCCAGTCCGGAGTCTTCTTCCCTTGAGCCTGGTGGGATCAACCAGCTCACCTTCCTACAGCCACAGAGTCCTCTCCTGGGTCGGAATCGCTGCACAAAGCTGTAGTGGTCTGGATAGCCATCAGAAGAGCCCTCTCCTGCTTTAAGGAACAAGTTACTTACCTGTAATTGTTGTTCTCCAGCATGGGTCTGGCATGGATTCACATGCTCATGAATATTCCCAGTCGTCAGGCTGGGAATCCTCGGTAAAGAAAAAATCAGTTTCAGTTTCGTTTCTGAACTGTCTTTCTACTAGTAACCAATCGCTGGTCTCTGGGTCATACTGCCCCCAGCCAATGACTGCCCTCTACCTAAGCCCCTCCTCTGGCAGCCATCTTCAAATTCAGTAGCACGTAAAGTGGCAGTAGGACCAAGAGAAGAGCCGCAGAGGGGTAGGATGGAGGGTTCGCATGTGAATCCATGCAAGACCAATGCTGGAGAACAACAGTTACAGGTAAGTAACCTGTTCCTTCTCCAGCATGGGGTCTGGCATGGATTCACATGCTCATGAATACAAGAATACATAGCAGTACACACATGCACAACCACGGGAGGTGGCAAGGCTCAACATTAAGCATTTCAACAACTCAACATTAAGCATCTCTTACCTCCTCACCAGGCCCACCTTCAGGCGAAAAGGTTGCACAGCACTGCCTGGCCGACTATGGACTCCTCCCTGGAATCCCGGTCGACGCAGTAGAATCTCGCGAAGGTGTGCGTCGTCCTCCACGTAGCAGCCCTGCAGATGTCCAGCAGGGGCACACCAGACAAGAACGCCGTGGTAGCAGCGATCGCTCAGGTCGAATGGGCTCTAGGACGGCCAGGCAAGGGTCGGTTTGCCAACCGGTGACAGTGCATAATGCAGACGGAGAGCCATCTGGAAATGGAAGCCTTCAAGCGGAACTTCCCTTGGTTCACAGGTCCAAAGTTCACAAACAGCTGTGATGTTTTCCGAAGACTCTTTGTGCGGTCCATATAGAACTTCAGCACTCTAGCCACATCCAGCGAGTGCAAAGTCCTCTCAGCCGGCGACGAAGGCAACCGGAAGAAAACAGGCAACACCAAGGGCTTGTTGAGATGGAAGTCCGACGGCACCTTGGGCATGAAGGAGGGGTGCATCCTCAGTACCACCCTCGTCTCATGGAATGTCAGGTATGGAGGTTTACAGGAGAGGGCCTGGATCTCTCCCACTCGTCGTGCGGAGGTGATGGCCACAAGAAACGATGTCTTCCACGATGGGAACTTCAATGGTGCCGAATGCAGCGGCTCGAATGGCGGCCCCATAAGCCTGGTCAGCACCACGTTGAGCACCCACGCCGGGGCCCTCACCGGCGGGAACGATCGGAACAGTCCTTTCATGAACTCCTTCACCAGGCGATGAGACCATAAAGATGACCGCCCCGGAGTTCTGGTGTAGCGGGAGATAGCCGCCAGATGGATCTTGATGGAGACATGTGCCAGCCCCGCCTTGGCCAGCGATAGCAAGCACAGCAGTACTTGAGGGGCCGTAATCCATAGAGGGTTAATCTTCTGTGCCCGGCACCAGACAGAGAACCTCTTCCATTTGTGTCCATAGCACTTGAGAGTCGAGGACGCCCTGGCCGTGGCAAGCACCTCCTTGCAGTCCGCCGGGATATCGTACCCTCCTTAGTGCTGCAGGAGCCAGGCCTGCAGGTTCAGCGACCTCGGGTGGTGGTGGAGGATGGCACCTCCTTCTCTGGCGAGAAGATCCGCGTCCGTCGGCAGTTTGACTGGGGGGGACGCTGACATGTCCAGAAGGTCCAGGAACCAAATCTGCCTCGGCCAAGCCGGTGCGACGAGGATCATCCTGCACCGGGACCGTCTGAGTTGATTGATGAGTCGCAGCAGCAACGGCAACGCATACAGGAACAGGCCGTCCCAGGGAAATGAGAAGGCATCGCCCATGCTCCCCGGCTGGGGAAACCTGCTGGCAAACCTCTGGCACTTGGCGTTCGTCGCCGTCGCAAATAGGTCGATCTGGGGATTGCCCCATCGTCGGAATAGGAGGTCCACTTGATCCTGCCGCAGCTCCCACTCGTGGCACAAGCGCAGCTCCCTGCTGAGTGAGTTGGCAATGGTGTTCTTGATTCCTGACAGATGAAAGGGTACCAGAAACATCCCTTGGGCAACGGCCCAGTGCCACAGATCCTGCGCTTCCTTGGATAGGGCTGGGGATCTGGTGCCCCCCTGCTTCCGGATGTAGAACATCGTGGTGGTGTTGTCGGTGAAGACCCTTACCACCTTGCCCTTGAGGGACGGAAGGCACGACCTGAGGGCCCAGAACATGGCTCGGAGCTCCAGGACATTGATGTGTAGTGACCTCTCCTCCGGGAGCCAAAGGCCTCTTGTGTAGAGATCTCCGGTGTGCGCTCCCCATCCCTCCAGGGAGGCGTCCGTCGTCACCGTTTCCTGATGTGCCGGGGTCTGGAAGTCCACGCACGCCGCTAGATGCGCGCGGGTGCCCCACCACCGGATCGCTTGGCGGAAAGTCTCGTTGAGTGAGATCCTGTCTTCGAAACTGCCCGCTGCTTGCATCCAACGGGCGTCGAGGAACTCCTGCAGCGGTCGCATCCATAGCCTGCATAGGCGCACGAGGTAGATGCACAAGGACATCTTGCCGAGTAGGGACTTGATGAACCTCACCCTGGCCACGTCCATGGTCAACAGCCATTGTACCTTGCCCAGGATGGCCTTCGTCCTTTCCTCCGACGGTGAAGCCAATCGCGCCACTGTGTCGAGCCTGGCTCCCAGGAACAGGGCGGCTTGCGACGGTACCAAGTGGGATTTCGCAAAGTTGATCGAGAATCCCGGGTCCGTGAGCAGTTGGAGGGTCTTCGCTGTGTGATCGACAGCGAGTTCTCTTGACTTTGCTCGGATGAGCCAGTCGTCCAGGTAGGGGTAGACGTGGATCCCCTGCAGGCGCAGCCGCGCCGCCACTGGTGATAGGCACTTGGTGGTGAACACCCTGGGCGCCGACTTCAATCCAGAGGGAAGGGCCTTGAACTGATAGTGTCACCCTTGGACTACAAATCGTAGGAATTTTCGATGTCCTTTTAGAATGGGGATGTGGAAGTAGGCATCCTCCAAGTCCAGCGACGATAGAAAGTCGCCTCCCTCCAGCTGTCCCAGCACGTGCTGGAGGGTGACCATCCGGAACTTCTGGGACGATGTACTTGTTTAGACGACGACGGTCCAGGATGGGTCGCCAACCACCGGTCTTTTTCCGGACGAGGAAGTATCGCGAGTACACTCCGGAGCCCCAGAGCCTTTTTGGGACGAGTTTGATGGCTCCCTTTCTTAGCATCTTAGCTAGCCCCCATCCTTCACCCATTCAGCCACTTCCTCCCTGGGGGGCACTAGGCCTCCCCCATCCTTCACCCATTCAGCCACTTCCTCCCCCCCTCCCGCGGCAGTTCACTATTTCCTGCCTCCCTCTCAGAGGTACCTGCCTCTCCTTTGAGCTCCTCCTCTGCCTGGCTCTGCCTGGGCCGCCAGCTCTTATGATTGGAAGTACCCTTGAGGCAGCAGGCACTTTCATAAACCTCCTTCATTCTCAGCCTTCACATTCAGGTGCCATCAGGTACATGGCACTGCAGATAGGAAGGAAGCTGGGGGAATGGAGCCCACCAGCTCCCATCACCCAGGCAACATCATGGAAACTGCCAAAGGTGGAACACTCAGCGTCTCAAGCCTACCTAAACATTCCAGCACCCATGCAAACATTCCACTGATGACCTCACACATACAGACACCATGGGGAGCAGGAACACACCAGGAAGCAAGGGGAAAGCCAGGTCCTAACAAGGGGAAGTCAAAACCAAATACCAGATCCTAACACCCACCCCAAAATATGCAGCACACCAAAACCAGGCATACCATGGTCATAGGTGATCACCAGCTGCCCACCCCAAGACATGCAACACACCACAACCAGGCACAGCAGGGTCATAGGCGATCACCAGCTGCCTACCCAAAGACATGCAACAAAGCAGAACAGGCATACCATGGTCATAGGCGATCACCAGCTGCCCACCCCAAGACATGCAACAAAGCAGAACCAGGCATACCGTGGTCATAGGTGATCACCAGTGCTGTTAGGCAGAATCACCTGCAGTACCCTTTGGGAACACTACAGGTAATTAGGACTACAAGTGTAAGCAGACTTTCACCTTTGGTACAAGCCTGTACTACACAGTAAAGTGGTAGCGATGGCTGAGCAGCCAGACTTATCTCAAGAGTTCAAGTGAGAGGTATAAAAAGTTACACAAAGGACCAACTAATACAGTGATTCAAGTAAACACTGACTCAAGGTTTCTTAGTAAAAGAATATACATTTATTTACTCAATCATTTATAAAACATTACACTAGCATAAGCAGCTCAATATCCCACATTGATATACCACAAAAATCCAACCGGTAAGTAATTGAACAAGTTCAGTTCAATACAACCAGCAATTCTTCTCAATAGGCCTGGGCCAAAGTCAATGGTTCAGAGTCTTTTGTATAGGATAGCACAGTTCTGGTATGTAACGGTTAAGTCTTTGCCACAGATTTTTAAAGGATTCGGCTAGGCGAAAAGTTTGACGAATGTTTAGGGAAGGACAAGCCTTCGTACTTGAGGAAAGTTTCACGCACTTTCTCGATGGCCGAAAAGATTTCCGGACCGTGTTTGCACAGTACCTTTTAAATGAAGAAAGCTGTAGCTGAGGTAGTTGTTCCTGGCAGTTCGTGCAGATCTCGCTGTTCCAGTGCTTCAGTCGTGGAGACAAGAAGGAGGACTGCCCAGGGAAGAGGCCAAAAGCTGTAGCAAGATGTCAGTTTTAAGGTGCGAGTGCCTTAAAGTCCCCCTGGTTTCCTTCCCTCTGGCTATTCGGTTTTCAACAGCACTCTGATGAAAATTCGACCAGAAAAGGATGGTGTCCAGGTGGCTTGCGAGTTGGTTGTTCCCACCAAACTCAAGGGAAGAAGTTAACCTTGAATGGCTTCTCTGTTGTCGGAGTTTCAGGCAATTCGGACCTGCAGCAGGGCTTCACCGGTCGTCCAGGAGTTGCAGCAGTCCTCTTCCTTCCTCTCCTCTTCGCTTCTTTCGTTCCAGTGATCGACTCTGCTTTCCAAGTCCCAGAGACCTGCTTTTAAACAGTTTTCCCCCCATTCATTCCAGCCTGGCTGTCACTCACACAGCTGGGTGGCGGTCCTCGCCGGACAGCCAGCAGGCCAATCACACCAGAGTGCATTCAGGTCTCCTAGGAGACTAAGCACAGGGAGTTTCGGGCACTTCCTTCACACCCTGTCCACCCCAGAAACTGGCACCAGAGGAGGGCTTCAGTACAGAAGTCCGCCAAAGGGCACAAACAAAGGGACCAAACCTGGTTTGGAGCGCAGAGACAAACACAAGAAGGACTTTTCCTAAAAGAAATGGCAAATAAAGAGGACCGGAGTCTGTTTTTACAGATAGGTCTGGGGCGCCATATTGAAAAACATGGCTACCCCTGATTTTTAGCTACCGTTATTAGCGGTCGCAAAAATCACGGTAGTTGATCTAAGCCACTGCCACCAGCCATTTAAAATAGGAAAAGGTAACATTTTACTGTTCCATGAGTGTTTTGACTCAGGGGAAGCTAGGCAACCCCTCGAGCACTCTATAGTAAGATAGGGTGTGCTGGGTCAGTAAATTTAAGGAGACTAGTAAGGAACAAGTTACTTACCTGTAACTGTTGTTCTCCAGCATGGGTCTGGCATGGATTCACATGCTCATGAATATTACCCGTCGTCAGGCTGGGAATCCTCGGTAAAGAAAAAAAATCAGTTTCAGTTTTGTTTCTGAACTGTCTTTCTACTAATAACCAATCACTGGTCTCTGGGTCATACTGCCCCCAGCCAATAAGTGCCCTCTACCTAAGCCCCTCCTTTGGCAGCCATCTTCAGATTTGGTAGCACGTAAAGTGGCAGTAGGACCAAGAGAAGAGCTGCAGAGCGGTTGGAGGGTGGGTTCGCATGTGAATCCATGCCAGACCCATGCTAGAGAACAACAGTTACAGGTAAGTAACTTGTTCCTTCTCCAGCCTGGGGTCTGGTATGGATTCACATGCTCATGAATACAAGAATACATAGCAGTACACACATGCACAAGGCTCAACATTAAGCATTTCAACAACTCAATATTAAGCATCTCTTACCTCCTCACCAGGCTCACCTTCAAGCAAACAGGTTGCGCAGCACTGCCTGGCCGACTCTGGACTCCTCCCTGGAATCCCGGTTGACGCAGTAGAATCTCGTGAAGGTGTGAGTCGACCTCCACGTAGCAGCCCTGCAGATGTCCAGCAGGGGCACACCAGACAAGAACGCTGTAGTAGCAGTGATCGCTCTGGTCGAATGGGCTCTCGGACGGCCAGACAACGGTCGATACTGGTGACAGTGCATGATGCAGCCGGACAGGCATCTGGAAATGGAAACCTTCAAGAGGGCCTTCCCTTGGTTCACAGGTCCAAAGTTCACAAACAGCTGTGACGTCTTCCGAAAACTCTTTGTGCGGTCGACATAGGCCGCTCTAGCCACATCCAGGGAGTGCAAAGTCCTCTCAGCCGGCGACGAAGACGACGGGAAGAAAACAGGTAACACCAAGGGCTCGTTGAGGTGGAAGGCCGACGGCACCTTGGGCATGAAGGAGGGCTGCGTCCCCAGCACTACCCTTGTCTCGTGGAATGTCAGGTATGGAGGTTTACAGGAGAGGGCCTGGATCTCTCCCACTCGTCGTGCGGAGGTGATGGCCAAAAGAAACGCTGTCTTCCACGATATGAAGTTCAGCGGTGCCAAATGCAAGGCCTCGAAGGGAGGACCCATGAGCCTGGTCAGCACCACGTTGAGCTCCCACGCCGGGGCCGGAGCCTTCACCGGCGGGAACGAGCAGAACAGTCCTTTCATGAACTCCTTCACCAGGCGGTGAGACCACAGCGACGACCGCTCCGGATTTCTGGTGTAGCGGGAGATAGCCGCTAGGTGGATCTTGATGGAGGCATGCGCCAGCCACGCCTTGGCCAGCGACAGCAAGTACGACAGCACTTGAGGGGCCGTAATTCTAATAACTTTTATATTAATTCAACCTTTTTGCCTTTTACAGTGAGATTCCTAGCTTTACACATATCTCTCAATTGATAAACAGTTAAAGTCACTAGGGTCTCCTGTCTGTAGCTTTCCATATCAGTCATGATAAAACAATTGCTTTACTAGTGTTGCTTTGCCTTGGGAGGATTATTTGAACAAAAATAAAAGTAGCACTCTAAATGTAACAAGTATACTTTATCCTCACCGCTGTACACCAGTCTTAGGAAGAATCACCTGCAGTACCCTTTGGGAACACTACAGGTCATTAGGACTACACTACAGCTAATTAGGACTACAAGTGTAAGCACAATTTCACCTTTGGTACAAGCCTGTACTACAAAGTAAAGTGGTAGCGATGGCTGAGTAGCCAGACTTATCTCAAGAGTTTAAGGGAGCAGTAGAACAAGTTACACAAAGGACCAACCAATACAGTGATTCAAGTAAACACTGACTCAAGGTTTCTTAGTAAAAGAATATACATTTATTTAATCAATCATTTGGGAATAGTTTCTTACCTGTAACTCCATTTCTCCAGCATTGGTATCTTTCATGGATTCACATGCTTAGAATATTCCCGGTCGTCAGACTGGGAACCCTCGGTACACTTACAAAGCCGTTTCCCATAGGAAAACTTTTGTGTCCTATCTACGTCGTTTTCAGGGCCGCATATGCATGCCCCACTAGGACGTAGCGGTATAAATGCCCCGCCCCGCGGCTCCCTTCAGATTTCGACCCCTCCAAAGCAGAATGGGGTAAAAAAAAACTAGTTATACAATTGCATTGCATTCCGGGGAGGCCGGCGGGCGCATGTGAATCCATGAAAGATACCAATGCTGGAGAAATGGAGTTACAGGTAAGAAACTATTCCCTTCTCCAGCATTGGATCTTTCATGGATTCACATGCTTAGAATAGACTATACAGCAGTGATCCCGAAAAAGGGGAGGTGTGAATGCAATCCAACACCATCCTAAGCATACCTATACCTAACCATGCTTACGTATAATTGCAAACGTATAAATACACAACTGTACATGCACATATCAATATTACATGGACGCGCTAGCGTCCATGTAGTTATGGTGAAGTTGGTGTTTCCATAGGAAGAGCACTTTTTGGGTGGCTTATAACTTCGCTCCCCCTGGACGAATCCTCACCAAACTTTGCAAAAAAAAGTGCTTGGCCCACTCTGAATTTTTTTGCAAGGTTTGGTCCAGGGGGGGGCAAAGTTACAGGGGGGGTCCCAAAACTTTTGTTTTTTCCTATAGACATAATGGGAAAAAACTTTGCGCACGGCTACAGCCCGAACCGCTGGACGGATTTACGCCAAATTTGCGGCAGGAGCGGCGGTCTGGACCAGAAAGCGTGCTTTTGCAAATTTGGTGTAAATCCGTCCAGTAGTTTTTTAAAAAATGACCAAAATGTAAGGCAAAAAGATTAGTGATATCTGTGTTCGCTTCACGGACGGACTTCCCTGTTCGCTTCGTGGACAGCACCCCGATTGGCCCAGCGGCTTGCGTTATGTTCGTGGACATGCGACGTGTTTGCTGATTGGACGGCGAGGGGCGTGGAGCGCATCAGATTTTCTGTGGCGCCCGCCATCTTGTATTCGCCGTCGACCGCGTTACAGCACGGTGAAATGTGGATAAAAAATTGTATTTAGTGCCGTGTGTTGGTGTGTAAGAGTGTTTGGGGAGGGTGGGGGAGTATGAGATAGGTTCAATGTTTTGTTTTTTGTATGTGCTAGACGTTTTTGCTGTGTTCGATTTGTCCGCGGAGAATACGGCTGTTCTGACATTTTGCAAATAAACTAAATGGTGGGGTGTTTAGAGGACGGAGTATGTGTCATTTTTGTTCGCAAGGAAAGTAAAAATGAGCTATGAACACTCGCGGTGTACTTAATTGTTCGTAAATACACAAACTGGGGGTGTCCTCAGGACGCTGTTCGTATTGTAATCTGTCTAGTTGAATGTGTTGTAAGAACACTCGCGGTGTCCCGAAATGGTCGCAATTACACAAATTGGGGGTGTTCTGAGAACGTTGTTTGTATTGTTCGTTGTCAGGGTGAAAGTGTTTTAAGACCACTCCTTTTGTCTGCTGATAGCACAATTTCCTATGGGCGTCAACCGACTTTTTGTCCACTAAAGAAATGATAAATCCGGCTGGTGTGCGCCGACATTATGTGATAATCCTATGACTGGCACTATTGATGTGGCTGACTTGCTTTTGCGACACTAAATCATATCTCCCGCCCCTAAGCCTGATATTATCATAGCATTCATATTCCCCGACTCTCTCCATGACGTTACAGGGTGCGTCATGAAACGCGCCCAGTCCTCTCCAGTCCTAAGAGACTTTACAGAGAACCCGGAAGACAACACATATTATGTCACAACACAGCGCGCCGGAATTTGAAATATGAAACAGTGATTTAAAAGCAGACAGCAAGATTGTACATTTTGTAAAGTACATTTATTTGACATGAAATGTTTAGAGAATATTCAGTAATTTGCATTTGTGTTTGTTGTCGATCCGCAAAAGTTCATGTTGAGGCACGCGATGTTCCTTTGCGGTACAGAGGGTGTTAGATCAGCTTACAACACAGTGTGGCACACTTCGGAATATGAAAGTGTGGTTTTAAAGTAAAGAGCAGGATTGTACATTTGGTAAAGTACATTTATTTCACATGAAATGTTTAGTGAATATTCAGCGATTTGCTAATGTCTCTGCTGTCGATCAGCAAAAGTTTATTTTGAGCAACGCGTTGTTCCTTTGCGGTAGATAGGCTGTTGGTTTATGATAAAAGCAGTAAATGGTCGCTCTGATAATCGGAAGGTTGCTCAAACAACGAGCCATTAGACCACCCTATTGGTTGGTATGTTGTTTGTAGCCGCTAGTACTGCGTAAGGGCATATTGGTGGCGATTGTCCCATAAAATGGTGAGGGTTATGAAGTTGCTTATCTCGACCTGCACCTGGCAGTTGAAGACCCCATCCACTGGAGTCTGGAAGTCGTGGCACAGGCAAAATGGGGCTACATACCTGTTTTAAAAAACATAAATTAGTGTCACCAGCCGATCTTCATTAAAAATCATCATTTTATTTATTAGGGCGTGAAACTATTTGCTATCGAAGGTAGTGCAACGGAGTATGTTAATAATAAAATAATAATATTTTCGCATTCATATAGCGCTAAGAACCGTGAGGTATCTAAGCCGTGATTATTATTACCCACGGTGTGTGGTGCTCATTTATCGATCACGGAAGGATGAAAGGCTGAGTTTGGCCTTGCCGGGATTCGAACTTGCGTTAGCAGGCTGTGCATGGATGTCAAAGCGAGAGTTGTACTCGCTGTGCCACTTGACAGGCTACAGTGAAGTGGCACAGCGAGTAGAGCGCTTGACCGCATATAGACCGGTTACATTATTTCTATTAACCCACCCTGTGTTGTCTGCCTTTTTCAGAGCCCTCTAAACGACAGGGGATCAATTCGGCGGTGATAGTGCGCGGTAGAAAACATTATGGAACTTTGAACGAACAAGTTCGACTTGAGCAGTCTTTAATGCTACGCTATTGTAATTATATTTGGTATAAAATAATCTAAAGGGTTACTTACAGTACAATTGAAATTTCCATTGTCTACGAGTAGTGCAGTCCCAAAATACGACTCTGCGTGTGCGAACGATCTTTCGCATAGTGATATAATATATAAAAGTGGTTTCGTTTCAGAAATGTTATCCTTATCGTCTCTTACCTCTTAGCAACACTCCTTCAAGAGAAGTCTTTCATCACAATCTCTGTCTGTCAAGGTCAAAACACAATACAACCTTATAGTCCTCTTCATGAGCCTCTCCGGGGCCCGAAAAAAAAATGTAAGCAGCTGACCTTCACTGTTAACGAGCATAAATTCTTACTCTGCAACATTCTGTGTAAAGATGTCTGTGAGAAGTTGGTTTTTGCACGCCATGTTTCTATATTGTTTGCGTGATATTAAAATAAATGTGTTTAAGGGACGTTATGGTTCTAAGTACAGCCGAAAGACCCCTGAAAATCGCACGTTATGGTAAGCTGTGCACAATAAGTCGCGCCACCACCGTGCACTGCTAAGATCAACACCCGGGACATCAAAGATGACATCGCAAATGTCATTGATGAAATGACTGATGACATCATATGTGTATGTACTTTTCATGGAATTTGTGTAATAGGGATTTTTATGATAATTTTGCGAAAAAAGTGTCAAGGATCATTGCAATAAATATCATACCGTTATTAGTGCTTTGATGCATTGATATAAATAGCATTTTATTATGGGATTCTATCTAGTATACTGAGCTACTAATGGAGAAATATAGCATTGTGTGCAGAGTACAAGATGAAAGTATAATATTTGTAATTTTAATATGTTGAATAATAAAATGATAATTGTCTTGAAATGTTCGAAAATTCAGAAAATGGGGGTGTTCTGAGGACGTTCTTCGTATTGTGTGATTGCTTAGCTGTATGCAATGGCACAGAGAGTAAAGTGGACGCCGTCCGCGGACACCGCGGCTGATCGTGGACAGGGCGTGCTACATCCGGGTTTTTCCAGGAAATCGAACATGGAAAGAAGACTATACGCCTGCATGGGTCCGCCCACGCTTTCGGTAATTTAAAGAAAGAAAGAAAGATCAGCAAATCAGATGTCGAGGATTTGTGTTGAAAGAGACTGTGTGTGGCGAAGATGGCAGGAGTAGAGAAAGTCAGGGTGTTGGTGCTTGGAGATATGTTTGTGCATTCTTTACAACAGTACGCTCAATGCAGGCATGTTGAAAAGAACTTTGATGTGAAAGGAGTGGAGGTGATGTGGAGCACTGTGCCTGATTGCAATGTACAGGGAATTGTACAAGTTTGTGAGGATATGGCCACGATGAACAGTCCGCGTGTGGTCGTTTTGCACTATGGTGCTTTCCATTTTGGCAACGTCAGTGCCCCTACTTTGTTGGCTGATTTGGAACGCTTGGTTCAAGCCGTAATGAAGATCCTTCCAAATGCGAAAGTAATTTTTTCTGGATTACTACCAAGGGCAATATGGGACAATGCTTCAGTTTATTGTCCTCAGCAGAACATTGCTAGGTGTGTCTTCAACCGAGGCATGCGTGCCTTCATGCCTAGAGCTGGTATGTTCTGCTGTGAAAATGAGAATATTGATGCCAGTAATGCTGTTAATTTTAAAGAAGATGCCATCTCTTTATCTTTTACGGGAAA
This sequence comes from Ambystoma mexicanum, assembly GCF_040938575.1. Taxonomy (NCBI): domain Eukaryota; kingdom Metazoa; phylum Chordata; class Amphibia; order Caudata; family Ambystomatidae; genus Ambystoma; species Ambystoma mexicanum. The sequence goes on from NC_090932.1 coordinate 607,427, forward strand.
TGCCTTTCTATTTTGGAATGTAAGGGTTGCTTTGGAGAAGGTTATGTGAAGAATTTAGGAGTAAAGTAAGAAAAAAAAGCAAGAAAAAAATACAAAACAACAGGTGTCTGTCAAGCATCTGAAAAAAAAAACAAAAAAAACGGCTCTTTTCAGAGCCAACTTCAAAGGGGAAATGGGGCACACTATTTAAATTTACATTCACCACGCTCAGATTCTCGATATGTCCGCGGACATAGCAGTAGTCTGCGGACATCAAAATCACTAGCTAGGGGTTCAGTATGTTCTATGTTACATGTATATGAAGTCAGGGATATTATGGTTAAGTTGTGCTACTAAAAACCTATGAAAATAAGTGAAAAAACTTTGTTAAAGGGACGTTATGGTTAAGTTGCGCTACTAAAAACCTATGAAATTCAGTAATAAAACTTAGTTAAAGGGACATTATGGTTTAAAGTAAAACCGAAAAACCCCTGAAATTCGACAGTTATGGTAAGATAAGCAACCATAACTCGCGCCACCGAATCTGGAGTTTCCTGATGCTCCCCTAAAGGGACGAAAAGACCTGAAACTTCAACCACTCTGGAGGGCACCCAAGGAACGCGCCGTGTCTGAGTCCTCCTTCATACCCTTCAGGGCCTCGTTCACCTTCTCGCCGAACAGAAGGTCCCCCTCAAAGGGCATATCCAGCACCTTGTATTGCACCTCTGGTCTAAAGTTGGTGCATTTTAGCCATGCTTGCCTTCGTAGAACCACTCCGTTATTCACCTGTTTAAATCCCGATTCTGCGAGGTCCACAGCGATGTTTATGGCATGATTGGAGGCCTCTTCACCTTCCCTGACGAGTAACATCGCTGCCTTCCGATGTTCTTTCGGAAGATGCTCCAGCATAGGTGCCAGTCGGTGCCACATCTCTGTCATATCTGGCTACTATAGCCAGAGAGTTGGCCGCATTCACTGTGGTTGCTCCTACCGACAGCACTTTTTTGCCAAAGGCATCCTGTCTTCTGGCCTCATTTTCTGGGGGGGGGTCGTTCACTTGTGCTGGGCCCTCGCCTTTCTCGCCGCCGCCGCTGACACCACCGAGTCAGGGGCTGGTTGGGAGGACAGACACTTGGAGGTAGCTTCTGGGGCCTTAAATTTCTTCTCCAGGTGAACTTTTACTGCCGGTTCCGAGAAGGGGTGACGCATGGTCTGCAACCCCTCCTGCCACACATGATCCAGGATGGGTACCGAGAACACCGACCTTCTTGTCTTTCCCATGTGGTCGAAAAGAAAACAGTCCCTTCTCTCCTCTTCCTGGGCCAACCCGAATTCTGTACACGCTTTGGCCATCATGATGTGAAATGATCCAATGTCGTCCGGGGGAGACGGCTGAGCCGGGCTTCTTGGGGTTTCTAACTCTGCCTCCGACTCCCAGGTTGGATCCCTGGAGGGTGAAAGCGAGACATCCGATATGGTTCTCCTGTCCGAGTCCGAATCTATCAGCTCTACCTGCTCGTGGCGTGCAGCTGTCAGGTCTCCACCCGCTGGCAGTGTCTTGGGGATTGACGAAGGAGGCCGACGAGACGGGCCCAGTTCGTCGATGGGCGATCTGGCCGGAGTTGGTTGAGGTAGCCTCTTGTCCAGTGTTTTCAACAAAGTCTGTAACGTGGATAAAACCTCCAGCGTCAGGAGTGACTGCGGATTAAGAAGAGGGGTAGACCCCGGAACGCTGGCACCCCCGGAAAGAGGCCTGGTAATTCCTCGTAACCCAAGGTCTGCAGGGCCAGCTACTCTCACACCCTCCTCGTCTCCCGAGGACACCGACAAGGCCGCCTCTTGCTGCAGCAGGGTCTCCGGCAAAACCGGGTCGAATACTTCTGGTCGCCAGGCTTCTTGCGGAATCTCCGTCGACGAGGCTAAAGCTGGCCCAGTCGTCGTCGTCACCACCTGCGGTCCAAGAATAGCTGAGACCAATTGTGTCAATGGCGGAGAAGGGCTCGTCGACTGCGCTGCCGTCGACGACGGTGGTCGTGAGGTCCCTGAGGCGTCCCCGCCTTTTCTGAACTTGACCTACGCTTCTCCACTTCTCGACTCGAGGCCGATCTATGGTGATCGCCCGAGGAGGATTTTGACTTTTCCCTTCTGTCGACGATGAGGATGACGAGGCTTTCTTCAACGAGGACTCTTTAGAATGGCTTCTTGATGACTCTTTCTCCGCCGGTCGTGATTTCTTCACCGGGAGTTCCGACGATGTCGAGCGGTGCGGGGCCCCTGAAGATTTTGACGCTGAGGCCAAGCTGCGCATGGAGCCCACCCCTGAAGGAGGGTATGCCCCGCTGCATCGTTTAACCATGCCACTAGCCGCCAACTTCGATCTTTAAGAGTCTTCTGGGAAAAGCCCTTACATATGTCGCACTTGTCTGCCGAATGATGAGGGTGTAGACTATGGGCCTCATTACAAATCAGGCGGTCCGGAAATAACGGTGGCGGTAAACCCGCCGTCACCATTGTTTCCGGACCGCCTGATCCCGAGCCCTGCAGGCGGGAGGTGATGTTCCCACCAGGTCTGACCTGGCGGGTTTAACACCTCCCGCCTGCAGGCGGACGAGGAAACACTGGCAGCATTACGAGATGCTGCTGGTGTTTCCATGATTCCCATTCCCATTGAGTCCTATCTCTGTATGTGAGCCAATGGGTCAGAGTCTTTATAGCTGACCTTTAACCTTAAAATGCACTACATTAAATGTGTTTGTCATCATATCTTTGTAACCCTAGATCTGTTTGTCTTAATTGCGATGTCTTTTGAAAGTTAATGACATGTTCTCCATAATCCATTGTCCAATATGTTGAGAGGTTATGACCTTTGACCTCACAATAATCAAGTGCAAAGTGCTTTTTTTGTAATTGTTATACAACCGTGGGACTGATTTTGACAAATGAGGTGTCTCTTCGAAAGTCCAGAATTGTACTTTTTAATTTAGGGATCAGATTAGGCCTCAGGATTTGTTATTTGACCTTAGAATCTCTCACCCAAAAGTGTTTTTTTTGTTGTTGCTCTGCTAACATTTAGCACTTTTATATAAAAGAGGTGTTATTGGAACAGTCATGTTGGGTACTTTGACTTGGAGGCATCAAGTAGGGTCTAGGGAGGTATGACATTTGACCTTAGAATGAGCACTTCCAAAGTGGTTTTGTAATTTCTCAGCAACCATTCATTTGATTTAGATGTGTGGGGTATCACTGTACTGACATGGTATGTGCTACTCATCAATGGGGCAGATAGTCAAAGTGGCCTTTTTGTTTGACCTTCGACCTCAGAAAAAAGAATTGTAAATATGATATATTTGTTATATTATGACGATTCTTGAACAGTTTTAGAAAAGGTGAAGCCAACACTAATGTATTGGTATGTATTATCACATCTATTGGATATATAAGTCAGTGGAAATTATCATTGCCCTTTGACCCTTAGAACAATTATTCTCAATGTGTTTTGGTATTGCTTTGGAACTGGGTTCGATATAGACAAATGTGGTGTCATCTCAATCCCGTGGTACATTCTTTCATATAAAAGGTAGATAGTTTGAGATGCTTTGGGATTTGACATTTGACCTCTAAATCATTCAACTAAAACTTTTCTTGTTCTGCTACCATGTAGAACATTTATACGAGAGGTGTTGTTGGAATGGTCATGTCATGTACTTTGTCTTCTATGCATCAAGTAGGGCATGGGGGGTAGGAAATGTGACCTTTGACCTTAAAATTATCACTGCATTTATCAATGCCTCCTCCTCCTCAGGAATTGTATCTCAAAGCCTAAAAGAAGCTTGGGTCCTGCCCCTCATAAAGAAACCTTCCCTAGATCCCACGCGCCCCAACAACTACCGCCCCATCACCACAGTCTCGTTCCTCCTCAACATTCTAGACAAAGCTGTCCACACCCAAATCCAACACTACCTTGAATCAAACGCCATCTTGGGCAAAAGACAATCAGGCTACCGCAAATGCCACGGCACAGAAACCGCCCTCCTAGATCTCAAAATCCAAATCATTAACATAATGGACAAGGGCAAACCAGCCCTCCTGCTTCTCCTAGATCTCTCTGCTGCGTTTGATCTTGTTGATCATAACATCTTGACCTCCATCTTTCCAACGCAGCCCACTTCTCAAAAAAAGCAACCTCATGGATAACCTCCTTCTTAGAGGGCAGAGCCATGAAGGTATATTCCGATCAGGCCAATGCAGCTCCCAACATCATTCACTGCGGTGTGCCCCAGGGATCATGTACTGCTCCTACCCTTTACAACCTATTTACAAAGCCACTCTTCGAAAAACTGGATTTGCTCGGCATAGCATACACAAACTATGCCGATGATACGCAAGTACTCCTCCCTCTCACTGGTGACTACGGCCAAGACGCAGCTGTTAGGGAGAATTCTCCAGAATGGCTAATTTCCCTTACCTACCGAGTCCCTCAGCAGCTTTGCTGGATTCCTAGGATTTATTTGTTTCACCTGGTAAGAGTGTGAGCCTTTTTTTCCCCACTCTTACATTTGTTTTGCTGTGTGTGTTTAACATTTTTGTGTTCATAGACTGGAGCCTCACCTACTCCACAGGTATCATCTTTTTACTGTGTGTTACACAGCACCTTCAGTGCAGTGACACAGGGTTTTCTTTTAGACTTCCCAACTCAGACTCCATTTTCTGGGACGGACTATTGTCTCCCAGAACATATAAAGTTGCCATTAACTGTATTAGCCTCAGTAAAAACACAGACCCAGTACACCCTATCTTACACAGAGTACTGGAAAGGATTAATACTTATCCCTTTTTGTCTGTTTCTCTTGGAGCAGTGTTTCGCTCCCTTTTCATGACTTGGCTGGTGGCAGTGGTAACTACCCTATTTTTTCTTCTTCTTTTTCTTCTTTCCCTTTCTTCTTCTTTTTCTTCCTCTTCTTCTGTCTTCTCCCTCATCTCCTGATCAGGGGATTGATCAAACTATGCATGAATGGCTCTTTTTTGTGATTAACCTGCTTTCATGAACATATGTGACCTTCTGTAGAATCTGTGCATCATCATTCAAGCTTCAAATATGTAATGTGTGTTGTTGTTGTAACCTGTAACGTGCCAGCTACTACTTCTTGCCAATAAAGAGAAGTTAAAAAAAAAAGGAAAAATGGATGCCAATAATTGCTTGATAAAGTTGCAAATTAATGGTATCCCATAGAAGAACAATGGTTAGTTCCATGGGCGGTAATGAAAACCTGCCGAAAGAGACAACAGAAGTCCTTTCAGTTGGAAATAATCGTCCTCGTGATAAAATGAAATGCAATAACACGAGTGCATAACAACCAAGTTAAGAATCTGACGGAGTTCTTAAAAATGAAGAATCTGACGGAGTTCTAAAAAATGAGCCATTCCCATTCAAACTTATAGAGCTCGTGAGTTCAGTATTACGAGTGCATGTACAAGAGCTAAAGTACATGCTTCTCCAACGGAAGTGCTTGTGATTTCTAAAAAGCTGATCTACAAAGCAGATACACTTACCCTCAGCCTTGGAGGAGTAGGAGCTACGTGAGAGGTGCTGCAGTCGGTGCAAGTGCCTGCGGAGGTCTGGCAACAGAGGTGTCTTGCAGGCATTCCTATTGGTGTAGTAGGAATGACGTGATGATGTCCTACCCGGAACCAACGCTCAGTGAAAGAATCCTGTTGCTAGACGGCGAGGACGCCTCGGTCAGAGACCGGCACACCCCCCAGCGGATTCGCTCGTAGGACGTGGCCAATCCCAGAAGAGGTGTCGGTGACACACCCTTTGTGTGGGGAGTGTCCTCAGCCTGAATAATACGGGCGCGTGCGACTGGCAGCAGAAACACAGAGAGACAAAGCCTGCCCGAACGGACAGCTGAACCTGCAGCCATACGGCGGTACGGGAAAAACCGTGTACGGACCAATTTTTGTGGTCGGACTCTTGAAAAGAGTAAATCCACTATCAAACACTCGTCGTGAGTGTTCGTAAATATAAAAAAGTTGTAAGCGAACACGTAAAGCGGTGCCTAAAAGGATACTGCAGGCATTTGAGAATTGTAGTCAAAATGACTGCGAAAAAATGCCAAACTATTTGCTAGCAATGTGTAGGATGGTAGAAACAAAGAAGAAAGAGATGATGTCATAATATGTGCACAGATGATGGCTGTATGCTAACACAAAAATACAGATCCTACAGAGACTGGACTAGAGGAAACCCTTTTGTGATGCCTACAGAGGGAATATAATTTAAGAGTGTAACAGAGTTAGAGAGGTGGAATGAATTCCTCATTCAGTCCATGGATGTGGGTACCTAATCGGAAAATCCACCGTGCTTCTTTGTCCAACAGACTTTTGTGTATGTTGATAGAGTTTTTAACTGTTTCCAATATCCACCATAACAAGTCATTTGGTGAATGTTTCAGAGTCATATAATGATTAACCAAGGGTGGCGTGACCCTTTTGCATCTAATGCGTGGCATGAAATCAAGACTTGCTCAATAGTTCTGGTTCTCTATCATAAAATGTACTTCAGATCTTCAGGAGGATAGCTCAGGGGCAACGTGCTCGCCTTGGAAGCAAGACGACACGGAGCAACACAGGTTCAATCCCTCGGTTCGTGCAACACAGGTTCGATCACTCGGTCCGCGCTTAGACACCTCTGGGTATTACGCACATTATAATTAACCAATAAAAATAAATAAATCGGCTGAGAAGTGCTAAGCCTTGTAAGAGTGTAGCAGCTCAACTGTGAAGTGCGGATGTTGTGCCATCAAAAGTATAGCAGTCCCACTAAGATGAACTAGCATTGCCTCAACAAAAGCATAGTATTACCGCTGAGAAGATTCAACAATTATAGAAGCCCTGTTGGGAAACAGCAGTACTACTCCATCAAGAGTATAGCGAGCCAACTGAGGAGTACCAGCATTGCCCCATTTCAAATATGGCAGCTCTACTAGAAAGTGCTGGCTCATATAGATTACACAGCCCTGCTGAGAGGGGCAATTACTGTCTCTATAGAAGCCCAATAGCTCTGCACCATTAGAGTTACAGCAGCCCTGCAAGTACTGTCCCATTGAATGTTATTACACTGAACAAGGTCAACAGTATGGCAAGGTCCATACTGGGTTCTACGTGATAATTCCGCATTTTGAAGAACAAATACAAAAAATTATTTCAGCCGATTTGTGTGGTCTTCAAAATGCTGAATTATCATGTTCTACTGCCCACCCACCTACCACTGCCAAACCCCCCTAGGAAGGTGATCCCACCTAACCCCACACTCCCCCTCTCTCCCATGCAGTTTCCTTCCTTAGAATTCAGGGGAGTTCCCTCCCTCAACGCTTCTGTTCCCCGCCCATCGCATTCACCCTCACCATGTGCACACTCAGAGACATGCAAACACTCTCATTTGCCCTCTCCCTGTCCCCTCCCTCCGCAGAAGCAATTTAAGAGGGGTGCACAGATGTACAAATACACCCAACCCAAAACGATTTTTAGAAATGGAGGCACAGTTGCAACCTTTTGCTTTGCATCTGTGCCATAATTTCTAAAACTCTTTTTGGTTTGGGTGTACCTCTACATCTGTGGCCCAGGGTGCACAGATGTACAAATACACCCAACCCAAAACGATTTTTAGAAATGGAGGCACAGATGCAACCTCTTGCTTTACAAGCCTCCTCTACAGCCTGCCAACAGTCCATAGGTTCACTGTCCCTCCTCCACCGATCCTCTATTCCCCTCTGTTCCTGCAGTCCTCCTCAACAACAGGATCCCTGGTCCCCGTCGACTGTACCCTGCCCTGCCCCCTGTGCTGCTTCTGCACTCTAGTCCTATGTGTCCACTTGCACTCCTCGGACAAGGGCATCCATCGGCAAACCCGCCTCCAGGATCCCTGGTCCCTGCAACCTCCAGGTCTTCTCCACTGCCTGCCATCAGCCCACAATATCACTGTCCCCCCCTCCTCCACTGATCTTCTGTTCCTCCAGTCCTCCTCATTTTCAGGATCTCTGGTCCGCTCTATTTCTTCCCCCCCCCCCTTCCTTAGACCGGGACCTCCATTGACCTGTCCCCATCCGGATCCCTGTTACTACCACGCCTCCTCTACCGGCCTACCGGTCCTTCCAGGCCCCGTACTCAGCCTCCCCTACCTCCTTACCCCATCACCTCTCCTCTCTTTTATCCCTCTGTAATGCGCCCTGCCATATCCCTTTCCCTCAGCCCTCATCTCCCCTCCCCTCCCCTCCTTCCCTCACCCCGCCTTCCCCTTCCTCTCCTACTCACCTTCTCCTTCCTCCTCATGTCCACTCCCTTCCCTAACCCCGGCCTCCACTCTACCCATTCTCCACATACCCCCTCTCTCCGCCCCCTAATCTTCTATACGCCCCCTCTGTTCAACCCTCCAGCCTCATAAACATTGCTCTCTGGAACGCCAGATCCCTCTGCAATAAAACCGCAGCAGTTTTAGACATGTTCTTTCGTCTCAACCTTCATTTCCTATGTCTAACTGAAACCTGGATCCCGCCTCACAACACCACTGCCCCTGCTTCCCTCTCCACCTCTTCCTCCTCCTTTTCTCATGTCTCGCGCCCTTCTGGCCGTGGCGGAGGTATTGGCCTCCTCTTCCATCCTAAATACCTTCCCTCTTCCTCCCCCCATCTCTTCCGTCTTTCCCTTCCTTTGAATTCCTTTACAAATACTTTTCCTCTCCTCACCCCATCTCCTTTCTAATCATTTACCGTCTCCCTGGCCCTCTTTCTTGCTTCTACGACGACCTCGATCATCTCCTTTTTCTCATCTCTCCCTCTCCTCTTACTGTACTTGGCGACTTTAATCTTCACCTCCCTTCTCCCCCTCAATCCTCTCCCCTTTCATCCATCCTTGACTACTACCTCCTTTCCCCTCTTCCTTCCTCTCCCACTCACTCCTCTGGCTCTACTCTTGACCTTAACTTCAACTCTTCCTACCCCTCTTCCACTGTCTCCACTCTTCCAATCGATCTCTCCGATCATGCTTTACTCTCCTTCTCACTTACTCCCCTCCCCAACCCTTCTTCTCCTAAGCCTTCCCCCTCCATCTATTCACGACGCGACCTTCGCAATTTCGATCCCTCCCTTTTTCTCGACACTTGCTCTTCCTCTCTCCAAGATTTCTCTTCACTATCGGCCAATGAAGCACTTTCTACTCTCTCCTCCTCTATCTCCTCCTCTCTTGATCTACTTCACCCCCCCTTTCCCTCTTCCGTCCAACCCGGAAACCCTCTCAACCTTGGCTCTCTCAACTTCTCTCCATGCAGCGTCTTGAGAGATTCTGGCTCAAATCTCCTTCGCTTTCCAACCAAACCTCATATTTCTCTTACCACTCTCTTTATGACTCTTGCCTCTCCTCAGCTAAACGCTCCTACTACTCCAATCTTCTTCAATCCCAAGCCTCCCACCCTCGCCGCATCTTCCAAACTCTCTCTCATCTTCTCTCTACTCCCACTCCTGATCCCTCAACCTCTTCCACCCTTTCTCCCACTGACTTTGCAAACTTCTTCTCTTCCAAGATCCTTGCCCTTCGGCAAAAAATCTATTACTCCTCTTATTCCCCCTCTCCCCCATCTCCCTCCTCCCCCTCTACCTGCATGACTGACTTCTCCCCTGTATCCCCTACTGACGTTTCCATCCTCCTCTCCAAAGCCCACACCTCGTCCGCTCCTACTGACCCTTTCCCTTCCCTCCTTATACCTAAGATCTACCCTCTTCTTATTCCTTACTTAACTTCTTTCTTCAACACCTGCCTTTCCTCTGCTATCTTCCCCTCTGCTTTCAAACATGCCACTATCATTCCTATTCTGAAGAAACCTTCTGCTGACCCCCTGCTCACCTCCAACTTCCGTCCTATCTCACTTCTCCCATTCCTCTCTAAACTTCTTGAGCGCCTGGCCTACTCGCAACTCTCAACCTTTGTCACTAATCTCTCTCTCCTTCCTCCCTCTCAATCTGGCTTCCGTCCTAAACACTCTCCTGAAACTGCCCTCACTTACATCCTTAACTCCCTCCTCTCAGCACGACACTCTAAGCAATCCTCTGTCCTTATTCTTCTAGACCTCTCTGCTGTCTTTGACACTGTCGATCACCCCCTTCTTCTCAACACTCTTTCTTCCTTTGGATTCAAAGGCTCTGTTCTTAACTGGCTTTCCTCTTACCTCTCCTCCCGCTCTTTTACTGTTTCCTGGGGAGGCTGCTCCTCTCCTACCCAACCTCCGGAATACAGAGTACCCCAAGGTTCAGTACTTGGCCCTTTCCTTTTCTCACTCTGTACCTCCCTCCTTGCCCCAGTTATCTCATTTGGCATTTCTCACCATTTCTACGCCGATGATACTCAACTCTTCCTCTCCTTCTCTTCCTTCTCTCCTGACCTCCACCTTAAACTCTCCTCCTGCCTTACTGCAATAAAAAATTGGATGTCTTCTCGCTTCCTTTCCCTTAACACTGATAAAACTGAAGTCGTTTTCTTCCCCTCCAACTCTCTTCCCCCTCCCTCTCCTCCTTTCATTCATTTCCCCCCCTTCAAATCTACCCATCTCTGACCACGCTCGCAACCTAGTTTTTCACTTTGACTCCTCTCTCACCTTTTCCCATCACATCTCTCTCACATGTCGAACCTGTCGCTTCCACCGCTTTAATATTCGCAAAGTCCGCCCCTCTCTCACTTTCCACGCTACCAAACTCCTAATCTCCTCCCTTATCTTCTCTCGCCTCTTCTATTGCTCCTCCTTACTCTTTGGACTACCTACTTCACATCTTGCCCCCCTTAAATCTATCTTCCTCTCAGCCGTCCGCACCCTCTGTCTCCTCTCCCCCCGTGACTCCATCTCTGCTTCCCTTTCCTCCCTTGGCTGGCTTCCCTTTCACTCCCAACTTAAATTTCAATTTCTCTGCCTAGTTTTTAAATCTCTCCATGGTCTTGCTCCCCATTATCTCTCCTCCCTCCTCTCGTTCTACACTCCCTCCCGCCCCCTTCGCTCTGCTGACCACTTCCTTCTCACTGTTCCTCCTTCCCCTTGTGCCACATCCCGTTTCCGCTCCTTCCATCTCCTAGCCCCTCCACACTGGAACTCCTTACCTCTCTCTCCTCTCTATCTCTACCTTTTACACATTCCGAACTTCCCTCAAATCTCTCCTTCTACATTCCCCGCCATGAATACCCTCCCCTTCCTGCTCCCCTCCCTCCTTGCCTTATCTCCTTGATCATCTCCCTCTCCCTGCCCCTCCCCCCCTCCCTCTCATCTCTACTGCACTACTCTTCTTCTCCTATCCAGTTAATTGCTCTACCTATTGTTTTGTTGATCTGATTCTCTATTGTAAATTGCTTCTACCGTTACTGTTATAAAGTTCTGGTCATATGTATCCTGTTGTTAAAATGTGCAGCGCTTTGGTGTAAAGCACTATATAAACATAAATAAATACAAAAAAAATACAAATAATCTGTGCCTCAATTTCTAAAAATCGTTTTGGGTTGAGTGTACCTCTACATCTGTGCTCCACTCTTGCCAAGAGGGGTGCACAGATGTGGAAATACACCCAACCCAAAACGATTTTTAGAAATGGAGGAACAGACTTTGCATCTGTGCCTCAATTTCTAAAAAATCGGTAATTTGGGTTGGGTGTACCTCTACATCTGGGCGCCACTCTTGCCAAGAGGGGTGCACAGATCTGAAAATACACCCAACCCAAACGGTTTTTATAATTTGAGGGACAGATGTAGCCTCTTGCTTTGCATCTGTGCCTCAATTCTAATCATGTTTTTTAACTTGGGCCACCAGAGAGACACAGTATGGATGGAGCAAAGGGCCATCCATCCTGCGTCTCTTCTCTGCGGCCCGGGGTCACGGAGCACCGCGTACCTGGCGCCCCTGGCAGGGGCCCCCACCCAAAGAATGGTTGGGAGCAGAGGCCGTCCATTTGCCACGCTCTGCTGAGAGACTTTTAGTAAAGGGTGCAGTGTCTGTTTGAACTTAGCCACCAGTTGCGCTCTACAGTCAGTCTAATACTTGGCTGTGTCAGCGTGCACTTACCTGTGTTGGCGATGGGGGTCCCCATCCTTCACTCATTCAGCCACTTCCTCCCTGGGGGGCAGTAGGCCTCCCCCATCCTTCACCCATTCAGCCACTTCCTCCCTGGGGGGCAGTGGGATAACCCCCATCCTTCACCCATTCAGTCACTTCCCCCCTGGGGGGCAGTGGGCCTCCCCCATCCTTCACTCATTCAGTCACTTCCTCCCTGGGGGGCAGTGGGCTTCCCCCATCCTTCACCCATTCAGTCACTTCCTCCCTGGGGGGCAGTGGGCCTCCCCCATCCTTCACTCATTCAGTCACTTCATCCCTGGGGCAGTGGGCCTCCCCCGTCCTTCACCCATTCAGCCACTTCCTCCCTGGGGGGCAGTGGATTTACCCCCGTCCTTCACCCATTCAGTCACTTCCTCCCTGGGGGGCAGTGGGCCTCCCCCATCCTTCACTCATTCAGTCACTTCCTCCCTGGGGGGCAGTGGGCTTCCCCCATCCTTCACTCATTCAGTCACTTCATCCCTGGGGCAGTGGGCCTCCCCTGTCCTTCACCCATTCAGTCACTTACTCCCTGGGGGGCAGTGGGCCTCCCCCATCCTTCACTCATTCAGCCACTTCCTCCCTGGGGGGGCAGTGGGCCTCCCCCATCCTTCACTCATTCAGTCACTTCCTCCCTGGTGGGCAGTGGGCCTCCCCCATCCTTCACTCATTCAGCCACAGAACTTATCATCTTAGGTACTTCATTCAGCATAAAGAAACTTGGCCCGGCCTACAATTCCTTCATGATTGACGGAAACAATATCAAAGTCGGACAGGAGGTCAAAACATTGGGATTCTATTTAGACTCCAATTTTTCCCTCAAAAGACAAGTGAGCTCCCTTGCATCCTCTACGGCTTATACATGTAAATTAATCCACGCAGCTAAACCCTTCCTGTCTGACTCCAGCTGCCTGACACTCGCCAGAGCTCCTATTTTGTCTCGCCTCGACTACTGTAATGCCCTTTACCTGGGAGCCACTAAGGCCACCACAAGCAAACTGCAAACCCTGTAGAACAACGCCCTCAGAGCAGCTCTGGGCATTTCCAGAAGAGAACACATTACAGGACTCAGTCAACAAAACAACTGGCTATCCACCAGAGATAAAATTCTACTGAAAACTGCATCACTTACTCACAAGTCGCTTAACAATGCCGCCCCAACTTACCTGATCAACAGATTCCACCGACAGTCCTCATTAAGACCCACCAGAACTGCATACAAAAACTGTCTATCTGTTCCCCACTATAGGGGGCAACAGCTTTGCGGTAAAAGCTGCCAAGTTATGGAATTCCCTGCCTGCAAACCTTAGAGTAGACATGCCCTATCAGAACTTCCGCTTCCTGGTAGTCTCCTGGCTGAAACTGGAGACCCACTAACACCATGAAGCGCCCAGCGCTACCTGCACAAACTGTAACCATGTGTGCCTTCCTGCTTACCTGTATATAACGAACTGCTGGCTTTGTTGGCCCACTACTGTTTTGTACATAACATTGATGTATTCTATTCTTGTATCATGCATATTCTTTGTACTGTAACTAAGCTTTGAAAATTCCTGTAAAGGCTGCCCCTGATACCCCCGGGTACGCTCGCGCATTATAAATAATAAAACAAACAAACAAACAAACTTCCCCCTGGGGGGCAGTGGACTTACCCCCGTCCTTCACCCATTCAGCCACTTCATCCCTGGGGGGCAGTGGGCCTTCCCCATCCTTCACTCATTCAGTCACTTCATCCCTGGGGGGCAGTGGGCTAACCCCATCCTTCACTCATTCAGCCACTTCCTCCCTGGGGGGCAGTAGGCTAACCCCCATCCTTCACTCATTCAGTCACTTCCTCCCTGGGGGGCAGTGGGCTTCCCCCATCCTTCACTCATTCAGTCACTTCCTCCCTGGGGGGCAGTAGGCTAACCCCCATCCTTCACTCATTCAGCCACGTCCTCCCTGGGGGGCAGTGGGCCACCCCCATCCTTCACTCACTCAATCATTTCCTCCCTGGGGGGCAGTGGGCCTCCCCCATCCTTCACCCATTCAGTCACTTCCTCCCTGGGGGGCAGTGGGCCTCCCCCATCCTTCACCCATTCAGCCACTTCCTCCCTGGGGGGCAGTGGGCTAACCCCCATTCTTCGCCCATTCAGCCACTTCCTCCCTGGGGGCAGTGGGCCTCCCCCATCCTTCACTTCCTCCCTGGGGGGCAGTGGGCTAACCCCCATCCTTCGCCCATTCAGCCACTTCCTCCCTGGGGGGCAGTGGGCCTCCCCCATCCTTCACTCATTCAGTCATTTCTCCTCTGGGGGGCAGTGGGCTTCCCCCATCCTTCACCCATTCAGCCACTTCCTCCCTGGGGGGCAGTTGGCCTCCCCCATCCTTCATTCATTCAGTCACTTCCTCCCTGGGGGGCAGTGGGCCTCCCCCATCCTTCACTCATTCAGTCACTTCCTCCCTGTAGATGTAACAGGTCTCTAAAGGCACATTACAGGGAACTCCAATATGAGTCCCATGATCTCTGCTTTGCCGACCTCATTCATCTCATCGGTGCGTCTCATTGAATGCTTGCATGAGATTTCCATGCAAGCGTACAATACATATAATTCTATGTGAAGACGAGGCGAGCATTATGCTTCATCTTCTGTTTTATTCCTGTCTCCAGCACTTTCAACAATAAACCATTTGTCAACATTTAACATTTTTTTTTTGTTTTTTACAAAAAACTACATTTCCCTTCTGCCCCGGGTCTGTTGTAGTCCTCATGGTCCGTCCCTATGACCTTAGTCCATTCACTTCCTGTGTCCTCCCTCTTCTTTCCTGCTCTCCAAGCAGATAAGTACCTTCTATACCTAGCTGTGTAGTTTAGGTGATCTGAAGAGCATAAATGACAAATGTTAGAGCTTAGATACTAATGCTCAGTAGTATAGGAGCGCAAGCGTCCTTGTAATCCCCCAGAGACACCACTCATTAGTAGATATTTGCAGAACATTAGATATTTGTAGAACATTGTATATTGCGCACAGGGTAAGATATGATTACTACATCAGTCGTGTGAAATCAATCATCAAGCGAAGGGGAGGCGGTGACCCTGTGTCGCATTATCGACGCGTTAGGGGTCTCCAACCTCCCCCTCAGCACCGAAACTCAACGGTAAAACAAGCGTTTGCGCGGGATGCGTGAAACAGCCCCCTCCCGTGTGGGGGCGGAGCCAAGAAGCGAGCGCTCGCATGCGGCCCCCACGCTTGCGAGGGCGGAGTCCAGTGCGAGAACGCTTGCAAAAGCCTTCTTTTCTTTGGGAGACGAGCGCGAGCGCTTACAGGAAGCCCCCACCCTCAGAGGGGCGGGACCAAAGCACAGGAAGGCTCCTCGGAGGCCAATGAAAAAACGCTTTCTAGAAAGAGGTAACCGTTAAAATACAAGCGCACGGCGCATTTGAGGGAGTAAAGGGCCCCCACCCTTGCATAGGAGGAGCTACAACCATACAAACTCACGGAATCTGACAGTGTCAGAATTCTAATGTTCGGGTTGTACGGAGCCTAAAGAGCGAAGGGAAAGCTTCTAAAGGCACGATCTGATACCGGAGAGTGCCCTCTCTCAATAAAGAGCGGCTAACACACAGAAATAAAGAGCACTAGCTCAGAGTGATTCAAAGAGCAAACTCAGCTCTGCTAATTAGGGTGCAGCCTCAGACGCAGCAGAAGGGAGCAGTGGAGGTGCCACTACACCAATACAGGCACTGAAAGGCACTTAACAGCACTGAACATGGCTGATTACGAATGGAGTGAGGAGGAGCAAGAGGCAGCCTACTCAGAGGATCTAGCCTACAGCTTTAAAGAAGTGCTGGGGGACTCACTTATAGAGGCAGTGGCTCAGGGGGTAAGGCCCCTCCAGGACAGATTAGAAACCATAGAACTCTATCTGAGCCAAAAGGAAAAGAGCACCTTACCAGAAACTAGCACGTCCACAAAAGTCCCTCTAGAGGACTTTCAGGGGTGTAACAAGGCCCGGAAGAGTAAGAACTCTTCTGACCCCCAGGCCACACAAACGGGGCAGAACCAAAGGCCCCTGAGGCTACCGACACGTTCCAAAAACTGAGAGACGCTTTCATTAAGAAGTCGGGAGTGCCGAGCCTCAATACCCCCTACCCAGGGGAAGATAATATGGGCGAGGAGGAGCAAGGTTCAGAAGAGGAACCAGGAAGGTCTCCACAATCCTCACAAGATGAGATGGACAAGGAGGAAGTACAACCTCCACCAAAGAAAAGGTTGAGGAAACTCAACAACATTGAAGAGGAAGATGGGACATCTGATATGTTCCAACCCAAAGACATACGAAACCCGAGGTCTTCAGAATGGCTCCCATCGCCAATGGTCACACAATACATGACCAGTAGACTAAGAAGGCGCTAGAAAAAGAAGTGCGGCAGAGAATGAGGGCTGAATGCCATAAGCCCGAACTCCCAGGGAAGGTAGCGGAAGCGCCGGAGCTTGATCTGAAAATGTTGACCTTCGTCTCGAAGACCACCAGTGACCCCAGAAAGGGGAGCGATCGATCTTTGCGAAGCTGTCAAGAAAAAGTGCTAGATCTAGCAGGGCCGCTAGTGAAAATTATGGACTTGGCGGAGCGAGCAAAAGATACGGGAGAAGAAGTAGACCCGGAAGTGCTCGCCAACTGGGCCCAGAGAGCAGTCTGTCTCCTGGGTAACGCCAATTGCGCCATATCCTCAGAGCGCAGAAGAGGACTACACCTCAAGATAGACCATAAACTAGGCGACCTAGCGTCATACGAGGCTGGCGAAGCAGCCCAAGGCCTGTTATTTGGCGAAACCTTCGGGAAGGGGATGGCGAGGTTCGTAGGCACCTACACCTCATTGGAAAAGGCTCAAGCATTGATAAAGAAAATATTTCCCGGGAGAGTTTTTGGAGGGACCGGTCGCTGCCAAGCCACAAGAAGGCCTCATAACAACAGAGCTCACTATTGGGAGCACAAGCAGCAAGACACCTTTTTTCCACCAAGAGGTCGCTTCCAAAGAGGAAGAAGAAGCAGAGGCCAGGGAAGAGGACAAAACTTCCCCACAGGTGAGACAGCAAGTTTATCCGCCAGTGGGCGGGGGGGGCGGGACATCCGAATTTCGGGAGAACTGGCACGCGCTTTCCAGCGACGCCTGGGTTTTGCAGACATTCAAAGGTCTGCAGCTGGAATTCACAGAAATACTATACCAATATCGCCCCCCCGCCCATTGTACTTAGCGTTAGCAGAAAAAGAAATCCTAGACTCAGAACTGCGAGGCCTAGCGAGCAAAAGAGCGATAGAACCTTGCTCGCCAAGCCCCGAGTTCATAAGCAATATGTTCCTAGTTCACAGGAAAGACAAGGTGAGGCCGGTGATAAACTTGAGAGAAATGAACAAGTGGGTGGTGTACCACCACTTCAAGATGGAAGGAATCCATCAGCTCAGAGACACTCTCAGACAAGGCGACTGGCTCACGAGAGTGGATCTAAAGGACACATACCTCACTATACCAGTGCAGGAGCAGTATCGCACTTTCCTAGCAGTCGACTGGGGCGGACAATTGTGGCAATTTGCGACTATGCCATTCGGACTAGCCTCAGCACCTTGGGCCTTCACGAAACTCATGAAGCCAGTAGTGGCGTCGATGAGAGAGAAAGGGATCAGGACGATTATATGCCTAGACGACATCTTGCTCATGGCAAGCTGCAAGGAAACGCTCATATACCAGACAAACTGGGTGTCGAACCTCCTGAGGTCTCTAGGTTTCCTGGTGAATCAAGAGAAATCAGAGACGACACCAGCGAAGAGGATGGAATTTCTAGGTTTCATCACAGATACCAGAAAGGCGACACTAGAGCTCCCGCTCAGGAAAATAAGAGACATAAAAAGAGCAAAACTCTAGTTTCTCTGCGACGATAGCGAGAATAGTGGGGCTGTTAGCAGCATCAATTCAGGCAATATTCCCAGGACCCTTGCATTATCGGGCCCTTCAACGACTCAAAATAAAACACCTACAGCAGGGCCTTCAGTACCACCAACTAGACGGGGAGTCAAAGACGGAACTACAGTGGTGGTCACAGAATATGGATGCCTGGAACGGGAAAGCCATATTCGGCGACCGACCCGACAAGGTGATAGAATCAGACGCCAGCAGAGCAGGCTGGGGAGCCCAATGCGGAGAACTAGAGACAGGAGGGAAGTGGAGCTCAGAAGAGCTCAAACTACATATAAACTGTCTGGAGTTACTAGCCGGATCATTTGCGATCAAAGCTTTTACAAAGGACAAAGTGAATTCATGTATCCTACTGAAGATGGACAACATTTCAGCAGTCAGATACATCAATTACTTAGGAGGGACGAAGTCCAAGTTACTGGCGGAACTAGCCAAGGACTTCTGGCATTTCTGTCTAGAATCAGGAACATTAGTGGTAGCGGAATATCTCCCAGGCTCGCAGAATGTATTTATTTTATTTATTAAATTTATATAGCGCGCAGGCAGCCCAGGGGCATTGTGGCACTGTTACTTGCAGGAAGACTTAGTTACAATGTGAGCAGGTTGTGCCTTGGGTTACAGTAAGGCAGTGACCTGTGATCAGATATATCACATAATACATCATACAATAAAATTATGAGGGCTAGGCCATGTAATTGTTAGATGAATGTAATAGCGGACTGGAACTCCAGATGTCTAATAGACACCAGCGACTGGATGCTGGACAAAGAAATCTTTCGACAATTAGAGAGGATCTGGGGGCCGACACATACAGATCTGTTTGCGTCCAGATTGAACGTGCAAAAGAGCAGATACTTCAGCTGGAGGTTGGACCCGACAGCGGCAGGAGTAGATGCCTTTCTGCAAGACTGGAGGGGAGAAACGCATTACGCTTTTCTACCGTTCATTATGATGAACGGAGTGCTAACGAAAGTCCGCAGAGAGAAAGCGACACTGATAGTGGTAGCGCCAATATGGAAGTCGCAAGTATGGTTTCCAGCACTAATGGAGTTAGTGGCAGATTACCCAAGAATACTACCAGCACGGGACAATCTACTCACGGACCCAGTTGGGTCATATCATCCTCTGAGAGTGAGAGGGACGCTCCCGCTGATGGTGTGCAAGATGGCAGGAGACTTTGGAATCTCCCTGGGATTTCGGCGAAAGCTGCTAGCCTCATCACTGGGTCGTGGGCACCATCTACTAGAAGGAGCTACGACGCAGCTTGGAATAGGTGGTGAAGGTGGTGCAAAAGGAGAAGTATTCATCCCGTTTCAGCACCTCTAGTGGAAATATAATTTTTTTTATCTGAGTTGCTACAAGATGGGAAAGCTTATAGAACGATAGGAGTCTATAGATGAGCTATATCAGCGGGTCACACACCCATAGAAGGGGTACCCGTAGGAGAGAACGAAGCAGTGGTAAGATTGTTGAAAGGAATAAAGTTCAGAAAACCACCACAGCCAAAATATGACTCATTATGGGACGTGGCAGTAGTCCTCAAACTACTAGCCAGCTGGCCTATTAACAAATACTTGTCTTTGAAGCAACTATCCAGGAAGTTAGCAATGTTGTTATGCCTAGTGTCATGTAGAAGAGTGGCAGACGTCAGAGCTCTAGACGTGAATAGGAGAGTATACAGGCCAGAGGGTGTATCCTTCACT
Source organism: Ambystoma mexicanum (assembly GCF_040938575.1). Taxonomy (NCBI): domain Eukaryota; kingdom Metazoa; phylum Chordata; class Amphibia; order Caudata; family Ambystomatidae; genus Ambystoma; species Ambystoma mexicanum. Next base: position 627,174 of record NC_090932.1, read on the forward strand.
TTAGTGAGAAGAACTAGGACCGACTCTGCGACAATTGTATACCCATATCTGCAGGAGCACCCCAAGTGGTGCGTAGCGGCCTGCATAAAAGAATACGAGCTGAGAACAGCAGAAATGAGGCCCATGGGAACATCACAGTTGCTAATAGCGCGTAGAAAACCTTACAAAGCAGTAGCCACAGCCACTATAGCAAGATGGGTCAGAGAAGTAATGCAGATAGCAGGCATAAATATGGCTAAATTCTGAGCGCAATCTGTCAGAGGCGCAATGGCTTCAAAAGCGCTATCGCAGGGGGCGAGATTGCAAGACATATTACAAGCAGCCGATTGGTCAAGCGATACCACTTTTAGAACATTCTATTTCAAGCCTGTTCAATCAGTGGCGGAAACAGTAATGACAAGCTTTGAACAAGTATAATGCTCGCCTCCGTCTTGACATAGAATGAAGACGACCCCTGCTAAATAGCGCAGGTAGTCTTGATTCTATTAAAGACAAGGAGGTGAGCATTACTTTCCCGCCCTAGATACACGGGAGAGTTAGGAGAAATGATGATGTAAAATGATAATGATGTAAAAACTTTTTTACTCCCGGAATAGGGTGTGTATCCACCTCCCTAACAAATGTGTTGTATCTTCCCTAGGAGATGACCAGAAAAATAGCTGAACCAATCGATAAACACAGAGGATGCAGAGCAAGACCGCCAGTTCTAGAGCGGAACAGCTGCAGATCAAGATAGTCCAAAAGACGCTTATCAAGTGGAGATCTGTTAGAAACTAGTTCAAGTTGGATTGCAGTTAAAGAGCAGTCAAGAAGAGGGAGGACACAGGAAGTGAATGGAATAAGGTCATAGGGACGGACCATGAGGACTACAGCAGACCCGGGGCAGAAGGGAAATGTAGTTTTTTGTTAAAAAAAAGGAAAAAAAAAATGTTTCTCCATTTAAATGTTGACAAATGGTTTATTGTTGAAACTGCTGGAGACAGGAATAAAACAGAAGATGAAGCATAATGCTCGCCTCCCTGTCTTTAATAGATTCAAGACTACCTGCGCTATTTAGCAGGGGTAATCTTCATTCTATAGAACACGCTTCGTTTTGCACCTGGTCAAAACTAGGTGGATTCCATAGAAGTCCCTTTTTAAACGCTGCCTGGAAAGTGTATTTGAGGCAGCGTTCACTTTTTCATGAGACCGAGAGGAAAACTGTGGGTAAAAGCAACATGGCCTTGCTTTTACTGTTGCCTTCTCCACTCTGCATCGTGAATGTGTCAAATGTGTATAATTGTATGCAGGGGACCCAAAATGCATTACTATTTACTGGGAAATGACTGACATGTGGTCATTAAATCACCTTTATTAATCTGCAAGTGACCCTCTGCTTATTCTGCTGTAATCAATCCCATGCCACATTACTTTGTCTGCCTCAGCTTCATTCCTGAAAGCAGATACAGGAATAAATCACCAAAAATGCACTCAATGGCATAAATCCCCGGAAGTGACATAAATATGGCCACATCAGGGCTGTAGCTGGTTATCACTAAGGCTGACATGGGGTACAGGATATGCCATAGCCAGGGCTAACGGTCAGTCTGCACTTCTTACCTCTTCACGAGTAGCAGGAGGGTGGCAGACAGGCTGTGCAGCTCGGTGTCCTGGGCATAGGCGAGACCTGTGAAACAAACAAGACCAGAGAACCTGTAGTACAGTGTCTGGGCCTCTTATTCACACATCACAAAGAAGGGCCAAACATCAGGCGCAAGTCTCACAGACACAGCCACCCCACGTTCCCACGCAGGGCTTGAGAAACTACTCACGCTTGCAAACACACGGTCTGGGTTTCTCACTTGCACACATAAAGGACTCAAATATCTCATCCAAACACACCTATGGCCCGTGCATCTTGCCTCACACGGAAAAACATCATCTCGTTACAGCACAAGAGAAGAAAGGAGCTCATTTCGCATGGGCGGAGTATTAAATGGTGGCGCATAGGCAAGATGTATTGCTTGTACGTCTCCATTTAATGCTGCAGCCCATTCTCGTTATCAGGCAAGGTGGAGGAGGGGCATGGAGCAGAGTTAACATCTCAGCTATGCTTTCCTCCTCATCTGTTTTATGTGAGGACTTCGTTGTGTGCCTCCATGAGTAAATTGAACAGATTCCAATGCAATCAGCCCCAGATTAGGAGCTGCTAATGAACAGGCGAATTCCACTGGAATCCATTAAAAAACGCTGCTTGCAAAGCATCATTTGCAGGCGGTGTTCACTTTTTTTTTATAAAACTGAAGCACATAGGCAATTTCGTCTGGTTTTACTCTTCAATTTTACACTACACTTTGTAATTGTTTAAAATTGCATGCAGGGGACTAAATAGCACGTAAGAGCTAACAACGGTCGTCACCTGCTTTCTTAAAATAACCTCTCAAAGGCCTCACACTCTCACCCAGAGATCTCCAGCACCTCAAACTCAAACACAGAGGAACTCATTTTAATGGAGAAAATTATTTGACGGCGGGGAGCAGCTACGTTAGCACTGCTCCCCGCTGCCACATTTACGTCATTTGCACGGCAGAGTGCTAATGTGCAGGGAACAAGGCACTGTACAAGCATCTACGCTGTCCTTTTGCACCTGCACTTTTGCACTCCACCGTGCAAATGAAGTAAACACTGCTTGCCATGTACTGGTGGCATGCAGCGTTTACAATGGATCCCTATGGAGTCAGCCAGCTTTATGCTTGCGCATAAAACCAATGGCCTCCATGGGAATCCCAAGCATTTGCATCGGCATGAAACTGCATGCCGGCACAAATGCTGCAGCATTTGTATGGTGGTGAGGAAGGAAGGCAACGGAAACGCAAGTTATAATGAAATGAATACAAAAGTGACTCAGCATGAATGAAAGGCGTTATGCCCAGAGCAAAATGAGCTCCAGAGAAATTCACATGCTCCTCAGACGCACAAACAGCATCCCCAAAGATTCTAGCCCGCAAACACAGAAAATGTCCTGCCAACAGTACCTGTGGGTTCTGCCACTGTAGAGATATCGGAGTCTGAGTTGCTGGATCTGCAATGAGGAGTTCCGGTGCATTTGGCTTCTGTGGAGGAATCAAATAAGCCCCATTCAATCATCATCTGTCATATCAATGCATTACAGCCAAGTGACAAAGTCCCCTTATCTTACCATGTTCCCAAGTCAATTCACCCTAACCCTGAGCTACCCAACCCAGCAAAAATGGGCTTTAATACTGCCCTGCATAAACAACTCGAAGTGCGTCACACCCTTCTCCATAGTTCCTCCAGTCAGCCCCTAATGGTAGAGTGGCAAAGGGGGGAGGAGAGAGGGCAAGAGAGAAAGAGGGCAGGAGATAGAGTGGCAAAGAGGGGAGGAGAGAGGGCAAGAGAGAAAGAGTGGCACTGGCTTCTCACTTCATCTCTAAAACTCAGGACATCCTGTCCTCACTCTCCTCCTATCACCTCCCTCCCTCTATTCCCTGCTCTTCCTCTGGCTATGTAAAATCTGCTATGTCAAAGGCAGGAACATCTCGGCCAATACAAGGCTTCTTTTTGATGCCATGCATATTATCTCTAAGTGCAAAAATGACAAATTGGGTTATGCCGCTATTGCTTTAGACGCTGAGAAAGCCTTTGACCGGGTTAATTGGGAATATGTGTTCCAGTCCCTACGTTGGCATGGGTGTGGGGAGGGCTTTATATCTTTAGTCAAACTTCTATATTCTGATCTGAAATCCTCCATTTGCATTCGTTGTCATTCCTCTTTTTTTCCATTTACAAAGAGACGCTAGGCAAGGGTGCGCCCTACCTCCCATTTTATATGTATTATCCCTTGAACCCCTTTTAGAACATATTAGAGCTGATAAAAAACATCCCTTGTATCTGTCAAGACATCCATGAAACCAAGATAGCTTCCTGTGCTGATGATCTTCACATTCTTTTGAAAAACCCTAAACAATACTTGCCCCATTTGTTGGCCAAGTTACACACATTTTCTTCAGTATCTGGGTACAAGCTTATTAGAGATGAATCAGAGTTATTACTTCTCAATTCATTCTGCCTCAAGCAGTAACTGGATGTCTTCCGTTTTAAATGGTGCAACAACTCTTTCAATTACTTAGGCTTACGGTTTGCTTCCTCAGTTAGTTGCACTCTTAAATTGAATATTGATTTCTTACTCAATAGACTTGAGCAATTATCCTCTGTCTGGTCTCCTTTATATCTATACTGGTGGGGACGCCTCGATACTCTTATGTTCCACCTGATGCTGGTGAAATCCCTTCCTGGTGCAGACTTGAGAAACCATTTGTTTTCCCCGGTGAAATCGTCATGTTCTATATTTTCGGCCACTCTGGAACTACAAAGCTATGAAAGCCTCAAGATCTACCCTAAGAATCTTCCTTTTCCCAGCAATGAAATCCCCGTCCCGTGAACTATCACCATATTTGTGGCACAACAGGTCCATCACTATCAACAACAGAGCATTGTATCATAAGTAGTGGCTTATCAAGGGTATCAAATTCATTTATCAAATTGTACAAAACACACCGTTACATAATTTCAAAATCTCAGACGTTCCTTCTCCTTACCAGTTTCAGATTTCACCTTTTACAATAAGTTGACAGCCTTCCAACACACTCAAGCAACTTTCTCACACCTGATACCTCCAGGTTACAACTATTGACTATGGCCTCAGATGTCGGAGCTGCCAAATTGTACAAATTGCTTGCTAATGTTGACTCTGCTACTATTAGGTGGCTGGTTCAATCCCAATGGGAGACAGATTGTAATCAAATCTTTGACAATACATTGGTTGAATTATGGGCTAGGATCAGGTGCATCTCCACCTCCGCCAATGTTACACAAAATATTCTCTTTTTTATGAACAGAGCCTTTATTACCCCTCAAAAATTGACAAAATCTAAAAGGGAATGTGGTGGGAACTGTTGGTCGTGTGGGGATACCCCTGGTACTTATAAGCACATGTTTTATGACTGTCCTTATGTTTTTAAGATGTGGCAGGAAATTTGGAAATTCTTGAAAGCTATTTTTAAAGTTGACATCCCTCTTACTTTTGCTAATGTTTTCCTTGGTAGTATGGGCTATCCCACAAGGTGGATCACTCCCATCCTCCATATTATCCGACATATTTATTGCCACTGCCATCAAGCTTATCACTGCAAACAAGAAGCATTTTCAAAAATGTCTTTTAAAGGTTGGTGGAACAATATTTGCTATTTACACAGAATTGAACATTGCATGGCCGCCTACCTTGATACTGTACCCAAGTACATTATTAAATGGGATCTATTTATCAACTACTTTGATTTTTATAGTATGACCGCTCATGAATTAACTTCTCCTAGTCTAATGTTCACCAATTTCAACCAATGTTTAGCATTTGTTGCATGTATCCATATTAATTAATGTGCCCTCCTTCCCTACCCCCTTCTTATTGTATCCTGTCTGTCTCTTGTTTGTCCCCCAGTGAGTCCTATGATCAATTATTTTCTTCTCGCTACACTAGTCATATATCAGTGAACGCTCATTTTATTTTCTCTACAGATTGATTTTGTATTTCCAAATACTCTTGTTCTTAGGCACTAGTCTAACTTAATTTTTATTAGCGGTATGTTAGTTTGACCTCATTTTGCTGCCTATTTTTTTTTAACAACTTTATTTATTTAGGTAGTCAGATTGGATGCAGTACATATATCTATAAGTATCGCAATAGTTCAATACATACATTGATCTTAAATGGGCATATAAGCAAACAGGTGTATCTATATATTACTAGACTGTGCCTTGTCCAAGTATGCATGCAAGGGGCCCCATATATTCATGGGTCTATTGGTTGTATTGATCGTACCAATGAAGCCCTCCTGCCTCTCGTTAACATATATAAGCTCCTTGAGCCATTCTGTTGCTGATGGTGCTATCCTGGATTTCCATTTCAACAAAATACATTTTTCCGCTACTATACAGCTTACATTAAACAGTTTGCGTATTTTGGCTGAGGCTTTACCAATATCTCCCAGCAAGTATTTGAGGGGGGGCAGAATTGGGGGTATTCTAGTAATCTGGTACATCATTCCTGCTATCTCTTGCCAGAATTTAAGTATTTTCAGGCAGGACCAGAACATATGAATTGAGTCGGCGCCCCCTCTGCCACATTTCATGCACCTATCGTCACCATCTGGGAAAAATCGGGCTACCCTGGCTGGAGTATGCTGCAATTGGTTTAATACCTTGAATTGAATCTGACGCAGGCGTGCGTTAAGTGCCACTTCTTTTGTCAATAAACAGTATTTATGCCATTTAGTATTGTCAATGTCAGTGGCTAGGGCTTTTTCTCATTTAGCTTTCAACGTATTTTTCAATGGCTGGGCTGACTGTACCCCTTTGTATAGTTTTGACACCAGTCCCTGCTGTGGGTTCTCCTGTATCACCACCTCCATGCACTCACATGCTTCGGATTCCAGGGGAAACGATGGCCCTTTACTACGTGCCGCTGCTCTCATGCGGTAGTACTGTAACAATTTGACAGGGTTATTGCCCAGTTTTGCAGTGAATTCCTCCTGCGTAACTAACCTCCTCTTGAGAAATAGGCCTCCCAGTGTCATCATCCTCTCAGGGTCCCAGGCTGTCTGTATGTGGGGGTCATATTTAGGGGGGACCCCAGGGCAGCACCAGATCCCAATCTTTTTGCTATATGGTATCGTTGTAGCCAGCTGCCCAAATAGTTGGGCCCATGCATTGACTGTTGTACGCACCGGGTGAAATGTGCAGGTATCCATATTTTGGTCCTCAAGTATTACTGATTTCAGATCTGTCAGGGCTATGCTGTATTTTTCAAGGCTTAGGTGTAACGGCCTGGGGTAGTCGCGTACCAGTGTCCTGCGTATTGTGCCTGAGCCACTAAGTAATATAGTTCAAAATTCAGTGCCGCCAGCACGCCCCCTCTCATATGATTCAGTCAGTCCCTCCCAGCTCATACAGGATGCACTCCCTCCCCAGACAAACTGCACCGCCAAAGATCAGTGCTTTGCAAAAAAAAGATCTCCCTGGCAAGATTGGAATTGCAACATAATAATATAGGAGTTTTGGGAGCGACCACCATTTTCAACAGGGATATTCTGCCATAAAGGGACATCGGAAATTTGGCCCACAATGCCAGTTTGACTGTTAGGCCATTCAAGTATGTTTCGGGATTATCTTCAGGGTTCGTTGTGTCCGTGACACTTTGATGCCCAGGTATTTAAAGGGATCTATGTGATCACTGCGACGGCCGAAAAGGCCGACTTTTTCTTTTTTTTAACCCTTTACACCACATATATATGCGGGGGAGACCCCTGCAGCCCCCCCCCCCATGTTAATATCATACTCTAAACCCCGCCACATATATATATATATATATATATATGGTGTAAGGGAGGGGTTAAAAAGAAAAGAAAAGTCGGCATTTTCGGCCGTCGCAGTTCCCAGGTCGACATTTTTGTACGATTCCATTTAAAGGAGTTTGGTGCCCATTGGAACCCTCTGAGATCCCTTGGCGGCACAGTTACATCCGTCAGAGGGAATAGCTCAGACTTAGAAGTGGGAATAGCTCAGACTTAGAATAGCTCAGACCTGAGTGGCTTGTGAATCTGGCAACCTCCTCCATGATTGGGCCTAGGCTTTGCTCTGGATTTAGTATGTACAGTAAATTATCATCTACATATAGTGATAGGATTTGTGGGGGTCCAGCTATGTGTATTCCCTGTGCGCGTGTTTATCTGTGATTAGTCGCGATGGAGGCTCTATCGTTAGCGCAAACAATAGTGGCGAACAGGGGCAGCCCTGGCACGTACCCCAGGCTAATAGGAACACCTGGGACATTATGGCATCTGGTTTGTATATAACAGTCTCACGTATCCGATGAAGTGTTGGCCCAGCCTGAAGTGTTTGAGCACCCGAAATAAGTATATCCATGTTACTGAATCAAAGGCCTTTTCGGCATCTAATGATGCTGCCACTGCCTGGGCCTGTGGGTTTATTTGTGCTAAAATGCCAAAGAGCCTTCTCAGGTTGAGGGCCGTTGATCTCGTGGGAATACATTCTGATTGGTCTGGGTGCACTAAATAGGTCATGTGTGGTAATAGTCTGTTTGCAAGTACTTGTGCAAAGATCTTGGCATCGATGTTGATTCGAGATAATGGCCGATATGAAGCTACCTCGCCCGGTGGTCTACCAGGTTTAGGGAGAACTGATATTACGGCCTTGGTAAGCGTGGGTGGGAATTGCCCCGCTCTCAGAGACTCCTCCCATACCCTGAGGAAGCATGGTGCTAATACGCTGTAGTAAGTCTTATATAGCTCTGTGCCCAGACTGTCGGGTCCGAGGGCTTTGCCAGACGAGAGTGACATTATGGCTTCCGAAATCTCATCGGAGGAGATCGGGGCGTCTAATGCTTCAGCTTTCGCCCAGGGAAAGTCGGCAGTGCATTACCATCTAAATAGAGGTCAACCTCTTCTTCAGTGCAAATGTCTGCGTTTGCATACAGCGTTTTATAATATCGCATACATTCTTCATTTATTGCAGCGTTGGATGTGCAAAACTCTCCCCTACCCCTTCGATTCCAGTGATGGGCTTCACCCCTCTCTCCCCTCTGATTATACTAGCTAAGTATCTTCCCGGTCGGTCCTCTTTGCCATAGCTCCGGGCCTGAGTGAGCTTTGTCATGTATTGTACCTAGCAATCAGCCAATTCCCGGAACTTCGACAAATTATCCTTAATTACCCCTAGCTGTGTCTCATTAGCATTTGCGCTGTAATCGTTCTCTAGTCTGCGTAGTTCCTGTTCGGTCTCTGCTAATTCCGATCTAATGGCCTTGAGTGTTCCAGACGTGGTTGAAATAAGCATACCGCGCAGCCAGGCCTTAAAGGTTTCCCATACTGTGGCATAACTGGAGACCGAGTTGTCATTAACCTCAAAAAACCCTTCTATTTTTTCGTGCTGGCTCTCCACTAACACGTTGTCTAACTGGATGTTTCGAGACATAGTCCAGAGCGGGTGGGGGCGAGGTGGATCGATAAGCTCTAGTGATATCACCACCGTGGAGTGGTCTGATAGGGTACGGGGTAGGATTTTGCTCAAGCGTAGGCACGAAGCCCATGTAGACGAGAGTAGCCAATAGTTGATCCATGAAGCAGCATCTTGAACTGTTGAATAGTATGTATGTTCAGTCGACCTAGGGTGTTCCTCCCTCCACACATCTATCAAGCCTAATTGTTTCATCGCTTGTTTAATCATTTTGGCCGCAGCTGTAGGGGCACATTGTGTGATAGTTGTCCGGTCTTTATGTAAATCTAGGATTGTGTGCTTCTCCAGCATTGGATCTTTCATGGATTCACATGCTTAGAATAGATTGTATAGCAGTATCCTGAAAGGCGGCGGTGAGAATGCAATGAAACATATAACCGCAAATAAAAAATACCTAATTACATAGGCACATATGCAACATACTTTTCAATATATACATACTCATGTACATATATACCTTCATAATCAGAACATACACTTTAAAGTCAGTAGAGACAAGGCAAAAAAAACCTGCACAGTTTTGGGCTTACCTCATTGAAACAGATGGCGCAGAACTGCCCTTCCCATCTGTACTTCATGCGCATGCTGCCTCTCCAGGCAGTAATGGCGTGTGAACGTGTGGGGGACTGACTATGCCGCCGCTTGGCAGATGTCTGTCAGAGGAATTCCTGCCCACAGCGCCGTCGAAGAGGATGTCGATCTTGTAGAATGGGCTCTAGGATGCCCTTGCAGGGGTCTCCCAGTCTTGGAGTGGCAAAAAGCAATCGCCGACGAGACCCATCAAGCCAGTGCTTGTTTAGAAATCGCCTTTCCTCTCGTCGGCGGACCATACGCGATGAACAGTTGTCTGGTAGCTCTGAGTTCTTGTGTTCTTTGCAAATAAAATTTCAACACCCTTTTTACATCTAGAGTATGAAGAGCCTTTTCCGCCGTCGACGACGTGGTTGCAAAGAAAGTAGGGAGGACAATGGACGAGTGTTTGTGATAGACCGTAGGGACGAAAGTAGGATTAGTCGATAACACCACTTTGTCCTTAAAAAATCTCATGTATGGAGGGTCTATGACCAATGCCTGTAGCTCCGAGACTCTCCTAGCCGATGTAATGGTAATTAGAAAAGCCAGCTTCCATGATAGGAACTGCATTGATGAGGTAAACATTGGCTCGAAAGGTGGCTTCATCAAACCCGCCAACACCACATTTAGACTCCATGTTGGTGGAAACCGTTTCGTTGGGGGAAAGATTCAGAATAGACCCCTCATGAAATGTTTTACCAGCCTGTCGCTGAATAACGGAGACGACTGCCTCCTCCTCGTGAACCTTGAGATGGCTGCCAGGTGCACCTTTATGGACGACGAAGATAACCCACTCTCCGCCAGGTGAAGAAGATACGGTAAAACTTGCTCTGGAGTCACTTCCAACGGACGTATTTCCTGTTGTGTTTGACACCACGTGCAGAACCTTCGCCACTTGCAGATATATGACTTGTTGGTGGAAGGAGCCCTAGCCGCCTGCAGAATTTTTCGGCAATCCGAAGAAACTTTCAAGGTGCCAAATTCCGAAAAGTCAGGAGCCAGGCCGTCAGGTTGAGACTGTCCGGATTGTGATGCCACACCGTTCCCTTGTCCCTGGACAGGAGATTCGGGACCTTCTGGAATGTGTAGGGGAGGGAAGGTCCAAAAGACCCCCCCTTGCCTACATCCCTCCCCAGGTGAGGGCCATGACTCACTGGGCGTTCCCCCATACCGCCAGGGCCCAGGCGGCGGGGGGCTCACCTGCTGAAGACATTGCCCACACGTTGAATTTAGAAAGGCCTCAGAAACGATTTTTGTCTAACAAAGATGGTGTGAGCTCAGCGCACTGCAGCGCGGCCCCCACCCTTGAAGAGTTTCAATTATCCCAGTTGCCGCAACACCCTGGCAGATCCGCTGTGAGCCTGTTCCCACGAACAAGGCGGACATGAGCTACCGTACGATACTAACACTGTAACATTTCACCCCTCCACAGTGTATCACTGCTCCCAGCTTGACCCGGCCTGCAGGCCTGGGTGATGAGAGAAAACTGTAAAATAATCATTGGGTGACTGAAAGTCCCCAAATATTAATGCCAAGACCACTTGCAAAAATGTGCACCTCAAATCCTCTGCTATTACGAAAACCTGCAAACTGCATAACCATGATAGAATACATACCTCTATGATATTAGCAACATGAGAGCCCACACCACTGCAGTTGGGTGCAAACAATGAAAGAGCGTTCAAGGGTTATTTGTTATGTGTATCACTAAAAAACCGACCCTCCATGGTCCTGTGCCATAACCAGACTAATGCTGCTAGAGTACAAGAGAAGATGAATGTAACTATACAGAGGGCTCATGTGAAGAACGTGCGAGAATGCACTTGTTATGTGTGTACGTTTAAGCCCTTTATGTGCCACTACCGTCACGTACAGTGGCGAGTCATTTTCTATGTGCTCCACCAACCTCTCTGCTACCTCACCTACTGTAAATGTATATGCACATTACTAAATGCTGTAGTTATTAAAACATAGTGCACGAATAAGGTGCTCAGACTGGTTATATTCGAGACACATGTAGTAAAATCGAAATGGATGTTATCAAGTGATTCAAATAAGTATTATAGAATGTTCAAATGTTTGTCGGCAACACACGCGGAAGATACCTTTGTGACTATGTGCAAGGTCATTCCCCCTCCCACCCTGCGAAGACTGCCCAGCAAGAAAGCAGAGGCCCGCGCCGCACTCCTCCACCTCCCCCGACCAGACTGGAGCCGCTTCAAAGATTTGTAGCCCCTCTGCAGCTCCTAAGGCCACAGCACGCCACCTGCGTTATTTACAACACGGCAGTAAACCTCTGCCTGAATACACAGATCCACCAGCGCCCCCTCGTAAACCCCACAGCCCACCGGATCATCTTAAGACTTATGACTCTGTGTAATCAAGACACCCAACACTGTGGCAATATACAGCGGCCCATTCATAATAACTTCTAACAAGACAGAAAGACATGTACCGCACGTCCCATGCCCTCAGACCCAGCCCCTCGACCTATGGTACCGGTCAACAGGACACTGGTAATCGTGCCCTGACAAATGACTATCAAACCCCTCACAAGGTGCATTCCTCCTGTGTTGCATTAACCTGTAGAATAACCTATTGAAAGATTTACTAAAGAGAATAATATTGCAATGACTGAATGACTGCGGTGTGCATGGCCTAGGGCAAATAAGTCAGGAAAGGCATTCATCTCTGACACAGGCCACATTGGCACAACAACACTGCCCGGATGAACTCAAGCCGACCTGCCAGGCCCAGCCCAACCCACGAGGCTGACCAGTGACGTCTTCCAGCCAAGGCCAACCACACCACAGCAGCACCTATAGTTAGTCGTCGCCACCCAATCCCATTGAACTTGTGCCCCCTATAGTATGTAGGTTCTGATGACGTTTTTTGTAAATATATACGCCTGTCTTTGCTATTGTCAGACAGAGCGCTCTCGGAGTTTGCAGAGTTCTTTGCATGCCCTATTCTGATTGATAAACTCCCACTTAAGCTCACCCGCACTATGTCTTGGCTTTATTCCCAATTTGGGAGAGTCCATCATTTTCTCTCATTGCGGGGAGGATTGTGCTGGTTGGGGACGCTTGCTTTCAGTGGTGACCCCGATAGCGTGATTTTTATTATTTCTTCCTAACCTATCATCACCGTCCCCTTTTGGCACGAGAATCTCCGGTCGAAAAGGGATACGCACGGTGCGCCGGCTCCGGGAGGCTGCCCGCCAACGGCGACCGGTACACTAAGAAGTGCGCACTCAACAGAGAGAGGGTACGGGATCCCGGTTGAAAAATCCCCTTTGAGTACCGCTCGCCGGAGCCGGGGCTGACTGTTGAGCGGACGGCAACACTGCCTGGACGGACCCAGTTTCGGAGACTATTGGTTCAAGACGGGCACGTGAGTACTGAGTGCGAGCGATCATAAAGGGAGTGGGAGAGAAAATTTAGGACAGGGGACGAAGACGGGTAGAAAGGGGGGAGCACGTGGGTCTACTAAAGACCATTTTAAACTTTCTTTGCTTTTTCTTTGCATATGGCCATTAGGATCAAGAGGTGAATAAGAGATAGAAGTGACGGGAACCTAGCTCCGCGAGGGGGTAGAAGGCGGCGCCGCATAGTGCTATCTTGACTAGTGCTGGGAATATATGAAGAAGTGGATAATGAGATAAAAGTGTCTGGCAAAGGGGGACACGGAGAATATATTAGTGATTGCTATTCTTTCTATTCTTTTCTTTAGGGTTGGGGAAAAAATAAGAGCAAGAACAGTGCAAAACTACAAAGACAGAGCAAGAGACAGAGAGAGTTCTATTGTAAAAGAAAAGATGAAACTTAGATACGCATATACGCGTATACATATAACTGAATAAGACGGATAGGGACAGCCGGCCAGGGAGGAAAGGGAGGGTAAATTGAATTTTGAATAGCGTATTACATAGAGGAGTGTGCACATCGTATGTGTTGGGAGGTGTTTTTGTGTTGTGGGTGTGTAAGAGTGGTCATAAATGTATAGCCATTGAATGGTCATGGTAAGTGTGGCCGGATAGGACTTCATGAAGACCAAGATAGTATGGTGAGGGGAGTGTGCACCTTTTTGATTTCGGAGTCAACATTGTCGAGATCACAGACGGTTTGCTCTTGTATGTGCCCCCCCCAAAAGAGAAGAAAATACGAGAGAGTGTAAAGTCACTTTTTATGGTATACAGATAGGGGGGTAGAACATAAAGGTGTTCGTTATTAACTGAGAAATAGAAGACACATACTCATATGGTAATACGTTCTACAGTGCCATTTTTGGGGACACGCACAGATACACAAATTCTAGGAGGGCACAGAGCATGGGGGCAGAAACACCCTTATCACATATTTGTAAGAACCTACCGGGGTACGCGGATCGAATTAAGAAATATCATGACCAATGGATAACAGAGCTAAAGGGAGAGGGATTACCACAGATATGGCCCGAAGGGGGGTCATTTGACAAAAGCGTCCTGGATATGGTAGCCACGTGCATTTGTTTGAAATATAAGGGGAAACAATTGCATAATAGGAGGGAAATATTAGACCTCTGGAGGTTATTTGAAGAAATACCACCGCCCAAAGCTCCAGCATTAAACCCTGACCTACCATCCACCACTGACAATCCACTAATGATACCGAGAGATGGTAAGGAACTGCCAAATGTAGAGCCACCAACAGAGGTAATAAGTTTGTACCCGATATTAAATAAGCCTCTGCCCGCAGAAGGGTACAGCGACCCCACTTATGTGCCTCCCTCGACGGCTACTACACCCCAACGACCAACGGCGCCCCCGCCATACGAGAGTACAAGGGAGCGAGCCCAAGCAAGCACACACAGAGTGGATATAGAAAAACTAACAGATGATCTAGAGTCAAGGCTCTAAATAGCCAAAGATGAGCTCTCGAGAATAAAAGACATATGCGAACGAACTTCACTTAATACAGCAAGATCAGGGCGCACGTCTAGAGCGCTGAGTGAGAGTAGAACAGTTGAAGACGGGTGGAAGAAAGGTGAAATACTGTTTAGGATTGAGGAAGAACCGACACGAATAATAGAAGTAGGAACACAAGAGGGATGTATTGGTGATGAAGAAAGGCCTACAGGGAACAGAGAAGAACTACTTTGTGATATAAGGGGCGATCTGGAAGAGAGCGACAGGTTGAGTATGGCAATAGGAGGGGAAAGTGAAGGGTTAGATGGTGCATGTTCAATGGGAACACTGGACGATGAGTGGACAGGACGTTTGAGAAATAGGGTGGGGAAAATGGCGTCACTGGGATCATCAGCAGCAAAACTAGGTACAGATGCCACGACAAAAGGGAGGTTACAACTCCCATTAATACATAGGGGAGGAGGGAGGCCAAATTATATCCCATGGGCCCAGATGGATAAGGCAAATTTATTAAAGCTATTGCCCCCGTTATCGGGAGGGGCAAGTAAGTGGATATATGCCTTTGAGAAACACACTGCCGGGGTACCCCTAGCAATAGGTGATGTGAAGAGCTTGCTTGTATCAGCAGTAGGGGATCAGGCCGACAGAGTATGGGTAAAAGCTGGTTTCCCGGGAGTAACATTGGACTGCGACCGCCATGATGGGGCATCTTTTAACACAGTACGTGCGAGGGTGTGGGATGCTTTGCGAGAAACGTGACCAGACACACCAGACTTACAGTCAGTAATGCAATGTACAATGAATGACGGGGAAGATGCTATGGATTACATTTTCCGGGTTCAAGAGATGTGGAGAGCAGAAACGGGCATGCCCTGGTATCAATCAACATCACTATTTTACTTCATTATTAAAAGAGGGCTCCCAAAAGAGGTGCAAAAGGCGCTCGATAAGATAGCAGGCATTGAAGCGAAGGGGTGGCCGGAGATCCAGAGCATAATAGTGCACCATTGTAAGCGAATAAAAGAAAGGGAGATGGAGGTGGCGCAGAGGAGATTGGCAGATGAAGCAAAACTAGTGCAGACAAAGTTGGTGAAGGTCGCAGCAGCAGTAGCAGCGCTCCCACACAGCAGGGAGGGGGATGAAGAGGAGGAGGGGCAGATTGCAATACAAGGAAGGGTGGCAACTAATTGGGCTGGAGCAGGACAGCGGCAGTGGAACGAGCAGGAGCAGGGCGGAGGTCCGATGTGGCAAGAGTGGGCCCCACGAGGGGGACGAGGTGGGTACAGGGGCCGAAGGGGTGGACAGGGGTACGGGGGAATGGGAGGAAATGGATGGCAGGGTCGCAGAGGCCCACAAGGGAGTTACTGGAACTGTGGAAGATGGGGACATTACTGTAGGGTGTGCAGAAGCAGACACAACAACGGGTTCCAAGAGGCAGAACATTATGGTCATCCCCACGCAGGGAGCCCATATGTTCTCCCAATGGGACAACAACAACAAAGAATCGCAGGTCAGGGGCACAATGAGCAACTACAGGGGCATCAGTATAGAACACAGAACCACCCACAAAACAATGACACTATGCAGTACACGCCAGGTAACCCTTTTGCAACAACAGCAAACAGGGCACCCGCACCAGCACCCTATAGTGGCGTGTCAGTGGTTTCCGGGAGCGTCTTCAATCAAGGGGGAGCAATGAGACACCCCGCATAGGACAGCCCACAGAGAACACTTGCGTGTCCAGTTCTATCTACCACCTACGATGCATCAGAGGAACCATTGGTAGGGGCGCAGATAGGAGACAAGCAATTTATATTCATGGTGGATTCGGGAGCGGAGAAATCATGTATTAAAGAGGGCAGGTTCCCGTTATCTAACCGGAAGTTAGAGACGCAGGGGTTCTCTGGGGCTGTAATTGAAGTTCCTTACACAGAAACATTGGATGTAACAGTGGGGGGTAAAACGGTAAAAACACCCTTACTGTATTATGAACACTCACCAATAAATTTGCTAGGGAGGGATCTCCTGAGTAAACTCAACATGACCATATCATTCACTGAGAGAGGCATAGTGTGTTCAACACCCGGAATATGCCCATTACGCGTAATGTTGGTAGTACAGGCCCACACAACCACACAGGAAATACGAGGGTTGCCAGAGAATGAAGAAATGTTTATTGAAGGGCTAAAGACATTGGCCCTCATAATCCCAGAGCTGAGGAAAATGGACTGGAGGATTCCAGCGGAGTTCCTCTTCTGCCCCATAGTGTGCCCCGACACAGCACCAGGGTCAGTGGTATCGTTAGACTTATCAGCAAAAAGGATCTCTGTGATTGGAATTGACATGGAAGGATGTGAGTGGCGTACAGTATCGTGTACAAATGCCAATATCGCCCTAAGAGAGTTATCAGATGAGGATCTCTTCTCAGATGCAGAGGGGGATGGTGAAATAATAATGGAAATAGCAATGCCCTGTGACATCCTGATTCAAGCAAGGGAAATCCCCGTTCAACTAATGGCAGTGGTGGGAGCACCACCGTCATTCTTCGATAATGACATGAGGCTCGTACCAAATAATTTGTGGACAATCGGCCCCCATGACGTAGGGCTATTGCATGGAGTACAACCTGTAATAATAAAACTAAAACAAGGAGCAATTCTACCCCGAGTGAAACAGTATCCATTGTCCCGCGAAGCTGAGGAAGGGATAAAAGAGACAATAAATGCACTACTAGCACAAGGAATAATAGTACCTTCAAACTCCCCATGTAACACATGTATTTACCCAATCAAAAAAGCAAAGGGAGGGTCTTGGAGAATGATACAGGATTTACGCCCCCTAAATGATGTGATTCAGAAAGAGTTCCCTTTGGTCCCGAACCCTGCATCAATATTATGCAGCATCCCAAAAACAGCATCACACTTCACAGTAGTCGACTTGAAAAATGCATTTTTCTCAATCCCCCTGGCTGAAGAGAGTAGATACTTGACAGCATTCACACTAGGGGGAAAGAGATACGAACACTGCAGGTTACCACAGGGGTACTGTGAGAGCCCGAGCATATTCAATAGAATATTACATGAAGACTTGGGAAACCTATCAGTTGAGAGTACAATCATTCAGTACGTGGACGATTTACTCGTCTGTGCACAAGACGAAGAGACATGCAGAAAAGACTCAATAACACTCCTGACTCTACTGGCCAATAAGGGGTACAAGGTAGACAAGGAAAAGCTGCAGTACTGTCTGACAGAGGTCTTATACTTAGGACAGCTAATATCAAAAGATGGAAAAAGAATAATACCAGACAGGGTAGAAGCAATAAGATCAGTTGGAGAACCCACAACAGTGAAAAGCATGCAGAAATTCCTGGGAATGTGCAACTATTGCCGAGCATGGATATTAGATTACGCGGCATACACCAGGCCCTTACTACAAGCGCTCAAGGAAGCACAACAAGAGAACAGAAAAATAGAATGGTCAGAAGAGATGAGTGCCTCATTCAATTCACTGAAAGAGTTAATTTCAAGCGCTCCAGTACTGGCAAATCCATATTATGGACGCGAGTTCTACCTGTTCTCACACTGCAAGGGAACACTCATGACAGCTGTACTGACACAGAAGACGTCCCTAGGACACAAGCCTTTGGCTTACTATAGTGGCACTTTGGATGCTGTGATGCAAGGACATTTCGCGTGCGAGCAATCCCTCGCTGCAGCCGCGTTTGCAATTGAGAAAAGTGCCACAATAGTAATGGGATGTCCAGTAACATTGTTTGTGGAACATTCATTATTTGCAATACTTGAGAGGTCAAAGAGTACACTGACAACACAGCAGGCGACAGCTTATGAAATAATATTGTCCAGTGCCAATATCCATGTGGTGAGATGCAAGACAGTGAACCCAGCAACATTTATCACAGAAGCGTGCACGATAGAGGACATGCAGGAACACGACTGTGCAACTTACACAGGTGAAAGAGGAGAGGACCCAGTGGTGTGTGAGAATGCGCTGAGCGAGGGGGAAGTGTACTTCGTAGACGGGTCAGCATCAATTGACATGGATACAGGAGAGAAACATGTGGGTATGGCAGTGGTGAGGTTAGAAGACGGTGAGTATGAGACACTAGTACAATACCGCCTCCCATCACATTACTCAGCGCAAGCAGCAGAACTGATTGCACTTATAGAAGCACTACATGCAGCTAAGGGTTGTGCAGTGACAATATACACAGACTCAGCCTACATAACAACAACAGTACATGGGGGCCTAGCAAGATGGGGAAGGAGGGGGTTTCAACGAGCAGATGGAACACCAGTTCAACATGCAGAGTTGTTGAAGGAGCTAATTGAGGCCCTACAGGATCCCACAGCGGTAGCAATAGTGAAGTGCCAAGCACATACATCAAACACAGATGTTGTGTCTTTGGGAAACGCGACAGCAGACGCCGCCGCCAAGGAAGCTTCCTACTTTCAAAAATATGAGGCCGGTGAGTACATGCTACAGCACAAAACAAATGAAGAGCTCCCAGAAGGCTACAATATGATGCCTGTATCACAGATTCTAGAATTACAGGAAGGAGCTAGTGCAGATGAAAAATTGATGTGGGCAAAACGAGGATGCAGTAAGTCGGCCACAGATTTACTATGGCGACAAAATAACTCAGGAAAAGTGGTAATGCCAGTAAAATTATTGGAAATTGCATTTCAACAACTACACTTCCCTGCACACAGTACGAAAAAGCACATTGCAGCAGAAATACAGGAAGAATGGTTCGTGCCCTGTCTCCAGGAGCACATATCCCGACTAACACCAGAATGCACAACATGTCAGATATACAATTCAGGAATGACACTACGTACGCTCAGGGGAACAATTCCAAAACCCAATGGGCCATTCAGAGAGCTACATATGGACTACGCGGACATGGGAGAAAGGTGCAATGGGGCACGTTACATGATTGTGGTTGTATGCACATTCTCAAGGTGGGTAGAAGCAGGCCCATGCGCACGACCCGATGCCAAAAGTGCTGCAAAGTTCTTAGTGAGGGAGGTGTTCCCGCGCTGGGGGATTTGTGACGTAATACGCTCCGACAACGGCACTCACTTTGTAAATGAACTTTTCAAGGAAGCGACTACATTATTAGGAATTAAACTTAAGTTGTGCTCGATTTATCATCCTCAAAGTAATGGCGTAGTAGAAAAGATGAACGGACTGTTAAAAGGCAGGTTATCAAAACTATGTTTTTCATTAAAAAAGAACTGGATTTACTGTTTACCCCTTGCACTTTTCGAGCTGAGGAATCAGCCAAGCAAAGACCACCATTTGTCCCCACACGAGATCGTGACTGGGAGACGAATGCATACAGCACACTCCCCACTACGGGAACACTCAGATGCACACAGGAGCGCCGCGATTTTGGGTGAGGAGTTCACAGACTATTTGAAGAAATTAACAAGGGCAGCGCGCGCAATATCAAAGCAGCTTTCTCCACCCTTCACGAGAGAGGAGGGAAACACAACAGAGCTTGTTACGCAGCCTGAACCACAGCCACAGCTGATGCCAGGCGAATTCATATATGTCAGGAGTTTTGTGCGTCGGTGGAATGCACCACGGTTCCATGGCCCATATGAGGTAGTGTTTTGCACGCCCACGGCAGTAAAGGTAAAGGGCCTGAAATATTGGGTGCATTTTACCGACGTACGAAGGGCATATAGCACTGTACAGGAGGAGGTGGATGAGGAGGCACAGACAACAGCAAACAATGACGCCGAGCAGAATGTCTGAATATGTGCTTGTGCGTGTGACAGTAATGAACTTGAATGGAACAATAGCTGACAAGTATACTTGGATTAAAAAGATGGTACCAAAAAAAAAAAAAAACATAGAACGACTTTTTAACGTGTGAATTTATATGTAATTACTGATGTAATGAAATGTACGAACTGTTTACTCCCTTGTCTGTGGATTCCTATCCCTACAACCCTACCCGCTCCCATTCCCGTTCTACGTAGAGTGGCACTAATAAGTGCCAACAAAATGTTTACTTCCATGCACTTAATGCACTTTTATATCTCAAACAGGAGCTACCATGGCATCTAACGGGCAGCCTGCAACGGATAGACTTAGTAGATTGAGAGGATTATTAAATGAGAGATGCCGATATTGGTATGAGTGTGGATTATCTATATGCATCACGTTGTTTTTTACAATGATGTTTTGCCTGGTTACATATTGGTTCATAGCGTTCATCTCTATCGAGATGAACGAGGGGGGAGGGGGTAACACATCTATTGGGACCAATACAACTGCAAGTGTCAATACTAAGGAAGGTGATTTTTTGGTATGGGACGGAACTAAACTTGTATGGGGTTATTATACCACACCATCCAATGCTGTGATCTCGAAAGACAAAGGGCTCCAGGATGAAATGCGAAATGATACAGTGTCCCTACCAGAAATGTCTAATTACAATGCTCGTAGCCTGAACGACCGAAACTTATCTGCTATATTATGGTTGTATAACACCCCCACTAGCCAACCTGCCCCCTTAGAAAAAAACGATCTGCCAGTTAATGGAAAAGACGGTAAGGAAAAAATGCTAGCAACACACGAAAGATTATATGATGACTGGGCAAAGGGGGGCGGGAATGAGGAAGGGGGGTCTATTTTGTCCCTTGCCCAGGAGGCTGGGAAGCACAAAAGGAACAAGAACAACAGACGGAAAAGGGAAGCAGGGAGGAGGAAGTATGATGAGTACTATGGGTTAGGGCTAGATAAAATGGAAGACCCACGACACCCCCACCAAACAAATAAGTGGTATGCAGATATAAGTGCAACAGCTAAACAAACAACAAACGAGAGCTGTTATGTCTGCTCCCTCATTCCCCATGCTTCAGGCACACCAAAAGTATTGTTACCTAAAGAATTACCTATTGTGGATGCCCAATGTCTCCTTCATCTCACACTGTGCAGAATTAAGAACACCTTCCAGGCACATGAAGTAACTTTTAGAATGCTGCAGAATGAGAAAACCTGTTATCCAAAGACAGTAGGAGTGGTATGTCTGAAGGAACCATTTTTTGTGATACAAGGGACACTTTTTTCTGACAACAAGTGGAAGGATGAAGAAGTAATGTGTAAAGCTGAAGCACTGAGGGGTGTGGCACCAGAGAAATTGCAATGGATAGAAGAAACGTGCACACCAGTATGGAAGGAACACATTTCAAAATTAACGTGGGTAACAGCCATTGAAAAGCCCTTCAAGATGCAGAATGAAATAGACTATGAACTGTGTTTTAAAGGAGAGGGGAAAACGTCCATAGGGACAAACAAGAATTGCAACAAGACCCTTACCATCCCAGATTTGAGAAAAGGGACAGCGGCTCTGATGGACACATACTGGGTATGCGGTAACCAGGCATACCTGCACCTTCCCCAGTCATGGAGCGGCAGCTGCTCAATGGCCACTCTGCACTCAGCCCTAATGGTAATCCCAGAAAGCCACATTGACGGGAACAAAAGAACACAAGGAAGCGTGCAACAGAGTGCGGCCCAGCCTACTGCAGAATCACATATCTATGTCCTGTCTTCCGGGGACAGGGAAGAAGTACTATCCCGAAGCAGACGAGCATCAAACTACATATCAAAGGCATCATCTGAATTGTTGGCACAGATCCCAGACAGGTACCGACTATTCAGCTCCGCAGAAACATTTTTTGCCTCACTCATCTCAAGCGTCCAAGCAAGAGCAAACGCAAAATGGCTCCAGATAACACGCTGGGAACTGATTCAGCTGGCAAATGACATTGAAGAGGGGTTCAACGTAATAAAAGTGGAACTAAGAGCTTTACGGCTGATGACCATGCAAAACAGGTATGTCCTGGACCTATTGACGGCGATGGATGGAGGTGTTTGCCGAAAAATCGGAAGTGCCTGCTGCACTTTCGTACCTTCTGAAGACGCAAAAAACGGCTCCCTGTCCCATGTGATCGAAGCAGTGCACAACCTAGGGGAAAGAATGAAGATGGAAGGTGGAGCAGAGGACAGTACGTGGTTTGACAATATCTTATCCTGGGTCCCCTCATGGCTCGGAATGACTGTGAAATTTTTGATGCCAGCGGTGGTGTTCCTTCTCTTCATTTTTTGCCTGTGCCAGGTGGGTCTTCGATGTTGTGCTAACGCAGTACCAAATGGTGCAATGATGATGGTGACAATGGGCAACTCCCGTGGTACAATACAAACAACGCAAGAAGCACAGGTACAAACAGGAACAGATAACACACCAAGATATCAGCTAGTGCCTATATATCACGATAAGGATATTGTAGACAAATTGTGGCACACCTCCATCAAAGAGCCCCGTATACTAGAATGGTACGAGGAAGTTTGGGTAGACTTGGCAGGAGATGGCGGATGTATATACCTAACGTGTACCCCAGATGAGTATGCCAGGAGAGGTGAGAGCTTGAGGGGGGTGTGCAGAGCATGGATGCCTATAAAAGGAACACCTGCATGGGATGAGGCAGTGATGGACGAAGCAGAGTGTAGGAGACTGGAAGATTTAAAGTATTCGTTACTTAAGTAACGAAAGGGGGGAAATGTAGGGGAGGGAAGGTCCAAAAGACCCCCCCTTGCCTACATCCCTCCCCAGGTGAGGGCCATGACTCACTGGGCGTTCCCCCATACCGCCAGGGCCCAGGCGGCGGGGGGCTCACCTGCTGAAGACATTGCCCACACGTTGAATTTAGAAAGGCCTCAGAAACGATTTTTGTCTAACAAAGATGGTGTGAGCTCAGCGCACTGCAGCGCGGCCCCCACCCTTGAAGAGTTTCAATTATCCCAGTTGCTGCAACACCCTGGCAGATCCGCTGTGAGCCTGTTCCCACGAACAAGGCGGACATGAGCTAGCGTACGATACTAACACTGTAACATTTCACACCTCCACAGTGTATCACTGCTCCCAGCTTGACCCGGCCTGCAGGCCTGGGTGATGAGAGAAAACTGTAAAATAATCATTGGGTGAATGAAAGTCCCCAAATATTAATGCCAAGACCACTTGCAAAAATGTGCACCTCTCCACAAATCCTCTGCTATTACGAAAACCTGCAAACTGCATAACCATGATAGAATACATACCTCTATGATATTAGCAATATGAGAGCCCACACCACTGCAGTTGGGTGCAAACAATGAAAGAGCGTTCAAGGGTTATTTGTTATGTGTATCACTAAAAAACCGACCCTCCATGGTCCTGTGCCATAACCAGACTAATGCTGCTAGAGTACAAGAGAAGATGAATGTAACTAAACAGAGGGCTCATGTGAAGAACCTGCGAGAATGCACTTGTTATGTGTGTACGTTTAAGCCCCTTATGTGCCACTACCGTCACGTACAGTGGCGAGTCATTTTCTATGTGCTCCACCAACCTCTCTGCTACCTCACCTACTGTAAATGTATATGCACATAACTAAATGCTGTAGTTATTAAAACATAGTGCACGAATAAGGTGCTCAGACTGGTTATATTCGAGACACATGTAGTAAAATCGAAATGGATGTTATCAAGTGATTCAAATAAGTATTATAGAATGTTCAAATGTTTGTCGGCAACACACGAGGAAGATACCTTTGTGACTATGTGCAAGGTCATTCCCCCTCCCACCCTGCGAAGACTGCCCAGCAAGAAAGCAGAGGCCCGCGCCGCACTCCTCCACCTCCCCCGACCAGACTGGAGCCGCTTCAAAGATTTGTAGCCCCTCTGCAGCTCCCAAGGCCACTGCCCGCCACCTGCGTTATTTACAACACGCCAGTAAACCTCTGCCTGAATACACAGATCCACCAGCGCCCCCTCGTAAACCCCACAGCCCACCGGATCA
The DNA here is from genome assembly GCF_040938575.1 of Ambystoma mexicanum. Taxonomy (NCBI): domain Eukaryota; kingdom Metazoa; phylum Chordata; class Amphibia; order Caudata; family Ambystomatidae; genus Ambystoma; species Ambystoma mexicanum. The sequence continues at coordinate 651,620 of NC_090932.1, forward strand.
TCTTAAGATTTATGACTCTGTGTAATCAAGACACCCAACACTGTGGCAATATACAGCGGCCCATTCATAATAACTTCTAACAAGACAGAAAGACATGTACCGCACGTCCCATGCCCTCAGACCCAGCCCCTCGACCTATGGTACCGGTCAACAGGACACTGGTAATCGTGCCCTGACAAATGACTATCAAACCCCTCACAAGGTGCATTCCTCCTGTGTTGCATTAACCTGTAGAATAACCTATTGAAAGATTTACTAAAGAGAATAATATTGCAATGACTGAATGACTGCGGTGTGCATGGCCTCGGGCAAATAAGTCAGGAAAGGCATTCATCTCTGACACAGGCCACATTGGCACAACAACACTGCCCGGATGAACTCAAGCCGACCTGCCAGGCCCAGCCCAACCCACGAGGCTGACCAGTGACGTCTTCCAGCCAAGGCCAACCACACCACAGCAGCACCTATAGTTAGTCGTCGCCACCCAATCCCATTGAACTTGTGCCCCCTATAGTATGTAGGTTCTGATGACGTTTTTTGTAAATATATACACCTGTCTTTGCTATTGTCAGACAGAGCGCTCTCGGAGTTTGCAGAGTTCTTTGCATGCCCTATTCTGATTGATAAACTCCCACTTAAGCTCACCCGCACTCTGTCTTGGCTTTATTCCCAATTTGGGAGAGTCCATCATTTTCTCTCATTGCGGGGAGGATCGTGCTGGTTGGGGACGCTTGCTTTCAAATGTTATCGGTTGTTCCAACGACAGGTGAAGCAGGTCGGAAAACCATGGTTGTCTCGGCCAATACGGTGCCACTAGAATAACCCGACATCTGTATCTGCGTATCCACTGTATTGTTCTCCGTATAAGGGGAAACGGAGGGAAGGCATACAGGAACTTGTCTGTCCACGGGAAGGAGAACGCTTCCCCCAGGGAACCTTTCTGTGGCCATCTGCTCGCGAACTGCTCGCATTTTTTGTTTTCTTCCGTTGCGAAGAGATCCACAGGGGGGTGACCCCATCTTTTGAAGACCTTCTGTAGCTGAATGGTGTCCATCTCCCACTCGTGTATTCGGGCCATGCTTCTGCTTAGTGAATCGGCTTGCACGTTCTTCACTCCCGGAAGATGGTGAGCCACAATAGATATATCGTGCTTCAAGGCCCAGTGCCACACCTTCTGAGCTTCCAAGACAGGGTCCTGGATCGTGTGCCGCCCTGCTTTATCAAGTAGAACATGGCTGTCGTGTTGTCCGCCAGCACTCTTACTCTTGACCCTTTGATATGAGGGAGAAATGATTTTAAGGCCCATCTCACTGCCCTCAGCTCCAGTACATTGATATGTAGGAGAGACTCTGTCGGAGACCATCTGCCTTGTGTTTGACAGTTGTCCATGTGTGTTCCCCAGCCTATAAGGGATGCATCCGTGATGATGGTTCGTTGAAACTCTGGCTCTTGTAGCGGTACCCCTTTGCACAGGTTGTGAAAACTCTTCCACCATTGAAGGGATCGGAGGAATTCTTCGTCGTCGATGGTTATCCTGTTCGACCACCGACCTGTGGCTTGTGTCCATCTGTCCGCCAGGAATTTTTGAACTGGCCTCATTCTGTCGAGGGAAGGCTTTACTATGCCTGACTGGGTTTCGAATTGCGCTCCCAAGAACAGTAAGCTCCTTGACGGCTGCAGCGAGGATTTCTCGAAGTTCACTGCGAACCCCAGCCATTGCAAAAGCAGCATGGTGGCTTGTACACTGTCGCTGGTCGACGCTGAGGAGGCTCCCCTCACTAGCGAGTCGTCGAAATACGGGTATACATGATGTCTTTTCTTTCTCAGCCAAGGCTGCCACGGGTGCTAGACATATTGTAAACGTTCTTGGGGAGGATTTGAGGCCAAATGGAAGTACTGCGAATTGGTAGTGCGTCTGTCCTACCACAAACCTCAGGAACTTTCTGTGTTTTTGGCACATAGGTATGTGGAAGTACGCGTCCTGTAAATCCAGAGACGCCAAGAAATCTTCCACTTGAACGGACCTGATTACTTCCTTCAACGTTAGCATCTTGAATTTTTGGCTCTTTAAGGTCTTGTTGAGGTCGCGTAGGTCGAGAATGGGACGCCATTTTCCGTTCGCCTTTTTTACCACGAAGCACCGTGAGTATACTCCTTGGCCTTTCTGTGATGCTGGAACCAATTCTATGGCACCTTTTTGTAACAGAAGTGCTACTTCCTGCAGCAACACACTCAGATGGGGTTGAGCTAGGAATGCCGGTGGAATTTTTGGAGGTTTGCACTTGAATTGTAGTGAATGGCCGTACCTTACTGTGTCCAGCACCCATTGGTCTGTTGTAATATTTTCCCATTCCTCAACGCAGTTCGACACTCTTCCTCCCAGAACGGTACGACGCCCGTCATTGCTGGTCCTTCTGCTTGTCTCGTCGATGACGGGTAGGCCGGTCGCTTTCTGGACGACTGGAAGTTCCTGCGTCGGTTTGTGTTTTGATAGGAGCGTCTATATCCCTGGGAGGGGTAGGCTGATCTGCCAAAAGATCTATCCCTGACTGCAGAGAATCTTGCATTGCCTGATGCTCCCTTAAAGGGACGAAAAGACCGAAAATTTCTGCCACTTTGGAGGGCACCCAATGAGCGTGCCGTATCTGAGTCCTCTTTCATACCCTTCAGGGCCTCGTCCACCTTTTCTCTGAAAAGAAGGTCACCCTCGAAGGGCATATCCAGTACCTTATACTGTACTTCTGGCCTGAAGGTGGTACACTTAAGCCATGCCTGTCGCCTAAGCACAACTCTGTTGTTGACTTGTTTGAAGCCTGCATCAGCCAGGTCCACCACGATGTTAATTGCGTGATTGGTCGCCTCTTCGCCCTCCTGGACAAGTAGCATTGCTGCCTTCCGATGTTCCTCCGGAAGGTGGTCCAGTATAGGTGCCAGTCTGTGCCACATCTCTCGGTCGTATCTGGCGACTATAGCCAAAGAGTTGGCTGCCTTCACAGTAGTAGCACCCACAGAAAGTACCTTCTTTCCAAACGCATCTTGTCGCCTTGCCTCATTATCCGGAGGGGTAGTGCACTTGTGTTGGGCCCTTGCTTTCCTCGCCGCAGACACTACTGAGTCAGGAGTGGGTTGGGACGAAAGACACTTGGGGGTAGAGTCCGGCGCTTTAAACTTCTTTTCGATGCAGCCTTTCGTCGCGGGCTCCGAAAAGGGGTGACGCATTGTCTGAACGCCCTCCTTCCATACATGATCTAAAATGGGTATGGAGAATATTGAACGTCTACTCTTACCCATGTGGTTGAACAAAAAAACAGTCCTTTTTCTCCTCCTCCTGGGCCAGGCCAAATTCCTTGCACGCCTTTTCCATCATGGAATGAAACGCACCAATATCGTCTGGGGGAGACGGGTGAGAAGGGCTCTTTGGTGTTTCCAATTCAACATCTGACACCCAGGATGGATCTCTGGATGGAGACAAGGAAATATCCGATACTGAGCGTCGGTCAGATTCAGAGTCTGACAATTCGCCCTCTTCCTGGACCACTGGAGGTACTGGGACTCTGGTTGGTTGGGTTAGTCGACGTGACGGACCCGGCTCGTCGACGAGCGGTGTTGTCGGGTTCACGCGAGGAAGCCTTTCATCCAGCGACTTCAGTAGAGAATGCAATGAGGACAGGACCTCCATAGACAGGGCTGTTTGCGAACTTGCAAGAGGGTCAAACACCTGAGTGCTGGTTCCTCCTGAGGTTGACTTGTCTCGAAGACCAAGATCTATCGGACACGCTATCCGCACGCCCTCATCTTCCCTCGAGGACACCGACATTGCTTGTTCCTGCAGGAGCGTGTCCAGCAACACTGGGTCAAAAACCTCCGGCCTCCAGGCCTGAACTTCGGTCGACGAGGGCCTCGCCGTCGTCGTCAGCGGGTCGAGGGCAGTTGAGACTAACTGCATCAGAGGCAGTGCAGCCAATAACTGGTCTGTCGTAGACGGTGGGCCTGCAGGTGGCTTAGGCGGTCCCGCCTTCACGGAGCTTTCCCTGCGCTTCTCCGTCTCTCTACCCGTGGCAGATCTATGTCGATCGCCTGAGGAGGATTTTGGTCTTTCTTTGTCATGTTTCTTCAGAGATGACGACTTCTTGGAAGACTCTTTAGATGAGTGGCTTCGTGTAGCATGCCTTTCCACCAGTCGAGTCTTCTTCGTCGGGGGTTCCGACGAGACTGATCGGCGCGGGGCCCCTGATGTTTTTGCTGAGGCCACGCTACGCACGGAGCCAACCTCCGACTGAGGGTACGCTCCCGCCCCTTCATTTAACCATGCCAGTAACAGCCGACTCTGGTCTTTAAGGGTCTTCTGAGAGAAGCCTTTACATATTTCGCACTGGTCTGCCGAATGGTGAGGATGGAGGCAATATAAACAATCCATATGGCCGTCACCATCACCACCTTCTTTAAGCCGCACGTGGCGCACGGCCGGAATAAAGCTTTTCCCGACATGAGGAAAAGAACAACAATATTGTCAATACGAAGTAATTTCAACGATATAACCTTAGATAGGTAGAGAGAACTCGAGGAGATCCCACTATCTTTGGAGACGGTTGAAATCTGAGAGGAGCCGCGGGGGTGGGGCTTTTATTCCGCTACGTCCTACGGGGTATGCGTGGACGGCCCCAAAAGGACGTAGATAGGACACACAAGTGTCGGAAGTTTTTCCTATAGGAAACGGCTATATATGTGTACCGAGGGTTCCCAGTCTGACGACGGGGAATATGCTAAGCATGTGAATCCATGAAAGATCCAATGCTGGAGAATGTATCTTTTTCTTATTTAAAAGCAACTTCAAACGTGGGAGAAAGCGTGTGAAGCCACTGGGAAGAACGTGTGCAGGCTGACGGCGCGCCTGGAGAACTGGAGAGTGAGAATTGATACTTTGTTCGCCTACCGCAGAACGGACATCAAGATGGCGGCCGAAGCTGGGAACAAAGGGTTTCTGAGAAGCACATCCCCGTAATGGAGTGGCGGCCCCTTCTGATGGCCACAATTGCAGACTGATCCGCGCAACAAGAGCGGACACGGAGAGACTGTGTGGACGCCTGGTGACGCCAGATATAAAAGGAGCAGCTGAGCCCCGCAATACGGAAAAGCCGCGTACACACGGCGACCCGCGGTGCGGATCGGAAGTGCCCGTGTGTCTCTTTCTCTCCTTTCACTGAAGCAGCTTTCAACATTTGAGAGCGGGTATGAAAACACTGGTAGAATGTGCGCAGGCGGACAGTGCGTTCTGAGCTCAGGAGTGGGCGACTGGATACTTTGTTGCCTGCCGTGAGGAAGACAATACTGTGAGGGCGGCGGGGGCCGAAGACAGACGGATCCCGAGAAGCGTATCCCCCTGCTGGACCAGCTGCCTCAGCCGAGAGCTGTAGTTGACAACCGCTCTCTTTGAACGAGGCCGTGGGAGTGGAGGGCCTCTGCGATCGCAGCGAGAGCTCCGGTCATCAGCCGGAGGCTCATTGAGCACGTGTGCTTGCGCTGAGACGCCTGCAGGGGAGAGGGCCTGCAGCACAAGAATAACGCCGTGCCCGTGGGGCACGCAGAGGCACCAACGAAAAGACTGTGCAGGTGCCGGGCGGTGCCGGATGCGGGGAGCAGCCGGCCTAGCAACACTAAGTGCCACATATATTCTGCGACCCGGTGCGGGTCGTACATGCTCTTGGCGAGCTGAGCCGACTTGCCCCTGAAAAGGTAGGCCTGCAGTCGATTACTGGAGTTGGAGGAGGCACAGGGCGCATATCAGCAGACTCCTCTCAGAGTCGGTCTCAAGCGGATGCATTTGAGTGAACTGGCAAGCTGCATACAGTGCAATCGAACACCATTTTAACTTCTAATGTCGCATTGGGGGGTCACGAATGATAGACTGATGGTCAGTTGGTGAGTGTGCCTGTCACAACCTCAAAGGTGCACTCCGATTCTGCCTGTATCGTATGCGCCAACAAAGATTGCATGTATGTGATACACGTGGGAGGATACAACCCACCTGGATGCTACTGCACGCGCGGTTGCACAAGCGTAAGTTAGAGGACTAATACCTCGACGACTTGAGGACCTGAAAATGTCCGAACAACAGCGTGCTACTGAATCCAGACACAGCTATGTTAGCTAAAGGGCTGAGAACCAAGACCAAACAACCGACGATGGAGGTCTTTGCAAAAGCGCAAAGGACCCCTACAACGCTGGCGCAAGGCACGGTTGCGACGCCTGCGGAAGAAGCCCCAGAGAGGGACAAACACCAAATCCTGGCGGCCATAACGGAGATGGGCACCAAATGGGGCCTAGCGATGGCGGACCTGCGGACAGCCATGGAGAGCAAAATTGATGGAGTAGGGACTGAACTCACCCTGCTACGACAAGACGTCAGGGCGCTGGCGGAGAGAACGAGTGGTTTGGAAAGCGCAGTGAAGACCAATACAGAGGTCAGCACAAACAACGCGAAAGACGTCCATGTGCTAAAACAGCAGGTTGCCAACCTCGAAAATCGCGTGGAGGAAGCGGAAGGAAGGGCGAGGAGAAACAACATACGGGTGGTTGGCCTCCCGGAGGGAGAGGAAGGCCAGGACCCCACTAATTACGTGGAAAACATGATCCTCCAAGAAATAGGAGCAGATAAGCTCTCACAAGGGTTCACGGTGGAGCGAGCGCATCGCGCCCTGATGAGGAAACCGTGACCTGGAGCCCCGCCGAGACCGATAATTGCGAGGATCTTGAACTATAAAGACAGAGAGAAGATCCTAGAATACTTCCGTAAAGGTGGGACAATAGAGAGAGCGTCAGCCAACATCACGGCGTACCCGGACCACACGATGCTGGTGCAAAGGCAGAGATATAGCTACGTGGCTGTCAAGAGGAGGCTGCGTGCGGCTGGCATCAAATACATGCTCCTGTACCCGGCGAAACTGAAGGTGCTGCATAAAGGCAGAACGCTTTTCTTTGACACACTGGAGCAGGTGGGGTCATGGTTGGACTTGCAAGGCTGCCCAGAACAGGAGGCAGATCGAGATCGTCGGGAGACCAACAACTGAGTAGCTGGTGTCATGGACATTGGAGGGGTAAGTGGGAGGGTGGCCCTGTTATTGTGGAATTGACATTGTGCAATCTTCGGACCTTGTGCTTCGCACGGACTGGAATATAGTGTATAATATGCATATGGGAGTTGCGTAATGTTACCATGTAGTACACAAAATTTGATAATAGGAGCAACGGGACGGAAGCAACCCACCCCTTGAAACTAGTAGTTGAGTGGCCACTAGGGCTACTTTACCCTACTGAGCCCCGAGCACAGGCTTGTGCGAGACGGGGCTAGATGTGGGGGTGCCTGAGATCCAGGGATGGAGCTGGGCAACAGTTGGGGAGTGTGTTGTTGGGGAAGGGCAGGAAGGGGGTAGGGGAGGGTGAGGGGGAGTTGTGTGTGTATATAGTTGTTTGGGGGTTAAGTTTGAAAATGAGCCTACGTAGAAACGCCGTATGGCGGTATTTGGACTGCGTGTGCGGGAGAGAGTGGCTGGAGGGGAGAATGAGGATCTCTAACGAACCATGGGGGGTCTCAAAATAATCACGTGGAATGTCAGGGGGCTTAATAGTTATTTGAAAAGGAACAAGGTCATGCTGTATCTGCGAAGGCAGAAGATCGATGTTGCACTGCTGCAGGAGACGCACCTGACACGGGTAAAACTGGAGACAGTGGCAAAGAAATGGAAAGGGGTTGTGGTGGGCTCGTCATACTCTGCTTATATCAGAGGAGAACTTACCTGGGTGGCGCCGCATGTCCCGTTCCAATTATTACAAAATGTGGTGGAGCAGGATGGGTGGTTGGTCATACTGAGGGGGCTGGTGGAGAATAAGGAGATAAGTATTGTAAATACATATGCCCCCAACCATAACACGGCGGCATATTTCAGAACTCTGTGTACTAACCTTAGTATGTGTGTGGATGGTGCGATGATCTGGGGCGGGGACCTTAACTGTGTAATGAACCCCAAGGTAGACAGATCGGATTGCAAGATCGATAGACCCGCCCCGGCGGCTAAAGCGCTGCGGACACTGTTAGATGACTTTGGCCTGGAGGATGTGTGGAGAACGAAATTCCCCCAGGAAAGGCAATATTCGCACTACTCTGCCCCGCAGCAGCTACATACAAGGCTGGACTATGTCTTTGCCACGTCGGATGTAATTACAGAGGTTACCCAGATTGAATACAAAGCGAGGGTCCTCTCGGATCATTCGCCGCTGGCTCTCGAGTGGCAATATTGCCCCCCGAGAGCACAAATTCAGACGTGGCGCCGCCGAGCAGAGGCGCTCAAGGACCCAGTCTTTAGAGAAGACGTGAGGGTCGAGATTACGAACTACTTTGAGGTGAATACGGGTAGTGTAGACTCGGCTTGTACACTATGGGAAGCCTTCAAGGTAGTGATGCGGGGGGTTGCCATAGCAAAATCAAAGGGCCTGCAAGGTGGGGTCCTGACTGACCTGCATAGAACAGAAAGGGAACTGGAAAGTGCATTAAAAGGTGGAAGTGTAGATATGGAGCGGGTACTCCAGCTACAACAGAAGTGTGCTGAACACTGGGAGAGGCTCTGCAACCTCAATTACAGAAAATATATAGAGAGACAGCATGCGGGAGGGGACAAAACAGGATGGCTCCTATCGTGGCTATATAATAGTGAAACTCCCAGACCCCCGATCAGAACGATAACGAGAGAAGATGGTGGGGTGGCGGATACCCAAGACGAAGTTAACAATGAGTTTGTGGATTATTATAAGACTCTGTACGGGGATGAGGGGGGCTGCAACCTTACTGAGATCACTGAAACACTGGAAGATATAGGATTGCCCAAGATAAGTGAAGAAGAGAGGGAGGAGCTAGATGCACCAATCACTTTGGAGGAGTTAGAGGAGGTAGTGAGGCAGTTACCTACCAGTAAGACCACGGGGGCGGATGGGTTCCCGAGTGAATTTTATAAAGTATATAAAGAAGAAGTGCTCCCCACAATGTTGGGAATGCTTAATGAAGCGTTTGAGATGGGGCGACTGCCAGAAACGCTCAGAGGCGGTCATAGTACTGCTTCCCAAACCTAACAAACCAGGGCATAGCTGCGGCTCCTATCGACCTTTGTCAATGCTGAACCAGGACAGCAAAATTTTGACGGCTGTCCTGGCCAACAGACTGCGAAGAATAATTAACAAACTAGTACACCCTGACCAGACAGGCTATGTCCCGAATAGGAACATAACCCATAATCACAGACGACTCCGAAGGGTGATTGAGTGGGGTAATGAGACCGGAGGCGAGATGGCGATTGTGTCTTTGGACGCAGTCAAAGCTTTCGACTCGGTCAAGTGGCCGTGGCTGCTGGCGGCCCTGGAGGGGTATGGGATAGGGCCCGGCTACAATAGGTGGGCGAAGATGTTATACAGTGCGACGTTAGCCAGAGTCCGAACGGGATCAGTGATATCCGAGAGATGGCAACTTAGTAGAGGCACCAGGCAGGGATGTCCTTGGTCCCCGATGCTTTATATCCTGGCCCTGGAGCCCCTTGCAATATACCTCAGGTAACAGTATGATCCGATGGGCATTGAAGTGGGGGGCGAACGACACCTGATATCTTTATATGCTGATGACGTGCTGCTGTACTTGAGGTACCCGGAAGAAAACCTCCAGCATATCCTGGAGGTGATGGAGAGGTATGCGGGACTGTCCGGTATAGCAGTGAATCCTCAGAAATCTAGCATTTTTCCGCTGGGAAGCTATAGGGGAACCCCTGTGGGACGGTTACCGGTGCTACAAATACCATGGTCGGTTAGCTCCTTCCGGTACCTTGGGATAGACGTGTACCACACGGTGGAGGAAGAACATAGGCATAATAACGAGGTAGCCATTACAAAAATCGAGAAATGTATGAATTTCTGGGTGAAGTTGCCCCCAATGATGGGTCGGGGTGCGATGCTGAAGATGGTGGTCCTACCTAGGCTCCTGCATTACTTTAGTAATATCCCATACATGATACCTAAGAAGTTCTTTACTAAACTGAACAGCATGTGCAGAGACTTCCTGTGGCACGGTACCCGAAATAGAGTGGCGCTATGGAAGCTACAAAACTTCTATGAAAAAGGGGGGATCAAACTGCCTAATTTTGAGGTTTATTATGTGGCGAGCCAGCTACAATACGTGGCCAAATGGCTCTCTGATGATGTGACCCCCGAATTACGGCTGTTCGAGCAGGATTGCGCCCCATTCCACTTGAAAGAGATGATCTGGTTGCCTGAGTCGGAAATGAGAGGGCGCCCGGAAATGTTGGTGCTTGGGTGTAGGATGTGGCGCAGGACATGCCGGATGATGGATAACCCATCCCCATGCTCCCCACAGGTACCGCTGGTTGCATTGGCGGGCGCAGATGTGCAGCTGCGGGCGATTATCAGGGCTCACTGGGAATCGGTGGGGTTGGTGACGTTGGGAGACATGTGGCAGGATGGAACCATTAAGGCTTTTGATGTGCTCGGGGAGGAAATCGGGCTACATGTGGGCCAGTACATTACATATCAGAGTGGTACGGAAAATTCTGAAAACATGGCCTGAAACAGTACTGGAAGAGGAACCAGAAGCTATCACGGGGGTAATTTATGATATATTGGAAGGGGGGCATGAGATTTCTAGACTGTATGAGATGGTGATGACTAAGGTTGGGGGGGAGTTGACACGATTGAGATCAGACTGGGAAGAGGAAGTAGGATCCCCGATAGAGGATGGGATGTTGGAACGTGCCCTAGGATACCATAAAAAGGTGTCAAGGAATGCGAGACTAAAACAAATACAATTGTATGTAACGCACAGAGCATACATGACACCTTTGAGGATATCCGGGTTTGCAAATGCTGGAAGACAGGCATGTCCCAAATGCGATATGGAAAATGCTGACATGACACACATGTTTTGGTCATGCCCAGTGATTGGGTGTTTCTGGGATGAAGTGGCACAGAAACTGGCTGAAAAGGGGGTTACGCTTGTCAGACACTGCCTGGGCCTGTTTGCTGGGAGGGTTCCCCAGATCACAGAAACTAAATATGTTGGGAAATTGAAAGATTTGGCTTATGTGCTGGCTAAAAGGAGGATTGCTATGGGCTGGACGACATGGCATAAGCCGAGGATAGAGGTGTGGTGGAAGGAGTTGCAGAAATGGGCGGAGGCTGAAACGATGGTTTGGCAAGAGGCGAGCAATGTAGGGGGGAGGAAGAAGCCTGTTCCTTGATGGCATGGAGATCAATAATTGCAGAACTATTTGGAACACTGCCAGACCTGACAGAGTCTGCAGGAAGTGAGACCCCGCCACGGGCAGAGATTACTAAATGTGAGGTGTAAATAGGCTCATGGGGGTGCGTAGGGGGAAGCAGTGACCATGATCAAGTAACGGACAATTGAACTGTTGTACACTGCACTGCGTGTTTGGTTTGTATTGTTGTTTGGTTTGAAAATTAATAAAATCTTTAAAAAAAAAAAACTAAAGAATACTGGTTATGAGGGAATCTATAATAGTATTGGTGAGGGATTCGGTAGTGAAAATGTAGTCAAGGTGTGAGAGTGTGTCATGGGGATGAGAATGAAACGTGTACTCTAAGTCAGCTGGGTGGGCAAGTCTCCAGGTGTCAATAAGGCTTGTTTCTGTTAAGCAGTCCGTAAGCGCTTTATAGGACTTGGAACATTTAAATGAACATTTGGACTTTCTGTCTAAAAAAAGGTCCAAGACATGGTTCATGTCGCTGCATAAAACAAGATTAGTGAGATTTGATTTGAGAATAGTCTGTTTGATCGAATCCCAAAAACCAGGGTCGGGTAGAGTGGGACCATAAATATTCATAACAGTAACAATATCTGATCCAATAAGCAATTTGACCCAAACCCATTTCCCATTGGTATCTGCATCTTGACATAAAATATCATAAGATAACCTCTTGCTGATTAGTATGGCCACTCAATTTTTTCCCCAGCCACTGCACTAGCAATAAAATCCTTTATCCAGAAGGATTTGAGTTTCATAGCTTCCGTAAGAGAGAGCTGGGTTTCTTGTATGCAGGCAATAGATGGGTTCATCTTTTTGAGATGGGATATAATTGTGTACCTCGTCATTGGGTTATTGGAGCACTTAATGTTCCAAGTTACACATTTAAAAACCACTGTAGCATGCTTAGTACTGTATAATACAGATACTTCGGGAAGGGAAGTTTATAAAATGCTGTAAACCAAATCAGAATAAAGCAAAACATGAACATCGAAATAGCCAACTGAGATAAGCACCCAAAATGCAAAGGCAAAGCGCAAAGGGGTAAAACAAAAGGAAGCAGGGGAATCAAGGGGAAACTTGACCAGGTGGAATACGCCAAAAATATGAGGCATGACACTGAAAGAATACAGAGTAAAGCCACATATGGTATAGGAAGAAGAAAAAGGATCAAGTTACAAGAAGAAGAAATTAGGGGGAAAAGATACAGGAGCAGATAACACCAGCAGGGCCAAAGAACGGAGCTAACCCTGGAAGAAGAAGGGTACAATAGGGAGAGGAATGACTGAAGACCAGAGGCCTCTAGATAAGCCTGACTTGTTTTATGTTCTTTTGATTTTCTAGGAAGTGCCCTCAGTTAAGCCTAACCCCATAGTTTTCTATTTGTTGTTATAAAGACCCATGAATCCTAGAATCCCCAGCTATCCCTTTATCCCATTATCTCTCTTTAGAAGGAATTGCTTAGGTTTACTTTTCCAATGTTGAGCTTTCGTCATGTAACAACCCCTGTGGGAGGAACTGGAAGAATACACACCCATTTACTCATCTGTATTATACTCGGGTTACAGCATTAAATGACATCTTGATGAGTGTCTCTGTGGAAAACATGCCACTGAATTGCCCAGTTCTTGAATAAACTCCTTTATAATTGATTTTATGTCATTGTGAAAACTCAGCCCAGGTTCCTATTAGACCAACATTCCTTAATTTAGAAAGTATGGGGACATGCACTCATATGGAAAAAAAACATTACTCTCTGCAAGGGGTGGCTGTAAATGACAAAGCAACACACATAGGTAGATAGTAAATGTTGCCTGTGAAAGAAATTCCTAAAAAATGTAAATTAGCCATGGCAGGGCAAATATAACCAGTAAACGAGCTGCATTTATTAGATCAAATGCAAGGTTTTGATAATGATTTGTTGCCGGTGACATCGCAATCCACCAGGGCGCGGACATTGAACACTGCGTATCCGTTGAAAGACATTGTAGTGTTCAAAACCACAATCTGCATATTACATCTTTGTGTATTCATCAGGGCCTGAATGCAGGGGCCGGTACTTTTTCGGGCTTCCGGCACATTGTCTCTTCTATGGCCAGGAGGTGGCGTTACCTGACTGTCGGAGGGGGAGCTGCAGGACACTTGTGAACTAAATGGTCCCTTGAGGTGCAGCACATGCAAAACCCGATTCCCTCTTCTGGTACGCTCTCAGGCGGAACCCACCTGAATCAGTTATGATTCATCTGCAGCTATATGCAAGGGTCTACGCAGATTCAGTGGCGGTCGAGCTTCCTGGATTTGTTTTTTTTTTCTTTCAACCTTTCTGCAACAGCTGCAAAATGTATTCCAACGGCAGCGGTATAGAGTTTTAGTTGCTGGCCTTCTGGCCGAAAGAAACACCTCCATGACGTCATCTGGAAGGTCCCAATCCTTGTACCTCAACCTTTCTGATACCAAGCGTGAAGGTTGAGGGTCTTGATGGCTGGATGGAGAACCTGACCTCCCTTCTGCGAGAGAAGATCCTCTCTGTATGGAAGACGAATTGGAGGGCAGATGGACATGTCTAGAAGATCCGGGTACCACGTTCTCCTGGCCCAATCCGGGGCAATTAGGATCATGGTCTTCCGAAACCTTCTCAGCCTCCTGATCATTTGAGGAATGACAGGGACCGGAGGAAACGCTTACAGAAGTGGGAACTCCCAGTCCACTACGAACGCGTCTCCTAGAGCTCCTCTCAGGGGAAATTCCCTTGAGCAGAACCTGTCGCACTTCCTGTTGATACTGGTGGCGAACAGATCCACTTGAGGGGTTCCCCAAAGGGCGAAGATCTCTTGAAGGACTTCCTGAGCTATCTCCCACACGTGGGAGACTGTGTTCTGCCTGCTCAGAGCGTCCGCTGTCAAGTTCTTCTCTCCGGCTAGATGATTTGCTGATAGAGAGATTCCTTCCTGAATTGCCCAAAACCAGAGCTGCATCGCCTCTCTGCACAGTGGTAGTGAACCTACGCCTCCTCTTTTGTTGAGGTAGTGCATGGCCACTGTATTGTCCGTCATTATCAGGACGTTTCTCCCCCGTACAGACGGCAGAAAAGCCTTCAGTGCCAGTCTGATGGCTCTCAGCTCCAACAGGTTGATATGTAGTCTGGACTCCGATGGAGACCAACGACCACTGATGGTCAGATCGTTGGCATGGGCTCCCCACCCCGTGAGTGAGGCATCCGTGACTACTGTAATCTCCAGCCATGGTTGCCAAAACAGTTCTCGTTTCAGAATGTTCTCCCGACAGGCCCACCATTGAAGGTCTCGAGCCACTCTGACCGGGATCTGAAGAACTGTGACCACTGAGTTCTTAGTGCCCACTGAAGAGATCTCATCCTCAGGCGAGCCTCTGGCACAAGGAATATGCAGGATGCCATGAGGCCTAGCAACCTCAAAAAATCGTAGGCTGGGAGACGTTGGGCATTCTGAAACCTGGTGACCATCTGCAGAATATCTTGAGCCCTCACCTCTGGTGGCAAGGTTTTTCCCAGGGAAGTGTCCAGGACTGCTCCAATTAACTGAAGTCTCTGTGATGGTATCATCTGTGACTTCTTTAAATTGAGGGAGAAGCCCAGCTTGTGAAGGAAGTGGCAGACATAATCTAGTTGTATCTGAACTTGTTCCGAAGATACAGCTCTGATCAACCAGTCGTCCAGGTAGGGGTAGATGTGAATCCCTTCCCTCCTTAGACTTGCAACCACAACCGACATTAGCTTGGTAAAGACCCTCGGGGCGGAGGTCAGCCCAAATGGCAGAACTCGAAATTGATAGTGAGAGTTGCCAATTACGAACCTCAGGTATCTCCTGTGCTTGGGATGAATTGGCACATGGAAATAAGCATCCTGGAGGTCCAGAGATACCAACCAGTCCTGAAGCTGGAGGGCCTGAAGGATCTGAGAGAGAGTTACCATCTTGAACTTGTCCTTCCTGAGGAACTTGTTCAACTCTCGTAAGTCCAAGATGGGTCTCAGTCCTCCGTCCTTCTTCGGTACCATGAAGTAGGGGGGAGTACCAACCCTTGTTCCTTTCCGCTGCAGGTACCGGTTCTATGGCACCTTTCTCTAGCAGGTCTAGAATGTCCTGCAAAAGGAGCCGCTCTGGAAACTTCAAAGAGTTGTTCCCCGGTGGATGACTCTGAGGGCTGCGTAGAAAAGGCAGGCAGTAACCTTGGGCAACTGTCTCCAGAGCCCAAGCATCTGACGTAATAGCCTGCCATTCCGTCAGATGGTGAGTTAACCTGCCCCCTACAGGTGTCTTGTGTGGGGAGACCTCAAAGTGGTTTGGGAGCGGCTGATGCAGTTGCCGAAGGTAAAGCGGCTCCTGCTCATGCGGCTTTCTTTCCTCTACCCAGTCCACCACGGGTAAATCTTCCTTGACCTCTTTGAGCTGGCCGTCCTCTGCCTCTTCCATATGAGGAATAATAGCGAAAGGACTTTCCTCTCCAAGAGGATCCTGAGGGACGAAAAGTAGTTTGACGGATTGCAGCTCCTAATGACTTGGCTGCTGCTTTAGATGTCTGCAGTTTTTCCAAACTGTCATCCGCCTTCTTACCAAATAGGGTAGAGCCGTCAAAAGGCATATTTAAAAGTCTGGTCTGTACGTCAGAAGCAAAGCCAGACTTTCTCAACCATGCATGCCTGCGGATTGTGGTACTTGCCGCCATGGCCCTGCTAATACTGTCAGCAGAATCAATGCCAGTTTGAAGGGACTCGCACATTGCATCTTTACCATCTCTGATGATATTTAAAAATGCGTCCCTTTCATCTCCTTCCTGGAGGCAGTCAGCCGCTGATGAAGCACACTCCCAAAGAGTGTGGCTGAACCTAGCGAGCGTGCAAGTCGCATTAATAGATTTTAAAGCCATGCTACAGGCAGAAAAGACTTTCTTAGCCATGGCATCATATTTTTTAATCATCCCTGTCCTGTGGAGTAGCGAGATATGCCGATGTACTGCCTGATGAAGTTGCTGCCTGGACCACCAGACTCTCTGGAGTAGGATGTTTAGATAGGTATTCATGGTCAGAAGCAGATACCCTGTATTTCGTTGACAACTTCTTGTTAACCGCAGGGATAACTTCAGGAGTTTCCCAGTTAGTTAAGATCTTTCTCTGTAAGGCAGAGTGAAATGGAACCACAGGATACTCCTGTGGACCTTTATCCAGAATGTCAGTGAGGTCATCCTGCTGAAAAACAGGTGAAGGTGCAGACCAACCCATGAACTCCATGATTCTTGACATTAGGGTTCTATAAGGGGTTTCAGCGTGTTCCCCATGGTCTGGTTTTTACAAATTCCACTTCAGGGGAAGTGTCTAAACCACTTGCTTCCAGTAGTACATCTTGAAGGTCTTTTAACCTTCTATCCTCAGAGGCAAAAGTCTCTGTTTCAGGTGATGTGGTCCTCTGCAAACCAAAAGGCCTTTCTTGATCTGAGTCCTCCCTTTCCTCATAAATTGAAGTTAAAGGGAGATGCTTTGGCCTGTGAAAAAGGTAAGAAACCCATTTCTAAGGCAGAAGGAGCCATCATCACTGGCCTTGAAAAGGTCGATGTCGTCGACGTCGATGTGAAAGTCCTCGAGGGCGCCGACAAAGGCGTCGAGAAAACTGGAAGAGGCCTCGAAGAACTCGAGAGGATCGGAATCCTGCTCGAGGATGTCGACGTCGTTCTCGGCGTTGTGTCGGAGGCTCTTTGTCTAACCATTGGCTGTGGGGTAGCCAAGGTTTTTTCTTTTATCGGCGTCGACGTCGACGCCAGCGTCAACTCGATCGACGGATGCGTCGGAGAACCCTTCGATAATGGCATCAATGGTGCCGATCTATGCTTTGAAGGGGCTTTCGACGATGGCATCGAAGATGCTTTACTTCCCGATGGCTCGCGGCGCTTTCGGGTAGACTCTTTCGCCAGGTGCTTCGACTCGCGGCATTTAGATTTTTTGGGCTTTTTACCCGGGGTATCACCCTCAGCTGTCTTCGAGGGGGACAAGGCCGCTTTCTCGAAGACGCTTAGCATCTTTTTTCTGAATTCCTCCCACTCAGCCTGAGAGCTGTGTTTTGTGGGGCAAGGGACTTTTTCAGGGGATCTTGACGAAGACGATGAATGAGATCTTCTACGTCTCTTTTTAGAGTGTCTAGATGTCGACGAGTGGTGGGAGCCACTTCGAGATCTAGACCGAGAGTGCTTTCGACGGTGAGGAGACGAATGTCTCGACTCTACCGCGGAAACTTTCGAGGAAGTTAAAACTGACATACCTCTCTCGAGCTTCCCCTTACGCTCCTTCAAGGCTTTCGCCGTCATGGATAGGCATTCCTCGCACTCCGAACACTGGTGCTCGACTCCCAGACACCACAAACAGATCCTGTGAGGATCCGTCAACGACATTTTCTTCCCACAGTCTCGGCATTTTTTGAAACCGTACCGAGGAGTCGTCGGGTCGGAGGAGGAAGCCATCGAGTACGAGTCGTATTCGAGGAATAAAGGAATATATATCGACTGAAGAACTGAGCAACGGTATTCCGAGGCACACGAAGCGCGGAAAAACGGAACTGAGCAACGGACGCTGCACGTGGCTATTTATGGGCATGATGACGTTGGCGTCGATACGGTGGCTGTCGAGGAATACCTACTCGACGGACGTCGACGCGCAGCGCCCTCTACTGGGAAAAAAGTTTTCCGAGGCCAGCAAACTGGAAATACAATTATCATAGATAAGGAATACGTCGGAGGACACAATCCCTTCGAAATGTGCAGGTGCACTGATAACGGGTGCTGGGAACGAGAGCATGAGACGAGCTGGGTTTTTTCTACTGTCTGGATTTTTCCACTCTGAGAGTACCTCCAATGCTTGCTGACTGTCACTCCGGCCGGAGGCCGCCGGTAACCTATGCAGGGCGGTGACTTTGACCCCATAAGAAGAGAGGTAGAATCTGCCAAGGTAGTTGGAATCCGGGGAAGGAAAAGTCTCACTGAGAGGGAGGACGCTCTGCTCCAGACCCAGTTAGTTGATGTGATCTCTCTGCCTACCTGCCTTGGGACTGGGTGGTTGTTGCCGTGGCCGAGATGAAGGTGTTCTCTACAGCTGCACTAACGGTGAAGTATTTGTTATAAGTCTATCTATCTATGTGTAAGAAGTTGCATTTATTGTATTGTCTTATGTATGTGTATGGAGTATGAATATAGGGCCTGTAAAGAGCCAATTATATTCTAACTAATGGTCTAAGTGTGTTTCATTGCCTTCCTGAGTCCAAGAACTTTCATTCCGTTTTTACACGTGTCTGGAAAGCAGAACACCTTGATCTCCAGGGGCACGGGTTGCTCTGTGAGCTCCTGCCTGGCACAGGAGACAGCGGTTCCCTCTGATCCAGGAGTTGGCGTCAGAGCCTCCCTGGTTATTTCCCCCTTTCCTCAGTGGCTCCCTCTTCCTCAGTTCCCTGCGCTCCCTTCTTCACCTAGGAGTGAAGATTGAACTAGGAGACCTTGTAAGGGAGGGTATTTCCCATTCCTTAGCAGTTGGCATTCAGGGTTGTTGAAGGCCCTACACTCTAAAAGCCTACAACCAACATTTGAATTCCTTTACGTCCAGGTACTCTGCTAGGGGTTTCCTTCCTTTGACCTGCCCACCCCTTCTGATTCTGGCATTTTGAAAAGAAGGATTCAATCTGGGTCTCGCTGTCTCCTCACTTAGGGCCCAGTTGGCAGCCATTAGAACATTCTGGGAGCCATGGGGTGGTATAGAGGAGGAGGGCGTGGCTGCCCTATCCCTTAAGAACTTCTCTCTGGTGAGGACTCTTATTCGGCCTACATGGGATCTCCCCTCTTCCTCTCCCGGCTAGCATTGGAGCCCTTTGAGCCCAATGGGTCTGTAGGATTAAAGTTTCTTTAAAACTGTTTTTGGTGGCCATTACCTTGGCTAGACACCTAGTGGAATTGCGGACCCTGCTGTGTGTTCCTCCTTACTTAGGTTTTCTTCCAGGGGGTCTAGTTCTTTGTCTCTCTCCTGACTTTCATTATAAGGTACGCTCCTCCTTCCATCTTAACAAAGATCTGGTGCTTCCTTCTCTTCACAAGGAGAGTTTGCTAGAATCGAATCCTTCCCTTAGCCTGCTAGATGTGGGCAGTTTGGGTGTACCTAGACAGGACAGTCAACCTTAGGTTATGTGACTCCCTCTTGGTGAACTTTGGGGCAGGTCAGGTGGAACATAAGCTTTTTACAGCCTCCATCAGCCGCTGGGTCAAACTAACGATTCGATAGTGTTACACGCGGACTGGTCTTCAACCGGGGAGTGGCTGGTGTTGGGCGGCCTTCCAGGGCTGTCTACAACAGTTACATTTATCAGGCGGCCACTTGGGCTACTCCCTCAATTTGTGTTCAGTACAGCCTAGCAGTACCCAGGGAGGGCTCTGCCTTTGCTTCTGAAGTGTTGAATGTACATTATACTGTGTGATGTGGTTTTTCTGGACATACATTCACTAGCGTGTAGTTAGTTCCCTGCCTTGGGTGTTTGGCTTTCCTTGTGGTCGACAGGGCCTGTTTGCCATGTCCTCATAGTTATTGGACAAGGAAGAAGGACGAGGGGGTAATGGCCTAATTACTTACCGATAATGATCATTACCCCAAACCCTACCTTTCCTTGTCCCAGTCCAGCTTCCAATCCCACCCTCGCTCCCTGACATGGGTGGGCCCGGTCATGGTCTTGGGTAAATAACAGGACATGTGAGAGGCGGCTCCCCTTATCCTGCTAAAGAGGCAGAGCAAGGAGCCAACTTCTCATTGGATAGTGTTAACTAAGACTTTCATATCAATGATAAATCTTCCTGACTTGTGTCGACCCCAGAACTTTTTGCTTTGGCTAGGTAACTATTTTACCTTGTCCCTACGTGAAGGGGAATCTTTTTCCCCTCTCACCTAGTCTTTTACTCTTTTTATGGGTGACCTTGTTATGTCTCTCCATAGTGTATGGTTGAAGGTATAATTTCCTACAACTCTCTGATTTAGGCTGTTAATTTCTCTTTCATGTACTTGGGTGAAATACAGTTCCCAAGTAGTAAAGAGGGATTTTCATCCCCCTTTATATTTTATATAGTGAGCCAGCACACCCCACCTTATGTGGGGTGCTGGGGGAATACAATGTATCCCCTCTCTTACCTGGTACATTTGGTTACAATTGCGAGTTTTACAAGAATGGCTGGTGGCAGTGGTTTTACCTTTATGACTTAGTCTTTATTACTCGCAGGCTGTTGATTCAGCCTCAGTAATGCACAGAAAGGCCACCAGTTGCCTAAAATACTGGGCTACTTCTTTTTTCACCATGCCTTGTATGCTGTGCTGTTTCTGAGCTCTTCCCCTGCCTGTGGATTCCCCGCCCGGTCTCCAGAGTGTCTAGTGTCTGGAAAGGCAGGAAGCGAGGGAGGAGTCCAAAACTCTGCAGCACTTTGTCTTTCACCTTGCCTGAAAGGAAACAACTCCCATTGGGTAGCCGGCTGTCCTGATTGGACAGCCAGACCACCCCTTGCTGTAAAATGCAGGGAGAGAATGCAGAAGTTCTGCTGTAATTCCTGATAAATACTACGAACCTGGAAGCTGATGACAAGTCGACCACTGGAATCGAATCCAAAGAGGAAGATGAAGAAAACACGGCTGAGACGATTTCCAGCGACCTGAGAGCCTGCTGCGTAAACGGAGTTTGCGGTTACCCTTCCTTCCAAGTGACCTATGGCCTCTGAAAATGAAGACCCCGAACTAGAGCCCGGCAAGATCCACTAGACTGAAGAACACCTGCATTTTGAGCTATCACATATCATGCTGCAACCTTGCGGGCTGCAATACCCCAATACCTTGGGACCTCGAGCCATCGTACGGGGCATGGTCTTCCGAATTCTGAATCTTGCAGAAACTTTGTGGGCATCCTGCTGGAGCTCCAGAGACGTGAATCAAACCAGAAAATACCCTCACCAGAGAGCTGGACCTTCCAAACGACAACAATCCGACTAGTGATATTCAGTCTTCTTCTGGCTCCTGAAAAGGGGGTCAAAACCACAGAACCGCATCCAGCTGTGAAGAAACTTGCCTGGAGCCTTCACCATTGATCCTTGCTTCAAAAGTCCTTCCAGAGTCCTGTCTTCCGTCTTCGTGACAAAGGAATCCATTGACTGGGTTTTTGGCTGCAGATCCTGAAATCTCCCCCGCTGCAACTCTTCTTCTGTGCTAAGGTACTGTGTTGGCTGGGGTATTTACTTACCTGAAGCCTGTGTGATTTCTGAAACGCTTTGGGGCGTTTCTTGTGATTGGGAGTCCTCTCATCCAGTTCACCCAGACCCACTGCTGTAATCCTCCAACAGTGTCTTCTCAGAAGTCCCTGGACCTCGACTTACTTTAAATGAAATACTTACTTGTTTAACAGTCTTCCTCAGAAACTCTGATCTTCTCCTGCAACTGAGCCCTATCTCACCCTGCCTACAGCTGGCTCCTAGACCAGTAGGGTCCCTCTTCTGCCCATGAGAACTCATGCGATAGAATAGGGAAGGGCCCGATAATTAAAGGGGTCTGCCTTGAAAAGTAGAACAAGTGTTGAAGTGTACTTACTTGTAAAAGAGTTAGTTGGTAACTAACTCTGAGTGGACAGTTACAAAAGTTCTTACTTACCTTAAATGTGTGTTGTGCCATTCTGAAAAGTATATATGAGGTTAATTTACTCACCTGTGAATTGGTTATGCCTCTTTCCCAAAAGTAATGCTGTTGGCCTCACTAACTATTTATTTCAGAGAATAGGTGTATAGGTTCCCCAACTGGGTCTTGCTTACCCTAACCTGCTGTATAGCCTGTTTAGAATAAGTCTACCTTAGGTTTTACCAACCTAGAATAACATTGAGTCATTCATAAAGTTTAACATTGGGGTTTGCTTTCCCTGGTCTGTTTTATAGATGCTAAACCAGTCTTGGGTCTATACAAACCTTTAAGTTGCTGATAGCTCCTTTAAAAAGTATATAGGCTTTACTTACCTTGGGTTGGCTGTGCGCCATCCTAAAATAAGTTAAAGAGTTATTGCTTACCTCAATTTGTGCTCCACTGATCTGAAAAGCAGCTGTAATGGTATATTACAACATTAGATTTCACCTGGCCAGAATAGCGGTGTGCCGTTCTTAAAAAGTGTTGCTCTGCCTGGTGCATCCTAAATTAGTGTAAAGAGTTCATGCTTATCGTAGGCTATGTTCCACTGAGCTGAAAAGCAACTGTAATTGAATATTACACCAAAAGCTCTTACTCATCTGGTATAACTGTGTTATTCTGAATGTAGCTACAGGTATA
Source organism: Ambystoma mexicanum (assembly GCF_040938575.1). Taxonomy (NCBI): domain Eukaryota; kingdom Metazoa; phylum Chordata; class Amphibia; order Caudata; family Ambystomatidae; genus Ambystoma; species Ambystoma mexicanum. The sequence continues at coordinate 674,273 of NC_090932.1, forward strand.
TACTGTTCCTTGAATCTGTGTTCCACTATTCAGAAACGTATCCTGGTAACCGGGTTGGTTGATTATGTGATTTATTTGCCAAGTGTTACTGCATAACTGGCAGGGTCTACTACCCTTGTATTACAGAAAGTAATCGAAATGTAACTAATGGTTGTTTACTCCCCATGAATATGTGTGGCCTATACTAAATGTGTATAATAAGGGCTGACTTCCAAGAATTACTGTTAGGTATTCTGAAGAAGTATTTATGCTTTGGTCTGTGTACCTTCAAGCATTGTGGTGTGTTTTTATGAATGTGTTTATGACTCTATGACCAGTACTTACCCTCAAGACTTAACTTGGCCTACTTGTATTTATAATAAACCTTTATTTTTTATAATACTTCTGGTTATAAGTGTTTCTATTGCATCCTTGGTGTACTGCAGGTTCAGTGTCCTTTCCTACAAGCCACTCTCCCTCCTAAAATAAGCCTGGCTGCTCGGTCTACGCTGCCATATACTCAGGTGGTACAGCCTTATACTAATATTGGAGTCTTGTACTGTCTCAGTTGAATGGTTTTACTAAGCCCTTAGTAGGACATCAGACAAACTGTCCTAACAGATAGGGTGAGTCTTACGCTCTTCGGGCCCAATTCACAGAGCGTTTTCCAATGGGTTTTTCCATTATAAAACGCTTCTGTGAATTAGGCCCTTTGTTTTTATTTGTAACCTGTCTGGGAAGTGGGATTGCCTCCTAGGTATTGGACTGGAACAGGGAACAGTAGGACTCAGAGTAATGTAGATACCCAGCAGAGGCATTGCTAGGAGAGGGCTGGAGGGGCTATAGCCCGGGTCTTTTGGTTGTAGCCCCGGATAGAAGGCAAGGGGCTACAACCAAAAGGCTATCTAGCCCCGAGTCCAGACAGTCCCGAGCCCCAAATCTTTTCCAGACCTAGCAACACCCCTGATTACCGGTAAGTAGTTAGGGCAATACAAACCGCAGAACATACTCTCTCACCCCCTGTTGCTCCTCTTTCCATGCCACACTTCACTCACCAAATTCTGTGCTCCTGGAACACACTCCTTGCTGACACATGAGGGGGGTCCTTATTCACCCCATATCGTAGCCACCCTCTGTCCTCACACACCTTATGGACACCGCTTTTATTAACTGCGTGGCTGCCCTCTCCTCACTCGACTACAAACTACCCTTCACATCCTCACCTGCTATTTATTCAACCTTTCCCCTGCCCCTACATCACGTCATGCCTGCAACTGACTCACTAATCTTGTGTCCAAGGGAAAGCTTCTCATTCATTCCATGACCTATGTGCAGCACTCTTAATGACAGATCCAGGGTTTTACAAAGTGTTTTGCGACATTTCAAAATCAGAGTTCGAGATGGGTTGGAGGGGAGAACAAACCGATATATTGGGGAGAAGGGTCTGAGGGTGTCTTTTTTTTTTTTTTTTTTTTTTTTTTTACAACTGCTGCATTTTAATGTGTTTTAACAACACCTTGTTCATGAGAATATCGTTTTAAGCAACATTTTTGCCAGCGGTGCTTATTATTCAGGTGTGAATAAACTGCACTTTCTGGCACCATTTTAAGGTCACGCAGCGTCATTCTCTCGGTAGTTGGTTTACTTATTCCCAATCCAACATGTCCTCATGTATTCCAGATATTCCTATTACAGCCGGCCAGAGACATTGAGGCAGCATTAGACGAATAATCGCATAATCATCACAGCAGAGATCATTTCCACTCCACCATCTTTTCCCCCTCTGTCTGCCAATCAGAGCACCAGCAAATCGATTCCAAACACTGGATAGCACATTGGTGCCTCAGAAAAGCAAGTAGGTACAGGGATGCGTCAGTCACATGCCGTGATCTTGGTATGCGACCCTAGCCCAGAACATCAGGCCTTTCAGAGGCCCCAGTAGTGCTCTGAAAGCCAGGTCAGGTTCCGGTCGAGTGCCTGGCTAGCGTCTGACTGTTTTCGAGCAGTCATTAGCTGTCCACAACACTGGCTCGGCCCCACAATGCTCACGTGGCAACAAGGACAAAATGTCATCCCTAGCAGGAAGGTGAGGGTGGTGTCTGGCTGACTGATTGTTCCATCCCACAGCCTTGCTCCTCGCCGACTGCCTGGAATCTCCCTTCACTGCATCCGGTAGTAATGTTACCAGAAATCTTGCAAAGGCGGGATGCAAATGATCTGGGTTTGTGTTAACAGCAGCAGATTTCAAAGAAAATGTGTGTGCTTGCCAGGAGTTTATTTCCATGTTGTCTGCTGGTTTCACGCAAACTTTATTGTGTAAACTCATGCGTTATGTACACCATGAACAATACAGAGCTGCAAGTGTTTGCCACACATTTTGTGTTTGTTTTTGTGTTTCAAAGTCCCGAAAGTACAGTTGCAAAACCCAGAGAAGATTTGTTTTGGATAGTATTACTTTGGAATGTTATACTCGTAGTGTTATATTCGGGAGGCTAACAATAAACCTTCAGTTGTACTCTTTTTGCTTGACATAAGCATTTATATATCATCCAGGTTGGTTAATTGATTTGTGTACTTTTCATTGCATCAGCTAGACGGGTGAAGATGTGTGGTCAAATGTCTAAACACTGGGCTCTTCCATAAAGTGTATGATACTGGGCAAATCATTTTTTCACTGTGCCTTGTCGAACAAAACTGGAATGGGACCGCACGGTACTTGCATAGTGGTATGGAGGCAGCGAGCAAGGACATTTAGAAAGCTGTTGAAAATCCACCTTCTCAGACTAGACGATCCCTCAGATTGCCTCAGCCTTTAACGGACCTTCTGGGAGGGTTACAGCATATACCATTAGACCTCTGAACCTTTAATAACCTTGGGGAGTGCTCCCACTGACTTTGTCATATCAAGCTCCTCATGAAGCTGTTTATTGTTGTATCTCTTGCACTTGGATGCCAGCCTGGCATTTTCTTGTGTACTTACACTGACACTGCTCTGAATGCCCTAGCAACGTTACATAATATTTATTTTAATTATTTTGTTTTTTATTTAAAACAAACCTAAAACGGGGGGCGTGGCTTGGAGCGCCATCGATGTGGCTGCTCCCCTGAGGCCCGCCGTGCGAGGCCCGCCGCTTCTGGGCCCCTGATGCGGCTCCGCGCCCGTATACCGGAGCCCAGCTGATCCCAAGGACGTCGGAGGACCTGGGGCCCACCCGGGCTGAAGCGGGGACCACGACGATCAACGGAGACGAAGTTAGCCGCTCCGGTTCCCCGAGCCGGCCCCAGCGACGATCTCCCAAGATGGCAGCCGTGCTCGTCTCCCGGCCCTGGAGGGCGGTGAGAGCTTTCTGAGGCCGCATCCAGACGCGGCTCAGTTTCTCGAGCACCCGGGTCGCGGCGGAGCAACATCAGCCCCCCGGACCTCTCCTCCGGTGCTCTCCCTGGGGCGACCCTTGCTTCCTACACTACCAGCCCGAGCCTGCACTGCCCGACGAGGGACGGCACGGACGGTGCCCTTCAGGTAGGAGCTGCTGGGGGTGAGGATCGCCGAGGCCACGCAGGGAAATCCCTCCACAACGCCTGAGGTGGGGGCCGCGCCATCACCGCCCCCCCCCCCCTCCGCCCTCCAGCACACACTCCTGGGGCGCCCCGGCCCACACCACCATCTGGAGCCCCCGCTCGGACCCGGGACCCCTATCATCCCCACCAGGCGATTCAAGCCTGGGTCCTCGGAGGAGGAGCGGCCCTAGCTGGGTCACATCGAGGGACCCACAGCTGCAAGCCCCGAGAAGGGCCTGACCAACGCCGCCCACCTGAAGCCTCGACCTGGCCACACTCTCATCCCGGGCTGCCCCTGACGGGTGGGCCCCCTCGGCCTCGGAGGTGACCTGACTGCCTACTTCTTGGGGCGACCCGCTCTGCTCTCTCTGGCCTAGTCTCAAGGGGGCGCACGTTATTCAATCCCCCCACCGGAACTTACGCCCCACATACTTGCCCACCATCAAGATTTGGAGAGTTCACCCCCTCACTCGAATCCTCTATACACCGGCCAAGCTTGGAATCAGCTTTCCCTTTTCTCAATCAAGAGCCTCGACGCTCATCCACAGGGTGGGCCGCATAAACCATCTCCCCACCCACGACTCACCAACATGTCGAGACAGTCGAAAGCTATTAAAAATGTGGACATAGCCACCATGCTCACCGCTCCTGATAAGGGAAAGAAACCGGACTCAGTCACTCCCACCCCAGGGCTCTCCCAGGAGGGGGGTGACTCCCCAGCCACTAGAGGTGATCTGTTGGCGTTTATGGCAGACATCAAAGCCGAGTTTCGGTCCTGCATGTCGGAACTTACCTCCAAATTGGAACAAACAGACCATAGGGTGACCGAAGTGGAGCAGAGACTGAGTGAGATCGAGGATCGCTCCCAAGACCAAACAGCCGCCATGGGAGATATCCAGCAAACAGTAAGAGCCCTCCAGGACAAGTGCGAAATCCTCGAATACAAACAAGAGGACCTGGAAAACAGAGCTCGTCGGAATAACCTCCGTATTAGGGGAGTTCCGTCCTCAGTCCCCGACCAAAATCTTGCAGGATACATAGGAGACCTCTTTCAAATTCTCCTCCCGCATCTAGATAAATCCCAACTGCTGCTGGATCGGACCCACAGACTTCGTCCGCGACGAGGAGTAGACTCCGACCAGCCCCCAGATGTCATAACGAGAGTACACTATTTCTCCACTAAAGAAGCTATCTCCGCCATCAGTCGGTCCGGAGATGAACTCTCCTTTCAAGGTCACCCTCTCCAAATTTATCAGGATCTCTCCCTCTCAACCCTACAGAAAAGAAGGGCTCTCCGACCTTTAACCCTCTTCCTCCAAGAGCGTAAAATCAAATACAGATGGCTTTTTCCCACAGCCCTGCAATTTTCGTATAATGGCTCCCTCCGGAGAATATCCCACTTAGAAGATGCCGCTAAAATCATGCAGATATCCTCCCCCCCTGAAGGAACCACCTCCCCAGACTTGGAAGCCTCGGGAAGCCCTACGTCAGCCCTCCCCCCCCAACCCAGACGTCCTCCATGGTCCAAGGCCTCCCGAAACAGGAGAAGATAACCCGAGTCCGAGCGGCCCCGGATGCCCCCCGCACCTCCGGCGTCCCGGACGCCCAACGTCCTTTCAGCTAAATTCAGAAATAGTAACTCCGGCCCAACACAATCCCACGTTCGCCCAGCGCGGCGGGCTTCCTCCACGGCTTATGCCCCCCCTCCAAGATCCGCTCTATCTTAGAGCCCTTGGATGCAAACGTTATTTTGCCAGACACAAATGGCCCTGTTGGCCTGGGGTGGGGTTACACCCACAATGTTTCCCACCCCGCTAGTTAAAAAGTTGGCCTCCCGTTGGGGGCCTCGGTTAAAACTGCAAGTGCGGTACAGTTCACCTCTCCACCCTCTTCACGATGGCAGCTGATGAACAACCTGGAGTCCCCCCTCCATCCCCTACGCATGGAACCCCTAGCTCCCCGATCCCGGAACACCGGACGCTCAGATGCCTTTCCTGGAACGTTAACGGTCTCAACTCCCCCCCCAAGCGAAAATCGATTCTTCAGAAGCTACAAGATGAGGAGGCCGATGTGGTGTTCCTCCAAGAGACTCATCTCCTCCCGGCAGACTTTGGCCGGCTTCGATCCAGCATATATCCACACCAGTTCTTCGCCTCGGGGAACTCCAAAAAAGGGGGCACAGCGATTATGTTCCGGAAAGACCTGCGCCCCCAGACCCTGGACTCCATGATGTGCCCCGAGGGCCGCTTTGTGGCCATCAAGTGCCTCCTGTTGGGGGACCTCTACACCTTGGTATCGGCATACGCACCCAACTCAGGACAGGCAACCTTCTATGACTCCTTGGGATCCTCCCTCTCAAGCTTTGTGGAAGGCCAGACAATAATCGGTGGGGACTTCAATGGGGTCCCAGACCCCACTAAGGACAAATCTAACCCCCCCGCCCTTGGCGAATTCGGCCAGGCCCTCAGTCTGCTGCGGCTCTTCAGAACCTTAGAGGTGGTGGATACATGGCGGGTGCTTCACCCCACCGAGAAAGATTACTCCTTCTTTTCAGGCGTACACCGAACTTTCTCCAGAATCGACCTCCTTCTGGCTTCCCCTCAAACTCTCGCCCTCGCCAATGAGGTATCGATAGGCCAGCGAATCCTATCGGACCATGCCCCGATAATAATGGAACTGAGCATTCAGAACACCCACGCCAAGGCAACACGCAGATGGGCGCTCTACGACCCGATCCTCAATGATATGTCAATCAGAGACAACATAACCACCACCATCAAGAACTTCTTTGAGGAGAACCTAGCCGCGGACACCTCCCTGGCCAATAACTGGGATGCAATGAAAGCTGTAATTCGGGGAACGTTGATAGCCCAAGGCGTGGCATACCACCGAAACCGGAAACAAATCCGTCTATCCCTGGAGGAGGACTTGCGAGCAGCTGAGGAAGCCCAGAAGAGGAGTGGCTGGTCCCCCAGAACACAGAGAGCGCTCCGCTCGGCCAGGAAGAAACTAGAGGCCCACTACGCAGAACACACTGCGCAACTCCTGGCGAAGACCAGACAATTCTACTATGCCAAAAGCAACAAGGCCAATAAGCTGCTGGTGGCCAAGCTAGCTAAAACAAGACGGACCAACACCATTATAGGGCTTAAGGACCCACAGGGGGTGATACACCACTCTGAACAGACGAAACTACAACTAGCCTCAGACCACCTAATCCAGGTCATGACAGCGCCCCCCCGGGATCGATCAAAGCAGGAGGCATACCTACGGAACGCGGCCTTGACGCGTCTCCCAGACTCCACACGGGAGCAGTTGGAAGCCCCAATAACAGCTGAAGAAGTTGACGAAGCCATCAAGGCCCTCAAATCACGGGCCCCGGGCCCAGACGGATTCCCCCCGAGGTTCTATAAGATTTTTAAGCTCCAGCTCATCCCTCACATAGTGGCCCTGTTCAACTCTTTTAAGGTCTCAGGATCCGTGACCGCCACAATGCAGGAGTCGGTGACGGTTCTCCTTCCTAAGCCGGGGAAAGACCCGAGAGATCCGGCGTCATACAGACCCATCGCCCTGCTGAATATCGACGCCAACCTGTACTCGAAGATTTTAGCTAACCGCCTGGCACTCATCCTCCCGGATATAATCCACCCCGACCAAACAGGCTTCATTCTTCATCGAGCGGCAGGGGACAACATCCGGCGGACTCTGAACCTAGTGAACATCGCCCACCGCAACTCCCAAGGCCTGGCCCTAATGGCCCTGGACGCAACCAAAGCCTTCGACAGAGTCGATTGGTCCTATCTGGAATGCACTCTGGAAGCATTTGGGTTCGGCCCCATAGCCCGAGCCATGATCCTGGCGAACTATAAGCACCCTCGAACCATCCTCAGGATCAATGGCATCCACTCAGCCCCGATACCTCTGTCTTGTGGGACGAGACAGGGCTGCCCGCTGTCTCCCCTACTCTTCGCCCTCACAATGGAACCCTTCGCCCAGAAGATCAGGTGCAACGAGTCCATTAAGGGTCTTCAGGTGGGCTCCTCCCACCACAAGATCGCTCTCTACGCGGACGATGTTCTATTGACACTCACCGAACCCAACACCTCAGCGAAACATGCTCTGGCCGAAATAAAGGAACTGGGGGAGGTCACCGGCTTCACTGTCAACTTCACCAAATCAGTGGCTTTAGGAGTCGGCCTCCGCCCAGAGGACAAGGAGGCGTTAACGGCTCTGTGCCCGATCGAATGGCGGGACCACTCGATCCCCTACCTAGGAGTTCTCATCCCAGCGAACCCAAAGGAGACCTATCAGGCGAACTTTCCCAAACTGATCAAGGAGCTGGAGGGGGACTTGAAACGCTGGTCCACGCAGGAGATCTCATTAATGGGCCGGATCACGGCCGTCAAGATGAACCTGCTTCCTAGGTTCCTCTATGCCTGCTCATCTCTATCGGTGCCCTTCCCAGCCCAGGCTCTCCATGACTTACAGAGGAAGATATCCAAATTCATATGGAAAGGCAAGAAGGCCAGGATCCCCCACAAAACCCTGATTGGCAACGCCAGGCTAGGAGGCCTAGGGGTCCCGGACCTGCAGGCCTATAGGACAGCGGCGCAACTGTCACATCTACACGCCTGGCAGACGAGCACAGCCCGCCCCAGATGGGTGGAACTGGAGCAGGCCCAGCTCCCGCTTCCCCTCCGGTTCCTCCCTCACATCCAACCCTCCCTCAGGGCACGCTGGAAGGACATCCTACTAACAACAAAGCAGACCCTAAGCTCCTGGGATTGGGCTCTAAAGCAGAAGGGAATCCCGAGGGGCCGAAGCCCCCTTTCACCGATCTTTCACAACCCCGACTTCTCCCCGGGATCTCTCCCTCGCAACTTCCAGAGTTGGATAGGCGGAGGCCTGGAAACCCTGGGGCAGATGTACTCCGAAAACAGACCCCGGACCTTCGAGCAGTGCAAGGAGACCTTTCGGCTTCAAGAAAGGGACAGATTCACATACTGCCAGCTCCGCCACTGGTGTTCGCACCCTCAGACCCTCCAGGCGGCAACTCGCCCCCCGACTCCATTGGAGCTAACTCTTGCGGACCTGCCGGCTAGAGGAAGAATCTCGGCTATATATAGACGTTTCCTGGGGGACTTCTTGGCGACAAAAACTCGATCTATGGCTCAGTGGGAGGCGGACCTAGGCCATCCGATCGATGACCAAGCTTGGGTAGACATATGGTCCCGCACCCACTCTTCCTCCACCTGTGTCACCAACAAGGAATGTGCATATAAACTCACCCTACGCTGGTACTACCCCCCTCTCAGACTCCACCACATGAACCCACAAGTGGACCCCGCCTGCTGGAGAGGCTGCAGTCAACCAGGCTCCTACTTTCACATGTGGTGGACATGCCCCAAGATCCAGCAATTTTGGGCCAGGTGTCTCTCCACCATCGAACAAATCACCGGCTCCGCCCTCCCACTGGACCCTGAGACAATTCTGCTGGGGATCCCGGTCCCTGGAATTTACCCCCGCTCCGGCAACAGGGCTAAGCTCCTCACACAGTGCCTCCTGGCGGGCAAGACGGTTCTGGCCCGCTTCTGGAAATCGCGGGACGGCCCCTGCCTGGCCCACTGGTGGGGAAAATTGTGGGACATCTTAATAGCGGAAAAGGTCACCGCTGCGAGAGCGGGGTCTCTGCACCGCTTCCAGAATGTGTGGGCCCCAGTGCTGGACTATGATCAGCGATATCCCGCAATGACGTTCAAGCCAATCAACGCCCGTTGGGCCCTGAGAGACAAGGAGAATACGCATCAAGCGGGGGAGCTAAACTGAATCTCTGGCCCGGGAAAACCGGAATGAGGGGGGGAAAGGGACTCAAAACTAGAATCTTTTCTTTGCAATATTATACTGCCACCCGATACTGTTTGTAACCTTTACTGCCTTGCTATAAATAAACATATTTAAAAAAAAAAAAACAAACCTAAAACAAATAATAATTTGAGATTTACAGACTATTAGCAGATGATATCAAATTGGACACCTTGAGGCTGGGTTACGCAGATGACCTGCTACTCCTCGATTACTCTCCCATAGGCCTTCAAAAAAATTGATGGCCCTGGAAAACTTTGCAAAACTGAATGGTCTTAGTATTAATATTAGTAAAACTAAAATTATACCATTTGTAGATAAAGTTAAATGTTCCAGTTTTAAGAATTACAGGTGGACGATTATGGGCCAAACTATAGAGGTAAGAAAATGCTACAAATATTTAGGTGTAATAATCGACCAAAAGCTTAGTTGGAAGCAACACTGGTTAGACACAAAAATGAAATGTTTAATAATAGCGATGTCTTTAAGTCATTTCATTGGTAAACAAGGTGGTTTCTCGGTTAACACCATTATGTTGTTATATTCCTCAAAAGTGTTATGGTGTCTTCTGTATGCTGCAGAAATATGGGGAATAAGATATACCAATGAAATAAATCGGTTTGAAGCGAAACTAGCTCCAGCAGGGCATTTCATATCTTCTGGCAAAGAAAGCCATCCAGCCAGTCCGCATGTTGAAGCAGGGTAAGGGAGTTCACTCCATCCTATTCCAGGTCTAAAATCTTTCCGGGACTTCTGCCCCATCACCAATCTGCAGGGGTAAATCATTTTGTCACCAAAGGAAAGTTCAGAATGGAGAAATCAGTCCATTATTCCTGTGATGTCTCCAGCGTATTTTCTATCTGCAGTGAACTTAGAGAACTCCTACTTTCATGTACCCATAAAGAGGCCAGACCAGCATTTCCTGAGGTTTGCTACCGCTGCGGATGCTTTCTGTTTCGCTTACTCCCCTGCGGATTAACTTCAGCCAGAGGATCTTTACCAAGATTCTGGCCCTGCTAGTGGGGATACTTCATGCTAAGGGAATCTGAGTGAACCTGTACCTGAATGATTGGTTAATCCATGCCCCATCCAGGGAGGAGACCTTGTGCAGCACAGCTATTGTTTGCCAGACCTAACTGAGGTTTGGTTGGAAATGTAACTAAGAGTCATCTGGAACCCTGCTCCAGTCTGGAATTCATAGGGGCAGATTAGGACACTCTACAAAGTCGGGTTTCCTTTCCACTTCACAGGGCGATCAAACTCCAGGAGTGTTTGACATGCCTCTTTGCCAGATCATCAGCTCCTACTCGCACTCAGTTCCTGTGGGATGGCAAAGCGCTGAGGCTGGCTCTATGGAAAATGCAGCTGCCACTGAGACAAGTTGGTATGAATTTGCCTAACTTCTTGGATCATCATCTTGCTTTTTATGTTAGGCATCTCTGTTGGACTGTAGGTTCTGAACAAGATCTACCCGATGAGATTGTAGCAGAGTGTAATAGTGCCTCGCATCTGGCGCCTAAAGCCTTGTTGACAAAAGTGACAAGGCCATCTCCACTTGAGAACCCGTAGATAGCTTTCCTGCGTGCATGCTGGCCCCAAATGTCACGCCACTTTGGAAGTGATTCGTACCTGTTCCTGGATGCATCCATCTGGATAAATCCAGAATTGACCAGCTATGGGAAAGTACTTTTCTGGCCATCCTGGTTCCTGGGAGGTATCAAATATATAAAAGATCTGTTTGGAGATGGAAATTGGGTCCCCTTTGCACGTCTCTGCCATGATTATGACTTGAGAGACTGCACCTACGCAGAGTACAGACAACTAAAGGGAATCATTGCTGCCAAAATATATCCTGCGCAAATTATGTCTCCAAATACAGCATGGACGGCGCTGGAGCTATGCAAGGGTGCACTACATCCGGTTACCACAATGTATGGCATACTGTTATCCAGTCGCAGAGGAAACCCTGAACTGGCCACTATTTGGGCTAATGAACTAGGTGAAAGAATTCATCAGGCAAAGATGTTGCAATAATGTCCGTCTGATCAGCCTGGATTGGGGCCTGTGAGCGTCAGAGACTAAACTCATCTTCAGGACGTACTGAACTCCGGAATGTATGTACAAAAGACGCCTTATTGACAATGAAGTATGTTGGAAATGCAAATCGGCGAGAGGCTGGTTAAGTCATTTACTCTGGGCCTGCCCAAAAACAATAGACTTTTGGAAAGGTGTTTGTGAAAGACTGGGCCTGGTTGTAAGCTGCACTATTACAATGAAGGCATCTATTATGATTCTTGGAGACGTGTCTCCATTGGAGGACGTAACATTTTGCAAAAAAGTGTGGCTACTCCGGGCTTGTATACTGAGGGCATGGAAGTCAAGGGCCTCCTTTTGTAATGATGACTGGGTGGATGAGCTGTTAACCATATCCACATACGAGAGGGCCATTTACAAGCAGTCTGGAACCTCTGATAGGGTTACAGATATTTGGGGATCGTTTCGTGAAGCATATGGATGAAATGTCATGTAGTGTAAGCAATGTTATTAACTGTGTGCTTACCCCCATTTTTTCCTCTCTTCCTCCCTCCTCATCTTTCTCCTCTTGCTTCTTCCTTTATTTTTGTGCCCTATTTTGGTGAATCCTTATTCGCATGTTAACTCTGATTGTTTTTTGTAAACCTACATTGACTGTTCAGAATTTGATTTTGTAATGTACCATTTGATGAGTTTCTTGTGATTTGATTTTGATGTGCATCTGTAGAGGGTAAGGTGTGGTACTACCCTTGGTGAGAATGGACCTCAAGAAGATGGGAGAACAGGTGACCGAGGCAGAGAAGGGTGAGGGATGTGGAAGACACTGTCTGTGCTGCAGTCCCAGATTAATGCACCTCCGGCAGCCACAAGAGTGCTGGAGGTCAGAGCTGAGGACGCAGAGGGCCCATCTCGGCAAAGCAACATCAGAATAATTGGGGGTGCAGAGGGTGCACCCTAGCATGGACTTATATCTGAAGCCCCGCCACAAGTTATAGTGGCAAAGCTATTGAACTTTAGGGCTCGGGACGCTATCCTTCATGATGCACTGATAACCTCGGTCTACAAGGTGGATGGCATGTGGATTATGGTTTCCCTGACTTTACGCAGGAGGTGCAGAGACAGCACAAGTCCTATGACATGATCAGGAGACGGCTCAGGAAAATTAAATATAAAAATATGATGTTGCTCCTTCTTTCAACGACCAAGCGATGTGTGGGACTGGTTGGACGCTGAGCACGTGGGTGGCACAGTATCTCAACGGGTATAGGTCGTGTATCAAGACCAATTTATTTATTTATTCATATTTGTAGAGCGCACAGCAGCCCAGGGGCATCGTGGCGCTTGTTACAGAGTGATCATCACTGAGTTACATAAAGAAACATACAGGCATAATTATTGTACGATTTGCATAGAACAGTTTGTAAAATCATGTAGATAGGGTGGAGGAGGGGAGGAGTGGGAAAGTAGCGAACGGTTAGTTAAGGGGAGAAAACACCCTTGGGAAGACTAGGAATCCACAAATGGAGGTGACTTGGGAAAGAATCTATGTGAGCAAGGATTGCTGATAATGTGGACTTAGTCCCCAGGGGCTTGGAGGATAATGGCCAACGGCTTCAGTCAGTGGAGGCTGGTTTTATCCAACTTGAGAGTCTGCCGCTATGCCCTGAGAAGGACAGGCAAAAGGACGGCAACATTTGGTGTCAAGGGAATCTGATTATTGTGTGGGGTTCCATCCTAGGGATTTGGATGAATGATGGGTGGTTAGTAGTTTCAGAAGCACTATGGGAATCCCTGCTGATAGCTTGGGGGTTAATGGCTCTGAAAGACTGAATATTGGTGGCAGGGAACAGGGGGATATCCTTGGTGTGGGCTGGAGTGGCTTACCCTTAGTGTTCTACCTTTGCCCGTATAGATCTGGCCATAAGGGTTGAGTAGGCATATGTGCGCAGGCATCAATGATCGGGAGGGGATGTTGGTCACTGAAAAGGAGGGAATATGCACAGTGTTTAAGGACTTTTACGCTTCTCTGTATGCTGAGAGAGGAGGGTTTGACGAGCGGCTGGTCAAGCAGTGGCTCGAGGCAGCTCTTAGTTGAAGAGCAGAGGGAGAGCCTGGGAAGTGCTGTGGACAAGTATGAGGTGGAAAGGGCAGTTGAAGGCTTATGTTTGGGTAAGACGCCAAGGATAGATGGGCTTACTGTGGAGGTGTACAGAGTGTATAAGGAGATAATGGCGCCTAAGCTCCTAGAGGTTGTTCTAGAGGCCCACTCAGCCATGAAGCAAGATAAAGATGTATTTATTTACTACACATTGCTGCGGCGCTCTGAGTAACAAAATAAATACAGAATCAGAAGCGAACATTGAACAACACTTTTTCTCTGCACTCCCAGGGATGGGGGGGCAGCGACCCCATGCCCTAAATAAGCAGCCGCCACTGAGCGCCCCTCGCCCTGTGCGCCGAATGCTGCACTCACCTGTGGTATTCAGCAACATATATCCTTCCTGTTGGGTCCTGGAGATGGACGTCCAGTAATCTCGGATTATTTCTTCTCATTCTTCTGCAGCGCTCTTCTGCCTGGGTGTTAAGTTAAGCAAAGAGTCAGGGGTAAGTTGAGGAACGATAAGATTGCAATCTTGGCACGTCAAGGTAAGTAGAATGTCAATAGTATGCAGAGCGTGCGGCCAGGGGAACCGCATTATACAATCAAGCACACCTTCAGACAGACGGCCCATGCCAAGGGTTAGGGGCAGGTGCTAGGGTCAAAACCGCGTGGGCAATGGCGGCAAGTGCGAGGACTATGGGGGTCATGGTCGTACGGGCCGGACAGGAGTAGGCAGGGGACGTAATGTGGACGGAGTGGGGTTATGGGGGCCTCCTGATAGAGCGCAGGGGAAAAGGGGCACATTTGCCGCAGCGGGTGAGACTGGCTTATGGAGTAGACCGCATGGACACCACCTTTAGTGCTAACCCCGCAGCAAACTTCCCTATTGCAGCACAGTGACTGCCACATGGCTGTAATCCCACTGATGTACTGCACACTCACTTATTTGTTGTGCACGCAAAAGGTGCAAAGCTGGAGACCACCCCATGCTGAAGTGAACAGCTAGCTGGTCATGTTAGTCACAACGTAGCGCGCATGCAGATAGGGCGCAACAGGGTAACTTTATGTTAGGACACGATACGAGATGGCATGCTTGCGCCCTTAACACAATTGCTGCAAGGTTGAATGGGTTGTTGTAGGAACCGCGTGGGTTATGGCGGCGAGCTGGGGGAGACGGGGGGGGTGGGGTCAGCGCAGGCGGCCGCTAAGGCAAGCAAAAGTGCGGCGTGGGTAGAGAGAGGCAAAATGGGAATGCTACGACTGATATGATGTTGTATGGCATTTAAAACGCGCCTATATACAATGTTTGCAAGGCTGGCAGGCGGGCCCGAGCGCAATGCAAGAGCAAGATTATAAAACAATTAAATAAATAATGCTACAGCACTATATGTCGGGAAACAGGAAATGAAGGAAGCTGGCGGGGGTGCAGCAAGTTTTAAAATCACAGCGTAGAACAGTTATCCAAAACATGTGCATGTACCGACTCTGATATCTAGCCCTACCTAACATAGCCCCGTTGACTAGGGCGATAACGGATATAGATACACAAACAAATGCATGTGCTACCATCGTCGAGAAATACACAAAGGCATATATATATATATATTCGCTCACTGTTTAGGCTGCGTTGCATTCTGGGCATTGTAGTTAGCTGGGGGGAACCTGCAGTCGTGGGTTTGCATGGCGCAGGCGCGGAAGGTAGGAGTTAGATGCGGGGGAGCCACGGGAATTGCGGGAAAGGCACTGTTTAGGCCATATTGCATTCTGGCCATGGTAGTTAGCTGGGGGGAACATGCAGTCGTGGGTTTGCATGGCGCAGGCGGAAGGAAGGAGTTAGGTGCTTATTCATAAATTACGAGGTGGGGGGACAGGCGGCGTGAACAAGCGAGGCTGCAGCAACACAAATAGAAAGCAGTTTGTTGTGGTATTGTTGAGGGAGGCGGACACCCAGTTCAAACAACCCAAAGGTGCTCGCTTGCCCCTGGGGTGCTTGAAACCATGTTCATAGGGTAGACACCAGGCAGTTGCTTTGCTTGCTCGCTTCTAAGACGATGGACGTGCTAACGGATGCCCAGGGTCACACCACCAAGCCACAAGTGAGGCCGCAGCGCTTACAGGTCGGGCGCAGTTCCCCTGGGGGGAGTGGCGCGACAGGGAAGGGATGACGAGTTTGGACTTAAGTCAAAAAGACATGCAGTGTCCCAGTTAGGTAAGATAAAGGGTTCATTACCCAAATATCGGTTCCTTCCAAGTATGTAAGTGTGACCGTACTCGTAATTCAGAAGTCCTAAATAGAATGTGTTAAAGGATTACACACTGAACAGAATTCAAAATGGCATAACCTATTGCACAGAAAGAACGTCTGTGATGAGGACTCAACCGACTCACCACATAAAACACTTAGGATACCACACTCACGCTATACTGTAAGACGCAGAGTCTGGATCTGACAAGTTCGAATCTGAGGTAGCGAAAAGGACCCTAGCAACGGCCCGCCCCCTCTCCTTCACGTGACTCTGATCTCATCTGTGTGATTCCGGCCGGAGCAGTGAAGCGCTTCCAGAGCACGTTCAGTGAGCGGGAGGTAGCGACTAGACCCTAGCAACGGCCCGCCCCTCTCCTTCACGTGACTCTGATGTCATCCGTGTGATTCCGGCCGGAGCAGGCGGGGGCGGGCCGAGCGGGCAATGCATTCTGAACGCTCTGACTGCTGCCGGTGGACGAAACGCCGACTTGCACCCGCTGCCAGGAACAACTGCCCCCGCTGGAGCTTTCTCACCATTTCAGGTACTGTGTCCCGCCTGGCCTCCCTTGCAACAGACTGTTCAAGGTGACCGGTAAATCCTTGACTCTCTTACCTGGGTTGGCCTGGGGCCTGTTAACTAACTTTCTCTGAACTGATCCAACTCTTTTTGAACTATCTACAAAGAATTTTTAAGCATAACTCCGCTGTGTGATCTTGGGCACATTTCGCCTTGCTCTCTCTAAGAGTGGGCCTGGCATATGAACTTTCTTGCTCTCCAGTAGACTCTGACTTTCCGGACTTACTGTGGTTCTTTTATAAGTGTTGATCGTGTGTGCTTCCTTAATTCTGCTTTTTCCCTCCCTTTTTAAATAACTTATTGGAGTGCCATCTTAGGTTAAGCGCTCACCTCTGTCTGCAAATAAGTGGTGTTTTAACTAAGACTTGTTCAATAAGTAATCAGGGTGTATATATATTAATAGTGACTGTGTTTTGAACTTGCTTGCCACATTAGTGCTAGAGTATTTTACAAGTGTGTCTTTAAATAAATAATTATATACTTTTATACAAAAGCCCTGGGTCAGTGTTTGTTTGTGCTACTGTATCTCTGTATCTACTGTGTATGCTCTATATACTGCCTAACTCTTCTTGAGAGAAGTCTGACTGCTCAGCCACAGCTACCAGGTAAATCTGGGTGGTGCAGACTGCTACCAATTGGGTTTACTGCTTACTCCTGTAGTCTTAAACTTTTTGCAGTGTTCCCTAAGGGAACTGCACAGGTTTCTGCCTAACAATGGGTGGCAAAAATCAAGAATGGGAAAGAGGGGGAAAGATCGGACCCAGAGGCAATAGTGGGAGAATTTCCCAGTTTTTATGAGATATTGTACGAGAAGGAAGGAGTTATAGGAGGGGAAACATTAGAATCCTATTTGCAGGGAGTGATCCTCCCGACCCTTAGACCTGGAGAAGTCTTCACCCTAGAGGCCCCAATAACAGATGAGGAAGTCCTCTGGGCAATATCAGGTTTGAAGCTGGGGAAGGCCCCGGGAGAGGACGGGTTCACGGCAGGCTTCTATAAGGCATTTGCAGGCCAACTGGCGGATTCCTGGCGGATCTGTTCACAAATATTATGTCCACAGGGAGGGCCCCTCCGTCGTTTGGGAAAGCATTAATCACGGTCATCCCCAAAGAAGGAAAAGACCCTGCAGACTGCCAATCTTCTAGACCAATCGCCCTCCTGAACGTGGATGCAAAGTTGTTCACCAGAATAATTGCAACAAGACTAGAGGGCCTCCTTCCAAGTTCATCCAGTCTGATCAGGTGGGCTTCATACAGGGGAGGCAGGGGGCAGACACCCTAAGGAAGACTCTCCATCTTATGAGGGAGGTTGCACCCAGGGGGGGCAACCCAGTCTTGGTGGCCATTGATGCCGAAAAGGCCTTTGACTGAGTAAACTGGGAGTTTCTACATGGGGTACTAGAGAAATTTGGTTTCGGTGAGGGTGCCCGATGAGCGATCAAGGCTCTGTACGCAGAACCGTCAGCCAGAGTTACGGTAAATGGGTGGCTATCATGTAGATTTAATCTTCAGCGAGAGACCCGACAGGGCTGCCCCCTCTCGCCCCTATTGTTTGCAATGACCATGGAGATTTTGGCAGAATATCTGAGGGGGTCCCCTGATGTGATGGGTATATATGTGGGAGACAGAACCTTTAAACTCTGTCTCTATGCAGATGATATAATGCTCCACGTGAGGCAGCCAGCCCAATCTGTCCCAGCCGCCTTGCGGGTGATAGAGGAGTTCAGGCATTTTTCAGGATTGAAGGTGAATGTGGGCAGATTTGGTCCCCACCGGTGAGGTACGCGATCCCTGGCCACAAACATTATCAGTCCTGGTTTGAAGCGGGGCTTTGCAGGGTGGGTCAGTTGGTGAAAGAAAATACATTCATAAGCATCCAGGAACTGGAGGAAGCATTGGGCATTGTCAGGCAGTCTGCACTCCTCTAGCTAAGATTGAAGGGGGTATTCATGGAAGGGAAATGGAAGCAGCATATACAGAGGCCACTCACCCCAGTAGAGAAGGTCTTGGACACGCATGTAGATATGAAAGGTCTCATCTCCCTCCTGTATACGGCGCTTTTGTCCCACCGTGAAGGAGCAATCAGGGGTCTAAGAACGAGATGGGAGAGGGACTTGGGCTGTGAAATTGATGACGGTTTATGGGTGCGACTCTGTAGTAGGGCATTTAAGACTTCAATTTCGTGTCAATGTAAGATGCACGCCATTAAACTGCTTCACAGGTGGAAATATGACCGGGTAGTACTCTCCAAGATGTTTCCAGCTGTGATTCCCCGTTGCTGGCATGGATGCAGGGAAAAAGCCAATTATTGGCATATGTGGTGGACATGTCACAAGGTGCGCACATATTGGACAGAAGTGTTGAGCTGGATCAAAGAGGCGGACGGAGGATCCCACCCACTAGACCCAATCTTAGTATTATTTGGACTTGAAAGAAGGGATGAGCGGTTGGACAGTCTTCCACACCTGTCACATTGTTTACTTTTAGCGGCCAGAGCCTGTTGAGCTAGAACTTGGAAAAGGACCTGCCTCCCCACGAAGACAGAATGGGTGGCAGTGGCCAGGGATATTTATCTTATGGAAAAGATCACAGAAGCTATACAGGGATCTAGCGTTCTGATAGAGACTGAATGGCTCGGGTTCTTTAGTGCTTTTAGTAACATGGAAAGTACTGGTTGAAATTCCCAGAGAACAGTGACTCAGCCCCACCAAATAGTTAACTTGGAAAACACAGACTTTAATTGAGAGGAATCGGCCCATTTCCGTCGATCTAGTGCCAGGTCGGGACTGCCGACAATGGATTGAACAGTATAAGTGAAAGCAGCGATCAGAGACTCTGCCTTGAAAGGGGGTGGGGGGGAGGGGAGGGTGTATACGCCAGGGAATTATGTAATTTTTTTTTGTATAAGGTGTACAGGGACACAAGTCCCTTTCATGTTTGCTCCGAAGGTTCTCTGTTGTTTCATAAAACCAATAAAAATAAATAAAATAAAAAAACACAATGTTATCCTCCTGCAAGAGACCTGGGCCTTGGAGACCACACTGTTAGATGGCTACACATTGTAGGGGATCTCAGCAAAAAAAATGCTAGAATAAGATGTTATGGGGGTCTGGCGATTTTGATTGCAGCCTCCCTAACCTGTAGGTTTAGGGTAGTGGAGACTAACATGGACTACCTACAGGTGCTCCATATTTTACCCTCTCGGGGGGACCCGTTAATCATTTTGAACCTCTATAACAGCCCCCAAAAGGCTGAGGCAGACAGGTTAGCCAAAGTCAAGGCGTTTATTGATGAGTTATTTCTAAACAGGAGGAATCGTAATGAGCAATGCATATGGGGAGGAGATTTTAACCTCAAAATGGGTGTAGATCTGCCAAAGGATCTGTTAGATCCGCTGGAGGACTGGTCAGTGAACATCCCCTTGCCCACAATGAAATATGGACGGGTGTGTGCAAAGGGTCTCCAAATGTGTTTATGGCTCATCGAATAGGGGCTGCGCACGGTAAACGGATGCAAAGCACCCGATATACCGGGTAACCTTACCTTCAATAATCACCAAGGTTGGAGGGGGGTGTGGCCAACAAGCGGGCAATGATGACGTGATTCCTCACTGCTCCCAGTCCGCCAGCTAGATCCTGCGTTTATCCTGACAATTCATGTTGTTAAACTCACGAAAATAGCTTCCAAAAGCGGCGGAACTTCTGCAACGGGTCGCTGCACTATGGACCTGAACCGACGGGTGGTTCCGGAGATACGCGCTGTGGAATCCAGAAGCGGCTGACTGCGTATGCCAGACAAGATGGCCGCCGGGACTGCAAGCTAAGAGGAAGGTGCGCATTACGTTAAAGGCTCCACTGAACCAAGCGCCCCGCGACAGCAACTACCATCACATCGCTGAGGCCGAAATCAGGAAGACTAAACACTGATCCCGACCCCAAACACCACTGCGAGTAGGCGGCGAGCGCGCCTATGAAAGCAGGCGGGCACTGGCATCCCCTGCTCCGATACGAGGTGGAGCAACCCTGCTTGAGGACGACAGAGAGGACCAGCCAACGTTACGATCCTGATCACTGCAGCAACAAGGTGAGCCGCGCTATGGGTCCTCCCCCTGATGAGATCTCCAAGTGCCAGCGAGGCTCGGCTCCTACCTGCTGCCCCGGCGGTCGATGGGGCGGTCCCATCTGAGGCTGTGAGAAGCTGCTGTGAGCCCTTGGGAACGACGTGACCCAAGCTTGCAGGCAAACCGAGGAAGGCTGTCTGAAGGCGCTCCGGTTGCAGGAGAGCCAGGCCGACAGCAAAGCGAGCAGCGCCTGCGACAAGGAGTGAGCGGGGGCAACCAGATCAAACACGTCTACTACCCAGAGACGGTGCGAAAAAGCTAAACTGCCTACCAACAACGATACGCAGCAGAATTATCCCTGGACCCCAACCGCTCACAGTGGGACCCTGAAAGTGGAACGCGACACGGGGATTGCAACACACATTCCACAAAGCAACCGAGAATGGAAGGTAAGCTGCCTACGCTGAGGGCATGGCTGTTATAAGGTGAATGAGAACTGCGCACTGAATCTACAACGCTCCGAGCTCCCAATAAAGTAGTGATGTGGCTGAGCGCTGAGTGTCCAAGGTGAACCCAATAAGACTAATATCCTGTGAATACATCACCTAGCCGCCATAACACACAGCAATAAATGTGGTTTACACACTTAAAATCGCTTGTGAGCCCAGACCGTTATCAAAGCGCCCACCTGCCGGGAGGCGAGCCTGTACACAACCGGTGCGCCGACCTGAGTGGCAGCACGCACTTCAGAAGCTGAAGGGATTTGAGAGAGCAAAACAACATTCTGATATCACGGGCCTCGATCAAAGACTACTACTGAGGACAACTGAAACAAGCACGTGTCCCAGGAAAGGAGGCAACTGGAGTACTGGCCTGCTTGTCCGTGGCGTGAAGCGGCAACAGGGCCCCTAATCCTGCGCTGTACGAGTCTAAGGCACACGTTTGAACTGAGACTAATAGAAACACCTCCTTCCCGAAAGATGGGGTGCCGACCAAGCAAACCCTCAGACCAACAAAACAAAGGAGGTAGAGGGCATAGGTGATAATGCAGCGGACTTCTGGGAAGAAAACCACAAAGTGGACAGTGCATATAAACCGTAAGAGAAACAAAAAGGAGGGAAGAGGTGTTAGAGATTACAACAGCACCTCCCTAGCGAGATAGAAGCCAAGGCTTGTGGCTCTGCCGTCTTCGGAGTACCGCAGCCGGGTGGTCACGGACAGCACCATTTGGTAATAAACGCTGGACAGTGCACCTGCGAAGGCGGAACAAGTGTCTCTGGTGAACCGCTTGACCAGTATCCACAAGATCCTGAACCAACAGCAACAATTGGATGGTGCCTTGCCGAATCGTTGCGCCCGAAGCGAGCACCCCACTGAACAGCTGCACAAACATCGGCTGAGAGGGAAGGGAGCAACTGCAAATCAACACTGGCTTGACCACCATGGGGAAAGACAGGGCAAAGAAAGCGACAACGCAGAGCAAAATGGAGCAGTACACAATCACTACCCAAGTTCCCTCGCAGGAGCAGGGCAACTCTGGTGATGCATTGGGACCGATATCACCGGAGTCGGTGATATCTTCGTCCGAAAGTGTAGTTTCTGAAATCTCCCCCTCCCCCGACTCCTCACCTTCTTCTTCCTTCCAAGAACCCTTCTTTTCTTTTCTTCGGGCTGACACCTTTTTTTATGAAGATAGGGACGACCCCGGAAGGAAGCCACCGTGCCCCCCCCAAGAGGGGAGACCAGGGGGCCCCACCCCCGGGATCGACCAAGAGGGGAAAAAACCCTTAGGCACAAAAAAAACCTGTATTATAGTTGGGTGTCTTGTAGGCGTGGAACCAGGAATACTTGAAAGGTAAGAGCTGGTGGAAGTGTCTGGAGGCAACACGTGGAGTGAATACTCCAGAACTCAGGCAGTCCAGTAAGCGGTCCGAGGATCTGGTACACAGGCTAGGAGTGGAAGTGACTAATACAGCAAGCAAAGGCAGTCCAGGGGAACAGGCCGGAGTCTGGTACACGGGAGGTCACAGCAAAAATACTGACGGTAGGAGAGGGAAGAGCGGAATAAGCTGAACAGACAAAGGTGAAAAAGGCGGTAAGTGAAGATGGGAAGGAGGGAGGGTAAGCAAGTTGGAAGGAGGGCAAGGGAGACGGGTGAAAGAAGGCAAAACCAAGGGAGTGAGAGAAAGGCAGATAGGACTAGCGGAAGGAGGAAGGAAGAACAGAAGGGGCCGGACAGGGTACGAGGACCCAACCAGCAGACAAGCGAGAGACTCGGAAGAAAGTCACAGGCAGCAAGCAACACAGCTAATGGACGAAACCGGAAGCGTTGCAACGCATCCGTGACCCGGAAGTGGCCGGTTAAAACACCGGGCCGCGGAGCGCCCAACCAATAAGAATCAGGGGAAGGGAAGTTCTGCGTCGCCAGCGGCTCCATAGACGCCAGGAACTCGGCGGTATGACAACCGAAGGATGACAATATATCCCTTAAAGACATCATGAATGCTATCACCAACTCAAAGACCTCCATGGAAAAAAAGATGGATGGCATAAGTACTGAGGTGTCGCTATTGCGCCATGAGCTGCAAAAATTCACAGCTCGTACCGGGGAAGCAGAGGGCCGCATGTCAGAAACAGAGGACAGCCTGAGGACTGTAAATCACCAAATGACCGGAGTGTTGGCACGCCTCAAGGCACTGGAAGAATGAGTGGAAGAGGGTGAGGGCAGAGCAAGACGGAACAACATCTGGATACTTGGATTGCCTGAATACTCTGAAGGCCCGAGCATGGAGCTATTCCTAGAGCAATGGCTTGCGGATCTATTCACTCCCAAGACCCTATCAAAATTCTTCTCAGTTGAACGTGCTCACCAACGGGCAGACAAATACCCGGAGCTCCCCCGCGCACGGTAATAGCAAATCACCTGAACTATAGGGACCGGGACGCCATACTGCAGATGGCCAGAACTAAGGGCTCTTTAACATTTAATGGCTCCAGGATCGCCTTTTTCCCAGACTTCACCAGGGAGGTTCAGAAAGTGAGGCAGTCCTTCGACCCACTCAAGAAACGTCTTCAAGCTCTTCAGATAAAATACGGACTTCTGTTCCCAGCACAACTGAAAATATACCACAACGGTACGACAGTGCATTTCACGGATCCCAGAGAAGCGTGGAGCTGGGTGGAAAGAAACCTAGAGGGTGACTGGAGGCCGAATCGGAGGCAAGACATCGACAGGAGTCACCCACAACCAGAGAGAGCACCACCTGAGCTCCCACAACAGGAGATGGAAGCACTGCCAAATGAAGGCAATGACTTCTGGAAGCAATCTCATCCTTATTTTGAAGGGGATACCAAATATTACAGCTAATATAGGGTTGTAATATTTAGTATCCCCTTGATGTTGAGGGGTAACATTTAACAAAGCACTACTTGAACTATCCCTTGCATTCGGGAGGGCAGTACATCATAAGTCTACACTGTGACAGCTTCTGGAATCCATCCCATCCTTTTTTCGAAGGGGATACCAAATATTACAGCTAAAATAGTGCTGTAATATTTGGTATCCCCTTAATGTTGAGGGGTAACATTTAACAACGCACTGCTTGAACTATCCCTTGCATTGGGGAGGGCAGTACATCATAAACCTACACTGCGACAGGTTCTGGAAGCCAGCTCATCTTTTTTTGAAGGGATACCAAATATTACAGCTAATATAGTGCTGTAATATTTGGTATCCCCTTGATTTTGAGGGGTAACATTTAACAAAGCACTGCTTGAACTATCCCTTGCATTGGGGAGGGCAGTACATCATAAGCCTACACTGCGACAGCTTCTGGAAGCCATTCCATCCTTTTTTTGAAGGGGATACCAAACATAATGGCTAATATAGGGTTGTAATATTTGGTATCCCCTTGATGTTGAGGGGTAACATTTCACAAAGCACTGTTTCAACTATCCCTTGCATTGGGGAGGGCAGTACATCATAAGCCTACACTGTGACATCTTCTGGAAGCCATCCCATCCTTTTTTTGAAGGGCATACCAAATATTACAGCTAATATAGTGTTGTAATATTTGGTATCCTCTCGATTTTGAGGGGTAACATGTAACAATGCTCTGCTTGAACTATCCCTTGAATTGGGGAGGGGAGTACATAATTTATGTGCACTGTGACTCTGGGCCAGCCCAAGGGGTGCTCGGGGCACCAACACAAAATTAATCTGGCAGGGATCACCCTGATCGTCGTGGTCACACAACAGGACCGCAGCTGCCGTGGGGTCCCGGACAAGCAGCTGCTCTGCGATCACACAGAGGGCCAGTGGCCTGGAGGCACCCTATTACACATGCTGGTCTGGGGCACCCAGACCGCACCCAGACTAGCAGGGCCGCAGGCCTGTGATCACAAGGGGTAGGCCTGCAGGCCCTACACAGTGAGACTCAGAGACAGAGTGCCATTACATTTAGTCTACCACCGTGGTATTGCACGTGCATGCGGAGGCTGCTTCTTCCAGTCAGGTATGAGGCTGTCATGACACATCCTTAGAGGGTGTGAGAAAAATGGTGCGAGACCCTCTTTTTTGTGAGGGGGCCTGACTCTAGAGGGTGTAGAGAGGAATGTCAAGAGAGGATTAGAGTCAAAGGCCTAGATCAAGGGTAGGTTTTGACTCTAATCCTCTCTTGACATCCTTAGAGGGGCAATACATGTTCTTAAAAGGGAAACCACCACTATGCTATGAAATGTGTAATATATAAATTGTCAGTCTCGTTTATTGTGTGATTTTTCTGCGTTTCATGTCAACCCTGTAAAATGAAATATTATTTGTATGTGTTTTACGTGCCTGCCATGATGACTGCACCGCTACAGAACTCCCTCTACAGTGAACCCATCTATCGGGTCAATTTCCCTAAGAAGGTAGTGTTCCGGAGTATTTTTTCAATTTCCAACCGTAGTTTGTGTACCCATTTCCATCAATGTTGGCAGCTGTGATTTATTCAGCTACTAATAACCAAATAACCCACCAAGTGTTGGCAGCTTTGATTTTTTTAAGCTACAAATAACCATATAACCAACTAAGTTTCATTTAACTCAATGCAGTTCAGCTGACTGATCAAGTGACAGTGGCGTACCGAGCCAGGGGTTAAGGGGGGGCACGCTGCCACCCCACATGCTCTTTTTAGAGCCTGACCGGGACCTTCGGCAGTGGGCCACCCATTCCCGTTCGGCACCTCAATGAGGGTGGCCAACGAGAAAGGTGTCCCGCTGGCAGGACAATGTGTGCTCAGTAATTCCTGCTCAGCACAGTAATTGTCCTAGCAGCAGGACCTTACCCTTTCCAAAACCTTTGGCAGGACAATGTCCCAAGGAGCTCGGGGCAGTAGCACAGGGGCTCTCAAGTTGCTGTGTGTCAACAGAGCATTTCAATGTGAGCCATTAGGCACTGATGGGGGCGAGGGGGTCTATTAGCAGGGACATTTGTCCCTTTAGAAATGTGCATGGGAGGGAGTGTGTGATCAGCAGTGATCAGGTTGCATACTGCTGCAGGTTTTATGAAATAATGACTATGGCTTTACCTAAGGGGGATTTGTTAGGCTCACATTAATCTGCAGGATGCTATTGTGACTTTGCATGCAGGGAGGGGAGAATAAAACCAAACCCATCCTCTTATTGCTCAACATATTTCTATAATGATGTACAGTGTAAAGTTAATAATGAAAGGGACGTTTGTTATGTAATGTGCTTTGCTTCCAAGGCATTGATATAAATAAAGTATTATTTAAGCACATGAAATGCAAAGGGAAACATTAATAAATATCTATATTAACTAAACCTGGGAAGATGTGCTCAGTTGCTTGAATTGTCCACATCCCGGTTTCACCATTTAACCAAAGTGTGTGATCCTGGGCAGACCATGTAATCAGACTGTGTCTTATCTGCAGCTCTGTAAGTGATTCACTTCAAAGCTTTAATATATGATGCTGTTATTTTTTTTTAAAAAGCCTGACTTGCTCCATATATAACAGTGCAATTTAGGTATTTTGCACCACAAAATGATTTGCCACTTGGCTTAACTTATATTCTAAAGTCACTTGCATGGCGCCTCCAAGTATCAAAGACTGATGATGCTCCTTGCAATGTGCTTTCTGTGAAGTCACTTCTGTTGGTGCAATCCAGATGCAAATCAGGAGATGTGCACGTATGTTGCCCCAGAGCGCCTGGACAGAGCTCTAATAGATGAGTGAGTTCCCTGCATCTGTAATGATTCTGCCGTTTTTATTTTGTTGTGTTAAAATGCGACATGCCACTAGTATTGTTACCTAAAAAATAGATTGGGGCAGGGGTGGGCGGTTTGTGGGCGTGAATGAGGTAACCCATGGCTATTTTAAGCACTTTTGGGGCCCTGGGCACGGACATCTTTGGGGCCCCCCTCCACCAAAGCAAAGGAATTAGGGGATCGAGAATACTGTTTGCGCCCCCCACCCGTCACGCCCACAACCTATATAGTGTGATATGCTGTTTCACAGCATAATAAGCATGTTTACCCCCTTTCAGTCCGCTTGCCCTCTTCATTCTTGCTCTAATCAGAATGATAAACAAGTAGCATTTGAAGAGCAACATTAGCAGTCTGCAAAAAGGTCACTGTTCTGGTACATACAGGATACTTTTCGTCAATAGCATCTAGGAAGGAACTTCTGAACCATTTATCAATATGCCTATTGCACATGATGAACATAATTCCCACAGGAAGGAAGGAATGCCACACAAAAAGCATGACATGAGAAGGGATTGGGGCAGAACAGACAGGCAATGGCAGCATCTTACTTCTTCAGATCAGGCCGCCTCGTGGGGGCAAGTCTCTGAGAGCACCTGAGGGGAAAGTAGCAGGAGCCCCCGCCCCAGCCCCTCTTGCGATGCTGGATAGTCCCCTGGCTGGACATTTCATGAGCTGCAGCGAGTCCTGAATGGCTCCCATCAGTCCAAGCCTCGTAGTTTAATGACACGTTACAGCTTCGTCTCAGGTGCAAAGGATGGGAGGAACAGGGCGGCCTGTGCCCTCCCCAGCGTGTGTATCCATCAACGCAAATATACTCACCTTATCATCCCCTCCCCCGCCTCCCATTCCAAGCGCCGTGACCCTGACCAGAAAGTGAAGCCCAGAAAGCTCCCCAGCGCCCCCGTATCCTCAACACTAGAGTCTTTCTGCCCACTCGGACCTGCTGACCCTCTAAATCTGGATGCGCGTCTCCTGGCTGCTGGAGGTGGCAGTTGCTCACTCGGGGCGGGGGGAGGGCGGGCAGTCCGTCTCTCGGCTGTCACACGGGACTCTACAGTCAGTCTAACACTTGCTTCCCGCCCCCTGCGCGCACTTACCTGGGGGTCGGCCACTGGACGTGGGGGCCAGGTGTAGGCGGCCGTCCGGGGGCTGGCACACACACGCGTGAAGCAAGGACTGATCAGGCAGGGAGGGAGGGAGGGAGGGAGGGAGCCGGTGAGTGCGTGCGGAATCAGTCACAGACGATCTCCTCACGACGAACATCCCGCCACGCGCTGCCAACTGCCAAGGGAAGGTGGCGCTGAACCAACCGCCACGCACCACGTGACGGCAACGGCGGGAAATGTTTTGCCCGCTTACCGCGCATGCGCCGTGCCTCTCCGTATGCGCAGTAGTAATGCATGCACCAAAAGGTTCATTTTCTGGCGGGCATTTTTAAATAATGCACGCGCGAGAGTCGCTTCACTCTCTCACACACACACCATTATTATTATAACGTCCCTCCCTTCCTGCGTCTGTGTGTGTCTGTGTATGTGTGTGTGCCAGAGAATTAAGATGCCTTCCCCCCTCTCGCTTCACCACACTATGTTCTATCATGCAGCAGAACACGCCCCCGCCCCTTCCTTCCCATTTATTTGCCCTCATGGGGCCGCCACCCCTGTGTGTTGGCCCGGGCCATGCCTGTAGCACTGACTGAGCAATGCATGCAGTTTTCAGCAAGTACTCACTCACCACACCACACTATGTTCTATCATGCAGCAGAACACAGCCGTCCTCGCCTTCCTTCCCATTTATTTGCGCTCAGGGGGCCGCCACCCCTGTGTGTTGGCCCGGGCCATGCCTGTAGCACTGACTGAGCAATGCATGCAGTTTTCAGCAAGTACTCACTCACCACACCACACTATGTTCTATCATGCAGCAGAACACAGCCGTCCTCGCCTTCCTTCCCATTTATTTGCGCTCAGGGGGCCCCCACCCCTGTGTGTTGGCCCGGGCCATGCCTGTAGCACTGACTGAGCAATTCATGCAGTTTTCAGCAAGTACTCACTCACCACACCACACTATGTTCTATCATGCAGCAGAACACACCCCGGCGGCCCCCACCCCTGTGTGTTGGCCCGGGCCATGCCTGTAGCACTGACTGAGCAATGCATGCAGTTTTCAGCAAGTACTCACTCACCACACTATGTTCTATCATGCAGCAGAACACGCCCCCGCCCCTTCCTTCCCATTTATTTGCCCTCATGGGGCCCCCACCATTGTGTGTTGGCCCGGGCCATGCCTGTAGCACTGACTGAACAATGCATGCAGTTTTCAGCAAGTACTCACTCACCACACCACACTATGTTCTATCATGCAGAACACAGCCGTCCTCGCCTTCCTTCCCATTTATTTGCGCTCAGGGGGCCCCCACCCCTGTGTGTTGGCCCGGGCCATGCCTGTAGCACTGACTGAGCAATGCATGCAGTTTTCAGCAAGTGCTCACTCACCACACCACACTATGTTCTATCATGCAGCAGAACACGCCCCCGCCTTCCCATTTATTTGCCCTCATGAGGCCCCCTGTGTGTTGGCCCGGGCCATGCCCGTAGCACTGACGAGCAATGCATGCAGTTTTCAGCAAGTGCTCACTCACCACACCACACTATGTTCTATCATGCAGCAGAACACGCCCCCGCCCCTTCCTTCCCATTTATTTGCCCTCATGGGGCCGCCACCCCTGTGTGTTGGCCCGGGCCATGCCTGTAGCACTGACTGAGCAATTCATGCAGTTTTCAGCAAGTACTCACTCACCACACCACACTATGTTCTATCATGCAGCAGAACACACTCCGGCGGCCCCCACCCCTGTGTGTTGGCCCGGGCCATGCCTGTAGCACTGACTGAGCAATGCATGCAGTTTTCAGCAAGTACTCACTCACCACACTATGTTCTATCATGCAGCAGAACACGCCCCCACCCCTTCCTTCCCATTTATTTGCCCTCATGGGGCCCCCACCCCTGTGTGTTGGCCCGGGCCATGCCTGTAGCACTGACTGAGCAATGCATGCAGTTTTCAGCAAGTACTCACTCACCACACCACACTATGTTCTATCATACAGCAGAACACACCGCCGCCCCTTCCTTCCCATTTATTTGCCCTCATGGGGCCCCCAACCCTGTGTGTTGGCCCGGGCCATGCCTGTAGCACTGACTGAGCAATGCATGCAGTTTTCAGCAAGTGCTCACTCAGCACACCAAACTATGTTCTATCATGCAGAACACAGCCGCCCTCGCCTTCCTTCCCATTTATTTGCGCTCAGGGGGCCCCCACCCGTGTGTTGGCCCGGGCCATGCCTGTAGCACTGACTGAGCAATGCATGCAGTTTTCAGCAAGTACTCACTCACCACACCACACTATGTTCTATCATACAGCAGAACACACCGCCGCCCCTTCCTTCCCATTTATTTGCCCTCATGGGGCCCCCACCCCTGTGTGTTGGCCCGGGCCATGCCTGTAGCACTGACTGAGCAATGCATGCAGTTTTCAGCAAGTGCTCACTCACCACACCACACTATGTTCTATCATGCAGAACACAGCCCCCCTCACCTTCCTTCCCATTTATTTGCGCCCATGGGGCCCCCACCCATGTGTTGGCCCGGCCCATGCCTGTAGCACTGACTGAGCAATGCATGCAGTTTTCAGCAGCATTTCCTGCACATGTACACATTGTACAAATCTAAACATACAACTGACTGGCGTCTGCTCAACGGCGGCCGCAGGGCAGTTTTGTTTGAAAAGAAAGACACGTTTTCCCTTTTCTAGTTTGGGCTATTAAGCCTAAGCTATTGCATGGCAGTACAGATGGGGAGAAATGGCAAATGAGGAGGGACACAGAGCTTGAAGGTGTTGCTAGTTTGGGATATTAGGCGGCAGCGCCACCTATAAGCCTAGGCTATTGCATGGCAGTACAGATGTGGAGATATGATATGATATATGAAAGGGATTTTTTTAACGCGCCTATACACAAGTGTTTCAAGGCGTGACGAGGCAGGGAGGGGGAACAAGGGGAAGACAGACAACGATCCTACTAGGCCAGGTGTCATTCAGACCACGCAAGTGCAGGGGTAGGGGGAAGGGAAAAGTGCAAGGGGAAGGGGGAAGTGCAGTACAAGTAAGTAGAATACAAATAAATAGGCCAGCTGGTGGCAAGTGCAAGGTAAGTGCAGACAAGTGCTGGGAAGGGGAGGGCTGTAGGGATACAGAGACAGTCCCTCAGTGCAGGGGTTGCCAGGGAGGCAGTGCAAGAGGAGAGTGGCTGGGCCCAGGACCGAGGTCGGTGAGAGTGGCCCAGTTGCATATTCGGTGCAGTTACAGTCGAGAATTTAGCAGGGGAGAGGGAGAGAGAAAGCAGAAGCAAAGAGGAAGGTTTTGAGGTGCTTCCGGAACCAGAGATGGTTCTCCTCAAGTTTCAGGGAGGCAGGAAGGCTGTTCCAGAGGGAGGCCCCTGCCACGGAGAGAGATCTACCCCCAGCTCGTTGCTTCGAGAAGCGGCTGACCCTGAGGGAGTTGGAGACGGATGAGCGAAGGGCTCGGGAAGGAAGATATTTAGGAAGAGAGAGTTTAAGGTATTTAGGCCCCAGGCCCCAGAAGGCCTTGTGGACAATGCAGAGGGTTTTGAACTTAATCCTTGCAGCCACTGGGAGCCAGTGTAGAGATTTCAGTCCTGGAGAGATACGGTCCCTGGGCTTGAGGCCAAGGACAAGTCTCGCAGTCCTGTTCTGGATAAGTTGCAGGGGGCAGAGAGTAGAGGCAGGCAGATTTAGATAGAGGCTGTTACAGTAGTCCAGCTTCGAGAGAACCAGGGCTCGGGAGACAGTGAGCTTCTGGGGGAAGGAGAGGAAGGGAAGAATACCTCTGAGGAGGTACAGCTGGTAGTGTGACTTCTTAGAGACGTCAGACATATGAGGAGAGAAGGAGAGTGTGGAGTCGAAGATGATCCCTAGGTTTTTTGCCTTGCAGGTAGGAGCAGGAAGAGGGCCAAGAGAGGCTGGCCAGAGAGCCGCAGGGAAGGAGGGAGTGGGTGTGCCGATGAGTAGAATCTCAGTCTTACTGGCATTAAGGCAGAGGTCATTGGTGGCACACCATTCCTGGATAGCAGACAGACAGTCAGAGATGAGGGAAGGAGAGGAGGAGGCCGAGGGTAGCCTGAAAATGAGCTGGGTATCGTCCGCATAGCACTGAAAGTTGGGGCAGAGAGCGGCGATGCGGTGGGCAAGGAGTGCCAGATACTGGTTGAACACCACAGGTGGAGAAAAAGATGTCAGAGAGGAAGGACCCAAGTTGGACCTGGGAGGGTCGATTGGAAAGGAAAGAGGTCAGCCATTCCAGAGCCTGACCAGTGATACCTAGGTTATCATGGAGACGGTTGAGCAGGATGGCATGGTTGACAGTGTCAAAGGCAGAAGAGAGATCGAGCAGAATAAGAACACACAGAGTGTTGGAGTCGAGGTTCAAGAGCAGGTCCTCACAGATGTTCAGAAGAGCAGTTTCCGTGCTTCTGGCCGCTCCGAAGCCAGATTGATGGTCATGAAGACTACCACAGTTTCAGCATGGAGGTTAAGCTGGGAGATGGCCAGTTTCTCCAGGAGCTTGCCCAGGAAGGGAGTGATGGAGATTGGGCGATAGTTAGCCGGGCAGGAGGGGTCGGAAGAGGGTTTCTTAAGAAGAGGGTGCACAAGGGAGTGCTTGAGGGGGGATGGGAAGACTCCAGAGGCGAAGGAGTGGTTGCAAAAGTCAGCCAGGGCAGGAGCCAGGGAGTCGATGTGGTCCGTGATAGTTTTGGAGGAACAGGGGTGAACCTGTTTAGACGAGACTTTCATAGATCGGACTTGTCTGGAAACCTCGTCAGCAGAAAAAAGGGGAAAGGCAGAGAAGGAGGGAGGAGGGGTGGCTGCAGAAGGGCCAGAGGAAGAGCCGGGAAGAGAGGGAGGGAGGTGATAGGAGGAGAGTGAGGACAGGATGTCCTGAGTTTTAGAGATGAAGTGAGAGGCCAGTGCGGTGCAAATGGCAAATGAGGAGGGACACAGAGCTCGAAGGTGTTCCTAGTTTGGGCTATTAGGCGGCAGAACCACCTATAAGCCTAAGCTATTGCATGGCAGTACAGATGAGGAGAAATGGCAAATGAGGAGGGACACGGAGCTTGAAGGTGATACTAGTTTGGGCTATTAGGCGGCAGCGCCACCTATAAGCCTGGGCTATTGCATGGCAGTACAGATGGGGAGAAATGGCAAATGAGGAGGGACACAGAGCATGAAGGTGTTACTAGTTTGGGCTATAAAGCGCCAGAGCCACCTATAAGCCTAGGCTATTGCATGGCAGTACAGATGGGGAGAAATGGCAAATGAGGAGGGACACAGAGCTTGAAGGTGTTGCTAGTTTGGGCTATTAGGCGGCAGCACCACATATAAGCCTGGGCTATTGCATGGCAGTACAGATGGGGAGAAATGGCAAATGAGGAGGGACACAAAGCTTGAAGGTGTTACTAGTATGGGCTGTTAGGCGGCAGCGCCACCTATAAGCCTGGGCTATTGCATGGAAGTACAGATGGGGAGAAATGGCAAATGAGGAGGGACACAGAGCTTGAAGGTGTTACTAGTTTGGGCTATTAGGCGGCAGCGCCACATATAAGCCTGGGCTATTGCATGGCAGTACAGATGGGGAGAAATGGCAAATGAGGAGGGACACAGAGCATGAAGGTGTTACTAGTTTGGGCTATTAGGCGGCAGCGCCACCTATAAGCCTAGGCTATTGCATGGTAGTACAGATGGGGAGAAATGGCAAATGAGGAGGGACACAGAGCTTGAAGGTGTTACTAGTTTGGGCTATTAGGCGGCACAGCCACCTATAAGCCTGGGCTATTGCATGGCAGTACAGATGGGGAGAAATGGCAAATGAGGAGGGACACAGAGCTTGAAGGTGTTACTAGTTTGGGCTATTAGGCGGCAGCGCCACATATAAGCCTAGGCTATTGCATGGCAGTACAGATGGGGATTAATGGCAAATGAGGGACACAGAGCTTGAAGGTGTTACTAGTTTGGGCTATTAGGCGGCACAGCCACATATAAGCCTAGGCTATTGCATGGCAGTACAGATGGGGAGAAATGGCAAATGAGGAGGGACACAGAGCTTGAAGGTGTTACTAGTTTGGGCTATTAGGCGGCAGAGCCACCTATAAGCCTAGGCTATTGCATGGCAGTACAGATGGGGAGAAATGGCAAATGAGGAGGGACACAGAGCTTGAAGGTGTTACTAGTTTGGGCTATTAGGCGGCAGAGCCACCTATAAGCCTAGGCTATTGCATGGCAGTACAGATGGGGAGAAATGGAAAATGAGGAGGGACACAGAGCTTGAAGGTGTTACTAGTTTGGGCTATTAGGCGGCAGCGCCACCTATAAGCCTAGGCTATTGCATTGCAGTACAGATGGGGAGAAATGGCAAATGAGGAGGGACACAGAGCTTGAAGGTGTTGCTAGTTTGGGCTATTAGGCGGCAGCGCCACATATAAGCCTGGGCTATTGCATGGCAGTACAGATGGGGAGAAATGGCAAATGAGGAGGGACACAGAGCTTGAAGGTGTTGCTAGTTTGGGATATAAAGCGCCAGAGCCACCTATAAGCATAGGCTATTGCATGGCAGTACAGATGGGGAGAAATGGCAAATGAGGAGGGACACAGAGCTTGAAGGTGTTGCTAGTTTGGGCTATTAGGCGGCAGCGCCACATATAAGCCTGGGCTATTGCATGGCAGTACAGATGGGGAGAAATGGCAAATGAGGAGGGACACAGAGCTTGAAGGTGTTGCTAGTTTGGGATATAAAGCGCCAGAGCCACCTATAAGCATAGGCTATTGCATGGCAGTACAGATGGGGAGAAATGGCAAATGAGGAGGGACACAGAGCTTGAAGGTGTTGCTAGTTTGGGCTATTAGGCGGCAGCGCCACCTATAAGCCTAGGCTATTGCATGGCAGTACAGATGGGGAGAAACGGCAAATGAGGAGGCACACAGAGCTTGAAGGTGTTACTAGTTTGGGCTATTAGGCGGCAGCGCCACATATAAGCCTAGGCTATTGCATGGTAGTACAGATGGGGAGAAATGGCAAATGAGGAGGGACACAGAGCTTGAAGGTGTTACTAGTTTGGGCTATTAGGCGGCACAGCCACCTATAAGCCTGGGCTATTGCATGGCAGTACAGATGGGGAGAAATGGCAAATGAGGAGGGACACAGAGCTTGAAGGTGTTACTAGTTTGGGCTATTAGGCGGCAGCGCCACATATAAGCCTAGGCTATTGCATGGCAGTACAGATGGGGAGAAATGGCAAATGAGGAGGGACACAGAGCTTGAAGGTGTTACTAGTTTGGGCTATTAGGCGGCAGAGCCACCTATAAGCATAGGCTATTGCATGGCAGTACAGATGGGGAGAAATGGCAAATGAGGAGGGACACAGAGCTTGAAGGTGTTACTAGTTTGGGCTATTAGGCGGCACAGCCACCTATAAGCATAGGCTATTGCATGGCAGTACAGATGTGGAGAAATGGCAAATGAGGAGGCACACAGAGCTTGAAGGTGTTACTAGTTTGGGCTATTAGGCGGCAGCGCCACATATAAGCCTAGGCTATTGCATGGTAGTACAGATGGGGAGAAATGGCAAATGAGGAGGGACACAGAGCTTGAAGGTGTTACTAGTTTGGGCTATTAGGCGGCAGCACCACCTATAAGCCTAGGCTATTGCATGGCAGTACAGATGGGGAGAAATGGCAAATGAGGAGGGACACAGAGCTTGAAGGTGTCCTTTCATTCTTTGTCCACCCATTGACTTCCCATGAGCATACTGATCCCTTTGGCCGTTCCCACCCAGTTCAAAACACCATCTCACTTTATTTAAGCCTTACCAACATCAAACATTTCACTGGAAGTGTGTGCCTGTATTTTCCAAAGCTTTCTTATGAGAGTTAGTGACTTGATGGGATCAGACAGTAAACACACTACTGGTGTAATACAAATGTCTAAACCAGGTCAGCCTTCAGACACTCGATTTATAAATACTTTGTGTTCTTGACTGAAGTCCTGGTAAAAACAAGCATTGGCAAAGCCAACCATTTTTGCGTGTGTATAAGTATTTGGCATTTGCCAGACACTGGTATTAGATGCCCAGGTACTTGCATCATTTTGCACCTGCTACCATCAATGGGAAGTTAACAACACTACGACAGTGCCATTCACATACCTACATGAACGCGCAAACTGGTACCATTGCCAATGCTTGTTTTTTAAGGGATTTGCCCGTCTCTCTCTGGGATGAAGGCTCACCCTCACATTGTCGGGGAAGCCTGTGACGAGGAATAGCAGGAATTGGTGTAAGGAAGTTTACCCATTAGGAATCCTGTCCTGCGTCATAAGTGATCCGAAGGAACATACATTGTTAATGAAAGTGGTTTTCCGTAACCGTGTGGATTTAAAGAGTTGCTACCAGATGTTATCTTGCAATAGGCAGGGGTAGATTTGTAGGAAGCTGGATATATTTTCTAAAAAGGACCCAAATACAGTCTTAAATCCCTTTGATGAAATGAACATCAAATGTCTCTCCCCCCCCCCCATATGGGAGGAAGGCTGGACATCCACAGAAAGTATCTTTTGACATGACCAGTACATGTCGGAACATACAGCTACATTTAGAAAGTATCTGCAACCCACATTTCTGAATCCTTTGGTTTCACAGACCCAGACACCACTTTGTGAAAAGTAATAGGAATGCAGCACAAACTGTTTTTATTACTGTTTGCCTGAAAATAGTGCTGTCATTCGCTCCCTTTGGGGCTCTAATGAAATTAGCTTCCATAAATTACTACTCCATAATCAAAGCAAGGAATAACATTGAGGACCCTTTGTTGCAATTCTTTGGGGTTTGTGTCACTGTCGGTGCTGTTTTCCTTTGTGGGCTTGATCTCCCAATGGTGCCATGAGGTGACTCAGTCGTCAGTGTGAGGCTTCCCAACGGAGAGCATGAGACCACTGTGAGGGCATAGTCCGGCTTCCATGCTCATTTCTGCCATGCCCTCTCTGTGGAGGAATGCTCTCCGGTATTGAGTGGAGATTTGTCTGCAGAAGGTGCCCCACTGACATCAGTCTTCTGTTTATGGCCCGGATGGGGGCTGAACATGGCTCTAATAAGAAAAGGAATGGGGGCTTTGATAACAATATTAAGGTTACCTCCGATCACTGCATAGTTGCCAAGCCATAACCATGCACTACACTGCCTGTTCCATGGTCAAAAGCTCTGATTAATGACAGTAGATATACTAAGTGTGAGTTTTAAAGGAGTCTTTGGGGTCCTCCAACATTAGCTTCAGGCTTCATCCTCCAAAATTACCATTGATAGCAAAGCCTGAAGTGCTGAGGAGGCCCAGCTGTTTCCAGTTAGTCAGACCCCTAGACACAGGTGCCTGTACATTGATAGCAAAGCCTGAAGTGCTGAGGAGGCCCAGCTGTTTCCAGTTAGTCAGACCCCTAGACACAGGTGCCTGTACATTCATAGCAAAGCCTGAAGTGCTGAGGAGGCCCAGCTGTTTCCAGTTAGTCAGACCCCTAGATACATGTGCCTGTACATTGATAGCAAAGCCTGAAGTGCTGAGGAGGCCCAGCTGTTTCCAGTTAGTCAGACCCCTAGACACAGGTGCCTGTACATTGATAGCAAAGCCTGAAGTGCTGAGGAGGCCCAGCTGTTTCCAGTTAGTCAGACCCCTAGACACAGGTACCTGTAATAAAGACAACTTTATAAAAAAATAGCTTTGGTCCCTAAAGTTTACCATCGTGCACTAGTCACCACAATTAACTCCGCCCACCCTAAGCCCCGCCTCCTGAAACCATCTCCATGAACCGCCCACCTTAGGCCCTTTGTTAGGTGCTACCCACGGGGACCTTTGCCTTAAATCTGCCGCTGAACACGGGGTGCCTTTTCAGCTCTCCTCTCCCAAATGCATTAAGTAAGGGGCTGCAGCACTCATTGGGGCGCTGGGGTGTGACTAGAAAGACTACCAGCTCTGCCCCTAGTGGGCCAGGGCTTCTTCAGGGCGGCGAGTTTCTACCAACACTACACCAGGCATTGCTGTACAGCAACACTCACGTCTCGCCAATATCCTTTCTATTGGCCCAAAGGATCACCTCTTGCACATCAATTGATGTTTGGTTTTTATAATCAATCTTCAGGGACCTTAGCAGCACCTAGAAACTAGCATGTGTTCTTTTTGCGCTGTGCAAATATGCACTCCATTGCCCTAGATTGAAATCTGAAAAGTACTCTTTTATCAAAAGAACAAAAACCTTTCATGTGTCTCTGTTCCCAGTCAGCTCGTGTAAAGGAATCCTCAGCACAAGGTTGTCTGGGCCAGATTGTGCTCTGCTTGCAATAAAGCAATTCTTACTGAGATGTACATGGTGGCTGCCAGTCCCCCACCTGAATGTACATCTTAATGCTCCAGGTAAACTGTGCACTTAGAAGTCCAGTTTCCCGCTCCCCCCAACACCACACATGCATACACACGCACACATACACTCCCCAACACCATGCGAGTGCATACACACCCCCAACACTATACGTGGGCGCGCACACCAACACCATACACACTTAGATTACAACCACGCTTAGGAGCCAATTGTAAGGCACTTACCTGCCATTAGGTTGGTCTCGTAGCACCCGGTGATGTCTAGGTATTGTACGTTTTGACCGTATATAAACTGTCGCACGTACAAAAAGTCCTAAACATGCTACCACCAAAGGTTCGAACCACCAAAAGTTCGAACCTTTGGTCTTAGCATTATAGGTAAGCATATAAAAAAAAACGGCAGGCGTGTCCCCGGCAACACCCCGCTCACTATACTGTGTGGTATAGTGAGCGGGGTGTTTCGGGGGGACACCCTCGCAGCACACCCAAAAAATAAAAAACAGGGGCTGCAGGGGTTTCCCCCGCAACACCCCGCTCACTATAGTGAGCGGGGAGTTGCGGGGGAAACCCCTGCAGCACCTGTAAAAAAAAAGAAAAGAAAAGGACCCTGCGGCGCCGGTTACCGATTCGGAAGTGAAAGGGAACTGGTGCTGCAGGGACCCAGCGTGAAGAAGGTAAGTGGGGTTTGTTTATGTTGGGGGTGTGTTGAGGGTGTGGGTGGGGGGGTGTCATGGGTGTGTTGTGGGTGTGGGTGGGGGTTTGCGTATGTACGTGTGTTCGCATGAGAAAGGTGCAAACTTTTGGTAGTTCGCACCTTTCTCATGCAAACTTTCCGGCCACAGCAAAATCAGCCGCTGTCGGATCACGTAGATCCGATATCTAGCGTACAAACTTGCACTGGCCTAGGTTTCTGGTGGTGGAATGTGGTCTGACACTGCACAACAAAGGGCATGTCATATATACATTGCAGGTGCTCATTCGTAGTAAGTATGTGTATGGTTAGACATTGCATAACCGTTTGATAGCATGGCAGCATGTACGTCTATCCGTTAACCCACAACAGTAGTGCTCTAGGTTGCACTGTGCAAGGTTTCAAGCTCTGCATGCACTTGTAGCTGAGTAGTGCTATGACCTAATGGCAGGTTGTGGGTTGCTACGGTTTAAGTGTGTATATGCGTTGTGGGCAACAGCAGGGAGGCATTCATCCAACTGAATACAACTGTGTGCCTAGAATGTGTACAGGTAGATAGAATTTCCACACTTATTCACTGCAGAGGCTGACTGTCCCTCTCTGTGGGAAGTGGCTGCGTGTGTGGTCTGAGGTAGTGCAGCTTCACGGCGAGGCGACGTTTAGTTTCATCCTTTCCTCTAACTTTGTACTCAAATCTAGCTGTGTTTAGTATTGCACTCATGTTGCATTATTAGGCGTCAGCCTCTCCCCCACTATACAGGATTCTCAAACCTAGCTGTGTCTAGTATTGTACTCAAGTCTAGCTGTGTTTAGTATTGTACTCATGTTGCATTATTAGGCGTCAGCCTCTCTGCCACTATACAGGATTCTCAAACCTAGCTGTGTCTAGTATTGTACTCAAATCTAGCTGTGTTTAGCATTGTACTCAAATCTAGCTGTGTTTAGTATTGTACTCATATTGCATTATTAGGCGTCAGCCTCTCTCCCACTATACAGGATTCTCAAACCTAGCTGTGTCTGATATTGTACTCAAATCTAGCTGTGTTTAGTCCTGTACTCATTTTGCATTGTTAGGCATAGGCCTCTCTCCCGCTGTGCAGGATTCTCAAACCTAGCTGTGTTTAGTATTGTACTCAAAACTAGATGTGTTTAGACCTGTACTCATTTTGCGTTGTTAGGTGTAGGCCTCTCTCCCACCATACAGGATTCTCAAATCTAGCTGTGTTTAGTCTTCTACCCATTTTGCATTATTTGGCGTAGGCCTCTCTCACACTATACAGGATTCTCAAACTTAGCTGTGTTTAGTACTGTACTTAAATCTAGATGTGTTTAGACATGTACTCATTTTGCGTTGTTAGGTGTAGGCCTCTCTGCCACCATACAGGATTCTCAAACCTAGCTGTGTTTAGTACTGTACTCAAATCTAGCTGTGTTTAGTCTTGTACTCGGCAATAACTCCACCCATAGGAATACAATTTTAAATCAAACAAGATGTACTAGAACCAGGATACAGACCCCACTAACCCAACTTTCAAATCTCTACATACATAACCCTCCCGAAAACTCACACAACCATCTCCTGCCCAGCAAACTGCACGCACTTTACCACACAGCATCAACAACAAACACATAAACAGCACCAACAGCACATAAGGTCTCGCCCGGTCCGATACTCACACCAAAGCTCAGCGCACAGTGTATACCGAACTGAAGCCGCCAACAGCACACCACTTATCCCACTCTCCTACTCCCCCTCCACCCGACTAACCCTACCCGCCCTCCTCTTGTTTACAGATCCGCTTAGCACCTGGGGACCAACTCCGTTGGTGACAGTGCGCTATATAAATACCTTTTAACATTAACATGTGCCATGCAAGTCTCTCCTAATATTGCCATACTACAAACTTCTACAAACTATTGTGCTGATCCATAGTGCTCTCCAGAATGCTGCACTCTTTAGCCGTTCATCGTCACAAGATCTACAGTGGTAGCCCGTTGTAAATGCGTACACTTTTCAAAAGTGCAATGATCCACTCATCCTAATGTTTCTAGATTTCAATGTCGTTACCGAGACTTACATGCAATTCTGTATCTGTTATCCTATGTTCCAGTAAGCGTGCCAGCCTCAGGCCTGTATGTCTTCTTTTTAGCAATTGCTTCCATGCCACCCATTATAGCGCCAGTATACAGCTCCAATTACCTGCCACAACCTTCCTGCTCTATCTATGCTTTTCAGATGCAGATCCCTGTAACTAGTGGCGAGTCGCCCTACTTTGTATTTGTCCTCATTTACCAGAACTGATGTATGCATTTTAGACGCAGCTCGCTGTTACAAGAAGCAAGTTTTTACTACTCTGTTTACACCTCTACCTACCATGCCTTATGTACGCATCGTAGATTCAGTTCCCCACAACAAAAAGGAGAGCTTTCCTACTATGTATATGCCCTCCTCATTCATGTCTTATGTATGCATTTTAGACGTAGCTCCGCATAAAAAGAGGCAAGCTGTTCCTACACTGTATATGTGCCTACTTATCTTGTCCCCTGCTTACAAATTCGATGTAGTTCTGATAAGGACAGCTTCTTCTAGACTGTATGCACTTTGGATGTATGTTATACCAGTAATCTCTGCAAACTGTAACAAGCACTTATCTGTAACCGAATTCTTAAGCTATAGCGCCTAGATGCGTCCGGGCTTTGTGCGCTTTATAAATGTCAAAATAGTGGCCACCAGGGGAGCGCATGGATGCACTCTGCCTCTATGTGAGCTCCTGGCCGAACGGTCCCGAAAGTCGATTGAGCCCCCACTTGGGATCCCCCACCCCAGAACTATTGGCATATGCGTCTGTGAAACTCCCATGCGGCTTCTGAGCGGAGAAATTTGATCATCAGAAGCCGAAGAAACAGCCTTGGCCCTGGGAGGCAAAACCGAAAGTGAATCTGGCCCAGCGTTCTCCAGAGGCGCTGTGCTCGAGGAGCGGTGCGCAGACAGAAGATACCAGCCTTACGCGGCATCACTGAAGAGGGCCGGGCACATGGACCCACACCACCCTGGGAGCCAGCAGCTGAGGAGAGAGGGAGGACCCACTACAGTTGGCGGCACCCATCGAGTGAAGCACCAACAGAGGTTTTAACAGCCGCCCTTAGCGGGAGCCGCTAAGGGACCAGGGAGCTAATAACGGGCCCGCTATTTGCAGGCCCGTTATTAGCTCTTTCCCCATTCCCATTGAGCCCTATGGGGGCTCCAATGGGAATGGGGAATGGTTTTCAGAATGGGGACTTACCGGGTCCTCCA
Organism: Ambystoma mexicanum; assembly: GCF_040938575.1. Lineage (NCBI taxonomy): Eukaryota > Metazoa > Chordata > Amphibia > Caudata > Ambystomatidae > Ambystoma > Ambystoma mexicanum. The sequence goes on from NC_090932.1 coordinate 716,426, forward strand.
AAGTTGGAATGACCCGGTAAGTCCCCATTCCGACTACCCGGACCCAGACACGGGTTCGGAGGCAGCTGTGGCGCTATTAGCACCATGGCTACCTCCAAACTCGTAATGAGGCCCAATTTCTTCATTTCTAGTTCATGATTCAACTCCATTTCTCTGAGTTTAAGTTCTTGATGTTTCTGTTCAGCTTGAGCATTTAAACGTTTGAATTCCAATTCAAGCCTCATCTTTTCTAGAGCAATGAATTCAGGACTGAGTGTAGGACCTGTAGGGGTACCAGTGGACATGGGTTGAAGTTGCTGAGCAGGCAAGGGAGCAGCGAGGCCTACATTAGGAGGCACATCTGCCTCTTCCAACTCATCATTAATAGACATAGCATCATCCTCAATACTTTCCACATTTGCTAGAGAGTCAGGTATTTCAGACCCACTCCCTAGACTTTGGTTCTTTAACAAATTTTCATTTGTTGCTTACGATTGGTTTATCCGGATATCTTGTTTAGTTTACCATTCTTTGAGGATAGCTCTGCTACATAAATGGATGGAAAGGAAATGGAGTTCGTCTGACCTCTCATATTGGGAAAAAAGGAGGAAAGGGTTTATAATATTGGTTTGGGACTAGTGGGATGGATGTAGGTAACCTAATAGTTACGACTTGGAATGTAAATGGATTGAAATATCCAAAAAAGAGGAGGAAGGTCATGGCGCGATTGTGGAGATCTAGGGCTGACATTGTTTTTCTGCAGGAAACACACTTGACTGATGAAACCACACAATGGCTGGTCAATTCAAAATATTCAAAGGAGTTGTCAAATTGTTTCTCTTCTAATTCTAGGGGAGTAAGTATTTTGTTCAGGAAAGGACTGCAGTATAGAGTGGAGAGAGTAGCGATGGATTCAGAAGGGCGAATGATTTTTGCTGATATAATTTGTAGGGGTGAGATGATTACATTAGGTTGTATTTATGGTCCTTGTGTTTCTGGTAAAGATTTTTTTTATAAAATCTCGGAGATGTTAAATGGAATGAAAGGTGAAACAATAATTCTGGGAGGTGATTTCAATTGTGTTAGGGATTTCAAGCTGGATAGGATCAGTACATGTAGGTATACTAATATGAATATTTGTAGGGAATTTGATAATTTTCTTGATAAATTTGATTTGATTGATATATGGAGGGAATTACATCCATTGAAGAAAGAGTTTACTTTCTTTTCTCCAGTGCATGATTCATTTACCAGGCTAGATTATATCTTTGTTAACAAGGCTTTATTGGATAGAACTTGTGCAGTTAATATACGGGAAAGAGGAATTTCTGATCATGCTTCGGTAGACCTTTGTTTGCGGATGGATGTGGAGGTCCAGTCTTTCAGGAAATGGAGATTAAAAACGGGAATTTTGGAGGAGCAAGAGGTGTTGAGGGATTTGTTGTCACGCATGACTGATTTTTTTGAACTGAATGAGGGATCTGCTGATGAAGGGGTGGTGTGGGATAGTTTTAAGGCTACAATCAGGGGGTTTCTGATTGATTGGACCTCCCGTCTTCGTAAAAAATCTTTGAAACATCTTAATGTATTGGAATCACAATTGTCTGACCTGCAACAGAGATATGCCCGGAGTGGAACGATAGGGGATAGAACTGAAATGAATCAAATTCGGGAGAGATTAAATAATGCAAATAGTCTATTGGCGGAGAGGGGCCTTTTTTTTCAAAACAAAAATATTGGGAGGCTGGTGATAGGAGTGGAAGATTGCTGGCGAGTAGATTGAGGGGAATGCATAATGAGACTTTTATTAAAGGGATTAATGATAGTGAACAACTATTGTGGAGGAATAAGGATATTTGTTCTAGTTTTAGGGACTACTACAGGAAGTTATATTCGGAAGATGCATCAATAGCCAGGATTGATTTGGAAAATCTATTTGAGGATATACCTATTAAGAAATTATCCGTTGATGATAAAATGGGTTTGGAGGCGAGCATAGATGTTGATGAGGTTCTTTTAGCGATTGGACAAATGCAGTTGGGAAAGTCCCCGGGGCTAGATGGGTTGCCCATTGAGTTTTATAAGAAGTTTGATTCTTTCCTAGCTCCAAAGTTGTGTACTTTGTTTAATTCTTTCTTAGAAGGGAAACTTTTGTGTCAGTCAATGACTGAAGCCATGATTTCTGGAATTCCTAAAGTAGGGAAGGATAGTAAACAGTGTAAGAATTATAGGCCTATCTCTTTGTTAAATGTTGATCTCAAACTTTTTACAAAAATATTAGCAAATAGATTAGGTAGATGTTTTGGGTCTGTTATTCATGAGTCTCAGGTAGGGTTTATGAGGGGTAGGTCGGGTTATGATAACATCAGAACATTGATAGATATAATAAGTCTTCATGGTGGTGGGAATGTTAACACTGCCTTGGTCTTTATGGATGCTGAAAAAGCATTTGATAGGGTAAACTGGAATTTTCTGGACTTTACTATGGAGAAAATGGGTTTTGGGGTTAGATTCAGAGAGACGATTCGTAATCTTCAGAATTCGGCTACGGCACGAGTTTGGGTCAACAATGTTATGTCGGAAACTTTCTCTCTTCATAGAGGTATGAGACAAGGATGTCCTTTATCGCCTTTTTTGTTTAATATTGCTCTTGAGCCCTTGGTAACGCTGATTCGTAACGAGAGGAGAATATGTGGTTTGACATTCGGGACTAAAGAAGTTAAAACGCTTTCTTATGCGGATGATTTGGTGGTGGTGCTCTCAGATCCTGGCCAGGGGAGTATGGTTCTTAAGGAGATTCTTGAAAAGTTGGTAATTTTTCGGGTTATAGAATTAATTGGGACAAAACTGAGGTCTTCCCACTCTCGACTGCGGTCAGAAGGGAAGATTTTTCGGAATGGAAGTGTACGTGGTCTGAGAACAGTGTGAAATATTTGGGGGTTTTTCTGATTAAGGATGTGCGAAAGATCATTCAATTTAACGTAACTAGACTGTTGGATGCTCTCAGGAGAGATACTAGGAAGTGGTCCAGATTAGACTTAGGGATCTGGGCTAAGGTTAATACTATTAAAATGTCACTTCTGCCTAAAGTTTTATATGTTATGCAATCAATCCCTCTGGGTTTTTCAAAGAAATTACTTAAGAACATCGATCGGGTATTCCAGGATTTTCTTTGGGGTGAAAAAAAGGCTCCTAGGATTCCGAGGTATATTTTGCAGAGGGATGTTAAGCAAGGGGGATTTGGATATCCTAATTTGGGGAAATATTATAGGGGTTTTGTTTTGAAGAAGGCTGCCCTATATGTGAAATCAGAGACTGTGGACGAGCCAATTTGGTTGACTATAGAGAGAAATGCTTTAATGCCTTTCAAGTTGGATAATGCTTTTTCGATGGGGAGGCTACCTAGGGGTTCTAATAAGTTGCCAACTATTAAAGTGTCTAAAGACTCAATGACATACAGAGTGATTTGGCATGTGAAAATCTTGCACGTCTGCGTGTTATTTGAGGAAAGGCCCTTAGCGCGCGAGCACGTCAGCACGCGTAAGCGATTTCATTGTCCCAAAGGCCTCACAGCGTGAGCGCGTCTCTGACGTATGGCGCAAGGGCGTACCCAGGCCAATCGCGTGTGGAAACACCCGTGCTCCCCTGAAATACACGTACCCAGGCCAATCGCGTGTGCAAACACCCTGCACCCCTGAAATACACATACCCAGGCCAATCGCGTGTGGAAACACCCGCGCTCCCCTGAAATACACGTGCCCAGGCCAATCGCGTGTGGAAACACCCGCGCACCCCTGAAATACACGTACCCAGGCCAATCGCGTGTAGAATTTCTCGCGCACCCCTGAAATACACGCACCCAGCCCATTCGCGTGTAGAATTTCTCGCGCTCCCCTGAAATACACGTACCCAGGCCAATCGCGTGTGGAAACACCCGCGCACCCCTGAAATACACGTACCCAGGCCAATCGCGTGTGTAAACACCCGCGCACCCCTGAAATACACGCACCCAGCCCATTCGCGTGTAGAATTTCTCGCGCTCCCCTGAAATACACGCACCCAGCCCATTCGCGTGTAGAATTTCTCGCGCTCCCCTGAAATACATGCACCCCGCTCCCCCAAGCCCGATCGCGTGTGTAAATTCCTGCGCACCCCCGGAATACACGCACACGCTATTCTTCACACAGCGGGTGTCCGTGTTTGTCAGATACCCCTTTGCCCCAGTATGGGACATTCATCAGAGCTGTATATAGGTGCTTTTTGTTAGCGCACAATTTGGCGCACATTTTTTTCAAGCGCAGGGACGCTACCGACTGCTTTCCTGTGGCGGACATGTATTGGCCTGTGCGCGTCTTTTGCCGTGCGCTGGTTTTCCCTATTCGATTCCATGAATACCTGTTGTAGGCGAGCGTCTGGGCGTTCCGCGCACTTGCCTCCTGGATCTCCCGTGACACCCACATTTTCACGAGTTGTTCCCCATTCCGCGTGTCACGCCCCGTTTTCCGCCTACTTTTGGAATGTGCGCCGCGCTACGTGCGAATTCGCTGTGGCCTTATCGCACAGCGTTCGATGACCTGTGCGCCAGCATGCGCCGCGCACTTTTTCAGCGCACACCCCACATTTTGCTCGTGCCCGTGCTTCCATGAATATATGTGCGCTGTTTTCTCTGCGATATTCTGCGATTTTTTCAGTAACACTGCGAATCGCACGATTTCGCACGCGTGCGCTGGTTTTTCCGCGCACATTATTTCCATGAATCGGCCTGTAAGAGTTAACACCAAAAAACCGCTAATTGTTTATCTATTGCCCGAAAAAAACAAGGTCAAGGCATTTTAGATGGACAATTGACCAAGTAGCACTACAATCAGTCCCATATTATATCTAGTTGGGTATGTGTTTTGAGGGTACTGCTAATGTAAATTCCCAGTTGGAGTGGCTTGAGAGAAAGCTTGATACAGCGATAGCGCAAGCTAACATAATCATGGCAAAATTTGGCAAATTTTCTATCAAGCCAGCCTGGCTTTACTGGACACAGAAGGCAATCCCGGCCCTAATATACGGGCTAGAAACATTATCATGCACCATAGCCTTCGATTTCGACAAATGCGAAGCCAAATTCTGGAAACGAATTTTGCATCTACCAGGGTGTGTTCCTAATGCCTGGATCAGATACGAGCTGGGCTTGGTTTCCCTTCAGGCCACTTACGACTGGAGATTATGTGCATTATTTAGGAAATGTCTGCTTTCGACTCTTGCAGATTCCAACTTGCAATCTTTTTCTACTTATATGCTTTCGACTAGAGATAAATTTGTCACAGACTGGATGAGAAAAATCGACTGCATTTTTTCCAAAGCTGATTTCCCACTTGATTTTTTAGTCATCTCTCCGACCAAAGCCAAAACAAAATTATACCAGTCAGACTGGTTAAATACACTTGATAAATGCCTACAATACCAGGGAGGTGACCATGACCGATTCCCACCCAAAAAATTAAAAATCTTGCCTTCAATTACAATTTGTGGCTGACTCGAGAGGTATTAATGAAACGGCGTCTAACATCGATAGGTGATAACATATGTCGGTTTTGTGCCATAAAAGGTGTATCTGAAACTCTACAGCACCTCATAACGCAGTGTCCTTGTCTGATTTCTCAGAGACAGATACAATTTGGGAAATATTGTCATTACTTCTCGAATCTTAGCGAAGACACATGCTGGACTATTATTCTCAGCTGCAATAAACCAATGATACAATATGCCACAGTAAACTTCCTAATGTGTCTTAATTTAACACCAGAGCCCACTGAATAGTGCCTCGTCGAGACAGACACATACTATGTCTCGAGGGCCCTATTGCAAGCAAGTGTATCATTATACTGCATGTGAAGTCTAAATCATTAACTTTCCACTCAACATGAATGCATTAGGATGATTTATGAGTATTCATATATAAAAATTATGAATTGTAAATTAGGTGTTATTAGTTTATCCCTTTTTTCTTCGCCTTCTCATGACTGTTTTATTCATTCGCCTCTTCTTTTCTTATTGGTCTTCAAAGTATGAACAGATTTTTGTAGTTGATATTTTTACCATTGTAAGGTTGATTAAATTCAACTCAATATTTTTTTTTTTTTTTTTTTTTTTAAATGCAGTCCCTTTGATGCCTTGGCATGCAAAGTGGCAGTTTCTCGGCTTTACTCAACGGGACCCCTCAAGGATGCCCCCCCCCCTTGCAGGAAATTCACAGGGATGTCGAGGTCCAAAGAAAAGCAGGAACCAAGTACCTTCGGAAAGGCAGCAGTTTCAGCCTTCGCGGTGGTCTCCTTTGGACGGTTGCTACTCTCGCCGTGGAAGTAGAAGCTTGCTGTGGGCTCCGAAAAGGCTTGGCAGAGGAGAGTAAGGCACCTGAGGACCTTCGATGAATTCTGGCAGCGGCGGGTGCAGTGGTCATTTTTGGTGTCGGTTTTCAGGATTTTGCAGTTTCTAAACTTTCGGTTCTTCGGTGCTGCAGCAGCAGCACAGACCTCTGGATGCCTTCTCACAATCTAGACTCGACCACTGGACTGGACTAAGGACCCTCACCAAGTCTGGACCCTCGGGACATCTTCGTTGGATTCTGGTGGTGGTAAACCCACCGGCAGACCACCCACTGCCAGACCAGCCTCAGCACCCAACCACCCTGGACCTTCTCCAGCGTGGAAAAGTGGTCAGTGGTGATGGCAAGGATGTCCCCTTGAAGTTTCCAAAGTTTTGAACTTTCGCAGCTCTGGGTGTCAAGCAGCACTATGCCAGGGTACCCCCCTCTTCTGGGCACTACACTGCAATGGGCTTCCAGCGATCATGACCGCTCTTCCGGACCACTGGACTTCGACTCAGATGTCCAAGCACTCCTCTTCTGGATTCACAAAGACCCCTTCTGCGGACGGCAGACACACAGGACTGGCTTCTAGGGTACTTATGATGAAGAGCAGCAGGTTGCACAATGGTCCCTCGTAGCTTGTGGAGAGGTCTCCTAGCCAGGTCCCCTCTTGGACCGGTCCTTGGAGCAGCACAGCAGCCTTTGGCTTTTCGATGAAGAGTAGCAGTCACAATCATCTTCCTCCAGGATCAGCTTTGGTTTCGACTTCAGCTTCTGAACAAACTGGTGAGGGCAGGGACCCTAGTTATACACATCTGTTCCCATTCACTCAGGATGAGCCTGGCTCAGCCAACCAATCACACAGAAGGGCCTTCATACAGGCAATCAACGAATCAGGCTCACAGGCCATTCCCCCAAAACCAGACACCCATGGAACAGAATGTGGATTGGAGTAAGTACCCAACCTTTCAGAGCACTACACTACATGCATACCAGTTTCAATCAGGGCGGTCTCAGGAATTGTGTCACACACAGAAACCAGACACCCTTAACCCAGAACGGGAGTTGGCGCCCGACTCCATTCACTCAGGTCCTAATCCAAAGGTGTACCCACAACACAGTCCCTGGAAAGGCTCCAGTCAGTAGGACAGGAGGCAGCCCCAGAGTCATATATGGTACTTCCACCCAACAGCCATTCAGGGGCAAGGGGACAGTCGGGGCGTCCCAGGGCATTGCGAAAACAATGTGTAAAGGCAAAAGAAACCAAGAGGATACAGTGGCCATCTTGCCTTTGTCCAGGAATCCATAGATTCCTATAGCAGGGCTGGGGTGTCCCAAAATGGAGGACACTCAGAGCCACTGTCAAGTCAGCCTGAGGCTGCCACCAGCCCATACCCTGCTCTGTGAGCAACACACAGATGCTGAAACACACACATAAGGGGTGCAAGGTTGTAACCCCACCCATGGGCGCCATAATGGTATCACATGGGTGTTGTTCACCAAAAGGAAAAACGAAGAGCTGCACTTTCAGAGGTCCAGACAAACTCAGAGGCAGAAAACATACCGAAAACATGCAGAGACGTGGTGGGACATGGATTGGGAGGCCCTGTCCTTCCAAAAGGCATTTCCAGCACCACATTGGCAGTTAGCCTTGGTGTATTCTAGGACCCGACCAGTGCTTAATTTGTAAATAAATAAGTGCCAGGGCCCAAAACATCTTGGCCCCCTAATACCGGCCTTGGGGCCGGCGGGCGCCGCCCGCAGTGTGGGCGGCCCGGGCCAGTTCAGTGCTAGACTTAGATCGGCCCACCACCAGCCCATCACACTGCTGCTGAAGGTGGCACATTGCCCCACTAGGACAGACAAAAGAGAAGAGAACCTCGTACATGGATGCTGAACATCACACACTCACACCCCGGCAAGTTGGCATGCACGCACAGTGTTCTCCATAGCACTCCTATCTCTCCTGAGTACCCACCCCTCATTTCCCACAGGGCCAGCACACCTGTATCTGCCCGTATCCCCATCAGTCACGGCAGCACTCAGTGCTTAATTTGTACCTGTTCTGCTCAACATGAATACATGTCACAAAACACACTCTGCTTTACTCCCCCACCTACAACATACCAAAGAAAGCACACTTCTCTACTCAGGATAGAAGCACACACATTACCAGATGCACGCTGCCTCTCACAGTCCAGTGGACCCGGCTGTGGCAGTCCCCACAAACACTCATGCACACAGGTGACCTGATGCATAATGCATGAGCGTGCAACAAATACATGGGCCATGTAATACTTCATCCGTGAATTCCATACCACACTTCACTCGTCTACGGGGAGACCCCAGCAGATGCTCTCATGGGACAAGCAGTGTGCTCTCCAATACCAGTACCTGTATCTTCTACACAGACATCTACATCTTACATACAAGAGACTGTGTCAACCACAAAGAAATAAGGCAACGCCATGCAAAAGAATCCACAAATAGAGAGGGTGATCATGTTGTTTGAAGTAACTTCCTTGATTGTCTTTGCGGTTAGAGGAACCTTGGTCATTGAGCAAACAAGGATAGACACGTGTGGCTCAAAGGTGGGCAATTTAAAGAAAATGGAAAATTAGTCAAATATTCCAGAGCACATTCAAGCAGAGACGAAAGAGGGGATTGCATATAATGGTAAATTTCAACATCCGCTCTTTTGTCTATCTTGGTGGGCAGAGCAGATTCATGTTACTTGGATGACATGCAAGTTGCAATGACAACTCACCAGGGTAACAAGGACAAGTCACCAGGGTTCCAGCCAGACCTACATTATCACCTAGTACATACCCGACAGCAGATTCCTTTGTGGTTACACTACTAAGAACTGGCGAAGAAGCCTGAACAGCAAGCTGAGGCAGATTGAGGTCATCCAAGATGGGCAGGTGGCTGTCGTGACATAGCCACCTGCCACAGTTGTAATATAGTTCTCATAGACCCTCCCACACAATCACATACCGATGGGGCAATGTCGGCTGGTCACAGTTATTCAGGTTATTCACTTTATCTGCGTATGTATCGGTTTATTCAAGATTGTCTTTTACATGTAGGCCGTGCTCTCAGACTGTAGTGTGTGCCCCCCCATAACACGTAGCACATATACAAATGCAATGCAGTACTCTCTAAGCAAAAACATATGTTCTCCTCAGAACAGAACAGTAGTCTCCAAAGGAGGGGGCAAGGCTTCTTTGGGGGTGCAAATGAATGCCACTGGTGGGTGAGGCTTTGAGTCTGTTAAATGACAGGGGTATTTATTTCTATTATAATACATAGGGAGAGTGCTTGGATCGGGGAATAAACAGTACATGAGGACAACATGAATCCATCTGCACAGTCCTTTACAGTAGGTCATAGCAATAAAAGAGTAAGTAACTATCCAGATGCTAGATGGGGAGAATTCAAGTTATAACATGGACTAGGGGCACCATGGAGAGACAGCATAAATTATGTACAATATTATGTACAATATAAAGACCTAATCAGATTACAAGATACAAACCTATAGATAACTTGTTATCAATCTCACCGTTCGCAAAATGCTGTTTCTGGTTCTGCACTGTAAAGTATTCCGCCAGAGTAGTCCTTCACAAATATGCCATGCCCCAACATATTCCTGATGTTACCGTGCCAGCCTGTACATTTCCCAAAGGCTGCCCCTACCCCCTTGTCACTGCTCTATAATTACAGAGGGTGCGGCTGAGCTCAGGCAGGGCGGGGCAGGGCAGGGCGGGGCGGGGCAGGGCGGGGCAGGGCAGGGCGGGGCAGGGCAGGGATTGCTTGCCTAATCTGCGCACAGCACAGCTGAGCTACGCACTCACTGTCACCGTGCACTGAGGCACCCGGCAAGGGGGCTGGGGCTGGAACTGGCGGCAGTGACCCGCAGTCCCGGTCGCTGGACCCCCGGGCCGGTGTGCCCTGCTGCAGACGCACAGATCATTGCTGATTTCCCTACACAAGACGAATGCCCAGCCATATTGCTGCTAGGGGGTCGGCCGCCGCGGGGTCCTCCTTAGCACCCTGGTGCCACTGCATGCAAACGATTCTATAGAAGACGTATTGGAGCTATGCATGTGTTATTTGCAGCCTCTTTTTCTATAGTCATTGTACACCAGTCATTATGAGGCCAATTGCCTGAGCCAGTCTGAGGCCAGGGGGAACGAATTGCCGTCCCCTGTTTCAGCCCCCAGAGGGAGAGGCCCAGCCGGTCAAGTGGCACAGCGAGTAGAGCGCTCGCTTTGACATGAGTGCAGAGCCTGCGAACGCAGGTTCGAATCCCGGCCGCGCCAAACTCAGCGTTTCATCCTTCCGAGGTCGATAAATGAGCACCACACACCGTGGGTAATAATAAGCAGCGCTCAGATACCTGAGGTTCCGTAGCGCTATATAAATGCCAAATTATTATTATTTATTATTTATGCCTGGAATACTCCTGACCTAAACTGCCCCTACCCATCCACCTGCCACATCTGCAATGTTCTTTCCACATTCTGAAGAGGGGGATCTCGTCCGTGCATCTAATAAAACACCAGAGCTGGGGGGGGGGGGGGGTGTGAAAAGCCTGCCGGCTGTGTAGAGCAGACATCCGAAAAGAAGGCTCTAGTAGCCGCCCTTCCCTTTATGTGATGGAATAAGGGGTTACTGGGCCCGCCCTACAGCCCCCCCAACCACGGACGACCCCTCAGCAGCACACTTACCTTACCTTCGGTAGGCTGTGATGATTCAGGCCGGGGGTGCCGGGGGTGGGCCGATTCCTCCTCACCAAAAAGCAAGGTCAGTCTGCAGCCAGCAACTAGGCCAAGGCGCGCGCGCTGCACGTGGCTGGGCTGGCTCAGGACACAGACGACGGACTGTAAAATGAGAAGGAGGTGGCGCTGGGCTCCCGTCACCCGCCCCACGTGACATGACCATAATTCATTTCATTGGCTGCTGCCTATAACAGCCAACCAAAACTGTACATTCTGTGTTACTAGGCAGAATGCTATCAAATACTGCATAGTAACGCAACATGCACACTTTTCATTGGCTGTTGTATCTTTCAATGCGCTGTTTGCGCAAATTCTAAGTGCCTGGAGCCCAGAGCAGAGCTACGACCTGAGCTCCACAAAGAAAACTTAGTGGGAGTGCACACGCCCCTGCACTCAGCAGAGCGCAAAAGAAGACAGTTCAACAAACATGAACGTTTCAAACTTTCGACAACAAACAAAACAGATTACCCATGTTGTGCATCTCATCCAGTCTGTTAGCCTGCAGCAGAACACTGGTTCCTTTACTTGGTTCCAAAACGTTATCCCTCCTGACCCTGTGAAGGCACACAATTAAGGAGACTATTCCTAGGAGGATGTCTAGAGAAGATGTTGCAGACCGACCTGAAGCTGCCTTGGGCTAATCTGGTTGGACTAACTGGCAACAACTGATCCTGAACTTCACTACAGAACTGAAACCTGTACGCTGATGTGAGCGCCCAAATACTGAACTGGTGATCATTTATGTTAAACAAGAAGCATGTTTCCAGCCTGCTTATCAGATGGCTGGTACGGGCACAAATTGCACTGATAAGGGCTGCAGCGAAACCACACAAGTAAATAAAGGAGAAAATAATGTACACAAGGACAAAAGATCAGAGCACAGAGGGGGAGGGGGGGGCGGGGAGCAGAAGGACAATACAGAGGTTAAGAGCCTAAACGAGTTACAGGCAACGCTGACACAGCTGGACAAGGTGACTAAGGTACAACCCAATACAAATAATACACACATTAAATTGCATGTCCCTGGTTAAATGGGCCCTGTGTGCAATTTGCAATTTCAACAAACTATATAAAGAGGGGATTCCATTCGTGGCTCCGTCCACTTTTTACGGCAGGCAACCCATCTGCTCATGTCATCAGGGCAACCAACAAGTGCGTTTGTTAGGCTACACTATTTCCATGTTTAACTTGCATCAAGCGGAGTGGCAAGAGAAATTATACACCCAAACGGGAAAGAAAGGTCACCAAGCTGATTGGAAATAGTGTTTCACACATCTACACTTGGTACGCACCTGCTACATAGCTATATGTGTGGTTACAGTGCTGTCTGAAACTGCCTATCTTTTGGGGATTTGTGGCATGCCAACTGTACCAAGGTGGCCCAGCTCGCTTTTCTCCACACCTACCCAGATGCATTCAACTCGGCCAGCAAACGGCTTGGAATAAAACATCCAGTTCCACGTCCAAGTGCTGCACATATAGGACAAAAGATAATAACTTCAAAACAATGTCTGAGTCCCGCCTGCGTATATGATATGCATCAAGAAAAGAAATGTGGCGTATTTACAGCATCCCCATGCTTAAAAAAGGGCATATACGCCCCTTATCTGGAGGGCTGGCCATGCAGCTTCTGAACATGCCGCTTGGGGGAATCCCTCGAGTCCCATTCTGCCATAATAGTGGCCTTTTTTCCTATGGTTATGGGTCAGTTATTCTCCTGCACCCCAGTGCTGCTTATAGTAGAGGTGTCATGTAGCCCCCACTATTCAGGAACTATACGCCCCCCACCAACAGCTACTCTTTCAAAAGGCTAATGACATGCAGAAGGGTTCCATGTCATTTCATCGCCATATTTTTCATCCCCTGATTTTTCATCGTGTATTTTTCATCGAAAAAAGACATCGAATTTTTTTTTTTTTTTTTTGGTGGGTTCCCCCCCACACCCCCTGTTTTTAAATTTTTTTAAACATTCCCCATTACCCAAAACTATTTTTTTTTTAACCCCCCCCAAAAAAAAAATCGATGTAATTCGATGAAAAATACACAACCAAAAAACACGGGATGAAAAATAGCGCGATGAAACAACGCTATACCTGCAGAAGGGTCTGCGTAAATTACAACACATCTTGCGGTTCAGCCTTCACAGTCTATTTTCCAACACAAAATCCTCAAGCACTGACAGCAAGTCTCAGTGGTTCGTTAGCTTGAACATCACAAGACCAGAAAACAAGACAGCTTACTCCATTGTGCAACTTTAAATGAACAAACCACACAGGTCTGAAGATAAAGTGCCTGCCTGCTTCCACTTTAGATCCAGGGAGTTAAACTGCTTGCGCTCTTCGTTGCTAAGAAAAATACTATTACATGCTTGCTCCTGGGAGGTTACTGAATGCCGTCTCCTTGGTTTTATTTGGGAGTACTTGCTTTTAATCTTAGGTAGATTCAAAGGGGCGGTAAGATGGTAGAGTAATTAATGTGGCCACATAGTGCTCCTCTTCAATTCTCAAATAATGCACTTTTTAAACTTCTGATGACCTGGCAATTCAATCTTGCCGATTTCACTTGCAATTACGTACGATTTATGAAATAGGCGCCAATGGTGTAATGGCTAAATCAGATGAATGATCATCAAATAGCAGCGCTGCCTCTATCGCGGTGTGCTTTTGAGGGAACTCTGCTCACACCTCATGTAGAAGCACCCGTGTACTGGATACCTGGCTTTGACAGTCTCTATACAAAGAATAGTTTGGTGATTTACAAAGAGCTTCAAATAGATTTACTGCTTATAAGCACTTATTGATTGTGCATCTATTAGGCACTTATACAGTAAGTCAATTCTGTTTCAAAGCACCCGCAGGGCAGCAGGAAGGGAACCTGGGATTGAAAAACGAATTCAGTGGAGGACAACCTACTATACCTTGTTCGTATTCAGAATGTGCAAGTGCAGCGAGAAGAGGGGAAGTGGGAGGGGGGTAAGTGCTGGAATGTCCGTGCTTGTGGATGAGCAGCAGATTAAGTGATTAGTAAGGCAAGTGATATGCGTCCTGAGGCCTAATTGGGTAGAAAGTGTAAGCCTACAGGCTTGAGGCCGGTGGGTGCCGAGGCAAGTGCTGAGAGGTAGGCAGAGGCTGGGGCGATTGGGTATGGGAGGCCAGGTCCCAGAGGGATACACAAGGGCCCTGGCCACCAATTGCAGCAAATGAGATTAGCAGAGGAGGGACGCAGGGAAGGAGGTGAAGAGGAAAGTCTTGAGGAGCTTCTGGAATTTAAAGTCCTGCTCAAGACGGAGAGGTCGGGGGGAGGCTATTCCATACGAGGGAGTCAGCTGATTAAAGTGATCGGCCTCCGCACTCTCTTTAGCAAAACGCTTTACAGAGTTGGTGCCAGAGAACGGCAGAGGTCTAGAAGGAGAGTATTAGTACGAGAAAAGTTGCAGATAGCGTGGTCCCAGACCCAGACAGCCTTGTGGATGATGCAAAGGAATTTTAATTTAATCTATGCCACAACCAGGAGCCAGTGAAGAGTTTTTAGGGCAGGAGAGATGCAGTCCCTGGGCTTGAGGCCAAGGATAAGTCTTGCTGCCCTATTTTGGGTTAGCTGGCGGGGACGTTAAGTGGAAGAAGGTAAATTCAGGAGAAGGCTATTGCAATAGTCAAGCCTAGAGAACCAGGGCTTGGGTAACATTGAGCTTCTGGGGGAAAGGGATAATTCCTCTGAGAATTAAGAGTTAAAAGTGGGACTTCTTGGCAATATCCTGAGTGTGAGGGAGGAAGGAAAGAGGGGAATCGAAGAAGACTCCAAGGTTTCTGGCTTAGAAAAATCAACATGGGAAGAGCCCATAGAAGATGGCGAGAGTGAGGTGAAAAAAAAGAGGGAGCAGGGGTCCCAATGGGAATGATCTCAATCTTGCTGCCATTGAGACAGATTGTTGAAAGTACACAAGGACTGGATGGCAGATAGGCAGTCAGGGATGATGGCAGTCAGGGATGATGGACGATGCCAAAAGGTCAGCAGGGAGTTTCAAAATGAGTTGCAGGTCATCTGCTTAGCACTAGAAGTTGCCAGAGAAGGAGGTAATGAGGAGTGCTAGCTAAGCGAGGTGAGTGTTGAAGAGCCAGGGGGAGAGGTTTGAGCCCTGGGGGACACCACAGGAGGAGAAGGAAGGGAGTAGTTTCTTACCTGTAACTCCATTTCTCCAGCGTTGTCCTCTTTCATGGATTCACATGCTGTGACTATTCCCAGTCAGGCTGGGAAACCCCAGTTACTTTGACTTAGTAATTTTCCTATGGAAAAACTTGACACCTTGAGTGTCTCATCGACGTCTTTGTGGGAGCTTTTGGTACCCACCAATGGGATGTTGAGTGTATAGCTCTGTCTCAGCAGCTTCTCCTCAGATTTTAACCACTCCAGCTGGAGGATATCCCTCAAAAGAGGATGTTTGCCTGTAGGGGGGTAGGCAGGAGGGCGCATGTGAATCCATGAACGATACCAACGCTAGAGAAAGGGAGTTAGAGGTAAGCAACATCTGCACATCCTCAGCGTGTTGCTAGTGTTAGCAGTAGTGACTGGTAAAAGTGGGGCACTGCCCATGTCGCCGCTTGGCAAATGTCTGAAGGGTACCCAAGACCAGAGAGCCTCCAAGGCAACCGTGGCTCTAGTGGAGTGCGCTCTGGGGGCCGATTGTAATGGCCTGCTGGCCCTAGAGTGGCAGAAGGAGATTGTAGAGAGGTCAAAAAATTGGCTCTGGACATTGCTCTGTGTATGTTCCGTGTCCTGAAGCGTCAGTCTTTTGGAATATTAAGATGATCTGTCTGCCTTCCGCCTGTCATTGAACCCACCTTTCAAGTTAATTTGAGAGCACAAACAGAGTTTTTACAGCATTGATGTCTTTCGCACTTTTTGTTTTAGGTTCTCGTTGCAGCACCGAGGTCACTGAGCCGTTTTCATCTATTACTTAGGTTTATTCCTGGATTTGCAATCGATACGTCATTGTGCACCAGAGCCAAATCAGGACTTTTCAAGTCTTGCTTCAAATTGCGTGGAAGGCTCATCTGTGATCTGGGCCAACCTAATAAATTCTTCCAGGACCGATTCAGATAAGATAAAGCAGTGTCTTCAAGGCCCTGGTTATTCACCACCGGAGTTGCAGGCTCAAGCAAAATCACATCTATAAAGGAGGCAAATCTTTGCGATAGAGTCTGCTAACCGGTTGTTATCGTCCCATTTGCCGTTTAAGTCCACAAGGCCAGTTGCCGGTTTGATTTAGAGCTTAAGATCATTCAAAAGTTCAATCATGCCCAAATGCAAGGCTGTCTTCAAGGCCACCATAGAGGAATCACAATTGGTAGTTTCTTTTGTTAATTCCAAAAGGATACCAGTATGAACCTGAACCTCAGACTTTAAAAGCTTGAAGACGTTCACTAAGGAATTAAGGACGGAGTTTAAGGCTGACAGGGTAACATCACCAGCTTCCTTAAAACCCTAACATGTAGCAACAGAGGGCATTGTCTGCTTATTCATAAATGCAGATTGCTCGGTTCCGCGTGGAAACTCTGCAGTCGGAAAAATAGGACTTAATGTGAGAGGGTGAGCCAGGGGACAAGGTGATCGACTATAACATGTCCAGACGTTCCAATGGTTTGCATAGTGGGCTGATTTTGCTTTTTATGGAGGTGACTGTTAACGTATATTCAAGGACATTCCCAAACACTGCTGGATAGTACTGAATTATAGAGTGTGAGGTTAAGACTTCAGCCTGATCTGCATGTACTCACACAGAAGATGAAGGCGTTTGTCACTTATTAGCAGTGGGATCGGGCCGGGAGACCGATGTTGAGATTTTAAAGATGCCATATTTATTTGCTCAGTCTCCCTTCTGGACGGAATCAAGTCGTCCTATTCCGGTACCCTTAAGATCATTCCACGTTGTGAAGCTTCCAAGATTGTACATCCGTGTCCTATCCCTTCTTGCTTGGAAGCTATAGGAGGAATTTTTAAATATAACTTGTTTTGATGGCTTCAGTCTTTTGGTAAAAAGTCACGGACAAACGCTGACACCAAATTCTGCTCGCCCCATCTGAGGCTATTGTGGCAGGTATTGCGGTCTGGCAAAACAATGCAATTGGGGCCCATGCCTCCCAGTTTACTGCAAGGTGCAGGTGCACTCGATACGTAGGTACAGGCCGTCACCAGTCCGTAAATAGGTCGCTTAGAGCGTCGAAAAGGGGGGTAATGGGGGGCAGGGGTGACCATAGACCATAAGCTGTTACCTGACCAATGCGTGGAAAGCCAAACTCTTACGCAGGCTCCTCCAAGCTCCAGGCTCCCAGGTAGGTATACGGTACAGGTGTACCCGAGTGCTGGATGGCTCACGGTGCAGGCAGCACACAAAATTAGCCCCGACCCAGCACTGTCCCTTTGATTCTTCTCTCCTCACCTCTGCTCGCCTGTGTGGAGTTACTGGAGGAAAGGACATGGAGGAGTCCTAGGACGTGTGTCAACCCGCACCATAGAGTAGCCACTTCTGACAAAACCTGAAGCTTGTTTTAAATACCCTTTCCCTAAAATAAAACATCGGGGTTGCCTTGCACTTGCAGCAGTGCTGTCCAGCCCTGGCAATATTCCTTGTGATGGCACAGAGGCCGTGCAAGTACTTTGGGATAACCCTGGCATCTGTCCATTTTGGGACCAACACATAGCAATAGCTCATTCCCTTTCTCCCCCCACAGAAAAGTGTAGAATGAGTCTTGCTTTGTTTTTGGCATAAAAAGGCTGCAGATTTATTTCCACAATATAATAAACCATAATGCACACATTAGTGGAAAAACACTCAGAAGATGCGGCGACTGCTCTGTGTCCAAATAACCTGCTTCCCCCTTTCCTTCCCCAAGATGTCAGAATAGGCCCAACTCTCCCCACCTTTGCGTCCGAGCCCGTCCTGCCCCTGCAGGCGCTCCTGGGTGGGGCGAGTGTTGTGTCCTTGGGGGAAGCTGAGCCCTTGTTGTTCCCTCCAGACGCCCCTGCCGCCTAGGCTCCCAAGGGGCGCTGGTCTGAGAAGAGCGAAGACCCTTCCGGCTTTCTCCTGGCTCATCCGGAGTCTGTCTCTTGTGTTTGTTCGGCCAAACACCGCCACGCCACGGGTGGGTTACCACCCACCGTGGCTCCCCCTTTGCTCCTCTCCTTACATTCCCAGGATTTTTGTGCATCGCTTCCCGTAACAGATCCATTCCCAATGGTGATCAGAGCACTTCATCCTTGAGAAAATATTCCGGAGCTTTCAAGTCAGACAGGCCGCGCCTGGTCTGCCCAAAGCCTCTGCACCAGCAGAAATTCGCCATTGCACCATTTAGCTTCCGCTTAGCCTTCTCCACTGCTGCGTGCTTATCCGCGCCTCTCCCTTCCGTTCTTGGGATTATCTCGGACCGTGCACTTTCTGTTTACCCTGTTTGACCTGCCAGCTCCTGTAATAAGAATGAACACATAATTTCATGGCTTAGAGCCTCCCTGTCATGATGCCTACCTCCAAGGAGCCAGGTCCGACCCAGCAACCCCGGAGGCAGGCATCATTCCCCCCAGGGAAGTCTCAGCGGGCCCAAGCTGGGGCCCTTTGGACACAGTCCTGGCGCCCTAGGCGCCAGGCTCGTGTTGGACCCCAGTCCTGGTGCCTTAGGCGCCAGGCTCATAAAGCTAGACATGTGTTCAAGTGTTTTAATGTGCACTTACCTGATGCAGACCATGCTGCTACATCCAGGCCCTCTTGAAGCCTGAATGGGACTACTTTACCTGTGGGACTACTTTCCACCCGGGTGTGGTCGGGGAAGGATACATACCTAATCGGTGGAAGGATACATACCTGGAACTTCTTCCAAAGCTATTTAAACCCCACCCGAACAGCCACACGTGCTTCGCGTTGTTCTGCACCTAGCAGCTGGACGCTCACCGTGTCTGCTCCTGCATCTGGACTTCAGCCACGCCTGTCAGCTTCCTGGGTCACCTGCAAAGGGAGATAAGAAGAGAATTGGGGAGGAAGAAGACCTTACCTGCTAAATCTGCATCACGGAGACATCTCACCGACGATCCTGAAAAGGAAGGCATCATTTTTAAAAGCATATCGCTTCGATCGCTGCAGCGCTGCATTTCACTCACCTTTCCTGGGCGCCTCCATCTTCAGCAGCGATCATCCGGATCCGCAGCCACTTCCCAGAGCCTAGAGAGAAAAAGACAAGAACACAAGGTGAGAGAAGGAAGGGAATAGGAAAAGCTCAGTTTCCTTCTAAGACTTACCTGTTGGGTCATTCCCATTTCATTTCGGGTCTTGCCGCTTCCAGGCATTTTCCAGACCCCGGCCCCTATGGGGAAAAAAGACAAAGACATTAGATGAGCGAATGCAAAAACATTACCTGAGCGCTCATCTAGGATTTACCTGATCTTTACTGGAACTGCACGTTTCACTTCGGGTCGGCGCCATATCTCCGGCATTCCGAACCCCGGCCCCTATGGGGAAAAAAGACAAAGACATTAGATGAGCGAATGCAAAAACATTACCTGAGCGCTCATCTAGGACTTACCTGATCTTTACTGGAACTGCACGTTTCACTTCGGGTTGGCGCCATATCTCCGGCATTCCGAACCCCGGCCCCTATGGGGAAAAGACATCAGCATTAGCGCTTTGTTGCAAGAAGTCACTAAAGGAATCTTCATTCATCACTTGAAAAAGACAATGAACATTATTATTTAAAGCTTGAACTTTTGAACTTGCAACAGAACTTTTACAGCGCCTTACCAGTATAATCAAGCTTACTTGAACTCCCATCCAACCTCAATCCAGTGAAGTAACTGGGTTCAACGCGCCCCTGCGTCAGAAGCAGGATGGAGAGCTCGTCCTTTCAGACCCTAAGGTGAGACTTCACGGGGAATCGTGGAAGGGTATCGAGGAGGGTTGGAAGGGAGTGGGGGCTCGAGCATTATTCCGCCAGATTGTAATACTCCCTTTTTACGTACAGGAGGATATTCCTGCGAGCCAGATTAGCCAGAGTTGAGGGGCCCGTCCTGTCCATCTTCAGAGCCCTGCGCTTCACCATTGAAGAGGCATCAGCACTCGAAACCAGGCCAGCGCCTCCGTGGGAGTCAGGTGAGCGTGACAGAACGCGAAGCCTACCCACAATTTCCCACCCGGGCGCTATGGAGACTGACCAGCTGGCCCAGCTTTTGGGGGAATTACGGGCAGAGGTGCACTCAGCCCGCCAGGAGACTAACGCTCTCAAAAGAGAACTGATCCTATCCAAGGAAAGAACAGATGACCTGGCCAAAAGGTTATTGCAGGCCCAGGCAGGGCACACTCCTTTACCTTATTCCGGAGATACTTCCACATCAATGGGTTTGAATAACCCGGTACAAATCAATCTACCTGGACACATGCCTTTGGCCCCGCCTGAACATTTTGCGGGGGATCCCAAGAAATATGCCGTCTTTATGAACCAATGTCGTTACACTTTCTATGCAGACCCGGGGCCTTCCCTAACGACCAGACCAAGGTAGCCTTTATACTATCTTACCTCAGTGGCAGTGCTGCCGATTGGTCTATTCCATTGGTAAATCAGGATGATCCCATTCTCCAGGATTTTCAGGGCTTCCAGGCCAGCATGGAAAGATTGTTCGCTCGACACTCTCAAGGACAGGCCCTTGATAACGAACTGCTATCCTTACGACAAGGTAATCAGGATCTCCTGTCCTACATTGCCACCTTTAATAGACTGGTTGTGGAAACTGGATGGCCAGAAAATAAAAGGATCACATTGTTTCATCGAGGCCTGCGCGGAGAGCTTAAAGATGTTCTAGCTCAGATAGTAAATCCACCCCAGGTCTGCGCAGACTACATAGACTTTGTGGTTCAACTTGATCACAGACTTCAAAATAGAAAAGCAGATCGGTTCAAGTACGAAACACGAGTACCGATCAAAACCCACGCTAACTCCAAGAGTACCGACGTTTCCGAACCTATGCAAATCGGCGGTGTTAAAGGACCATTAACACAGAAGGAACGAGAGAGAAGGCGGCAAATGCAACTTTGTCTGTATTGCGGGGCTTCCGGTCACTTTCTTCGAAATTGTCCGGTTAAACCACCTAAGAAGGTGGTTGGAGCCACTGATAACGATTTAGTGACACCTGATTCGGGAAACAACCTAGCCCGACAAGCGTAGGGGTCCGCTTGCCGAGCTTGAAAACAAACTCTTTGACCTCGCATTTTGTCATGCCAATGGTGCTCGTGGACCCAAAACAGCCTCAGCAGTTGCATGCTATAAAAGCATACATCGACAGTGGAGCTATTGGAAATTACGTAGACCGTGAATTGGCTTCCAGGATTAAGCTCCCTCTCCGCCCGAAGGTAACCCAAGATGTCATTACTACAGATGATGGAACCGAAATAGCCTCAGGGCCTGTAACGCATTCCACTGTTGAAATGACACTGGTGGGTCAGGATGGACATCAGGAAGCAATCGTGTTTGATGTGATCAAGGCCCCACAATTTCAAGTAATTCTTGGAATTCCTTGGTTAGAAACACATAATCCAAGAATAGACTGGCGAGCAAAGAAGGTAACTTTTCCTGATTGTGAACCAACTTGTTATTCAAGAAATCCAGCTATGGGTCTAGCCTCAGCAACTTCCACCCCTGTACAGCTACCGTCTGAATACCAAGAATTCCAAGACGTTTTTCAGAAAGAACAGGCTAACACGTTAACTCCCCATCGATCTTATGATTGCCAATTTCTATCGAAGATTCATCCCGGAATTTTCCCGAACAGTCCAATCCATCACAGCTCTCCTAAAGAAAAATAAACGCTTTGAATGGACTCTTGAGGCCGAACAAGCCTTTCAGGACCTGAAAACCAAATTCACCTCTGCACCTGTATTGAAGCACCCGCACCCAGATCTCCCTTACATTGTGGAAACCGACGCATCCAGTTCGGCCATGGGAGCTGTCCTGTCGCAAAGAGACCCAGAAACTAACCAACTACACCCTGTGGCCTTTTGGTCCAGAAAATTCTCTCCTCCTGAAATCAACTACGCAATTACCGACAAAGAGTTACTGGCTATTAAATCTGCTTTCAAGGCTTGGCGTCACTACCTTCTCGGGGCAAGACACACCATCACCGTAATTACGGACCACAGAAATTTGCAGTATTTAAAGACGGCCAAAGCTCAATCTTCACGACAACTCCGATGAGCTCTATTCTTTGCAGAATTTGATTTTGTAATTACCTATCGCCCTGGCTGCAAGAATGGTAAAGCGGACGCCTTATCCCGGATTGGCATGGAAGAACCCAATTCGAGTTTAGAACCTGTGCCAATCATACCTGAACAAAGAATCTTAGGCTTAACTTCTTTGCAAACTATTGAGGACATCCAAACGCAAGTAAAACAACTTCTAGATTCTTCAGCCTTACTGGAATGGAGTCAAAAGTGTCCTCATTAAACCGTTAAGGATGATTTGCCCTACTTCCAGGAGCGGTTGTTTTTGCCAAGTAAAGAATTGCAAGAACTTGTTATTGCCCATCATCATGAATCATTAATGGAAGGACACCCTGGTATCGCTAAAACGGAGGAAAAAATCAAACGCCACTTCTGGAGGCCTTCTTGGAGAAAAGACAAAGTCTTTTGTGTTGTCTTGCGGAATTTGCGCCCAAAACAAGGGTCAAAAGAAAAGGCCAGCCGGCCTACTTCAACCCTTGGATATTCCACCGGCACCATGGCACACCTTGTCAATGGACTTTATAACTGACCTGCCTCCTTGTGGTGGTTACAACACTATCCTTGTAATTGTCGATCTATTCTCCAAAATGGCCCACTTTATCCCTTTAAAAGGGTTGCCTTCAGCTTCCACTTTGGCCAAGGAATTTCTGGAGAATATAGTTCGCATACATGGTTTCCCTTCCATATTAGTCTCGGATCGTGGAAGTCAATTTATCTCCCATTTTTGGAAGAAGTGTTGCCAACTAGCACAAATAGATGTGCGGTTATCCACCAGCCACCACCCCCAGACCGACGGACAAACCGAGAGAACCAATCAGACTCTCGAGCAATATCTTCGGTGCATGTTACACCAATCCGAGTTAAATTGGAAAGACATCCTTTGGATCGCAGAATATGCATACAACAATTCAGTGCATTCTGGAACCGGACAAACTCCTTTTTATACTTTGTATGGTCACCATCCTCGGACCTCTGACCTAGATCCACCTCTGACCCTGGAAATGCCCGCAGTAAATCATCTGCATTCCACAATAACCCGAGCCTTCAAAGAAGCTGCAACTCATTTACAGCAAGCCAAGAAAATGTATAAAGAAAACGCTGATTTGCACCGAAGTAAAACTCCTCCTTACCAAGTAGGAGACCAGGTATGGCTAGCAACTAAACATTTACCCCTCAAGGGCCCGCAAACCTTCAATCCCAGATTCATAGGACCTTATCCCATCAAAGCTATAATCAACCCAGTGGCCATTAGAGTTACAGCAGCCCCGCAAGTACTGTCCCATTGAATGCTATTACACTGAACAAGGATAACAGTGAGAAGTGCCGTTACTGTCTTTATAGAAGCCCAATAGCTCTGCACCATTAGAGTTACAGCAGCCCTGCAAGTACTGTCCCATTGAATGCTATTACACTGAACAAGGATAACAGTGAGAAGTGCCGTTAATGTCTCTATAGAAGCCCAATAGCTCTGCACCATTAGAGTTACAGCAGCCCCGCAAGTACTGTCCCATTGAATGCTATTACACTGAACAAGGATAACAGAGAGAAGTGCCGTTACTGTCTCTATAGAAGCCCAATAGCTCTGCACCATTAGAGTTACAGCAGCCCCGCATGTACTGTCCCATTGAATGCTATTACACTGAACAAGGATAACAGTGAGAAGTGCAGTTACTGTCTCTATAGAAGCCCAATAGCTCTGCACCATAAGAGTTACAGCAGCCCCGCAAGTACTGTCCCATTGAATGCTATTACATTGAACAAGGAGAGCAGTGAGAAGTGCCGTTACTGTCTCTATAGAAGCCCAATAGCTCTGCACCATTAGAGTTACAGCAGCCCCGCAAGTACTGTCCCATTGAATGCTATTACACTGAACAAGGATAAGAGTGAGAAGTGCCGTTACTGTCTCTATAGAAGCCCAATAGCTCTGCACCATTAGAGTTACAGCAGCCCCGCAAGTACTGTCCCATTGAATGCTATTACACTGAGCAAGGATAACAGTGAGAAGTGCAGTTACTGTCTCTATAGAAGCCCAATAGCTCTGCACCATTAAGAGTTACAGCAGCCCTGCAAGTACTGTCCCATTGAATGCTATTACACTGAGCAAGGATAACAGTGAGAAGTGCCGTTACTGTCTCTATAGAAGCCCAGTAGCTCTGCACCATTAGAGTTACAGCAGCCCCGCAAGTACTGTCCCATTGAATGCTATTACACTGAACAAGGATAAGAGTGAGAAGTGCCGTTACTGTCTCTATAGAAGCCCAATAGCTCTGCACCATTAGAGTTACAGCAGCCCCGCAAGTACTGTCCCATTGAATGCTATTACACTGAGCAAGGATAACAGTGAGAAGTGCCGTTACTGTCTCTATAGAAGCCCAATAGCTCTGCACCATTAGAGTTACAGCAGCCCCGCAAGTACTGTCCCATTGAATGCTATTACACTGAACAAGGATAAGAGTGAGAAGTGCCGTTAATGTCTCTATAGAAGCCCAATAGCTCTGCACCATTAGAGTTACAGCAGCCCTGCAAGTACTGTCCCATTGAATGCTATTACACTGAACAAGGAGAGCAGTGAGAAGTGCCGTTACTGTCTCTATAGAAGCCCAATAGCTCTGCACCATTAGAGTTACAGCAGCCCCGCAAGTACTGTCCCATTGAATGCTATTACACTGAACAAGGATAAGAGTGAGAAGTGCCGTTACTGTCTCTATAGAAGCCCAATAGCTCTGCACCATTAGAGTTACAGCAGCCCCGCAAGTACTGTCCCATTGAATGCTATTACAATGAACAAGGATAACTGTGAGAAGTGCCGTTAATGTCTCTATAGAAGCCCAATAGCTCTGCACCATTAGAGTTACAGCAGCCCCGCAAGTACTGTCCCATTGAATGCTATTACACTGAACAAGGATAAGAGTGAGAAGGGCCGTTAATGTCTCTATAGAAGCCCAATAGCTCTGCACCATTAGAGTTACAGCAGCCCCGCAAGTACTGTCCCATTGAATGCTATTACACTGAACAAGGATAAGAGTGAGAAGTGCCGTTACTGTCTCTATAGAAGCCCAATAGCTCTGCACCATTAGAGTTACAGCAGCCCCGCAAGTACTGTCCCATTGAATGCTATTACACTGAACAAGGATAAGAGTGAGAAGTGCCGTTACTGTCTCTATAGAAGCCCAATAGCTCTGCACCATTAGAGTTACAGCAGCCCCGCAAGTACTGTCCCATTGAATGCTATTACACTGAACAAGGATAAGAGTGAGAAGTGCCGTTACTGTCTCTATAGAAGCCCAATAGCTCTGCACCATTAGAGTTACAGCAGCCCCGCAAGTACTGTCCCATTGAATGCTATTACACTGAACAAGGATAAGAGTGAGAAGTGCCGTTACTGTCTCTATAGAAGCCCAATAGCTCTGCACCATTAGAGTTACAGCAGCCCCGCAAGTACTGTCCCATTGAATGCTATTACACTGAACAAGGATAAGAGTGAGAAGTGCCGTTAATGTCTCTATAGAAGCCCAATAGCTCTGCACCATTAGAGTTACAGCAGCCCCGCAAGTACTGTCCCATTGAATGCTATTACACTGAACAAGGATAACAGTGAGAAGTGCAGTTACTTTCCCTATAGAAGCCCAATAGCTCTGCACCATTAGAGTTACAGCAGCCCCGCAAGTACTGTCCCATTGAATGCTATTACACTGAACAAGGATAACAGTGAGAAGTGCCGTTACTGTCTCTATAGAAGCCCAATAGCTCTGCACCATTAGAGTTACAGCAGCCCCGCAAGTACTGTCCCATTGAATGCTATTACACTGAACAAGGATAAGAGTGAGAAGTGCCGTTAATGTCTCTATAGAAGCCCAATAGCTCTGCACCATTAGAGTTACAGCAGCCCCGCAAGTACTGTCCCATTGAATGCTATTACACTGAACAAGGATAACAGTGAGAAGTGCTGTTACTGTCTCTATAGAAGCCCAATAGCTCTGCACCATTAGAGTTACAGCAGCCCCGCAAGTACTGTCTCATTGAATGCTATTACACTGAACAAGGATAACAGTGAGAAGTGCCGTTACTGTCTCTATAGAAGCCCAATAGCTCTGCACCATTAGAGTTACAGCAGCCCCGCAAGTACTGTCCCATTGAATGCTATTACACTGAACAAGGATAACAGTGAGAAGTGCCGTTAATGTCTCTATAGAAGCCCAATAGCTCTGCACCATTAGAGTTACAGCAGCCCCGCAAGTACTGTCCCATTGAATGCTATTACACTGAACAAGGAGAGCAGTGAGAAGTGCCGTTACTGTCTCTATAGAAGCCCAATAGCTCTGCACCATTAGAGTTACAGCAGCCCCGCAAGTACTGTCCCATTGAATGCTATTACACTGAACAAGGATAGGAGTGAGAAGTGCCGTTAATGTCTCTATAGAAGCCCAATAGCTCTGCACCATTAGAGTTACAGCAGCCCCGCAAGTACTGTCCCATTGAATGCTATTACACTGAACAAGGAGAGCAGTGAGAAGTGCCGTTACTGTCTCTATAGAAGCCCAATAGCTCTGCACCATTAGAGTTACAGCAGCCCCGCAAGTACTGTCCCATTGAATGCTATAACACTGAACAAGGATAACAGTGAGAAGTGCCGTTAATGTCTCTATAGAAGCCCAATAGCTCTGCACCATTAGAGTTACAGCAGCCCCGCAAGTACTGTCCCATTGAATGCTATTACACTGAACAAGGAGAGCAGTGAGAAGTGCCGTTACTGTCTCTATAGAAGCCCAATAGCTCTGCACCATTAGAGTTACAGCAGCCCCGCAAGTACTGTCCCATTGAATGCTATTACACTGAACAAGGAGAGCAGTGAGAAGTGCTGTTACTGTCTCTATAGAAGCCCAATAGCTCTGCACCATTAGAGTTACAGCAGCCCCGCAAGTACTGTCCCATTGAATGCTATTACACTGAACAAGGATAACAGTGAGAAGTGCCGTTACTGTCTCTATAGAAGCCCAATAGCTCTGCACCATTAGAATTACAGCAGCCCCGCAAGTACTGTCCCATTGAATGCTATTACACTGAACAAGGATAACAGTGAGAAGTGCCGTTACTGTCTCTATAGAAGCCCAATAGCTCTGCACCATTAGAGTTACAGCAGCCCCGCAAGTACTGTCCCATTGAATGCTATTACACTGAACAAGGATAAGAGTGAGAAGTGCCGTTACTGTCTCTATAGAAGCCCAATAGCTCTGCACCATTAGAGTTACAGCAGCCCCGCAAGTACTGTCCCATTGAATGCTATTACACTGAACAAGGAGAGGAGTGAGAAGTGCCGTTAATGTCTCTATAGAAGCCCAATAGCTCTGCACCATTAGAGTTACAGCAGCCCCGCAAGTACTGTCCCATTGAATGCTATTACACTGAACAAGGATAAGAGTGAGAAGTGCCGTTAATGTCTCTATAGAAGCCCAATAGCTCTGCACCATTAGAGTTACAGCAGCCCCGCAAGTACTGTCCCATTGAATGCTATTACACTGAACAAGGATAAGAGTGAGAAGTGCCGTTAATGTCTCTATAGAAGCCCAATAGCTCTGCACCATTAGAGTTACAGCAGCCCCGCAAGTACTGTCCCATTGAATGCTATTACACTGAACAAGGATAAGAGTGAGAAGTGCCGTTACTGTCTCCATAGAAGCCCAATAGCTCTGCACCATTAGAGTTACAGCAGCCCCGCAAGTACTGTCCCATTGAATGCTATTACACTGAACAAGGATAAGAGTGAGAAGTGCCGTTACTGTCTCTATAGAAGCCCAATAGCTCTGCACCATTAGAGTTA
Organism: Ambystoma mexicanum; assembly: GCF_040938575.1. Taxonomy (NCBI): domain Eukaryota; kingdom Metazoa; phylum Chordata; class Amphibia; order Caudata; family Ambystomatidae; genus Ambystoma; species Ambystoma mexicanum. Next base: position 744,616 of record NC_090932.1, read on the forward strand.
CAGCAGCCCCGCAAGTACTGTCCCATTGAATGCTATTACACTGAACAAGGATAAGAGTGAGAAGTGCCGTTACTGTCTCTATAGAAGCCCAATAGCTCTGCACCATTAGAGTTACAGCAGCCCCGCAAGTACTGTCCCATTGAATGCTATTACACTGAACAAGGATAACAGTGAGAAGTGCCGTTACTGTCTCTATAGAAGCCCAATAGCTCTGCACCATTAGAGTTACAGCAGCCCCGCAAGTACTGTCCCATTGAATGCTATTACACTGAACAAGGATAAGAGTGAGAAGTGCCGTTAATGTCTCTATAGAAGCCCAATAGCTCTGCACCATTAGAGTTACAGCAGCCCCGCAAGTACTGTCCCATTGAATGCTATTACACTGAACAAGGATAACAGTGAGAAGTGCAGTTACTTTCCCTATAGAAGCCCAATAGCTCTGCACCATTAGAGTTACAGCAGCTCCGCAAGTACTGTTCCATTGAATGCTATTACACTGAACAAGGATAACAGTGAGAAGTGCAGTTACTGTCTCTATAGAAGCCCAATAGCTCTGCACCATTAGAGTTACAGCAGCCCCGAAAGTACTGTCCCATTGAATGCTATTACACTGAACAAGGAGAGCAGTGAGAAGTGCTGTTACTGTCTCTATAGAAGCCCAATAGCTCTGCACCATTAGAGTTACAGCAGCCCCGCAAGTACTGTCCCATTGAATGCTATTACACTGAACAAGGATAACAGTGAGAAGTGCCGTTACTGTCTCTATAGAAGCCCAATAGCTCTGCACCATTAGAGTTACAGCAGCCCCGCAAGTACTGTCCCATTGAATGCTATCACACTGAACAAGGATAAGAGTGAGAAGTGCCGTTAATGTCTCTATAGAAGCCCAATAGCTCTGCACCATTAGAGTTACAGCAGCCCCGCAAGTACTGTCCCATTGAATGCTATTACACTGAACAAGGATAACAGTGAGAAGTGCCGTTACTGTCTCTATAGAAGCCCAATAGCTCTGCACCATTAGAGTTACAGCAGCCCCGCAAGTACTGTCCCATTGAATGCTATTACACTGAACAAGGATAACAGTGAGAAGTGCCGTTACTGTCTCTATAGAAGCCCAATATCTCTGCACCATTAGAGTTACAGCAGCCCCGCAAGTACTGTCCCATTGAATGCTATTACAATGAACAAGGATAACTGTGAGAAGTGCCGTTAATGTCTCTATAGAAGCCCAATAGCTCTGCACCATTAGAGTTACAGCAGCCCCGCAAGTACTGTCCCATTGAATGCTATTACACTGAACAAGGATAACAGAGAGAAGTGCCGTTACTGTCTCTATAGAAGCCCAATAGCTCTGCACCATTAGAGTTACAGCAGCCCCGCAAGTACTGTCCCATTGAATGCTATTACACTGAACAAGGATAACAGTGAGAAGTGCAGTTACTGTCTCTATAGAAGCCCAATAGCTCTGCACCATAAGAGTTACAGCAGCCCCGCAAGTACTGTCCCATTGAATGCTATTACACTGAACAAGGAGAGCAGTGAGAAGTGCCGTTACTGTCTCTATAGAAGCCCAATAGCTCTGCACCATTAGAGTTACAGCAGCCCCGCAAGTACTGTCCCATTGAATGCTATTACACTGAACAAGGATAACAGAGAGAAGTGCCGTTACTGTCTCTATAGAAGCCCAATAGCTCTGCACCATTAGAGTTACAGCAGCCCTGCAAGTACTGTCCCATTGAATGCTATTACACTGAACAAGGATAACAGTGAGAAGTGCCGTTAATGTCTCTATAGAAGCCCAATAGCTCTGCACCATTAGAGTTACAGCAGCTCCGCAAGTACTGTCCCATTGAATGCTATTACACTGAACAAGGATAACAGAGAGAAGTGCCGTTACTGTCTCTATAGAAGCCCAATAGCTCTGCACCATTAGATTTACAGCAGCCCCGCATGTACTGTCCCATTGAATGCTATTACACTGAACAAGGATAACAGTGAGAAGTGCAGTTACTGTCTCTATAGAAGCCCAATAGCTCTGCACCATAAGAGTTACAGCAGCCCCGCAAGTACTGTCCCATTGAATGCTATTACACTGAACAAGGAGAGCAGTGAGAAGTGCCGTTACTGTCTCTATAGAAGCCCAATAGCTCTGCACCATTAGAGTTACAGCAGCCCCGCAAGTACTGTCCCATTGAATGCTATTACACTGAACAAGGATAAGAGTGAGAAGTGCCGTTACTGTCTCTATAGAAGCCCAATAGCTCTGCACCATTAGAGTTACAGCAGCCCCGCAAGTACTGTCCCATTGAATGCTATTACACTGAGCAAGGATAACAGTGAGAAGTGCAGTTACTGTCTCTATAGAAGCCCAATAGCTCTGCACCATTAAGAGTTACAGCAGCCCTGCAAGTACTGTCCCATTGAATGCTATTACACTGAGCAAGGATAACAGTGAGAAGTGCCGTTACTGTCTCTATAGAAGCCCAATAGCTCTGCACCATTAGAGTTACAGCAGCCCCGCAAGTACTGTCCCATTGAATGCTATTACACTGAACAAGGATAAGAGTGAGAAGTGCCGTTACTGTCTCTATAGAAGCCCAATAGCTCTGCACCATTAGAGTTACAGCAGCCCCGCAAGTACTGTCCCATTGAATGCTATTACACTGAGCAAGGATAACAGTGAGAAGTGCCGTTACTGTCTCTATAGAAGCCCAATAGCTCTGCACCATTAGAGTTACAGCAGCCCCGCAAGTACTGTCCCATTGAATGCTATTACACTGAACAAGGATAAGAGTGAGAAGTGCCGTTAATGTCTCTATAGAAGCCCAATAGCTCTGCACCATTAGAGTTACAGCAGCCCTGCAAGTACTGTCCCATTGAATGCTATTACACTGAACAAGGAGAGCAGTGAGAAGTGCCGTTACTGTCTCTATAGAAGCCCAATAGCTCTGCACCATTAGAGTTACAGCAGCCCCACAAGTACTGTCCCATTGAATGCTATTACACTGAACAAGGATAACAGTGAGAAGTGCAGTTACTGTCTCTATAGAAGCCCAATAGCTCTGCACCATTAGAGTTACAGCAGCCCCGCAAGTACTGTCCCATTGAATGCTATTACACTGAACAAGGAGAGCAGTGAGAAGTGCCGTTACTGTCTCTATAGAAGCCCAATAGCTCTGCACCATTAGAGTTACAGCAGCCCCGCAAGTACTGTCCCATTGAATGCTATTACACTGAACAAGGATAAGAGTGAGAAGTGCCGTTACTGTCTCTATAGAAGCCCAATAGCTCTGCACCATTAGAGTTACAGCAGCCCCGCAAGTACTGTCCCATTGAATGCTATTACACTGAGCAAGGATAACAGTGAGAAGTGCAGTTACTGTCTCTATAGAAGCCCAATAGCTCTGCACCATTAAGAGTTACAGCAGCCCTGCAAGTACTGTCCCATTGAATGCTATTACACTGAGCAAGGATAACAGTGAGAAGTGCCGTTACTGTCTCTATAGAAGCCCAATAGCTCTGCACCATTAGAGTTACAGCAGCCCCGCAAGTACTGTCCCATTGAATGCTATTACACTGAACAAGGAGAGCAGTGAGAAGTGCCGTTACTGTCTCTATAGAAGCCCAATAGCTCTGCACCATTAGAGTTACAGCAGCCCCGCAAGTACTGTCCCATTGAATGCTATTACAATGAACAAGGATAACTGTGAGAAGTGCCGTTAATGTCTCTATAGAAGCCCAATAGCTCTGCACCATTAGAGTTACAGCAGCCCTGCAAGTACTGTCCCATTGAATGCTATTACACTGAACAAGGATAAGAGTGAGAAGTGCCGTTAATGTCTCTATAGAAGCCCAATAGCTCTGCACCATTAGAGTTACAGCAGCCCCGCAAGTACTGTCCCATTGAATGCTATTACACTGCACAAGGATAGCAGTGAGAAGTGCAGTTACTGTCTCTATAGAAGCCCAATAGCTCTGCACCATTAGAGTTACAGCAGCCCCGCAAGTACTGTCCCATTGAATGCTATTACACTGCACAAGGATAGCAGTGAGAAGTGCAGTTACTGTCCCTATAGAAGCCCAATAGCTCTGCACCATTAGAGTTACAGCAGCCCCGCAAGTACTGTCCCATTGAATGCTATTACACTGAACAAGGATAAGAGTGAGAAGTGCAGTTAATGTCTCTATAGAAGCCCAATAGCTCTGCACCATTAGAGTTACAGCAGCCCCGCAAGTACTGTCCCATTGAATGCTATTACACTGAGCAAGGATAACAGTGAGAAGTGCCGTTACTGTCTCTATAGAAGCCCAATAGCTCTGCACCATTAGAGTTACAGCAGCCCCGCAAGTACTGTCCCATTGAATGCTATTACACTGAACAAGGATAAGAGTGAGAAGTGCCGTTAATGTCTCTATAGAAGCCCAATAGCTCTGCACCATTAGAGTTACAGCAGCCCTGCAAGTACTGTCCCATTGAATGCTATTACACTGAACAAGGAGAGCAGTGAGAAGTGCCGTTACTGTCTCTATAGAAGCCCAATAGCTCTGCACCATTAGAGTTACAGCAGCCCCGCAAGTACTGTCCCATTGAATGCTATTACACTGAACAAGGATAGGAGTGAGAAGTGCCGTTAATGTCTCTATAGAAGCCCAATAGCTCTGCACCATTAGAGTTACAGCAGCCCCGCAAGTACTGTCCCATTGAATGCTATTACACTGAACAAGGATAACAGTGAGAAGTGCAGTTACTGTCCCTATAGAAGCCCAATAGCTCTGCACCATTAGAGTTACAGCAGCTCCGCAAGTACTGTTCCATTGAATGCTATTACACTGAGCAAGGATAACAGTGAGAAGTGCAGTTACTGTCTCTATAGAAGCCCAATAGCTCTGCACCATTAGAGTTACAGCAGCCCCGCAAGTACTGTCCCATTGAATGCTATTACACTGAACAAGGATAACAGTGAGAAGTGCCGTTACTGTCTCTATAGAAGCCCAATAGCTCTGCACCATTAGAGTTACAGCAGCCCTGCAAGTACTGTCCCATTGAATGCTATTACACTGAACAAGGATAACAGTGAGAAGTGCCGTTAATGTCTCTATAGAAGCCCAATAGCTCTGCACCATTAGAGTTACAGCAGCCCCGCAAGTACTGTCCCATTGAATGCTATTACACTGAACAAGGATAGGAGTGAGAGAAGCCCAATAGCTCTGCACCATTAGAGTTACAGCAGCCCTGCAAGTACTGTCCCATTGAATGCTATTACAATGAACAAGGATAACAGTGAGAAGTGCCGTTACTGTCTCTATAGAAGCCCAATAGCTCTGCACCATTAGAGTTACAGCAGCCCCGCAAGTACTGTCCCATTGAATGCTATTACACTGAACAAGGAGAGCAGTGAGAAGTGCCGTTACTGTCTCTATAGAAGCCCAATAGCTCTGCACCATTAGAGTTACAGCAGCCCCGCAAGTACTGTCCCATTGAATGCTATTACACTGAACAAGGATAACAGTGAGAAGTGCCGTTAATGTCTCTATAGAAGCCCAATAGCTCTGCACCATTAGAGTTACAGCAGCCCTGCAAGTACTGTCCCATTGAATGCTATTACAATGAACAAGGATAACAGTGAGAAGTGCCGTTACTGTCTCTATAGAAGCCCAATAGCTCTGCACCATTAGAGTTACAGCAGCCCCGCAAGTACTGTCCCATTGAATGCTATTACACTGAACAAGGAGAGCAGTGAGAAGTGCCGTTACTGTCTCTATAGAAGCCCAATAGCTCTGCACCATTAGAGTTACAGCAGCCCCGCAAGTACTGTCCCATTGAATGCTATTACACTGAACAAGGATAACAGTGAGAAGTGCCGTTACTGTCTCTATAGAAGCCCAAAAGCTCTGCACCATTAGAGTTACAGCAGCCCCGCAAGTACTGTCCCATTGAATGCTATTACACTGAACAAGGATAACTGTGAGAAGTGCCGTTACTGTCTCTATAGAAGCCCAAAAGCTCTGCACCATTAGAGTTACAGCAGCCCCGCAAGTACTGTCCCATTGAATGCTATTACACTGAACAAGGATAGGAGTGAGAAGTGCGGTTAATGTCTCTATAGAAGCCCAATAGCTCTGCACCATAAGAGTTACAGCAGCCCCGCAAGTACTGTCCCATTGAATGCTATTACACTGAACAAGGATAAGAGTGAGAAGTGCCGTTACTGTCTCTATAGAAGCCCAATAGCTCTGCACCATTAGAGTTACAGCAGCCCCGCAAGTACTGTCCCATTGAATGCTATTACACTGAACAAGGATAAGAGTGAGAAGTGCCGTTACTGTCTCTATAGAAGCCCAATAGCTCTGCACCATTAGAGTTACAGCAGCCCCGCAAGTACTGTCCCATTGAATGCTATTACACTGAACAAGGATAAGAGTGAGAAGTGCCGTTACTGTCTCTATAGAAGCCCAATAGCTCTGCACCATTAGAGTTACAGCAGCCCCGCAAGTACTGTCCCATTGAATGCTATTACACTGAACAAGGATAAGAGTGAGAAGTGCCGTTACTGTCTCTATAGAAGCCCAATAGCTCTGCACCATTAGAGTTACAGCAGCCCCGCAAGTACTGTCCCATTGAATGCTATTACACTGAACAAGGATAAGAGTGAGAAGTGCCGTTACTGTCTCTATAGAAGCCCAATAGCTCTGCACCATTAGAGTTACAGCAGCCCCGCAAGTACTGTCCCATTGAATGCTATTACACTGAACAAGGATAACAGTGAGAAGTATAGTTACTTTCCCTATAGAAGCCCAATAGCTCTGCACCATTAGAGTTACAGCAGCCCCGCAAGTACTGTCCCATTGAATGCTATTACACTGAACAAGGATAAGAGTGAGAAGTGCCGTTAATGTCTCTATAGAAGCCCAATAGCTCTGCACCATTAGAGTTACAGCAGCCCCGCAAGTACTGAAGTTGCTTGGGCAGTCGAGTACTGCCCCACGCTCTGCAATGTGCTGTTATGCTATGATATTGAGTTTTTCATTGCGTCACCATCTGCCATTCTCACACTTTCTAGGAGCGTCAGAATCTGCAAGTAGTAGGGTAGGGGGTAATGCAGTAGCAGAGGGATCAGGCCAAGGTGGCTTCGTTACAACACTGATGTTTGCAGATCTTAAAAGATATGGCTCTGTTGTACAGTGAGCGTTTGAGATATTGTGTCAGCTGTGTGGGGTGTGATTTAGTGCCCCCCCCCCCTCCCCTACCCTGCCCCAGTCAGTTAGATGAGCCGAGTACCCCAATCTGCTGCTTGCTCTCTGTAGCACAAGGGTTGCTCATGAGAACCTGCAGCCCTTTCCTGCCGGGGCTGTTGTCTTATGTCTTTTTGGGAGAGTGCTTCTTGCTTTCTGGAGGGTGGCGCTATATATGTAACGTGTAATGTGGGTGCTCTGAGCGGCCCTGCAGCCCGCGTCCATGTTACACTGGCGCAGGTTCATCCCTGCGCTCTCGGGAGGTCCCGTGATGGCAGCGGGAGCCGGGCACCCCCCCCCTGCTCTGAGCCAGGCACCGAGCCAGCAGGCCATCTGCAGCCCCTGTCCTCCAGGGAGGGCGCACGCACCTCGGTGCAGGCAGGCAGGCAGCACTGCTCGGGGCCACGAGCGATCGCATCTATATTATATCCCCCCCCCGTCCCCCGCCGCCGAGGCGCCGCATGGACGGGGCCCGCATCCTCCGCCCCTCCCGCGCCCCCTCTTCATCCCACCCGGGCCCCGCGGAGCGGGCGCTCTGTCAGCGCGCACTTACCTGCGTCTCCAGCCGGGTGTGGGCGGGAGGGAGGGCAGGGGGGGGGCGGCGGCGGCCTCGGTCTGTCACTCTCCTCACACACGACGACCACGAGCTGCTGCCCTCACACGCGGCGTCAACCGCCAACCGCCACCCGCATGCGCGCCGCGCGCCCTTTCCCCGCTCGTCGCTCACCTCACCGCGCATGCGCGCGCCCTTTCCCGCTCGCAGCTCACCGCGCATGCGCGCGCCCTTTCCCCGCTCGTCGCTCACCGCGCATGCGCGCCAGTCGTGCATTCAGCCACAGGCGGCCATTTTCTGGCGGCCTAATTCCGCTGCCACTGCCGCCGCTTCACTCACACGCACGCACGCACGCACGCACTTATTATCACGGGCACGTGTTAAGAGGTTAAGCAATTACAGAGTAATGATGAAGACAGCATATTTGTTCCATTGTAGTAATGCAACCAGTTTATAATGCTGTATGTAAATAGTTCAAGTTATTAATACATTAGTTCAGGCAAAGCATATATGCAAGTCACCATTGTGACTTCATGTCATTCCAGTATGGATTCTAGAGATGAAAGATTCTGAAGGCAGTTGGTTTTGGTTCTCCGTGGCAGAGCCTGCCACCGTATGTTTATACTCAATAAACATGTTACCTAAAGTTACGTGTGGCGGCGCTTTATCTTAACATTGGCGACGAGGATGATTGATGGGCCCCGCGCGCGTCGTGTGCTGCAAACTGCGCTGTGAATCCTGGACTTTATGGGCTTTTCCCTTCGCGGCGGTGGCAGGCTTGGATAAAAGGCGGAAGGGAAAGTCAGCGCACACAGCAGAACAAAGGCAAGTGGATTACGCAGCGTTATCTGGCAGCTCTTAAACTGTTTGTTTAATGATCACGCATTCGTGATATTGTCGACAAGAAAGACGAGCTGGGAGCGTCAGCAAGGCCTAACCCTAAAGTAAACAGGCCATTGTGACGTGTGTTTCCTGGCAACCAGCGCTCGGCTGTCTCAGGAAACTAAAGCAAATGAACAGAATTCATCGCGCTGCGTCTATGAAGCGAGTTACAGGCCATCCTTAGTTTGCTGAATACATTACATAGTCGAGCCTGTTCAAGATACATTCACACAGGAAATTAAAGCCACGGCAGCACAGTTAACAGATCGCCTGCAACAAGTTGGAATTCTAAGCAAATATTGACTGGTTACAACTTGCATTTGACTGTCTCTTACATCTGGCAGTAAGACCATCATGGCCACATCAATTCCACCTCCCAGATCATTTTTGGAGGAGCCTGGTCGGCCCTTCCTCACATGGGACAAATGGAAGGACGCCTTTGAAAATTATTTAGTGGCTATAGGAGGTGACAGGTTTTCCCCAGCACGAAAAAAAGCTCTATTAATACACAACTTGGGTGTTGAGGGACGCAGAATTCTGGATGGATTAGCTGGCAGTCAAACATTGGATGATAATGATGCTGACATTTATGACCAAACAGTGAAGAAGTTACGGGATCATTTTGAACCGCGAAAAAACATAAGCTTCGAAAGGCACAAGTTTTTCCAAAGAGTGCAAGAACAGAATGAATCAGTGGAGTCATATGTAGCGTGTCTCAGGTCACTGAGTTATTCGTGCGAATTTGAACAGTTGGTGGATTCTTTAATAAGGGATCAACTACTTAGATGCACTAATAACCCGAAAATTCAAGAAAAGCTCCTAGCGAAGGACATGAAGTTGGAGGAGGCACTGGATATGGCAAGAAGTATAGAGCGAACGTCTCATTACATGAAAGAACTTAAAGATGATAAACAAATTACCACGGCCATGTCAGTTTGCTCAGTTGACCAGAAGAAGAGAAGTAACTCCCTGACACCAAGAAGAGGGAACTGGAGTGCGAAGGGTTCCTGTTTTAGATGTGGACATTTTAGACATAGTGCAAACTTTCCATCATGTCCGGCTAGATATGCGGAATGTTTCAGGTGTAAAGGAAAAGGACATTTCGCCAATCTTTGCAAAGCTGGCTCAGTAAACCTGATAGAATCAACGGCGGACGCAAGATCTAACCATGAAGAGGAAGTCAAGAGAAATTATAATATTCATGAGATCTCGGCTAATCAGGAACCAAACACAAAGTTTGTTTTTGAGATTTCCACCATTCAAGGTGATGGAAATGGTCCAAGTGATATATTCCGTGTGGATGGATGTGACGTAGAGATGAAGGTTGACACATGTTCTCCTTGGACAATAGTATCTAGAGACACTCTAGTAAACGTATTATAGAAAGAAGAAAAATTGATTAGATCCACGAATGTCAAAGCATGTGGATATGCAGAATCTGCCATTGACATCATGGGGGAGTTTCCAGCCAAGATCGCCTACAAAGGAAAAGTTTGTCAAGCCAACATAATTGTGTCCAGAAGAGGTTCGTCCTTATTAGGATGGGAGGAGCAAAAGAATCTTGGTGTGAGAATTCAAGCTAGTGCATCAAATCCCATATCCATAGCGGAAGTAGGAGACATTTGGTCAAGGAATTTTCCTGAAGTATTTTCGGAGGAACTTGGGAAACTAAAAAACTTTGAACACCACATCAAACTCAAAAAAGGGGCACAACCTATTCAACACAAGGTGAGGCAAGTTCCATTGAGAATGAAGAGTCAATTAACTGGAGAACTCAAGGACTTGATGAGAAAAGGTGTGATAGAACCAGTAGTTGCCACGGAGTGGTTATCACCAGTGTTCCCTCTAAGCTGTGCGCATGTGCGCTTGCCCAGCTTCCTTCTGGGTGCCGCTCAGAAGATTTTTTAGCAGCGCACACAGACAATTCTCACCTATTCAAAAATATTTAATGAGGCACAAGCCACAGCAATTAATTGAAATTAGCTTTCCTTTAAAATAGGCAACTAGTCTTCATATTGTGCTAATGTGCATTACACTACCATTCAAGGGTGACCGTAAACACCTAAAATCCCTAACAGCAAAATACACACATAGGTAAAAAACGAATATGAAAAACCGGCTCCATGAACAGAAGAATCTAACCCAGATATGCCTGCTCACATTAACCAAATAATGTTCCCTCCCCACCCATGGCTCCTACGCTTGATTCTACCATACTTTGACCTTATGACACCTAACTTCTGCCCCAGAACACATTAGGATAGTACCGGACAACATTGACTCCTCCTTTCTTGGCTCTGCGAAAGGTTAGCAGATGTGTACCTACATCCACTTGTTTTATGTTTGTTGTAATATGAATAATGTTCACGTGCCAGAATTTCTGTTACTCATTGTGCCTTACCAAAAGCGTCATACACACAATACAATCAAACTACCAGCTAAAATATTGGATACTGACTGTAAGTAAGCAGGCTACATGGATGTGTAACCTTATCCCATACTTCCCCTTCTTAGTACATACATCACGCAAGTGCTTTGGAGCGGCCCCCTTGCAAGTTAACGCGTTATAAAACTAAAATATTAATTTGCCCTGTAAGGATTTTGAGAAGACAAATGTGATGCTCAGTATCTCCAACTTTAGCATTACTAACGTTACCCTATAAGTGGAGAGCAACATTGCAATATCATTTACTTTGCCTACACGGGATAATGGGTATGGACTATGCCTGGGATTACTCGTCCGTAGTATCAGGGCACTGGATATTCAGACAGGAGAATGCCTTCCTTTGGACATAGACCGTCACACATTATATTATATATAACTCGCTCCTAGCAAAACAGTTTCACTGAGAACTGTGTAATCCTACACAATGATATAAGGGTGGGGTATGTTGCAAACAATCCTGTATGCACTGCAAAAGAATTGCGTACATGCAGAGTCATGACATTCTTAAAATGCACATAATATTTTGAGTATTAAATGTGCCTTGCTTGCAAAGTATTGTGGATCCTCCCCTCAGATCAGAATGGCTTTGTTTTGGACCTTTAAAGCCAAAGTAAAGCGCTGGCTCTTCGATAAGAAACACTAACGGTCCGCTAACACACCCTCAATAATATTGCGCCTGCTCAATCTCTCTGTATGTATTTCTGCAATACTATACTAACTTTCTTACATGTACTGTTTCAACCTCCGACCTGTCTGTAAACATCGGTCGACCTGCAGTTATTGTTGTTATTGTGTTGTTGTGAATTCTTCTATATGCCTGTAACACTTACTCAAGTTCTAGCGCACAGTTACTGCATGGTTCGGTGCGCTGTACAAATAAACTTAAACTAAACTGGGTCTGCAAATATTCCAGTGAGTGTTTACTGCTACAATCCCTCACTTTTTACAGTGCTCTATCAACTAGTTTTGGAGGCAAGCACAGGGGCCGAGGAAGGGTATGGGTGGAAGAGCACAGGTCATCACTACTTGCAGGTGATGAACAAAGCAGCTAATTTCAAAAACCAAGTGAGACGTTTCAGCAGTATACTGAAGGAAATGTGTTGCTTGTTTGCTAAAGGATAGGAAATTCTAGTACCCGTCTAGACAACAGCACCTTCGTTTTCTTTCTATGCTCAGCTCATGAGGGCTTTTCAATATAACCATGTGCTCTGTATCGTCTCTAGCATCTCCCTGCATCTTATTTAACTCATAACAAAGAATTACAGAAGAGGGATCCATAGTTACAAAAGAAGGGACTCAATATGTTGTATCTCTTGAGATTTGATGCCATTAACTTAAAAGGTGTATATATGTGATTTTCTTACATAGAGATCCACAATAAACCTCAATAAAGCTCTCGTTTAATTTGTCTAGGCTCTGGTGTGGAAGGGTGACCATAACTATGGACTATATTATGTTCCCTGTCATTTCACTTTCTATTTCAGGGTTACAAGCAAGGCTCTAATCAGATTTTGCTCCCTACATGGAGTCAAATGATTTTTCAGGGAGTAAAAAAGTAATTAACTTTGCCACTAGGGATACTTTCTGCTTGTAAAAAGATGTTCTTCCCCTTAAAATTCCTGTTGCGATCAGGCATTCATATTATTAGAGTTCCTTCCTATGCCACTGCTCTGCTGCTGGTCACTAATTCGTAAAAATATAAGCTGAGCTTTGTGGGTTGAAGCAACAAAATGTTCATTGTTTCTCGTTTTTGGTGGGCACATTTTCATTTTTAGGGAGTACATATGGATGGTGTATATGCCTCTTAGCTGTAAGGTTGGTGTTATCACTACCCAAAGGACAACGTAATGTGCATAGTAAGCAGAGGCACAGGAATATTTAATCATCATATTCTGAGGCGCAGTTATTCTGATGCAATTATCATCCTTACACAAATTATTAGACGCATGTTCTCCTGGCCCTTGAATTACTTAATTAAAGTGGCACTTGAACTCCTATCAGCATGTTTTTTCACACATTGCTTTTAATTGCCACTAATCCATCGGCAAATGTTGTATTCTGTCTGAATTTCTTGACAGCCACATCCGTTTATGACAAGAGATATTTGCGATTTGTAGTACACATGAGTGATTTTCCAGTGGCATAAAACGTTGGCAAAGTACTGTGGCATATGTTGAAGTGTTGGACTGGTTGATGAGTTTTCTGTTTAATCACATATGACATATTCTATTTTAGCCTATGTGTTTGAAAAAAAATTATGTGATTTGTCAAGAATTGCAGTGGCTGGGAAGAGAAAATTCCTTTCCAAACTCTCTTCTGCGACGGTAGTTCACTAAATACGCATGCTCACAAAGTGGCTTACCTCATTAGTCAGTTGCGCACATGGAAAATAATGTGCGCACAACAGCAAACCAGTTCCGCACATAGAGAAAAATAATTAGAGGGAACATTGGTTATCACCAATTGTGTTGGTGGCCAAGTCGAATGGAAATTTAAGGCTGTGTGTCGACCTGCGCAGTCTCAACCAAAACATTGTAGTTGAGAAGCATCCCCTTCCTAACATTCCTGAGACATTGTCCACTTTAGGTGAACCAAAGTTTTTTTCCATTATAGACCTATCAGCAGCGTATCATCAAGTTCCGCTATCAGAGAGTTCGCAGCATCTTACGGCATTCATCACACCAGATGGCATTTTCCAATTCAAAAGAATGCCATTTGGATTAGCTTCTGCGGCGTCTGTGTTTCAAAGGATTATGGAAGAGGTTCTTAGGGGTTTAAAAAGTGTGACAGTATTCCAGGATGATATTCTGGTGTTTGCTGACACGGAGGCAGAACATGATGATCATCTCAGAGCTGTGTTGAATAGACTCAAGAGAGCTGGTCTAACTGTACAGAGGAGTAAATGTAGAATTGCTGTTCAGGAAGTAGACTACCTGGGTCATAGAATATCAAAAGATGGTATTTCTCCTAAGAAATCGCTGGTAGATAGTATAAGTAAGGCGCCCCAACCTTGTGACAAAGATCAGCTAAGGTCGTTTATGGGATTAGCAGAATACTATCATAAGTTTGTTAACAACTTTGCCACCATTTCCACACCGTTGAGAGATTTACTTAAGAAGAATGTAAAATTTGAATGGTCAAGTGACTGTCAGGCAGCTTTTGAGAGAATCAAGGAGAGTATCATTGGAGCTCCCTCTCTAGGAGGATTTGTGGTGGGAAGGAAGACAATATTAGAAGTGGATGCAAGCAACCAAGGTTTGGGGGCGGTGTTGACACAATATGACTCTGATAAAGTAGAACACATAATTGCATTTGCATCAAGACCACTGAGGGGAGCTGAGATCAATTACTCAGTAATTGAGAGGGAGGCTTTGGCGGTGTTTTGGGCTGTGGCTCATTTTAAATTCTTCTTGTGGGGGCAAACATTTCTGGTCAAAACTGATCATAAGCCCTTAGTTCAATTACTGGGTGGTGTTGAATGGTCTAAAAGCTCGCCCAGAGTGTCAAGGTGGATGGTGGACTTGTTAGCCTATGACTTTAAGATTGTGCATGTGGCAGGCAAAAACAATATAGTTGCGGATTGCTTATCTAGACTACCAGCTGAGGAGAAAGAGGTTGAGGGAGTGCATTATGAGCAGAGGGTGGTAATTGCTGAAGTGGAAAATAATGCCATAAGCAAGGAAGAGTGGGAGTCTGCTAGCAAAGAAGACATGGTATTGCAACAGGTCAAGTTTTGGACCAAGGTAGGGTGGCCTCGCAAGACAGAGGTGGAAAAAAGTTTTGAATGCTATTATAATATAAAGGATGAACTCAGCATGTCAGAAGATGGGATTCATCTTAGAAAAGGTTTGAAGGTCATACCACCTGGTGGTATCAGGCCTACACTGGTAAATTTAGCTCATCAAGGACATTTGGGTATGGCTGGCACAAAGAGACAGATTAGAGAGTCCTATTGGTGGCCGGGAATTGATGGGGAAGTTGACAGGTGTGTTAGAGATTGTTATGATTGTATGAGGAGTGATAAAACCAAGGTTGTAAGAGTTGCACCCATGAAACCAGTAAGTGTTCCCAATGAGCCTTGGAAGAAGGTGGCGGTAGACTTAATAGGCCCTTTACAAGACTTGGGGGAGGACCTCAAGTTATGGTAGATTATCACACCAAGTGGATTGAGTACAGGGCTATTAGAGAAGCTACAACCGAACAGATGATTGCATTCTTTGAAGATATCTTTTACAAGGAAGGATTTCCAACAGAATTGATATCGGACAATGGTGTCCAATTCACTTCATGTAAAATGATGGAGTTTTTCAGGAAGTATGGGATAAGACATTATAGAACGGCCCTTTATCACCCTAGGGCTAATGGACTTGTAGAAAGAGCGAACAGGTTTATAAAGGGAGGGTTACAACTGGCCATGGCTGCAAGGTTAGATTGGAAGAAACTTCTAAGAGAAATGATTTGGGGCTACTGTATCACACCGCATACTGTAACCAAGATTTCTCCCTTTATGTCCCTTAAAGGGAGGCAACCTGGCTCTCAATTGTGTCCAGGGTGGTTGAATTTGGATAAGTCAGTCAACATTGATAGAAGTAAGATTGTGACATTAATTAAGGAGGCTCAAAATGGTTATGAAAACAGGTTCAATTCTGACAAGAAATGTAAGAGGTTGGATGTGAAGGAAGGTGAGTGGGTGTATGTAAGGAATCCCAGATTGTCACCTAAGTGCACTGTTAGCAAGTTCTTAGGGCCAAAAAGAATAGCTAAGGTAAGAAACAATGTAGTGATTTTAGAAGGAGGAGAATGTTGGTCAATGTCAAGTTTAGTAAAGAGTAATTTCAACGAAGGTCTTCCAGAGTGTGAGAGTCAGGATAGTATTATAGAAAGAACACAGGATTCAGAGAACAGCAGTGTTGAGCCAGAGAATAGTGATGAAGGTACGAGGAGAACAAGGAGCAGACCTTCATGGTTAAGAGATTATGTTGAGTAAAACTTTGTGTTTGAAGGAGGGAGATGTGTTAAGAGGTTAAGCAATTACAGAGTAATGATGAAGACAGCATATTTGTTCCATTGTAGTAATGCAACCAGTTTATAATGCTGTATGTAAATAGTTCAAGTTATTAATACATTAGTTCAGGCAAAGCATATATGCAAGTCACCATTGTGACTTCATGTCATTCCAGTATGGATTCTAGAGATGAAAGATTCTGAAGGCAGTTGGTTTTGGTTCTCCGTGGCAGAGCCTGCCACCGTATGTTTATACTCAATAAACATGTTACCTAAAGTTACGTGTGGCGGCGCTTTATCTTAACAGCACGGCCGTCAAGTCACCCGCCCGCCTCCCCCACCTCATTCCTGCCAGGCCCATGTGCTCCCTGCTGCAGGGCTGGTGCATGTTTGCACTTTCGCACGTGGCCAGAGAGAGTACACGCCAGTGAGCTGACCACGTGACAACCAGGGCAGTTTCCCCCCAGCATTGCAAGAGTGGGGCAGTGGGGACACGAAAAAAGTCCTGCCCTCCCCCACCCCCCAAATGCAGAGCACCCACAAACCGCCCAACCCGTCACAATCTACCTTTTGGGAACATAGATGGCATATTAACACATAACAAAAAAAATAAAAGTGTAAATCATTACAGGTGCAGGGAACTACTCTATTAGAGCTCGGTCCAGGTGCTCTGGAGCAAAATACATATAAACCAACAGAAGTGACTTCACAGAAAAAGGACTTTGCATCATTCTTTGATACCTGGAGGCACCATGGAAGTAGACTTTATTGAGCCAAGTGGCAAGTAACTTTGTGGTGCAAAATACCTAAATTACACTATTGTTATATATGGAGCAACTCTATAGTCAGTCCTTTTTAAAATAACAGCATGATATATTAACATACACTCTGCAGTAAAACACTGGCAGAGTAAAACACTTTCATTGCAGATCTGCCCAGGATCACACACTTTGGTTAAATGGTGGAACTGGGATGTTGACAATTTAAGCACCTAACCACATCTTCACAGGTTTAGTTGATATAGATATTTCTTAAGGTTTCCCTTTGCATTTCATCTGCTTAAATAATACTTTATTTGTAAAAAATGGCTTTCATAATTAGCTTTACATTATATACTCTATATAATGCACAGTAAGGCACAAGCTAGAGAGGAGTAACTTAGCTGTGTCAGTCAGCAGGAAAGAAAGAGGATTTGTTGTTTGAGGAAGGGACATTTATGGAACTGGCTGTATGTCCATTGGCTACCCTGAGGGCATGACCTGTCCGCCATTTTGGAATGGGACATTTATAAATGTTATTTGTTGAAGTTGTGTTAAAAAAGTTCAGAAAAAGTTTTATACAAAGTTTTACTTCTTTGCTGCTGTGTGTCAGAGTAAAGATTGAAAATGCGTAATATTCGCCTCTTTGTCTTTAATGGAATCTAAACCCCCATCTCACGCTAGTGTGTGGGATTACGTATTATTCCATAGATTCCAAGTGCTGCTTGCATAACATTACAATTTCCATCCCCATTGCTATTAGTGGCAAAAATGCCCCATCTCCACTGCTTCAACTGCCTCTTACAGATGCGCTACTGGGGAAAAAAATATAAACTGCACAGAATAAACACGAGTTTGTATTTTTTTTTAACTGCATTTACTTGGTACAATGGTTGCATGCAAAAGGGCCTAGTGTTGCAGCACCCTAGTGATAGGGACCTACTTCCCCGAGTTGGACGGACGTTTCGAAGGGTTGGGCCCCCAGTATTGGGGCGTGTACCCTCATTCGGTATTCTGGAGCGAGGAATAACTCAAGCAACTGCAATCACATCCTTGGAATAGAGAAGCACTTCCTGCCCCTTGGAACGGTACCCCTCTTGTGGTGTGGGCCCCCGCCACAAGGCCACTAGAATGAACACCCCACCGTTTGAACCATTACACTGTGAGGGTCAGTATTGTTTGAAGACGAAGAGATAATTCACAGAGAGGGCAGGAGTCGATGCACAAGTGCTGGAATCCTAGTGCATGCAAATAAGGGAGAAGCTAGCCACATTCAGGTACACCCCAAATCGACCATGGCGGCATCAGAGACTGACTCCGCCGCAACCAAAGGAGATGTGGCAGCTTTGTTGGAGGAAATCAAAAACATGAGAGCAGACATTGGGGGAAAGGTCGACAGAATCACCCATAGGATCGATAAGATGGAAGAGAGACTCAAAGGTGTTGAAAACAATCAGACCTCCCTGAACACTCTCAAGACATAGATGGATCAGAGGATAGCTGACAGAGACCCGGGAAGAAGAATTCTGCCAAAAGATGGACAATTTGGAAAATCGGGAACAGGGGAATACCCTAAGACTGTTTGGGATACCGGAAAGGGAGGTTGAATCAGAACACGACCCGAAAAGGACGCTAGACAACATTATGAAGCTCTTATTTGAAGATGAATCCATCGATGAGGTAAAAATCGAAAGGATTCACAGAGCAGGGGGAGCTGCTGGCGGCCCCAGGACCATCCTGGTCCGGTTTCGCAATTACGGTGACAGGGCCAGGATTTTCGAAAAGGCTAAACGCAGTGGCCCAGTCACCCTTGACGCAGCCAGAGTGACAATCCTCCAAGACCTGTCTTCACTGACCATGGCCCTGAGACGAATGTGCATGCCACTTACGTAATGGCTGAAGGATCAAGGAATCTGCTACAGATGTGGGGTACCCATTCTCTCTTACATTTGAACTTTAGGGACAAAAGGAGATGTTGAGGACAGAGGGAGACATCAAAAACTGCATGGACGAACTCTTGGGCAATCAGGAAAGCGAGCAGAAACAAACAGAAGGCGAGAGGACAACAGACAATGACGGATCCAAGGGCCTAGACAGAGACACATAACAGGCTCCAGAAAATACAGGAGAATGAATGCCTCCCCAGGGACGGATGGCTAAAAATCTCTGGAAGTAGCGGAGCACTGAACCTAAGAACCTTAGTACCCCGTAAGTAAATGGATCCTGCTGGCGCAGGACTACGTGCTAGTCCGAAAGTGGGAACCTCAGGGCATGACTAATTTCTGAATGCCCCAGACTCACTGTGAGAAGGTAGGACCTTGGGGTATCCTGGAGACTCTCGTCAGAACCAGAAAATTAGGCTCAACAAACACTGGATTAAGTATCGACGCCCGGACCTCATGCTGTTATGGTAACGTTGGGCTAGAGTGGTATTGGGGAATCTAGGCAGTAAGGGATGGAGACCGTGGGAGCCCCGGGTTATATCGAGTCTGTTGAGGTAATGACAGAGGGAGTATGACCACCGAGAGAATTTTTGGGGACTTCTGAATCCCTGTGTTGTTTTTTTTGTTTTTGTGTTTGAAGTTAATTGGAAGGGGGACAGAGGGGGCTCAATGTTAATGAGGTTGTTATACGAGGGGACCGAGAGGTATCTGGTTCCCGCTGTTGGTCAGGACTCGGCCTGGTGATATTTACCTGGCAGTATCGGACACCCTTTCGGGGAAGGGTAGGGTAGGGGCGGGGGGACAGGGTTGGAATGGGGTCTACTTCGAACAAAATACAAATGATGCTATGTGTGATGAACTTTTCACTTGGCTGCCGGGGGTTAATAAGACCCCACCGGATGCATTACGAAAGAAATGGCAGTACATCTAAGCTCTCAAATGAACAGCCTTGTCCAGGATAGGGACAATAAACGTTAAGGGGTTGAACTCGCCTACGAAAAGGTCTCTAGTAGCCAGAGGGTTTCAAAGAGCGACACTTGACGTGTTGTTTCTGCAAGAAATGAAATATGCATGAGGAGAGATCTGGGTCTGAGATCAGGAGTGGAATACTGGGGTTTGGGCCCCCTGAGGAAGGCTGGTGTGGGGATTCTTGTCATTAGGAAAGATCTGAATTTGGAAGTAAACAAGGTATGGGCAGACGTGGAAGGTAGGGCTCTTATGTTGCTGGGCACTGTACAGAAAGTTTCATTCACACCGGCAACGGTGTACTCCCCCGAATATGGGTCAATCCCATTATTTGCAGAGAACACTTCCAAAAATAATGTTGGAGGCCTATGGCCATGTAATATTGGGGAGGGGGTTTCAACCTCTGGGCCGACATTAAACTTGACAGGCAGGTGGGCAATCCCGAAACAAGAGACCCGCAGGATAGGGGTCAGCGGGGATCATGGAAATTCTTGATGTTTACGGGCTAAGAGATTGTAACGCTCACCTGATTCCCACGGAGGCGCTGATCCCGGCTCGGCTGCTATCGTTTCTTCAATTGAGAAGCGTAGAGCTCGGACGACTCTCAGGACTGGGCTTCCTCTTATCGAATGTCTGACTTGCAGGGTAAGTTTTCTTAGGCGTATAAATGCTGGGCTCTCCATCCTGCGACTTATGCAGGGGTGCGTGGGTTCCAGTTACGTCACTGGAGGTCCTCAAAGTCTTTTGTGGCCTTAGAAGTGGCACACGTGCTGAGATGCCAAAAGGTGATGCCGCCGTTACTGCACGAGCGGATGCCAGTAGGTATAAAGAGTTTATAGTCTTGAAGAGATGGGCACCTTTAATGAAGTCTTTGCATTGTCTTTTTCAGGTGCCTGGATGCTGAGGGCGTGGTCACTGAGAGCGCGACATGTGCGGTTGTTCGTAGGTATGGGAATTTCAATGACACCTCAATAATGTCCCTTGTTTTCTGTTTTCAGGTCTTAAGATGTTGCGGGCGTTGTTCGTCCGTTGCCGTTGCACGTGCGAAGTACGTGAGTATAATGATCTGTGACCTTATTATAGCACCTCTAACAATGTTCTTTTCTTATTTGCAGGTGTCGGGACCTTGCGGGCGTTTTCCCAGTCGCGGATGCACGTGGGGAAACACGTAAGTGTTAGGCTTTCTTGCAGTCTTTAATGGCACTTAATAATATCTTTTCTTGTTTTCAGGTCCCGGGCTGCTGCGGTTGAAGAGATCGTAATACGCGCACAAAAGCAGGTAAGAAAAGTAAATGCGGCCGCCTTCACCCGATTCCTACTTAGCAATGTTCTTTGTCTTTACAGGTGCCGTTAGGCTGCTGAAGAGAAGGCCGCAAAGAATCCGTGAAAGCACAGATGGATCAGGTAAGCGAGCGCGGCTGCAAACGTGTTGCAACTTGCTAACCTTATGTTTCTTTTGCTTGCAGGTTCTGCCGGTGTCTGGATTCCTGGATGGTAAGTATAGTTCTCGTGTCTTTCCTCCACAGGTTGCTGAGCTGAAGCTGGAGATGTCACTGGAATGCTGGAGCTGACTCGGTGAGCTTCCTGCTGCAGATGCAGAATAACGCGAAGCACGTTTTCCCAATCGGGTGTGGTTTAAATAGTGTTGGAGTGATTGGGTGTCTTCTTCCTCAGCCTCGCCCAGGTAAAAGAGTTCCTGTGTTCCAGAGCTAAGGAGTGGCACCAGCCCCACCCAGGTAAGAAAGTAGTCCCAGTTCAGGGAATAGTTCCTCCCAGCAGAAGGCTGGGGACTTCATCCTGCCAGCATTTGCAAAGGTGAGTATGCAGCATGGTCTGCTACAGGTAGGTCCACTCAAGCACCTTTGCAAGAATTATGAGCCCGGCGCCCCTGGTGCCGGGACTGAGGTTCCTTATGAGCTTGGCGCCAGAGGTGAATATAATATGTGTTTACAGATTGTCAACCCAGTGCAGACACAGACCCCGCAGTTCCGCCTTGTGGAACTGATTGAGCTCTCTTATCTCTCTATTTCTCCATACAGAACAATCTGTCCTGTTTGCGAAATAACCTGGGACACTTTAAGATCACCGTGCTAGCGGAGTACACACTCGTTTTCTCCCGTCAGATTTTACGACTTTAGAGGTAAGCCGTGACTTTATAATTGGCCCTGCTTTTTAGCGCTAACTATATAAAAACCATACTATTGTGTTGACCTCTTATGTGGGAAGTTAATATTTTATCTTTAGAATCGCTTTGTTCTTGTTTGACCCGTAGGCACTATGCACTTTTGAAAAGAGCAGTTCTCCTTCACTGACCGGCGGAAAGAATTGGATCAAACGGTTTTACCATGCTTTGAGTGGAAATTTACACTTGACCTTGATTTAAACTTAAGGTACGCCACTATTTGAATTCCTTGAATATAATTAATGGAGGCTGATGTAACTGATGGACATGCCATTATTTGCATTATTTGAATGGCTTTGATATATGTAATGTAGGCCGTTGTCACTGATAGGCAACCGTTAGCAACTCTTCTTGATTACTTCTGTAGTAATGAATGTACACTCTCTGGCGCACTGATCCCGGGTGGGACCCCTCTAACTGGGATGACTCGGATTAACATCCTTTATAGATGTCTTTGAACTGCACCCAATTGGATAGACCAATACATGTAATGTCTATGTGAGATTAATAATAATTACTTTGTTTAATTTCTAATATATGAACATGTTGTGTATTGAAACAGCTCTTTATGTTTATTTAGGTTCCGCAGTCCAAATCAACTAGGCTCAAGAAGAAGGGATATGTATCCCGAAACGCGTCAGCCATAAATTGTATACATGGACTATCATTGCTTATTGTTTTCATGGTATTTTTTAGACAGTCATTTTGGCTTTTTGTACACTAAGGCTTTATGGTTAACTAATTGTGACTATAATTAAAACCACCTTGTGGAGTCTTTATGAAATCATTGAATGTTTATCTTTATTATCTATCTAATTTGAAAACTATTGTTTAACTATTACTAATGCTTTTGAAAGTTTGTTGAACCATCTTTTGATGATTTATGATAGAGTGCAGGGGACGGGAGGGTTCCTACTCTTGGATCCTCGTTTTTCCTCTACATATACTGTTGCAGTGATCCTGTGCCAGGTTCACGTTTCCTCCCCCGCACCTCAAAAAAAGTGATATTACTTTACACCATTGATTAAAATAATTTCTAAATATACAATATTAGGGAGTGCTTCTACTGATCCACCCTTTTTCACAGTTCATTGTTTCACTGGCTTTCACCAGTGTGGCACATTTTGTAGACAGCACCCGATTTTGTGAAACAATTCGTTTATAACATGTCCTTCTCACGTATAAATGAACTAACCGATAAGCATGCCTCGACTTTAGCCTTTGATGCTGAAGAAGCCAAACGCATTCTGTCACTGATTAAAGACACTGAAAAATCGCTACAGAGTAAAGTCAGTCCAGACCGCCTCATATTTCAGCTGGAAAAACTCATTAGAAAGGAGATCTCGCAGAAACTACACGCGAACACTTTAGTAGAATACTTCAAATCCAAAAGGATACCTAGGGGATTGAGAGTTTACCTTCGACCTACATTGTGTAGTGAGAATAAAGCATTCATCGAAAAGTGGGATCGTATCCTGAATAAATGCTCTTTGGACCTCATCCTATTAACAATAGAGGAATTATCTAAATCACTTACCTCTATAGACACAGATATAGTGAATTTGAAAATACAACTCAGCGAATTTAAATCTTCTGAAGAACTAGCACAACTGTTGGTAGACATCAATAAGAAATTAGCTTCCTACAAATCAGACATAGAACAAAGAAAACTAAGGAAGTTTAAAAGGGATACCTTTGATTATATGAACGATATTGTTTACAACTGGCAGGAGTACTACCACCATCGGAATCTCAACAGAACAAGACCTAGGAATCCAGATTCATCAAACTCTGGTAACGATAGCAGCTCGGGCAGCATAGGGGAACCTACACAAACAGGATCTAGGGGTTCAGCTGCTGACGCAGCAAGAAGAACACCTCCACCATCTAACGGAGGGACAGCACCCCTCTCAACACCAACAATAACACCAGTTACAGGCTCACCAAGTCCAAATGACACTGGGGCTTTTTTAGGCCTCCGCGACAAATCAAGAGAAAAACGAGGAGAGGGCAAAGCAAAACAAAAAAAGCAAAACAGATGAGTGAAAATCTGGTAGTCAACATTTCTAAGAAAGTTCTGAATAGTGGTCAACTCGAAATGCTAAATCGTGGACTATCATTCATCCCCACGAACAACACCACCTTGTTTGAGGAAAAAATTTGCTTTCACAGGTTATTAAGAAAACTCAGACTCAAAATCTTTTTTGAGTCCGATGAGAATCTGGAAAATCGTCAATCCGAGGGTGAAACATTGGAAATACGTCCGAAAAGTAACTTTGATCCACACATACAGAACTCCATCCTTAACCTCTTTGAGAAGAAAGTCATTACGGAATAAAACGGATTAACTATCAAATTTCTACCCCTATCAATGTAAAGAAGTGTCAATTAGATCATGTGGAAGCATTGGCTAGAGATGAATCCCTAACCATAAAACTGGCCGATAAAGGAGGAGCCATTGTTGTCATGGACACGGATGATTATACAAGAAAGTGCCTGTCACTACTTAATGAAGTTGGCACCTATACTAAACTGAATGGTGATCCAATCGTGAGAATCAGATCGCTGATTGAAGAGATCATCGAGCAAGCCTTGGACAATAAATGGATTAGCTGTAAAACAAGTGAATTTCTGATTAACCAGCATCCAATCACGCCGGTGTTTTACGGATTACCAAAAATCCACAAAAATCAAAATGATCCTCCATTAAGACCGATTGTGGCTGGAACGGACAGCATCTTCGATCCACTATCCATTTATATTGACCGGTTACTTCAACCACTCATTCAGAACATTCCCACGTACCTTAAAGACACGACAGACTTCCTAAACTGTATCCAAGAAGTCAGAGCACTCAGCCCAGATTGCATATTGTTCAGTATGGACGTATGCAGTTTATACACTTCCATCCCACATGCGGAGGGCATTCAAGCAGTAGAATGGCTATTGTTAAACTCACAGGCAACGAGGGGTGACCCGGAGCTGATTGTGAAACTCCTTAGCTTAATACTGAATAACAATTACTTTAGATTCCAAGGGAATTTTTACCTCCAAGTTACGGGAACATCTATGGGGTCAGCAATGGCCCCTGTATATGCTAACACTTTTATGTACAGATTCGAGCACAGACATGTCCTGGAGAATGAGAATTGGTCAAGCAGAATACTGCTATGGAAACGCTACATCGATGACATATTTGGAATTTGGTGTGGCACTAAGGATGAACTCACATCTTTCTTCAATTTCTTAAACTCAGTACATCAAAATATTAAATTCACGATGGAGGTAGGCACACCATCCCTACATTTTCTGGATGTCAGCCTGGAGATCAAGAACAATCGAATTGCAACTAACGTCTACCACAAACCGACAGATGTGAACAACCTATTGCACTTCTCGAGTTTCCATCCAAAGTCAATGCTAAGTAGTTTGCCCTACAGCCAAATCCTAAGGTTGAAAAGGATAGTCTCTGATCCTGAAGGACTCGACGTTGAATGTACCAAGTTGTTGGATAAATTTGAAAAGAGGGGCTACCCACAACCTGTCCTGGAAGAAACTAAGGAGAGATCTTCTAAGGTTAGCAAGGAACAACTTCTCACGCCTAAAATCAAAAATAAGGAGACTCCATTACTCTATATCTCAAAGTACTCCCGGCAAAGTTTTCAAGTAGGGAGAGCAATCAAGAAACATTGGAGTATTCTCCAGAATGATCCATTGCTTGAAAGACTATTTCCCAAATACCCAATGATGGCCTTTAAGAGAGGCCAGAACTTGAGGGATAAACTTGTGCGAGCCGAGAAGTCACCTAAAGATAAACAGACGTTTCTACAGACAAAAAAGAAGGGCACATTCCCATGTCTGGGATGTTCCCATTGTAACAATGTAATTAAGGGTGAAAACATATCACATCCCCTTACGGGCAAGAAATTCAAACTCCGGGATTACGCGACCTGCATGTCGACAGGTGTTATCTATTCAATCAAATGCCCCTGTGGTAAACTATATGTGGGCCAGACCACAAGAGCGGTGAAGGAAAGAATAACAGAGCATAAATCCAACATCAGGTGCCAGAACATGAAATCTCCATTGGCAAGACATTTCATGGAACACCACCACACGGTGGCCCAGATCAAGTTTCAAGTCTTGGAGGTCGTCAAGAAGCCACATAGAGGGGGAGACTACCAATCCATCCTCTCCCGTAGGGAGAAATTTTGGATACACCAGCTGGACACACTTAACCCACAAGGGCTCAAGAGGAATTTTCCCTGAGGTGCTTTATCTGAACTTAATAGACCCCTGGCTCTCTCGTAGAGAAATGGTGTCCCCACTATGTAGTGTAAAAAGATAACTTTTTCTTTTTCTTTTTTCATCTGCCCCCGCTGGTTTATACTACTTGGGGTAGAGGACATCTTAATTAATTCTCTTCCTATTCAAAACTATTTACTGGATTTTTTTCACCACAATTCCCCCGCATTTCTTCCTCTAGTTAATTAATTGTACTTATGTAATAGTTAAAATTTCTACCTGAATAGACATATTAAATGTCATTAGCCGTTACCAACAGTGGAATAACTGTTAAAGTCTAATCAGTCCGGGACATGTTGACCGGCCCACTGTTCATAAGCTCAAGCTCTGAAGTATGGTGTGGGTTCTATCTACAGCATATTGGCATCCGTTTCCTTTCTGAGGTGCTTTCCACTTGGGTGCGAGTTCGCTTTCCAGACATACACATTCAATCTGAACCAAACCATGGAAATTGAAATGTTGTTCCATCAGGGGGATCCTTACTGTGGCCACAGTGTGTAGTGCGCACGCTTATTTACCATAGTCAATTCACATAACTAACCCTTTTCTTTGGTTTAGACCAACATGAAGGACTTAACATTTTACATTCCTTACTTTACACAACATTGTGTTTTACGGGTCCTTAAATTGTTCTACATTAATGAGCAGACATTGTCTATATGCTGCAGCAGTCACTTTTTCCATTCTAAAAAGTACATTCCAAAATGGCGCTCCCATTTGCACCAGTCTAAGAGCCACTTTTTGTATTGTGTGCTCACTTAGGACGTCTTCTATGTTTACCACGCACAGGCTTAGTCCTAGATGGGCTACTGTCTGTGTCAAGGGTTGTCAGGGTTACCAGTAGACCCACCTCAGCCAGCACGGGGGACGCATCCTCCTGCTCGGAGGCGCTCGCATTCGGGAAGCGTTCATCCGCTATTGCGGCTGTTTTTCTACACGTGTCCAAGTATCCCTTTGGATTCCATTACAGAGGTGAATATAAAATGTGTTTACAGATTGTCAACCCAGTGCAGACACAGACCCCGCAGTTCCGCCTTGTGGAACTGATTGAGCTCTCTTATCTCTCTATTTCTCCATACAGAACAATCTGTCCTGTTTGCGAAATAACCTGGGACACTTTAAGATCACAGTGCTAGCGGAGTACACACTCGTTTTCTCCCGTCAGATTTTACGACTTTAGAGGTAAGCCGTGACTTTATAATTGGCCCTGCTTTTTAGCGCTAACTATATAAAAACCATACTATTGTGTTGACCTCTTATGTGGGAAGTTAATATTTTATCTTTAGAATCGCTTTGTTCTTGTTTGACCCGTAGGCACTATGCACTTTTGAAAAGAGCAGTTCTCCTTCACTGACCGGCGGAAAGAATTGGATCAAACGGTTTTACCATGCTTTGAGTGGAAATTTACACTTGACTTTGATTTAAACTTAAGGTACGCCACTATTTGAATTCCTTGAATATAATTAATGGAGGCTGATGTAACTGATGGACATGCCATTATTTGCATTATTTGAATGGCTTTGATATATGTAATGTAGGCCGTTGTCACTGATAGGCAACCGTTAGCAACTCTTCTTGATTACTTCTGTAGTAATTAATGTACACTCTCTGGCGCACTGATCCCGGGTGGGACCCCTCTAACTGGGATGACTCGGATTAACATCCTTTATAGATGTCTTTGAACTGCACCCAATTGGATAGACCAATACATGTAATGTCTATGTGAGATTAATAATAATTACTTTGTTTAATTTCTAATATATGAACATGTTGTGTATTGAAACAGCTCTTTATGTTTATTTAGGTTCCGCAGTCCAAATCAACTAGGCTCAAGAAGAAGGGATATGTATCCCGAAACGCGTCAGCCATAAATTGTATACATGGACTATCATTGCTTATTGTTTTCATGGTATTTTTTAGACAGTCATTTTGGCTTTTTGTACACTAAGGCTTTATGGTTAACTAATTGTGACTATAATTAAAACCACCTTGTGGAGTCTTTATGAAATCATTGAATGTTTATCTTTATTATCTATCTAATTTGAAAACTATTGTTTAACTATTACTAATGCTTTTGAAAGTTTGTTGAACCATCTTTTGATGATTTATGATAGAGTGCAGGGGACGGGAGGGTTCCTACTCTTGGATCCTCGTTTTTCCTCTACATATACTGTTGCAGTGATCCTGTGCCAGGTTCACGTTTCCTCCCCCGCACCTCAAAAAAAGTGATATTACTTTACACCATTGATTAAAATAATTTCTAAATATACAATATTAGGGAGTGCTTCTACTGATCCACCCTTTTTCACAGTTCATTGTTTCACTGGCTTTCACCAGTGTGGCACATTTTGTAGACAGCACCCGATTTTGTGAAACAATTCGTTTATAACATGTCCTTCTCACGTATAAATGAACTAACCGATAAGCATGCCTCGACTTTAGCCTTTGATGCTGAAGAAGCCAAACGCATTCTGTCACTGATTAAAGACACTGAAAAATCGCTACAGAGTAAAGTCAGTCCAGACCGCCTCATATTTCAGCTGGAAAAACTCATTAGAAAGGAGATCTCGCAGAAACTACACGCGAACACTTTAGTAGAATACTTCAAATCCAAAAGGATACCTAGGGGATTGAGAGTTTACCTTCGACCTACATTGTGTAGTGAGAATAAAGCATTCATCGAAAAGTGGGATCGTATCCTGAATAAATGCTCTTTGGACCTCATCCTATTAACAATAGAGGAATTATCTAAATCACTTACCTCTATAGACACAGATATAGTGAATTTGAAAATACAACTCAGCGAATTTAAATCTTCTGAAGAACTAGCACAACTGTTGGTAGACATCAATAAGAAATTAGCTTCCTACAAATCAGACATAGAACAAAGAAAACTAAGGAAGTTTAAAAGGGATACCTTTGATTATATGAACGATATTGTTTACAACTGGCAGGAGTACTACCACCATCGGAATCTCAACAGAACAAGACCTAGGAATCCAGATTCATCAAACTCTGGTAACGATAGCAGCTCGGGCAGCATAGGGGAACCTACACAAACAGGATCTAGGGGTTCAGCTGCTGACGCAGCAAGAAGAACACCTCCACCATCTAACGGAGGGACAGCACCCCTCTCAACACCAACAATAACACCAGTTACAGGCTCACCAAGTCCAAATGACACTGGGGCTTTTTTAGGCCTCCGCGACAAATCAAGAGAAAAACGAGGAGAGGGCAAAGCAAAACAAAAAAAGCAAAACAGATGAGTGAAAATCTGGTAGTCAACATTTCTAAGAAAGTTCTGAATAGTGGTCAACTCGAAATGCTAAATCGTGGACTATCATTCATCCCCACGAACAACACCACCTTGTTTGAGGAAAAAATTTGCTTTCACAGGTTATTAAGAAAACTCAGACTCAAAATCTTTTTTGAGTCCGATGAGAATCTGGAAAATCGTCAATCCGAGGGTGAAACATTGGAAATACGTCCGAAAAGTAACTTTGATCCACACATACAGAACTCCATCCTTAACCTCTTTGAGAAGAAAGTCATTACGGAATAAAACGGATTAACTATCAAATTTCTAACCCTATCAATGTAAAGAAGTGTCAATTAGATCATGTGGAAGCATTGGCTAGAGATGAATCCCTAACCATAAAACTGGCCGATAAAGGAGGAGCCATTGTTGTCATGGACACGGATGATTATACAAGAAAGTGCCTGTCACTACTTAATGAAGTTGGCACCTATACTAAACTGAATGGTGATCCAATCGTGAGAATCAGATCGCTGATTGAAGAGATCATCGAGCAAGCCTTGGACAATAAATGGATTAGCTGTAAAACAAGTGAATTTCTGATTAACCAGCATCCAATCACGCCAGTGTTTTACGGATTACCAAAAATCCACAAAAATCAAAATGATCCTCCATTAAGACCGATTGTGGCTGGAACGGACAGCATCTTCGATCCACTATCCATTTATATTGACCGGTTACTTCAACCACTCATTCAGAACATTCCCACGTACCTTAAAGACACGACAGACTTCCTAAACTGTATCCAAGAAGTCAGAGCACTCAGCCCAGATTGCATATTGTTCAGTATGGACGTATGCAGTTTATACACTTCCATCCCACATGCGGAGGGCATTCAAGCAGTAGAAGGGCTATTGTTAAACTCACAGGCAACAAGGGGTTACCCGGAGCTGATTGTGAAACTCCTTAGCTTAATACTGAATAACAATTACTTTAGATTCCAAGGGAATTTTTACCTCCAAGTTACGGGAACATCTATGGGGTCAGCAATGGCCCCTGTATATGCTAACACTTTTATGTACAGATTCGAGCACAGACATGTCCTGGAGAATGAGAATTGGTCAAGCAGAATACTGCTATGGAAACGCTACATCGATGACATATTTGGAATTTGGTGTGGCACTAAGGATGAACTCACATCTTTCTTCAATTTCTTAAACTCAGTATATCAAAATATTAAATTCACGATGGAGGTAGGCACACCATCCCTACATTTTCTGGATGTCAGCCTGGAGATCAAGAACAATCGAATTGCAACTAACGTCTACCACAAACCGACAGATGTGAACAACCTATTGCACTTCTCGAGTTTCCATCCAAAGTCAATGCTAAGTAGTTTGCCCTACAGCCAAATCCTAAGGTTGAAAAGGATAGTCTCTGATCCTGAAGGACTCGACGTTGAATGTACCAAGTTGTTGGATAAATTTGAAAAGAGGGGCTACCCACAACCTGTCCTGGAAGAAACTAAGGAGAGATCTTCTAAGGTTAGCAAGGAACAACTTCTCACGCCTAAAATCAAAAATAAGGAGACTCCATTACTCTATATCTCAAAGTACTCCCGGCAAAGTTTTCAAGTAGGGAGAGCAATCAAGAAACATTGGAGTATTCTCCAGAATGATCCATTGCTTGAAAGACTATTTCCCAAATACCCAATGATGGCCTTTAAGAGAGGCCAGAACTTGAGGGATAAACTTGTGCGAGCCGAGAAGCCACCTAAAGATAAACAGACGTTTCTACAGACAAAAAAGAAGGGCACATTCCCATGTCTGGGATGTTCCCATTGTAACAATGTAATTAAGGGTGAAAACATATCACATCCCCTTACGGGCAAGAAATTCAAACTCCGGGATTACGCGACCTGCATGTCGACAGGTGTTATCTATTCAATCAAATGCCCCTGTGGTAAACTATATGTGGGCCAGACCACAAGAGCGGTGAAGGAAAGAATAACAGAGCATAAATCCAACATCAGGTGCCAGAACATGAAATCTCCATTGGCAAGACATTTCATGGAACACCACCACACGGTGGCCCAGATCAAGTTTCAAGTCTTGGGGGTCGTCAAGAAGCCACATAGAGGGGGAGACTACCAATCCATCCTCTCCCGTAGGGAGAAATTTTGGATACACCAGCTGGACACACTTAACCCACAAGGGCTCAATGAGGAATTTTCCCTGAGGTGCTTTATCTGAACTTAATAGACCCCTGGCTCTCTCGTAGAGAAATGGTGTCCCCACTATGTAGTGTAAAAAGATAACTTTTTCTTTTTCTTTTTTCATCTGCCCCCGCTGGTTTATACTACTTGGGGTAGAGGACATCTTAATTAATTCTCTTCCTATTCAAAACTATTTACTGGATTTTTTTCACCACAATTCCCCCGCATTTCTTCCTCTAGTTAATTAATTGTACTTATGTAATAGTTAAAATTTCTACCTGAATAGACATATTAAATGTCATTAGCCGTTACCAACAGTGGAATAACTGTTAAAGTCTAATCAGTCCGGGACATGTTGACCGGCCCACTGTTCATAAGCTCAAGCTCTGAAGTATGGTGTGGGTTCTATCTACAGCATATTGGCATCCGTTTCCTTTCTGAGGTGCTTTCCACTTGGGTGCGAGTTCGCTTTCCAGACATACACATTCAATCTGAACCAAACCATGGAAATTGAAATGTTGTTCCATCAGGGGGATCCTTACTGTGGCCACAGTGTGTAGTGCGCACGCTTATTTACCATAGTCAATTCACATAACTAACCCTTTTCTTTGGTTTAGACCAACATGAAGGACTTAACATTTTACATTCCTTACTTTACACAACATTGTGTTTTACGGGTCCTTAAATTGTTCTACATTAATGAGCAGACATTGTCTATATGCTGCAGCAGTCACTTTTTCCATTCTACAAAGTACATTCCAAAATGGCGCTCCCATTTGCACCAGTCTAAGAGCCACTTTTTGTATTGTGTGCTCACTTAGGACGTCTTCTATGTTTACCACGCACAGGCTTAGTCCTAGATGGGCTACTGTCTGTGTCAAGGGTTGTCAGGGTTACCAGTAGACCCACCTCAGCCAGCACGGGGGACGCATCCTCCTGCTCGGAGACGCTCGCATTCGGGAAGCGTTCATCCGCTATTGCGGCTGTTTTTCTACACGTGTCCAAGTATCCCTTTGGATTCCATTACAGAGGTGAATATAAAATGTGTTTACAGATTGTCAACCCAGTGCAGACACAGACCCCGCAGTTCCGCCTTGTGGAACTGATTGAGCTCTCTTATCTCTCTATTTCTCCATACAGAACAATCTGTCCTGTTTGCGAAATAACCTGGGACACTTTAAGATCACAGTGCTAGCGGAGTACACACTCGTTTTCTCCCGTCAGATTTTACGACTTTAGAGGTAAGCCGTGACTTTATAATTGGCCCTGCTTTTTAGCGCTAACTATATAAAAACCATACTATTGTGTTGACCTCTTATGTGGGAAGTTAATATTTTATCTTTAGAATCGCTTTGTTCTTGTTTGACCCATAGGCACTATGCACTTTTGAAAAGAGCAGTTCTCCTTCACTGACCGGCGGAAAGAATTGGATCAAACGGTTTTACCATGCTTTGAGTGGAAATTTACACTTGACTTTGATTTAAACTTAAGGTACGCCAGTATTTGAATTCCTTGAATATAATTAATGGAGGCTGATGTAACTGATGGACATGCCATTATTTGCATTATTTGAATGGCTTTGATATATGTAATGTAGGCCGTTGTCACTGATAGGCAACCGTTAGCAACTCTTCTTGATTACTTCTGTAGTAATTAATGTACACTCTCTGGCGCACTGATCCCGGGTGGGACCCCTCTAACTGGGATGACTCGGATTAACATCCTTTATAGATGTCTTTGAACTGCACCCAATTGGATAGACCAATACATGTAATGTCTATGTGAGATTAATAATAATTACTTTGTTTAATTTCTAATATATGAACATGTTGTGTATTGAAACAGCTCTTTATGTTTATTTAGGTTCCGCAGTCCAAATCAACTAGGCTCAAGAAGAAGGGATATGTGTATCCGGAAACGCGTCAGCCATAAATTGTATACATGGACTATCATTGCTTATTGTTTTCATGGTATTTTTTAGACAGTCATTTTGGCTTTTTGTACACTAAGGCTTTATGGTTAACTAATTGTGACTATAATTAAAACCACCTTGTGGAGTCTTTATGAAATCATTGAATGTTTATCTTTATTATCTATCTAATTTGAAAACTATTGTTTAACTATTACTAATGCTTTTGAAAGTTTGTTGAACCATCTTTTGATGATTTATGATAGAGTGCAGGGGACGGGAGGGTTCCTACT
Organism: Ambystoma mexicanum; assembly: GCF_040938575.1. Lineage (NCBI taxonomy): Eukaryota > Metazoa > Chordata > Amphibia > Caudata > Ambystomatidae > Ambystoma > Ambystoma mexicanum. The sequence continues at coordinate 778,561 of NC_090932.1, forward strand.
CTTGGATCCTCGTTTTTCCTCTACATATACTGTTGCAGTGATCCTGTGCCAGGTTCACGTTTCCTCCCCCGCACCTCAAAAAAAGTGATATTACTTTACACCATTGATTAAAATAATTTCTAAATATACAATATTAGGGAGTGCTTCTACTGATCCACCCTTTTTCACAGTTCATTGTTTCACTGGCTTTCACCAGTGTGGCACATTTTGTAGACAGCACCCGATTTTGTGAAACAATTAGTTTATAACATGTCCTTCTCACGTATAAATGAACTAACCGATAAGCATGCCTCGACTTTAGCCTTTGATGCTGAAGAAGCCAAACGCATTCTGTCACTGATTAAAGACACTGAAAAATCGCTACAGAGTAAAGTCAGTCTAGACCGCCTCATATTTCAGCTGGAAAAACTCATTAGAAAGGAGATCTCGCAGAAACTACACGCGAACACTTTAGTAGAATACTTCAAATCCAAAAGGATACCTAGGGGATTGAGAGTTTACCTTCGACCTACATTGTGTAGTGAGAATAAAGCATTCATCGAAAAGTGGGATCGTATCCTGAATAAATGCTCTTTGGACCTCATCCTATTAACAATAGAGGAATTATCTAAATCACTTACCTCTATAGACACAGATATAGTGAATTTGAAAATACAACTCAGCGAATTTAAATCTTCTGAAGAACTAGCACAACTGTTGGTAGACATCAATAAGAAATTAGCTTCCTACAAATCAGACATAGAACAAAGAAAACTAAGGAAGTTTAAAAGGGATACCTTTGATTATATGAACGATATTGTTTACAACTGGCAGGAGTACTACCACCATCGGAATCTCAACAGAACAAGACCTAGGAATCCAGATTCATCAAACTCTGGTAACGATAGCAGCTCGGGCAGCATAGGGGAACCTACACAAACAGGATCTAGGGGTTCAGCTGCTGACGCAGCAAGAAGAACACCTCCACCATCTAACGGAGGGACAGCACCCCTCTCAACACCAACAATAACACCAGTTACAGGCTCACCAAGTCCAAATGACACTGGGGCTTTTTTAGGCCTCCGCGACAAATCAAGAGAAAAACGAGGAGAGGGCAAAGCAAAACAAAAAAAGCAAAACAGATGAGTGAAAATCTGGTAGTCAACATTTCTAAGAAAGTTCTGAATAGTGGTCAACTCGAAATGCTAAATCGTGGACTATCATTCATCCCCACGAACAACACCACCTTGTTTGAGGAAAAAATCTGCTTTCACAGGTTATTAAGAAAACTCAGACTCAAAATCTTTTTTGAGTCCGATGAGAATCTGGAAAATCGTCAATCCGAGGGTGAAACATTGGAAATACGTCCGAAAAGTAACTTTGATCCACACATACAGAACTCCATCCTTAACCTCTTTGAGAAGAAAGTCATTACGGACTTAAAACGGATTAACTATCAAATTTCTACCCCTATCAATGTAAAGAAGTGTCAATTAGATCATGTGGAAGCATTGGCTAGAGATGAATCCCTAACCATAAAACTGGCCGATAAAGGAGGAGCCATTGTTGTCATGGACACGGATGATTATACAAGAAAGTGCCTGTCACTACTTAATGAAGTTGGCACCTATACTAAACTGAATGGTGATCCAATCGTGAGAATCAGATCGCTGATTGAAGAGATCATCGAGCAAGCCTTGGACAATAAATGGATTAGCTGTAAAACAAGTGAATTTCTGATTAACCAGCATCCAATCACGCCGGTGTTTTACGGATTACCAAAAATCCACAAAAATCAATATGATCCTCCATTAAGACCGATTGTGGCTGGAACGGACAGCATCTTCGATCCACTATCCATTTATATTGACCGGTTACTTCAACCACTCATTCAGAACATTCCCACGTACCTTAAAGACACGACAGACTTCCTAAACTGTATCCAAGAAGTCAGAGCACTCAGCCCAGATTGCATATTGTTCAGTATGGACGTATGCAGTTTATACACTTCCATCCCACATGCGGAGGGCATTCAAGCAGTAGAATGGCTATTGTTAAACTCACAGGCAACGAGAGGTGACCCGGAGCTGATTGTGAAACTCCTTAGCTTAATACTGAATAACAATTACTTTAGATTCCAAGGGAATTTTTACCTCCAAGTTACGGGAACATCTATGGGGTCAGCAATGGCCCCTGTATATGCTAACACTTTTATGTACAGATTCGAGCACAGACATGTCCTGGAGAATGAGAATTGGTCAAGCAGAATACTGCTATGGAAACGCTACATCGATGACATATTTGGAATTTGGTGTGGCACTAAGGATGAACTCACATCTTTCTTCAATTTCTTAAACTCAGTACATCAAAATATTAAATTCACGATGGAGGTAGGCACACCATCCCTACATTTTCTGGATGTCAGCCTGGAGATCAAGAACAATCGAATTGCAACTAACGTCTACCACAAACCGACAGATGTGAACAACCTATTGCACTTCTCGAGTTTCCATCCAAAGTCAATGCTAAGTAGTTTGCCCTACAGCCAAATCCTAAGGTTGAAAAGGATAGTCTCTGATCCTGAAGGACTCGACGTTGAATGTACCAAGTTGTTGGATAAATTTGAAAAGAGGGGCTACCCACAACCTGTCCTGGAAGAAACTAAGGAGAGATCTTCTAAGGTTAGCAAGGAACAACTTCTCACGCCTAAAATCAAAAATAAGGAGACTCCATTACTCTATATCTCAAAGTACTCCCGGCAAAGTTTTCAAGTAGGGAGAGCAATCAAGAAACATTGGAGTATTCTCCAGAATGATCCATTGCTTGAAAGACTATTTCCCAAATACCCAATGATGGCCTTTAAGAGAGGCCAGAACTTGAGGGATAAACTTGTGCGAGCCGAGAAGCCACCTAAAGATAAACAGACGTTTCTACAGACAAAAAAGAAGGGCACATTCCCATGTCTGGGATGTTCCCATTGTAACAATGTAATTAAGGGTGAAAACATATCACATCCCCTTACGGGCAAGAAATTCAAACTCCGGGATTACGCGACCTGCATGTCGACAGGTGTTATCTATTCAATCAAATGCCCCTGTGGTAAACTATATGTGGGCCAGACCACAAGAGCGGTGAAGGAAAGAATAACAGAGCATAAATCCAACATCAGGTGCCAGAACATGAAATCTCCATTGGCAAGACATTTCATGGAACACCACCACACGGTGGCCCAGATCAAGTTTCAAGTCTTGGAGGTCGTCAAGAAGCCACATAGAGGGGGAGACTACCAATCCATCCTCTCCCGTAGGGAGAAATTTTGGATACACCAGCTGGACACACTTAACCCACAAGGGCTCAATGAGGAATTTTCCCTGAGGTGCTTTATCTGAACTTAATAGACCCCTGGCTCTCTCGTAGAGAAATGGTGTCCCCACTATGTAGTGTAAAAAGATAACTTTTTCTTTTTCTTTTTTCATCTGCCCCCGCTGGTTTATACTACTTGGGGTAGAGGACATCTTAATTAATTCTCTTCCTATTCAAAACTATTTACTGGATTTTTTTCACCACAATTCCCCCGCATTTCTTCCTCTAGTTAATTAATTGTACTTATGTAATAGTTAAAATTTCTACCTGAATAGACATATTAAATGTCATTAGCCGTTACCAACAGTGGAATAACTGTTAAAGTCTAATCAGTCCGGGACATGTTGACCGACCCACTGTTCATAAGCTCAAGCTCTGAAGTATGGTGTGGGTTCTATCTACAGCATATTGGCATCCGTTTCCTTTCTGAGGTGCTTTCCACTTGGGTGCGAGTTCGCTTTCCAGACATACACATTCAATCTGAACCAAACCATGGAAATTGAAATGTTGTTCCATCAGGGGGATCCTTACTGTGGCCACAGTGTGTAGTGCGCACGCTTATTTACCATAGTCAATTCACATAACTAACCCTTTTCTTTGGTTTAGACCAACATGAAGGACTTAACATTTTACATTCCTTACTTTACACAACATTGTGTTTTACGGGTCCTTAAATTGTTCTACATTAATGAGCAGACATTGTCTATATGCTGCAGCAGTCACTTTTTCCATTCTACAAAGTACATTCCAAAATGGCGCTCCCATTTGCACCAGTCTAAGAGCCACTTTTTGTATTGTGTGCTCACTTAGGACGTCTTCTATGTTTACCACACACAGGCTTAGTCCTAGATGGGCTACTGTCTGTGTCAAGGGTTGTCAGGGTTACCAGTAGACCCACCTCAGCCAGCACGGGGGACGCATCCTCCTGCTCGGAGGCGCTCGCATTCGGGAAGCGTTCATCCGCTATTGCGGCTGTTTTTCTACACGTGTCCAAGTATCCCTTTGGATTCCATTACAGAGGTGAATATAAAATGTGTTTACAGATTGTCAACCCAGTGCAGACACAGACCCCGCAGTTCCGCCTTGTGGAACTGATTGAGCTCTCTTATCTCTCTATTTCTCCATACAGAACAATCTGTCCTGTTTGCGAAATAACCTGGGACACTTTAAGATCACAGTGCTAGCGGAGTACACACTCGTTTTCTCCCGTCAGATTTTACGACTTTAGAGGTAAGCCGTGACTTTATAATTGGCCCTGCTTTTTAGCGCTAACTATATAAAAACCATACTATTGTGTTGACCTCTTATGTGGGAAGTTAATATTTTATCTTTAGAATCGCTTTGTTCTTGTTTGACCCGTAGGCACTATGCACTTTTGAAAAGAGCAGTTCTCCTTCACTGACCGGCGGAAAGAATTGGATCAAACGGTTTTACCATGCTTTGAGTGGAAATTTACACTTGACTTTGATTTAAACTTAAGGTACGCCACTATTTGAATTCCTTGAATATAATTAATGGAGGCTGATGTAACTGATGGACATGCCATTATTTGCATTATTTGAATGGCTTTGATATATGTAATGTAGGCCGTTGTCACTGATAGGCAACCGTTAGCAACTCTTCTTGATTACTTCTGTAGTAATTAATGTACACTCTCTGGCGCACTGATCCCGGGTGGGACCCCTCTAACTGGGATGACTCGGATTAACATCCTTTATAGATGTCTTTGAACTGCACCCAATTGGATAGACCAATACATGTAATGTCTATGTGAGATTAATAATAATTACTTTGTTTAATTTCTAATATATGAACATGTTGTGTATTGAAACAGCTCTTTATGTTTATTTAGGTTCCGCAGTCCAAATCAACTAGGCTCAAGAAGAAGGGATATGTATCCCGAAACGCGTCAGCCATAAATTGTATACATGGACTATCATTGCTTATTGTTTTCATGGTATTTTTTAGACAGTCATTTTGGCTTTTTGTACACTAAGGCTTTATGGTTAACTAATTGTGACTATAATTAAAACCACCTTGTGGAGTCTTTATGAAATCATTGAATGTTTATCTTTATTATCTATCTAATTTGAAAACTATTGTTTAACTATTACTAATGCTTCTGAAAGTTTGTTGAACCATCTTTTGATGGATTTATGATAGAGTGCAGGGGACGGGAGGGTTCCTACTTTTGAATCCTCGTTTTTCCTCTACATATCTTGGCGCCAGAGGCGCCAGGACATGGTCCAAAGGGCCCCAATAGGGGTTTGCTGGAGCCGGGGACGAGGGTCGTGAGCCTGCTTCCGGGGATGCTGGGCTTGACTTGGCTTCTCGGGAGCAGTGCTCATGACAGCACCCCCCCCAAGGCCCCTCCCAAACTTGTCTTCCCCGGAGGTTTTGGCCTATTGGGAAAAGTTTGGTGGAATTTTCTGACTAGACGAGGAGCATGGACGTGGTCAGAGGGTTCCCATGATCGTTCTTGAGGTCCGTAACCCTTCCAGTCGATCAGATAGTATAATTTTGACTTGATGATCTTGGAGTCCAGGATGTTTTTAACCTCAAATTCAGGTTCTCCATTTACTTGAATAGGCTCTGGAGGTTTATTCAGTCTGGTTCCTGGTTGCATAGGTTTTAGTAGAGATACGTGAAACACCGGATGTATTTTCATGTGGGATGGCAAACCCAATTTGACAGCCACTGGGTTTATTATGGCTGTAATTGGATATGGTCCCAGATATTTTGGGTTGAAGGTGTGAGGTCCTTTAAGTGATAAATGTTTGGTGGATAACCAAACTTGATCTCCAACCTGGTATTGAGGGGCGTCTCTTCGGTGTTGGTCTACTCCCCTTTTGTACCGTTCTTTAGCCTGTTGTAGGTGGATTGTCGCTTCTTTGAAAGCTTGAGTGATAGCATTGTGAAGTTGATCTACGGCAGGCGTTCCAAGATCTTGGGGCGGGTCGAGATTGGAGGTTCGATGATGAATCCCATATAAAATGTAAAAGGGACTTTTTCCGGTTCCTGAATGGATCGAGTTGTTGTAAGCATATTCGGCTATCCAAAGGATATCTTTCCCATTACTTTCCGACTGCTGTAGCATACAACGTAAATATTGTTCCAGAGTTTGGTTTGTCCTCTCAGTTTGTCCGTCGGTCTGGGGATGATGGCTGGTTGAAAGTCTCACATCGATTTGAGCTAAACGACAGCAACTTCGCCAAAAGTGAGAGATAAACTGGCTCCCCCTATCTGAGATCAAAACCGAAGGGAAGCCGTGCAATCTTACAATATTTTCAAGGAATTCCCGTGCTAGAACTGAAGCTGAAGGTAAGCCCTTTAGTGGAACGAAGTGGGCCATTTTAGAAAACAAATCTACAATTACTAGAATAGTGTTGTATCCGGAACAGGAGGGTAAATCGGTGATGAGGTCCATGGAGAGGGTATGCCAGGGATGTGGCGGGATGTCTAGCGGATGCAGGAGACCCGCTGGTCTTTCCTTCTGACCTTTGTTTTGGGCACACACACCACAGGACATCACAAACTCCTTTATGTCTTTTCTCCATGACGGCCACCAGAAGTGTCTCTTGACTTTTTCTGAGGTTTTGGCAATGCCTGGGTGGCCCTCCATCAAGGAATCATGGTAGCAAGAGATTACCTGTTTTTGTAAATCGGCATGTGGTAGGAATAGTCGTCCCTGAAAATAAGGCAGGTCTTTTTTTATGATGAAGTCCTTTCCCTTCAGTTGCCAGTTTTGTAAGTCCGAAGGGGTCACAAGTTGTTTAACTTTTGCTTCGATATCTTCGATGGATTGTGAAGAAATCAGGCCCAGGATTCTCTGTTCTGGAATTATTGGCACACGTTCAGGATTGACAATATTATCTCCCATTCCAATCCGGGAAAGGGCATGCGCTTTGCCATTTTTGTTGCCGGGGCGATAAGTAATCACAAAGTCAAATTCGGCAAAGAAAAGTGCCCAGCGAAGCTGTCGGGAGGACTGAGCTTTGGCGGTTTTCAGGTATTGTAGGTTTCCATGATCGGTGATTACCGTGACAGTGTGTTTGGCTCCAAGGAGATAGTGCCGCCAGGCCTTGAAAGCGGACTTAATTGCTAAAAGCTCTTTATCTGTGATGGTGTAGTTAATTTCAGGCGCAGAGAACTTGCGAGACCAGAATGCCACGGGGTGCAATTGGTTAGTTTCCGGATCTCTCTGTGATAGAACCGCCCCCATTGCTAAGCTGGAGGCGTCGGTCTCAACGATGTAAGGGAGGTCTGGGCGTGGGTGTTTCAGTATGGGTGCTGAGGTGAACTTGGCTTTTAACTCTTGAAAGGCCTGTTCTGCGTCTGTTGACCACTCGAAACGTTTGTTTTTTCTTAAGAGGGCGGTGATGGGCTGCACCACTCGTGAAAACTCTGGAATAAACCTGCGGTAAAAGTTGGCGAAACCTAACATGCTTTGGACACCTTTCACGGAAGTAGGTGATGGCCACTTGATGATAGCGTCCACCTTTCTCGAGTCCATGTGGACTCCTTTGGGTGTCAGAATAAAGCCTAGAAATTCGACCTCCGTGACGTGAAAAACACATTTTTCGAGCTTAGCAAAAAGCTTATGTTGGCGGAGTTTTTCAAGGACGGCTCTAACATGTTTCCGATGATCTGCTTCTGAAGATGAGTACACAAGGATGTCATCTATGTAGACGACTACGCAAACATCTATGAGTTCTCTGAGGACATCATTTATAAAATACTGAAACGCGGCTGGTGCATTGCATAGTCCGAAGGGCATCACTTGGTATTCAAATAGTCCATACTTGGTGCGAAATGCCATCTTCCATTCGTCGCCTTCTTTAATCCGTACCAAGTGGTAGGCTCCCCGGAGATCTAGCTTTGTATAAATGCAGGCGTTCTTAACTTTGTCAAGGAGTTCCGGAATCAGAGGTAGGGGGTATCTGTTCTTTACCGTTATCTGGTTCAGGGCACGATAATCAATACAGGTTCTAAGGACACCTTCTTTTTTAGGTACGAAGAACAGAGCCGAGGATGCAGAAGACTTTGATGGGCGGATAAATCCATTGGCCAGGTACTGGTCCAGATACTGTCGCAAATGAAGATTTTCAGGCTCAGTAAGGGCGTAAATTCTACTACAAGGGGGAGTGGCTCCGGGTATCAGGTCTATTTGACAGTCGTAAGATCTGTGGGGAGGCAGGGTATTAGCCTGTTCCTTCTGAAAGACATCTTGGAATTCTTGATACTCTGAAGGCAATTGCGGTCCTTCGGATGTTGCTACCGCTAGGCCAATACTGGGTCGAGGATAACAAGTAGGTGCACACTCTGGGAACTGTATCGTCTTTGCTCGCCAATCAATTTGAGGATTGTGTTTCTCCAACCAAGGAATCCCTAGAATTACTTGGAATTGAGGGGCCTTGATCACGTCGAACACAATTACCTCCTGATGCCCGTCTTGGCCTAGTATCGTCACTTCAGTAGTGGTATGGGTCACTGGTCCGGAGGCGATTTCCGTCCCATCCACCGTGGTAATGACGTCTTTAACCACCTTTGGACAAAGAGGTAAGTTCATCCTGGAAGCCAATTCGCGGTCCACATAATTTCCAACTGCTCCGCTATCAATGTATGCCTTAATTGCATGCAAACGATCCGGTTGCTCTGGGTTTACGAGGACCATTGGCATTATGAAGTGCGAGGTCAAAGAACTGGTTTTTACGCTCGGCAAGCGGACCTCTACACTTGTCGGGCGAGGTCGTTTCCCGGCTCAGGCTTTTCAGAACTCTTATCAGAAGCTCCCACTGTCTTCTTAGGTGGTTTCACCGGGCAATCTCGAAGAAAATGTCCTGAATTTCCACAATAGAGACATAGTTGCATTTGTCGTCTCCTTTCACGTTCTTTCTGGTTTAGGGGACCCTTTACAACCCCAATTTGCATAGGTTTGACGGCTTCAACTCCTTTGGTGTGACTTTGAGGCTTAGGGAACACTCGTGTTTCAAACCTGGATCGATCCGCCTTTCTGTTTTGTAGTCTGTGATCCAATTGGACCACCAAATCAATGTACTCTGAACAATCCTGAGGAGGATTCACTACCTGGGCAAGGACGTCTTTGAGTTCGCCACGCAAACCCCTGTGAAAAAGCGTGATTCTTTTGTCCTCAGGCCATCTGGTTTCCACGATTAGCCTATTGAATGATGCAATGTAGGCCAAAAGATCTTGATTGCCCTGTCGTAGGGAAAGGAGTTCATTGTCCAGGGCCTGCCCCTGGGAATGCCTTGCAAAAAGTCTTTCCATATTTGCCTGGAAGGTCGGGAAATCATGAAGGATCGGGTCATCCTGTGTAACCAGAGGGATCGACCAATCAGCGGCACTGCCGCTAAAATACGAAAGCACAAAGGCTACCTTAGTCTGGTCAGTCGGAAAGGCTGCAGGTCTACAAAGAAAGTGCAATCGGCATTGATTTATAAACACTGCAAACCTTTTAGGGTCACCAGAGAAGCGTTCAGGCGGTGCCAATGGTACATTTCCGGGTAGGTTGATTTGAACAGGATTGGCTGAAGCCGCTGGGATATAGCTCCCTCCTGAATTAGGTAGCGGGGTTTGCCCCGCTTGTGTCTGTAATAACTGTCTGGCGAGATCATCAGTTCGTTCTTTTGATATTATCAATTCCCTCCTAAGGGCATTCGTTTCCTGGCGGGCAGCATGAACTTCAGCTCTTAGTTCCCCTAATAACTGGGCCAGTTGGTCTGTGTCGGAAGTTTCCATAGCGCCTGGGTAGGAGGTTATTGGTTGGCTTCGCGTTCTGTAACGCTCACCAGATTCCCATGGAGGCGCTGATCCTGGCTGGGCTGCTATCGTTTCTTCAATTGAGAAGCGTAGAGCTCGGACGACTCTCAGGACTGGGCTTCCTCTTATCGAATGTCTGACTTGCAGGGTAAGTTTTCTTAGGCGTATAAATGCTGGGCTGTCCATCCTGCGACTTATCCAGGGGTGCGTGGGTTCCAGTTACGTCACTGGAGGTCCTCAAAGTCTTTTGTGGCCTTAGAAGTGGCACACGTGCTGAGATGCCAAAAGGTGATGCCGCCGTTACTGCACGAGCGGATGCCAGTAGGTATAAAGAGTTTATAGTCTTGAAGAGATGGGCACATTTAATGAAGTCTTTGCATTGTCTTTTTCAGGTGCCTGGATGCTGAGGGCGTGGTCACTGAGAGCGCGACACGTGCGGTTGTTCGTAGGTATGGGAATTTCAATGACACCTCAATAATGTCCCTTGTTTTCTGTTTTCAGGTCTTAAGATGTTGCGGGCGTTGTTCGTCCGTTGCCGTTGCACGTGCGAAGTACGTGAGTATAATGATCTGTGACCTTATTATAGCACCTCTAACAATGTTCTTTTCTTATTTGCAGGTGTCGGGACCTTGCGGGCGTTTTCCCAGTCGCGGATGCACGTGGGGAAACACGTAAGTGTTAGGCTTTCTTGCAGTCTTTAATGGCACTTAATAATGTCTTTTCTTGTTTTCAGGTGCCGGGCTGCTGCGGTTGAAGAGATCGTAATACGCACACAAAAGCAGGTAAGAAAAGTAAATGAGGCGGCCTTCGCCCGATTCCTACTTAACAATGTTCTTTGTCTTTACAGGTGCCGTTAGGCTGCTAAAGAGAAGGCCGCAAAGAATCCGTGAAAGCACAGATGGATCAGGTAAGCGAGCGTGGCTGCGAATGTGTTGCAACTTGCTAACCTTATGTTTCTTTTGCTTGCAGGTTCTGCCGGTGTCTGGATTCCTGGATGGTAAGTATAGTTCTCGTGTCTTTCCTCCACAGGTTGCTGAGCTGAAGCTGGAGATGTCACTGGAATGCTGGAGCTGACTCGGTGAGCGTCCTGCTGCAGATGCAGAATAACGCGAAGCAGGTTTTCCCAATCGGGTGTGATTTAAATAGTGTTGGAGTGATTGGGTGTCTTCTTCCTCAGCCTCGCCCAGGTAAAAGAGTTCCTGTGTTCCAGAGCTAAGGAGTGGCACCAGCCCCACCGAGGTAAGAAAGTAGTCCCAGTTCAGGGAATAGTTCCTCCCAGCAGAAGGCTGGGGATTTCATCCTGCCAGCATTTGCAAAGGTGAGTATGCAGCATGGTCTGCTACAGGTAGGTCCACCCAAGCACCTTTGCAAGAATTATGAGCCTAGCGCCCCTGGCGCAGGGACTGAGGTTCCTTATGAGCCTGGCGCCAGAGGCGCCAGGACATGGTCCAAAGGGCCCCAATAGGGGTTTGCTGGAGCCGGGGACGAGGGTCGTGAGCCTGCCTCCGGGGATGCTGGGCTTGACTTGGCTTCTCGGGAGCAGTGCTCATGACAGAGATACATGGCGAGGTTTCCACCTGAACGAGAAAGGGTATACCTTCTATTCCACACCACATAGGACATTCACCAGGATCAACTATGTGTATATCACGGGTGGGCTGTGGGAGGTGGCAATGCGATCTGAAATCTCCCCAATCACGTGGTCCGATCATGACATAGTCACGGTAGATTTAGACTGGGCAGGGCTCCCACTTAAGGACCGAAGTGGAAATGCAACGAGTCATTGTGGAAGGACCTGGTCTTCCGAAATGAGATGGAGGGGGAAATAAGGGAATACTTCAAAACGAACAACACAGGAGAAATTTCGAAGGCGACGGTGTGGGAGACGGGAAATTGTGGAAGGACCTGGTCTTCCGAAATGAGATGGAGGGGGAAATAAGGGAATACTTCAAAACGAACAACACAGGAGAAATTTCGAAGGCGACGGTGTGGGAGACGGGAAAGGCAACATAGCGGGGGATCTTGATCAGGGAGGGTGCCAGGAAAAAGAGAGAGAGGGCCCTAACAGAAAACAGATTGCTAAAGGTGATAGCACACCTGGATAGAGCAGCGTGAAACGCCACGGATGAGAGGGAGCTCGAGGTCCAGGAAGCCAAACGTAAGAGAGAAGAGCTTTGTTCCTTGAAACAAGGCCAGACAGTCTGGAAGGTGCAACTTCTTAAACAGAAGTTTTATGAGAAAGGAGACAAGGCGAACGCACTGTTGGCTGCCAGACTCCGGGGACAGCGCTTTGAGAGAGCGGTGGCGTCCATAGAAGAGGGGGAGGGTGCTTATAATTCAGGGACAGAGGGAATCCCGGAAGCATTTGAGAACCTATATAAGTCTGAGACTGGCCAAGTCCGGTCGGAAATAGATGAATACATAGGGACCCTATAGATGCCAAAACTATCTCGTGAAGAGACTAACGAACTTGACGCCACAATTACTCCTGAAGAAATCAAGAAAGCTGTAAAGAGACTGTCGCTAGGGAAGGCGCTTGGGGAAGATGGTTACACGTTGGGGTTCTATAAGTCTTTCCTCTCTTCTCTCCTCCCCTTCTTGGTTGAATTATTCAATGATATTCTCGAGATGGGAATAGCCCCTGTCTCTTTCTCGCGTGCGCTCATCACCGTGATCCCCAAGGAGGACAGGGACCCCAGGAAATGTGGATACTACTGCCCCATCTCGCTATTAAACCTTGATGCCAAGATCTACACAAGAGTACTTGCAGCAAGGCTTGAAACACACATGCCTCAGCTGATACACCCGGACCAAGTTGGGTCTATATTGGGGCGACAAGGCACAGATACGATGTGGAAGATGTTACACATTTGATTCACGAGTCACGAAACATGGTAGGGGACCATGTCTTCCTTTCAGTAGATGCGGAAAAGGCGTTCAATATCCTGGAGGCGGTCCTGGGCAAGATTGGACTGGCTTCAAGGTTTAGAAGGGGTGTCAAGGCGGTTTATACTCCCCTCCCACCACCCTTCCAAGGCGTCAGTAGCGGTTAATGGTGACTATTCTCAATGGTTTGACCTGGGCAGTGGAACACGGCAGGGGTTCCCCCTCTCTGCGATACTGTTTGCTCTGTCTCTTGAGCCTTTGGCTCAGAGACTTAGAGAAGACCCACAGGTGGATTACTGAAGGTGGGTGGAAGAGAATACAAAGTAGCCTTATAGGCAGAAAATCTGCTGCTACGTATAGAGAACCCTCTCACATCCATACCTAGGGCAATTCACATGATTGAACATTGGCTGGTTTTAAGATCAAACAGGCCAAGTCAATTCTATCCCCGCTCCAGAAAACCGACCAGGTGGACAGTGGCAGATTTGCCCCGCTCGCTACTTGGGGATACATTAAACAAAAGATTTAGATACCCTATATGATGCCAACTTTCCTTCCCTTCTCTCGAGCTTCTGGGCCGACCTAGAAAAATGGGAGAAGCTCACTATATCCTGGCTTGGGAGACTTAGCGCGATGAAGATTGTGTGCCTGCCCAGGTTCCTATATCCAATTCAAATACTCCCGATTCGTCTTCCGAAACCTTTGTTTAGTGAGGTAAAGGGGGCCATCCTGAAGTTTTTGTGGCAGGGAAAAAAGGCGAGAGTCTCATATGAGGTCTTAACATTACCCAAAGGCAGGGGTGGGGTAGGCCTCCCAGATCTCCAGAAGTACTACTAGGCGGTGCAGTTAAGAGTCCTCATCTCCCACCTCAGAGGGCAGAAAGGACTTCAGTGGATAGATCTAGATAACGTTAGCTTGTCCCCAGCCACGGTGGCGAAATGGCTATGGGTTCCGCAAAACAAGCTCACACGCAGGATTAGAGACAACCCAATACTGGGTACTATATGGGAAATCTGGTGGGAAGGGGTTGACATGCGGGGGATCACAACATGGCCCTCTCCCTTAAGTCAGATCTGGGCACCTGGGGTCCGAGAAGACATCAGTGATCACAAAAGCTTCCAATCCTAGTTTGAAGCAGGGCTAGAGAGAGTGGGACAACTCTGGAGGGGAGGCACTTTTGTTACGATCACAGAACTAGATGAGGCACTAAAGATGGGCCCTCTACCGGTCTTTCCCTTTCTTCAGCTCAAAGGGATCTTCACGAGGGACAAATGGAGGAAGAAGATCCAGAGGGACCTTACCCCATTTGAAGAGTGTTAGGCAAAGTTTGTATGCAGTACCCTCTGGGAACACTACAAACAACTATGACTACAGGTATAGGCAAACCAACCTTTGGGAAAAGCTTGTCTTGTACTACACAGTTTTGGTAGCGTGTTGAGCAGCCAGGCTTATTTCAAGAGGGGAAATGTGAGCAGTAATAGAGTTACACAGAGGTTCACAATTACAGGTATTCAAATAAACTCTTATACTCAAGGTTTCTTGCATAAACAATTATTAATTTATTTATCAGTCAGTTATAAAGCCTTCTTCAGAAGGGAGCAATAAAATAGTAACACACAAATACACTTACAATACTGTACGCTCTGAGTTTCTGAATGAGAAAAGAACCTTTTGGGATGCCCCACCTACACAACCTACACCCACAGGTGACTTCAGTAACAAGGGTGCTGCGGACATTAATATTTTACTGTTGGTATTGCGAATACTCTTAGAAGTTTGTAAAAGGCAAAGGTTATTTAGAACACAAGAGACCACAAATATACATAAGCAGTGTACATACTTTTAGAGGTCACTAGAAGAGTCATCCAATTCAATAGGCTAAGCCAAAGTCAATGGGCTAAAGGCTTGTAGAGGATAAAGCACTTCTGGTGAGTAAATGGAAAGGTCTTTACACAAGTTCTTAGGAGACTTTGAAGAAACGAAGAATCAAATGTAGGGCCACAAGCTGATTAGACTTGTGAGTTGTAGAAGTTTCAAGCACTTTTACAGTGAGAGGTAAATTCTCTCAGACTTGTTTTACAGTACCTTGGAATGAACGAAAAGAGGCAGCTGCAGGTGGAGCTGTATCTCTCTGTCCCTAAGTTTCCTGGACCCCTTGCTCACTGCGCTCAGAGAGGCACATCTCCACCTCACTGATGATGCCCAAAAGGCTGAAACACGTGTATGGGGTTGCTGTTGGTATTCTTGTTCAGAAGGGAATTGCCATAGCATTTTGGTGCTGGACTGCCCATGTGGGCGTGACAAAGACTGATATGCAAATGGATATTTCCCATCTGTGAAAGGTACAGTGAGCTAACGTGTGGCTGTGGACTCTAGAGTGGGTACCATGCCAAAGAACAGGCAATTTTTGCCGTGTTCATTCTCATAGAGGGGCGCCCATGACTAATTTTTGATATAGCTTAAAAGTAAAACACACAATCTGGTGTTCCTCTCCCTGGTTATACGGTTTCCAGCAGCAAATCTGTGGATGTTCAACCAGCTCTGAGATGGTTGCCCAGGTGGCTAGGTTGGAGTTGATTGGTCCCACCAACTCAAAGGGAGAAGTCGTCCTTGCAGGGGCTTCTCTGTCGATGCAAACTTGGCATTTCGGCACTGCAACAGGGCTTCACTGGGCAAGCCAACGGTCTAGGAGTTGCAGTAGGTGTCCTCTTCAAGCTCTTCTTCGGTTCCTTCGTCCAGTGGTCGACTATGCCTTCCAAGCCAAAAGATGCACCTTTTATTCAGTTCTCTCCCATTCATTCCAGCCTAGCTGTCACTCACCCAGCAGGGTGGCTGTCCTTGCCGGACAGTCAGCCAGCCAATCACCACAAAGTGCATTTGGGTATCCTAGGAGACTAAGTACAGGGAGTTTCGGGCACCTCCCTCACTTCCTGCCTACCCCAGAACCTCTGGAGCCAGATGCGTGTTTCACTCCTGAAGCCCACCAAAGGCGAAATGAACAAAGAGACCAAACCTGGTTTGGCGTGCACAGAAAATCTCTAGAAGGACCTTTCCACAAAGATATGGCGAAAACAGAAGACTGAGGACCATTATGACAAAGATGACTCTGCGCCATGGCTCCCGCAGTTTAGCGTTATCGCAGCTGCGAACAGCCGCAATAAATGCAAACCATGGTAGTTCATAATGAAACCACTGCCACCAGCCATTCTGTGAGGAAAGGTTAACATAGAAATGTTACATGAGTAGCTAGACACAGGGATGTTTCAGTCAACTAGTCCCCTGTGCTGGCGCCAATGTGGTGAGAGGGCGGATTACCGGCATATATGGTGGGGATGCCCCCATATTAAGGTATTCTGGGACAAGGTTTTGTGGTGGATCAGAGAACTGGATAGGATCCAGCATACTAATGAACCACTTCTTACACTATTTGGGATGGAGGAATAAGAGGGGGAGCACACAAGGTTGAAGGGGCTAGCAGCATCTCTCCTACTAGCGGCACAGGCCTGCCTTGTGATGCAATGGAAAGCGGTTAAGGTACCGGGAAAGAAAGAATGGATTCATGTTGCCAATATTATTTGCACAATGGAAAGGATAACCGCTCTCTCCATGGGAATTCCGCCCCATATGAAATGCTATGGGCAGAATGTTTGAATAAATATGTGACCGACACTTAGGAGAGTACCGAGTATATGGAACTAGTACTGGTACCCAAACTATGGGGCTGGCTGGTCACAGCCAGACATTGACAACACACTCTGTTGCAAACTCTCGTCTGAGTAGAACCAAAATAAAAATAAAAATAAAGGTCGACCTTAAAGCAGCGGCCTAAACCACTGATGGATTTCAAAGGTCAACCGGCCCACACACCATGGCCGTGAGGCCAATGGAAATTGACAAATGTAGTAGAAGACTCTGTTCCATGCGGGGGAGGGGGGTGATATAGCAAAGGCAATGAGGTTTTGATGAAAAGTTGATGCTCATTTTGTGTATTAAGTAATGTTTCCCTTATATGTTTAATGTGTTTGAAAACCTTAATAAAACGAAACAAAAAAAATAAAAATAAATGTCAAAATAAAATGAATATGTGTATGTAAGGGTAGAGGGGGGCACGGGAGACTGCTCATTATCACAGCAGTCCTTAAGTGGGTGCGTTAAGAGGTAAAGGGAAAACTGAACTATTTTTAACATTGAAGCTTCACTAGAATAGTGTCATTGAAATGTGTAAAGACGTTAGATGCCCCCACAGAAGTACGTTTGCCCATGCTCCATATTCTCTGAAGTTAGCGCCTCCACCGTTATTTGCAGGGTTAGACCCCCCTCACTGACATTTTAGCCTAGGTGCACCCCTGGATGGGACTGATGTGCACGCTTGCTATTGGCAGAGAGGTGAGGAGGGAAGCCTTTACTGAAACTGGCAGCATTAAAGCTTTACTGTGCAGATGCTGAAAAATGTACTTACACAAAGACAGTAAAACATTAAAGCTGTTACTTTCATGACATCCATAGCCCACCTGCTTCAGCCAAGCTACCTACCATGACAGGCTAACCTGCTACCTTTTTGAACCTCAGCCAAGCTACCTACCCTGACAGGCAAACCTGCTACCTTTCTGACCCTCAGCCAAGCTACCTACCCTGACAGGCAAACCTGCTACCTTTCTGACCCTCGGCCAAGCTACCTACCATGACAGGCTAACCTGCTACCTTTTTGAACCCCAGCCAAGCTACCTACCCTGACAGGCTAACCTGCTTCCTTTCTGACCCTCTGCCAAGCTACCTACCCTGACAGGCTAACCTGCTTCCTTTCTGACCCTCAGCCAAGCTACCTACCCTGACAGGCAAACCTGCTACCTTTCTGACCCTCAGCCAAGCTACCTATCCTGACAGGCAAACCTGCTACCCTTTTGACCCTCTGCCAAGCTACCTACCCTGACAGGCTAACCTGCTTCCTTTCTGACCCTCGGCCAAGCTACCTACCATGACAGGCTAACCTGCTACCTTTTTGAACCCCAGCCAAGCTACCTACCCTGGCAGGTTAACATGCTTTCTTTCTGACCCTCTGCCAAGCTACCTACCCTGACAGGCTAACCTACTTCCTTTCTGGCCCTCTACCAAGCTACCTACCCTGACAGGCTAACCTGCTTCCTTTCTGACCCTCTGCCAAGCTACCTACCCTGACAGGCTAACCTGCTTCCTTTCTGACCCTCTGCCAAGCTACCCTGACAGGCAAAGCTGCTTCCTTTCTGACCCTCAGCCAAGCTACCTACCCTGACAGGTAAACCTGCTTCCTTTCTGACCCTCCCTCAGCCAAGCTACCTACCCTGACAGGCTAACCTGCTTCCTGTCTGACCCTCTGCCAAGCTACCTACCCTGACGGGCTAACCTGCTTCCTTTTATGACCCTCTGCCAAGCTACCTACCGTGACAGGCAAACCTGCTTCCTTTCTGACCCTCTGCCAAGCTACCTACCTTGACAGGCAACCCTGCTACCTTTCTGACCCTCTGCCAAGCTACCCTGACAGGCTAACCTGCTTCCTTTCTGACCCTCTCCCAAGCTACCTACCCTGATAGGCAAACCTACTACCTGTCTGACCCTCTGCCAAGCTACCTACCCTAGCAGGCTAACCTGCTTCCTTTCTGACCCTCTGCCAAGCTACCTACCGTGACAGGCAAAACTGCTTCCTTTCTGACCCTCAGCCAAGCTACCTATCCTGACAGGCAAACCTGCTACCTTTCTGACCCTCTGCCAAGCTACCCTGACAGGCTAACCTGCTTCCTTTCTGACCCTCTGCCAAGCTACCTACCCTGACAGGCAAACCTACTACCTGTCTGACCCTCTGCCAAGCTACCTACCCTGACAAGCAAACCACCTGCTTCTTTTCTGACCCTCTGCCAAGCTACCTACCATGACAGGCAAACCTGCTTCCTGTCTGACCCTCTGCCAAGCTACCTACCCTGACAGGCTAACCTGCTTCCTTTCTGACCCTCTGCCAAGCTACCTACCCTGACAGGCAAACCTGCTACCTTTTTGAACCTCAGCTAAGCTACACTGACAGACTAATCCACTACCTTCTGACCCTCTGCCATCCTAGACCACTGCCAGGCTGACCCTCAACCAATTTTTTTAAATGTGCAATTGCCATCACATTTTATCAAGACTCCCCCGTGGGTACTACTCAAACAGTGTGTCACAAAAGGAATGAATTGCCCTTTGCATCTGTGGTCCACTTTTTCATTGGTACCTGAAACAATTGTATGCCCCAGTCCGACCCTGCCCTCAACAGCTGTGGCTTCCATGTTACATCTGACAGGCGGCTAACCTGCAACCTTTCAGAATCTCTGCCAGTCTGTGCTACCCCTCTACCACTCTGAATCTGTTGGTTGTCTACACGACCATCCGTCTGGCTTCAGAGCTGCCAGAAGCACGGAAACTCCTCTCCTGAACATCCGTGAAGACCTGCTCTCCAACCTAGATTCCAACACACCCTGTGTACTCATCTTACTTGATCTCTCCTGCTAAACCTTCTCCGTGATAACCTGGGTATGACCGATTAGGCCCTGGCTTGGCTGACTTCCTTCCTCTCTGACTGACCCTCCCAGGTTCAACTTGGGTCCTTCTTTCGTCTCCTCTATCTGCATCTGTGGTGTTCGCCAGGGGTCTAACCTCTCTCCCTGGCTGTTCAACCATTACCAGGCACTTCTTGCCCACCGCATTGGCGCTCTCTGCCCCAACTTTCAGTGCTATGTGGCTGACACTCAGGTCATTTTCAGGCTCCCATCAGCCACCTCTTCTCCTTCTCTCATCTGTGACTGTCTGTCCTGTCTGCTATCCAGTAGTGGTGTGCTGCAAGTGATCTCTGCCTTAATGCCAGTAAGACTGAGATTCTCCACATCGGCACACCTGCCCTCTTCTTACCTGTCACTCTCTGGCCAGCCACTCTTGGTCCTCTTCCTACTCCCACCTGTGAGGCTAAAAACCTCAGGGCCCTCTTCGACTCCTCACTCTCCTCTCCTCACATCTCTGACGTCTCTAAGAATTCACACTACCAGCTGCACCTCCTCAGAGGTATTCTTCCTTTCCCCTCCTTCCCCCAGAAGCTCACTGTTAAATCTGCCTGCCTCTACTCTCTGCCCTCTGCAACTCATCCAAAACAGGACTACAAGACTTGTCCTTGGCGTCAGGCTCAGGGATCGTATCTCTCCAGGATTGAAATCTCTGCACTGGCTCCCAGTGGCTTTGAGGCTTAAGTTAAAAAAACCCTCTGCATTCTCCACAAGGCCTTATGGGGCCTCAATATCTTCAACTCTCTCTTCCTAAATATCTTACTTCTCGAGCTCTTCGCTCATCCACCTCCAACTCCCTCAGGGTCAGTCGCTTCTCCAAGCAACGAGTTGGTGGTCGATCTCTTTCTTCGGCTGGGGCCTCCCTCTGGAACAGCCTTCCTGCCTCTCTGAAATGTGAGAACCATCTCCGGTTCTGGAAGCAACTCAAGACCTTCCTCTTCGCTTCTGCTTTCTCTCTTCCTCTCCCCTGCTGATGACCCATCTGGTCCATGCACTGGTCACCTGGCCACCCTCTGAACTTGGGCCCAGGTCCCTGCCTGTACAGTTGCACCTTGCACTGCCTTTTGGCTGCCTCAGAACTTGGGGTCTGTATCTGTAACCCTACAGCCATTTCGCTTTGCACTTATGAGCCACCCGTTGGCTGCACTTTTGATTACCTGCACTGAGCCACCCGCTGGCTTCACTTTTGATTACATGCACTTCTCCACCCCCCCTTGCACTTCTCCCCTTCCCTGCACTTGCGCGTTTTAATGACACAAGGCCTAGTAAGATCGTTGTTTCGTCCTCCCTCTGTTTCCCCCTCCTTGTCTTGTTGGGCCTAGAAACACTTGTGTATAGGCGCGTTATAAATGCCATATCATATCATACATTAAAATACAGGCCTACTTGAAACAGCACAACATCCTCAGCCCTCACCAGTCAGGCTTCAGACCTGTCCATGGCACAGAATCTGCCCTCCTTGACCTGAAAAACCAACTCAACGATATTCACGACACTGGCAACCTAGCCCTCCTCCTTCTTCTCGACCTATCGGCAGCGTTTGACCTGGTCAACCACCAAACACTCTGCCACCAGCTCACTTTAGCTGCCAACATTTCACCCAAGTCCACCAAATGGATTGCCTAATTTCTTGCAGGCAGACAGTGTCTATGCTGGAAGCACTGCTGCCCATCCAACTTAAGTTCCTTGCGTGGTCCCTCAAGGCTCATGCGTCTCCCCAACATTATACAACATTTATACAAAACCACTCTTCGACCATCTAGGCGCTCTGGGCATATCTTATAGCAACTATGCCGATGATACCCAAATCCTCATTCCCCTTTCAAGGATTTATGACCAAGACTCCAGCTACATCAGCAGAATGTATGACACTATCCAAGCATGGTTAGCCACCAGGGTTGGACTGGGGCATAACATTGTCTCAGGCACCAATGAAAAAGTGACCCATGGTTGCAAATGGCAATTCATTCCTTTTGTAACAGACTCGTTGAATTGTACACAAGGAGGAGTTTTTTTATACAATGTGATGCAAATTGTGAAATTTAAGAATATGTATTCAGGAACAATGGTCAAAACTACTAGCCGCATAGAATATAGAATTTTTATACAATTATGTCTTTCCTGGACGTTAGTCTGGAAAATCTGAATTCTACGTCGAGACACAGAAACTTGTCGTATGCTTGTTCAAAGCTTACTTACCTCCAACGAGGCCACCCGATCTCGGGCTTGAAATAAAACATTTTGAAGGTTGATTCAATCTGCAGCCTTCATTATGTCTTGGAGGCCCGCTCTGCTAACAAAGGCTTTTGAGGCCTTCGCACTGAGGGAGCCCCAAAACTCTCTATGTCAATCCCTGCTTGGAACATGATCCATTTGACCCACCGGGCCAGGGTGGCCACTTACGCCACCTTGAAAAGCTTTTGCGATGTGATAAATAGGCCGCTCTCTCCAGAGAGCCTCAGCGGATTAGTCCTGGGCTCATATCTGTGCGACTTCTAACGCGGCACAACTTGGGCAGCCCCATTAAACCTGGGAACGACAATGAAGTGTTAGCCATCTTGGTCTTCTTCCTCACATGAAACGTTACCCCCTCCATGGTGAAGGGCTTGCTGTCCATTTCTAGCGCCTCTATGTCTGACACTCTCCTGCATGCAACTAAACACAGAAGCATGGCTAACTTGACGGAGAGCTCATTCCTGGTCAGCTCGTGGTTGTCTGGCCATCTCAGCAAGAATTTCAATACGATAACCATGTCCCACACATGTGTATTGTTCGGCCTGGGAGGTCAAATGGCCTGTACTCCCTTGAGCAGCCTCATGACCAGGGCGTGATCACCTATAGGGGCGCCTGCTGCATGCACGTGCCCCACTGAGATGGCGGACCGGAAGGTATTGACATCCTGAATGCCTTCACTTGCGTGCTAGGGCCGCCAAGCAATTAACCACATAAATCACATCCGCCGAAGCGGGATGGATGTCCCTAGCCGGACACCAATCGCGCCATCTCGACCAGGCGGCTCTATAGCACTTGGTCGTTCAGGGCACCCATGATTATCCAATGAGGCGGTCAGCCTCTCACGATTGGATGGACTTTCTCCAGGCACCCCTGAAATCACCCAGGCTACCAATTGAAGGGTCTCCACGAGCATCAGTGATGGGGAAGCCACTCCGGATCCCAAAGAATCCTTGGCCAACTGGGTAACAACACCAGATCATCGCATGACAGATTCAGCAGATCGGGGAACAAGGCTTAACTCCTCCAAGCTGGCATGATGAGCACCAGCCTCACGTGTTGCCTCCTCGCTTGCGCTAGGTTCTTGCTATCATTGGGAATAGCGGGAAAGCTTAAACTGGCTTTGAGCCCCATTTCTGCAGGAACGCGTCCGTGGTGGCTGCCTCCGGGTCTGGCCTCCAACTGAAAAAGCGCACCCTAGTTGTGAACAGCCATCAGTACAAAAAAGAAGGTGGGTGAGGCGCGCACTCCCGGTCCTGGTCAATTGAACCTGTTGCAAAAAATAAGTAGCTGGGTCACATCCCAAAATGGACAAATATTCACAGGGTTAGATCCCTTCTGCTGCAAATCAGGGACTCAGTATTAACAGGGTTAGATCCCTTGCTGCAAATCAGGTACTCAGTAATAACAGGGTTAGATCCCTCAGCTGCAGTTCTGTGGTCTGTAGTTGTTCTCCTCCTAGCGCTTTCTTATCTCAAATAATCATCAGGGAGGCTGTTGAGCAGGTGTGTCTAATTAGACTCCAAGGATTCTGGTAGCTGTAGTGAAAACGTTTTTTTCTGTTCAGGTGACCAGCAACCGACACCCCTCCAAAGCACAAGTCCTTCCCAAATTTGGGGGAGGGGAGAGAACCATCTTTATGATTCTCCAAAGTGGGGCACAGTCACCCCGTGGCACTGCCTCTGGAGCCCGGGACTCCCATAGCATTCAGTACAAAAAAGAAGGTGGGGAGGGGTGTCGGTTGCTGGTAACCTGAACAAAAAAAAACTTTTTTCACTACAGCTACCAGAATCCTTTGAGTCTAATTAGACACACCTGCTTAACAGCCTCCCTGATGATTATTTGAGATAAGAAAGCGCTAGGAGGAGAACAACCACAGACCACAGAACTGCAGCTGAGGGATCTAACCCTGTTAATACTGACTACCTGATTTGCAGCAAGGGATCTAACCCTGTTAATATTTGTCCATTTTGGGATGTGACCCAGCTACCTATTTTTTGCAACAGGTTTAATTGACCAGGACCGGGAGTGCGCGCCTCACCCACCTTCTTTCTAGTTGTGAACAAGTCCATCCTGCAGGGGCCTGTCCAGCTCATCAGACGGAAGTATTGGTGGTGGGCACTTCTGTTAATCTGTCACTTTGGGTGTCTGCCTTTTGGCCTTCCTCTTTGGGGTCCAATTCCAGTCCTGGTATAAAAAATCAATCTGGGGGTGATGTTCTCAGCTACCCTGTCTATGACTAAGCAAGTGGCAGCAGTTTGTAAAGCTTGTCATTTCCAGTTTAGGATTCTATGAAGGTGCTCCATTGATTCTGTCTCTCCTCCATCCACCAGTAGTAGCTGCCCTTATACTCAGTCGAATCGACTACTGCAATTCACTGTATCTGGCCTATCCGAGGGACTTGATCCAGCGTTTGCAGCTTCTTCAAAATCTAGCAGCTCAGGTGGTGACAGGCTCCCTATATGGAGCTCATATTACCCCCACCTATGTCGCCTGCATTGGTTTCCAGTGTCCAAGCGTATTGATTTCAAATCATTGTGTCTGGTTCACCGCGCTTTGCAGGGTCTTGGGGACGGATACCTGCAGGAAAAATGAATTCACTGTTTTCCAGGGCGCGATTTATGCTCACAGACAGCAGGCTTTTTGGTGGTCCCAACTTATAGACGATGCAGGGTGGGGGGGCCAAGCTTTCTCAGTAGCAGCGGTTCGGCTATGGAATTCTCTGCCGCTTGTATTGAAATAGGTTTCAGGTCACCTTGCGTTTACTCTTTGAGGTTAGAGTTGGCGTTCCATATTGCAGCTGTCCTAGTGCCAAGATGCTTTGTGGCGGTAGTGCACTTTAAACATTTTTATAACATAACATAACATCAGGCTGCAAAAGACTTCCTTGTCTAGCTGGCAGTCACTGGAATCCCTCAGGTACAGGAATTCCTATCCGCTACCTGGTTCGCCAGCCTGGGCAAGTACTCTGCTGTCACGCTGATCTTCCAGACTAGACAGAGGAGCCAGAATTCTTTGACTATCTCTGCCAACATCATGGACTTTGTTCAGCCGAGCCGATTAATGTACCTTACTGCTGAGATGATGTCCATCTTCAGCAAGATGCAGCAGTGTACTCTGTCCTGCGTCAGGCTCCGAATTGGAAAGGAGCCATTTTGCAGTTCCAGGCAATTGATATGCAGCTTGTTTTATGAGGGAGACCAGCGTCTTCCCCCGTCGACATTGCCCTGCAGCGGGCTCCCCAGCCCTTACGGCTGGTGTCCGATTCTATCACTAGGTCCCGCCGAGAACCAAAAATGGCCTTCCCATTTCAGGCCGCCATGTGCTGAATCCACCAATACAGCTTCGTCCTTATCTCCTGGCTCAGCGGGACCTTGTGCTTGTACGAGCGTCCCTGACCCAGATGCTGGATCTTCAGCCTCTGCAGTGCTCGGTAATGCAGAGTGCTATGATATGATATGATATGGCATTTGTAACGCGCCTATACACAAGTGTTTCAAGGCGCGAAAACTGGGGAAGATCGTCTGGATGGAGGACGTGAGCCTCCCAACAAACCTGGCCAACTCCCTCAACGACACTTGTCCTTTGGAGAGAATCCACTTGATTTCCCTCCTGAAGTCCTTGACTTTCTGCAAGGGTAGACTCAACGTTGCCTCCACAGAGTCTACAACAAACACCTGGAACTCTATGCTTTACATGGTGGTCACTTGGGACTTATCCCAGTTCTCCACAAAACCCAGCTGCTCCAGTGTTAGGGAGAATTCTCATTCTATGGCTAATTTCCCTCACCTAGTGAGTGCCCCAGCAGCTTTGCTGGATTTCTGGAGTTTAGTTTTTCCACTCTTACCTGTGTTTTGTCATGTGCATTTCTACTTGATGTGTGATCGTGGACTCTGGAGCACACCACTCCATGAGCCCAACTTGTTGTGTGTGTTACACAGCACCTTCAGTGCAGTAACACAGGGTTGTCTCTAAGACTTCCCAGTGACTCCTTTTTCTGGGGCTGACTACTGTCCCCCAAAAACAGGTAAAGTTGCCATTAACTTTACATAGTCACTTTAAAAACTACAGACCCAGTACAATCCATCTTGCATGGAGTACTGGAAAAGGGTTAACTCCTACCCCTTGTTGTCTGTGCCTCTCTGAGCTTTGTTTTGCTCTTTTAACATTTAGGGCCTCATTACACGGTAGGCGGTAGGGATTTAACGTTACCGGTAATGGAATACCGGTAACGTTAAATCCCCATGCGGATCACGACCCGGCTCACCGCTAAGTAGGCTGCCACTAATAGCGGCCAGTCCGCGTGCGCGCGACCCACCATCCCATAAATAGCGCCATGCCGCCAATAGCACACTATCACGAGTCAAGCGGCCATGCTAATAGCGGCATGGTAAAGCACCTAAAACCCCTTACCGCCAGGGCGCTAATACCGCCATCACGAACCACCCGTTAAGAGAACTGAGTAGTGTTCCCACCTGCCACAGGTGGACAAAATCAGCACAGGTGGAGGCAATGGAGACTGTGGCAGCTCAAAAGGAGCACACCACACCCCTCCCCACACCCCTTCCCACACCAAGATGGTTCCAATATTGGCAGCATTACATGGCCTGGAGGACCTCATTGCAGTGCAGCTGCAACAGCAACAGGCAGCACAAAGGAGACGCAGGAGGAGGAGGAGGAGGAGGGAAAGACAGGCACAGCAAGCACCACCACGGCACCCAATCATACCACAGAGGCACCAACCAATCCGCCAGGATCAGAGCCAGTCCGTTTAACCTAACCCCTGAGCAGATACACACCCTGTACCGTCTGGACAGGGCTACCATCACCAGCATCGTGGACATGATCCACGACGACATTGTGAGCCTCATAGACATCAGAACTGCCATCCCCCCGCTACTGAAGGTGGTGAGTGTGCTGCACTTCCTGGCCACAGGCACCTACCAGCATACAGTGGGACAGATGCATGGCATCTCACAACCAGTATTCTCACGCACGCTGAACCAGGTACTCGATGCCCTCCTGAAGCATGCACCTGAACACATATCCATGCCACGGACTGCCCAGGAGATTGCAAACACAAAAGTTGGCTTCTATTCACTGGCAGGCATCCCAAGTTGCATCGGGGCCATCGACTGTACCCATGTGGAATTGGTGGTTCCACATCACAATGAAGTAGTCTACCGAAACAGGAAGCAATTCCACTCTATCAATGTCCAAATGGTATGTGACGCCAACAAGATAATCACACATTGCTGTGCACGATTTTCCGGATCAACCCATGATTCCATGGTCCTGCGGAACTCAACTATCCCACGCTACATGGAGCAACACACCGGACAAAGTTCGTGGCTACTTGGTGAGTAGCAGGGCAAGCACATGGCAATGTGACTTGGGGGTGGAGAGATACGTACTCCAACTTGGTGTGAAGGGGGGGAGAGATACTTACTCCAACTGGGTGTGAAGGGGGGGAGAGACACGTACTCCAACTGGGTGTGAAGGGGGGGAGAGATACGTACTCCAACTGGGTGTGAAGGGGGGGGGAGATACGTACTCCAACTGGGTGTGAAGAGGGGGGAGAGATACGTACTCCAACTGGGTGTGAAGGGTGGGAGAGATACGTACTCCAACTGGGTGTGAAGGGGGGAGAGATACGTACTCCAACTGGGTGTAGCCTGTCGTATGTGGGCAAAATGCACATACAGATGTACGGCAATGTCCATCTGGGAAGGCGGCAACGTACTTGAGATGAACCGACATGCAAGTATAAGCTACACAACACAGATGACATTCCAGGTCTAGTAACATTAAACATCCATCCACATACAAATTGCACAACATTCCACGCCACAAAATACAAAAATTCCACACATGCCATCAAGATTGCATCCTGAATTAGTCCAGCACAACATCAATAATGCAATGTGCCCCATAATGCATGTACAGGGATCACCACTAGCCATAGCATTTCCCCCCGCACCTATTCCACCACTGAAGAGATGCCTCTCTGCATGGCAACATCAATGTTGGAATGGCAGTACACCAGCAGTGTGGAAACATATCTGCCTGGGCCCAGGGACACCGAAGACCTCGCATCACCCAGGACATGTCAATTACTGTTTGAGGCATCAATGTGGCATGTCTACTTGCAGGGTCAACCTCCCCCTTGCACGTTGCTGTCACCCAGACCATCTGCATGTATGCTGTCAATTGTGTACTTGAATCACAATGCAATATCAATTTGTGTGATATGAACAGGCCGCTCTTGAGGTGAACAGTAACAGGACCCCGTTCCTTCCCCCACACAGGTGATGCGGCCTATCCCCTGAAGACCTGGCTCCTCACACCTGTACGGAACCCACATAACAGGCACGAGGAGGAATACAAACGTGCACATACCCGTACCCGCATCGTGAACGAGCAGACTTTTGGCCTTTTGAAGTCACGGTTTAGGTGCATTAGCAGGTCTGGCGGTGCTCTCCTGTATGGACATGAGAAGGTGGGCAAGATCACCACGGTATGCGTCATGCTGCACAATATGTGTATCAGACGGAATGTGCCACTGCCCCATGAGGTTGAAATGGAAGCACCTGATGAGGATGATGATGGTGATGAGGACGGAGGTGAAGGGGATGCAGGTCTTGCAAGAGGGGATGGGCAGGAGGGACGTGCTGTGAGACAGCATCTGATCAACCAAATATTCTGAGGAACATGTTTACGTAATGTCACATGGATATGGGTATCAATGCACTGGTGTATGTTTGGGAGCACGCAATGGACCCTGTCGCCAATAAAGTACACATACACAATGAGGATGTCCAAGCCTGTGTTTTGATCATAAACCAGTGTATTGAGAAACAGAAAGGTGTAGAAGTGCAAGTAACAAAACATCCCACCACCCTACCCCCCACCCCCCACAACAGACCCATAACACCCTACCCCCCACCCCCCACAACAGACCCATAACACCCTACCACCCACCCCCACAACAGAGCCATAACACCCTACCCCCCACCCCCCACAACAGACCCATAACACCCTACCCCCACCCCCCACAACAGACCCATAACACCCTACCCCCCACCCCCCACAACAGACCCATGACACCCTAACCCCACCCCGCACAACAGACCCATAACACCCTACCCCCACAACAGACCCCTAACACCCTACCCCCCACCCCCCACAACAGACCCATAACACCCTACCCCCCACCCCCACAACAGACCCATGACACCCTACCCCCTACCCCCCACAACAGACCCATAACACCCTACCCCCACCCCGCACAACAGACCCATAACACTCTACCCCCACAACAGACCCATAACACCCTACCCCCCACCCCCCACAACAGACCCATGACACCCTACCCCCACCCCCCACAACAGACCCATAACACCCTACCCCCCACCCCCCACAACAGACCCATAACACCCTACCTCCCACCCCCCACAACAGACCCATAACACCCTACCCCCCACCCACCACAACAGACCCATGACACCCTACCCCCCACCCCCCACAACAGACCCATAACACCCTACCCCCACCCCCCACAACAGACCCATGACACCCTACCCCCCACCCCCCACAACAGACCCATGACACACTACCCCCCACAACAGACCCATAACACCCTACCCCCCACAACAGACCCATAACACCCTACCCCCCACCCCCCACAACAGACCCATGACACCCTACCCCCCACCCCCCACAACAGACCCATAACACCCTACCCCGCACCCCCCACCAATAGCCCCTCATCTGTCTGGCATGTTTGCCCTGGCCAATGCACACAGACGAATCTCAATTGACACCCTATTTGCCATTGTCTTTGGCAGCATCTTGGGGACAGTCAGTCGTGCGCCTGGTGGTGCGTGTAGAACGCCGGAGGGGGCTTGTCTGTCGCGACCCCGAAGATGATGATGGGGCAGACTGGGCTGGCTGTGAAAAGTGGCGGTCCATGGTGTCGGCCATGCGAACAAGGACCTCCATGAGCATCGCTATCTCGTTGCATAGCCTGTTGGTGTTTGCATCCATTCTCTCAGTGGAGTGCCTCACCGTCTCCACAATGTTCTCCCTGAGTCGGGCAGCCTCCTCGACATGCTGGCCAACCAGCACAGTCAGCTCGTTTTGGCGCTGCAGGATGGTGGTCAGTTGGGGGGCAGTGCTGGATGACGTGCACTGGATGCTGTGCCCTCTGATGCACCCACTGCAGCAGGTGAAGGTAACATGGGGGACATAATTGCTGGGTAGTTGTCCTCAACAGTCACATCAGACCAAGGGGTCTGAGTTGGGGCTGGCTCTGGGATTCTAGGGGGGCTTGGGGTGTGCATCTCGATATGCTCCAATAGGGTGTCCTCCGGATCGGATAGGGGGGCAGTGGCGGCTGCCTCACCAGCGGTGCTTGCCGCAGCTGATGGTGGGCCCTCGGTGGCTGGCATTGGTGTAAGTGGGTTCTCCACCGGTGGTTGGGCTGCAGTTTCTGGTGCAGCTACTACTGCCCTGGCAGTGGCACTGTGGCGATGTTTTCTGCTTCTCAGGTGTGGCCTTCCCCCCTTACCCCTGGATGTTGTGGGGGTGTCCTCCGGCTCCTGTGCCCTTGGCCTCTTGCACGTAGCTGGTGCCTGGGATGCATCAGTGGCATCCTCGCCATCTGTATGTGAGCCTGTCAGGGGCGAGAAGGGGGATGGCATTGGTTGCGTTTCAACATACTTAATGCAGATTATGTAAATGATGCAGTTGTGGCCATTGGGACTTAGCAGTTGTGGATGCAGGTGATGTGCCAGTTCAGTGCCTCATCCATGCATGGTTGTGTTTGGAACTTGTCTCTTTTGATGTGTGCATGTGTGTGTGTTTGGGTCTGACACTGACATGGTGAGGGATGGATGCATGTGTGGATGTGTGTCCATGCATGAGAGGAGTCTGTGCTCACATATGGGGGGGACAGTACATTCACATCGCATCCTGTCATGTGTACACTCACCTCCATCTGAAGTGGTACCCACGCCGAACTCCATGCTGCCCACTCCTTCAATGGATTCAACGGCAATCAGGTTGGAACATGTCTCCTCCCATTCCTTCATTCGGATAGGTGAACCATCTCCACCGGCACTGCGATGGTTTTCCGCCAGTATGCCCCTCATCCGCAGTCTGAGGTCGTCCCACCTCTTCCTGCATTCGTGCACAGTGCGCGTGCTGGTGCCCACAGCACTGACTTTGACAGCTACCTCCTCCCAGATGGATTTTTTTTTCAATAAGGTTGGCCGGCGCATGTCATTAGCAAACACTACCTCGGCATTCTCAGCCAGGCTCTGTGTTAGCATGTTCAGTTCCTCTGGCGTATATTTCTCCTTGCGCTGCCTGTCAGAGTTTTTTTTTAGTGCCTTGGGCATGATGCAGGTGTCCCAGATGATTTTGCACTGCTCACAACTAGAAACAGGTCCTAGATGCAGAGGATGGCAATGGATTGTGTTTTTAAAGATGGCCGCTGTGCTCTTTCCCGTTCCTGTGCGATGACGCTATTTCCGGTTCCGCAATTTAACAGTCACCGCTAATAGCGGTGACCGCTATTTGCATGTGGCGCGAGGGCGGAGGTGCTATCTGCACTTTCGTGGATGCCGGTAAGGGACTTTTAGGGGACTTTACCGGCATGGCGGTAGGGTCATTAGCGGCATGGTGCTATGCTCGTGTCCGCGTACTCGTGATCGTGCGCTATTAGCGCCCTCTTGCGAGGGCGGACACGTTAATAGCGCCATGCTGCTAATTTGCGGTATTTACCACCTACCGTGTAATGAGGCCCATAGACTTGGCTGGTGGCAGTGGTATCTACCCTAACTTTTCTACCGTGATTATACTATATAAACGTGGTATTGTTTTAGGCTATTATATTAGCCTCGAACATAAACCCGCTTAACCAAATACTCTTTTTTTTTGCTCCGGTTGGGTTTAGTCTCCATTTCTTTTTGTTAAAGTCCTTCTTGTGTTTTACTTTGCACGGCAAACCAGGTTTGCCTTCTTTGTTCACCGTCTTTTGGTGGGCTTCTGCCTCTAGGTGCCTGGGTCTCTAGGTGGGCTGAATGGGAGGGAGGGATGTAGTCACCCCCTGCACAGGGTATCCTAGGAAACCCAAGTCGCGCTTTGCCATAATTGCCTGAGGTGGTTGTCCGGGCCGGACAACCCCCCTGCTGCGTGATTGACAGCCAGGCTGTGTGAATGTGTGAATGGGGGATTTTCGCATCAAAGTCAGGACTCTTAGGCTGGAAGTCAGAGTCGCCACTGGAACTGCAAGGAACCGAAAAGAAGCGGAGAAGAAGACGGCTGCTGCAACTGCCCCGTCCCGGTGAAGCCCTGCTGCAGTCCTGAGCTATCTACCCTTCGACGACCAGAGAAGATCCAGTTCGGAGTCTTCTTCCCTTGAGCCTTGTGGGGTGAAACAGCTCATCTTCCACAGCCAGAGGATCCTCTTCGTGGTCAAAATCGCTGCACCCTGCTGTAGTGGTCCGGATAGCCATCTGAAGAGCCTCTCCTGTTTAAAGGAGTGCACCTTTTATTCTCTGTCGCTGCTGCTGGCCTCATCACTGATTGGTGCAGACCCCTCCAGACGTCCTCCTTTTCGTCTCCACGACCGAAGCTCCAGGAACAGTGGGTCTGCAGGAAACTACCAGGAACAACTACCGTGGCACCAGCTTCTTCATTGAATAAGGTACTGTTTCTGCTTCTAGGAACTAGGGTGAATCCCTTCTCCTCCTCCAAGGCTTGCCCTTGTCTTCCTTCCCTCTTATAACTTTTGCTTCCCCTGTTGACAATATCCAAGTACTCCTGGCAACGTTGAATCTTGAACTGTCTGACTGTGTGATCCTCGACAACAGGAACCCAGTTCCACTTGACACTGGCTCCGGCCTATTGACTTTTTTATTTCTGTCAGCGAGTGTTCTCTGATTCTGTCTGCCTTGACAAAAGTATTGCCCATGATTTTTGCCCCCAACTCTCTCTGGGTAGCCCAGGTGCTAAGTGTGTTTTGCCCCGGTAACATTTCTTGCCGCGGATACGCGTTTCTTTAATACGACCGAACTGTCAAAAAGTGATCGCATACGTATCCCCGGTAAAGTCTTTTGTTTCACAACACCGGTCTGCCAAAACATAAGGTACTTACCTTGAGTTGTTCTGTGCCAAGAGAATTGGTTGGTTGTAGTGTATTTTAGGCTTGGTTTTGAATCTATAGAAGTGTTGTGTTTTTAACAGCTGGTTTAAAAATAAATGTACTTATATTTGTTACCTGAAACCTTGAGTCAGTGTTTGCTTGAGTCACAGTAATTGTTGTCCCTTTGTGTAATCTCTGCTACTGCTCATATACTCTTGAGATAAGCCTGGCTGCTCCACTACTGCTACCACTTTAACATAGTAGTACAGGCTTGTACCAAAGGTGAACTTGTATTACCACTTGTAGTCTTAATTTTGTGTAATGGTCCCTAAGGGCACTGCACAGGATTCTGCCTAACATCCAGCAATTGTGCTGCCTCTTCCACCTGTTCGCGCAGCAGCTCAGCGTCCTATGACATCATCCAAGTAGACTATCAGCCGCACTCAGAGGGCTTGTGCTCCCCCTTGTTGGTTTGTTTTTTCAATGGATTGCCTTTCTCCTGCAGATTCCTCATATGATAGATATCCTCTCCAGCTCTTCTGAACAAAGTCTTCAACAGGGGGCGTAGTGGACCTCGACTCACCTGTCGATCCGCCTTGCTTTGGTGCTTGATCGTTGCTCCGGACGCTACGTTGGACGTCTTATATATACTAAGTCACTACGCCCCATACCTCAGTTCCTTTTTTCCATACGCTTGACATGCTGCTTTAGTAAAACGGTTATCAAGTATTCGACTCTTTGACGCATTTTAGTCCGAAAGCTTTTTCTTCATTCAACTGCAAGATGTCCGTGCCTCGGGTTTCGGGTTTCAAACAGTGTTCTGACTGCCACTCCAAAATGTCAGTTACCGACCTGCATCAGTTATGCCTCTGGTGCCTCGGCACGGGTCATGACACGGAGGAGTGTGAGTCGTGCGCCAAGATGCACCCGAAATTGGTCCATGAGCGGGCTGCTAAACTCGCATTGGGCTGACTGCCTTTAAAATCTCTGCCACGGTCGACCATCCGGTCCTCTCGGGCCCGAGACAGAGTGACCTACCCCCGAAAATGAGAGTGAGTAGCGTCGACATAAGACGAAGTAGAAGTCCCATTCTAGGAGTCACTTTTTCTCGTCGTCAAGCCACAAGACCAAGAGGTGCCACCGTCACCGTCAGGATTCCGAATCTTCTGCGGAACAAGGTAAGCCATCGTCTTGGCTGACACTTGACAGGAGTGTGAAGATTGTAAGGTCCAAATTCTCTAAATGTTTCAAAAACTCGCACCGCAAGTGTGGGTATTCCCCCCCACAAGCAGCAGGCCAAGGAGGCAGCAGTAGCGCTCGGTACAGCTGACCACACACAAGCCCCAGTGCCAACACCATCGGCATCAGGGAAGCCTTTGGGCTCAACGCTGAAGAAGGCGCAGACGCCAGTCACTTTGTTGGCACCTAAGGACAAGCACTCAGCACCAACGCTCAGTGAAAAATCATTTAGCCTGCTCTCCCGGACCACATTTTTCTGTACCATATCATCCATTTTCAGCGTAGATGACGCGGATGATCAAGGGGGAACCTATACCGCGTACATGGAAACAGGGGGCGTCGAATATTTCGACAACCAAGCCAAACTTTTAGAGTTGGCACAGGTGCTTCACGATGCCAGCGGGCTGGACCCATCACCTGGCTTAGTGTTTCAGCAAGGCTAGCCATATACTCACACTCGTACCAAGTTTCAGACACTAGTAGATAGGGTGGTTGATACCTTAGGGCTGCATGCTGCGGCAGTCCAGGGTTAGGAGCTGACTGATATACTGGATGAGGGTCCAGTTACCGAAAAGGGATATGCCTCTGAATCCAGCGATTGCTGACCCAATAGCCTCCCTGTGGCAGCATCCCCGCTACGCCCCCCCGTCAGCTCCACTATGACTGGCCATAAGGCCGTGGACTCCCTAGAAAAATGTAAGAATTCAAAGATTACTGCAAAGTCACTGGGCCTACCTGCCCAGCCGGCCAAACCTGCCTTCAGCTTCGCCTCTAGGGACAGGGGCTACAGGCGCTATGTCCGTTATGACTGGAAGTTGCCGCTCCTATAGGCCAGGCAAGGGCAAACGCATTTCTCGTGCCTCAGAAGGGGCAAGTGGCCCTCTAAGCCACTTTGATTTTCTCCTCCCACAACTTACCAGTTGGTGGATGACTGGCAGAGCATTGGCCCCAATGTCAGGACATTACCCCGGCACCTGGGCCTTCAAGCTCGTGCAGTGGGGCTATTATCTACCATTCTTAAGAAAACACCCGGACAGACCCCCACCACCTCCAAGCCAACCGGGACAGGAGCTCCAGGAAGAACTGAGAGCCCTATTGTTGAAGGGTGCCGTGGAAGAGGTGCTGCCCAAGCAGAGAGGATTGGGTTGGTATTCCCGGTATTTCCTAGTGTCCAAGAAGGGAGGAGATCACAGTCCCGTTTTGGACATCAGGGCCTTGAACAAGTTCCAAAGGAAAGACAAGTTCAAAATGGTGACGTTGAGAGAAATTCTCCATGCTCTCGAATAGCAGGATTGGCTTGTGTCCATATTGCTACAGGACACTTATTCCCACGTGCCGATACATCGAAAGCATAGGAAGTTCCTGAGGTTCCTCATAGGGGACAAGCACCATCAGTTCAAGGTGCTTCCCTTTAGGTTGAACTCTGCTCCAAGGGTCTTCACCAAGCTCCTGGCAGTAGTCGCGGCTCACCTCAGGAGATCTGGAGTCCACTTATTCCCGTACCTGGATGACTGCCTGAACCAGGGGAAGTCTGTCTCACCTATAGGACACCTGCTTATTACTGCACAGGCTGGGCTTCTCCCTGAATTTGAAGAAGTCCCATATGACACCAGTCCAGAGGTTCTAGTTCACCGGGGCAGTCCTAGACACTTGGGTGGGGAAGGCCTTTCCCCCCCAGGAGAGAGTCAACAGCATTGTACAGATGGTAGACCAGTTCCTGAACCACGCCGCCTTACCAGCAGCGTCCTTCCTCCGCCTCTTAGGCCTTATGGCCTCCTTTATCTTTGTAGTGCCAGAGGCAAGGCTGCTCATGAGGTCTCTTCAATGGCTCCTACAGGGCAAGTGGTCCCAGTACCTCAGAGCTCTCTCAGACTCCTTCAGGATATCCATGGCAGTGGCCAACTACCTTGGTTGGTGGGCCAACAGCAGCAACATCATGGCGGGGGAGCCCTTCTGGCTTCCGTGGCTGCAGGCCCGTATGTCACGGATACATCTCTGAAGGGTTGGGGCGCTCACTGCAAGGACTTGCAGGTGAGCGACCTCTGGTCAGTGATGGAAGGCAGTTGGCATATCAAAAGGCTGGAGTTGCCAGCCATCAGGTCATTCCTGAGGGCGTGCACTCCGTCTCTGGAGGGGAGCATGTCCTGATTCTGACTGATAATACAGTGACCATGCACTACCTGAACAAGGAAGGTGGTATGCCCTCGCTCCCCCTGTGCAGAGCGACGATGCAGCTGTGGTTCTGGCTATTGGAGAACTGGATCTCGGTCTCAGCAGTTCATCTGGCGGGGACAGAGAACAGTTTGGCGGATGCTCTGAGCAGGCATAGCACAGTCTCACACGAGTGAGAAGTGTGCCAGGAAGTCCTGGAGGAGATCTTCTCTCGCTGGGGTACCTCGTCAGTGGACCTTTTTGCCACGGAATCCAAAAGGAAGTGCAGACAGTTTTGCTCAAGGGAATTCCCAGCGAATGGTGCACTAGGTGACACGTTTCTGGTGAATTGGACCTTCCCTCTCCACTACGCCTTCCCTCCGATTCCCGTCATTCCTTGGGTTCTCAGAAGGCTCTAGAGGTTTTGGAGTCACCACGATCTTGATCGCCCAGGACTGGGCGAGCAGGACGTGGTACCCGGATCTTCTGGATCTAACCATCTGCCCGCCTCTCGTTGCCTCAGTGGCGGGATCTCCTAACCCAGTCAGAAGGTCGGGTTTTTCAACTGAACCCAGAGTCCCTCAACCTACATTCGTCGCTCTTGAGAGGATGAGATACGATGACTGGGACCTCTCTGAGAAAGTACTTGAGGTGTTGCTGGCCGCACACAGGTCAAGCACTCTGTACGCGTGCAGGTGGAGAAGGTTTGAGGCGTGGTGCAGGGAACGCGAGACTGACCTCATCTCTTGTCCCACCACTACAGTGATGGAGTTCCTTCTGTCACTGGCCTCAGCAGGCCTTCAGGTCACCACAGTCAAAGGATATTTGGTGGCCTTGTCTGTGCCAAATTCCTGAAGGGCCTTGTAAATATGTTTCCACCAACTCCCTCTGTTGTCTGAGATTGGGGCCTTAATCACTAGACACTACAGTGTTTTGGCATGGCAGTGCTCCAAAATCTGTTGTTATAGCTTTCTGCCCGCCTACACTTGCCTTACTGCTTGGGCAGTCTCTCAGATGAGGAATCTTCGGGAGAAAGGCAATCCATTGAAGGAGAAATTACTTACCGTAATGTTCTTTCTATGGATTCTTCTCCCGCAGATTCCTCATCTCCCCACCTATCCATCCCCGCTCAGAAAGCTGGACAGTTGGTTCACACCTTCCTTTAGTGGGTTGACACCTGGTGATGGTCCTAGGATGATCTTTTTCTGTCTTCATGCCGCACGGTTCTTCTCTCCACCAATCCAAAAAATAAAAAATGTTTGTTCTTTCTGATATTACAGTCTGGCATGGATTCTGATGCTTGTGAATATTCTCTGTCGTCAGGCTGGGAATCCTCAGTAAAAGAAAAGAAAAAACGGTTTCATTTTCGTTTATAAATAGTCTTTCTCCTATAAACCATTCACTGAGCTCTGGTTCATACTGCCACCAGCCAATGACTGCCCTCTCCCTAAGCCCCTTCTCTGGCAGCCATCTTCAGATTTTTACCGCACATTCAAGTGTCAGGAGTCCTTGTGTTTCACTCTTAAAGCCTTCTGCATTTTCTGGGCCTCATTATGACCCTGGCGGTAAGTATCGGTCATTACCGGCATGGCGCAATTACTATGTCCGTGCTGGCAATAGACCGCTAAAAGCGGTCCATTACGAGTTTGCGGGCACAAGCTTTGCGCCATGCCGGTAATGAAATCACTGCTGTGCCGCTAAAGGCCGAAAAATCCCCCTTACCGGCATCGTATGCAGTGCAAATAGCACCTCCGGCATCCTAGCTATCGGCATTAGCGGTCATCGCCAATAGCGGTAACCGCAAATAGCGGGAACCGCTATTAGCGGTGACCGGAAATAAGCGGATCCGGAAGTAGCGTCATCGCACAGGAACGGGAAAGAGCACGGTGGCCATCTTTAAAAACACAATCCATTGCCTTCCACCACAACCAGGAGACATCTGACCCCCCAGAACTCCCACACACCTCAACCACAACCTGTCTGAATTGAAAATGCCAAAAGTTGTGAACAAAAGTGGAGATCGGCTGCGCCAGGAGCGCTTCTCAAGAGAGGAGCTGACCATGTTGGCTGAAACCCTTCAGGAGCATGCAGACGTTGTGTTTGCAACAGAGATGACCCGACCGGCGCTGTTGCGGAAAAAGCAGATTTGGGTATTGGTCGCCCAGAGGGTCAGTGCTGTCGACACAACACCACGCACCCCAAAACAATGCCGCAAGCGATGGGACGATCTACGTCTCCACGTGAGAAGCATACTGTTGGCAAACAGAAATCTTGGGATGGCGACAAGTGGAGGTGCAGAATCGCTCCTAAAATTCCAGCCATGGGAGGAGATATGTGCCTCCACCATAGGCACGGAGTCCATAGAAGGAGTTGGGGACATGGAGAGAGGAGCCCCGTCATCAGCCGATGCAGGTAGGTGTCTCAAATCTAACTATGCCAATACCACCACGATGATGTCCAGATGAATGGGAAGTGCAATGATGCATACCAGGGTCCACCAGACACATTAGCACAAGACTGCCTACAGGCAGTGCAGAGCATCACCTCGTCCACATCCATGATGCACCCCATTTCTGTTGCTACCCACATGCCTCCATGCATCACCCACCCAAGAGTGAGACAACCTGTATGTCACTCCCTCCAATGTGACTCATCCACCGATCAATATCAATGCAGCCACCACAATGCATGCTCAATGCCCGTAGACCCATCACTAACCCTCTCCCTCCTTTGGTCCCCCACAGGCACACAATCAGACAGCGCCGATGACGACACCGGTGCCACCCCAGCTAAGAAGGCCAGGGCCGAATTGGGACAACACCGGCCCTCCACTTCAAGGGGCATAAGGAAACCCCTACGACACGAAAAGGCCAAGAGCACACCACAGGCCACAGCACCAATGTGCTCCACGTCCACCACTTTGGCACCCACAACAGCCAGCATCAGCCAAGTGTCGGTGGCCGAAGGAACTGCATCGGCTGCAAGCAGCACCATTGGGGAAACAGCTGCCACAGCAGCAATCTCAGATGACGAGGAAGGGGATGTGCTGCATGTTGCTACTCCCCCACTGGCCCCCTGCATTCCCCCCACCTGTCTCTATGCAGCCTGCCCGACACCGGCATGCACGGGCTATCTCCGGCTAATTCGTGGCCGGCAACTCCCAGCCCAAGCACACCTGTGCCGGAGGAACACAGTATTTTGGGCACCCCTCAACCATCCACCCCAGCCCCAAACACCCAAGAGGGGATCCAGGACATTATAAGGCGCCAGCAGCAGCTCACTGGCCTCCTGACACAGCACATTGCAGAATGTGGTAGTGCAAGGGAGGATATGCGTGAATGTGCTGCTTCCATGAGGTCAGCAATTGAGTCCAGCTCAAAGGACATATGCGCAGAACTGGCCACAGTGCGGCACGTACTGTCCGAGATGGTGCAAGCAATGCGGGACATGCGTCCATCCGAGCAACCGAGTACATCCTCGGCTGCCAGTTCCACCAGGACCAGCCCTGCGCGCAGGTCTGGCAGGAACGTACAGCGATCAGACAGGGATGCACCTGGTGCTGGAAGAGGGGGATGCCAATAGACACAGCCTTGTGTACTGGTGCCACGTGGTCCACTGGTGCACAGTACTGCACACCATGTGTTGGGTAGTTGAGGGGGGAGGGGGGAGTGGGTGTGTTGGGGTGTGGAGGGGGGTGGGGGGACGGGGGAGGGGGGAGTGGCTGTGTTGGGGAGTTGAGGGGGAGGGGGAGTGGGTGTGTTGGGGAGTTGAGGGGCGAGGGGGGAGCGGGTGTGTGGGGTGGAGGGCCTGTTCACTTAGTTTTGGTTATTCAATACATTTTTTGGTTAATCAGAAATCACATATGTTGACATTATTGCGTACGTGTGTTTAATTGGGTAACAGTCTACAGTGTCCATGTCCCGGACACACCCTGTGCCCCGAGTGCCATCTCCATGTTACCCCCCCCGCCCATGTCTGCTAGAAACATTGTTTGATCAGAGTCTGACGCATGGCACGTCCCTCCTGCGCATCGTTACGTCCCTGAGGTGCTGCCCCATCCCCAACCTCCTCATCCTCATTGTCAGGTGATTGTAGTTCAGCGTCAGGGGACAGGGGCACATTCCGTCTGATGCACATATTGTGTAGCATGACACATGCCATGACGATCTTGCCCACCTCCTGATGCCCGTACAGGAGTGCCCCACCAGACCTGCTGAGGCAGTGAAAACATGCCTTCAAAAAGCCAAATGTCTGCTCAATCACCACACGGGTACGTGTATGCGCACGATTGTAGTCCTCTTCGTGCCTGTTCTGCGCGTTCCGGACTGTGGTAAGAAGCCACCTCTTCAAGAGATAGCCTGCATCATCTGCATGTGGGCAACGATGCATGTGTAAGTTACCACATCATATTTGACCTCATTGAGTGACAACATGGCATGCATGCATTTCTTATTTTCAAGGCCATTTCCATGCATGGATGGAGACACACGATGTGACTGCTATGTGTGCATTGCTCTTATGGACTGGTTTGTATGCCATCTACTAGTGGGCGCAGTGAGTGCCCATGCACTGTGTTAGTCCACAGTGGTTGTTTCTGTGATGTTGCAGATGTCCGGTGATTTGCATTCTTTCATCCTGGCACCGTTGATGTCAGCTGTAGTGAACAGAAAGTGTGTCAGCGGAAACCAAATTTGAGTTAAAGAGGTGACCGGCAAAGAGTTGGGGAGAGGGTGCCCCCGAATTTGGAATCACAGATCAGGCCATGTAAACCAAACAATAATTGAAAAACATGAATATTTTATTTGAATTTCATTTGTTTAAAACATACATATCAAATTTTAGATTTTGTTACGAGCTCATCTCTAAATAGCAGCATATTGTTGTTAAATAAAGTGCATAGTAAAACAAAGTGCTAATATAAAACAGGACTGAAAATTCAGTCAGTATTAACTTCATGTTGCCAAGCTGTCTGAACCTCAAGTCGGCTGAAGGGGATCACCCGGCTGGTGGTCAGAGGCTATGGCCACATTTAACAATATAGAGAAAACCACAAAAATATATGGACATGGCAATAATAGTTCCGGAATAGAAAAAGGGGTGCCATACGTCGACTACTTGTACTGTCATGACCTACTATATACACTAGGTCTAGCATATACACAGGAAGTAGTTTTGATGGTATGGAGCATCTAAGCTGTTTCACGGTTGATGTCCATCTTCTTCAGGACGGCGCACTCCCGTTGGAATATTTGCCACTTGAAGATTTTAATGTAGCAATAAGGCTGTAATATATACAGAAATAAAGAATTATGCAAACTGAATCCATAATTTTACCTAAAAGAACGAAACAAAAAAAGCGAAGAACAAAACAAATAATAAACAGTAAGTACATAATCAAAAGCAACACCAAGGATACATTGTGTATCCACCTGCAAAACTAAATCAAATCAAGAAAACAGAGGACATAATGATTAAAACATACTGATCTGTGATTGACGAAAAGGATAAACCCCTCCCTACCCCCGTGATACACTGTCCGGAAAAACACCCTCCTTACTAAATGATGGGAGAAAACATGGTTAGACAATTAAATTATCAAATTTACCATTATCTCAACCTTGAAGCTGGCCACTTGTTCCCGAATGTACATCCTGGGAAATATATGTGGACTTGCAGGGCAAGTTCTCAGTTAAGTAGAACTGCAAAAAAGACAGGAACATGTTGTAAAACAGGAGGGATAGTCAATAGCTAATATCCACTCCAAAAACCAAAAGTCAAGGGTACACACCAGGCGGCAGTCCTTCCTAATGTAACAATAGAAAAGGTAAACACAAAACCAAAAATTAGTGCTCACCTAAAATGAAAACGGACCACGAGCACAGGAGTTCAATCGCACAATTGCATAGCGGTCGACCGGTCACATTAAGGCATCTGGAAAGATCTGTCCTACTGGAGTCTAGTGTTGTTCACCGCATTATGATACGTGCGCAAATAGCTGTGGTAACAAAAATAATAAAATAATAAAATAAATAAGCGGGCTATGTGAGCAGTCAATATTGAGGGTTAGGAGGCAAATAGTCCTACAGCGTGGAATGCATCGCTCGCCCCATGATGTTAAGCAGATTCCTCCAATGATAAGGAAACTGATGGGAACAGTACTAACAGGAATAGTAAAGACAATGTAGCCATTGCAGCAGCAAAGGCTGAAAAGTGCGACTAAAATAATGCATGTTTGGCAGCCAGAGTGGAAATGCAGGACAATAGCATCCGTCTCAGCATCTAGCCAGGTCAGTGTAAACCCTGCTAATTAATGGCAGGCATGGCTGCTGGCAGAACGCCAGTGCAGAGAACTACTGCAGCCGCGCTTAAAACCCCATGTGTTAGTTGTGCGCCTAAATTAGCACTCCAAAAAGCCCCCCAGTTATGTCCTGGTTCGCAACAGACGACTACACGAAAACGATTTCCAAATGTTCAAATAACTAGCCCAATATCCCAACTCACCGTCCGTCAATGCACGAACCACCCCGCCTGCGCTGAAGCCTCAACAGCTCTCCCACAGCACATGGATGGAACGGATTTAAATAGCCAAAGAAGAGGAGGGCAGAAGGAGGAGGGGCAGATCTGGGTGTGCTGAGGAGGGCAGAGGGAGGAGGGGCAGATCTGGGTGTGCTGAGGAGGGCACAGGGAGGAGGGGCAGATCTGGGTGTGCTGAGGAGGGCAGAGGGAGGAGGGGCAGATCTGGGTGTGCTGAGGAGGGCAGAGGGAGGAGGGGCAGATCTGGGTGTGCTGAGGAGGGCAGAGGGAGGAGGGGCAGATCTGGGTGTGCTGAGGAGGGCAGAGGGAGGAGGGGCAGATCTGGGTGGGTGTGCTGAGGAGGGCAGAGGGAGGAGGGGCAGATCTGGGTGTGCTGAGGAGGGCAGAGGGAGGAGGGGCAGATCTGGGTGTGCTGAGGAGGGCAGAGGGAGGAGGGGCAGATCTGGGTGTGCTGAGGAGGGCAGAGGGAGGAGGGGCAGATCTGGGTGGGTGTGCTGAGGAGGGCAGAGGGAGGAGGGGCAGATCTGGGTGTGCTGAGGAGGGCAGAGGGAGGAGGGGCAGATCTGGGTGGGTGTGCTGAGGAGGGCAGAGGGAGGAGGGGCAGATCTGGGTGTGCTGAGGAGGGCAGAGGGAGGAGGGGCAGATCTGGGTGGGTGTGCTGAGGAGGGCAGAGGGAGGAGGGGCAGATCTGGGTGTGCTGAGGAGGGCAGAGGGAGGAGGGGCAGATCTGGGTGGGTGTGCTGAGGAGGGCAGAGGGAGGAGGGGCAGATCTGGGTGTGCTGAGGAGGGCAGAGGGAGGAGGGGCAGATCTGGGTGTGCTGAGGAGGGCAGAGGGAGGAGGGGCAGATCTGGGTGTGCTGCATCACGCATTGAGACGAAAATACACCCGGGCCCACCCGGATGGGAGGCCCGGGGCCGTAAGCTGGGAGGTGGGGGGTTTGTGCTAACTCCGGTGGGGCAGTGCCTTTTGGCGCTGCCCCACTTAGCATGCACATGGTGGGGTCGGGCTGCTGGGTCCCTTAACAATGGGAACCCAGACAGCGCGTCGCCAAGACAGGAGGGTGAGGTGAGAGGGGCAGGTGACAACCGGCAGTCGCTGCCCCCTGTCACCTTGCCCTCCATACTTCAAAGGCCCCCCTTCCCATCCTGCGGATGCTGAGCGGGGGCCTTTTGAAGTTCAAAGAAAGGGCCGCCTTGCCCCCAGGCCGAATTTTGCCTTTATCTGTTGGGGGCAAGGTGGCCCTTCTCATGCTTCCTCCCCGTCAGCCACGAACAGCAGCAGGACGGCTGCAGGTGCGCAGGACTTGGATTCAGGAGAGAAAAGACCGTCTTGCCTCTGCAGACTTTTCGTTTTCTTTCGCACTTCTTTCCCCACAGCTGAGGGGACCAGCGAAGCAGGAACGGCAGGCGTTTCGGGTCTTTGCTGAGCATCTAGAGCCCGAGGAGGTCGGCACAGCAGTGAGCGGCTACACACGGAGCTCACAGAGCCCAAAGAAGGCGGTTCCTCAAGCACAACACAAGGAGTGAGCAGCGCTGCAGCAGCAGAGCCTCCATAGCACAGCAAGCAGAGCGTCAGGCGGACAAGGACATAGGTTCGAGCCCCGGAGAGGGCGCTAGAATTTATATTTTGGCAAACATGTTTTAATTTCGATCCGGCTCTAGGAGGACACTGGTTTCAAAGAAGGCAGGTCTCTGAAGAGCTCGAGGAGGTCTGCACAGCCGCGCACGGAGCTCGCAGAGCCCAAAGAAGGCGGGTCCTCGAGCACAACACAAGGAGTGAGCAGGGCTACATCAGCAGAGCCTCCATAGCACGACAAGCAGAGCGTCAGTCCCAAGCATATAAGGACATTGGTTCGAGCCCCGGAGCGGGCGCAAGAAGTTATATTTGGGCAAAACAATTTTTAATTTCTCTCCGGATCAGGGAGGACACAGAGGACAGGGGACAGCGGGATTTCCCAGACGCACATTTCAGCAGACCTGCACTAGAAGGAGGCAGATACAGAGCCCCAGCATTTTACCTCGCCTGGGAATTACAATAAG
Source organism: Ambystoma mexicanum (assembly GCF_040938575.1). Taxonomy (NCBI): domain Eukaryota; kingdom Metazoa; phylum Chordata; class Amphibia; order Caudata; family Ambystomatidae; genus Ambystoma; species Ambystoma mexicanum. The sequence continues at coordinate 823,474 of NC_090932.1, forward strand.
GGGGGGAAGAGGACCCTGACCCACACGGCAAGTTGGGAAACACTAGGACAACCCATTACGAACCAGCACGCAGAGACCCAAACAGGCAGGAGATGGCCAAGGCCTTATCCCTGAAAGAAACATTACTCCTGGAATGGGCCAAAGCAGCGGAAGCCGTCCATGGCATGGATGTGGTACAGGAAAGAATGGCTGAGCTCGCATCCACCAGTCTCAATGAGGATGACGCAGGCGCCCTGGAAGAGGAGGTCGACGGCGATGAGGAGCCAGCAGAAAGGGAGCAGCCAGCTAGGAAGAAGCAGCGCCTTGACGTCCGCAGCATGCCCGCCTCTTCAGACATCCACCCAGGCACCAAAAGGAAAGCACTGACAGGGGGAGCTTCTGAGTAGAAGGTTCAAGGTCCACAGGAGGCAGGGTGATCCCGACGGCAGCTGATGAAGATCAGGAGACCAGAAGCAGAACAGTACCTCCAGGAGCGAAGACTAGGCAGCAAGAGGAGCAGGCTGTTAAAGGGATGAGCACGGGAACCAGAAGGAGCAGAGGGAACTCAGAGCCCGATGGAATCAGGAAGGACTGAGCCGGACAGGCAGGAAAGGAATGACAGGGACCAGAACCAAGGAGGGCCAGCGGGAACTCAGAATCAGGAAGGAAGCAGGAAGGAGGGAGCGAGGCAGAACAGGTAAGGAAACAGGGGAGCCCCAGGCAGAACAAGGGCAGGAGGAAGACAACAGGAAAACGGAAAGGCAACACAAGGGCAGCGAAGACACGATCCGTACAAACCGCGTTGAGACGCGGTTTGGAAAAGGATCAGGGCTCCTTAAATAGGCCCACCAGCACCTGGGAGGCTTGCAACGCAAGCCGTGCTGCCTCCCAGGCATTGGATAACCCACAACGAGGCTTGAGCCGCAGATCTCCCCGTATCGAGTATCCTGCGCACCGCGCATGCGCGGAGAGCGGACGCTCGCGCATGTGCAAAGCAGTGCGCACAGGAGACCCGGAAGCGCCCGAGACCCAGGACAGCCCCGGACCCCGAAGCCAAAACCAGGGATACAACTTCCAGGACGGGGAGCGCCGTAGCGGGTAAGGAGACCCCAGGACAGGCGGCGTGACACCACTGCCGAAAGACAGCAGAAGAACAGACTTTGACGGCAGGTGCTCCGGTCGACGCCGTCAACCTGCCACCCGCCTATACAGTAGGGAGAGTGGGGTCTGGGGGTCTCTATTTCTTTATCAAGAATGTCTTTCCTTCTCCCCTCTCTTCGCCCCTTTAGTTTTGCTGTCACTTTAATGCACCTGAGCTATGGACAGGACACCATTTAAATTTTTCCCTTCCTGTAAAGGCAAGTACCCCTGGAAGGACACGCACCAAAGGTGCAATAAGTGTCTCCCTCACGATCACCACGAGGCGTCCTGTCGTTCTTGTCAGCTCTTGTGTCCTGAGACGATCAAGGAGCGTTGAGTTAAGCAGTGGGCGGCCTATGCCATGATGCAGGCCGAGGGTAGCTCCCCGACTGCTGCAGGCGCCGAGAGTGATGAGGAGTTAAGCGGCGGCCGTGGCTCCGATATGGATGCCATCGACCTCTCATCGGAGCGATTGCGCTCCGAACCGTCGATCCCTGGACCAACCAGGCAGGACGATAGTTATGCTATGGGGAATGTACACCCTGGCGACAGGGACGCACCCGCTACTCATAGAAGCAAGCACACAAGCCCCAATATCGCCTCCACAGATCCGTCAAAATGGTCCAAGGCACCAACAGGTACGCCGAGCTCCACGACGGCATCCGCCGATCCACGCGGTCGGCAGCCCTCCCCACAACCACGTAAGCGGGATGCGTCCAGGCACTCTACAGACCAGGGCGCCAACACCAAATGTCACAAGGCCGTCGAGACACGTCCTAAGAGCGCGCCGACGCATAAAGTTCCAGCTACGTCGAAATCTACAGCAAAGCCGCTTCAACAGTCTAAACCCCTCCTCCTGGAGCCGCCGAACATCCGCGAGAGTCTCGCAAAGATTGTTTCGGCAGCCAATAAAACCAAGGACAAGTAGAAAGACATGTCCACACGCCCAGAAAGGCAGGGAGACTATTCTGAGAGTCCCCAGTCCTTATCCAGAACTCTCTTAGATACATCTCGGCGTTCTAGGCATGTAGATCCCAAGGAGGAGCCCTTTCCCCTCTGGACCCGTCGGGCTCCTCTTTATGGACGAGGGAAAGATTTGAAGGGTGTATGAAGAGGCTTGCTAAATTTGTGGACTCTGAAGGGTTCACGCATAAGAGGCCTAGTGAAGAGGACCTTTACCCTACAAGAGGCCAAACCTCTTGCCCGCTTCATGAGGAGGTCGACCTCGACGACTGGCTCATAATGGGGGACTCCTATGGAACAGGCCTGTCAAACACCCAAAAGACGATAGACCTTGTCTTCAGCCTGGGGTTCTCCATAAACGAGAAGAAATCCAGCCTAGACCCCCAGCCAAGTCAAGCCATTTCTGGGGGCCCTAATTCAGACCGAAGACGGCCTCGTCTTCCCCTCCAATGAGAGGGTTCAAAACATGCTGTTTCAGATCCTTCAGTATGTAGCCAGTCGAGAGGTGATGGTATGCAAGGCCATGCGACTGTTAGGGATGATGGCATCCTGCATATACTCGGTACTTCATGCACGTTTGCGCATGCGCCTCATGCAAGAGTGGTGCAACAGCCAGTGGTGTCAGGCCAGCGCACAATGGGCCGATCTAGTGGTTGTCTCGGCAGCCCTCGTTCTCTCTCTGCAGTGGTGGTCGAGGGAAAACCTCTTGAAGGGGAAGACCTTCACCACCCCCGCAGTAGGAGCCACTCTCACAACAGACACATCTCTCAAGAGGTTGGGGGCTCACCTCCTTCAGTAGACGGCGCACAGCGGTTGGTCCCCAGCAGTACCATCCGACCACATAAACCTGTTGGACCTGTTAGCAGTGTTCAAAGCCCTCAAGGCTTTTCATACACAGTTGCAGGGAAAGATAGTACTGGTCCTCACGGACAGCACCACGGCCATGTTATACCTAAACAAGCAAGGAGGCACTCACTCACCAGGGCTATCCAAACTGTCCCAGAACATTTGGAAGTGGGCTCTCAAAAACAAGATGTTCCTACTGTCTCAACATGTTCCAGGGGAACTCAATCTTCTGGCAGACATGCTCAGCAGAGACTTCTTCACAGTATGAATGGCGACTACACGTAAACATCGTCTCCAACGTTTTTGCAGAATGGGACTTCCCAGAGATCGACTTGTTCGCAACGCTGGCGAACTCACAATGCCCAGATTACGCCTCCGGGTACCCTCAGAACCGATCCAAGGGGAACGGTCTCTGGATAACATAGTCAGGCAAATTTGTTTATGCTTTCCCCAACTCCCCTACTCAACAAGATTGTGCACAAGATGCACCAGGAACCAGTCACCAAGATATTGGTGGCCCCGATGTTGGCCTGCCAACCCTGGTTCTCCCATCTGATGGAGATGTCACTCTCTCCTCCAATGAAACTACTTTGCCCATACAACATGCTATCTCAGGACGAAGGGGAAACACTTCATCCATGCCGGCAGACTCTCAAGTTAGCGGCCTGGCCCCTGAAGTCATAGAGTTCGGGCATCTCCAACTTCCTCATAGATGCACGGATATACTTTGAGAAGCAAGAAAGCCTAACATCAGACATTGCTACTCCAATAAATGGAAACGCTTTGTCATCTGGTGCAATTCCAAGAGCATCAATCCCTTTGACTGCTCTCCTACTCATATTGTACTATACCTGGCTCACCTACTAGACTCCGGTCTAGTTTTCAATTCCCTGAAGGTACACTTAGCTGCACTTTGAGCCTATACCACGTCCCAGCAAAAAGTGTTGTGGTGGAAGATCCCAGTAATTAAAGCTTTCATGGAAGGGGTTAAAAGAATTCATCCCCCTATTTCTAACCAGGCTCCCAGATGGGACCTACATTTGGTATTAACCAGATTTATGGGGTCTCCCTTTGAACCTATGCACAAGGCAAGCCTCTAAGCACTCACAAGACCGCCTTTCTAGTGGCAGTCACTTCTATAAGGACAGTTGGGGAACTACAGGCCCTTTCAATCCTAGACCCTTTTGTCACAATTCACAGAGATAAGGTGCTTCTGCGCACTCACCCACGGTTTGCACCCAAATTCATTTCTAAGTTCCATGTGAACCAGTCAATAGAACTACCCACTTTCTTGCAGAACCTCAGTAACGAAAGAAGCCTGCACACACTGGATGTGCGCAGGGCAGCCATGTGCTATCTGGAAATAACTAAACCACTAAGGAAAACAAACGTTTCAGTGACGGCTGGTAGAAAGGGGGACCCGTCTCTAAATCAGCCATCTCAAGGTGGATTGTCAATTGCATCACACTAAGGTACACTCTTGCCAAGAGAGATCTGCCCTTCATGTCTGGAGCACACTCTACTCGGGGCACTGCGGCTTCCATAGCATTCATTGCAAATGTTTAATATCCTATTCAAATCAATTCAAAGGTCGCATCTCAATGGCTGGAGGAAGAGGAAAACAGCAAGTGAGTCTCGATTCGTGTCACATCCCGCAGGGGTTCTCTTCTGATGTTTATCCCCCTCCGCCCCTCTTTGTTCCTTCTTTTCCTACATGTATGCGGACCGCCGTTTTGCCACTGCGGATTCCCAATGCATGACGGGTATACAGTCATTTCATCGACAGATTTTTCATCCCGTGTTTTTTTACCGTATTTTTTTAATCGAAAAAAACTCATCCAATTTTTTTGGGGGGGTTTAAAAATTAAATAATTGGGTGTGGGTATAAGGGAATATAAAAAAAAAGAAAAGACGGGGCTTTTGGGGGGGAACCCCCCAAAACCCCCCCCAAAAAAAAAAAAACAATGAGTTTTTTCGCTTAAAAAACGGTGGTAAAAAAACACGGGATGAAAAATCAGTCGATGAAATGACATGGAACCGCATGACGGCACTCAGCATAATAAGCACAGATGACTGTTTTTAAAACTGCCTCTGCATTTCGGAAAGGTGGATGGCGCTGCGCTTGGAGCCACGTTCTCCATGCTGCATAAATGACCACCTGCAAATGGCACAATGTCGGAATTTTGGGTTTCTTCAGTGAGTGTTTCTAATGTAACTCCTGTGCAAGCAATGTGGTTAGACAGGCAGCAGGGGCGGGTGTAATATTGCAGTGGACATGGAGAGGTGTTCGCACGAGTAAACTTGAGTTTAACATGACCACCTCGGCAGTGTTCACTCCCGAAGCCTCCCTCGTCTGGAGTGCCATGGGCCTTAATGACCTTATCTGAACATATTGACAGCAATTAGAAACATGCCAATCCCTGTAGAAGCACCATCTGCACAACTGCAGAAATACCTGTGTAATGAGAAAGTGCACACGTAAACCTTTTGGAAACTGGATGAAAAGCTCCAAAAACAAATAATCCGTATTAAGCAGCAGGGTATCTTTCTTACATGCGGGCTATATATCTGGCATAGTTGCCTGGAAGTCGAGGAAAAGTATTCAAGGGAAAGGCAAGGAGCTAAGCCCTACCTCTAGCCTGACCTCCCTCCCTCCGACCCCCAGGGCATGTTCCTCTCCTCATTCAAATCATTGAGGTATATTCACCAAAATGGCATTGCATTGGAGTTGACACTGTTTACCCCTTGCCTCGCGCATCCCTAATGATGTCACAGAAAGTAAAATGACACAAGCATTGGCAATGCCAACAGTTTGGGCTTTTGTGTATGTAGTTATGGGAATGGCACTTGCCAGGCACTGCAGTAGTGGTATTAACAGTTTTTTTTAAAGACTTTTGAGGCACAATTTAAGTCTTTGGTCCCTCTCCTAATAAACCTTTGCTTGCTTCTCCCCTGCTTCCTTTGGTTTTCTTTGTGACTTCAGTTTATTAACTCACTGGAGGTATTATGTTGCTAGTGTTTGTCATCAGATTCTTAAGCCCTGAAGCTACATGGAGTGTAGCGAATTACACGCCGTATATAGCAACGTATGGGTCCATAGACACCAACATTCAGTGGCAACTCTCAACTGTACTCAACATTAAACAGCACGTGCAAGAATACTACTAACCAATAATGTGCGGGCAGGCTCTAACCTGAAATATTGAATGCAAAATGAAGTCCTGCCTAAACTTCTGGGGAAGACTGTTCTGAAAGGTTAAGGGTGAGCTCTGGACCCATCATTTGTTGGTCGGTGCCCTTACGCTACAGTGGGATCATGTCCCTGGGTATTGAGAATGAAGCGTGTGTTTTCATTGTTTGTAAACTTCAGTTTGCTCAGCTACATACATTGGTCTCCTCCACTGAGAGTTGTTATGCGCAGTGGGATGTGTCTGGCTGGACATCTGTTGGCTATCAGTAGAACTGCAGCCTTTGGGCAGAACAAAGGAGATCATGTAAAACAACCATTGGCTTTTGTATAGGCACGGGAAAGGCTCGCCAGGCACTGCCATAGTGCTAGTTGCTGGCCATCAATGGTAGCAGGTGCAAAATGGTTCGAGTATCTAGGCATACAATATCAGGGCTTTGCCAATGCTTGTTTTATTTACACTTCCCTAGGCGGATGATGTATGCCATCTACGAGTTTATCAAAAAAGAGTGAAAGTCACCAGCTGTAAATGTGTGACACTAACATTCGTCAGTCGCATTTTCCAAAATACTCATTAGTTCTCTATTCGAATGCCCTATTTTTTATAATTCCAGTCTGTTAGCCCTGGCATTCAGCAGCACATCGGTAGGGCCACATTCTTTCTCCATTAAGCTTCCAAAATGAAAACGAGCAAACAGAATATTATGGTCACTCACCATAGAATTAACAACCCTGAAATTTAAACACAACGAAAAAAAAAATGGCCACTACAAACACATAATCCAGTACTGTCTTTGTATCTCCACTAGTCCTGGTGGGAAGCCTTTTTTCATCCCTCAAGACATTACCATTAAGCCTACAAAGGCCCAGAGATCAAAGAGCCGATAGCCACATTTCCCGCTCCCAGACCTTTATTAAGGCTCCAGGCGAGGGAAATAAACTAAGATCATCCACACCTCCTACAAGCACGCATCCCTTACAATTTCCCCCATCAGCCTAATATAAAATTGACCAAAACCTCTAAGAAATCACTCGATGTGGCCACCCCCCATTGCCAATAAATATTCATCAGTAACATAGGGGTGCATAGGGCTTTAACCATAAGCCTTAGTTCTGTCGCAATTGCACCAGTCTGAATACGATAGGATTAATTCCACAAAATACCCTTGCTCGATTTTGTAGCAATTAAGACCCCCAAAGGGTCTACTGATGGGTTTTTTCAAAGCATGCTGAGAATCAATCTTAAAGCCATATTATATAGGTTGTTTCATTAACCATGTTTCCTGCAGCCAGAGTATATCAAAGGATTTTAAATCTTTCACCAAGTCAGGGTTCGTAAAGAGGGCATTTTGCCCTTTTGGTATTTCAGGATATCACCATCAGAGTTTGATCTGGGCTAAAGTTTCTTTGCAAAAGCCCAGAAACAGTGGTAGAGGAATTAATAGCCTCCATGACACAAGACCAGTCATTACATCAGTAAGACACTTCATTTCTTACAGGACCAAGGGTTATATCTCTGCTACCCCTATTCTCAGTATTAATAGATATAAGATGTAGTGGGGTTAATACCCTCATTTCTCTGCGCGCCTGACTAGGTTTCTGCTTCTCACCAACAGTGTACGGCTGTAAATCAAACCCTAACTGTCTAAACGTGGAGGCCTCATTAAGGATGGCATCATATATGATTGTTTAAACAATATCCAACACAGCCTTGTCTGCTCGTGCAATATTCATACATGAGGAACCTGTACCACGAAGAAGAGTGTACACATCCTTCCTAGGTTTTGACCACTTAAGCAACTGTAGTCGTTCTTCACAGTTGTTACTTAACAGTTGCAAGTTTGATAAAGTAGGGGTAGACTCTTTCTTACACAAGTCCTCTGAGCAATTCTTAGGAATGTCAAACTCATTCTGCATAGTCTGTACCTCAGCAGAAATGCCAGAAGTTAAGGCCACCACCTCCTCCAATATATAATCACTTGCTAGAACTTCAGTCTGTATGCAGGCATCCAAGACCACGATAGTAACCACAGATTTATTAGGAATCAGTCTTACCTGGAAGGTTTATATTGCACATAAACGTACGAGAGGACCTAGGCTTTTCCCTAGGAGCTTTGATGTTTTTTGTTTGTCGTCTCATGCGCCCAGTAACCTTCCCTACTTCTGCCTTATCAGATGGAATAACTAGTGGTTCATTCTCTATTTAAGGAGGAACCCAAGACAAAATGATGATGGGATCAACATGCATAGTACGTAAGACCCCAATTGCATGCTCACATGTGACTGCAGCATCCTGACTATTTCAGAGGCCCTAGGCTGGGGAATGATCAACTGTCCCATGCCCACCAGGGACAATAATTACTTCCATGACTCGGTGCTGATTATTAATTGGAACCTCTGTGCATTGCATTTGAAGGCTAGCCCTGGTGACTCTTAAACATTGACCTCCTTATCAGAATGACACCCTTTACGCTTAGTGATTTTATGCCCCCTCTGTCCTCCAAATGCACCAGCTTTATCTTAATGACTTCCAAGTTTACTGAATTGTTTTTCATTTCCGTTTTTATGGTTTCATAAAGTGAAACGAATGCTGTCAATACGTGACTCAGTGCCATTATTGCTGATCGGTTCATGCCAGCCATATTAGAGTGATGGAGCAAAGAGGTAAATCCAGGTTTAGGAAATTGACCAGGGGAGTCTGCGAAGGAACTATCATCCAATGTATACTCCGTTAATATTGGAGGAGTCATTCATCAAGGGGCCCTTATCACCACAGAGTGCTTCCAAAATCGCATAATCTGTAATGAGATCAGCCTGCTGATTAGAATCTATTACCCCTTCTGGAATTGGGGTGTTCAGAGTAAAGGGGTCGGTTGGCTTGGGGACCATTGCAAGAAATGTAATTTTTGTCATTTTCCCCCCCAACATTAATCTGGTCCGTGGGAATAGAGCCATATGATGTAGGGGGTAGAGACAGAGAGTCAGGCAGCAGCAAAGCCCAAGCCACGCCCATAAGAGCCACATCATGTGTGTCAGGTCTGCTCATACAGCTCCCCTCACAGGGCCACGGCTAACCCCTGCCTTGGCTGTCAGCCCCCCAGCAACAGCCGACAGCAGCACTCGTTGTGCACTTCGCGGCGCTCAGCACCACCACAGAGTGCAATAAAACAGTCCTCCCAGCAACACAAGCCACAGTCCTAGATCCACAGAAAACAGCACTCTGCTGGACCTTCGGTAATAACCTTTTTGATGGGAGCTTCATTTGAACCTCTCCATTCTTGCCCTCTCAGGTTATTAACCTTGATGTTCATCTTTTAAAAAAAATCTTTTTTAACATCTTTATTTATAAACCGGTTGCAACAGATTACACCCATTCCCCATCATAGTTTGTGGATTCCAGCCCCTTCTATCAGACGCTTGTTTTGTGGGTGCCCTTAGCGCTGTAGGGCGAGTCTCATTTGTTGCGGCTGGAAGGTCAGTGCTGGGAAGGCCCTATCATGTACCAGGACTGGGGACCAGCAATCTGTGAAGCAGTGAATCACTCCCTGTTTGGCTGCTGTGACTTCTCCGCCACCAAAATGTCCCAGACTTTGATCCACCATAGCGATAGTAGAGGGCCTTTGCGAGTTTTCCATTTGCGGGCAAGGGAGATCTTTGCCGCTAGCAGCAATTGGGTGATTAGCTTTGCGGTCGATCCCGACCTCGGGTAGCATTCCATAAGAGGGGTTCCTAATAGGATTACCTCCGGAGTCAGAGGGAGTTTGTAGTGGGTAATAGCTTCTATGGTTTGGAGCACCTTTTCCCAGAAGGTATGTCCCTCGGGACCCACATTGCCTCCAGCAATTAGGGTCCACAGAGTGTAGGCGATCCGGCAGCTAGAATCAGCGGTAAAGCAGTTTAAGTGCACTTTCTTTATTGGGAACACATCTGTTAGCAGTGTTGTTTCTGGTCCAGATGTCGAGCCACATTTAATCGTCTATTGTAGGGATGTAACGGTACAGCGGTATACCGTTAAAGATACTGTGAACCTCTTAATTGAGCAATAATAACCGTCACATTGTTTATACCGGTATACCGTTTATACCGTTAAATGTGCTTTTCAATCTGATTTGGAAAGGCTGCAGTAAGCAGGTGCTGCGCAGTCTTGGTCTTGCACTGTTGGGTGTGCTGTCTGCCAAGTAGTTTCAGTTGGCGCAGTTTTTAATGCCATTCCATAAATCACACGTGCCTGACACAAAATCAATATGTTAGCAATGGGAAGAATAAATACAGTGCCAAGAAGGAAAAGGGTTTACTTTGGGTTGGCGGCTTTGGGGTTTATATATTTATAATGGATAATGTTTCCCTGGTTCTATCATTGAATTTACATATAATAAGTCACACCGCGAAATTCACTCATCTCTGTGGGTATTCCCTGCTGCCATACCAAAGGGTAACATGTCCGTGATTACTGAACACCTTTTGGCCTGCAAGTAAACTAAAGGCTGTAACGTAAAGAGAGAGTGCATGTTTGTGTGTGTGTGTAGGCACACAAGCGTATACTACCATCAGCCTCCATTGATCTGTGGCATGCAGGTTATCAAGATGGCAACATGTTCATCTTCACTTTGTAGCCAGTGGGGGAGCTAAAAGCCTAAATGACCACTTAAGAAAAGCTATTCAGTTTGCTTTGCCAGTCGCAGCAGGGCTCCTCCACCCCTCCTCCTCTCCACACGTGTGTTTGTGTTTGGTGGGATTTCAGTGGAAAGTATGTTGAAAAGCCCATTTCTGGCCCTGGGTGCCTGGTTTTGTTTGTGATGATAAACCTGACAATTTATGATCCTTTAGAAAATATTTCTAAAGATTAGTTAACTCCACCTGCTATACCGCGATAACCATGATATGCCGTCATTTGGCAAGAAGGTTATCGTACCGTCATAAAACTAATACCATGACACCCCTAGTCTATTGGGTGTCCTAGATTTGCTTCCCAACAGGACATATATGAGGGTCTAATGGATAGCATGTCGTCTTGTACGAGTTTGTATAGTTTTGTGATGTGACCTCTTTGTGGGCCTTCCTGCAACATCGTTTCTAGGGAGTGGAGCCCCTCGTGGCTCTCTGTTTGATCAGTGGTTGGGTGATCCAGTGGCGGATTTGCGCGTAGGCAAATAACCGTTTCCGTTAGGTTGAAGCGGGTTTTACATTTCACAAATGTTAGGGGGATCCGATCTCAAACAGCTGGGAGAGAGTACGTAGGCCTCCTCGGTTCCAATTTTGGAAGTTCACCATTTGTAGGCCTCTGGCGAAGTCTGGGTTTTGGAGAACTGGCGAGAGTGGGCCCAAGCCCTGGGGGGGGTTCTTTTCCTTTGCAGTGCGCTGTCCCAAATTCGCAGGGTGGTTCTAGTGGATGAGAGAATCGATGACCAATGTATGCGTACTGACGTTGAAGTGTATAACAGGGCGCTTAGCGGTAAAGGGCTCCTGGCTTGTTCGATGAGTGTCCATTTTGGGGGGCATGTGGATTTGGACCATGCCATGGCATTCGTCAGTTGGGCTGCTATGTAGTAGTTGCATAGGTTAGGTACTCCCATACCACCCCATTTGGCTGCTCCTGTCATCACTTTCTGCAGGATTCGAGCTTTGCCCCCTTTCCATATGAACAGGGAGATCTGTTTTTGCAGCTGGAGGAGAGGCAGCATTTCCACTGGAAGGGTTGAGCATAGATAAAGAAATCTTGGTAATAGATTCATTTTGCACGCTGTGACTCTCCCCAGGAGTGAGATTTCCTGTCCCCCAATCTTTTAAGGTTTGGCTCCAGGTCACTGAATAGGCAGGGGAAGTTCATCGCATACAGGTTTTAGGGGTTTGCTGCAATGTGCACTCCCAGATATTTTGTCGTTGTCATGCTCCATTCCAGTGGGCAGGTAGGACACAGGTAGTCTATTATCTCGTTGGCCTAGTACACTCCTAGCGCTTCCGGCTTAGTGTAGTTATTGGCGAAGCCTGCCACTCGTTTGAAAGCGTCAAGTTCTGTTAGGGCTGCCGGCAGCAATGCTTGGCTATTAGTGAGCGATAGCATCACGTCGTCTGCGTATAGGAACACCTTCTATTGTTCGCCTTTTAATTCCACTCCTTTGATGGTTGTGTTGTTGCAGATTCTTTGGGCGAATGGTTCCATGATTAGGGCAAAGATTAGTGGGGAGAGCGAACATCCTTGCCTTGTCCCGCAGGAGAGTGAGATGGGACGATGATTTCTGGTTTACCCTCAGGGATGTTCTTGGGACTTTGTGGTTGGCTAGCAGCATTGTGCGAAACATAGGGCTGAATTGAAATGCTTCGAGAGTTAAGCGCATGAATGTCCAATCAATATAATCAAAAGCCTTAGTTGCGTCTAGGTTGAGTAGAGCCAGTTCCTGGTGTTCCATTGCTGCCACTTCTATTAGGTTTAGGGCCAGACGGATGTTGTCCCTGGTGCTTCTTCCTGCAATGAATCCTGTTTGGTTAGTGTTAATGAGTTCCGGGAGTATCCTCGCCAGTCTATTCGCCAGCACTTTGGAGTAGATATTCACGTCTATGTTGAGAAGCAAGGTGGGCCTATGTGAGGCGCAATCCCTCAGGTCTTTTCCAGGCTTTAGCAGCATGATGGTGGTGGAGTCTTGCATGGAGGGGGTCACCATGCCTGTATCTCTGAAGGAATTCAGAGTCTCAGTCAGTGGGCCCGTGAGGGAGCTTCTGAAGAGTTTGTAAAATGTTGGCGAAAATCCATCCAGACTTGGGGCTCCGGCTTTCAGGGCTTTTATCACTAGTTCCACTTACTAATTGGTAATAGGAAGATCTAAGGTCTTTCTGTCTGTCCCCAATAGATGCAGGAGGGCGGCCTCCGTGATATATTGTTCCTGTAGTTGCGGATGTCGTGGGGTGGCAGTCATGGTGTTGATCACATGTGTAGTTGCCAGTTGTAGCTTTGCTTCTTCCGCGAATTGGGTAGAGCCCTCCGGGTTTTCTGACTAGGAACTTGCTGGCTATGTTTCCATGGGCATAATAACTCTGTTTGGTTTTATTAGAGTTTGGGCGGTTTGTTCCACGTAATGTGCTTCCAGTTTGTTGCAGGCGATTCGCAAAGCGCAAGCTGCTTTCGGCGACCAGCCTTTCTTGTGGTTTGTCTCCGCTATGGCAATTTCTTTTTCCAGTTGTTCTTTCAGCTTCGAACGGCATTTCCTGTATGCTGCTGCGTGGGCTATTAGCTCCCCTCTGATGACCGCCTTCACAGCATCCCATCTTGTAGCTATTGAGTTGGGGCTGACCGGATTTTCCTTGAAATAATTGTGGATGGCTTTAGTCAGGGCATCACAGAGTGCCATGTGGTATAGCATTGGGTCATAGAGGGCCTATTGAGGTCTTGAGGGTGTGTCGGGGTTATGGATTCGAGCTGTCAGGATCACTGGTGTGTGTTCAGAGAGCACCCTCGTGCCTGTCAGCACCTCATCAGTGAAGGTGGGGTGTTGGGGGCTGGCAAGCAGCAGGTTAATGCGGGAGGAGGTGCAGTGTACATGTGAAAAAAAGGAGAAGTCTTTGGTTGTTGCGTGAAGGACCCTCCATGTGTCCACCACCCCTAAGGATTTAAACAGTCGACACAGACCCAAGACGATTTTAAAGTCTCTTGGTGCCGGGTGGTTCGATTTATCGATGAGGGGGTCTTGGACGCCGTTAGTCTCCTCCTATTAATGTTTGGCCCTCCAGGGAGGGCAGCAGTGCGGTTTCTAGTTCAGTAAAGAAAGTTTCTTGATTTTCGTTAGGAGCATAGACTGAGACTAAGGTGTACAATTGGCCAAACAGTTCACCTTTCACTGCCATTTATCGTCCTTCTGAACCTTGTAGAGTTTCTCGTTCTGTAAATGGGATGCCTCTCGCTATCAGGATCGCTGAGCCACCTTTCTCGGAGCCACTGGTCACCATATATTGTTTTGTGAAGGTACTGTCCCGTAGGCGTGGGAAGTCTGCCATGGTTAGGTGAGTTTCCCGAAGAAAGACCACTGAGCTGGTCAGATTGTTTAGGCGTTGGAGAGTCGATTTGCGTTTGTTGGGGGAGTTGAAGGCTCTAATGTTTAGGGTCACAGAGCACAGCTTTTGATGTGGTGGTATGTTTTCCCGTAGATTTGACTCAGCTGTTGAGGGAAGGGGGTTCGGGTGCTGATGGCTTTCACCTGCCATTTAGGGCTCTGATCTTCGACCATTTCCGTTGCGGCCGGGGTTTTAACTTTTGTGATTAGGCAGTGAACTTCATCAAATAACGGAAAAATAACCGAAAAACCAAGTTCAAACTAGGCTCTTGGGCCGGCGAGTATATCCACTCTCTCGGCTGGGGTGTACCATGGGAATTCCAAGCTCCTGGGTTGCGTTGCTATGAGGATCTCAGGTTAGTTTTCATTGGGATAGTTGGTGGTGGAACATCTGCAGAAGTGTTTAATGGTGCAGCACATTTTTGTTTCAGGGAGTGTAAGGTTTTCCCTCCCTTTGCCAATCTTGTCCAAGCATTTCATCTGGGTTTTGGGGCCTCTTCCGTGCCCCCGCAGGCAGACGGGTTCATGAGATCTTCCTCAGGAGTTGAGGGCTCCCCTCCCAGTATGTACCCTGCCTCCTCCAATGAGTTGATTACTTGTGTCTGGCCTTCAAACGTGAATTGGAGGGTTGCCGGGAACAGCAAGCGATATTTTATTTCCCTGTCTTGGAGGAAGGAATAAAGTAGCCTGAGGGCTCTGCGTCTCTGGACTGTTGTCGCCGCTAGGACTTGGTAAACTTGTATCGGAGACCCTTGGAAGGTCAGATCTCCTTGTATCCGACTTACATTCATGATTTCTTGTTTAGTGGAGAAGAAGTGGACCCGGGTTATCAAATCAGGTGGGTCCGCCGTGGGGGCTCCCCTGCGACTCTGCAGTCTGTGGCTCCGATCAAGAAGCAGCATTGCCTTGTCGCAGTCTGGAAGGAGGGCTTGAAAGAAATTGCTCACAAAGGTTTATAGGGCTTGGTCTGGAATTGTTGCTGGAACCCCTCTAATCTGTATGTTGTTCCTGCAGGTCTTGTTCTCGACGTTCCCTTGTTTACGGAGCATTTCTTCATTTTTCCCCTCTACGACCTGGAATTGTCTTCGTAGGTCTGTCAATTGCGCAATGTGATCTAGGGACTGGTCTTCGGTTTCACTGATCCTGTGCTCTAGTTCCCCCATTCAGATGTCCAAGCCCTCCACTCTGGTAGATACCTCTGTCATACAGCTTCGGAATTCTGATTTTATTTCCGCCAGGAGGGATTGAAGCTCTTCTTTCGTGGCCCATTGGCCTGTAGGTCTCTCCGGGGAGTGGGCTAAGGGGCGTCCGGTCTCAGGCTTCTTACCTTTGTCCTGTGGCAGTAACATGGTGGCAATGTCCCCCAATTTATGGGGTTTGTGGTGTTTTGACATTTCAGTTCAGTTGACTGGGACGGGCTTGCTGATTTCATGAGGGGGTAGGGCACCCTGGGTGCTATGCGCTTGTAGTGGGGGCTGGAGGGTCCTTTTTTGCCCTGTATCCTTGCTGGTTAAGCCGTTGCTTAGGTTGTCAGAGAAGGTGGCTGGTGCCCCTGTTTTTGCAGCCCCCCTGCGGGGTGGGGTAGGAGGAGGCTTCTGGTTGCTCAGGGTTGGGGCTCCACTTCCCCGCCTGTGTCGTTGGAGCGCTTTGAGCTGGGACTGTTACTCTCCCTCACTTCTTTATTTCCACCCCTTGAAGTCCGAATCTCCATTGCAATATGTCCCCTTGTGGATTCTGGGCTGGCAGGGTGGCAGTGATTGTGCCTGCTGTTGCGGGATTAGTAACAGGCAGTGTGTCTCATAAGACTCCTGCAGGATTTTGCTGGGATCGGGGGATTTGCTTGAGGGGCCCGGAGTACGTGTGGCCGTCTTCTCTGGCCTATTACTGTGGTAAAGGGATACCGTCCACAATAGGCTCTCCACCCCCTGTATAAGACTGGGGGCTGATGCGCCTCAGTTCCGCATCCCGATACTGCTTTGCAGGGACTCTGGGGTTGTGTGCTTTCTCTGCTGCGGGAGATATATCTCCAGGCAGGGGGACTTAACGATGGTGCAGCCTTGGCTGATGCTGGGTCACTCTCTCTCCGGGGAGTAACTGTCTCCCGGGTGCTTGACTGGCACTGCGTTGGGGTGCTAGAGTGAGGGGGGGGGCTGGTACTCACTGTTGTGCGAGCGCCCGCTGGAGTGTGTTCACTTTGGGTTGCAGCCTGCTGGAGTCTGCCGCTGAACCTGTGGTGCCTCGTCCCTCAGCTTGTCTTGTGTCCCTCAGGGAACCCGCATGGATGGGGCTGTCAGATTCTGCCTCCATAGGTCCCTCTCAGGCCACCTCCTGTCTACTCGATCACCGGAGTGCTGGGGTGGGTTTGGAGGCTTAGTTTCCACATGAGCTGCTGCCTGGGGGTGTGGGTGTTATTCCTGTTGTTGTAGGCAGGTGAGCAGTAAGAGCTGGTTAGATCTTCCCACTCTGTTTGCCTCCGCTGGCACCATCTTGAGGGTGCCTGGGGATCGAAGTGCCTCATTGCACCGTGGGTTTATGAGGACTTGCCGACTTCACCAAATGTTCCCCTGGCCTTCCGCCGCAAGTTCCACCATGTGGGGCCGCTAACAGTGCTCCATGTCGGGATTAATTTCAGTGGAGACTCTGGTATCCACAGAGGCTCTCAGTGAAGCGACCGCATCATCGGCGCTTCAAGCCACAACAGGTAGCAAAGTTTAATACCCTATGAGAGTGATCTCAGGAAGGGGGGCTGCTGCCAAACACTGTTCCCCATGCGTTCACCACCCGTGCCTGCCTTTGTAAACGGGATCTCCTTGGTTTCAAGTGTCGCCCAGCCTGTTCTCCCTCGCACTGGGCAGAGAGCAAGGTCAGAGTCAGCAAATCCCAACCTAAAAATAGCCGGCCTTCGCACCAGAGCCTGTGGTCCGTCAGTGATCCCTCTCTCTTGTTGTCACTCTCGACGGAGGTGAGCACGCGCCCTGAGGCTGACTTTGGCCGCGCAAGGTAAGAGGTGCGTGAGCAGATTAATCCCAGCCTGCCGCTTTGTCTGTCAGCGTCAATGGTCTCATGCAGAAGAACTTGCCACTCCAGACTACCGAAGACCATCTTTTTGATGGCCATCACTTCTGCTCGCAGAGTGAGTGAGCTACAAACTTTGTCATGTAAACCTCCTTTTACAGTATTCTACAAGGAGAAGGTAGTTTTGTGGGTTTGTGCCTCCTTCCTTCCCAAGGTAGTGTCCGAATTCCATCTGACACAGAAGATAACCTTACCAGCCTTTTTTCCACCTACTCACCCTTCTAAGGATGAAGCAAGCTTACACAGGCCAAACCCGAAAAGGGCTTTTAGCTTCTACATTTCTAGGATGGCAAATGTCAGGCTAGATGACCAATTATGTAATGGTTATACCTGCCACAGGCTAGGCCAAGCCGTGACCAAACAGACGTTATTGCATTGGACCATCCTTTGCATTTCGGAGTGCTACTCCATTTCTGGAAAAGATGTCCCTGAAAACCCAAGAAGCCATTCCACCAGACGAGAGGCAACCACTTCTGCTCTTGATAGAGGCGTACGAGTGCCAGACATTTGTAATACTGCAACTTGGTCCTCACTGCACACTTTCTCGAACCCTTACTGCTTGGACACTCTTGTCGGGCCAGGTAGCTCGATTCGGAAGAGCGGTTCTGCACAGTATCAATCTATAATCGGAACATTATAGAAAATAACACTTGACCCACCTCTATCTACAAAACTACTATGGGAGTCTGTCAAAGATGAGGAATCTGTGGGAGGACACAATCCATTAGAAGAACAAATTACTTACCTCTGGTAATGTTCTTTCTAGTGGATGTTCCTCCCACAGATTCCGCATCGGCCTCTCCCTCTGACTGTGCGTGAATTCTGAATACACTTCTCTCTTTCAACGCCCATCCGGGTTATTAATCCTCAAGTCGGCTGTGCAGAAAGAAGAAAAAAATAGAACTTGGGCAACGGACACAGTGCATGCCATTTATACTCTCACTGACGTCCCGTCCAGACGCGGGAATGGTAACCCTCGAGGGACATTGATTCGATGCCGCACAATGCCCTCTGCTGTCAAACATTTCTGAGACTGCAAAGCAGGATATAGATTTATCAAAGTTGAGGAATTTGTGGAAGGAACATCCAGTAGAAAGAATATTACCATGGGTAAATAATTTGTTCTTCTGGGAGGTTCGGATCGACCGGGACCTCAGTGTTCCTACTGGTTATGCCAAGTCAGCCTCTGCTAACCCGTCATCCTGGAACAGTATCTCGTCTTTCGAGTCTTGATCTGTCTCAAAATCTTCTTGCCATTGGTGGGATAACGTGACTTTCAATTGAGTGATATTGTTTTAGGAGAGGGGCCTTCTTCCTCCTCATCGGAATAAGGGTTAAACCTGAAGGATGTTGTCTTGCCTTGTGCCCTTGGTTCTTCATGCCTGTAACCATCTTCTCAGCAGCAGTCGGATGTTGTTCCGGACGCATCTTGATTCACCCCCAACGACCCTTCATCCTCTCAATCATGTCTCAGTTTTCTTTTAAAGGGTTGGTAAGCCGTGCCTCCTTTGCTATGCAGTGCTGCCACGTTTCTGCCAGGAATTTCACAGGGTAGTACTCCCCTTGAGTGTCAGGGTCTCCTTGTATGCCCTTTTTGATGTATTAAAACAAAATATCTGGTTGGTTAGTGGTTCTCTCTGGGCGTGGCCTCCAGCAGACGCTCTGTTCCAGGCTGCTGCGTCGGTTTCACTGCAGTTCTGCGGCAGCCCTGCTGATGCTGACTCCACCCCACCACTCTCCCACTCTCGTAAAAAGTGGGAGGCTGCTGCCTCCACTGTCGTTCCACTTTCCACCGTGGCTCAGTGCATCTCAGGGCAGCGTTTCTCTCTCTAGCTTCTTCCCCACCACTCCTGCTCCTCGTTGCAGCACCGGTGTCACCTCAGGCAAGGATGTGTCCCGCACTCGGGGACCAGCAGTGGGGCACTAGTAGTAATCACTCTTCTTCCTTGTACCACAAAAAGACGAGGGCCTGCGTTCCATCTTGGGCCTGCATTTCTTGATCATGAACAAGTACCTAAATAAGGGCAAATTCAAGTTGGTGACCTTGGTTGAGATTCCACAATTGGTTCATATGACTAGACCTTGTGCATGCTCTAGGAGTCCACAATTGGTTAGTATGACTAGGCTTTCAGGATGCTTATTTCCATGTGCCCATTCATCTAAAGCACAGCAAGTACCAGAGTTTCGTGATAGGTAGCACCCATTACCAGTTTCGGGTCCTGCCTTTCCGAATAACCTCTGCATCAAGGCTTTTCAACAAGCTGATGTTCGGTCATGGCATCTCGTCTCAAGGGGGAAAGGGTTTATGTCTTCCCCTACCTGGACGATTGGCTCATCAAAGTTTGTTTGCCAGACGAGGTTTTGTCCCATCTAATCGCACGGTTGGATGTATTGAAGAGATTCTTTATGAAATTCTCATTGTGCATAGACCTTCATGCAATTTGAGTTGTGAAAAGGTTCTCTCACTCCCTGTCCACTGCCTATCTCACATTCTCCCTCATACTCTGGAGCAGATCCCTGGAATATCGGACCCCCCCACCCCAACGCTCCCACTCCCCCGAGATCCCCTCTGTCTTTATCTGGGGAACACTCCTGAACGTATATCACCACACTGACTCCCATCCCCATTCAGTTTTCCCCCTCTCTGACTAACCACTTATCGCTCCTCTTCCTCCACCTTTCATTTCCTTTATTGCACCTTGGTTGCATGCAAAACGCCAATTGCTTAATCAATTAAGTATACCACACTGTGCATGCCATATTTGGCATAGTTTTTGTTTTTCCCAAAGCATAAAGTCACAGGTGACACCTTCAAAGTCCGTCCAGTTCATCAGAGCAATCTTAGACACTAGCTATGGGAAGGCTTTCCTTTTGAGGAATGAGTCAGAAACTTCCTTCAGATGGTTGACGAATTCCAGGAGTCCTATTTTACCACCTTTAGCCTTCCTGCCTTTGTTGGGCCTAATGACATCCTACATCTTTCTTGTACGAACATGGATGAGATTACTCTGACTTCTGCTGTCTCTGGGTACTCGGTTTTCGGGCAGTATGACGGACCTCCTTTGGACTTTGAAAATTGTTTCATAGGATCTCTGTTGTTGGGCCATGCAAGACTTTATGCGCAGGAGTCGTTTTGGAAACCTTGGATGGAGGTGGCAATGGTCACAGGTGCCTAGCTCATGGGCTGTGGAGCCCACTTGAGTGATGTCACTGTGAACAGACTATGGTCCACCGCACAATCCAGATTTCTCATCAACTTGCAGGAGCTGGGGGTGACCGGCTTGCACTGATAGCCTTCCTTTAATCGATTCAGGGGAAGAGTGTCCTGATTCTGACAGAGAGCATGGTGGGGGTCGCTGCCCCTGTGTAGGGAAGTGGTGCGGCTGTATTTCTGGGCTCTGGAGAACAATATCTCTTTCAGCACCCGATCTGGCCGGGACAGAGAATGAGGTGCCATATGTCCTGAGCAGGCCCGACCGGTGGGACCTATGCCAGAAGGTTTTTGAAGAGATTTCTGGCCTTTAAAGAAACCCTCTGGAATTTTAACAGGAAGTGCTAGTGTATTGTGAAACCCCTTGCCCCTTTGGATGTTTATAATCACTCATAAGATCAGTTTGTCTCATAAGCTTTGTGAAGGGTCAGTAATGCGAGGCGGACACCACCTTGTGTCTTTTTCAAAATTTTAGACTACCTAGTCTAAAGGCTAAGGGAATAATTCCTAATATAAGCAAACTGACCCTCACACTAAACAACAAAACATTCAAAGTGAATTATGAACAACATAAGAGTCAACAACAAATGACCAGTATTTTGGATGACATTCACCTGTCCTGGGTAAATCCCTTCCCCAGGATTCTTCAAAGTCACTTTCCCCAGGATTCTTCAAAGTCAATTTCTGCGATAGCCACCTACAGTTGTCTGTCCAAGGAGGACATGGTTCTTGAGTCTTTTGGCAAACAGTGCTACATCATCTCAGGGATGCATTTGCGGCAAGCGAATGCCAAGGGCCTACTTGCCGCAGCAAACCAGAAGCTGTGGTGAGAGCTCGGAGAGTATCTGCCCGATCTTCCTCTGGAGAGGCAAGCTGCCTCTGAGCCCGGCCGGGCGGGCGCCCGGGCGATTGCGCAGGACCTCATGGAGTCTTCGGTCTCCCACATCGACACAGCCAGTAGAGGGCTGTGCCTGGGGGTCAAGATGAGATGGACAGCGTGGATACATGCCACTAGGTTTTCATCAGATGTGCAAGAGCGGATCCTGGATCTTCCCTTCGAGGGCTTGGGCCTTTTTCATTCGTCCACCGATTGCGAGTTGACAAAGAAGACGATCTCCACACAAACGGCCAATTCCTTGACCATCCTGACTAAATCACTGCAGAAGTCCATCCCTCAGTCCCAGGGCAGGACCAACTTCAAACCCTATGCTTTCCAGAGGCCGGACGGGTCACTCAGTGACCACCGGAGGAAGCAGCAGAGGTCTTTGCATGTTTTTTTCCGCTCCACCTTCAGACGCCAAGAAGCAGTGACGTCACAGTTGGGGAGCACAGCTCGCCTTTAGGGGGCTGGCTGGCTCTCTTCCAGGACAGTGGGAAGCGTTATTGTCATGATGCCTACCTCCAAGGAGCCAGAACCGGCCCAGCTACCCCAGAGGCAGGCATCATGTCTCCGAGGGATGTCTCAGCGGGCCCAAGCAGGGGCCCTTTGGACTCAGTCCTGGCGCCTTTGGCGCCAGGCTCATATTGGACCTCAGTCCTGGCGCCTTAGGCGCCAGGCTCATAAAGGATGACTAGTGTTTAAAGTGATTGGTGTACACTTACCTGATGCAGACCATGCTGCAACATTCAGGCCCTCTAGAGGCCTGAATGGGACTACTTTATCTTTGGGACTATTCAACCACACGGGTGTGGCCAGGGGAAGAATACATACCTGAGAGGAAGGATACATACCTGGAACTACTTTAAAGGCTATTTAAGCCACGCCCGAGCAGCAACTCACGCTTCGCGTTGTTCTGCTCCTAGCAGCTGGACGCTCACTGTGTCTGCTCCTGAATCCTGACTTCTGCCACGCCTGCCTGCATCCTGAAACACCTGCAAAGGGAGAAAAGGAGAGAATAGGAGAAAGAAGAGTCCTTACCAGCTAACTCTGCAAAGGAAGACACATATTTAAAAGCGCATCGCATCGGTCGCTGCAGCGCCGCATTTCACTCACCTTTACAGGGCGCCTCCATGTACAGCGGCGATCATCCGGACTCACAGCAATATCTCAGCGCCTAGGGAGAAAAAACACAAGAACGAAAGGTGAGAGAGGGAAGAGAATAAGGAAAGCTTAATTTCCATTTCAATACTTACCTGTTGGGTTATTTCGGGTCGCTGCCGCATACAGGCATTTCCGGACCCCGGCCCCTAAGGGGAAAAGAAAGACACGTCAGCGTTAATGAGCGAATGAAAAGACATTACCTAAACGTTCATTAAAGACTTATCAGATACCTACTGGAACTGCACCTCTCATTTCGGGTCGATGCCCTTTCCCCGGCATTCGTATCCCGGCCCCTATGGGGAAAAAGGCACTAGCATTAGCGCATTGATGCGTGGACACAAGGGGAAACTTTAATCAAAAACTAACCTGAGGTTTCCTCGTCGGTTCCATTACTCATCTCGGAATCCATGTTCTGCACCTGAAAAAGAGACAACGGACAATCATTATTTTGGGGCTCATACTTGCGAACTGAATCCTTACGGAATTTAACCGGGAAGGTCAAGCAAACCTGAACTTTCAACTATTCGAAATCCAGCGAAGTAACTGGATTACAACACGCCCCTGCATCAGAAGCAGGATGGAGAGCTCGTCTTTACAGAACCTAAGGTGAGACTTTGAGGGAAATCACAGAAGGGTTTCGTTGAGGGTGTGAAGGGAGTGGGAGGCAACACATTGTCCCGCAGATTATTAACACCCCCTTTTCACACACAGAAGGACCGGCCTAGTCCATATTCCGAATCCTGCGCTTAACCATAGAAGAAGCAACAGCATTCCAACCCAGGCCTGCGCCTCTGTGGGAGTCAGGTGAGCGTTACAGAACGCGAAGCCTACCTACAATTTCCCACCTGGGCGCTATGGAGACTTCCGAGACAGACCAGCTGGCCCAGCTTTTGGGGGAATTGCGGGCAGAAGTACACTCAGCCCGCCAGGAGACTAATGCTCTCAAAAGAGAACTGATCCTATCCAAGGAAAGAACTGATGACCTGGCCAAACGGTTGCTGCAGGGCCAGGCTGGGACAACCCCTTTACCTAGTACCGGGAGTACTTCCACATCAATGGGTTCGAGTAACCCGGTACAAATCAATCTACCTGGATCCATGCCTTTGGCCCCGCCTGAATGTTTTGCGGGGGATCCCAATAAATATGCCGTTTTTATGAACCAATGTCGCTTACACTTTCTATGCAGACCTGGGGCCTTCCCTAATGATCAGACCAAAGTGGGCTTTGTGTTATCGTACCTCAGTGGCTGTGCAGCCGATTGGTCTGTTCCATTGGTAAATCAGAATGATCCAATTCTCCAGGATTTTCAGGCCTTTCAGGCCAGCATGGAAAGATTATTCGCTCAACACTCTCAGGGACAGGCCCTTGACAACGAACTGCTATCCTTACGACAAGGTTATCAGGACCTCTTGTCCTACATCGACACCTTTAACAGATTGGTTGTGGAAACTGGATGGCCAGAAAATAAAAGGATCACCTTGTTTCATCGAGGCCTGCGCGGAGAACTTAAAGATGTTCTAGCTCAAATAGTAAATCCACCCCAAATCTGCGCAGAATACATAGACTTAGTGGTCCAACTGGATCATAGACTTCAAAATAGAAAAGCAGATCGGTCCAAGTTCGAAACCCGAGTGCCGATCAGAACTTACGCTAACCCCAAGAGTACCGAAGTTTCAGAACCTATGCAAATCGGGGGAGTTAAAGGACCGTTAACGGAGAAGGAACGAGAGAGAAGGCGGCAAAAGCAACTATGCCTCTATTGCAGGGCTTCCGGTCACTTTCTTCGAGATTGTCCGGTAAAACCACCTAAGAAGGTGGTTGGTGCCACTGACAACAATTCCATGGAACCAGATTCGGGAAATGACCTAGCCCAACAAGCGTAGAGGTCCGCTTGCCGAGCTTGAAAACAAACTCTTTGACCTCGCATTTTGTCATGCCAATGGTGCTTGTGGATCCGAAACAGCCTCAGCGGTTGCATGCTATAAAAGCATACATCGACAGTGGAGCTATTGGAAACTACGTAGATCGCGAATTGGCCTCCAGGATAAACCTCCCCCTCCTTCCGAAAGTAAACCAGGATGTCATTACTACAGTTGATGGTACCGAAATAGCCTCAGGGCCGGTAACGCATTCCACTACAGAAATGACACTAGTGGGTCAGGATGGACATCGGAAGCAATTGTGTTTGATGTGATCAAGGCCCCACAATTTCAAGTAATTCTTGGAATCCCTTGGTTAGCAACACATAATCCTCGAATAGACTGGCGAGCAAAGAGAATAACTTTTCCTGATTGTGAACCAACTTGCTATCCAAGAAATCCAGTTATGGGTCTGGCCACAGCAACTTCCACCACAGTTCAACTACCGGCTGAATACCAAGAATTCCAGGACGTTTTTCAGAAAGAACAGGCTAACACGTTACCACCCCATCGGTCTTAGGATTGTCAAATCGATCTAGTACCCAATGCTCAACCGCCGTGTAGTAGGATTTATGCTGTTACTGAACCTGAGAACCTGCATTTGCGTCAGTATTTAGATCAGTACCTTGCTAGTGGTTTTATTCGCCCGTCAAAGTCTCCTGTCTCTTCAGCTCTGTTCTTCGTGCCGAAAAAAGAAGGCGACCTTAGAACATGTATTGACTACCGCGCCCTAAATCAAATAGCGATCAAGAATCGTTATCCTCTGCCTCTGATCCCTGAACTTCTCTACCAGGTAAAAGATGCTTGTATGTACACCAAGTTAGATCTCTGGGGAGCTTATCACTTGGTGCGTATAAAAGAAGGTGACGAGTGGAAGACTGCTTTCCGCACCAAATATGGGCTCTTCGAATATAAGGTAATGCCCTTCGGTTTGTGCAATGCGCCCGCCGCTTTTCAATACTTCATGAATGATGTTCTTCGAGAACTTATTGATGTTTGTGTCATCGTATACATCGACGACATCCTGGTGTACTCTTCTTCAGAATCCGATCACAGAAAACATGTTAGAGCAGTTCCCGAGAAATTGTGCCAGCACAAATTATTTGCAAAGCTCGAAAAATGTGTTTTTCATACCACAGAAGTCGAGTTCCTCAGATTCATCCTGACCCCAAAAGGAGTCCAAATGAACTCACGAAAGGTGGACGCCATCCTTAAATGGCCATCTCCTAGTTCTGTGAAGGGGGTTCAGAGCATGCTTGGCTTTGCCAATTTTTATCGAAGATTCATCCCGGAATTTTCCCGAATAGTCCAACCCATCACAGCCCTCTTACAGAAGAATAAACGTTTCGAATGGACTCATGAGGCCGAACAAGCCTTTTCAAGACCTAAAGACCAAATTCACCTCCACGCCTGTATTGAAACACCCGCATCCTGATCTCCCTTACATTGTTGAAACTGAGGCATCCAGCTTAGCCATGGGAGCTGTCCTGTCGCAAAGAGATCCAGTAACTAACCAACTACACCCTGTAGCCTTTTGGTCCAGGAAATTCTCGGCTCCTGAAATTAATTATGCAATCACCGACAAAGAGCTACTGGCTATTAAGTCCGTCTTTAAGGCTTGGCGTCATTACCTCCTCGGTGCAAGACACACCATTACAGTGATTACGGATCACAGAAATTTTCAGTATTTAAAGACGGCCAAAGCCCAATCATCACGGCATCTCCGATGGGCTTTATTCTTTGCAGAATTTGATTTTGTAATCACCTATCGCCCTGGTTGCAAGAATGGCAAAGCGGACGCCTTATCCCGGATTGGGATGGAAGAAATAAATTCGAACTTAGAACCAGTACCGATTATACCTGAACAGAGAATTTTAGGTTTAACTTCTTTACAAACTATAGAGGACGTTCAAACTCGAGTCAAACAACTTTTAGACTCCACAGCCTTACAAGAATGGAGCCAAAAGGGGTCTCACTGTTCTGTTAAGAATAATTTACCATACTTCCAAGAGCGGTTATTTTTGCCTAACAAGGAATTGCAAGAACTCGTTATTGCCCATTATCATGAAACGTTAATGGAAGGACATCCGGGTATCGCTAAAACTGAAGAGAAGATCAAACGCCAATTTTGGTGGCCATCCTGGAGAAAAGATATAAAATCCTTTGTGATGTTTTGCGGAGTTTGTGCCCAAAACAAAGGTCAAAGGAAAACACCAGCCGGTCTTCTACAACCCTTAGATATTCCACCGGCACCTTGGCACACCTTGTCAATGGACTTCATTACTTACCTGCCTCCTTGCTATGGATACAACACTATCCTGGTAATCGTGGATTTATTCTCCAAAATGGCCCATTTTATCCCTTTAAAAGGGTTGCCTTCAGCCTCCATCTTGGCCAAGGAATTTCTGGAGAACATAGTTCGTTTACATGGTTTCCCATCCATATTAGTTTCGGATCGAGGAAGTCAATTTATTTCCCATTTTTGGGGGAAGTGTTGCCAACTGGCACAAATTGATGTGCGATTATCCACCAGTCACCACCCCCAGACCGATGGACAAACCGAGAGAACGAATCAAACCCTTGAGCAATATCTTCGGTGTATGTTGCACCAATCTGAGTACAATTGGAAAGACATTCTTTGGATTGCAGAATATGCATACAACAATTCAGTACATTCTGGAACTGGACAAACCCCTTTTTACACCTTGTATGGTCATCATCCTCGAACCTCTGACCTGGACCCTCCTCAAACCCTGGAAATGCCCGCAGTAGATCATCTGCATTCCACAATAACCCGAGCCTTCAAAGAAGCTACAACTCATTTACAGCAAGCCAAGAAAAAGTACAAAGAAAATGCTGATTTACATCGAAGTGAAACACCTCCGTACCAAATAGGAGACCAGGTGTGGCTATCAACTAGACATTTACCTCTCAAAGGACCGCGGACTTTCAACCCCATAAACATAGGGCCCTATCCCATCAAAGCCATAATCAACCCAGTGGCCTTTAAACTCGATCTACCATCCAACATGCGAATTCATCCCGTTTTTCACGCATCACTGCTGAAACCGGTGCAACCGGGAACCAGACTGATCAAGCCACCAGAACCAATTCAAATTGAAGGGGAATTAGAATTTGAAGTTAAAGACATATTGTATTCCAAGGTATTAAGATCAAAACTTTTCTATCTAGTTGATTGGAAGGGATATGGACCGCAGGAAAGATCTTGGGAACCTAGCAGTCATGTACATGCACCGCGATTAATACAAAGATTCCACCGAAAATTCCCAAACAAGCCGAAACCCCCGGAAAGAACAACCTTGGGAGGGGCCTTGGGGGGGGGTACTGTCATGATGCCTACCTCCAAGGAGCCAGACCCGGCCCAGCTATCCCAGAGGCAGGCATCATGTCTCCGAGGGATGTCTCAGCGGGCCCAAGCAGGGGCCCTTTGGACTCAGTCCTGGCGCCTTTGGCGCCAGGCTCATATTGGACCTCAGTCCTAGCGCCTTAGGAGCCAGGCTCATAAAGGATGACTAGCGTTTAAAGTGATTGGTGTACACTTACCTGATGCAGACCATGCTGCAACATTCAGGCCCTCTAGAGGCCTGAATGGGACTACTTTATCTTTGGGACTACTTAACCACACGGGTGTGGCCAGGGGAAGAATACATACCTGAGAGGAAGGATACATACCTGGAACTACTTTAAAGGCTATTTAAACCACGCCCGAGCAGCAACTCACGCTTCGCGTTGTTCTGCTCCTAGCAGCTGGACGCTCACCGTGTCTGCTCCTGAATCCTGACTTCTGCCACGCCTGCCTGCATCCTGAAACACCTGCAAAGGGAGAAAAGGAGAGAATAGGAGAAAGAAGAGTCCTTACCTGCTAACTCCGCATCCAGGAGACATCTCCCCGACGATCCTGAAAAGGAAGACAAATATTTAAAAGCGCATCGCATCGGTCGCTGCAGCGCCGCATTTCACTCACCTTTACAGGGTGCCTCCATGTACAGCGGCGATCATCCGGACTCGCAGCAATATCTCAGCGCCTAGGGAGAAAAAAACAAGAACGAAAGGTGAGAGAGGGAAGAGAATAAGGAAAGCTTAATTTCCATTTTAAGACTTACCTATTGGGTCATTCCCACTTCATTTCGGGTCGCTGCCACATGCAGGCATTTCCGGACCCCGGCCCCTAAGGGGAAAAGAAAGACACGTCAGCGTTAATGAGCAAATGAAAAGACATTACCTAAACGCTCATTAAAGACTGATCAGATACCTACTGGAACTGCACCTCTCACTTCGGGTCGATGCCCTTTCCCCGGCATTCCATATCCCGGCCCCTGTGGGGAAAAAGACACTAGCATTAGCGCATTGATGCGTGGACACAAGGGGAAACTTTAATCAAAAACTAACCTGAGGTTTCCTTGTCGGTTCCATTACTCATCTCGGAATCCACGTTCTGCACCTGAAAAAGAGACAACGGATAATCATTATTTTGGGGCTCATACTTGCGAACTGAATCCTTACGAAATTTAACCGGGAAGGTCAAGCAAACCTGAACTTTCAACTATTCG
Organism: Ambystoma mexicanum; assembly: GCF_040938575.1. NCBI lineage: Eukaryota > Metazoa > Chordata > Amphibia > Caudata > Ambystomatidae > Ambystoma > Ambystoma mexicanum. The sequence goes on from NC_090932.1 coordinate 852,448, forward strand.
AAATCCAGTGAAGTAACTGGATTACAACACGCCCCTGCATCAGAAGCAGGATGGAGAGCTCGTCTTTACAGAACCTAAGGTGAGACTTTAAGGGAAATCACAGAAGGGTTTCGTTGAGGGTGTGAAGGGAGTGGGAGGCAACACATTGTCCCGCAGATTATTAACACCCCCTTTTCACACACAGAAGGACCGGCCCAGTCCATATTCCGAATCCTGCGCTTAACCATAGAAGAAGCAACAGCATTCCAACCCAGGCCTGCGCCTCTGTGGGAGTCAGGTGAGCGTTACAGTTATTTCATGAGTCCTTCTGTCGTTTCTATAGTCTTCCTCTTCCTTTTGCTCTACCATCCTCCCCTCCTCTGTAAGATAGGGTCCTCTGCCCTTTTACGGGAGATCCTTTCTCTTTTGGAGATGCAGGCGGTGAAACCGGTTCCTCAGTCAGACAGGGGTTCCGGCTTCTACTCTGTATTTCTGCGGTACCCAAGAACAACCAGGCTGCCCTGAAGGTAGTCCTGGACCTGTCATTTCTCAACCTGTCTTAACCGCTCGAACGCTTCAAGATGATTATTCCTGCGCACATAGCAGATTCTCTGCATGCAGGGAACTGAATGTGTTCCCTAGGCCACAAGGATGCGTACCTTCATGTCCCCATCTACCACCCGCATCCGACATTTTTGCAGTTCACGGTTGTCGTACCACTTCCAGTACAAGGTGCTGCCTTTCAGCCTCAATTTGGCTCCTGTGTGTTCACAAAGCTAATGAATGCAGTGGCTGGCCTCCACCTGGAGGGCTATCACTTATACCCTTATCTAGATGACTGGCTGATCCGGGCCAGCTCGCTCGAGGTGGCGGTGCACTCCTGCTAACGGTTGGCGGATGTTCTTCACCAGCTGTGCTTCTCCCTCAACCAGCGGAACTCTCTGCTGACTCCCGCCCAGGAGTGCGTTGGGACAAAGCTGTGGTGCTCGTGTTCCCCGCACCCGAGAGGCTCCTCTCCATCCGCAAGGCAGTAGGGCACTTTCTGGCCAACTCAACCACCACGGCATGGTGGTTCCATCACCTTCTGGGACTGATGGCCTCTTGCGTGCTCATGTTCGAGTACGCCCGCTTCAAGATGAGGTGCCTCCAGCTCCACCTGGCGGCCAATTGGGACCAAGAAACCGAGTCGCAGTCCGACAGGATCCCGATCCCCCCCGCTCCTCCTCCCGGATCTTTGCTGATGGACTGCAATGGGGCATTCGAAGCCCCCTTTACCTGTAATGAGCACACTCTGGAGGTGACAATGGATTGGCTGGGGGGCTACTCTGGATTGCTACTCCATTCATGGCCCATGACTCAGGGCAGATGCCCTCCTACATATCAATCTGCTTCAACTCAGGGCATTGGACACTGCAGTTCTGGTCAGGACCGACAACTCCACAACAATGTTTTACCTCAACAAGCAGGGTGGCACCCGGTCGCCCCTCTATGGTGACAAACTGTGAATGGGCCCTTACGGAAGGTATTTGGATTTCAGCGGTCCACCTCCCGGGGGACAGCAACACAGAAGGGGACCAGCTCAGCCACTTGGGGTACAGCACCTACGAGTGGGAGTTACACATCAACACCTTGTTGCCCCTCTTCCAGAGATGGGGGTTTCCAGATCTGAACTTGTTCGCATCTCCTCTGAATTCCAAGTGCCCCCATATTGCCTCTTGGGCGAACCGGCTTTAGGGGTCTCTGGGGGATGCATTCCAGCTCTGCTGGCATGGGCGCAGGTGCTTTGCATTTCCTCCTCCACCGTTTCTCCAGCGGACCCTATGGAAGTTCCAGATCTAGGTGGGCAGCAGCCTCATCCTGATCGCCCCGGACTGGCCATCGAGGGCTTGGTTCTCAGATCTACTGCAGTTGTGCTCTCAGGGACCGGTCCACCTTCCAATCCCCAGTAGTGGCTTCCTAATGCAGCAGGGCGGACGGTGAAGCACCTGGACCCAGCCAGGCTGGCCTTACTGGCCTGGTTCCTGACCAGCTGAAACTCCACCATGCTCAGTTCTCTGCGGACAACTGGGACATCATTCAGGAGGCCCTCTACGCTGGCCCAGTACAAGAGCAAGTGGATGAGATGCTCCCACTGGGCTAGCGGCAAGGGGCTTGACCCCATTACCTGTCCCTGGACGATGTGCTGGCCTTTTCTGCATATCTGGGCTGTTCCGGTGTTCAACTCGACACCTGCCGTACTTATCTGGCAGCCATTAGGGTCTACAAGAATTCCCCAGAGCATTCCTTCTCAGTGGCCAACCCGGTGGTTAAGGTCCACCACAAGGCGTTGTCCAGGCTCTTTCCTCCAGTGTGCAGGCCTCATACAGTCTGGGACCTCAATGTGGTTCTTGTGGCTTTGCCGTGCAGACCATGTGAGCTGATGGCCTCGGTGGACATCAGGCTGGTGAAACTGAAGACAGTGTTGCTGGTGGCGCTCACTTCGGCTTGCAGTCAGCGAGCTGCATGCTCTGTCTTCATGCCAGCCCTTCACTACATTTCACAGTGACAAGGTCACCTTGTGCACTCATCCTAATTTCCTGCCCAAGGTGGTCACTCCATTCCATTTGAATCAGGAAATCTGTCTGCCGGTGTTCTTCCGAAACCCGCAATCAGATGCAGAAAGGGCTTGCAGAACTTGAGGACCCTCAAGAGAGTACTCAAGTTCTACCTCTCTCTGACATAATCTTTCAGAAAGTGTGAGGCATTGTTTGGGGGCACGTGTCCTGGCTCCCAGGCTTCCAAAGCATCTATCGCCCAGTGGGTGGTCCATGCTATTTCAGAGGCGTATACAGCCATGGGCAAACCGGTTCCTTTGGGAATTCACGCCCATGCGGTCAGAGCTAAGGCTACGGGCGTCACGTTTCAGACATGCTTCTTGGGATGTCATCAGCAAGGCAGCTACTTGTGCCACTTCGTCTGCGATCTGTAAACACTATTCCCTGGATACCAGCTTCAGGCGAGATGCAGAGTTCAGTCAGGCGGTTCTGAAGAACTTTTTTTGCTTCATCCTAGATATGAGGCAGGTTGTCCCAGCTCCACCCTATGGTCTTGTTCAGTGGAATCACCCACAAGGATGGAGGAAAGGGGACGGGACGTATGAGTAATTAAACTTACTCATACTCCATAGTCCCTTTCCTCCATACGTCCCACCCAGCTTCCCCTGCTGATATGCCAGGGGGTAAAGTATTGAATAATGCCTAGTTTTAAAGCGTCCGATGTGTTAAAAAGGGTACTGAGGTGAGGCGCTGGAGGGCAAAGGCCCCACGCGCTGGACTCAATTTAAAGTGGAAGCTCAATTGTTCGCTGCCAAAGATTTCCGGCAATGTTCCAATGTTGGGGTACGCCCACAAGGATGGAGGAAAGGGGAGGAAGGACTAGGAGCAACTTTTATTATTTCCACATATTATCCCGGAGATGCTTTCTAACTCCTGTCGGGAATCACAAATGGCCACACACAACCTTCCTTTGATGCTGTAAGGACTTGTAACTATTGTGAAAGTCAACGTTCGGGTTTTCAGTAGGTTTTAGAAAGCAGTCCCTCTTTAATTATAGACATGCGACCACTCCGGCAACATTAATAGTTCAACAATGGGAAATGAGATGCTTTTCTTCTTACGGTAGCACTAGGACTTTTACTAGAAGTGTGCGTGATACATTTCCATTGTCAGAAATCACACTTCCTCGTATACTGCCGCCTTGTGCTCTTCTACTTCTACTTCTGCTACTACTTCCAGCCTTCCAGCCCCTGCTCCAGCTACTTCCTGCGCTCCTTCTTTCTTCCTTCTCCTGCTGCAGCCTTTTATGCCTCATAGGTGGGGCAATTGGTTTCAGGTCCTGGCCATTACTGTCAATTGTCTGACCCCTGCAAAAGCTGTTAGGCCTAATTGCTTGCCCTCCACTTCTACATGCATCTTCAGTCCTCTTCTTCATCTCAGTCCCTATGGAATTCTGGGACATGTAGTTTACTTTATTAAAGTTAGGTTTCTCTATTTTTGGGTATTTGTAAGTGTAGATTTAATTCCCTTAGTAATTTTAACAGAAGGCTGTAGGTTTTAACTTTATTAGAGGAAGATGGTGTAGAGAAGGCAACACTTTTGCTATTCCGTGTAGTGTACCTTTGGTATTGGGGAGGGCATTTTATTTTAAGGATAAAAAGATTTGTTCTATTGGTATAATATGTTTTGGTGTTGCAACTTTAGGGTTTAACACCTTAGATTTAACAGATAGTTGAGAGATATTAGAATGACAATAGCCAGAACGTCTTCTGGCACAGTGGTAAGAATATCCCCATCAGAGGGAAAATACTGTGTCTCACCCCATGGAATGTCCTCACTACCCTGGGCCCGGTATCCACCCAGATGATCCTCCTGCAATACACAACCCCCCAGGGTTGGGATCAGGAAGCGCCTGCCCTCCCCTAGCCATGTGGGAGGAGACTTTAGGCAGGGTTTCATTGGGGGATCTGCAGGATTCTTCACAGCATCCATTCAATGCCATGCCATAGTTCCCTGTATTATCCATTACCACAGCTCAAGTACATCATTGTTGCATGCTTGTCTGCCTGGTATTTTCCAAAAGTATTAAAAGTAAACACAATTTATATGTAAACCCTTTCATGTTTTAACTCCGTTATTGTTCTTCCTTTCATTATAGGCGTGGTAAGCCTCTCTACATCTGCAAGGAACGATACAATGTTTTGGAGCAACAGTGGGTGACACATACTTTTGATCACATCAATAAAAGATGGGGACCTCATTACAATGGATTGTAATTCTTCATCTGGATGATTACTCCATGTCACTTGTGTATCTCTGAATGCAACTTCAATCATATGCTTGGCCAATAAGAAAAATCAGAAACAACATATTTCTGTGGACGAGTGCCTAATGATAAAATACAAACTATATTAGGATATCCTGTAGTTCGGTGCTTTGGAGATGCTGCTATTCAAATACATTGTATCCTCTCAGTCTATTACTTTTAAAGGTCTCATTACTTGACAAAAAACGAGACTGCATTAAAAATAAGCACAAGTTGTACTTCATCAAACATTAAGTTAAAATGACAGGGAATCTATGTGTACATTTTCACCAGATGTGTGCACACGCTGAGTGTTCATGTTATCAAAATGGCTTTAGTCGCACATACCAGCACCATTGTATGTTGTTTCTGTCTTCTACATGTTCATACTCATGTGTACTCAATCATTGTAAAACAGATGGTAGTTTATGTGATAAATTGTATAGTAAAAGATCTTTAAAAATAGAATTTTTAAACATATATATGTTTCACTTATTGAGGTGTCTACTGGAAGCTTTCAGGCTTTGCTGAAAACCTTATTTCTTCTCAGGAATTTTAGATATTCTCAATAGGTGAAGAGGTGAAATCGCTATAACATTATTTGATTTGCTGCTCCTAACATAATGCAGGTTCGGGTTGATTTTGCTTTGTTATCTACAAATGGAAGTTGCCACAGCTAGTGAGTAAATCTTCAGAAAAAATATATACATTTCACTGTAAAAAATGTAAAACCCTCAACATGGTAGGTCCGTATTGCAACCATGCATGCCTTCTTTTCATTACCAAACAGATTTGAGTTTGAGTGATTGGAGGGCAAATGTGCAGGATTTTCTGAAAATGAAACATGATTTCAGATCTCTGATGGCAGTATAATCACTGTTATTTGCTTGATTAACTAAAAAAAAGTTCAACTGAGATGGCCATGGTAAATTGAGCCATGCATCTGACCCGTCAGGTGAAGAATACTTAAAAGCAGCAACGTTTTATGCGATTCCTGATCTTTGAGTATTTATAATTGTTTTAACATCATGCAGTCAGTGCCCACGTATGGTTGAAATTACATGTCTTGTTGCATATTGTTTCCTAAACAATTTTCAGATTGTTATATTTCAAGGCATCTTTTACAAACCTTCTTGGCCTTTTTTACTTTCCTTTTTTAAAAATGTTTTTAAAAATTAAACTAGGTAACGCCAAGGACACTAATATGTCTAATGGAAAAAGTATTGCACTTAGAATTCTATGAAAACAGTGCATTGAGGAAGTTCAAAAGGAAACCCAATAAAAGAAAGACATTTAAAGCTAATTTAAAAAAAATACAGGGCACATTCATATTTAATTTGCATGATCTAATAGTTTGTATACGTTCCGGGGACATACATAATAATTGACTTAGTGAGATGTTGGTTTTATTTAATGGATAAATGCTGTAAAATGTGAAGTTACTTATTTTCACAATTAGACTTTTTATTCTTTTTGAACCAGTTATTAATTTATTTGGAAATAATCTCATAACCATAGCAAAAGCAAATGTTCCATTGTTCATAGATAGGTCATTTTTTAAACGTAGTTGATGAACAAAAAAAGATTACATCTCCAGCATAAAAATATTACAGGGCTCATGATTTAGTTATTTTTTTAAACTTTATTTTTATTAGTGGTCGCAAGGTTACAAAACACGATACAACTCTATAGTTCAGGCAGGGATGAACAACGAAAAGAAGAAAAAACAAAGAGAGGAGAAATTAGGCCCACGTATCATACATCTTATTGGGTTGTTACATTTACGTATTTCCCTCATCATCAGACAGCATGTCACATAGGTACATTCTGAAGGGTCCCCATATATCCTTAGGTCTGCTCACCGCAGGGCGGGTGAGGACAAACTGCTCTTCCGCCTCATTTACATATGTCAATTCCCGAAGCAACTGCTTCACAGTTGGCGGTGCAGTGTTTTTCCAACATTGTAAAATACATTTTTTGGCCACTGCGCACAAGACATTAAACAGCCTCCTGTGCTTTTCAGAGCACTTACCAATGCCACTGAATAGATACTTCTGCGGGGTTAGTGTTGGGGGGATTTCTGTAAATTGCTCAAGGATATCCGCAACCTCCCTCCAGAACCCAGCCACCATCGGACAGCTCCAGTACATGTGGAATAAACCGGCCTGGGCCGACTTGCATTTGGGACATTCCCCGAGGCTGTCCGGCACAAACCTGGCAATCTTGGCAGGGGTGTAGTGTAATCTGTTTATGATTTTAAATTGGATCAGTCGTAATCCAGCATTTAAGGAAACCCTTTTGGTGAGGGAGCAGTATCTTTCCCAGGTTTTGTCATCAATTGGGGCATGAAAATCGCTCTCCCATTTGTCTTTCACTAGGTTAGTAGTGGGGGAGTGCGCCTGTATCGCCGCATACAGATTGGAAATCCTCAAACGGTCTCCAGAGGTTATCATCTGCACACAAGGGTGTGTATGGGGTTCATCGGGGAAAGTCGCCCAGCACTTACGGAAAGAAGCCCTCATGCGATAGTATTGTAATATTCTGAGCGGTCCCCCACCAAACGCCCCCGTGATCGCCAGAAGAGTTGCGAATTTCCCGTCAATGAACATGTCGCCCAATCTCATTTCCTCACCCGGATCCCAAGCCTCACGCAGGCTAATGTCGTGCGTCGGCTTCATATTAGGGTAATTCCAGAGGGAAACCTCAGGGTTATAAGGGGCAGACACTCCCAGTCTTTTAAATAAAGTTCTCCATGCACCGATCGTGCAACTCACCGGATTGAAGTCACATGTGTCTCTGTAGTGTGTAACAAAGACTACGGATTGTATGTTCGTGGGGGAAGTAGTCAGCTCCTCTATCGCCACATGTGGGGGCCCCTCTTCTTTAGAATACCAGTATTTCGAGAACTGTGCCTGGGCAGTATAATAGTATAATTCAAAGTCAGGCGCAGCTATGCCGCCCGAGGAATATGGTTCAGTCATTTTTTCCCACCCTATTCTTGGAGTCTTCCCATTCCAGAGAAAGGTTGTTGCCATTGACCTAAGTTTACTGAACAAAGGTCTTCCAGGCCATATCAGAATATTTACGAATAGGTACAATAATTTGGGCAGGCGATCCCATAACAACAATTTAGTATTTAAGGCCTGTAGTGTATTGTCGTGATTGTCTGTGTATAACGTGTGTTTGCCCCGTGAAACAAGTATCCCCAAATGACGAATTGACTCTTCCGACCACTTCAGACAGCACAGGCAGCCGGGACAACTGGCTGCCGGTGTAAGAGGGAAAATTTCCGATTTGTTTACATTAATGGAGTACCCCGAATACGAAGTAAATTCCTGGATTTCCGCCATGACGGGCACTAAGTTGTTTTCTGGTTCGCGAATATACAAGAGTGTATCGTCCGCATATAGGGAAATTAGTTGAGTAGTACCCTTTAGATTAATGCCCCTGTTGGAGTGTCGAAGCCTGATTGCTATTGCCATAGGTTCAATCGTCAAGGCAAACAGTATGGGGGAGAATGGGCAACCCTGTCGGGTGCCTCTTCCCAAAAGGAACAGATCTGATACTGACTAATTGGTTAATACCCGAGCCCCAGGTTCCGTGTACAGCAGCTCCACGTACCTAATGAAATTGGGGCCTACACCAAATGCCTCCAGCACCACCAGCAAGTAGGCCCATGAAACAGAATCAAAAGCCTTCTCAGCATCCAATGATATAGCAACGGCATTCCTACCCGGGTCTATTTGGGCCATGATACCAAAGAGTCTGCGAAGATTTAGGGCCGTTGATCTAGAAGGGATAAACCCATTTTGGTCAGGGTGAACTAGCGTGGGGACCGCCGGCAAAAGTCTATTGGCCAGCACCTTGGCAAATATCTTGGCATCCGTATTGATAAGACAGAGTGGCCTATAGGACGACATGTCCTGGGGCGGGCGGCGCGGTTTAGGGAGTACGGTTATCAAGGCTTCTCTCATAAATGGAGGCAATATTTTACATTGGAGAGATTCTTCCCAGACTTGTAACAACAAAGGAGCAAGTTCCTCGCGGAACTCCTTGTAGAACTCCGCACCCAACCCATCAGACCCCGGGGTTTTATTGGATGCCAGCTCCTTAATTGCTTTAGCAAGTTCCGCAACAGTAAGAGGCTGGTCAATTGCAAAGCGGGACTCTTCAGAGAGTTTTGGTATTGTCAGTGTCTCTAGATATGTTTTAATTTCGGCGACTGACTTAGTGTCTCTGTTGCCATACAGTCGTTGGTAAAATCCGGCAAACTCAGCATTATTCTCTTGCTCATCCAACAAAATTTCACCACTCGGCTTTTGTATGCTAGTAATTCGCTTGGGGTGTCTGTCTTGCTTCAATAGATTGGAAAGTGTCCTACCCGCCTTATTGCCCTCACCATACCTGCTGGCTTGGACCGGGGCCGCCATATACTGAATTTCCCTTGCAGCTAGGCTATTAAATTTCTGGAGATGTACTTGAATCTCAGCCACAGTGTTCCGATCTTGTGTACGAGTGTAAGTGTCTTCCAGGTTTCTAAGCTCATTTTCAGTTTGGGTTAATTCAGTCCTGACCCCCCTCAGAAGACCCACGGATTTGGATAGCAGGGTGCCCCTAGCCCAGACCTTAAAGGATTCCCACACCGTGGAACACTTATCAACGGAGCCCAAGTTATTCTCAATGAACTCCTCAATTTCAATATGTAGCCCCTCTACCACACCGGCATCACCTAGCAGCCCCCGTGCATTCTCCACCCTCTGGGCGGTCTAGGGCAGCCATGAAATGCGACCTCAAGAGTTATTGGGGATTGGTCAGACATCGTACAGGGTAGTATCTCACATGTCTCTAGCCCAGTAATCATAGCCGGGGATATAAACCAATAATCAATTCTGGACTCAGAATCGTGGACAGAGGAATAATATGTATAGCCCTTTCTATTTGGAAGTAGCACTCGCCAGGCATCTTCGAGGGAAAGCTGGGTTAGGATGTGTCTCAGGGTAAGAACCGCCCTACTTGGTGCCCTAACGGCTGTGCTGGATCTATCCAGTCTAGGGTCCATAGTAATATTGAAGTCCCCTCCCCAGAACACGGTGGGTATATCCATGGCGGAAATCAATTGGTATACATTTGTATAAAAGGCATGGTCATCGATGTTGGGGCCGTATGTGTTAACCAATAATATTTGTTTTCCTGTAATTGAGCCCCACACCAAAACATACCTACCCAGGGGGTCTAATTTATGGCCTTCAAGCCGGAATCCCAAGCTTGGGTGTATGAGCGTGATGACCCCTCTAGACTGAGAGGAATAATTCGTGAAGAACCTGGGTTTGCCCCATCTCGGCAATATACACTTGTTATTAGTATCCACCATATGTGTCTCCTCTAGCATAACAAACTGAGCACCATGCCTGACAATGTAGTTTCCCACTTTTTTAATTTTCAGCCGATTATTAAGTCCCCTTACATTCCATGACAATAGTTTAACCCTCAAAGCGTGGTCCAAGTCCTACATGGAAATGGTCGAGCATCGTGTTCAACCTCCTGGATGTCATTTTCATAAAGCATGCATTGTGTCAGCATCTCAGAGACCACTTTTTCAACCAGTAACCAACAATTCGTTCCCCGGATAACCTCCTCAGGGCAGAATGCCACAAGGCGGGGGCCATTTCCCACCTCAAACCATGGGATATCATAACAACAATACCCTTTTCCAGCTCCCCCATCCCACCCACCACCCTCATCGTCCTCCCCAACTTGACGATGTCTGACCCTTAACTTGTGGAGTATTCCAAGGGTAGCCATGTTGCTTCACATGGCCGCTATCCCCAGCTCCAAACACCACCAAAATACAAATAATGGCCTTTTAGGGTTTCCGTATATCAGAGGTCTTGTGATAAGACCCCCAGTCGCCACAACCAAGCAAGTAAGATGTTCATATTTTAGTCTGCTGGACGGGGTCTGTTGTTTGCTGTCGGCCTGTCCCCTCTCGGGGGGAGGGATATAGAGGACTCAATATAGGCCAAGGCTTCAAACGGGTTTTCAAAAAAGTGTGCCCTCCCAGCATGTTGTATCCTCATTTTCGCCGGGAACATCAGTGCATATGTGATCTGTCGCGCTCTAAGGAGTTTCTTAACCGGTTCATAAGAGCGTCTACTTGCCTGGACAGCGGCGGAGAAGTCAGGATATATATGTATTCGGTCACCTTCATAGTGTAAGGCGCCAGCCTCTCTCGCCAAACGAAGAATAGTGTCCCTGTCTCTGTAGTTCAAAAGGCGAGCGATAATTGTATGTGGCGGGGCTCCAGGCTTGGGCGCCGGCGCTAGAGTGCGGTGCGCCCTTTCCACCAGGAAATGTTCCGAGAGTGATTCCTTCCCAAACAGGGATCCAAATAATTCCTCCACACATTTCTCCATTTGGCCTTTACCGAAGGACTCCGCCACTCCGACCACTCGGACATTGTTCCTTCTCGACCTGGATTCGAGGTCTTCGCATTTGCTCTGCAATTTGTGCATTGTATCCTTAATGTGGGAGATGTCACGACTGTGATGGGCAATAGTATCTTCGTTTACACTTATTCTATTCTCGGTTTCTGTAACACGTGCACTTTCTTTGTCAATTCTGGCTCTCATGGATCCGATGGTGGCCACTATTTCGTCCAGCTTGGAGTTTACTGCCAGAAATCCATTTTGGACAAGTGTGGTCAGTCTGTCCTCTCTCTCCGTCTCCTCACGTTCGCCCGGCATTTCAGTAGAGGGATGTGTGTCCACCGCGACAGCATGGTTCGCCGTGTTGGTAAACGTATCCATAGGTCCCTTCTTCTTGCCTCCCGGTGTTTTGGATGCCCTGTTTGTCTTGCTTGGCTCCCCCATCGTGGCACTGAATCAGATTTGTAGAGCAGGTTTATCCTTAAGGTCTAAACCGCAGTTTGCGGGTAGGAGCTCAAGGAGTCCAAAGCAATAGGCCACCAATGTAGGATCGTGACACACGAATGGACTGTGCTCTCCCACGTGTGTAGCATCAAGCGAGACCCACAGCTCCGCCAGGCTCCCCGCGTAGTGTAGCAGCACCAATGGGCCAATTCAGGTCTGTCAAGTGTCTAAGGCGAGGCCGCCGGTCGCAATGTGGTGGCGGCGAGCTTATATGACCGGGCTCAGCCCCAAAAACTACAGGGTGTTCCCCGCTTAAGCTCAATACCTGTTTAGGGCATCAGGAGGAGGTTAGGGTTTAGGGTATGAGTAATCCTAGTGTAGTAAGTCTGTAGTGCAGCTTCGCATATATCACCCAAGGCACCCACTATCAGCCGTGTACAGTTCCCACATCATCCAAACGCTGCAGGATAGTGTTCTGCCGTGGTGCTGTCCGCTCCTCTCCAACCACACTACATGCCCTGCAAGAGCGTCAGAGGGCTCAGGATTTTTCCGTGGAATCGCGACAGCACACGATCATGATCATTCACCAAAACAATGGGAGGACAAAATGTTTGCCGGGTGGGTTCAGCGCACAAGCGTAGCACCTAATGATATCCAGCCGGGAGTGGGTTCTGCTGCAAGATCGATGCGCTGCCCCCGCCCTGTCTCCGCTCAGACGGCTGCTTACTTGAATATTCCGCGGCGTCACCAGCAGGTCCCCCGTGCAGGCTGTAGCTCCGCGGCCCAATTATCGGCGGCGGGCTGCCGAGCGAGTCCGCGTCGAAGGCTCGGATTAAATCAAGTTGCCCAGCGAAGCAGCCAGGTCCCGGTCCACAGGAAGGCAGGCTACGCAGCACGATCAGGCGCGAGTCGACAGCCAGGCTCCGCCCCTCCAAGGCCCGCAGCGTACAGCAGCCGCGATTCTCGAGTGAATTCTCATGGTGCCGCGCGTCGGCACCCAGCACCGTCTGTGCCGGCAGATCTTCCCACGGCCAGATCGCAGCCGTCCGGTTCCTCCGTGTCCCCAAATTTTCACCGGTTGTGGCTGAGGTCCTTGACAGTTATATCAGTAGGTTTGCAGCTTCAGAGACTGCCTATGAGCGGATCTCTAAGCTCAGAATCTAGCGGTGGTGCTGGAGCTCAGGGTCTAGGCGGCCATTTTCCTCTGTGCACAACAGCGCCCCCTCTAGGGCTCATGATTTTAAATGAATGAATTGGTTGAAAAATCTAATGCTATAATGAAAAACTGTTATGTGTCAAGCATTTGGTTATTTTGTATTATTTAAATTAATTGTGGTATGGTTGTACACACAGATGTGAAGTGAAATTAATTAGCCTTAACTTCAAAAGCTGGATATCTCAGTGTTTTGGTGGTTGGTGAAATAATCACCAATCTTTTCAGATATAAAAAAACACCAGCTTGAAAATTGTACTTGAATAAACTAATGCATGCTGCTAAGCAAGAAGTAGGGATATTTTTTTCTCAGACCTATTTTGCTTTTAAATCATTGCCCCTACCCTCCCATTTTTAACCACTGCCACATAATGATTTTTATAAATCCTGTTTTACTGACTAACAAGTACATGCAAAAAACTGTGTGTGTGTGTGTGTGGTTTATACTATTGCTGAAACATGTACTGTTTGCTATCCTGTGTGAATGGTCATTTAATTACAGTACATTACTGTAGAACCTAAATCAATCTTTATTATACATCTGAAAAGTACACAATGATATATAATCAACATTGTAAAATATGTTAATAAAAATCTATTGTAATTTAATGTTTTGTGTAGTTTTTAAGTGCCTTGTTTTTATAGAGTTTTGTTTCAGTAGATGTTCAGAACTGGGTCAGTGCCGCCTGCCTACTTTATTTAAACAGATTTCTTTTTCCGTTAACAGTATTTACCACGTTGTTTGTTTTCGGTTTTTTTTTTACAAAGAAATATGTTTCATCTTATATAGGTTATGGGCTCGGACAGCATGCAGAAGCTTTGGAGGTCATTGTTGCAGCACAGTGAACTGAGGGACACCAGTGATATACAGTAGCTTAGACACACCAGTGATTTCAATGCTTACTTCTCTATCTATCTGCTGTATCCCTATTAACTGTTCTCTCCTACTCTCTTCCCCTGTACCAAAGAATGTTTATTTTTTACTAATCCTGAGCACTTTCACAGACCATTTGATTTTCTTTTGCACCTCGCAGTGTCTGGTTCGAGTCATTTAGTACTTAGCTTGTATGTCACCTTTAGATTTTTAAATATCCGTCTGACACATACGCATCAGAATTTTTGTGCCAGGGAATGCACTCTTCATAAACACTTTTTTATTATACCAACAGTACCATTTATTTCTTGTACCAGTAATGTGTCCCCCTTCATGTTTTGCACTAGTAAACTGTCCTTTTGATATATTTTTCAAATTATCTACCCTAAATTATTTTTACACCAACTATTTGTCTCTTTTTTATTTTCTTGTGCACTATTTTAGAGATTATATTTGTTACATTAGTAAACTGTGCACATGTATTTCTTACATCAGTTAATTTTACCTTTTAGGTTTTGCACCAGTGTTTCTCACCCTATGTGTTTTATTGAAACTGTAATGTGCTCTTTATATTGATTTACTCTTGGGACTAGTACTGTGGAGAGAGAGACTCCACTGGTGGGAGCCACACCAGGGATGCCTCCTCCTTTCCCTCCTCCACTCACCTACCGTGTTGTTTTCTCAAGTACAGTTAACAGCCTAATGCTTTTGCTGCAGCGGTTTTACCACACTTCCTGGTTCTCCCTATGCTGTTAAGTTGATCCCTTTCTCTTCAGAGTTATGTAATTCTCTAATGTTGCTTCTTTAAAATCTGTGTATGCAGTGTTACGGGTCAGTAATGCGAGGTGGACAACTGCTTGTGTTTTTATCAAAATTAAACATTTTATTGAAGAAAAAGGTTTCAAATGAATCCTTGCTAAATCTACTCTAGCAGGGAATTCCCTACCTACTCTAAACTCTCAGGGAATAACTCCTAACATACGCAAACTGGCCCTCACACTAAACAACAAAACATTCAAAGTGAATTAGAAACAAGAGTAAACAACACATAACCAGTATGCTGGATGACCTTCACCTGTCCTGGGTAAATCCATTCCCCAGGATTGTCCAAAGTCAATTTCCCCAAATGTTCAAAAGGAAAAGTAAAGTCTTGAATCAGTTCTTGTAAGTTCCAAATAAAACAAAAGTTCATCACACAAAAATCCACTGGTAACAGTTCTTCAGCTTTCAGTTGAAAAGATCCCCTTATAATTCCAGCCAGGAAAATAGCGCCCGGATATCCTCTTTCCTAGATTGTTTTGCCACATTTCAAAGAAAAGATGAACAACTTCTCCTTCTACAACTTTACAAGTGGTTATAACCTCTGCACTACATTTGGTATAGTTGTCAGGATGCTTCTTCTTGGATTGTTGCTTTCCTCTTGACAACCACCCTTCTACTACTGTTACCATGGGAACAGACTCCTTGGTTCCACAGTATGCCACTACGTCAACCAACTTCAATGTAACATCCACTGACAGTGTTATACAGAACCACAGTTCTGGTATTTCTGCTTCAAACAACTGATTCAGGATTGTTAGGCAATTAATGACAAGCCTCTTCAACCTCTACAGGTAGGCAAGGCACTCTTCTTTACTATGCTTCAAGAAAATGGCAGCCTCTTCTGTCTTACTGCCACAATGTAACCTGCCTCTGCTTCAAGACTGACTTTCTCTCAACTCCAACAGTCTCAGCCTTACAGATCTTCTTACAAGCACCCAGCTCCCATCCCCAGCTTTATTCACACCTTCTTGGTTCCAGTAGCTACCTCAAAGTTGTATTGCCACACTTCCAACTTCAGGTAACAATGTAACATTTGTATCAAAGGACACTGGCCCTTTAGCAACTTCTCAAGTCAGGTGGATAGATTTTAACAGGGCCTGCTTCACCATAGAAATGGTTTGCCTCTTGGCTTGGGTAATGCTTGTTCTTCTTGTTCATACAACAACTTCTGAGTTTAAAGAATGTTTGTTGATAATGTTACAAGGTTCAGTCTTCAAAGGAGAAACAGATTTAGGCACATGTGACCACTCTTTAAGGCGGATCTTTAACCTTGAACGGCAAGTGCTCGTATTCCCACTTATTATCACATAAATGCTTTCTAACTCCTGTTGGGAATCACAATTGGCCACACAAGACCTCCCTTTGGTGCTGTGTGAAGGTTTTAAAAAATGTTTCTCTTTCATTAGAGACGCGCGACCACTCCGGCAACATTACTAGTTCAACAATGGGAAATTAGATGCTTTTCTTCTTACGTGAGCACTATGACTTTTAATAGAAGTGCGCGTGATACATTTCTATTGTCAGCAATACTTTTCACAACGACGAACAGTTTATTCTCTATTCTACTCTTAAGCGAGTCACTTTAGAGGTGGGAACGTTTACCAGCAATGTTTTCGGAATGAACCTGAATGCCAAACTTCACTCATCGGTTCTAGGAACACTGCAATTTGTGGGCTGCTTCACCTTCCCGACTTCTTCCTCTTTAACTATGGCTTTGGGCACACTTGGGACCCACACACTCCTGCAGCACGGATGTCTCAGGTCTGGCCACTCCAACTGCGAGTCTCCTTCACTCCTCTGTCCCTCGGCTTGCTTCCTGCTATGGGACTCAGGCTTCAGCACGGTCACGGCTCTGCAATTACAGCCACTAGACACACCTGTGAAGATCTTCACTCGCAGCACATATTTCTCAGTGCAGCCACGGCAAGGCAGGGTTTCTGAGCACAGGACCCTTTCATAACTTGCAGGTGAAATCTGCTGTATCCACGTCCCGGCGTCCTTTCTACAATCTCACTTTCTCATGAACTGCCAACCTTGTGCTCGTCTGCTTCTGCTACTACCTCCATCCTTTCAGCTCCTGCTCCAGCTCCTTCTTTCTTCCCTCTCCTGCTGCAGCCTTTTATGCCTCATAGGTGGGGCAATTGGCTTCAGTTGCAGGCCATTACTGTCAATTGCCTGACCCTTGCAAAGGTGGCTAGGCCTAATTCTTTCAGCCCTCTTCTTCATTTCAGCCCCTATGTGATTCTGGGACATGTAGTTAACTGTATTAAAGCTAGATCTGTTTACTTCTTGTGTATTTAATTCTCTTAGTAATTTTAACAGAGGAGTTGTAGATTTTAACTTTATTAGGGGAAGATGATGTAGCAAAGGCAACACTTTTGCTATTTCCTGTAGTGTACCCTTGGTATTGAGGAAGACATTTGCTTTTAGTGACCCAAAGGATTCTTTCTTTTAGTATGATAGGTTTGGGTGTTGCAACCTTAGGTTTTACCACCTTAGATTTAACAGGAGGTTGAGAGATTTTAAAATGACAATAAGCCATAACCTCTTTAGGCATAGTGGTAAGAATATTCCCTTCGGAGGAAAAACACAATTTCTCACCCCATGGAATCTCCTCACTACCCTGTGCCCTGTCTTCACCCAGGTGATCCTCCTGCAGTAAACCACCCCAGGGTTGGGAACAGTAAGTATCTGCCCTCCCCTGGCCACCATAGAGGAGATTTTGGGCAGGGTTTCGGTGAGGGATCTGCAGGATTCTTCACAGGAGGGTGTCTCTAAATTGAAAATGTGTCACACCATCTGTGCTAGACTGAGCTGTTCTGGCAGACTGACATTCTTTTATGTGTAAGGACTCTCCATTTATTGTTGAGCTTTAACGCCCAATTCACTGGCAGTTTCATCTAGTGCAATGACTTAACACACCACATTTCTGCCCGGGCTATGTTTCTAGCACTTCAGATGCTGTCTAGCTCTGTAATGTTGTTCAGTAAGCAATATTGTTTTGACTTCACCCAGAGTATAAAGTAACTGATTACCTGAATAATAGGTACGAGTCGCCCCTCAGTTGTAGGTAACTTGTCTCCTTTGGGGAGGATTGTTTCAGTGAGTTCTGGCCCGCAATGTAGACAAAGCAAACTTTATGAAAATGGAGCTGAAGGGTGCCTGGCAACTCTAGCATGAAGGACATTCTGTGACTGGTGACTGTTAGCAAATGGAGTCTGGAACTTACTGCTGGAGTCAGATGACTGCAGCAGTCTTAGAACTACAATCCCCATAAGCCTTAGGGATCTCTGCTGCTTTCACTTTCCCAAGACCACAGAGGGAGGAGGCAGATTACCTTCAGGTGTGGTGCTCCAGGTGCTGCTAATGAGCCTTCTTGAGTACAGGGCAGGCCAGTATTAAAGCAGCTGCCTGCAGGAGTACAGGGCTCTTGCACGGAGTTCGCTGCCAGCCTCTCATGCTTTGATCCTTGTATTTCTGCTGTGTCCTGTTGCTGCTCTTTCTAGAACCTTCTCCTGTTCTAGTTCCCTGTGGTCCCTGCCTTGCAGCCCTGATATACTGCCTGTACTCTCCTGCCTGCAGTTCCTTGTTCTGTCCCCACAGTCCATGTCACCTGGGTTTAGCTTCCTGGATTCCAGTCCTGGGTTTCCTTGTTATCCTTCTGCAGTCCTGTCCTCCTTATTCCAGTCCATAGCTACAGTTCCTTGTTACCACTCTTCAGTTCAGTCCTTGTTATCCTAGTCCAGAGTTTTCTTGTTCCTGGTCTATCGTTCAGTCCACTATCCCTTGATTCCGGTCCTTAGTTTCTTGTCTGCAGGATTCCTTAAACCTCTGTCTCGTGCACTTTTCTCCCCTTGGCTTTGTGGGCACGTCTCTGCCCTCAAGCCCCTAACAGCCTTGTGTGGCCTGCAGGGTGGAGGGGTCCACTGAGATGAAATGGTGTGGGATTCTCACCAGGCTTATGAAATGCCATTTTGAAAAGCTGCAAGTAGCGAACTAGAGCTGGGCAGAGCTTTTTATCAGCAACAGGAGGATCTGATTTGTGTACTCGTCTGCAGAGGTGGGCAGTGGCGAAGGGCGGCAATTCCAATGGAACCCTATTGATTTAGGTGAGAGGGTGGTCAATACATCCCACAAATGGATGCAGTTTCTGTAGATGAGAATGGAGATTTTGGTACTGGACCCCTCTGGGCAGTCATCACAGTGGTACCTAATATATCAAAACCTACTTAGAAGATCGAGGAGTGCACATCCTTGCAGGGTGGCCCTTGGGTGTGCAGATTGGAGAGTCTTTACTGATGTGGAAAACATTCAGAGGGGATGCTTCATTGAGGTCTATAGCAGGGTATTTTCAGTCAGCGGCAGAGGAAACAAGTAGTGTGGGTGCTTTACTTTAGAGTGGATTACCACTAGGCACACTTTCTGTTTTCAAAAAGAGGAAGGTTAACAAGATCAAAAGTCCCAAGTATCAAGAAGAAAATGTTTTCAGGGGTTAAATAAAGGACACCGAACTCCTTTAGTATCTCAGCTCATTTGAAAAGTACTCCAGGAAGACATGACTACATCATTGGAAAAAGCAACTGTGGTGAAGATGTCTCAGTGCTGCTGTGTAGACTCTTGCCCCTCTCGCAAAGTCACACTTGATATGATGCCTGGCTAAATTAGAGTTGCATTCTGGTTTAGAAACGGTATTGAAGACTTAAATTAATTATAAATTAAGTGATGAGGAGATGAGCGATAACATTCATATCACTCCAGACCTGTTTGCTTCTCGATGCTGTGGTAGCCATCACCACTAGCACAGGCACCAAACTTTGAGAGATGACTAACACTTGGGTGCGTTCTTGTACACCTGTGTAGGTGGAGAAACTCCATGGTTGGTTTTGTGTGGTTTGAGGAACTTGAGAACCACAGCAGAATGAACAACATCAGAATTACACTTCTGAAAGGACATGTGGGAGGGAGACACTGGAAAAGCCTTCTGCCATAGATCCTAGGTCATGAAACAGTTTAAGGGGTCATCCGTATAAAAGATTAGGGAACCAGGAAAGTATCTCGAGGTTATTGTCAAAGGTTAACATTGGGTTTATGTTAAATGAATCGCTCTACCTCAGAAAATGTTCTATAACTAATAATTCAGAACTTTTTTAGTCTTACCTCTAAATGATTTATTTTGTATATTAAAAAATAAATGTAATTTAATAAATTCATTATGCAAGTAAACTCACTGTTTGATATATAGATAAGTTATTTAAATCCCACATTGTTAGTACTAGCCAGCCACAGAGCCAGCATTGTGCAAACATTTGATGAACGTTGCATGGACACATACCTAATACAGTTATCACATATAAATAATACAAAGTTGTTCATATTCTGAATGAATACAATTAAAAGATGTTAAGGTGGGATCTGCAGCTATTCACGTTTCACAAACAACATAAGAAGAGTATGACTCTTCCTCTGTGTATTCAAATGCAGTTTTGATTGAATGCTTTGTGAACTAGAGAATCCTTGAAATGTATCATGCTTCAGAGAAAGACCTCTTAGGTCCTGGCTGTGCCTTCCTCAGTGCTCCAAATTATTTTCCAAATATCACATGCGCTGGTGTGTTTGTGTGTCATGATGTGCCCACATTGATGAAAGCAAAGAAGGGTCTAGTTTGGTTCTAAAGTCATATTTGTTTCACCTGACAAAGGTAGGGCAAAAATAAATAATGATGTTCTTCGGCTGTATTTAGACGTGTATTATTTTTAGGAGTAGCAACTCTAGAGAAAATAACTATTTTAACCCCTTGAATGCCATTGGGTTGTTTATATATATATGTCTCCTAGTTTACAAAAGGAAACACTGAAGTCCTGGCATTGAAAGTATTAATTAACTTCCAGCAACTAAAAGGTGGCGATTCTATGTCCTCTTACACTACATTTGCATGGACAGGTGATTTTGGTTGATCACGTCCACTAGGTTTGTCCACTGAAGAAGGAAGGATGGAAGCGGACATTGGAACATACTTACAAAGGTGCACACGTATACGGTAACAGAGATCATTTTGTGTTTGAAAAGTAAAAAGACACTTTGGCCTTGCAGGCAAAATATAAAATTCTCTTCTAGGATGTCACCCACCTGACTTCCAGGGAAAGAATGCCCTTGAGATGAGTAATGGATAATCTCAATTGGGCAAAGGTCATATACAAAGGATCCTATCTCTTAAACCTTCTATTTTCTTGGGGTCTGTGTCAGTCTTAGGACATGTCTGTTTCACAACACCCTGAAAAAGAGAAAAACGTATGCTTATTTTGATGAGTGGTTTTCACCCGCAATACCCAACTTTAATTCTTTCCCCTCATTTCGCATTTTTCCCCCAGTTTTTTCTTCCCTTTGCTCGCCTTTTTACACCAACCTTGCATATCTACAATCACTTCATCACTTTTTTAACGTTATTTTATTTCTTGGCTTTTTATAAAGGGGGAAACACATGGGCAAAACATTGAGGAATGACAGAGGTGGTGTTAAGCTTTGATGTCAGTGACACAGATTCAACTGACTAGTCAGTGGAGTTCTTGACATTCTTAGAGAAATGGAGGAAGAGAACCACCAAAAGGAGAGGTCAGGATCCTGCCAGGGACACAAGCACAAGAACCTCTCAATGATTGCAGTGCCAAATGCAAAGTTGCAATGGTCAACATAGTTGTTTCTCTGTATTTGTAGGGTGTTTCAGGCCTTTGGTTTTCTGAAGGCTGTTATATCACTTGCTCTGTGGTAAAGTGATTTGTATTGGGAAAGACTCTAAAGAAAAGGTTTGAAGGAGTTTTGCTTATTGTCCGAGTAGCTGCTGCTAAAAAATGGTTGAGTTTGAGTGAGAACCAGGGGGAGCCCCCACTGGTCATTCATGGCAAGCTGTCAGATCTTCTTCATGATATACTTTGGGATATAAGGCACATGTGTGATCTTGAATAATATCCTTACGGTGTTCCCCCAGAACCGGAGTTAAGACACTTAAGGCATCATTATGGGTTTGGTGGTATTAACTGCAAAATTACTGCCAAACTCAATTACCATTAACTCATGTAGTAACATTTGTTTACGGGATTATTTACAGGCCGATTCATGGAATAAATGTGTGCCGAAAAGGGGAGCGCAAGGGTGAAAATCGCAGTGCAAGCGTGAAAATCAGAGCGCACGCGTGCCAAAGCCGCGCACATCGATTCATGGAATGCACTGCGCTTGTAAATCCTGGGATGTGCGTTAAATTCGTGGGTGGCGCACGCACACACACACGTTCACTAAACGGCGTGCGCTACGCGCACAGGGAGAGCGCACATAGCGCAGCGCACACAAGAAAAGTGGGCAGAACACGGGGCGTAACACGCGGAATGGGGAACAACGCGTGAAAAAGTGGGCGTTACGGGGGAAGTACAGGAGGTAAATGCTCACAACGCCCACACGCGCGCTAACATCACGTATTCATGGAATCGAACAGGGGAAAGGCATGCGCCAAAAAAGACGCGCTAATCCGGAAACACGTACGCCATAAGGAAGCAGGCGTAAGCGGCCCCGCGCAGCATAAAAGTGCGCGCAAACAACAAACAAGCTCAGACGCTCCGATGAATATACCGTTCCTCGCAGCAGTGGTCGTGGGACACCGCAGGAGGAGGATAGCCAGGCCCCACATTTTATTACCCAGGACCAGCCTTTTTGGGATGCCTGATGACCAGGTGTATGGGAGGTACAGGTTTCCACCACACATAATTCTAGACCTGGTGAGGGAGTGGGAGGATGACCTCACATCACCCACCCTGTGCTCGCAATCACTGAGCCCCTTGGAAAAGGTGCTCAATGTACTGCACTTCTTGGCTACTGGTTCATTTCAGCGGACAAGTGCCATAGTGGGGGGGGGGGGGTATCACAGGCCACACAGTCACGCTGCCTATACCAGGTGTTGGCCATCATGACTGCACGCCCCTCAGTCCGCAGGCACATATACAAGCCCAGAACACCTGCAGAAAGGTAGGCCGTGGTCCAGGACTTTTACGGGGTGGCACACTTCCCCAATGTGCTAGGTGCCATTGATTGCACCCATGTGGCTCTACGTCCTCCCAGGGCCACTGAGTACATCTATCGAAACCGCAAGCACTGGTATTCAATCAACGTGCAGGTAGTATGTGATGCCAAGGGAATCATCACCTCAGTATATGCCAACTATCCAGGGTCAAGCCATGATAGTTTCATATTCAGAATGTCACCCCTAAACCGGGACCTGGAAGCTGGGCGGCATGGCGACACATGGCTGATTGGTGAGTATAAATGCCTCTGCACATGCATGCATGTCAGACACTGAGTAATGTGAAAACCCCACTAATGATAGCCATTATCACCTCCCCAGGGGACAGTGCCTACCCTCTGAGCACCTACATGATGACGCCAATTCGGAACCCCACCACGCCACCCGAGGTAAGATACAACACATCCCATATTGCAACCTGGGGCATAGTGGAGCGCACATTCGGAGTGCTCAAGTCACGCTTTCGCTCCCTTGACCGCTCTGGTGGGCAGCTGCTATATGCGCCCCCAGTAGTGTGCAGGATCATAGTGGCAGCATGTGTCCTGCACAACGTTGCAACCCAGCAGGGCGTGCCGGTGGACATGGTGGTGCCCCCACATCCCCAACCACATGCACGGCGGCTGCGCATGGGAGGTGAAAGGGCACGTGGTGAGGCATCCCGTACCCAGCTTGTGGCAAATTACTTCACCTAAAATCCCACCCCTGCGCAGTGCACACAGCCCTGGCACATACCAGCTGACAATCAATGATGATGACAAAAGGGACAGTCAACTGTCACAACCATACCAGCTTGAGATAGTTCACCTGGAAGTGTTACATTGTGTGCATGCCTAGCTACTTAAAGACACCCAATGCTGTGTCACAAAAAGACACACATTCATGCAGCATGAACGACTACCCCCTTGCAAAATACCACATCAAAATAGTGGCATGTCACCCAACCCCTCCCCATCTCAGCTACCCAACACACCATGGCATGGCATGCAATGTGAAAGCAACCAAATGAATACACAACACATTGACACAAGTGTCACAAAGTGCACTGTCCCTAATGGAATCAGGCCACAGACAATATGCTCTCAGTAATCAATAAGAAACAACACACATGAACAAATACTTACCAGCAACACAAAACATCAGTACAGGATGAAACAGTGGCAATATATGACAGTAGAAAATTTAAGTAGTGCAAGTGTCACAACCTGACTAAGGCAGCACATCAACCCTTCCAACTGCAGAGTGTTGCTGTCAGGCAAATGTGTCAGTGTACTGCATACAACATGAACTGCATCTGCAAAGGGGATGGGCTTGTTAAGACATGAAGAAGCTGCATGTATATAAGGATAAAGACATGGATGCACAAGCAAATATCAATCCACCATGCAGTGGAGAATCGAACAACAATCCCCACTAGGGATGTACACACAGTTTTGACTACAGACTGCCCACACAACTCATGGGAGCCCAATGTCACTGTGTAAGTTACTGTCCCTTGGTTACACCCTTTGCAAGCCCATGGAAAGGGGAAGCAGGAGGGGTGTGTGTGTCAGGAACCCAAGCATCTAACCCAAAGACAGGACAAGCCTGCATGTGCCCAGCTGGAATACACAGTGGATGCCTACGGGAGCCACACAAAGCAACACACTGTAAAAAAATATATATAAAAAAAATATTAAAAAAATGGCCATGTGTGGACCAGGGGGGGGGAGGCCACCCAGGAGGGACGAGGTACAGGGTGCACCCCAACACCCACATGGCCTGCACGGCTACACTACAGTGGGAGAACTGTCGTCGCTGTCATCACCCTCTGCTGCTACATCAGGAGGTGGCCGTGATATGGGAGGCAGACCACGCAAAGCCCTGGTATGGTCCTCCATGGCAGCAAGCATGCAGGTCTGGAAGGTTTGGTTCTGGAGGATAATGGTACGGAGATCCCCATGCAGCACCTCACGGGTAGCACGCATTTCTGCCTGCATGGCCTCACGTGATGCCCCGATCTCCTGACGGGTTGCCTGGAGCTCAGCTGACAGTGTACGTGTCAGCTGCTCCAGCTGCTGTTCTGCCCTTGTACTCCGGGACACCTCAAGTTCACCCAGAGTATCTCTGAGGGACCTGTGTTCTAACCTGAGGGCTTCCCTGTGGGCCTGTGACTCTACAGATATGGCTGTGCGCAGAGTCTCCAGTCCAGCCCGACGCTCCCTGTCAGAGGCCAACATATCCTCCCTGTGTGAGTGGCAAATGGACTCTGTTGCCTGCTGCTGGAGCTCCATCTGCCTTTCAGGGGGGATAATGGAAGTGGCCACCCTATCCATTGCCTGAGCCATCATTTCACACAATGCCCCCTGTTGTGCTGCTATAGTGTAGATGGAGTTCTCCCACACAGTATTGCCTGGTGGCGCACGGCCACCGCGTTGGCAGGCACCACACCTGTTTGGGGCAAGGTGATGTGCACCTTGCTGTGCTGGCACTGCCTGAGGCTGCAGGACTGCATTCCTCCTTTGATCTGCTGGCCCAGGAACAGGAGCAAATATTGTGGAGTGTGGCCCTGCATCCATAACCGCCACAGGCGGACTTTGCAACACTGAAATCCCCATAGAGGGGTCTACCCCCGGTGCAGGTGGGTTTGACAGAACAGCATCCCTGCCAGAAACACCTGCGACGGGACATATGTCTCAATGTCCAATTCAGCACCTGATTCATAGAGGTCTGCGGAGGTGTACCCAGAGACACCCGTGGACAGTATGGTCTCCAGGAGGATTGGGTTTTCACCCACCACCACCCCACGTCCTCCACTGGTGCCCGGTTGTGTCTGAGTCCTCCTGGCTCTGCGCCATCTCCTCCTCCTCAACAGCATCAAGTGCCTCATCACCTGCAAAAACATAAAAGAAAAGTAATGAAAACAGGCATAAGCAACATAGCCCACACACATAGGCATGACGAGGCAGACATCCAGTACATAAATGACACATGTCACACATGACAATAACTCTGGCATGCATGCACTGTCAATGAGTTGGAAGGGGAGGGAAAAAGCAGACACTGAGGACTCCAAGAAGGAAAAGCAACACATGTGCTGCATGCTGGATAGCACTGGCATCACACATTAGCCTGTGAGTGGCATGTCCAATACACATACATGACACATGCCAGCACACAGATGGCACGTAGCATAGCCATGGTACATTTGACAAGTACAGCCAGATGATAGGACATAAGTACTGTCACCCATCCATGTGAGATGGACATCATGAGATAAAACATGCAAAATAGTGTGACAAAACATGCATGTGCCACACGCTGCAACAAAGCCAGTGTTCACTGATGCAGTGATGGCAGGCACATGGATACATCAATAATTGGTCACTTCAACATGACAGAAGACAACAGTCATGTTCAACATTCAAACAGGGCCCGAAAATTATTGTGTGCAGGCCATGTGTAGGTGCACATTACTCAATCAGCCTGAATGGTGAAATCATTCCCATAACAAGGTAATAAATGTGGGCCATTGTGGGGTGTAATCTATGACTGAAGTATGTTACATTTGTGGCAGTACGGCAAAAAAATGTGTGGTAAAAATGGCAAGGATTAAATCAATCAGGTTGAATGAACAGGAAAACATTTTCAACAATGTTGTTGCAAGATGACAGTTGAAGGGCAACTGCAGTAATCAGGTGCAAATTGGCAACTGTGGTCAGAAGGGATACTGTCATACCCAAACCCAAGCCCGGGGAATGGTTTGGAGGGACCACATGGGTGACCCATACCAGTCATGACTACACAGCCTCACCTGGCACTCAATCAGAACACATCACCCAAGCAACATACACATGGATTGCACACACATGCATGGGCACTCACCGGACAATGCTTCAAGATCTGGTAGATCTATCACGCCTCGGATCTGATCCTCTGTGATGAAGGCTCCAGCGACAGACTCATGTTCAGTGAGTTGGTCGTCCTCTGGTGGAGACCCACCGCCAGTCACCAGAGTAGAGGCATGATTGGAAGCCTGCTTGTTCTTTGCTCTGCGTTTCAGGTCATTCCACCGCTGAGAGCAATCATCAGCTGTGCGCCTCACAAATCCAAGGGCACTAATGTGGTCCGCGATGGTCTGCCAGTGGGCCCTACGTTGAGCAGGTGTAGTCTTGCACCCTGCAGTCACCACCATTTCGCGGCCATGGGCCGACACGTAGCCCACAAGTGCATCTAGTTCTGCATCATAGAAACTAGGCTTCCTTGACGTGCCGGAGTGGGTAGCCGTGGCTGGGGTCCCAGACTGTACCGCAAGAGCACCCTTCTTCTTCTTGAGAGGTGGTGCGGACCCTGAGTAGCTCACGCCGCTCTGGTTGGTAGGGATAGGAGCGCAGGTGGACTGGGCACTGGAAGCATCCAAAGGCACGATGACCAAAGGTCTCACTGCAGGCATTGGCTGCAGGGTGGTGTTGGCAGGACCAACCTCGGTGTGATGGACTTGGACTGACACTGTTCCAGCTGGGAGACTCAGAGCTGGGGTGGATTGAGCTGCAGCTGCCCCTGCAGCCTCCTCACCCTGGCTACTTGGGGCAGCAGATGACATTGCTGCCCCAGATCCACGTGGCCTGGTGACAGCAACTTTCACCGCCACACTTGGCTTAGACTTGGTGATACGGAAGTCAGCCTGGGAGTCATCCTGTGCCGGTACTGTTGACAATATGGACCGGTTTAACAAGGGCTGAGCTGGGATGGTGTCAGCTACATTTCCCCCAACCATTGGGGGGGAGCATAGGTGTCCCTGATTGGTCCTCCACACACTGGCCACTTGGGCCACCCTGCACATCCTGGCCACGTCCCCTACCGCGCCCACTCCTTTGAGCTCGGCCACCTTTTCCTCCCTTACTGCTTGGTCGCCTCCCAACCATGGCACTGATGTTGTTGTGCGTATGGGAGTTGCAGTAAACAATTGTCCTGGGCAATTGGGGTGAAAAGGGTAGGGTACTAGATGGAATTCGTACCCTAGTGCTCTAGCAAGGCTGTCTGTGACGCCTGGGGTGTTAGGGAGAATTCTCTGTTTAGGCTGAATTTCCCTACCTAGTGAGTCCCCCAGCAGCTTTGCTGGATTTCTGGGGTTCTTTTTTTCTCCTGCCAAGAGTGAGACTCTTTTTACCCTCACTCTTGGACATGTTGAACTGTGTTATCTTGGACAAACCTTGTGTTGAATGGGCTATGGGGTCTTTTACTCCATAGGGCCTCATGTATTTTTGTGATGTGGGTTACATAGCACCCTCTGTGCCGTGACCCAGGGGTGTCCTAGGGACTCCCCAACATAGACTCCATACCCTGGGACTGACTACTGTCTCCCAGGGCATGTAAAGTCACAAAAGACTTTGCTAGTCTTGAATCCTGAACAGAACCAGTACAAACCATCATATTGTGGACGTACTGGCTGGGGCAATTCGATTGCCCCAGGGTCTGCTAGTCGAGGGGGCACGTCTCCGTCCCCCCTGATCGAGTTTTGGCTGGTGGCAGTGGAAACTACGTTTTATATTCGACCGCGAATATTTTCCTATGGGATTTCCCATTGTTTTAGGCTAACACATTTAATTATTTATTTACGATAGCCTTAAACATACCGCCGGTTTATATATTTATTTTTATAACTCCGGTTGGGACTTTTTGCCAAAACTTGATTCTAAAATGGCGTTGGTGTTCGCCTCTGTAACTCTGACCCAAAGTGGAGCCCTTTGTTCCACTTTTGGCGGGCTTCTCCACAGAAGCCCTCCAAAGTGGTGCCACTCTGTCTGGGGTACTTAGGAGGGGTGGAGGGGGATTTAGGCACCCTGGACTGAGTTACCTTGGTAACTCAAGTCGCACTCCGTCCTGATTGGCCCAAGTGGTGAGCCGGCCGGCTCACCACTTAGCATGTTTGAGTGACAGCTAGGCTGGGTGAATGGGGGTTTGCTGCATAAAAGCAGGGCTTTGGGGACTGGGACTTCAGAAGTCGCCACAGGACCAAGAATCCGACGAGGGAAGAGCTGAGCCGACCTGCTTCGACGACACCACCCGGTGGAGCCCTGCTGAACCGTCTCACCACTTTTCCCGACGACCGAGGAGAACTCTTAACGGAGTGGCTCCTTCCCTTTACTGGTGGGGACAACCAGTTTTCGCCTTCTTTTCGCTTCTCGAGGTATCTCGTGGCCGCCTTGCCAGTGCCAAGCACCCCGGCAACCGGAACCCCACCACTTTTACCTCAAACCACGAAAGTCGGTACAACCCTTTAACCGGAGGACTCCGCGGCTGGTTTCTTCCCGGGCAGTGCAACGACCTTCTTCTTCTGCTCTTCAGCGAGAACTTCTTCTCCTCTGACCGACGTCGAGCCTTGCTGCCACTGCCTGGAACAACTGCCACCGCTGGAGGATCCTTTCCGCTTAAGGTACCGTGTTCCGCCTGGCTTCCCTTGCTACCGACTGTACGGGGTAGATTTAGCCCCCGGCTTTCGACCCTGGGAGTGCCTGGGACACCCTGGCTAAACTTTCTAAACCACTCTAAACTCTTTTTAACTCCTTGCAAGACTTTGAATCCCTAATAACAGTGTGATCTTGGGCACATTTTCGCTCCGGCTACTCTAAGAGTGGGCCCTGCCTAGTGACTTTTGCTCACCTGTGCTACTTTGAACCTATTGCAAGTGTTCTGGATCTTAGAGTGGTGTGTTTAACCCATTTCTGCTTTTTCTCTCCCTTTCTTGGAAACTACTAGAGTGTCATCTAACGTTAAGCACTCACCTCTGTTTTAATTAAGTGGTGTTAACCTAGAGTTGTCTAGATAGGAGAAAGGATTGAATCTACTTTTGTTATAACTGTGTTTGAAGTGTTTACTATACTTTGCTAGAGTGTTTTCAACTTATGTGTGTTTAATAAATAACTATATACTTTCGAAACCAAGCTCTGGTCAGTGTTTGCTTGTGCTATTGTGTCTGGGTACATATTGTGTATACTCTGCATACTGCCTAACTCTTCTTGAGAGAAGTCTGACTGCTCAGCCACAGCTACCAGGTAAATCTGGGTGGTACAGACTGCTACCAAAGGGGTTTACTGCTCTACCTGTAGTCTTAAATCTTTTGCAGTGTTCCCCAAGGGAACTGCACAGGTTTCTGCCTAACACTGGTGTACAGCGGTGGGATTTGTATTGAGTATACATTTTATTGTGCTTTAGATACCTTAGTGCAACTAACCACAAAGCTTAGCACTGTAAAAAGTAATCCTCTAACATGTCAGTTATAGAAAACTATAGTCAAGAGTCCCTTGCAGCCAAAACTGCTGATTGTTTAAGAGTGCTCTGTAAACATAAGGATCTCCTGACTAAGGGCAAGAAAATGGAGCTGATTGAGAGATTGTTGGCTAACCAAAGTCTGGGTGATGGTTCAGAGGAACCTACCACTCCAGCAACTGTAGATGACAGTATTGAAGTTAACATGGAGCAAAATGTTGATGATTCTGAGGAAGAGTCAGAAGAGGAGGGTGAGGCTGTTGTAACTGTCCCCCCTAGGCCTCTGCCTGCTCTACCTGCTGTACCTACTGGACCTTTACCAGGTCCCACATTTAGTCCTCAGTACTTTGAACTGGAGAAAATGAAGCTAGAATTGGAGTATAAGAAACTTAATGCTCAAACTGACAAAGAATTAAGGCTAAGGGAAATGGAGCTCAAGTATGACTTAGAAATGAAGAAATTATCTGTTGAGAATGCTTCTCTCTCTGGCTCCTCTAGAAGTTCCAGTCCTAAAAGACCCCGGATGCCTAAAGAATTGGTTGGTATGTATGAGCCTAAGTTGGATGTGTTGGATTGGTTGTCTCTGTTTGAATATAATCATGGGCTCCAAAACATCACAGGAAATGACTTGCTCACCTGGTTGTTCTCTAGGCTCCCCCCTGTTGCAACTGATGTGGTAATGGAGATGGGGGAGGAGGATAGGAAGGACTATGAATGTGTGAAACTAGCTTTGATAGCTAGGTTTGGGAAGACCCCTTCCCAGTACCTTAAGAGGTTTAGGAACCTCAAAAAGCATGATGGTACCCCTTGGGCTACCTGGGTGAGTGAATGTTTGAAAAACTTAGAGGGATGGATTAAGGGTTACAAGGTGAACACTTATGAAGGTATGAAGAATTTGTTTATGTTGGAGACTATTTATGATGCCTGCTCTCCTGAGCTCAGACAACACTTGGCTGATTCCAAGGAATTAGATTCCCGGAAACTAGCTAGGGCTGCTGACTTGTGGGTTGCCAACAGGGCCACTCACAAGGATTCTGGGGTAACTCAGAAGAAGGATGGGGAGAAACAGCCTAAAACAGACTCCAAAGAGAATTCTAATAATTCCTATCCCAAAGAGGGCCCCAAACCACAAAATAACCAGGGTAAGCCACATGGGAGACCTAGTCAGGCTACTGTACCTTCTGGCCACAAGCCAGAAGGAGGTCAGAACAAGCCACCCTTCCAGAGAGCATTTGGACAATGCTATGTCTGTCAGGGTACTGACCATATCAAAGGAGATCCCAAGTGCAAGGGTAAACCTGCAGGGATCAGCACAGTCTCCTTAGCCTTCACTCCTGAGGATGAA
The DNA here is from genome assembly GCF_040938575.1 of Ambystoma mexicanum. Taxonomy (NCBI): domain Eukaryota; kingdom Metazoa; phylum Chordata; class Amphibia; order Caudata; family Ambystomatidae; genus Ambystoma; species Ambystoma mexicanum. The sequence goes on from NC_090932.1 coordinate 883,699, forward strand.
GTACAGATGGCTAGTGCCCACTTTGAACTCTTTGCTGAAGAACCCTTGGGTCTTCAAGCAACTGTAAACTTAGAGCCTGTGGGTCTGGTTAGTCCCCAGAATAGGGTTGTGTATAACTCCCTACCTGTTAACTCTAAGGTGTATTATGTGGACAGTGTTCTTGTCAATGGCCAGGATACTCCTGCCAGGAGAGACACTGGGGCCAGCAGAACAGTAGTGGATGAAAGCTTCTTTCAACCTGAGGATGTGGCCAAAGCACCCAAAGGTCCCACTAAGATGTCTGGAGGCCCTGTCCAAATGGTTCCTATTCTACCAGCCCTCATTCAGTGTAACAACATGACAGTGAGGATCCCTGTCAGTGTTCAGACTGAGGTACCTGGGAAGGTCCTGTTGGGGAATGACCTAAGAACTCTAGGAGTAGTGTCACATACCCCCAGGCCTCCCAGTATGGAGAAGCAGAACTTAACCAAATTGGCTAGACAGGCTACCTTGAAGGACCCTTCTAAGCCTGTGGGACCCTCTACTGAGAACCCCACTACAAGCCCTGGTGTTAGTAAGTTGACCTCTAACCCAGGCACATTTCCGGATAGTATGCTAGGAACATGGGCGCCCCAACCAAGCTCCAACATTGTTCCCCTAGTCTCAGAGTCTCTGACTCCCCCTGCTTCTGAGGAAGAGGTGGATAGACCAACTAGGCCCCTATCGGGACCTGAGAGAACTGGTAATTCTCAGTGCTGGTGGAAAACCAGAAAAGAAAAGTCTAAGGCCAAAAACCTTCAGACTGTTGGACCTTCTACTGAAGACCCCAACTCAAATCCTAATATTAGGGGGGAAACTCCTAAAATAGGTAAGGGTAGATCTAAGAGGAAGGGGAAGCAGGTACATTGCCTAACCCCAACCCCTCCAACCAAGAGGCCTAAGACCCAACCTGCTCCCCCAAGAGAGGTGGTGAGGAACCTTGGAGGCCCCTCTAGATCTAAGGGAATCCTTTATAAGGACCCCTTGAAAAAGCCTAACATAGGTTCAGAAGTTGTACCAACTTCTGAGGGACTGGTCAACCAGATCCCCTATAACAAAAAGACTGATGTTCCTCAAAGGGTCTGTAGGTCCGTTAGCTTGCAAAAGAAAACCTTTGAGTTCTCCATTGAACATAGGTCAAGGTGTCACCATCAAAATGCTGATGGACTCTCTAGGATGTATATCATCGACTAGAGGTATGAGGTTCATCCAGGAGTGGATTAAATCCTCCTGTCCCTTAGTCTGGGGGGGGGCGAGTGTTAGGGAGAATTCTCTGTTTAGGCTGAATTTCCCTACCTAGTGAGTCCCCCAGCAGCTTTGCTGGATTTCTGGGGTTCTTTTTTTCTCCTGCCAAGAGTGAGACTCTTTTTACCCTCACTCTTGGACATGTTGAACTGTGTTATCTTGGACAAACCTTGTGTTGAATGGGCTATGGGGTCTTTTACTCCATAGGGCCTCATGTATTTTTGTGATGTGGGTTACATAGCACCCTCTGTGCCGTGACCCAGGGGTGTCCTAGGGACTCCCCAACATAGACTCCATACCCTGGGACTGACTACTGTCTCCCAGGGCATGTAAAGTCACAAAAGACTTTGCTAGTCTTGAATCCTGAACAGAACCAGTACAAACCATCATATTGTGGACGTACTGGCTGGGGCAATTCGATTGCCCCAGGGTCTGCTAGTCGAGGGGGCACGTCTCCGTCCCCCCTGATCGAGTTTTGGCTGGTGGCAGTGGAAACTACGTTTTATATTCGACCGCGAATATTTTCCTATGGGATTTCCCATTGTTTTAGGCTAACACATTTAATTATTTATTTACGATAGCCGTAAACATACCGCCGGTTTATATATTTATTTTTATAACTCCGGTTGGGACTTTTTGCCAAAACTTGATTCTAAAATGGCGTTGGTGTTCGCCTCTGTAACTCTGACCCAAAGTGGAGCCCTTTGTTCCACTTTTGGCGGGCTTCTCCACAGAAGCCCTCCAAAGTGGTGCCACTCTGTCTGGGGTACTTAGGAGGGGTGGAGGGGGATTTAGGCACCCTGGACTGAGTTACCTTGGTAACTCAAGTCGCACTCCGTCCTGATTGGCCCAAGTGGTGAGCCGGCCGGCTCACCACTTAGCATGTTTGAGTGACAGCTAGGCTGGGTGAATGGGGGTTTGCTGCATAAAAGCAGGGCTTTGGGGACTGGGACTTCAGAAGTCGCCACAGGACCAAGAATCCGACGAGGGAAGAGCTGAGCCGACCTGCTTCGACGACACCACCCGGTGGAGCCCTGCTGAACCGTCTCACCACTTTTCCCGACGACCGAGGAGAACTCTTAACGGAGTGGCTCCTTCCCTTTACTGGTGGGGACAACCAGTTTTCGCCTTCTTTTCGCTTCTCGAGGTATCTCGTGGCCGCCTTGCCAGTGCCAAGCACCCCGGCAACCGGAACCCCACCACTTTTACCTCAAACCACGAAAGTCGGTACAACCCTTTAACCGGAGGACTCCGCGGCTGGTTTCTTCCCGGGCAGTGCAACGACCTTCTTCTTCTGCTCTTCAGCGAGAACTTCTTCTCCTCTGACCGACGTCGAGCCTTGCTGCCACTGCCTGGAACAACTGCCACCGCTGGAGGATCCTTTCCGCTTAAGGTACCGTGTTCCGCCTGGCTTCCCTTGCTACCGACTGTACGGGGTAGATTTAGCCCCCGGCTTTCGACCCTGGGAGTGCCTGGGACACCCTGGCTAAACTTTCTAAACCACTCTAAACTCTTTTTAACTCCTTGCAAGACTTTGAATCCCTAATAACAGTGTGATCTTGGGCACATTTTCGCTCCGGCTACTCTAAGAGTGGGCCCTGCCTAGTGACTTTTGCTCACCTGTGCTACTTTGAACCTATTGCAAGTGTTCTGGATCTTAGAGTGGTGTGTTTAACCCATTTCTGCTTTTTCTCTCCCTTTCTTGGAAACTACTAGAGTGTCATCTAACGTTAAGCACTCACCTCTGTTTTAATTAAGTGGTGTTAACCTAGAGTTGTCTAGATAGGAGAAAGGATTGAATCTACTTTTGTTATAACTGTGTTTGAAGTGTTTACTATACTTTGCTAGAGTGTTTTCAACTTATGTGTGTTTAATAAATAACTATATACTTTCGAAACCAAGCTCTGGTCAGTGTTTGCTTGTGCTATTGTGTCTGGGTACATATTGTGTATACTCTGCATACTGCCTAACTCTTCTTGAGAGAAGTCTGACTGCTCAGCCACAGCTACCAGGTAAATCTGGGTGGTACAGACTGCTACCAAAGGGGTTTACTGCTCTACCTGTAGTCTTAAATCTTTTGCAGTGTTCCCCAAGGGAACTGCACAGGTTTCTGCCTAACACTGGGGGAAGATGACGGGTCACGCAACGCACAGGCACCCCGAAAACAATATTTAACGTGCACGCAACCCCTGGTAGAGCACGTGTGTGGAAAAATGAACCTGCACTACGCTGTCGCACCCAGAAACACAAAAATAAGCGTACGCATGGTACACGCAGCCTACAATGACCTCTGAACGGGTACGCGACATACGGTGGCAACCACAGTTGGAAAATACGTGCGCGACTCACCGTCTGCCTGGAAAAAGAACGTGATAAAGACGCGCGTTGGCAACACCCCCGCCAAAAGAAGAATTGAACGCTATCTGAGTAAACAGGGAGTACGAACTGGAACCGTTGTGAAGTTATCGCGTGTGAACTGACAAGAAGTACAAGAATCACCCGCTCGCTCTCCACAAAAAGCACGTACAAGAAAATGGCGTCCTACCCGTACCTTTTAAGCCATCCCTCACATGCAACGTCACTTACGCGCATACGCGCTAAGGCCCTTTCCTCCAATTGCACGCAGTCACACCCGGATGTGCAGTTTTTGCACGTGTACAATCAACATGCACCCGTGTTGAGGCAAACGCCCTTGCGCGTCACTTCACTGAAGCGCTTACGCGCTAAGGGCCTTTCCTCGAATTACACGCTGACGTGCACTTTTTTCACGTGCCAAATCACTCCTTATCAAGCTGGCCACGCAACAACACACGGAAGACCACGCTCCTGCCCAGAAGGCCATTTTCCTGCCCCCCAGAGCCCCGAGCATGCTCCCACCTGCCATCTGCTGCTGCCTGCCTGCTGCCCACGTGCCCTTCTATTTGGTGCTTGCACGTCAGCCATCTGCAGGGGTGCAGTTGCTGTGACCACCCCTGCTGGAACTGAAGACTCCCGACTGGGATACCATCGCTCCACAGCCCAGCCCCAGGACCCAGTTGCCCACCCACACCTGCCTCTGGGGTTGCCATGTCGGACACAACACCATCTGGCACCACTGGCAACCCCCAGCCAGAGAGGCAGAGGGCTACCAGCTTCAGTGCCAGTGAAGTTGGTATCCTGGTGGAGCAAGTCCTGGGGCAGTGTGATGCCCTCTTTGGAAGTTCGCGCGCCGACAATGAAGAACGGAAGAGGATCTGGATGGACATCGTGACTGCCATCAACGAGGAGGGGGTGGCAGTCCGTGACATTCAACACGTCCGGAAGCGCTGGGAGGACTTCAGGTCCAGGACCCTCAACAAGGCCCGGCGCCTCTTGAAGGCAGCGGATGCCAAGGGGTGCCGGGTCCGCCTAACCAACAACCAAATGAGGGTCCTGGAACGTATACGCCCAGCGCTCCACCTCCAGGTCCTTGAGAGCCAGACCCGTCTGGAGTCAAGCGGTCAGTGTATATGTGTACTGATTGGACGCTGTGCATGTTGAGGTGTGGCAGGAGTGTGCAGGTTGTACATATGGCTGTGTAGGGCCATGTATGCATGTGTATGTACAGGGAAATGAGCCTGCTGCATGTGAGTCCTTTCATGTGTGAGACACATCTATGGTGTATGTCTTGGTAAGCATGCTTGGCAAATGCAGGTGTGGGTGCACACATTTTCTAAATCCTGTGTATGTATTGTGGCATGGTTGTGGTGTCACACATGGATGCTGCTTCCACCTGCATGTATATGCACTATGTAAATTTGCATGTGTGTGTATTTGACAAGTGTGCAACTGTGATACACCATGGATGCATGTGACACTGACATGCAGGAGGCTGATTGCCAGATGTGACATGGATGGGGATGTTATCACAGCGACAGGTGGTGGAGATGTACAGATGCATGTATGTCTGGTGGTGTGTGTGCATGTGTTCTGCACTCCCCGTGTTGCATGTGACGTCAGGCTCACCTTCGGCAGCTCATGCTGTTGTTTGTGTATGGATGGTGCTGCCTGGTGCAACATTCCTGTTGATGTGCTCATGTGTGTGAGTTGAAATGACATGTGTGTTGGGGAGTGTGATGCCATGTTTGAAATTTGACACTGCCACTCATGAACAACTGTAATGTGTGTATCAGACCATTGTACAGTGCCCTGATGCCTGTGTTCTATCTCTCCCGGTCTGCAGCGTCAACTGATGAAGAGGGCGGAGACGGTGCTGTGGAGAAAAGCGGCAGGGATCACACCGCCAGCCAGAGAAGCAAGGCCCAGCTCCCCTCCCAGGTTGTCATCTCGTCGGGGAGTGAGGAGTCTGGAGCCGCGTCCGTGGCCGCAGCTGCCGAGGGTAGGTCCAAGTCGCAGAGGTTGGAGGTGGACTCCTCGGCAGCAGAAGGGGCAGCTGAGACCCCACAGGGTCCGATGGAGGAAGATGGCACAGAGTCATCCAGGTTGGTGAGGGGTTTGGTTGAGGAGGAGGCCGTGGAAGGGACACACACGGTGTCTGGAAGGGGGGATTCCACTGGTGCTAGTGGTGCAGTCCAGGGGCAGGGACAGGAGGCAGCACAGGCCGCTGTGGAGGTGCCTGTGTGTAATCCAGTCCCCGATCCTGTGACTGAATCATCCCGCACCAGCAGGGATGCGTAAGTCCAGATCTGTTTTCAGGGAGGGGATGAGCGCACAACAACTGGCCTTCCTCTCCCTGCGGACGTGGCTATCCGGGACCGGGTTGAGCCTGTCCTGGCTGGGATGGCGTTGCGTCAATGGGGCATGCGAGATGACCTGCAGTGTTTTCGTGAAGACACTGCATGTCATCTCGGATGCCTCTTTGACCGCGTCGACCTACTGGGACGGGTCACCAGGACTGGATTCCTCCCTCTGCTGGACCTTCTTCCGACCCCCTCCTCACCTGAACCCCCTATGCGCCAGTCGTACTCCGTGCCATCTTCCGGCCCATGTATCACCTGGGTACCCTGTGGAGCTGCCTCTGACCCAGCGGCCAGGCTGGTGGAGGACACATCCCTGCCACAGTCGGGAGTCGGAGGTCCAGCAGGGGTGGCCACACCAACAACTGCACCCCAGCAGGAGGAGGACGTGCAGGCATCAAGAGCCAGGGCACAGGCACAGCAGCAGCAGGCTCAAGGTGGGAGCGATGATGGCTCAGGGCCATCAACATCAGAGGGGCAGGCATCGGCCAGAAGGCAGGAGGACCCTGGATTGGGAGTGTCTTCCGTGTGGCAGCGGTTGGGCCAGCACATAGATGCGGAGCGGCGGCGGGAGGAAGAGGCACGGCTCACTATGGTCAGGGCGGAGAACTCCATGCACAGGGCGCTGAGGCAGGCCGAGTGCCTCGAGGCAATTCGCAGGGAGTTGGACATGGCATCATCCCTGCGAAACCTTGGGGCCATGGAACAGGCCCGCTTCCAGGACATAGAACAGGAGTTCGATGATGCCCTGGCCCGGGAAATCGGCAAGTGAGCCGTAGGACTTGCCCGCTGCCAATTATATGTAGTTAGTTAGTGTTAGGTTTCATTTATGTTTTTCTTTCATTTGGGGCGCTTGGACTATGCCCCACCTTTTTGTAGATAGTTCTTCATTAGGTAGTATTTTTTGTAGGTTTCATTTCAATGGTTGGGCTCATGGACCCTGTATTTGTTATTTGTATATAGTTGAACAGTGGATTTATCGTCATTTTTATTTTATTATTTACCATGGAGCAATGGATTTTACTTATTTCTTTCCCTTTGGATTTGCTTTGTTGGACGGTGACTTTGGACACATTTTCATTTGGATTAATTTGGATTCTGATTTCATATTTCTTTTCATTTTGGAACATGCTGCATTGTGTGATTTAATTTCATTCACTTCATTTTGTGTTGAATACATTTTTGTTTCATACTTCAATGTGTGGTATTCTCTCATTGGTTTCATGCATGCCACGATGTGGGTTTTCACCTTCACTGGCACCCATTGTGTGTGTGTGACGGACATGTGTTGATGTACATACATGCCATTTGGGTTGTTTCATGTAATGGGCCTTTGAATGTGGGGTGGATGTAATACTTGGTTGGTTCTTTGGGCAGGGGTGGCGTGTGTTGGGATTTTGGTGGCCATGAGGGCCATAAATGTGGATCATGATGACGTGTTGGGGGGGGGACATGAGTCGGGGCCTGCTGGCAGGTGCCCCTCACTGCCAGGTGGGTGGGGGTGCAGGGGGACATGAGCTGGGGTCTGCTGGCAGGTGCCTGTCACTGCCGGGTGGGTGGGGGTGCAGGGGGACATGTGTCGGGGCCTGCTGGCAGGTGCCCCTCACTGCCAGGTGGGTGGGGGTGCAGGGGGACATGCGTCGGGGCCTGCTGGCAGGTGCCCCTCACTGCCGGGTGGGTGGGGGTGCAGGGGGACATGAGTTGGTGCTCACTGGTGCATGGTGACATGTGGGCTGGCTGGGGGGCATGCCCAGGGTGGATGGGCTACCTGCAGGGCTTTCCCAAGGTGGATGGGCTGCCTGCGGGGCATGGCCTGGGGTTCAGGGTAGTCCCATGTGGTGTGGGCTGCCGGCAGGGCCTGGGGAGGGGGGAGAGGGCACACCTGGGAGGTCCCACACTGCCAATTCGCGTGTGATACTTCCTGCGCACCCCCAAGATACACGTACCCCGCTCGCCCAAGGCCTATCGCGTGTGATTCTCTCCGCGCACTCCTCCGAATACATGTACCCCGCTCGCCCAGCTAAATTGCGTGTGATACTCCCCGTGCACCCCCAAAATACACGTACCCCGCTGGCCCAAGGCCTATCGCGTGTGATTCTCCCCGCGCACCCCTCCGAATACACGTACCCCGTTCGCCCAACAAAATCGCGTGTGATACTCCCCACGCACCCCCAAAATACACGTACCCCGCTCGCACAAGGACTATCGCGTGTGATACTCCCCGCGCACCCCCAAAATACATGTACCCCGCTCACCCAGCGAAATCGTGTGTAATACTCTCTGCGCAACCCCAAAATACACGTACCCCACTCGCACAAGGCCTATCGTTTGTGATACTCCTCGCGCACCCCCAAAATACACGTACCCCACTCGCACAAGGCCTATCGCGTGTGATACTCCCCGCGCACCCCTCAGAATACACGTACCCCACTCGCACAAGGCCTATCGCGTGTGATACTCCCCGCGCACCCCTCAGAATACACGTATCCCGCTCGCACAAGCCCTATTGCGTGTGATACTCCCCGCGCACCCCTCAGAATACACGTACCCCGCTCGCACAAGGCCTATCATGTGTGATACTCCCCACGCACCCCTCAGAATACACGTACCCCGCTCGCACAAGCCCTATCGCGTGTGATACTCCCTGCGCACCCCTTACCTCGCTCGCACAAGCCCTATCGCATGTGATACTCCCTGCGCACCCCTCAGAACACATGTACCCCGCTCGCACAAGGCCTATTGCGTGTGATACTCCCCGCGCACCCCTCAGAATGCACGTACCCCGCTCGCACAAGGCCTATCGCGTGTGATACTCCCCGCGCACCACTCAGAGTACACGTACCCCGCTAGCACAAGCCCTATCGCGTGTGATACTCCCTGCGCACCCCTCAGAATACACGTACCTCGCTCGCCCAAGCCCTATCGCGTGTGAAACTTCCCGCGCACCCCCCAAATGCACTGTCCCGGCCCTGTGAACTGGTGCAGGGTTAGCGCGGCCCTTTGCGCTGAATTGGGGATTTCAATGCCTTATCCTTGCGCAAGGGGCGTTCTTGGGGGCGTAACTGGCGCTGCGGGATGTTCTCTGCTCCAGCGCTCAAAATGGCTTTGATGTTCCATGAATACGCGGTGCGCCAGAATGCTATTTAGCGCACACGGCTGGCGCACGCTGGCGCACGCTACCTCCCTGCGCTGCCTCTGCGCTGAAATCTATGAATTACCCTTTTAGTGTTTAACACACTCAGAAGTTATTCCTCATTTTGGCACCCCAATGATCTCCATTGCGGACATACAGTAATACTCCATGGTCGTAACCTTGGAATTAATGTATTTTTGTAGAGCTATTTACCTCCACTCAAATTTAGTGCGTTTTTTAGGTTTGAGTGCTGAACCCCATAATTTGGCAGTACAATAAACCAGGTGGTATTTCCGAATGCTGCCTGTTTTGCCACTAGCACCAAACTCGTAGAAGTACTTTAACATTTTGTGGGTGTGCTGGGGAAAGCTTTTATTTTTCATTTCAGCTTTATTCGACATTTGGCATAAGAGAAAAAAAGAACTAAAAAATCCATCAATATTGTATCAGAATAACATTATACACGTATCCACCTTCATAATATTTATAATTAAAACACCCATCTATAATATAAAAAGTGGAAATCTTGCTAAAATATCATTTATTGATCTAACGGGTCACGTGCTAAAAAGAACATTGTATGGATTTTAAAAAATTTGCTATATGCAACCATGCAGTATATACAAAATGTGACACAACAAATACGGCTACCGTTTTTTTAGTGGATATGCAAAACATCTGAGCAGACTTCACAGTTGTAATGCTGTAGTTGTTTAGGTGAGTTTGAAGTTTAATTGTGCATAGATCACTATAGAATCGACAAATTAAGAAAAGTGTTGCAGTGATTCTTATGTCTCAGTACATAATACAAAGATTTGGCTATATGCAGGGTGTGATATTTCTGTAAACGTAGCCAAGAAAAAGATGCCTGAATACATTTGTATATATAAGCTACTTCCCCAAACAACAAACACTCCAAACTCCCCAACCTCCCTTCCTCCCGCCTCCCTTCCCTGCCCCAACTCACTCCCCTCTGTTTCCTGCCGTCCCAACACCCTTCCCAACTGTTGCCCAGCTCCATCCCCCACCCCCTCCATCCTTGCATTGTACATGATGTGTCCCCATCACTTATCGTGGTCCTCGCGATCTTGCTTCCCGTCTTGTTCCAGACAACCCTGCATATCCAGCCATGTCGTCACGTCCTCCGGGGTGTCGAAAAAGTACGTCCTACTTTTGTGCAGGACTTTGAGCTTTGCGGGGTACAAAAGCATGTACTTGATTCCAGCCGTGCGCAGTCTCCTCTTGATTGACAAATAGCTATAACGCTGTCTCTGCACCAACATGGTGTAGTCAGGATATGCTGTGATGGTTGCAGATGCCCTTTCGATCGTTCCACCTTTGCGAAAGTACTCCAAGATCTTCTCTCTATCTTTGTAGTTCAAGATCTTTGCTATTATTGCCTGAGGGGGGGCTCTGGGTCATGGTTTCCTCATCAGGGCCCGGTGCGCCCGTTCAACAGCAAATCCTTGTGAAAGCTTGTCGGCTCCTATTTCTTGTAGGATCAGATTCTCCACGTAGTCCGTGGGGTCTTGGCCTTCCTCTCCCTCCGGCAGGCCAACCACCCGTATGTTGTTACGTCTCGCTCTCCCTTCAGCCTCCTCAGCTCGGTTCTCCAGGTTGACGACCTGTTGCTTCAGTATGTGGACTTCCTTTGCATTGCTTGTGCTGGTTTCCGTATTGGTTTTCACCGCGCTCTCTAGGCCGCTTGTTCTTTCCGCCAGCGCTCTCACATCTTGCCGCAGCAAGTTGACCTCTAGCCCAACCGCATCTATTTTGGTTTCCAGAGCGGTTTTTAGGTCTGCCATCGCTGTTCCCCACGAGGCTTTCAACTCTGTAATGGCTGCTAGGATCAGGTGATCCTCTTTTGTCGGGGATACTTCTGCAGGCGCGGCTGCCGCACCCTGTGCCGGGGTGGTAGGAGCCTGTTGCGACTTGGCAAAAATGTCCATAGTGGGCTGCTTGCTCTTGGTCTTGCCTCCTCTCACCGACATTGTGCAGCCCTGCCTATGTACCGGGGCCCAACTTTTCTGTAGCGTGCGGGTCCTGCTTCCCCGTTCCTCCTTTTGCGTTGTTTTCAGCGTGCTGTGGCACTGCCTGGCCTATATGGCTCTTCGCACCTTGTCCCGTTCCGCTTTCTGGGGGTTACACCTCTCGCTCTCGAGGGTAGTCTGTTGCAGCTCACGCGCGTCGCGAGTAGCGCGTGAACTGTGCTGCGGTCCGCTCCTCCTTCCAAGCCCCCGCAGGTCCCCTGCGCTGGGTAGTCGGGTGAACCCCTCAGCTATTCGCCCCATTTGTATGGGCTGCTCGCGCCCTCTTCTTCCTTCGTCTCACGGCTGGGCCTCTTCAATGCTAGGCGTGCAGCGTAACAGTGTATCTCACTGTTTCTCTATTCCCGGTGCAGTTTTCTCAGCCGCAGTTGCCGTTCGCTTCTTATTCAACCCGCTGCGCTCTCACTGCCAGCCTTCGTCCGCCGTGGGTTTACTGGGCCTGCATCGGCCTCCTTTGTTCTAGCGCGACGGCCATTTTGTGTAAAGTGCCGCTCCGTGGCTACAAACTTTCAGTTGATCTTGCCAGTCCTCCTGTAGTCATCGAGGGCTCAGCTCTCTCTCGAACTTGCCCTATACCTTTACACATCCGATAGTGTATTTCTGAGCACGATCATGCCATTTTTTAGCTTATTTTCACGCAGGATCATGTCGGATTGTCAGGAGCAGCTTGGAAAACACGTCCTACTCCATGGCCCTCTAGCCACGCCCCCCAGTCATTGGCTTTGTTATGTAATATCCTTAGTGCTGTGCGTGTATGTTAGTAGAACGTGATTGGAGCAGACAGATCAACAAAATTCCAAGACATCCCTCTTGTGTGGCACCACACTGATTCTCACCCCACCCCGGAACATTTTGCAATGAGCAGTGTAACATTTGTGCAGACCGCTGGTACTTTGTTATTCTGCCGTGGGTCAGCACCGTTGCGACGAAGACAGAGACACCCTGCTTCTGGTGGAAAGGGAGACAGTCACACGTTACCTTCTGAATATTGACCTTCGCAGTGTTTGTAGTTGATACTCTGAAGGTTGGCCACCTCCCAGGCACACAAAATATACTGCTTGACTGGTTCCTCCAGGAACGCCACTCCGCTCAGCTTCCGTTCACATAACCACCTGCCGATCGGCATTCGTAGCCCTGTGAATGGATCACTGGCTCAGGTCCACCTCCCCTGCACCCCAGAGTACCTGCTGGATTGGCTTGCTGCCCTGTGTTGACAACACCCAGTGAGGTTGTAGCTGGTTCAGTCTGCCAGTGATGTGATGTGTGAGCTCTGCTCCTCCGCCCCGATGGCCCGTGGAAGGTTGATCATGCGCTTGGAATGGGATTTCCCAGGCATGGGATTTCCCCTGTTCAATGTGTTCTATTTAGGTTAGGCCATCTCTATTGAGTGCTAATTATACATGGGCCCTTTGGACTGTTCATCTACGTAAGACATCCCCTCTACTGCAATTCCCCACATGGTCTCTTCTCATGCTATGTCTGTATTTTAGTTGTCCCGTGTTTTCCCCACCCCCTTTTGGGTGCTCTTTCCCCCCCGCTCAATCCCACAGGTTGTAGGTCCGCCCCCCTAAATGGCGCTGATTCAGCACCTTCAGTACCACACTTTCAGTGTGTGTTCATGCATAATTTATTTATCAAATATACAGTAACCTCTGCAGTTTCTAACTTTATACTGATAAGTAAATCAAGCAAGAATCAGGTTGTTGGTGTAACCAAAGGCTTGTCTTGGAATTTGGTGAAATCTCCATTCTACTATCTGAAACAGACTAAGCTGCTTCCAGTCTCTTGCAGAAGGGCTTCGACCTAGCAATTTAGTCCGGACTAGCCCTTTGGGGGTGTGGCCAACCAGATTTACATATGGTCTTCCCTGTTCTGTAATGCCACGGCAGCCTGAGAAGCAATGGTTTGGAGGATCACCCAGAACAATGCCAATGGTTATGATTAAATTAAGACCTTGCAGTCATCACTGATCAGTTTTGCACAGTCTGAAACAGCAACACCTATGAGCAGGAAGGCGTAAAAAGGAGGGTCTAGATCGCTGAATGGAGATCTGCCAATTCACAGAACCCACTTGAAGAATTCCACAGAGGCTTGGTCTGCTTCTATGCCCACTCTGTCTGCTCGGATGAATTAGGGACTTCTCTTTACCAATGAGATCACTCATTCTGCCACACCTTTAACCAAGAGGCTTTAGATAGAATTACAAGCCCTGTCCGGTCCTTCATTGCCCACTTGCATTGCTACGCTTTATGGAAATACCCTTAGGAGCAATGGGCCCTCTCTCATTCTCTACCATTATAAGTCAGGGTCTTTGATGTCTGGAATAGTCTAGTCTTTTACCCTCTTGTAAAGCTTGGTAGAATTAAGAGGCTCATGGGTTCCCTAGGGGAGCCTGTATTTACCTCTATACCAGCTTCCATTTGAGACAAGACCCAGGAGGTCCAATGTTGGGTACCAAAATACATTTGTTGGGCCTTCGGCCTGGCTATGAGGAGTAGTCCCCAGCAGGAAGATCCCCATGCTGGGTGGCACAGGTTTTCATTCCTAAATGGGAATCAACAGCAAAGCTGTTCACAGACAGTTATTCTACCTCCAACCTGTCTTACCAGTTGTGTAGCCATATCCAAGATGGGATGTCATCAGGGTTACAAAATCCCTGAAACACAGGGTACTTTGAAACACAATTCCTGGATGTATAAGCACCTTACAGATGCCCAATAAATACAAATACAAATTATCAGCTGGCCCTCGTATCTGCTGACAAAAACCGCTCCAGGTGGAGCCCCACGTCACTGTTCCTTCTCAGGCCATTTACACACTGTAGCACAAAGAGAAGCACGTCCGAGTCTACACTGCTGAGCATCATACCACTGAAAGCAGAAGTAGAAGTTAGAGGGGGGATGATGAAGCAGAAACAAAGCAGGAACATCTTTAAAACCTAAGTCACTGGTTTTGTGGACCCTTGCAAAAGTTCACCAGAACGCAATAAAGGAGCTGTTGAGATGTAAAAAACCTGAAGGTGTCTCATCCGCTAGACCCCGGAGATCTGTCATCCAGGTGGCCAGGACATGGCCATCGCTATTGGATCCAGTTCCTGGGGGTGGACCAGTGTAGGAGGATCCCCTGGATGGGGGGGTCTTTGGGGAGTGGAAGTGGTACACCGAAGGGTGAGACGCGGTATCCCCTTCCTTATGACACCTTTTCCCCATCCTGCCCGGTAGGATATTTAGAATCTATACCCCCCTTTTCCGACACGAACACTTTCTCACACCGTGAGCAACAACAGACTAACACCAGAGCCGTTTACCTGACATGTCCCAACTCAAGGGTCAGGCAGACTCGGGCAATTGCTGATAATTACACACACCTGACTAGCCTTTCCCTTCCCCACAGGGATAAAAGGCGGAGCACGAGAGCACACTTTGAGCAAGGCTGAACGCACGAGGAAGCATCTACTCTGGGACGGCAGTTCAAATGGAGGAGAAAGGCGAGGAAACTGGAAAGGATGACCAGGAGGGAATTTCCCTTGCCCTTTTCAACCCAGACCTGTGAAGCCTCAGAAAAAGGGAATGTAAGATCGGGAATCATCGCTGGCGAGTGGTGTGACAGATGTCAGCGGTACATGGGACTCTCCAGCATTGATAGCCAGGCCTGGGAGAAGCAGTCGCCATCGTGGTACCATCCTTGACTCCAGCGGCAAAAGAAACACCAACGAGTTCAGCACAGCTGGTGAGTCAGAAGAAACTGATAGTGGACCGGACTGTATTAGGCTCAAGGTTGCAGTGGCAACATTGTATATGAAGAAAGAAGATACTTGACAAAGGTCTGTTGTGAGGGAAATTGATACCAGAAACTGAGTGGTTCGGCGACCACTTGGGTGCTCATTCGAAGGACTCTTGCTGGTCGCCCTCTCCTGAACAAAGAGAATGTATTGAGTAAACCTTGTGGAAACTACAAATACCAAGAGGCCTTAGGGGAGACCGGTGTGCGGTGTCAAAGTGGTCATACAAGGGTCAAGCCAAATCCTTTGTACAGTCGAAAGTCTTGACATGTTGTGGAAACCAAGTGAACTGTGTGATAAGGGCAAACGTTAACCTGACTGAGGGATGCCTGTGAATTGGGGCGAATAGTGACACACCCATGAACATTGTGACAACAAGCGTGTACCCGACTGAGGGGTGCCCACAATGAAGTTGATGGTCTGAGCCCAACTGAGGGAGGCTATCATTGAGAGATGGATTGGAGCCCGGCTGAGGGGGATGCAAGGGGGAAGGATAATCACCTGACGTGAAGATTAACAAAAGCAACTTTAGTTTTATTGTATTTTCCCATATCAGGCCCTCTGGGGCAAAAGACTTTGCATGAAAGAGACTTGGGCAGAGAAGGCCCTGATAAAGAGGAAATGAACTGTAAGCTCGAGCCGGAGAAGCCCAGCAGTGTGTTGTGCTCAAGAGTCCCGCCTTGTCCTGTGCTAAAAACGTGGGGAAGTAAGACCCCGGCCATAATATCCTGACTTATCATTTGGTGAACACTTTTTTCTTTTCTTGTGAACATTATCCCACATTATTTTGTGGCATAGCGGTAAGGATTGGCAATAGATTTTTTAGTATAGGCCCTTTTTATTTGACTAGACTCCACTCGGACTGCATTATTATTATTTGATGGTCGTAGCTTGCTACCATCTTAGATTTAGGTTTAGATTAGGCGTTTATCTCACCCTTTTTACAGATTAATAGATCACTTGTGTCTGTCTTGCTTTGATACCATACATTTCTTACACGAGGAACGTAGGGAGCTCTCCATGCCTTGTATCAGTGAAGCATCAAGGCCAGGTCTGCAAGAGTGAATCCTCTGGTCCGCTAAAAAAGTGCTACACCACTGAAGGAAACGAGCAGTTAAAACTCTTAGGTTTTGGTTCATAGTTGGTGCTTTACCATCACTGGGCAATGCAGAAAGAGAGAACAGAGAGAGGGCTGTCCTTGTGGAGACTGTAAAATTCCAGAGGCGTCCTTAGACTACTTATATTTAGCTGATCCTAGATGGTCACGTTGCTCTAGCATTATGTCTGGTTTATAGGTTGCGCTTTAGCCCCACAGTTATTCCTGTGACATTATCATTTGTTTTGGACCATCTATGGAGGGTACACAGTTTTGGCAGTGTCACCATTATCTTTGGCTCATATGGGGTGCTTGGGAAAGCCATTCGCTTCAGAACCTCGGTGGTGCATTCACACCGAACAGAGGGAGCCACGGATATTCTTATGATATATGGGTTGTGGCATGCAACATACAATGCATGCTAACGGGCACCCGGAAGGGGGAGGTGGGTCGGGCAGGTGCTGGGGTGCAGTGATATGCTGCACTCCACTAGTGTGGCCATGCTTCTTTGACCATGAAGACCTTCTCCCCGATGTCTCTCTGTCTGGGCCGCAGGAGGAGGCCTGCCGTGTGCAGCCAAAGGATTTCCCTTTAGCAAAGCCCAAAATGTTGACTTTGTCCATGCTTCTTTTTTTAAGCAAGATTGCCCGTTTCCGTGGAGGGCTGGCACACATCTAGCCATGACCATGCTTTTAAGAGTCCAGTCCACACTTTAAGTGACAGGTCTTTTGTTACAAGATGTGGTTGGAGGCCAAAGAAGCACTTGATTTATTACACCCGAGGATAGTAAGCCTTAGCAGCCCCGCTTCATCGCTTGGTAGAAACATCTTTGTACTGTACCCTCTGAGGGTGTCTTACCTTTAAGACAAATACTGCACGCATGGTTCTCTAAAATGCAACAAGAACACTCCTGTGCTTTCTTCATGTATAGCAAAGGTCACTGATGTGGTTTGAAGAGACCTTATTTGAGAGTTCTAATGAAGACAATATGCAGCAGCCTTCCACACATGTCAAGGGCATGTTGTCAGACATGAGAGGATGGGAATGGATGTTTGCGTTTTTCCTCTGGATGATTCCTGGGGCTTGGGTGGTCGGATGCGCTCTTGCGCTCTGCTGAATCACTGAAGCCACTCTAGGCGCTGCTTCCACACAGGGCGTCGCCACCAGAATAAGAGACACAAGCAAAGCGTGGAGGCACGCGTGCGGCGACTTCCAAGGGCGCCCCACAGGCCCGAGCACACAAGCGTGAAATGAACTTGGGGGGACGAGGGGGAGGCTGGCTGAAGAGAGGGGCTTGCCAAGAGCCTGACGCAGGCCCAGAAAGTGCTGCGCCGCGCAGAGAGAACAGAGCACGACGCCAACACTGGAGCACATTTAGCCTCTAGACTCTAGAGATATATGAACAGAAGGAGGACATAACAAATAGACGTCACAACGGAGAACAAAGCAATCAGAGGAATCAGGCCAATAGCATAAATAATTGGGAAAACAAAGTAGTGGGGAATTGGAAAGAAGGGAATTGCAGGGAGAGAAGGAAGATGGCCATGTGTTCTTCCTGAATCAACTATCACAAGGCGACCATCAAAGTCTGTTGGTTCCATTACGTTTCTATGTGTAAATAGAACACTTTTGTACCTGTCATTGATTACAGCAGCGAGCAGCAGCTGGCCTCAGTTAGCAAAAGGTATAAACTACTTTCTCATGCCCTCAATGGAGAAAAACAACTGCACTCTTCATTCCACAGATAGTCAGTTCTCCATACAGAGATATACCATTTCAGCACCACGAACTGTTTCTAGCACCTCATTCATACCTCTGGTGGCTAATATATGCTAGGTAATCAGCATTGCCTATTATACTTTCAGCATTTCACAGCTACACTGAAAATATAAAGTACTGCATAACTGCTTCTATTATTGAGCTCTTGCACAAAGCTCCCGGAAGGAATTGGGCCATGGACCTATTAAGGGCTCCGCGATACTGCGCAACCGACTTTGCAGCGCTATTGGACCAGCCATCCTATTGCTCCCTCGCACAAACAGATTGTCTTTCACTGTCAGCATGCTTCTCTTCAGGTTCCTGCAGCTGCAGGAAGGACAACGGATGCTGCACCCAGCTTCCTTGGGCACTTTGAGGAATCCACACTCCATCTTTTATCTCTCCTGCTCCTCATTTTCATTGAGAAGCAGCCTCTTCAGGGTTGCAACAATCATTCTGAAACAGAGGTTACCTGTGGGTGGTGGAGGCAGATGGGGTTTCATTTTGGCCTGTGACTATGTGAGCTGTGCGAGAGGGCGGAGTTTGTGGCTTGTGGGATGTACTGAGATAGACCCCTGGAATCAGTGCTTAATTTGTGCCAGTGGTTGGCGGTGGCCAACACCGGCAGAGTTATTTTGGCACCGGAACTCATTCTGCCCAGGGGATGAAGGCAACCCGAAAGGGTTAACTTTCTTTGATGCATGCAATCGCTCGCTGAGGCCCAGCTACCCGTCAGCGTGGCGTCAGCCAGGAGATAGCCGGGCTCTCTCTGGCCAATAACACATTGTTGTGGGTGGACTCTTGTGAGCTGACAGAGCTCGCGTACATGCTTTGGGGGGGGGGGGCAGGGCTGCTTTTGCTACGAAAATCACACACCGCCTCCCCGCCCCTGCTGAATGAAGGAGAGGGGCCTGGCAGCCTTTCATTTGTCAATGCATTTTTGTTTCTGACATGTGCAGGTGGGGTTTCCCACCTGAAGGCAAGGGGGGCCCAGACATAATTTTGAAATGACCCCCCCCCGCCGCATCTTCCGACGGCCCCCTGCGTGCCAAGATTAATTTTTGAAAAACGATTTCAATTTTGAGATTAAAATGAAAAAAAATAAAAAAATGGCCAGGCTCCTTGTTTTCCGCAGCGTTCTGGGACTTGCCTGAGGAGAAGCGAGCGTCGTCAGCAGCGTCTACGCACTTCTCGAATTCAGCAGCGCCTTGCAGACCCCTCTCATCTGGGAGGTGCAGGCGGGGGTGGGCTGGCCTGCAGGGAAGTCTGGGGGTTTCCCGGGACGCCTGCCTTTACAACCTGGGCCTCTTCAAGTGTTCTCATAGGAAAGGGTTGGGCCTGCTGAGAATGTGTTCTATGGGGCAACTTTGAACATTATTTCCAGGGCCTCGTTTGGTTCCCAGTCCACCCCTGGGTGGAGGCACGCACAAGGGGAAATGTTGCTTCACAACCCCTGTGAGCAGCCCTCGCACTCGATTTATCATGAGCCTTGATTTCATGTGTAAGTGGGTTGCGTGTTTGACCTTTATCAATCTGTGAACTTGCAGATTGCAGCTTTGTTCAGGCTTGATTTCATGTGTAAGTGGGTTGCGTGTTTGACCTTTATCAATCTGTGAACTTGCAGATTGCAGCTTTGTTCAGGCTTGATTTCATGTGTAAGTGGGTTGCGTGTTTGACCTTTATCAATCTGTGAACTTGCAGATTGCAGCTTTGTTCAGGCTTGATTTCATGTGTAAGTGGGTTGCGTGTTTGACCTTTATCAATCTGTGAACTTGCAGATTGCAGCTTTGTTCAGGCTTGATTTCATGTGTAAGTGGGTTGCGTGTTTGACCTTTATCAATCTGTGAACTTGCAGATTGCAGCTTTGTTCAGGCTTGATTTCATGTGTAAGTGGGTTGCGTGTTTGACCTTTATCAATCTGTGAATTTGCAGATTGCAGCTTTGTTCAGGCTTGATTTCATGTGTAAGTGGGTTGCGTGTTTGACCTTTATCAATCTGTGAACTTGCAGATTGCAGCTTTGTTCAGGCTTGATTTCATGTGTAAGTGGGTTGCGTGTTTGACCTTTATCAATCTGTGAACTTGCAGATTGCAGCTTTGTTCAGGCTTGATTTCATGTGTAAGTGGGTTGCGTGTTTGACCTTTATCAATCTGTGAACTTGCAGATTGCAGCTTTGTTCAGGCTTGATTTCATGTGTAAGTGGGTTGCGTGTTTGACCTTTATCAATCTGTGAACTTGCAGATTGCAGCTTTGTTCAGGCTTGATTTCATGTGTAAGTGGGTTGCGTGTTTGACCTTTATCAATCTGTGAACTTGCAGATTGCAGCTTTGTTCAGGCTTGATTTCATGTGTAAGTGGGTTGCGTGTTTGACCTTTATCAATCTGTGAACTTGCAGATTGCAGCTTTGTTCAGGCTTGATTTCATGTGTAAGTGGGTTGCGTGTTTGACCTTTATCAATCTGTGAACTTGCAGATTGCAGCTTTGTTCAGGCTTGATTTCATGTGTAAGTGGGTTGCGTGTTTGACCTTTATCAATCTGTTAATTTGCAGATTGCAGCTTTGTTCAGGCTTGATTTCATGTGTAAGTGGGTTGCGTGTTTGACCTTTATCAATCTGTGAACTTGCAGATTGCAGCTTTGTTCAGGCTTGATTTCATGTGTAAGTGGGTTGCGTGTTTGACCTTTATCAATCTGTGAACTTGCAGATTGCAGCTTTGTTCAGGCTTGATTTCATGTGTAAGTGGGTTGCGTGTTTGACCTTTATCAATCTGTGAACTTGCAGATTGCAGCTTTGTTCAGGCTTGATTTCATGTGTAAGTGGGTTGCGTGTTTGACCTTTATCAATCTGTGAACTTGCAGATTGCAGCTTTGTTCAGGCTTGATTTCATGTGTAAGTGGGTTGCGTGTTTGACCTTTATCAATCTGTGAACTTGCAGATTGCAGCTTTGTTCAGGCTTGATTTCATGTGTAAGTGGGTTGCGTGTTTGACCTTTATCAATCTGTGAATTTGCAGATTGCAGCTTTGTTCAGGCTTGATTTCATGTGTAAGTGGGTTGCGTGTTTGACCTTTATCAATCTGTGAACTTGCAGATTGCAGCTTTGTTCAGGCTTGATTTCATGTGTAAGTGGGTTGCGTGTTTGACCTTTATCAATCTGTGAACTTGCAGATTGCAGCTTTGTTCAGGCTTGATTTCATGTGTAAGTGGGTTGCGTGTTTGACCTTTATCAATCTGTGAACTTGCAGATTGCAGCTTTGTTCAGGCTTGATTTCATGTGTAAGTGGGTTGCGTGTTTGACCTTTATCAATCTGTGAACTTGCAGATTGCAGCTTTGTTCAGGCTTGATTTCATGTGTAAGTGGGTTGCGTGTTTGACCTTTATCAATCTGTGAACTTGCAGATTGCAGCTTTGTTCAGGCTTGATTTCATGTGTAAGTGGGTTGCGTGTTTGACCTTTATCAATCTGTGAACTTGCAGATTGCAGCTTTGTTCAGGCTTGATTTCATGTGTAAGTGGGTTGCGTGTTTGACCTTTATCAATCTGTGAACTTGCAGATTGCAGCTTTGTTCAGGCTTGATTTCATGTGTAAGTGGGTTGCGTGTTTGACCTTTATCAATCTGTTAATTTGCAGATTGCAGCTTTGTTCAGGCTTGATTTCATGTGTAAGTGGGTTGCGTGTTTGACCTTTATCAATCTGCGAACTTGCAGATTGCAGCTTTGTTCAGGCTTGATTTCATGTGTAAGTGGGTTGCGTGTTTGACCTTTATCAATCTGCGAACTTGCAGATTGCAGCTTTGTTCAGGCTTGATTTCATGTGTAAGTGGGTTGCGTGTTTGACCTTTATCAATCTGCGAACTTGCAGATTGCAGCTTTGTTCAGGCTTGATTTCATGTGTAAGTGGGTTGCGTGTTTGACCTTTATCAATCTGTGAACTTGCAGATTGCAGCTTTGTTCAGGCTTGATTTCATGTGTAAGTGGGTTGCGTGTTTGACCTTTATCAATCTGCGAACTTGCAGATTGCAGCTTTGTTCAGGCTTGATTTCATGTGTAAGTGGGTTGCGTGTTTGACCTTTATCAATCTGCGAACTTGCAGATTGCAGCTTTGTTCAGGCTTGATTTCATGTGTAAGTGGGTTGCGTGTTTGACCTTTATCAATCTGCGAACTTGCAGATTGCAGCTTTGTTCAGGCTTGATTTCATGTGTAAGTGGGTTGCGTGTTTGACCTTTATCAATCTGCGAACTTGCAGATTGCAGCTTTGTTCAGGCTTGATTTCATGTGTAAGTGGGTTGCGTGTTTGACCTTTATCAATCTGCGAACTTGCAGATTGCAGCTTTGTTCAGGCTTGATTTCATGTGTAAGTGGGTTGCGTGTTTGACCTTTATCAATCTGCGAACTTGCAGATTGCAGCTTTGTTCAGGCTTGATTTCATGTGTAAGTGGGTTGCGTGTTTGACCTTTATCAATCTGCGAACTTGCAGATTGCAGCTTCGTTCAGGCTTGATTTCATGTGTAAGTGGGTTGCGTGTTTGACCTTTATCAATCTGCGAACTTGCAGATTGCAGCTTCGTTCAGGCTTGATTTCATGTGTAAGTGGGTTGCGTGTTTGACCTTTATCAATCTGCGAACTTGCAGATTGCAGCTTCGTTCAGGCTTGATTTCATGTGTAAGTGGGTTGCGTGTTTGACCTTTATCAATCTGCGAACTTGCAGATTGCAGCTTCGTTCAGGCTTGATTTCATGTGTAAGTGGGTTGCGTGTTTGACCTTTATCAATCTGCGAACTTGCAGATTGCAGCTTTGTTCAGGCTTGATTTCATGTGTAAGTGGGTTGCGTGTTTGACCTTTATCAATCTGCGAACTTGCAGATTGCAGCTTTGTTCAGGCTTGATTTCATGTGTAAGTGGGTTGCGTGTTTGACCTTTATCAATCTGCGAACTTGCAGATTGCAGCTTTGTTCAGGCTTGATTTCATGTGTAAGTGGGTTGCGTGTTTGACCTTTATCAATCTGCGAACTTGCAGATTGCAGCTTTGTTCAGGCTTGATTTCATGTGTAAGTGGGTTGCGTGTTTGACCTTTATCAATCTGCGAACTTGCAGATTGCAGCTTTGTTCAGGCTTGATTTCATGTGTAAGTGGGTTGCGTGTTTGACCTTTATCAATCTGCGAACTTGCAGATTGCAGCTTTGTTCAGGCTTGATTTCATGTGTAAGTGGGTTGCGTGTTTGACCTTTATCAATCTGCGAACTTGCAGATTGCAGCTTTGTTCAGGCTTGATTTCATGTGTAAGTGGGTTGCGTGTTTGACCTTTATCAATCTGCGAACTTGCAGATTGCAGCTTTGTTCAGGCTTGATTTCATGTGTAAGTGGGTTGCGTGTTTGACCTTTATCAATCTGCGAACTTGCAGATTGCAGCTTTGTTCAGGCTTGATTTCATGTGTAAGTGGGTTGCGTGTTTGACCTTTATCAATCTGCGAACTTGCAGATTGCAGCTTTGTTCAGGCTTGATTTCATGTGTAAGTGGGTTGCGTGTTTGACCTTTATCAATCTGCGAACTTGCAGATTGCAGCTTTGTTCAGGCTTGATTTCATGTGTAAGTGGGTTGCGTGTTTGACCTTTATCAATCTGCGAACTTGCAGATTGCAGCTTTGTTCAGGCTTGATTTCATGTGTAAGTGGGTTGCGTGTTTGACCTTTATCAATCTGCGAACTTGCAGATTGCAGCTTTGTTCAGGCTTGATTTCATGTGTAAGTGGGTTGCGTGTTTGACCTTTATCAATCTGTGAACTTGCAGATTGCAGCTTTGTTCAGGCTTGATTTCATGTGTAAGTGGGTTGCGTGTTTGACCTTTATCAATCTGTGAACTTGCAGATTGCAGCTTTGTTCAGGCTTGATTTCATGTGTAAGTGGGTTGCGTGTTTGACCTTTATCAATCTGTGAACTTGCAGATTGCAGCTTTGTTCAGGCTTGATTTCATGTGTAAGTGGGTTGCGTGTTTGACCTTTATCAATCTGTGAACTTGCAGATTGCAGCTTTGTTCAGGCTTGATTTCATGTGTAAGTGGGTTGCGTGTTTGACCTTTATCAATCTGTGAACTTGCAGATTGCAGCTTTGTTCAGGCTTGATTTCATGTGTAAGTGGGTTGCGTGTTTGACCTTTATCAATCTGTGAACTTGCAGATTGCAGCTTTGTTCAGGCTTGATTTCATGTGTAAGTGGGTTGCGTGTTTGACCTTTATCAATCTGCGAACTTGCAGATTGCAGCTTTGTTCAGGCTTGATTTCATGTGTAAGTGGGTTGCGTGTTTGACCTTTATCAATCTGCGAACTTGCAGATTGCAGCTTTGTTCAGGCTTGATTTCATGTGTAAGTGGGTTGCGTGTTTGACCTTTATCAATCTGCGAACTTGCAGATTGCAGCTTTGTTCAGGCTTGATTTCATGTGTAAGTGGGTTGCGTGTTTGACCTTTATCAATCTGCGAACTTGCAGATTGCAGCTTTGTTCAGGCTTGATTTCATGTGTAAGTGGGTTGCGTGTTTGACCTTTATCAATCTGCGAACTTGCAGATTGCAGCTTTGTTCAGGCTTGATTTCATGTGTAAGTGGGTTGCGTGTTTGACCTTTATCAATCTGCGAACTTGCAGATTGCAGCTTCGTTCAGGCTTGATTTCATGTGTAAGTGGGTTGCGTGTTTGACCTTTATCAATCTGCGAACTTGCAGATTGCAGCTTCGTTCAGGCTTGATTTCATGTGTAAGTGGGTTGCGTGTTTGACCTTTATCAATCTGCGAACTTGCAGATTGCAGCTTCGTTCAGGCTTGATTTCATGTGTAAGTGGGTTGCGTGTTTGACCTTTATCAATCTGCGAACTTGCAGATTGCAGCTTTGTTCAGGCTTGATTTCATGTGTAAGTGGGTTGCGTGTTTGACCTTTATCAATCTGCGAACTTGCAGATTGCAGCTTTGTTCAGGCTTGATTTCATGTGTAAGTGGGTTGCGTGTTTGACCTTTATCAATCTGTGAACTTGCAGATTGCAGCTTTGTTCAGGCTTGATTTCATGTGTAAGTGGGTTGCGTGTTTGACCTTTATCAATCTGCGAACTTGCAGATTGCAGCTTTGTTCAGGCTTGATTTCATGTGTAAGTGGGTTGCGTGTTTGACCTTTATCAATCTGCGAACTTGCAGATTGCAGCTTTGTTCAGGCTTGATTTCATGTGTAAGTGGGTTGCGTGTTTGACCTTTATCAATCTGCGAACTTGCAGATTGCAGCTTTGTTCAGGCTTGATTTCATGTGTAAGTGGGTTGCGTGTTTGACCTTTATCAATCTGCGAACTTGCAGATTGCAGCTTTGTTCAGGCTTGATTTCATGTGTAAGTGGGTTGCGTGTTTGACCTTTATCAATCTGCGAACTTGCAGATTGCAGCTTTGTTCAGGCTTGATTTCATGTGTAAGTGGGTTGCGTGTTTGACCTTTATCAATCTGCGAACTTGCAGATTGCAGCTTTGTTCAGGCTTGATTTCATGTGTAAGTGGGTTGCGTGTTTGACCTTTATCAATCTGTGAACTTGCAGATTGCAGCTTTGTTCAGGCTTGATTTCATGTGTAAGTGGGTTGCGTGTTTGACCTTATCAATCTGCGAACTTGCAGATTGCAGCTTTGTTCAGGCTTGATTTCATGTGTAAGTGGGTTGCGTGTTTGACCTTTATCAATCTGCGAACTTGCAGATTGCAGCTTTGTTCAGGCTTGATTTCATGTGTAAGTGGGTTGCGTGTTTGACCTTTATCAATCTGCGAACTTGCAGATTGCAGCTTTGTTCAGGCTTGATTTCATGTGTAAGTGGGTTGCGTGTTTGACCTTTATCAATCTGCGAACTTGCAGATTGCAGCTTTGTTCAGGCTTGATTTCATGTGTAAGTGGGTTGCGTGTTTGACCTTTATCAATCTGCGAACTTGCAGATTGCAGCTTTGTTCAGGCTTGATTTCATGTGTAAGTGGGTTGCGTGTTTGACCTTTATCAATCTGTGAACTTGCAGATTGCAGCTTTGTTCAGGCTTGATTTCATGTGTAAGTGGGTTGCGTGGTTGACCTTTATCAATCTGCGAACTTGCAGATTGCAGCTTCGTTCAGGCTTGATTTCATGTGTAAGTGGGTTGCGTGTTTGACCTTTATCAATCTGCGAACTTGCAGATTGCAGCTTCGTTCAGGCTTGATTTCATGTGTAAGTGGGTTGCGTGTTTGACCTTTATCAATCTGCGAACTTGCAGATTGCAGCTTCGTTCAGGCTTGATTTCATGTGTAAGTGGGTTGCGTGTTTGACCTTTATCAATCTGCGAACTTGCAGATTGCAGCTTCGTTCAGGCTTGATTTCATGTGTAAGTGGGTTGCGTGTTTGACCTTTATCAATCTGCGAACTTGCAGATTGCAGCTTTGTTCAGGCTTGATTTCATGTGTAATTGGGTTGCGTGTTTGACCTTTATCAATCTGCGAACTTGCAGATTGCAGCTTTGTTCAGGCTTGATTTCATGTGTAAGTGGGTTGCGTGTTTGACCTTTATCAATCTGCGAACTTGCAGATTGCAGCTTTGTTCAGGCTTGATTTCATGTGTAAGTGGGTTGCGTGTTTGACCTTTATCAATCTGCGAACTTGCAGATTGCAGCTTTGTGCAGGCTTGATTTCATGTGTAAGTGGGTTGCGTGTTTGACCTTTTTCAATGTATGAACACGAACGCGTTTATCCAGCAGATTTTGCCATTCTGAGATATGCCGCCGCTCGGGTTACACTGGCTAAGACCTCTGGAGGGTGTTTAGAGATTGACTCCATATTTTATGGTCAATCTGCCGTTTGTTTTTAACTATATTTACAACCGTTGCGGCACTAGCAATTTAGAGCTTGGGTGACAGTGACAGGCTACACTATGTGTATAATTCCCTTGATTTCTATCGGCTGACTTCATCCAGCCCTACAAACAGGACGTTACTTTGGAAATAGCTTTAGGCAACAATGAAATATGTCCTGGCTTCACTAAGGATGTTTCTCGGTAAACTAGAATGCTATAATGGTTAATACATTGAATATTAGGTTTGCTTTTTCTCATGCCCAGCACTTGATGCACACATGATATGATAAACATCACCTCATTGGAACTCTTTGAGCTTGCTTTAATGGAGCCTCACTATCAAACTTTGCACTTGAAGCGCCTGCCAGTTCTTCTTAGAGTTAATGACTTAAGTGGCACTGTAGGTGTGCTACTGATGTCATAAAAACGTGTTAACCAGGTTTGCCTTCAGGCACTTGATTTATAAGCACTCACTGACATTCTGTTAGAAAGAAGTACTGGCAAAGCTAACAGTTTTGGCTTTTGTATAAGTATTAGGCATTTGCCAGACACTACTATTAGATGCCCAGCCCAGGTATTTGCACCATTTTTCACCTGCTACCCTCTATAGGCAGGTAATACCACAACGGCAGTGCCTGGCAAGTGCCTTTCCCATGCCTTGTTAGGAAGAATTCTCTGTTTAGGCTGAATTTCCTAACCTAGTGAGTCCCCCAGCAGCTTTGCTGGATTTTGTGGGGTTTATTTTTTCTCCTGCCAAGAGTGAGACTCTTTTATCCTCACTCTTGGACATGACTTGAGAGTGTTCTCTGTGACTTGCTATGTGCTTATGGGCTAGGGGGTAATTTTCCCCATAGGCCATCATTGGTTTTTGAATGTGTGTTACACAGCACCCTCAGTGCAGTAGCACAGGGGTGTCCTAGAGACCCCCAAACATAGACTCCACACCCTGGGACTGACTACTATCTCCCTGGGTCTGTAAAGTTACCATTGACTTTACTAGTCTTAACTTGGGAACTTAACCAGTACAGACCATCTTACTGTGGAAGTACTGGTAGGGGCAATTAGATTGCCCCTGGGTCTGTTGTCGAGGGGGTACTGTCCCGTCCCCCCTCGCCGAGTTCTGGCTGGTGGCAGTGGATACCACAGAAATATTCCACCGGAATATTTCCCAATGGGATTTCCCATTGGTTTTTGATGCACTGTTAAAGATACCGCCGGTTTATTTATTTAATATAAATTCACCGGTTGGGATTCTTTGCCGGAACTCGCCGCCAAAATGGCGTCTAGGTTCACTTCAGTAACCCTGAACCCGAGTCGAGCCTTTGTTCCACTTTTGGCGGGCTTCTGCACAGAAGCCCTCCAAAGTGGTGCCATTCTGTCTGGGTACCACAGGGGGTGTGGGAGGGGGTTTAGACACTCTGGACTGAGTTGCCTTGCCAACTCATGTCGCACTCTAGTGTGATTGGCCCAAGTGGTGAGCCACCCCGCTCACCACTTAGCATGTTTGAGTGACAGCTAGGCTGTATGAATGGGGGTTTGCTGCATAAAAGCAGGGTTTTTGGGACTGGTTCTTCAGAAGTCGCCACAGGACCTAAGAAGCCGAAGAGGGAGAAGCCGAGCCGACCTGCCAAGACGACACCACCGGTGAAGCCCTGCAGAATCGTCTCACCACTTTTCCCGACGACAGAGGAGATCTCCCGCCGGAGAGTCTTCTTCCCTTAACTGGTGGGGACAACCAGTTGCTGCCTTCTTTTCGCCATCCCGAAGCATCTCGTGGCCGCCTTGCCTGTGCCAAGCACCCCGGCAACCGGGATACCACTTTTTACCTCAACCGCGAAAGAGGGGTAAAAATCCTTTGTGACCGGAAAACTCCACGGCTGGCCTCATCCCTGGTAGTGCAACGACCTGCAGCTTTCCTCTACGTCGAGATCACCTCTTCCTCGGGACGACGCCGCGACTTGCACCCACTACCAGGAACGACTACCACCGCTGGAGGAATCTTTCCACTTTTAAAGGTACTGTGTTCCGCCCGGCCTCCATTGCCACCGATTGTACGGGGTAGATTTAGCCCTCGGCTCTCGAACCTGGGTAGGTCTGGGACACCCTAACTAAACTTTTCAGAACCGTAGGAAAACCTTTTTTCTCACCTGCAAAGACTTGGGACATTGTGTGATCTTGGGCACATTTTTCGCCTGGCTCTCTCTAAAGCGGGCCCGAACTAATTCTCCTTGTTCCACCATTGACTGCCTTTGCTAACCTTATGTGGAAAGTGTTTTACCTTACTGCTCTCTTTATTTCTGCCTTTTCCCTCCCTTTTGGTAATACTTGTTGGAGTACCATCTAACGTTAAGCGCTCACCTCTGGTTGGAAATAAGTGGGGTTAACTTAGAATTGTCTAACAAATAATTAGGGATGTACATAAGAGTAATAGTAACTGTGTTTGACTTTCTTACCTTTTCTAATGTGCTAGTGTAATTTATGAGTGTACTTTTAATAAATAATTTATACTTTTACACCTAGCTCTGGTCAGTGTTTGCTTGTGCTACTGTGCCTCTGTATCTATTGTGTATCCTCGGTATACTGCCTAACTCTTCTTGAGGGAAGTCTGACTGCTCAGCCACAGCTACCACAGTGAATCTGTGTGGTGCAGACTGCTACCAAGTGGGTTTACTGCCAACACCTGTAGACTTAAATCTTTTGCAGTGGTCCCAGAGGGAACTGCACAGGTTTCTGCCTAACACTGGTGTACAGCGGTGGGATCTGTATTGAGTATACACTTTAGAGTACTTTTGAGATACCTTAGTGCAACTAACCACAAAGCTTAAGCACAAGAAAGAAAAAGTCATTTTAACCTGTCTACTATGGAAAGTTATAGTCAAGAGTCCCTTGCTACAAAAACTGCTGATTGTCTAAGACTTCTCTGTAAGCATAAGAATCTCATGACTAAAGGAAAGAAAATAGAGCTAATAGAAAGGTTGTTAGAAAACCAAAGTCTGGATGATGGTTCAGAGGAACCTATCACTCCAGCAAATGTAGAAAGCAGCAATGATCTTGATATGGCACAAAGTATTGATGATCTTGGGTCAGAACCAGAAGAGGAGGATGAAACTGTTGTAGATAGTCCCTCTAGGCCTCTGTCTGCTCTACCAGCTGTACCTACTGGACCTTTGCCAGGTCCCACCTTTAGCCCTCAATACTTTGAGCTAGAGAAAATGAAACTTGAATTAGAGTACAAGAAACTTAATGCTCAAACTGACAAAGAACTAAGGCTAAGGGAAATGGAGCTCAAGTATGAGCTAGAAATGAAGAAATTGTCTGTTGAGAATGCTTCTCTCTCTGGCTCCTCTAGAAGTTCCAGTCCTAAAAGACCCCGGATGCCTAAGGAATTGATTGGTATGTATGAGCCTAAGTTGGATGTGTTGGATTGGTTGTCTATGTTTGAGTATAATCATGGGCTCCAGAACATCACAGGTAATGAGTTACTCACCTGGCTGTTCTCTAGGCTTCCCCCTGTTGCAACTGATGTGGTAATGGAGTTGGGGGAGGAGGATAGGAAAGAGTATGAATGTGTGAAACTAGCTTTGATAGCTAGGTTTGGGAAGACCCCTTCCCAGTATCTTAAGAGGTTTAGGAGCCTCAAAAAGCATGATGGTACCCCTTGGGCTACCTGGGTATGTGAAGGGTTGAAACACTTAGAGGGATGGATTAAGGGTTACAAGGTGAACACTTATGAAGGAATGAGAAATCTTGTAATGATGGAGTCAATTTATGATGCCTGCTCCCCTGAGCTCAGACAGCACTTGGTTGATTCACGGGAATTAGATCCTAGGAAGCTGGCTAAGGCTGCTGACTTGTGGGTTGCCAACAGGGCTACTCACAAGGATTCTGGGGTAACTCAGAAGAAGGATGAGGGAAGACAGCCTAATAAAGACTCCAAAGAGAATTCTAATAATCCTAATTCCAAAGAGGGCCCCAAACAAAACCATAAGGGTAAGCCACCTGGGAAACCACAGCAGAGTAGTATACCTTCTGGTGCTAAACCAGAAGGAGGTCAGAACAAGCCTCCATTCCAGAGGGCCTTTGGGGCCTGTTATGTTTGTAAGGCTACTGACCATGTGAAAGGAGATCCCAGATGTAAGGGTAAACCTTCAGGGGTCCAACTTGTCTCCTTAGCCTTCGCTCCAGAGGAGGAAGTCACTATGGCAAGCGGAAACTTTCTACTACTGGCTGATGAACCCACTGGAGTCTCAGCCAGTGTTTCTTTAGTCTCTCTGGGGTTGTGGGAACAGCAGAATTTAGATGTATATAATTCTATCCCAGATAATACTAAAGAGTATTATAAGGACAGTGTCCACGGAAATGGTCAGGAGACTCCTGCCATCAGGGACACTGGGGCCAGCATAACTGTGGTGGATGAATCATTTTTCAAGGCAGAGGATGTTGCTAAGGCACCCAAATGCCTCACCAAGTTAGCTGGAGGGCCTGTGCAGATGTGTCCCCAGTTACCAGTTCTCATCCAGTGTAATGATATGGCTGTGAAGATACCTGTCAGTATACAATGTGAAGTGCCAGGAAGAGTTCTGCTAGGAAATGACCTGAAAGCTCTGGGAGTTGTGTCACATACCCCCAGACCTCCTAGTAAAAGGTTACAGGAGCTCACCAAATCTGCAAGAGAGAAAACCCTGTGAGGTTTATCTCAGGAGATGATGACAGAAATCACTCCTCTCCCACTGGAACAACTTACTGCAGTAACTACCAGATCAGGAGCAAAGGGGCAACCCAAGACTCCTAGGAAAAAGCCTACAGCAAGCACTCCAGTGCTTCCAACAAGGACTTCCCCGAGGTTGTCCAAAGTTGCACCTGTAACTCCACCCCCAGCTGAGGCTGAGAGGGAGGTACAACCCTGTTTGGTTGAACTAGACTCTGAAGAAGAGCTAGTAGGAGGTCCAGAACTTATTGGAGACCTGGACCCGGCTGACCATCCTGAGCTGCAGTCTTTTCTGGCAGAAGGTGGACCCAGCAGGACAGCTTTCCGTAAGGGACAAAGAGAATGTCCAACTCTGGAGGGTCTCTGCCAGCAGGCAGCTTCTCAGGCTGATGGGCAAGAGCCTGGGAAGTATAGGTTACACTGGGAAGATGGCCTCTTCTACAGTGAACCAACCGAATCTGAACCTGGAGCATACCAACGCCTGGTAGTGCCCCAAGAGAACAGACAACAGTTCTTGCAACTAGCCCACGAGATTCCTTTGGCTGGTCACTTGAGTTTCAAGAAGACCAAGGAAAGGCTCTCTCTCTACTTCTATTGGCCAAAAATGGGGGCTGAAGTAGATAGGTATTGCAGGAGCTGCCATACCTGCCAGACTTCTGGTAAGGTTGGTTCCAAGAATGTGGCACCTTTAGTGCCTCTCCCAGTCGTGGGAGTCCCATTTGAGAGGGTAGGGATTGACATTGTTGGTCCCCTTGATCCCCCAACATCCTCAGGCAACAGGTTTATCCTTGTTGTAGTAGACCATGCTACTAGGTACCCTGAGGCAATTCCTATGAGGACTGTTACAGCTCTGGCTGTGGCTAGGCCCTCCTTGGTATCTTTACCAGGGTTGGGTTTCCTAAGGAGGTGATCTCTGACAGGGGGACAAATTTTATGTCCAACTACATGAAAGCCATGTGGAAAACCTGCGGAGTCACCTACAAGTTCTCAACCGCCTACCACCCTCAGACAAACGGGTTGGTAGAAAGATTTAACAGAACCATGAAGAGCATGATAGGTGCCTTAGAAGAACCCCTTAAGAAGAAGTGGGACCTTCTACTGCCATGCCTTCTATTTGCTTATAGGGAAGTCCCTCAGGAGGGAGTGGGTTATTCTCCCTTTGAACTTCTCTATGGCCATCCCGTCAGAGGCCCCTTGGCCCTGATTAAGGAGGGGTTGGAGAGTGCTCCTTCCCCCAAGCCAGTCAGAGTGACTGACTATGTGATAGGTCTCCGAAGGAGAATGTCACACATGATGGCAGAAGCAAGTGACAACTTGAAAGCTGGCCAAGCTCTGATCAAACATTGGCATGATCAGAAGGCTAACATGGTTGAGTTTACTCAAGACCAGCTAGTTCTCGTTATGCTCCCAACAAGGCAGAGGGCCTTGCAAGACAAATGGATGGGACCCTTCAAAGTTGTGGGAAAACTTGGAGAGGTCAACTATCTGGTGGATCTGGGCAAACCCAGGGAAGCTCCCAGAGTCTTCCACACCAACCGCCTCAAAGCCTATGTCTCTAGACCAGAAGTAGGAGCATTGCTTCTAGCTTCATCGGAAGAGGAGGAGGAGAGTGACGCTCTACCTGACCTCCTGAGAGGCTTACCTTTGGACGAAAAGGTTGAAGGAGTTAATCTCTCTTCAGATCTGACCCCTGAGCAACAGGAGGAGTGCAAAGCTATGTTAAATCAGTTTGCCCCCCTGTTCTCACTTTCACCAGGCTTGACCCTTTGGGGACAGCATGAGATACTCACTGGTGACTGTCTGCCAGTCAAAAGCAGGGGATAGAGGATGTCAGAAGATGTCAGAACCCACATCAAAGGAGAGGTCAAGAAGATGCTTGATCTCGGGGTAATAGAGCCCTCTACTAGTCCATGGTCTAGCCCAGTAGTGTTAGTACCAAAGGCAGGATCCAAAGAGTTGAGATTCTGTGTGGACTATAGAGCTCTTAATGCAGTCACCAAGACTGATGCCCATCCTTTGCCAAGGACAGATGAGTTGGTGGATAAACTTGGTGCAGCCAAGTACCTCAGCCCACTGGACCTTACGTCAGGCTACTGGCAAATAGCCCTGACAGACCATGCCAAGGAGAAAACTGCATTTTCTACCCCAGTTGGCCTATACCAATTCAAGGTTATGCCTTTTGGACTGAAAAATGCACCTGCAACATTCCAGAGGATGGTGAACCAAGTTCTAGCTGGGATGGAGGACTTCTGCATGGCATACTTGGATGACATTGCAGTCTTCAGCCACTCCTGGGAAGAACATGTGACCCACTTAGGACATGTTTTGCAGGCTCTTGAGCAGGCCAATCTGACCATAAAGGCAAGCAAGTGCCAAATTGGTCAGAGTAAAGTGGTCTACCTTGGACATGAGGTAGGAGGTGGAGAAATAAGGCCTTTGCTCAGCAAGATTGAAGCTGTGCAAAATTGGACAAGACCTACTACTCAGACCCAGGTGAGAGCCTTCTTAGGCCTCACTGGGTACTACAGGAATTTCATTGAGAACTATGGGACCATAGCTTCTCCTCTGAATGTGATCTCCTCTCCAAAATTCCCTAAGAAGGTCAAATTAATGAGGAATGCAATCAGGCCTTTGAAAACCTGAAGAAAGCTCTCTGCCAAGCTCCAGTACTCAGAGCTCCTGACTACCACCAAACTTTCATTGTGCAAACTGATGCTTCCAATGTAGGTATAGGTGCAGTTCTTAGCCAACTGGATGAGAAGGGTAGGGAACACCCCATTTGCTTCATCAGTAGAAAACTGAAGGATCCTGAAACAAGGTGGGCAACCATCGAAAGAGAATGCTTTGCTATTGTGTGGGCACTGAAGAAGTTTAGGCCATACTTGTATGGTTCTACTTTTGTCATTCAGACTGACCACCAACCCTTGAGATGGTTAATGCAAATGAAAGGGGAAAATCCAAAACTATTGAGATGGTCAATCTGCCTCCAAGGGTTTGATTTCACCATTGAGCACAGGTCAGGTTGTCACCATCAAAATGCTGATGGACTCACTAGGATGTATGTCATCGACTAGAGGTATGAGGTTCATCCAGGAGTGGATTAAATCCTCCTGTCCCTTAGTCTGGGGGGGCGAGTGTTAGGAAGAATTCTCTGTTTAGGCTGAATTTCCTAACCTAGTGAGTCCCCCAGCAGCTTTGCTGTATTTTGTGGGGTCTATTTTTTTCTCCTGCCAAGAGTGAACTCTTTTATCCTCACTCTTGGACATGACTTGAGAGTGTTCTCTGTGACTTGCTATGTGCTTATGGGCTAGGGGGTAATTTTCCCCATAGGCCATCATTGGTTTTTGAATGTGTGTTACACAGCACCCTCAGTGCAGTAGCACAGGGGTGTCCTAGAGACCCCCAAACATAGACTCCACACCCTGGGACTGACTACTGTCTCCCTGGGTCTGTAAAGATACCATTGACTTTACTAGTCTTAACTTGGGAACTTAACCAGTACAGACCATCTTACTGTGGAAGTACTGGTAGGGGCAATTAGATTGCCCCTGGGTCTGTTGTCGAGGGGGTACTGTCCCATCCCCCCTCGCCGAGTTCTGGCTGGTGGCAGTGGATACCACGGAAATATTCCACCGGAATATTTCCCAATGGGATTTCCCATTGGTTTTTGATGCACCACTTTTTGGTGCAATGTTAAAGATATCGCCGGTTTATTTATTTAATATAAATTCACCGGTTGGGATTCTTTGCCGGAACTCGCCGCCAAAATGGCGTCTAGGTTCACTTCAGTAACCCTGAACCCGAGTCGAGCCTTTGTTCCACTTTTGGCGGGCTTCTGCACAGAAGCCCTCCAAAGTGGTGCCATTCTGTCTGGGTACCACAGGGGGTGTGGGAGGGGGTTTAGACACCCTGGGCTGAGTTGCCTTGCCAACTCATGTCGCACTCTAGTGTGATTGGCCCAAGTGGTGAGCCACCCCGCTCACCACTTAGCATGTTTGAGTGACAGCTAGGCTGTATGAATGGGGTTTGCTGCATAAAAGCAGGGTTTTTGGGACTGGTTCTTCAGAAGTCGCCACACGACCTAAGAAGCCGAAGAGGGAGAAGCCGAGCCGACCTGCCAAGACGACACCACCGGTGAAGCCCTGCAGAATCGTCTCACCACTTTTCCCGACGACAGAGGAGATCTCCCGCCGGAGAGTCTTCTTCCCTTAACTGGTGGGGACAACCAGTTGCTGCCTTCTTTTCGCCATCCCGAAGCATCTCGTGGCCGCCTTGCCTGTGCCAAGCACCCCGGCAACCGGGATACCACTTTTTACCTCAACCGCGAAAGAGGGGTAAAAATCCTTTGTGACCGGAAAACTCCACGGCTGGCCTCATCCCTGGTAGTGCAACGACCTGCAGCTTTCCTCTACGTCGAGATCACCTCTTCCTCGGGACGACGCCGCGACTTGCACCCACTACCAGGAACGACTGCCACCGCTGGAGGAATCTTTCCACTTTTAAAGGTACTGTGTTCCGCCCGGCCTCCCTTGCCACCGATTGTACGGGGTAGATTTAGCCCTCGGCTCTCGAACCTGGGTAGGTCTGGGACACCCTAACTAAACTTTTCAGAACCGTAGGAAAACCTTTTTTCTCACCTGCAAAGACTTGGGACATTGTGTGATCTTGGGCACATTTTTCGCCTGGCTCTCTCTAAAGCGGGCCCCGAACTAATTCTCCTTGTTCCACCATTGACTGCCTTTGCTAAACTTATGTGGAAAGTGTTTTACCTTACTGCTCTCTTTATTTCTGCCTTTTCCCTCCCTTTTGGTAATACTTGTTGGAGTACCATCTAACGTTAAGCGCTCACCTCTGGTTGGAAATAAGTGGGGTTAACTTAGAATTGTCTAACAAATAATTATGGATGTACATAAGAGTAATAGTAACTGTGTTTGACTTTCTTACCTTTTCTAATGTGCTAGTGTAATTTATGAGTGTACCTTTAATAAATAAGTTTATACTTTTACACCTAGCTCTGGTCAGTGTTTGCTTGTGCTACTGTGCCTCTGTATCTATTGTGTATCCTCTGTATACTGCCTAACTCTTCTTGAGGGAAGTCTGACTGCTCAGCCACAGCTACCACAGTGAATCTGTGTGGTGCAGACTGCTACCAAGTGGGTTTACTGCCAACACCTGTAGACTTAAATCTTTTGCAGTGGTCCCAGAGGGAACTGCACAGGTTTCTGCCTAACATGCCTACACAAAAGCCCAAACTGTTGGCGTTGCCAATGATTTTTACCCATGGGGTGAAGCTGACCTGGCTCTCTGTGACAATGCTAACATGTAAATTGATGGGCCCATATGGAAAGAAGATGTTACACAAGCGACTAGTCAGCAGGGGGAAACACTGCAACACTTGTGGCAGCTAAAATAATTGTAGGTAATTAGGAGGCATAGATTTCATTGGGTTGCTTATGGAGCTGCCAATCAAATGCCCAGATGCTGTAGTTTCTGTATAACTTCTGCGTAACAGCGGGACCTTTATTGTCAGGAGGTGAAGTGTGCATGGTGCCTGTCCTGCTTGTTATGTGCAAGGCGGCATTACGGGTGCTGAGGCAGAAGATAAGAGGGCTATCCCGAACATAACTTCCACTTCAATATGAATAGGAAACCTACATAGAATAGACATGTAGAGGCCAGTGGCCATATCCTAGGTCATAGCAGGGGATGTCGAGGGGGGAAGGGGTCTGACCAGGATTACAAACCTTGGCTAAAATAGTTGGATATCAAGGTCTACAGTTATAATGTCTTGTAGAGGTTTACTTACAAAAAACCCACATTTCTAATTAAAGCCACATGACAGCATGTAATTCCTTACAAAATCTTAAGCCAAAAGAATATCGTTGTGGTTTTAATGTTAAACTATAACTCCCAGAATGCAAGTTAATGCCAACCTGAAAAATCTAGTTAATCCCACAGTACTGTCAGTGATTTAAAACATGTAATAAAATAAGTTGTGAAATAAACAAAGATAGATATGTGTGCTCCTTCCGCATCCATCCCACTACTAGCCTGTGCCAGCAGTTGCTGCAGCGCCAAACATGTGACATGGAGCAGCAGCAGTGTGATGGGCTGGTGGTGGGCCAGTCTAGGTCTAGGTCTAGCACTGAACTGGCGCAGGCCTCGCGCGCACTATGGGCGGTGCCGCGCCAGGCATTGTGGGGCCAATATTTTTTGGGCACTGGCACTTATTTTTTTACAAATTAAGCACTGCCTGGAATAAACAACCAGGGCTTCTGGCCCCAGCTCAGAGGGCCTGACGAATGTTATTATGCTTTTATACTGAGCAAAATCACTAGGCTCCATTGACCTAGGCTTGTCAACGGAGAGGCGTACTGTGCCCCGGCCAGCAAAGTCCTATTCAAACCCTAGCCTGCTGGAGAAAAGCAAATGAGTGAGGATAATGGATGCTATAAAAACACAGAGAGGGAAGGATGAATCAGGAAGATAATGTTTTGTAATAGCATGGGTGCAAGTCAGTCCTGTTAGGTGGATCATATGTTCTAAAGTGTTGTGATCATTGGATTGCATTTCCAAGGCAGGTTTAGCGAGTTGTAAGATAGTATGCAAGGTAAGGTTCCATGCATGAGAGGCTTGGGTGTATGCTTAAGCAATCCTGACTTGGTGGCTTATTTGCCCAGGCATCGCAGTACGCTGTACCTCAGGACAAACTCCAGAATGTGACTGCTACGCCAGAGCCAAGTGTGGGGTAGTCAAGACTAGACTGTGTACAAAGGTGAATGTTCTTGGTGACAGAAGGAAAGGAATAGGGTGGCCAAACTAGTACTAGTATGGTAAAAAAGAGTGAGATTTGAGGCTATGCCACCCAACATACTAACGAAATTGAAATGGGTGCCTGGGGGCTCTCATATTTTAAGCAGAAGTTTCTTCAAACCAAATGCTCTTGTCTCCCATAACCCTCAGCATGCATATTATGGTAATGAGTGGAGTCACCAGACATTCCCCTTCTGTCATCTGCCAACTCCAAGTTCCCTTTTGCACCTGATGTGCAATGTATTAAAAGGGAGATGGAGAGAGAGAGAGATTGTGACACTGCCAACGTGAGAAAGTGAAATGGGATCTGTCTGCAAGAGGCCAGTGGTAGGAGTGCAGGGAGGACACTATATTGCTTTGCCTTTTAAGGCCTATTCTCCTCACTACTAGAGTCACAGCTCCTACCACCTCACACTACACACACAAATGACCCACTGTCCAAACCATTAGCACATCAACACTAATCCAGCTATAACTTACCAATCCTTTTCATCCCTATCACACTCCCCCACATCAGCGGCTAACCAGTCCCAAAGTGCTGTTCTCTATTAGATCGTGGGCTCTCCTGTTCAAGATAACATACCATCAAGTCTCTCCACCAAACCCAGACAATGTAGCTATGCACTCAGGGCATGGGTAAGTCTGAACTGGACTCATGAATACCCCAGGTTTTGTATCACCTTTTCCTGCTTTCCCATAAAAGACCTGCCCTTCTTTTCCTGAAGAGTCACAGGCAAAAAGGCCAACAGTTCTGGCAGAAGGGTGCAATACAAGACCATTTTGCATTACATCAATTTACATTTATTTATTTATTTAACATTTGTAGAGCGCTCTGAACCCGCAGGCATATGTGCGCTGGTTACATAGAAGACAAGAAGATAAACAGTCAGGTTGATAGCACTTGTGTCAGGTTGCTGGTTACAGGGAAGCATGACCCAGACCATGAGTGCTATAATTTGCATACAGAGGGGGATTACGTACATATTTGGGCATGGTGGCAGCCTGTGATTCATGGATCTTGCGTGAAAAACCAAGTTTTGGGACTTTTGTGGAAGGACCAGAGGGACGAGTCTGATCTTAGTGAGAGGGGGAGTGCGTAAGTGTTTAGCTGCTACCACTGGGAATCTGCGGACACCAGCCTTTTTTTGCTTGAATCTTGGGATGGAGAGGAAAAGTGAGTGGGCAGCTTGGGTAGGTCTGGTGGATTGTGATTTGGTGAATTTGCTAGACAAGTATGCAGGGGAGGTGTTAGCCAGACATGTATGCGCTAGTGAGAGAGACTTGAACACGATACAATCGCGAACCGGCAGCCAGTGGGCATTTCTTCAAGCAGCCGAGATGTGCTCTTTTTTGGGGATGTTCAGGGCTGCTCTTAGGGTATTGTTTTGTATTACCTGGAGTTTATTGATGTTAAGAGAGGTTGAGCCTGCAAAGAGGGCATTGCAGTAGTCTATGCTGGAAATAATCAGTTCTCCGGCAATCGTGATACAGCTCTCGTAGGTCAGGAAAGGTCTGCAGGCATTGATAAGTTTGGTTATGTATGCAACCGCAGATTGTGAGGAATTTGACCATCCTTATGGGGAGTGTGCGCTCGCCTGGGCTTTTTCTGAAGTTTTGTAATTAAAATGAATAATGGGAGATCAACCTCAGAAAATGTGTGGGGCTAATCCGCACACATTTTCCTCTGCTCACCGCACAACAAACACATAGTCAAGTGTAATCTGGAGGTACACCGCCTACAGGCGCAGTCCTCGCTATCACATTTAGCTGTAATATGACAGCCACAGGTACATCAAAGTATTTCAGGAAGGGGTGGGCAACACCTTCCTCCGGCCAGGGCCAGCCTAATTAAAATATCAAAGTCCCCATGGATCTGCCCTCTCTATTGTCTAAGGTTCTGCTGGTGGCAGTGCACACTGATGAGAGTTAATTGAAACAGGGCCACGATAGGCCTGTGAGCAGAACTGACAAAAGGGGGCAGGGCACTAAGACCTCTTTGACATGCAATGTGTCAACTTGAAGCTAGCTCCCACCCCTCTGTATGAAGGGCAGTGAATGGCATGTCTGGGATAACTATTTAAAATAGGAAACCCCTGCTGGGGGACCCCCTTTCAGAGGAAAGAAGTATGTGAATTGATGGAGACAGAAGTCTGTTCTCGCTACAAACCTCAAGGGAGACCTGCACTTTGATTAAGAGTCACAGAGAGCTCAATTAACCAGAGAGACACTTTGATCCAAAACAGACAGGAAGATGGGTGGGACTTAGTAGTACATGTTGTCTCTGCGTACCTTTCCTGTTGCAAAGCACTCTGGTTATGACCTCACGCATAACAGAAGATTGTTGGTGGAGACCCAGGATTGTTCTTTAAGGTGGGCTTAGCCTGCACCAATTACTGGGGCCCATTTGGCATTAAAAGAGGGCTGAGCCCCCCACTTAGCAGACCATCTGACGACTTTGAACGGAGTAAGAAGAAGGACTCATTTGGACCCTGGCTGAAGGTACAGTCTGGCTTACAGCTTCTGCCGGTGATGGAAGGCCAGGATTTCCAAGAGGGAGGCATGATCCCTCCCCAAAACATCTCCCAGGCAACAGAGGGAGATACCGGACTCAGAGGCCTGTCCAGCAGCTCCAGAACCGGTACCCAGCCAGCATACAGCGTGCCCTGCTAGGTTCTGCCAGCAAGCTTCCTAGGTGGGAAGTGTTACATTTGTTCGTCCTGCTCCCCCCAAGACTAGTGCTCATCTAGCTCCCTCACACCATCTCAGGCATTCCAGGCACTCGGCACAAATAATAAACAAAGTCAGAAGTGGTGTGTAAAAGCTCTGGAATGTTAACACACATCCCCGGCTCTGGAGGGCTGGATTCGACTCTGCCCCCTCCCAGCCCTGACTCATACTTCTGTACAATGCAAAGCTACATATCGATCTCCTCCCATTAGCCGTACATATTCATAACAACAGGTCATTTCGCTGAAGAGAGGGAATCAAGTACATTTCAGATTGTCTTTGCAAGGCAGGCTCTTATCGACCTTGGGACTTCAGCCAGTAGCTTCAGAACTGTGCTGTGTACGTTCTCGAAGGGGAGGGCTATGGATACCCATCTCTGAGGCCTGGAAGGCATTCCATAGCTCGGCCGGTTGTGCTCTAGTTGCTCTCTGCGACATCTGCTTTCATGGCTGTTAGACGTTTAGGCCAGTCCTTATGCCAAATCATTAGGCCAGTCTTCCTGCTTCAGATGTGATGTATCTCAAACCAAAAGAAAGTGCAGAATCCGAAATGTGCCAGGTAACAGGAAGTGCCAGAGAGTCGCTGGACAAAGGAAAAGGCTGTTGCCCGCAAACACTCACATCAGCTTTGAGCCGTCCACCTTAAAGGAAGACACAAGCCCTGCGTAGAAGCTAGGAGGAGTGCCACAAAAAGGATCAACCAGCATCCATCTTTTAAGGAAATTTTCAAGGCAGTCAAGCCCTCGAACCGCGACTGGCTGCACCACTGACTGTTGTCAAGCTGTAGTCACTAAAGCTGTCCGAGGAGCCTCAATCAGCGTTCCAGATCCGCCAACCAGCACAGAGACAATGCTTCTTGACCCCGAGCCGCCCTGTAGGCCAGCCTGCAGCCGTCCATTTATCCTCGCATGCCAAACTGCCTGCCGCCTGATACTCGCAGCTGTCTCCCTTCTTGAACTGCAGGAGCTGCCAAGCGTCCTGGAACCGACTCAACACTATCGAGCATCAAGATCATCTCAAGCACCAGGTACATTGTGGTTCTGTCCCCCTGATCTTTCTCCGAAGGCCCCTAGTGACATTTACGACCCCTTGCTCCCGTGGTGCGGAAACCAAATAACCTTGAACAGTTAAGATTGATTGCTTTACCGACTACCCTCCTGTCAGTATCCAGAGTGCATCCCTTTTCTTTGTGAAACTGTCAGCCCTCTGTGTTCCTTTACAGGGTGGGTTGTATTTTGCTAGAAATGTCTGTTGTAATGATAATAAAGTAGAGATTTGTATACAACCTTGACTGGACATTCCCTTTTATTATTGGGTAATAATTGTATTTTTGCTGTGTTGCAACTAACCAACAATCCACGACTTTACGGAGATAAGCCTGCTGTTCTGTTCATGTTACCAAGATTGGACAAGGAGGTTTATAATTTACTTGTATTCCAATTTGTTCGGATCCCTTCTGGTGTACTAGAGGTGTCGGGCTGATTGATGGTTTAGAAACCGACATTCATCCCTGGACCACTGGTGCCCCAGAAGTTGATTCGTCACATAGATGCAATCACATTCACCTGCCTTGTTAGAGAGAGCGAGGAGTCCAAGTCGACCCCCAGCGTCTTTACTTCTTTAGAGAATAGGATGGGTTTCCTGTCTGTGACAAAGGACTTTAGCCTATTTAGTCGTGTTTGTGTTCCCATAATAATTAGCTCAATTATTAATCATTTAAACATAGGCCACATCTCCAGCCAGGCCACATCATCCAACTGTGAGCCTAACTCTGTATCCCAGCGGGACATGTATTCCGGGCGACGTGGTGACAGGAGGTCCTCTCGCAACAGTCTGTATAGTTTCGAGACCCCTCCCTTTTGTGCGTCTTCCCCCATGTTAAGTTCAAGTGGGCTCAGGGGTTGTGTGGCTTTCTCTCTTGTTTCGGGGTGCGTAATGCAGTGGCGGATCTGGGCGTATGAGAATCTTTCCCACTCCGTGAGTTTAAATTCCTTTTTACACTCTTCAAAAGTGCGCGGCTGGCCCACACGAATAATTGACCCAGCATAAGAAGGCCTCCCTCTTTGCAGCACCGAAACGCACCTGGTGGAATACCCAGAGCAACGTTGGGGTTACCAAAGACCGGGGAGAGTGGACCCATACCTCTAGCGATCTTCTTTCTCCACAGAACTCCATCCCATACCTTCAGGGTGAGTTTCATCGAAGAAAGAAGCCTTGACCATTGCTTACGTGCTAAGTGCGGAATAAAGGGTTAGAAGCGCAGGGGCAAGGGGCTATGCGCCTGCTCCACCTCCATCCACCTTGGTGTCAGGGGCTCTGCCGACCACTCAGGCAAATGAGTCCATTGGGCTGCTTCAGCATATCTCAGTAAATCCCTGACCCCTAAACCACCTAGGCCAGAGCCCCCCACCATCACCCTCTTCGGGATCCTTAATTTCTTACCCCGTCAAATAAAGCCCAGCAGTTAAGTTGTAACCTTTCTAATAAAGATTTTTGGGATCTCCACTGGGAGAGATGAACAACAGTATAACAAGCGGGGGAGAAGGTTAATCTTGACAGCAGTGATTCCACACATTAGCGACATTTTTTGACCCGCCCACCCTTCCAGATCCTGTTCTAGTGTCTTCATCAAGGCAGGGAAGTTGGCTCCATAGAGGTCTTTCGGAGCAGCCGTTAAGTGAACCCCTAGATAGGCTATAGAAGTTGTGTCCCCGTGAATCGGACAGATGGCCTGAATGGCCCTTAACTCTTGTGTGGTGAGGCCCAACCCAGGGCCACTGATTTCTCAAAATTAATATCAAAGCCTGCTACCTGTCCAAACTCTCTGAGTTTCTGTAACGCCACCTGTAAGGAGGGGATTATGTTGGTAATGGATAAGAGTATATCATCGGCATATAATGAGATTTTATGAGGCGTGTCTTGCACCCTCGGGCCCGGTATTGATTCATTACCCTGTATATGATGTGCCATTGGCTCCATAACCAGAGCGAATAAGAGGGGTGAAAGCGGGAATCCCTGACTTGTCCCACATGTGAGAGGGACCGGGGGCGAGTGCTCCTGATTTATCTGGACGGAGGTACTCGGGGCACAATAGTTGGCAGCTATCGCTCTCCTGAACTGTGGGCCAAAAGCGAAAGCCTCCAGAGTCAGATGCATAAAGGACCAATCTACCCTGTCGAACGCTTTCGTAGCGTTTAGGGCAAGAAGAGAAATGTTTTTGTCATTCCGAGAGGCCAGTTCTATCAAGTTTAGTGCCCTTGTGATGTTATCCCCAGTTTTCCTACCTAGAATAAAGCCTGTTTGGTCCGGGATAATCAGTCGTGGGAGGAGAAGGGCTAATCGATTCGCTATCTCCTTAGAATAGATGTTAGCATCAATATTCATGAGAGGGATTGGCCTATACGAGGCATCCTTCCGGATCCTTCCCGGGT
This sequence comes from Ambystoma mexicanum, assembly GCF_040938575.1. NCBI lineage: Eukaryota > Metazoa > Chordata > Amphibia > Caudata > Ambystomatidae > Ambystoma > Ambystoma mexicanum. Next base: position 927,988 of record NC_090932.1, read on the forward strand.
TTTAGCGCTAGGATTGTGGAGGAGTTTTGCATTGAGGGGGTAACACTTGCCACCTCTCGAAATGTATTAAACAGGGACGTTAGGTGAGCCAGGAGCTGGGGTCTAAAGAGCTTATAAAATCGAGATGATAGACCATCTGGACCCGGGCCGCAGGTTTTCAGTGTTTTAATGACGGCCTCCACTTCCTCCTGTTGAATCGGGGCTTCCAATGCTTCTTTGTCTTCCTACGGCTTCTGGGGCAGGGAAGCCTCTGTAATGTATTGGGCCTCATTACGAGTCCGGCGTTAACCGAGGCGGTAAAACCGCCTGGTTAACGCCGGACTCGTATTACCATTCCGCCTCCGTGATTCCCGGAATTACCGGGGCATCACAACCCCGGCTTTCCGGGAATCACGGAGGCGGAATGGTGTAAATCCCCATTCCCATTGAGTCCTATGGGACTCAATGGGAATCGGGATCATGGAAACACCGGCAGCATCTTGTAATGCTGCCGGTGTTTCCTCGTCCGCCTGCAGGCGGGCGGTGTTAAACCCGCCAGGTCAGACCTGGCGGGAACATCACCTCCCGCCTGCAGGGGTCGGGATCAGGCGGTCCGGAAACAACGGTGGCGGCGGGTTTACCGCCACCGTTATTTCCGGACCGCAAGGGTCGTCATGAGGCCCATTGTCTCTGTGCCTCAATTGACCTGTCACTACTGGACATATTTTCCTGCAAGAACTCTTGTGCTAGCTGGAGTTTCTTCTGCTCTCCATAATGGATGATTCCCTCACGGTCTCGGAGGCCAATGATATAATTCCGCTTTCTGGTTTTCACCAGCTTCGCTTTCAGGAGGTGATTTGCCCTGTTCATTTTGGCATAGTACGACTGTTTTACTGATAGTAGGGTCTGCGCTGTCTCCTCCGCATACAGGGCCTCTAGTTTGTTACGGGCCACTCGTAAGGCCGCACCGGCCTTTGGGGACCATCCCTTTTTATGTACCTTCTCCATGGCCTGTATCTCTTGTTCAAATTGGGTTCTAGTCTGTTTCCACATCCTATGATATGATGCCGTATGTGCTATTAGGACCGCTCTGATAACCGCCTTCATGGCGTCCCACGTTGTGGCCAGAGAGGTTAATTCTGTGGGGTTATCTTGAAAATAGTTCTTAATTGCTTCACCACCTCGCCACTTAACGCCACATGGTCCAAGATTGTATCATAGAGGCGCCATTGTGGTCGGGAGGCTGGAGGGGGGATCCAGGTTCTCATCTATAATATCACTGGAGCATGATCTGTGAGCCCTCTCGGGGCAATGTCCACCTTATTCGTGAAGGGCAGGAGTTGGGGAGAAACTAGGAGCAAACCGATGTGTGAGGATGTGCGGTGAACATGTGAGAAGAAAGTATAGTCTCTTTCCCCTGGATGAAGTATCCTCCAAGCATCCACCACTCCCACAGTTCTAAACATGTGGAGAATCCCCAGAGCGATTTTGTAGTCCTTGGAGGAAGGTGCGTGATTTTTATCCTTGTGTGGGTCAGGGACCCCATTAAAGCCACCAATGATGACTATCTGGCCTTCCAGCAATGGTAGAAGGCTGGATTCTAGATCAGCCAGAAAGCGCGCCTGCCCTTCATTCGGGGCATAGACCGAGACCAGTGAGTGCAGCTGGCCCAGGAGCCTTCCCTTTACTGCTATGAAGCGACCTCCCGGGTCTATTAAGGAGTTCAGTACCTCAAATGGGGTGCTCTTGGATATTAAGATTGCTGTACCTCCCTTTTTGGAGGCATCCGAGGCCAGGAACTGTTTTGGGAAATCCCTGTTTCAAAGACGGGAGTAGTCTCCCGGAAGTAGGTGAGTCTCTTGCAGAAATATCACTGCTCCGTCTAGGTTTTTCAGTCTCCTTAATATGGACTTTCTCTTCACCGGTGAATTGAAGCCCTTAACGTTCAATGTGACAAAGTTTGTGTACTGGAAAGGCGAATCTAGGTTGATCGCAGGCATTGTTGCAGGGGGTAGAAGGGCAGTCAGATGATCAGTAGTTTCCATTCCTCGCGTAGAAGATCCTGTGAACGTGCTCCAACTAACATTTCTTCCAACATAACAATCCTCTTTGAACTGAGCCCCAACCATGGGCTCCAAACTCGTGAGCTGTCCAAAACCGTTGACAGTTCCATCCAGGGATCGTCCGGTGTCATCCTCCCTGGAGTCAGGCTCGGACTGTGCCGAAGCCCTTGTAATTATTCTTGCGTTCCCTGTTTCCCCGTTCCTGTTATGTTTCAGTGAGCGGAGTGGAGGGTAGCAGCAGTTTTGAAGATCTTATTTTCGGTTGATACCAAGGTCATTTTATTTGTATTTGCGGCCCCTCTGGACATTCAACCATATCGCTCGTCTGGCTTTCGGGGCTAGCTCTCCTGTTCCAGCGGGCGAGTTGGGAGATGAATTACCTCCTTTGTCTGCCAAAGAGGGTTTTTTTATCGTTTCTGTGTCCTCAAGACATGAGATCGTGCAGGAGGCTCCATTTTAAGAAAACTGGACTGCCGTAGGGAACAGCCAGCGATACTTAACCTTCTGCTCACGCAGAAACAGTGTCAGGGGTCTGAGCGCTCTGCGTTTCTGCACAGTGACGGTTGCGAGATCCTGGAAGATCTGCAGGGGAGACCCCTGAAAGGTCAATTCATCCCTGGTATGCCCTATTGTCATAATTGCCTCCTTCGTCATGTAGAAGTGGACTCGAGTGATCACATCCGGGGGCAATTCCGACTCCAGCCCTTTACGAGGGTGCAGTCTATGGGTACGGTCCAACAAAAGCTGGGGTTTCTCGAGATGTGGGAGGAGGGACTGGAACAGGTCCCCTACATATTCTGTCAGGTCTTGGTCCGAAACAGATGAGGGCACCCCTTTCTTCGGCCCCTGTTTTCTAAATCTTCCTGTTTGTATTCCAGCAGCTTGCTTCTGTTTGCTAGTCCCTGAAGTCTCTGCTGTAACTCGAGGAGTGATGCCGCTTCTACCCAGGGTTGGTCTTCCATCTTCCCCCAGTCTCTGTTCCATTTCAGTCACCCTTTGATCTGTGTGTTCTATTTTCCTGGTGAGCTCTGTCATGCAGCTGCGGAATTCTGATTTAATGTCCAGCATGAACGCCTGGATGTCTTCTTTAGTGGCGAATTAACCCCTTGGACCTGCCGAGGAGAGGGGTGGAGATTTGGGAGTATCGGTCTTCCTCCCCTTTTCTGCTGGGAGCATCATGGTAGAAATGTCTCCACTCGTCAGGGTTTTAGAATTTTTGGACATGATGACAGACTCTTGAGGTGTAATTGGAGATATGGGAAGGCTCCATGGGGGAGCGGCAGGTGTTTATGGTAGGTACACCAATAGAGCCTTGTTCCTTGGGTGCCAGGGCCTCAGGCGCCACAGGCCAAGCAGAATGGCTGCCAATGCTTTCCAGGAGCAGATGGTCACTTAAAGAACGCCTTCCGGAGGACCTGCGTTGGAGCCAGGGTTGGGTATAGCAAGAGGTAAGTAATGGGGTCTCCAATCACCTTCGTTGCGTCAGTCGCAGAGTAGGTACTTCCCGGAAGCTGGCAGCTAAAGTGACTTGAGTATGGACAGCCCAGGGCTAGGTGACAGGAGAGGGGTATCCCGCATCAAGCGCCTTTGCTTCCACTGTACGGCCTAGCTCAATAGTCTAATAGCGCCAAGGGACTGCAGGTCCTGTCTCTGTAGGCCCCCAGTTGGAAGTGAGGGAGGGCAGATAGGCACTGTAATTGTGGACAGAAGCAGTCTCTTACTTTAATGGTGCCCCATGCTTTGGCATATATGTGCTATCATGGGTCTTCCTTCCCAGGTAGTTCAATGCAGGAATTGCAGGTGCTCACCTCTCTTCAGAAGCCCCCCAGGAGGTTTCCAGCAATGTCGGCGAGTAGGGATGTGCCCAGCTGATCTGCCCGCCTCATAAATCATGCCCAGCTGTGGGCCACATTGCACTGCTCATGGAGGAGCCACGTTATCGTCACAGGCCCACGGCAACGCAATCCGGATGTTGCCCCTGGAGTAACGGTACGTTGTCACGGGTCCCGGGGGGAGGGGAGAAGAGCACTGGCAGAGGCACGGGAGGGCTAGCACACAGCGCACTCAGCCGAGAACAGTATGGAGGACATTGGCGGAGGGGGGAAGGGGCCAGACTTCACCCTCGAGTCACGTTAGCTGCAGGGAACTGACTGCTCCAAAATCACACGTTCGCTCCTGGAAGGCTGGGTCGGGGCGAGCATCGGAGCCGACTTCACCCTTGCTCACCTCTTCACAGCGGGCGGCGCGCTCTCCCACCGCACCGAGCGCGTCCGCCCGCCATCTTGGCAGCCTCCACCATCTTCAAGACCCGGAGCCACTTTGGAGGGTCATATGAGCCGCACAGCCGGAATTCCGGTGATCGGCCAGCCGAAATCGTCTCTCTGCACCTTCCCACAGCGAAGGTCAGAGTCTCGCTTCTGAGGAACCGCCAGGGGCCGTATTTTTATTGAAATTCATCGGGCTCTGCATGGAGGCCATCAGCAGAGCAGCCACATCGGTGGCGCTGCAGGCCACGCCCCCATTTTGGTATATTTTGTACATTACCACTAATTAAAAATTACAAGGCTATTGCATGTGATCTCAGAGTACCTGATCTTAGAAAGGCCCTTTGCCTATTGCCATGTGTCTCTGTATGGCATCGGCACTCCTCAGTGACTTGCAACATCCTCATCATTTATTGTTGGGGGTACTTTCCCTCCATACATTGTGCATAGGTGCACATTTCTGCAACCCAAAAATATATAGAAGTTTCACTTTTTTAAGGGGGCTATAAGTGTTTAGGGGTCTTTAACCTGTGTGTCTCCAGATGTTTTGCACGATGACTAAGGCTGATGGGAATTATAGTCCCAAACATCTGGTGATTCAAAAGGTTTCAAAGCACGGAAGAACAAATATCTTAGTAAAAAAAGAAACTGCAGTATGTCTTTCAAGTTTTTTTAAATGTGTACTTGGTGTTTGTGGTATGATTTAGGGAGATTTAAACAAGTGTGTGGTCCTCTCTGCTGAGGATAGACATGGATCAATTAATCTGTTCTATTGGATTCCTCCCAGACAGGAGGGTCTATAACAACTTTCTAGCTCACTTTAACCTTCTCGGAGGAGAAAACTCCATTTGCATTTTAGTCTGGTCTCACACGCAGGGGTAGACCAGCACAAAAATGCTAAGCAATTTTCTTCTAAACAAGAGGAGCATCAGCACCCCAGGCATATGTTTCAGCCTTGTTGGGCCTCATCAATGAGTTGAAGCGGAGCCTCTATTAGGCATAATGAGCAAAGGATCCACGTCTGGATTGCCCTTAGTGACTTAAGGTAAAACCCCAAATTTTACAAAATATACAAAAGTGTGAGAGCCGCTCTACTGAGAGCAGACATAGTTCAAATAACCTGTTATGTGGGGTGTACCCCACTCAAGAGGGTCTAAACTAAGTTGAATTTGAACCATCACTTCCTACAAAGAAGGAAGTGATGGTATCCTGGTTTAGGCTGCCCATGCAGTGCCCCATGAAGATCTACTTACTTTGCAATTGCAAGAAATATTTGTCTGACCGTTTATTTGCCTGCACAATTTTTCATAAAAAGCTGAAAAGAACAGTCGCAATCATCTCCGTATTCTATCAAGAATCGACTACACGAACAGCCTCTACCTGGGAATGCCAGAACGGCTCACTAAAAAGCTCCAACGCATCTAAAACACTGCAGCAAGGATACTCCTGAGACTAAACCGAAGAGACCACATCACACCAGCCCTGAGAGGCCTACACTGGCTGCCAGTAAAAAAACACATTAACTTCAAAGCTATCTGCATCACACACAAATCACTGCACGGTCAAGGATCCGAATTCCCCCCAAGCCAAGATCAACCACTACTAACCAGGAAGAAACCTAAGATCAAGCAATGACCTACAAAACAATACTAAAAAAAGGAAATTTGGAGGAACCACATTCTCACGTCTAATTGCCAATTTATGGAACTCAATCCCAAAGGAGATATGAATGACAGAAGACCACCTCACCTTCAGAAAACTACTCAAAACCTGGCCATTCAACTAAAAGTGTCTAACATGAAACGGGCACTGCCAGCAATATTACCAGGGACCCAAGATAATCCAATGACAGTACAGATTCTGGAACCAACCATAAAACAAACAACATGTACCAACCGCTAACCTTCCCTGCTCCTTGCTCCTCTCCAGCATACCCCACCCATACCTTACACGATCTAAGGGATCAGTTTCACCTCACACAAACACACAACCCACACATCCACCACAAAAATGAACTGCCGCAAACGAATATCCCAGTCACTGGACTTTGCCATTTCAGACACAGTAACCCGAGTGCACACAATCCAAACACACCTAGAAAGCTGACTCGCACAGATGCCAGTTTCTCCTCCAGACACAGTAACCCGAGTGCGCACAATCCAATCACACCTAGAAAGCTGACTCGCACAGATGCCAGTTTCCCCTGGTTTTACACGCACCACCAGAAAACAACAACCTCTGTCCTACTCCCTCTTTCCTCACTAACATACCCAACCCACTTTCTTACAGAACCAGGTGAGCGCCTGGAGACCATGATAATGGTAATGGTCTGCAGTATAAGTCAACATTACATAACAAAGTGTCTCTCAATCAAAGAGACCATATTTTCTCCTAGAAGTCATAGGGCCTCATTACGAGTCGGGCGATAGCCCTTAAATGCGGCTGTAACGCTATTATTGCCACATTTAAGGGCTGGCCCTATCATGAGTCTGGCTGAAAATGGGATTTTTACCTCTAGCTTTTTGCTGTAGGTAAAAATTTCCATTGTTGGGCCGTTTTCGGCACTATTAGCGTGGCGCTATTTGCCCCAGCGATAAATAGCACCACCCCAAACCCATTGGATCCAATGGGGACTTACTGACCCCCGCAACTTGGGATCCGTAACATACTCATTTGTGTCCTACACAATTGTTAATCATTTACATAGAACATTCTCATAATGATCGTGATGTTCGAATGAATTAAGAGATTGTCACAAGTTACGACTCAGAGAGCAATCAGATAATGTCTGACTGGCTAAACAACATTTCTACAATATGGCCACAGAGCACGCTTAGGCTAATGCTGCCGTGGTGATGCTCGCGTGATGACGTCATCATCAATACAAACAATGGGTGCCATCTTGTGAATGCCAAAATCAATGCGGAACTGCTTACAGGTTTCCCTGGACTATCAGATCCAATAAACACACTAAGAATATTTAGTTAAAGCTGTTTGAAGGTGAGAATTGTAATGATGTAACAATGGTACTATGATTCTTAACATCTCTTGAGTATTATGTATGTATCAGAGACACTTTCTGCATCATATTGTTTTGAGTATCTTGATGGAGTTAACGTGCATATTGAAGAGTACAAGCTAATTTAGGTTAGGGTGAATGTTCATCTTGAAATGTATGTAAATTAATGTTTTCTTTATACTTCTTTTCTCTTTTTCACCAACATTTACAACAGTTCTAATGAATGTGATATCACAGACTAATTATGATTATGGTATGATGAAGTAAAATGTCGACTCCTCCTGAACAGCCACTTTGGAGTGGGGAAACACATGTAAAGGTGGTTAAAATGTATCACAGGTGGTTAGAGTTTATCACTATTTAAGAATATAGACACTTTGGACTGAATATAATAAAAAACGCTATTATTTTTAACTGAGTTTATAAGGCACTTTTGTCAACTAACAACTGCACCCCTTTTGGATTCCTTCACATATAGCAATTAGGCCGACACAATGCAAGTGGTTGTGCGATGAGCGACTTAACTATGGGTGTAATATTTTGTAGACTATCGCCCTAGAGGTTAGGGAATGTCTGCAACATATTAAGTTATAACACAAAATAACATAACATAGGGATTAGCTTGGCCATGGCCAGTCAATGGGTAGGCAAATAACCAAACAACACCTGCAAGCTTTGTGTCCTTCCTCACGTAACATATCCCCCATCTGTACTCTAATGCAATAGTTTCGGCTTACAGGTCGCACTTTATCCCAAACTAATCATAAAAAGCTATGAGCTTACACTATTAACTATTTTAATCACTTTAAGTAACACAATTTTACCTAAAGAATGGCAGTAGTTGCGCTAAAGACTGCTTTACATTGAAAAGGAAATCATGTTTTATTAATAGTACCATGTCTCCCAAATACAGCATGAACTATTGCTCAAACATCAGTTTGAAATCTTTTGGAAACGCTGTCATTTTGACCCAAAGCATCAATCAGCTCATGATGTTCAGTAAAGACACTCACGTTTTCCCAAATCCTTTATATTAGTTGTTCTTAAAGACAATGGGCCTCATTACAAGTTTGACGGTGCAGTAGTAAAGTGACAGAATGACCATGGGCGGAGTTACAGAGTGTTAATTTCACTGAATTCTGGAGGAAAAGAGGAGGATTTATCTGCAGTGTGGTGCTGGAAGTTAATCCTCCACTTTTCCAACAAAAGTCTGCAGAATTACCACTCAGTAATTTCACCAGTGGTAATTCTGCCAAAAATCCCCAGTGGACTCCATAAATGCGGAATAACACTGCCAGACCACCACTTGTAATCCCGTGGTAAACCCACGGGACCAAGTTGCGGCAACAGTAAATGATTTTGACTTTATTTCGGCAAATTTGCTACCGAACTGCTGGCAAAATCAGAATGAGACCCAATCCCTACCCCCAAAATCTGGCATGTTTTATTTGTATCCAATGTTGTTCGCATGCCCTTACAATTTTAGTAAATGCACAATTTTTGTCCCGAAGCCTCAGCTTCCCATTTTCAGTGTTACTGAGCGTCAGCTTTCAGATTTCAGTAAATGAGTACATTTTCTGCCAAAATATATGCTTGTAATTTCTTGAAAATCCATTCATGGTGCCCCAAAGATCAGTTTAGAACTTTCAGAAAATCTGCAATTTTGTCCCCAATTACAACTTTTGCCTTTGGTCATTGGCCTCATTATGTTGCCACTGAATTCGAAACACTGAATCCGTCGCCTGCCTCCCTGGTGCCACCAGGACATTACAAGTCCCGGCGGAGCGGGAATTCGGTAAGTCCCCATTCCCGATTGGGACTCTGCCTGCCATGACAACTCTTCCTACCGGGGCCGTTGCGCCCGGCAGGGTCAGACCTGCCGGACGCGGTGGCCCCGGCAGGTAGACTCGTAGTGTGGCCCAATGTCTTAATTAGATTTAGAGTCCATTGATGGTCTTTCCTCACTGTTCTGTTTTGATTTGGGGGTTTTGTTACTTAGGGCCTGATTTACAAACATGTTTTAACATGGGAAGTCCCATTGAAAACATGTGTGTAAATCAGGCCCTTGCTGTCCTCTACATACTCATTTGTGAGGACCTTAATCTCTGTAATGTGGGGCTAGATGAGCAATTCTGGATTTCCTAGGTTGAGGTTCGTATCTGGAATGTCGTTAGGATCAGAATCCAATAGGCCTTGTCGGCTAATGACCAACCCACATACGCAAGATGAAAGACAGTCGTTAATAAATCCCCCCCAGCATGAGACACTAGATTGCTAATCAAAGATTAGTGTGAGCATTTTTTAAAAAGGTTAATACTATAATCATTTTATTGATCTGCGTTGTTCACCCCTCTGGTAATATCCTTCTCCAGACCCCAGTGCACACAATAATTACTTTTTTTACGGAGAAAACATATTTTTGTTGAATTCACTGATTTCCAAACACTTTCAAATGTTGCTGTTTATGTTTCTTCTCAATATTATCTTTTGGGCGCATGTTTGTTGGTACCACATCTTGAAATCTGAAAAGATAAAACAGTACTAAGTCAAGATGAATTTACAAATGTGTGTTCTTGACTCCTATGATGGATCACATTCAGGGAGACAATGAATAATACTTCAAAGTTTTTCCGAAGTGTTAATTGAAACAATGTTTTAACACACATGAACACTTTTGGGGTGGTCCACCTTATTTCAGTGTGGAGGCTGATTCTTGCTCTAGTGCCGATTAGTGGATGACCTCAAAGAACAATATTCACAGAAGGTTCCTCATATTATATGGGGCTTCTGTCCTTAGGCATGGGGTGTATGGGACTTCTGCCCATTTCTAGGGTAACTGTTTTGTTTCAGAGGAACTTGGGGCCACATTTCAGAGAGGAACTGTTTTATCTTCTTTTAATGACCTTCATAGGATTTGTGTGGTCCCCGAGTTACAAATCACTCGTTGATGGTTCAGGAAACAAACAAATTGTTCATAAAAAGTAGTTAAAAACAAGGAACTTCATCCATAGTACAGTGTTTTTATGGTCTAGTTCACGGGGTATCTCTGGTTAATTTCTGAGATATCCTTGGTTAAACAGTGGTCGACCGGTTTCGATGATGGCTATTTGTCATCTTCTTCAGGACTGTAATTTTCTTATGTCTCAAGGAGATCAAGGGCAGGTGAGGGGCACACCTATGAAACAGTGAACAGTGAAAAGAACAGTTCAAACATGCGCCATCTATGATGTATGAGTTGCAGAGACACGTCACTTAGAAAATAAATACCCATCAAAATTCCAACGCCTTTATTACAGTCTCAACATTTCCTATATCACCCAACTCTTTCGAAGTGCCTTGCCCATAATAACAATCTCTCTCCATATATGAAGTAGAAAATCTGTTGGTTTGTTCCTTATACAATTCCACAGCGTTCCACCAATCTGCACCACATTTTGCATAGTTACCTGTTAGGACCCTCCGGACATTACTGGCTACATGGCATTTGGACACCCCACCCCTTTCCTCGCTTTTCATCCCCTTCACACATGAGGCGGTTGCCTGAAATCGGCCAAAACATCAATGTGGTCGTAGAAGGACCGGCCAAAGCCCATTTTAACAAAACTCATCCCAATGGGACCTTGGAAACCATACTTCGAGGCCCTAGGACGCACAGTTTCCGAGATATTTACACACAACGCACTACATGGCGACAGGTGGGGAGAGTGCACAGAAGGCCTCAGTATACTGCAGCATGACAACCGTTGAGGCTCCTCTATGTCTGCTCTGGGTATGACAGCCAGCCACACACGCCAATTCTCAGTGCAGTTTATTTCAGAGTGCAAAGCACATCAAGTGACAAGCAACTCGGAACAACGACCTACAGGATCATTGATTTTCAGCAGTTCATGAGAGTGTTATCATGTCTGTCTACAGAACCCGTGCGGAGTATGGGTACATTTTGCTAGTACTTTGTATAAGCTGTATCAGATATGATACACACAGTCAATTTTAAAGAATATGAAAACAATGCTCAGAGATCTGATTGCCACTCGCAAATAAAGTAAGAAAATGCACTGAAAGGAGACATATGACTGGTGATCTGAACTGTGAACGCATCCAATTTAACTTTGACCCGCATCTGGACTTCGATATGTGTCCTACCGCTATACAACAATCTAGATGTGTTGGATAATTAATGGTTGATTATCGCATCCCCCTAACCCAGAGGTGTTCAAACTGTGGGGCACGGGGGTTGGGGGGGTTGTAGCATGTTTTTTTTTCAATTGGAGGAAATGGTAAGTGCCGGCTCACATGGTCGGACTGGAGCATAAAACTGTCTCAGGCAGTGGCCGCAGTTGCAAATGGATATTCATTCCTTTAGTCACAGACTGTTTGAATAGTAACCAAGGGGGTGTTTTTTGTTAAAATGTAAGCACATTGTGATATTTGAAGAATATATATTCAGCAACAATGGTCAAAACTACTAGCTGCATAGTGAAGTAATTAATCAAACTGGCCCACAATGGCCAAAAAAGGGGCCAATTTTGACTGGCCCACACTAGCATTTTGCATTTTTGGTACATGCATTGCCCTATTGCCCTATAGGCCAGTCCAAGCCTTGTTGCTTATCCATAGTGGGCGAGGTGGTGTCCACCCAGTGGCCCCCTCACACATTATGGAGGAGCCGAGGAGCCAACCCAGTGAAACACTGAGCACTCCCTCAGCTGCTTTTTCCAGCTGAGGGAATGCTCCTGAGCTGGTTGACAGTCCAGTTCAGTTCCCCAGCCACACATGCTCACTGAGCCATGCATGACTGGGGGCGTTTTGCCTCACCAGCCTTGCATAGCTCATTGGAAATGCTGGCTGGGGCACTGCATGTCTGTATGTGCGAGGGGGAGCTGCGGTGCCTCCTCGCACATACGGACAGAGCATCCTGGAGCATGGGTTTTCAGCACCCGCGCGAAGGCCCATGCAGAAAGTACATTTATGTTAGTTTATGTTTTATTTAAATATGTGTATGGATGCATGTATGCTTGTGTTATGATTGAGTGTATGGTGATGGGTGCTCGTATGAATGATCGAGTGATTGCTGTGAGAATATGTGTGTGTGTGTGTGTGTGTTGTTTTGGTCTGTTCAGCTGATTTTGGCAAGTGGAGGGTAGAGGGGGGAAGGAAGGTTGTACAACAAAGGCTGTGGAGCCCAGGGGGCAGGGCTGGTATTTTTTCTTCTGGATATCTATCATAGATGTCCAGTCAAAAATACCATGCTTTCCCCTTTGTACCCCCAGCACCAATTGTAAACTGTTAGGCTTTTTACCCATTTTATTTTTAAGTATGCTGTAAAATGCAACATTTTAACCCATTATTTAAAGAAAATTCACGGGGGGAACCCACTCAAACCCCCCTTGATTGGTTCGGTCTCCCTCGCTGCGTTCGGTCGCTATGGAATTTTTGTGGGAAATATTTATGCCCCTCCACTTAAAAAATTCACCAGCTGCCACTGGCCCTCAGTCTGTGTTGGGAACGGGGTGGGGGGAGCCCAGGGACTGTGGTGGGAGCAGAATGGGTGGGAGCACTGGGTAAGTGGTGGGAGCAGGGTGGGGAGAGCCCAGGGGCTGGGTAGGAGTGGGATGAGGCAGCCCAGCGACTGTGATGGGAGCAGGTGGGGGAGCGCAGTGACTATACTGGAAGTAGGGTGGGGTGGCAAATAGCCATTTGTGCATACTGTCCATTTGGCATTTTTGGGGGGGCCCGGCCTACCCAAATTTTGCTCAGGGGGGCACAGGCCAAAAAATGTTTGAAGACCACTGCCCCAACCCAACCCCTTTCAATATTCCGATTTGTCTCAGGAATAGAGATGGAAAGGGAGTTGTCCTTGTTTTGAGAAAAAAATGTGTTAGTAAAATCAGTTGTCATAGGCATTTAGATTTCTGATGCCAAAGACGTTCACACATTACTAGGTGAACCTCACCGCCTAAGTCAGTGGTTTGAATAACAAAGTGTGTTTTAGACTTTTAAGGTGATGCATGCTAGACTTCATGTATTCTGCAAGGCCTTCCTCACCCATAATGTCCCATCAACAGTTTTTGCCGTGTGTAAATGATAATTCTTCAATGCCTCCATGCTGACATTTGTGATTATGGAATAGTTGGCAACCCCAGATTACAAGCAACATCAAATAGTACCCTCAACAATGTGCTTGGAAATAGTCTGCAGATGATATTCAGAATCAGTTCAATATAGTATTAGGTGTCTAATGTGACAACATCAGATATGTCCCTTAGTATCTAGACCCAGAGGGGACCTCTTCAACACATAGAAGCTGAGCTAATAGTACTAATTATCCAGAGCTATGAGCCACTTGCAGGTGGCAAAGGGAGGGAGTTGTACCCACCCCTAAATGTTTGCGTCCTTGCCCTAACTGGAATGACGTGAGCTCCATGCCTAATGAGGGAATCACCCCTGCTTTGTCTGGCCATTATAGTATATCACCTACATGCAGGTGCTTGAGCGGGCAGAATATCATTCCAGTGGCAGAGACATTGTAATAGCAGTGACCACAATAATCATGGTATGGTGTGTGTGTCACACTGGAGCCCACAAGGACAGAGGAGCCACCATTAACAGTACTACAGAGAATGCCAGGCCTGAAACATGAGCGCACTACAGGTGAACACCAGCCCCACACTGGAAGAGGAGGAATCAACTTGTAGAAATCAGATATCAGGTGCTCGTGCAGAGAGCTGCTCCTGCTCCAGCGGGTCGACTGTCATGGAGCCATAGGACATATACTGAGATTGTGTTCAACATAAGTGTATTTGGGGATCAATACAGGGGATGTTCAAACTAACTACTGGGATGCAAAAGAAAAGTAAACTTAAATCATGATAACTCTTCAATAAGATCAGCCCCCAGCCCCAGTTTGCACTCCTGGGTGAATAACCACGCCAGTGTCTCTTGCACAATAAATACTATCAAAAGAAAAGTCCTATGATTCCTGCCTAGTCCGGGTCACAGTCCCTTGAGAGTGCTTGGCTCAACAGAACAAAATGTCACTTACTAGTGGGCCTCATTAAAAATTTGGCAGTCCGCGGAAAATGGCAGTAAAAGTTCTGGTAATTCCGTGACCGCCACTTTTACCGCATCGCAAAAAACGACAAGTTTGCCAGTGGGCGTCACTGATTTACTTGCTACCAAAAACTGGAGGTAAATCTGCTGGCATTACCGGCACTTGTGTTACCGGTGCCGGTAAGACCGGCAGTCTTCTCCAGGGAGTCCTATGGAATGGGGGTTTACCTGTAATATCCTGGAATTTCCGGGATATCAGGAGGCAGAAACGGTAGGTCAGTTTCCCGGTATCCTGCCGGAATTACCAGCAGGATACCGGCAAACGTATATTGAGGCCCTTTTGCAAGATTCAAAGGATTGGGACAATTGGATGCTCTATTGATAAGGGCAATACACACTAACATAGTTCTTTACCTTGCTAGTCTAGGCATGATTTGTTAAGCATCGCTTTGCTCCTAATATAGGCTTCCAGATTCTTGGATAAGCACATGGAATTGTGACTGTTGACATACGTGAATACTTACAGCCCACGTTTTTTTTTGTTGTTGATCATTTTCTGCATTGAACCATCTTGGGTACCACCAACAACAATTGCGCATTAACACATGTTGAGTGCTATGATAATCTTTACCGATTTTTGACGCTACTCAATATGTAATCATTTCAGGAAATTCCATAACATGATATTATTTCAATTATGAACAATGGGAATTTAACTTGTGGTTTTTATGATCGGATTGATGTGTGTACTAATCCATGTGTGTGGACCATGTCACATGTTGATGATTCTTGGGTTCCTCGTGTTTACAACAGCTCATGTTACGAAATCCCACCCAAATGTTCTGCTCACAATGATCCCAATTTGTATGGATCACGTTGCCCAAATGATGTTCATTTCTTCATTGTTTGTCTTTGGGCTGCGAGCCCATTTTTCCTTGATGTAACAACAAAGACAATTAATTGCCCTGACGAAGAACCTCACAGTCCGAAATGCATTGCCACATGGGCAATGGTCTTCAATGCTGGTTGATTAAACTACATACTTTGGTACTTTAACCATCCATGAAATACGTTTTTGATGCAGTGATTCTTTTTTGTTTAACACAGACAAATAATTGCTAGAATTCTTGATGAATGTCTTCTAGCTTTTCAGGCTAGACAAAGGGAGTGCATCCCTCACCGTCTGCTTTTTAGCCTTGGACCTGTTGTCACGTATATGTAGGTCCCCAGTGCGCCCCATACTTGATCAACATTAAAAATCTAATTCTATGAGTAAGATTGGTAACACTTTGTAATCGAGCAGTGCCCGCTCACCCCAATACGTTGCTACTGCCCACCAACCCACTCTCACTTCCCTCCTCAATGCCTTGCCACATGGCCATATCTATGGGAACATTCCCTAATCCTACTCTCTCTTCTTGACTGCCCTTGTGCTTTGCCTGCACCTCCTTGACATTCCACCGCATGCTCATTCCTCTCCCGTCCCAGGCTCAACTATCAAAGCCTCAGGGTTTGCCCTTCTCCCCTCTACCACCCTGAACCCTTTGTGCCAAACATACCCTTTCTTCCAACCGTCTTCTCTTTCCCTGATAGCACCATTTCTCTCTTTTCCTCCACTCCTCTCACCTCAGCTCCCTCCCTCCTCAAACCACCATTTCTCCTCTTCTCATCTCTTCTCTCTTTAATCTCCTCTCCAAATTATCTCTGCTTTCATTCACCTCCCCTCCAGCTACCCCCCCTTTCCTCCTCTCGTCAGCTTTCACTCTCCTCCTCTACTTGGCTTTTACGCTCCTCTTTTCCTCTTCTGATATTCCTGCTTTCCTTTGCTTTCACTCTCCTCCTCTGCCCTCCTGTTATTCCTTCAGTCTTCCCCTCCTCTGCTTTCAACTTCCTAGTCCCCAACACTTTTTTCTGCATCTCCTCTCCTTTCACTCTGCTCCTCTCTCTAATAGATGTTTCTCCTCCTGCCCCTCTTCTCTCTTTCCACTCTCCTCCCCTACCCCATAGCTGTTGTCCCTCCTCTCCACCTCTGGTATTCCTACTCTCCTTTCAAACTACTCCTCCTCTCTCCAACAACTGGTCTCATGCTCTCGCTTTGTCTCCTATTTCCTCCAGCCTCTTGTCAATCCTCTGATTCTCCAGACACTTGCACTATCCTGTAACAACCTTACCCTTAAATATGGGCCTGATCTCGCCTCTTTGGCCTCTCCGGTCAAATGGATTTTGAATGTTTTTCTCTGTGCAACTTACATCGTGATTGGTTGGCTGTAATTGGTTGGCTCTGTGTGTCTCCCTGAGCCATGCCTCCACTTTGCCTGGCTCTGCAAGCCTATAAAAACTGCATCGCCATCTTGGTTTTGGTTTGTGCTTGCACTATGAGTCATTCGCGTGTTCTTTTCTGCACAGGCTACAAGTGAGAGACCCTCAAAACATTGGTGTCTGCGACTTTATCAATGTTTGCCACATGGACTAAATTGCATCTTTCTAGTCTCCGCATAGACTGTAGCTTTGTGTTGCTCACCTCCTATGATTTACGAAAGTAACTAAGTAATAGTTCTCTGTTCATGTTTCTAGGCCACATAATGTGTACATGAGGAGCCCCGCCATAAATCCTTTAACAGAATGTCACCATATTGTGGCCTGCTGTGGTGAGCCCCTGCCACCCACTCGGGATTGGCCAGGCGATCCTCCCCATGTTGCCATAGAACCAACCTTACCAGCAGCCAACCAGATGAAAGGAGCCCCGGTGATGGGAAATAGCACTGCCCTGAGATGAAGGTGGAATGGCCATTGGGAGCCTAGCGAGTTTTATCACCTATGATTCAAATTCAGAGGTGGCATAGTGCCATCAGCGGAGGGTCACCCATTTCTTCGTTCTAGCCAGAACTGAGTATTTTTTATCTTTTTTCAGGATAGTTCTTTTCAGTATAATGATTGTGTCACCCCTAAGACATGGTTCTGTTATAAACAATAACTCATCACTATTTAAGGGAAGGATGTGAACATTCTCTTCCTATTTCTAATAACATGAGGCATGTGAAAGAGTTTTGCATTAACATAATGACTTGTTAGTAGCTAGCACAGGTGTCCCTCCCAGAACAGGCTCTTGCATCTTTCATTCCACCTTCCTTTTCTTCTTGTGAGTCTAATTTCCTTTCTTTTTCCTCTCCGACACCCCTTTCTATTCCTATTATTTATTGCCCTCCAGGTGCAATGAGCTCCTTTTTATGAGGATCTAACTTCTCTTCTTTCGCTAGATTCTCCTCTTGCTTCCTCTGTTATCCTCGCTGGCCTTTTAATATTCATTTATCCGCTGTGAACTCTTTTGTATTTCTTTTAGTTTTTCTGGTCTCAATCTATAATCTTAATCTTATTCCTTCTCCTCCCACACACTCGAAAGGCGGGGTTCTTGATCGTGTTTTTGTTTCCTTTGATCTTGTTCCACTGACACTGTTCACATTTTAGATATCACATCTGTTAATCACTTTCTGGTTTCTTCTTCATTTCTTTTTTCTTGCTCTCATTCTACCTCTTCTGCTCCACAGTCTTTTTGACATAATCTCTGTAATCTGGACCTCTCTTCTTTCACTGATACCTCTCCTCCTGTTCTCATACTGATACTTCATCCAATATCGACAGTTGCCACACGGCTATCATTTCTGCTCTGGACCACTTTGCTCCTTTTCATTGAATTACCCTTAGAGGTAGACCTTCTCGTCCTTGGTTCTCCTCCACTTTAACTGCACTCAGGCCCAACTTCACAAGGCAGAACATCAGTGGGTGAAGTATTGCTCTACTTCTAATTATTAGATCTATTCTTTGTCACAATTCGCTCCCTTCACTCCTGTTCCCGCCACATGGGGGCCTGATATGGGGTTTATTCCCTACTGGACTTGCCTTCCAAACCTCATGCAACAGTGATGTGGTGAATTGGGAGTGCTAAATCCTTATTTTCCATACTACTTCCATTCCTGATCCATTCCAGGTTTTTGCCAGCCAGTATGCTGCTTTAATCAAAAGACTATGCTTCCCAGAATGCCTGGCGCCCTGCTTTATCTCCACCCTTGCAGGACAAGGCTGGGTGGAGGATAGGCAACACCTGTGGCTGCAGGTGCAGCCAACAGCACACCTGAGGCATGTGCTCGTTAAGCAGGTTTAAAGGCCTCTGTTTGCCTCAGTCCATCACTGGCCATTGATGCAGTGTTCTTCTTTGTGACTGGTCCCTTGTTCCTGGTTCTTAGCTTAGTGTCTAATTCCTAGTTTCTAATTTCTTGTTCCCTTTTCCCTGGATTCCGAGTTTAATGTGCTTATTAGTCATTTCAGCTTCCTGGATTCCCTTTCTGTCTTCCTCTGTTTTGCAGTCAGCACTTTCCAGTGATTTCCTTTTTATGTGCAGCCAGTTTGTCTGTGTTCTTTATTCCTTTGACTTTGCCCTATTCAGCGGTGATGTCTTGATCCTTTAGTCACCCCTCATTTATAGATTTAGTATGTTGTCCCAGTTCGCCTTTCCTTCCCTAGGTGGGGAGAGGAGGTTTTGCCCTTATAATTTCGTTTTCCTGCTCCTAGTCCTTTACTTTCTCTTGGAGTCTGTTCCAGGTTTTCCCTTGCACTTCTCCCTTTGTTGCCTATTGATTGTTAGGTGTGGTGTGCTCTTGTAGCCAGCTCCTGTGTCAATGCCTATGTTTTCCTCACTATTCTGTTTTCACTATTCCTACTTGTCCCTTGTCAGGAGTCTGATGTATTCAGTTATCCTCCCTCTGCTGGTATAGCCTTTCTGGTTCCCTGTTTGATCAACAGTGTTCATGTGTTTCGCTGACATTTCAGGTGGTTTTTCTCATCCTCGTGAGTATTGTCTTTAAATTACCTTATACAATACCATCAAGAGTGTTAGCTCACAGATCCTGTTGTTGCTTGCACATGGCTTGCACATGGCTTGCACATGTGGGCTTAGTGCTGACAGTACCTGTGACAGCAATTCACAGCAGTAATACCTAGAGAACCAAGGGTCAAGCACCACTCAGGAGTAATCTCCCTTGTCACAACAGTGGTACCCAGAGAACCAAGAGTCAAGAACCACTCAGGAGTAATCTCCCTCATCAAAGCAGTAATACCCAGAGAACCAAGAGTCAAGCACCACTCAGGAGTAATCTACCTCATCACAGTAGTGATACCCAGAGAACCAAGAGTCAAGAAGCACTCGGGAGTAATCTCCCTCATCACAGTAGTGATACCCAGAGAACCAAGAGTCAAGAACCACTCGGCAGTAATCTCCCTCATCACAGTAGTGATACCCAGAGAATTAAGTGTCAAGAAGCACTTGGGAGTAATATCCCTCATTACACTAGTGATACCCAGAGAACTAAGAAGTAATCTTCCTTTTCATAGAAGTGATACCCAGAGAACCAAGAGTCAAGGAGCACTCGGGAGAAATCTCCCTTGTCACAGTAGTGATACCCAGAGAACCAAGAGTCAAGAAGCACTCGGGAGTAATCTCCCTCATCACAGTAGTGATACCCAGAGAACCAAGAGTCAAGAACCACTCGGCAGTAATCTCCCTCATCACAGTAGTGATACCCAGAGAATTAAGTGTCAAGAAGCACTTGGGAGTAATATCCCTCATTACACTAGTGATACCCAGAGAACTAAGAAGTAATCTTCCTTTTCATAGAAGTGATACCCAGAGAACCAAGAGTCAAGGAGCACTCGGGAGAAATCTCCCTTGTCACAGTAGTGATACCCAGAGAACCAAGAGTCAAGAAGCACTCGGGAGTAATCTCCCTCATCACAGTAGTGATACCCAGAGAACCAAGAGTCAAGAACCACTCGGGAGTAATCTCCCTCATCACAGTAGTGATACCCAGAGAATTAAGTGTCAAGAAGCACTTGGGAGTAATATCCCTCATTACACTAGTGATACCCAGAGAACTAAGAAGTAATCTTCCTTTTCATAGAAGTGATACCCAGAGAACCAAGAGTCAAGGAGCACTCGGGAGAAATCTCCCTTGTCACAGTAGTGATACCAAGAGAACTAAGGAGTAATCTCCCTTTTCACAGAAGTGATTCCCAGAGAACCAAGAGTCAAGAAGAACTCGTGAGACATCTCCCTCATTCCAGTAGCAATATCAAAGCTACTGATGCTGAAGAAGCCCTCTGGCGTAATCTTCCTCATCACAGTAGTGATACCCATGGAACCAAGAGTCAAGCACCACTCAGTAGTAATCTCCCTTGTCACTGCAGTGATACCCAGAGAACCAAGAGTCAAGCACCACTCAGGAGTAATATCCCTTGTCACAGCAGGGATACCCAGAGAACCAAGAGTCAAGCACAACTCAGGAGTAATCCCCCTTGTCACAGCAGTGATACCCAGACAACTAAGTGTCAAGAAGCACTCAGGAGTAATCTCCGTCATCACAGTAGTGATACCCAGAGAACTAAGTGTCAAGAAGCCCTCGGGAGTAATCTCCCTCATTACAGCAGTGTTGCCCAGAGAACTAAGAAGTAATCTCCCTTTTTACAGCAGTGATACCCAGAGAACCAAGAGTCAAGCACCACTCAGGAGTAATCTCCCTTGTCACAGCAGTGGTACCCAGAGAACCAAGAGTCAAGAAGCACTCTGTAGTAATCTCCTTCATCACAGCAGTGATACCCAGAGAACTAAGTGTCAAGAGGCAGTCGGGAGTAATCTCCCTCATTACAGTAGTGATACCCAGAGAACTAAGGAGTAATCTCCCTTTACACAGCAGTGATACCCAGAGAACCAAGAGTCAAGAACCACTCGGAAGTAATCTGCCTCATCAAAGCAGTGATACCCAGAGAACTAAGTGTCAAGAAGCACTCGGGAGTAATCTCTCTCATCACAGTAGTGATACCCAGAGAAGTAAGTGTCAAGAAGCACTCAGGAGTAATCTCCCTCATTACGGTAGTGATACCCAGATAACTATGGAGTAATCTCCCTTGTCACAGCAGTGATACCCAGAGAACCAAGAGTCAAGCACCACTCAGGAGTAATCTCCCTTGTCACAGCAGTGATACCCAGAGAACCAAGAGTCAAGCACCACTCAAAGTAATCTCCCTCATCACAGTAGTGATACCCACAGAACCAAGAGTCAAGCACCACTCAGGAGTAATCTCCCTCATCACAGCAGTGATACCCAGAGAACCAAGAGTGAAGCACCACTCAGGAGTAATCTCCCTTGTCACAACAGTAATACCCAGAGAACCAAGAGTCAAGCACCACTCAGGAGTAATCTCCCTCATTCCAGCAGCAATATCAAAGCTACTTCTTCCCTTGCATGCAGCGTAACGCTCACCGTCGCCTGAGGTCAGACTTACCTTTGAAGATCCTGCTTCCTGGACATCCTGCTTCCTGCCAGCATACTTACCAACTGGGGGAAGCTGTTCTGACCTGTACATCTCTTTGGCGAACCCAGTATTCATCTTTACACTTTCTGGAATGCCGAAATCCTCATCTTAGCACCGCAGCATGACACGCTCCATCGTCAACAGCAGCGCCTACAAGGAAAAACAGAAGACAAGGTTAGACATCAATAAAACAGTCAGCTTAAGGTTGCGCTTCGCCATACTTCGCGCTTTTCCTTAAACCATCACTTACCTGCTGTCGAACATTGCCGTAGCATCCATCTTCCATCCGGCCGCGTCTCGCGTCTTACAGCAGCATTGAGGCTGCTTGTCCATCTAAGGGAAGAAAACAAAAGAGAGACATTATTGCGGGCATAAATAGGAACAACATATTAAGACATTAAGCAGAACGAACAGCATCACAAGAGCTCAAGAAAGACTTATCAATCATAAGGAGACGCATAGTCGCAGCCTGCTCAGCCATCGCTACCACTTTACTGTGTAGTACGGGCTTGTACCAAAGGTGAAATTGTGCTTACACTTGTAGTCCTAATTACCTGTAGTGTTCCCAAAGGGTGCTGCCGTTGAGTCTGCCTAACATAGACCTCTACTTTACACCGCTCCTTGCTGTTTGAAGTGGAGAGGCTTGGGCTCTCCAAACATATTCTAGATTAGACTCCCCCACAGGAGTAAACCTCAACTTTACACCACTCCTTGCTGTTTGAAATGGAGAGGCTTGGGCTGTCCAGACATGGTCTGCACAATGGAGAATCAGGTGGTGTGGACTAACCTTGTGGACCTTAATATCGATTGATGACATCATGTGACTTTTCCCTTCCACCTTTCTGCGATCACAGAGTCCATGCATTGACTTGGTCTGGACAATGGGGAATCGGGAGGTGGGGACTAACCTTGTGGACTTTCGTATCATTTGATGACATCATGTGACTTTTCCCTTCCACCTTTCTGCGATCACAGAGTCCATGCATTGACATGGTCTGGACACTGGGGAATCAGGTGTTATGGACTAACCTTGTGGACCTTCATATCGATTGATGACATCATGTGACTTTTCCTTTCCACCTTTCTACGATCACAGAGTCCATGCATTGACATGGTCTGGACACTGGGGAATCAGGTGGTGGGGACTAACCTTGCAGACCTTTGTATCGATTGATGACATCAGGTGACTTTTCCTCCCACCTTTCTGCGATCACAGTGTTGATGCATTGACATGTTCTGGACAGTGAGAATCAGGTGGTGAGGACTAACCTTGCATATCTACGTATCGATTGATGACATCATGTGATTTTCCCTTCTACCTTTTTGCGATCACAGAATCCATGCACAGACATGGTCTGAACTGGTGGGAATCAGGTGGTGGGGACTAACCCTGCGGACCTTTTTTTTATCGATTTTTGACAGCATGTAATTTTTCCTTTCCACCTTTCTGTGATCTGAGAGTCCATGCACAGACGGTTCCATGTGATTTCATCACCTGCTGTTTCATCGCAGGGTTTTTTAGCCCCCCATACCTCCATCCCCTTTAATTATTTTTATATCCCCGTACACCCACACCTAATTTATATACATTTTTGAACCCCCCCCCCCAAAAAATTCGAGGATTTTTTTTTAAAAAAAAATCCACGGCAAAAAACCCCACGAAAAAACATCTGGCGATGAAATTACGTTGTGCCGCACAGACATGGTCTGGACAGAGGGGAATCAGGTTCTGGGGACTAACCTTGCAGACCTTCCTATCGATTGATGACATCATGTGACTTTTCCCTTCCATCTTTCTGTGATCACAGTAATGCATTGACATGGTCTGGACAGTGGGGAATCAGGTGGTGGGGGCTAACCTTGCAGACCTTCGTATCGATTGATGACATCATGTGACTTTTCCCTTCCATCTTTCTGTGATCACAGTAATGCATTGACATGGTCTGGACAGAGGGGAATCAGGTGCTGGGGACTAACCTTGCAGACCTTCCTATCGATTGATGACATCATGTGACTTTTCCCTTCCATCTTTCTGTGATCACAGTAATGCATTGACATGGTCTGGACAGTGGATAAACAGGTGGAGGGGATTAACCTTGCAGACCTTCGTATCGATTGACAACATCAAGTGATCTTTCCCTGCCACCATTTTCTGCACAGTATTAATGCATTGACATGGTCTGGACAGTGGGAATCAGGTGGTGGGGACTAACCTGGCGGACCTTCTTATCGATTGATGGCATCAGGTGTTAGGGAGAATTCTCTGTTTAGGCTGAATTTCCTAACCTAGTGAGTCCCCCAGCAGCTTTGCTGGATTTCTGGAGTTTGTTTTTTCCATCCTGCCAAGAGTGGGACCCTTTTACTCTCACCCTTGGACATGTATGTGTGTGATTCCTTTGATATGTCAATGTGTTCAATGGGCTATGGGGTCTTTTACTCCATAGGGTCTCATAAGTTTTTCTATGTGTGTCACACTACACCCTACGTGTCGTGACACGGGGGCGCCTTAGCAGGACCCCCACCATAGACTCCATACCCGGGGACTGACTACTGTCTCCCCGGGCATGTAAAGTCACCATTGGCTTTACTAGACCCAAATTTGCTAACAGAACTAGTACCAACCATCTTATTGTGGACGTGCTAGTAGGGGTAATTCGATTACTCCTGGATCTGTTACTCGAGGGGGCACTGTCCCGTCCCCCCTCGGCGAGTTTTGGCTGGTGGCAGTGGAAACTACTTGTTATGTTCGACCCCGAGCATAACCCTATGGGATTCGTCCCATTGTTGAAGATTGATCCTGTTTTCTTGTTAATCTCCAACGTGCCACCGATCTACTTATCTTAAATAAGTTTATCGAGTGGTATTTTCTGCCAGAACTCGGTTTGTAAAATGGCGTCTGTGTTTTTCTCTGTGACTCCTAAACCAAAGGTCGAGCCCTTTGTTCCACTTTTGGCGGGTCTCTGGACAGAGACCCTCCAAAGTGGGGCCATTCTGTCTGGGTTACCTCAGGGGTGTGGGAGGGGGTTTAGACACCCTGGACCGAGTTGCCTTGCCAACTCAGGTCGCACTCTGGAGTGATTGGCCCAGGTGGTGAGCCTTCCCGCTCACCACTTAGCATGTGTTGATTGACAGCTAGGCTGAATGAATGGGGGGCGTCTGCATAAAAGCAGGGCTTTTGGGACTGGGTCTTCAGGAAGTCGCCACTGGACCTAAAGAATCCGACGAGGGTAACGCGGAGCCGACCTGCACGACGACACCTCCGGTGGAGCCCTGCGGAATCGTCTCCCAATCTCCCGACGACAGAAGAGATCTCCCTGCCGGAGAGTCTCTTTCCCTGACTGGTGGGCACAACCAGTCGTCTTCTTCGTGCTTTTCGTTCGCCCAGGACGCAGTGGTCGAATTGCCCGTGCAGAGCACCCGGCGACCGGATAGCCACTACTCCTGCACCGTGAGCGGAAGGTGGTGCCTTGTGACGGAGCACTCCGCGGCTGGTTTCTTCCCTGGTGGTGCACCAGACTTCTTCTCTTCGACGACGAGAACATCTCTTCTCTTGGCCAAGACCCGTCGTGCATCCACCACCAGGAACAACTGCCCCCGCCGGAGTTGCCCTCCACAACAAGGTACCGTACCCGCCTGGCTTCCCTTTTCGATCGGTTCGTGTGAGGTATCTGATTCCTCTCCGTTCCGTTGGGTTGCCTCCAAGCTTTATTCACTCTTTGTTCTGAACTGGTTCTACCTGTCGCTAAACCATTTGCTAACCAAGACTCGAGTGCATCATCAGTAGAGACTTTCTAGGACATCGTGCCTTGCCTCTCGCCGAGTGGGCCTGGCCGCTGAACTTTATGATCTAACGTGATTAATGCCTTCCTGCCTTGCATTTTTACCTGCTTCAGTACGAACCGTGTTGACTTCATTACCTGCCTATCTCTTCTCTCCCTTCCTCACTAAATATTCGAGTGTCATCTGGGTCGAGGTATACACCTCTGTCTGAAAATAAGTGGTGCCGTAGAACCTAGAGTTGTCGATATTGTGTTTCGGGGGATTGAGCTAATTCCATTCTGCAGAGTAATTGTATTTTGATTTGTTGCCGTGATTTGCTTTAGTATTTTCTATAGACGTTCTGTTATAAATAAATAACTTACTATCTTTATACTAAGCCTGGTTGCGTGCTTACTCGTTTTGCTGCGAAGAATTGCCCTATCTTGTATACCCCCTATACTGACCAACTTTTCTTGAGAGAAGTCTGACTGCTCAGCCACAGCTACCACTTTGAATCTGTGTGGTACAGACTGCTACCAAGTGGGTTCATCGCAACACCTGTAGTCCTAAACCTTTTGCAGTGGTCCCAGAGGGAACTTCACAGGTTTCCGCCTAACATCAGGTGACCTTTCTTTTCCACCTTTCTGCGATAACAGAGTTCATGCATTGGCATGGTCTGGACAGTGGAGAATCAGGTGGTGGGGACTAACCTTGCAGACCTTTGTATCGATTGATACATCATGTGACTTTTCTCTTCCACCTTTCTGTGATCACAGAGTTCATGCATTGACATGGTCTGGACAGTGGGGAATCAGGTGGTGGGGACTTACCTTGCAGACCTTTGCATCGATTGATACATCATGTGAGTTTTCCATTCCAACTTTCTGCAATCACAGAGTCCATACATTGACATGGTCTGCACAGTTCGGAATCAGGTGGTGGGGACTAACCTTGCGGACCTTTGTATCGATTGATGACATCATGTGACTTTTCCTTTCCACCTTTCTGCGATCACAGAGTCCATGCATTGACATCGTCTGGACAGTGGATAAACAGGTGGAGGGGATTAACCTTGCAGACCTTCGTATCGATTGACAACATCAAGTGATCTTTGCCTGCCACCATTTTCTGCACAGTATTAATGCATTGACATGGTCTGGACAGTGGGAATCAGGTGGTGGGGACTAACCTGGCGGACCTTCTTATCGACTGATGGCATCAGGTGACCTTTCTTTTCCACCTTTCTGCGATAACAGAGTTCATGCATTGACATGGTCTGGACAGTGGGGAATCAGGTGGTGGGGACTTACCTTGCAGACCTTTGTATCGATTGATACATCATGTGAGTTTTCCATTCCACCTTTCTGCGATCACAGAGTCCATACATTGACATGGTCTGCACAGTTCGGAATCAGGTGGTGGGGGACTAACCTTGTGGACCTTCCTATCGAATGATGACATCAGGTGACTTTTCCCTTCCACCTTTCTGTGATCACGGAGTCCATGCATTGACATGGTATGGACAGTAGGGAATCAGGTGATGGGGACTAATCTTGTGGACCTTCGTATTGAATGATGACATCAGGTGACTTTTCCCTTACACCTTTCTGCGATCACAGAGTCGCCACACAGACATGGTCTGGACAGAGGGGAATCAGGTGCTGGGGACTAACCTTGCAGACCTATTGATTGATGACAACATGTGACTTTTCCCTTCCACCTTTCTGTGATCACAGTTGTCATGCATTGACATGGTCTGGACAGTGGATGAACAGGTGGAGGGGATTAACCTTGCAGACCTTCGTATCGATTGACGACATCAGGTGATCTTTCCCTGCCACCATTTTCTGATCACAGTATTAATGCATTGACATGGTCTGAACAGTGTGGAATCAGGTGGTGGGGACTAACCTGGCGGACCTTCGTATCGACTGATGGCATCAGGTGACCTTTCTTTTCCACCTTTCTGCGATCGCAGTGTTCATGCATTGGCATGATCTGGACACTGGGAATCAGGTGGTGGGGACTAACTTTGCAGACCCTCCTATCAGTTGACGACATCAGGTGACTTTTCCCTTCCACCTTTCTACGATCACAGAGTCCATGCATTGAAATGGTCTGGACAGTGGGGAATCAGGTGGTGGGGACTTACCTTGCAGACCTTTGTATCGATTGATACATCATGTGACTTTTCCCTTCCACCTTTCTGCGATCACAGAGTCCATACATTGACATGGTCTGCACAGTTGGGAATCAGGTGATGGGGACTAACCTTGCGGACCTTTGTATCGATTGATGACATCATGTGACTTTTCGCTTCCACCTTTCTGCGATCACGGAGTCCACGCATTGACCTTGTCTGGACAATGCGAAATCAGGTGGTGGGGACTAACCTTGTGGACCTTCGTATCAATTGATGACATCATGTGACTTTTCCCTTCCACCTTTCTGCGATCACAGAGTCCATGCATTGACATGGTCTGGGCACTGGGGAATCAGGTGGTGGGGTATAACCTTGCGGACCTTTGTATCGATTGATGACAGCATGTGACTTTTCCCTTCCACCTTTCTGCAATCACAGTGTCCATGCATTGACATGGTCAGGACAGTGGGGAATCAGGTGGTGGGGACTACCCTTGCGGACCTTCATATTGATTGATGACATCAGGTGACCTTTTTTCCACCTTTCTGTGATCACAGAGTCCATGCATTGACATGGTCTGTGTTAGGAAAGATTTCTAATTGTAGGTAATTTTCCTTCCATGTGGCAACCCCTAAACTTTTTGCTGTTGTTTTACACCCTGATCTAGACTTTGCCAGAGAAGCACGGCCTTCTGCCGCACTCCTCTAGGCTTTCGCTCCATTCTTACGGGGATACTGACATGCCCTTAAGACAGTCAGTACTGGGAAACGTTATTTTCCGTAGTTCTTTCACTCATGTTGCAGCTTTCGCGCAACATGGCACAAGAGAGCCCTGTAAGCTAAATTACTGCTCTCTTGGGTCTCTAGTCATTTTTGGGGCCCTAGATACTCTCATGGATTGTTAACGAACGGTGCAAGTGAGCCACGGACGGGACTGGTGGCAGCGATCGTTTCTTTGTATTTTGAGCTCCGTTTGGCTGTTTAAGCGCGTGTTCCGCGTTTAGCCCAAAAGGGTGACCTGGCTTCCAAGATGGCCAGACCACGAGGCTCTTTGTCCTGTCCGCTGACCGTCTTGCCCCCTTCATCTTCCCCAGGCCGAGCCGACCCGGGGCCTTCCTTATTTGGGCATGTACTTTCCCGCGAAACACGTGCGCTTTCGCGGGCTTCTACAAGCCTGGTGTGCGCCTCCAGGATGTGGGCTGGGATGTCTGGTCCCAATACACATCCTGGGTGCCAGAGAGTCTAGTGTATCTTGAATGCCTGGGACCACCGTGGTCCGTGATAGGTCCACGTATGGTGTGAGTGTTTTGTGAGCAGATCTCCTATTGGGTCCCCTCTGTTTTGGCGCAAAGGAAACCTGGATAAGAGGAGGCTGGAAACACCTCTACCATGTCGATCTCCTGAGCTCTCACGAACGAAGGATAAGGAGCCAAGTATCCTGCAACTAAGAGGCTGAACCGAGGAATCGCTGGTGACCCGCTGAAGGACTGCCCCTCGGCACTGCTGTCGCTGTGTGAAGCCCTTTCTACCTCTGATCGAACGAGAAGGCCTGTACTGGTACTTCGACCCTTTGGAATAGTGGGAACAACTATTCTCGGCATCTTCACCATCTCCTGCACGTAAGCCTTCGGAAGTGTCTCTGGGCCATTCAGTGGACTGACCAGCCTACCCAGGAGTCTTGCTCTGTAACCGGCGTCAGGTTGCTGCTGTATTACGAGTCCTTGCCACTCTCACACGATTCGTACACTTGGCGTTCCCAGGTCTGAAGTGAGAAGTGTACATTGGGCTGAAATACACACAGCCGCTTCGTTGCCCTGCTGTGGTAACAACCTGTGCGGGTTCATTGCGTTCGGGACATCTTCCACTCCACCTTCTGCTGCTGCGGAATCTACACAACGACGAGACGTCCCCTGCTCGTATCTGAACCTGCCAGTACTGAAACTGACGCGGAGAAGCCTGGGTCTGCCTGCATCGGGGGCGGTGAGTAGCAACACTAGGAACTGGTCGCCCACCTGCAGTAGCCCATAGCTTTTCCCTGCTGTGTCAAACAGCACGTCTTCCGTACTCGCGCTCTGCTTCTGCCCACAGTGGAGGTTGCGCTTGAGTCGCGGACCTTTGTCCTTCATTTGTTCACCGATCTGATTTGCCTAACTCCCTCGAAGAGACTTCCTTTTGCCGGTTGGCACCAGCGTGTGCAGGTACTTTTGAGCACAAGGCTCCACTCTTCGTAGGGCTCAGACATCTTTCTAGTTAGGTGCCTCTGAAGGCGGACTGGGTCTAACTTATATTCGCACTGCCTGTTTTCCTCCCCATCTAGGTGGTCTGCATTTCGTGCGTCTCCCTCGTTAGACCCTTTTGGTATTGTATATATATTGTATTCTGATTGTGATGTGTTGGTTTACGAGAGTATTATTGTGATTCTTTGCTATGGTCAATATTACAACGAACAATATTGTAATAAATGTGTCTATATTTTTGATATAACACCTGTTTGGAGTAATTTGTACGTGTTCTTGCTTTGTGTGCTAATTGTGGGCTTTCAGTCACCCTCACCCCTCTTGAGACCTAGTCTTGACTTACGCGATCGCTACCTTGATTGGTCTGGCTTGTCCAGAGGTTACCCTGTTCCAAGAAACTAGGCTGGCCTTCTGAACCTCTGCGCCTCCAGAACAGAGTTCAGAAATCCGTCTTAACAAATTGGTGTACAGCGGTGGGATACGACTGAAGGTATCCAGTGTTGCACACAGGCGAGGGCATTTCAGGTTATTTCTAACAGGACACGTACTGAATTGTCATAACATAACTTTTAAAAGGCCATAGTCCTATCGAACAGTATGGAAACAAGTACCTTGTTAACTTTAAATGCTTCTAGATCCGAAACATTGAAAAAGATGTGTGCTGAGAGAGGTGTCTCCTCTCAAGGCACGAAAATAGAAATGATCCAAAGAATCATGGCGTGGCAAGAAGCACAGCTTAGCGCTATAACTTCTGAGGACAGTGCGGAAGGAGGTGGGGCTGCTCTCACTGGCAGAACCGACGGTTCTGCCGCCGCACTGATCCATAGCGACCATGAGGACAGGGAGGACGGGATGTCTAATGTTTCCTCTGCCAGTTCTGATGGGGAGGCCATGCTTGAATTCAAGAAGCAAGAGCTGCTGTTTAGGCAGAAGGAGCTTGAATTTAACATGGCCAAACTGAAAATCGAACAGGCCGAAAAACAGAAGGACAGGGATCACCAGTTGGAACTGGCCAAGCTTCAGGTTGCCAACGGATCCAAGGGTCCTGGACATGGGTCTGGGGCCTCCTCTCATCCACGGTTTCCAAAAGATCTGCTCAGTGTGTATGAGGAACAGAATGACATTATGGACTGGCTGAATACGTTTGAGTATGCATGTGAAGGTCAGCAAGTTGACAATGCTGATAAGATTGCCTGGTTACTCAGCAGACTGCCCCATTCTGGCTGTAGTGCCATTATGGAAATGTCGAAGAATGAGCGAGCGGATTTCGCAATGTTAAAGCAAACTCTCATTTTAAAGTTTGGAAAGACTCCTGCCCAATATTTAAAACGTTTCAGAGAGTATAAGAAAAAAGAAGGTGGTACTTGGGTATCTTATGTCACTGAATCTTTAAAAAACTTGACTGGCTGGGTCGAAGGTTATAAGGTTTCTACCTTCGAAGGCATGATAAATCTTGTCATGCTGGAACATATTTTTGCATCTTCTTCCCCGGAGCTTAAGTAGCATTTGGCCGATTCGAAGGAGATAGATCCTAAGAAGCTGGCCATTGCAGCAGACTTATGGGTGTCACATCGAGTGTCCCATAAGGACAAAACTCATCCTGGTAAGCAGGAGGAAGGGAAAAAGTCCAAAGATAAAGAGGGTGGGGAATCTGATAAATCTTCTTCTCAAAAGGGCCACAAAAAGAAAAATAAGGGTAAGACACAAGAGAACTCACAGGGTAGTGGAGGTCAGCCTCCAAAACAGAACTCTGGTTACAATAAGCCTCCCTATGTGAACAGACCCAATGGATCTTGTTTTGCTTGTGGAGCAACTGACCACGTGAAGGGGGATCCCTGGTGTAAGGTTAGACCTTTGGGGGTCCACTCCGCTAATCTGGCCTTCTCCTCCTATGAGGAAGAAGAGATTACAGGAGCATCCTTCTCCTCCGACTCATTTCCCAGCGGAATAGAGGCTGAGGTAGTTTTAGTTTCCCTGGGTTCCTGGGAGCCGAAAGTCGCTGATGCGTACGCTAGGATTCCGGATAATACCAAGCACTACTTTAAAGACAGTGTGCTGATCAATGGAGTAGACACTCCAGCTCTTAGGGATAGTGGGTGCAGTCGAACTGTCGTGGATTCTACCTTGGTAGACTCAGAGGAAGTTGCCAGAGCTACTCTGATGCCCACGAAGTTGACTGACGGCCCACCTCGCATGTTTCCCGTGATACCTGTAAATCTTACTTTAAATGGTACAGCTGTCAGGATTCCAGTGAGCATTCAGAGAAATGTCCCGGGAAAGGTCTTGTTAGGCAGCGATCTCCGAGCTTTAGGGCTCGTGGGAGACACGGCTGACAGACCCTGCACAAGGTCTCAAACACGGGCAGTCCTGGCCAAGACCACTGCACTGCCCCAGCCAAAGGGGAAACCCAAGGCTAAAGGAGTACGAAAACCAAAACGAGGGAAAGAGAATATTCCCCCGAACTCACCTACCACTGCGGTGGAGGAAGTTGGTCAATCGCCCAGACCTGACGAGGAGGCGGCGATACCTGAAGTATTTGACCCCAATGACCATCCTGAACTAAAAGACTTGTTAGTAGAAGGTGGTCCTGACCGGGAAGAATTCAGTAGAGGCCAACGTGAGTGCCCATCTCTGGAAGGCCTAAGGAGACAGGCCTGCTCCCAGCTTGAGGGTGAACCTCCTGGGACGCATCAGATTTATTGGGAAGGTGGCCTCCTGTATAGTGAGCCCACAGAGTCTACAGAAGGAGACCATAGGAGGTTGGTGGTTCCCCTTGCTGTATGGCCCTTCCTCCTGCAGTTGGCGCATGAAGTGCCCCTTGCTGGTCACCTTGGTATTAAGAGGACCAAACAAAGGTTATCCATGCACTTCTACTGGCCCAAGATGGGGGTGCAAGTAGAAAGTCACTGCAGGAGTTGTGCCTCCTGCCAGTTATCTGGTAAGGTTGGCTCGACAATCCAAGCTCCATTGGTACCACTCCCAGTTGTGGCAGTACCATTCGAAAGGGTAGGGATCGACATCGATGGTCCACTTGACCCGCAAACATCCTCAGGCAATAGGTTTATCCTGGTGCTGGTCGACCATGCAACCAGATATCCTGAGGCCATCCCATTGAAAACTGTAACTGCCAAGTCAGTTGCAAAAGCGTTACTTGGCATATTTACTAGGGTTGGCTTCCCTGAAGAAGTTGTGTCGGATCGAGGCAGCAACTTTATGTCGAAGTATATGCAGGCTATGTGGAAAGAATGTGGGGTCACCTACAAGTTCTCCTCTGCATACCACCCCCAGACCAATGGTCTGGTGGAATGTTTCAACAGAACGTTAAAAAGCATGATCGGGGCTCTGGAAGAACCTCAGAGAAGAAAATGGGATCTTCTTTTACCATGCTTACTGTTTGCCTACCGAGAGGTACCACAGGAGGGTGTTGGCTTCAGCCCCTTCGAACTTCTGTTTGGTCACCCTGTGCGGGGACCCTTAGCCATAGTCAAGGAGGGATGGGAGATGCCCACTGCCCCTATAACTACCAACGTAGTTGACTATGTGTTGGGGCTCAGAAAACGGATGGTACTTCTGATGGGTCTGGCTAGTGATAAATTGAAGGCAGGACACGCACTGGTGAAACATTGGTACGACCAGAAGGCTTCCCTCATCAACTTTACACCTGGTCTGCAAGTCCTGATCATGAATCCCATAAGGCCTCGAGCTTTACAGGATAAATGGTCCGGCCCTTATACAGTGGTGGAGCCCCTGGGTGAGGTTAACTATTTAGTGGACCTTGGAAGGCCTGGACAGGCTCCAAAAGTGTTCCACGTAAATAGACTGAAGGCTTTCATCCCAAGAGTCGAAATCGCAGCACTGCTACTAGCTTCAGACATTCAGGAAGAGGAGTCAGAACCTCTCCCCGACCTGTTCCAAAGCGGTCCTTCAGATAGCTCAGTTGAGGGTGTCCGAGTGGCCCCTCACCTGACTTCTGATCAGCAGGCGGAGGTGAAAAGTTTGCTTCAGCAGTTTTCCCCCCTGTTTTCGCAGTCCCCTGGTTTGACACCTTGGTGCAAACATGACATAAACACAGGAGACAGCGTACCTACCAAAAGTAGGGAGTACAGAATGTCAGACAAAGTACGGTCTTACATTAAGACAGAGGTCAACAAAATGTTAGATCTTGGGGTGATTGAACCCTCTAGTAGTCCTTGGTCCAGCCCTGTGGTTTTGGTTCCAAAGGCAGGCACTTCTGAGTTGAGGTTCTGCATGGATTACAGGGCTCTGAATGCTGTTACAAAGACAGATGCACACCCCTTGCCTTGAACAGATGAGCTGGTGGATACCTTGGGTGCCTCCAAGTACCTCAGCACGTTTGACCTCACTGCTGGCTATTGGCAAATAGCATTAGCAGAACATGCCAAGGAGAAGACAGCGTTTTCCACTCCAGACGGGCTCTACCAATTCCGGGTAATGCCGTTCGGTTTGAAGAATGCACCTGCCACTTTCCAGCGGCTTGTGAATCATGTGTTGAATGGGTTGGATGAATTCTGTCTTGCATATCTGGACGATATAGCAGTTTTCAGTGCCACCTGGGAAGACCATGTGAAACACCTCGGGATTGTGCTACAGGCTCTTCGGAAAGCCCACTTGACCATAAAGGCCAGTAAATGCCAGATTGGACAAGCCTCCGTGGTTTACCTTGGACATGAAGTAGGTGGAGGGAGGATACAGCCTCTACCCAGTAAAGTACAAGCAGTACAAGACTTGCCTACCCCCACTACACAGACCCAAGTGAGAGCCTTCTTAGGACTCACGGGGTACTATCAGAACTTTATGGCAGACTATGGCACCATAGCTGCCCCTCTGACTGCTCTCACCACTCCGAAGAAACCCAAGAAGGTAACTTGGACTGACGAGTGTGAGAAGGCCTTCAATGGCTTAAAAGAATCCTTGTGCCAGGCCCCTGTCCTCAGGGCCCCTGATTACCAAAGACCTTTTGTTGTGCAGACAGACGCCTCTGACACTGGGATAGGAGCTGTACTATCGCAAGTAGATGAGAAGGGTAAGGAACACCCTATTGGTTTCATCAGTCGCCAGCTTAAGGACAGAGAGCTCAGATGGTCCATGGTAGAGAAAGAATGTTTCTCTGTTGTGTGGGCCCTAAAGAAGCTAGGGCCCTACCTCTATGGGACCCACTTCACTGTGCAAACTGACCATAAGCCCTTAAAGTGGCTGATGAACATGAAGGGAGAGAATCCAAAGTTGCTTAGGTGGTCGATAAGTCTCCAAGGCTTTGACTTCACTATTGAGCATAGGCCAGGTATCCAACATAGCAATGCTGATGGGTTGTCCAGAATGTTTAACCGACCTGAACAAGAAACCCATCCAGGGGTGGATTAGTTCCCCCTGTCCATAGTCTGGGAGGGGCGAGTGTTAGGAAAGATTTCTAATTGTAGGTAATTTTCCTTCCATGTGGCAACCCCTAAACATTTTGCTGTTGTTTTACACCCTGATCTAGACTTTGCCAGAGAAGCACGGCCTTCTGCCGCACTCCTCTGGGCTTTCGCTCCATTCTTACGGGATACTGACATGCCCTTAAGACAGTTAGTACCAGGAAACGTTGTTTTCCGTAGTTCTTTCGCTCATGTTGCAGCTTTCACGCAACATGGCACAAGAGAGCCCTGTAAGCTAAATTACTGCTCTCTTGGGTCTCTAGTCATTTTTGGGGCCCTAGATACTCTCATGGATTGTTAACGAACGGTGCAAGTGAACCACGGACAGGACTGGTGGCAGCAGTCGTTTCTTTGTATTTTGAGCTCCGTTTGGCTGTTTAAGCGCGTGTTCCGCGTTTAGCCCAAAAGGGTGGCCTGGCTTCCAAGATGGCCAGACCACGAGGCTCTTTGTCCTGTCCGCTGACCGTCTTGCCCCCTTCATCTTCCCCAGGTCGAGCCGACCCGGGGCCTTCCTTATTTGGGCATGTACTTTCCCGCAAAACACGTACGCTTTCGCGGGCTTCTACAGGCCTGGTGTGCGCCTCCAGGATGTGAGCTGGGATGTCTGGTCCCAATACACATCCTGGGTGCCAGAGAGTCTAGTGTATCTTGAATGCCTGGGACCACTGTGGTCCGTGATAGGTCCACGTATGGTGTGAGTGTTTTGTGAGCAGATCTCCTATTGGGGCCACTCGGACACCCTCAACTGAGCTATCTGAAGGACCGCTTTGGAACAGGTCGGGGAGAGGTTCTGACTCCTCTTCCTGAATGTCTGAAGCTAGTAGCAGTGCTGCGATTTCGACTCTTGGGACAAAAGCCTTCAGTCTATTTACGTGGAACACTTTTGGAGCCTGTCCAGGCCTCCGTTTTGGCGCGAAGGAAACCTGGATAAGAGGAGGCTGGAAACACCTCTACCATGTCGATCTCCTGAGTTCTCACGAACGAAGGATAAGGAGCCAAGTATCCTGCAACTAAGAGGCTGAACCGAGGAATCGCTGGTGACCCGCTGAAGGACTGCCCCTCGGCACTGCTGTCGCTGCGTGAAGCCCTTTCTACCTCTGATCGAACGAGAAGGCCTGTACTGGTACTTCGACCCTTTGTAATAGTGGGAACAACTATTCTCGGCATCTTCACCATCTCCTGCACGTAAGCCTTCGGAAGTGTCTCTGGGCCATCCAGTGGACTGACCAGCCTACCCAGGAGTCTTGCTCTGTAACCGCCGTCAGGTTGCTGCTGTACTACGAGTCCTTGCCACTCTCACACGATTCGTACACTTGGCGTTCCCAGGTCTGAAGTGAGAAGTGTACATTGGGCTGAAATACACACAGCCGCTTCGTTGCCCTGCTGTGGTAACAACCTGTGCGGGTTCATTGCGTTCGGGACATCTTCCACTCCACCTTCTGCTGCTGCGGAATCTACACAACGACGAGACGTCCCCTGCTAGTATCTGAACCTGCCAGTACTGAAACTGACGCGGAGAAGCCTGGGTCTGCCTGCATCGGGGACCGGTGAGTAGCAACACTAATAACTGGTCGCCCACCTGCAGTAGCCCATAGCTTTTCCCCGCTGTGTCAAACAGCACGCCTTCCGTACTCGCGCTCTGCTTCTGCCCACAGTGGAGGTTGCGCTTGAGTCGCGGACCTTTGTCCTTCTTCATTTGTTGACCGATCTGAACTGCCTGACTCCCTCGAAGAGACTTCCTTTTGCCCATTGGCACCAGCGTGTGCAGGTACTTTTGAGCACAAGGCTCCACTCTTCGTAGGGCTCAGACTTCCTTCTAGTTAGGTGCCTCTGAAGGCGGACTGGGTCTAACTTATATTCGCACTGCCTGTTTTCCTCCCCATCTAGGTGGTCTGCATTTCGTGCGTCTCCCTCGTTAGACCCTTTTGGTATTGTATATATATTTTATTCTGATTGTGATGTGTTGGTTTACGAGAGTATTATTGTGATTCTTTGCTATGGTCAATATTACAAAGGCCTTGAAATAAATGTGTCTATATTTTTGATATAACACCTGTTTGGAGTAATTTGTACGTGTTCTTGCTTTGTGTGCTCATTGTGGGCTTTCAGTCACCCTCACCCCTCTTGAGACCTAGTCTTGACCGCCGCGATCGCTACCTTGATTGGTCTGGCTTGTCCAGAGGTTACCCTGTTCCAAGAAACTAGGCTGGCCTTCTGAACCTCTGCGCATCCAGGACAGAGTTCAGAAATCCGTCTTAACAGTCTGGACAGTGGGGAATCGGTTGGTGGGGACTAACCTTGCAGACCTTTGTATCGATTGATGACATCATGTGACTTTTCCCTTCCACCTTTCTGCAATCACAGTGTTCATGCATTGACATGATCTAGACACTGGGGAATCAGGTGGTGGGGACTAACCTTGCGAATCTTTGTATCGATTGATGACATCAGGTGACTTTTCCTCCCACGTTTCTGCCATCAAAGTGTTCATGCATTAACATCTTCTGGACAGTGGGAATCAGGTGGTGAGGACTAACCTTGCATATCTACGTATCGATTGATGACATCAGGTGATTTTCCCTTCCACCTTTCTGCGATCACAGAGTACATGCATTGACATGGTCTAAACAGGTGGGAATCAGGTGGTGGGGATTAACTTTGTGGACCTTCGTATCGACTGATTACAGCATGTGACTTTTCCCTTCCACCTTTCTGTAATCACAGAGTCCATGCATTGACATGGTCTGGACAGTGGGGAATCAGGTGCTGTGGACTAACCTTGCAGACCTTCCTGTCGATTGATGACATCATGTGACTTTTCCCTTCCACCTTTCTGTGATCACGGAGTCCATGCATTGACATGTTCTGGACAGTGGGGAATCAGGTGGTGGGGGCTAACCTTGCAGACCTTCGTATTGATTGGTGACATCAGGTGACTTTTCCCTTTCACCTTTCTGTGATCAGAGAGTCCATGCACAGACATCGTCTGGACAGAGGGGAATCAGGTGCTGGGGACTAACCTGGCGGACCTTCGTATCGATTGATGGCATCAGGTGACCTTTCTTTTCCACCATTCTGCGATCGCAGTGTTCATGCATTGGCATGATCTGGACAATGGGGAATCAGGTGGTGGGGACTAACCTTTCAGACCCTCCTATCAATTGACGACATCAGGTGACTTTTCCCTTCCACCTTTCTGCGATCACAGAGTCCATGCATTGACATGGTCTGGACAGTGGGGAATCAGGTGGTGGGGACTTACCTTGCTGACCTTTGTATCGATTGATACATCATGTGACTTTTCTCTTTCACGTTTCTGCGATCACAGTGTTCATGCATTGATATGGTCTGCACAGTTGGGAATCAGGTGGTGGGGACTAACCTTGCGGACCTGCGTATCGATTGATGACATCATGTGACTTTTCCCTTCCACCTTTCTGAGATCACAGAGTCCATGCATTGACATGGTCTGGACACTGGGGAATCAGGTGGTGGGGACTAACCTTGCAGACCTTCCTATCAATTCATGACATGAGGTGACTTTTCCCTTCCACCTTTCTGTGATCAGAGAGTCCATGCACTGACATGGTCTGGACAGTGGGGAATCAGGTTTTGGGGACTAACCTGGCGGACCTTCAAATTGATTGATGACATCAGGTGACTCTTCCCTTCCACCTTTCTGCGATCACAGATTTCATGCATTGACATGGTCTGGACAGTGGGGAGTCAGGTGGTGGGGACTAACCTGGCGGACCTTCGTATCCATTGATGACATCGGGTGACTTTTCCCTTCAAACCTTTCTGCGATCAAAGTGTCCATGCATTAACATGGTCTGGACACTGGGGAATCAGGTGGTGGGGACTAACCTTGCGGACCTTCCTTTCGATTGATGACATAAAGTGACTTTCCCTTCCTCCTTTCTGCGATCACAGTGTCCACGCATTGACATGGTCTGGACACTGGGAATCAGGTGGTGGGGACTAACCTTGCAGACCCTCCTATCAGTTGACGACATCAGGTGACTTTTCCCTTCCACATTTCTGCGATCACAGAGTCCATGCATTGACATGGTCTGGGCACTGGGGAATCAGGTGGTGGGGACTAACCTTGCGGACCTTCGTATCCATTGATGACATCGGGTGACTTTTCCCTTTCACCTTTCTGCGCTCACAGGGTCCATGCATTGACATGCTCTGTACACTGGGGAATCAGGTGGTGGGGATTAACCTTGTGGACCTTCGTATCGATTGATGACAGCATGTGAGTTTTCCCTTCCACCGTTCTGCGATCACAGAGCATGCATTGACATGGTCGGGAGACTGGGGCATCAGGTGGTGGGGGCTAACCTGGCGGACCTTTGTATCCATTGATGACATCGGGTGACTTTTCCCTTCCACCTTTCTGCGATCACAGTGTCCATGCATTGACATGGTCTGTACACTGGGGAATCAGGTGGTGGGGATAAACCTTGTCGACCTTCGTATCAATTGATGACATCAGGTGACTTTTCCCTTCCACCTTTCTGCGATCACAGTCCATGCATCACAGTCCTGCTATGCCATCCCTACCACTTTACTGTGTAGTACGGGCTTGTACCAAAGGTGAAATTGTGCTTACACTTGTAGTCCTAATTACCTGTAGTGTTTTCAAAGGGTACTGCAGGTGATTCTGCCTAACATAGACCTCAACTTTACACCGCTCCTTGCTGTTTGAAGTGGAGAAGCATGGGCTCTCCAGAGACATATTCTAGATTAGCCTCCCCCACAGGAGTAGACCTCAACTTTACACCGCTCCTTGCTGTTTGAATTGGAGAGGCTTGGGCTCTCCAGACATGGGCCCTCATTAGGACCCTGGCGTTAAGGGTTTAACGGCGCCGTAAAAGGTGTCGGCGCTGTTAAACCCTTAAAGCCTGATTACGAGGTCACTTTGCGGCTCCCGACCTTAACGGCTGGTCTGGACCAGCCGTTAAAGTAAGGACCCGCAAAGGACTTTCAAGGTAATTACGGTACCGCAATTTGCGGTACCGTAATTACTGCCTTCCCCAGTCCCATTAAGCCCTATGGGGCAAAAATGGGAATGGGGAAGGGCCAATGGTAAATGGGGAATTACTGCCAGGCCAACCTTGGAATGGGGCGGTATTTCCCCATTTACCATTGGCAGACTCGTTACAATACCGGCAGCAACCATGGTGCTAATAGCGCCATTGGTTACTGATGGTGTTGTAATGAGGGCCATGGTCTGAACAATGAAGATTCAGGTGGTGTGGACTAACCTTGTGGACCTTCATTTCAATTTATGATATCATGTGACTTTTCCCTTCCACATTTCTGCGATCACAGAGTCCATGCATTGACTTGGTCTGGACAATGGGGAATCGGGTGGTGGGGACTAACCTTGTGGACCTTCGTATCGATTGATGACATCATGTGACTTTTCCCTTCCACCTTTCTGCAATCACAGAGTCCATGCATTGACATGGTCTGGACACTGGGGAATCAGGTGGTGTGGACTAACCTTGTGGATCTTCATATCAATTGATGACATCATGTGACTTTTCCCTTCCACCTTTCTGCGATCACAGAGTCCATGCATTGACATTGTCTGGACACTGGGGAACCAGGTGGTCGGGCCTAACCTTGCGGACCTTTGTATCGATTGATGACAGCATGTGACTTTTCCCTTCCACCTTCTGCGATCACAGTGTCCATGCATTGACATGGTCTGGACAGTGGGGAATCAGGTGGTGGGGACTACCCTTGCGGACCT
Organism: Ambystoma mexicanum; assembly: GCF_040938575.1. NCBI lineage: Eukaryota > Metazoa > Chordata > Amphibia > Caudata > Ambystomatidae > Ambystoma > Ambystoma mexicanum. The sequence goes on from NC_090932.1 coordinate 969,065, forward strand.
TCATATTGATTGATGATATCAGGTGACCTTTTTTCCACCTTTATGTGATCACAGAGTCCATGCATTGACATGATCTGGACAGTGGGGAATCGGTTGGTGGGGATTAACCTCGCAGACCTTTGTATCGATTGATGACATCATGATACTTTTCCCATCCACCTTTCTGTGATCACAGTGTTCATGCATTGACATGTCTGGACAGTGGATAAACAGGTGGAGTGGATTAACCTTGCAGATCTTTGTATCGATTGATGACATCAGGTGATCTTTCCCTGCCACCATTCTCTGATCACAGTATTAATGCAATGGCATGGTCTGAACAGTGGGGAATCAGGTGGTGGGGACTAACGTTGCGGACCTTTGTATCGATTGATGACAGCATGTGACTTTTCCCTTCCACCTTTCTGCGATCACAGAGTCCATGCATTGACTTGGTCTGGACAAGGGGGAATCGGGTGGTGGGGACTAATCTTGTGGACCTTCGTATCGATTGATGACATCATGTGACTTTTCCTTTACACCTTTCTGCGATCACAGAGTCCATGCATTGACATGGTCTGGACAGTGGGCAATCAGGTGGTGGGGACTAACCTTGCGGACCTTCGTATCGATTGATGACAGCATGTGACTTTTTCCTTCCACCTTTCTGTGATCAGAGAGTCCATATATTGACATGGTCTGGACAGTGGGGAATCAGGTGGTGGGGACTAACCTTGCAGACCTTCCTATCAATTGATGACATCATGTGACTTTTCCTTTCCACCTTTCTGTGATCACAGTGTTCATGCATTGACATGTTCTGGACAGTGGATAAACAGGTGGAGGGAATTAACCTTGCAGACCTTCGTATCGATTGACGACATCAGGTGATCTTTCCCTGCCACCATTTTCTGATCACAGTATTCATGCATTGGCATGATCTGGACAATGGGGAATCAGGTGGTGGGGACTAACCTTTCAGACCCTCCTATCAATTGACGACATCAGGTGACTTTTCCCTTCCACCTTTCTGTGATCACAGAGTCCATGCATTGACATGGTATGGACAATGGGGAATCAGGTGGTGGGGACTTACCTTGCAGACCTTCCTATCAATTGATGACATCATGTGACTTTTCCTTTCCACCTTTCTGTGATCACAGTGTTCATGCATTGACATGTTCTGGACAGTGGATAAACAGGTGGAGGGAATTAACCTTGCAGACCTTCGTATCGATTGACGACATCAGGTGATCTTTCCCTGCCACCATTTTCTGATCACAGTATTCATGCATTGGCATGATCTGGACAATGGGGAATCAGGTGGTGGGGACTAACCTTTCAGACCCTCCTATCAATTGACGACATCAGGTGACTTTTCCCTTCCACCTTTCTGTGATCACAGAGTCCATGCATTGACATGGTATGGACAATGGGGAATCAGGTGGTGGGGACTTACCTTGCAGACCTTCCTATCAATTGATGACATCATGTGACTTTTCCCTTCCACCTTTCTGTGATCTCAGTGTTCATGCATTGACATGTTCTGGACAGTGGATAAACAGGTGGAGGGAATTAACCTTGCAGACCTTCGTATCGATTGACGACATCAGGTGATCTTTCCCTGCCACCATTTTCTGATCACAGTGTTCATGCATTGACATGTTCTGGACAGTGGGAATCAGGTGGTGAGGACTAACCATGCATATCTACGTATCGATTGATGACATCATGTGATTTTCCTTTCCACCTTTCTGAGATCACAGAGTCCATGCATTGACATGGTCTGGATACTGGGGAATCAGGTGGTGGGGACTAACCTTGCGGACCTTCGTATCGATTGATGACAGCATGTGACTTTTTCCTTCCACCTTTCTGTGATCAGAGAGTCCATATATTGACATGGTCTGGACAGTTGGGAATCAGGTGCTGGGGACTAACCTTGCGGACCTTCGTATCCATTGATGACATCGGGTGACTTTTCCCTTCCACCTTTCTGCGATCAGAGAGTCCATGAATTGACATGTGTTAGGGAGAATTCTCTGTTTAGGCTGAATTTCCTAACCTAGTGAGTCCCCCAGCAGCTTTGCTGGAGTTCTGGAGTTTGTTTTTTTCCTCCTGCCAAGAGTGAGCCTCTTTTTTCCCTCACTCTTGGACATGATGTGTGATATTTCTTTGATCTCAGATATCATTGCTACAGACAACTTAGACTTTTTGGCCATCTCAGAATCCTGGCTACATGATGCGGCTGGCCCAGCCCTATCACTAGCAGTCCCAGACAACTATACAATCCTACGTGCGGACAGACTTACCTCCCGAGGTGGAGGTCTAGCAATCATAGCTAAAACTAGCCTGGACATGAGGATCATCACTACTACCAATATGCAATCCTGTGAATGTCTCACGGTCAAAATAGCCATCGCCAACTCCCAAACCCTAAACATCATCCTCATATACAGACCACCAGGTCCTATTGGAACCTTCTCTGAGGACATCTCGACATCCCTGTCCAATAACCTAAAAAATACATCCCAAACAATAGTGCTAGGAGACTTTAATCTAGGCTATAATGACAATAAGGACACCCAATCGTCAGCGATTGCTCTGACCTTGAAAGAGCTGGGATTCATCCAAAAAGTTGAACTACCCACCCACAACAAAGGTCGCATCCTTGATTGGATAGCAGAACATAATTGCGAAGTAAATATTACGGATTCTGTACCGCAGATCTGGACTGACCACCACCTACTATTATTCTCAGTGACAACCCACCGGGTCACTGCCCCGTCCTCACTTGCCCCACCCCTGCCAACGAGAAATAAAAAACTAATGACAGTAGAAAATCTAATGCCCGTTATAATACCTAAATTAAACTCACTACCCGACTGCATGGACCCCAATCTGTTAGTCGAACATTATAATGCAGCCATGTCCTCAGCCCTGGATCACATAGCCCCGCTCAAACTAAGAAATAGCAAACCTAAAAAACACCTCAATTCTTGGTTCACGCCCCACCTAAAAAATCTTAGGCTGGCCAAAAGAAAACTTGAAACTATTTGGAGACTTTCCCCATCAGTCAAAAATAAATTCAACCTCTCCAAAGCCTCCTCCCAATACAAGAAAGAAATATTATTAGCCAAACAAGAAACCTACAATACTAGAATATCCAACTCAAAATCTAGTGTCAAAGAACTGTTCAGCATTCTGAAAGAATTGGAAACACCCATTGTACCCCAAGAAAACTGCACCAAGGATAAAAAATGGTGCTCTAGCATACAACTTGCCTTAACAAACAAGGTAGCAAACCTACAAACCAAAATTGCCATCAAGAAGGCATCACTAACACCACACATCCCTCAGAGCTCAGCGCCACCGCCACAGCCCAAGTTGGGAGCCCGTTTCTGCTTCTCTAAGGTATCGCCCATAGAAGTAGAAAAGGTCATCCTGGGACTCAAACCGTCTAACTGCAAAGGCGACCAATGGCCAGCACAACTCATCAAGGATGCTGCGAGAGAACTGTCGCCATTTATAACCAAACTAATCAACTCTTCCTTCACCTCAGGCTCAGTACCGATCAACCTAAAAGAGTCCTGGGTACTGCCACTACTAAAGAAGCAAACCCTTGACCCTACCATTCCGACTAACTTCAGGCCCATCACGACTGTGCCCTTTCTCCTAAAAATTTTAGATAAAGTGGCTTACTTGCAAATTCAAAGTTTCCTAGAGTCGAACCACCTACTTGGAATCCGTCAATCAGGATTCCGCCCGCAACATGGGACCGAGACAGCGTTAATAGATCTTAAGGCCCAAATAGACGATTGCAGAGACAATGGCCAAGCGGCCCTACTTCTCCTCCTGGACCTATCAGCGGCATTCGACTTAGTGGACCACACAGTCCTCTGTAGTCACCTCGACTCGGCAGCCCACTTTTCAAAAGAGGCCATAATTTGGATCAAGTCATTCCTGAGTAATCGGACCATGAGAGTCTTCGCTCCATCAGCCTCAGCAGATCCAATCCCCATAACATGCGGTGTTCCACAAGGGTCTTGTGTGTCACCCACCCTCTACAATGTCTTCACGAAGCCTCTCTTTGATGAAATGGATCATCTGGGTATCGCCTACACTAACTATGCAGACGATACCCAGATCCTCCTCCCGCTCTCAGGAGACTACGCCAAGGACCTGGCCCTAGTGAACAGGATCTATAGCATCGTTCAGGCATGGATGGCCACACACGGCCTATGCCTGAACGATGATAAAACTGAGCTTATCATCCTGGGCACCACTACCTATATATCCAAACTCACCCCTGAGTACGACAGCTTCATTATTGATGGGAACATCATAAAAGTAGCGCATGAAGTAAAAACCTTAGGATTCTACCTTGACGCCACCATGAACTTTACCAAACAAGTCAACTCTCTAGCTTCTGCCACCGCATATACATGCAAACTTATCAGAGCGAGCAAACAATTCCTCTCCACAAATAGTTGCATTACACTTGCCAGAGCCTTGATACTGTCCAAATTAGACTATTGTAATGGACTTTACATTGGAGCTAATAAACAGACCATCCACAAAATTCAAGTGCTCCAGAACAATGCCTTGAGAGCAGCACTCAAGATTAATAGAAACGAACATATATCCTCGACAAGAAGAGAATACAAATGGCTCGCCACCGTAGACAAAATTCATCTCAAAATCGCTTCCCTCACCCACAAATGTATCAACAACAAAGCTCCACCTTACCTCATGGATAGATTACGCAAAAGGACCTCTTCCAGACCTACCAGAATAGCCAACGCAAACTGCCTCCAAGTCCCGCGTTTCAAACTTGCCACTATAGGAGGAAATAGCTTCCCGGTCAAGGCTGCGCAGCTATGGAACTCCCTCCCGCATGATGTCAGAGAACCTCAGCCTTTCGCAAAATTTAGACAAAACCTCACTAGGTGGCTGAGAGCCAACGACAGCTAACTAGTCCACTTGTCACATTGTACATTACTGTATATAACTATATATTACGTGAACAGGAGCATGCTCCTCGCTCCCCTGTCCTGATCCCTCCTTGCTCCCCTGTCCTTGATCTCTCCCAACGACTGCTAACTAGTCCACTTGTCACATTGTACATTACTGTAAATAACTTTATACTATGCGAACAGGAGTATGCTCCTTGCTCCCCTGTCCTTGATCTCTCCTTGTTCATATCTGCTTGCTGTAATATTGCTGATGTCTATGTCTACACTTCCTGCCTTTTCCTGTACTTGCAATCAGCCGAGCATATCTGTAACCAAGCTCAGCGCATCTCTGCACCTTCATCTGATTTCTATGTACCTGTAACCAAGTCGAACATATCCTTGTCTGTTTGCGCCCTGATACTCCAGGGTATGGCGCGCTATACAAATAATAAACTAAACTAATGTTACAGTGTTCTCTGGGCTATGAGGTCTTTTACCCCATAGGTCTCATATGTTTTTACTATGTGTGTTACACAGCACCCTCCGTGCCGTAACACAGGGGTGTCTTAGACGACCACCACCATAGACTCCATACCCTGGGACTGACTGTCTCCCAGGGCATGTAAAGTCACCATTGGCTTTACTAGACCTAAATTCCCAACAGAACCAGTACAAACCATCTTAATGTGGACGTACTGGTCGGGGCAATTCGATTGCCTCGGGGTCTGTTGTTCGAGGGGGCACGTCTCCGTCCCCCCTGATCGAGTTTTGGCTGGTGGCAGTGGATACTACTTGAAATATTCGACCGCGAATATTTCCCTATGGGATTTTCCCATTGTTCGAGGCTAATACTTTTTCTATGTAGCCTTGGTCATACCGCCGGTTTATTAAATTAATATAAATTCACCGGTTGGTATTTTCTGCCAGAACTCGGTTTTAAAATGGCGTATGTGCTCGCCTCTGTAAGTCCAAACCCAAGGTTGAGCCCTTTGTTCACTTTTGGCGGGCTTCTACTCAGAAGCCCTCCGGAGTGGTGCCATTCTGTCTGGGTTACCACAGGGGGTGTGGGAGGGGGTTTAGGCACCCTGGACTGAGTTGCCTTGCCAACTCAGGTCGCACTCTGGTGTGATTGGCCCAAGTGGTGAGCCACCCCGCTCACCACTTAGCATGTTTGAGTGACAGCTAGGCTGAATGAATGGGGGTTTTCTGCAAAAAAGCAGGGTCTTTGGGACTGGTTCTTCAGAAGTCGCCACAGGACCTAAGAATCCGAAGAGGGAGAAGCTGAGCCGACCTGCCACGACGACACCTACGGTGGAGCCCTGCTGAACCGACTCACCACTTCCCGACGACAGAGGAGATCTCCCTGCTGGAGAGTCTTCTTCCCTTGACTGGTGGGAACAACCAGTCCCTTGCTTTTTCTTCGCTTCCAGGACGACTGGTTGGTCGAATTGCCCGTGTACAGCACCCTGGCAACCGGATAACCGCTTACCTGCCTTGCGACCAAAAGGTGGTGCCTTGTCCCTGAGCCTCCGCGGCTGGTCTCATCCCTGGTGGTGCAACGATCTTCAACTTTCCTCGACGACGGGAGAATCTCATCTTCAGGCAAAGCCTCGACCTTGCATCCACCACCAGGAACGTCTGCCCTCCGCCGGAGCTGCTCCAGGACACTAAGGTACTGTTTCCCGCCAGGCGTCCCTAGTCACGGTTAGCGTAAGGTGTTTTAAATCCTTGCCGGACCCATAGGGTGCCTCCAGACCCTTCTTAACATTGTTCTCTTTACTGGTCCAACCTTTCTGAGACATTGCTGCTACAAAGACTTTAAGTGCATTTTCACTGTATTGTCTTGGGACAATTCGCCTTGCCCCTCTCCAAGTGGGCCTGGCCTCTGAACTTTAGGATATACAGCTTACCCTGCCTTACTTGCCTTGCATCTATCTCATAGAACTGTTGGTATTGAGTTGGTTTCGTACCCTGTCTTTTTCTCTCCCTCTCACAAAAATATTAGAGTGTCAGTTAGGTTAAGCACTCACCTCTGTCTGCAAATAAGTGGTGCCTCTTGAAACCTAACGTTGTCGAAATACTGTTGAAGGGTTGATTATACTCATAGTATTGTGTTTGAAATTGTTTGCCATATTAGTGCCAGTGTGTTTTCATAGATGTGTTCTTTTTAAATAAATAATTATATATCTTTACACCCAAGCTTTGATCAGTGTATACTTGTTCTATTGTGTGAATTGACCTATTTTGTATACTCTACATACTGCCTAACTCTTCTTGAGAGAAGTCTGACTGCTCAGCCACAGCTACCAGGTAAATCTGGGTGGTGCAGACTGCTACCAATTGGGTTTACTGACAACACCTGTAGTCTTAAATCTTTTGCAGTGGTCCCAGAGGGAACTGCACAGGTTTCTGCCTAACAACATGGTCTGGACACTGGGGAATCAGGTGGTGGGGACTAACCTGGCGGACCTTCGTATCCATTGATGGCATCGGGTGACTTTTCCGTTCCACCTTTCTGCAATCACAGAGTCCATGCATTGACATGGTCTGGACAGTGGGGAATCAGGTGGTGAGGACTAATGTCATGATCTCTGCTTCCAAAAGGTCAGGGTTTTCCCAACTCCCTTGGAAGCAGATCCATAACCCAGGTTCCGAGTGCCAACCAGTCCCAATTGGGACCTTTTGGACCCAGTCCTGGCGCCAGTGGCACCAGGCTCATAAATATGCCCAGTCCCAGCGCTGGAAGCGCCGGGCTCATAATGCTTGGGTGGACTTACCTGCAGCAGACCATGCTGCTTACTTGCCTGCCAGTTGAGCCTCTGATCCTCTTCTGTTTGGAACTACTTTTCCTGTTGGGTGGGGCAGGAGCCACTCCCTAGGTTCAGAACACTGGAACTCTTCTGGAAAGCAGGAACTCTTTTCTTACCTAGGCGTGGCTGTGGAAGGAGACACCTAAGCACTACAGGAGGCTATTTAAACCACACCCGATGGATGAATCTTGCTTTGCGTTATTCTGCATCCCCTGCAGCAGAACGCTCATCGTGTCTTCTGCATCTGATCCTGGGCCTAAGGAAAAAGGCTTACCATCCTGAATCCAGTCTTCAGCAACACCTATAAAGACAAGAAAGAACAGGTTAGCATTACGGTCTTCAGTGACAGCGCTTCACTTACCTGACCCATCGGCTGTCACCAACGCCTCGCGCTGCATTCCGGCATCTGAAAGACAAAGGCTTACCTACTCTTCGTGCGCTCCGGAGGTCTTCGCTCTGCATTCCGGCATCTGAAAGACAAAAGCTTACCAACTCTTCGCACGCTCCGGAGGCCTTCGGCGCTGCATCCCGCATCTGAAAGACAAAACAAGGTGCGTTTAAAGACATTGGGGAACTTTAATACTCACGTGCCATTACTCCGTTCCACATCTAACCCAGTGGGTATTCCGGCACACTGCAGCCGCTCCGAACTTGTACCTGCAAAAGAAAAAGACAGTTAGAGCGCATCGTGAAGCAGGCAACAAGCGCTTACTTACGTGCTTCCAGGCGCTTCTATTCATCACACGGGCTCCATCTTCAACTCACTTCAGCCCATCATCCGCCATCGCCGGAACCCTGCAAAACAAAAGACATCATTACTAAAGACTTTTAAAGACATTAGAATTACTCGAAACTTACCGTTCGTGAAGTAAACGACGGACAGCAGTCCTCTGAAGTCAAGAGGCCTGCTCCCCTTATCCAGTGAAGAAACTGGTTACAGCACCCTGCCCCGAAGCAGATGGAGAGCACGGCGTTCACTTACCTAAGGTGAGCGCGTTAACCTTTGGGGTTCTACAGGAGAGGAGAAAGGGAAGAAGAGAGAGACATTCAATAACCCAGTTCATTAATCCCATATTTTCTATCTGCAGACACCTTACCCTTCGAGTCAGACATACAGTGCACAGGGGTCCAGCCCAAAGAGCCAGCTGTGTGTTACACATCACCTTTGAAGATACGGTATACGCCCAGTCAAGACCGGCGCCTCTACGGGAATCAGTTGAGCGTTACAGAACGCAAAGCCTACTGCAAAACTCCCGTCCAGGCGCTATAGAAACCTCGGATACCGACCAGCTAGCCCAGTTACTTGGGGAACTAAGGGCAGAAGTGCATGCAGCCCGTCAGGAAACAAACGCTCTAAGAAGGGAACTGATTATTTCTAAGGAGCGAACAGATGATCTTGCTAGACAATTGCTACAGTCACAAGCCGGACAGACCCCGTTACCCGCATCTGGGGGAAATCTTCCTTCTACATCCTCTATGAATCCAGTGCAGATCAACCTACCTGGGAATGTACCTCTGGCTCCGCCCGAACGATTTTCTGGTGACCCAAAGAGGTTTGCAGTATTTATCAATCAGTGCTGGTTGCATTTCTTATGCCGGCCAGCAGCATTTCCAACTGATCAAGCTAAAGTAGCTTTCGTGCTTTCGTACCTTAGTGGTAATGCGGCAGACTGGTCGATCCCTCTAGTAAATCAAGATGATCCGGTCCTCCATGATTTTCAAGATTTTCAGCTCAGTATGGAAAAACTTTTCGCAAGACATTCACAGGGGCAGGCCTTGGACAATGAGCTTCTTTCGTTGCGACAAGGTAATCAAGACCTTTTGGCTTATATTGCATCTTTCAACAGACTGATAGTGGAAACTCAATGGCCTGAGGACAAAAGGATTACGCTGTTTTATAGAGGTCTACGTGGAGAGCTCAAAGATGTGTTAGCCCAAGTAGTGAATCCCCCACAAGATTGTTCGGACTATATAGACTTAGTCGTTCAAATAGATCACAGACTGCAGAACAGGAAGGCCGATCGTTCCAAGTTTGATGCTCGAGTATTTTCCAAACCGCCAACTCCTTCCAAAGGAGTAGACTCCGGGGAACCCATGCAAATAGGGGGCCTGAAAGGTCCTCTAACACAAAAGGAGCGGGAAAGGAGAAAACAGTTGCAATTATGCCTCTATTGTGGAAACTCAGGGCACTTTCTTCGAGACTGTCCGGTGAAACCTGCCAAGAAGGCAGTAGGAGCTGCAGTTACCAAAGTTACAAACTCTGAGCAGGGAAACAACCTCGCCCGACAAGAATAGAGGTCCTCTTGCCGAGCGTGAAAACCAGTTCCGTGACCTCGCATTTCGTGATACCTATGGTCCTCATCAGCCCTGATAATCCGGATCGATTACATGCAATTGAAGCTTACGTCGACAGCGGTGCCATCGGCAATTTTGTGGATCATGAAATGGTTTTGAGGATGAATCTAACTCTTTGTCCCAAGGCTGTAAAGGACGTCATTACTACCGTGGATGGGACGGAGATAGCCTCCGGACCAGTAACGCATACCACTCAAGAAGTGACGCTTGTAAGTCAAGATGGACACCATGAGAAGATCGTGTTCGATGTGATCAAGGCCCCTCAGTTTCAGATTATTCTAGGAATACCTTGGTTAGGGAAACACAATCCTCTGATCGATTGGCGAGCAAGAACGGTCCAGTTTCCAGAATGTGTCTCTACTTGTCACCCTCCACCTGGTGTTGCACTGGCAGCAATTTCTTCAGAGACTCCCCAGTTACCTCCCGAATACCTAGAATACCAAGATGTTTTCCGGAAGGATCAGGCTAACTCTCTACCTCCTCATAGGTCTTATGACTGCCAGATAGACCTGATACCTGGATCTACTCCTCCTTGTAGTAGAATTTATGCCCTCACCGAGCCTGAGAACCTTCACCTTCGACAATACCTGGATCAATACCTGGCAAATGGGTTTATTCGTCCTTTCAAGTCCCCTGCTTCTTCAGCTTTGTTCTTCGTTCCAAAAAATGAAGGAGACCTTAGAACTTGTATAGATTATCGCTCCCTGAACCAGATCACCGTCAAGAATAGATATCCGTTACCTTTGATCCCTGAACTCCTGGTCCAGGTCAGAAAAGCATGCATATATACAAAGTTGGATCTTAGAGGAGCCTACCACTTGGTTCGAATAAAAGAGGGCGATGAATGGAAGACGGGCTTCCGCACCAAATATGGGCTATTTGAATATCAGGTCATGCCCTTCGGACTTTGCAATGCCCCGGCCGCCTTTCAATATTTTATGAACGATGTCCTCAGAGAGCTCATAGATGTGTGTGTTGTTGTTTACATTGACGACATCCTCGTTTATTCTTCATCGGAATCTGAACATCGGAAACACGTGAAAATGGTCCTCGAAAGATTGCGTCAACACAAACTTTTCGCTAAGTTGGAAAAATGTGTTTTCAACGTGACTGAAGTTGAATTCTTGGGATTCATATTATCACCTAGCGGAGTGCGTATGGATTCAAAGAAGGTCGATGCAGTTCTCAAATGGCCATCACCATCCTCCGTAAAAGGTGTGCAAAGCATGTTAGGCTTCGCTAACTTTTACTGCAGGTTTATCCCCGAATTTTCTCGAATAGTCCAGCCCATCACTGCCTTGTTAAAGAAAAATAAACATTTTGAATGGTCTACCGAGGCGGAACAAGCTTTCCAGGATTTGAAGACTAAATTTATCTCTGCACCAATCTTAAAACACCCTCGCCCCGAACTCCCCTACATCGTGGAAACTGATGCTTCAAGCCTTGCCATGGGGGCAGTTCTATCACAAAAGGACCCGGTAACCAATCAGTTGCATCCCGTGGCATTTTGGTCCAGCAAATTCTCGCCTCCTGAAATCAATTACACGATTACTGACAAGGAACTTCTGGCTATCAAGTCTGCTTTTAAGGCTTGGCGGCATTATCTGCTGGGGGCCCGACACACCGTTACTGTGATTACGGATCACCGAAACCTGCAATATTTGAAAACTGCAAAAGCCCAATCCTCTAGACAACTCTGTTGGGCATTATTCTTTGCCGAGTTTGATTTCATAATTACCTATTGACCTGGTACAAAAAACGGTGAAGCCGATGCCCTTTCTCGGATGGGAGTGGAAGAACACTTGATCAACCCTAAACCTGTACCAATCATTCCCGAACAAAGAATTCTGGGTGTAATCGCCACACAATCCATAGAGGAAGTTAAGGATAAAGCCAGGCAACTTGTAACTCCAGCAGACATACAGAATTGGCATTTGCAGGGAAAGGACTTTGCAGTAAAGGACAACTTGTTGTATTTCCAAGAACGATTATACCTGCCCAGCACAGATTTACAGAAAAAAGTAATCTCTTGTTATCACGATTCTTTAATGGAAGGACATCCCGGTATGGCCAAGACCTCAGAAAAGATCAAGCGCTACTTCTGGTGGCCGTCTTGGAAAAAAGATATCAGAGACTTTATAATGTCCTGTGGAGTATGCGCCCAAAACAAGAGTCAAAAGGAAAGACCAGCAGGCCTCTTACGCCCTATTGACATCCCACCTCGCCCTTGGCATACGCTTTCTATGGACTTCATCACCGATCTACCTCCATGCTCCGGATACAATACGATTCTAGTAATCGTGGACTTATTCTCCAAGATGGCGCATTTCATTCCACTCAAAGGCTTGCCAACAGCAGCAACTCTGGCCCGAGAATTTCTTGAAAACATCGTCCGACTGCACGGTTTTCCTTCGGTTCTAATATCGGATCGAGGTAGTCAATTTATTTCTCATTTTTGGCGAAGTTGCTGTCGGTCGGCTCAAATTGATGTGAGACTATCGACCAGTCACCACCCTCAGACCGACGGACAAACCGAGAGGACCAATCAAACTCTGGAACAGTATTTACGCTGCATGCTGCAACAAACTGAAAAAACTTGGAAAGACATCCTTTGGATAGCCGAATATGCCTACAATAACTCTGTCCGTTCGGGAACTGGGAAAACCCCGTTTTTTCTTTTATACGGCAGTCACCCTCGAACCTCGGAGTTGGATCCCCTCCAAGATCTTGAAACACCAGCAGTAGACTACCTGCATTCTACAATCACCCAAGCCTTTAAGGAAGCTGTTTCTCACCTTCAAAGGGCTAAAGAACAATACAAGAAAGGAGCAGATCAACATCGGAAGGAAGCCCCTCAATATCAAGTAGGGGATCAAATCTGGTTATCCACCAAATATCTACCTCTAAAAGGGCCACGTACATTTAACCCAAGATACCTTGGTCCCTATTCCATCACTACCATAGTAAACCCAGTAGCGGTCAAGTTGGACTTGCCCCCGCACATGAAGATACATCCGGTCTTCCACGTCTCTCTATTAAAACCCGTGCAACCTCAAACCCGACTAACTAAATCTCCAAAACCTATCCTAGTTGACGGAGAACTCGAGTTTGAAGTCAAGAGTATTCTGGACTCCAAGATCTCCAAATCTACACTATTTTACCTAATTGACTGGAAAGGCTACGTCCCCCAAGAGAGATCCTGGGAACCTGCTGAATATGTCCACGCTCCTCGCCTAATCAAAAGATTTCACCGAACATTTCCTGACAAGCCAAAACCCCCGGAGAAGCCCGGTTTGGGAGGGGCCTTGAGAGGGGGTACTGTCATGATCTCTGCTTCCAAAAGGTCAGGGTTTTCCCAACTCCCTTGGATGCAGATCCATAACCCAGGTTCCGAGTGCCAACCAGTCCCAATTGGGACCTTTTGGACCCAGTCCTGGCGCCAGTGGCACCAGGCTCATAAATATGCCCAGTCCCAGCGCTGGAAGCGCCGGGCTCATAATGCTTGGGTGGACTTACCTGCAGCAGACCATGCTGCTTACTTGCCTGCCAGTTGAGCCTCTGATCCTCTTCTGTTTGGAACTACTTTTCCTGTTGGGTGGGGCAGGAGCCACGCCCTAGGTTCAGAACACTGGAACTCTTCTGGAAAGCAGGAACTCTTTTCTTACCTAGGCGTGGCTGTGGAAGGAGACATCTAAGCACTACAGGAGGCTATTTAAACCACACCCGATGGATGAATCTTGCTTTGCGTTATTCTGCATCCCCTGCAGCAGAACGCTCATCGTGTCTTCTGCATCTGATCCTGGGCCCAAGGAAAAAGGCTTACCATCCTGAATCCAGTCTTCAGCAACACCTATAAAGACAAGAAAGAACAGGTTAGCATTACGGTCTTCAGTGACAGCGCTTCACTTACCTGACCCATCGGCTGTCACCAACGCCTCGCGCTGCATTCCGGCATCTGAAAGACAAAGGCTTACCTACTCTTCGTGCGCTCCGGAGGTCTTCACTCTGCATTCCGGCATCTGAAAGACAAAAGCTTACTAACTCTTTGCACGCTCCGGAGGCCTTCGGCGCTGCATCCCGCATCTGAAAGACAAAACAAGGTGCGTTTAAAGACATTGGGGAACTTTAATACTCACGTGCCATTACTCCGTTCCACATCTAACCCAGTGGGTATTCCGGCACACTGCAGCCGCTCCGAACTTGTACCTGCAAAAGAAAAAGACAGTTAGAGCGCATCGTGAAGCAGGCAACAAGCGCTTACTTACGTGCTTCCAGGCGCTTCTATTCATCACACGGGCTCCATCTTCAACTCACTTCAGCCCATCATCCGCCATCGCCGGAACCCTGCAAAACAAAAGACATCATTACTAAAGACTTTTAAAGACGTTAGAATTACTCGAAACTTACCGTTCGTGAAGTAAACGACGGACAGCAGTCCTCTGAAGTCAAGAGGCCTGCTCCCCTTATCCAGTGAAGAAACTGGTTACAGCACCCTGCCCCGAAGCAGATGGAGAGCACGGCGTTCACTTACCTAAGGTGAGCGCGTTAACCTTTGGGGTTCTACAGGAGAGGAGAAAGGGAAGAAGAGAGAGACATTCAATAACCCAGTTCATTAATCCCATATTTTCTATCTGCAGACACCTTACCCTTCGAGTCAGACATACAGTGCACAGGGGTCCAGCCCAAAGAGCCAGCCGTGTGTTACACATCACCTTTGAAGATACGGTATACGCCCAGTCAAGACGGGCACCTCTACGGGAATCAGGTGAGCGTTACAACTAACCTTGCAGACCTGTGTATCGATTGATGACAGCATGTGACTTTTCCCTTCCACCTTTCTGCGATCACAGAGTCCATGCATTGACATGGTCTGGACAGTGGGGAATCAGGTGGTGGGGACTACCCTTGCGGACCTTCATATTGATTGATGACATCAGGTGACTTTTCCTCCCACCTTTCTGCGATCACAGAGTCCATGCATTGACATGGTCTGGACAGTGGGGAATCGAGTGGTGGGGGCTAACTTGGCGGACCTTCGTATCCATTGATGACATCGGGTGACTTTTCCCTTCCACATTTCTGCGATCACAGAGTCCATGCATGAGATGGTCTGGCCAGTGGGGAATCAGGAGGTGAGGGCTAATCTTACAGACCTACCTATGAATTGATGACATCAGGTGACTTTTTCCTCCCACCTTTCGGCTTAGTTCCTGAGCAGTACAGTTTATTTGTTGTCCAGGGAAATGTATTTAGGGGTAAGTCCCGCTGGATGCTGCAATGACGTCATCTGTCAAGCACAGAAAGTGGGGGACGAGGGGGCTCAGTAAGCCACTTTCATACCGATGCAACCCCGGGCGGCAGTATATCGAAGGCCGCCCACCCCCAGAGTCACTTTCTTCTTTCTGCAGAAGTTATTTTGCAGCAGTAACAAACATGGGTGAAAACATGTGGGTTTTCACGGCTATCATGACCGGTTAGGAGGCTTGCAAGCTAGCTTGCACTGGGAGTAAACTGTAGAGTGTATGATTAGCACTTGAACCCACTCACGTTCCTTTTCTGATGCTCAGATGTAGGGACAGGTGTAGGGAAGCGGTTGACCCCCTCCCATGCCCCTAAGCGCTTCTTGGTAAGGTGAGACTACTTCGAGGGGCTATGATGATCCGGGGGGGGGAGGGATGATAGTAGAAACTTATGAGGTTATAGTTAGGGTGCACAATATAGCACAAAAGATTTGGGAAGGATAGGCATCAGTTTTAAAAACGGTTCTATGTGATATCGCCGACCTTTTTTTCATCCCGTGTTTTTTCATCGAATATTTTTCATCGGAAAAAGTTATCAAATTTTTTTCTTTTTTTTTGGGGGGGTCCCCCCCACACCCCCTGTTTTTTTTAATTTTTTTAAATTCCCTTTTACCCACAACTATTTATTTATTTTTTAAACCCCCCCAAAAAAAAAAAAATTCAATGAAATTCGATGAAAAATAGGCGATGAAAAAACACGGGATGAAAAATATGGCGATGAAACAACGGTATACCTTAAAAACACAATATTCGGAGATCATTAGAGCCGCCATTTTGCATAAGATGTATGTTGATAACGGTTGTGATGGTTTTGGCTTGGTGCAGCGAATGTGACATTGAGACAGCAGGCCCCAGATACGAAAGTAGACGAGAACCGCAATGGATTTAAAGCCTATTTAGTAAAATCTCTCTGTTGTCAATCAGCTCTGCACTCATACACAGACCTGCAGTGGAGTCCCGAGTTGGTCCAGGTAGAGCTTTATTATACATAATTATATATGTACAGTCAACCAGTTACTCTTGGAGTATTTACATCAGTTCATTTGACAGGACAGGAACAAGGATGGGTAATTAACACTACTAATAGAGGAGCAGACCCACTGGCCATCCTACCATACCCAGCTCAGGCCCCAACTGACACTCCTAGAACATTCACTCACAGATCCACACAATATTCTACTGAGCTGCTCATTCATACATCAACATTCTGACAGCATGCACTCCAGGTCAGTGACAAGACAAGACTACAATATAACATCTCCCTTTCCTACCAGATTCAACCACAACATCTCCCTTTCACACAAAAGCCTTCCAACCACAACTAACACCCTTCCATCTGGACCCGCCACATCCAGACACAGAGCCTGCCACACTCTGGCACACAACCAAAACAATCAGGGGAAATAACAATCATGCAACAGGTGGGGAACAGGAGGGGGGACCACGGATTGCCCCGCAACGGATCCGGGTGCAACCACATCCGTGAAGCAACACCCAATGGAAACTTTTGTCTGTGAAATTTCAGCAAGCTAACCAACAGAGAGAGGTGTTGACAGGCCCTGGACAACGATTGTAGAAGGGATACGTTGATCGCACTTCTTCCACTCTCACATTCATATCTCATTCAACCACAACCGCTCCCACTTATCTCCCTACAGACATCCCACAGGGCACAACCATTGAACAAACTTAGCAATCACCAACCAAACTTCAAGCAACCTCCAACCAAGCTCATCACTCGCAACACGCATACAGAGGTCCCATAAATGTAGGGGGACGGTGGAACAAGACGGCATAAACACAGCCAGTCCTTTCAACAACAGATGGGCAAATCATTCCCAACCGCGCCACGTACATTCTTACCCATACACCCATGCAAGCATCACACAACCCACACACTTCCAGAATCATGCGCAAAAACAACATGTAACAAATAATGTGCTCCCGGTAGCACTAATGCATTGAACAGACTTAAACTTTACCCCTATAGGAAACAATAGCTACATTTGCATGACTAATACCTATTAACTAGAGTGCACTCTATATACATATAAATACATTCACTGGCCAGTTCAACCCACTTTGGTTCATATAACTTGACAGGATGGGTGGATTTCCCTCGGCGGCCGCTGCTATGCTTGCCCAAAGAGGAGCAGCGTTAACTGGATCGCTGCTGGGGGTCTTCTCTACGATCCCATCCTCGTCGCCATTGTTATGAAGACGCGCATCACACCAGGCATATCTTCATCAAGTATTTATTAAGGTAATTGGTATAAAGACCCCCAACAACAGCAGAGGCCCACCAGCAATCAAAGGTAACATCAACTGACAAAATACAGAACGTTAAGAACACCACAAGTAAACACAGGTTCTATGACCTCACTGGAACCTCAGACAGAGAAACATTCCATAGGTCATTAACCCTCGCTGAACATAGCTCATTCTCCATAAGAAACCACATTACAACACATCTTCCCTTTTTTCACAAATCACATTCACAAAACACTAACACCCTCAAATGTGGCCTCTTTTCACTGTAGCAACTCTATCCTTATTCCAGACCTGTCCACCCGCAACACGCACCGCACCTTTTAACACAGCAACTACCCTGACAGGATCTGAGTATAGCGAATCACCCTTTGTTTTCACAACACCTTTTTTTATTCTTACCCAATCACCACACTCTACACGCAACTCCTTTCTCCCTCTTCTTTCATTCTCACGCATGACCCAATCACTCTTTTTCCTCTTCAACACATTCCTCACCTCATCAATTACTACATCCGACTCTCTACTCCTCCCTAACCATGGAGGACATGCCATAGAGAAAGGCTTCCGACCCCTCATGAGTTCGAATGGACATAAACCAGTGGTCGCATGAGGCGCCATACGCAACGCCCACATCCTATTTTTTATGGTTACCATTTTGTCGAAACCACACTCTTGCCCCATGCGAATGCTTTCCATCACACATCTGTTCAACCTTTCGACTACCCCATTGGTTTCAGGGTGATACAAAGCAGCTCTTTTATGTATTATCCCACACTTCTTCAGATAACTTGGAAAGCATCCACCAGTAAACTGAGTACCATTGTCTGTAAGGACATTCTCTGGAAGGCCCTCACTCGCAAAAATCCCTTGCAACACATTCACCATGCTTTCCCCCGAGATTTCTCTCACAACTCTGAAATCTCACCACCTGGAGAATAGATCAACAACCAATACCACAAACCTTCCCCTACCATAACCTAAGTCAACAGGTCCCAGAATGTCCATGGCTATGTCACTCCACACCTTAGATGGAACACTAACATCCACCAGTGGCTGATTCCTAGCTTCGATCCCATTTCCACTCTTAATGCACATGTGACATTCGCTCAAACACCTCTCAACATGCCCGGACACCATTAGTCCGATCTCAATACACCCTTGGTCTTGGTAAGGTCAATATGACCACTATGTGCCAAATCAATAACTTTGGTATGAATACCTGCTGGAACCACTGCTCTCTTCCATCTGAACAATATTCCGTCGGCAAACGACAATTCATCTTTCACCTCCCAATAAGGTCTTTCTCCTTCAGTGAACTCCGACTTAATGGGCCAAACCGAGGTTAACACATACGTCATCACCTTGTTAATCACTTCGTCCCTTCTTACTTCTGCTAGCCACTCCTCCTTAGACACAATCCCTTCCGTGTTCACAAACACCATCTCCATGTCAACATCCTCCACCACGTCCCGTGTTACGACTCTTACTCTCGATAAATTATCAGCCAAAATATTCTCTTTCCCAGGGATCACTTCCATTCTGAAGTTATGAGCTTGCATTCTGGTAACCTATCCAGCTACCCTGCGCGAGACCTTATCAAGACCTCTGCTCTCAAAAATAACCTTCAGGGGTTTGTGGTCCGTCCGAATCACAAAATCCACCCCCCACACAAAATTTCTGAACCGCTCTACTGCCCAATAGCATGCCAAATCTTCTTTCTCAAGAACAGAATATCGTAGCTCTGCACCTTTCAGGCCATGTGACGCATGTGCGATCACTTCTTCTGATCCATCCTCTTGTGTTTGGGAAAGGACAGCACCTAGACCACCCTCACTAGCATCCACAGTAATCATAGACAACCTTTTTGTGTCAAAACAGCCTAACGGGCGAGCTAGATCTATCTCCTCCTTAATTCTCTGACACTCCAATTCACAAGCTCGGCTCCATATGAAATCAGTAGTGAAAAAGAAGATGATCAGCCTAAGAAACAGTGGTGGCGCTCTAGGTGGAAGATGTTTGACAGAATGATAATTGTGAAAAACTGGAGATGCTGCAACTGAAGGATATGAAATCAGTACCTTTCCTTAAAATTTTCCTCATTTCCAGAACTATCGTGGCATAATTTTGGGCATAATTCTCTACACATTTTTGGTAAAATTCGGTCATGCCCAAAAATGAACGTAGTTCAACACCCTTGGTAGCCGGCCTCTCAATTTCTTTTATCGAGTTCACAATACTCTCCTTTGCTTTCACACCCTCACTCAACACCTTGTGACCTAAATAATCCACCTTGGACACAACAAACTTGCACTTTTCTTCCTTTAAAGTAATACCCTTCTCTTCAAAAATCTTCGATACTCTATCCAGGATTTTATCGTGTTCTTCTAAAGTCTCTCCACATATCAACACATCGTCTTGGAAGCAAAAAACTCCCTTCACACACCTGAGAAAATGATCCATGATCTTTTGAAACACAGACGAGGCTGATGCCAGCCCAAAAGGCATCCTCCTAAATTGATACACGCCTTCATGGGTAATAAATGCAGTACCCTTCCTACACTCTTCTTCCAGTTCGTCCTGAAGATATGCTGATGCCATGTCGAGTTTTGAGAAAACTTTGCCTCGTCCAACCATCGTTAGCATCTCACACATGTTCGGCAATGGGTGCCTATCCACTAGCACACATTTGTCGAGTTTGCGCATGTCTATGCATAATCTCAAATTACCTGAACTCTTTTTAACAACTACTACAGGCGAAACCCATTCCACACCTCCTGCTTTCTCAATCACACCCATCTTTAAAAGTTTTTCCAGCTCTTTTTTGACACCCTCTCGTAAGGAGAAAGGTACAGGCCTAAGTTTTGCAACAACAGGTGTACTACCTCTTTTTATGATGATTTGGTGCTGAAACCCCTTCTGTCACGGAGTTCCCCCCTTCTCACCTGAGTCCGTTCTTTGCTGGAGTCCTTGGTCGATGCCTTCTTGCGGACGGACCTGGTCTTGAATAAGGCTGCCCGAGTCTCTTCCGACTCCAGTGTGCGTTCAAGTTCCGGGATGCAATGATCCAGGAATCCGGGAAACGAGGAAGGTGCGCAACTAGCACACAAGTCCAGGAGGTAAGAAGAAGAGGGAAGGGCTAGGAATGGGTTTAGAAGGGACAGAAACAGGGAAACAATACCGCCAGCTACGGAGCACACGTCTGGTCGCTACTTCGCAATAGCATTGAGATGCAAAGAGCCGCGGAGGGCGTGGTCTATTAATAGAATACGCTACGTCCAGCGCGTGGAGCGAGAAAGGGGTTTCACGCTGGACGACAATGTTGGGAGTACCAGGAAGTGCAAGCCCCGTTGTGACAAGGACCAGGAAGCCCAAAAGGGGCGCGTTCTGTAGTTCATGACAGCATGCCTCCTCCGAAGACCCGTTCGCCGGGGTGTATGAGGTGAAATCTTCTGAGCAGCCGAGGGGCCTTGATATTAGAAAGTGGTTCCCAGGTTCTTTCACTAGGAGGATATCCTTTCCATTCAACCAGGTATTGAAACTGGCCCCGTTTATACCTGGAATCACAAATTCGGAACACTTCATATTCCAGTTGGTTGTCAACCAGCCGAGTAGGAGGTCTGCAGGGTTTCCGGGAGGATGGAATGTAGGGTTTTAATAAGGATGTGTGAAAAACTGGGTGAATTTTCTTCCAGGAGTCTGGTAGTTTGATCCGGTATGAGGCAGGATTTATAATTTCCTTGATGGGAAATGGACCATAGTACCGGGGGGCCAATTTGTTTGGCCGTAGATGTCAGGGTTGTAATTTTGAGGACAACCAGACTTGGTCACCAATTGCATAAGAAGGGCCTGATCTTCTTTTGGAATCCGCATACGTCTTGGTCTGTGTTCTGGCCTTCTCTAAGTATTCCTTGGCCTCCTGGTGTACGTTGATGAGGGTTTCGATCCAGGAGTCGACAGTAGGTGCCGGTGTGGAATGAGGGAGAACAGAGGGTAAAACCGATGGATGGAACCCTTGGCTACAATAAAAGGGACTGGTCTTAAGTGCTGAATGATCGGAATTGTTGCAGGCAAATTCAGCCACGGGTATCAGGAGCGACCAGTCATCCTGAACCTTGGTGGCAAAACATCGAAGATACTGTTCCAGGGTCTGATTAGCACGTTCTGTGGCCCCGTTGGTTTGGGGGTGATAACCTGAAGAGAGGGCGCGTTGAATTCCCAAAATGCGACAGAGATGTTTCCAGAATTATGAGACGTATTGAGGTCCTCGATCAGATATGATCTTGGAAGGGAGTCCATGCAGACGGAATATGTGTTCCAGAAAGATTCCTGCTAGTTCGGAGGAGGATGGTAGTTTACGCAGGGGTGTAAAATGAGCCATATGAGTGAACAAGTCAATGGTAACCATGATGGTAGTGTACCCTCGTGAAGGTGGTAGTTCCACAATGAAGTCTGTAGCGATGAATTCCCATGGCCTTGTTGGCAGTGTAGGTTGCAGTAGAAGACCCGCCGGTCTCTTGTTATCATGTTTATTTTGACTACAGATAGCACAAGCTTGGACGTACCGCTGTACGTCAATCTTCATCCTAGGCCACCAGAACTGTCTTTGTATGAGGCGGAGGGTATTGGTGATGCCACGATGTCCGGAGTGAAGGGTATCATGACAGAGGCTTATTATTCTTTGTTGTAATTTCTGTGTAGGAATGACCAGTGCATTGTCCTTGAACAAATATCCTTCCTTAACTCTTAGATTCCATTGATTCTTCCTTGAAATATCCTTCCACAGATCAGAGGATTGGGTTTGCGCTCAAATTTATTCCAGGAGGTTGACTGCTTGAGCTACAAAAATCGTGGGGGGAACATCTTAGGATAGGCCCTATCTTCAGTAGTTACATAGTCAGGACGTCGAGACAAGGTGTCAGCAATCAGGTTTTGGGATCCGGGAACATGAGTGATGTGGAACTGGTACTGGGCAAAGAAGTAGGCCCAACACGCCTGACGACTGTTCCTACACTCCAATGACTGTAGAATTTGAAGATTCCGATGGTCCGTACGGACCGGAACTGGATGTCTAGCTCCCAGAAGTAGATGTCGCCATTCAGTGAAGGCTTGGCGGATGGCTAACAGTTCCTTTTCCAGGACGGAGTAGTGTGTCTCACTAGGAGTCAGGGTTCATGAAAGGTAAGCAATGGGGTGTTCCAGCTTATCTTCTAATTCCTGCTTCAACACCGCTCCTATGGCGTGATTAGAGGCATCCGTTTCCACTAGAAATGGTCGATTTATGTCGGGTTGGGCTAAGATGGGAGCTTGTGTAAACTCTGCCTTCAAACGTTGGAATGCCATATCTTGCGGTGTAGACCAGATAAAAGGGGTGTCTTTCTTCAAGAGAGCAACGATCGGTTGGACAATCTCGGAAAAGGTGGATATGAACTTCCGGTAGAAATTGGCAAGCCCCAGGAAGGATTGAACTTGTTTCACGGACGTGGGAGCAGGCCATGCCAGAATGGCCTTTACCTTTGAAGGGTCCATACCAATTCCTTCTGGACTAAGGATAAATCCTAGGTAGTGAACAGAGGTAACGTGAAACAAGCATTTTTCGGGTTTGGCTAAGAGTTTGTGTTCATGGAGTCGTTGTAATACTGCTTTTACGTGCTCTTCATGCTTTAGAGGGTCCTTGGAAAAGATCAATATGTCATCCAGATATACAATGACGAAGAGGAATAACATGTCAGAGAACACCCTATCCATAAAACGTTGAAAGACTGCGGGGGCATTAGCTAGTCCAAAGGGCATGACTAGATATTCATAATGGCCAAAGGGTATTCTAAAGGCGGTTTTCCATTCGTCCCCTTCCCGGACACTGATCAAATGATAGGCACCCCGAAGATCCAACTTCGTGAATATCACCGCGCCTCTCACAGCTTCCAGGATATCCGAAATCAAGGGTAATGGGTACCGGTCTTTTAGGGTGCATTGATTTAAGCCATGATAATCGAGGCAAGGTCGGAGTTCCTTGGTATCCTTCTTGGGAACAAAGAACAACGAAGCACCAGCTGGAGATTTTGAAGGTTTTATGGTGCCATTTTCAAGGTTGGTATACAGGTATTCTCTGAGGGCCTTTTTCTCGGGTTCGGAAAGGATGAACATCCTGCCGAAGGGAATCACTGCTGAGGGATCTGTATCTATTGCGCAGTCTTCAGGTCTATGTGGGGGTAAGGCCTGGTCTATGGCAGTTGAAAACACATCAGCGTATCCTTGATAGGCCTCAGGGACTTGTATGATATTGGAAACCATGAGTGGTGTTTGTTGGTCTCTAGGCGGTTCCTTAGGGGGTGTTAAGGAGGGTTCCAGGAATAGACAGTGGGACATATAAAACTCTGAGCCTAGGAATAGTGATCCTGCTGTCCAGTTGATATACAGATTGTGTTTCTGTAACCAGGGCATACCCAATACCATGGGGTAATGAGCTGACTTAATGATGTCGAATCTAATCAGCTCTTGGTGATGGTTTATTGAGAGCCGGATCTCCTTAGTCTGCAGGCTTATGGGCCCTGAAGTGAGGGGTCTTCCGTCGATGGCTTCCACCGGCTGCATGGTGCTTCGTGTCTCGTATGGAATCTGGTGACAAACAACCCAATTTTGATCAATGAATATTCCCATAGCTCTGCAGTCTACCAAGGCCAGAATGGAATAGGTCTTATTCTTGGAGGGTGATAGGAAGGCCTGTAGTATCACCAATTTGTTTTGTCCAGGAGAGTTCAAGGATGGAATTGATGTGGAGCAAGCATTTCTCTCCCGAAGCTCTGCTCCATCTAGGATCATGAGCTGGCGTTTCCCAAACGCCGAGGGGGGGCTAGGGGACATTCCCTAACCAAGTGTTTATCTAAGGCAAAATACATGCACAACCCCGTATGAATCCTTCTCATCCTTTCTTGCGGGGATATGGTTCCACGGAAGGCTCCTATCTACATGGGTTCTGGTTCAGTGACTGAGCCTGGGTTTGTGTCCGTCTTGGTGGTGCTCTCAAAGGACACCTTGGGAGGATTTCCTCTGGATTTCTTCTTTTCTGCCTTCCTTTCCTGGATACGGACGTCTATTTGCATGGCAAGGTCCATTAGTGCGTGGAATGAGTTTGGTCGAGCCACTCTGGCCAACTCATCCTTAATCTCATCATTCAGTCCTCTCCTGAACAGGGTGAAACTCGCCTCAGAGGACCAATCAGCTTCCTTGGCCAATTGCTTGAATCGGGTTACATACGTGAACATATCCTGGGAACCCTGCTGAAAGTCTAACAGACGTTCCTGGGCACTATAGACCTGCTCTGGCCGATCAAACATGTTTTTAAGGGCCTGTATGAACCCGTAATAGTCATCTAGGAGATAATCGCCAGAGTTAACGAGAGGTGTAGCCCAGGTTAAGGTATTCCCGGAAAGGTGAGAAATTATGAAACCCACTTTAGCCCTGGGAGTCGAGAAGTAATAGGGCTTAAAAGTAAAGTGGACCAAACATGAATCCAGGAATCCATGAAGGGTCTTTGCCGACCCATCGTATTTGTCATCAATGCCGCCCAGCAAGACACTTTCTTTTGTGGCAGAATCCCGGGATAGGACTAATTGTTTGAGAGCAGCGTTTTCCGCTTTTAGATTCTGTACATCGGTTGTTAGTTCTTGCATGCGACGCATCAGGTCCTGAACGGCAGCTTCCATGTCAATATCGAGTTCGGTCGGGTGGCGTCTCAAACTGTCACGGAGTTCCCCCTTTCTCACCTGAGTCTGTTTTTTACTGGAGTCCTTGGTCAATGCCTTCTTGTGGACGGACCTGGTCTTGAAAAGGCTGCCCGAGTCTCTTCCGACTCCAGTGTGCGTTCAAGTTCCGGGATGCAATGATCCAGGAATCCGGGAAACGAGGAAGGTGCGCAACTAGCACACGAGTCCAGGAGGTAAGAAGAAGGGGGAAGGGCTAGGAATGGCTTTAGAAGGGACAGAAACAGGGAAACAATACCGCGAGCTACGGAGCACACGTCTGGTCGCTACATCACAATAGCATTGAGACGCACAGAGCCGCGGAGGGCGTGGTCTATTAATAGAATACGCTACATCCAGCATGTGGAGCGAGAAAGGGGTTTCACGCTGGACGGCCATGTTGGGAGTATCAGGGAGTGCAAGCCCTGTTGTGACAAGGACCAGGAAGCCCAAAAGGGGCGCGTTCTGTAGTTCATGACACCTTCACTCTCCCCAAGGTTTTGCTGAACACTTTAACATGCCCTGCAACATACGTGCTTGGAGTAGTGCAAGATGAAGCCACTTGTTCTGCCTCGTTGGGATCCAGCCTGATCCCTAAATTCTTTTGCTCCCTCCATCCCAGTAAAGATTGACCTTTCTTAGTGATGTACACTTTACCATTACAACAGCGTCCCTTAAATTCAAATTTACTCCAGGTATAACCTAATAACTCAATCGTATCCTGGTTATAGCCTCCAGGATTTATATCAGGTTTTATCAAACTGGGCACTTCCCCTTTCATCTCCTTTTCAAACACACTTCTTGATACCAAGGTAATCTTCGAGCCAGAATCAGCCATCATGGAAACTTTATGGCCATTCACACTTAACACAGCATATGGACGTTCACACTCATCCGCACTTTCACCCTCCGCCACAACAGTCACTGTATTGACAATAACATTTTGCAGCAGAAGTGTAATCTCTTCCTCCGATGACCTTCCATCTTCTTCTTCATTCACATATAAAACCTTCTTCTGATTGAACGGTCCATATTGATAGTTTTTACAACAGTTCGCGCATGTGGCTCTGCGACCAGGACACACAATAGACGATGCAAAATGCGTACTGCTCACATACCGAAAACATAGTCTCTCATCTTTTTTCTCTGTTCTCTGTGGTGGCTCTTGGTTTCTTTTCTCTTCTGCAGCTGCTCGATTCGTCTGCTTGTTTTTCCCTCTTCTTTTACTTTTCCCATCCACCACATTTAAGATTTCCATTTTATTCTCCTTTGGTTCTCCTGTTTCATTCTTTGATAGCTTTGAGCGTTCTACTCGTCTTGCAATGTCTAATACTTCATCCAAGTTGGGTTCATCCCTTAACCACAATTCTTCACGTATTTTGTTGGACCTGCAGTGTGTCATGAACTGGTCACAAATATGCTCGTCGAATGCCTCTTGGAACTTGCAAGACAAAGCTGGGTGCCGTAACACTGTCACATATTCTTCCACAGATTCCCCTTGAGCTTGTATCCGCAAGCGGAAATTATATCGTTCTAATATTGTGCTCGTTTTAGGGTTAAAATGCTTGTCTAGCTTCATCAGAGCCAAATCAAACTCATTCACAGCAGCACCGCCACCATCCCCTGATGGTTGGGGAAGTGTTTCATGAATTCTTTGTCCTTCATACCCTAAGAAGTGTAACAGTAGGGCCAGCTTCCTTTCATTAGAGTAGGATGTCCCACCAGCTGCTTTCATGTAGTGCATGAAACCCTTGCGCCACTGAGCCCACAAAATCTTTGCTGGACCTGTAATTGGCATAAAGATTGGGGGACCCAGCTATTCGAGGTAAACCCGCCATGCTCCTATGCTCGCACTTCTCCCCTTAAAGTCTCACACAGAAGCAGTGTGTGCGAATTTTAGTGGGTCTTCAATCTTGCTAACTTCCTCTGTTAAAGTCAATATGGATAAGTATGACTATATGTGCAGTAAACTCGCCCACAAGATACTATGCTCCTTTTTGATACAGTTTCCGGTATGACCGACTGTGTCTTTCTACTCTTCCTCCTGATGGACGTGCAACTGTCCAACTTGGTTGCAGCTCCAACTGCCTCTGCTCCACTTATCAGGGCACTCACTGTGTGCTTCCACGCACAGCAGCTCTGTCTGCGCACAACTTCTCTGGCCCCCTCCTTCCCCTTATGACTCGTTCATGTAGCCGTCCTCAATTAAGTTAAACGATGGATAACGAGCGCGCATGGGGAATAATGCTTGGGCAGACGCGAATGAAAGTTCAGAGTGTGCGTCTATTACCGCCCATACGGTGAATACTGCTTTCGTTGCCGGGCCTCTCCCTTCTCAGAGGTGCCGCGTCTGCTTCGGACAGACGCAGCGCCGTTGGGAGCAGCGTTACAGTAGAACGTAGGGGGCCAGGGGCGGCAGAATCACTTACTTGTGGAAACAGGCAGTACGGGCAAATTTCCCTCAGTGGCCGCTACAACGCTCGGGGATAGCGGAGCGGCCTATCACAAGGGGAAAACTTGACACGATGGGTGGATTTCCCTCGGTGGCCGCTGCTATGCTTGCCCAAAGCGGAGCGGCTTTAACTGGATCGCTGCTGGGGGTCTTCTCTACGATCCCATCCTCGTCGCCATTGTTATGAAGACGCGCATCACACCAGGCATATCTTCATCAAGTATTTATTAAGGTAATTGGTATAAAGACCCCCAACAACAGCAGAGGCCCACCAGCAATCAAAGGTAACTTCAACTGACAAAATACAGAACGTTAAGAACAACACAAGTAAACACAGGCTCTATGACCTCACTGGAACCTCAGGCAGAGAAACATTCCATGTGTCATTAACCCTCTCTGAACATAGCTCATTCTCCATAAGAAACCACATTACAACACTTTCCTTACAAAGTCCCACTAAAAAGCTTCTTCTATAGCTCACGTCTTAGCAACCTTTTGATGTTTGACCATATATCATATCAAATAATCCTCCACATTAAACATTATTAGTTATTGTCTGGCGCAACCCTTACCCAGTTGGCCACCCCTGTACCTCAAAATTGAGCGTACGCAAAAATATGTACATCATGTATGAGTGTACAGACCGCCACATTATATTGGCACATACGGTAAATTGGAAATCTTCCCCTCATTCCAAATACCACCAAAACCGTATTTCTCAGCACAGATATTACTTCCAGATTACCCGGCACTTCAACCATGATCATCAACACGTGCGTCATGGTCGGGATGAGACACTTAACACTAAGGGCCACTACACCTCACAAACGTCGACAAGACAACGGCCCGACACACTTACAGGGTATCCATACACCGTGCATTTTCTAAATACATTTCATACATAGGGTATTACCATAACCCTAATAATGTTTCCGAACTTCATGAGCAATTCCAATTGAAAACATACATTTGAGCTTACACTCTTGTATGCTCTTGTGCAAATATTCCATCATAAAAAGGATGCCTGTGTTTAAAACACTTTAAATAAATTCTAGCAGCCTGGACCCAAAACATTCCATCTTAAATTCATATTTACCCAGTTTCAATTCACACTCATATTATTACCTAATTTATTAATTTTGTATTTAAGAGCGCTGCATTCAAGAAAAAAACATGTTTCCCTTCTATATGCATTGCAGGCTTGATCAGGACCAGCATACATAAATAAAATTAACCCAAAAGCAGCCTCACGTCCTCCTAATGTGTCTAACACATCGGTACAAACCCAATGAAATAAAATCATTTTTAAACAACACCATCAATGCTTTTTCCTTGACCAATCACCCATCATATGCAATTTCCTCCGTGGATTGCGTTACATTCCGCATTGTCCAAAAAGCTTTAAAAGACATGTATGTTCACCCCAACGATTCTTACCAAAATAACAGCAAAGGCGGTGTTCCTTGTTCACCCTTCCTTGTCCCACCACCGTCCTGCATAGATGAAACGATGCGCGCCCAATCCTCAGGGCGGGTGACGTGCTGGCAACATGGAGGTCCTTTCCCTTGGCCGGCTCACATGCAACGTGTTCTGATGCACATCATCACACGGCCCTGGACATCAGGAAGCCCGGACCACTGGGCCTCCGGAACCCACCGCCACTGTGGCTGTGCTGTCCGACATACACAGAGTAAGCATTTCCCCAGGGCTCCCATTTCGCCATAGCGCCTTGATGCGCCCTGTCAATATCATTTTTTTTCCTTCACGAACAAAATTCCTGTCGCTGCCGCGCCGAGCTTGCATTTCTTATTTCCTTTTCCCTTGTGATAATTAGTGATGGATGCCATTATTCCAAACTCTAGCAGCACCCCTTGCTGTTACATGAAACCGGAATACAGTGAATCAAATCACTACCAGCAGTCAATTGAGTGTCAAGAAAGAGCAGTTTTGCAGAGCAACACGTGTGCGCTCGCCCTGGGAACAGCATTAAAACAATATCACAATACGATCTTGACACGCTGTAAGACGGGCTCAATTCAAAACAGCAAGCATGTGGCACTTTGTGTTTCCTTCTTGGTGGGAATCTCTGGGGACTTCTTCAATGGCGGGGACCTCCCTCCCAGAGTATCCACTTTCCTTAATTTCACAATGAGCTGGGCAGGATGGTTTATATTCAAGGCATGGGGGAACGGTGGGTCACTCAGACAGCTGCTCCGCCCCCACACAGCTCTCCTTACTGTGTTTTTCTGTTGCTGCAGCTCCACTCTGTTCTGTCCTTCTTTGCCCATTCTTCATCACTTCCAGTTTTCCTCGTCACCAATGTAGTAAAATCTCTGTTGTCAATCAGCTCTGCACTCATACACAGACCTGCTGTGGAGTCACGAGTTGGTCCAGGTAGAGCTTTATTATACATAATTATATTTGTACAGTCAACCAGTTACTCTTGGACTATTTACATCAGTTCATTTGACAGGACAGGAACAAGGATGGGTAATTAACACTACTAATAGAGGAGCAGACCCACCGGCCATCCTACCATACCCAGTTCAGGCCCCAACTGACACTCCTAGAACATTCACTCACAGATCCACACAACATTCTACTGAGCTGCTCATTCATACATCAACATTCTGACAGTAACCACTCCAGGTCAGTGACAAGACAAGAGTCCAATATAACAGGCCTTGGAAAGGGTAGCGTAGACTTTCAGTTCATGTAAGACTCCATTCATTGTCCTCCCAGAGAGAATGTGCCCCGCAAGGTGGCAGCTGGAGTTTGAGTTAAGGAGGGTAAGTTATCTCGCGGAGGCCGGAGCACATTCTGACCTACCCCAGTCAATAAATCAATGACTCGTGTAACGGAATTAGCCTGGGGAGTTCTGCATTTTATGGGTCCGATGACCGCAGGTCGCTGGTCTTGAAGGCCTAACACAGTTCAAGGAGGAAATGGTCAGTCCATCTTTAAATTATAGTGGTATCAATTTAATGGCGAGATACAGGGAGGGATACATTATAGCTAAAAATGTGGGAGGAGAGCTTGGAGCCAAGATGACCTGGCCAGGATGAGTGAAATAGGGTTTGGAATGAATGGAATGTGTGTGTTTGTGGATCAAAGAATTTAAGGAGTTCCTTTAGGCCGGACCCCAAGGTTGTCCGGTGTGCAGTGGGACAATGAACAAATTAGTAATTTAGTAATGTAGATAGCGTGTCCCTTTGACCCCAGCAGGTGACGAAGGAAGGGGAGCCGGAGGGAGCCACGCGATGGAAGAATGATGGACTGGGACCAATACTCTATCCCTTATGGATAGAGGTAGGATTATATAAGGTCTATCCAATCAGCCACGCAGGAATGTACTGTATCTAATGACATCAGGATGGCGCTGTGTTTCTTTGAAGTTTTCTGCTTGTACCTCTCTCTCTGGCAGAACATTCTGGGCAGCTGAGTCCTTTGCTGTCATTGTCACCTGTGAGATTAAACTCTTGTTATCCTAACAAGATCGACCTGGGTTCTTTTTCACTATTTGGTGTACTTTCTGTGGTGTGAGCGTTGAGGGACTGACATTCACAGGGGAGATCAGGAGACCACACACAGAGGCCACTAAACCCAAAGGTATAGGAACTACACAACAGAGCCGCGGAAAGGAGCAACAGACTGTACGATGGCAGCGGCTATCTTTCAGCTCTCACCGTGTGCAATCTCTTGCACTTATGGAACTAACCAACATAAGAATCAGGAAAAGCAATAATACCTGAGAGTAATTTATGGTGGGAAGGAGCACATCAAGTGGAGGCAGAACTTGGAGACCCGGAGAGAACGAGTGACAAAACTAACAAATACCAACATTTACTGGGGCACTTAAGAAGTCTCCACCAGTATGAAAGGAGGCAGGAGGAGACAGTCAGTATGGGACTTGAGAAGGAGGGACTGGATTCATGATGGGAAATGGAAGTCTGGATGACTTTGCATTGATGCTCCTGCCACCCAACAAGCAAATCCTGCAGATGAGGAGAACGCAGTGGAACTGGCAAATCTACCTCCAACCAACCAAAACCAATGCACATCACCCTTTCAAACCACAAAGCCCCCAGGACGAAATAACTACAGCCACAGCCATGCTCTACACCCTACACAGCCTCGGGTAAGGAGAGCACAGAGGAACTGGCCAATCTACCTCCAACCAATCCAAACCAATGCACATCACCCTTTCAAGGCACAAAGCCCCCAGGACGAAAGAACTACAGCCGCAGCCATGCTCTACACCCTACACAGCCTCAGGAAAGGTACGGTAAGGAGTCTTGCCAAGTGCACCTTTGCCAATAATGTTGGCCTTGCAGTGCGTGGCTCTGAAAAAAAAAAGATGGCTTGGGACTATTAGCAGAGCATAGGGGGAAGTGTATAGGATGAACGCTCCCGTTACCTGTGTGTCAGTAGGGATTCCATGTGCTCAGGGGGGGAAAAGTTGCCGGACTGGTGATGTATAAGGGAGGCCCCACAATGTGAAATATGAGAGGTAAAATCATCCTTAACTGAGGTTCTTGCTAAAATGAACACAATGGAGGGGTTCATCTTGGCTTGTGGGTAGATTATTCTCAATAAGAATGAAGGGGCGGTGAGGAGGCGAGAACATGGAGTATCGGTCGCATGTCAGACGCAGCTGAGACATGATGATAACCAGAAATCTCCTGTTCAAGTTTCTTAAGGCAGTCCAAGCCTCTCCACTTCAAACAGCAAGGAGCGGTGTAAAGTTGAGTTCTACTCCTGTGGGGGAGGCTAATCTAGAATATGGCCCTCATTACAGGTCGGCGGTCCGGAAACAACAGTGGAGGTAAACCCGCCGCCACTGGTAATTCTGGACCGCCCGATCTCGAGTCCAGCCGGCAGGAGGTGGCGTTCCCGCCAGGTCTGACCTATCGGGTTTACCACCGCCCGCCTTAAGGCAGACGTGGAAACACCGGCATTATCACGAGATGGTGGCGGTGTTTCCATGGTCCCCATTCCCATTGAGTCCTAAGGGAAAATACAAGGTTATAAGAATAGACAGCCCAAATACATTCATAGGCAGGGCAAAGGGTTTCAGTTAAATACAACCAGCAATTCTTCTCAACAGGCCTGGGCCAAAGTCAATGGTTCAGAGTCTTTTGTATAGGACAGCACAGTTCTGGTATATAATGTTTAAGCCTTGGCCACAGATTTTAAAGGATTTGGCTAGGGGAAAAGTTTGATGAATGTTTAGGGAAGGACAAGCCTTCATAATTGAGGAAAGTTTCACGCACTTTCTCGATGGCCGAAAAGATTTCCAGTCCGCGTTCACACAATACCTTTTTAAATGAAGAAAGCTGTAGCTGAGGCAGTTATTCCTGGCAGTTCGAGCAGATCTGGCTGTTCCTGTGCTTCAGTCGTGGGGACAAGAAGGAGGACGTCAGGAGGTTCCTGCACTGCCCAGGGAAGAGGCCAAAATGTGTAGCAAGACGTCGGTTTAAGGTGTGAGTGCCTTAAAGTCCACGAGCTGGTTTCCTTCCCTCTGGCTATCCGGTTTTCAACAGCACTCTGATGAGAATTCGACAAGAGTAGGACGGTGTCCAGGTGGCTTGCGAGTTGGTTGTTCCCACCAAACTCAAGGGAAGAAGTTAACCTTGAAGGGCTTCTCCGTCGTCGGAGTTTCAGGCAATTGGGACATGCAGCAGGGCTACACCGGTCGTCCAGGAGTTGCAGCAGTCCTCTTCCTTCCTCTCCTCTTCGACTCTTTCCAAGTCCCAGAGACCTGCTTTTAAACAGTTTTCCCCTATTCATTCAGCCTGGCTGTCACTCACACAGCAGGGTGGCTTCCTTGCCGGACAGCCAGCCGGCCAATCACACCAGAGTGCATTCAGGTCTCCTAGGAGACTAAGCACAGGGTGTTTCGGGCACCTCCCTCACATCCTGTCCACCCCAGACACTCTGGTACCAGAGGAGGGCTTCAGCACAGAAGTGTCATGGTGCATGCTCCCAAACATCGGGAGCCGACTGGCCTACCCCAGTTGCTGGCACCCATAAGGACCTGTAAAGCCCCAAAGGGTTGGGACTTCCTGGACTCAGTCCTGGCGCCAGGCTCATAGTGTTCTATCTGGTGGTAGACTGCATGGGACTGCATACAGCCCAGCCTAATGGAGCGGAGGGACTACTTTACCTGGGATTACTTGTGCAGGGTGTGGCTGAGGGACTACTTTACCTGGAACTACTTTCAAGGCTATTTAAACCACACCCTACACACAGAACACGCTTTGCGTTATTCTGCACTCCTGCAGCGTAACGCTCACCGTGTCTGCTTAGCTCCTGTACCCGATATTCAACAGCCACGCCTGTCCTGGGATCAGGATCCATCGGCACCTGTGAAGAAGGAAAGGAAAAGAACATGGATTAGAACAGCGATTGAGGCCTTACCTGAAGCTGTCCATCCTAAAAGGCTGTGCCTTTCAGCTGCTCTCCGGATCGCCGCACCTGCAGAAAAGAAGGCATTCGCATGGAGAGGCTATACTCACCCGGAGGCGGTTTTCTTCTTGGATTCCATTGAAGCGGTCATCCAACCGCTGCTCCGGAGCCGCGCCGCACCTGCACTGCAGAAAAAGAAAAGAACAGCAGGGTAATCGCGCAGGGGAAAGAAACCATTTAAAGACATTCAGCGCCACACGCTCGCGTTATACTCACCCGCGGGAAATCTGCTCAGCGTTGTAGGAAGAGACAAACCTTCATCAGAAAAAACGCCCAAGGCCGCACCTGAAAGAAATTAAGAACAATAGTGAGAACTTGGGCAATAAGGACATTAAGCAAACTATACCAAGGATCTATTGGCATAGAGACTTACCTGCTGAGTCAAGCCATTCATGACTCCGCTACAGCCCCGCAGGATCAGTGAAGCAACTTGATCCAGGGAAGAGGCTGGACATACCACGCCCCTGCAAGAGACTGCAGGACGGAGAGCCCACCATTCAAACACCCATGGTGAGGCATAAACAGAGAGGGGCACTAGGAGGTTACGGGAGGTGGGAGCAAAACCCGCTCCTCACGTCTGGCTAATATCTCATTTAGACATTTTAGGCAAACCCTTCCTGGGAATTGATAGCGAGGGAGAAGACGCGTGCAAGCATCATCACTCAACCTCGTGCAACGCGCGTGCAGACGTCCTTCTTGCAGCTTCGTGCAACGCCCCCGTGGAGACCAGGTGAGTGTGACAGAACACGAAGACTTACACAAAACCTCTACCTGGGCGTCATGGAAACCTCAAAGACTGACCAGCTAGCCCAGCTTTTTGGGGGAACTCAGGGCCCAGGTGCATTCCGCTCGGCAAGAAACCAATGCTTTAAGGAGAGAACTGATCGTAGCCAAGGATCGTACAGACGATCTAGCCAGACAACTGCTCCAATCACAGGCTGGGCAAACACTGCTACCGGGAATGGGGTCAACAGTCCCCGCTTCACCAAGCAATCCAGTACAGGTGGTCCTTCCAGGAGCCGTACCTTTGGCACCCCCTGAAAGCTTTGCAGGAGACCCAAAGAGGTATGCAGTTTTCATGAATCAGTGCCGTCTACATTTCCTATGCAGGCCGGGAGCCTTTCCAAATGACCAATCGAAGGTGGCCTTTGTGCTTTAATATCTCAGTGGAAGTGCTGCGGACTGGTCGGTACCACTAGTCAATCGGGATGATCCCCTCTTACGAGATTTCAGAGGTTCCAACAGGATATGATAATTTGTTTGCCCGGCATTCCCAAGGTCAAGCATGAGATAATGAACTCTTGTCTCTGCGTCAAGGGAACCAAGACCTGTTAACGTACATCGCAACCTTCAACAGACTGGTAGTGGAAACCGGTTGGCCGGACGACAAAAGAACAGCGTTGTTTTACTGTGGATTGAGAGGCGAGTTAAAAGACGTTTTAGCTCAAGTGGTCAATCCACCCATAGACTGTGCTGAATACATAGACTTGGTGGTCCAGCTTGATCACAGACTGCAGAACTGTAAGGCTGACCTAGCTAGAATGGACACTCGGGTGTTTGTGCGTCCAAGGGAAAATGCTTCTAAAACACATGTCCAAACCCATGCAGATTGGAGGGGTTCGAGGGCCGCTATCCAAGGCTGAAAGAGACAAAAGAAGGCAGCAACAGTTGTGCTTGTATTGCAGAACAGCCGACCACTTCCTCCGAGAGTGCCCGGTAAAACCACCCAAGAAGGCAGTAGGGGTTGCCGGCAAGATTGAGGGTGAGCCAGTGCCGGATAACTCCCACGCCCGACAAGCGTAGAGGTCCGTTTGTCGAGCGAAAAGAAGGACTCCCAGACCTCGCACCTAGCCTTGCCAATGATTCTCATCAGTCACCAACAGCCGTCTCGAATGCACGCAGTCAGAGCATATATCGACAGCGGAGCCATTGGTAACTATATGGATCAGGAATTGGCTACAAGGATGAATCTTCCTCTTTGCGAGAAGGCAACAACTGACTTAGTCACCACAAATGCAATATCATATCACTGTCTTCGGAACAGAGATTTCCTCAGGTCCTGTAACACATTCGACAACAGAAATGATGCTTTTGTGCCAAGATGGGCATCGGGAAGCCATTGTGTTCGATTTAATCAAGGCTCCACAATTCCAAATAATTCTGGGGATGCCATGGCTAGAGTCACACAATCCTTGCATCGACTGGCGTGCTAAGAGGCTGACCTTCTCAGTCGAATGTGCTCATACATGCTATCAAGCAGAAGAACCTTTGACCAAAGAAGTGACAACGATCATGAGTCTAACAAATCTGCTACCCCAGATATACCAAGGCTATCAGGATGTCTTCCAGAAGGACCAAGCCAATACACTTCCCCCCCATAGGCCATACGACTGCCAGATCGAACTTATACCCGGCGCACAGATCCCATGCGGCCGAATCTATGCGCTCACTGAGCCTGAGAACCTGCATTTAAAGGAGTATCTAGACCAATATTTGGAAAACGGTTTCATCCGTCCATCCAAGTCCCCAGCACCCTCACCCTTATTCTTCGTGCCTAAAAAAGAAGGAGACCCGAGGACTTGTATCAACTACCGCGCATTGAACCAAGTCACTGTTAAAAATCGGTACCCCTTACCTCTGATTCCTGAACTATTGGATCAAGTTAAAGACGCCCGAATTTACACCAAGTTAGACCTCCGGGGGGCGTACCATCTTGCATGAATTAAGAAAGGGGATGAATGGAAGACCGCCTTCTGTAGCAAATATGGGCTATTCGAATACCAGGTGATGCTCTTTGGCCAGCAGCGTTTCAATATTTCATGAATGACGTCCTGCGAGAGTTGATTGATGTCTGTGTCGTAGTATACATCGACGACATTCTGGTGTACCCCCCTTCCGAACAAGAACATGTGAAAGACGTCCGTGCTGTTCTTAACATGCTCCGGCAACACAAATTATATTCTAAATTAGAAAAATGCTTCTTCCATGTTACTGAGGTCGAGTTCCTTGGATTCGTCCTAACCCCTCGTGGTGCGAGTCTGCATTCGTGAAAGGTTGATGCCATCCTCAACTGGCCTTCTCCAACTTCAATCAAAGGAGTTCAGAGTATGCTCGGATTCGCAAACTTCTATCGTCGATTCATTCCGGGCTTTTCGCAACTAGTGCATTCCATCACATCTTTACTGTAAAAGAATAAACGTTTTCAATGGTCTGAAGAGGCGGAAAAGGCCTTCTAGAACTTAAAACAAAAATTAATCTCAGCTCCAATCCTGAAACACACTCGCCCAGATCTCCCGTACGTGGTTGAGACCGACGATTCCAGCTTGGCAATGGGAGCGGTCCTATCCAAAAAAAACCCTGAGACGGGTCAACTTCACCCGGTGGCCTTTTGGTCATGAAAATTCACGGCACCAGAACTGAATTACGCCGTGACGGACAAGGAACTTTTGGCCATCAAGGTGGCTTTCAAAGCTTGGCGGCATTATCTCTTGGGAGCAAGACACACCATCACGGTAATCACAGATAACCGCAATCTACAATACCTAAAGATGGCAAAAGCGCAATCTTCTCGCCAACTCCGATGGGCGTTGTCTTTTGCTAAATTCGATTTTGTAATTACTTACCGACCTGGTTGTCGAAACAGAAAGGCGGATGCACTGTCCTGTATAGGAGTAGATGATACATACACAAATCCAAACCCAGTACCCATCATCCCTGGAGGAAGAATCCTTGGCATTATGACGTCTCTGACATTAGATGACATCCATAGGAAATCGTGCGTCTCATTGATACCAACACTCTGCAGGAATGGCCAACTAAAAGTACTCACCACTCAGTCTCAAATCATTTGCCATATTTTCAGGGACGTCTCTATCTACCCAGAAAAGAAACTTCAAAAAAAGGTCATCTCAAATTACCACGAATCATTGGTAGAAGGCCACCCTGGAATTGCTAAAACCGAAGCCAAGATCAAGCGACACTTTTGGTGGCCAACATGGCGAAAAGACATCAAGCAGTTCGTACTATCGTGTGGTATTTGTGCACAAAACATGGCTCAAAAGAAGAGCTCACCAGGCCTACTACAACCTCTGGATATTCCACCTACACCTTGGCATGCGTTATCTCTTGATTTCCCTCCTTGTAATGGTTTCAACACCATTTTAGTGGGAGTAGACTTGTTTTCCAAAATGGCCTATTTCATTCCACTAAAAGGCTTACCTTCAGCTTCAATCCTGGCAAAGGAATTCCTAGAACTGATTGTCCGAATACACGGATTTCCTTCTATCTTGATTTCAGACCGTGGAGATCAATTTATTTCCCGTTTTTGGAAAAAATGTTGTGAGTTAGCTCAAATTGATGTAAGACTTTCCACTAGCCATCATCCCCAAACCGATGGTCAGACCAAGAGGACCAACCAAACTTTGGAACAGTACCTAATATGTATGTTACACCAAACGGAAAGTAGTTGGAAAGATGTTTTGTGGATAACCGAGTATGCCTATAACAATTCCTTACACTCCAGCACTGGGCAGAGTCCTTTCTATACTATACATGGGATGCATCCACGAACCTCCAATCTTGACCCGCCTCAACTTCTAGAAAAGCCAGCTGTAAGAAGTTTGCACACTTCCATCATTCAAGCCTTTAAACAGGCAACAGACCATCTGAGGCAAGCTAAGGAAAGATATAAGAAATTGGCAGACGGACATAGAAGTGAAGCTCCACGGTATCAGGTTGGGGATGAAGTCTGGTTGGCCTCGAAGCACGTACCAGTGAAAGGAACCCATACCTTCAATCCCAGATATTTGGGTCCATACACGGTGAAAGCCATCATTAATCCGGTGGCTGTGAAATTGGACTTACCTCCTCATATGCGGATTCATCCCATGTTTCACGTCTCGCTTTTAAAACCAGTGCAACCTGGGACCCGAGTACTGAAACCACCAAAACCAATCATGGTCGACGGGGAACCTGAATTTGAAGTTAATGACATTATGGACTCAAAGATTATCAAGTCAAAACTATTTTATCTAATAGACTGGAAAGGCTATGGACCACAAGAAAGATCATGGGAACCTAGTGATCACATTCATGCTCCACGGTTGCTAAAAAGAGTCCTTCATAATCATCCAAGTAAACCTGGACCAACGAGAGAACCCACTGTTAGGGGGCCCTTGGGTGGAGTGCTGTCATGGTGCATGCTCCCAAACATCGGGAGCCGACTGGCCGACCCCCGTTGCTGGCACCCATAAGGTCCTGTAAAACCCCAAAGGGTTGCCTTGGGACTTCCTGGACTCAGTCCTGGCGCCTTTGGCGCCAGGCTCATAGTGTTCTATCTGGTTGTAGACTGCATGGGACTGCATACAGCCCAGCCTAATGGAGCTGAGGGAATACTTTACCTGGGATTACTTGTGCAGGGTATGGCTGAGGGACTACTTTACCTGGAACTACTTGCAAGGTTATTTAAACCACACCCTACAGACAGAACACGCTTTGCGTTATTCTGCACTCCTGCAGCGTAATGCTCACCGTGTCTGCTCAGCTCCTGTACCAGATCTTCAACAGCCACGCCTGTCCTGGGATCACGATCCATCAGCACCTGTGAAGAAGGAAAGGAAAAGAACAGGGATTAGAACAGCGATTGAGGCCTTACCTGAAGCTGTCCATCCGAAAAGGCAGCGCCTTTCAGCTGCTCTCCGAATTGCCGCACCTTGTGGGATGTTTTTACCCATGCATCCGAGCCCTACCTCAAAAACTGTGCAGTACTGGCGTTGAAAACATCATGATGGCCAGAGCTTCCCAGAAAATGCTCAGGGAAGTGCATGAAGAATAGGCTGCCACCCATTTTTGCCGATGTTATGGGCACAGAAGGGCACTGCCTAAAAACCCCATTGGACTACCCACACAGCAGCCTGAAACCATTGGGAATGGCAATGCTGATTGCCAAAAGCAACCTAGAATTGTGGGGAATTCATTTCTTAAATCCCAAAAATGGGTGCATTACCAGTACTCACCACTATCAGAAAGCCGGCAGTTTAAAACCCCACCAGATTTTACTTTTTGTATAAAACTGAATAAATGAACCCAAAACAGGCCAAAGAAAGACTTACTGAGAGGTGGATACAATGTAAAGTTATATTCTAAAGTGACTTGAAGGTTTATAACAAGACTGGCTGAGCTGTGCATTTCAGCAGTTTAAGTAAATTTGGACTGAAAGACACTAAAAATCTAAATGTTTAAAAGAAATGAGTGACCTATTTCTGAGTGTCACATAGGTTGCAATTGTTTAAATGTCATAGTTTTGAACTTAGAATCAGCATTCTAGCTGCATATGTAAAAAATTGTCTTGACTTAAACTGGGGAACAAAAAGTGACATTTTATCTGAAACCTGGCTTAAGGAACTGAATTCTGCCCACCAGCTACCCCCATCAGGAGTGAAACTTGAGTCACAGCTGTGTTCCCAGGCCTATCTGCCTTTTGCTGGCCACACTAAGGATATGCCATCTCTCTGATAATTGAATTAAAGGGAGCCCCCACAGAATACAGGAGCTCTGAACAATGCAACCCCCTTCACCCAGGCAGATGGTTTATGGCGGGAGTCGTAAATGGAGATTCCTCCTGGAAGGAAAGGGGAGGGGCACTGCCTGTGAGAGCAAGCTGGCTTGGCAGAACTGGAAAAAACAGAAATTCAACCTTGTGCTGGGGGGAAACCACACCCCTTTGGGGCCAGAACATAACTCTAAAAAGATGGATCATTCATAGAGCGGACTTGTGAAAATTTTATAAATGATACCATAATTCTTGTGATTTTTCTGCCCACATTTTAAGACGTGTTAGGACCCGGTGGTATGTTCAGGGGGGTTTTAGCGGAAAAGAGGATATTACTCTAAATGTATGCATGTTAAAAATCTGACACTTCATCAATTAATGTCCATACTCCTTGCGCACATGTGTGTAAATTTGGGTCAATGTCCGAAATTGCAAAATCAGTTAAAAAGTGAAATATGTTGCCATTTCTGAATGCAAGCCCCCAGGAAGAGCAGAGTTTGAACAGGGTATACCTCCTGTGATATGTGAGGGGTGCATGTAATTTTAAACAAATGTGTACCTGTGCAAATATGTTTTTTTTATCAAATATAGATTGTGTGCAATTTGACAGGGGAGTGTCCTCTCTGCAAGCCATAAAATGACATCGCTCTGACTCACAGTTCCTTCCCCAATCATGGGAGAGGGGAGAATTGGGCCAATGACAAGTGGAGAGGGGTAGGGTCTAGTGATGCTGCACACACACCCATTTTAAAAACAGATAAAAGCAGACAGACAGGACAGATAGGGACATTCATTTCCATCTGCTGCGGGACGCTCTGCCGGAAAAATCCATACTTTACCTCCATCAACCTCCAGAAAGCCAACATAGAGACTTCAATCTATCCACCTTCAGAGACCCAGGCCAGACCAGCAGAGTAGAGCTGGCCAGACCGCTGTTAGCAGAACCAGAGAGCTGAACCGGAGTCCAGTCCAAAACCTGACCAGATCCGTGGCGAGGCATATTTTAAAATATATTGTGAGTACCTAGTAGAACTGTGCAGAACCAATCTCTTAGTTAAAATAATATAATTCAATCTATTTTAATCTAACCAGAACTGTCTCCTAGAAGTTGTACCTTGTCATTTTGCCAAACTGTCACTTGCCACTTTGAACTTTAAAATTGCAAATCCGAAAAACAACCTTCACAAAATCGCTCATATCTCCGCGACCGTTTGTCTTAGAGACTTGCAGTAACTTTCATCTGGAAGCTGAGATCCTAGGCTGTCCTAGGACCCCAAAAGGATATTGCTAGCCCTTGTAGTTCCTCTGTAATCGCGCCC
This sequence comes from Ambystoma mexicanum, assembly GCF_040938575.1. NCBI lineage: Eukaryota > Metazoa > Chordata > Amphibia > Caudata > Ambystomatidae > Ambystoma > Ambystoma mexicanum. The sequence continues at coordinate 1,011,263 of NC_090932.1, forward strand.
GGCGCATTCGCAAATTTTACCGCGATTTGCAAATTTCTCCACGTGTAAAAACAGCGCTTCCGTGCTTCCATTTGCCAGAAATTCGTTTAACCTGCTAGTCATTCCGGAATCATTGCAAGGGTGAGCCTGGACTAATATTAACTAGATACCACTCCCCCTGAACCTCTAGAGGGAATTAAAAGCATTTTAGCATACTTTTCACTTCATTGCCAGCACACATAAAAGCATTTTGGGCCTGTGTTTCAAACTTTTGTAGTCTAAGCTTGCTGGGGTGAACTGAATCACATTTGATTGCATTTCTGAGAACTGTGTGCCTCCCTTCCATTTCCTTGCATTGCATAAAAGGGGGGGGGGTGAATTGTCCAAGAAAGTGATTACATTGTCTTTTGCTGAAATCCTATCAAGTTATTTTCTGTACTGCATTTCATTCCACATTGCATCCATTTGAAACCATAAAAGTATTGTTGCTATCTTATCCATTTCATGTCAACTCCTTAGTGATTATAAAGAAGTGTGCTAGTGCCAGATTATCCATTATTGATTACTGATCAGATTAAGTGTGATATTCAATTATTAATTTATTATAAAGTGTGATATATATACATATTGTTTAAATTCTCAAATAAACCTTTTAAACTTGCAAAACAGAACTACTTCTTGGCTCAGTGGGGTCAGGGGGATTCCAACAGAGGGGTGTTATATAGGGGTAGTCATCCAGAACGCATGAACTGGACATAAAGATATATCAATAAGGGTTTCCATTCAGTATCCCAGACTAGGCATTGACTTAGCTGTAGTGCGGGATTGAATCCTCTTACAACCTGCAGAAAAGAAGGCATTCGCATGGAGAGGCTATACTCACCCGGAGGCTGTTTTCTTCTTGAATTCCATTGACGCGGTCATCCAACCGCCGCTCCGGAACCGCGCCGCACCTGCACTGCAGAAAAAGAAAAGAACAGCAGGGTAGTCGCGCAGGGGAAAGAAACCATTTAAAGACATTCAGCGCCACACGCTTGCGCTACTCACCCGCGGGAAATCTGCTCAGCGTTGTAGGAAGAGACAAACCTTCATCAGAACAAACACCCAAGGCCGCACCTGAAAGAAATTAAGAACAATAGTGAGAACTTGGGCAATAAGGACATTATGCAAACTATACCAAGCATCTATTGGCATAGAGACTTACCTGCTGAGTCAAGCCATTCATGACTCCGCTACGGCCCCGCAGGATCAGTGAAGCAACTTGATCCAGGGAAGAGGATGAACATACCGCGTCCCTGCAAGAGACTGCAGGACGGAGATCCCACCATTCAAACACCCAAGGTGAGGCATAAACAGAGAGGGGCACTAGGAGGTTACGGGAGGTGGGAGCCAAACCCGCTCCTCACGGCTGGCTAATATCTCATTTCGACATTTTAGGCAAATGCTTCCTGGGAAGTGATAGCGAGGGAGAAGAAGCGGGCAAGCATCATCACTCAAACTCGTGCAACGCGCGTTCAGACGTCCTTCGTGCAGCTTCGTGCGACGCCCCGTGGAGACAAGGTGAGCGTGACAAGAAGCCCGCCAAAGGGCATGAACAAAGGGACCAAACCTGGTTTGGCGCACAGACTTACACACAAGAAGGACTTTTCCTAAAAGAAATGGCAAGAAAAGATGACCGGAGTCTGTTTTTACAGATAGGTCTGGGGCGCCATATTGAAAAACATGGCTACCCCTGATGTTGAGCTACCGTTGTTAGCGGTCGCTAAAAATCACGGCAGTTAATCTAAACCACTGCCACCAGCCATTTAAAATAACAAAAGGTAACATTTTACTGTTACATGAGTGTTTTGACTCAGGGGAAGCTAATCAACCCCCCCCCCCCCCAGCACTCTATAGTAAGATAGGGTGTGCTGGGTCAGTAAATTTAAAGAAACTAGTAAAGTCAATTTAACTTTACAGCCTCTGGGAGACAGTAGTCAGTCTCAGGGAAGGTATTTAAACCTTTGGGGAGTCTGAAAAGACACCCCTGTGCCACTGCACTGAAGGTGCTGTGTGACACAGAGAAAAAGATGATGCCACTGGAGTTGTCTTAAAACTCCATAACCAAAGAACACACAAGTAAAACACACACAAAATACATGGAAGAGTGGGACAAAAAGGCTCACATTCTTCCCAGGTAAGAAATCCAGCAAAGTTGCTGGGGGTCTCAAAAGGTAAGGGAAATTAGCACATTTGGAGAATTCTCCCTAAAAGTTTACTCCTGTGGGGGAGTGTTGTAATGTAGCCTGTTAATTAATTAGTGCCACATTGCTAATGTAATAGTTGATGCTTTCATTAGAACTTTAGCGAGCTCTGTGTTCTTTAGCTTTAGAGCATTCTTGTTTACCTTTGCGAGTTCTGAAGTTGTCAGTTGAAGTTGTTGTGTTGGCAGTAGAGTCCTTGGCTTCCTGCTGGGGCTATTTCTTGCTGTGTATCTTAATAAATCAAATGTTTAAGTGTCACAGCGTGTCATCCATCTTTACTATACTGGTGACGAGGATGGGATGTATGTAAAGGAGACCCCCAGCAGTCTCGCGAATTGAAGCCGCTCCACTCTGTGCTAGTGTTGTAGCGGCCATCGTGGGATCCATCTATGCTCCAGTGCCCTCTAGATCCCAAATAAGTGCCCCAGTGCATCCGCGTCCCTCCACAAGCCCTAGAGAACCTCCACACGAGCCTTCGTGAACGACGCGGCCCTCTGCAGCTCCCTCTGATGCGTACAAGCCAGCCGGGCTTGGCTGTATTAACTTTAGTAGATGCGCATCTCCCCTGCCGCATCAAACCGTTCCGACTATATGAAAGGGGCCGCCGGAGAAGCACAAGATCAAGAGACGATTTGCTGTTTGGAACGATAGAGAGGTTTACACTCGCTTGTTAGCTGCGGAGCCTGGGCAGAACTGTTAAAAAAAAATAGGGAAAAGAAGAAGAGAGACGTTTTAAGTGGAGGGACAAGCGACGTGTGCGTTTTTGCCTCGCAGCACAGCTGGACACACGTTCTAACTCGAACGAAAAAGTACTTTAGCACCGTGCTGCATAGCATCATCGCCCCAGATGTCAAGTGGCAGATAACGGAGTTGCCAGGGCAGCGGCAATTGCGAATTGAGACGTCATTGACAGAGAAGGCATTGTTGAGCCAGCACCAGCGTTCTTAAGTAAATCTGCTTTGCGAGATCTTTAAAGAAGACATGCATGCTGCTTCAGGAGAAGTCATATGAGAGACAAGCAGGATCCCACATTCTTTTTACAACTCACATCTGTGCATTCGAGTAAATAAAAAAAAAGGGGGGGGAAGGGGAGAAAATAAAGCTAAGATTTTAAGAAAGATCACCGTTTTAGCAGTGACTATACTGCACATAAAGCACAAGGACAAGTAGCTCTTCATGGCTCTACCAGGCATAGCGGGTCCTCCTAAATTTATGCCAGCTCCTGGACCGGTGAAGATCTTATGGGCCCAATGGCGCAAAGGTTTCATGCATTGTCTCAAGGCTGCAGGCGGTAATTCATATTCAAATGAAAGAAAACTTGCGCTATTATTGCACTTTCTAGCATACGAAGGGCAAAGAATCTATGAAACACTACCCCAGCCACCTGGTGATGGGAGTGGCGATGCAGTAAACGAATTTGAAAGTGCTTTGATTAAGTTGGACTTGCATTTCAACCCAAAAACTAGCACAATTTTGGAACGATTTAACTTTCGCACCCATGTCCAGGAGCAAGGGGAATCCGTCGAGGAGTATGTCACTGCTTTACGGCATCTGGCTCTGTGATGCAAGTTTCAAGAGTCTTTCAATTGAACACATTAGAGACCAGTTTATGAGTCATTGCAGGTCCAACAAAATTTGTGAAGAGTTGTGGTTGAGAGATGAGCCTAAACTTGATGAGGTGCTAGACATTGCAAGGCGAGTAGAACATTCTTTGGCTTATGTGGCAAAATTATCTAAAGGAGAACCTAGTGACTCGAAAGAGAACAAAGCAGAGATTTTAAGTGTGGGTGAAGGTAAAAGTAAGAGAAGAGGGAAAGACAAGCAGGTGTCCCGTGCAGTTATGGATGACAAAAGAAGAAATGATGGATCGCCCAAAACATTGCCAGGGTTTCTCGTTCTATGACTGAATAATTGTACTCTGCCCCCCTTAGCGGGCGCGAGGCAAAAGCTATCACTCTCTCCACATTGTTCTTATCATACTGTATCAAAGCCGCACCCAGGCCTACAATGCTGGCATCCACCACTGAACCACATTTGTTACCTGACATCAACTTTCCACACAAACTCTACTCCCTTCCCTAGTAAACTTCTCAATGGTGTAGAAATACTGGCAAAATCTCTGACAAATTTGATAGTACTCCGCAAGTCCGAGGAATGACCTTACTTGGTCCTTATTTTCTGGTTGAGGAGCATCCTTAATCTCCTCGACCAAACTCACTTTCACTCCCTCCCTGTCTACCACATGCCCCAGATATTCCACTCTTTCCACTCTGATTTTACATTTGCTTCTTCGCACAGTTAACCCAGCACCATTCAACCTGTTCAATACTAGTCTGCGGATGGCATTGTGTTCCTCTTCAGAACTGGCGTAAACCAAAACGTCATCTTGGAAAATTACTACATTTTCTATCCCTTCCATAACAGTTTCCATTACTCTCTGGAAGACAACTGCCACAGAGGCCAGCCCAAAAGGCATCCTGCAGTACTTGAAAGTTCCTAGTGGGGTCACAAATGCGGTGAGATGCTGGCTTGCTTCTGCCAAAGGCACTTGATGATATGCCTGAGACAAATGTATCATTGAAAAGAGTTTTCCTCCATTTAAAGTTGTTAGTTTCTCTCCATTATTGGGTAGAGGGTGCCTGTTGATCAGTATGTTTCTGTTCAAGTCCCTCAAGTCCACGCATAATACTATCTCACCATTAGCCTTGGCTGCAACTACCACTGGCGACAGCCACTCCGAACTCTCTACTCTTTCAATGATTCCCCCTTGGGAAAGTTTCTGTATCTCTTGCTTTACCTTTTCATTCAAGTGGTGTGGTACCGGCCTAACCTTATGTACCTTGGGAACTTCTCCTTCTTTGAGCACGATCTCATGTTCCAAGTCCTTTAATACTCCCAACTGCTCTGTGTACACTCTGGGGAACCCTTGTTCCCACTTGTCTTTTACTTCTGCCACAGTGATAGGATACTCCGCACTTGCTTGTATTCTTATGCCAAGGTTGCGTTGCTCTGCCCAGCCCAAAAGGGAAGATCCTTCTTGGGTCACATACACATCCGCCTCGCAGCTGCAACCCTTGTACTTTATGGAAGTACGGAATTTGCCTAGGATCTTGATCTTTACATTTCCATAGGCGTAAGGTTCAATCATATGTTCCCTCAGATGTTCCACTTTCCCTTGCACACACCCTTCGAAAGTTTTCCTTGATGTGAGGGTCCACGGTGAACAAATGTTGACCTTCATTGTCACCACCCTCCCGTCAACGAGGAAGACATCTGTTGGTCCATTTCCCTTTGGACACAGTTCGGCCACCTTCAACACGTGCTTCCCTTGATAAGGCACTGTATGACTTTCTTCTTGCTCAGGGACTCTAACTTCTACACTGTTCACTTGTCCCGCTTCTCTGTACACCCTCGCAAAGTGGCCTCTTTTCTTGTACTTTTAGCAATTGATGTTTCTTGCTGGGCAAAACATACTCGAGGATATATGGTGGTTGCTGCCAAATTTGAAACACTTAACCTCCTTGAAAGTACTGGGTTTCCTTGCATTTCTGACCGCCGCGACTTCTCCTCCGGGCTTGTCTCCTCTCATGTTTGACATGTATTTGCTGGACTGCTCCATGCTCCTGGCCGCCAGCTCTAAAGGAAGGTCCTTAGATAGCAGTCTCTCTTGAACCTTGGGGCTATTTGTACAGCAAACTAGCTGATCTCTTATATGTGAATCAGTAAGAAAACAAAAATCACAGGTATGGCTGAGTGTCCTTAAGGCAGCAATGAAGTTTTCAACTGGCTCATGTGGCTCCTGCACTCTCTCAAAAAATGTATGTCTCTCAAAGTTAACGTTCTTTTTAGGCTCAAAATGAATCTCAAGTTTCTTCTCTGCCGTGCTGTACGGATCAGATTCTCCTTGGCCCTCGTGAGGTGGTTCTGGTAACCCATCATATACCGTGCGGCCTTCAGCGCCAAAGTTGTGCAACAATATGGCTTCCTTTCTGGCTGAGGCAAATTTGTCACCGCATATAGTGACAAGATATGTGTCAAAAAGTATTTTCCACCTGTCCCACCGGATGGTAGGCGTGCCCGCTTCAGGCAAGAACGGGGGGGTGGTGCCATACTAGCCGCAGCCATTCTGACAAATCTCTCACTGTGGACTCACCAATTACTGTATGCTTTTCAATGATGTGCTTGTTTCCACAGTATAGTGCCAACAAAGGTTTACTGTGGCTCTTTCTCACTGGGCTTAGTTCACTTGTTTGGATTGTTAAATGGTCTCATCACTATTCAGCACTTGTTTGTGTAAGTTGTTTGCAGGCTGTGCTCTTGTTGTTACAATACTTCGGCCTCCCTGTTAACTTAAACGTCTTGTACACTCACTATAGTCAGTTGGATTGTAAGGACATGTGCTGGAGCCTCCCCTCCCCCGCCTCCCCACCTCTATTCGTTGCACCAGGGGGTGGCGTGTCTCTGCGATCCGTCGCAGGAGAGGGAGGGAGAGAGGTAGCAGGCTCACCCTCTTCGCGTACACGGCTGAAGCCAGGCGAAGTTAGTCTGCAGGAAGATGAACCGCAGCGCCAATGCCCCCTCCACCCTGTGGGTCCCAGCAGGGACGCGTAATCAGCTGTTCCAGCGAGCCGTCTGCTCCGGCGGGCCTGTTTAACTCACTAATCCCATCCTCATCGCCAGTGTAGAGATCACACTGGAGGCATGGCTAAGTAAGTATGCTTGAGTTTATTCACAGGCCCGCACAGAGTATGGACCGCCTGCTCACTTGAAGAATCACAGGTCGCGCGGCAGGGGGCTGGCTGGCAAGTGGCAACCACATTCCATTACCTAACATCTCTACACAAACATTGTCATATTATGAAGATGGCCTTCTGGGAATGGATATGCAACTCGATGATATGAAATGGGCTTCGCCCTCCCTCAAGAACTGTAAATCAACCGGCCAAGCTGTGCTAATGCTTCAATTTGATAACCATTTTTTTTTAAATGTCAGGTGTAATGAAAACAGGCTGACAAGCCTACCTGATGCAGCACAATTGTTAATTTCACAATCAAGAAACGATGCAATTCGGTCGGGCTCCTATCCCCTGATTATGCTTCTTAACCTTGATGATGGGTTTAGCCTCTCCCAGCACAGAGCATTGATTATTTGCTTGGACATGAACTGGATATGTTTTGGTGGAATGGATGGAATGGAATGGATGGAATGGATGGAATGGATGAAATGGATGGATGGAATGGATGCATGGAATGGATGGAATGGATGACATGGAATGGATGGAATGGATGGATGGAATGGATGCATGGAATGGATGGAATGGATAGAATGGAATGGATGGAATGGAATGGATAGAATGGATAGAATGAATAGAATGGAATGGATGGAATGGATGGAATGGATGGAATGGAATGGATGGATGGAATGGATGCATGGAATGGATACAATGGATAGAATGGATAGAAAGGATGGATGGAATGGGTAGAATGGATAGAATGGAATGGATAGATTGGAATGGATGGAATGGAATGGATAGAATGGATAGAATGAATAGAATGGAATGGATGGAATGGATGGATGGAATGGATGCATGGAATGGATAGAATGGATGGAATGGATGAAATGGAATGGATGAAATGGAATGGATGCATGGAATGGATGCAAGGAATGGATAGAATGGATAGAATGGAATGGATAGATTGGAATGGATGGAATGGAATGGATAGAATGGATGGAATTGATGAAATGGAATGATGGAATGGATGAAATGGAATGGATGCATGGAATGGATAGAATGGAATGGATGGAATTGAATGGATGGAATGGATGGAATGGAATGGATGGAATGGAAAGGATGGATGAAATGGAATGGATAGAACGGATAGAATGGATAGAATGAATAGAATGGAATGGATGGATGGAATGGATGCATGGAATGGATAGAATGGATAGAAAGGATGGATGGAATTGATAGAATGGATAGAATGGAATGGATAGATTGGAATGGATGGAATGGAATGGATGTGCTGTATATTTTTTTTTAATTAAACCAGATACCCAGATACCTTTGGGTTAGGAGCACTATATAAATAAATTAAATAAATAATTACATTATAAAATAAAAATATCCATGCAATCTCTTCTCTGGTACTCCACCCCTCTCTCTTGTGACACCTTATCCCTTCTTTCTGATGACACTCCACAATGCTCTGCCTTTCAGACACACCCCTCCTCCATGACACAGCATACCCTCTGTGATGTCACTGCCCCAGGGCCTATATATCCTGGGGCCGGCTGCCAGTACCCTAGTGGTGGGCAGCGAGGGATGCGTGCATGCTGTGGACGGGCCTTGCTGGAAGGACTGAGTGCCTTCCTGTCATCTCCTCCCCCTGTCGAGGGGCAGTCAGGATTGGCTCTTTTTGTCACCTGCTGTGATCTCTCCATCGGTTCCTCCATGCACTCTTTTGGTTGCATGTTGTGATTTCCTCCATGGGACCTCCTCAGGGATCGAGCTTGCGCCTCCTTCGCTGCCGTGACATGCTGCGGGAGCACCTGGAGGGGTCGTTCTCTGCAGCATGTGTGTGTGTGTGTGCCTGGGCCATGCATGGAGTGAGTCAGGGGTGAGTCAGGGGACTTTGGGAGCTGGAGCCACAGTGGGATGTCTCATTGTTTAACCGTTGTTTCGTGCAGCGGGAATCCTCTGCCTCGTGGAGTCCGCACATGTTCAGAGAGAGACGTGGACTTTGCAAACCATCTCTACTCTGGGACAGGTAGAGACCTGTCCCAGAGTAGCTTTGAAGCACCTCCCACGGGAAATGGCTTCGGTGTACAACCCTACGTGTGACGGGTGAATGGTGTGAATGGACAGTAGCGAGGGTCAGAACCGTGACGTGGTGCTACTGCTCACTAGTTCTAACACACTAGTGCTAATCTGACCTTTCTGTGTGCAAGGGGTGTGAGTACTGATGTGGAAGCCCTCGGCAGGTGTAGAAGTAAAGTTCTCAGGGGAGGTGGGCAGTGATAGGATAAGTATTTACTAACCCAACTGTAACCACCCTCCTGGGAAGGGGTTACTAAATGTCTCCATACCCTACCCAAGGTTCCATCCCTCACCAGGCCAGTGCATGTCCGGTCCTGTGATGAAAGTGGGCTCTAGGCAATCAGGTGTTCTCCTGTGCTCAGGCCCTGAGTGCATGCTGGCATAATTGCCCTAGCAATCACCTGCAGAGAATGCAGGAATCTGTAGGGTATTTTGTGGAGATTTGGGGCCTGACGGTATTTTCTTACCGCCGAAATATGACTTAGCAACAATCACTCCTTGTATTCAGATTGGGCCATGTACAACAATAATACAGTGAACATGCATTATTTCAGCACCCAGGCATGCATATTTGGTATGCGTGGGTGGTAGGCGCGGTTGGTGGTATTTTGGTGAGCATAATTCCCTTGTTTTATTTGTGGCCCCAATGTCCAGAATCCCTTATCTTTGCTTAGATTTTTCGTGTAATCACTAGAGAGACCTCAGACCTACATTTTAGGAATACCACATTTTTCAGTGTTAGTGTTAGTGTGCCACCATGGGCGATCTCACTGACTTATTTACGACAGAGAGCTATATATGGTAATCTTGTGGTAATTTCCACTACCTTATATACGGTAGGGAGCTATGTTCAGAGAGTCTCTCTTCCCGTTGGCTCATGTACCTCCAACGAGCTATGCTACAGTCACTCACAACTGTTCATACTGAATCTGACATGCACACATCTGTCTTAAAATGACCATTGCACTGTTTAAAATCTCCCCACATCATCAGCATTGTAATGGTAAATAGTAAATACACCACCCGTCTGTTTTCAAATATTTTTCTGTATTATAAAAGTTGCAATTAAACACGATCTCATTCTTTACAGAAATAAATAAAATGGTACAGTAAAAGCATTGTCTATGACACACTGCAAAGAGAGTGGCGGAGAACAGAACTCAAATTGCAACATTAGCATTTGATTAAGGCATGCACAGGAATCCTACACTGACTGCATATTATCGTACACACTCAGCTCCCACACTTCTGTAATTACCTTATCTTTTTAGTTGTTCTCTTTGGCTGTTCTCTTTCTGAATGTGGCTCCCTTGAAGATTAACTCCAGTAAAAAGGAACGCTTGCCTTCTCAAACCGGGGTCATTGCCTGGAATTCTCAGCTTTTGCAGATAGGAATGCCTCAGCCAGTGGAAAGGTCCTTCTTTCAGCTCTCCCCAATCTCGACTGCCTTTCTCCTCCCTCAAACTTCCCCCAGCAAAAAGCCTGATCACTCCCTCTAGCATGATACTTGCTATGACGCTGCTCCAATCAGAATTAATCACGCCATCTCCTCCTCTACACAATGGCTCATTTTTATAGTAATACTTTGTAACCAACTGATTTCCTGTTCTTTCGAGCCCATTTGCTTCCTGTAGTTATGTGGACAGGGCAGCAGAGAGAACAGAAAAAAAAATGGATGTGCGTTTAAAAGTTCACTTTCAGAATAGGCCTAATTCTGCAGTGGACACATTTTTATTAGTGGATTATGTTTCATTAGTCAGGTTAGTTGTCAGTAAGGTTAGTTATTATTTTCAAATGTGTCTCTCGCACCATAGGCATTTCAGGTGAAAAATAGTGTGCATTTTTGAATGTGCACGTGTACTTTTAACTGTAAAAATAGATTTGCATCTTATATGTTAAAATCGTTTTTGACTGAATGGCCTGTCTTTCCTTGTTAATCTGGTAACACATATAGCAATGCACCGCACCCTTGTGGTGGTGCTGCAAAAAAAAAAATTGCTACCTGTGCAGTAGTGCTGTACTCTGTGCTGTTTGCTACCTGTGTAGTAGTGCTGTACTCTGTGCTGTAACACGCCAAATATCCTTACAAATCCTGTCCTAAAAATAGGGGGCAGGCCACTCTGATCCAGGTGCATGCATGCTGGCATAATTGCCCTAGCAATCAGCCACCAGAGAATGCAGGAATCGTGTCCTAGAGATAGGGGAGCAGGCCTCTGTGATCCAGGTGCATGCATGCTGACATAATTGCCCTAGCAATCATCCACCAGAGAATGCAGGAATCCTGTCCTAGAGATAGGGGCAGGCCGCTCTGATCCAGGTGCATGCATGCTGGCATAATTGCCCTAGCAATCACCTCCAGAGACTGCACGAATCGTGTCCTAGAGATAGGGGGCAGGTCGCTCTGATCCAGGTGCATGCATGCTGACATAATTGCCCTAGCAATCGCCTCCAGAGAATGCAGGAATCCTGTCCTATATATAGGGGGCAGGTCGCTCTGATCCAGGTGCATGCATGCTGACATAATTGCCCTAGCAATCGCCACCAGAGTATGCAGGAATCCTGTCCTAGAGACAGGGGCAGGCCGCTCTGATCCAGGTGCATGCATGCTGACATAATTGCCCTAGCAATCAGCCACCAGAGAATGCAGGAATCCTGTCCTAGATATAGGGGGCAGGCCACTCTGATCCAGGCGCATGCATGCTGACATAATTGCCCCAGCAATCACCTCCAGAGAATTCAGGAAACCTGTACTAGAGATAGGGGGCAGGCCGCTCTGATCCAGGTGCATGCATGCTGGCATAATTGCCCTAGCAATCACCTCCAGAGACTGCACAAATCCTGTCCTAGAGATAGGGGGCAGGTCGCTCTGATCCAGGTGCATGCATGCTGGCATAATTGCCCTAGCAATCCCCTTCAGAGAATGCAGGAATCCTGTCCTAGAGATAGGGGGCAGGCCGCTCTGATCCAGGTGCATGCATGCTGGCATAATTGCCCTAGCAATCACCTCCAGAGACTGCACAAATCCTGTCCTAGAGATAGGGGGCAGGTCGCTCTGATCCAGGTGCATGCATGCTGGCATAATTGCCCTAGCAATCCCCTCCAGAGAATGCAGGAATCCTGTCCTAGAGATAGGGGGCAGGTCGCTCTGATCCAGGTGCATGCATGCTGACATAATTGCCCTAGCAATTCCCTCCAGAGAATGCAGGAATCCTGTCCTATATATAGGGGGCAGGCCGCTCTGATCCAGGTGCTTGCATGCTGACATAATTGCCCTAGCAATCATCCACCAGAGAATGCAACACGCCTGTCCTAGAGATAGGGGGCAGGCCGCTCTGATCCAGGTGCATGCATGCTGACATAATTGCCCTAGGAATCATCCACCAGAAAATGCAACACGCCTGTCCTAGAGATAGGGGGCAGGCCGCTCTGATCCAGGTGCATGCATGCTGACATAATTGCCCTAGCAATCCCCTCCAGAGAATGCAGGAATCCTGTAATATATATAGGGGGCAGGTCGCTCTGATCCAGGTGCATGCATGCTGACATGATTGCCCTAGCAATCCCCTCCAGAGAATGCAGGAATCCTGTAATATATATAGGGGGCAGGTCGCTCTGATCCAGGTGCATGCATGCTGACATAATTGCCCTAGCAATCGCCACCAGAGACTGCACGAATCCTGTCCTAGAGATAGGGGGCAGGCCGCTCTGATCCAGGTGCATGCATGCTGACATAATTGCCCTAGCAATTCCCTCCAGAGAATGCAGGAATCCTGTCCTATATATAGGGGGCAGGCCGCTCTGATCCAGGTGCTTGCATGCTGACATAATTGCCCTAGCAATCATCCACCAGAGAATGCAACACGCCTGTCCTAGAGATAGGGGGCAGGCCGCTCTGATCCAGGTGCATGCATGCTGACATAATTGCCCTAGGAATCATCCACCAGAAAATGCAACACGCCTGTCTTAGATATAGGGGGCAGGCCGCTCTGATCCAGGTGCATGCATGCTGACATAATTGCCCTAGCAATCACCTCCAGAGAATGCAGCAATCCTGTCCTGGATATAGGGGGCAGGCCGCTCTGATCCAGGTGCTTGCATGCTGACATAATTGCCATAGCAATCATCCACCAGAGAATGCAACACGCCTGTCCTAGAGATAGGGGGCAGGCCGCTCTGATCCAGGTGCATGCATGCTGACATAATTGCCCTAGGAATCATCCACCAGAAAATGCAACACGCCTGTCCTAGAGATAGGGGGCAGGCCTCTCTGTTCCAGGTGCTGGTGGAAGTAAGGGCATAAGGGGTGTGTGGTGACTTGATCATATGAGCAGTGGCAGAGCCAGGTTTGGATGCCAGGGGGGGGCAAAGTGCTCCTCGGCGGGCAGCAGCACCAATGCGGTCGGGGCACTACCATTTCCTTACTTTTTGAACCCAGCAGGAGAGAAGAAAGGAGCCATGCCAAAACCAGTGATTAAACTGAGCATGGCAAGTAGAACGGGTGCCCCTAAGCCCTCTGCCCTCATATACTGGGTGCCTATGCATATAGTAATGAGTCCCCCATGCCACAGGACTTGAGCCCTGGCAGAACCAGTGAATAATGAGCATGGCAAGAAGAACGGGTGCACCTATGCCCTCTGCCCCCGTATACTGGGTGCCTGCGCATGTAGTAATGAGTCCCCCATGCCACAGGACTTGAGCCCTGGCAGAACCAGTGATTTGGCTGAGCATGGCAAGGAGAACGGGTGCACCTACTCCCTCTGCCCCCCATATACTGTGTGCCTCCGCATATAGTAATGAGTCCCCCATGCCACAGGACTTGAGCCCTGTCAGAACCAGTGAACAATGAGCATGGCAAGGAGAATGGGTGCACCCACGCCCTCTGCCCCCATATACTGGGTGCCTATGCATATAGTAATGAGTCATCCATGCCACAGGACTTGAGCCCTGGCAGAACCAGTGAATAATGAGCATGGCAAGGAGAACGGGTGCCCCTACGCCCTCTGCCCTCATATACTGGGTGCCTATGCATGTAGTAATGATTCCCCCATGCCACAGTGATTTAGTTGAGCATGGCAAGGAGAACGGGTGCACCTACGCCCTCTGCCCTCATATACTGGGTGCCATATACTGAGTGCCTACGCATGTAGTAATGAGTCCCCCATGCCACAGGACTTGCGCACTCACAGAACCAGTGAATAATGAGCATGGCAAGGAGAACGGGTGCACCTATGCCCTCTGCCCCCATATACTGGGTGCCTACGCATGTAGTAATGAGTCCCCCATGCCACAGGACTTGAGCCCTGGCAGAACCAGTGAATAATGAGCATGGCAAGGAGAACGGGTGCACCTATGCCCTCTGCCCCCATATACTGGGTGCCTACGCATGTAGTAATGAGTCCCCCATGCCACAGGACTTGAGCCCTGGCAGAACCAGTGAATAATGAGCATGGCAAGGAGAACGGGTGCACCTATGCCCTCTGCCCCCATATACTGTGTGCCTGTGCATGTAGTAATGAGTCCCCCATGCCACAGGACTTGAGCCCTGGCAGAACCAGTGAATATTGAGCATGGCAAGTAGAACGGGTGCACCTGCGCCCTCTGGCCCCATATACTGGGTGCCTGCGCATGTAGTAATGAGTCCCCCATGCCACAGGACTTGAGCCCTGGTAGAACCAGTGAATAATGAGCATGGCAAGTAGAACGTGTGCCCCTAAGCCATCTGACCCCATATACTGGGTGCCTTTGCATGTAGTAATGAGTCCCCATGCCACAGGACTTGAGCCCTGGCAGAACCAGTGAATAATGAGCATGGCAAGGAGAACGGGTGCCCCTAAGCCATCTGACCCCATATACTGGGTGCCTATGAATGTAGTAATGAGTCCCCCATGCCACAGGACTTGAGCCCTGGCAGAACCAGTGAATAATGAGCATGGCAAAGAGAACGGGTGCACCTATACCCTCTGCCCCCATATACTGGGTGCCTACGCATGTAGTAATGAGTCCCCCATGCCACAGGACTTGCACACTGACAGAACCAGTGAATAATGAGCATGGCAAGGAGAACGGGTGCACCTATGCCCTCTGCCCCCATATACTGGGTGTCTACGCATGTAGTAATGAGTCCCCCATGCCACAGGACTTGCGCACTGACAGAACCAGTGAATAATGAGCATGGCAAGGAGAACGGGTGCACCTATGCCTTCTGCCCCCATATACTGGGTGCCTACGCATGTAGTAATGAGTCCCCCATGCCACAGGACTTGAGCCCTGGCAGAACCAGTGAATAATGAGCATGGCAAGGAGAACGGGTGCACCTATGCCCTCTGCCCCCATGTACTGTGTGCCTGTGCATGTAGTAATGAGTCCCCCATGCCACAGGACTTGAGCCCTGGCAGAACCAGTGAATATTGAGCATGGCAAGTAGAACGGGTGCACCTGCGCCCTCTGGCCCCATATACTGGGTGCCTACGCATGTAGTAATGAGTCCCCCATGCCACAGGACTTGCGCACGGACAGAACCAGTGAATAATGAGCATGGCAAGTAGAACGGGTGCACCTGCGCCCTCTGGCCCCATATACTGGGTGCCTGTGCATGTAGTAATGAGTCCCCCATGTCACAGGACTTGTGCCCTGGCAGAACCAGTGAATATTGAGCATGGCAAGTAGAACGGGTGCACCTGCGCCCTCTGGCCCCATATACTGGGAGCCTGCGCATGTAGTAATGAGTCCCCCATGCCACAGGACTTGAGCCCTGGCAGAACCAGTGAATTTTGAGCATGGCAAGTAGAACGGGTGCACCTGCGCCCTCTGGCCCCATATACTGGGTGCCTACGCATGTAGTAATGAGTCCCCCATGCCACAGGACTTGCGCACTGACAGAACCAGTGAATAATGAGCATGGCAAGTAGAACGGGTGCACCTGCGCCCTCTGGCCCCATATACTGGGTGCCTGAGCATGTAGTAATGAGTCCCCCATGTCACAGGACTTGAGCCCTGGCAGAACCAGTGACTTAGCTGAGCATGGCAAGGAGAACGGGTGCCCCTAAGCCCTCTGCCCTCATATACTGGGTGCCTGCGCATGTAGTAATGAGTCCCCATGCCACAGGACTTGAGCCCTGGCAGAACCAGTGAATAATGAGCATGGCAAGGAGAACGGGTGCACTTATGCTCTCTGCCCCCATATACTGGGTGCCTGCGCATGTAGTAATGAGTCCCACATGCCACAGGATTTGAGCCCTGTCAGAACCATCGACTTAGCTGAGCATGGCAAGGAGAACGGGTGCACCTACGCCCTCTGACCCCATATACTGGGTGCCTACGCATGTAGTAATGAGTCCCCATGCCACAGGACTTGCGCACTGACAGAACCAGTGAATAATGAGCATGGCAAGGAGAACGGGTGCACTTATGCTGTCTGCCCCCATATACTGGGTGGCTATGCATGCAGTAATGAGTCCCCCATGCCACAGGAGTTGAGCCCTGGCAGAACCAGTGAATAATGAGCATGGCAAGGAGAACGGGTGCACCTACGCCCTCTGACCCCATATACTGGGTGCCTAGGCATGTAGTAATGAGTCCCCCATGCCACAGGACTTGAGCCCTGGCAGAACCAGTGAATAATGAGCATGGCAAGTAAAACGGGTGCCCCTACGTCCTCTGGCCCCATATACTGGGTGCCTGCGCATGTAGTAATGAGTCCCACATGCCACAGGACTTGAGCCCTGGCAGAACCAGTGAATAATGAGCATGGCAAGAAGAACGGGTGCCCCTAAGCCCTCTGCCCTCATATACTGGGTGCCTGCGCATGTAGTAATGAGTCCCCATGCCACAGGACTTGAGCCCTGGCAGAACCAGTGAACAATGAGCATGGCAAGGAGAACGGGTGCACCTGCGCCCTCTGGCCCCATATACTGGGTGCCTATGCATATAGTAATGAGTCCCCCATGCCACAGGACTTGAGCCCTGGCAGAACCAGTGATTAAGCTGAGCATGGCAAGGAGAACGGGTGCACCTATGCCCTCTGCCCCCCATATACTGGCTGCCTATGCATATAGTAATGAGTCCCCCATGCCACAGGACTTGAGCCCTGGCAGAACCAGTGAATAATGAGCATGGCAAGTAGAACGGGTGCCCCTAAGCCCTCTGCCCTCATATACTGGGTGCCTATGCATATAGTAATGAGTCCCCCATGCCACAGGACTGGAGCCCTGGCAGAACCAGTGAATAATGAGCATGGCAAGAAGAACGGGTGCCCCTAAGCCCTCTGCCCTCATATACTGGGTGCCTGCGCATGTAGTAATGAGTCCCCATGCCACAGGACTTGAGCCCTGGCAGAACCAGTGAATAATGAGCATGGCAAGAAGAACGGGTGCCCCTAAGCCCTCCGCCCTCATATACTGGGTGCCTGCGCATGTAGTAATCAGTCCCCCATGCCACAGGACTTGCGCACTGACAGAACCAGTGATTTAGCTGAGCATGGCAAGCAGAACGGGTGCACCTATGCCCTCTGCCCCCATATACTGGGTGCCTATGCATATAGTAATGAGTCCCCCATGCCACAGGAGTTGAGCCCTGGCAGAACCAGTGATTTAGCTGAGCATGGCAAGGAGAACGGGTGCACCTACGCCCTCTGCCCTCATATACTGGGTGCCTGCACATGTAGTAATGAGTCCCCCATGCCAGAGGACTTGAGTCCTGGCAGAACCAGTGAATATTGAGCATGGCAAGGAGAACGGGTGCACCTATGCCCTCTGCCCTCATATACTGGGTGCCTATGCATATAGTAATGAGTCCCCCATGCCACAGGACTTGAGCCTTGGCAAAACCAGTGATTTAGCTGAGCATGGCAAGTAGAGCGGGTGCACCTATGCCCTCTGCCCCCATATACTGGGTGCCTACGCATGTAGTAATGAGTCCCCCATGCCACAGGACTTGAGCCCTGGCAGAACCAGTGACTTAGCTGAGCATGGCAAGGAGAACGGGTGCACCTACTCCCTCTGCCTTCATATACTGTGTGCCTGCGCATGTAGTAATGAGTCCCCCATGCCACAGGACTTGCGCACTGGCAGAACCAGTGATTTAGCTGAGCATGACAAGGAGAACGGGTGACCCTACGCCGCCCTCTGTCCCCATATACTGGGTGCCTATGCATATAGTAATGAGTCCCCCATGCCACAGGACTTGAGCCCTGGCAGAACCAGTGATTTAGGTGAGCATGGCAAGTAAAGCGGGTGCACCTACGCTCTCTGCCCCCCATATACTGAGTGCCTATGCATTTAGTAATGAGTCCCCCGTGCCACAGGACTTGAGCCCTGGCAGAACCAGTGAATAATGAGCATGGCAAGGAGAACGGGTGCACCTGCGCCCTCTCGCCCCATATACTGGGTGCCTACGCATGTAGTAATGAGTCCCCATGCCACAGGACTTGCGCACTGACAGAACCAGTGAATAATGAGCATGGCAAGTAGAACGGGTGCCCCTACGCCCTCTGACCCCATATACTGGGTGCCTATGCATGTAGTAATGAGTCCCCCATGCCACAGGACTTGCGCACTGGCAGAACCAGTGAATAATGAGCATGGCAAGTAGAACGGGTGCACCTGCGCCCTCTGGCCCCATATACTGGGTGCCTGCGCATGTAGTAATGAGTCCCACATGCCACAGGACTTGAGCCCTGGCAGAACCAGTGAATAATGAGCGTGGCAAGGAGAACGGGTGCACCTACGCCCTCTGCCCTCATATACTGGGTGTCTGCGCATGTAGTAATGAGTCCCCCATGCCACAGGACTTGAGCCCTGGCAGAACCAGTGATTTAGCTGAGCATGGCAAGGAGAATGGGTGCACCTGCGCCCTCTGCCCCCATATACTGGGTGCCTACGCATGTAGTAATGAGTCCCCCATGGCACAGGACTTGAGCCCTGGCAGAACCAGTGAATAATGAGCATGGCAAGGAGAACGGGTGCACCTACGCCCTCTGGCCCCATATACTGGGTGCCTACGCATGTAGTAATGAGTCCCCCATGCCACAGGACTTAAGCCCTGGCAGAACCAGTGAATAATGAGCATGGCAAGGAGAACGGGTGCACCTACGCCCTCTGGCCCCATATACTGGGTGCCTAGGCATGTAGTAATGAGTCCCCCATGCCACAGGACTTGAGCCCTGGCAGAACCAGTGAATAATGAGCATGGCAAGGAGAACGGGTGCACCTGCGCCCTCTGGCCCCATATACTGGGTGCCTACGCATGTAGTAATGAGTCCCCATGCCACAGGACTTGCGCACTGACAGAACCAGTGAATAATGAGCATGGCAAGTAGAACGGGTGCCCCTACGCCCTCTGACCCCATATACTGAGTGCCTATACATGTAGTAATGAGTCCCCCATGCCACAGGACTTGCGCACTGGCAGAACCAGTGAATAATGAGCATGGCAAGTAGAACGGGTGCACCTACGCCCTCTCAATCACTGGTTCTGACAGGGCTCAAGTCCTGTGGCATGGGGGACTCATTACTATATGCATAGTCACCCAGTATATGGGGCCAGAGGGCATAGGGGCACCCGTTCTACTTGCCATGCTCATTATTCACTGGTTCTGCCAGGGCTCAAGTCCTGTGGCATGGGGGACTCATTACTATATGCATAGGCACCCAGTATATGGGGGGCAGAGGTCTTAGGGGCACCCGTTCTACTTGCCATGCTCATTATTCACTGGTTCTGCCAGGGCTCAAGTCCTGTGGCATGGGGGACTCATTACTATATCATAGGCACCCAGTATATGGGGGGCAGAGGGCATAGGTGCACCCGTTCTCCTTGCCATGCTCAGCTTAATCACTGGTTCTGCCAGGGCTCAAGTCCTGTGGCATGGGGGACTCATTACTATATGCATAGGCACCCAGTATATGGGGCCAGAGGGCGCAGGTGCACCCGTTCTCCTTGCCATGCTCATTGTTCACTGGTTCTGCCAGGGCTCAAGTCCTGTGGCATGGGGACTCATTACTACATGCGCAGGCACCCAGTATATGAGGGCAGATGGCTTAGGGGCACCCGTTCTTCTTGCCATGCTCATTATTCACTGGTTCTGCCAGGGCTCAAGTCCTGTGGCATGTGGGACTCATTACTACATGCGCAGGCACCCAGTATATGGGGCCAGAGGCCGTAGGGGCACCCGCTTTACTTGCCATGCTCATTATTCACTGGTTCTGCCAGGGCTCAAGTCCTGTGGCATGGGGGACTCATTACTACATGCCTAGGCACCCAGTATATGGGGTCAGAGGGCGTAGGTGCACCCGTTCTCCTTGCCATGCTCATTATTCACTGGTTCTGCCAGGGCTCAACTCCTGTGGCATGGGGGACTCATTACTGCATGCATAGCCACCCAGTATATGGGGCCAGAGGGCGCAGGTGCACCCGTTCTACTTGCCATGCTCATTATTCACTGGTTCTGTCAGTGCGCAAGTCCTGTGGCATGGGGGACTCATTACTACATGCGTAGGCACCCAGTATATGGGGCCAGAGGGCGCAGGTGCACCCGTTCTACTTGCCATGCTCAAAATTCACTGGTTCTGCCAGGGCTCAAGTCCTGTGGCATGGGGGACTCATTACTACATGCGCAGGCACCCAGTATATGGGGCCAGAGGGCGCAGGTGCACCCGTTCTCCTTGCCATGCTCATTATTCACTGGTTCTGCCAGGGCTCAAGTCCTGTGGCATGGGGGACTCATTACTACATGCGTAGGCACCCAGTATATGGGGGCAGAGGGCATAGGTGCACCCGTTCTCCTTGCCATGCTCATTATTCACTGGTTCTGTCAGTGCGCAAGTTCTGTGGCATGGGGGACTCATTACTACATGCGTAGGCACCCAGTATATGGGGGCAGAGGGCATAGGTGCACCCGTTCTCCTTGCCATGCTCATTATTCACTGGTTCTGTCAGTGTGCAAGTCCTGTGGCATGGGGGACTCATTACTACATGCGTAGGCACCCAGTATATGGGGGCAGAGGGTATAGGTGCACCCGTTCTCCTTGCCATGCTCATTATTCACTGGTTCTGCCAGGGCTCAAGTCCTGTGGCATGGGGGACTCATTACTACATGCATAGGCACCCAGTATATGGGGTCAGATGGCTTAGGGGCACCCGTTCTCCTTGCCATGCTCATTATTCACTGGTTCTGCCAGGGCTCAGGTCCTGTGGCATGGGGACTCATTACTACATGCATAGGCACCCAGTATATGGGGTCAGATGGCTTAGGGGCACACGTTCTACTCGCCATGCTCATTATTCACTGGTTCTACCAGGGCTCAAGTCCTGTGGCATGGGGGACTCATTACTACATGCGCAGGCACCCAGTATATGGGGCCAGAGGGCGCAGGTGCACCCGTTCTACTTGCCATGCTCTATATTCACTGGTTCTGCCAGGGCTCAAGTCCTGTGGCATGGGGGACTCACTACTACATGCACAGGCACACAGTATATGGGGGCAGAGGGCATAGGTGCACCCGTTCTCCTTGCCATGCTCATTATTCACTGGTTCTGCCAGGGCTCAAGTCCTGTGGCATGGGGGACTCATTACTACATGCGTAGGCACCCAGTATATGGGGGCAGAGGGCATAGGTGCACCCGTTCTCCTTGCCATGCTCATTATTCACTGGTTCTGCCAGGGCTCAAGTCCTGTGGCATGGGGGACTCATTACTACATGCGTAGGCACCCAGTATATGGGGGCAGAGGGCATAGGTGCACCCGTTCTCCTTGCCATGCTCATTATTCACTGGTTCTGTGAGTGCGCAAGTCCTGTGGCATGGGGGACTCATTACTACATGCGTAGGCACTCAGTATATGGCACCCAGTATATGAGGGCAGAGGGCGTAGGTGCACCCGTTCTCCTTGCCATGCTCAACTAAATCACTGTGGCATGGGGGAATCATTACTACATGCATAGGCACCCAATATATGAGGGCAGAGGGCGTAGTGGCACCCGTTCTCCTTGCCATGCTCATTATTCACTGGTTCTGCCAGGGCTCAAGTCCTGTGGCATGGATGACTCATTACTATATGCATAGGCACCCAGTATATGGGGGCAGAGGGCGTGGGTGCACCCGTTCTCCTTGCCATGCTCAGCTAAGTCACTGGTTCTGCCAGCGCTCAAGTCCTGTGGCATGGGGGACTCATTATTACATGGTAGGCACCCAGTATATGGGGGGAGAGGGCGTGGGTGCACCCGTTCTCCTTGCCATGCTCATTGTTCACTGGTTCTGACAGGGCTCAAGTCCTGTGGCATGGGGGACTCATTACTATATGCGCAGGCACACAGTATATGGGGGGCAGAGGGAGTAGGTGCACCCGTTCTTCTTGCCATGCTCATTAATCACTGGTTCTGCCAGGGCTCAAGTCCTGTGGCATGGGGACTCATTACTATATGCATAGGCACCCAGTATATGAGGGCAGAGGGCTTAGGGGCACCCGTTCTACTTGCCATGCTCAGTTTAATCACTGGTTTTGGCATGGCTCCTTTCTTCTCTCCTGCTGGGTTCAAAAAGTAAGGAAATGGTAGTGCCCCGACCGCATTGGTGCTGCTGCCCGCCGAGGAGCACTTTGCCCCCCCCCCTGGCATCCAAACCTGGCTCTGCCACTGCTCATATGATCAAGTCACCACACACCCCTTATGCCCTTACTTCCACCAGCACCTGGAACAGAGAGGCCTGCCCCCTATCTCTAGGACAGGCGTGTTGCATTCTCTGGAGGTGATTCCTAGGGCAATTATGTCAGCATGCATGCACCTGGATCAGAGCGGCCTGACCCCTATCTCTAGGACAGGCGTGTTGCATTCTCTGGTGGATGATTGCTAGGGCAATTATGTCAGCATGCAAGCACCTGGATCAGAGCGGCCTGCCCCCTATCTCTAGGACAGGCGTGTTGCATTCTCTGGAGGTGATTCCTAGGGCAATTATGTCAGCATGCATGCACCTGGATCAGAGCGGCCTGCCCCCTATCTCTAGGACAGGCGTGTTGCATTCTCTGGTGGATGATTGCTAGGGCAATTATGTCAGCATGCAAGCACCTGGATCAGAGCGGCCTGCCCCCTATATCCAGGACAGGATTGCTGCATTCTCTGGAGGTGATTGCTAGGGCAATTATGTCAGCATGCATGCACCTGGATCAGAGCGGCCTGCCCCCTATATCTAAGACAGGCGTGTTGCATTTTCTGGTGGATGATTCCTAGGGCAATTATGTCAGCATGCATGCACCTGGATCAGAGCGGCCTGCCCCCTATCTCTAGGACAGGCGTGTTGCATTCTCTGGTGGATGATTGCTAGGGCAATTATGTCAGCATGCAAGCACCTGGATCAGAGCGGCCTGCCCCCTATATATAGGACAGGATTCCTGCATTCTCTGGAGGTGATTGCTAGGGCAATTATGCCAGCATGCATGCACCTGGATCAGAGCGGCCTGCCCCCTATCTCTAGGACAGGCGTGTTGCATTCTCTGGTGGATGATTGCTAGGGCAATTATGTCAGCATGCAAGCACCTGGATCAGAGCGGCCTGCCCCCTATATCCAGGACAGGATTGCTGCATTCTCTGGAGGTGATTGCTAGGGCAATCATGTCAGCATGCATGCGCCTGGATCAGAGCGGCCTGCCCCTATCTCTAGGACAGGATTCCTGAATTCTCTGGAGGTGATTGCTGGGGCAATTATGTCAGCATGCATGCGCCTGGATCAGAGTGGCCTGCCCCCTATATCTAGGACAGGATTCCTGCATTCTCTGGTGGCTGATTGCTAGGGCAATTATGTCAGCATGCATGCACCTGGATCAGAGCGGCCTGCCCCCTATCTCTAGGACAGGCGTGTTGCATTCTCTGGTGGATGATTGCTAGGGCAATTATGCCAGCATGCACTCAGGGCCTGAGCACAGGAGAACACCTGATTGCCTAGAGCCCACTTTCATCACAGGACCGGACATGCACTGGCCTGGTGAGGGATGGAACCTTGGGTAGGGTATGGAGACATTTAGTAACCCCTTCCCAGGAGGGTGGTTACAGTTGGGTTAGTAAATACTTATCCTATCACTGCCCACCTCCCCTGAGAACTTTACTTCTACACCTGCCGAGGGCTTCCACATCAGTACTCACACCCCTTGCACACAGAAAGGTCAGATTAGCACTAGTGTGTTAGAACTAGTGAGCAGTAGCACCACGTCACGGTTCTGACCCTCGCTACTGTCCATTCACACCATTCACTCATCACACATAGGGTTGTACACCGAAGCCATTTCCCGTGAGTCCCAGAGTAGAGATGGTTTGCAAAGTCCACGTCTCTCTCTGAACATGTGCGGACTCCACGAGGCAGAGGATTCCCGCTGCACGGCTCCAGCTCCCAAAGTCCCCTGACTCACCCCTGACTCACTCCATGCATGGCCCAGGCACACACACACACACATGCTGCAGAGAACGACCCCTCCAGGAGCTCCCACAGCATGTCACGGCAGCGAAGGAGGCGCAAGCTCGATCCCTGAGGAGGTCCCATGGAGGAAATCACAACATGCAACCAAAAGAGTGCATGGAGGAACCGATGGAGAGATCACAGCAGGTGACAAAAAGAGCCAATCCTGACTGCCCCTCGACAGGGGGAGGAGATGACAGGAAGGCACTCAGTCCTTCCAGCAAGGCCCGTCCACAGCATGCACGCATCCCTCGCTGCCCACCACTAGGGTACTGGCAGCCGGCCCCAGGATATATAGGCCCTGGGGCAGTGACATCACAGAGGGTATGCTGTGTCATGGAGGAGGGGTGTGTCTGAAAGGCAGAGCATTGTGGAGTGTCATCGGAAAGAAGGGATAAGGTGTCACAAGAGAGAGGGGTGGAGTACCAGAGAAGAGATTGCATGGATATTTTTATTTTATAATGTAATTATTTATTTAATTTATTTATATAGTGCTCCTAACCCAAAGGTATCTGGGTATCTGGTTTAATTAAAAAAAAATATACAGCACATCCATTCCATTCCATCCATTCCAATCTATCCATTCCATTCTATCCATTCTATCAATTCCATCCATCCTTTCTATCCATTCTATCCATTGCATGCATCCATTCCATCCATCCATTCCATTCTATTCATTCTATCCATTCTATCCATTCCATTTCATCCATCCTTTCCATTCCACCTATTCCATTCCATCCATTCCATCCATTCAATTCCATCCATTCCATTCTATCCGTTCCATGCATCCATTCCATTTCATCCATTCCATCATTCCATTTCATCCATTCCATCCATTCTATCCATTCCATTCCATCCATTCCAATCTATCCATTCCATTCTATCCATTCTATCCATTCCTTGCATCCATTCCATCCATCCATTCCATTTCATCCATTCCATTTCATCCATTCCATCCATTCTATCCATTCCATGCATCCATTCCATCCATCCATTCCATCCATTCCATTCTATTCATTCTATCCATTCTATCCATTCCATTCCATCCATTCCAATCTATCCATTCCATTCTATCCATTCTACCCATTCCATCCATCCTTTCTATCCATTCTATCCATTGTATCCATTCCATGCATCCATTCCATCCATCCATTCCATTCCATCCATCCATTCCATCCATTCCATCCATTCCATTCTATTCATTCCATGCATCCATTCCATTTCATCCATTCCATCATTCCATTTCATCCATTCCATCCATTCTATCCATTCCATTCCATTCCATCCATTCCAATCTATCCATTCCATTCTATCCATTCTATCCATTCCTTGCATCCATTCCATCCATCCATTCCATTTCATCCATCCTTTCCATTCCATCCATTCCATTCCATCCATTCCATCCATTCAATTCTATCCATTCCATTCTATCCATTCCATGCATCCATTCCATTTCATCCATTCCATCATTCCATTTCATCCATTCCATCCATTCTATCCATTCCATTCCATCCATTCCAATCTATCCATTCCATTCTATCCATTCTATCCATTCCTTGCATCCATTCCATGCATCCATTCCATTTCATCCATTCCATTTCATCCATTCCATCCATTCTATCCATTCCATGCATCCATTCCATCCATCCATTCCATCCATTCCATTCTATTCATTCTATCCATTCTATCCATTCCATTCCATCCATTCCAATCTATCCATTCCATTCTATCCATTCTACCCATTCCATCCATCCTTTCTATCCATTCTATCCATTGTATCCATTCCATGCATCCATTCCATCCATCCATTCCATTCCATCCATTCCATCCATTCCATTCTATTCATTCTATCCATTCTATCCATTCCATTCCATCCATTCAAATCTATCCATTCCATTCTATCCATTCTATCCATTCCTTGCATCCATTCCATCCATCCATTCCATCCATTCCATGTCATCCATTCCATCCATTCCATGCATCCATTCCATCCATCCATTCCATCCATTCCATCCATTCCATTCCATCCATTCCACCAAAACATATCCAGTTCATGTCCAAACAAATAATCAATGCTCTGTGCTGGGAGAGGCTAAACCCATCATCAAGGTTAAGAAGCATAATCAGGGGATAGGAGCCCGACCGAATTGCATCGTTTCTTGATTGTGAAATTAACAATTGTGCTGCATCAGGTAGGCTTGTCAGCCTGTTTTCATTACACCTGACATTTAAAAAAAAATGGTTATCAAATTGAAGCATTAGCACAGCTTGGCCGGTTGATTTACAGTTCTTGAGGGAGGGCGAAGCCCATTTCATATCATCGAGTTGCATATCCATTCCCAGAAGGCCATCTTCATAATATGACAATGTTTGTGTAGAGATGTTAGGTAATGGAATGTGGTTGCCCCTTGCCAGCCAGCCCCCTGCTGCGCGACCTGTGATTCTTCAAGTGAGCAGGCGGTCCATACTCTGTGCGGGCCTGTGAATAAACTCAAGCATACTTACTTAGCCATGCCTCCAGTGTGATCTCTACACTGGCGATGAGGATGGGATTAGTGAGTTAAACAGGCCCGCCGGAGCAGACGGCTCGCTGGAACAGCTGATTACGCGTCCCTGCTGGGACCCACAGGGCGGAGGGGGCATTGGCGCTGCGGTTCATCTTCCTGCAGACTAACTTCGCCTGGCTTCAGCCGTGTACGCGAAGAGGGTGAGCCTGCTACCTCTCTCCCTCCCTCTCCTGCGACGGATCGCGGAGACACGCCACCCCCTGGTGCAACGAATAGAGGTGGGGAGGCGGGGGAGGGGAGGCTCCAGCACATGTCCTTACAATCCAACTGACTATAGTGAGTGTACAAGACGTTTAAGTTAACAGGGAGGCCGAAGTATTGTAACAACAAGAGCACAGCCTGCAAACAACTTACACAAACAAGTGCTGAATAGTGATGAGACCATTTAACAATCCAAACAAGTGAACTAAGCCCAGTGAGAAAGAGCCACAGTAAACCTTTGTTGGCACTATACTGTGGAAACAAGCACATCATTGAAAAGCATACAGTAATTGGTGAGTCCACAGTGAGAGATTTGTCAGAATGGCTGCGGCTAGTATGGCACCACCCCCCCGTTCTTGCCTGAAGCGGGCACGCCTACCATCCGGTGGGACAGGTGGAAAATACTTTTTGACACGTATCTTGTCACTATATGCGGTGACAAATTTGCCTCAGCCAGAAAGGAAGCCATATTGTTGCACAACTTTGGCGCTGAAGGCCGCACGGTATATGATGGGTTACCAGAACCACCTCACGAGGGCCAAGGAGAATCTGATCCGTACAGCACGGCAGAGAAGAAACTTGAGATTCATTTTGAGCCTAAAAAGAACGTTAACTTTGAGAGACATACATTTTTTGAGAGAGTGCAGGAGCCACATGAGCCAGTTGAAAACTTCATTGCTGCCTTAAGGACACTCAGCCATACCTGTGATTTTTGTTTTCTTACTGATTCACATATAAGAGATCAGCTAGTTTGCTGTACAAATAGCCCCAAGGTTCAAGAGAGACTGCTATCTAAGGACCTTCCTTTAGAGCTGGCGGCCAGGAGCATGGAGCAGTCCAGCAAATACATGTCAAACATGAGAGGAGACAAGCCCGGAGGAGAAGTCGCGGCGGTCAGAAATGCAAGGAAACCCAGTACTTTCAAGGAGGTTAAGTGTTTCAAATTTGGCAGCAACCACCATATATCCTCGAGTATGTTTTGCCCAGCAAGAAACATCAATTGCTTAAAGTACAAGAAAAGAGGCCACTTTGCGAGGGTGTACAGAGAAGCGGGACAAGTGAACAGTGTAGAAGTTAGAGTCCCTGAGCAAGAAGAAAGTCATACAGTGCCTTATCAAGGGAAGCACGTGTTGAAGGTGGCCGAACTGTGTCCAAAGGGAAATGGACCAACAGATGTCTTCCTCGTTGACGGGAGGGTGGTGACAATGAAGGTCAACATTTGTTCACCGTGGACCCTCACATCAAGGAAAACTTTCGAAGGGTGTGTGCAAGGGAAAGTGGAACATCTGAGGGAACATATGATTGAACCTTACGCCTATGGAAATGTAAAGATCAAGATCCTAGGCAAATTCCGTACTTCCATAAAGTACAAGGGTTGCAGCTGCGAGGCGGATGTGTATGTGACCCAAGAGGGATCTTCCCTTTTGGGCTGGGCAGAGCAACGCAACCTTGGCATAAGAATACAAGCAAGTGCGGAGTATCCTATCACTGTGGCAGAAGTAAAAGACAAGTGGGAACAAGGGTTCCTCAGAGTGTACACAGAGCAGTTGGGAGTATTAAAGGACTTGGAACATGAAATCGTGCTCAAAGAAGGAGAAGTTCCCAAGGTACATAAGGTTAGGCCGGTACCACACCACTTGAATGAAAAGGTAAAGCAAGAGATACAGAAACTTCCCCAAGGGGGAATCATTGAAAGAGTAGAGAGTTCGGAGTGGCTGTCGCCAGTGGTAGTTGCAGCCAAGGCTAATGGTGAGATAATATTATGCGTGGACTTGAGGGACTTGAACAGAAACATACTGATCAACAGGCACCCTCTACCCAATAATGGAGAGAAACTAACAACTTTAAATGGAGGAAAACTCTTTTCAATGATACATTTGTCTCAGGCATATCATCAAGTGCCTTTGGCAGAAGCAAGCCAGCATCTCACCGCATTTGTGACCCCACTAGGAACTTTCAAGTACTGCAGGATGCCTTTTGGGCTGGCCTCGGTGGCAGTTGTCTTCCAGAGAGTAATGGAAACTGTTATGGAAGGGATAGAAAATGTAGTAATTTTCCAAGATGACGTTTTGGTTTACGCCAGTTCTGAAGAGGAACACAATGCCATCCGCAGACTAGTATTGAACAGGTTGAATGGTGCTGGGTTAACTGTGCGAAGAAGCAAATGTAAAATCAGAGTGGAAAGAGTGGAATATCTGGGGCATGTGGTAGACAGGGAGGGAGTGAAAGTGAGTTTGGTCGAGGAGATTAAGGATGCTCCTCAACCAGAAAATAAGGACCAAGTAAGGTCATTCCTCGGACTTGCGGAGTACTATCAAATTTGTCAGAGATTTTGCCAGTATTTCTACACCATTGAGAAGTTTACTAGGGAAGGGAGTAGAGTTTGTGTGGAAAGTTGATGTCAGGTAACAAATGTGGTTCAGTGGTGGATGCCAGCATTGTAGGCCTGGGTGCGGCTTTGATACAGTATGATAAGAACAATGTGTAGAGAGTGATAGCTTTTGCCTCGCGCCCGCTAAGGGGGGCAGAGTACAATTATTCAGTCATAGAACGAGAAACCCTGGCAATGTTTTGGGCGATCCATCATTTCTTCTTTTGTCATCCATAACTGCACGGGACACCTGCTTGTCTTTCCCTCTTCTCTTACTTTTACCTTCACCCACACTTAAAATCTCTGGTTTGTTCTCTTTCGAGTCACTAGGTTCTCCTTTAGATAATTTTGCCACACAAGCCAAAGAATGTTCTACTCGCCTTGCAATGTCTAGCACCTCATCAAGTTTAGGCTCATCTCTCAACCACAACTCTTCACAAATTTTGTTGGACCTGCAATGACTCATAAACTGGTCTCTAATGTGTTCAATTGAAAGACTCTTGAAACTTGCATCACAGAGCCAGATGCCGTAAAGCAGTGACATACTCCTCGACGGATTCCCCTTGCTCCTGGACATGGGTGCGAAAGTTAAATCGTTCCAAAATTGTGCTAGTTTTTGGGTTGAAATGCAAGTCCAACTTAATCAAAGCACTTTCAAATTCGTTTACTGCATCGCCACTTCCATCACCAGGTGGCTGGGGTAGTGTTTCATAGATTCTTTGCCCTTCGTATGCTAGAAAGTGCAATAATAGCGCAAGTTTTCTTTCATTTGAATATGAATTACCGCCTGCAGCCTTGAGACAATGCATGAAACCTTTGCGCCATTGGGCCCATAAGATCTTCACCGGTCCAGGAGCCGGCATAAATATAGGAGGACCCGCTATGCCTGGTAGAGCCATGAAGAGCTACTTGTCCTTGTGCTTTATGTGCAGTATAGTCACTGCTAAAACAGTGATCTTTCTTAAAATCTTAGCTTTATTTTCTCCCCTTTTCCCCCTCTTTTTTTTATTTACTCGAATGCACAGATGTGAGTTGTAAAAAGAACGTGGGATCCTGCTTGTCTCTCATATGACTTCTCCTGAAGCAGCATGCATGTCTTCTTTAAAGATCTCGCAAAGCAGATTTACTTAAGAACGCTGGTGCTGGCTCAACAATGCCTTCTCTGTCAATGACGTCTCAATTCGCAATTGCCGCTGCCCTGGCAACTCCGTTATCTGCCACTTGACATCTGGGGTGATGATGCTATGCAGCACAGTGCTAAAGTACTTTTTCGTTCGAGTTAGAACGTGTGTCCAGCTGTGCTGCGAGGCAAAAACGCACACGTCGCTTGTCCCTCCACTTAAAACGTCTCTCTTCTTCTTTTCCCTATTTTTTTTTAACATTTCTGCCCAGGCTCCGCAGCTAACAAGCGAGTGTAAACCTCTCTATCGTTCCAAACAGTAAATCGTCTCTTGATCTTGTGCGTCTCCGGCGGCCCCTTTCATATAGTGGGAACGGTTTGATGCGGCAGGGGAGATGCGCATCTACTAAAGTTAATACGGCCAAGCCCGGCTGGCTTGTACGCATCAGAGGGAGGTTCTCTAGGGCTTGTGGAGGGACGCGGATGCACTGGGGCACTTATTTGGGATCTAGAGGGCACTGGAGCATAGATGGATCCCACGATGGCCGCTACAACACTAGCACAGAGTGGAGCGGCTTCAATTCGCGAGACTGCTGGGGGTCTCCTTTACATACATCCCATCCTCGTCACCAGTACAGTAAAGATGGATGACACGCTGTGACACTTAAACATTTGATTTATTAAGATACACAGCAAGAAATAGCCCCAGCAGGAAGCCAAGGACTCTACTGCCAACACAACAACTTCAACTGACAACTTCAGAACTCGCAAAGGTAAACAAGAATGCTCTAAAGCCAAAGAACACAGAGCTCGCTAAAGTTCTAATGAAAGCATCAACTATTACATTAGCAATGTGGCACTAATTAATTAACAGGCTACATTACAACACTCCCCCACAGGAGTAAACTTGTAGGGAGAATTCTCCAAATGTGCTAATTTCCCTTACCTTTTGAGACCCCCAGCAACTTTGCTGGATTTCTTACCTGGGAAGAATGTGAGCCTTTTTGTCCCACTCTTCCATGTATTTTGTGTGTGTTTTACTTGTGTGTTCTTTGGTTATGGAGTTTTAAGACAACTCCAGTGGCATCATCTTTTTCTCTGTGTCACACAGCACCTTCAGTGCAGTGGCACAGGGGTGTCTTTTCAGACTCCCCAAAGGTTTAAATACCTTCCCTGAGACTGACTACTGTCTCCCAGAGGCTGTAAAGTTAAATTGACTTTACTAGTTTCTTTAAATTTACTGACCCAGCACACCCTATCTTACTATAGAGTGCTGGGGGGGGTGGTTGATTAGCTTCCCCTGAGTCAAAACACTCATGTAACAGTAAAATGTTACCTTTTGTTATTTTAAATGGCTGGTGGCAGTGGTTTAGATTAACTGCCGTGATTTTTAGCGACCGCTAACAACGGTAGCTCAACATCAGGGGTAGCCATGTTTTTCAATATGGCGCCCCAGACCTATCTGTAAAAACAGACTCCGGTCATCTTTTCTTGCCATTTCTTTTAGGAAAAGTCCTTCTTGTGTGTAACTCTGTGCGCCAAACCAGGTTTGGTCCCTTTGTTCATGCCCTTTGGCGGGCTTCTTGTCACGCTCACCTTGTCTCCACGGGGCGTCGCACGAAGCTGCACGAAGGACGTCTGAACGCGCGTTGCACGAGTTTGAGTGATGATGCTTGCACGCGTCTTCTCCCTCGCTATCACTTCCCAGGAAGCATTTGCCTAAAATGTCGAAATGAGATATTAGCCAGCCGTGAGGAGCGGGTTTGGCTCCCACCTCCCGTAACCTCCTAGTGCCCCTCTCTGTTTATGCCTCACCTTGGGTGTTTGAATGGTGGGCTCTCCGTCCTGCAGTCTCTTGCAGGGACGCGGTATGTTCATCCTCTTCCCTGGATCAAGTTGCTTCACTGATCCTGCGGGGCCGTAGCGGAGTCATGAATGGCTTGACTCAGCAGGTAAGTCACTATGCCAATAGATGCTTGGTATAGTTTGCATAATGTCCTTATTGCCCAAGTTCTCACTATTGTTCTTAATTTCTTTCAGGTGCGGCCTTGGGTGTTTGTTCTGATGAAGGTTTGTCTCTTCCTACAATGCTGAGCAGATTTCCCGCGGGTGAGTAGCGCGAGCGTGTGGCGCTGAATGTCTTTAAATGGTTTCTTTCCCCTGCGCGACTACCCTGGTGTTCTTTTCTTTTTCTGCAGTGCCGGTGCGGCGTGGTTCCGGAGCGGCGGTTGGATGACTGCGTCAATGGAATTCAAGAAGAAAACAGCCTCCGGGTGAGTATAGCCTCTCCATGCGAATGCCTTCTTTTCTGCAGGTTGTAAGAGGATTCAATCCCGCACTACAGCTAAGTCAATGCCTAGTCTGGGATACTGAATGGAAACCCTTATTGATATATCTTTATGTCCAGTTCATGCGTTCTGGATGACTACCCCTATATAACACCCCTCTGTTGGAATCCCCCTGACCCCACTGAGCCAAGAAGTAGTTCTGTTTTGCAAGTTTAAAAGGTTTATTTGAGAATTTAAACAATATGTATATATATCACACTTTATAATAAATTAATAATTGAATATCACACTTAATCTGATCAGTAATCAATAATGGATAGTCTGGCACTAGCACACTTCTTTATAATCACTAAGGAGTTGACATGAAATGGATAAGATAGCAACAATACTTTTATGGTTTCAAATGGATGCAATGTGGAATGAAATGCAGTACAGAAAATAACTTGATAGGATTTCAGCAAAAGACAATAGGCCTCATTACGAGTCCGGCGTTAACCGAGGCGGTAAAACCGCCTGGTTAACGCCGGACTCGTATTACCATTCCGCCTCCGTGATTCCCGGAATTACCGGGGCATCACAACCCCGGTTTACCGGGAATCACGGAGGCGGAATGGTGTAAATCCCCATTCCCATTGAGTCCTATGGGACTCAATGAGAATCGGGATCATGGAAACACCGGCAGCATCTTGTAATGCTGCCGGTGTTTCCTCGTCCGCCTGCAGGCGGGCGGTGTTAAACCCGCCAGGTCAGACCTGGCGGGAACATCACCTCCCGCCTGCAGGGGTCGGGATCAGGCGGTCCGGAAACAACGGTGGCGGCGGGTTTACCGCCACCGTTATTTCCGGACCGCCACGGTCGTAATGAGGCCCAATGTAATCACTTTCTTGGACAATTCACCCCCCCCCCTTTTATGCAATGCAAGGAAATGGAAGGGAGGCACAC
Organism: Ambystoma mexicanum; assembly: GCF_040938575.1. Lineage (NCBI taxonomy): Eukaryota > Metazoa > Chordata > Amphibia > Caudata > Ambystomatidae > Ambystoma > Ambystoma mexicanum. The sequence continues at coordinate 1,045,227 of NC_090932.1, forward strand.
AGTTCTCAGAAATGCAATCAAATGTGATTCAGTTCACCCCAGCAAGCTTAGACTACAAAAGTTTGAAACACAGGCCCAAAATGCTTTTATGTGTGCTGGCAATGAAGTGAAAAGTATGCTAAAATGCTTTTAATTCCCTCTAGAGGTTCAGGGTGAGTGGTATCTAGTTAATATTAGTCCAGGCTCACTCTTGCAATGATTCCGGAATGACTAGCAGGTTAAACGAATTTCTGGCAAATGGAAGCACGGAAGCGCTGTTTTTACACGTGGAGAAATTTGCAAATCGCGGTAAAATTCACGAATGCGCCGGGCGAGATTACAGAGGAACTACAAGGGCTAGCAATATCCTTTTGGGGTCCTGGGACAGCCTAGGATCTCAGCTTCCAGATGAAAGTTACTGCAAGTCTCTAAGACAAACGGTCGCGGAGATATGAGCGATTTTGTGAAGGTTGTTTTTCGGATTTGCAATTTTAAAGTTCAAAGTGGCAAGTGACAGTTTGGCAAAATGACAAGGTACAACTTCTAGGAGACAGTTCTGGTTAGATTAAAATAGATTGAATTATATTATTTTAACTAAGAGATTGGTTCTGCACAGTTCTACTAGGTACTCACAATATATTTTAAAATATGCCTCGCCACGGATCTGGTCAGGTTTTGGACTGACTCCGGTTCAGCTCTCTGGTTCTGCTAAGCTCTACTCTGCTGGTCTGGCCTGGGTCTCTGAAGGTGGATAGATTGAAGTCTCTATGTTGGCTTTCTGGAGGTTGATGGAGGTAAAGTATGGATTTTTCCGGCAGAGCGTCCCGCAGCAGATGGAAATGAATGTCCCTATCTGTCCTGTCTGTCTGCTTTTATCTGTTTTTAAAATGGGTGTGTGTGCAGCATCACTAGACCCTACCCCTCTCCACTTGTCATTGGCCCAATTCTCCCCTCTCCCATGATTGGGGAAGGAACTGTGAGTCAGAGCGATGTCATTTTATGGCTTGCAGAGAGGACACTCCCCTGTCAAATTGCACACAATCTATATTTGATAAAAAAAAACATATTTGCACAGGTACACATTTGTTTAAAATTACATGCACCCCTCACATATCACAGGAGGTATACCCTGTTCAAACTCTGCTCTTCCTGGGGGCTTGCATTCAGAAATGGCAACATATTTCACTTTTTAACTGATTTTGCAATTTCGGACATTGACCCAAATTTACACACATGTGCGCAAGGAGTATGGACATTAATTGATGAAGTGTCAGATTTTTAACATGCATACATTTAGAGTAATATCCTCTTTTCTGCTAAAACCCCCCTGAACATACCACCGGGTCCTAACACGTCTTAAAATGTGGGCAGAAAAATCACAAGAATTATGGTATCATTTATAAAATTTTCACAAGTCCGCTCTATGAATGATCCATCTTTTTAGAGTTATGTTCTGGCCCCAAAGGGGTGTGGTTTCCCCCAGCACAAGGTTGAATTTCTGGTTTTTCCAGTTCTGCCAAGCCAGCTTGCTCTCACAGGCAGTGCCCCTCCCCTTTCCTTCCAGGAGGAATCTCCATTTACGACTCCCGCCATAAACCATCTGCCTGGGTGAAGGGGGTTGCATTGTTCAGAGCTCCTGTATTCTGTGGGGGCTCCCTTTAATTCAATTATCAGAGAGATGGCATATCCTTAGTGTGGCCAGCAAAAGGCAGATAGGCCTGGGAACACAGCTGTGACTCAAGTTTCACTCCTGATGGGGGTAGCTGGTGGGCAGAATTCAGTTCCTTAAGCCAGGTTTCAGATAAAATGTCACTTTTTGTTCCCCAGTTTAAGTCAAGACAATTTTTTACATATGCAGCTAGAATGCTGATTCTAAGTTCAAAACTATGACATTTAAACAATTGCAACCTATGTGACACTCAGAAATAGGTCACTCATTTCTTTTAAACATTTAGATTTTTAGTGTCTTTCAGTCCAGATTTACTTAAACTGCTGAAATGCACAGCTCAGCCAGTCTTGTTATAAACCTTCAAGTCACTTTAGAATATAACTTTACATTGTATCCACCTCTCAGTAAGTCTTTCTTTGGCCTGTTTTGGGTTCATTTATTCAGTTTTATACAAAAAGTAAAATCTGGTGTGGTTTTAAACTGCCGGCTTTCTGATAGTGGTGAGTACTGGTAATGCACCCATTTTTGGGATTTAAGAAATGAATTCCCCACAATTCTAGGTTGCTTTTGGCAATCAGCATTGCCATTCCCAATGGTTTCAGGCTACTGTGTGGGTAGTCCAATGGGGTTTTTAGGCAGTGCCCTTCTGTGCCCATAACATCGGCAAAAATGGGTGGCAGCCTATTCTTCATGCACTTCCCTGGGCATTTTCTGGGAAGCTCTGGCCATCATGATGTTTTCAACGCCAGTACTGCACAGTTTTTGAGGTAGGGCTCGGATGCATGGGTAAAAACATCCCACAAGGTGCGGCAATTCGGAGAGCAGCTGAAAGGCGCTGCCTTTTCGGATGGACAGCTTCAGGTAAGGCCTCAATCGCTGTTCTAATCCCTGTTCTTTTCCTTTCCTTCTTCACAGGTGCTGATGGATCGTGATCCCAGGACAGGCGTGGCTGTTGAAGATCTGGTACAGGAGCTGAGCAGACACGGTGAGCATTACGCTGCAGGAGTGCAGAATAACGCAAAGCATGTTCTGTCTGTAGGGTGTGGTTTAAATAACCTTGCAAGTAGTTCCAGGTAAAGTAGTCCCTCAGCCATACCCTGCACAAGTAATCCCAGTTAAAGTATTCCCTCAGCTCCATTAGGCTGGGCTGTATGCAGTCCCATGCAGTCTACAACCAGATAGAACACTATGAGCCTGGCGCCAAAGGCGCCAGGACTGAGTCCAGGAAGTCCCAAGGCAACCCTTTGGGGTTTTACAGGACCTTATGGGTGCCAGCAACGGGGGTCGGCCAGTCGGCTCCCGATGTTTGGGAGCATGCACCATGACAGCACTCCACCCAAGGCCCCCCTAACAGTGGGTTCTCTCGTTGGTCCAGGTTTACTTGGATGATTATGAAGGACTCTTTTTAGCAACCGTGGAGCATGAATGTGATCACTAGGTTCCCATGATCTTTCTTGTGGTCCATAGCCTTTCCAGTCTATTAGATAAAATAGTTTTGACTTGATAATCCTTGAGTCCATAATGTCATTAACTTCAAATTCAGGTTCCCCGTCAACCATGATTGGTTTTGGTGGTTTCAGTACTCGGGTCCCAGGTTGCACTGGTTTTAAAAGCGAGACGTGAAACACGGGATGAATCTGCATATGAGGAGGTAAGTCCAATTTCACAGCCACCGGATTAATGATGGCTTTCACCGTGTATGGACCCAAATATCTGGGATTGAAGGTATGGGTTCCTTTCACTGGTACGTGCTTCGAAGCCAACCAGACTTCATCCCCAACCTGATACCGTGGAGCTTCACTTCTATGTCCGTCTGCCAATTTCTTATATCTTTCCTTAGCTTGCCTCAGATGGTCTGTTGCCTGTTTAAAGGCTTGAATGATGGTAGTGTGCAAACTTCTTACAGCTGGCATTTCTAGAAGTTGAGGCGGGTCAAGATTGGAGGTTCGTGGATGCATCCCATGTATAGTATAGAAAGGACTCTGCCCAGTGCTGGAGTGTAAGGAATTGTTATAGGCATACTCGGTTATCCACAAAACATCTTTCCAACTACTTTCCGTTTGGTGTAACATACATATTAGGTACTGTTCCAAAGTTTGGTTGGTCCTCTCGGTCTGACCATCGGTTTGGGGATGATGGCTAGTGGAAAGTCTTACATCAATTTGAGCTAACTCACAACATTTTTTCCAAAAACGGGAAATAAATTGATCTCCACGGTCTGAAATCAAGATAGAAGGAAATCCGTGTATTCGGACAATCAGTTCTAGGAATTCCTTTGCCAGGATTGAAGCTGAAGGTAAGCCTTTTAGTGGAATGAAATAGGCCATTTTGGAAAACAAGTCTACTCCCACTAAAATGGTGTTGAAACCATTACAAGGAGGGAAATCAAGAGATAACGCATGCCAAGGTGTAGGTGGAATATCCAGAGGTTGTAGTAGGCCTGGTGAGCTCTTCTTTTGAGCCATGTTTTGTGCACAAATACCACACGATAGTACGAACTGCTTGATGTCTTTTCGCCATGTTGGCCACCAAAAGTGTCGCTTGATCTTGGCTTCGGTTTTAGCAATTCCAGGGTGGCCTTCTACCAATGATTCGTGGTAATTTGAGATGACCTTTTTTTGAAGTTCCTTTTCTGGGTAGATAGAGACGTCCCTGAAAATATGGCAAATTGAGACTGAGTGGTGAGTACTTTTAGTTGGCCATTCCTGCAGAGTGTTGGTATCAATGAGACGCACGATTTCCTATGGATGTCATCTAATGTCAGAGACGTCATAATGCCAAGGATTCTTCCTCCAGGGATGATGGGTACTGGGTTTGGATTTGTGTATGTATCATCTACTCCTATACAGGACAGTGCATCCGCCTTTCTGTTTCGACAACCAGGTCGGTAAGTAATTACAAAATCGAATTTAGCAAAAGACAACGCCCATCGGAGTTGGCGAGAAGATTGCGCTTTTGCCATCTTTAGGTATTGTAGATTGCGGTTATCTGTGATTACCGTGATGGTGTGTCTTGCTCCCAAGAGATAATGCCGCCCTGCTTTGAAAGCCACCTTGATGGCCAAAAGTTCCTTGTCCGTCACAGCGTAATTCAGTTCTGGTGCCGTGAATTTTCATGACCAAAAGGCCACCGGGTGAAGTTGACCCGTCTCAGGGTTTTTTTTGGATAGGACCGCTCCCATTGCCAAGCTGGAATCGTCGGTCTCAACCACGTACGGGAGATCTGGGCGAGTGTGTTTCAGGATTGGAGCTGAGATTAATTTTTGTTTTAAGTTCTAGAAGGCCTTTTCCGCCTCTTCAGACCATTGAAAACATTTATTCTTTTACAGTAAAGATGTGATGGAATGCACTAGTTGCGAAAAGCCCGGAATGAATCGACGATAGAAGTTTGCGAATCCGAGCATACTCTGAACTCCTTTGATTGAAGTTGGAGAAGGCCAGTTGAGGATGGCATCAACCTTTCGCGAATGCAGACTCGCACCACGAGGGGTTAGGACGAATCCAAGGAACTCGACCTCAGTAACATGGAAGAAGCATTTTTCTAATTTAGAATATAATTTGTGTTGCCGGAGCATGTTAAGAACAGCACAGACGTCTTTCACATGTTCTTGTTCGGAAGGGGGGTACACCAGAATGTCGTCGATATATACTACGACACAGACATCAATCAACTCTCGCAGGACGTCATTCATGAAATATTGAAACGCTGCTGGGGCGTTACAAAGGCCAAAGAGCATCACCTGGTATTCGAATAGCCCATATTTGCTACAGAAGGCGGTCTTCCATTCATCCCCTTTCTTAATTCGTGCAAGATGGTACGCCCCCCCGGAGGTCTAACTTGGTGTAAATTCGGGCGTCTTTAACTTGATCCAATAGTTCAGGAATCAGAGGTAAGGGGTACCGATTTTTAACAGTGACTTGGTTCAATGCGCGGTAGTTGATACAAGTCCTCGGGTCTCCTTCTTTTTTAGGCACGAAGAATAAGGGTGAGGGTGCTGGGGACTTGGATGGACGGATGAAACCGTTTTCCAAATATTGGTCTAGATACTCCTTTAAATGCAGGTTCTCAGGCTCAGTGAGCGCATAGATTCGGCCGCATGGGATCTGTGCGCCGGGTATAAGTTCGATCTGGCAGTCGTATGGCCTATGGGGGGGAAGTGTATTGGCTTGGTCCTTCTGGAAGACATCCTGATAGTCTTGGTATATCTGGGGTAGCAGATTTGTTTGACTCATGATCGTTGTCACTTCTTTGGTCAAAGGTTCTTCTGCTTGATAGCATGTATGAGCACATTCGACTGAGAAGGTCAGCCTCTTAGCACGCCAGTCGATGCAAGGATTGTGTGACTCTAGCCATGGCATCCCCAGAATTATTTGGAATTGTGGAGCCTTGATTAAATCGAACACAATGGCTTCCCGATGCCCATCTTGGCACAAAAGCATCATTTCTGTTGTCGAATGTGTTACAGGACCTGAGGAAATCTCTGTTCCGAAGACAGTGATATGATATTGCATTTGTGGTGACTAAGTCAGTTGTTGCCTTCTCGCAAAGAGGAAGATTCATCCTTGTAGCCAATTCCTGATCCATATAGTTACCAATGGCTCCGCTGTCGATATATGCTCTGACTGCGTGCATTCGAGACGGCTGTTGGTGACTGATGAGAATCATTGGCAAGGCTAGGTGCGAGGTCTGGGAGTCCTTCTTTTCGCTCGACAAACGGACCTCTACGCTTGTCGGGCATGGGAGTTATCCGGCACTGGCTCACCCTCAATCTTGCCGGCAACCCCTACTGCCTTCTTGGGTGGTTTTACCGGGCACTCTCGGAGGAAGTGGTCGGCTGTTCTGCAATACAAGCACAACTGTTGCTGCCTTCTTTTGTCTCTTTCAGCCTTGGATAGCGGCCCTCGAACCCCTCCAATCTGCATGGGTTTGGACATGTGTTTTAGAAGCATTTTCCCTTGGACGCACAAACACCCGAGTGTCCATTCTAGCTAGGTCAGCCTTACAGTTCTGCAGTCTGTGATCAAGCTGGACCACCAAGTCTATGTATTCAGCACAGTCTATGGGTGGATTGACCACTTGAGCTAAAACGTCTTTTAACTCGCCTCTCAATCCACAGTAAAACAACGTTGTTCTTTTGTCGTCCGGCCAACCGGTTTCCACTACCAGTCTGTTGAAGGTTGCGATGTACGTTAACAGGTCTTGGTTCCCTTGACGCAGAGACAAGAGTTCATTATCTCATGCTTGACCTTGGGAATGCCGGGCAAACAAATTATCATATCCTGTTGGAACCTCTGAAATCTCGTAAGAGGGGATCATCCCGATTGACTAGTGGTACCGACCAGTCCGCAGCACTTCCACTGAGATATTAAAGCACAAAGGCCACCTTCGATTGGTCATTTGGAAAGGCTCCCGGCCTGCATAGGAAATGTAGACGGCACTGATACATGAAAACCGCATACCTCTTTGGGTCTCCTGCAAAGCTTTCAGGGGGTGCCAAAGGTACGGCTCCTGGAAGGACCACCTGTACTGGATTGCTTGGTGAAGCGGGGACTGTTGACCCCATTCCCGGTAGCAGTGTTTGCCCAGCCTGTGATTGGAGCAGTTGTCTGGCTAGATCGTCTGTACGATCCTTGGCTACGATCAGTTCTCTCCTTAAAGCATTGGTTTCTTGCCGAGCGGAATGCACCTGGGCCCTGAGTTCCCCCAAAAAGCTGGGCTAGCTGGTCAGTCTTTGAGGTTTCCATGACGCCCAGGTAGAGGTTTTGTGTAAGTCTTCGTGTTCTGTCACACTCACCTGGTCTCCACGGGGGCGTTGCACGAAGCTGCAAGAAGGACGTCTGCACGCGCGTTGCACGAGGTTGAGTGATGATGCTTGCACGCGTCTTCTCCCTCGCTATCAATTCCCAGGAAGGGTTTGCCTAAAATGTCTAAATGAGATATTAGCCAGACGTGAGGAGCGGGTTTTGCTCCCACCTCCCGTAACCTCCTAGTGCCCCTCTCTGTTTATGCCTCACCATGGGTGTTTGAATGGTGGGCTCTCCGTCCTGCAGTCTCTTGCAGGGGCGTGGTATGTCCAGCCTCTTCCCTGGATCAAGTTGCTTCACTGATCCTGCGGGGCTGTAGCGGAGTCATGAATGGCTTGACTCAGCAGGTAAGTCTCTATGCCAATAGATCCTTGGTATAGTTTGCTTAATGTCCTTATTGCCCAAGTTCTCACTATTGTTCTTAATTTCTTTCAGGTGCGGCCTTGGGCGTTTTTTCTGATGAAGGTTTGTCTCTTCCTACAACGCTGAGCAGATTTCCCGCGGGTGAGTATAACGCGAGCGTGTGGCGCTGAATGTCTTTAAATGGTTTCTTTCCCCTGCGCGATTACCCTGCTGTTCTTTTCTTTTTCTGCAGTGCAGGTGCGGCGCGGCTCCGGAGCAGCGGTTGGATGACCGCTTCAATGGAATCCAAGAAGAAAACCGCCTCCGGGTGAGTATAGCCTCTCCATGCGAATGCCTTCTTTTCTGCAGGTGCGGCGATCCGGAGAGCAGCTGAAAGGCACGGCCTTTTCGGATGGACAGCTTCAGGTAAGGCCTCAATCGCTGTTCTAATCCATGTTCTTTTCCTTTCCTTCTTCACAGGTGCCGATGGATCCTGATCCCAGGACAGGCGTGGCTGTTGAATATCAGGTACAGGAGCTGAGCAGACACAGTGAGCGTTACGCTGCAGGAGTGCAGAATAATGCAAAGCGTGTTCTGTGTGTAGGGTGTGGTTTAAATAGCCTTGAAAGTAGTTCCAGGTAAAGTAGTCCCTCAGCCACACCCTGCACAAGTAATCCCAGGTAAAGTAGTCCCTCCGCTCCATTAGGCTGGGGTGTATGCAGTCCCATGCAGTCTACCACCAGATAGAACACTATGAGCCTGGCGCCAGGACTGAGTCCAGGAAGTCCCAACCCTTTGGGGCTTTACAGGTCCTTATGGGTGCCAGCAACTGGGGTAGGCCAGTCGGCTCCCGATGTTTGGGAGCATGCACCATGACACTTCTGTGCTGAAGCCCTCCTCTGGTGCCAGAGTGTCTGGGGTGGACAGGATGTGAGGGAGGTGCCCGAAACACCCTGTGCTTAGTCTCCTAGGAGACCTGAATGCACTCTGGTGTGATTGGCCGGCTGGCTGTCCGGCAAGGAAGCCACCCTGCTGTGTGAGTGACAGCCAGGCTGAATGAATAGGGGAAAACTGTTTAAAAGCAGGTCTCTGGGACTTGGAAAGAGTCGAAGAGGAGAGGAAGGAAGAGGACTGCTACAACTCCTGGACGACCGGTGAAGCCCTGCTGCATGTCCCAATTGCCTGAAACTCCGACGACAGAGAAGCCCTTCAAGGTTAACTTCTTCCCTTGAGTTTGGTGGGAACAACCAACTCGCAAGCCACCTGGACACCGTCCTACTCTTGTCGAATTCTCATCAGAGTGCTGTTGAAAACCGGATAGCCAGAGGGAAGGAAACCAGCTCGTGGACTTTAAGGCACTCACACCTTAAACCGACGTCTTGCTACACATTTTGGCCTCTTCCCTGGGCAGTGCAGGAACCTCCTGACGTCCTCCTTCTTGTCCCCACGACTGAAGCACAGGAACAGCCAGATCTGCTCGAACTGCCAGGAATAACTGCCTCAGCTACAGCTTTCTTCATTTAAAAAGGTATTGTGCGAACGCGGACTGGAAATCTTTTTGGCCATCGAGAAAGTGCGTGAAACTTTCCTCAATTATGAAGGCTTGTCCTTCCCTAAACATTCATCAAACTTTTCCCCTAGCCAAATCCTTTAAAATCTGTGGCCAAGGCTTAAACATTATATACCAGAACTGTGCTGTCCTATACAAAAGACTCTGAACCATTGACTTTGGCCCAGGCCTGTTGAGAAGAATTGCTGGTTGTATTTAACTGAAACCCTTTGCCCTGCCTATGAATGTATTTGGGCTGTCTATTCTTATAACCTTGTATTTTCCCTTAGGACTCAATGGGAATGGGGACCATGGAAACACCGCCACCATCTCGTGATAATGCCGGTGTTTCCACGTCTGCCTTAAGGCGGGCGGTGGTAAACCCGATAGGTCAGACCTGGCGGGAACGCCACCTCCTGCCGGCTGGACTCGAGATCGGGCGGTCCAGAATTACCAGTGGCGGCGGGTTTACCTCCACTGTTGTTTCCGGACCGCCGACCTGTAATGAGGGCCATATTCTAGATTAGCCTCCCCCACAGGAGTAGAACTCAACTTTACACCGCTCCTTGCTGTTTGAAGTGGAGAGGCTTGGACTGCCTTAGAAACTTGAACAGGAGATTTCTGGTTATCATCATGTCTCAGCTGCGTCTGACATGCGACCGATACTCCATGTTCTCGCCTCCTCACCGCCCCTTCATTCTTATTGAGAATAATCTACCCACAAGCCAAGATGAACCCCTCCATTGTGTTCATTTTAGCAAGAACCTCAGTTAAGGATGATTTTACCTCTCGTATTTCACATTGTGGGGCCTCCCTTATACATCACCAGTCCGGCAACTTTTCCCCCCCTGAGCACATGGAATCCCTACTGACACACAGGTAACGGGAGCGTTCATCCTATACACTTCCCCCTATGCTCTGCTAATAGTCCCAAGCCATCTTTTTTTTTTCAGAGCGACGCACTGCAAGGCCAACATTATTGGCAAAGGTGCACTTGGCAAGACTCCTTACCGTACCTTTCCTGAGGCTGTGTAGGGTGTAGAGCATGGCTGCGGCTGTAGTTCTTTCGTCCTGGGGGCTTTGTGCCTTGAAAGGGTGATGTGCATTGGTTTGGATTGGTTGGAGGTAGATTGGCCAGTTCCTCTGTGCTCTCCTTACCCGAGGCTGTGTAGGGTGTAGAGCATGGCTGTGGCTGTAGTTATTTCGGCCTGGGGGCTTTGTGGTTTGAAAGGGTGATGTGCATTGGTTTTGGTTGGTTGGAGGTAGATTTGCCAGTTCCACTGCGTTCTCCTCATCTGCAGGATTTGCTTGTTGGGTGGCAGGAGCATCAATGCAAAGTCATCCAGACTTCCATTTCCCATCATGAATCCAGTCCCTCCTTCTCAAGTCCCATACTGACTGTCTCCTCCTGCCTCCTTTCATACTGGTGGAGACTTCTTAAGTGCCCCAGTAAATGTTGGTATTTGTTAGTTTTGTCACTCGTTCTCTCCGGGTCTCCAAGTTCTGCCTCCACTTGATGTGCTCCTTCCCACCATAAATTACTCTCAGGTATTATTGCTTTTCCTGATTCTTATGTTGGTTAGTTCCATAAGTGCAAGAGATTGCACAAGGTGAGAGCTGAAAGATAGACACTGCCATCGTACAGTCTGTTGCTGCTTTCCGCGGCTCTGTTGTGTAGTTCCTATACCTTTGGGTTTAGTGGCCTCTGTGTGTGGTCTCCTGATCTCCCCTGTGAATGTCAGTCCCTCAACGCTCACACCACAGAAAGTACACCAAATAGTGAAAAAGAACCCAGGTCGATCTTGTTAGGATAACAAGAGTTTAATCTCACAGGTGACAATGACAGCAAAGGACTCAGCTGCCCAGAATGTTCTGCCAGAGAGAGAGGTACAAGCAGAAAACTTCAAAGAAACACAGCGCCATCCTGATGTCATTATATACAGTACATTCCTGCGTGGCTGATTGGATAGACCTTATATAATCCTACCTCTATCCATAAGGGATAGAGTATTGGTCCCAGTCCATCATTCTTCCATCGCGTGGCTCCCTCCGGCTCCCCTTCCTTCGTCACCTGCTGGGGTCAAAGGGACACGCTATCTACATTACTAAATTACTAATTTGTTCATTGTCCCACTGCACACCGGACAACCTTGGGGTCCGGCCTAAAGGAACTCCTTAAATTCTTTGATCCACAAACACACACATTCCATTCATTCCAAACCCTATTTCACTCATCCTGGCCAGGTCATCTTGGCTCCAAGCTCTCCTCCCACATTTTTAGCTATAATGTATCCCTCCCTGTATCTCGCCATTAAATTGATACCACTATAATTTAAAGATGGACTGACCATTTCCTCCTTGAACTGTGTTAGGCCTTCAAGACCAGCGACCTGCGGTCATCGGACCCATAAAATGCAGAACTCCCCAGGCTAATTCCGTTACACGAGTCATTGATTTATTGACTGGGGTAGGTCAGAATGTGCTCCGGCCTCCGCGAGATAACTTACCCTCCTTAACTCAAACTCCAGCTGCCACCTTGCGGGGCACATTCTCTCTGGGAGGACAATGAATGGAGTCTTACATGAACTGAAAGTCTACGCTACCCGTTCCAAGGCCTGTTATATTGGACTCTTGTCTTGTCACTGACCTGGAGTGGTTACTGTCAGAATGTTGATGTATGAATGAGCAGCTCAGTAGAATGTTGTGTGGATCTGTGAGTGAATGTTCTAGGCGTGTCAGTTGGGGCCTGAACTGGGTATGGTAGGATGGCCGGTGGGTCTGCTCCTCTATTAGTAGTGTTAATTACCCATCCTTGTTCCTGTCCTGTCAAATGAACTGATGTAAATAGTCCAAGAGTAACTGGTTGACTGTACATATATAATTATGTATAATAAAGCTCTACCTGGACCAACTCGGGACTCCACAGCAGGTCTGTGTATGAGTGCAGAGCTGATTGACAACAGAGATTTTACTACATTGGTGACGAGGAAAACTGGAAGTGATGAAGAATGGGCAAAGAAGGACAGAACAGAGTGGAGCTGCAGCAACAGAAAAACACAGTAAGGAGAGCTGTGTGGGGGCGGAGCAGCTGTCTGAGTGACCCACCGTTCCCCCATGCCTTGAATATAAACCATCCTGCCCAGCTCATTGTGAAATTAAGGAAAGTGGATACTCTGGGAGGGAGGTCCCCGCCATTGAAGAAGTCCCCAGAGATTCCCACCAAGAAGGAAACACAAAGTGCCACATGCTTGCTGTTTTGAATTGAGCCCGTCTTACAGCGTGTCAAGATCGTATTGTGATATTGTTTTAATGCTGTTCCCAGGGCAAGCGCACATGTGTTGCTATGCAAAACTGCTCTTTCTTGACACTCAATTGACTGCTGGTAGTGATTTGATTCACTGTATTCCGGTTTCATGTAACAGCAAGGGGTGCTGCTAGAGTTTGGAATAATGGCATCCATCACTAATTATCACAAGGGAAAAGGAAATAAGAAATGCAAGCTCGGCGCGGCAGCGACAGGAATTTTGTTCGTGAAGGAAAAAAAATGATATTGACAGGGCGCATCAAGGCGCTATGGCGAAATGGGAGCCCTGGGGAAATGCTTACTCTGTGTATGTCGGACAGCACAGCCACAGTGGCGGTGGGTTCCGGAGGCCCAGTGGTCCGGGCTTCCTGATGTCCAGGGCCGTGTGATGATGTGCATCAGAACACGTTGCATGTGAACCGGCCAAGGGAAAGGACCTCCATGTTGCCAGCACGTCACCCGCCGTGAGGATTGGGCGCGCATCGTTTCATCTATGCAGGAAGGTGGTGGGACAAGGAAGGGTGAACAAGGAACACCGCCTTTGCTGTTATTTTGGTAAGAATCGTTGGGGTGAACATACATGTCTTTTAAAGCTTTTTGGACAATGCGGAATGTAACGCAATCCACGGAGGAAATTGCATATGATGGGTGATTGGTCAAGGAAAAAGCATCGATGGTGTTGTTTAAAAATGATTTTATTTCATTGGGTTTGTACCGATGTGTTAGACACATTAGGAGGACGTGAGGCTGCTTTTGGGTTAATTTTATTTATGTATGCTGGTCCTGATCAAGCCTGCAATGCATATAGAAGGGAAACATGTTTTTTTCTGGAATGCAGCGCTCTTAAATACAAAATTAATAAATTAGGTAATAATATGGGTGTGAATTGAAACTGGGTAAATATGAATTTAAGATGGAATGTTTTGGGTCCAGGCTGCTAGAATTTATTTAAAGTGTTTTAAACACAGGCATCCTTTTTATGTTGGAATATTTGCACAAGAGCATACAAGAGTGTAAGCTCAAATGTATGTTTTCAATTGGAATTGCTCATGAAGTTCGGAAACATTATTAGGGTTATGGTAATACCCTATGTATGAAATGTATTTAGAAAATGCACGGTGTATGGATACCCTGTAAGTGTGTCGGGCCGTTGTCTTGTCGACGTTTGTGAGGTGTAGTGGCCCTTAGTGTTAAGTGTCTCATCCCGACCATGACGCACGTGTTGATGATCATGGTTGAAGTGCCGGGTAATCTAGAAGTAATATATCTGTGCTGAGAAATACGTTTTTGGTGGTATTTGGAATGAGGGGAAGATTTCCAATTTACCGTATGTGCCAATATAATGTGGCGGTCTGTACACTCATACATGAGGTACATATTTTTGCATACGCTCAATTTTGAGGTACAGGGGTGGCCAACTGGGTAAGGGTTGCTCCAGACAATAACTAATAATGTTTAATGTGGAGAATTATTTGATATGATATATGGTCAAACATCAAAAGGTTGCTAAGACGTGAGCTATAGAAGAAGCTTTTTAGTGGGACTTTGTAAGGAAAGTGTTGTAATGTGGTTTCTTATGGAGAATGAGCTATGTTCAGAGAGGGTTAATGACACATGGAATGTTTCTCTGCCCGAGGTTCCAGTGAGGTCATAGAACCTGTGTTTACTTGTGTTGTTCTTAACGTTCTGTATTTTGTCAGTTGAAGTTACCTTTGATTGCTGGTGGACCTCTGCTGTTGTTGGGGGTCTTTATACCAATTACCTTAATAAATACTTAATGAAGATATGCCTGGTGTGATGCGCGTCTTCATAACAATGGCGACGAGGATGGGATCGTAGAGAAGACCCCCAGCAGCGATCCAGTTAAAGCCGCTCCGCTTTGGGCAAGCATAGCAGCGGCCACCGAGGGAAATCCACCCATCGTGTCAAGTTTTCCCCTTGTGATAGGCCGCTCCGCTATCCCCGAGCGTTGTAGCGGCCACTGAGGGAAATTTGCCCGTACTGCCTGTTTCCACAAGTAAGTGATTCTGCCGCCCCTGGCCCCCTACGTTCTACTGTAACGCTGCTCCCAACGGCGCTGCGTCTGTCCGAAGCAGACGCGGCACCTCTGAGAAGGGAGAGGCCCGGCAACGAAAGCAGTATTCACCGTATGGGCGGTAATAGACGCACACTCTGAACTTTCATTCACGTCTGCCCAAGCATTATTCCCCATGCGCGCTCGTTATCCATCGTTTAACTTAATTGAGGACGGCTACATGAACGAGTCATAAGGGGAAGGAGGGGGCCAGAGAAGTTGTGCGCAGACAGAGCTGCTGTGCGTGGAAGCACACAGTGAGTGCCCTGATAAGTGGAGCAGAGGCATTTGGAGCTGCAACCAAGTTGGACAGTTGCACGTCCATCAGGAGGAAGAGTAGAAAGACACAGTCGGTCATACCGGAAACTGTATCAAAAAGGAGCATAGTATCTTGTGGGCGAGTTTACTGCACATATAGTCATACTTATCCATATTGACTTTAACAGAGGAAGTTAGCAAGATTGAAGACCCACTAAAATCCGCACACACTGCTTCTGTGTGAGACTTTAAGGGGAGAAGTGCGAGCATAGGAGCATGGCGGGTTTACCTCGAATAGCTGGGTCCCCCAATCTTTATGCCAATTACAGGTCCAGCAACGATTTTGTGGGCTCAGTGGCGCAAGGGTTTCATGCACTACATGAAAGCAGCTGGTGGGACATCCTACTCTAATGAAAGGAAGCTGGCCCTACTGTTACACTTCTTAGGGTATGAAGGACAAAGAATTCATGAAACACTTCCCCAACCATCAGGGGATGGCGGCGGTGCTGCTGTGAATGAGTTTGATTTGGCTCTGATGAAGCTAGACAAGCATTTTAACCCTAAAACGAGCACAATATTAGAACGATATAATTTCCGCTTGCGGATACAAGCTCAAGGGGAATCTGTGGAAGAATATGTGACAGTGTTACGGCACCCAGCTTTGTCTTGCAAGTTCCAAGAGGCATTCGACGAGCATATTTGTGACCAGTTCATGACACACTGCAGGTCCAACAAAATATGTGAAGAATTGTGGTTAAGGGATGAACCCAACTTGGATGAAGTATTAGACATTGCAAGACGAGTAGAACGCTCAAAGCTATCAAAGAATGAAACAGGAGAACCAAAGGAGAATAAAATGGAAATCTTAAATGTGGTGGATGGGAAAAGTAAAAGAAGAGGGAAAAACAAGCAGACGAATCGAGCAGCTGCAGAAGAGAAAAGAAACCAAGAGCCACCACAGAGAACAGAGAAAAAAGATGAGAGACTATGTTTTCGGTACGCGAGCAGTACGCATTTTGCATCGTCTATTGTGTGTCCTGGTCGCAGAGCCACATGCGCGAAGTGCAAAAGGAAGGGGCATTTCGCGAACTGTTGTAAAAACTATCAATATGGACCGTTCAATCAGAAGAAGGTTTTATATGTGAATGAAGAAGAAGATGGAAGGTCATCGGAGGAAGAGATTACACTTCTGCTGCAAAATGTTATTGTCAATACAGTGACTGTTGTGGCGGAGGGTGAAAGTGCGGA
Organism: Ambystoma mexicanum; assembly: GCF_040938575.1. Classification (NCBI taxonomy): domain Eukaryota; kingdom Metazoa; phylum Chordata; class Amphibia; order Caudata; family Ambystomatidae; genus Ambystoma; species Ambystoma mexicanum. The sequence continues at coordinate 1,061,454 of NC_090932.1, forward strand.
TGAGTGTGAACGTCCATATGCTGTGTTAAGTGTGAATGGCCATAAAGTTTCCATGATGGCTGATTCTGGCTCGAAGATTACCTTGGTATCAAGAAGTGTGTTTGAAAAGGAGATGAAAGGGGAAGTGCCCAGTTTGATAAAACCTGATATAAATCCTGGAGGCTATAACCAGGATCCGATTGAGTTATTAGGTTATACCTGGAGTAAATTTGAATTTAAGGGACGCTGTTGTAATGGTAAAGTGTACATCACTAAGAAAGGTCAATCTTTACTGGGATGGAGGGAGCAAAAGAACTTAGGGATCAGGCTGGATCCCAACGAGGCAGAACAAGTGGCTTCATCTTGCACTACTCCAAGCACGTATGTTGCAGGGCATGTTAAAGTGTTCGGCAAAACCTTGAGGAGAGTGAAGGTGTCATGAACTACAGAACGCGCCCCTTTTGGGCTTCCTGGTCCTTGTCACAACAGGGCTTGCACTCCCTGATACTCCCAACATTGCCGTCCAGTGTGAAACCCCTTTCTCGCTCCACGCGCTGGACGTAGCGTATTCTATTAATAGACCACGCCCTCCGCGGCTCCGCGCATCTCAATGCTATTGCGAAGTAGCGACCAGACGTGTGCTCCGTAGCTCGCGGTATTGTTTCCCTGTTTCTGTCCCTTCTAAAGCCATTCCTAGCCCTTCCCCCTTCTTCTTACCTCCTGGACTCGTGTGCTAGTTGCGCACCTTCCTCGTTTCCCGGATTCCTGGATCATTGCATCCCGGAACTTGAACGCACACTGGAGTCGGAAGAGACTCGGGCAGCCTTATTCAAGACCAGGTCCGTCCGCAAGAAGGCATCGACCAAGGACTCCAGCAAAGAACGGACTCAGGTGAGAAGGGGGGAACTCCGTGACAGAAGGGGTTTCAGCACCAAATCATCATAAAAAGAGGTAGTACACCTGTTGTTGCAAAACTTAGGCCTGTACCTTTCTCCTTACGAGAGGGTGTCAAAAAAGAGCTGGAAAAACTGTTAAAGATGGGTGTGATTGAGAAAGCAGGAGGTGTGGAATGGGTTTCGCCTGTAGTAGTTGTTAAAAAGAGTTCAGGTAATTTGAGATTATGCATAGACATGCGCGAACTCGACAAATGTGTGCTAGTGGATAGGCACCCATTGCCGAACATGTGTGAGATGCTAACGATGGTTGGACGAGGCAAAGTTTTCTCAAAACTCGACATGGCATCAGCATATCTTCAGGACGAACTGGAAGAAGAGTGTAGGAAGGGTACTGCATTTATTACCCATGAAGGCGTGTATCAATTTAGGAGGATGCCTTTTGGGCTGGCATCAGCCTCGTCTGTGTTTCAAAAGATCATGGATCATTTTCTCAGGTGTGTGAAGGGAGTTTTTTGCTTCCAAGACGATGTGTTGATATGTGGAAAGACTTTAGAAGAACACGATAAAATCCTGGATAGAGTATCGAAGATTTTTGAAGAGAAGGGTATTACTTTAAAGGAAGAAAAGTGCAAGTTTGTTGTGTCCAAGGTGGATTATTTAGGTCACAAGGTGTTGAGTGAGGGTGTGGAAGCAAAGGAGAGTATTGTGAACTCGATAAAAGAAATTGAGAGGCCGGCTACCAAGGGTGTTGAACTACGTTCATTTTTGGGCATGACCGAATTTTACCAAAAATGTGTAGAGAATTATGCCCAAAATTATGCCACGATAGTTCTGGAAATGAGGACAATTTTAAGGAAAGGTACTGATTTCATACCCTTCAGTTGCAGCATCTCCAGTTTTACACAATTATCATTCTGTCAAACATCTTCCACCTAGAGCGCCACCACTGTTTCTTAGGCTGATCATCTTCTTTTTCACTAGTGATTTCATATGGAGCCGAGCTTGTGAATTGGAGTTTCAGAGAATTACGGAGGAGATAGATCTAGCTCGCCCGTTAGGCTGTTGTGACACAAAAAGGTTGTCTATGATTACTGTGGATGCTAGTGAGGGTGGTCTAGGTGCTGTCCTTTCCCAAACACAAGAGGATGGATCAGAAGAAGTGATCGCACATGCGTCACATGGCCTGAAAGGTGCAGAGCTACGATATTCTGTTCTTGAGAAAGAAGCTTTGGCATGCTATTGGGCAGTAGAGCGGTTCAGAAATTTTGTGTGGGGGGTGGATTTTGTGATTCGGACGGACCACAAACCCCTGAAGGTTATTTTTGAGAGCAGAGGTCTTGATAAGGTCTCGCGCAGGGTAGCTGGATAGGTTACCAGAATGCAAGCTCATAACTTCAGAATGGAAGTGATCCCTGGAAAGAGAATATTTTGGCTGATAATTTATCGAGAGTAAGAGTCGTAACACGGGACGTGGTGGAGGATGTTGACATGGAGATGGTGTTTGTGAATACGGAAGGGATTGTGTCTAAGGAGGAGTGGCTAGCAGAAGTAAGAAGGGACGAAGTGATTAACAAGGTGATGACGTATGTGTTAACCTCGGTTTGGCCCATTAAGTCGGAGTTCACTGAAGGAGAAAGACCTTATTGGGAGGTGAAAGATGAATTGTCGTTTGCCGACGGAATATTGTTCAGATGGAAGAGAGCAGTGGTTCAGCAGGTATTCATACCAAAGTTATTGATTTGGCACATAGTGGTCATATTGACCTTACCAAGACCAAGGGTGTATTGAGATCGGACTAATGGTGTCCGGGCATGTTGAGAGGTGTTTGAGCGAATGTCACATGTGCATTAAGAGTGGAAATGGGATCGAAGCTAGGAAGCAGCCACTGGTGGATGTTAGTGTTCCATCTAAGGTGTGGAGTGACATAGCCATGGACATTCTGGGACCTGTTGACTTAGGTTATGGTAGGGGAAGGTTTGTGGTATTGGTTGTTGATCTATTCTCCAGGTGGTGAGATTTCAGAGTTGTGAGAGAAATCTCGGGGGAAAGCATGGTGAATGTGTTGCAAGGGATTTCTGCGAGTGAGGGCCTTCCAGAGAGTGTCCTTACAGACAATGGTACTCAGTTTACTGGTGGATGCTTTCCAAGTTATCTGAAGAAGTGTGGGATAATACATAAAAGAGCTGCTTTGTATCACCCTGAAACCAATGGGGTAGTCGAAAGGTTGAACAGATGTGTGATGGAAAGCATTCGCATGGGGCAAGAGTGTGGTTTCGACAAAATGGTAACCATAAAAAATAGGATGTGGGCGTTGCGTATGGCGCCTCATGCGACCACTGGTTTATGTCCATTCGAACTCATGAGGGGTCGGAAGCCTTTCTCTATGGCATGTCCTCCATGGTTAGGGAGGAGTAGAGAGTCGGATGTAGTAATTGATGAGGTGAGGAATGTGTTGAAGAGCAAAAAGAGTGATTGGGTCATGCGTGAGAATGAAAGAAGAGGGAGAAAGGAGTTGCGTGTAGAGTGTGGTGATTGGGTAAGAATAAAAAAAGGTGTTGTGAAAACAAAGGGTGATTCGCTATACTCAGATCCTGTCAGGGTAGTTGCTGTGTTAAAAGGTGCGGTGCGTGTTGCGGGTGGACAGGTCTGGAATAAGGATAGAGTTGCTACAGTGAAAAGAGGCCACATTTGAGGGTGTTAGTGTTTTGTGAATGTGATTTGTGAAAAAAGGGAAGATGTGTTGTAATGTGGTTTCTTATGGAGAATGAGCTATGTTCAGCGAGGGTTAATGACCTATGGAATGTTTCTCTGTCTGAGGTTCCAGTGAGGTCATAGAACCTGTGTTTACTTGTGGTGTTCTTAACGTTCTGTATTTTGTCAGTTGATGTTACCTTTGATTGCTGGTGGGCCTCTGCTGTTGTTGGGGGTCTTTATACCAATTACCTTAATAAATACTTGATGAAGATATGCCTGGTGTGATGCGCGTCTTCATAACAATGGCGACGAGGATGGGATCGTAGAGAAGACCCCCAGCAGCGATCCAGTTAACGCTGCTCCTCTTTGGGCAAGCATAGCAGCGGCCGCCGAGGGAAATCCACCCATCCTGTCAAGTTATATGAACCAAAGTGGGTTGAACTGCCAGTGGATGTATTTATATGTATATAGAGTGCACTCTAGTTAATAGGTATTAGTCATGCAAATGTAGCTATTGTTTTCTATAGGGGTAAAGTTTAAGTCTGTTCAATGCATTAGTGCTACCGGGAGCACATTATTTGTTACATGTTGTTTTTGCGCATGATTCTGGAAGTGTGTGGGTTGTGTGATGCTTGCATGGGTGTATGGGTAAGAATGTACGTGGCGCGGTTGGGAATGATTTGCCCATCTGTTGTTGAAAGGACTGGCTGTGTTTATGCCGTCTTGTTCCACCGTCCCCATACATTTATGGGACCTCTGCATGCGTGTTGCGAGTGATGAGCTTGGTTGGAGGTTGCTTGAAGTTTGGTTGGTGATTGCTAAGTTTGTTCAATGGTTGTGCCCTGTGGGATGTCTGTAGGGAGATAAGTGGGAGCGGTTGTGGTTGAATGAGATATGAATGTGAGAGTGGAAGAAGTGCGATCAACGTATCCCTTCTACAATCGTTGTCCAGGGCCTGGCAACACCTCTCTCTGTTGGTTAGCTTGCTGAAATTTCACAGACAAAAGTTTCCATTGGGTGTTGCTTCACGGATGTGGTTGCACCCGGATCCGTCGCGGGGCAATCCGTGGTCCCCCCCTCCTGTTCCCCACCTGTTGCATGATTGTTATTTCCCCTGATTGTTTTGGTTGTGTGCCAGAGTGTGGCAGGCTCTGTGTCTGGATGTGGCGGGTCCAGATGGAAGGGTGTTAGTTGTGGTTGGAAGGCTTTTGTGTGAAAGGGAGATGTTGTGGTTGAATCTGGTAGGAAAGGGAGATGTTATATTGTAGTCTTGTCTTGTCACTGACCTGGAGTGCATGCTGTCAGAATGTTGATGTATGAATGAGCAGCTCAGTAGAATATTGTGTGGATCTGTGAGTGAATGTTCTAGGAGTGTCAGTTGGGGCCTGAGCTGGGTATGGTAGGATGGCCAGTGGGTCTGCTCCTCTATTAGTAGTGTTAATTACCCATCCTTGTTCCTGTCCTGTCAAATGAACTGATGTAAATACTCCAAGAGTAACTGGTTGACTGTACATATATAATTATGTATAATAAAGCTCTACCTGGACCAACTCGGGACTCCACTGCAGGTCTGTGTATGAGTGCAGAGCTGATTGACAACAGAGAGATTTTACTAAATAGGCTTTAAATCCATTGCGGTTCTCGTCTACTTTCGTATCTGGGGCCTGCTGTCTCAATGTCACATTCGCTGCACCAAGCCAAAACCATCACAACCGTTATCAACATACATCTTATGCAAAATGGCGGCTCTAATGATCTCCGAATATTGTGTTTTTAAGGTATACCGTTGTTTCATCGCCATATTTTTCATCCCGTGTTTTTTCATTGCCTATTTTTCATCGAATTTCATTGAATTTTTTTTTTTTGGGGGGATGAAAAATATTCGATGAAAAAACACGGGATGAAAAAAAGGTCGGCGATATCACATAGAACCGTTTTTAAAACTGATGCCTATCCTTCCCAAATCCTTTGTGCTATATTGTGCACCCTAACTATAACCTCATAAGTTTCTACTACCATCCCTCCCCCCCCCGGATCATCATAGCCCCTCGAAGTAGTCTCACCTTACCAAGAAGCGCTTAGGGGCATGGGAGGGGGTCAACCGCTTCCCTACACCTGTCCCTACATCTGAGCATCAGAAAAGGAACGTGAGTGGGTTCAAGTGCTAATCATACACTCTACAGTTTACTCCCAGTGCAAGCTAGCTTGCAAGCCTCCTAACCGGTCATGATAGCCGTGAAAACCCACATGTTTTCACCCATGTTTGTTACTGCTGCAAAATAACTTCTGCAGAAAGAAGAAAGTGACTCTGGGGGTGGGCGGCCTTCGATATACTGCCGCCCGGGGTTGCATCGGTATGAAAGTGGCTTACTGAGCCCCCTCATCCCCCACTTTCTGTGCTTGACAGATGACGTCATCGCAGCATCCAGCGGGACTTACCCCTAAATACATTTCCCTGGACAACAAATAAACTGTACTGCTCAGGAACTAAGCCGAAAGGTGGGAGGAAAAAGTCACCTGATGTCATCAATTCATAGGTAGGTCTGTAAGATTAGTCCTCGCCTCCTGATTCCCCACTGGCCAGACCATCTCATGCATGGACTCTGTGATCGCAGAAATGTGGAAGGGAAAAGTCACCCGATGTCATCAATGGATACGAAGGTCCGCCAAGTTAGCCCCCACCACTCGATTCCCCACTGTCCAGACCATGTCAATGCATGGACTCTGTGATAGCAGAAAGGTGGGAGGAAAAGTCACCTGATGTCATCAATCAATATGAAGGTCCGCAAGGGTAGTCCCCACCACCTGATTCCCCACTGTCCAGACCATGTCAATGCATGGACTCTGTGATCGCAGAAAGGTGGAAGGGAAAAGTCACATGCTGTCATCAATCGATACACAGGTCTGCAAGGTTAGTTGTAACGCTCACCTGATTCCCGTAGAGGTGCCCGTCTTGACTGGGCGTATACCGTATCTTCAAAGGTGATGTGTAACACACGGCTGGCTCTTTGGGCTGGACCCCTGTGCACTGTATGTCTGACTCGAAGGGTAAGGTGTCTGCAGATAGAAAATATGGGATTAATGAACTGGGTTATTGAATGTCTCTCTCTTCTTCCCTTTCTCCTCTCCTGTAGAACCCCAAAAGTTAACGCGCTCACCTTAGGTAAGTGAACGCCGTGCTCTCCATCTGCTTCGGGGCAGGGTGCTGTAACCAGTTTCTTCACTGGATAAGGGGAGCAGGCCTCTTGACTTCAGAGGACTGCTGTCCATCGTTTACTTCACAAACGGTAAGTTTCGAGTAATTCTAACGTCTTTAAAAGTCTTTAGTAATGATGTCTTTTGTTTTGCAGGGTTCCGGCGATGGCAGATGATGGGCTGAAGTGAGTTGAAGATGGAGCCCGTGTGATGAATAGAAGCGCCTGGAAGCACGTAAGTAAGCGCTTGTTGCCTGCTTCACGATGCGCTCTAACTGTCTTTTTCTTTTGCAGGTACAAGTTCGGAGCGGCTGCAGTGTGCCGGAATACCCACTGGGTTAGATGTGGAACGGAGTAATGGCACGTGAGTATTAAAGTTCCCCAATGTCTTTAAACGCACCTTGTTTTGTCTTTCAGATGCGGGATGCAGCGCTGAAGGCCTCCGGAGCGTGCGAAGAGTTAGTAAGCTTTTGTCTTTCAGATGCCGGAATGCAGAGTGAAGACCTCCGGAGCGCACGAAGAGTAGGTAAGCCTTTGTCTTTCAGATGCCGGAATGCAGCGCGAGGCGTTGGTGACAGCCGATGGGTCAGGTAAGTGAAGCGCTGTCACTGAAGACCGTAATGCTAACCTGTTCTTTCTTGTCTTTATAGGTGTTGCTGAAGACTGGATTCAGGATGGTAAGCCTTTTTCCTTGGGCCCAGGATCAGATGCAGAAGACACGATGAGCGTTCTGCTGCAGGGGATGCAGAATAACGCAAAGCAAGATTCATCCATCGGGTGTGGTTTAAATAGCCTCCTGTAGTGCTTAGATGTCTCCTTCCACAGCCACGCCTAGGTAAGAAAAGAGTTCCTGCTTTCCAGAAGAGTTCCAGTGTTCTGAACCTAGGGCGTGGCTCCTGCCCCACCCAACAGGAAAAGTAGTTCCAAACAGAAGAGGATCAGAGGCTCAACTGGCAGGCAAGTAAGCAGCATGGTCTGCTGCAGGTAAGTCCACCCAAGCATTATGAGCCCGGCGCTTCCAGCGCTGGGACTGGGCATATTTATGAGCCTGGTGCCACTGGCGCCAGAACTGGGTCCAAAAGGTCCCAATTGGGACTGGTTGGCACTCAGAACCTGGGTTATGGATCTGCATCCAAGGGAGTTGGGAAAACCCTGACCTTTTGGAAGCAGAGATCATGACAGTACCCCCTCTCAAGGCCCCTCCCAAACCGGGCTTCTCCGGGGGTTTTGGCTTGTCAGGAAATGTTCGGTGAAATCTTTTGATTAGGCGAGGAGCGTGGACATATTCAGCAGGTTCCCAGGATCTCTCTTGGGGGCCGTAGCCTTTCCAGTCAATTAGGTAAAATAGTGTAGATTTGGAGATCTTGGAGTCCAGAATACTCTTGACTTCAAACTCGAGTTCTCCGTCAACTAGGATAGGTTTTGGAGATTTAGTTAGTCGGGTTTGAGGTTGCACGGGTTTTAATAGAGAGACGTGGAAGACCGGATGTATCTTCATGTGCGGGGGCAAGTCCAACTTGACCGCTACTGGGTTTACTATGGTAGTGATGGAATAGGGACCAAGGTATCTTGGGTTAAATGTACGTGGCCCTTTTAGAGGTAGATATTTGGTGGATAACCAGATTTGATCCCCTACTTGATATTGAGGGGCTTCCTTCCGATGTTGATCTGCTCCTTTCTTGTATTGTTCTTTAGCCCTTTGAAGGTGAGAAACAGCTTCCTTAAAGGCTTGGGTGATTGTAGAATGCAGGTAGTCTACTGCTGGTGTTTCAAGATCTTGGAGGGGATCCAACTCCGAGGTTCGAGGGTGACTGCCGTATAAAAGAAAAAACTGGGTTTTCCCAGTTCCCGAACGGACAGAGTTATTGTAGGCATATTCGGCTATCCAAAGGATGTCTTTCCAAGTTTTTTCAGTTTGTTGCAGCATGCAGCGTAAATACTGTTCCAGAGTTTGATTGGTCCTCTCGGTTTGTCCGTCGGTCTGAGGGTGGTGACTGGTCGATAGTCTCACATCAATTTGAGCCGACCGACAGCAACTTCGCCAAAAATGAGAAATAAATTGACTACCTCGATCCGATATTAGAACCGAAGGAAAACCGTGCAGTCGGACGATGTTTTCAAGAAATTCTCGGGCCAGAGTTGCTGCTGTTGGCAAGCCTTTGAGTGGAATGAAATGCGCCATCTTGGAGAATAAGTCCACGATTACTAGAATCGTATTGTATCCGGAGCATGGAGGTAGATCGGTGATGAAGTCCATAGAAAGCGTATGCCAAGGGCGAGGTGGGATGTCAATAGGGCGTAAGAGGCCTGCTGATCTTTCCTTTTGACTCTTGTTTTGGGCGCATACTCCACAGGACATTATAAAGTCTCTGATATCTTTTTTCCAAGACGGCCACCAGAAGTAGCGCTTGATCTTTTCTGAGGTCTTGGCCATACCGGGATGTCCTTCCATTAAAGAATCGTGATAACAAGAGATTACTTTTTTCTGTAAATCTGTGCTGGGCAGGTATAATCGTTCTTGGAAATACAACAAGTTGTCCTTTACTGCAAAGTCCTTTCCCTGCAAATGCCAATTCTGTATGTCTGCTGGAGTTACAAGTTGCCTGGCTTTATCCTTAACTTCCTCTATGGATTGTGTGGCGATTACACCCAGAATTCTTTGTTCGGGAATGATTGGTACAGGTTTAGGGTTGATCAAGTGTTCTTCCACTCCCATCCGAGAAAGGGCATCGGCTTCACTGTTTTTTGTACCAGGTTAATAGGTAATTATGAAATCAAACTCGGCAAAGAATAATGCCCAACAGAGTTGTCTAGAGGATTGGGCTTTTGCAGTTTTCAAATATTGCAGGTTTCGGTGATCCGTAATCACAGTAACGGTGTGTCGGGCCCCCAGCAGATAATGCCGCCAAGCCTTAAAAGCAGACTTGATAGCCAGAAGTTCCTTGTCAGTAATCGTGTAATTGATTTCAGGAGGCGAGAATTTGCGGGACCAAAATGCCACGGGATGCAACTGATTGGTTACCGGGTCCTTTTGTGATAGAACTGCCCCCATGGCAAGGCTTGAAGCATCAGTTTCCACGATGTAGGGGAGTTCGGGGCGAGGGTGTTTTAAGATTGGTGCAGAGATAAATTTAGTCTTCAAATCCTGGAAAGCTTGTTCCGCCTCGGTAGACCATTCAAAACGTTTGTTTTTCTTTAACAAGGCAGTGATGGGCTGGACTATTCGAGAAAATTCGGGGATAAACCTGCGGTAAAAGTTAGCGAAGCCTAACATGCTTTGCACACCTTTTACGGAGGATGGTGATGGCCATTTGAGAACTGCATCGACCTTCTTTGAATCCATACGCACTCCGCTAGGTGATAATATGAATCCCAAGAATTCAACTTCAGTCACGTTGAAAACACATTTTTCCAACTTAGCGAAAAGTTTGTTTTGACGCAATCTTTCGAGGACCATTTTCACGTGTTTCCGATGTTCAGATTCCGATGAAGAATAAACGAGGATGTCGGCAATGTAAACAACAACACACACATCTATGAGCTCTCTGAGGACATCGTTCATAAAATATTGAAAGGCGGCCGGGGCATTGCAAAGTCCGAAGGGCATGACCTGATATTCAAATAGCCCATATTTGGTGCGGAAGGCTGTCTTCCATTCATCGCCCTCTTTTATTCGAACCAAGTGGTAGGCTCCTCTAAGATACAACTTTGTATATATGCATGCTTTTCTGACCTGGACCAGGAGTTCAGGGATCAAAGGTAACGGATATCTATTCTTGACGGTGATCTGGTTCAGGGAGCGATAATCTATACAAGTTCTAAGGTCTCCTTCTTTTTTTGGAACGAAGAACAAAGCTGAAGAAGCAGGGGACTTGGAAGGACGAATAAACCCATTTGCCAGGTATTGATCCAGGTATTGTCGAAGGTGAAGGTTCTCAGGCTCGGTGAGGGCATAAATTCTACTACAAGGAGGAGTAGATCCAGGTATCAGGTCTATCTGGCAGTCATAAGACCTATGAGGAGGTAGAGAGTTAGCCTGATCCTTCCGGAAAACATCTTGGTATTCTAGGTATTCGGGAGGTAACTGGGGAGTCTCTGAAGAAATTGCTGCCAGTGCAACACCAGGTGGAGGGTGACAAGTAGAGACACATTCTGGAAACTGGACCGTTCTTGCTCGCCAATCGATCAGAGGATTGTGTTTCCCTAACCAAGGTATTCCTAGAATAATCTGAAACTGAGGGGCCTTGATCACATCGAACACGATCTTCTCATGGTGTCCATCTTGACTTACAAGCGTCACTTCTTGAGTGGTATGCGTTACTGGTCCGGAGGCTATCTCTGTCCCATCCACCGTAGTAATGACGTCCTTTACAGCCTTGGGACAAAGAGTTAGATTCATCCTCAAAACCATTTCATGATCCACATAATTGCCGATGGCACCGCTGTCGACGTAAGCTTCAATTGCATGTAATCGATCCGGATTATCAGGGCTGATGAGGACCATAGGTATCACGAAATGCGAGGTCACGGAACTGGTTTTCACGCTCGGCAAGAGGACCTCTATTCTTGTCGGGCGAGGTCGTTTCCCTGCTCAGAGTTTGTAACTTTGGTAACTGCAGCTCCTACCGCCTTCTTGGCAGGTTTCACCGGACAGTCTCGAAGAAAGTGCCCTGAGTTTCCACAATAGAGGCATAATTGCAACTGTTTTCTCCTTTCCCGCTCCTTTTGTGTTAGAGGACCTTTCAGGCCCCCTATTTGCATGGGTTCCCCGGAGTCTACTCCTTTTGAAGGAGTTGGCGGTTTGGAAAATACTCGAGCATCAAACTTGGAACGATCGGCCTTCCTGTTCTGCAGTCTGTGATCTATTTGAACAACTAAGTCTATATAGTCCGAACAATCTTGTGGGGGATTCACTACTTGGGCTAACACATCTTTGAGCTCTCCACGTAGACCTCTATAAAACAGCGTAATCCTTTTGTCCTCAGGCCATTGAGTTTCCACTATCAGTCTGTTGAAAGATGCAATATAAGCCAAAAGGTCTTGATTACCTTGTCGCAACGAAAGAAGCTCATTGTCCAAGGCCTGCCCCTGTGAATGTCTTGCGAAAAGTTTTTCCATACTGAGCTGAAAATCTTGAAAATCATGGAGGACCGGATCATCTTGATTTACTAGAGGGATCGACCAGTCTGCCGCATTACCACTAAGGTACGAAAGCACGAAAGCTACTTTAGCTTGATCAGTTGGAAATGCTGCTGGCCGGCATAAGAAATGCAACCGGCACTGATTGATAAATACTGCAAACCTCTTTGGGTCACCAGAAAATCGTTCGGGCGGAGCCAGAGGTACATTCCCAGGTAGGTTGATCTGCACTGGATTCATAGAGGATGTAGAAGGAAGATTTCCCCCAGATGCGGGTAACGGGGTCTGTCCGGCTTGTGACTGTAGCAATTGTCTAGCAAGATCATCTGTTCGCTCCTTAGAAATAATCAGTTCCCTTCTTAGAGCGTTTGTTTCCTGACGGGCTGCATGCACTTCTGCCCTTAGTTCCCCAAGTAACTGGGCTAGCTGGTCGGTATCCGAGGTTTCTATAGCGCCTGGACGGGAGTTTTGCAGTAGGCTTTGCGTTCTGTAACGCTCACCTGATTCCCGTAGAGGCGCCGGTCTTGACTGGGCGTATACCGTATCTTCAAAGGTGATGTGTAACACACGGCTGGCTCTTTGGGCTGGACCCCTGTGCACTGTATGTCTGACTCGAAGGGTAAGGTGTCTGCAGATAGAAAATATGGGATTAATGAACTGGGTTATTGAATGTCTCTCTCTTCTTCCCTTTCTCCTCTCCTGTAGAACCCCAAAGGTTAACGCGCTCACCTTAGGTAAGTGAACGCCGTGCTCTCCATCTGCTTCGGGGCAGGGTGCTGTAACCAGTTTCTTCACTGGATAAGGGGAGCAGGCCTCTTGACTTCAGAGGACTGCTGTCCGTCGTTTACTTCACGAACGGTAAGTTTCGAGTAATTCTAATGTCTTTAAAAGTCTTTCGTAATGATGTCTTTTGTTTTGCAGGGTTCCGGCGATGGCGGATGATGGGCTGAAGTGAGTTGAAGATGGAGCCCGTGTGATGAATAGAAGCGCCTGGAAGCACGTAAGTAAGCGCTTGTTGCCTGCTTCACGATGCGCTCTAACTGTCTTTTTCTTTTGCAGGTACAAGTTCGGAGCGGCTGCAGTGTGCCGGAATACCCACTGGGTTAGATGTGGAACGGAGTAATGGCACGTGAGTATTAAAGTTCCCCAATGTCTTTAAACGCACCTTGTTTTGTCTTTCAGATGCGGGATGCAGCGCCGAAGGCCTCCGGAGCGTGCGAAGAGTTGGTAAGCTTTTGTCTTTCAGATGCCGGAATGCAGAGCGAAGACCTCCGGAGCGCACGAAGAGTAGGTAAGCCTTTGTCTTTCAGATGCCGGAATGCAGCGCGAGGCGTTGGTGACAGCCGATGGGTCAGGTAAGTGAAGCGCTGTCACTGAAGACCGTAATGCTAACCTGTTCTTTCTTGTCTTTATAGGTGTTGCTGAAGACTGGATTCAGGATGGTAAGCCTTTTTCCTTAGGCCCAGGATCAGATGCAGAAGACACGATGAGCGTTCTGCTGCAGGGGATGCAGAATAACGCAAAGCAAGATTCATCCATCGGGTGTGGTTTAAATAGCCTCCTGTAGTGCTTAGGTGTCTCCTTCCACAGCCACGCCTAGGTAAGAAAAGAGTTCCTGCTTTCCAGAAGAGTTCCAGTGTTCTGGACCTAGGGAGTGGCTCCTGCCCCACCCAACAGGAAAAGTAGTTCCAAACAGAAGAGGATCAGAGGCTCAACTGGCAGGCAAGTAAGCAGCATGGTCTGCTGCAGGTAAGTCCACCCAAGCATTATGAGCCCGGCACTTCCAGCGCTGGGACTGGGCATATTTATGAGCCTGGTGCCACTGGCGCCAGGACTGGGTCCAAAAGGTCCCAATTGGGACTGGTTGGCACTCGGAACCTGGGTTATGGATCTGCTTCCAAGGGAGTTGGGAAAACCCTGACCTTTTGGAAGCAGAGATCATGACATTAGTCCTCACCACCTGATTCCCCACTGTCCAGACCATGTCAATGCATGGACTCTGTGATTGCAGAAAGGTGGAACGGAAAAAGTCACCCGATGCCATCAATGGATACGAAGGTCCGCCAGGTTAGTCCCCACCACCTGATTCCCCAGTGTCCAGACCATGTTGTTAGGCAGAAACCTGTGCAGTTCCCTCTGGGACCACTGCAAAAGATTTAAGACTACAGGTGTTGTCAGTAAACCCAATTGGTAGCAGTCTGCACCACCCAGATTTACCTGGTAGCTGTGGCTGAGCAGTCAGACTTCTCTCAAGAAGAGTTAGGCAGTATGTAGAGTATACAAAATAGGTCAATTCACACAATAGAACAAGTATACACTGATCAAAGCTTGGGTGTAAAGATATATAATTATTTATTTAAAAAGAACACATCTATGAAAACACACTGGCACTAATATGGCAAACAATTTCAAACACAATACTATGAGTATAATCAACCCTTCAACAGTATTTCGACAACGTTAGGTTTCAAGAGGCACCACTTATTTGCAGACAGAGGTGAGTGCTTAACCTAACTGACACTCTAATATTTTTGTGAGAGGGAGAGAAAAAGACAGGGTACGAAACCAACTCAATACCAACAGTTCTATGAGATAGATGCAAGGCAAGTAAGGCAGGGTAAGCTGTATATCCTAAAGTTCAGAGGCCAGGCCCACTTGGAGAGGGGCAAGGCGAATTGTCCCAAGACAATACAGTGAAAATGCACTTCAAGTCTTTGTAGCAGCAATGTCTCAGAAAGGTTGGACCAGTAAAGAGAACAATGTTAAGAAGGGTCTGGAGGCACCCTATGGGTCCGGCAAGGATTTAAAACACCTTACGCTAACCGTGACTAGGGACGCCTGGCGGGAAACAGTACCTTAGTGTCCTGGAGCAGCTCCGGCGGAGGGCAGACGTTCCTGGTGGTGGATGCAAGGTCGAGGCTTTGCCTGAAGATGAGATTCTCCCGTCATCGAGGAAAGTTGAAGATCGTTGCACCACCAGGGATGAGACCAGCCACGGAGGCTCAGGGACAAGGCACCACCTTTTGGTCGCAAGGCAGGTAAGCGGTTATCCGGTTGCCAGGGTGCTGTACACGGGCAATTCGACCAACCAGTCGTCCTGGAAGCGAAGAAAAAGCAAGGGACTGGTTGTTCCCACCAGTCAAGGGAAGAAGACTCTCCAGCAGGGAGATCTCCTCTGTCGTCGGGCAGTGGTGAGTCGGTTCAGCAGGGCTCCACCGTAGGTGTCGTCGTGGCAGGTCGGCTCAGCTTCTCCCTCTTCGGATTCTTAGGTCCTGTGGCGACTTCTGAAGAACCAGTCCCAAAGACCCTGCTTTTTTGCAGAAAACCCCCATTCATTCAGCCTAGCTGTCACTCAAACATGCTAAGTGGTGAGCGGGGTGGCTCACCACTTGGGCCAATCACACCAGAGTGCGACCTGAGTTGGCAAGGCAACTCAGTCCAGGGTGCCTAAACCCCCTCCCACACCCCCTGTGGTAACCCAGACAGAATGGCACCACTCCGGAGGGCTTCTGAGTAGAAGCCCGCCAAAAGTGAACAAAGGGCTCAACCTTGGGTTTGGACTTACAGAGGCGAGCACATACGCCATTTTAAAACCTAGTTCTGGCAGAAAATACCAACCGGTGAATTTATATTAATTTAATAAACCAGCGGTATGACCAAGGCTACATAGAAAAAGTATTAGCCTCGAACAATGGGAAAATCCCATAGGGAAATATTCGCGGTCGAATATTTCAAGTAGTATCCACTGCCACCAGCCAAAACTCGATCAGGGGGGACGGAGACGTGCCCCCTCGAACAACAGACCCTGAGGCAATCGAATTGCCCCGACCAGTACGTCCACATTAAGATGGTTTGTACTGGTTCTGTTGGGAATTTAGGTCTAGTAAAGCCAATGGTGACTTTACATGCCCTGGGAGACAGTCAGTCCCAGGGTATGGAGTCTATGGTGGTGGTCGTCTAAGACACCCCTGTGTTACGGCACGGAGGGTGCTGTGTAACACACATAGTAAAAACATATGAGACCTATGGGGTAAAAGACCTCATAGCCCAGAGAACACTGTAACATTCAAAGAAATATCACACATCATGTCCAAGAGTGAGGGAAAAAAGAGGCTCACTCTTGGCAGGAGGAAAAAAACAAACTCCAGAACTCCAGCAAAGCTGCTGGGGGACTCACTAGGTTAGGAAATTCAGCCTAAACAGAGAATTCTCCCTAACACATGTGAATTCATGGACTCTCTGATCGCAGAAAGGTGGAAGGGAAAAGTCACCCGATGTCATCAATGGATACGAAGGTCCGCAAGGTTAGTCCCCAGCACCTGATTCCCAACTGTGCAGACCATGTCTGTGCATGGACTCTCTGATCGCAGAAAGGTGGAAGGGAAAAGTCACCTGATGTCACCAATCGATACGAAGGTCCGCAAGGTTAGTCCCCACCACCTGATTCCCCACTGTCCAGACCATGTCAATATATGGACTCTCTGATCACAGAAAGGTGGAAGGAAAAAGTCACATGCTGTCATCAATCGATACGAAGGTCCGCAAGGTTAGTCCCCACCACCTGATTCCCCAGTATCCAGACCATGTCAATGCATGGACTCTGTGATCTCAGAAAGGTGGAAAGGAAAATCACATGATGTCATCAATCGATACGTAGATATGCATGGTTAGTCCTCACCACCTGATTCCCACTGTCCAGAACATGTCAATGCATGAACACTGTGATCAGAAAATGGTGGCAGGGAAGGATCACCTGATGTCGTCAATCGATACGAAGGTCTGCAAGGTTAATTCCCTCCACCTGTTTATCCACTGTCCAGAACATGTCAATGCATGAACACTGAGATCACAGAAAGGTGGAAGGGAAAAGTCACATGATGTCATCAATTGATAGGAAGGTCTGCAAGGTAAGTCCCCACCACCTGATTCCCCATTGTCCATACCATGTCAATGCATGGACTCTGTGATCACAGAAAGGTGGAAGGGAAAAGTCACCTGATGTCGTCAATTGATAGGAGGGTCTGAAAGGGTAGTCCCCACCACCTGATTCCCCATTGTCCAGATCATGCCAATGCATGAATACTGTGATCAGAAAATGGTGGCAGGGAAAGATCACCTGATGTCGTCAATCGATACGAAGGTCTGCAAGGTTAATTCCCTCCACCTGTTTATCCACTGTCCAGAACATGTCAATGCATGAACACTGTGATCACAGAAAGGTGGAAAGGAAAAGTCACATGATGTCATCAATTGATAGGAAGGTCTGCAAGGTAAGTCCCCACCACCTGATTCCCCATTGTCCATACCATGTCAATGCATGGACTCTGTGATCGCAGAAATGTGGAAGGGAAAAGTCACCCGATGTCATCAATGGATACAAAGGTCTGCAAGGTTAGTCCCCAGGACCTGATTCCCCTCTGTCCGGACCATGTCTGTGCATGGACTCTCTGATCACAGAAAGGTGAAAGAGAAAAGTCACCTGATGTCACCAATCAATACGAAGGTCTGCAAGGTTAGCCCCCACCACCTGATTCCCCATTGTCCAGAACATGTCAATATATGGACTCTCTGATCACAGAAAGGTGGAAGGGAAGAGTCACATGCTGTCATCAATCGATACGAAGGTCCGCAAGGTTAGTCCCCACCACCTGATTCCCACTGTCCAGAACATGTCAATGCATGAACACTGTGATCGCAGAAAGGTGGGAGGAAAAGTCACCTGATGCCATCTATCGATACGAAGATCCGCAAGGTTAGTCCCCACCACCTGATTCCCCAGTGTCTAGACCATGTCAATGCATGAACACTGTGATTGCAGAAAGGTGGAAGGGAAAAGTAACATAATGTCATCAATCGATACAAAGGTCTGCAAGGTTAGTCCCCACCAACCGATTCCCCACTGTCCAGACCATGTCAATGCATGGACTCTGTGATCGCAGAAAGGTGTAAAGGAAAAGTCACATGATGTCATCAATCGATACGAAGGTCCACAAGATTAGTCCCCACCACCCGATTCCCCCTTGTCCAGACCAAGTCAATGCATGGACTCTGTGATCGCAGAAAGGTGGAAGGGAAAAGTCACATGCTGTCATCAATCGATACAAAGGTCCGCAACGTTAGTCCCCACCACCTGATTCCCCACTGTTCAGACCATGCCATTGCATTAATACTGTGATCAGAGAATGGTGGCAGGGAAAGATCACCTGATGTCGTCAATCGATACAAAGATCTGCAAGGTTAATCCACTCCACCTGTTTTTCCACTGTCCAGACATGTCAATGCATGAACACTGTGATCACAGAAAGGTGGATGGGAAAAGTATCATGATGTCATCAATCGATACAAAGGTCTGCGAGGTTAATCCCCACCAACCGATTCCCCACTGTCCAGATCATGTCAATGCATGGACTCTGTGATCACATAAAGGTGGAAAAAAGGTCACCTGATATCATCAATCAATATGAAGGTCCGCAAGGGTAGTCCCCACCACCTGATTCCCCACTGTCCAGACCATGTCAATGCATGGACACTGTGATCGCAGAAGGTGGAAGGGAAAAGTCACATGCTGTCATCAATCGATACAAAGGTCCGCAAGGTTAGGCCCGACCACCTGGTTCCCCAGTGTCCAGACAATGTCAATGCATGGACTCTGTGATCGCAGAAAGGTGGAAGGGAAAAGTCACATGATGTCATCAATTGATATGAAGATCCACAAGGTTAGTCCACACCACCTGATTCCCCAGTGTCCAGACCATGTCAATGCATGGACTCTGTGATTGCAGAAAGGTGGAAGGGAAAAGTCACATGATGTCATCAATCGATACGAAGGTCCACAAGGTTAGTCCCCACCACCCGATTCCCCATTGTCCAGACCAAGTCAATGCATGGACTCTGTGATCGCAGAAATGTGGAAGGGAAAAGTCACATGATATCATAAATTGAAATGAAGGTCCACAAGGTTAGTCCACACCACCTGAATCTTCATTGTTCAGACCATGGCCCTCATTACAACACCATCAGTAACCAATGGCGCTATTAGCACCATGGTTGCTGCCGGTATTGTAACGAGTCTGCCAATGGTAAATGGGGAAATACCGCCCCATTCCAAGGTTGGCCTGGCAGTAATTCCCCATTTACCATTGGCCCTTCCCCATTCCCATTTTTGCCCCATAGGGCTTAATGGGACTGGGGAAGGCAGTAATTACGGTACCGCAAATTGCGGTACCGTAATTACCTTGAAAGTCCTTTGCGGGTCCTTACTTTAACGGCTGGTCCAGACCAGCCGTTAAGGTCGGGAGCCGCAAAGTGACCTCGTAATCAGGCTTTAAGGGTTTAACAGCGCCGACACCTTTTACGGCGCCGTTAAACCCTTAACGCCAGGGTCCTAATGAGGGCCCATGTCTGGAGAGCCCAAGCCTCTCCAATTCAAACAGCAAGGAGCGGTGTAAAGTTGAGGTCTACTCCTGTGGGGGAGGCTAATCTAGAATATTTCTGGAGAGCCCAAGCTTCTCCACTTCAAACAGCAAGGAGCGGTGTAAAGTTGAGGTCTATGTTAGGCAGAATCACCTGCAGTACCCTTTGAAAACACTACAGGTAATTAGGACTACAAGTGTAAGCACAATTTCACCCTTTGGTACAAGCCCGTACTACACAGTAAAGTGGTAGGGATGGCATAGCAGGACTGTGATGCATGGACTGTGATCGCAGAAAGGTGGAAGGGAAAAGTCACCTGATGTCATCAATTGATACGAAGGTCCACAAGGTTTATCCCCACCACCTGATTCCCCAGTGTACAGACCATGTCAATGCATGGACACTGTGATCGCAGAAAGGTGGAAGGGAAAAGTCACCCGATGTCATCAATGGATACAAAGGTCCGCCAGGTTAGCCCCCACCACCTGATGCCCCAGTCTCCCGACCATGTCAATGCATGCTCTGTGATCGCAGAACGGTGGAAGGGAAAACTCACATGCTGTCATCAATCGATACGAAGGTCCACAAGGTTAATCCCCACCACCTGATTCCCCAGTGTACAGAGCATGTCAATGCATGGACCCTGTGAGCGCAGAAAGGTGAAAGGGAAAAGTCACCCGATGTCATCAATGGATACGAAGGTCCGCAAGGTTAGTCCCCACCACCTGATTCCCCAGTGCCCAGACCATGTCAATGCATTATCTCTGTGATCGCAGAAATGTGGAAGGGAAAAGTCACCTGATGTCGTCAACTGATAGGAGGGTCTGCAAGGTTAGTCCCCACCACCTGATTCCCAGTGTCCAGACCATGTTAATGCATGGACACTTTGATCGCAGAAAGGTTTGAAGGGAAAAGTCACCCGATGTCATCAATGGATACGAAGGTCCGCCAGGTTAGTCCCCACCACCTGACTCCCCACTGTCCAGACCATGTCAATGCATGAAATCTGTGATCGCAGAAAGGTGGAAGGGAAGAGTCACCTGATGTCATCAATCAATTTGAAGGTCCGCCAGGTTAGTCCCCAATGCCTGATTCCCCACTGTCCAGACCATGTCAGTGCATGGACTCTCTGATCACAGAAAGGTGGAAGGGAAAAGTCACCTCATGTCATGAATTGATAGGAAGGTCTGCAAGGTTAGTCCCCACCACCTGATTCCCCAGTGTCCAGACCATGTCAATGCATGGACTCTGTGATCTCAGAAAGGTGGAAGGGAAAAGTCACATGATGTCATCAATCGATACGCAGGTCCGCAAGGTTAGTCCCCACCACCTGATTCCCAACTGTGCAGACCATATCAATGCATGAACACTGTGATCGCAGAAACGTGAAAGAGAAAAGTCACATGATGTATCAATCGATACAAAGGTCAGCAAGGTAAGTCCCCACCACCTGATTCCCCATTGTCCAGACCATGTCAATGCATGGACTCTGTGATCGCAGAAAGGTGGAAGGGAAAAGTCACCTGATGTCGTCAATTGATAGGAGGGTCTGAAAGGTTAGTCCCCACCACCTGATTCCCCATTGTCCAGATCATGCCAATGCATGAACACTGCGATCGCAGAATGGTGGAAAAGAAAGGTCACCTGATGCCATCAATCGATACGAAGGTCCGCCAGGTTAGTCCCCAGCACCTGATTCCCCTCTGTCCAGACGATGGCCCTCATTACGACCCTGGCGGAAATGGGAAAACGATGGCGGAAATGCAATACCGCCATCGAATAGCGCTCGGTGCGACTATGACCCGTCACCGCAAAGTACGAAGCCATTAGCGACACCGTAGTGAACGCCAACGCTAACTGCACTAAGCACGCGCGCGCGCGCCATGCCAAACCGCAAACACCACCATGGTGCAACGGTACGCCAATTCCGACCCTAGCGGACATGTACCTAACGCCATCAGGCATGGCGGAATGGACCATTCCGCCATGGTGAGAAGTACGGCATCGCGAATCAACCGTAAACGGCCCCACTGAGTGCCTGTACACCGCTCCCTGCCCACAAAGTACAACTCCCTGTAGGTGCAAAGAAGTCACAATGCAACCATTGAAAAGTACAAAGCACCCATGCATGCCAACGAACAAAATCAACACAAGAGGTGCCAATGGGAGCTGCAGGGCACAGATGGCACGAATACAGAAGCCATCCCAATGGACATGACCACAGTCCCCCACCAAGAAACGCACGCAAACACAGGCACCTGTGACCAGCAATATTCCGAGAATCACATCATTCCACCAGTCCACCTGGCTGACCGGCATCTGTTACACAAAACCCAATCCCCCGCCCCTGAGCATGACAACATTCAAACTGTCATATTGGCAGCCCCCATCCCTGACCTCACGGGCTCAGTAGGCAAACGCGCCCAGTACAGTACCACGCAACTAAACCCCGAAGCAGGAACCCAATGCAGATCTCCTCACAATACATCGCCCCACAAATAGGCACATGCCACATCACTTGCAAAGAAAAACGCTACACGGGCCAAATCCGATCAGAAATTTAATGCACAACTAAATCACCAAGCCCATACAGCCATCAGGCCACGAACTCAAAAACACATTTCACCATTGAGGGCTGCATCCGCAAGAAATGACCATCCACCACTTGTGTGACGCCCTGTTCCAGCATGGTACACAGAGCCACATTCACGTACGAAAAGGCTACATGGAAGCGCACACAACCGCAGGGCCGTCCCAATGTGGAGGCACTAGTCCAGCTGAAAGGCCGAAATGTTGCTCCGAGCCACCAGTACTGCGTAAGGGCATGTGGGCCACTGGCGATCGTCCCATAAGATCGTAATGCTGCTCCACCGATTAACACGAAGCAGCAGGTGTTGGGAGTAAAATCCATCTGCAGGAGTGGCATACAGATGGCAGTGGCAAAAGGGGAGGAGATACCTGTCAACCAAAAGAAAAGAACAAGAACAGAATGGCCATCAGAACCACATACGAACAACTCACTTCAATGAGCACACGAAATCCACAGCCATATGCATGCTAGCCCACTCCAAAGGATCATCACCACCCCAAAACCACTTGCGACTTATAACTCTCTATATCGAGGTGTAAACAACATCACAAACGAGTGTACCTGTGCATGCGTCTGCCATAACAGAATCCATCAGAGGGGAATGTTAACGTGCATGGAAACAAGTGGCTGAGTGCCCGTCGAGACAGGGAGGGCTCAACAAGGCCAGATAGACGATGGGCCCACTATGGCAGCCCTGCATCACATAGCGTAGGGGAGGCGGATAGACCCCAAGAAGCCCTGTACAAGGGAAACTCTGCATCAAATCACCTGCCCATGCATCCATTCATCATACCCTCATCCAGGAATCAAAACGCCTGAATAATTACTCACATGACATTAGAAACATCCATTGAGTCTGTGCGTAATGCAGCCTGCTAAATCCACAGTGCCCCAGCCCGTAAATCCAGTGTTGTGAAGTAACATGTATTTGGGAATGCCCGGCCTCATCGCCCACGTAGCTATTGCGCATCCCAAACTATTCATATCAATCATTGCTCCCTCGCCATGGGCCCTGTCTCAAGGACATAGAACAAAAGAACGTTATATTTGCAGACAGACCTGTGGGCATCTCCTCGCCGCTAGCCGGAAACCGAAAGCGCCGCCCTTCGAATTCCTCATTTGCAACATCACGTCGAAAAGGCATCTGTGGCCGTTTGAAATCACTAATTATTCCATCGAGTGCGGCTGTGCGTGAAAATGGCAACTGCCTTCACCCACGAATGGGAAGCCACGCCCGTCGTTGCAACTCAGTACAGTGATGCATGAGGGCCCACCGTTACTCGAGTACTACGTTCCACTGACCCTTCACAAGTCTGTCCGCGACTGCACAGACAGTATGGGAAACAATGGGACCACAGCAGAATGAACATATCAACCAATCTTACACGGCCATCGGGTACAAATACATGAATGCAATAGCAAGATACAAATACCCGATTAGCAGCGTCGTGCGCGGGACATGCTCGGCCAAAGGGGAGAGCAGTTGGCACAGGTGGAATCAATCACCACAGGTGGAGGCCATACAGCCTGGAAACACATAAATTGCACAGCCAGTCTCCTCCCACAACCACAGCGAAATGCTACCGGCAGGACTCGCGATGTTGGCCCTGGGGGACCTGATAGCACTGCAAGTGCTCCGACTCCAAGAGGAAGACGAACATCAACTACAACCAGCCGCACGGAGGAGACGCAGGAGGAGGAGGAGGCCAAGGCAGGGCCAGCAAGGCCCACCAGCACAGCCACTACCACCACGCAGGCAGCCCGCAATCCCACGCCTCCGAGCACATCCGTTCAACCTCACTGATGAGCAGATCCACACCCTCTACCGTCTGGACCGGGACACCATAGCCGCCATTGTGGACATGACACAGGCTGACCTAGTCAGCATGATAGATAGCCCAACCGCCATCCCACCCCTACTGAAGGTGGTGTCTGTACTACACTTCCTGGCCACTGGCACCTACCAGCACACAGTCGGACAGTTGCATGGCATTTCTCAGCCACTGTTCTCACGGACACTATTCCAAGTGCTCGATGCCCTCCTGCAGCACGCAGACGACTACATCTCTCTACCACGCTCGGAGCAGGAAATAACCAACACAAAAGTGGGATTCCATGCACTTGCCGGCATACCGGGTTGCATTGGTGCCATCGACTGCACCCATGTTGAATTGGTCGTCCCACATGCCATGGAGGCCCAGTACCGCAACCGAAAACAATTTCATTCCCTGAATGTACAAATGGTGTGTGACTCCAACAGGATCATTACGCATTGTTGTGCCCGATTCCCTGGATCAACCCATGATTCCATGGTCTTGAGGAACTCTACCATACCACGCTACATGGAGCGACACGCAGGGAACAGATCCTGGCTACTCGGTGAGTCTCATTGCATGCATGATGATGTGGGGTATGTGATTTGGCAATGTACTGGCAGGAAGGGGGGGGTGTGTGCGTACGTATCAATGGCATTCCACATCCTACGTTTCTCGTCCACATACAGGTGATGCTGGATATCCACTGAAGAGATGGCTCCTCACACCAGTCCGGAACCCACGGGACCAGCATGAGGAGGACTACAACCATGCCCACTCACGTACCCGTGTAGTCATAGAACAGGCATTCGGCCTACTGAAGACTCGTTTCCGCTGCCTGAGCAGGTCTGGCGGGGCACTCCTGTACCGCCATGAGAAGGTTGCAAAGATGGTCATGGCATGTGTCATGCTCCACAACATGTGCGTACGTAGAAATGTGCCCATGCCCCCTGACGCAGAACTGCAAGCACCTGATGATGGTCATGATGAGGGTGGGGATGTGGCAGCACCTCATGGAGTCTGCGAGGCACCGGAGGCCCGTGACATCCGTCAGCATCTCATTGATGTATGCTTCTAGCACTCACGCCTGGTGGCTGATACATGGACACGGGACTCGTGGCACTGCGTGTGTCTGGGACATGCACAATATGGACTATACGCCTATGATGGCCTAGTACACATAGATCAATGTCCACACATCTCATTTGTTGATCGTGCACTTTTTATGGCATATGTGATATCATGTTGAACACCCTATCGACCCGCCACCCAAGTGAGCCCAACACACCCCCTCCACCCTCCTACCTCCCCCCCGAATACCAGTGTCCAAAGATGCTCATTGTCAGTGGGCTGTCGCTATTGCATGCCCCCTCTGCGGGTATCAGGGGCACCCCTGCCTGTGGAGCGCCGGGTCCTCCCAGATCTACGTTGGGGGCTGCCCTGGACGGAACTTGCAACGGATGATGTGTCTGCCTGCTCACGTCCATGCATGTCCCTAAGGGTTTGCGAGAGCTCAGTGAGCACACGGCGCACTGCGGCAAGTTCGGCACATACGTCTTTGGACGTCGCATGCAGTTCCCCCCTCAGGCTCTCGGTGCTTCTCTCCATTTGGACTCTCAGGCTCTCGGTGCTACTCTCCGTTTGGACTCTCAGGCTCTCGGTGCTACTCTCGATTTGTGCCCTTAGCGTCTCTGTACCTCTCTCCATTTCTGCCCTAAGTGTCTCTGTTGATGTTTCTATGTCTGCCTTGGTGCCCCCACATTCATCGGCATGGCCCTTGAGGAGTGTGGCCATTTGCTGCTGTTGGACGATTAACTTGTCGAGGGACTGTTGCCTCTGCTGGGCCATGGCCATTTGCGGTGGTGTCACAGAGGGGCTGTTGTCCTCATGTTGCCTTGCCACAGGGCTTGGGGGGGATGGCCAGTCGTCGTCTTGTGGCTGCACCTGCGTGGTATCCTCATGTTGTACGGGATGGGACAGACAGGGGGATTGGGACAGGTCATGGATGGATCTGACCTCGACATCCCCGTCTTCTGTGTCCGAGCATGCTGCCATCAATGGGGTGTCACCTATGGTGCTGCTGCCACCAGAGGCAGTGCCTTCTGTGGCATCCGTTGGGGGGACCTGTGGTGGTGGTGTGGTGGCCATGCTGGCTGCTGGGGTGCCTGTTGATGTTCCCTCCTCTGTGCTGCCACCTGATTTGTGCTGCTGCCGTGTCTTGATGCGTGCAGCTGAGGTGGAGGGTCTCTGGCCGTTGGTCTTGGCCCTCTTTGCAGGTGTGCTGGTAGGGGTGTCCTGTAGCTCGTCGTTTGGATCGGACCCTGTGGTGGAGTAAAGGAGGGCGAGGGTTATTGATGGGTCTGTGGGAATTGGAATGGCATTGTATCACATGCTTTGGGGTGGTACCTGAGGGTGATTTGGGTCGGGGACTTGGAGGTGCTTTGATTTGTGTGTGGAGTGAGGGTGCAGTTGTTTGGCAGCCTGCAGTTTGGGTGTGCCTGCTGCACGTGTAGTGCGTGTATTAGGGGTTTTTAATTATTTATGTATTTATTGTGGATTTTAACGTGCGCTATCAGGCCGATGTGTGTGGACGTTCTCCTGGACATGTGTTTCTGTTGCACTATGTGGACGCATGGTACTTCACATGGATGGACTGTGTGGATTGTTATATCTGGGCCACCTACCTGAATCTTCGGATGTCTGCACTCCTTTCTCCATCCCTCCGACTCCCTCAATGCTCTCCATTCCGATGGTGGAGGCACAGATTTCTTCCCAGGGGGTCAACTTGATGGGTGATTCAGGACCTCCCCCGGTGGCTGTGGCAATGTTGCGGTTGGCGGAGAGTATGCTGCGGACGCGTATCCGCAGGTCGTCCCATCGCTTGCGGCATTGCTGTGGGGTGCGGGGTGCGGTCCCCACCGCACTTACACGCTGTGCCACCAGAGCCCATATGGCCTTCTTGTTTGCAAGTGCCGTCCTGGTCATTTGCGTGCTGAAGACGACGGCAGCATTCTCCTGGAGGGTCTCTGTTAGCACGGTGAGTTCCTCGCGGGAGAAGTGGACCTGCCGCTTGCGATCGCACGCTTTCTTCGCTACTTTTCCCATTTTTCTTGGTTTCGCTAGGGTGGTTGACGGGGTGGGGTGTGTCTCAGGGTAGTGTTTTTAGTGGTTGTGTGGTTTTAGTGTATTTATAGGTGTACGCCGGGATGTTTCCCGTTCCGGCCCCGTGTTTTGACTTCCGTTTCCGTATATTTCCGGCCACCGTACTTTCCGGTAGGCGCACACTGCGGTGACCGCTAAGAGGGGTGGCGGTATTGCACCTGGGGCGCCGTACGGCGGCGGTGTGGGCCGTTTTGGGGTCATTTCCGCCATCGCGGACTTTGCACTTCCGCCATGCCGTGGTGCTCGTGCTCGATGGGTCGGAATGGGCCGCAGTTTGCTCCTTCGTGCTATGGCGGAAACGCTATTTACGCTGTGGCGGTCCGGTCAGTCGCTTTCCGCCAGGGTCGTAATGAGGGCCGATGTCTGTGCATGGACTCTCTGATCACAGAAAGGTGAAAGGGAAAAGTCACCTGATGTCACCAATCGATACGAAGGTCTGTAAGGTTAGCCCCCACCACCTGATTCCCCACTGTCCAGAACATGTCAATGCATGGACTCCGTGATCATAGAAAGGTGGAAGGGAAAAGTCACATGATGTCATCAATCGACAGGAAGGTCTGCAAGGTTAGTCCACAGCACCTGATTCCCCACTGTCCAGACCATGTCAATGCATGGACTCTGTGATTACAGAAAGGTGGAAGGGAAAAGTCACATGCTGTAATCAGTCGATACGAAGGTCCACAAAGTTAATCCCCACCACCTGATTCCCACCTGTTTAGACCATGTCAATGCATGTACTCTGTGATCGCAGAAAGGTGGAAGGGAAAATCACCTGATGTCATCAATCGATACGTAGATATGCAAGGTTAGTCCTCACCACCTGATTCCCACTGTCCAGAAGATGTTAATGCATGAACACTTTGATGGCAGAAACGTGGGAGGAAAAGTCACCTGATGTCATCAATCGATACAAAGATTCGCAAGGTTAGTCCCCACCACCTGATTCCCCAGTGTCTAGATCATGTCAATGCATGAACACTGTGATTGCAGAAAGGTGGAAGGGAAAAGTCACATGATGTCATCAATCGATACAAAGGTCTGCAAGGTTAGTCCCCACCAACCGATTCCCCAATGTCCAGACTGTTAAGACGGATTTCTGAACTCTGTCCTGGATGCGCAGAGGTTCAGAAGGCCAGCCTAGTTTCTTGGAACAGGGTAACCTCTGGACAAGCCAGACCAATCAAGGTAGCGATCGCGGCGGTCAAGACTAGGTCTCAAGAGGGGTGAGGGTGACTGAAAGCCCACAATGAGCACACAAAGCAAGAACACGTACAAATTACTCCAAACAGGTGTTATATCAAAAATATAGACACATTTATTTCAAGGCCTTTGTAATATTGACCATAGCAAAGAATCACAATAATACTCTCGTAAACCAACACATCACAATCAGAATAAAATATATATACAATACCAAAAGGGTCTAACGAGGGAGACGCACGAAATGCAGACCACCTAGATGGGGAGGAAAACAGGCAGTGCGAATATAAGTTAGACCCAGTCCGCCTTCAGAGGCACCTAACTAGAAGGAAGTCTGAGCCCTACGAAGAGTGGAGCCTTGTGCTCAAAAGTACCTGCACACGCTGGTGCCAATGGGCAAAAGGAAGTCTCTTCGAGGGAGTCAGGCAGTTCAGATCAGTCAACAAATGAAGAAGGACAAAGGTCCGCGACTCAAGCGCAACCTCCACTGTGGGCAGAAGCAGAGCGCGAGTACGGAAGGCGTGCTGTTTGACACAGCGGGGAAAAGCTATGGGCTACTGCAGGTGGGCGACCAGTTATTAGTGTTGCTACTCACCGGTCCCCGATGCAGGCAGACCCAGGCTTCTCCGCGTCAGTTTCAGTACTGGCAGGTTCAGATACGAGCAGGGGACGTCTCGTCGTTGTGTAGATTCCGCAGCAGCAGAAGGTGGAGTGGAAGATGTCCCGAACGCAATGAACCCGCACAGGTTGTTACCACAGCAGGGCAACGAAGCGGCTGTGTGTATTTCAGCCCAATGTACACTTCTCACTTCAGACCTGGGAACGCCAAGTGTACGAATCGTGTGAGAGTGGCAAGGACTCGTAGTACAGCAGCAACCTGACGGCGGTTACAGAGCAAGACTCCTGGGTAGGCTGGTCAGTCCACTGGATGGCCCAGAGACACTTCAGAAGGCTTACGTGCAGGAGATGGTGAAGATGCCGAGAATAGTTGTTCCCACTATTACAAAGGGTCGAAGTACCAGTACAGGCCTTCTCGTTCGATCAGAGGTAGAAAGGGCTTCACACAGCGACAGCAGTGCCGAGGGGCAGTCCTTCAGCGGGTCACCAGCGATTCCTCGGTTCTGCCTCTTAGTTGCAGGATACTTGGCTCCTTATCCTTCGTTTGTGAGAACTCAGGAGATCGACATGGTAGAGGTGTTTCCAGCCTCCTCTTATCCAGGTTTCCTTCGCGCCAAAACGGAGGCCTGCACAGGCTCCAAAAGTGTTCCACGTAAATAGACTGAAGGCTTTCGTCCCAAGAGTCGAAATCGCAGCACTGCTACTAGCTTCAGACATTCAGGAAGAGGAGTCAGAACCTCTCCCCGACCTGTTCCAAAGCGGTCCTTCAGATAGCTCAGTTGAGGGTGTCCGAGTGGCCCCAATAGGAGATCTGCTCACAAAACACTCACACCATACATGGACCTATCACGGACCACAGTGGTCCCAGGCATTCAAGATACACTAGACTCTCTGGCACCCAGGATGTGTATTGGGACCAGACATCCCAGCTCACATCCTGGAGGCGCACACCAGGCCTGTAGAAGCCCGCGAAAGCGTACGTGTTTTGCGGGAAAGTACATGCCCAAATAAGGAAGGCCCCGGGTCGGCTCGACCTGGGGAAGATGAAGGGGGCAAGACGGTCAGCGGACAGGACAAAGAGCCTCGTGGTCTGGCCATCTTGGAAGCCAGGCCACCCTTTTGGGCTAAACGCGGAACACGCGCTTAAACAGCCAAACGGAGCTCAAAATACAAAGAAACGACTGCTGCCACCAGTCCTGTCCGTGGTTCACTTGCACCGTTCGTTAACAATCCATGAGAGTATCTAGGGCCCCAAAAATGACTAGAGACCCAAGAGAGCAGTAATTTAGCTTACAGGGCTCTCTTGTGCCATGTTGCGTGAAAGCTGCAACATGAGCGAAAGAACTACGGAAAACAACGTTTCCTGGTACTAACTGTCTTAAGGGCATGTCAGTATCCCGTAAGAATGGAGCGAAAGCCCAGAGGAGTGCGGCAGAAGGCCGTGCTTCTCTGGCAAAGTCTAGATGAGGGTGTAGAACAACAGCAAAATGTTTAGGGGTTGCCACATGGAAGGAAAATTACCTACAATTAGAAATCTTTCCTAACACTCGCCCCTCCCAGACTATGGACAGGGGGAACTAATCCACCCCTGGATGGGTTTCTTGTTCAGGTCGGTTAAACATTCTGGACAACCCATCAGCATTGCTATGTTGGATACCTGGCCTATGCTCAATAGTGAAGTCAAAGCCTTGGAGACTTATCGACCACCTAAGCAACTTTGGATTCTCTCCCTTCATGTTCATCAGCCACTTTAAGGGCTTATGGTCAGTTTGCAAGTGAAGTGGGTCCCATAGAGGTAGGGCCCTAGCTTCTTTAGGGCCCACACAACAGAGAAACATTCTTTCTCTACCATGGACCATCTGAGCTCTCTGTCCTTAAGCTGGCGACTGATGAAACCAATAGGGTGTTCCTTACCCTTCTCATCTACTTGCGATAGTACAGCTCCTATCCCAGTGTCAGAGGCGTCTGTCTGCACAACAAAAGGTCTTTGGTAATCAGGGGCCCTGAGGACAGGGGCCTGGCACAAAGATTCTTTTAAGCCATTGAAGGCCTTCTCACACTCGTCAGTCCAAGTTACCTTCTTGGGTTTCTTCGGAGTGGTGAGAGCAGTCAGAGGGGCAGCTATGGTGCCATAGTCTGCCATAAAGTTCTGATAGTACCCCGTGAGTCCTAAGAAGGCTCTCACTTGGGTCTGTGTAGTGGGGGTAGGCAAGTCTTGTACTGCTTGTACTTTACTGGGTAGAGGCTGTATCCTCCCTCCACCTACTTCATGTCCAAGGTAAACCACGGAGGCTTGTCCAATCTGGCATTTACTGGCCTTTATGGTCAAGTGGGCTTTCCGAAGAGCCTGTAGCACAATCCCGAGGTGTTTCACATAGTCTTCCCAGGTGGCACTGAAAACTGCTATATCGTCCAGATATGCAAGACAGAATTCATCCAACCCATTCAACACATGATTCACAAGCCGCTGGAAAGTGGCAGGTGCATTCTTCAAACCGAACGGCATTACCCGGAATTGGTAGAGCCCGTCTGGAGTGGAAAACGCTGTCTTCTCCTTGGAATGTTCTGCTAATGCTATTTGCCAATAGCCAGCAGTGAGGTCAAACGTGCTGAGGTACTTGGAGGCACCCAAGGTATCCACCAGCTCATCTGTTCAAGGCAAGGGGTGTGCATCTGTCTTGGTAACAGCATTCAGAGCCCTGTAATCCATGCAGAACCTCAACTCAGAAGTGCCTGCCTTTGGAACCAAAACCACAGGGCTGGACCAAGGACTACTAGAGGGTTCAATCACCCCAAGATCTAACATTTTGTTGACCTCTGTCTTAATGTAAGACCGTACTTTGTCTGACATTCTGTACTCCCTACTTTTGGTAGGTACGCTGTCTCCTGTGTTTATGTCATGTTTGCACCAAGGTGTCAAACCAGGGGACTGCGAAAACAGGGGGGAAAACTGCTGAAGCAAACTTTTCACCTCCGCCTGCTGATCAGAAGTCAGGTGAGGGGCCACTCGGACACCCTCAACTGAGCTATCTGAAGGACCGCTTTGGAACAGGTCGGGGAGAGGTTCTGACTCCTCTTCCTGAATGTCTGAAGCTAGTAGCAGTGCTGCGATTTCGACTCTTGGGATGAAAGCCTTCAGTCTATTTACGTGGAACACTTTTGGAGCCTGTCCAGGCCTTCCAAGGTCCACTAAATAGTTAACCTCACCCAGGGGCTCCACCACTGTATAAGGGCCGGACCATTTATCCTGTAAAGCTCGAGGCCTTATGGGATTCATGATCAGGACTTGCAGACCAGGTGTAAAGTTGATGAGGGAAGCCTTCTGGTCGTACCAATGTTTCACCAGTGCGTGTCCTGCCTTCAATTTATCACTAGCCAGACCCATCAGAAGTACCATCCGTTTTCTGAGCCCCAACACATAGTCAACTACGTTGGTAGTTATAGGGGGAGTGGGCATCTCCCATCCCTCCTTGACTATGGCTAAGGGTCCCCGCACAGGGTGACCAAACAGAAGTTCGAAGGGGCTGAAGCCAACACCCTCCTGTGGTACCTCTCGGTAGGCAAACAGTAAGCATGGTAAAAGAAGATCCCATTTTCTTCTCTGAGGTTCTTCCAGAGCCCCGATCATGCTTTTTAACGTTCTGTTGAACCATTCCACCAGACCATTGGTCTGGGGGTGGTATGCAGAGGAGAACTTGTAGGTGACCCCACATTCTTTCCACATAGCCTGCATATACTTCGACATAAAGTTGCTGCCTCGATCCGACACAACTTCTTCAGGGAAGCCAACCCTAGTAAATATGCCAAGTAACGCTTTTGCAACTGACTTGGCAGTTACAGTTTTCAATGGGATGGCCTCAGGATATCTGGTTGCATGGTCGACCAGCACCAGGATAAACCTATTGCCTGAGGATGTTTGCGGGTCAAGTGGACCATCGATGTCGATCCCTACCCTTTCGAATGGTACTGCCACAACTGGGAGTGGTACCAATGGAGCTTGGATTGTCGAGCCAACCTTACCAGATAACTGGCAGGAGGCACAACTCCTGCAGTGACTTTCTACTTGCACCCCCATCTTGGGCCAGTAGAAGTGCATGGATAACCTTTGTTTGGTCCTCTTAATACCAAGGTGACCAGCAAGGGGCACTTCATGCGCCAACTGCAGGAGGAAGGGCCATACAGCAAGGGGAACCACCAACCTCCTATGGTCTCCTTCTGTAGACTCTGTGGGCTCACTATACAGGAGGCCACCTTCCCAATAAATCTGATGCGTCCCAGGAGGTTCACCCTCAAGCTGGGAGCAGGCCTGTCTCCTTAGGCCTTCCAGAGATGGGCACTCACGTTGGCCTCTACTGAATTCTTCCCGGTCAGGACCACCTTCTACTAACAAGTCTTTTAGTTCAGGATGGTCATTGGGGTCAAATACTTCAGGTATCGCCGCCTCCTCGTCAGGTCTGGGCGATTGACCAACTTCCTCCACCGCAGTGGTAGGTGAGTTCGGGGGAATATTCTCTTTCCCTCGTTTTGGTTTTCGTACTCCTTTAGCCTTGGGTTTCCCCTTTGGCTGGGGCAGTGCAGTGGTCTTGGCCAGGACTGCCCGTGTTTGAGACCTTGTGCAGGGTCTGTCAGCCGTGTCTCCCACGAGCCCTAAAGCTCGGAGATCGCTGCCTAACAAGACCTTTCCCGGGACATTTCTCTGAATGCTCACTGGAATCCTGACAGCTGTACCATTTAAAGTAAGATTTACAGGTATCACGGGAAACATGCGAGGTGGGCCGTCAGTCAACTTCGTGGGCATCAGAGTAGCTCTGGCAACTTCCTCTGAGTCTACCAAGGTAGAATCCACGACAGTTCGACTGCACCCACTATCCCTAAGAGCTGGAGTGTCTACTCCATTGATCAGCACACTGTCTTTAAAGTAGTGCTTGGTATTATCCGGAATCCTAGCGTACGCATCAGCGACTTTCGGCTCCCAGGAACCCAGGGAAACTAAAACTACCTCAGCCTCTATTCCGCTGGGAAATGAGTCAGAGGAGAAGGATGCTCCTGTAATCTCTTCTTCCTCGTAGGAGGAGAAGGCCAGATTAGCGGAGTGGACCCCCAAAGGTCTAACCTTACACCAGGGATCCCCCTTCACGTGGTCAGTTGCTCCACAAGCAAAACAAGATCCATTGGGTCTGTTCACATAGGGAGGCTTATTGTAACCAGAGTTCTGTTTTGGAGGCTGACCTCCACTACCCTGTGAGTTCTCTTGTGTCTTACCCTTATTTTTCTTTTTGTGGCCCTTTTGAGAAGAAGATTTATCAGATTCCCCACCCTCTTTATCTTTGGACTTTTTCCCTTCCTCCTGCTTACCAGGATGAGTTTTGTCCTTATGGGACACTCGATGTGACACCCATAAGTCTGCTGCAATGGCCAGCTTCTTAGGATCTATCTCCTTCGAATCGGCCAAATGCTACTTAAGCTCCGGGGAAGAAGATGCAAAAATATGTTCCAGCATGACAAGATTTATCATGCCTTCGAAGGTAGAAACCTTATAACCTTCGACCCAGCCAGTCAAGTTTTTTAAAGATTCAGTGACATAAGATACCCAAGTACCACCTTCTTTTTTCTTATACTCTCTGAAACGTTTTAAATATTGGGCAGGAGTCTTTCCAAACTTTAAAATGAGAGTTTGCTTTAACATTGCGAAATCCGCTCGCTCATTCTTCGACATTTCCATAATGGCACTACAGCCAGAATGGGGCAGTCTGCTGAGTAACCAGGCAATCTTATCAGCATTGTCAACTTGCTGACCTTCACATGCATACTCAAACGTATTCAGCCAGTCCATAATGTCATTCTGTTCCTCATACACACTGAGCAGATCTTTTGGAAACCGTGGATGAGAGGAGGCCCCAGACCCATGTCCAGGACCCTTGGATCCATTGGCAACCTGAAGCTTGGCCAGTTCCAACTGGTGATCCCTGTCCTTCTGTTTTTCGGCCTGTTCGATTTTCAGTTTGGCCATGTTAAATTCAAGCTCCTTCTGCCTAAACAGCAGCTCTTGCTTCTTGAATTCAAGCATGGCCTCCCCATCAGAACTGGCAGAGGAAACATTAGACATCCCGTCCTCCCTGTCCTCATGGTCGCTATGGATCAGTGCGGCGGCAGAACCGTCGGTTCTGCCAGTGAGAGCAGCCCCACCTCCTTCCGCACTGTCCTCAGAAGTTATAGCGCTAAGCTGTGCTTCTTGCCACGCCATGATTCTTTGGATCATTTCTATTTTCGTGCCTTGAGAGGAGACACCTCTCTCAGCACACATCTTTTTCAATGTTTCGGATCTAGAAGCATTTAAAGTTAACAAGGTACTTGTTTCCATACTGTTCGATAGGACTATGGCCTTTTAAAAGTTATGTTATGACAATACAGTACGTGTCCTGTTAGAAATAACCTGAAATGCCCTCGCCTGTGTGCAACACTGGATACCTTCAGTCGTATCCCACCGCTGTACACCAATTTGTTAAGACGGATTTCTGAACTCTGTCCTGGAGGCGCAGAGGTTCAGAAGGCCAGCCTAGTTTCTTGGAACAGGGTAACCTCTGGACAAGCCAGACCAATCAAGGTAGCGATCGCGTAAGTCAAGACTAGGTCTCAAGAGGGGTGAGGGTGACTGAAAGCCCACAATTAGCACACAAAGCAAGAACACGTACAAATTACTCCAAACAGGTGTTATATCAAAAATATAGACACATTTATTACAATATTGTTCGTTGTAATATTGACCATAGCAAAGAATCACAATAATACTCTCGTAAACCAACACATCACAATCAGAATACAATATATATACAATACCAAAAGGGTCTAACGAGGGAGACGCACGAAATGTAGACCACCTAGATGGGGAGGAAAACAGGCAGTGCGAATATAAGTTAGACCCAGTCCGCCTTCAGAGGCACCTAACTAGAAAGATGTCTGAGCCCTACGAAGAGTGGAGCCTTGTGCTCAAAAGTACCTGCACACGCTGGTGCCAACGGGCAAAAGGAAGTCTCTTCGAGGGAGTTAGGCAAATCAGATCGGTGAACAAATGAAGGACAAAGGTCCGCGACTCAAGCGCAACCTCCACTGTGGGCAGAAGCAGAGCGCGAGTACGGAAGACGTGCTGTTTGACACAGCAGGGAAAAGCTATGGGCTACTGCAGGTGGGCGACCAGTTCCTAGTGTTGCTACTCACCGCCCCCGATGCAGGCAGACCCAGGCTTCTCCGCGTCAGTTTCAGTACTGGCAGGTTCAGATACGAGCAGGGGACGTCTCGTCGTTGTGTAGATTCCGCAGCAGCAGAAGGTGGAGTGGAAGATGTCCCGAACGCAATGAACCCGCACAGGTTGTTACCACAGCAGGGCAACGAAGCGGCTGTGTGTATTTCAGCCCAATGTACACTTCTCACTTCAGACCTGGGAACGCCAAGTGTACGAATCGTGTGAGAGTGGCAAGGACTCGTAATACAGCAGCAACCTGACGCCGGTTACAGAGCAAGACTCCTGGGTAGGCTGGTCAGTCCACTGAATGGCCCAGAGACACTTCCGAAGGCTTACGTGCAGGAGATGGTGAAGATGCCGAGAATAGTTGTTCCCACTATTCCAAAGGGTCGAAGTACCAGTACAGGCCTTCTCGTTCGATCAGAGGTAGAAAGGGCTTCACACAGCGACAGCAGTGCCGAGGGGCAGTCCTTCAGCGGGTCACCAGCGATTCCTCGGTTCAGCCTCTTAGTTGCAGGATACTTGGCTCCTTATCCTTCGTTCGTGAGAGCTCAGGAGATCGACATGGTAGAGGTGTTTCCAGCCTCCTCTTATCCAGGTTTCCTTTGCGCCAAAACAGAGGGGACCCAATAGGAGATCTGCTCACAAAACACTCACACCATACGTGGACCTATCACGGACCACGGTGGTCCCAGGCATTCAAGATACACTAGACTCTCTGGCACCCAGGATGTGTATTGGGACCAGACATCCCAGCCCACATCCTGGAGGCGCACACCAGGCTTGTAGAAGCCCGCGAAAGCGCACGTGTTTCGCGGGAAAGTACATGCCCAAATAAGGAAGGCCCCGGGTCGGCTCGGCCTGGGGAAGATGAAGGGGGCAAGACGGTCAGCGGACAGGACAAAGAGCCTCGTGGTCTGGCCATCTTGGAAGCCAGGTCACCCTTTTGGGCTAAACGCGGAACACGCGCTTAAACAGCCAAACGGAGCTCAAAATACAAAGAAACGATCGCTGCCACCAGTCCCGTCCGTGGCTCACTTGCACCGTTCGTTAACAATCCATGAGAGTATCTAGGGCCCCAAAAATGACTAGAGACCCAAGAGAGCAGTAATTTAGCTTACAGGGCTCTCTTGTGCCATGTTGCGCGAAAGCTGCAACATGAGTGAAAGAACTACGGAAAATAACGTTTCCCAGTACTGACTGTCTTAAGGGCATGTCAGTATCCCCGTAAGAATGGAGCGAAAGCCTAGAGGAGTGCGGCAGAAGGCCGTGCTTCTCTGGCAAAGTCTAGATCAGGGTGTAAAACAACAGCAAAAAGTTTAGGGGTTGCCACATGGAAGGAAAATTACCTACAATTAGAAATCTTTCCTAACACAGACCATGTCAATGCATGGACTCTGTGATCACAGAAAGGTGGAAAAAAGGTCACCTGATGTCATCAATCAATATGAAGGTCCGTAAGGGTAGTCCCCACCACCTGATTCCCCACTTTCCTGACCATGTCAATGCATGGACACTGTGATTGCAGAAAGGTGGAAGGGAAAAGTCACATGCTGTCATCAATCGATACAAAGGTCCGCAAGGTTAGTCCCCACCACCTGATTCCCCAGTGCCCAGACCATGTCAATGCATGGACTCTGTGATCGCAGAAAGGTGGAAGGGAAAAGTCACATGATGTCATCAATTGATACGAAGGTCCACAAGGTTAGTCCCCACTACCTGATTTCGCATTGTCCAGACAAGGTCAATGAAGAGACTCCGTGATCGCAGAAAGGTGGAAGCGAAAAGTCACATGATGTCATCAATCGATACAAAGGTCCGCAAGGTTAGTCCCCACCACCTGATTCCCAACTGTGCAGACCATGTCAATGTATGGACTCTGTGATCGCAGAAAGGTGGAAGGGAAAAGTCACATGATGTATCAATCGATACAAAGGTCTGCAAGGTAAGTCCCCACCACCTGATTCCCCACTGTCCAGACCATGTCAATGCATGGACTCTGTGATCGCAGAAAGGTGGAAGGGAAAAGTCACCTGATGTCGTCAACTGATAGGAGGGTCTGCAAAGTTAGTCCCCACCACCTGATTCCCAGTGTCCAGATCATGCCAATGCATTAATACTGTGATCAGAAAATGGTGGCAGGGAAAGATCACCTGATGTCGTCAATCGATACGAAGGTCTGCAAGGTTAATCCCCTCCACCTGTTCATCCACTGTCCAGACCATGTCAATGCATGACAACTGTGATCACAGAAAGGTGGAAGGGAAAAGTCACATGTTGTCATCAATCAATAGGTCTGCAAGGTTAGTCCCCAGCACCTGATTCCCCTCTGTCCAGACCATGTCTGTGTGGCGACTCTGTGATCGCAGAAAGGTGTAAGGGAAAGATCACCTGATGTCATCATTCGATACGAAGGTCCACAAGATTAGTCCCCCACCACCTGATTCCGAACTGTGCAGACCATGTAAATGTATGGACTCTGTGATCGCAGAAAGGTGGAATGGAAAACTCACATGATGTATCAATCGATACAAAGGTCTGCAAGGTAAGTCCCCACCACCTGATTCCCCACTGTCCAGACCATGTCAATGCATGAACTCTGTGATCACAGAAAGGTGGAAGGGAAAAGTCACATGATGTCATCAATCGATACAAAGGTCTGCAAGGTTAGTCCCACCACCTAATTCCACACTGTTCAGACCATGTCAATGCATTAATACTGTGATCAGAAAATGGTGGCAGGGAAAGATCACCTGATGTCGTCAATCGATACGAAGGTCTGCAAGGTTAATCCCCTCCACCTGTTCATCCACTGTCCAGACCATGTCAATGCATGACAACTGTGATCACAGAAAGGTGGAAGGGAAAAGTCACATGTTGTCATCAATCAATAGGTCTGCAAGGTTAGTCCCCAGCACCTGATTCCCCTCTGTCCAGACCATGTCAGTGTATCGACTCTCTGATCGCAGAAGGTGGAAGGGAAAAGTCACATGATGTCATCATTCAATACGAAGGTCC
Organism: Ambystoma mexicanum; assembly: GCF_040938575.1. Lineage (NCBI taxonomy): Eukaryota > Metazoa > Chordata > Amphibia > Caudata > Ambystomatidae > Ambystoma > Ambystoma mexicanum. Next base: position 1,100,411 of record NC_090932.1, read on the forward strand.
GCAAGATTAGTCCCCCACCACCTGATTCCGAACTGTGCAGACCATGTCAATGTATGGACTCTGTGATCGCAGAAAGTTGGAATGGAAAACTCACATGATGTATCAATCGATACAAAGGTCTGCAAGGTAAGTCCCCACCACCTGATTCCCCACTGTCCAGACCATGTCAATGCATGAACTCTGTGATCACAGAAAGGTGGAAGGGAAAAGTCACATGATGTATCAATCGATACAAAGGTCCGCAAGGTTAGTCCCCACCACCTGATTCTCCACTGTCCAGACCATGTCAATGCATGAACTCGGTTATCGCAGAAAGGTGGAAAAGAAAGGTCACCTGATGTTAGGCGGAAACCTGTGCAGTTCCCTCTGGGACCACTGCAAAAGGTTTAGGACTACAGGTGTTGCGATGAACCCACTTGGTAGCAGTCTGTACCACACAGATTCAAAGTGGTAGCTGTGGCTGAGCAGTCAGACTTCTCTCAAGAAAAGTTGGTCAGTATAGGGGGTATACAAGATAGGGCAATTCTTCGCAGCAAAACGAGTAAGCACGCAACCAGGCTTAGTATAAAGATAGTAAGTTATTTATTTATAACAGAACGTCTATAGAAAATACTAAAGCAAATCACGGCAACAAATCAAAATACAATTACTCTGCAGAATGGAATTAGCTCAATCCCCCGAAACACAATATCGACAACTCTAGGTTCTACGGCACCACTTATTTTCAGACAGAGGTGTATACCTCGACCCAGATGACACTCGAATATTTAGTGAGGAAGGGAGAGAAGAGATAGGCAGGTAATGAAGTCAACACGGTTCGTCTTGAAGCAGGTAAAAATGCAAGGCAGGAAGGCATTAATCACGTTAGATCATAAAGTTCAGCGGCCAGGCCCACTCGGCGAGAGGCAAGGCACGATGTCCTAGAAAGTCTCTACTGATGATGCACTCGAGTCTTGGTTAGCAAATGGTTTAGCGATAGGTAGAACCAGTTCAGAACAAAGAGTGAATAAAGCTTGGAGGCAACCCAACGGAACGGAGAGGAATCAGATACCTCACACGAACCGATCGAAAAGGGAAGCCAGGCAGGTACGGTACCTTGTTGTGGAGGGCAGCTCCGGCGGGGGCAGTTGTTCCTGGTGGTGGATGCACGACGGGTCTTGGCCAAGAGAAGAGATGTTCTCGTCGTCGAAGAGAAGAAGTCCGGTGCACCACCAGGGAAGAAACCAGCCGCGGAGTGCTCCGTCACAAGGCACCACCTTCCGCTCACGGTGCAGGAGTAGTGGCTATCCGGTCGCCGGGTGCTCTGCACGGGCAATTCGACCACTGCGTCCTGGGCGAACGAAAAGCACGAAGACTGGTTGTGCCCACCAGTCAGGGAAAGAGACTCTCCGGCAGGGAGATCTCTTCTGTCGTCGGGAGATTGGGAGACGATTCCGCAGGGCTCCACCGGAGGTGTCGTCGTGCAGGTCGGCTCCGCGTTACCCTCGTCGGATTCTTTAGGTCCAGTGGCGACTTCCTGAAGACCCAGTCCCAAAAGCCCTGCTTTTATGCAGACGCCCCCCATTCATTCAGCCTAGCTGTCAATCAACACATGCTAAGTGGTGAGCGGGAAGGCTCACCACCTGGGCCAATCACTCCAGAGTGCGACCTGAGTTGGCAAGGCAACTCGGTCCAGGGTGTCTAAACCCCCTCCCACACCCCTGAGGTAACCCAGACAGAATGGCCCCACTTTGGAGGGTCTCTGTCCAGAGGCCCGCCAAAAGTGGAACAAAGGGCTCGACCTTTGGTTTAGGAGTCACAGAGAAAAACACAGACGCCATTTTACAAACCGAGTTCTGGCAGAAAATACCACTCGATAAACTTATTTAAGATAAGTAGATCGGTGGCACGTTGGAGATTAACAAGAAAACAGGATCAATCTTCAACAATGGGACGAATCCCATAGGGTTATGCTCAGGGTCGAACATAACAAGTAGTTTCCACTGCCACCAGCCAAAACTCGCCGAGGGGGGACGGGACAGTGCCCCCTCGAGTAACAGATCCAGGAGTAATCGAATTACCCCTACTAGCACGTCCACAATAAGATGGTTGGTACTAGTTCTGTTAGCAAATTTGGGTCTAGTAAAGCCAATGGTGACTTTACATGCCCGGGGAGACAGTAGTCAGTCCCCGGGTATGGAGTCTATGGTGGGGGTCCTGCTAAGGCGCCCCCGTGTCACGACACGTAGGGTGTAGTGTGACACACATAGAAAACCTTATGAGACCCTATGGAGTAAAAGACCCCATAGCCCATTGAACACATTGACATATCAAAGGAATCACACACATACATGTCCAAGGGTGAGAGTAAAAGGGTCCCACTCTTGGCAGGATGGAAAAAACAAACTCCAGAAATCCAGCAAAGCTGCTGGGGGACTCACTAGGTTAGGAAATTCAGCCTAAACAGAGAATTCTCCCTAACACCTGATGCCATCAATCGATAAGAAGGTCCGCCAGGTTAGTCCCCACCACCTGATTCCCACTGTCCAGACCATGTCAATGCATTAATACTGTGCAGAAAATGGTGGCAGGGAAAGATCACTTGATGTTGTCAATCGATACGAAGGTCTGCAAGGTTAATCCCCTCCACCTGTTTATCCACTGTCCAGACCATGTCAATGCATTACTGTGATCACAGAAAGATGGAAGGGAAAAGTCACATGATGTCATCAATCGATAGGAAGGTCTGCAAGGTTAGTCCCCAGCACCTGATTCCCCTCTGTCCAGACCATGTCAATGCATTACTGTGATCACAGAAAGATGGAAGGGAAAAGTCACATGATGTCATCAATCGATACGAAGGTCTGCAAGGTTAGCCCCCACCACCTGATTCCCCACTGTCCAGACCATGTCAATGCATTACTGTGATCACAGAAAGATGGAAGGGAAAAGTCACATGATGTCATCAATCGATAGGAAGGTCTGCAAGGTTAGTCCCCAGAACCTGATTCCCCTCTGTCCAGACCATGTCTGTGCGGCACAACGTAATTTCATCGCCAGATGTTTTTTCGTGGGGTTTTTTGCCGTGGATTTTTTTTTTAAAAAAATCCTCGAATTTTTTGGGGGGGGTTCAAAAATTTATATAAATTAGGTGTGGGTGTACGGGGATATAAAAATAACTAAAGGGGATGGAGGTATGGGGGGCTAACCCCCCCCAAAAAAAAGAAAATACATTCAATTGTTTTTTTCTAAAAAAAATCTGCGGTAAAAAACCCTGCGATGAAACAGCAGGTGATGAAATCACATGGAACCGTCTGTGCATGGACTCTCTGATCACAGAAAGGTGGAAAGGAAAAATTACATGCTGTCAAAAATCGATAAAAAAAAGGTCCGCAAGGTTAGTCCTCACCACCTGATTCCCACCAGTTCAGACCATGTCTGTGCATGGATTCTGTGATTGCAAAAAGGTAGAAGGGAAAATCACATGATGTCATCAATCGATACGTAGATATGCAAGGTTAGTCCTCACCACCTGATTCTCACTGTCCAGAACATGTCAATGCATGAACACTGTGATCGCAAAAAGGTAGGAGGAAAAGTCACCTGATGTCATCAATCGATACAAAGGTCTGCAAGGTTAGTCCCCACCACCTGATTCCCCAGTGTCCAGACCATGTCAATGCATGGACTCTGTGATCGCAGAAAGGTGGAAAGGAAAAGTCACATGATGTCATCAATCGATATGAAGGTCCACAAGGTTAGTCCATAACACCTGATTCCCCAGTGTCCAGACCATGTCAATGCATGGACTCTGTGATCGCAGAAAGGTGGAAGGGAAAAGTCACATGATGTCATCAAATGATACGAAAGTCCACAAGGTTAGTCCCCACCTCCCGATTCCCCATTGTCCAGACCAAGTCAATGCATGGACTCTGTGATCGCAGAAAGGTGGAAGGGAAAAGTCACATGATGTCATCAATCGATATTAAGGTCCACAAGGTTAGTCCACACCACCTGATTCTCCATTGTGCAGACCATGTCTGGACAGCCCAAGCCTCTCCATTTCAAACAGCAAGGAGTGGTGTAAAGTTGAGGTCTATGTTAGGCAGACTCAACGGCAGCACCCTTTGGGAACACTACAGGTAATTAGGACTACAAGTGTAAGCACAATTTCACCTTTGGTACAAGCCCGTACTACACAGTTAAGTGGTAGCGATGGCTGAGCAGGCTGCGACTATGCGTCTCCTTATGATTGATAAGTCTTTCTTGAGCTCTTGTGATGCTGTTCGTTCTGCTTAATGTCTTAATATGTTGTTCCTATTTATGCCCGCAATAATGTCTCTCTTCTGTTTTCTTCCCTTAGATGGACACGCAGCCTCAATGCTGCTGTAAGACGCGAGACGCGGCCGGATGGAAGATGGATGCTACCGCAATGTTCGACAGCAGGTAAGTGATGGTTTAAGGAAAAGCGCGAAGTATGGCGAAGCGCAACCTTAAGCTGACTGTTTTATTGATGTCTAACCTTGTCTTCTGTTTTTCCCTGTAGGCGCTGCTGTTGACGATGTAGCGTGTCATGCTGCGGTGCTAAGATGAGGATTTCGGCATTCCAGAAAGTGTAAAGATGAATACTGGGTTCGCCAAAGAGATGTACAGGTCAGTACAGCTTCCCCCAGTTGGTAAGTATGCTGGCAGGAAGCAGGATGTCCAGGAAGCAGGATCTTCAAAGGTAAGTCTGACCTCAGGCGACGGTGAGCGTTACGCTGCATGCAAGGGAAGAAGTAGCTTTGATATTGCTGCTGGAATGAGGGAGATTACTCCTGAGTGGTTCTTGACTCATGGTTCTCTGGGTATCACTGCTGTGACAAGGGAGATTACTCCCAAGTGGCTCTTGACTTTTGGATCTCTGGGTATCGCTGCTGGAATGAGGGAGATTACTCCTGAGTGGTGCTTGACTCTTGGTTCTCTGGGTATTACTGTTGTGACAAGGGAGATTACTCCTGAGTGGTGCTTCACTCTTGGTTCTCTGGGTATCACTGCTGTGATGAGGGAGATTACTCCTGAGTGGTGCTTGACTCTTGGTTCTGTGGGTATCACTACTGTGATGAGGGAGATTACTTTGAGTGGTGCTTGACTCTTGGTTCTCTGGGTATTACTGTTGTGACAAGGGAGATTACTCCTGAGTGGTGCTTGACTCTTGGTTCTCTGGGTATTACTGCTGTGACAAGGGAGATTACTCCTGAGTGGTGCTTGACTCTTGGTTCTGTGGGTATCACTACTGTGATGAGGGAGATTACTTTAAGTGGTGCTTGACTCTTGGTTCTCTGGGTATCACTGCTGTGACAAGGGAGATTACTCCTGAGTGGTGCTTGACTCTTGGTTCTCTGGGTATCACTGCTGTGACAAGGGAGATTACTCCATAGTTATCTGGGTATCACTACCGTAATGAGGGAGATTACTCCCGAGTGCTTCTTGACACTTACTTCTCTGGGTATCACTACTGTGATGAGAGAGATTACTCCCGAGTGCTTCTTGACACTTAGTTCTCTGGGTATCACTGCTTTGATGAGGCAGATTACTTCCGAGTGGTTCTTCACTCTTGGTTCTCTGGGTATCACTGCTGTGTAAAGGGAGATTACTCCTTAGTTCTCTGGGTATCACTACTGTAATGAGGGAGATTACTCCTGAGTGCTTCCTGGCTCTTGGTTCTCTGGGTATCACTACTGTGATGAGGGAGAATACTCCCGACTGCCTCTTGACACTTAGTTCTCTGGGTATCACTGCTGTGATGAGGCAGATTACTTCCGAGTGGTTCTTGACTCTTGGTTCTCTGGGTATCACTGCTGTGTAAAGGGAGATTACTCCTTAGTTCTCTGGGTATCACTACTGTAATGAGGGAGATTACTCCTGAGTGCTTCCTGGCTCTTGGTTCTCTGGGTATCACTACTGTGATGAGGGAGAATACTCCCGACTGCCTCTTGACACTTAGTTCTCTGGGTATCACTGCTGTGATGAAGGAGATTACTACAGAGTGCTTCTTGACTCTTGGTTCTCTGGGTACCACTGCTGTGACAAGGGAGATTACTCCTGAGTGGTGCTTGACTCTCGGTTCTCTGGGTATCACTGCTGTGACAAGGGAGATTACTCCTGAGTGGTGCTTGACTCTTGGTTCTCTGGGTATCACTGCTGTAAAAAGGGAGATTACTTCTTAGTTCTCTGGGCAACACTACTGTAATGAGGGAGATTACTCCCGAGGGCTTCTTGACACTTAGTTCTCTGGGTATCACTACTGTGATGACGGAGATTACTCCTGAGTGCTTCTTGACACTTAGTTGTCTGGGTATCACTGCTGTGACAAGGGGGATTACTCCTGAGTTGTGCTTGACTCTTGGTTCTCTGGGTATCCCTGCTGTGACAAGGGATATTACTCCTGAGTGGTGCTTGACTCTTGGTTCTCTGGGTATCACTGCAGTGACAAGGGAGATTACTACTGAGTGGTGCGTGACTCTTGGTTCCATGGGTATCACTACTGTGATGAGGAAGATTACGCCAGAGGGCTTCTTCAGCATCAGTAGCTTTGATATTGCTACTGGAATGAGGGAGATGTCTCACGAGTGCTTCTTGACTCTTGGTTCTCTGGGAATCACTTCTGTGAAAAGGGAGATTACTCCTTAGTTCTCTTGGTATCACTACTGTGACAAGGGAGATTTCTCCCGAGTGCTCCTTGACTCTTGGTTCTCTGGGTATCACTTCTATGAAAAGGAAGATTACTTCTTAGTTCTCTGGGTATCACTAGTGTAATGAGGGATATTACTCCCAAGTGCTTCTTGACACTTAATTCTCTGGGTATCACTACTGTGATGAGGGAGATTACTCCCGAGTGGTTCTTGACTCTTGGTTCTCTGGGTATCACTACTGTGACAAGGGAGATTACTCCTGAGTGGTGCTTGACTCTTGGTTCTCTGGGTATTACTGCTTTGATGAGGGAGATTACTCCTGAGTGGTTCTTGACTCTTGGTTCTTTGGGTATCACTGCTTTGATGAGGGAGATTACTCCTGAGTGGTTCTTGACTCTTGGTTCTCTGGGTATTACTGTTGTGACAAGGGAGATTACTCCTGAGTGGTGCTTGACCCTTGGTTCTCTAGGTATTACTGCTGTGAATTGCTGTCACAGGTACTGTCAGCACTAAGCCCACATACAGGGCAAGCAACAACAGGATCTGTGAGCTAACACTCTTGATGGTATTGTATAAGGTAACTTAAAGACAATACTCACAAGGATGAGAAAAACCACCTGAAATGTCAGCGAAACACATGAACACTGTTGATCAAACAGGGAACCAGAAAGGCTATACCAGCAGAGGGAGGATAACTGAATACATCAGACTCCTGACAAGGGACAAGTAGGAATAGTGAAAACAGAATAGTGAGGAAAACATAGGCATTGACACAGGAGCTGGCTACAATAGCACACCACACCTAACAATCAATAGGCAACAAAGGGAGAAGTGCAAGGGAAAACCTGGAACAGACTCCAAGAGAAAGTAAAGGACTAGGAGCAGGAAAACGAAATTATAAGGGCAAAACCTCCTCTCCCCACCTAGGGAAGGAAAGGCGAACTGGGACAACATACTAAATCTATAAATGAGGGGTGACTAAAGGATCAAGACATCACCGCTGAATAGGGCAAAGTCAAAGGAATAAAGAACACAGACAAACTGGCTGCACATAAAAAGGAAATCACTGGAAAGTGCTGACTGCAAAACAGAGGAAGACAGAAAGGGAATCCAGGAAGCTGAAATGACTAATAAGCACATTAAACTCGGAATCCAGGGAAAAGGGAACAAGAAATTAGAAACTAGGAATTAGACACTAAGCTAAGAACCAGGAACAAGGGACCAGTCACAAAGAAGAACACTGCATCAATGGCCAGTGATGGACTGAGGCAAACAGAGGCCTTTAAACCTGCTTAACGAGCACATGCCTCAGGTGTGCTGTTGGCTGCACCTGCAGCCACAGGTGTTGCCTATCCTCCACCCAGCCTTGTCCTGCAAGGGTGGAGATAAAGCAGGGCGCCAGGCATTCTGGGAAGCATAGTCTTTTGATTAAAGCAGCATACTGGCTGGCAAAAACCTGGAATGGATCAGGAATGGAAGTAGTATGGAAAATAAGGATTTAGCACTCCCAATTCACCACATCACTGTCGCATGAGGTTTGGAAGGCAAGTCCAGTAGGGAATAAACCCCATATCAGGCCCCCAAGTGGCGGGAACAGGAGTGAAGGGAGCGAATTGTGACAAAGAATAGATCTAATAATTAGAAGTAGAGCAATACTTCACCCACTGATGTTCTGCCTTGTGAAGTTGGGCCTGAGTGCAGTTAAAGTGGAGGAGAACCAAGGACGAGAAGGTCTACCTCTAAGGGTAATTCAATGAAAAGGAGCAAAGTGGTCCAGAGCAGAAATGATAGCCGTGTGGCAACTGTCGATATTGGATGAAGTATCAGTATGAGAACAGGAGGAGAGGTATCAGTGAAAGAAGAGATGTCCAGATTACAGAGATTATGTCAAAAAGACTGTGGAGCAGAAGAGGTAGAATGAGAGCAAGAAAAAAGAAATGAAGAAGAAACCAGAAAGTGATTAACAGATGTGATATCTAAAATGTGAACAGTGTCAGTGGAACAAGATCACAGGAAACAAAAACACGATCAAGAACCCCGCCTTTCCAGTGTGTGGGAGGAGAAGGAATAAGATTAAGATTATAGATTGAGACAAGAAAAACTAAAAGAAATACAAAAGAGTTCACAGCGGATAAATGAATATTAAAAGGCCAGCGAGGATAACAGAGGAAGCAAGAGGAGAAACTAGCGAAAAAAGAGAAGTTAGATCCTCATAAAAAGGAGCTCATTGCACCTGGAGGGCAATAAATAATAGGAATAGAAAGGGGTGTCGGAGAGGAAAAAGAAAGGAAATTAGACTCACAAGAAGAAAAGGAAGGAGGAATGAAAGACGCAAGAGCCTGTTCTGGGAGGGACACCTGTGCTAGCTACTAACAAGTCATTATGTTAATGCAAAACTCTTTCACATGCCTCATGGTATTAGAAATAGGAAGAGAATGTTCACATCCTTCCCTTAAATAGTGATGAGTTATTGTTTATAACAGAACCATGTCTTAGGGGTGACACAATCATTATACTGAAAAGAACTATCCTGAAAAAAGATAAAAAATACTCAGTTCTGGCTAGAACGAAGAAATGGGTGACCCTCCGCTGATGGCACTATGCCACCTCTGAATTTGAATCATAGGTGATAAAACTCGCTAGGCTCCCAATGGCCATTCCACCTTCATCTCAGGGCAGTGCTATTTCCCATCACCGGGGCTCCTTTCATCTGGTTGGCTGCTGGTAAGGTTGGTTCTCTGGCAACATGGGGAGGATCGCCTGGCCAATCCCGAGTGGGTGGCAGGGGCTCACCACAGCAGGCCACAATATGGTGACATTCTGTTAAAGGATTTATGGCGGGGCTCCTCATGTACACATTATGTGGCCTAGAAACATGAACAGAGAACTATTACTTAGTTACTTTCGTAAATCATAGGAGGTGAGCAACACAAAGCTACAGTCTATGCGGAGACTAGAAAGATGCAATTTAGTCCATGTGGCAAACATTGATAAAGTCGCAGACACCAGTGTTTTGAGGGTCTCTCACTTGTAGCCTGTGCAGAAAAGAACACGCGAATGACTCATAGTGCAAGCACAAACCAAAACCAAGATGGCGATGCAGTTTTTATAGGCTTGCAGAGCCAGGCAAAGTGGAGGCATGGCTCAGGGAGACACACAGAGCCAACCAATTACAGCCAACCAATCACGATGTAAGTTGCACAGAGAAAAACATTCAAAATCCATTTGACCGGAGAGGCCAAAGAGGCGGGATCAGGCCCATATTTAAGGGTAAGGTTGTTACAGGATAGTGCAAGTGTCTGGAGAATCAGAGGATTGACAAGAGGCTGGAGGAAATAGGAGACAAAGCGAGAGCATGAGACCAGTTGTTGGAGAGAGAAGGAGTAGTTTGAAAGGAGAGTAGGAATACCAGAGGTGGAGAGGAGGGACAACAGCTATGGGGTAGGGGAGGAGAGTGGAAAGAGAGAAGAGGGGCAGGAGGAGAAACATCTATTAGAGAGAGGAGCAGAGTGAAAGGAGAGGAGATGCAGAAAAAAGTGTTGGGGACTAGGAAGTTGAAAGCAGAGGAGGGGAAGACTGAAGGAATGACAGGAGGGCAGAGGAGGAGAGTGAAAGCAAAGGAAAGCAGGAATATCAGAAGAGGAAAAGAGGAGCGTAAAAGCCAAGTAGAGGAGGAGAGTGAAAGCTGACGAGAGGAGGAAAGGGGGAGTAGCTGGAGGGGAGGTGAATGAAAGCAGAGATAATTTGGAGAGGAGATTAAAGAGAGAAGAGATGAGAAGAGGAGAAATGGTGGTTTGAGGAGGGAGGGAGGGAGGTGAGGTGAGAGGAGTGGAGGAAAAGAGAGAAATGGTGCTATCAGGGAAAGAGAAGACGGTTGGAAGAAAGGGTATGTTTGGCACAAAGGGTTCAGGGTGGTAGAGGGGAGAAGGGCAAACCCTGAGGCTTTGATGGTTGAGCCTGGGACGGGAGAGGAATGAGCATGCGGTGGAATGTCAAGGAGGTGCAGGCAAAGCACAAGGGCAGTCAAGAAGAGAGAGTAGGATTAGGGAATGTTCCCATAGATTTGGCCATGTGGCAAGGCATTGAGGAGGGAAGTGAGAGTGGGTTGGTGGGCAGTAGCAACGTACCGGGGTGAGCGGGCACTGCTCGTTTACAAAGTGTTACCAATCTTACTCATAGAATTAGATTTTTAATGTTGATCAAGTATGGGGCGCACTGGGGACCTACATATACGTGACAACAGGTCCAAGGCTAAAAAGCAGACGGTGAGGGATGCACTCCCTTTGTCTAGCCTGAAAAGCTAGAAGACATTCATCAAGAATTCTTGCAATTATTTGTCTCTGTTAAACAAAAAAGAATCACTGCATCAAAAACGTATTTCATGGATGGTTAAAGTACCAAAGTATGTAGTTTAATCAACCAGCATTGAAGACCATTGCCCATGTGGCAATGCATTTCGGACTGTGAGGTTCTTCGTCAGGGCAATGAATTGTCTATGTTGTTACATCAAGGAAAAATGGGCTCGCAGCCCAAAGACAAACAATGAAGAAATGAACATCATTTGGGCAACGTGATCCATACAAATTGGGATCATTGTGAGCAGAACATTTGGGTGGGATTTCGTAACATGAGCTGTTGTAAACACGAGGAACCCAAGAATCATCAACATGTGACATGGTCCACACACATGGATTAGTACACACATCAATCCGATCATAAAAACCACAAGTTAAATTCCCATTGTTCATAATTGAAATAATATCATGTTATGGAATTTCCTGAAATGATTACATATTGAGTAGCGTCAAAAATCGGTAAAGATTATCATAGCACTCAACATGTGTTAATGCGCAATTGTTGTTGGTGGTACCCAAGATGGTTCAATGCAGAAAATGATCAACAACAAAAAAAAACGTGGGCTGTAAGTATTCACGTATGTCAACAGTCACAATTCCATGTGCTTATCCAAGAATCTGGAAGCCTATATTAGGAGCAAAGCGATGCTTAACAAATCATGCATAGAGTAGCAAGGTAAAGAACTATGTTAGTGTGTATTGCCCTTATCAATAGAGCATCCAATTGTCCCAATCCTTTGAATCTTGCAAAAGGGCCTCAATATACGTTTGCCGGTATCCTGCTGGTAATTCCGGCAGGATACCGGGAAACTGACCTACCGTTTCTGCCTCCTGATATCCCGGAAATTCCAGGATATTACAGGTAAACCCCCATTCCATAGGACTCCCTGGAGAAGACTGCCGGTCTTACCGGCACCGGTAACACAAGTGCCGGTAATGCCAGCAGATTTACCTCCAGTTTTTGGTAGCAAGTAAATCAGTGACGCCCACTGGCAAACTTGTCGTTTTTTGCGATGCGGTAAAAGTGGCGGTCACGGAATTACCAGAACTTTTACTGCCATTTTCCGCGCACTGCCAAATTTTTAATGAGGCCCACTAGTAAGTGACATTTTGTTCTGTTGAGCCAAGCACTCTCAAGGGACTGTGACCCGGACTAGGCAGGAATCATAGGACTTTTCTTTTGATAGTCTTTCTTGTGCAAGAGACACTGGCGTGGTTAGTCACCCAGGAGTGCAAACTGGGGCTGGGGGCTGATCTTATTGAAGAGTTATCATGATTTAAGTTTACTTTTCTTTTGCATCCCAGTAGTTAGTTTGAACATCCCCTGTATTGATCCCCAAATACACTTATGTTGAACACAATCTCAGTATATGTCCTATGGCTCCATGACAGTCGACCCGCTGGACCAGGAGCAGCTCTCTGCACGAGCACCTGATATCTGATTTTTACAAGTTCATTCCTCCTCTTCCAGTGTGGGGCTGGTGTTCACCTGTAGTGCGCTCATGTTTCAGGCCTGGCATTCTCTGTAGTACTGTTAATGGTGGCTCCTCTGTCCTTGTGGGCTCCAGTGTGACACACACACCATACCATGATTATTGTGGTCACTGCTATTACAATGCCTCTGCCACTGGAATGATATTCTGCCCGCTCAAGCACCTGCATGTAGGTGATATACTATAATGGCCAGACAAAGCAGGGGTGATTCCCTCATTAGGCATGGAGCTCACGTCATTCCAGTTAGGGCAAGGACGCAAACATTTAGGGGTGGGTACAACTCCCTCCCTTTGCCACCTGCAAGTGGCTCATAGCTCTGGATAATTAGTACTATTAGCTCAGCTTCTATGTGTTGAAGAGGTCCCCTCTGGGTCTAGATACTAAGGGACATATCTGATGTTGTCACATGAGACACCTAATACTATATTGAACTGATTCTGAATATCATCTGCAGACTATTTCCAAGCACATTGTTGAGGGTACTATTTGATGTTGCTTGTAATCTGGGGTTGCCAACTATTCCATAATCACAAATGTCAGCATGGAGGCATTGAAGAATTATCATTTACACACGACAAAAACTGTTGATGGGACATTATGGGTGAGGAAGGCCTTGCAGAATACATGAAGTCTAGCATGCATCACCTTAAAAGTCTAAAACACACTTTGTTATTCAAACCACTGACTTAGGCGGTGAGGTTCACCTAGTAATGTGTGAACGTCTTTGGCATCAGAAATCTAAATGCCTATGACAACTGATTTTACTAACACATTTTTTTCTCAAAACAAGGACAACTCCCTTTTCATCTCTATTCCTGAGACAAATCGGAATATTGAAAGGGGTTGGGTTGGGGCAGTGGTCTTCAAACATTTTTTGGCCTGTGCCCCCCTGAGCAAAATTCGGGTAGGCCGGGCCCCCCCAAAAATGCCAAATGGACAGTATGCACAAATGGCTATTTGCCACCCCACCCTACTTCCAGTATAGTCCCTGGGCACCCCCACCTGCTCCCATCACAGTCGCTGGGCTGCCTCATCCCACTCCTACCCAGCCCCTGGGCTCTCCCCACCCTGCTCCCACCACTTACCCAGTGCTCCCACCCATTCTGCTCCCACCACAGTCCCTGGGCTCCCCCCACCCCGTTCCCAACACAGACTGAGGGCCAGTGGCAGCTGGTGAATTTTTGAAGTGGAGGGGAATAAATATTTCCCACAAAAATGCCATAGCGACCGAACGCAGCGAGGGAGACCGAACCAATCAAGGGGGGTTTGAGGGGGTTCCCCCCGTGAATTTTCTTTAAATAATGGGTTAAAATGTTGCATTTTACAGCATACTTAAAAATAAAATGGGTAAAAAGCCTAACAGTTTACAATTGGTGCTGGGGGTACAAGGGGGAAAGCATGGTATTTTTGACTGGACATCTATGATAGATATCCAGAAGAAAAAATACCAGCCCTGCCCCCTGGGCTCCACAGCCTTTGTTGTACAACCTTCCTTCCCCCCTCTACCCCCCACTTGCCAAAATCAGCTGAACAGACCAAAACAACACACACACACACACACACATATTCTCACAGCAATCACTCGATCATTCATACGAGCACCCATCACCATACACTCAATCATAACACAAGCATACATGCATCCATACACATATTTAAATAAAACATAAACTAACATAAATGTACTTTCTGCATGGGCCTTCGCGCGGGTGCTGAAAACCCATGCTCCAGGATGCTCTGTCCGTATGTGCGAGGAGGCACCGCAGCTCCCCCTCGCACATACAGACATGCAGTGCCCCAGCCAGCATTTCCAATGAGCTATGCAAGGCTGGTGAGGCAAAACGCCCCCAGTCATGCATGGCTCAGTGAGCATGTGTGGCTGGGGAACTGAACTGGACTGTCAACCAGCTCAGGAGCATTCCCTCAGCTGGAAAAAGCAGCTGAGGGAGTGCTCAGTGTTTCACTGGGTTGGCTCCTCGGCTCCTCCATAATGGGTGAGGGGGCCACTGGGTGGACACCACCTCGCCCACTATGGATAAGCAACAAGGCTTGGACTGGCCTATAGGGCAATAGGGCAATGCATGTACCAAAAATGCAAAATGCTAGTGTGGGCCAGTCAAAATTGGCCCCTTTTTTGGCCATTGTGGGCCAGTTTGATTAATTACTTCACTATGCAGCTAGTAGTTTTGACCATTGTTGCTGAATAAATATTCTTCAAATATCACAATGTGCTTACATTTTAACACAAAACACCCCCTTGGTTACTATTCAAACAGTCTGTGACTAAAGGAATGAATATCCATTTGCAACTGCGGCCACTGCCTGAGACAGTTTTATGCTCCAGTCCGACCATGTGAGTCGGCACTTACCATTTCCTCCAATCGAAAAAAAAACATGCTACAACCCCCCCAACCCCCGTGCCCCACAGTTTGAACACCTCTGGGTTAGGGGGATGCGATAATCAACCATTAATTATCCAACACATCTAGATTGTTGTATAGCGGTAGGACACATATCGAAGTCCAGATGTGGGTCAAAGTTAAATTGGATGCGTTCACAGTTCAGATCACCAGTCATATGTCTCCTTTCAGTGCATTTTCTTACTTTATTTGCGAGTGGCAATCAGATCTCTGAGCATTGTTTTCATATTCTTTAAAATTGACTGTGTGTATCATATCTGATACAGCTTATACAAAGTACTAGCAAAATGTACCCATACTCCGCACGGGTTCTGTAGACAGACATGATAACACTCTCATGAACTGCTGAAAATCAATGATCCTGTAGGTCGTTGTTCCGAGTTGCTTGTCACTTGATGTGCTTTGCACTCTGAAATAAACTGCACTGAGAATTGGCGTGTGTGGCTGGCTGTCATACCCAGAGCAGACATAGAGGAGCCTCAACGGTTGTCATGCTGCAGTATACTGAGGCCTTCTGTGCACTCTCCCCACCTGTCGCCATGTAGTGCGTTGTGTGTAAATATCTCGGAAACTGTGCGTCCTAGGGCCTCGAAGTATGGTTTCCAAGGTCCCATTGGGATGAGTTTTGTTAAAATGGGCTTTGGCCGGTCCTTCTACGACCACATTGATGTTTTGGCCGATTTCAGGCAACCGCCTCATGTGTGAAGGGGATGAAAAGCGAGGAAAGGGGTGGGGTGTCCAAATGCCATGTAGCCAGTAATGTCCGGAGGGTCCTAACAGGTAACTATGCAAAATGTGGTGCAGATTGGTGGAACGCTGTGGAATTGTATAAGGAACAAACCAACAGATTTTCTACTTCATATATGGAGAGAGATTGTTATTATGGGCAAGGCACTTCGAAAGAGTTGGGTGATATAGGAAATGTTGAGACTGTAATAAAGGCGTTGGAATTTTGATGGGTATTTATTTTCTAAGTGACGTGTCTCTGCAACTCATACATTATAGATGGCGCATGTTTGAACTGTTCCTTTCACTGTTCACTGTTTCATAGGTGTGCCCCTCACCTGCCCTTGATCTCCTTGAGACATAAGAAAATTACAGTCCTGAAGAAGATGACAAATAGCCATCATCGAAACCGGTCGACCACCGTTTAACCAAGGATATCTCAGAAATTAACCAGAGATACCCCGTGAACTAGACCATAAAAACACTGTACTATGGATGAAGTTCCTTGTTTTTAACTACTTTTTATGAACAATTTGTTTGTTTCCTGAACCATCAACGAGTGATTTGTAACTCGGGGACCACACACTTCCTATGAAGGTCATTAAAAGAAGATAAAACAGTTCCTCTCTGAAATGTGGCCCCAAGTTCCTCTGAAACAAAACAGTTACCCTAGAAATGGGCAGAAGCCCCATACACCCCATGCCTAAGGACAGAAGCCCCATATAATATGAGGAACCTTCTGTGAATATTGTTCTTTGAGGTCATCCACTAATCGGCACTAGAGCAAGAATCAGCCTCCACACTGAAATAAGGTGGACCACCCCAAAAGTGTTCATGTGTGTTAAAACATTGTTTCAATTAACACTTCGGAAAAACTTTGAAGTATTATTCATTGTCTCCCTGAATGTGATCCATCATAGGAGTAAAGAACACACATTTGTAAATTCATCTTGACTTAGTACTGTTTTATCTTTTCAGATTTCAAAAAGTGGTAGCAACAAACATGCGCCCAAAAGATAATATTGAGAAGAAACATAAACAGCAACATTTGAAAGTGTTTGGTAATCAGTGAATTCAACACAAATATGTTTTCTCCGTAAAAAAAGTAATTATTGTGTGCACTGGGGTCTGGAGAAGGATATTACCAGAGGGGTTAACAACGCAGATCAATAAAATGATTATAGTATTAACCTTTTTTTTTTTTTTTTTTTTTTTTTTTAATTTAAGTGTATATGGTTTATTTCAAACCTTTCACATCAGTAAAACATTAAATTTCATTAAGTTTCATTAAGAGATCTGTCATAATGCAATCACATTGAATTTACGAAGAAACGATTTGCAGAATAAATGCTGATAAATGGTAATAAAATGTTAGCTACAAATTAACACAATGACTGAAAATCAAAAATTAAATTAATTTAAAACCTCCTTTTATAATCAAATGGAGTACTTAAGGTAAATTTCTGTTTCTAACAGTATTAAATAAGATAAAATTGTTAGATCAATAGTTTTAGGTGACGAGTAAATATCTAACATTGGTTCAGCATAACCTTTCATTCACTCGAGTTCATTGTTTGTGATGTATTTCCCTCATCAATGTGATCAAGTCTTTTTAGGGTGTTTTCAAAGAATTTGACTGTTGCGAAGTTTATTTTTGGGGATTGGCAGGTGTATATTAAACTCCACCATTTCTCCGCATCTAGATCACATAAGTCAGTGATATTACTTGCTAGAAAAAGGGTTCGCAAGTCTCCTAATTCTGGACAGAATAGCACTAGATGAGTTAGAGATTCTTCGCCTCTTTTGCACAGTCTACATTTTGTACATATTTTCTCTTTTGAGTATCTTGCTTTTGTCGTTTTGTTTTCGTAACCTTTTTAAAAAATGCTCACACTAATCTATGATTAGCAATCTAGTGTCTCATGCTGGGGGGGATTTATTAACGACTGTCTTTCATCTTGCGTATGTGGGTTGGTCATTAGCCGACAAGGCCTATTGGATTCTGATCCTAACGACATTCCAGATACGAACCTCAACCTAGGAAATCCAGAATTGCTCATCTAGCCCCACATTACAGAGATTAAGGTCCTCACAAATGAGTATGTAGAGGACAGCAAGGGCCTGATTTAGACACATGTTTTCAATGGGACTTCCCATGTTAAAACATGTTTGTAAATCAGGCCCCAAGTAACAAAACCCCCAAATCAAAACAGAAAAGTGAGGAAAGACCATCAATGGACTCTAAATCTAATTAAGACATTGGGCCACACTACGAGTCTACCTGCCGGGGCCACCGCGTCCGGCAGGTCTGACCCTGCCGGGCGCAACGGCCTCGGTAGGAAGAGTTGTCATGGCAGGCAGAGTCCCAATCGGGAATGGGGACTTACCGAATTCCCGCTCCGCCGGGACTTGTAATGTCCTGGTGGCACCAGGGAGGCAGGCGACGGATTCAGTGTTTCGAATTCAGTGGCAACATAATGAGGCCAATGACCTCTTTTAGTAATAGTCTTGCTACAGACACGGTTCATGTCAAGTGTCCTTTTTGGGATAAAATTAATGGGTTTGCTAAAAAGGCAAAAGTTGTAATTGGGGACAAAATTGCAGATTTTCTGAAAGTTCTAAACTGATCTTTGGGGCACCATGAATGGATTTTCAAGAAATTACAAGCATATATTTTGGCAGAAAATGTACTCATTTACTGAAATCTGAAAGCTGACGCTCAGTAACACTGAAAATGGGAAGCTGAGGCTTCGGGACAAAAATTGTGCATTTACTAAAATTGTAAGGGCCTGCGAACAACATTGGATACAAATAAAACATGCCAGATTTTGGGGGTAGGGATTGGGTCTCATTCTGATTTTGCCAGCAGTTCGGTAGCAAATTTGCCGAAATAAAGTCAAAATCATTTACTGTTGCCGCAACTTGGTCCCGTGGGTTTACCACGGGATTACAAGTGGTGGTCTGGCAGTGTTATTCCGCATTTATGGAGTCCACTGGGGATTTTTGGCAGAATTACCACTGGTGAAATGACTGAGTGGTAATTCTGCAGACTTTTGTTGGAAAAGTGGAGGATTAACTTCCAGCACCACACTGCAGATAAATCCTCCTCTTTTCCTCCAGAATTCAGTGAAATTAACACTCTGTAACTCCGCCCATGGTCATTCTGTCACTTTACTACTGCACCGTCAAACTTGTAATGAGGCCCATTGTCTTTAAGAACAACTAATATAAAGGATTTGGGAAAACGTGAGTGTCTTTACTGAACATCATGAGCTGATTGATGCTTTGGGTCAAAATGACAGCGTTTCCAAAAGATTTCAAACTGATGTTTGAGCAATAGTTCATGCTGTATTTGGGAGACATGGTACTATTAATAAAACATGATTTCCTTTTCAATGTAAAGCAGTCTTTAGCGCAGCTACTGCCATTCTTTAGGTAAAATTGTGTTACTTAAAGTGATTAAAATAGTTAATAGTGTAAGCTCATAGCTTTTTATGATTAGTTTGGGATAAAGTGCGACCTGTAAGCCGAAACTATTGCATTAGAGTACAGATGGGGGATATGTTACGTGAAGAAGGACACAAAGCTTGCAGGTGTTGTTTGGTTATTTGCCTACCCATTGACTGGTCATGGCCAAGCTAATCCCTATGTTATGTTATTTTATGTTATAACTTAATATGTTGCAGACATTCCCTAACCTCTAGGGCGATAGTCTACAAAATATTACACCCATAGTTAAGTCGCTCATCGCACAACCACTTGCATTGTGTCGGCCTAATTGCTATATGTGAAGGAATCCAAAAGGGGTGCAGTTCTTAGTTGACAAAAGTGCCTTATAAACTCAGTTAAAAATAATAGGGTTTTTTATTATATTCAGTCCAAAGTGTCTATATTCTTAAATAGTGATAAACTCTAACCACCTGTGATACATTTTAACCACCTTTACATGTGTTTCCCCACTCCAAAGTGGCTGTTCAGGAGGAGTCGACATTTTACTTCATCATACCATAATCATAATTAGTCTGTGATATCACATTCATTAGAACTGTTGTAAATGTTGGTGAAAAAGAGAAAAGAAGTATAAAGAAAACATTAATTTACATACATTTCAAGATGAACATTCACCCTAACCTAAATTAGCTTGTACTCTTCAATATGCACGTTAACTCCATCAAGATACTCAAAACAATATGATGCAGAAAGTGTCTCTGATACATACATAATACTCAAGAGATGTTAAGAATCATAGTACCATTGTTACATCATTACAATTCTCACCTTCAAACAGCTTTAACTAAATATTCTTAGTGTGTTTATTGGATCTGATAGTCCAGGGAAACCTGTAAGCAGTTCCGCATTGATTTTGGCATTCACAAGATGGCACCCATTGTTTGTATTGATGATGACGTCATCACGCGAGCATCACCACGGCAGCATTAGCCTAAGCGTGCTCTGTGGCCATATTGTAGAAATGTTGTTTAGCCAGTCAGACATTATCTGATTGCTCTCTGAGTCGTAACTTGTGACAATCTCTTAATTCATTCGAACATCACGATCATTATGAGAATGTTCTATGTTAATGATTAACAATTGTGTAGGACACAAATGAGTATGTTACGGATCCCAAGTTGCGGGGGTCAGTAAGTCCCCATTGGACCCAATGGGTTTGGGGTGGCGCTATTTATCGCTGGGGCAAATAGCGCCACGCTAATAGTGCCGAAAACGGCCCAACAATGGAAATTTTTACCTACAGCAAAAAGCTAGAGGTAAAAATCCCATTTTCAGCCAGACTCATGATAGGGCCAGCCCTTAAATGTGGCAATAATAGCGTTACAGCCGCATTTAAGGGCTATCGCCCGACTCGTAATGAGGCCCTATGACTTCTAGGAGAAAATATGGTCTCTTTGATTGAGAGACACTTTGTTATGTAATGTTGACTTATACTGCACACCATTACCATTATCATGGTCTCCAGGCGCTCACCTGGTTCTGTAAGAAAGTGGGTTGGGTATGTTAGTGAGGAAAGAGGGAGTAGGACAGAGGTTGTTGTTTTCTGGTGGTGCGTGTAAAACCAGGGGAAACTGGCATCTGTGCGAGTCAGCTTTCTAGGTGTGATTGGATTGTGCGCACTCGGGTTACTGTGTCTGGAGGAGAAACTGGCATCTGTGCGAGTCAGCTTTCTAGGTGTGTTTGGATTGTGTGCACTCGGGTTACTGTGTCTGAAATGGCAAAGTCCAGTGACTGGGATATTTGTTTGCGGCAGTTCATTTTTGTGGTGGATGTGTGGGTTGTGTGTTTGTGTGAGGTGAAACTGATCCCTTAGATCGTGTAAGGTATGGGTGGGGTATGCTGGAGAGGAGCAAGGAGCAGGGAAGGTTAGCGGTTGGTACATGTTGTTTGTTTTATGGTTGGTTCCAGAATCTGTACTGTCATTGGATTATCTTGGGTCCCTGGTAATATTGCTGGCAGTGCCCGTTTCATGTTAGACACTTTTAGTTGAATAGCCAGGTTTTGAGTAGTTTTCTGAAGGTGAGGTGGTCTTCTGTCATTCATATCTCCTTTGGGATTGAGTTCCATAAATTGGCAATTAGACGTGAGAATGTGGTTCCTCCAAATTTTCTTTTTTTAGTATTGTTTTGTAGGTCATTGCTTGATCTTAGGTTTCTTCCTGGTTAGTAGTGGTTGATCTTGGCTTGGGGGGAATTCGGATCCTTGACCGTGCAGTGATTTGTGCGTGATGCAGATAGCTTTGAAGTTAATGTGTTTTTTTACTGGCAGCCAGTGTAGGCCTCTCAGAGCTGGTGTGATGTGGTCTCTTCGGTTTAGTCTCAGGAGTATCCTTGCTGCAGTGTTTTAGATGCGTTGGAGCTTTTTAGTGAGCCGTTCTGGCATTCCCAGGTAGAGGCTGTTCGTGTAGTCGATTCTTGATAGAATACGGAGATGATTGCGACTGTTCTTTTCAGCTTTTTATGAAAAATTGTTCAGGCAAATAAACGGTCAGACAAATATTTCTTGCAATTGCAAAGTAAGTAGATCTTCATGGGGCACTGCATGGGCAGCCTAAACCAGGATACCATCACTTCCTTCTTTGTAGGAAGTGATGGTTCAAATTAAACTTAGTTTAGACCCTCTTGAGTGGGGTACACCCCACATAACAGGTTATTTGAACTATGTCTGCTCTCAGTAGAGCGGCTCTCACACTTTTGTATATTTTGTAAAATTTGGGTTTTACCTTAAGTCACTAAGGGCAATCCAGACGTGGATCCTTTGTTCATTATGCCTAATAGAGGCTCCGCTTCAACTCATTGATGAGGCCCAACAAGGCTGAAACATATGCCTGGGGGTGCTGATGCTCCTCTTGTTTAGAAGAAAATTGCTTAGCATTTTTGTGCTGGTCTACCCCTGCGTGTGAGACCAGACTAAAATGCAAATGGAGTTTTCTCCTCCGAGAAGGGTAAAGTGAGCTAGAAAGTTGTTATAGACCCTCCTGTCTGGGAGGCATCCAATAGAACAGATTAATTGATCCATGTCTATCCTCAGCAGAGAGGACCACACACTTGTTTAAATCTCCCTAAATCATACCACAAACACCAAGTACACATTTAAAAAAAACTTGAAAGACATACTGCAGTTTCTTTTTTTACTAAGATATTTGTTCTTCCGGGCTTTGAAACCTTTTGAATCACCAGATGTTTGGGACTATAATTCCCATCAGCCTTAGTCATCGTGCAAAACATCTGGAGACACACAGGTTACAGACCCCTAAACACTTATAGCCCCCTTAAAAAAGTGAAACTTCTATATATTTTTGGGTTGCAGAAATGTGCACCTATGCACAATGTATGGAGGGAAAGTACCCCCAACAATAAATGATGAGGATGTTGCAAGTCACTGAGGAGTGCCGATGCCATAGAGAGACACATGGCAATAGGCAAAGGGCCTTTCTAAGATCAGGTACTCTGAGATCACATGCAATAGCCTTGTAATTTTTAATTAGTGGTAATGTACAAAATATACCAAAATGGGGGCGTGGCCTGCAGCGCCACCGATGTGGCTGCTCTGCTGATGGCCTCCATGCAGAGCCCGATGAATTTCAATAAAAATACGGCCCCTGGCGGTTCCTCAGAAGCGAGACTCTGACCTTCGCTGTGGGAAGGTGCAGAGAGACGATTTCGGCTGGCCGATCACCGGAATTCCGGCTGTGCGGCTCATATGACCCTCCAAAGTGGCTCCGGGTCTTGAAGATGGTGGAGGCTGGCAAGATGGCGGGCGGACGCGCTCGGTGCGGTGGGAGAGCGCGCCGCCCGCTGTGAAGAGGTGAGCAAGGGTGAAGTCGGCTCCGACGCTCGCCCCGACCCAGCCTTCCAGGAGCGAACGTGTGATTTTGGAGCAGTCAGTTCCCTGCAGCTAACGTGACTCGAGGGTGAAGTCTGGCCCCTTCCCCCCTCCGCCAATGTCCTCCATACTGTTCTCGGCTGAGTGCGCTGTGTGCTAGCCCTCCCGTGCCTCTGCCAGTGCTCTTCTCCCCTCCCCCCGGGACCCGTGACAACGTACCGTTACTCCAGGGGCAACATCCGGATTGCGTTGCCGTGGGCCTGTGACGATAACGTGGCTCCTCCATGAGCAGTGCAATGTGGCCCACAGCTGGGCATGATTTATGAGGCGGGCAGATCAGCTGGGCACACCCCTACTCGCCGACATTGCTGGAAACCTCCTGGGGGGCTTCTGAAGAGAGGTGAGCACCTGCAATTCCTGCATTGAACTACCTGGGAAGGAAGACCCATGATAGCACATATATGCCAAAGCATGGGGCACCATTAAAGTAAGAGACTGCTTCTGTCCACAATTACAGTGCCTATCTGCCCTCCCTCACTTCCAACTGGGGGCCTACAGAGACAGGACCTGCAGTCCCTTGGCGCTATTAGACTATTGAGCTAGGCCGTACAGTGGAAGCAAAGGCGCTTGATGCGGGATACCCCTCTCCTGTCACCTAGCCCTGGGCTGTCCATACTCAAGTCACTTTAGCTGCCAGCTTCCGGGAAGTACCTACTCTGCGACTGACGCAACGAAGGTGATTGGAGACCCCATTACTTACCTCTTGCTATACCCAACCCTGGCTCCAACGCAGGTCCTCCGGAAGGCGTTCTTTAAGTGACCATCTGCTCCTGGAAAGCATTGGCAGCCATTCTGCTTGGCCTGTGGCGCCTGAGGCCCTGGCACCCAAGGAACAAGGCTCTATTGGTGTACCTACCATAAACACCTGCCGCTCCCCCATGGAGCCTTCCCATATCTCCAATTACACCTCAAGAGTCTGTCATCATGTCCAAAAATTCTAAAACCCTGACGAGTGGAGACATTTCTACCATGATGCTCCCAGCAGAAAAGGGGAGGAAGACCGATACTCCCAAATCTCCACCCCTCTCCTCGGCAGGTCCAAGGGGTTAATTCGCCACTAAAGAAGACATCCAGGCGTTCATGCTGGACATTAAATCAGAATTCCGCAGCTGCATGACAGAGCTCACCAGGAAAATAGAACACACAGATCAAAGGGTGACTGAAATGGAACAGAGACTGGGGGAAGATGGAAGACCAACCCTGGGTAGAAGCGGCATCACTCCTCGAGTTACAGCAGAGACTTCAGGGACTAGCAAACAGAAGCAAGCTGCTGGAATACAAACAGGAAGATTTAGAAAACAGGGGCCGAAGAAAGGGGTGCCCTCATCTGTTTCGGACCAAGACCTGACAGAATATGTAGGGGACCTGTTCCAGTCCCTCCTCCCACATCTCGAGAAACCCCAGCTTTTGTTGGACCGTACCCATAGACTGCACCCTCGTAAAGGGCTGGAGTCGGAATTGCCCCCGGATGTGATCACTCGAGTCCACTTCTACATGACGAAGGAGGCAATTATGACAATAGGGCATACCAGGGATGAATTGACCTTTCAGGGGTCTCCCCTGCAGATCTTCCAGGATCTCGCAACCGTCACTGTGCAGAAACGCAGAGCGCTCAGACCCCTGACACTGTTTCTGCGTGAGCAGAAGGTTAAGTATCGCTGGCTGTTACCTACGGCAGTCCAGTTTTCTTAAAATGGAGCCTCCTGCACAATCTCATGTCTTGAGGACATAGAAACGATAAAAAACCCCTCTTTGGCAGACAAAGGAGGTAATTCATCTCCCAACTCGCCCGCTGGAACAGGTGAGCTACCCCCGAAAGCCAGACGAGCGATATGGTTGAATGTCCAGAGGGGCCGCAAATACAAATAAAATGACCCTGGTATCAACCGAAAATAAGATCTTCAAAACTGCTGCTACCCTCCACTCCGCTCACTGAAACATAACAGGAACGGGGAAACAGGGAACGCAAGAATAATTACAAGGGCTTCGGCACAGTCCGAGCCTGACTCCAGGGAGGATGACACCGGACGATCCCTGGATGGAACTGTCAACGGTTTTGGACAGCTCACGAGTTTGGAGCCCATGGTTGGGGCTCAGTTCAAGGAGGATTGTTATGTTGGAAGAAATGTTAGTTGGAGCACGTTCACAGGATCTTCTACGCGAGGAATGGAAACTACTGATCATCTGACTGCCCTCCTACCCCCTGCAACAACGCCTGCGATCAACCTAGATTCGCCTTTCCAGTACACAAACTTTGTCACATTGAACGTTAAGGGCTTCAATTCGCCGGTGAAGAGAAAGTCCATATTAAGGAGACTGAAAAACCTAGACGGAGCAGTGATATTTCTGCAAGAGACTCACCTACTTCCGGGAGACTACTCCCGTCTTCGAAACAGGGATTTCCCAAAACAGTTCCTGGCCTCGGATGCCTCCAAAAAGGGAGGTACAGCAATCTTAATATCCAAGAGCACCCCATTTGAGGTACTGAACTCCTTAATAGACCCGGGAGGTCGCTTCATGGCAGTAAAGGGAAGGCTCCTGGGCCAGCTGCACTCACTGGTCTCGGTCTATGCCCCGAATGAAGGGCAGGAGCGCTTTCTGGCTGATCTAGAATCCAGCCTTCTACCATTGCTGGAAGCCCAGATAGTCATCAGTGGTGGCTTTAATGGGGTCCATGACCCACACAAGGATAAAAATCACGCACCTTCCTCCAAGGACTACAAAATCGCTCTGGGGATTCTCCACATGTTTAGAACTGTGGGAGTGGTGGATGCTTGGAGGATACTTCATCGAGGGAAAAGAGACTATACTTTCTTCTCACATGTTCACCGCACATCCTCACACATCGGTTTGCTCCTAGTTTCTCCCCAACTCCTGTCCTTCACGAATAAGGTGGACATTGCCCCGAGAGGGCTCACAGATCATGCTCCAGTGATATTATAGATGAGAACCTGGATCCCCCCTCCGGCCTCCCGACCACAATGGCGCCTCTATGATACAATCTTGGACCATGTGGCGTTAAGTGGCGAGGTGGTGAAGCAATTAAGAACTATTTTCAAGATAACCCCACAGAATTAACCTCTCTGGCCACAACGTGGGACGCCATGAAGGCGGTTATCAGAGCAGTCCTAATAGCACATACGGCATCATATCATAGGACGTGGAAACAGACTAGAACCCAATTTGAACAAGAGATACAGGCCATGGAGAAGGTACATAAAAAGGGATGGTCCCCAAAGGCCGGTGCGGCCTTACGAGTGGCCCGTAACAAACTAGAGGCCCTGTATGCGGAGGAGACAGCGCAGACCCTACTATCAGTAAAACAGTCGTACTATGCCAAAATGAACAGGGCAAATCACCTCCTGAAAGCGAAGCTGGTGAAAACCAGAAAGCGGAATTATATCATTGGCCTCCGAGACCGTGAGGGAATCATCCATTACGGAGAGCAGAAGAAACTCCAGCTAGCACAAGAGTTCTTGCAGGAAAATATGTCCAGTAGTGACAGGTCAATTGAGGCACAGAGACAATACATTACAGAGGCTTCCCTGCCCCAGAAGCCGTAGGAAGACAAAGAAGCATTGGAAGCCCCGATTCAACAGAAGGAAGTGGAGGCCGTCATTAAAACACTGAAAACCTGCGGCCCGGGTCCAGATGGTCTATCATCTCGATTTTATAAGCTCTTTAGACCCCAGCTCCTGGCTCACCTAACGTCCCTGTTTAATACATTTCGAGAGGTGGCAAGTGTTACCCCCTCAATGCAAAACTCCTCCACAATCCTAGCGCTAAAACCCGGGAAGGATCCAGAAGGATGCCTCGTATAGGCCAATCCCTCTCATGAATATTGATGCTAACATCTTTTCTAAGGAGATAGCGAATCGATTAGCCCTTCTCCTCCCACGACTGATTATCCCGGACCAAACAGGCTTTATTCTAGGCAGGAAAATTGGGGATAACATCACAAGGGCACTAAACTTGATAGAACTGGCCTCTCGGACAAAAACATTTCTCTTCTTTCCCTAAACGCTACGAAAGCGTTCGACAGGGTAGATTGGTCCTTTATGCATCTGACTCTGGAGGCTTTCGCTTTTGGCCCACAGTTCAGGAGAGTGATAGCTGCCAACTATTGTGCCCCGAGTACCTCCGTCCAGATAAATCAGGAGCACTCGCCCCCGGTCCCTCTCACATGTGGGACAAGTCAGGGATTCCCGCTTTCACCCCTCTTATTCGCTCTGGTTATGGAGCCAATGGCACATCATATACAGGGTAATGAATCAATACCGGGCCCGAGGGTGCAAGACACGCCTCATAAGATCTCATTATATGCCGATGATATACTCTTATCCATTACCAACATAATCCCCTCCTTACAGGCGGCGTTACAGAAACTCAGAGAGTTTGGACAGGTAGCAGGCTTTGATATTAATTTTGAGAAATCAGTGGCCCTGGGTTGGGCCTCACCACACAAGAGTTAAGGGCCATTCAGGCCATCTGTCCAATTCGCGGGGACACAACTTCTATAGCCTATCTAGGGGTTCACTTAACGGCTGCTCCGAAAGACCTCTATGGAGCCAACTTCCCTGCCTTGATGAAGACACTAGAACAGGATCTGGAAGGGTGGGCGGGTCAAAAAATGTCGCTAATGTGTGGAATCACTGCTGTCAAGATTAACCTTCTCCCCCGCTTGTTATACTGTTGTTCATCTCTCCCAGTGGAGATCCCAAAAATCTTTATTAGAAAGGTTACAACTTAACTGCTGGGCTTTATTTGACGGGGTAAAAAATTAAGGATCCCGAAGAGGGTGATGGTGGGGGGCTCTGGCCTAGGTGGTTTAGGGGTCAGGGATTTACTGAGATATGCTGAAGCAGCCCAATGGACTCATTTGCCTGAGTGGTCGGCAGAGCCCCTGACACCAAGGTGGATGGAGGTGGAGCAGGCGCATAGCCCCTTGCCCTTGCGCTTCTTACCCTTTATTCCGCACTTAGCAAGTAAGCAATGGTCAAGGCTCCTTTCTTCGATGAAACTCACCCTGAAGGTATGGGATGGAGTTCTGTGGAGAAAGAAGATCGCTAGAAGTATGGGTCCACTCTCCCCGGTCTTTGGTAACCCCAACGTTGCTCTGGGTATTCCACCAGGTGCGTTTCGGTGCTGCAAAGAGGGAGGCCTTCTTCTGCTGGGTCAATTATTCGTGTGGGCCAGCCGCGCACTTTTGAAGAGTGTAAAAAGGAATTTAAACTCACGGAGTGGAAAAGATTCTCATACGCCCAGATCCGCCACTGCATTACGCACCCCGAAACAAGAGAGAAAGCCACACGACCCCTGAGCCCACTTTAACTTAACATGGGGGAAGACGCACAAAAGGGAGGGGTCTCGAAACTATACAGACTGTTGCGAGAGGACCTCCTGTCACCACGTCGCCCGGAATACATGTCCCGCTGGGATACAGAGTTAGGCTCACAGTTGGATGATGTGGCCTGGCTGGAGATTTGGCCTATGTTTAAATGATTAATAATTGAGCTAATTATTATGGGAAGACAAACACGACTAAATAGGCTAAAGTCCTTTGTCACAGACGGGAAACCCATCCTATTCTCTAAAGAAGTAAAGACGCTGGGGGTCGACTTGGACTCCTCGCTCTCTCTAACAAGGCAGGTGAATGTGATTGCATCTATGTGACGAATCAACTTCTGGGGCACCAGTGGTCCAGGGATGAATGTCGGTTTCTAAACCATCAATCAGCCCGACACCTCTAGTACACCAGAAGGGATCCGAACAAATTGGAATACAAGTAAATTATAAACCTCCTTGTCCAATCTTGGTAACATGAACAGAACAGCAGACTTATCTCCGTAAAGTCGTGGATTGTTGGTTAGTTGCAACACAGCAAAAATACAATTATTACCCAATAATAAAAGGGAATGTCCAGTCAAGGTTGTATACAAATCTCTACTTTATTATCATTACAACAGACATTTCTATCAAAATACAACCCACCCTGTAAAGGCACACAGAGGGCTGACAGTTTCACAAAGAAAAGGGATGCACTCTGGATACTGACAGGAAGGTAGTCGGTAAAGCAATCAATCTTAACTGTTCAAGGTTATTTGGTTTCCGCACCACGGGAGCAAGGGGTCGTAAATGTCACTAGGGGCCTTTCGGAGAAAGATCAGGGGGACAGAACCACAATGTACCTGGTGCTTGAGATGGTCTTGATGCTCGATAGTGTTGAGTCGGTTCCAGGACGCTTGGCAGCTCCTGCAGTTCAAGAAGGGAGACAGCTGCGAGTA
Organism: Ambystoma mexicanum; assembly: GCF_040938575.1. Classification (NCBI taxonomy): domain Eukaryota; kingdom Metazoa; phylum Chordata; class Amphibia; order Caudata; family Ambystomatidae; genus Ambystoma; species Ambystoma mexicanum. The sequence goes on from NC_090932.1 coordinate 1,129,738, forward strand.
TCAGGCGGCAGGCAGTTTGGCATGCGAGGATAAATGGACGGCTGCAGGCTGGCCTACAGGGCGGCTAGGGGGCAAGAAGCGTTGTCTCTGTGCTGGTTGGCGGATCTGGAACGCTGATTGAGGCTCCTCGGACAGCTTTAGTGACTGCAGCTTGACAACAGTCAGTGGTGCAGCCAGTCGCGGTTCGAGGGCTTGACTGCCTTGAAAATTCCTTAAAAGATGGATGCTGGTTGATGCTTTTTGTGGCACTCCTCCTAGCTTCTACGCAGGGCTTGTGTCTTCCTTTAAGGTGAACGGCTCAAAGCTGATGTGAGTGTTTGCGGGCAACGGCCTTTTCCTTTGTCCAGCGACTGTCTGGCACTTCCTGTTACCTGGCACATTTCGGATTCTGCACTTTCTTTTGGTTTGAGATACATCACATCTGAAGCAGGAAGACTGGCCTAATGATTTGGCATAAGGACTGGCCTAAACGTCTAACAGCCATGAAAGCAGATGTCGCAGAGAGCAACTAGAGCACATCCGGCCGAGCTATGGAATGCCTTCCAGGCCTCAGAGATGGGTATCCATAGCCCTTCCCTTCGAGAACGTACACAGCACAGTTCTGAAGCTACTGGCTGAAGTCCCAAGGTCGATAAGAGCCTGCCTTGCAAAGACAATCTGAAATGTACTTGATTCCCTCTCTTCAGCGAAATGACCTCTTGTTATGAATATGTACGGCTAATGGGAGGAGATCGATATGTAGCTTTGCATTGTACAGAAGTATGAGTCAGGGCTGGGAGGGGGCAGAGTCGAATCCAGCCCTCCAGAGCCGGGGATGTGTGTTAACATTACAGAGCTTTTACACACCACTTCTGACTTTGTTTATTATTTGTGCCGAGTGCCTGGAATGCCTGAGATGGTGTGAGGGAGCTAGATGAGCACTAGTCTTGGGGGGAGCAGGACGAACAAATGTAACACTTCCCACCTAGGAAGCTTGCTGGCAGAACCTAGCAGGGCACGCTGTATGCTGGCTGGGTACCGGTTCTGGAGCTGCTGGACAGGCCTCTGAGTCCGGTATCTCCCTCTGTTGCCTGGGAGATGTTTTGGGGAGGGATCATGCCTCCCTCTTGGAAATCCTGGCCTTCCATCACTGGCAGAAGCTGTAAGCCAGACTGTACCTTCAGCCAGGGTCCAAATGAGTCCTTCTTCTTACTCTGTTCAAAGTCGTCAGATAGTCTGCTAAGTGGGGGGCTCAGCCCTCTTTTAATGCCAAATGGGCCCCAGTAATTGGTGCAGGCTAAGCCTACCTTAAAGAACAATCCTGGGTCTCCACCAACAATCTTCTGTTATGCGTGAGGTCATAACCAGAGTGCTTTGCAACAGGAAAGGTACGCAGAGACAACATGTACTACTAAGTCCCACCCAACTTCCTGTCTGTTTTGGATCAAAGTGTCTCTCTGGTTAATTGAGCTCTCTGTGACTCTTAATCAAAGTGCAGGTCTCCCTTGAGGTTTGTAGCGAGAACAGACTTCTGTCTCCATCAATTCACATACTTCTTTCCTCTGAAAGGGGGTCCCCCAGCAGGGGTTTCCTATTTTAAATAGTTATCCCAGACATGCCATTCACTGCCCTTCATACAGAGGGGTGGGAGCTAGCTTCAAGTTGACACATTGCATGTCAAAGAGGTCTTAGTGCCCTGCCCCCTTTTGTCAGTTCTGCTCACAGGCCTATCGTGGCCCTGTTTCAATTAACTCTCATCAGTGTGCACTGCCACCAGCAGAACCTTAGACAATAGAGAGGGCAGATCCATGGGGACTTTGATATTTTAATTAGGCTGGCCCTGGCCGGAGGAAGGTGTTGCCCACCCCTTCCTGAAATACTTTGATGTACCTGTGGCTGTCATATTACAGCTAAATGTGATAGCGAGGACTGCGCCTGTAGGCGGTGTACCTCCAGATTACACTTGACTATGTGTTTGTTGTGCGGTGAGCAGAGGAAAATGTGTGCGGATTAGCCCCACACATTTTCTGAGGTTGATCTCCCATTATTCATTTTAATTACAAAACTTCAGAAAAAGCCCAGGCGAGCGCACACTCCCCATAAGGATGGTCAAATTCTTCACAATCTGCGGTTGCATACATAACCAAACTTATCAATGCCTGCAGACCTTTCCTGACCTACGAGAGCTGTATCACGATTGCCGGAGCACTGATTATTTCCAGCATAGACTACTGCAATGCCCTCTTTGCAGGCTCAACCGCTCTTAACATCAATAAACTCCAGGTAATACAAAACAATACCCTAAGAGCAGCCCTGAACATCCCCAAAAAAGAGCACATCTCGGCTGCTTGAAGAAATGCCCACTGGCTGCCGGTTCGCGATTGTATCGTGTTCAAGTCTCTCTCACTAGCGCATACATGTCTGGCTAACACCTCCCCTGCATACTTGTCTAGCAAATTCACCAAATCACAATCCACCAGACCTACCCAAGCTGCCCACTCACTTTTCCTCTCCATCCCAAGATTCAAGCAAAAAAAGGCTGGTGTCCGCAGTTTCCCAGTGGTAGCAGCTAAACACTTACGCACTCCCCCTCTCACTAAGATCAGACTCGTGCCTCTGGTCCTTCCACAAAAGTCCCAAAACTTGGTTTTTCACGCAAGATCCATGAATCACAGGCTGCCACCATGCCCAAATACGTACGTAATCCCCCTCTGTATGTAAATTATAGCACTCATGGTCTGGGTCATGCTTCCCTGTAACCAGCAACCTGACACAAGTGCTATCAACCTGACTGTTTATCTTCTTGTCTTCTATGTAACCAGCGCACATATGCCTGCGGGTTCAGAGCGCTCTACAAATGTTAAATAAATAAATAAATGTAAATTGATGTAATGCAAAATGGTCTTGTATTGCACCCTTCTGCCAGAACTGTTGGCCTTTTTGCTTGTGACTCTTCAGGAAAAGAAGGGCAGGTCTTTTATGGGAAAGCAGGAAAAGGTGATACAAAACCTGGGGTATTCATGAGTCCAGTTCAGACTTACCCATGCCCTGAGTGCATAGCTACATTGTCTGGGTTTGGTGGAGAGACTTGATGGTATGTTATCTTGAACAGGAGAGCCCACGATCTAATAGAGAACAGCACTTTGGGACTGGTTAGCCGCTGATGTGGGGGAGTGTGATAGGGATGAAAAGGATTGGTAAGTTATAGCTTGATTAGTGTTGATGTGCTAATGGTTTGGACAGTGGGTCATTTGTGTGTGTAGTGTGAGGTGGTAGGAGCTGTGACTCTAGTAGTGAGGAGAATAGGCCTTAAAAGGCAAAGCAATATAGTGTCCTCCCTGCACTCCTACCACTGGCCTCTTGCAGACAGATCCCATTTCACTTTCTCACGTTGGCAGTGTCACAATCTCTCTCTCTCCATCTCCCTTTTAATACATTGCACTTCGTTGCACTTCAGGTGCAAAGGGGATCTTGGAGTTGGCAGATGACAGAAGGGGACTGTCTGGTGACTCCACTCATTACCATAATATGCATGCTGAGGGTTATGGGAGACAAGAGCATTTGGTTTGAAGAAACTTCTGCTTAAAATATGAGAGCCCCCAGGCACCCATTTCAATTTCGTTAGTATGTTGGGTGGCATAGCCTCAAATCTCACTCTTTTTTACCATACTAGTACTAGTTTGGCCACCCTATTCCTTTCCTTCTGTCACCAAGAACATTCACCTTTGTACACAGTCTATTCTTGACTACCCCAAACTTGGCTCTGGCGTAGCAGTCACATTCTGGAGTTTGTCCTGAGGTACAGCGTACTGCGATGCCTGGGCAAATAAGCCACCAAGTCAGGATTGCTTAAGCATACACCCAAGCCTCTCATGCATGGAACCTTACCTTGCATACTATCTTACAACTCGCTAAACCTGCCTTGGAAATGCAATCCAATGATCACAACACTTTAGAACATATGATCCACCTAACAGGACTGACTTGCACCCATGCTATTACAAAACATTATCTTCCTGATTCATCCTTCCCTCTCTGTGTTTTTATAGCATCTATTATCCTCACTCATTTGCTTTTCTCCAGCAGGCTAGGGTTTGAATAGGACTTTGCTGGCCGGGGCACAGTACGCCTCTCCGTTGACAAGCCTAGGTCAATGGAGCCTAGTGATTTTGCTCAGTATAAAAGCATAATAACATTCGCCCTGGTTGTTTATTCCAGGCAGTGCTTAATTTGTAAAAAAATAAGTGCCAGTGCCCAAAAAATATTGGCCCCACAATGCCTGGCGCGGCACCGCCCATAGTGCGCGCGAGGCCTGCGCCAGTTCAGTGCTAGACCTAGACCTAGACTGGCCCACCACCAGCCCATCACACTGCTGCTGCTCCATGTCACATGTTTGGCGCTGCAGCAACTGCTGGCACAGGCTAGTAGTGGGATGGATGCGGAAGGAGCACACATATCTATCTTTGTTTATTTCACAACTTATTTTATTACATGTTTTAAATCACTGACAGTACTGTGGGATTAACTAGATTTTTCAGGTTGGCATTAACTTGCATTCTGGGAGTTATAGTTTAACATTAAAACCACAACGATATTCTTTTGGCTTAAGATTTTGTAAGGAATTACATGCTGTCATGTGGCTTTAATTAGAAATGTGGGTTTTTTGTAAGTAAACCTCTACAAGACATTATAACTGTAGACCTTGATATCCAACTATTTTAGCCAAGGTTTGTAATCCTGGTCAGACCCCTTCCCCCCTCGACATCCCCTGCTATGACCTAGGATATGGCCACTGGCCTCTACATGTCTATTCTATGTAGGTTTCCTATTCATATTGAAGTGGAAGTTATGTTCGGGATAGCCCTCTTATCTTCTGCCTCAGCACCCGTAATGCCGCCTTGCACATAACAAGCAGGATCTACACCCTCCTTTTTGCGCCTTCCTGCTCATAGGTGTTGCTGTTTCAGACTGTGCAAAACTGATCAGTGATGACGGCAAGGTCTTAATTTAATCATAACCATTGGCATTGTTCTGGGTGATCCTCCAAACCATTGCTTCCCAGGCTGCCGTGGCATTACAGAACAGGGAAGACCATATGTAAATCTGGTTGGCCCCACCCCCAAAGGGCTAGTCCGGACTAAATTTCTAGGTCGAAGCCCTTCTGCAAGAGACTGGAAGCAGCTTAGTCTGTTTCAGATAGTAGAATGGAGATTTCACCAAATTCCAAGACAAGCCTTTGGTTACACCAACAACCTGATCCTTGCTTGATGTACTTATCAGTATAAAGTTAGAAACTGCAGAGGTTACTGTATATTTGATAAATAAATTATGCATGAACACACACTGAAAGTGTGGTACTGAAGGTGCTGAATCAGCGCCATTTAGGGGGGCGGACCTACAACCTGTGGGATTGAGCGGGGGGGAAAGAGCACCCAAAAGGGGGTGGGGAAAACACGGGACAACTAAAATACAGACATAGCATGAGAAGAGACCATGTGGGGAATTGCAGTAGAGGGGATGTCTTACGTAGATGAACAGTCCAAAGGGCCCATGTATAATTAGCACTCAATAGAGATGGCCTAACCTAAATAGAACACATTGAACAGGGGAAATCCCATGCCTGGGAAATCCCATTCCAAGCGCATGATCAACCTTCCACGGGCCATCGGGGCGGAGGAGCAGAGCTCACACATCACATCACTGGCAGACTGAACCAGCTACAACCTCACTGGGTGTTGTCAACACAGGGCAGCAAGCCAATCCAGCAGGTACTCTGGGGTGCAGGGGAGGTGGACCTGAGCCAGTGATCCATTCACAGGGCTACGAATGCCGATCGGCAGGTGGTTATGTGAACGGAAGCTGAGCGGAGTGGCGTTCCTGGAGGAACCAGTCAAGCAGTATATTTTGTGTGCCTGGGAGGTGGCCAACCTTCAGAGTATCAACTACAAACACTGCGAAGGTCAATATTCAGAAGGTAACGTGTGACTGTCCCCCTTTCCACCAGAAGCAGGGTGTCTCTGTCTTCGTCGCAACGGTGCTGACCCATGGCAGAATAACAAAGTACCAGCGGTCTGCACGAATGTTACACTGCTCATTGCAAAATGTTCCGGGGTGGGGTGAGAATCAGTGTGGTGCCACACAAGAGGGATGTCTTGGAATTTTGTTGATCTGTCTGCTCCAATCACGTTCTACTAACATACACGCACAGCACTAAGGATATTACATAACAAAGCCAATGACTGGGGGGCGTGGCTAGAGGGCCATGGAGTAGGATGTGTTTTCCAAGCTGCTCCTGACAATCCGACATGATCCTGCGTGAAAATAAGCTAAAAAATGGCATGATCGTGCTCAGAAATACACTATCGGATGTGTAAAGGTATAGGGCAAGTTCGAGAGAGAGCTGAGCCCTCGATGACTACAGGAGGACTGGCAAGATCAACTGAAGGTTTGTAGCCACGGAGCAGCACTTTACACAAAATGGCCGTCGCGCTAGAACAAAGGAGGCCGAGGCAGGCCCAGTAAACCCACGGCGGACGAAGGCTGGCAGTGAGAGCGCAGCGGGTTGAATAAGAAGTGAACGGCAACTGCGGCTGAGAAAACTGCACCGGGAATAGAGAAACAGTGAGATACACTGTTACGCTGCACGCCTAGCATTGAAGAGGCCCAGCCGTGAGACGAAGGAAGAAGAGGGCGCGAGCAGCCCATACAAATGGGGCGAATAGCTGAGGGGTTCACCCGACTACCCAGCGCAGGGGACCTGCGGGGGCTTGGAAGGAGGAGCGGACCGCAGCACAGTTCACGCGCTACTCGCGACGCGCGTGAGCTGCAACAGACTACCCTCGAGAGCGAGAGGTGTAACCCCCAGAAAGCGGAACGGGACAAGGTGCGAAGAGCCATATAGGCCAGGCAGTGCCACAGCACGCTGAAAACAACGCAAAAGGAGGAACGGGGAAGCAGGACCCGCACGCTACAGAAAAGTTGGGCCCCGGTACATAGGCAGGGCTGCACAATGTCGGTGAGAGGAGGCAAGACCAAGAGCAAGCAGCCCACTATGGACATTTTTGCCAAGTCGCAACAGGCTCCTACCACCCCGGCACAGGGTGCGGCAGCCGCGCCTGCAGAAGTATCCCCGACAAAAGAGGATCACCTGATCCTAGCAGCCATTACAGAGTTGAAAGCCTCGTGGGGAACAGCGATGGCAGACCTAAAAACCGCTCTGGAAACCAAAATAGATGCGGTTGGGCTAGAGGTCAACTTGCTGCGGCAAGATGTGAGAGCGCTGGCGGAAAGAACAAGCGGCCTAGAGAGCGCGGTGAAAACCAATACGGAAACCAGCACAAGCAATGCAAAGGAAGTCCACATACTGAAGCAACAGGTCGTCAACCTGGAGAACCGAGCTGAGGAGGCTGAAGGGAGAGCGAGACGTAACAACATACGGGTGGTTGGCCTGCCGGAGGGAGAGGAAGGCCAAGACCCCACGGACTACGTGGAGAATCTGATCCTACAAGAAATAGGAGCCGACAAGCTTTCACAAGGATTTGCTGTTGAACGGGCGCACCGGGCCCTGATGAGGAAACCATGACCCAGAGCCCCCCCTCAGGCAATAATAGCAAAGATCTTGAACTACAAAGATAGAGAGAAGATCTTGGAGTACTTTCGCAAAGGTGGAACGATCGAAAGGGCATCTGCAACCATCACAGCATATCCTGACTACACCATGTTGGTGCAGAGACAGCGTTATAGCTATTTGTCAATCAAGAGGAGACTGCGCACGGCTGGAATCAAGTACATGCTTTTGTACCCCGCAAAGCTCAAAGTCCTGCACAAAAGTAGGACGTACTTTTTCGACACCCCGGAGGACGTGACGACATGGCTGGATATGCAGGGTTGTCCGGAACAAGACGGGAAGCAAGATCGCGAGGACCACGATAAGTGATGGGGACACATCATGTACAATGCAAGGATGGAGGGGGTGGGGGATGGAGCTGGGCAACAGTTGGGAAGGGTGTTGGGACGGCAGGAAACGGAGGGGAGTGAGTTGGGGCAGGGAAGGGAGGCGGGAGGAAGGGAGGTTGGGGAGTTTGGAGTGTTTGTTGTTTGGGGAAGTAGCTTATATATACAAATGTATTCAGGCATCTTTTTCTTGGCTACGTTTACAGAAATATCACACCCTGCATATAGCCAAATCTTTGTATTATGTACTGAGACATAAGAATCACTGCAACACTTTTCTTAATTTGTCGATTCTATAGTGATCTATGCACAATTAAACTTCAAACTCACCTAAACAACTACAGCATTACAACTGTGAAGTCTGCTCAGATGTTTTGCATATCCACTAAAAAAACGGTAGCCGTATTTGTTGTGTCACATTTTGTATATACTGCATGGTTGCATATAGCAAATTTTTTAAAATCCATACAATGTTCTTTTTAGCACGTGACCCGTTAGATCAATAAATGATATTTTAGCAAGATTTCCACTTTTTATATTATAGATGGGTGTTTTAATTATAAATATTATGAAGGTGGATACGTGTATAATGTTATTCTGATACAATATTGATGGATTTTTTAGTTCTTTTTTTCTCTTATGCCAAATGTCGAATAAAGCTGAAATGAAAAATAAAAGCTTTCCCCAGCACACCCACAAAATGTTAAAGTACTTCTACGAGTTTGGTGCTAGTGGCAAAACAGGCAGCATTCGGAAATACCACCTGGTTTATTGTACTGCCAAATTATGGGGTTCAGCACTCAAACCTAAAAAACGCACTAAATTTGAGTGGAGGTAAATAGCTCTACAAAAATACATTAATTCCAAGGTTACGACCATGGAGTATTACTGTATGTCCGCAATGGAGATCATTGGGGTGCCAAAATGAGGAATAACTTCTGAGTGTGTTAAACACTAAAAGGGTAATTCATAGATTTCAGCGCAGAGGCAGCGCAGGGAGGTAGCGTGCGCCAGCGTGCGCCAGCCGTGTGCGCTAAATAGCATTCTGGCGCACCGCGTATTCATGGAACATCAAAGCCATTTTGAGCGCTGGAGCAGAGAACATCCCGCAGCGCCAGTTACGCCCCCAAGAACGCCCCTTGCGCAAGGATAAGGCATTGAAATCCCCAATTCAGCGCAAAGGGCCGCGCTAACCCTGCACCAGTTCACAGGGCCGGGACAGTGCATTTGGGGGGTGCGCGGGAAGTTTCACACGCGATAGGGCTTGGGCGAGCGAGGTACGTGTATTCTGAGGGGTACGCAGGGAGTATCACACCCGATAGGGCTTGTGCTAGCGGGGTACGTGTACTCTGAGTGGTGCGCGGGGAGTATCACACGCGATAGGCCTTGTGCGAGCGGGGTACGTGCATTCTGAGGGGTGCGCGGGGAGTATCACACGCAATAGGCCTTGTGCGAGCGGGGTACATGTGTTCTGAGGGGTGCGCAGGGAGTATCACATGCGATAGGGCTTGTGCGAGCGAGGTAAGGGGTGCGCAGGGAGTATCACACGCGATAGGGCTTGTGCGAGCGGGGTACGTGTATTCTGAGGGGTGCGTGGGGAGTATCACACACGATAGGCCTTGTGCGAGCGGGGTACGTGTATTCTGAGGGGTGCGCGGGGAGTATCACACGCAATAGGGCTTGTGCGAGCGGGATACGTGTATTCTGAGGGGTGCGCGGGGAGTATCACACGCGATAGGCCTTGTGCGAGTGGGGTACGTGTATTCTGAGGGGTGCGCGGGGAGTATCACACGCGATAGGCCTTGTGCGAGTGGGGTACGTGTATTTTGGGGGTGCGCGAGGAGTATCACACGCGATAGGCCTTGTGCGAGTGGGGTACGTGTATTTTGGGGGTGCGCAGAGAGTATTACACACGATTTCGCTGGGTGAGCGGGGTACATGTATTTTGGGGGTGCGTGGGGAGTATCACACGCGATAGTCCTTGTGCGAGCGGGGTACGTGTATTTTGGGGGTGCGTGGGGAGTATCACACGCGATTTTGTTGGGCGAACGGGGTACGTGTATTCGGAGGGGTGCGCGGGGAGAATCACACGCGATAGGCCTTGGGCCAGCGGGGTACGTGTATTTTGGGGGTGCACGGGGAGTATCACACGCAATTTAGCTGGGCGAGCGGGGTACATGTATTCGGAGGAGTGCGCGGAGAGAATCACACGCGATAGGCCTTGGGCGAGCGGGGTACGTGTATCTTGGGGGTGCGCAGGAAGTATCACACACGAATTGGCAGTGTGGGACCTCCCAGGTGTGCCCTCTCCCCCCTCCCCAGGCCCTGCAGGCAGCCCACACCACATGGGACTACCCTGCACCCCAGGCCATGCCCCGCAGGCAGCCCATCCACCTTGGGAAAGCCCTGCAGGTAGCCCATCCACCCTGGGCATGCCCCCCAGCCAGCCCACATGTCACCATGCACCAGTGAGCACCAACTCATGTCCCCCTGCACCCCCACCCACCCGGCAGTGAGGGGCACCTGCCAGCAGGCCCCGACTCATGTCCCCCTGTACCCCCACCCACCTGGCAGTGAGGGGCACCTGCCAGCAGGCCCCGACACATGTCCCCCTGCACCCCCACCCACCCGGCAGTGACAGGCACCTGCCAGCAGACCCCAGCTCATGTCCCCCTGCACCCCCACCCACCTGGCAGTGAGGGGCACCTGCCAGCAGGCCCCGACTCATGTCCCCCCCCCAACACGTCATCATGATCCACATTTATGGCCCTCATGGCCACCAAAATCCCAACACACGCCACCCCTGCCCAAAGAACCAACCAAGTATTACATCCACCCCACATTCAAATGCCCATTACATGAAACAACCCAAATGGCATGTATGTACATCAACACATGTCCGTCACACACACACAATGGGTGCCAGTGAAGGTGAAAACCCACATCGTGACATGCATGAAACCAATGAGAGAATACCACACATTGAAGTATGAAACAAAAATGTATTCAACACAAAATGAAGTGAATGAAATTAAATCACACAATGCAGCATGTTCCGAAATGAAAAGAAATATGAAATCAGAATCCAAATTAATCCAAATGAAAATGTGTCCAAAGTCACCGTCCAACAAAGCAAATCCAAAGGGAAAGAAATAAGTAAAATCCATTGCTCCATGGTAAATAATAAAATAAAAATGACGATAAATCCACTGTTCAACTATATACAAATAACAAATCCAGGGTCCATGAGCCCAACCATTGAAATGAAACCTACAAAAAATACTACCTAATGAAGAACTATCTACAAAAAGGTGGGGCATAGTCCAAGCGCCCCAAATGAAAGAAAAACATAAATGAAACCTAACACTAACTAACTAGATATAATTGGCGGCGGGCAAGTCCTACGGCTCACTTGCCGATTTCCCGGGCCAGGGCATCATCGAACTCCTGTTCTATGTCCTGGAAGCGGGCCTGTTCCATGGCCCCAAGGTTTCGCAGGGATGATGCCATGTCCAACTCCCTGCGAATTGCCTCGAGGCACTCGGCCTGCCTCAGCGCCCTGTGCATGGAGTTCTCCGCCCTGACCATAGTGAGCCGTGCCTCTTCCTCCCGCCGCCGCTCCGCATCTATGTGCTGGCCCAACCGCTGCCACACGGAAGACACTCCCAATCCAGGGTCCTCCTGCCTTCTGGCCGATGCCTGCCCCTCTGATGTTGATGGCCCTGAGCCATCATCGCTCCCACCTTGAGCCTGCTGCTGCTGTGCCTGTGCCCTGGCTCTTGATGCCTGCACGTCCTCCTCCTGCTGGGGTGCAGTTGTTGGTGTGGCCACCCCTGCTGGACCTCCGACTCCCGACTGTGGCAGGGATGTGTCCCCCACCAGCCTGGCCGCTGGGTCAGAGGCAGCTCCACAGGGTACCCAGGTGATACATGGGCCGGAAGATGGCACGGAGTACGACTGGCGCATAGGGGGTTCAGGTGAGGAGGGGGTCGGAAGAAGGTCCAGCAGAGGGAGGAATCCAGTCCTGGTGACCCGTCCCAGTAGGTCGACGCGGTCAAAGAGGCATCCGAGATGACATGCAGTGTCTTCACGAAAACACTGCAGGTCATCTCGCATGCCCCATTGACGCAACGCCATCCCAGCCAGGACAGGCTCAACCCGGTCCCGGATAGCCACGTCCGCAGGGAGAGGAAGGCCAGTTGTTGTGTGCTCATCCCCTCCCTGAAAACAGATCTGGACGTAGGCATCCCTGCTGGTGCGGGATGATGCAGTCACAGGATCGGGGACTGGATTACACACAGGCACCTCCACAGCGGCCTGTGCTGCCTCCTGTCCCTGCCCCTGGACTGCACCACTAGCACCAGTGGAATCCCCCCTTCCAGACACCGTGTGTGTCCCTTCCACGGCCTCCTCCTCAACCAAACCCCTCACCAACCTGGATGACTCTGTGCCATCTTCCTCCATCGGACCCTGTGGGGTCTCAGCTGCCCCTTCTGCTGCCGAGGAGTCCACCTCCAACCTCTGCGACTTGGACCTACCCTCGGCAGCTGCGGCCACGGACGCGGCTCCAGACTCCTCACTCCCCGACGAGATGACAACCTGGGAGGGGAGCTGGGCCTTGCGTCTCTGGCTGGCGGTGTGATCCCTGCCGCTTTTCTCCACAGCACCGTCTCCGCCCTCTTCATCAGTTGACGCTGCAGACCGGGAGAGATAGAACACAGGCATCAGGGCACTGTACAATGGTCTGATACACACATTACAGTTGTTCATGAGTGGCAGTGTCAAATTTCAAACATGGCATCACACTCCCCAACACACATGTCATTTCAACTCACACACATGAGCACATCAACAGGAATGTTGCACCAGGCAGCACCATCCATACACAAACAACAGCATGAGCTGCCGAAGGTGAGCCTGACGTCACATGCAACACGGGGAGTGCAGAACACATGCACACACACCACCAGACATACATGCATCTGTACATCTCCACCACCTGTCGCTGTGATAACATCCCCATCCATGTCACATCTGGCAATCAGCCTCCTGCATGTCAGTGTCACATGCATCCATGGTGTATCACAGTTGCACACTTGTCAAATACACACACATGCAAATTTACATAGTGCATATACATGCAGGTGGAAGCAGCATCCATGTGTGACACCACAACCATGCCACAATACATACACAGGATTTAGAAAATGTGTGCACCCACACCTGCATTTGCCAAGCATGCTTACCAAGACATACACCATAGATGTGTCTCACACATGAAAGGACTCACATGCAGCAGGCTCATTTCCCTGTACATACACATGCATACATGGCCCTACACAGCCATATGTACAACCTGCACACTCTGCCACACCTCAACATGCACAGCGTCCAATCAGTACACATATACACTGACCGCTTGACTCCAGACGGGTCTGGCTCTCAAGGACCTGGAGGTGGAGCGCTGGGCGTATACGTTCCAAGACCCTCATTTGGTTGTTGGTTAGGCGGACCCGGCACCCCTTGGCATCCGCTGCCTTCAAGAGGCGCCGGGCCTTGTTGAGGGTCCTGGACCTGAAGTCCTCCCAGCGCTTCCGGACGTGTTGAATGTCACGGACTGCCACCCCCTCCTCGTTGATGGCAGTCACGATGTCCATCCAGATCCTCTTCCGTCCTTCATTGTCGGCGCGCAAACTTCCAAAGAGGGCATCACATTGCCCCAGGACTTGCTCCACCAGGATACCAATTCACTGGCACTGAAGCTGGTAGCCCTCTGCCTCTCTGGCTGGGGGTTGCCAGTGGTGCCAGATGGTGTTGTGTCCGACATGGCAACCCCAGAGGCAGGTGTGGGTGGGCAACTGGGTCCTGGGGCTGGGCTGTGGAGCGATGGTATCCCAGTCGGGAGTCTTCAGTTCCAGCAGGGGTGGTCACAGCAACTGCACCCCTGCAGATGGCTGACGTGCAGGCACCAAATAGAAGGGCACGTGGGCAGCAGGCAGGCAGCAGCAGATGGCAGGTGGGAGCATGCTCGGGGCTCTGGGGGGCAGGAAAATGGCCTTCTGGGCAGGAGCATGGTCTTCCGTGTGTTGTTGCGTGGCCAGCTTGATAAGGAGTGATTTGGCACGTGAAAAAAGTGCACGTCAGCGTGTAATTCGAGGAAAGGCCCTTAGCGCGTAAGCGCTTCAGTGAAGTGACGCGCAAGGGCGTTTCCCTCAACACGGGTGCATGTTGATTGTACACGTGCAAAAACTGCACATCCGGGTGTGACTGCGTGCAATTGGAGGAAAGGGCCTTAGCGCGTATGCGCGTAAGTGACGTTGCATGTGAGGGCTGGCTTAAAAGGTACGGGTAGGACGCCATTTTCTTGTACGTGCTTTTTGTGGAGAGCGAGCGGGTGATTCTTGTACTTCTTGTCAGTTCACACGCGATAACTTCACAACGGTTCCAGTTCGTACTCCCTGTTTACTCAGATAGCGTTCAATTCTTCTTTTGGCGGGGGTGTTGCCAACGCGCGTCTTTATCACGTTCTTTTTCCAGGCAGACGGTGAGTCGCGCACGTATTTTCCAACTGTGGTTGCCACCGTATGTCGCGTACCCATTCAGAGGTCATTGTAGGCTGCGTGTACCATGCTTACGCTTATTTTTGTGTTTCTGGGTGCGACAGCGTAGTGCAGGTTCATTTTTCCACACACGTGCTCTACCAGGGGTTGCGTGCACGTTAAATATTGTTTTCGGGGTGCCTGTGCGTTGCGTGACCCGTCATCTTCCCCCAGGCGTCACAGACAGCCTTGCTAGAGCACTAGGGTACGAATTCCATCTAGTACCCTACCCTTTTCACCCCAATTGCCCAGGACAATTGTTTACTGCAACTCCCATACGCACAACAACATCAGTGCCATGGTTGGGTGGCGACCAAGCAGTAAGGGAGGAAAAGGTGGCCGAGCTCAAAGGAGTGGGCGCGGTAGGGGACGTGGCCAGGATGTGCAGGGTGGCCCAAGTGGCCAGTGTGTGGAGGACCAATCAGGGACACCTATGCTCCCCCCCAATGGTTGGGGGAAATGTAGCTGACACCATCCCAGCTCAGCCCTTGTTAAACCGGTCCATATTGTCAACAGTACCGGCACAGGATGACTCCCAGGCTGACTTCCGTATCACCAAGTCTAAGCCAAGTGTGGCGGTGAAAGTTGCTGTCACCAGGCCACGTGGATCTGGGGCAGCAATGTCATCTGCTGCCCCAAGTAGCCAGGGTGAGGAGGCTGCAGGGGCAGCTGCAGCTCAATCCACCCCAGCTCTGAGTCTCCCAGCCGGAGCAGTGTCAGTCCAAGTCCATCACACCGAGGTTGGTCCTGCCAACACCACCCTGCAGCCAATGCCTGCAGTGAGACCTTTGGTCATCGTGCCTTTGGATGCTTCCAGTGCCGAGTCCACCTGCGCTCCTATCCCTACCAACCAGAGCGGCGTGAGCCACTCAGGGTCCGCACCACCTCTCAAGAAGAAGAAGGGTGCTCTTGCGGTACAGTCTGGGACCCCAGCCACGGCTACCCACTCCGGCACGTCAAGGAAGCCTAGTTTCTATGATGCAGAACTAGATGCACTTGTGGGCTACGTGTTGGCCCATGGCCGCGAAATGGTGGTGACTGCAGGGTGCAAGACTACACCTGCTCAACGTAGGGCCCACTGGCAGACCATCGCGGACCACATTAGTGCCCTTGGATTTGTGAGGCGCACAGCTGATGATTGCTCTCAGCGGTGGAATGACTTGAAACGCAGAGCAAAGAACAAGCAGGCTTCCAATCATGCCTCTACTCTGGTGACTGGCGGTGGGTCTCCACCAGAGGACGACCAACTCACTGAACATGAGTCTGTCGCTGGAGCCTTCATCACAGAGGATCAGATCCGAGGCGTGATAGATCTACCAGATCTTGAAGCATTGTCCGGTGAGTGCCCATGCATGTGTGTGCAATCCATGTGTATGTTGCTTGGGTGATGTGTTCTGATTGAGTGCCAGGTGAGGCTGTGTAGTCATGACTGGTATGGGTCACCCATGTGGTCCCTCCAAACCATTCCCCGGGCTTGGGTTTGGGTATGACAGTATCCCTTCTGACCACAGTTGCCAATTTGCACCTGATTACTGCAGTTGCCCTTCAACTGTCATCTTGCAACAACATTGTTGAAAATGTTTTCCTGTTCATTCAGCCTGATTGATTTAATCCTTGCCATTTTAACCACACATTTTTTTGCCGTACTGCCACAAATGTAACATACTTCAGTCATAGATTACACCCCACAATGGCCCACATTTATTACCTTGTTATGGGAATGATTTCACCATTCAGGCTGATTGAGTAATGTGCACCTACACATGGCCTGCACACAATAATTTTCGGGCCCTGTTTGAATGTTGAACATGACTGTTGTCTTCTGTCATGTTGAAGTGACCAATCATTGATGTATCCATGTGCCTGCCAATACTGCATCAGTGAACACTGGCTTTGTTGCAGCGTGTGGCACATGCGTGTTTTGTCACACTATTTTGCATGTTTTATCTCATGATGTCCATCTCACATGGATGGGTGACAGTACTTATGTCCTATCATCTGGCTGTACTTGTCAAATGTACCATGGCTATGCTACGTGCCATCTGTGTGCTGGCATGTGTCATGGATGTGTATTGGACATGCCACTCACAGGCTAATGTGTGATGCCACTGCTATCCAGCATGCAGCACATGTGTTGCTTTTCCTTCTTGGAGCCCTCAGTGTCTGCTTTTTCCCTCCCCTTCCAACTCATTGACAGTGCATGCATGCCAGAGTTATTGTCATGTGTGACATGTGTCATTTATGTACTGGATGTCTGCCTCGTCATGTCTATGTGTGTGGGCTATGTTGCTTATGCCTGTTTTCATTACTTTTCTTTTATGTTTTTGCAGGTGATATGAGGCACTTGATGCTGTTGAGGAGGAGGAGATGGCGCAGAGCCAGGAGGACTCAGACACAACCGGGCACCAGTGGAGGACGTGGGGTGGTGGTGGGTGAAAACCCAATCCTCCTGGAGACCATACTGTCCACGGGTGTCTCTGGGTACACCTCCGCAGACCTCTATGAATCAGGTGCTGAATTGGACATTGAGACATATGTCCCGTCGCAGGTGTTTCTGGCAGGGATGCTGTTCTGTCAAACCCACCTGCACCGGGGGTAGACCCCTCTATGGGGATTTCAGTGTTGCAAAGTCCGCCTGTGGCGGTTATGGATGCAGGGCCACACTCCACAATATTTGCTCCTGTTCTTGGGCCAGCAGATCAAAGGAGGAATGCAGTCCTGCAGCCTCAGGCAGTGCCAGCACAGCAAGGTGCACATCACCTTGCCCCAAACAGGTGTGGTGCCTGCCAACGCGGTGGCCGTGCGCCACCAGGCAATACTGTGTGGGAGAACTCCATCTACACTATAGCAGCACAACAGGGGGCATTGTGTGAAATGATGGCTCAGGCAATGGATAGGGTGGCCACTTCCATTATCCCCCCTGAAAGGCAGATGGAGCTCCAGCAGCAGGCAACAGAGTCCATTTGCCACTCACACAGGGAGGATATGGTGGCCTCTGACAGGGAGCGTCGGGCTGGACTGGAGACTCTGCGCACAGCCATATCTGTAGAGTCACAGGCCCACAGGGAAGCCCTCAGGTTAGAACACAGGTCCCTCAGAGATACTCTGGGTGAACTTGAGGTGTCCCAGAGTACAAGGGCAGAACAGCAGCTGGAGCAGCTGACACGTACACTGTCAGCTGAGCTCCAGGCAACCCGTCAGGAGATCGGGGCATCACGTGAGGCCATGCAGGCAGAAATGCGTGCTACCCGTGAGGTGCTGCATGGGGATCTCCGTACCATTATCCTCCAGAACCAAACCTTCCAGACCTGCATGCTTGCTGCCATGGAGGACCATACCAGGGCTTTGCGTGGTCTGCCTCCCATATCACGGCCACCTCCTGATGTAGCAGCAGAGGGTGATGACAGCGACGACAGTTCTCCCACTGTAGTGTAGCCGTGCAGGCCATGTGGGTGTTGGGGTGCACCCTGTACCTCGTCCCTCCTGGGTGCCCCCCCCCCCTGGTCCACACATGGCCATTTTTTTAATATTTTTTTTATATATTTTTTTTTACAGTGTGTTGCTTTGTGTGGCTCCCGTAGGCATCCACTGTGTATTCCAGCTGGGCACATGCAGGCTTGTCCTGTCTTTGGGTTAGATGCTTGGGTTCCTGACACACACACCCCTCCTGCTTCCCCTTTCCATGGGCTTGCAAAGGGTGTAACCAAGGGACAGTAACTTACACAGTGACATTGGGCTCCCATGAGTTGTGTGGGCAGTCTGTAGTCAAAACTGTGTGTACATCCCTAGTGGGGATTGTTGTTCGATTCTCCACTGCATGGTGGATTGATATTTGCTTGTGCATCCATGTCTTTATCCTTATATACATGCAGCTTCTTCATGTCTTAACAAGCCCATCTCCTTTGCAGATGCAGTTCATGTTATATGCAGTACACTGACACATTTGCCTGACAGCAACACTCTGCAGTTGGAAGGGTTGATGTGCTGCCTTAGTCAGGTTGTGACACTTGGACTACTTAAATTTTTTACTGTCATATATTGCCACTGTTTCATCCTGTACTGATGTTTTGTGTTGCTGGTAAGTATTTGTTCATGTGTGTTGTTTCTTATTGATTACTGAGAGCATATTGTCTGTGGCCTGATTCCATTAGGGACAGTGCACTTTGTGACACTTGTGTCAATGTGTTATGTATTCATTTGGTTGCTTTCACATTGCATGCCATGCCATGGTGTGTTGGGTAGCTGAGATGGGGAGGGGTTGGGTGACATGCCACTATTTTGATGTGGTATTTTGCAAGGGGGTAGTCGTTCATGCTGCATGAATGTGTGTCTTTTTGTGACACAGCATTGGGTGTCTTTAAGTAGCTAGGCATGCACACAATGTAACACTTCCAGGTGAACTATCTCAAGCTGGTATGGTTGTGACAGTTGACTGTCCCTTTTGTCATCATCATTGATTGTCAGCTGGTATGTGCCAGGGCTGTGTGCACTGCGCAGGGGTGGGATTTTAGGTGAAGTAATTTGCCACAAGCTGGGTACGGGATGCCTCACCACGTGCCCTTTCACCTCCCATGCGCAGCCGCCGTGCATGTGGTTGGGGATGTGGGGGCACCACCATGTCCACCGGCACGCCCTGCTGGGTTGCAACGTTGTGCAGGACACATGCTGCCACTATGATCCTGCACACTACTGGGGGCGCATATAGCAGCTGCCCACCAGAGCGGTCAAGGGAGCGAAAGCGTGACTTGAGCACTCCGAATGTGCGCTCCACTATGCCCCGGGTTGCAATATGGGATGTGTTGTATCTTACCTCGGGTGGCGTGGTGGGGTTCCGAATTGGCGTCATCATGTAGGTGCTCTCAGGGTAGGCACTGTCCCCTGGGGAGGTGATAATGGCTATCATTAGTGGGGTTTTCACATTACTCAGTGTCTGACATGCATGCATGTGCAGAGGCATTTATACTCACCAATCAGCCATGTGTCGCCATGCCGCCCAGCTTCCAGGTCCCGGTTTAGGGGTGACATTCTGAATATGAAACTATCATGGCTTGACCCTGGATAGTTGGCATATACTGAGGTGATGATTCCCTTGGCATCACATACTACCTGCACGTTGATTGAATACCAGTGCTTGCGGTTTCGATAGATGTGCTCAGTGGCCCTGGGAGGACGTAGAGCCACATGGGTGCAATCAATGGCACCTAGCACATTGGGGAAGTGTGCCAACCCGTAAAAGTCCTGGACCACGGCCTACCTTTCTGCAGGTGTTCTGGGCTTGTATATGTGCCTGCGGACTGAGGGGCGTGCAGTCATGATGGCCAACACCTGGTATAGGCAGCGTGACTGTGTGGCCTGTGATACCCCCCCCCACTATGGCACTTGTCCGCTGAAATGAACCAGTAGCCAAGAAGTGCAGTACATTGAGCACCTTTTCCAAGGGGCTCAGTGCTTGCGAGCACAGGGTGGGTGATGTGAGGTCATCCTCCCACTCCCTCACCAGGTCTAGAATTATGTGTGGTGGAAACCTGTACCTCCCATACACCTGGTCATCAGGCATCCCAAAAAGGCTGGTCCTGGGTAATAAAATGTGGGGCCTGGCTATCCTCCTCCTGCGGTGTCCCACGACCACTGCTGCGAGGAACGGTATATTCATCGGAGCGTCTGAGCTTGTTTGTTGTTTGCGCGCACTTTTATGCTGCGCGGGGCCGCTTACGCCTGCTTCCTTCTGGCGTACGTGTTTCCGGATTAGCGTGTCTTTTTTGACGCATGCCTTTCCCCTGTTCGATTCCATGAATACGTGATGTTAGCGCGCGTGTGGGCGTTGTGAGCATTTACCTCCTGTACTTCCCCCGTAACGCCCACTTTTTCACGCGTTGTTCCCCATTCCGCGTGTTACGCCCCGTGTTCTGCCCACTTTTCTTGTGTGCGCTGCGCTATGTGCGCTCTCCCTGTGCGCGTAGCGCACGCCGTTTAGTGAACGTGTGTGTGTGCGTGCGCCACCCACGAATTTAACGCACATCCCAGGATTTACAAGCGCAGTGCATTCCATGAATCGATGTGCGCGGCTTTGGCACGCGTGCGCTCTGATTTTCACGCTTGCACTGCGATTTTCACGCTTGCGCTCCCCTTTTCGGCACACATTTATTCCATGAATCGGCCTGTAAATAATCCAGTAAACAAATGTTACTAGATGAGTTAATGGTAATTGAGTTTGGCAGTAATTTTGCAGTTAATACCACCAAACCCATAATGATGCCTTAAGTGTCTTAACTCCGGTTCTGGGGGAACACTGTAAGGATATTATTCAAGATCACACATGTGCCTTATATCCCAAAGTATATCATGAAGAAGATCTGACAGCTTGCCATGAATGACCAGTGGGGGCTCCCCCTGGTTCTCACTCAAATTCAACCATTGTTTAGCAGCAGCTACTCGGACAATAAGCAAAACTCCTTCAAACCTTTTCTTTAGAGTCTTTCCCAATACAAATCACTTTACCACAGAGCAAGTGATATAACAGCCTTCAGAAAACCAAAGGCCTGAAACACCCTACAAATACAGAGAAACAACTATGTTGACCATTGCAACTTTGCATTTGGCACTGCAATCATTGAGAGGTTCTTGTGCTTGTGTCCCTGGCAGGATCCTGACCTCTCCTTTTGGTGGTTCTCTTCCTCCATTTCTCTAAGAATGTCAAGAACTCCACCGACTAGTCAGTTGAATCTGTGTCACTGACATCAAAGCTTAACACCACCTCTGTCATTCCTCAATGTTTTGCCCATGTGTTTCCCCCTTAATAAAAAGCCAAGAAATAAAATAACGTTAAAAAAAGTGATGAAGTGATTGTAGTTATGCAAGGTTGGTGTAAAAAGGCGAGCAAAGGGAAGAAAAAACTGGGGGAAAAATGCGAAATGAGGGGAAAGAATTAAAGTTGGGTATTGCGGGTGAAAACCACTCATCAAAATAAGCATACGTTTTTCTCTTTTTCAGGGTGTTGTGAAACAGACATGTCCTAAGACTGACACAGACCCCAAGAAAATAGAAGGTTTAAGAGATAGGATCCTTTGTATATGACCTTTGCCCAATTGAGATTATCCATTACTCATCTCAAGGGCATTCTTTCCCTGGAAGTCAGTTGGGTGACATCCTAGAAGAGAATTTTATATTTTGCCTGCAAGGCCAAAGTGTCTTTTTACTTTTCAAACACAAAATGATCTCTGTTACCGTATACGTGTGCACCTTTGTAAGTATGTTCCAATGTCCGCTTCCATCCTTCCTTCTTCAGTGGACAAACCTAGTGGACGTGATCAACCAAAATCACCTGTCCATGCAAATGTAGTGTAAGAGGACATAGAATCGCCACCTTTTAGTTGCTGGAAGTTAATTAATACTTTCAATGCCAGGACTTCAGTGTTTCCTTTTGTAAACTAGGAGACATATATATATAAACAACCCAATGGCATTCAAGGGGTTAAAATAGTTATTTTCTCTAGAGTTGCTACTCCTAAAAATAATACACGTCTAAATACAGCCGAAGAACATCATTATTTATTTTTGCCCTACCTTTGTCAGGTGAAACAAATATGACTTTAGAACCAAACTAGACCCTTCTTTGCTTTCATCAATGTGGGCACATCATGACACACAAACACACCAGCGCATGTGATATTTGGAAAATAATTTGGAGCACTGAGGAAGGCACAGCCAGGACCTAAGAGGTCTTTCTCTGAAGCATGATACATTTCAAGGATTCTCTAGTTCACAAAGCATTCAATCAAAACTGCATTTGAATACACAGAGGAAGAGTCATACTCTTCTTATGTTGTTTGTGAAACGTGAATAGCTGCAGATCCCACCTTAACATCTTTTAATTGTATTAATTCAGAATATGAACAACTTTGTATTATTTATATGTGATAACTGTATTAGGTATGTGTCCATGCAACGTTCATCAAATGTTTGCACAATGCTGGCTCTGTGGCTGGCTAGTACTAACAATGTGGGATTTAAATAACTTATCTATATATCAAACAGTGAGTTTACTTGCATAATGAATTTATTAAATTACATTTATTTTTTAATATACAAAATAAATCATTTAGAGGTAAGACTAAAAAAGTTCTGAATTATTAGTTATAGAACATTTTCTGAGGTAGAGCGATTCATTTAACATAAACCCAATGTTAACCTTTGACAATAACCTAGAGATACTTTCCTGGTTCCCTAATCTTTTATACGGATGACCCCTTAAACTGTTTCATGACCTAGGATCTATGGCAGAAGGCTTTTCCAGTGTCTCCCTCCCACATGTCCTTTCAGAAGTGTAATTCTGATGTTGTTCATTCTGCTGTGGTTCTTAAGTTCCTCAAACCACACAAAACCAACCATGGAGTTTCTCCACCTACACAGGGGTACAAGAACGCACCCAAGTGTTAGTCATCTCTCAAAGTTTGGTGCCTGTGCTAGTGTTGACGGCTACCACAGCATCGAGAAGCAAACAGGTTTGGAGTGATATGAATGTTATCGCTCATCTCCTCATCACTTAATTTATAATTAATTTAAGTCTTAAATACCGTTTCTAAACCAGAATGCAACTCTAATTTAGCCAGGCATCATATCAAGTGTGACTTTGCGAGAGGGGCAAGAGTCTACACAGCAGCACTGAGACATCTTCACCACAGTTGCTTTTTCCAATGATGTAGTCATGTCTTCCTGGAGTACTTTTCAAATGAGCTGAGATACTAAAGGAGTTTGGTGTCCTTTATTTAACCCCTGAAAACATTTTCCCCTTGATACTTGGGACTTTTGATCTTGTTAACCTTCCTCTTTTTGAAAACAGAAAGTGTGCCTAGTGGTAATCCACTCTAAAGTAAAGCACCCACACTACTTGTTTCCTCTGCCGCTGACTGAAAATACCCTGCTATAGACCTCAATGAAGCATCCCCTCTGAATGTTTTCCACATCAGTAAAGACTCTCCAATCTGCACACCCAAGGGCCACCCTGCAAGGATGTGCACTCCTCGATCTTCTAAGTAGGTTTTGATATATTAGGTACCACTGTGATGACTGCCCAGAGGGGTCCAGTACCAAAAACTCCATTCTCATCTACAGAAACTGCATCCATTTGTGGGATGTATTGACCACCCTTTCACCTAAATCAATAGGGTTCCATTGGAATTGCCACCCTTCGCCACTGCCCACCTCTGCAGACGAGTACACAAATCAGATCCTACTGTTGCTGATAAAAAGCTCTGCCCAGCTCTAGTTCGCTACTTGCAGCTTTTCAAAATGGCATTTCATAAGCCTGGTGAGAATCCCACACCATTTCATCTCAGTGGACCCCTCCACCCTGCAGGCCACACAAGGCTGTTAGGGGCTTGAGGGCAGAGATGTGCCCACAAAGCCAAGGGGAGAAAAGTGCACGAGACAGAGGTTTAAGGAATCCTGCAGACAAGAAACTAAGGACCGGAATCAAGGGATAGTGGACTGAACTATAGACCAGGAACAAGAAAACTCTGGACTAGGATAAAAAGGACTGAACTGAAGAGTGGTAACAAGGAACTGTAGCTATGGACTGGAATAAGGAGGACAGGACTGCAGAAGGATAACAAGGAAACCCAGGACTGGAATCCAGGAAGCTAAACCCAGGTGACATGGACTGTGGGGACAGAACAAGGAACTGCAGGCAGGAGAGTACAGGCAGTATATCAGGGCTGCAAGGCAGGGACCACAGGGAACTAGAACAGGAGAAGGTTCTAGAAAGAGCAGCAACAGGACACAGCAGAAATACAAGGATCAAAGCATGAGAGGCTGGCAGCGAACTCCGTGCAAGAGCCCTGTACTCCTGCAGGCAGCTGCTTTAATACTGGCCTGCCCTGTACTCAAGAAGGCTCATTAGCAGCATCTGGAGCACCACACCTGAAGGTAATCTGCCTCCTCCCTCTGTGGTCTTGGGAAAGTGAAAGCAGCACTGATCCCTAAGGCTTATGGGGATTGTAGTTCTAAGACTGCTGCAGTCATCTGACTCCAGCAGTAAATTCCAGACTCCATTTGCTAACAGTCACCAGTCACAGAATGTCCTTCATGCTAGAGTTGCCAGGCACCCTTCAGCTCCATTTTCATAAAGTTTGCTTTGTCTACATTGCGGGCCAGAACTCACTGAAACAATCCTCCCCAAAGGAGACAAGTTACCTACAACTCAGGGGCGACTCGTACCTATTATTCAGGTAATCAGTTACTTTATACTCTGGGTGAAGTCAAAACAATATTGCTTACTGAACAACATTACAGAGCTAGACAGCATCTGAAGTGCTAGAAACATAGCCCGGGCAGAAATGTGGTGTGTTAAGTCATTGCACTAGATGAAACTGCCAGTGAACTGGGCGTTAAAGCTCAACAATAAATGGAGAGTCCTTACACATAAAAGAATGTCAGTCTGCCAGAACAGCTCAGTCTAGCACAGATGGTGTGACACATTTTCAATTTAGAGACACCCTCCTGTGAAGAATCCTGCAGATCCCTCACCGAAACCCTGCCCAAAATCTCCTCTATGGTGGCCAGGGGAGGGCAGATACTTACTGATCCCAACCCTGGGGTGGTTTACTGCAGGAGGATCACCTGGGTGAAGACAGGGCACAGGGTAGTGAGGAGATTCCATGGGGTGAGAAATTGTGTTTTTCCTCCGAAGGGAATATTCTTACCACTATGCCTAAAGAGGTTATGGCTTATTGTCATTTTAAAATCTCACAACCTCCTGTTAAATCTAAGGTGGTAAAACCTAAGGTTGCACCACCCAAACCTATCATACTGAAAGAAAGAATCCTTTGGGTCACTAAAAGCAAATGTCTTCCTCAATACCAAGGGTACACTACAAGAAATAGCAAAAGTGTTGCCTTTGCTACATCATCTTCCCCTAATAAAGTTAAAATCTACAACTCCTCTGTTAAAATTACTAAGAGAATTAAATACACAAGAAGTAAACAGATCTATCTTTAATACAGTTAACTGCATGTCCCAGAATCACATAGGGGCTGAAACAAAGAAGAGGGCTGAAAGAATTAGGCCTAAGCACCTTTGCAAGGGTCAGGCAATTGACAGTAATGGCCTGCAACTGATGCCAATTGCCCCACCTATGAGGCATAAAAGGCTGCAGCAGGAGAGGGAAGAAAGAAGGAGCTGGAGCAGGAGCTGAAAGGATGGAGGTAGTAGCAGAAGCAGACGAGCACAAGGTTGGCAGTTCATGAGAAAGTGAGATTGTAGAAAGGACGCCGGGACGTGGATACAGCAGATTTCACCTGCAAGTTATGAAAGGGTCCTGTGCTCACAAACCCTGCCTTGCCGTGGCTGCACTGAGAAATATGTGCTGCGAGTGAAGATCTTCACAGGTGTGTCTAGTGGCTGTAATTGCAGAGCCGTGACCGTGCTGAAGCCTGAGTCCCATAGCAGGAAGCAAGCCGAGGGACAGAGGAGTGAAGGAGACTCGCAGTTGGAGTGGCCAGACCTGAGACATCCGTGCTGCAGGAGTGTGTGGGTCCCAAGTGTGCCCAAAGCCATAGTTAAAGAGGAAGAAGTCGGGAAGGTGAAGCAGCCCACAAATTGCAGTGTTCCTAGAACCGATGAGTGAAGTTTGGCATTCAGGTTCATTCCGAAAACATTGCCGGTAAACGTTACCACCTCTAAAGTGACTCGCTTAAGAGTAGAATAGAGAATAAACTGTTCGTCGTTGTGAAAAGTATTGCTGACAATAGAGATGTATCACGCGCACTTCTATTAAAAGTCATAGTGCTCACGTAAGAAGAAAAGCATCTAATTTCCCATTGTTGAACTAGTAATGTTGCCGGAGTGGTCGCGTGTCTCTAATGAAAGAGAAACATTTTTTAAAACCTTCACACAGCACCAAAGGGAGGTCTCGTGTGGCCAATTGTGATTCCCAACAGGAGTTAGAAAGCATTTATGTGATAATAAGTGGGAATACGAGCACTTGCCGTTCAAGGTTAAAGATCTGCCTTAAAGAGTGGTCACATGTGCCTAAATCTGTTTCTCCTTTGAAGACTGAACCTTGTAACATTATCAACAAGCATTCTTTCAGCTCAGAAGTTGTTGTATGAACAAGAAGAACAAGCATTATCCAAGCCAAGAGGCAAACCATTTCTATGGTGAAGCAGGCCCTGTTAAAATCCATCCACCTGACTTGAGAAGTTGCTAAAGGTCCAGTGTCCTTTGATACAAATGTTACATTGTTACCCGAAGTTGGAAGTGTGGCAATACAACTTCGAGGTAGCTACTGGAACCAAGAAGGTGTGAATAAAGCTGGGGATGGGAGCTGGGTGCTTGTAAGAAGATCTGTAATGCTGAGACTGTTGGAGTTGAGAGAAAGTCAGTCTTGAAGCAGAGGCAGGTTACATTGTGGCAGTAAGACAGAAGAGGCTGCCATTTTCTTGAAGCATAGTAAAGAAGAGTGCCTTGCCTACCTGTAGAGGTTGAAGAGGCTTGTCATTAATTGCCTAACACTCCTGAATCAGTTGTTTGAAGCAGAAATACCAGAACTGTGGTTCTGTATAACACTGTCAGTGGATGTTACATTGAAGTTGGTTGACGTAGTGGCATACTGTGGAACCAAGGAGTCTGTTCCCATGGTAACAGTAGTAGAAGGGTGGTTGTCAAGAGGAAAGCAACAATCCAAGAAGAAGCATCCTGACAACTATACCAAATGTAGTGCAGAGGTTATAACCATTTGTAAAGTTGTAGAAGGCGAAGTTAATAATCTTTTCTTTGAAATGTGGCAAAACAATCTAGGAAAGAGGATATCCGGGTGCTATTTTCCTGGCTGGAATTATAAGGGGATCTTTTCAACTGAAAGCTGAAGAACTGTTAGCATTGGATTTTTGTGTGATGAACTTTTGTTTTATTTGGAACTTACAAGAACTGATTCAAGACTTTACTTTTCCTTTAGAACATTTGGGGAAATTGACTTTGGACAATCCTGGGGAATGGATTTACCCAGGACAGGTGAAGGTCATCCAGCATACTGGTTGTGTTGTTTACTCTTGTTTCTAATTCACTTTGAATGTTTTGTTGTTTAGTGTGAGGGCCAGTTTGCTTATGTTAGGAGTTATTCCCTGAGAGTTTAGAGTAGGTAGGGAATTCCCTGCTAGAGTAGATTTAGCAAGGATTTATTTGAAACCTTTTTCTTCAATAAAATGTTTAATTTTGATAAAAACACAAGCAGTTGTCCACCTCGCATTACTGACCCGTAACACTGCATACACAGATTTTAAAGAAGCAACATTAGAGAATTACATAACTCTGAAGAGGAAGGGATCATCTTAACAGCATAGGGAGAACCAGGAAGTGTGGTAAAACCGCTGCAGCAAAAGCATTACGCTGTTAACTGTACTTGAGAAAACAACACGGTAGGTGAGTGGAGGAGGGAAAGGAGGAGGCAATACCTGGGGTGGCTCCCACAAGTAGAGTCTCTTCACAGTACTAGCCCCAAGAGTAAAACAATATAAAGAGCACATTAAAGTTTCAATAAAACACATAGGGTGAGAAACACTGGTGCAAAAACTAAAAGGTAAAATTAACTGACGTAAGAAATACATGTGCACAGTTTACTAATGCAACAAATATAATCTCTAAAATAGTGCACAAGAAAATAAAGAGACAAATAGTTGGTGTAAAAATAATTTCGGGTAGATAATTTGAAAAATATATCAAAAGGACAGTTTACTAGTGCAAAACATGAAGGGGGACACATTACTGGTACAAGAAATAAATGGTACTGTTGGTATAATAAAAAAGTGTTTATGAAGAGTGCATTCCCTGGCACAAAAATTCTGATGCGTATGTGTCAGACGGATATTTAAAAATCTAAAGGTGACATACAAGCTAAGTACTAAATGACTCGAACCAGACACTGCGAGGTGCAAAAGAAAATCAAATGGTCTGTGAAAGTGCTCAGGATTAGTAAAAAATAAACATTCTTTGGTACAGGGGAAGAGAGTAGGAGAGAACAGTTAATAGGGATACAGCAGATAGATAGAGAAGTAAGCATTGAAATCACTGGTGTGTCTAAGCTACTGTATATCACTGGTGTCCCTCAGTTCACTGTGCTGCAACAATGACCTCCAAAGCTTCTGCATGCTGTCCGAGCCCATAACCTATATAAGATGAAACATATTTCTTTGTAAAAAAAAAACCGAAAACAAACAACGTGGTAAATACTGTTAACGGAAAAAGAAATGTGTTTAAATAAAGTAGGCAGGCGGCACTGACCCAGTTCTGAACATCTACTGAAACAAAACTCTATAAAAACAAGGCACTTAAAAACTACACAAACCATTAAATTACAATAGATTTTTATTAACATATTTTACAATGTTGATTATATATCATTGTGTACTTTTCAGATGTATAATAAAGATTGATTTAGGTTCTACAGTAATGTACTGTACTTAGATGACCATTCGCACAGGATAGCAAACAGTACATGTTTCAGCAATAGTATAAACCACACACACACACAGTTTTTTGCATGTACTTGTTAGTCAGTAAAACATGATTTATAAAAATCATTATGTGGCAGTGGTCATGAATGGGAGGGTAGGGGCAATGATTTAAAAGCAAAATAGGTCTGAGAAAAAAAGAGAAAAGAAATATCCCTACTTCTTGCTTAGCAGCATGCATTAGTTTATTCAAGTACAATTTTCAAGCTGGTGTTTTTTTATATCTGAAAAGATTGGTGATTATTTCACCAACCACCAAAACACTGAGATATCCAGCTTTTGAAGTTAAGGCTAATTAATTTAACTTCACATCTGTGTGTACAACCATACAACAATTAATTTAAATACACAATAACCAAATGCTTGACACATCACAGTTTTTCATTGTAGCATTAGATTTTTCAACCAATTAATTCATTTAAAATCATGAGCCCTGTAATATTTTTATGCTGGAGATGTAATCTTTTTTTGTTCATCAACTACGTTTAAAAAATGACCTATCTATGAACAATGGAACATTTGCTTTTGCTATGGTTATGAGATTATTTCCAAATAAATTAATAACTGGTTCAAAAAGAATAAAAAGTCTAATTGTGAAAATAAGTAACTTCACATTTTACAGCATTTATCCATTAAATAAAACCAACATCTCACTAAGTCAATTATTATGTATGTCCCCGGAACGTATACAAACTATTAGATCATGCAAATTAAATATGAATGTGCCCTGTATTTTTTTTAAATTAGCTTTAAATGTCTTTCTTTTATTGGGTTTCCTTTTGAACTTCCTCAATGCACTGTTTTCATAGAATTCTAAGTGCAATACTTTTTCCATTAGACATATTAGTGTCCTTGGCGTTACCTAGTTTAATTTTTAAAAACAT
The DNA here is from genome assembly GCF_040938575.1 of Ambystoma mexicanum. NCBI lineage: Eukaryota > Metazoa > Chordata > Amphibia > Caudata > Ambystomatidae > Ambystoma > Ambystoma mexicanum. The sequence goes on from NC_090932.1 coordinate 1,159,657, forward strand.
TTTTAAAAAAGGAAAGTAAAAAAGCCCAAGAAGGTTTGTAAAAGATGCCTTGAAATATAACAATCTGAAAATTGTTTAGGAAACAATATGCAACAAGACATGTAATTTCAACCATACGTGGGCACTGACTGCATGATGTTAAAACAATTATAAATACTCAAAGATCAGAAATCGCATAAAACGTTGCTGCTTTTAAGTATTCTTCACCTGACGGGTCAGATGCATGGCTCAATTTACCATGGCCATCTCAGTTGAACTTTTTTTTAGTTAATCAAGCAAATAACAGTGATTATACTGCCATCAGAGATCTGAAATCATGTTTCATTTTCAGAAAATCCTGCACATTTGCCCTCCAATCACTCAAACTCAAATCTGTTTGGTAATGAAAAGAAGGCATGCATGGTTGCAATACGGACCTACCATGTTGAGGGTTTTACATTTTTTACAGTGAAATGTATATATTTTTTCTGAAGATTTACTCACTAGCTGTGGCAACTTCCATTTGTAGATAACAAAGCAAAATCAACCCGAACCTGCATTATGTTAGGAGCAGCAAATCAAATAATGTTATAGCCATTTCACCTCTTCACCTATTGAGAGTATCTAAAATTCCTGAGAAGAAATAAGGTTTTCAGCAAAGCCTGAAAGCTTCCAGTAGACACCTCAATAAGTGAAACATATATATTTTTAGAGATCTTTTACTATACAATTTATCACATAAACTACCATCTGTTTTACAATGATTGAGTACACATGAGTATGAACATGTAGAAGACAGAAACAACATACAATGGTGCTGGTATGTGCGACTAAAGCCATTTTGATAACATGAACACTCAGCTTGTGCACACATCTGGTGAAAATGTACACATAGATACCCCTTCCCTGTCATTTTAACTTGTGCTTATTTTGAATGCAGTCTCGTTTTTTGTCAAATAATGAGACCTTTAAAAGTAATAGACTGAGAGGATACAATGTATTTGAATAGCAGCATCTCCAAAGCACCGAACTACAGGATATCCTAATATAGTTTGTATTTTATCATTAGGCACTCGTCCACAGAAATATGTTGTTTCTGATTTTTCTTATTGGCCAAGCATATGATTGAAGTTGCATTCAGAGATACACAAGTGACATGGAGTAATCATCCAGATGAAGAATTACAATCCATTGTAATGAGGTCCCCATCTTTTATTGATGTGATCAAAAGTATGTGTCACCCACTGTTGCTCCAAAACATTGTATCGTTCCTTGCAGATGTAGAGAGGCTTACCACGCCTATAATGAAAGGAAGAACAATAACGGAGTTAAAACATGAAAGGGTTTACATATAAATTGTGTTTACTTTTAATACTTTTGGAAAATACCAGGCAGGCAAACATGCAACAATGTACTTGAGCTGTGGCAATGGATAATACAGGGAACTATGGCATGGTATTTGAATGGATGCTGTGAAGAATCCTGCAGATCCCCCAATGAAACCCTGCCTAAAGTTTCCTCCCACATGGCCAGGGGAGGGCAGGCGCTTCCTGATCCCAACCCTGGGGGGTTGTGTATTGCAGGAGGATCATCTGGGTGGATACCGGGCCCAGGGTAGTGAGGACATTCCGTGGGGTGAGACACAGTATTTTCCCTCTGATGGGGATATTCTTACCACTATGCCAGAAGACGTTCTGGCTTATTGTCATTCTAATATCTCTCAACCATCTGTTAAATCTAAGGTGTTAAACCCTAAAGTTGCAACACCAAAACATATTATACCAATAGAACAAATCTTTTTTATCCCTAAAATAAAATGCCCTCCCCAATACCAAAGGTACACTACACGGAATAGCAAAAGTGTTGCCTTCTCTACACCATCTTCCTCTAATAAAGTTAAAACCTACAGCCCTTCTGTTAAAATTACTAAGGGAATTAAATCTACACTTACAAATACCCAAAAATAGAGGAACCTAACTTTAATAAAGTAAACTACATGTCCCAGAATTCCATAGGGACTGAGGTGAAGAAGAGGACTGAAGATGCATGTAGAAGTGGAGGGCAAGCAATTAGGCCTAACAGCTTTTGCAGGGGTCAGACAATTGACAGTAATGGCCAGGACCTGAAACCAATTGCCCCACCTATGAGGCATAAAAGGCTGCAGCAGGAGAGGAAGAAAGAAGGAGCGCAGGAAGTAGCTGGAGCAGGGGCTGGAAGGCTGGAAGTAGTAGCAGAAGTAGAAGTAGAAGAGCACAAGGCGGCAGTATACGAGGAAGTGTGATTTCTGACAATGGAAATGTATCACGCACACTTCTAGTAAAAGTCCTAGTGCTACCGTAAGAAGAAAAGCATCTCATTTCCCATTGTTGAACTATTAATGTTGCCGGAGTGGTCGCGTGTCTATAATTAAAGAGGGACTGCTTTCTAAAACCTACCGAAAACCCGAACGTTGACTTTCACAATAGTTACAAGTCCTTACAGCATCAAAGGAAGGTCGTGTGTGGCCATTTGTGATTCCCGACAGGAGTTAGAAAGCATCTCCGTGATAATATGTGGAAATAATAAAAGTTACTCCTAGTCCTTACTCCCCTTTCCTCCATCCTTGTGGGCGTACCCCAACATTGGAACATTGCCGGAAATCTTTGGCAGCGAACAATTGAGCTTCCACTTTAAATTGAGTCCAGCGCGTGGGGCCTTTGCCCTCCAGCGCCTCACCTCAGTACCCTTTTTAACACATCGGGCGCTTTAAAACTAGGCATTATTCAATACTTTACCCCCTGGCATATCAGCAGGGGAAGCTGGGTGGGACGTATGGAGGAAAGGGGACTATGGAGTATGAGTAAGTTTAATTACTCATACGTCCCGTCCCCTTTCCTCCATCCTTGTGGGTGATTCCACTGAACAAGACCATAGGGTGACCTTGTCACTGTGAAATGTAGTGAAGGGCTGGCATGAAGACAGAGCATGCAGCTCGCTGACTGCAAGCCGAAGTGAGCGCCACCAGCAACACTGTCTTCAGTTTCTCCAGCCTGATGTCCACCAAGGCCATCAGTTCAAATGGTCTGCACGGCAAAGCCGCAAGAACCACATTGAGGTCCCAGACCGTATGAGGCCTGCGCACTATAGGAAAGAGCCTGGACAACCCCTTGTGGTGGGCCTTAACCACCGGGTTGGCCACTGAGAAGGAATGCTCTGGGGAATTCTTGTAGACCTTAATGGCTCCCAGATAAGTACGGCATGTGTCGAGCCGAACACCGGAACAGGCCAGGTATGCAGAAAAGGCCAGCACATCGTCCAGGGACAGGTAAGAGGGTCAAGCCCCTTGCCGCTAGCTCAGTGGGAGCATCTCATCCACTTGCTCTTGTACTGGGCCAGCGTAGAGGGCCTCCAGAATGATGTCCCAGTTGTCCGCAGAGAACTGAGCATGGTGGAGTTTCAGCTGGTCAGGAACCAGGCCATTAGGGCCAGCCTGGTTGGGTCCAGGTGCTTCACCGTCCGCCCTGCTGCATTAGGAAGCCACTACTGGGGATTGGAAGGTGGCCCGGTCCCTGAGAGCACAACTGCAGTAGATCTGAGAACCAAGCCCTCGATGGCCAGTCCGGGGCGATCAGGATGAGGCTGCTGCCCACCTACATCTGGAACTTGCATAGGATCTGCTGGAGCAACGGTGGAGGATGAAATGCATAGCACCTGCGCCCATGCCAGCAGAGCTGGAACGCGTCCCCCAGAGATCCCTGAACCCGGTTCGCCCAAGAGGCAATATGGGGGCATTTGGAATTCAGAGGAGATGCGAACAAGTTCAGATCTGGAAACCCCCATCTCTGGAAGAGGGGCAACAAGGTGTTGATGTGTAACTCCCACTCGTAGGTGCTGAACCCCAAGTGGCTGAGCTGGTCCGCTTCTGTGCTGCGGTCCCCCGGGAGGTGGACTGCTGAAATCCAAATACCTTCCGTAAGGGCCCATTCCCAGTTTGCCACCATATAGGGGCGACCGGGTGCCACCCTGCTTGTTGAGGTAAAACATTGTTGTGGAGTAATCGGTCCTGACCAGAACCGCAGTGTCCAACGCCCTGAGTTCAAGCAGATTGATATGCAGGAGGGCATCTGCCCTGAGTCATGGGCCATGAATGGAGTAGCCCTCCAGAGTAGCCCCCCAGCCTATCCATTGTCACCTCCAGAGTGTGCTCCCGATAGGTAAAGGGGGCTTCCAGTGCCCCATTGCAGTCCATCAGTGAAGATCCGGGAGGAGGAGTGGGGGGGGGATTGGGATCCTGTTGGACTGCGACCCGGTTTCTTGGTCTCAATTGGCCGCCAGGTGGAGCTGGAGGCACCTCATCTTGAAGCGGGCGTACTCTAACATGAGCACGCAAGAAGCCATCAGTCCCAGAAGGTGCTGGAACCACCATGCCGTGGTGGTTGAGTTGGCCAGAAAGTGCCCTACCTACTGCCTTGCGGATGGAGAGGAGCCTCTCGGGTGCGGGGAACACCGGCAGCACAGCTTTGTCCCAGCGCACTCCTGGGCAGGAGTCAGCTGAGAGATCTGCTGGTTGAGGGAGAAGCACAGCTGGTGAAGAACATCCGCCAACCATTAGCAGGAGTGCACCGCCACCTCGAGCGAGCTGGCCGGGATCAGCCAGTCATCTAGATAAGGGTATAAGTGATAGCCCTCCAGGTGGAGGCCAGCCACTGCATTCATTAGCTTTGTGAACACACAGGAGCCAAATTGAGGCTGAAAGGCAGCACCTTGTACTGGAAGTGGTACGACAATCGTAAACTGCAAAAATGTCGGATGCGGGTGGTAGATGGGGACATGCAGGTACGCATCCTTGAGGCCTAGGGAACACATTCAGTTCCCTGCATTCAGAGAATCTGCTATGTGCGTAGGAATAATCATCTTGAAGCGTTTCAGCGGTAAAGACAGGTTGAGAAATGACAAGTCCAGGACTACCTTCAGGGCAGCCTGGTTTTTCTTGGGCACCGCAGAAATACAGAGTAGAAGCCAGAGCCCCTGTCTGACTGAGGAACCGGTTTCACTGCCTGCATCTCCAAAAGAGAAAAGATCTCCCGTAAAAGGGCAGGGGACCCTATCTGACAGAGGAGGGGAGGATGGTAGAGCAAAAGGAAGAGGAAGACTATAGAAATGACAGAAGGACTCATGAAATAATGTTTCCCACTATCCTGCAAGAGAGCCAGTCAGCCCCCTAAAGGCGAGCTGTGCTCCCCAACTGTGACATCACTGCTTCTTGGCGTCTGAGGGGGGGAGCGGAAAAAAACATGCAAAGTCCTCTGCTGCTTCCTCCGGTGGTCACTGGGCGACCCGCCCGGCCTCTGTGAAGCATAGGGTTTGAAGTTGGTCCTGCTCTGAGACTGAGGGATGGACTTCTGCAGTGATTTAGTCAGGATGGTCAAGGAATTGGTGGTTTGTGTGGAGGTCGTCTTCTTTGTCAACTCGCAATCGGTGGATGAATGAAAAAGGCCCAAGCACTCCAAGGGAAGATCCAGGATCCGCTCTTGCACATCTGATGAAAACCTAGTGGCATGCATCCACGCTGTCCATCTCATCTTGTCCCCCAGGCACTGCCCTCTACTGGCTGTGTCGATGTAGGAGACCGAATACTCCATGAGGTCCTGCGCAACTGCCCGGGCGCCCGCCCGGCCGGGATCGAAGGCAGCTTGCCTCTCCAGAGGAAGATCGGGCAGATACTCTCCGAGCTCTCACCACAGCTTCTGGTTTGCTGCGGCAAGTAGGCCGTTGGCATTCACTCGCCGCAAATGCATCCCTGAGATGATGTAGCACTGTTTGCCAAAAGACTCAAGAACCATGTCCTCCTTGGACAGACAACTGAAGGTGGCTATCGCAGAGGAAGACAATAAAGACAATGGTTTAGAATACAGCGAGGCCGCAGCCACCACTGAAGAGTGAGGCTGGGGGTGGGAGGCCAGGGGGACTGCCTCCCCATCTACCATCCTGCATCTGCTGTCTAATTTCTTGCTCATCTGGGTGTTGTCCCAGGGCTTCTCGCCATGTGGAGGACATCCTTCTGAAGCGGAATGGAGCGCTTGCCCAAAACCTCTGCTAGCACTCCCAATTCCTGGGGGGCCTCCTGGGGCTGGGAGACCCCCAATAACTCTGCAAGGCCCTAAAGGCAGTCATAAAAGGACTTTACATATGCTGAGGGTTTGTTGTCCTGAGCAGTATCGCCATCATCACCCCCCACCCCTTTTTTCCAGACGGAGGGGAGTCTGGGCCCTGGGACACATGTGGCCTGCGGGGTCCCCCCTGATCAGGAGCAGGAGACAGGTCCAAAGGCTGCTGAGGGGGAGGCGATGGTGGTACAGGAGAAGGAGGAGGAGGAGGGGTCTGGATAACCGGTAGGGTCTGGACCATAGGAGGACAGGCAAAGGCACCAGTAGCGCTGGAGGAACTGGCAGAAGGCCCAGAGGTGGAGGCCAAGGAGGCACGACCCGTGGGATCACTTCCTTAACAATATCCTTGAGGATTACAAAGGCGTATGGGATCCCCTCTACTGAGACTGAACATGGGTCAAATACCCTGTTCTATGGAATTTCTTCCACTCAGGGGGGTCTAGAACCACATTTGAGCTAATTGCACCCTTGATACTGAAGAAATATCCATTTGTATATCAGTCTGGTCCCACACACAAGGGCAGTCCAGCACCAACATGCTAGGCAATTCTTCTCTGAACAAGAGTGCCATCAGCAACCACAGACACTTGTTTTAGCCTTGTTGGACCTCCTCAGTAAGGTGAAGGTGAGCCTCTTTAAGGCACAGTGAGCAAGCGGTCCATGTCTGGACGAAACACATGTCTGGGGTTGCTGATGGTACTCTTGTTCAGAGGAGAATTGCCCAGCATTTTGGTTCTGGACTGCCCTTTTGGGTGGGACCAGACCGATATGCAAATGGCTATTTCTCATTTGTGAAGGGAGAAGTCAGCTAAAACGTGGTTGTAGACCCTTGTGACAACATAAAGGTAGCTACTGGAACCGAGAAGGTTTGAATAAAGTTGGGGAAGGGAGCTATCTGCTTGTAAGAAGATTCAGCAAATAATCTGTAATGCAGAGACTGATGAAGTTGAGACAAAGTCAGTCTTGAAGCAGAGGCAGGTTGTACTTGTGGCAGTAAGACACTGCCACATGAGGCAAAGAAGCTGCCCTTTTCTTGAAGCCTAGGAAAGAAGAGGGCCTTGCCTACCTGTAGAAGTTGAAGAGTATTGTCTTTAATTGCCTAACACTCTTGAAGCAGTTGTCTGAAGCAGAAATACCAAAACTGTGGTTGTGTATAACACTGCTAGTGGATGTTACATTGAAGTTCGTTGAAGTAGTGGTATACTGTGGAACCAAGGAGTCTTGTCCCACGGTAACAGTAGTAAAAGGGTGGTTGTCAAGAGGAAAGCAACAAGCCAAGAAGAAGCAACCTGACAATGATTCAAAATGTTCTGCAGAGGTTATAAACACTTGGAAAGTTGTAGAAGGAGAAGTTGCTAATCTATTCTTTCAACTGTGACAAAACTATCTTGGAAAGAGGATATCCAGGATTACCATTGGTGCTATTGTCTTGCCTGGAATTGGAAGGGGATCTTTTCAGCTGAAAGCTGAAGAACTGTTAGCATTGGATTCTTGTTTGATGCACTTTTGTTTTATTTGGAACTTACAGGGACTGGTTCAAGACTTTCCTTTTCCTTTTGAACATTTGGGGAAATTAACTTTGAACAATCCTGGGGAAGGGATTTACCCAGGGCAGGTGAATGTCATCCAAAATACTGGTCATTTGTTGTTGACTCTTATGTTGTTCATAATTCACTTTGAATGTTTTGTTGTTTAGTGTGAGGGCCAGTTTGCTTATATTAGGAGTTATTCCCTTAGCCTTTAGACTAGGTAGGGAATTCTCTGATAGAGTAGATTTAGCAAGGATTTATTTGAAACCTTTTTCTTCAATAAAATGTTTAATTTTGAAAAAGACACAAGCAGGTGTCTGCCTCGCATTACTGACCCTTCACAATGCTTATGAGACAAACTGATCTTATGAGTGATTATAAACATCCAAAGGGGCCAGGGGTTTCACAATACACTTGCACTTCCTGTTAAAACTCCAGAGGGTTTCTTTAAAGGTCAGACACCTCTTCAAAAACCTTCTGGCATAGGCCCCATTGGTGGGGCCTGCTCAGGACATATGGCACCTCATTCTCTGTCCCGGCCAGATCGGGTGCTGAAAGAGATGTTGTTCTCCAGAGCCCAGAAATACAGCCGCATCACTTCCCTACACAGGGGCAGCGACCCCCACCATGCTCTCTGTCAGAATCAGGACACTCTTCCCCTGAATCGATTGAAGGAAGCCTATCAGCGCAATCCGGTCACCCCCAGCTCCTGCAAGTTGATGAGAAATCTGGATTGTGCGGTGGACCATAGTCTGTTCACAGTGACATCAATCAAGTGGGCTCCACAGCCCATGAGCTAGGCACCTCTGACCATTGCCACTTCCATCCAAGATTTCCAAAACGACTCCTGCGCATAAAGTCTTGCATGGCCCAACAACAGAGATCCTGTGAAACAATTTTCAAAGTCCGAAGGAGGTCCGTCATACTGCCCGAAAACCGAGTACCCTGAGACAGCAGAAGTCAGAGTAATCTCATCCATGTTCGTACAAGAAAGATGTAGGATGTCATTAGGCCCAACAAAGGCAGGAAGGCTAAAGGTGGTAAAATAGGACTCCTGGAATTTGTCAACCATCTGAAGGAAGTTTCTGACTCATTCCTCAAAAGGAAAGCCCCCCATAGCTAGTGTCTAAGATTGCTCTGATGAACTGGATGGACTTTGAGGGTGTCACCTGTGACTTTATGCTTTGGGAAAAACAAAAACTATGTCAAATATGGCATGCACAGTGTGGTATACTTCATTGATTAAGCAATTGGCGTTTTGCATGCAACCATTGCAAAAGGTCTACTGTGCAATAAAGGAAATGAAAGGTGGAGGAAGAGGAGCGATAAGTGGTTAGTCAGAGGGGGAAAACTGAATGGGGAGGGGAGTCAGTGTGGTGATATACGTTCAGGAGTGTTCCCCAGATAAAGATAGAGGGGATCTCGGAGGAGTGGGAGAGTTGGGGCGGGGGGGTCCGATATTCCAGGGATCTGCTCCAGAATATGAGGGAGAATGTGAGATAGGCAGGGGACAGGGAGTGAGAGAACCTTTTCACAACTCACATTGCATGAAGGTCTATGCGCAATGAGAATTTCATAAAGAAACTTTCAATACATCCAACCATGCGATTAGATGGGACAAACCTTGTCTGGCAAACAAACTTTAATGAGCCAAACATCCAGGTAGGGGAAGACATAAACCCTTTCCCCCTTGAGACGAGATGCCATGACCGAACATCAGCTTGTTGAAAAGCCTTGATGCAGAGGTTATTCGGAAAGAGAGGACCCGAAACTGGTAATGGGTGCTACCTATCACGAAACTCTGGTACTTGCTGTGCTTTGGATGAATGGGCACATGGAAATAAGCATCCTGAAAGCCTAGTCATACTAACCAATTGTGGACTCCTAGAGCATGCACAAGGTCTAGTCATATGAACCAATTGTGGAATCCTAGAACATGTAGAACCTCAACCAAGGTCACCAACTTGAATTTGCCCTTATTTAGGTACTTGTTCATGATCAAGAAATGCAGGCCCAAGATGGAACGCAGGCCCTCGTCTTTTTGTGGTGCAAGGAAGAAGACTGATTACTACTCGTGCCCCACTGCTGGTGCCCGAGTGTGGGACACATCCTTGCCTGAGGTGACACTGGTGCTGCAACGAGGAGCAGGAGTGGTGGGGAAGAAGCTAGAGAGAGAAACGCTGCCCTGAGATGCACTGAGCCACGGTGGAAAGTGGAACGACAGTGGAGGCAGCAGCCTCCCACTTTTTACGAGAGTGGTGGGGTGGAGTCAGCATCAGCAGGGCTGCCGCAGAACTGCAGTGAAACCGACGCAGCAGCCTGGAACAGAGCGTCTGCTGGAGCCCATGCCCAGAGAGAACCACTAACCAACCAGAGATTTTGTTTTAATACATAAAAAAGGGCCTACAAGGAGACCCTGACACTCAAGGAGAGTACTACCCTGTGAAATTCCTGGCAGAAACGCGGCAGCACTGCATAGCAAAGGGGGCACGGCTTACCAACCCTTTAAAAGAAAACAGACATGATCGAGAGGATGAAGGGTCGTTCGGGGTGAATCAAGATGCGTCCGGAACAACATCCGACTGCTGCTGAGAAGATGGTTACAGGCATGAAGAACCAAGGGCACAAGGCAAGACAACATCCTTCAGGTCTAACACTTATTCCGATGAGGAGGAAGAAGGCCCCTCTCTTAAGACAATTTCACTCAATTGAAAGTCACGTTATCCCACCAATGGCGAGAAGATTTTGAGACAGATCAAGACTCAACAGACGAGATACTGGTCCAGGATGACAGGTCAGCAGAGGCTGACTTGGCATAACCAGTAGGAACACTGAGGTCCCGGTCGATCCGAACCTCCCAGAAGAACAAATAATTTACCCATGGTAATATTCTTTCTACTGGATGTTCCTTCCACAAATTCCTCAACTGTGATAAATCTATATCCTGCTTTGCAGTCTCAGAAATGTTTGACAGCAGAGGGCATTGTGCGGCATCGAGTCGATGTCCTTCGAGGGTTACCATTCCAGCGTCCGGACGGGACGTCAGTGAGAGTATAAATGACACGCACTGCGTCCGTTGCCCAAGTTCTATTTTTTTCTTCTTTCTGCACAGCCGACTTGAGGATTAATAACCCGGATGGGCGTTGAAAGAGAGAAGTGTATTCAGAATTCACGCACAGTCAGAGGGAGAGGCCGATGCAGAATCTGTGGGAGGAACATCCACTAGAAAGAACATTACCAGAGGTAAGTAATTTGTTCTTCTAATGGATTGTGTCCTCCCACAGATTCCTCATCTTTGACAGACTCCCATAGTAGTTTTGTAGATAGAGGTGGGTCAAGTGTTATTTTCTATAATGTTCCGATTATAGATTGATACTGTGCAGAACCGCTCTTCCAAATTGAGCTACCTGGCCCGACAAGAGTGTCCAAGCAGTAAGGGTTCGAGAAAGTGTGCAGTGAGGACCAAGTTGCAGTATTACAAATGTCTGGCACTCGTACACCTCTATCAAGAGCAGAAGTGGTTGCCTCTCTTCTGGTGGAATGGCTTCTTGGGTTTTCAGGGACATCTTTTCCAGAAATGGAGTAGCACTCCGAAATGCAAAGGATGGTCCAACGCAATAACGTTTGTTTGGTCACGGCTTGGCCTAGCCTGTGGCAGGTATAACCATTACATAATTGGTCATCTAGCCTGACATTTGCCATCCTAGAAATGTAGAAGCTAAAAGCCCTTTTCGGTTTTGGCCTGTGTAAGCTTGCTTCATCCTTAGAAGGGTGAGTCGGTGGAAAAAAGGCTGGTAAGGTTATCTTCTGTGTCAGATGGAATTCGGACACTACCTTGGGAAGGAAGGAGGCACAAACCCACAAAACTACCTTCTCCTTGTAGAATACTGTAAAAGGAGGTTTACATGACAAAGTTTGTAGCTCACTCACTCTGCAAGCAGAAGTGATGGCCATCAAAAAGATGGTCTTCGGTAGTGTGGAGTGGCAAGTTCTTCCGCATGAGACCATTGACGCTGACAGACAAAGCGGCACGCTGGGATTAATCTGCTCACACATCTCTTACCTTGCGCGGCCAAAGTCAGCCTCAGGGCGCGCGCTCACCTCCGTCGAGAGTGACAACAAGAGAGAGGGATCACTGACGGACCACAGGCTCTGGTGCGAAGGCCGGCTATTTTTAGGGTGGGATTTGCTGACTCTGACCTTGCTCTCTGCCCAGTGTGAGGGAGAACAGGCTGGGCGACACTTGAAACCAAGGAGATCCCGTTTACAAAGGCAGGCACGGGTGGTGAACGCATGGGGAACAGTGTTTGGCAGCAGCCCCCCCTTCCTGAGATCACTCTCATAGGGTATTAAACTTTGCTCCCTGATGTGGCTTGAAGCGCTGATGATGCAGTCGCTTCACTGAGAGCCTCTGTGGATACCAGAGTCTCCATTGAAATTAATCCCGACATGGAGCACTGTTAGCGGCCCCACATGGTGGAACCTGCGGCTGAAGGCCAGGGGAACATTTGGTGAAGTTGGCAAGTCCTCATAAACCCACGGTGCAACGAGGCACTTCGATCCCCAGGCACCCTCAAGATGGTGCCAGCCGAGGCAAACAGAGTGGGCAGATTTAACCAGCTCTTACTGCTCACCTGCCTACAACAACAGGAATAACACCCCCACCCCCAGGCAGCAGCTCATGTGGAAACTAAGCTTCCAAACCCACCCCAGCACTCAGGTGATCGAGCAGACAGGAGGTGGCCTGAGAGGGACCGATGGAGGCAGAATCTGAGAGCCCCATCCATGCGGGTTTCCTGAGGGACACAAGACAAGCTGAGGGACGAGGCACCACAGGTTCAGCGGCAGACTCCAGCAGGCTGCAACCCAAAGTGAACACACTCCAGCGGGCGCTCGTACAACAGTGAGTACCAGCCCCCTCTCTAGCGTCCCAACGCAGTGCCAGTCAAGTCACCCGGGAGACAGTTACTCCCCGGAGAGAGAGTGACCCAGCATCAGCCAAGGCTGCACCATCGTTAAGTCCCCCTGCCTGGAGGTATATCTCCCGCAGCAGAGAAAGCACACAACCCCAGAGTCCCTGCAAAGCAGTATCCGCACGCGGACTGAGGCGCATCAGCCCCCAGTCTTATAAAGGGGGTGGAGAGCCTATTGGGGACGGTATCCCTTTACCACAGCAATAGGCCAGAGAAGACGACCACACATACTCCGGGCCCCTCAAGCAAATCCCCTGATTCCAGCAAAATCCTGCAGTAGTCTTATGAGACATACTGCCTGCTACTAATCCCGCAACAGCAGGCAAAATCACTGCCACCCTGCCAGCCCAGAATCCACAAGGGGACATATTGCAATGGAGATTCGGACTTCAAGGGGTGGAAATAAAGAAGTGAGGGAGAGTAACAGTCCCAGCTCAAATCGCGCCGACACAGGCGGGGAAGTGGAGCCCCAACCCTGAGCAACCAGAAGCCTCCTCCTACCCCCCTCCCCTTTGCCCCACCCCGCAGGGGGGCTGCAAAAACAGGGGCACCAGCCACCTTCTCTGACAACCTAAGCAACGGCTTAACCAGCAAGGATACAGGGCAAAAAAGGACCCTCCAGCCCCCACTAGAAGTGCATAGCACCCGGGGTGCCCTACCCCCTCATGAAATCAGCAAGCCCGTCCCAGTCAACTCAACTGAAGTGTCAAAACACCACAAACCCCATAAATCAGGGGACATTGCCACCATGTTACTGTCACAGGACAAAGGCAAGAAGCCTGGGACCGGACGCCCCTTAGCCCACTCCCCGGAGAGACCTACAGGCCAATGGGCCACGAAAGAAGAGCTTCAATCCCTCCTGGCGGAAATAAAATCAGAATTCTGAAGCTGTATGACAGAGGTCTCTACCAGAGTGGAGGGCTTGGACACCTGAATGGGGAAACTAGAGCACAGGATCAGTGAAACCGAAGACCAGTCCCTAGATCACATTGTGCAATTCACAGACCTACAAAGATAATTCCAGGTCCTAGAGGGGAAAAATGAAGAAATGCTGCGTAAACAAGAGAACATCGAGAACAAGGCCTGCAGGAACAACATACAGATTAGAGGGGTTCCGGCAACAATTCCAGACCAAGCCCTACAAACCTTTGTGAGCAACTTCTTTCAAGCCCTCCTTCCAGACTGCGACAAGGCAATGCTGCTTCTTGATCGGAGCCACAGACTGCAGAGTCGCAGGGGAGCCCCCACGGCGGACCCACCAGATTTCATAACCCGGGTCCACTTCTTCTCCACTAAACAAGAAATCATGAATGTAAGTCGGATACAAGGAGATCTGACCTTCCAAGGGTCTCCGATAGAAGTTTACCAGGTCCTAGCGGCGACAACAGTCCAGAGACGCAGAGCCCTCAGGCTGCTTTCTTCCTTCCTCCAAGACAGGGAAATAAAATATTGCTTGCTGTTCCCGGCAACCCTCCAATTCACGTTTGAAGGCCAGACATGAGTAATCAACTCATTGGAGGAGGCAGGGGCCATACTGGGAGGGGAGCCCTCAACTCCTGAGGAAGATCTCATGAACCCGTCTGCCTGCGGGGGCACGGAAGAGGCCCCGAAACCCAGATGAAATGCTTGGACAAGATTGGCAAAGGGAGGGAAAACCTTACACTCCCTGAAACAAAAATGTGCTGCTCCATTAAACACTTCTGCAGATGTTCCACCACCAACTATCCCAATGAAAACTAACCTGAGATCCTCATAACAATGCAACCCAGGAGCTTGGAATTCCCATGGTACACCCCAGCCGAGAGAGTGGATATACTCGCCGGCCCAAGAGCCTAGTTTGAACTTGGTTTTTCGGTTATTTTTCCGTTATTTGGTGAAGTCCACTGCCTAATCACAAAAGTTAAAACCCCGGCCACAACGGAAATGGTCGAAGATCAGAGCCCTAAATGGCAGGTTAAAGCCATCAGCACCCGAACCCCCTTCCCTCAACAGCTGAGTCAAATCTACGGGAAAACATTCCACCACATCAAAAGCTCTGCTCTGTGACCCTAAACATTAGAGCCTTCAACTCCCCCAACAAACGCAAATCGACTCTCCAACCCCTAAACAATCTGACCAGCTCAGTGGTCTTTCTTCGGGAAACTCACCTAACCATGGCAGACTTCCCACGCCTACGGGACAGTACCTTCACAAAACAATATCTGGCGACCAGTGGCTCCAAGAAAGGTGGCTCAGCAATCCTGATAGCGAGAGGCATCCCATTTACAGCACAAGAAACTCTACAGGGTTCAGAAGGACGATAAATGGCAGTGAAAGGTGAACTGTTTGGACAATTGTACACCTTAGTCTCAGTCTATGCTCCTAACGAAAATCAAGAAACTTTCTTTACAGAACTAGAAACCGCACTGCTGCCCTTCCTGGAGGGCCAAACGTTAATAGGAGGAGACTAACGGCGTCCGAGACCCCCTCATCGATAAATCAAACCACCCGGCACCAAGAGACTTTAAAATCGTCTTGGGTCTGTGTCGACTGTTTAAATCCTTAGGGGTGGTGGACACATGGAGGGTCCTTCACGCAACAACCAAAGACTTCTCCTTTTTTTCACATGTACACTGCACCTCCTCCCGCATTAACCTGCTGCTTGCCAGCCCCCAACACCCCGCCTTCACTGATGAGGTGCTGACAGGCACGAGGGTGCTCTCTGACCACACACCAGTGATCCTGACAGCTCGAATCCATAACCCCGACACACCCTCAAGACCTCAATAGGCCCTCTATGACCCAATGCTATACCACACGGCACTCTGTGATGCCCTGACTAAAGCCATCCACAATTATTTCAAGGAAAATCCGGTCAGCCCCACCTCAATAGCTACAAGATGGGATGCTGTGAAGGCGGTCATCAGAGGGGAGCTAATAGCTCACGCAGCAGCATACAGGAAATGCCGTTCGAAGCTGAAAGAACAACTGGAAAAAGAAATTGACATAGCGGAGACAAACCACAAGAGAGGCTGGTCGCCGAAGCAGCTTGCGCTTTGCGAATCGCCCGCAACAAACTGGAAGCACATTACGTGGAACAAATCGCCCAAACTCTAATAAAACCAAACAGAGTTATTATGCCCATGGAAACATAGCCAACAAGTTCCTAGTCAGAAAACCCGGAGGGCTCTACCCAATTCGCGGAAGAAGCAAAGCTACAACTGGCAACTACACACCTGATCAACACCATGACTGCCACCCCACGACATCCACAACTATAGGAACAATATATCACGGAGGCCGCCCTCCTGCATCTATTGGGGACAGACAGAAAGACCTTAGATCTTCCTATTACCAATTAGGAAGTGGAACTAGTGATATAAGCCCTGAAAGCCAGAGCCCCAAGTCTGGATGGATTTTCGCCAACATTTTACAAACTCCTCAGAAGCTCCCTCATGGGCCCACTGACTGAGGCTCTGAATTCCTTCAGAGATACAGGCACGGTGACCCCCTCCATGCAAGACTCCACCACCATCATGCTGCTAAAGCCTGGAAAAGACCTGAGGGAATGGGCCTCACATAGGCCCACCTTGCTTCTCAACATAGACGTGAATATCTACTCCAAAGTGCTGGCGAATAGACTGGCGAGGATACTCCCGGAACTCATTAACACTAACCAAACCGGATTCATTGCAGGAAGAAGCACCAGGGACAACATCCGTCTGGCCCTAAACCTAATAGAAGTGGCAGCAATGGAACACCAGGAACTGGCTCTACTCAACCTAGACGCAACTAAGGCTTTTGATTGGATCGATTGGACATTCATGCGCTTAAGCATTTTAATTCAGCCCTATGTTTCGCACAATGCTGCTAGCCAACTACAAAGTCCCAAGAACATCCCTGAGGGTAAACCAGAAATCATCGTCCCATCCCACTCTCCTGCGGGACAAGGCAAGGATGTTCGCTCTCCCCACTAATCTTCGCCCTAATCATGGAACCATTTGCCCAAAGAATCTGCAACAACACAACCATCAAAGGAGTGGAATTAAAAGGCGAACAATAGAAGGTGTTCCTATACGCAGACGACGTGATGCTATCGCTCACTAATAGCCAAGCATTGCTGCCGGCAGCCCTAACAGAACTTGACGCTTTCGAACGAGTGGTAGGCTTCGCCAATACCTACACTAAGCCGGAAGCGTTAGGAGTGTACTAGGCCAACGAGATAATAGACTACCTGCGTCCTACCTGCCCACTGGAATGGAGCACGACAACGACAAAATATCTGGGAGTGCACATTGCAGCAAACCCCCAAAACCTGTATGCGATGAACTTACCCTGCCTATTCAGTGACCTGGAGCCAAACCTTAAAAGATTGGGGGGACAGGAAATCTCACTCCTGGGGAGAGTCACAGCGTGCAAAATGAATCTATTACCAAGATTTCTTTATCTATGCTCAACCCTTCCAGTGGAAATTCTGCTAAAACCTCTCCTCCAGCTGCAAAAACAGATCTCCCTGTTCATATGGAAAGGGGGCAAGGCTCGAATCCTGCAGAAAGTGATGACAGGAGCAGCCAAATGGGGCGGTATGGGAGTACCTAATCTATGCAACTACTACATAGCAGCCCAACTAACGAACGCCATGGCATGGTCCAAATCCACATGCCCCCCAAAATGGACACTCATCGAACAAGCCAGGATCCCTTTACCGCTAAGCGCCCTGTTATACACTTCAATGTCAGCATGCAGACATTGGTCATCGATTCTCTCATCCACTAGAACCACCCTGCGAATTTGGGACAAGGCACTGCAAAGGAAAAGAACCCCCCCAAGGGCCTGGGCCCACTCTCGCCAGTTCTCCACAACCCAGACTTCGCCAGAGGCCTACAAATGGTGAACTTCCAAAATTGGAACCGAGGAGGCCTACGTACTCTCTCCCAGCTGTTTGAGATCAGATCCCCCTAACATTTGTGAAATGTAAAACCCGCTTCAACCTAACGGAAACGGATATTCGCCTACACGCAAATCCGCCACTGGATCACCCAACCACTGATCAAACAGAGAGCCACGAGGGGGCTCCACTCCCTAAAACCGATGCTCAGGAAGGCCCACAAAGAGGTCACATCACAAAACTATACAAACTCCTACAAGACGACATGCTATCCATTAGACCCTCATATATGTCCCGTTGGGAAGCAAATCTAGGACACCCAATAGACGATCAAATGTGGCTCGACATCTGGACCAGAAACAACACTGCTAACAGATGTGCCCCTAATAAAGAAAGTGCACTTAAACTGCTTTACCGCTGATTCTAGCTGCCGGATCGCCTACACTCTGTGGACCCTAATTGCTGGAGGCAATGTGGGTCCCGAGGGACATACTTCCACATGTGGTGGGAATGCCAGGTGGCACAAACCTTCTGGGAAAAGGTGCTCCGAACTATAGAAGCTATTACCCACTATCAAGCTCCCTCTGACTCCGGAGCTAATCCTATTAGGAACCCCTCTTATGGAATGCTACCCGAGGTCGGGATCGACCGCAAAGCTAATCACCCAACTGCTGCTAGCGGCAAAGATCTCCCTTGCCCGCAAATGGAAAACTTGCGAAGGCCCTCTACTATCGCTATGGTGGATCAAAGTCTGGGACATTTTGGTGGTGGAGAAGTCACAGCGGCTAAACAGGGAGTGATTCACTGCTTCACAGATTGCTGGTCCCCAGTGCTGGTACATGATAGGGCCTTCCCAGCACTGACCTTCCAGCAGCAAGAAATGAGACTCGCCCTACAGCGCTAAGGGCACCCACAAAACAAGCGCTGATAGAAGGGGCCAGAATCCACAAACTATGATGGGGAATGGGTGGGAGGATAATGGGTCAAAATACTGTCTAGCTCATAAGTCAAGTCATGCATGTAATCTGTTGCAACCGGTTTATAAATAAAGTTGTTAAAAAAGATTTTTTAAAAAGATGAACATCAAGGTAAATAACCTGAGAGGGCAAGAATGGAGAGGTTCAAATGAAGCTCCCATCAAAAAGGTTAGTAACGAAGGTCCAGCAGAGTGCTGTTCTCTGCGGATCTAGGACTGTGGCTTATGTTGCTGGGAGGACTGTTTTATTGCAACACCACAGCCTACAAAGACTCTGTGGTGGTGCTGAGCGCCGCGAAGTGCACAACGAGTGCTGCTGTCGGCTGTTGCTGGGGGGCTGACAGCCAAGGCAGGGGTTAGCCGTGGCCCTGTGAGGGGAGCTGTATGAGCAGACCTGACACACATGATGTGGCTCTTATGGGCGTGGCTTGGGCTTTGCTGCTGCCTGACTCTCTGTCTCTACCCCCTACATCATATGGCTCTATTCCCACGGACCAGATTAATGTTGGGGGGGAAAATGACAAAAATTACATTTCTTGCAATGGTCCCCAAGCCAACCGACCCCTTTACTCTGAACACCCCAATTCCAGAAGGGGTAATAGATTCTAATCAGCAGGCTGATCTCATTACAGATTATGCGATTTTGGAAGCACTCTGTGGTGATAAGGGCCCCTTGATGAATGACTCCTCCAATATTAACGGAGTATACATTGGATGATAGTTCCTTCGCAGACTCCCCTGGTCAATTTCCTAAAGCTGGATTTACCTCTTTGCTCCATCACTCTAATATGGCTGGAATGAACCGATCAGCAATAATGGCACTGAGTCACGTATTGACAGCATTCGTTTCACTTTATGAAACCATAAAAACGGAAATGAAAAACAATTCAGTAAAATTGGAAGTCATTAAGATAAAGCTGGTGCATTTGGAGGACAGAGGGGGCATAAAATCACTAAGCGTAAAGGGTGTCATTCTGATAAGGAGGTCAATGTTTAAGAGTCACCAGGGCTAGCCTTCAAATGCAATGCACAGAGGTTCCAATTAATAATCAGCACCAAGTCATGGAAGTAATGATTGTCCCTGGTGGGCATGGGACAGTTGATCATTCCCCAGCCTAGGGCCTCTGAAATAGTCAGGATGCTGCAGTCACATGTGAGCATGCAATTGGGGTCTTACGTACTATGCATGTTGATCCCATCATCATTTTGTCTTGGGTTCCTCCTTAAATAGAGAATGAACCACTAGTTATTCCATCTGATAAGGCAGAAGTAGGGAAGGTTACTGGGCGCATGAGATGACAAACAAAAAACATCAAAGCTCCTAGGGAAAAGCCTAGGTCCTCTCGTACGTTTATGTGCAATATAAACCTTCCAGGTAAAACTGGTTCCTAATAAATCTGAGGTTACTATCGTGGTCTTGGATGCCTGCATACAGACTGAAGTTCTAGCAAGTGATTATATATTGGAGGAGGTGGTGTCCTTAACTTCTGGCATTTTTGCTGAGGTGCAGACTATGAAGAATGAGTTTGACATTCCTATGAATTGCTCAGAGGACTTGAGTAAGAAAGAGTCTACCCCTACTTTATCAAACTTGCAACTGTTAAGTAACAACTGTGAAGAACGACTACAGTTGCTTAAGTGGTCAAAACCTAGGAAGGATGTGTACACTCTTCTTCGTGGTACAGGTTCCTCATGTATGAATATTGCACGAGCAGACAAGGCTGTGTTGGATATTGTTTAAACAATCATATATGATGCCATCCTTAATGAGGCCTCCACGTTTAGACAGTTAGGGTTTGATTTACAGCCGTACACTGTTGGTGAGAAGCAGAAACCTAGTCAGGCGCGCAGAGAAATGGGGGTATTTACCCCACTACATCTTATATCTATTAATACTGAGAATAGGGGTAGCAGAGATATAACCCTTGGTCCTGTAAGAAATGAAGTGTCTTACTGATGTAATGACTGGTCTTGTGTCATGGAGGCTATTAATTCCTCTACCACTGTTTCTGGGCTTTTGCAAAGAAACTTTAGCCCAGATCAAACTCTGATGGTGATATCCTGAAATACCAAAAGGGCAAAATGCCCTCTTTACGAACCCTGACTTGGTGAAAGATTTAAAATCCTTTGATATACTCTGACTGCAGGAAACATGGTTAATGAAACAACCTATATAATATGGTTTGAAGATTGATTCTCAGCATGCTTTGAAAAACCCCATCAGTAGACCCTTTGGGGGCTTTAAATGCTACAAAATCGAGCAAGGGTATTTTGTGGAATAAATCCTATCGTATTCAGACTGGTGCAGTTGCGACAGAACTAAGGCTTATGGTTAAAGCCCTATGCACCCCTATTTTACTGATGAATATTTATTGGCAATGGGGGGTGGCCACATCGAGTGATTTCTTAGAGGTTTTGGTCAATTTTATATTAGGCTGATGGGGGAAATTGTAAGGGATACGTGCTTGTAGGAGGTGTGGATGATCTTAGTTTATTTCCCTCGCCTGGAGCCTTAATAAAGGTCTGGGAGCAGGAAATGTGGCTATCGGCTCTTTGATCTCTGGGCCTTTGTAGGCTTAATGGTAATGTCTTGAGAGATGAAAAAAGGCTTCCCACCAGGACTAGCGGAGGTACAAAGACAGTACTGGATTATGTGTTTGTAGTGGCCATTTTTTTTTCGTTGTGTTTAAATTTCAGGGTTGTTAATTCTATGGTGAGTGACCATAATATTCTGTTTGCTCGTTTTCATTTTGGAAGCTTAATGGAGAAAGAATGTGGCCCTACCGATGTGGTGCTGAATGCCAGGGCTAACAGACTGGAATTATAAAAAATAGGGCATTCGAATAGAGAACTAATGAGTATTTTGGAAAATGCAACTGACGAATGTTAGTGTCACACATTTACAGCTGGTGACTTTCACTCTTTTTTGGATAAACTCGTAGATGGCCTACATCATCCGCCTAGGGAAGTGTAAATAAAACAAGCATTGGCAAAGCCCTGATATTGTATGCCTAGATACTCGAACCATTGTGCACCTGCTACCATTGATGGCCAGCAACTAGCACTATGGCAGTGCCTGGCGAGCCTTTCCCGTGCCTATACAAAAGCCAATGGTTGTTTTACATGATCTCCTTTGTTCTGCCCAAAGGCTGCAGTTCTACTGATAGCCAACAGATGTCCAGCCAGACACATCCCACTGCGCATAACAACTCTCAGTGGAGGAGACCAATGTATGTAGCTGAGCAAACTGAAGTTTAGAAACAATGAAAACACACGCTTCATTCTCAATACCCAGGGACATGATCCCACTGTAGCGTAGGGCACCGACCAACAAATGATGGGTCCAGAGCTCAGCCTTCACCTTTCAGAACAGTCTTCCCCAGAAGTTTAGGCAGGACTTCATTTTGCATTGGATATTTCAGGTTAGAGCCTGCCCGCACATTATTGGTTAGTAGTATTCTTGCACGTGCTCTTTAATGTTGAGTACAGTTGAGAGTTGCCACTGAATGTTGGTGTCTATGGAGCCATACGTTGCTATATACAGCGTGTAATTCGCTACACTCCATGTAGCTTCAGGGCTTAAAAATCTGATGACAAACACCGCCAACATAATACCTCCAGTGAGTTAAGAAACTGAAGTCACAAAGAAAACCAAAGGAAGCAGGGGAGAAGCAAGCAAAGGTTTATTAGGAGAGGGACCAAAGCCTTAAATTATGCCTCAACAGTCTTTAAAAAAAACAAAAAACCAGTTAATACCACTACTGCAGTGCCTGGCAAGTGCCATTCCCATACCTACATACACAAAAGCCCAAACTGTTGGCATTGCCAATGCTTGTGTCATTTTACTTTCTGTGACATCATTAGGGATGCGGGAGGCAAGGGGTAAACAGTGTAAACTCCAATGCAATGCCATTTTGGTGAATATACCTCAATGATTTGAATGAGGAGAGCAACATGACCAGGGGGTGGGAGGGAGGGAGGTCAGGCTAGAGGTAGGGCTTAGCTCCTTGCCTTTCCCTTGAATACTTTTCCTCGACTTCCAGGCAACTATGCCAGATATATAGCCCTCATGTAAGAAAGATACCCTGCTGCTTAGTATGGATTATTTGTTTTTAGAGCTTTTCATCCAGTTTCCAAAAGGTTTACGTGTGCACTTTCTCATTACACAGGTATTTCTGCAGTTGTGTAGATGGTGCTTCTACAGGGATTGGCATGTTTCTAATTGCTGTCAATATGTTCAGATAAGGTCATTAAGGCCCATGGCACTCCAGACGAGGCTTCGGGAGTGAACACTGCCGAGGTGGTCATGTTAAACTCCAGTTTACTCGTGCGAACACATCTCCATGTCCACTGCAATATTACACCCGCCCCTGCTGCCTGTCTAACCACATTGCTTGCACAGGAGTTACATTAGAAACACTCACTGAAGAAACCCAAAAGTCCGACATTGGGCCATTTGCAGGTGGTCATTTATGCAGCGCAGCGCCATCGACCTTTCCGAAATGCAGAGGCAGTTTTAAAAACAGTCATCTGTGCTTATTATGCTGAGTGCCGTCATGCATTGGGAATCCGCAGTGGCAAAACGGCGGCCCGCATACATGTAGGAAAAGAGGGAGCAAAGGGGGCGGAGGGGGATAAACATCAGAAGATGACCCCTGCGGGATGTGACACGAATCGAGACTCACTTGCTGGTTTCCTCTTCCTCCTGCCATTGAGATGCGACCTTTGAATTGATTTGAATAGGATATTAAACATTTGCAATGAATGCTATGGAAGCCGCAGTGCCCCGAGTAGAGTGTGCTCTAGACATGAAGGGCAGATCTCTCTTGGCAAGAGTGTACCTGAGTGTGATGCAGTTGACAATCCACCTTGAGATGGCTGATTTAGAGACGGGTCCCCCTTTCTACCAGCCGTCACGGAAACGTTTGTTTTCCTTAGTGGTTTAGTTATTTCCAGATAGCACATGACTGCCCTGCGCACATCCAGTGTGTGCAGGCTTCTTTCCACCACGTTACTGAGGTTCTGGAAGAAAGTGGGTAGTTCTATTGACTGGTTCACATGGAACTTAGAAATGAATTTGGGTGCAAACCATGGGTGAGTGCGCAGAAGCACCTTATCTCTGTGAATTGTGACAAAAGGGTCTAGGATTGAAAGGGCCTGTAGTTCCCCAACTCTCCTTATAGAAGTGACTGCCACTATAAAGGCGGTCTTGTGAGTGCTTAGAGGCTTGCCTTGTGCATAGGTTCAAAGGGAGACCCCATAAATCTGGTTAATACCAAATGTAGGTCCCATCTGGGAGCCTGGTTAAGTGGACCTTCAGGGAATTGAAAACTAGACCGGAGTCTAGTAGGTGAGCCAGGTATAGTACAATATGAGTAGGAGAGCAGTCAAAGGGATTGATGCTCTTGGAATTGCACCAGATGACGAAGCGTTTCCATTTATTGGAGTAGCAATGTCTGATGTTAGGCTTTCTTGCTTCTCAAAGTATATCCATGCATCTCTGAGGAAGTTGGAGATGCCCGAACTCTATGGGCCTCATTACACGGTAGGCGGTGGACCAAGGTGCTATTAGCACCTTGGTCCATGCCGGTAAATTACCGGCACCGCCTTGGAGGAAAGGGGAATTACTGCCCTATTCCAAGGTTGGCAGGGCGGTAATTCCCCCTTCCCCCATTGCCCTTCCCCATTCCCATTTTTGCCCCTTTGGGCATAATGGGAATGGGGAAGGTGCTAATTACGGTACCGCAAATTGCGGTACCGTAATTAGCCCCTGGTCCCTTTGCAGGTTCATTTTTAACGCCTGCTAAATTAAAGTACCAACCCGCAAAGGGACCTCGTAATCAGGCAGTAAGGGTTAACGGTCACCGGTACCCTTACCGGTGACCATTAACCCTTACCGCCTACCGTGTACTGAGGCCCTATGACTTCAGGGCCCAGGCCGCTAACTTGAGAGTCTGCCGGCATGGATGAAGTGTTTCCCCTTCGTCCTGAGATAGCATGTTGTATGGGCAAGGTAGTTTCATCGGAGGAGAGAGTGACATCTCTAGCAGATGGGAGAACCAGGGTTGGCAGGCCAACATCGGGGCCACCAATATCCTGGTGACTGGTTCCTGGTGCATCTTGTGCACAATCTTGTTGAGTAGGGGAGTTGGGGGGAAAAGCATAAACCAATTTCCCTGACTATGTTATCCAGAGACCGTTTCCCTTGGATCGGTTCTGAGGGTACCTGGAGGCGTAATCTGGGCATTGTGAGTTCGCCAGAGTTGCGAACAAGTCGATCTCTGGGAAGCCCCATTCTGCAAAAACGTTGGAGACGATGTCTACGTGTAGTCTCCATTCATACTCTAAGGGTAGTGAGAAGTCTCTGCCGAGCATGTCTGCCAGAAGATTGAGTTCCCCTGGAACATGTTGAGACAGTAGGAACATCTTGTGTTTTAGAGCTCACTTCCAAATGTTCTGGGACAGTTTGGATAGCCCTGGTGAGTGAGTGCCTCCTTGCTTGTTTAGGTAGAACATGGCCGTGGTGCTGTCCGTGAGGACCAGTACTATCTTTCCCTGGAACTGTGTATGAAAAGCCTTGAGGGCTTTGCACACCGCTAACAGGTCCAACAGGTTTATGTGGTTGGATGGTACTGCTGGGGACCAAACGCTGTGCGCCGTCTTCTGAAGGAGGTGAGCCCCCAACCTCTTGAGAGATGTGTCCGTTGTGAGAGTGGCTCCTACTGCGGGGTGGTGAAGGTCTTCCCCTTCAAGAGGTTTTCCCTCGACCACCACTGCAGAGAGAGAACGAGGGCTGCCGAGACAACTACTAGATCGGACCATTGTGCGCTGGCCTGACACCACTGGCTGTTGCGCCACTCTTGCATGAGGCGCATGCGCAAACGTGCATGAGTTACCAAGTATATGCAGGATGCCATCATCCCTAATAGTCGCATGGCCTTGCATACCATCACCTCTCGACTGGCTACATACTGAAGGATCTGAAACAGCATGTTTTGAACCCTCTCGTTGGAGGGGAAGACGAGGCCGTCTTAGGTCTGAATTGGGGCCCCCAGAAATGGCTTGACTTGGCTCGGGGTCTAGGCTGGATTTCTTCTCGTTTATGGAGAACCCCAGGCTGAAGAGAAGGTCTATCGTCTTTTGGGTGTTTGACAGGCCTGTTCCATAGGAGTCCCCCGTTATGAGCCAGTCGTTGAGGTAAGGATATGGTATGGATTGCCTGCGCAGATGAGCTGCTGCAACTGCCAGTACCTTTGTAAATACTCTTGAGGCTGAGGACCTTGAACGGATGGCGTTTGATGTCTATCATGAACCTTAGCTATTTCCTGTGCGCCGGCAAAATTGAAATATGGAAGTATGCATCTTTCATGTCCAATGTTGCCATGTAATCCCCTTGCATTAGCAGAGGGATTACTTCTTGCAGCGTTACCATTAGAAACTTTTGTGGTTTGACAAATTTGTTCGCTGGGCGCAAATCTAGCACAGGGCGCATGGTGAGATCCTTTTTGGGTACAAGGAAGTACACTGAATAAAAACCCTTGTTTACCTGTAGAATGGGGACAACTTTGATTGCACCCTTTTCCTGCAGGATCTCGACCTCTTGCAGCAGGATTCTGTGGTGTTCCGGTGTTAAACGTCTGGACTTCGGTGGTCTGAATAGAGGTGGCTGGCTGAACTCGATGCAATAACCGTGGGTGCCGGTGTTGAGCATCCACTGGTCTGTGGTAATCCCACCGCATCTTGCGTGGCTATCTGGAAATGTTCGGCTCCTTTTTTCTGAATGGCGTTAAATGCCATCTGAGAAAAGAAATGGGGTAGTTCCTAAACTTTTAGGAACTCCCGTCCCCTGCACACTATCTATTATTTGAGGAGCAGAACAAAGGTTTGCTATCTTTTGATATAAGTGTTTGAACAGTTTCAATGCAATACATTTAGAAGTTCAGTTAGAAGGGTATTGAAAATAAATACCTGGCTCATAAGGTTTATCATACAATCAACAAGTTTATTTAGACACTATCAGTTGGGCCCAACGCGTTTCGAGTAACAACTCTTCATCAGGGGCAAATACATCTTTTCACAAAATGTTCTATAAAGAAAAGAAAAGAAAACACTGTATTAAATATGGCTGTATATACAATTTTCAGACATTTTGTACATTTAGAAATTCAAATAAGAACAATCATTATGGCTGTGTACATAATAAATATCACATTTGAATAATTTTTCGAATTCAACTAATCCAATCTTGAAAAGAATACATGAGGTAACTCATAGGGTGTCTAGTTTATATAATCCATGTGGGTATACTCCAAAAGTACATATCAACTGATATAAGTGATCATTAGAACCTCAGTCATGGGGGTATCCTAGTCAACCCTGGTAGATATATTTAGACCAGAGAAGGTAGAAAATTTCAACTTACCAACTAGCTTGGCAGTCTAGTTGTAGATAGAAAAGAATAGTCAAGCGTGCAAGCAACGAATGCTTAGGGAGACATCTACCGTCACTGTGGATAATGAACAGAGTAAATAATGTGTCAAGGTTTACGAAAAACAGGAGGATAGTAAATGTGGAATCAAGGATATCTACTTACAATATGTAAAAAGAGTCCTGAAGAAAAGGATCCTGAAGGAAAAGGATTTCTCACAGAATAGGTCTCTCACAGGCGAATGCTTACTTCCAAGCCGGAAGAGACAGATAATCTGCAGAAACAAATTAAAAGTTGAGCCAAAAAGCCCCAAAAAAATCATCTGACAAAAGGTCAAGATCAGAATACTAGACTTACTTGTTGCGGTGAAGCTCATCAAGCAATAGAGCCATGGTCAACCGCCTCCTGCAGCTTGAGGATGCGACTCACTCATGGTTGTTTACTTTTATACTGGGTATGCAGATGACGTAGAAAGAGGCATGCGCCTTGCACTACGTCTGCCTGCGCAGGCGTGTGGGTAGCATTAACATAGCTACACGTCATAGTTCTGACGACACGGCGGGGCCGGCGTCTGAACTAGTTGTAAATAATCCCACCGCGCATGTGCGGGGTGTAGAGACTACAAAGTCCGGACCTAAATAGTGATGAACGAAAATGTCGGTACTAATCAAAGTAGGTAACTTCCAGGAAGCTGGTATTCAGAGCATGTATCAAGCGTCCGTAAGAGCGGACGGGTGGAAAAAAATAAGTAAATAGCCCCGCGTGCGAACAAAGCACAGTGTGGGATTTTGCGAACAGCGAACGGTACTGAAATGAAAGTTTGTTGAAAAAGTAAAAACGTGTGTCCGTGTAAGTAAATAATGGGTGGGATAAATTAAATAGCCGTGCGGAAGAGCCTTTGCTTGTCGCATGACTACAATTCAGTCTTGTCAGTATATGTATGAAGACATAGGGACAAGAGCAGGTTTAGGAAACCCGTGAGTTATAGTCAGCAGCATATCAAACAACATAATGTAAGTGCTGGGGCAACAACCTAACATTACATAATGTCTTCCACATTCATAGAGTAGGTATACAGAGCTATAAAGTATACTGCACATTCGTAATTACCATGGATAGATCAAAAGGAAGTACATAAGAAATCAAGTCATTTGAAGGAAAATGCTGAGCAAAAAACATTTTATCCAATACATTTCACAGCGTGTATTGAACTACAGAGAAAGTACACTGGGTAAAAAAAGGAGCTCAGCATATTTACAGACTTATTAAACAATCAACAAGAATGTGTAAAGATGGTAATATGTGGGAGTCTCATAGGTAGGGTCCTAGATAGTAATCCTCATTCATACCAAGTGGGGTAAGTGAGTCTAGACAATGTATCCAAAAGAGTTCTCTTTGTGCTAGTGCTTTTTGTCGGTCTCCTCCCCTAGGTAATGGGTGTATTATTTCCAGTATCACTATTCTCATTTGTGCTATTGTGTGTTGATGGTCTCTAAAGTGTCTGTACACTGGGGATTTGATATTTTTAGTACGGATATTAGACTTATGCTCAGTCCAACGTTCCTTAGCCTTTCTGGAAGTCTTGCCCACGTAGGATTTTCCACAGGGACAGCGCAGAGCATAAATAACATTTTTTTAATCGCAAGTAGCAAATTGTTTCAGTGGAATTTTCTTCCCAGTATTGCCATGACGGATATGGTCTACTTTTATGACATTAGAACAGTGTTGGCAATTTAGGCACGGATAAGTGCCATTTTTTGGTTTAGACAAACAGATTTGATTAGAAGGTTTCTGTTTTTCAGCTTTGATCAATTTATTACGAATGTTTTTTCCCCCGCTTGTATGCGAGCATCGGCGGTTCCGGGAAAAGGCGGTTCAATTGTGGGTCTGTTTTGATGATGTCCCAGTTCTTGTGTATTATACGCTTTATCTGAAAACTTTGGCCTGAGTACTTTAATGAGTGAATTAGATAGTTTTTTTCATTTTTGATTTTGGGACTCAGTAGATCTTCTCAGCTTTGTGCTTCTGTTCTCAGAATGGCTTTATTGATCAGATCTTCTGGGAAGCTTCTGTCTTTGAATCTGGACTTCATGGTGGCATATTCGTCCTGTAATCTGTCTGCTTTGGATGTAATTCTTTTAACTCTAAGTAGTTGACTGTAGGGTAGATTCTCTTTCAAGTGTTTAGGATGAAAGCTTTGAAAATGTAGGGTACTGTTAACATCAGTTGGCTTCCGGTAAATTTGAGTTCTGAGACCTGTATTTGTAATTTCAATTGTGACATCCAGGAAATTCACACTTGGCTTGCCAATATCCATAGTAAACTGAATTCTTTCATTACAGCTATTAAGGTAACTCCAGAACTCTAGAAGTTCTTCTTCAGTTCCTCTCCAGATTCCAAAGACATCGTCAATATATCTATACCAACTCTTGATCTTATCCTTCCACATTAATTCGTTAAGAACATGGGTGTACTCATAAAAATACATGAATATGTTAGCATAGGAGGGTTCAACTGGTGACCCCATAGAAGTACCTGAGGTCTTTAAAAAGAATTGTCCATTAAATCTAAAGTAGTTATTGAAGAGAATGATATTGATGATCTCAACTGCAAACACTTTTTGAATATTGATTTCTCCATGTTTTAACAAGAACCATTCCAGAGCTTCAATGCCTTGGTTATGCGGAATAGAGGTGTATAAACTGGTTACATCCATTGTGAAGAGTATCAGGTTAGGTTCGTCCATCTTCAAATCCCTCACGTTTTGTAAGAAATGTGTTGTGTCCTTTAGATAAGTTTCGGTTTTTTGAATCAAAGGTTGAAGTGCGGTGTCAAGGTACACGGCCAAGGGATGGAAAATGCTTTGTGTCCCTGCCACTATAGGTCTGAGTGGCGGATCAGTTCTGTTTTCATGAATTTTGGGAAGGCCATAAAAGACAGGTGTCATTGGGTTGTTGTTGATCAAGAATTTGCTAGTGTTCTCAGAAATCCAGTCCGATTCTTCCGCTTTGGAAATGGTTTTTTTGATGATCTCCTTGATGTTATTAGTAGGGTCATGGTCTAATTTCAAATAGGTATCTTCATCCGATAATAATTTCAATCATCTTTCATTGTACGCTGTGGTATCCATAATCACTAGTGCGCCACCTTTGTCCGCTTTTTTAATTGTGATACTATTGTCCTCTGCTAGATCTTTGATGATCTTGAGTTGGTGTTTTTTGATATTTTGTTTACTGCCAGTACTATATTTGAGGCTTTTCAGGGCTCTAGTAGTCTTGGTTTTAAATAAGTTCACTAGTGGATGATTAATTTGTGGATGCAAATGGCTTTTATCTTTCATTTCTAGATATGGACATTTGTCTTTCTGACTTGTTTCAGTCGTTAGATTATCAAAGAATATTTTTAACTCCATTTTACGAACAAGTTTAAAGAGATTAACTTCTTCTTCAAACAAACTTGTGTTGTTGGTAGGTATGAAGGATATTCCCAAATTAAGAGTTTTCAATTGCAATTCTGAGAGAGGTTTGGAAGAAATATTCACTATAATCGGATATTTTAGTGTTTGTTTTTCTGACACGGTTTTCTTTTTCCCTCTTCTGGCTTTTCTCCTCCTCCTAAAAAACCTTCTGGTGTTTATGTTGGTATATTCCCTGTTGGTGCAGAATTGGGGAGGAGGGAGGATCCATGCATATGGTGTCAGGATCCGGGGTATGGGTAGTTGACAGCCATGGTGGGATGTCCACCGATGGCTCATCCCCCCCAATCTGGGGCCTGGTCAGTGGGATCCTCAAAAGGATCATCCTCTTGTAAATAGGGGTCATGAGGAACCTCCTCTTGATCTGTCAGGTCAAAGACCTCCTCATGAAGCGGGCAAGAGGTTCTCTGGAATTTGGCCATTGTAGGGTAAAGGTGTTCTTCACTAGGCCTCTTAGGCGTGAACCCTTCAGAGAAGTCTACAAATTTAGCAAGCCTATTCATACACCCTTCAAATCTTTCCCTCATCCATAAAGAGGAGCCCGAGGGGTGCAGAGGGGAAAGGGCTCCTCTTGGGGATCTACATGCCTAGAACGCCGAGATGTATCCAAGAGTGCTGGATAAGGGCTGGGGACTCTCACTCAAAAGTCTCCCTGCCTTTCCGGGCGTGTGGACTTGTCTTTCTATTTGTCCTTGGTTTTATTGGCTGCCGAAACAATCTTTGCGAGACTCTCACGGATGTTCGGCAGCTCCACGAGGGGTTTAAGCTGTTGAAGCGGCTTCCCTGTAGATTTCGACGTAGCCGGAACTTTATGCGTCGGCGCGCTCTTAGGACGCGTCTCGACGGCCTTGTGACATTTGGTGTTGGCGCCCTTGTCTGTAGAGTGCCTGGACGCATGCTGCTTACATGGTTTTGGGGAGGGCTGCCGACCGCGTGGATCGGCGGGTGCCGTCGTGGAGCTTGGCGTACCTGTTGGTGCCTTGGACCGTTTCGACAGATCTGTGGAGGCGGTATTGGGGCTTGTGTGCTTGCTTCTATGAGTAGCGGGTGCGTCCCTGTCGCCAGGGTGTACATTCCCCATAGCAGAACTATCATCCTGCCTGGTGGGGCCAGGGACGGACGGTTCGGAGCGCAATCATTCCGATGAGAGGTCGATGGCATCCGTATCGGAGCCACGGCCGTCGCTTAACTCCTCATCACTCTCGGCGCCTGCAGCGGTGGGGGAGCTACCCTCGACCTGCATCATGGCGTAGGCCGCCCACTGCTTAACTCAACGCTCCTTGATCGTCTCAGGACACAAGAGCTGACAAGAATGACAGGACGCCTCAAGTTGATCGTGAGGGAGACACTTATTGCACCTTTGGTGCGTGTCCTTCCAGGGGTACTTGCCTTTACAGGAAGGGAAAAATTTAATGGTGTCCTGTCCAAAGCTCAGGTGCATTAAAGCAACAGCAAAACTAAAGGGGCGAAGAGAGGTGAGAAGGAAAGACATTCTTTACAAAGTAATGGAGACCCCCAGAACCCACTCTCCCTACTGTATAGGCCGGGTGGCAGGTTGACAGCGTCGACTGGAGCACCTGCCGTCAAAGTCTGTTCTTCCGCTGTCTTCGGTGGTGGTTGAGAAGTAATCGTCGAAGAGGGGACGAATAATATATAAACGACCGGAGGTTGGGAAAGAATATATTTTAGCAATTTTAAGAGCTCTGCATAAGGCGACCAGGTAGCTGGGTGGAAAAACAATTTGAGGAACCTCGACGCGTGAGGGATTTAGGGTACACTACATGTCACGTTAGGGATAGTGTTACAGGCACACCCATGTCGACGTCCCCTTTTGATTCTCAAAAGACAAGATGCAATACTCCACGGTTACCACTAGATGTCGACTATATGCACAGCATGCGATTCTAAGCCGATTCACAAGCATCAGAAACTATATAACATTACCTTGTTTATTTTTAATACAAAATAATGTAAAATGTGTAACATAACTTGAAAGCTGCAATAAATATGTTTTAAAGCATCAATCAAGTCAAATAACCTTTAAATAACATTAACAGACGGTGGCAGCCATTTTGGGAGCACAAATAAATGACTAATTCACCACACAGTAGAAATTGAGCCAAAGAGTGCAAAAGGAGGTGTGGCTGGAGGGAAAATAGGTGGGAATGGGAGGGAAATCCTATACATTTCACTTAGCAATGGGCTTTAAATGGGTGGGACACATACCCAAATTACATATATCCATCCTCATATGTCAACCTGCATTGAAAATCATTACAAATCTACATTCGAAGCCCCTATTTCAAGCTCTTATGTTAAAGCTCTTATTTTAATGACAATAGTTACAGCGCCACCTATTAGCCAAAACTAAAAAGGGGGGACTGCACACCCTCACATTTATGATTCTGTTCTTGGTGGAAGGAAACATCAATTGAAACATAAGGGTCCTTAAGAAATGTATCAGGTCACCAACGCAGAAAACCTGTGAAGTTAAAAAGGCTAAGCAGGCTTATAGGAACTGGGTCAGAAATGAATGTGCCCAACGTCTGTAGAGGGAGGGTGAGCTAATGTTAGAGAATCTTAAAACTAAGATTCATACATTTGTCTTGTCACTCATTAGCTATGTAGGTAACTCCCAGGTGGTATCTTAGATGAATGCTATACCGGAGTTAGAATGGATCAAGTATTTTCCATCTATATTTGCCAAAGTCATAGGCGTCTAACCCCTAATAAATGCTTCAGATAAAGGTCAAGTTATTGCCTCCACTTCCGCACTTGTCATGGAACGGGAGGAAATTGTGAATAACATCATTCAGGCCAGCAGATCTAGGGCAGCTGGGCCATTCGGGCTCACAAATGTAGTCCTTAAGACAGATCCTAAGAGTTAGGCTTCTATCCTCCTCTTTATAATGTGGTGCAGACAGGTATGTATCCCTGTTCATGGGAGACCTCCATTATGGTACCTATTTATAAGAGGGGATTAAGAACAGACCCTAAACAATACCGCCCTATGATGGTGATGGATGCAGATAGCAAAATGTTCACATCCATCATCCTCTCACACTTGAATTCTTGGGCAGTGCAGGCAGGGCAATTAATAAAAGGTTTCAGACCGGTGTCCACAAGCAAATGGTCTTGTGATCAGGTTTATGCAGGACCTTCCTTGGTCTGGCAAATATAAATCAGTTTATGTGGCTTCAATTGACTTAAGTTCAGCATTTGACTTGGTGAGTCGTAGTCGACTATGGGAGGAGCTCCAGCTTTGAGGCACCCCTGACTCACTCTTGAGAATACGGATTGGCTTGCATTTAATTTCCAATATACAAGTTTGTTCAAATATGGATGGGAGTATTTCCAGGAAAATTGGAACTACGTCAGGAATGCATTCCTGTCCCCTGCCTATTTCATTTGTGTGTCTCGGATGCTGAGGAGTATTTAAGCAGGGGTATTTATATCACTAAAATTCACTGATCAGAAATATACGTGCAGGGCCGGGAGGATAGCTCAGGGGCAACAGTTTGTCTTGGAAGCAAGACAGCGCATAGCAACACAGGTTTGAATCCTGCGCTCATGCTTAAAAACTGGTGCCCAGTATTAAGTGCGTTATAAAAGAACAATTATTACATACAATTACACTCACTTCTGTAGATGATTTTCTCGTATTCGATTGCATGGCAATCGGCGTACAGAGGCTAATTCATTCATTTGCTAAATATTTGCTTGAAAATCATTGTGATTAATTCAGCCAAAACTACAGTGATGTGTCTCAGCGCAATACATAACGTTTCCAAATTTAGCTGGTTTTTGGACAAATCTAAGCTGGAACTAAAGCAAAACAAAAAGTATATCATAGAATTTTTAAAGAGTAAGACCACTGCCATTTTGGTTCAAATGAAAAAAAATGTACTCCAAATTTGGAAAGTTTTCATTGAAACCCTACTTAATTTATATGAGGGGAACTTTGTCCCTAAAATACTTTATGGATTGGAATGCATGTATGGATTCTTGACACCCTTACCCTACTTGAAACTTATATATGGAGAAGGGTATTATGGCTACAAAATTGCATCCCTGTGGGTGCAATAACATTTGATTTGGGGTTAGAATGACTCAGGGTTCACGCCGAATGGAGTATATTATCTATATACCAGAAAACACTTGATCCACCAAAAGAATCATTGTTTTGAGATTTCCAACAATTCAAGGAAATCAAGAGAAAGGTGTGCCAACGACTTGCCTGAATACTGCTCTGGGTTTTAATAAGAACAGATGCTAGGGATCCTTAACACGGTCAGGGCCAGGGACTCCCTCGAGAAATCCATGGAATTCTGGAGCAGACTCCCGCTCTCAGTGGCTGGACGGGCTGGCCTGCTCAAGATGGTGGCTCTCCCCCGCCTCCTACACAAATTCACTAACGTCCCCTTCAACATCCCCCCTCATTCTTCAAAAACATAAATAAACTTTGCAGGAGTTTCCTCTGGCAGAGCGGCAGGCACAGAGTAGCATTAGAAAGACTCCAAAGTCCTTAACATTCTCTGAACTCAGTGAGGCCACAGGGCTACCTACAGGACAGTTCTTGCTCCATGGAGCTGTAAGGCGAGCCATGGAGAGCAGATGGCCCGAGGCTGCTAATCCCACAAGGGAACACGAGACCATAGAAACTATGCTTAACGCCGCAGAGGGAGGCCATGAAACATCACGACTCTACAAGGCCTTGCTGCTAGGCACGACAAGAAATGAACTCAAATGTAAGGCTAAATGGGAGAGTGAACTGGGCCTCGTATTTGAAGACAACGAATGGGAAGCGATAACCCATTATCACAATAAAATCTCTAGGAATGCCCGCTTACAACTCATCCAATTGTACATTACCATCAGGGCTTACCTCACGCCAGAAGCCATTTCAAGATTCAAGGATGCGGGAACTCAGGTGTGCCCCAAATGCTACGAACCTAGGGCTGGTATGAGTCAGATGTTCTGGGGCTGCCCAATAATATTAGGTTTCTGGACTCGAATAAAAGATAGAGCCGCCAAAGCGGACGTTGAAGTAGAAGTCCATAGCCCTGCGGCTTGCATATTATGCAACTACAGACACAGCCGGAAAAACAAACCTCTCAATAGACTCACAGATCTGATATACATCACTGCGAAAAGACGCATAGCAATGGGATGGAAAAGCCCAAAATGCCCAAGCGAAGCACAATGGTGGGGAGATCTCAGTAAATGGATAACTGCCGAGACTGGAGCGTGGGAAACTGCAATCCATGAACAAAGGCTAGACTCCAGCCAAAAACTACAACGTTGGATAGCGCTGACGGTACCGCTGCTTAATCCCAAAGCGTCAGATAGCGCCTCAGACAGAAGTAATAGCCCTGGCTCGTAAACTGACATGAATATCATTGATGGTCCGTCCGTGGTCTTGGCAAGGGGAGGGTGGGGGGGGGGGCTCAGACACCAGATCTACAGATCTACACTTGAGAATGTCTTATTGATCATGATTGTGTCTTGTTATATTGTTAAAAAACCAATAAAGTTATTTAAAAAAAATAAGAACAGATGCTAGGGAAGCAGATCTTTTGGATAATACTTGTAAAAGAAACCATCATTATGTATCATAATGATTGTTTGTCACTGATAGAGACTGGGCATAGATACTCATCTTTAGAATATTAAAAAAAAAATACAAAAATCTGGGTATACTTATTTAAATCTGTTTCCCAGTATTTGGCCAACAAATGATTTTCTGAGATGTAGAATGAACGTGCATCCTACTAGACAGATGTTAGTGCATAGAGGGCTAATTCCTAAAGAAAGCATTAAATGAAGATTGTGTAGGAATAATGATGAAGAAGAGAAGCTGAAGCACTTATTTGTATATTGCAAGCCCTCATGGGACCTCATATTTTATATTGCCAAAGACATGTCCATAGGCTGGATTATGTGGATCCTGAAATATGTTGGCAGCGACTTATGTCAGGAACTCCTACATCTGTAGTCATAGTGGTAGTAGGATCTTTAAAGCATATGAAATTGGAAACCTGAATGTGATTTTAAAAGTCTAAGATTCAAACAAGTGGTTATTGTTGTACTATGGCTCTTTTTGTAAACTAATGTATGAAATTGGTAATTGGACTGTGACATTGTTCATCATTTTAGAAAATTAAGTTAGTGGCTTGATCGATATGTTATGTGTTTCCTCTGCCTTTTTAGACTAATGTATTTGTTTTGGATGTTTTGCAAAAGGTTGAATTGTTATTTATTTAACCAATGCAAATAAAAACGTAAACAAAAAAATAAAAGGTTTGTGCCAAGTTC
The DNA here is from genome assembly GCF_040938575.1 of Ambystoma mexicanum. NCBI lineage: Eukaryota > Metazoa > Chordata > Amphibia > Caudata > Ambystomatidae > Ambystoma > Ambystoma mexicanum. Next base: position 1,196,345 of record NC_090932.1, read on the forward strand.
GAATCCCACGAGGAACCAGAAAATTGATTGTTGGGAAAATATTTGTCAGACCTTTGAGGAATTGAATGACAATTGGCAACTTAAAGTAAGAGCCTCGCTCTGCCATTCGTTTGAAAATGGATAACACCACCAGGTAGCCAAGTGCAGCCCCATGTGGGCTAGGTGCAGCAAAAAAGAAAGCACTGCAGGTGTATTGCAAGTAAAAGGATCAATATCTTTAGCTCTACACCAGCTGCAAAACCTGTTCCAACGGCAGCGGTATAGTGCTACTGGTTGCTGGACGTCTGGCCAAAAGCAACAACTGCATAATGTCTTCCGGGAGGTCCCAATCTTTGTATCTTAACCTCTCAGAAATCAGGCATCCTCCCTCTTGTGAGAGTAGGTCCACTCTCTGGGGAAGACGGAATGGAGGACAGATGGACATGTCAAGAAGGTAACAGCAATCCGGAGCAATGAGGATCATGAACTTCCTCAACCTCCTGAAGACATGAGGGAGGACAGCGACTGGTGGAAACGTGTACAGGAGTGGACATTCCCTGTCCACTATGAACGCATCTCCCAGAATTCCTGTCTGAGGAAATTCCCTGGAATCAAAAAGGTTGCACTTCCTGTTGATACTGGACGTGAGCAGATTCACTTGAGGAGTTCCCCAAAGGCTGAAGATCTCTAGAGGAACTTCCTGAGCCAACTCCCACTCATGGGAGAGTGTGCTCTGCCTGTTCAGAGTGTCCGCTGACGTGTTCTCTTCTCTGGCTAGGTGAACAGCCGATAGAGAGAGTCCAGTCTGCAGTGCCCAAAATCAGAGCTGCATTGCCTCCCTGCACAGTGATAGTGTACCTACACTACCTCTCTTGCTGAGGTAACGCATGGCCACTTTATTGTCAGTCATTATCAGGAAGTTCTTCCACTGTATGGAAGGCAAAAAGGCCATCACCGCCAGTCTGATTGCCCTCAGCTCTAATAGGTTTATGTGTAGTCTTGATTCTGACCAAAGTTTGCTTACTCCTATTATCTCCGGGCCAGGGTTGCCAAAAATGTTCACCTATCATCACATTCTCCTTCCAGGCCCCACCACAGGAGATCCTGTGCAACATTGCTCGGGACTTGAAGAAGGTCTGTCATCGTGCAAGAGAATTGTGACCATTATGATCTGAGGGGCCATTGGAAGGACCTCATCCTTAGGTGGGCCTCCAGCACCAGGCACATGAAGGATGCCATGAGGCCCAGCAACCTCAAAGTTGAATGCTGGAAGAAATTGGGCATTCTGAAATCTCGTTACCATCAGCAAGATATGTTGGGCCCTCAACTAGAGAGGCAAAGCCTTCCCACAGGAAGAGCCCAGGAATGATCTAATGAATTGCAACTTCTGAGACGGTGTCATGTGGGATTTCTTGAAATTGAGGAAGAAGCCCAGTTTGTGGAGAGAGTGGCAGGTGCTGTTGAGATGTACCAGAGCCTGTTCGGGAGAAAAAGCTCTGCTCTGATCAGCCAATCGTCTAGATAGGAAAAGATGTAAATCCGTCCTCTCCTTGAATGTGCTGCCATCACAGTCATAAACTTGGTGAAAATCCTTGCGGCGGCGGTGAGCATCCAAGGCAGTACTCGAAACTGATAGTGAGAATTGCCAATGGCGAACCTCAGGTATTTTCTAAACAGTTTAGAGAAAGGGGGGTTGGGAACACGGGGAAAGTTTGGCTACCGCGGTTGTGCTTGCTTCCTTATAGTGGGTACGTGCTAGCAGCCTATTGCAAGAACCCAATAGGGCAGTGCTCAATGCCCCAGGCGAGTAGTTTGCAGAATTGTTGGGAATTCTTATGAAATTGGCGCTGCACATATAGTTCAAGTGTTTTGATTGAATTGAATTTGTGGTGGGCTTGTTGGGTTTCAATTTAAAAAATGAGGAGAACTTGTTGGTTCCATTTGTTCCATTGGCTCTTAATATTACTAAAAGTGCCGACACGTGTATCGAACACATGGGGGTCTTTATCAAGGCTGTGGTTGTCATCGATTAACCAGCATTTTATACATTATGAACAGATGTCAGGTCCAACCAAAGTGTTGCATAACATTATCACCCAATTGTGCCTGTGCGGGTAAGGTAGTGCAGTGTTGCATTGTGTGTTGGTGACATAAGTGACACAGTCGTGTTAAAAATCAATCAGCATATATACATTGTTCATACGTATGTGGTTTGGTACATATAGATTGTTACAGTTATTGTTGGATTATGCCACAGGGTAAGAGGAGGGACATAGCACCAAGGAGAGAAGGAGAGAGTGTCCGTTTGAGTCAGGATCTAGTTAAACTCTTGAGTGAGTATGTATTTGATGAGAAGGTAATAGCTTACCGGGTGGGTTTGACTCATATACGATGATAGTGAATGGTCGTATTACATGGCATGGTACTGGGCACTGAGTAGTGCTTCTATGGGTGAAAGGAAAGGGTTGAGTCTCAGGTCGTTTGGTTACAGGAGGGTCAAACCTGATTAGATTAAGCATGCTAAGAGGCTGGCTGTGGACTGTCAGTGAGGCGAGCAGGCGTTCCTTAACGTGTAGTCATCATGTACAGTGTGTGAATCACGTTGACCTGTACCAGGGTGGTGTGGGACGGTTCTACTCAGTGTGAGTCTCTCATAGACAGGACTAAAACGGTTGGTGTTGCATCCAATGCGGCTGTCTATGTGCCTATGAAAATAAGCATCCTGAGGATCGAGTGAAACCATCCAATCCTGGAGCTGAAGGGCCTGTAGGATCTATGGCAGAGTGGTCCATCTTGAATCTGTACTGCCTGAGGAACTATTTCAAGTATCTCAGGTACAAGATGGGTTGAAGTCCTCTGTCTTTCTTGAGAACCAGAAAATAGGTGGAGTACCAACCCTGGTATTGGTCGGCTACAGGTACCCTTTCCACGGCATCTTACTCGGAACAAAGAATCTCCTAAAGGAGGAGCAGATCTGGTTGCAGAAGAGATTGCTTGCTTTGGGGACAATCTGGGGGCCTTCAGAGAAATGGGAGACAGTACCCTTGAGCCACTGTCTAAAGGGCCCATGCATCTGAAGTAATGCAATGCCATTCCTGTAGATCCTTGGTTTATCTGCCTCTCACCAGAGTCCTGTGAGCAAAGTGCTCAGAGAGGTTTTGGGGCTGTGGCAGAGAGCAGTGAGGAGGTGGCTGCCTGAGCAATCTTTCTTCCACACCCTCGGGGGGCACGTGTGAACCTCCTTTTCTCTCTTTACGCAGGTTGACCTTTTCCCAAAAGAGGAGTAATTGTGAAAAGAACGCCCTCTCCAAGCCTGCCAAGCTGGCTGTTGCTGTTGCGGCTGACAGATGGGTGCCTCTGAAGACTTCGCAGCAGCCTTAGAAGCTTGCAGCTTTTCTAAGCTGCCATTAGCCTTGGGACCAAAAAGGTTAGACCCCCTTAAAAGGCATGTCCAGGAGCCTTGATTGGACGTCTGGGGCAAAACCAGTCTTGCATAGCCACACAAACCTTACCACTGCACAAGAGCCCATACACTGAATGATGCTGTCTAATGGATCTAGGCCAGACTGAAGGGATTGGCAAGAGGCCTCTCTTCCATTGTTGATGAGATTAAAGAATCAGTCTCTCATCTCACCTTCAGGTGTGTTATTGTCAGCCCGTGCAATGGTATTCCACAAGGTATGAGTATTTGTCCAGAGCAGATGATGCATTAATGGCTTTAAAATGCATACTTGTAGCAGAGAATAGCCTTTTTGCTAAGGCGTCGTACTTCTTATTGCCCTTTTCCAGCGAGATTGTCAGATAAGTCTCTGCCTCAGATGTGGAATTAGCTGCTTACATCACCAAACTCTCAAGAGTAGGGTGCCTTGAATGAAAATGAGGGTCCACAGAAGGCAGTCTGTATTTCTTCACCAACTCCTTTTGTTAACCGCAAGGGTGGCGTCAGGCTTTTGCAGGTTCTCTAGAATGGAATTTTTTTAAGGCTGGTGCAGGACACCGCCAAACTAAATAATCAATGACCCTGTTCATGACCATTCTATAGGCCCGAATTAGGGTGTGCATTCATATCTGGGGTGTTGCCTTCAATACCACTGGCTTCTTTCAGACAAGTAGCCAGGTCCTCTGAAAGAGATTGACCAGAGATCAACTCTTCTGGAACACTGGGCTTTCCAAAATGTTCAGACCCAAAGGGTAGAATTTTGTCTTCCTCAAAAATTGAAACAAAAGATTTGAAGACATTTTTCTTCAACTGATGGTCGAAGATGGACCGGAGGTCGACATCGAAGAGCCCTTTGACTGTGATTACTTTCGACAAGGAGGGCATAGGAGTCTTTGGCCTATCAACGCTACTGGAGGCAACATCCCGAGGCCTTCTTACCCGAGCTTTTGGGCAAGCAAGTCGAAGTTTTATTCGATTCCCTCCCAGTCTTGGAAGATGCAGTGGGATCGCTAGACTTTTCCGGCTCTTTAAGGGGTCAGGAGAGGCAGCCTTTCAAATGACATCCATCATTTTTTGACTGAACTTTCCCCACTCAGCTGTCCTATCAGGAAAGCGTACCTGATGCTTGTTGGGCAAGGAGTCGGAAGATGAGTAGCAATGGTGTAGTTTCTTCAATTTATTTAGTGATGAATAAGAAGAGTGAAGGGAGTCGCTCCTGGATCTTGAATGCTTAGAAGTTTTTAGCGTTTCTTGGGCATTTATGGACACTTGTCTACGGTAGAACTTCTTCCTTCCGAAGATTTTCTCTTGGAAGGAGTAGGAGATGGAGATTTTGGAACTGACTGACCTAGGGTGAGTTTGGACCTTCTCTCTTAGGCCTTTCTAGTCATCGACTGACAGGAGCCACACTTGATTAACTTGTGATCTTTGCTGAAGCACTAGAGACAAATTCTGTGCGAATCAGTGATCGACATATTCGAGTCACAGTCTGCACATCTCTTAAAGTCTGTCTTCGGCGGGGACATCGTGAATATTACTCCAAAGTAAAGACGTTATATAGAATCCCTGAGGCGGGTCGAACTGCTCCTAGAGCATGCTGTGCATGCAGAAAAACTGAACTGAAGCAACGGGCGCAGTGTGTGGCAGTAATACTTTCATCAACGTCACATCTGGACGCAGGAATGGTAACCATCGAGGGACACCAACTCGATTTCGCTCAGGGCCCTCTGCTGTCAAAAAAACATCAGAGACTACAAAGCAGGATATGGATATATCAAAGACGAGGGATCCGTGGGAGGACACAATCCATTAAAAGATCTCACCATTGGACAGAAATGCCCAGGTTTCAAACCATGGTTAGAATCTCTTTGCCACCAAGAATCAGTGAATAAAAACGTAAGACCCAGAACACTTCTAGCCAATTGAGCTTCTAAGTGTTATGTCTGGGGAGTACACTGGCATATCTTTTACTAATGTCCGGAAAAGCTAATAGCCCAAAAAGCCCAAGTCCATCCCAAATCAAGCAAGCTAGACATGAGCCAGGGACAGTAGACAGAGGGAGAGAACAACTAAGAAAGGGTTGAGGTATGCGACAGGGACTGCAGGACTGGGAGGGAACCCAACCCCTGACCCACCCCTGGTGCTTGAGTGCAGGACTTCTCCTCACCGCTCCTTACCTGAGATGACACAGGTGCCACAATGGTGAGCATGAGCCACGGTGAGCAAGCCATAGGGAGAAACACTGCTGCAGGATGCCGGAGCCACGGCGGGGGCACCCGGTGCAGCAGCCACATGCAGGCTACCGAGCGAGAGGGAGTGCAGCAGCAGGTCACCGGCGCTGCAATGCCAGTGGAAGCACCAGACTTCCGCTACACAGAGAGATGGGGGTGGAATCAGCATCAAGTCGCTGCCGTGGTGCAGCAGTGAAACCGCTGCACCACGGCAGCCTGGAGCAGAATCCAGGCCCAGAGAGAACCACTAACCCAGCAGCATTTTTGTTTTGATAACAAAAAGGTCCTACAAGGAGACTGTAAGGGTGCAGAGGGAGGAGACTGACACACAGGTGGCATATTGGTTGCTAAAGACTTTCATTAAAGATTAAAATAATGAGAAAACCTCATCTTTCCCTATATCTTTGAGGAGTTTCACTGCCTAAACTAAAGTGCTAATGGGTCTTGTGAAGGCATCATGAAGCAAGACACAGACAACAGATTCACTTTCTTAACAAAAAGGACTTTATTTTATATGTCAGGATGGATTAAGGCCTAACATGTCCGATACTAAGGTGAAATTTCCCTACCTAAAGAAACTAAAGATAGTCGATGTCAGTATGTTCAAACGAAAAGTCTGTTTGTATCCAGAACCTATGCTTGCCCTCACAACTAAATCTATACAATGTGTAGGGTTGTCAGTACCAAAATAAACAGTGTTCAAAATAAAGTTCTGAGCTTCTTCCAGCCCTGGCTTGTGACAACTTCAAGTTCAAAATAGCTCCATAAAAAGGCTTTGGGTTCCCTTCCCCAAGTGCAACACAGTTCCAGGATCTCTCAGGGTTCCCTTCCCCAAATTCAACACAGTTCAAGTCTCTTCAATTTCAAAAATACTTTCAGCTTCACTTCATAATTCTTTTGACTCTGTAACAATTCGAACAGATGCTTTCTTTCACTTCAGCACTTGTACTGCACAGCCTTTGTCTTTGGAATTCACTTGGCTCTTTCCCAAGTCGGGCTACTTGGTTTAGGCGCAGTTGCTGGACCACACGGCCCACCCATTTGAAGTCAAACAACCGATAACCCTGGGCACTTTGTGATGCTCTTAGTTTTCCTTGACCAACACAGGTTTTCCGCCTTATACCAGTGTCAGTACTTAATGTCTACATATTTCTCCCCGTCAGGCTTTTGGCTTTGTCACAACTTGTATTCATGTTATTTGGTGGCGTAAATCCGCTTCCACCACCTTTCTTTCAACTTGCACATACAAGTCCAGCAACTGTCTTTCACACTTGCTTTTCATTTAGTAGATAAGTATTCATTAAAGGCTATCACTTTGCTCATGAATGCTTCTTAGCATATTTCACTACTTTCCCAATATCACATCATTTCGCTTTCCACTCGTGCTATAATTTCAAATTGTTCCCATATCTTCTCTTTAGTTTGGTATTCAATACATGCCGTTGTATTTCCCAAAATACTTGACAACTGGTTCATGTTTCAATGTTCTTTCATTCTGGTTCCAAACCCCATTCTCATAGGTTTCTGTTCCTTAGCTAACATTAAATGTCCAATTTTCTCCCCTAGAGCACCCCGGTATAAGTGTTCTGTCTCGCACTCACCGGGGCTGGTCTGCTCCACTGGACATCTTTGTTCTGTTCTCTGTCTTCCTCTTCACTCCAGGGTACGCGTCGTTGCTGGCTGTCGGGAAACCTTCATGCAGCGTCCCCTGGCAGTTTAGGAGGTTTCCGTGTTCCCCAGCTCCAGCTGGGAACACACAGCTAGGGTAATTTTATCGGGGCTCTGGTCCTCTCACGGGCCACTCGGGTCGCAGCACCTTTCTCACCCCCTGGCAACACACAGCATCCTGTCTGCCGGTCCTGCTCCAGCCTGCTCCTCACCGGTGCCACCTTCTCTCCAGGCAGGTTCCCCCTTTAGCCACAGTTGTGTCCTCCTTTTAAGCACCTGTGGCCTTTCAATAGGTTGTAGGTGTGGGTCCTTTGCCCTACCATACTTGTACCAATTAATTGGACATGCCTGACCTTCCATAATAATCTTTCTCGTCCCAGTACTATAGTGGTGAAACTGACTAGAAGTGTTCATTACTCCTAGTTGCCTCTTCCTTGTCCCAGTCTTAAAGGCATATGATTGTGGAACATTGTGTGTGTGTGTGTGTGTGTGTGTAAGGGATAGAGACTGACAATACCCTACGAACAAATGGGGAGGGGAGGATTCATTCTCATAGGGAAAAGGGGGATACCATGTCTCACTTATAGACCTCCTCTCCCTACTCCCTGAGGTCCCTCCACCCAGGTGATCCTCCCTCGCATATCCACCCCATTGGTCAGGATCCAAAAGCCATGGCCTTTCCCTGGCCACCTGAGAGGAAGATCCAAGGGGATTAGATGGGAGGATGCCCTCGGTTTATTCACATACCCTACCCCTATACGGCGCTGGACCTGCAGGGTTCACATGGAAAACGGGAAAGGAAGTCGACACTGCCTTGATCTCGGCTATTCCTGTGTTCCAATGTGAAACAACAGGGTTAGAGGGTCCAGGAAGCACTGCATGACCCTTGGGTCGGATTCCTTCCACTGACGTATCCATACTAACGGGGAGTGGTCTGTATTCAATGTGAACGTATGGCCTAGCAAATAGTACTTAAGATAGAGTACCGCCCATTTGATAGCCAGTACCTCCAGCTCAATGACTGAGTAATTCTTTTTCCTAGAGAAGAGCTTTCGGCTGATGTACAAAATGGGGTGTTCTAAGCCATCATGATTTTGCAATACTACGGCCCATAGCCCCATTAAGGAATCATCAGTTTGAAGAATAAATTCCTTGGAAAAGTCAGCTACTTTCAAAATGGGGCTCTGACAAAGGGTTTGCTTTAAAGTGTGGTAATAGATCTCATCTTCTTCATTCCACCCGATCTTTTGGTCCTCTGCGTTTTTCAGTTTGTCAGTAAGGCGCGAGGTCTTGCTAGAAGAGTTTGGGTTAAACAGACGGTCGTATCTGATCAAACCCAAAACGGCTTTTAGGCCTTTCTCTGTTTTCGGTGTTTCAGTATCCAGGCCAGCTGTAACTTTTCCGTGTTTTTGTTGAACAGTACCATTACCCACAAAGAACCCTACATATTTGATCACAGATTGAGCTAGCTTGCATTTTCTAGGGTTTGCAGGAAAGCCGGCATTTCTAAGTATCCTCATGATAGTGTAAAGGTGTTACAAATGTTATTCCCATGTTTTGCTGTGTATTACAATATTGTCTACGTAGGCTCTGCAAAAAATCGAATATGATTGCATAATTATGTCCAATAATCTTTGGAATGTTGCGGGAGCCCCATGTAGACCGTATGGTAATGTTTAAACTGAAACAGGCCTATAGCGGTTGAAAAAGCAGGTTTCTCTTGGTCAGGTCCATGTAAGAGAATCTGCCGATAACCTTTCGTAACATCTTTAGTGGAAAGATAAGACGGCATTACCCAGTCAGTCAATAAGATTGTCAATACATGGCATTGGGTAAGCTTCAAAGGCAGAGATGGCGTTTACCTTTCTAAAATCTATGCAGAATCTCCAACTCCCATCAGGCTTTGTCAGCAACACTATAGGGGAAGATCAGGGGCTAGTAGATGGTTTCATGATGTTAACCTGCAACATCTGCTTTACTTCCTGAATTATGGTTTCTTTTCGGGACTCAGGAAGCCTATAGGGTTTTAAATGTACCACTTTGCCTTCTCGAGTGCGGATATGGTTATAAATATTCACCCTTCCTGGGTCTTCTTTAAATACATCGGGAAATTGTGTTATGCGATCGTATAGGTCTTGCTTCTGGTTTCTAGTGAGTTTGGGAGGAACTAAAGCGGTATTACCAGAATTCTCTGGTAATAAGCAGGACAGAATGGTGGCATTAGATTTATGTGGAAGACTTGTGTTTTTAAGCGCCAATCAGGTTGGGAGATCTTGTAGTTACATGGCCCCATTTGTTCAAGTACCTCATATGGTACATGCCATTTAGATATTAGTTTGTTCTCTGAAGTGGGTAACAAGACTAATACCTTTTGGCCCATGCAGAACAATCTTAAAGAAACCTTTTCATCATAGGAGGCTTTTTGTTGTTCTTGGTCCTTAGTCAATTGGGTCTGCACCAAAGATCTAACTGTAGTCATGTGTTCTTTAAGCCCAGTGGCAGTTTGGCAGAGTTGTAATAGGGCTTCTTGTTCCTCCCAGGTTTCTCTCAGCATATCTAGGAAGTGTCAGGGTTCTCGTTCATAAAGTAATTGGAACAGGGAGAATCCCATAGAGTCCTGAGGTGTTTTCCTAGATGCAAATAAAGCCCATGGAATCATCTGATCCCAATTTCTCCCATCTTCTTCCACTAACTTCGGCAGGATGGTTTTCAAGGTCTTATTAAATCTTCATATGCTACAAGGCCATCTGTCTTTGGATGGTATAGTGAGGCCCTCAAGGTGGTGATATTCAATAACTATTTCACTTCCCCCATGAACTTGCTCATGAAGGTAGAGCCTTGATCTGTTAATATTTCTTTTGGAAAACCTACTTGGGAAAAGAAAGGGAGCCAGTGTTTCAAAATGTGCTGGCTGGTGCTTGCTCTCAAGGGAAAGGCCTCCAGGTGTCGTGTTGCATAAGCCACGATCACCAAAATGTACTTGTTCCCCAATTTCGATGTTTCTAGGGATCCCACAATATCCATACCAATTCTTGAAAAAGGAATGTCAATGCTTGACAATGGATTTAAGGGAACAGGTCGATGGCAAATGAGTACTAGTCTTTTGGCAGATCTCAAAAGCCCGAACAAAGGTTTTAATGTCGGCATGTATTTCTAGCCAGTAGAATTTATTAGTGATCTAAACTTGTGTTTTTGCTTGTACTAAATGGCCTTCTGTCAGATGTGAGTGAGCTATTTCTAGCACCACTTGCTTATGTCTTTTAGGGACAACCAATTGGGTATTTGTTACCCCATCTGGCGTGGTGTCTCCCAGATACGTAAGACCATGTCTCAAAAAGAAAAAAGTTTCTCCTTTCCTTCGGTCCTCTTGTTCCGATCTAACATGTAAACAGGCTTTAGCAAACACAGGCTTGTTACTTTGGGCAACGGCTAAGTCGGGAAGGGTTTCAGTTTCTTCCAATCTGACTGTTCTAGGTTTGGTTTCTAGAGGGGTGTCGGGTGTTTCATCTGCCTCTCCGAAGCCTCAAGTCCATCTATTGGCTCTCTCCTTCCCTGCTTCCTCCTTAACTCTAGGTAACATTGCCCTTTCAAGCACCCCTTGAACAATCCTATCCTCTTGATGGATAAGAAAGGGATCTTTTCTGTGATTCTGTAACAGTACCTTAACATCCCCTCTAAAGTCTTGGTCTATAACTCCAGCTAGCACATCAATTCCAGACCTCCATGCTAGTCCTGGCTTGGGAGTCAACCTAATTTAGGTTTAAGGGAGTGAAATTAGGATCAAATTAGTGGGTATCAAGTCTTTTTTCACCTGGGGAATCATCTTGTCCATACTGCTACATATATCAAAGCTAATAGAGCCTTTTGTGGCTACTGAGGGGTCCGATGCTCTGGTACTTAACTTTGTCCAATTTGAGGGCCCCCAACTTGTATCGGTTGAGCCGCATCCCACTGCTGACACCATTCGTGAAGGCATCATGAAGCAAGACACACAGCAGATTCACTTTCTTAACAAAAAGTACTTATTTTATAGGTGAGAATGGGTTAAGGACTAACTTGCCCTATACTAAGGTGGGATTTCCTTACTTCAAGAAACTAAGGATAGTTTGTGTCAGTAAATTCATCATAAAAGTCTGTCTTTGTCCAAAACCTATACTTGTCCTCACAAATAAAGATACACAATGTGTAGGACAGTCAGCACCAATGAAAACATGTTCAAAATAAAGTTCTGAGCTTCTTCCAGCTCTGGTTTGTTTCTACATCCTCTTACCAAGTTCAAAATAGTTCGACAAAAAGGCTCAGGGTTCCCTTCCCCAAGTGCAACACAGTTCCAGGGTCTCTCGGGGTTCCCTTACCCAAGATCAATATAGTTCCAAAATACCTCAGGGTTCCCTTCATCAAGATCAACATAGTTCCAAAATACCTTGGGGTTCTCTTCCCAAGTTCAACACAGTTCAAGATTCTTGACTTTCATCAATACTTTCAGCTTTACTTTATAATCCTTTAGCCTTCGTAACAATTCAAACAGATGCTTTCGTTCACTTCAGCACTTGTACCGCACAGCCTTTGTCTTTGGGCTTCTCTTGGCACTTTCCCATGTCTGGCTATTCGGTCTAGGCGCAGTTGTCGGATCACACGGCCCACTCATTACAGGTCACACAAATGATAACCCTAGAGACATTGTGATGCTCTTAGTTTTCCTTGATCAACACAGGGGTTCCACCTTATACCAGTGTCAGTACTTATGTGTTGTGCTGTGGTTTCTCCTTGGCAGTCTTTTGGCTTGGCCACAACTTGTATTTACGCTATTCGGCAGCGTAAATCCTCTTCCACCACCTTGCTCATTAAAGTTCAGCAACTTGTCTTTCACACTTGCTTTTCATTTAGTTCATAAGTATTCATTACAGGCTTTCACTTTGTTTATTAACGCTTCTTAGCATGTTTCACTACTTACACAATAGCATATAATTCGGCTTTCACTCGTGCTATAATGTCACATTGTTCCCATATCTTCTCTTTAGTTCAGTATTCAATATATGCCGTTGTATTTACCAAAATACTTGACAACTGGTTCATGATTCAATGTTCTCTCACACTCACCGGGGCTGGTCTGCTCGGCTGGGCATCTTCCTTTTGTTCTCAGTCTTCCTCTTCACTCCTGGGTACACGCTGGGAGCTCCAGAAGCAGCGCTCGCTGGAGGAAAACCTACTTGCAGCGTACCGCAGCGTTTAGGTGGTTTCCGTGTTTCCCAGCTGGGAACACGCAGCTCAGGTAATTGCCGGATCTCTGGTCCTCTCATGGCCCACTCCGGACACAGCACCTTTCTCACCCCCTCGCAACACACAGCATCCTTTCAGGCGGTCCTGCTCAAGCCTGCTCCTCTCCTCGCAGCTGCCATCTTCTCTTCAGGCAGGTTTCCCCTTTCCCCACTGTTGGGTCTTCCTTTTAAGCATCGGTGGCCTTTCAATATGTTGCAGGTGTGAGGTGTGTGTGTGTGTGCGCGCACACAGATAGACACTGACAATGCCCTATGAAGGACGGGGGATGGAAGGATTCATTTTCATAGGGAAACGGTGGATACCAGGTCTCACCTGTAGACATGCTCTCCCCACTCAAGGTCCCTCCACCCAGGTGAACTTCTCGCGCATATCCACCCCCAGGGTCAGGAGCCAAAAGCGATGGCTTTTCCCTGGCCACCTGCAAGGAATATCCAAGGGGACAAGGGTAGTAGATGGGAGGATGCTCCCCGGGTTCTCACAGTCTGTCAACTAAAATTAGTCCACCGTCCTGTGTTAAACGTCACTTTCTATGTCTTACACTCAATAACTAAACTAAAGTTGTCAAAAAAAGGTAGCAGGCGCTCCTCTCCAGAAAGAACATGGCATGATGACCTGTTCTGAGATGACAGTTTGCAGCACACGCTTTTTGCTCACTGAACCTTTCACAGATAGGAAATACCCATTTGCATATCAGTCTTTGTCCCGCCCACATGGGCAATCCAACACTGAAATGCTATGGCAATTCCTCTCTGAACAAGAGTACCAAACAGCAACCCCATGCACGTGTTTCAGCCTTGTTGGCCCTCATCAGTGAGGTGAAGCTGCACGTCTCTGAGCACAGTGAGCAGGGAGTCCACGTCTGGTTGCCCCCAGGTAACTTAGGGTGACCAACCCCAAGTTCCTTACAAATATGTCATAAAAAGGTAGCAGGCGCTCCTCTCCAGAAAGAACGTGGCATGATAACCTGTTCTGAGATGAGAGTTTGCAGCACTGTTCTTGGTCCAGGAGAATAACTCCTTCCTCCTGGACTGGATGGCACAGATATGTTGCTAGCCTCTCACCAGGAGGAATTACTAATTTCCCCTGGCTTCAAAACCTCGAAACAAAGGATTGCTGGCTTTGCAACAAAAGTTAATTATTTCTTCCCTCCAGGGGGAACGACACCCTTCCTCTGGATTACTGGTTTGATCCTCCTTGTAGACTCAATCACCAGGAGAATGACTCCCTTCTCCTGCTGTCTGGCTCACAGTGTTTTCTCCCCACACAAAGCTAGGTGGAATGACTCCCTTCCCCTGGACTCTCTTTTCACTTGGTTTCACAATTTCACAGTGCGGGGGAATGACTCCCTTCCCCTGGCCTTCCTTGGCTTTGTACTCACACTCTCTTGGCTTTACTTTCACAGTTCTGAACACCAGGGGGAATGTCTCGCTTGGTCTGGCCTCTCTCAGGCTTATCATAGTTCACAAAGTCTCCCTTTCCCTGGCCTGTCTCAGGTTTTGTCTTGCAGTTCACAATGCCAGAGAGAATGACTCCCATCCCCTGGTCTTCTCATATACTCAGGTCGTTGTGGGCCTCAGACCAGTATTACAGTTCCTTTAGTGATTTGTTTTGGCAGACATGGCTCACCACCCTGCCAGGTATTGCCACGAAGATGACGCACAATTCAACAATGCCAGGGACAACGACTTTCTTTCCCTAGCCTTTCTCATGCTTTCCTCACAGTTCACAATAACAGGGGGAATGTCTCCCTTCTCCTGGCTTGCTTTACAGTTCACAATGCCAGGGGGAATGTCTCCCTTCCCCCAGCCTTTCTTTCACTTGCAGACGTGGGTTCCCAACCTGTGTTTCTTTCTTGCTGTGCTTTTGGGTAGACATAGTTTACCCCCCCTGCCAGGTACTGTCGCACAGAAGGTAACTTGTACTTTTTATGGGTGCGGGTTTCTCTAGTGTGGGAGTTTGGCAGACCTGGTTCAGTTTCCTGCCAGGTTCTGCAAAAAATAAAAAAGATCGACTCCTTTCTTGGTTCTCACTTTGGCAGTTAGGGTCCTCAACTCTTCCCAGGTGGCCTATGGTGTTGGCCCAATTACTGTGACGAGTGGGAGGAGGATTCACCCACTTCCCTGCATCCCCTCTGGCTCTTTCGTGGCTCCCCTTACCTTCTCTGGGGTTAGGACATGCCCATGGGTTTTCTGGGGCAACGTGTGGAGTCCCTGCAGCGTCTTTGCCTCCTGGCGTGGCTGGGAAAGCGTTCTGTGCTGCTTCTTCCCTCTGTCTGCCTACTTTCCACCTCTCTGTGCTAGACCGCTCCTGTGGGTGCTTCCAGCACCGAATGCAGCTGACTGGCAGCATTCTCTCCTTCCCAGTACATCCAGCACATTTGACTCTCCAGCGCAGGGTGCTTCATGCACCTCCAGTCTCTCTCGGCTCTGCCTCTACAGGCCTGGATTTCATCTGGTTGGCAGTACTTTCTGTTTATAGTGGTTGGCCAACGGTGGTTGGCATTGGGGTTCCAGTCCCTCTTGACTTTTCTGGATCCTCCAATATTCTTTCCTCCACTGGGCCAACTCGTCCCAGTACTTTGATCTACAGAGTTCATATGCCTCTTCCTCATCCCAGTATTCTCAGCCTAACAATATTGTATAGAGGTAGAAGGATAATAGAGGTTAGGTGAAGCCATAGGTTGAAACATGGCATTAGGGGGATGGGGAGGGGCTGTGGATTTGGGTAGTATATAGAGCATGCAAGAAGGGTGGGATACCCCGTTCATCGTAGATGTTAGTCATTTTCCCCAGAGGGGGAGTCTCTCCCCATGAAATACTCTCACTATGTACCAACCCCAGGGGGACTATTCGGTAGCAGCCTAACCTTCCTGGCCTCATTGAAAGGGGCTCCCCCTCCGAGAGAAATGACAACATCTAAGGACTCTTCACAAGACCCAGACACCTAGGGATAGCAGTCCCCAGTGAATTACTTAGTTTTTCATGGCTGAAAAGCGGAGGCACACGTACTAGCCCTATTTAAGTCTCCCCATAGCCCATCCCTGTCCCACTATTCCAAGGCAAGTAAGTCATTGGCAGGGAGAGTTGGCCAAACCTGGCTCAGGGTGGGCTATTTAGAAGGTAAACTGGGAAAAGTTAGGATGTGTGTTTAGTTGGGTGACGACAGGAGGTGGAGAAGGACGTCCTAGAGAACAGAGGAGAGTGTGGAAGGAGTGTTGAGGTTATTGGAGAGAAGGGTCTATTGAATGGTTTTGTGTGTGGGGGGGATGAGTGTAGCAGTGACAGAGGAGGAGGATGGTACTATTAGTTGCAAGTGGAGGTAGTGGTAGCAATAGTGGGAATAGTAGTGAGAGTGAGAGGTAGATGTGGTTGTAAGAGGTAGTGGCAGTAGCTGTAGTAGTGTGTGGTAGTGGGAGAGGGGAAGAGGGGGTAGTAGTGAGAAGCGGTAGTAAATCAAGAGTGGTAGAAGGGGTAGCAATTGCAGTGAGAAGGTAGTAGTGGAAACGAGGTGAAGTAGCAGGAGGGAGGAGAGGGAACATTGGAGGGAGTAGTAGTCTGGTAGTAAGAGGTAGTGGTGAGAGGAGGGGTTTAGAAGAGAGAGGGCGGAGGTAGGAAGGCAGAGTTTAAGATCAGAGGGATAGAAACATGGTGGGGAGGAGAACGTCTTGGGACCCAGGGTAGCAGAGGGTCAGGTAAGATCACGCGTGTTTGTGGAGAAAGTGACACGGGGTGTAAGATCCAGAGAACACTAAGCGGGCATAGGGGAGGGAAAGAAAAAAGGTCCATAGGGAGTAAGTCGACCATCGACTCTGGGAACACACTGATATCATTAGGAAGAACAAAAAACAGACAGGTCTTACTTAGCACTAACTGTGTTAGGGCGGTGGTAACCCAATGGAGAGTAGAGAGGGATGGCCCTTGCGCCAAATCTCCCATAAAGGGAATAAAGTGGGACATAGACCAAGGACAAAACAAAAACAAAAGTCATTAATGTGGGGGAGCAACTGCACAAACATGTAAAACTACATTATTATGCGGCACTGGAGGAAGTGGGGGTCAGGTAGGGAGGGTGGAGGGGAGCATGAATCTGCTTCTTGGCCAGCCGATGGAGTTTAGCTCGAGATTTGAAGAGATCCACACTCAGGCTGGCTTTGCTTGTGATGGGCAGTTGGTTCCAATGGTGTGCGCTGAATAGATATAAAGAGCAGAAGTGAGAGGAGGCACGGGGGTATGGGAGACTTTGTAGATTATGAAAGGTACTTAAAAAGCGGTTCTGGACAGTATGCAGAAGTGGACGAGGATCTAGGTAGTCTAGAGGAAGGAGCAGAGAGGGAGTTTAAGCAGTAGACAGGCAGTTGGTAGGTTTTTTTAGCTTGGGGAGACAGAGTTTTTGTAGTGTAGTGATTAATAAATGGACACGGTTTCTGAATGGTGAGAAGGTTAATACAAGCGGTAGAGGCGGTAGAAGTGATTATTTGTTGCGGTCAGAGGTTGCTATCAAAGGGGATACCAAGGTGGCAAGGCAGCCAGAAAGTCAAGCGGGTATGAGATAAGAGAGGGGAGGGGGTGGATGGCGTTGGACGCTGGGAGAAATTGGACTTCAGTTTGCAAAGAGTTCAGAATGAATTAGCAGAGCGCGATCCAGTAAAGGATAGCATTTTGCCAGTTGATAATCCATTCCAAGATGGCTGGGATGAAAGAGGGAAAGGAGGAAAATAATTGTCTGTCATCAGCAAAGAAGTGGTAGTGAACTTCAAAGGCTGAGATAAGTTCACATAAGGCAGAGGTATAGAGATG
This sequence comes from Ambystoma mexicanum, assembly GCF_040938575.1. Taxonomy (NCBI): domain Eukaryota; kingdom Metazoa; phylum Chordata; class Amphibia; order Caudata; family Ambystomatidae; genus Ambystoma; species Ambystoma mexicanum. Next base: position 1,213,738 of record NC_090932.1, read on the forward strand.
CTGACCGGGAAAGGGGTGGGGTCTGAGGTTTGCAGGTTCCTGAAGTTTTTAAGGGTACTAACTTCCAGCTAGGATGCAATACAGGCTAGAGTAGATTTGCAAATCACAAGCTCTTGGATAGTAAGAAAGAGAGTGGTTTGGTCGTCAGTGTTGAAGGCAGCAGAGATGTTCAAAAGAGGTTGGAGTGGTGAGCATCAGAAAGAAAGTTGTAGACGTGCACGAGTACAGTCTTGATGGACTGTTTACTAGGTAAGCCAGATAGAAATGGATCTCCAGTGCCATTATTCTCAAGGTACCTAGTGTTCCAGTGGAAGACCATCTCAAGAAGCTTAGAAGAATGGGGTAGGTGGAAAACTGGGCGATAGTTTGCCAGGCCCTTTGCGTTAGCAGAAAACAGTTCAGTGTAGAGAGAGCTTAAAGAGCTTGGAAAGATGAGGACAGATGATTGGGAATAGAATTTGGTGATTTTTGAGGAGCAAACAGGTTGATAGGACCTCAGGATGGGTTGACGCTGCAAAGGATGCATGCTCATTCAGCAGTAGGAGAGGTAGTGGAGAAGTAGTCGAGAGTAGAAAGGGCAGAGGGGATATGCACTGGACAGAAGGAGGGTGTTGGAGGGAGCAAGAGGAGGGCTTTGATATTGGCACAACTATTTGAGAGAAATTCATTAGTGGAGAGGGAGGAGGCAAAATCCATTGGCTGGGGTGATGTGAGCAAAGCTTGGAGGGTGGATGAGTTTGCAGGGGTGACTGCAAAAGGAGGCAATTAGGTATGTGAGGAGGAGGATTTGGCAGAGTTTAGTGTGGAGAAGAGAGCAGGGGAGATGAACAGAAGAGAGGACCTAACATCATCAAAGTAAGGGGCAACAGAATCCTGCTTGAATTTCCTTTTGGTCACATAAGAGGGGCGGGAAGGTGTGGAGAATGGAAGAATGGGGACATTAAAGTGAATAGTAGAATGAATAAAGGGAAAGAGTCAATAGAGAGATCCAAGGAGGCGAGCGAAGTAGAGAGAAAGACAAGGTCAACAGAGCTCCCACAAGAACAGGTAAGGTAGTCATGGAGATAGATAGAGGGAGTGGTCAGATTGGATTTGCCCCAACAAGAAAAAAGGGGATGTCTGTGGGAAGTTACTCAGAAGAAGGTTCCGACCAAGGAAGGAGTTTAGAGGACTCGGGGGAGTGGAGTGGGGGGATCAAATTCTCTAGAGTTGGGCGTTTGGAGAAGAATCCAGGATCTGGCAGTGCTTATATTTTTTCACTTGTTCTTTACCAACTTCTGGCGTCAAGCAGGGATTTGGCCAGCTTAACAAATTACTTACCTCTGGTATTGTTATTTCTGATGGATGTAACTCCTACAGATTCCTCATCTTAGATATTCCTGCGACAGCAGATCAAAGAAACATTTTCAACAGCAGGAGTACCATGCGCCGTTGGCATCAACGTCCCTCAGAGGTCTTCATCGGCGTGACTGGACAGGACGTCAGCACTGAAACAAATAGCTCAACACTGCTCTGTGACCTCCGTTTATTTGTTTTTTTCCACTGTGCTCAGCAGCATTGAGGATTGTGAAACATTATAATGGTACAGTTGGGAGGCATTGAAAGAAGGAAGAAGTTACTTACCTGTAACTCTGGTTTTCCAGCATTGGTATCTTTCATAGATTCACGTGCTGTGAATATTCCTTGTCACCAGGCTGGGAATCCTTGGTAACAGAGCAGTTTAAAACTTAAACTCAAAACCATCAGTCACTTTTGTGCTCTAGTACAGTCATTTGGGTCATACTACCCACAGCCAATAGGAACAACTCCCTTAACTGCTCCCCTGTAGGCCATCTTCAGATTTCGCAAGCGCACGTGAGTGGCATTAGGAGCCAAAAGAAGATCCATGCTGGGTAGGTGGGAGGCTTGCATGTGAATTTATGAAAGATACCAATTCTGGAGAACCGGAGTTACAGGTAACTTATTCCTTCTCCAGCATTGGATCTTTCATAGATTCACATGCTGTGAATAAATTACAAAGCAGTATTAAAATAATACATACGGTGAAGGCACGCTCCCAGCAAAACTTTCCACTGGAGACTTATTAACCTCACACAAAAAGGTTCAACAGAACAGACTGGCCGACTCTAGATTTTTCTACGGAATCTCTGTCGACACAGTAGAACCTGGTGGATGTATGCACCGATCTGCAGGTGGCTGCGTGGCAGATGTCAGGCAGTGGGATCCCGGAGAAGAAACGCAGAGGGTGCAGCCACCAACTCTGCTGGAGTAAGCCCGGGGTTTGCCGGGTAACGGCCTGCCGGACTTTTAATGGCACAAGGAAATGCAGGCTGCAATCCATCTACAAATGGAGGACTTTGATAGAGCCTTCTCCGGCACACAAGGTCCAAATGACACAAAAAAATGATCTGTAGAACGTAATTACTTAGTACGTGCCACATAGTACTTGAGGGTCCGCACCGCATCCAGCGTGTGCAGTGTTCACTCCACTGGGGACGTTTGTGTGCCGAAGAATACGGGCAGAACCACTTGTTGATTGAGATGAAAAGAGGACAGCACCTTAGGTTTAAAGGTTTGGTTAGTACGCAGAATAGCCTTGTCCTTGTAAAACGTTAAATAAAGTGGTTTGCAGGAAAATGCCTGGATTTCACCTACTCGTCAGGCCGATGTTATGGCAAGCAAGAAAGCGGTTTTCCAGGAAAGATGCTTGATGGATGTCTGGTGCATAGGCTCGAAAGGTGGCTTCATGAGCTTTGCGAGTAGCATTCAGTTCCTATGCTGGAGCTGGGCGACTGACAGGTGGAAAAGACCAGCACAGCCCACGTAAAAACACTTTTACCAGCTGGTGGGACCACAGGGATGGCACCCCTGCGGAGTGGTTGTACCTGGAGTTGCAGCCAGGTGCACTTTTATTGAAGAATGCGTCAAGCCCAACTGAGCCTGGGGCAACAAATAAGGTAAGATACCTTGTGGTCGGACGGCCTGAGGCTGCAACTGATGGTTCCTACAACACACCTGAAAATGTTTCCACTTGCTTATGTAGCTCTTCAAAGTGGACGGAGCTCTTGCTCTAGCAAGGACTTCTTGGCCGTCAGATTGAGTGAGGCCGGGTCGAAGTGCAGCACCGCCCCCTGGTTCCTGGACAGAAGAGCCTGATGTGGATGCAGCTTGAGAGGAGCAGCTGGCGAGAGAGCGAGGGGGTCAGAGTACCAAAACTGTCTCAGCCACGACATGGACACTAATATCAGTTTGCACCAATACCGCCCAACTCGCGATGAGGCCCAAAGACTGGTACGTGGAGTGGTTGTCCCGCAAAGTTCTACCAGAACACCCTTTCCCAGAGCAAAAGGACTGGCGCCTTTGCTGTAGCATGCCCAGGGAGTGAGCGGTCTCTGTGTCTGTTTTAATAGACTGCAAAGCCTCATTTACCTTCTTCCCGAATATGTCTTGTCCGTCTCAGGGCATATCTACAAACCGGGATTGGACATCAGGTCCAACGTCTGTGGCCTTAAGCCATCCTTGCCTGTGAAAGACTGCTCCATTTCCAAGCTGGTTAACACCAGTGTCTGAGATATATGTGATGGCCTGGTCTGATGCCAATTCACCCTCATGGAAGATAGCTTCCTGTTTTTTGCCATCCAGCAGAAACTCTAGAATGAGGCCCATCTTGTACTACAACTCGCGATCATAACGTGCGAGGATGGCCATTGCATTCGCTGCCTTGATAGTGATGGCTGCAGTGGTAATAATTTTATTGCCGAAGGCATCCAGGCGTTTGCCCTCCTTGTCAGGAGGAACAGACCAGGAGGCAGACGGGTTGGCTGACCTCTTCATGGCGCAGCAGTAACAATAGAGTCTGGCGTAGGCTGGGTGTGGAGGCAGGCAGCAGCGCTCTCTTTAGGACCCTCTACTTTTTGTCAAAGCGGTCCTTCTTTGCAGGGCCATAGCAGGGTGAGCGAAGGCAACTAGGCCATCCTCCCAAACTTCCTCCAGCAGCGGAATGGACATTACTACTTTTCTGCGCTGTTCTCTGCGTTGAGACAGAACATTGTCCTTGCGCTGCTCCTCCGGGGTTAGGCAGAACATCTTGGCTGCCCTGGCCATAAGATTGTGGAAGGCCCCTACCTCATCAAGGGGGAGAGTCCCTAATTGAGATATCATCCGGTTCCCCATGAACCATGATGAAGTCTTCAAATTCGTCAGTGTGCGACGAAATTAAAGTTATTCACCGTAGTGACTAGAGTACTCTCAGTCCTTAGTCCCCTTTGCTCCGTCCTTGTGGGCGTCCCCCAACATGGGGACGGTACCGGAACCTTTCGCAGTGAAAAATTGAGCTTCCCCTTTAAATTTAGTATAGCTTTCGGCCTCGGGCAGGGGAACGCCCCACTAAGGCCCCGCCCTCTGGCACCTCACCTCAGTCCCCTTTGAACAGATCAGACTCTGAGATACCTGGCTACACTTATTACCATCCCCATTCTAGCGGGGGAAGGTGGGTGGGATGTGTGGAGGAAAGGGGATAAGGACTAGGAGTACTCTAGACACTACAATGAGTAACTTTAATTACTCATACGTCCCGTCCCCTTTCCTCCATCCTTGTGGGCGATTCAACCGAACAAGAACATAGGGTGGACCCATAACAACCTGGCTACTATCTAGGACGAAGTGAAAAGGTTCTTCAGAACCGCCTGACCAAACTCGGCATTGCGCCTGTAGCTGGTGTCCAGTGAGTAGTGCTTACATAAGGCCAACGGGTGGCCCAAGTAGCCGCCTTGCTGATGACATCCCAAAAAGCATGTCCCTAAAATGCGACGGTTGTGGCCTTAGCCCTGTCTGCATCGGCATGAATCCCCTCAGGAACTGGTTTTCCCATGGCCGTATACACCTCCAAAATGGCCTAAACCATCCAATGGACGATGGAAGCCTGAGTGCCGGTGGAGGAGCCCCCAAAAGTCACAAACAATGCCTGTGACTTCCTGAAGGATTTTGTCAGAGATATAAAACTTTAGAACCCTCTTGAGGTCCAAGGAATGTAGGGCCCTCTCTGCCTCCGATTGTGGGTTCAGGAAGAACACCTGCAGACAGATCTCTTGATTCAGATGGAACTTAGAGACCACCTTGGGCAAGAAGTTTGGGTGAGTGTGGAAGATGACTTGTCGTTGTGAAACGTGGTGAAGGGCTCGCACAAAGACAACGCCTGCAGCTCACTATCTCTGCACGCAGAGGTGAGAGCCCCTAATAAAACAGTCTTTAGTGTCACCAAGCAGATGTCCACAGAGGCCATTGGCCCGAAAGGCTTGCGTTACAAAGCTGCAAGAACCACATTGAGGTCCCAGACCGGATGTGGCCTATGCATCAGAGGAAAAAGCTTCGACAACCCCTAAAGGTGGGCCTTAACCACCGGGTTTGGCTGCTGAAAACACCTGCTCAGGGAAATTCTTGTAGGCTGCAAAGGCCACCAAATACGTGCGGCAAGTATCCACCTAACTCCAGAATGAGCCAGGTGTGCCGCAAAGGCCAGTGCGTCATCCAGAGGACATGCGACAGGGTCCAGACCCTTGTCGCGAGCCCAATGGCAAAACCTAGTCTATTTGCTCTTATACTGGGAACGAGTCGAGGGCCTCCTGGCCCGCTGAATGATGTCCCAGTTGTCATCTGAAAAAGGATCATTGTTAGGGAGAATTCTCATCTATGGCTAATTTCCCTCACCTAGTGAATACCCCAACAGCTTTGCTGGACTTCTGGAGTTTATTTTTTTCCACTTGCTAAGAGTGAGAGCTTTTCCCCCACTCTTACCTGTGTTTTGCTATGCGTTTTCACCTGTTGTTGTGATTGTGGGCTCTGGAGTACACCACTTCAGTAGCCGCCTTCTTTGTGTGTGTCACACAGCACCTTCTCTGCAGTGGCACAGGATTGTCATTCAGACTCCCACCGACCCCATTTCTGAGGTGACTACTGTCCCCCAGAAAATGGAAAAGTTACCATTAAGTCAATCTACCACAGATCCAGTACACCCCATCTTCCATGGAGTACTGGAAAGGGTTAATTCGTATCCCTTTTTATCTGTACCTCCTAGAGCATTGTTTCGCTCTTTTACATTTAGACATGGCTGGTGGCAGTGGTATCTACCCTAACTTTCTACCGCTGTTATCTTATATAATCGAGGTAATATTGTAGGCTATTGTGTTAGCCTAGAACTTAAACCCGCTTGACCAAATCCTTTTTCTTTTGGCTCCAGTGCAGTTTATTCGCCATTTCTTTTTGTTAAACTCCTTCTTGGTTTTGCTTTGCGCGGCAAACCAGGTATGCCTTCTTTGTTCCCTGTCTTTTGCCGCGCTTCTACCTAGAAACCCTCCTCAAGGCGCCTGGGTGTCAGGTGGGCTGAATGTGAGGGAGGGGTGTAGTCACCCCCTGCACAGGGTATCCTAGGAAACCCAAGTCACACTTTGTCACGATTGGTCAAGGTGGTTGTCCAGGATGGACAACCCCCCTGCTGAGTGATTGACAGCCAGGCTGTGTGAATGGGGGTTTTGCGCATAAAAGGCAGGTCTCTTGGCCTAGAAATCAGAGAGTCGCCACTGGAACTACAAGGAACCGAAGAGAAGCAGAGAGAACGACGGCTGCTGCAACTACCCCGTTGAAGCCCTGCTGCAGTCCTGAGCTATCTTGCCTTCAACGACTCAGAGAAGATCCAGTTCGGAGTCTTCTTCCCTTGAGCTTGATGGGGATAACCAGCTCATCTTCCACAGCTAGAGGATCCTCTTCCTTGCTCGAAATCGCTGCATACAGCTGTAGTGGTCCGGATAGCCATGTGAAGAGCCTCTCCTGTTTTAAAGGAGCGCACCTTTTATTCCTCCTCGCTGCTGCCGGCTTCATCCCTGTGTGGTGCAGAGCCCCTTCAGACGTCCTCCAACGAAGCTCCAGGAATTGTGGGTCTGCGGGAAACCACTAGGAACAACTGCCAAGGCACCAGCTGCACCGTTGGAACAAGGTACTGTGTTCTGCTTGAGGAAACTGGGTGAACCCCTTTTCTTAATTCCCAAGGTTATATACTGTATAACTTTTGCGTCCGAACATTGACAATATCGAAGTACTTTTGGCTACGTTGAATCTCGAACTATCTGACTGTGTGATCCTCGGCAACAGGCTGCGGTGTCTTTCAACCCTGGCTCCGGCCCTTTGACTTTTGAACTCCTGTCTCTGAGTGTTTCTTGAATCTGCCTGCCTAACCAAAATATTGCCTGTGATTTTTGCCTCCAACTCCCTCTGGGTATCTCAAGTGCTAAGTGTCTTTTTACCCCGGTAGCATTTCAGGTCACGGATACGCGTTTAGTTAGTAGACCGACCTGTCAAAAAGTGATCGCAATTGTATTCGCGGTAACGTGTTTTGTTCTTAACACCGGTGCATTCAACAAAGGGTACTTACCTTGAGACTTACTGTACAAAGTGAATTGGTTAGTTGTAGTATATTTAACGTGTGGTTTTTATTGGAGTTTAATAGAAGTGTTTTGTTTATAACGAATGGTTTAAAAATAAATGTACTTATATTTTTTACCTGAAACCTTGAGTCAGTGTTTGCTTGAGTCACAGTAATTGTGGTCCCTTTGTGTAATCTCTGCTACTGCTCATATACTCTTGAGATAAGCCTGCCTGCTCTGCTACTGCTACCACTATAACTTAGTAGTACAGGCTTGTACCAAAGGTAAAACTTGTAGTGCCACCTGTGGTCTTAATTGTGTGTAGTGGTCCCTAAAGGCACTGCATAGGATTCTGCCTAACAATCATGCTGAAGCCTCAGCTTATCAGGAACCAGGCCGCCAGGGCCAGCTTGGCCGGGTCCGGATGTTCCACTACCCCGCCCTGCAGTGCCAGGAAGCCCCTGCTGGGGATCAGAAGATGGACGGGACCGTGGGAGCCCAACTGCAGTAGATCCGAAAATCAAGGTCTCAAAGGCCAGTGGGAGGCAACCAGGATGAGGCTGCAACCCACGGAGGCCCAGAACTTGTGGAGGGTCCATTGGAGCAGAGGGTTGGGCAGGAACAAAACACCTGCGCCCATGCCAACAGATCTGGAAGGCGTCTCCCAGTGACCCACGTCCCTGACCTGCCCATGAAGAAAACTGGGAGCACATGGCATTCCAGGGAGAAGCAAACAAACCAGGTCTGCAAACCCCTGAACCCCCAACACTGGAGCAGGGGCAACAAGGAGTCGTTGTGCAACTCCCACTCGTAGGTGTTTGTTTTTGTTTGTTTGTTTTTTATATATATAGCGCTACGAACCCTCAGGTATCTGAGCGCTGCTTATTTCCCATGGTGTGTGTTGAACCCCAAGCGACTCAACTGGTCTGCCTCTGCATTGCTGTCCCCCGGGAGGTGGACTGCCGAAATCCAAATCCCTTCCGTCAGGGCCCATTCCCAGATTGAAACCGACTCCATGCAGGTTGGGGCGGGTGGAGGGGTGGGGTGGGGTGGGGGTAACAGGTGCCACCTTGCTTGTTCAGGTAAAACATTGTAGTAGAATTGCCGTCCTGACCAGAGCAGACCTGTCCCTGATGAGGGGCAAGAACGCCTTTAGGGCCATGCCCACTGCGCTGAGCTTGAGCAGAATGATATGCAAGAGGGCTTCCGTCTTGAACCCTGCTCCATGAATCGCATGGCCCAACATGAGAAGGAGGAGTCTGTCATTACCACCAGGGTAGGCTCTGGTCGGATGAAGGGGGCTCCCACTCAGACATTGCCCTCCATCAGCCACCAGCGAAGATCGGGCAGCAGGAGCAGTGGTATTGGGAGCCTTCCCGACTGAGACCACATCTCCTGATCTCAATTGGCCGCCAGGTGGAGCTAGAGGCACCTCATCTTGAGGCGAGCGTGCTGTACAGTGAGCATGCAGGAGGCTATCAGGCCCAGAATGTGCTTGAACCACCATGCAGAGGTGGCTGAGTTGGCCAGAAAGTGTCCCACCGCCTTACATACGGACATAAGCCTTTCGGCCGTGGGAGCACCTGCTGCACGGTAGTGTTCCAATGCACCACAGGAAGACCAGTTCCTGAGAAGGGCATACGTGAGATTTCCGCTGGTTGAGGGACAACCCCAGCTGTTGAAGGATATCCCCCAATTTCTGCAGGAGAGGACCACTCCTTCGGGTGACCCAGCCCTCACCAGCCAATCGTCGAATTAAGGGTATAGATGATGGCCCTCCAGGCGGAGAAGGCCCGCCGCTGCATTCATCAACTTCTTGAAGACATGAGGGGCCGATTTTAGGTCGAAGGGCAGAACCTTGTACTGAAAGTGGCACGACAGAAATCGTGAACCGCAGAACCATCCGATGCAGTTGATAGATGGGTCCATGCAATTAGGCATCCTTGAGGGCCAGGGTACAAATCCAGTCCCCTGCACACAAAGACTTGGCTATGTGCGCGGGAGTAATCATCTTGCAGCTTTCCAGCGATAAAGACACATTTAGAAATGACCGGTCCAAGACTACCCTCAGGCCAGCCTTGTTGTTCTTGGGTACCGCACAAATTCTGGAATAGTAACCGAAGCCCCTGTCTACAAGAGGAACCAGCTCTATCGCCTGCATCTCCAAGAGCGACAAGACCTCCAGCAAAAGAGCCGGGGACGCGATCTGAGAAAGAGGAGGAGATGATGATAGAGGCAAAGTAAGAGGAAGACTGAAGCCTGTGGAGACTATGGATAGGATCCATGTGTTGCTGAAAAGGTGCTTACAGGTGTCCTGGAACAGAGCCGAACAGCACCCCACAGTCGAGCTCTGTTCCCCTACCCTGACATCACTGCTTCTGGGTGTCGTTGGTGGGCGCAGAGGAGCGGAAGCAGACAAACCTGCGCAACGTCCTCTGCTGCTTGCTCCTGTTGTCGCTGGGCGACCTGTCCGGCCTCCATGTACTGCAGTCCCGGAAACCCTTTAAGCCAGAGAAAGCGCGGGGCTTGAACTCGGTCCTGCCCTGAGACTGAGGGAAGGATTTCGAACCTGGTTTTGTCAGGATGGCCAAGGACTTGGCAGTTTGAGTGGAGATTTTCTTCTTTGTCAACGCGTCATCGGTTGACAAATGAAAAAGGTCCACGCCCTTGAAAGGCAGATCCAGGATCTGTTCCTGCACATCAGATGAAAACTTAGTGGCGTGCATCCACGTCGTCCTTATCTTGACACCAAGGCACAGCCCTTTGCTGGCTGTGTCGATATGGGAGAACAAAGACTCCATGAAGTCCTGTGCAATGACCCGGGCATGTGTCAGCTGGGCCTTGAAGCAGGCGTGCTTGTCCGAAGGGAGTTCGGGCAAAAATTCCCTGAGCTCCCACCACAGGTTCTGGTTAGTCGCAACCAAGAGGGCGCCCATGTTGGCTTGCCGCAGATGCAGTCCTGAGAAGGAGTAACAGCGCTTTCCCAAGGACTCAAGGACCTCGTCCTCCTTGGAGAAGCAACTGGAGGTGGCTCCCGATGAGGAAGACGACAAAGACGATGGTTTAGAATACAAGGCTGCAGTCAACACAGAAGAATGGGGCTACGGGTAGGAGGCAAGGAGGATTGGCTCACTGTCTGTCAACCTAAACCTGCTGTACAACTTCCTGTTCATCTGGACGTTGGCCCTGGTCTTCTTCGACCTTTCACGCCACCTGCAGGACATCCTTCTGGTGGGAAATGCCAGACCGGATCGTGATGAGTTTCCTCAAGACCTTTGCTAGCACACCCGACTCCTGGGTGGCTACCTCCGCAAGGGGGATCCCCAAGAACTCTGCCAGGTCCTTAAGGTGGTCATGAAAGGCCTTAACGAAAGCAGAGGGCTCATCGTTCTGGGCGTCATCATCTGCGTCATTTTGTCCCCCCTCCTTCACAGACCGGGGGAATCCAGGCCCTGAGACACAGGTGCCAGTGGGGTGCCCCACATGTCCGGCACCACCGACAGGTCCAACGGCTGTTGAGTGGGAGGCGTTGGTGGTACGGGAGAAGGTGGAGGGGTCAGAGAGACCGGTTGGGCTTGAACTGGTGGAGGGACCAGAACCGGGAGCGCAGGAGGGACGGGATGAGTACCCACAGGAGGGGGCTGGTGCGGCGCCACTTGCGGGATGACCTCCTTCACAATGTCCTTCAGGAGCCCCTTCATCTGAGGGGAATGCATGAGGAAGCGCTCGAAGAAGTGGTCTTCACAAGCTGCCAGGTCCCTAGTGACCCGACCCTCCGAGGCACTGGGCCTTTGCTCCTAGTCAAATTGCTGAGTCACCTGGTGCATGTACGGCTGTGATGGGTAGATGTAGCCCTGAGAGGACCAAAAACCTGTACGTAGGATCCGCTGCCGCTACCAGAGTGAAGGGGGCTGGGATCATCCTGCAAAGCCCATTCGATGGGCGCAAGCAACTGCGGGCCCTGAGCTGGATCCAAGATGGCCGCCTGCCTGGCGAGTGAGTAACGATTGATCCCGTTACTGAAGCGTAATACTACAGGTATTGGGACCTGCAATTATACTGTAAACCTGAACACATATTCGAAGGGCACTATAAACAGAATAAGATTCAAATGATTTGGATTGTTTGAAAATAACACTAAGCCGCCTATTTCTTAGAGATTAGATATTGTTTTAAATCGGAATCAAGAAGCTAGTCTGAATGGACAAAAACCAATAGATTTGGACACCTTCAAAGGATTGCGAATTCAAAATCTTATAGATGGAACACATATGCCAATTCACGGGCACAAGCCACATTAGGGAACTCAACTCAAAGAAGGAGCTGCCATGAGGACGACCAAAGGTCGAAACACGTGTCAGCTGTGATCAATATTAAATATTAATAGCTTATAATAGCAACACAATTGTGTCAGTTTATCAGAACACATGAAAGTGTTTTGAATGGAAACAGTTGTAGCGCAAGTTGTCAGCATTAGATATTTTTCAATGTCCACCACGTACCCCTCTGCCATTTTGAAGCCTTGCGCCATGCCCTGGGCGGGGGAGCGCGAAGGCCCTGAGTCAAGAGAGGCATCAGACGAGAGAGGATACAGTTTAGGTCTTCCACCTGAAGCGAAGGCATCGACCTCAGAGATCACTCTGGTAGGCGCTGAGCCCTCAGCCGGATGGCAGGTAGTCGCAACGCCCTGTCTCATGACCTCAGAGCAAGCTCTGGTAGGCTGGATGCTCTCGTCACCTGTGCCGGTAGCCATGCTGGATCTAGCCGATGACAGACTCTTGGAGGTGGCACTCGATGATCCCTTACCCCCTGGGTTAGAAGAAGACACACTTGATTGCCCCTCCAAGGACAACCTGGTAGAGCCCCCGAACCCCTCAGCTTTTGAGCCGGTAGCCTGCAAGGCCTCAGGTCTGTTTCTGAAGCACCCGGAGGAGCTCCTGGGCTCCTCGGCTTGGGAGCTGGCAGCCTTAGAGGCCTCAGGCCTTCCAGAACGAGAATCCAAGGAACCCCGATCCGTGGGAACGCTGGGTAAGGAGTCGCCACGCAGTGGAGCCGTGTTGAACAGATGGCCTACTTTGTCTTGGCAAGAGGTCCTGGAGACTAAAGTCCTTAAGGTGGGGTGGAAACGTTACAAACAATTCTTCAATGTTAGGCAGAAACCAGTGCAGTTCCCTTAGGGACCACTGCAAACGATTTAAGACTACAGGTGTTGGCAGTAAACCCACTTGGTAGCAGTCTGTACCACCCAGATTTACCTGGTAGCTGTGGCTGAACAGTCACACTTCCCTCAAGAAGAGTTAGGCAGTATGCAAAGTATACACAATAGGCACTCAGATACAACAATACAAGCAAACACTGACCAGAGCTTTGGTATCAAAGTATATAATTATTTATTTAAAAACACACAGTTTGAAACACTCCAGCACTCTTATTGTAAAATATTCTAAACACAGTTACTATTGTAATATACACACCCCTTTGTTTCCTATCAGATAAATCCCAGTAAGACACCACTTATTTTCATACAGAGGTGAGCTCTTAACTAGATTGCACTCTGATAAGTTTGTGAGAAAGGGGGGGGGGGAAACAGAATATGCAAAGGTACACCACCCTAAGTTTCAGGAACACTGTTAGCAAGGCAGAAGAGCAAAAGTTACTGGTGAGCCAAAGTCCAAAGGCTGGGCCCACTCTTAGAGAGAGCAGAGCACAAATGCGCCCAAGATCACACAGTTACACTAGGCTTAGAGAGTCTTGCAGAGGGTTCAAAAAGAGTTTAGAGAGGCTTTAAGAAAGTTTATCCAGGGTGTCCCAGACTAACCCAGGTTCGAAAGCCGGGGGCTAAATCTACCCCGTACAGTCGGTAGCAAGGGAAGCCAGACGGGACACGGTACCTTAAGTGGGAAGGATCCTCCAGCGGTGGCAGTTGTTCCTGGTAGTGGGTGCAAGTTGCATCGTCGTCCAGGGGAAGAGAAGATCTCGACTTGGAGGAAAGATGAAGGTCGTTGCACTACCAGGGAAGAAACCAGCCGTGGAGTTTTCCGGTTAAAGGTGGTACCTTTGTTTCGCGGTCGTGGTAAAACATGGTATCCCGGTTGCCGGGGTGCTTGGCACAGGGAAGGCGGCCACGAGGTACATCGGGAAGGCGAAAAGACGGTGAAACTGGTTATCCCCACCAGTCAAAGGAAGAAGACTCTCCGGCGGGAGATCTCCTCTGTCGTTGGGAAAAGTGGTGAGGCAGTCCAGCAGGGCTCCACCGGTGGTGGTGTCATGGCAGGTTGGCTCAGCTTCTCCTTCGTCAGATTCTTAGGTCCTGTGGTGACTTCTGAATTTCCAGTCCCCAAAGCCCTGCTTTTATGCAGCAAACCCCCATTCACTCAGCCTAGCTGTCACTCAAACATGCTAAGTGGTGAGCCGGCCGGCTCACCACTTGGGCCAGTCAGGATGGAGTGCGACTTGAGTTGCCTAGGCAACTCAGTCCAGGGTGCCTAAATTTCCCTCCACCCCATCTAAGTACCCCAGACAGAGTGGCACCACTTTGGAGGGCTTCTGTGGAAAAGCCCGCCAAAAAGTGGAACAAAGGGCTCGACTTGGGTTGGAGTCACAGAAGAGAACACAAACGCCATTTTAGAATCAAGTTTTGGCAAAAAATACCAACCAGAGAATTAATATTAATTAAATAAACCGGCGGTATGTTCGAGGCTACCGTAAATAATTAAATAAAGATAGTAGCCTAAAACAATGGGAAATCCCATAGGAAAATATTCGCGGTTGAATATAAAAAGTAGTATCCACTGCCACCAGCCAAAACTCGATCAGGGGGGACGGAGACGTGCCCCCTCGACTAACAGACCCCAGGGCAATTGAATTGCCCCAGCCAGTACGTCCACAATATGATGGTTTGTACTGGTTCTGTTCAGAATTTAAGACTAGTAAAGTCAATGGTGACTTTACATGCCCTGGGAGACAGTAGTCAGTCCCAGGGTATGGAGTCTATACTGGGGGTCACTATGACACCCCTGTGTCACTGCACTGAGGGTGCTGTGTAACACACATCACAAAAACACATGAAGCCCTATGGAGTAAAAGACCCCATAGCCCATTAAACACATCTAGATTCAAAGAAAAACACTCAAATCATGCCCAAGAGTGAGGGTAAAAGAGTCTCACTCTTGGCAGGAGAAAAAAATAAACCCCAAAAATCCAGCAAAGCTGCTGGGGGACTCACTAGGTTAGGAAATTCAGCCTAAATAGGGAATTCTCCCTAACATTCAATGCCCTGTGACCGAAAGCGCTGCAGGCCGAACATGAGTCCCAGCGGTGGTCAGGCCCCAAACACTCACGACAGAGTGCTTGGGTGTCCGAGGCCGGGAACGAGTAGTCACATGATGCATATCTCGGGAATCTTCCTGCGGCCAACATGCGCCGGGGAGGCGAGGCAGCGAAGGGAAGTGAAATAAGAATTGAAACAATAAACGGGGAGCAAGCGGAAAGCTACAAATTTCTCTGCGCTGGCTGCCAGGTCCAACAGGGCGTTCCAATGCCAAAGGCCGTGCACCCATGCGCTATACTAAATTTGAAGGGCAAGCTCAATTTTTCACTGCCAAAGGCTCCGGTACCGTCCTCCAAGAATGGAGGAAAGGGGACGGGACGTATGTGTGGGTGCCATGTCCTCCAGGTGGTCTGGATCTGAGTCCGTCTCTGTATCTGACAGCTGCTGGTACCTTGACTGGCGTTCCCCCCTCCTGGGGGGGGCGCAGAATGTCATCATCCTCCCTGGATAGTCCAGGGACATCTGCGGAAAGACCGTCGAGGCGGTACCGGGACTGGAGCCGGTGCAGGGAGCCTTTGGTGCAAAGTTGCCCCATCGTGTTTAAAATGTCCAGTCACATGTCACTCTAGGGAGGCAATGGTGAAGCTGGCTGCACCGGAGGCAAGTTGTCCTCCCTTGCAGGGGTGGTAATACTGGTAGTCTGATTAGGCTTACCTCACCCCCGTGGATTAGTAGGTTGGCTTCTAGGAGGTGGTGTCCTGCGTGATGGGGAAGATGGAGGTGACATGATGGCCTCTTCATCCTGCTCCACCACATCCTCAGAGGAAGAGAGACTTGGCTCTACTACGATGGTCCCTTCTGGTAGTACCGCCACTCCAAGGTTTGGGTACAATGTTTGTGGTAGAGATGCAAGTGCTGACACCGTGCTGGTGGCGGTGTCTGAGACATTCATCACTATAGCGGTGGTGGTAATCATGTGAGAAGCCACAATTTTTCCTGTCGACAGGGCCAGCAACGAGGGTATCACGGTCGTCAACGTGGTGGTCGTCAATGAAGTCTTTGTCGACGGAAGAAGCATGTTTGCTTGTCGTAGTCAACTGTCTCGTCTGCGGGGCGCTGGCGGACGGTGTCAATGGCTACAGTGCAGACAACCTGGAAGGAGGTCTGGGCATCCACGAGCACTTACTCAGTGCCGATTTCGAAAGCAACATCGAAGGGGCAAGCTTTTGCCGCTGACAGAGTGGCCACTAGACTTTGACGTGGTTGACTGGGTCCCTTCCCTGGGTTGATGGAAAGGGCCCTAGCTGCTCTTTTCTGTAGACACCCCCTGGGCACTGACCTTAGGTGCAGACTGGTTCTTGTACGAAGATCTCGGATCATCGTCAGAAGCTTCCTTGTGCTTCCTCTTGCTAGTGGCGTGGATTTAATCTGACCTAGGCCTCTTACTAGAGGTGGTTTGCTGGGCTGTCCTGCCCTGCCTTGGCGAGGTATGGCTCTGTACAGATGCGGATTCAGAGGCCCTGGCTGCGTCCTAGAGCCACACGACGAGACAACAGTGACAATCCCTTAGCGTCTTGTTGAAGAATGACTGGCAGATTTCGCAGTCCTGAATTACGTGGTGAGTGTGAAGGCAGTAGAGGAAGTCATTGTGTCGGTCTTCCACGTGGATATTTTTGAATCCGCAGCGGGAAAAGGCCTTGAACATGGACTAAGCCATGAGGTAGGCACAACTACATAGACAATAAGTCTTTGAAGATTACCGGGGGCGGGAATGGTCCACGGACCCAGCAACATCGCCGTTAGCGCCGGTCACTGAGAACACGTCGAAAAGATTAAATATTTTGTCAAAAATTATTACAAAGTAAAAAAAAATTCTGGAATAGTTGAAGAGAGACTATATGAGGACTCCTTTTGCTAACGTGCAGTAACAAATCTGAAGATGGCTGACAGGGGAGGAGTTAAGGGAGGTGTTCTTATGGTCTGTGGGCAGAATGAATAAAAATGACTGTACTAGAGCACAAACGTGACTGAAAGTTTACGTTTAAACTGCTCCATGTTACCGAGGATTCCCAGCCTGATGAGACTGATGATTATTCCGTGGGAGGAACATCCATCAGAAAGAACATGAACAGAGGAAGTAATTTGTTCTTGTAATGGATCGAGTGCTGCCACTGATTCCTTGTCTTAAATAGGCTCCTATATCAGTATTACAGTGTCAAGTTACTGAAGGTGGGAAAAGCGTACTCTCATTGTCAGTAAAGGAAAATGTGTTGCAGAAGTGCTCTACTAAACCAGTCACCTGCACCTGACAGAGTCCAAACAGTAATGTTTTGTAAAAGTGTGAACAGAATCCTAAATTGCCTCTTGGTAAATATCTTGGACTGGTACATCCATCTTTGGAGTGCTGATGTGGTAGCTACTCCTCTAGTTGAATGCACCTTGAATCCATCAGGGGTGTCCCTTCCTGCAAAAGAGTAGCATTCGGAAAAGCAGAACACACTCCATCTAGAAATGGTTTGTTTTGTTACAGTTTTACCTGCCCTAGGATTGGTATATCCTACAAATAGTTTGTCCTCTGCTCTAAAGAAATTTATTCTAGCTATATAAAAACATAATGCTCTTTTGTGATCCAGTCTATGCAGCCTCTCCTCTTCCTTGGAAGGGTGAGGCAGAGGGTAGAAAGCTGGTAAACAGCAGCTTGCTTACTCTACATGTAGATGTCATTGCAACCAGGAACGCTGTTTTCCATGTAAGGAGACTGAACAGACAGAAATCCACTGGCTTGAAAGGGGACCCCCCATTAAGACTCCCAATACCAAGTTAGGATCCCAAGCAGGCACCACGAAAGGAGTCAGGGGAAAAATATGAATCTGCGCTTTTAAGAATCAGATCACAAAAGGCACTGCGAAAAAAACCTTGTTCGGGCGTGCCCTTGAAGATGAACAGCGCTGGCAAATATCTTTTAACTGTTGCAACCTGTAACCGTTGTCAGCAACGTGCAACATGAAAGACATAACTTTGGAAGTATCACACTGAAATGGGTCAATACCATCACCCCAGCATCAGCTGCAACATTCCCCCATCGCCAGTGGCACAGAGCTTTTGTTGCTTGTCTTCTGGCTGAATGCAGCACCTCCATAACGTCTTCAGGGACATCTCAGTCATGTTCCTTAAACTTTTAGTAGCCAGGCATGCAGGTTGAGGGTGTTGATGCTCGGGGGAAGGAGCAGGCTTCCCTTTTGTGAGAGCAGATAGCAGATCTACTCTTTGTGGAGGACGGGGAGCGGGACAAATGGCCATCCCCAGAAGGTCCGGCTACTACATCGTCCTGATCATGATTGTCCCGTACCTCATCAACCTTCTGATGAAGTATTACAGGCATCAGCGGAAATGTGAGCAGAAGTGGAAGTTCCAGTCCACCACAAACGTTCCTCCCAGTGCTGCTCTAGGGGGGAATTCCCTGTAGCAGAACCGTTTACACTTCCTGTTGGAACTAGATGTCAACAAGTCCACCTGAGGGGTTCCATAAAGGGTGAAGATCTCTGAAAGAACTTCCCGACACAGCTCCCCGTCATGATAGACCAAGCCTTGCATGCTCAGGGAGTACGCCGTCGTGCTCTCTCTCCCGGCTAGATGGACTGGCAACAGGGAGATCTTGTTCTGCAACACTCAGAACCAGAGTTTCATTATTTATTTAATTGTTTTTTTATACCGCGCCTAATGCCATACTTGAGTTCAGTTTCTAAGCGCAGATCTGGGATTCAAACCTCTGTTGCTCTGTGTGGTCTTGCTTCCAAGACCAGCGCATTGCTTCTGTGCTATCCTACGTTCACTTTAGAAATAGTGCATCAAGCAGAAAGAGACCGTGTGGTGATACTCCCTGTCCTTCTTGGTTCCAATGAAGGATGGAGGATTGCAACCCATCTTGGACCTGAGGCACTTGAACAATTTCCCAAGGAAAGACAAATTTGAGATGGTAAAACTCGGGCAGATCTTCCAGGCCCTTGAACTTCAGGATTGGTTGGTATCACTCGATCTCCAGGATGCTTACCTTCATGTCCTTATCCATCCAAGACACAGCAAGTACCTGAGGTTTGTGATTGGCGATTCCCACTATCAGTTCCGGGCTTTGGCTTAAGTGCTTATCTCTGCCCCAAGGGGTTTCACGAAGCTGCTGGGTAGTGACGGCCAGTCAAAGGAGGGGAGGGATTCATGTCTTCCCTTAGCGTCCATGCAGTTATGGTTAAGTTGGTGTTTCCATAGGAAGAGCACTTTTTGGGTGGCTTATAACTTCGCTCCCTCTGGACGAATCCTCACCAAACTTTGTAAAAAAAAGTATATGGTCCACTCTGAATTTTTTTGCAAAGTTTGGAGAGGTTTGGTACAGGTGGGGCAAAGTTATAGGGGGGTCCCAAAACGTTCGTTTTTTCCCATAGACATAATGGGAAAAAACTTTGCGCACGGCTACAGCCCGAACCGCTGGACGGATTTACACCAAATTTGCGGCAGGAGCGGGGGCTTGGTCCCGAAAGCGTGCTTTTGTAAATTTGGTGTAAATCCGTCCAGTAGTTTTTTAAAAAATGACCAAAATGTAAGGCAAAAAAATTAGTGATGTCTCCGTTTGCTTCGCGGACGGACTTCCATGTTCGCTCCGCGGACAGCGTCCTGATTGGCCCGTCGGCAGACATGCGACGTGTTTGCTGATTGGACGGCGTGGTGCGTGATGTGCGTCAGATTTTCTGTCGCGCCCGCCATCTTGCATTCGCTGCCGACCTCGGACAGCGCAGTGAAACTTGGATTAAAAATTGTATTTAGTGGTGTGTGTTGGTGTGTAAGAGTGTTTGGGGAGGGTGGGGGAGTATGAGATAGGTTCAATGTTCTGTTTTTTTATGTGCTAGACGCTTTTGTTGTGTTCGATTTGTCTGCGGACAACACGGCTGTTCTGAAATTTTGTAAATAAACTAAATGGTGGGGTGTTCTGATGACGGAGTATGTGTCCCTTTTGTTCGCAAGGAAGGTAAAATTGAGCTTAAAACACTTGCAGTGTCCTTAAATGTTCATATATAAACAAAATGGGGGCGTCCTGAGGACGCTGTCCGTATTGTAATCTGTCAAGTTGAATGTGTTCTAAGAACACTCGCGGTGTCCCGAAATGTTTGCAATTACACAAAATGGGGGTGTTCTGAGAACGCTGTTCGTATTGTTCGTTGTCAGGTTGAAAGTGTTCTAAGAACCCTCCTTTCGTCCGCTGATAATACAATTTCCTATGGACCTTACCCGACTGTTTGTCCACTAAAGAAACGATAAATCAGGCTGCTGTGCGCCGACATTATGTGATAATCCTATGACTGGCGCCATCGACTTGGCGGACTTGCTTTTGCGACACTAAATCATATCTCCCGCCCCTAAGCCTGATATTATCAAAGCATTCATATTCCCCGCCTCTCTCCGTGACGTTACAGGGTGCGTAGCCAAACGCGCCCAGTCGTCTCCAGTCCTACGCGACTTTACATAGAACCCGGAAGACAACACACATTATCTCACAACACAGCGCGCCACAATTCAGAATATGAAACAGTGATTTAAAAGCAAACAGCAAGATTGTACATTTCGTAAAGTACATTTATTTGACATCAAATGTTTAGAGAATATTCAGCGATTTGCATTTGTCTTTGTTGTCGATCCGCAAAAGTTCATGTTGAGCCACGCGATGTTCCTTTGCGGTACAGAGAGTGTTAGATCAGCTTACAACACAGTGCGCCACAATTCGGAATATGAAACTGTGGTTTAAAAGTAAACAGCAACATTGTACATTTGGTATAGTACATTTATTTCACATTAAATGTTTAGAGAATATTCAGCGATTTGCAATTGTCTTTGCTGTCGATCAGCAAAAGTTCATTTTGAGCCAAGCGCTGTTCCTTTGCGGTACATAGGCTGTTGGTTTATGATAAAAGCAGTAAATGGTCGCACTGATAATCGGAAAGGCTGCTCCAACAACGAGGCATTAGACCACCATAATGGTTGGTATGTTGCTTCTAGCCGTTAGTACTGCGTAAGGGCATATTGGTCCTTGGCGATTGTCCCATAAAATGGTGAGTGTCATGAAGTTGTTTACGATGAGCTGCACCTGGCAGTTATAGAAACCATCGGCTGGCGTCTGATGATCATGGCATTGGCAATATGGGAGTACATACCTGTTTTAAAAAACATAAATTAGTCTCACCAGCCGATCTTCATTAAAAATGAGTGGCGGTGAGTGGCAGTCTTGCAGCAGTCAGTGTTTTTTCCAGCTCTACCCTCGAGAGGTGTGTCTTCCACTACACCTATCCCTACAAAACCTCATTTACTCCGCGGAGCGGACGCGGAGTGGCGGTGAGTGGCAGTCTTGCAGTCATGCCAGGCAAGACGGGCCTGGCAGCCTCATCACCTTCAAAACCACAATGGTTGGACTCAGAAGACTTTACAGGCCGCTCTCTAAGAAGTAAAATCAAATCACTAACCAAAAACACAACTATATCACTCGCACAACACCAACTTCAAACTAGTCCCCCTTTGACTGCAATGGAAACAATAGACGATCGTGATATCCCCAAGAACCCAAGCTTCAACATTAAAACAAAAATGGGAAATAGAAACTGTGTTGTCAACGCCCAATTTCCCCACCAAAAAACCATTGAGAAAGTTTCTGCCATCTGCAACAACAAATATCTACCACCTTGCAGCGAAGCTGCCCTACCCGAGGAGAAGCTTGCAGTCCTGGGAGCAGACGCCGCGGGTTTCCCCCCGACCGCTGTGTTGAAACCGGCCGCTGACAGCCCGCGGCCCGGGCCGGCACTCTCGGAGGTTTTGCTTGGCCCCGAGAGAGAGTCGGCGCCGCCCGTGTCGGCGTCCTCATTGGTCGCTGCCTCATCGAGGGCTCGGAGGCCCCCCGGAGGGGGGACCGCCTTGAGCCCAGAGTCGGAGCTCCCGAGGACGCTGACAGGGCAGAGTGCCCTGATCGCCCCCGCCACTGCAGCCGCGGCTCCGCGGCCCCTCGAAGGGGAGGCGGCGTTGAGCGGGCAGGCAGCGCGGGTCTCGATAGAGATCGAGGCTTACACGGCGGCGTTGGGGGGGGATTCCAGAAAAGGCGCCCTGCACGCCAATCAGCTGAGTGAAGGAGAGACACAGCTAGTTGGAGCCTCTGAGATCCAGCGCCCATCGGCAATAGGGCAGGAGTGCCCGAGTGGCTTGAGAGTCAAGCACGGCTCATCAACCCTAGAGAAGGAAAGAGAAATGGACGCAGCGCCACCTAGAGCTGGTCTTACGGTATCAGCAATGATACATAGGGAAACCCATACCAACTTACCAGCAAACATACCAAATATAGAAAACAACGCGATGGCCTCAACAAGCCCATTTGTGCCCCAAGAAATAAAGTCACCATCGCAGGTGTCAAATAACATAATAAAAAAAAAGAGATCACGACCTAGAGACGTCTCTACTAAGGAAAATTCAACCCTAGAATTGTCAAATAACCAAGTGGAACCCACAAGATTGGTTAAACCTCTACCTAAACAAACACATCTTACTAAAGCTCCTCGTGTCGGCTCCAAAGCAACAAGAAAGGGCAGTAAAAAACCACAACGCCCTTTTAAGCTATTATCAGACTTCTTCAATAGACACTCCAAAGCCATCCAAGAAAAATGTAAAGAACTGACAGACGCAGAAATCCTTGAGGCAGCCGATGCAATAACACCACCTAGCAAGCATCGTAGATTGTTAAAAGCAAAACGAAGATCCCCTATCCCCCAAACAAAAGATGACACCTGGCCAACTCCGGATATTGATCCAACAAAATGGCACTTCTCAGGCCAAGTGTCCTCAAAAATACCACAAATTATCCAGGAAGAGTTGGGGACTTCGCAGGTTCGAAACTCGACACTACTATCTACAACTAATCTAACACCAGCCTCAGAAAGCACTACTACTGCGAAAACCTTCATCAGTGATCAAGAAGTGCAGAATCGCACCCAGACTCTCACGCGAGAGCAAGTCGAAGCAGAGAGCTCTGTTCCCCTCCTAACCATCCTGGCACCACCAATTCAAACTGGTTCTACGATAATAAATCCCTCTCAATCTCCGATACAAGACCAACAAATGATTAATGACACACTACATCAACCAAACGACAGCACCAAGCACAAAGACCAGGTTCTATCGATTTCACCACAGCAATTAAGCGAGCCCTCAAGATTAATCCCACAAACTCAAGACAAAGATGGTGGAAGTCAGTATTCTGTCAAATCTAAAAACAAGCTACAGTTTGAGAAAACTTTAGATTCTTTCTACTCAAACCTAGACAATTATAGTAACCAAAAAGACATTCTTACGACTACCCTCCTAGAAGATCATTAAACATCATTACACCTCCTATACGACCATCAACTCCTGGGCCAATTAAATCAGCTGTTCATCGTGACACCAATGCAACTGACCCACATCCAAAAAAGCTTGACACCTGTACTTTAATGTCAGCACTATCGATAGCCCTCAACCCTTTCATTAAACTATATGAAACAATAGCGGACTCGTTGAAAGATCACACAGCGATTCAAACTTCAATGCTGAACAAAATAACTTTATTAGAGGGTTATATCATGGCACAAGAATCAAAGACCTCCGCATCCATGTCCAAACCGAGCCAAGATCAGACTACCGAGCTACCCCAAAAATTGGCCCTAACCACGTGCTATATCCCCCAGGTCATCTCGCAAACAAATTCTGAAAGTACTCAAACTTCTTCATTTATCGACCTAACTGTCCCACCTATTTTCTCGACAGAAAAAACCAAGTCGACAAAAAGGGTGGAAAAAACAAATTTTCACCAACAAGGATCAATACTTATAACACCCTTAATTCAACAAGCGGACTCAACAAGCGTAAAAGCTAGAGACGCTCAAAGAGACCTCTTTACTCCAATAAAAATAAAGGATAAACCAAAGAAAACTGGGGTGGTAAGCAGAGTCGAAAATGAAATACAGAATGTATCTCCTAGAGGCATAGAAGCATTCCTAAATAACGAAGAAATGATGAACATCTCTCAACATATCTCTGATCAATCAACCACCTCGATCCGAAACTCGGAAGAAACATTTGATCCACCTACAATTCCTACACTGCCGGTAGGAAATTCCAATAAAGAATCAAAGACTAGAGAATCTCCATTCCTAACTCTAGAGGAACGAAGAATGCGACTGGCCATGACCAACCACAAATCTAAAGATCCTGCACTTGAAAAGTCCTTGATAGTTCCTAAAACGAACTATCCAAAACAAGAAATTGAAACACGGAAAAAAACTTTTTCGAGTAAACAGCCAACAAGACGATCCCATAGATCGCCCAACAATTCCCAACGTTCATGGCCAAAAGCACAACCAAAGAAATACTCAACAAGAGCCCCCAGCAAAGAAGCCCGGCGACCAACCTACAAATCAGAAACCACAAAACACCACACAAAACCTCTAATACGATGGATATTGAAACTAGAACAGATCCCGGGAAACCATGATGAGGTAATATTGAATAGAAGATCGGTTATGGACTTATTCAGTTACATTCCGAAACTACGAGTAGTGAAGTCTGACGATCTCCAAATTGTTGACCCGAGCCATCAAGGATCCAGGGCAATTTCACATCTATACATAGCGTCATACGCAACAAAAAACGCCCTGGAATCTGCCCTTGAGGAACTTTTAATAATGGGCTACGACCTCACAGAATCTTCAAGAGAAATTAAAACCTGCAACTACCAAACAAATAAAGATTTCCTGGCATCTACAAAAGTAACAGAATACTCCCAGTTTTCACGTCAAAAACATTACCAATCATCAAATAAAACGATCAACGGCCGAGTCTTGGATCAAAAACCTAATCAGTCTGAAATAATCAATATATCAAAATCTAAGGAGTCATCTAAAGGCCCGGAAAATCTAAACCCAGAGCATAGAGAGCGGACTGGTAGACTGACGCTTCCAAAAGAAGGCCAAAAACTTCAAAGGACAGTTCAGAACGAACCCTACCCTGTGACAACAAATCCATCTTCAAACCCATCTCTACTCTCTCTCTGGTCATGGTTACCAAAGGCTCTAAAGCTAAACCAACAAAAGTAGCCATTCGAGAATATGATCAACAGCAACACGACAGACTGTCTAAATGCAAATGTCCAAAACCAAATAAAATTGTGCTCGTGGAATACCAGAGGTTTCCTTCATTTAACATCAGGACCTTCAAACCTAATAAACTATGATATTGTCTGTTTACAAGAGGCATGGCTCTTACATTCTCCAGTACTTGATGGCTATGAAATCCACACAGTGTTAGCTAAGAAAGGTTCTTTAGGCCGCCCAACGGCTGGTCTTCTGATCGCAATCCGTAGCGGACGAGGTCTCGTAAACTCGCAAAAGCTAAAAGAAAACCACTTCATGCTGATGGTAAAGCTAAATTGGATTACCAAAAAAAGAGAATCGTCTAAAACCTTGCTAAAGACACTCATAATTGTGACCATCTACTGGAACCCAGCCACTATTGAAAGTTCAAGATTCATCAATACAATAGAACAAGAACTGGACTGGGTGCAAGTTACACATAAGCCTGACCACGTAATTTTATGTGGCGACCTCAATATTAACAGTCAACCGTCGACAAACCAAAAGGGACATAGATCAAAAAAACCAGCAACAGACCAGAGGCCGGAAAAATGGCAAAACTTAATGAAATCTAGATCCTTTGACAACTTAGATCTAACATTTCCCGACCCTAATAGACTTCCAACTTGGGAAAGAGCAAATTCAACCTCCACAATTGACTATATCTTTGTATCTCGTTCTCTACTACTTCACATCATCTCCTTTAAAGTGATTAAAACAAAGGAAAGTGACCATAACTTGCTAGAAACAATCTGGTCTACGTCCTCTCCGATTAACCACACCATGACTCCAGACATTGAAGTCTCCACGCAAGGAACAAGACTCAGATTAACGGAAAAAGCAATAATTACTATTACAGCACAATATAAAGACCACAGTAATCAACTCCCTAGGACAGACGTGGACTACCTACCCCTACTGACCATCTTCAAAGCTCCCCAAAAAAAAAAGAAGACTCCACCACCAGATCGAAAACATACCTATGACACAGTAGTCATGGAAAAAAAAAGAGAATTGAGGAGAATAAAACGACAAGCAAAAGGGTTGGAGCCCTTATCTGCACTTGAGACCATTAAAGCGGCCGTTAAAGACTATAAATCATGGTTAAAATGCTACCGTCATAAGTTGTACCAACAAGACGCGGAAAATATTCTCGCGGCCATCACCAGAAACAACGCCAGAGACTTTTGGACCTTACTTCACTCAACTGCACCAGGAGATCGACCATGTCAAATAAACGGAATTGGTCAACTGACCTGGGAACTTCACTTCCAAACTCTTTTTAAAAGTCCAACTATCAAATCCCCTTTGATGGAACCAAACGACTCCCCCTGGATTAGTGTGGACAACATTGAGGACATTATCGCCTTAATTAAAAAGTTAAAACCATCACGTGCGCCTGGACCGGATGGCATCACGAACCTCGATTTGAAATCTCATCCAGAGACTTGGGCTCCTTTCTTGAGCCAAATATTTAAACGCTGCACAGCCACAAAATCAATTCCATCTTCATGGACTTGTGCAAACGTCGTTCCTATCTACAAAAAAGGGGATAGATCAGATCCAGCTAATTATCGTCCTATCGCCCTCCTTGATCCAATAGGCAAAATGTTTGGGTCCTTGCTGTTAAAACATTTCATTACTTGGACCAAAGATTCCCCGTGCCACGACAAGCTTCAAACTGGCTTTAAAAAGAATATGGGAACCAATGCCAACATTTTGATATTGAGTGCCCTCAAAAGCAAAATCTTGGAGGGTCGCCCACGCCTATACATCATCTTTGTCGATCTCACACAAGCTTTTGACAAAGTCAATCGAGAAAGACTGTGGAGAAAGCTTACCCTATGGAGATGTCCATTAGACGTACTCAATCCAATTAAAGCCCTCTATTCAAATACTACCATGAGGGTCCGTCTGAATAAGCAAGGTACACTAACACAAGCAATAACAACTAACAGAGGCGTCAAACAGGGATGTCCACTGGCACCGGCTCTGTTTCTATCCTATTTAGGCGACTTTCAGGAAACGGAAACAAAGATTCGAGCTTTCCCCCCTAAACTCGGAGGAGAACAAATTAGTCGCCTACTCTACGCCGACGATCTGATTTTGCTGGATAACACCCCTATTGGTCTTCAACGCCAATTAACAAATCTTCAACTCTTTATGACGTCAAATAACTTGGAAATAAATGAATCCAAAACAAAAATGATGATAATAGAGAAATTCCCTAAAAAGAAATCAGCACCGAAATTGAAACTCGGCACTACCACCATTGAAAAAGTCACAAATTTTAAATATTTGGGAGTCACCCTAGATAGCTCATACAAAGAAAAAGCAATGCAAGAGTCCCTACGCGCCAAAACCACCAAGTTAGCCACACAAGGAAAGGCGATTGACATCAAATATGGCAGATTCTCAATTAGACCTGTAAGAGATTTCTACAAAGGGAAAGTTATCCCATCCTTGACATATGGCGCCGAAGCAATGCCGAATCTTCCTCACGACTTATGGTCAAAACTAGAAGCAAACTTCTGGCGCCCAATCTTGGGCCTCTCGAAAACAACTCCGATATCAGTAATAAGACGAGAACTAACTCTCTCCTCGTTAAAATCAATTGTGGATTGCAATACGGTTATGCTATATCGGAAATGTAGACAGAAAGAAACGCCCTACGCTTACCAGCTGATAAGTGAAGAAATCCGACTGGGTACATGCCATATGCTCACTCGATGGGAAACTAAAGTTTTGAACATCTTAGACTCAGTTGCCTGCAACACAGAAGACCTCATCGCCAATCCCGTTCGAGTTGTCAAGAAAATCAAAGAACTCGACTGGATCAACACCAACGACTTTGCTTCAAAGTATAAACTTGTCAGCCACCTACCTCCCTTCTCTAAGAAACTCGACTCTATTCAACCTTTTCTGAAATTATTTCCAAATAGAGCGGCCCGAAACTATTTCTTAAAAATAAGATTGAACCTTTTAGAAACTAACGAAATACTGGCGATTAGACATCAATCCTTGTCCAGCTGCTGCCGTCTCTGCAAATCCACTACGGACAAGGAAACCATACGCCACCTACTCCTGAACTGTCCGGCGACGACAGAAATTCGTGACAGATACCTGACAGACATTTTTACAAATTTTACCCTTCAAAAGGAAGAAACGTGTTGGAACAAATTGTTGGACGGAGACAAACAGGCATGGTAGTTGGCAACTATAAACATCATGAAATACATCCTCAACGTGCTTCTTCCAACACAGACTGAATGAAAAGTCCCACCGTCTCTTCCGTCTCTTTCGAACAAATCTTTTCTTCTCAACTGTTTTTTTCTTGAATCTTTGTTAAAAAATCTTTAAGGATTATATACAAATAAAAAAAAAAAATTAAAAAAAAAAAAATAATCATTTTATTTATTAGGGCGTGAAACTATTTGCTAGCGAGGATAGTGCATCGGAGTATGTTAACTTATTCCTATTAACCCACCCTGTGTCTTCTGCCTTTTTCAGAGCCCTCTAAACGACAGCAGACCAATTCGGCGTTGATAGTGCGCGGTAGAAAACACTATGCCACATTGAACTAACAAGTAGAACTTGACCAGGCTTTAATGCCACGCTATTGTTATTATATTCTGGTATAAAATAATCTAAAGGGTTACTTACATTATATTTGCAATTCCCATTGTCTAAGCGTAGTGCAGTCCCAGAATACAACTCCGCGTGTGCCAACGATCTTTCTCAAAGTGATATAATATATAAAAGTGGTTTTGTTTCAGAAATTTCATCTTTATCGTGTCTTACGTTTTTGCAACACTCCTTCAAAAGAAGTCTTTCAGCACAATCCCTGTCTGTCAAGGTCAAAAAAACAATAGAACCTTATAGTGCGAGTCGCGGGCCTCTGCGGACCGCGAGCAAAAAAATTGAAGCAGCTGACCTTCACTGTGAACGAGCATAAATGCTTACTTTGCACATTCTGTGTAAAGCCATCTGTGAGAACTTGCTTTTTACACTTCATCTTTGTATATTGTTTGCATGCTAATAAAAAAACTTTGTTAAAGGGACCTTATGGTTCCAAGTAAAGCCGAAAAACCCCTGAAATTCGGCAGTTATGGTAAGCTAAGCAATCATAACTCGCGCCACCACCGTGCACTGCTAAGACTAACACCCACGACATCAAAGATGACATCGCAAATGTCATTGATGACATCACTGATGACATCACATGTGTATGTACTTTTCATGAAATTTGTGTACTAGGGATTCTTATTATAATGTTGCGAAAA
This sequence comes from Ambystoma mexicanum, assembly GCF_040938575.1. Taxonomy (NCBI): domain Eukaryota; kingdom Metazoa; phylum Chordata; class Amphibia; order Caudata; family Ambystomatidae; genus Ambystoma; species Ambystoma mexicanum. The sequence goes on from NC_090932.1 coordinate 1,242,893, forward strand.
AAGTGTCAAGGATCATTGCAATAAATATCATAACGTAATTAGTGATTTGAACGATGCATTGATATAAATAGCATTCTATTATGGGGTTCTATCTAGTATACTAAGCTACTAATGCAGAAACATAGCATTGTGTGCAGTGTACAAGATGAAAGTATAATATTTGTAATGTTAATATGTTGAATAATGAAATGATAATTGTCCTGAAATGTTCGAAAATAAACAAAATGGGGGTGTTCTGAGGACGTTCTCCGTATTGCGTGACTGCTTAGCTGTATGCAATGAGGGAATGGCACAGAGAGTAAAGTGGAAATGGTAGAAGGGCTGTCCAAGAGTTACGCGGTCCGCGGACACCGCGGATGTCCGTGGACAAGGCGTGCTACATCCGGGGTTTTCCAGCAAATCCAACATGGAAAGAAGACTGTACGGATCAGCCAATCAGATGTTGAGGTTGTGGATTTGTGTTGAAAGAGACTGTGTGTAGTGAAGATGGCAGAAGTGGAGAAAGTCAGGGTGTTGGTGGTTGGAGATATGTTAGTGCATGGTTTACAACAGTATGCTCAATTGAGGCATGTTCCAAAGAATTTCGATGTTAAAGGAGTGGAGGTGGTGTGGAGCACTGTGCCTGATTGCAATGTACACGGAATTGTACAAGTTTGTGAAGATATGGCCAGGACGAACAGTCCCCATGTGGTAGTTTTGCGCTATGGTGCTTTCCATTTGGCTATGTCAGTGCCTCTACTTTGTTGGCAGATTTGGAACACTTGGTTCAAGGAGTAATGAACATCCTTCCAAATGCCAAAGAAATTTTTTCGGGATTACTACCTAGGGCAATATGGGACAATAGTTCTGTTTTTTGTCCTCAGCAAAATATTGCTAGGGGTGTAATCAACCGAGGCATGTGTGCCTTCATGCTTAGAGCTGGTATGTTCTTCTGTAATAATGAGAATATTGATTCCAGTAATGCTGGTTATTTTGAAGGAGATGGCATTTCCTTATCTTTTTTGGGAAATGCCATGCAGTTTTGGAATGTAAGGGTTGCTTTGGAGAAGGTTATGTGAAGATTTTAGTAGTAAAGTAAGAAGAAACCCCCCCCCAAAAAAAACAAAATAACAGGTGTCTGTCAAGCATCTGCAAAAAAACCCCCAAAAAACGGCTCTTTTCAGAGCCAACCTCAAAGGGGAAATGGGGCACACTATTTAAATGTACATTCACCATGTTCAGATTTTCGATATGTCCGCGGACATGGCGGTAGTTCGCGGACATCAAAATCACTAGCTGGGGGCTCAGTATGTTCTATGTTACATGTATATAAAGTCAGGGATATTTTGGTTAAGTTGTGCTACTAAAAACCTATGAAATTAAATGAAAAAACTTTGTTAAAAGGGACGTTATGGTTAAGTTGCGCTACTAAAAACCTATGAAATTCAGTGAAAAAACATTGTTAAAGGGACGTTATGGTTAAGTTGCACTACTAAAACCGAAAAACCCCTGAAATTCGGCAGTTATGGTAAGATAAGCAACCATAACTCGCGCCACTGTGCACTGCTAACACTAACACCCAGGACATCAAAGATGACATCACAAATGTCATTGATGACATCACTGATGACATCACATGTGCTTTTACTTTTCATGAAAACTCTGTACAAGGGATTCTTATAATGCTGACCAAAAACTGTGAAGGATCATTGGGATAAATATCATGAGCTAATTAGTGCATTAAGCAATGCATTGATATAAATAGCATTCTATTATGAAGTTCTATCCAGTATACTAAGCTACTCATGCAGAAACATAGGCAGCGTGTGCAGCATACATGATGAAGGTGCAATATTCATAATCTTGCCATGTTGAATAGTGAAATGATAACTGCTTTCTTATTAGAGTTTTGCATACTGTGAAACATGTAATAAGTACATAATAAAACCCACTTAATACATAATTATTACAGACAAAACACAAAGAGACAACAACACATACAAATATGAGTATATACAGGGACAGTGAAGTAAACAAAAAAGCAGAAGTAGTAGCAGAAAGAGTTCATAACCTAACTGATTGTCTTTATGCAGAGAGGTTATTGCTCTGTTTCAAAGCTGCTGCTTACCATATTTATGTGTATCACATGATGTGACTGCACCCAAAGGAAAGGAGAGTGAGTATAATGTATACAAATATTAGCATATACAGGGAAGGTAGAGTAATAAAAATAAAACTATGAGAAAGTGCTGATAACCCTAATGATTATCTTCATGCACAGAAAGGATTGCTCTCTTTCAAGCCTGTGTCTTCCGCTATGTATATGTTTCATATGATGTGACTTGAACCTAAGGGAATTATTGTAAGAACTTAATTGAAGGATAAGTCTACAAATATAGTATATTTTAAATGTTTTGTTTTTCACTGTTACTGAACAGAACCATGTGGCCTAGATATGTCAGTAAAGGAAAAAAGGGGGAGCCAGACATGTGATGTCATTAGTGATGTCATCAATGACATTTGTGATGTCATCTTTGATGTCCTGGGTGTTAGTGTTAGCAGTGCACGGTGGGGCGAGTTATGGTTGCTTATCTTACCATAACTGCCGAATTTCAGGGGGTTTTCGGTTTTACTTTGAACCATAACGTCGCTTTAACAAAGTTTTTTCACTGAATTTCATATGTTTTTAGTAGTGCAACTTAACCATAACGTCCCTTTAACAATGTTTTTTCACTGAATATATATTTATATATTCAACTTTCTTCCGCCAAAAAGCCTCTTGTCGGAAATGTGAGCCGCACTACACAGGGTGGGAGTTTGAACGGATTCCAATTCGGGGTCTCCTTGAAAGAAGTTGCAAACCATCAGGGTCTTCGTTAAAACGTTGACTTTATTTAGAAAAAATGTCATTGTATTTGCAAAAAATAATTAAAATTGTGGGTTCACAACCCAGCCTGGCAATTGTTCACGGGAGGCCATCCACGGGACGACGCGTTTTGCTACTTCCTGTAGCTTGATCACACAATTTCCCCCTGGTCTAGGCATGCATTTAAACTCTCTGATTACATCCAGTCATGGTCATAAAAAGAGGACTAAACATTCTCTCATATTAAATACCGTGCAACTGCCTTTGTTGGTCCAAATACCCCAATGGTCAGGGTCTTCCCACATATTTCCACAGTTATTGGTGCCATCATTGGTACCCAGATATGTATCACCTACGGGCAGTAACTTTCACCAAGTCTACTCAATCCCCATCAATATGCCAGGAAAAATGCCCAATATAGTGTTCAAAATGGAGTAATTGCCAACATTGCACTCGCCATGCCCTGTTTAAAAGGTGTCAACACTCCGTGCTTAGTGCCTCGGGCGCCGTCAATAACTAAATGATGTCAGGTGTCTCAAATTACGTCACCACTCATATCGGCAAATATCCCGGACATAGTGCCCCAGTTACCCTTCATAAACAATCAAGTCCAAGGCGTAACTCCTGCCTCTGCAGAGAATGCAAGGCAATAATGGCAATTCTCAAAGTACAAATTGCAATTCACAAGTGTATATCATTTTGCTCCGGCAGCGGTATCAAACTACCAAATAACGGTAGATGTCAGATGGATTGCGGAATGCCCATTAATAAAATATGTGACAGTTGCCCGTTTACAAGAGAGAATATTACAATAGGTCAACTAACAGCGGCTTGATGATCTGCTTTCCATCCAATGAATGCCCATGTGGTCCACTCATTGTTAATGCTGATTTGTTTTAATCAAAATCCCGCGCCACATCGGAGCCTGGTGCTTATATATGCCCATCATAGTGAGACCCCATTTTAGCAGTTAACCAAAGAACCTCTTATAAACATAGATGAAGTGGATTACGTTCCTTTACAATATGTGTAACATTTGACCATTAGGCCTGCCAATTGTGGCCAACACTAAGTAAGAGTACACAGATATTCAACTGCTCACCATAGACCAGATATTTTTTTTTAAACTTCCTGCAAACTAACCAGTTGAAGGAAGATATTAAAATCATTTTCATTGTATTCTACACAGCTGGAAAGCAAGGTTGATTACAGTTATATCTAATGGGTTGATACTTAGAGGCCGATTCATGGAATCAACGTGCGCCGAAAAAAGTAGCGCAAGCTGGCGCAAGCAGGCGCAAGCGTGAAAAAACAGGCGATTCATGGAAGTCCCTGCGCATTTTCCCAAGGGATGTGCGCCAAACCCGTGCATGGCGCACACGTCACTGCAACATCCCGAACGGCGTGCGCGATGCGCACAGTGAAAGCGCACAACCTCGGCGCACACACCAGAAAGGGGGCGTAACACGGGGCGTAACATGCGGAATGGGGAACAACGCACGAAAATAAGGGCGTAACTGGGATGTACTGCTGGGAAGCAGATGGAACGCCCACACGCATGCGAACCACACGTATTCATGGAATCGAATAGGGCAAAGCCGCGCACATCCAAAGACACGCACAGGCCTAAACACGTCCGCCACACGAAGGCAGGCGGTAGCGTCCCTGCGCATTACAAAAGTGCCAATATACAGCAATGATGAATGTCCCATACTGCGATTGTGCCTGTGCGAGCAGGGTAGTGTATTTCGGGGGTGCGCGTGAAGTTTTACACGCGATTGGGCTGGGTACGTGTATTTCAGGGGTGAGCGTGAAGTTTTACACGCGATTGGGCTGGATACGTGTATTTCAGGGGTGCGTGGGAAGTTTTACATGCGATTGGCCTGGGCACGTGTATTTCAGGGGTGCGCGGGAAGTTTTAAACGCGATTGGGCTGGGTACGTGTATTTCAGGTGTGCGTGGGAAGTTTTACACGCGATTGGGCTGGGTACGTGTATTTCAGGGGTGCGCAGGTGGTTTCACACGCGATCGGGCCTGGGGGAGCGGGAGCGGGGTACGTGTATTTCAGGGGCTCGCGGGTGGTTTCACACACGATCGGGCCTGGGGGAGTGGGGTACGTGTATTTCAGGGGCTCGCGGGTGGTTTCACACACGATCGGGCCTGGGGGAGCGGGGTACGTGTATTTCAGGGGCTTGCGGGTGGTTTCACATGCGATCGGGCCTGGGGGAGCAGGGTACGTGTATTTCAGGGGCTCCCGGGTGGTTTCACACGCGATCGGGCCTTGGGGACCGGGGTGCGTGTATTTCAGGGGCTCCCGGGTGGTTTCACACGCGATCGGGCCTGGGGGAGCGGGGTACGTGTATTTCAGGGGCTCGCGGGTGGTTTCACACACGATCGGGGCTGCGGGAGCGGGGTACGTGTATTTCAGGGGCTCGCGGGTGGTTTCACACGCGATCGGGCCTGGGGGAGCGGGGTACGTGTATTTCAGGGGCTCGCGGGTGGTTTCACACGCGATCGGGCCTGGGGGAGCGGGGTACGTGTATTTCAGGGGCTCGCGGGTGGTTTCACACGCGATCGGGCCTGGGGGAGCGGGTTACGTGTATTTCAGGGGCTCGCGGGTGGTTTCACACGCGATCATGCCTGGGGGAGCGGGGTACGTGTATTTCAGGGGCTCACGGGTGGTTTCACACGCGATCAGGCCTGGGCCTGGGGGAGCGGGGTACCACTCACCGTCTGCCTTAAGAACGTGTATCCAACACCCACCCGCTGTGAAGTAATGGCGTGTGAACCCCAACGCCTGGAAAACACACGCACCGCACCCCACGAAAAGCACGTACAGATAAATGGAAATCCACGTGGGATCTTCAAGCCCTGCCAGGGCAACGCCCGTGCGTGATACGTCACAGATGCGCTTACGCTGTAAGGGCGTTTGGTCCAATGAAATCGCATACGCGTGCTGACGCGCTTACGCGCTAAGGGCCTTTCCTCAAAAGACACGCAGACGTGCAAGATTTTCACGAGCCAAATCACTCCATATCAAGCTGGCCACGCGTAAGCACACAGAAGACCACGCTCCTGCCCAAAAGGCCGAATTAATGCCCCCCCAGAGCCCCGAGCAGCCTCCCATGAGCCATCTGCTGCTGCCTGCCTGCCTGCTGCCACCGTGCCCTGCCATTTGGTGCCTGCACATCAGCCATCTGCAGGGGTCCAGTTGCTGTGTCCATCCCTGCTGGAACAGAAGACTCCCGATTGGGATACCATCGCTCCACAGCCCAGCCCCAGGACCCAGTTGCCCAACCACGCCTGCCTCTGGGGTTGCCATGTCGGGCCCACCACCATCTGGCAGCACTGGCAACCCCCAGCCAGAGAGGCAGAGGGCCACCAGCTTCACGGCCACCGAAGTTGGTGTCCTGGTGGAGCATGTCCTGGGGCAGTATGATGCCCTCTTCGGAACAAGACGCGCCAACAGGGAAGGACGGGATAGGATCTGGGCGGACATCGTGACTGCCATCAACGCGGAGGAGGTGGCAGTCCGCCAATTCCATCATGTGAAGAAGCGCTGGGAGGATTTGAGGTCCAGGACCCTCATTAAGGCCCAGCGCCTCGTGGAGGGGGGCCGGGGCAGCTTGAGTCCCATCCAGCTGAGGGTCCTGGAACGCATACGCCCAGCGCTCCACGCCCAGATCCTTCGGAGGCAGACCCGTCTGGAGTTGAGCGGTAAGTGGACAAGCATTGCTGTGTGAGGCAGGGCATGTTGCAGTGTGCTGGTTGTCTGATACTTGCCTGTATGTGTGACATAGGCCATGTACGTATGTGTGTATGCAGGGACAACATGGTCATGCATGTGACATCAGTAATGTGTGAACCACATGTTTGGTGCATGTGTTCAAAAGCAACATGGGGAGCTCTATGCGTAATGGCCACATGAAAGCATGCCAGTCTCTGTTCCTGGACATGGGTGGGGGTGAGGGATGGGTGCTGATGCCATGTACATGTATGGTGTCCATGTCTGTGTGTCTGACCTGCGTGTCTGTGACTTGTAAATGCCATGGATGCATGACACATGTCTGTGACAATGTTCAGATTCACTGATGCAGCCTAGTCATCCTTGTATCCACTGTGTCTGGGGTGTACGAGTCCAGATGGATGAAACTACGTTGAGGTGTGTGCATGTGATAGGCATGACCCATGATGCATGTGAGTTTCAAACCGACATTGTATGTTTCAAGAGTTCCTTGGACATGTATGCTAATGTCCATAGCATGCGCCATGCCTGTAACTGCATGTGTTTTGCCTGCACTGACCCATGTGTTGTGGAGGGACATGATGGAAGTGATGTTTGACAGTGCCACTCATCTGCTATTGCTTCCCGTCTAGGGAACCATTGTACAGTACCCTGAGGCTTGTGTTCTATGTCTCCCTCTACACAGCGCCAGGTGAAGAAGAGGGCGGAGACGGCGCTGTGGAGCCAAGCAGCGGGGATGCCCCCACAGCTGCAGCGGAAGGGGTGGGTGAGCTCCCACAGGGGCTTGCTACGGCGGAAAACGGTGTGGAGACATCCAGGTTGGTGGTTTCCACAGAGGAGGAGGAGGCTGCCACTGAGCCGCACATGGGGCCTGGTGGGGGCATCCCTGCTGGTGCAAGTGGTGCAGTCCAGGGCCAGGAGGCAGCACAGGTCGCCGTGGAGGTGCCTGTGCATGTCACTGTCCCTGACACTGTGACTGCACCACCATGCACCAGCAGGGATGCCCCATCCCAGGCCCGTCCGCAGGTAGGGGGGTCGTCCATGTCATCTGAGATTCCTCTACCTGCGGACGATGGGACCCCTGACCGTATGGGCAAGGTCCTGATTGGGGTCGCGTTGCGCATGCAAGTCATTCGTGATGAGGTGCGTGCTTCCCGGTCAGAGCACGCATCTCACCACCAAGAGCAGCGTGCCGATGTGGCCCAGTTGGGAGTGTCCATGGTCGGGGGTTTTGTGCATGTGTCGGCCTCTCTGGTGACCCTCTCCTCCTCTGTGGAGACTATGCACCAGTCGTTCTCCATGTCGTCTTCCGGCCCAGATGCCACCAGGGCCCCCTGTGGACCTGCCCTGACCAACGCAGCCAGCTCGGTGGGGATCCCATCCCTGCCACAGTCGGGAGTCGGAGGTCCAGCAGGGGTGGACACACCAGCAACTGGACCCCAGCAGATGGAGGATGTAACGGCATCATCTGGCAGGGCACATGCACGACGGCGTCGGTGGATTCCATCAGCCTGGATGCCGTCGTGCTGGCAGAGGCAGTGGCGTCAGAGGCAGCGGCAGGCTCGACGTGGGAGGCATCATGGCTCAAGGCCATCTACATCGGAGGAACAGGCATCGGCCGGAGGGCAGGAGGACCCAGGACGGGATGAGTCTTCCGTGTGGCAGTGGTTGGGCCAGCGCATAGATGCGGAGCAGCAACGGGCGGAAGAGGCGCGGCTCGCCATGGTCAGGGCGGAGTTCGCCATGCGTCGGGCGTTGAGGCGGGCTGAGTGCCTCGAGGCAACTCACAGGGAGTTGGAGGTGAACATGGCGTTATCCCTGCGAGACCTCGGGGCCAGGACAGAGTCCCGCCTCCAGGACGTCGACATGGAGTTTGAGGATGCCCTGGCCCGCAACATCACGGAGTGAGCCGCAGGACTTGGCCGCTGCCCTTGTAAATAGTTAGTTAGTTAGTATTAGGTTTACTTTAGTTTTGTCTTTATTTTGGACTGCTTGGACAATGGCCACATTTTTGTATATAGTTTTTTTATTAGGTAGTTTTAGTTAGATTTCTTTACATCAGTTGGGCTCATGCACCCTGGATTGTTCATATGTACATAGTTCACCTTTGGATTCCTTTCTTTTTTCTTTGATTTCACCATGGAGCAATGTTTTTTTCTTATTTCTTCCCCTTTGGATTTGATTTGTTGGAGGTGGACTTTGCACCATTATAATTTTGATTCTTTTGGATTCTGTAATCATTTTTTATTATATTTTGGGACATGCTGCTTTATTTTTCTTATTTGCGTTGTTGTGTATTTACTTTTGATTCACTTATTTTTGTTGGGAATACATTTTTGATTCTTACTTCAATGTGTGGTAATCTTTCATTGGGTTCTGGGATTTCACCATGTGGGTTTTCACATTCACTGGCACCCATTGTGTGTGTGTGACAAACATGTGTTGATGTACATACTTGCCATTTGGGTTGTATCATGTTATGGCCATTTCAATGTGGGGTGGATGTAATACTCGGTTGGTTATTTGGGCAGGGGTGGGGTGCTGTGGAATTTGGGTGGCCATAGGGCCATGATTGTGTGACATGACGACGGGTTGGGGGGGACATGAGTGGGGGCCTGCTGGCAGGTGCCCTGCACTGCTGGGGGGTAGGGGTGCTGGGGGACATGAGTGGGGGCCTGCTGGCAGGTGCCCTGCAGTGCTGGGGGGTGGGGGTGCTGGGGGACATGAGTGGGGGCCAGCCGGCAGTTGCCCCGTACTGCTGGGAGGTGGGGGTGCTGGGGGACATGAGTGGGACATGAGTGGGGGCCTGCTGGCAGGTGCCCTGCACTGCTGGGGGGTGGGGGTGCTGGGGGACTTGAGTGGGGGCCTGCTGGCAGGTGCCCCGCACTGCTGGGGGGTGGGGTGCTGGGGGTCATGAGTGGGGGCCTGCTGGCAGGTGCCCCGCACTGCTGGGGGTTGGGGGTGCTGGGGGACATGAGTGGGACATGAGTGGGGGCCTGCTGGTAGGTGCCCCGCACTGCTGGTGGGTGGGGGTGCTGGGGGACATGAGTGGGTGTTCAGTAGTGCAAGGTGACATGTGGCTTGGCTGGGGGGCATGCCCATGGTGGATGGGCTGGCTGCGGGACATGGCAAGGGGTGCAGGGTAGTCCCCTGTGGTGTGGGCTGCCTGCAGGGACCGTGGAGGGTGCACAGGGAACACCTGGGAGGACCCACACTGCCAAATCACGTGTAGGACTCCCCGCACCCCCGTAATACACGTATCCTGCTCGCACAGGCCCTTTCGCCTGTGAAACATCCCGCGCACCCCTGTAATACACGTACCCTGCCCATTTGTGTGTGAAACTTCCTGCGCACCCCTGAAATACACATACCCAGCCCATTTTCGTGTAAAACTTACCGCGCACCCCTGAAATACACGTACCCCGCTCACCCAGGCACGATCGCGTGTGAAACCACCCGCGAGCCACTGAAATACACGTACCCCGCTCCCCCAGGCCCGATCGCGTGTGAAACCACACGCGAGCCCCTGAAATACATATAGCCCGCTCCCCCAGGCCCGATCGCATGTGAAACCACACGCAAGCCCCTGAAATACACGTACCCAGCCCATTCGCGTGTGGAAATTCCCGCGCACCCGAGAAATACACGTACCCAGCCCATTCACGTGTGGAAATTCCCGCGCACCCCTGAAATACATGTACCCAGCCCATTCGCGTGTGGAAATTCCCGCGCACCCCTGAAATACATGTACCCATCCCATTCGCGTGTGGAAATTCCTGCGCACCCCTGAAATACACGTACCCAGCCCATTCGCGTGTGGAAATTCCCGCGCACCCCTGAAATACACGTACCCAGCCCATTCGCGTGTGGAAATTCCTGCGCACATCTGAAATACACGTACCCAGCCCATTCGCGTGTGGAAATTCCTGCGAACCCCAGTAATACATGCTCCCCGCTCGCACAGGGCCTATCGCCTGTGAAAATCCCCTCAAACCCCAGTAATACACGCTCCCCGCTCTCACAGGGCCTATCGCGTGTGAAAATCCACGCGAACCCCAGTAATACACGCTCCCCGCTAGGCGTTTGCTGCAGCCCTTTGCGATGGATTGGGGATTTTGATGGCTTTCCTTGCGCTAGGGGCGTTCTTGGGGGCGTAACTGGCGCTGCTGCAGGGTCGCTGCGCCACTCTGCGCCACGGCTGGTTATGGATGTGGAAATCCATGAATACGCTGTGCGCCTAAATGTGTTTTGCCGCACGCGGCTGGCACAGACTGCCGCACGCGCACACTGTGCGTCAGCCGCGTACGCCACTTGTGCGCTGATTTCTATGAATTACCCCCTAAGTCTCCTGTTCTTTACATCCGACTCTCATGTCAATAACCAGAAGGTCACAGAAATCACATCCTTCATAACATACGTCAACCATAATAATTGCACAGTGAAATCATCTGTCTCATGTATAACCCTAATAAACACTTAGGACTTAGAAGATTTTGGATGTTCAGTAGGAGAGGTATATAGATATATCATCCCTAACTGGCTGACAATATGATCCTAGAGATGAACACATCCGATCATCGTTCTCCCAAAAAAGTGTATAGTTCTTCGCCAAAGGGGTCTTACTCTCGAAGTCTATGATACACCGAGTCTCATGTTGTCTAAGTAACTTTTCTCTATTTCCTCCTCTCAGGCCGATATTTATTTGTTTAAGTCCAAAGAATGAGAAGTCACATAGCTTTCCTTCATGTATTTCCAAAAATGTTTGGCTATAGGATACGTGTAATCTCTATTTTTAATAGCCCTAATGTGTTGCAGAATTCTTATTTTCAATCTGCATTTCGTGCTGCCTATATACCATATACTGCAGGTGCATTTCAGGACATATACTATGTATTCAGAGTCACAAGTAATTGTTTCAGTAATTGGTAAAGTGGTCTTTAAAATAGGATGCACATATGCGGTACATTCGTTCGCATATTTGCAGATATTGCACTTAGAGCATTTGAAAAAATCTTCCTTTCTTTGTGTCAGCCAGGTAGATGTATTCTTTTTTGGTTCAGGTGCCATGTAGCTGCTCACTAATACGTCTTTTATCGATTTGCACTTCCGAAAGGAAAAATTTAGATGAGATCCGAGTGTACCCTGTAGATCTACGTCTGTGGTAAGTAAGTGCCAGTATTTTTTGACAATATCTTTTACTGTCTTGGCTGTCTGTCCATACGTTAGAACCAGCCGTACCATCTCCATCTGTCTGGATGATTCGTGTTCCTCATTGGAATCGACTAATAATGACATCCTCTCTCGGTGCCGTGCTTTTAAATAGGCGCGTTCAATTATTCTTTTGGGATAGTTCTGTTTGTTGAATCCCCAAGCAGTGACTTTGCTTTCTTTGTCATATGTCTCAATTTTTGTACAGTTTCTTCTCAGTCGAACAAACTCTCCATAGGGAATACCCCAGACCAAATTCTTACAATGAGCACTGTTTGCGTGTAACGGCATATTGTTGGTTTTCTAAAGAGTTCACTTTTGACTTTACCATCTTCAATAAACACGATCAGATCAAGGAAGATGACTTTATCTGTGCTATGTGTCTCAGTGAACTGTAAGTTGAAATCATTCTTGTTGAGCTGTCTGACATAGTCCTTCCATTCTTCTGATGTCCCTTTCCAAATAATGAAAAGGTCATCGATGTAGCGATGCCACATGATCACTTTCCGGGTAGACCTTTCATGTTTTTCTTTGAAAGCCTCATACTTTTCCCAATACCCCATGGTTAGGTTCACGTATGAGGGGCCAATGTTGTGCCCATCGCCGTGCCCTGTTTCTGTCTGTAGTACTTTTGGTCAAACAAGATGTTATTCATAAGGCACAGGTGGATCATTTCCAGATTCATCTCTGAATGTATATATATATATATATATATATGTATATATATATATATATATATATATATTACACAGCCACAGTAGTGGCTGTGTACTTATGGTTACGTTGCTGTTTCCATAGGAAGAGCACTTTTTGGGCGGCTAATAACTCTGCTCCCCGTGGACAAATCCTCACCAAACTTGCAAAAAATGTATATGGGCCACTGGATTTTTTTGCAAAGTTTGGTGAAGTTTGGTCCAGGGGGGGGAAAAGTTATAGGGGGGTCCCAAAACGTCTTTTTTTCCCACAGACTGAATGGGGGAAAAACTTTGCGCACGCCTATGGCCGAAACCGCTGGACGGATTTTCACCAAATTTGCAGCAGGAGCTTGATCCCGAAAGCGTGCTTTTGTAAATTTGGTGAAAATCCGTCCAGTAGTTTTTTTTAAAACGACGAAAAAGTATGTTTCAAAAAATTAGTGATATCTATGTCCGCTCCGCGGTCACACTTCCCTGTTCGTTCCGCGGACAAGATACCGATTGGCCAGAAGGGTGGCGTCATGACCGCGGACACGCGATGTCTTTGCCGATTGGCTGCAGCGAGCCGTGATGTGCGTCAGAATGTGTGGATGCGCCCGGCATCTTGGATTCAAAGACAGCGCGGTCGCCACCAGAGGCGAAATGCTGTTTCGGAAACTGTTTTGCTCTCCTACAGTGCGTGGGGAGATTCACAGAGTAAGAGATGGGTTAAATACTGTGCTTGTTTGGGCGGTAGGTGTTAATGATGTATTCGCCATGCGAAATGCTGTTTCAAAAACTATTTTGATCTCCTACAGTGCTTGGGGAGGTTCAGAGAGTAAGAGATGGGTGAAATAATGTACTTGTTTGGGCGGCAGGTGTTCTTGATGTATTCTCTATGCCCGCCTTGTTCGGGATGTTTGTACGTGTAGACAATGAGGGGTTTAATAAGGGTAGTATTTCAGTCCGTGCTGTGTACAGGCACCTTGAAACTGTTCTAAGGACACGCTTGGTGTTAGCAAACATTGAAATTGAGTAAATGTTGTTATTACATTATTTTTTCCTATGGGTGTGCTATTGATTAGTAAGCTGCCACGGGTGTGACATGCTGCCGTGGTTGTGGCCAGGGCCTAGAGTCTTGGATGCATGGCCGTAGGCCGTAGGCCAAAGGCCATACTTACAAGACTTTAGGCCCTAGCCACAACCACCGCAGCATGTCACACCCTTGGATACACCTGTAGTATTGATGATCAATTAGATGGTTGTGGGGAGTGTGTACAGTCTTGGGTGCATGGCCAAAGGCCATGCACCCAGGAACGACCTTATAAGCAGTGCAGTTATAAGCCAATGTACACCCATACATTCAAATATCTATGGACATATATCCAAATCTCTAGGTCCTGCCCACAACCACTGCAGCATATCACACAGTCACCTTAGTTGCTGTGTTGTTATGGTGCAGTTGCTGTTTCCATAGGAAGAGCACTTTTTGGGTGCCTTACAACTGTGCTCCCTTTGGACGAATCCTCACCAAAGTTTGCAAAAAAAATGTATCGGACACTCTAAATTTCTTTGGAAAGTTTGGTGATGTTTAGTCTAGGGGGGGGAGTTGTAAGGGCGGGGGGGTTCTCAAAACGTCTCTTTTCCACTTAGACTGAAAGGGGGAAAATGTTTGTGCCCGCGAACATGTGGCGCTTTCCATGATTGGTTGTGGAACAGCGTCCAGTACGTCAGCTTTCTTCGTTCCCCCCGCTATCTTTCATTAATGTTTTGGTGTACGCGGAAATCGCCAGAAACACATACAAAACAAGACAGCATTGCACGTGTCACACTTATGTAATACTACTTGAGAAGGTGACTTTTGAGGGGGGTGGGATGGGATGTGGGAGCACAAACTGAAAAAGTGGAGTTTTCTTGTCACCTAAGTCATACGTTTAAATGCAAGTTCGTGTTCACTGTACCACTACCAATTAGTGCGCATGGGTTAAAATGTTTTTGAAATAATATTGCCGTCAGACTGGCGTCCTACGTTTTGAATACTAAGGCCACCATCTGCACTGTTTGCTGGAAACAGCAAAGCTGGAGGTGTATGGGAGTAGCGGTTCTCATAATTGGATTTCAATATGTTGTTGCAAACTAAGAATTTTTGTGCCTTCTGAGTGAAGGTCACATGAGTTGCTTTTTTGGTTGGAAGCTCAATACGCCCACGCATCCGAGTGATTGTATAAGGGGCAATTGTTTTTTGACCTTGAGCGAAACAGAAACAATAGAAGAAATTCAAGGAATAAAAGGGTAGAAAAAAATAGCAATTGATAAGGTTATGTTTTAAAAAGTTTGTAAGGGACATGCAATATCAGTCCACGAAGATTCATCTATGCAAATACATTGGTGTTTGACTTGGAGAAAAAGAATGGAGGCAGTAAATATTATGTAAGTTTACTTTTGCCCACTCTACAGCAAACCGTGCTTCATTTTTACATTACCGAAAATGTAATTGTGCCAATATAACTGACGTATTATGTTTCTGCGCTGTTACATTTTTCCTGTAATATTGCAGAGTGCACAGGTTCCGCATTTGTAGGGTATGACTACACTCATCGTTTTTTAGCAATAATATTTTTTGTTTGCAACGCTATGTTTGTGCACATAGGTTTGTGCATCACTTTGGATGTTCTTTTGGTCTTGTTTTTTTATTTGTCCATTCATTTTGCTTTCATAACTGCCCTATCGTCTTCCTGTGTAGTTGCCATTTTTTTTCATCTTACGGCGCATGCAGAACCTCGGCGTTTGTAGACTGTTACTATAGTTACATATGGTCATTAGTAACTTTTCACAAAAATGTCATGTTTGACCACTTACATTCGTGTATTACTTTGCACAATTTCTTTTTGTGTCTTTTTAAAAAAAATTTGGTAGAGGTTGGTTACTGACATGTATTTTCTGTTACGTTTCCCGCCCAGGTACATCTTACAGTACTGTCCGTGCCATGGTTTCCAGAGCCGAGTGAGTACTTTTTCGGAAGGCAAACACAACTGCTCGTGAGTGGTTGCCTGTCCATAACAATTATGTGGGATGATACCCTAAGCCCGCTTTGTCCGTACGCTGAACTCACTACTCGGAGCAACATCACATCATTTATGGTGCTGTAGGCTCAAGGTTATGGCGCCTTCTTGGAAATCACTGTGGAAACAAAGCGGCTGCTTTAACCAAGAACCCATAATTTTTGTATGGGAAAAAACCAACTTGTTCCTCATCTTTAACATTTGCAATGCCGCCCTTTGAACCATTGTTATCATTGCATTGAAAATGGGATTACTGCGATGGTCTCTGACAGTTTGTTGTTAAATAAACCTACTTTACGAACTCTAAAATGTTCACGTTTTCTTTTACAATCCAGTCTATTATTTCCAAATGTAAGATGTTAGTTTGTACGTCAGTGTTTGTTTATTTACAGGTTCTGTGTCACGTCACGTACTTGTGCTTTTTGCAGCCTACCATGGAAAGGGAAGAGGGACTATGTATGAAATAACCGCCTTCCCTTTCTATGGAGGCCATCTTGAAAAAGGATTTTGCTTTGTAATCCGACACGTCAAAGTCGCCCCGGATTATAACCAGTAATCTTCCTATTTAGTAGAAAACATTACTGCTTTGCAAATTTAGACTATTTCTGGCAAAGATTATTACGTCTATGTATTTTACTGAGAAATATGCAATACTTGGAGTGTATGCAATTTATTTTTTATAATTTAATTACACTGTGACAGGTCGCCATTAACGCAATATTTACTTTATTTTTTGGTACGGCAGGAAATAAGGCAATTTGCGAATGGCAATGAGCAAAGAGGCAACAAACAGTAATATGGGTCGGTAGATGTACGGCGACAAATTTTGTGCGTTTATTATTTGCAAGGTAGCGACACTGTTTCTCATGCTTCTTCATTACAGCAATGCTGCTGTTTCTTGGGGAGGAAGGATGCTTTTGGCTGATGTCATTTTCAGATAAGTACACCTTTTGCTAAAGATATATAATGTGTAGTGCATTGGTAACCGCTGCATACCAATACGTGTTGGCGTTGTGTAAGGGAAATGCTGAAGGTAGACGTTCGTACATCAATATAAAATGTATTTCCATACTGTCCACGAGGCATACATCTTACTGTTAAGTGTGTACTGATTCTGGGACATGTCATCGTGCTGTACGTCAGCATATTGTCATGTGGCTTTCTTCGCAAGGTGTACACTTTTTAGCGAAAGACCCTTGCTAAAGGGACGTTATGGTTACGTTGCCCTACTGAAAATCTGCGACATTCAGTACAATATTTTTTTTTAACAAGACGCTATACATAAAATGACGTACTAAAAACCCGTAAAATTCACTCAAAAAAACGTTGTTAAGGGGACGTTATGGTTAAGTTGCACTACTAAAAACCTGTGCAATTCGCTAAAAACACTTTACAAATGTGCCATTATGGTTCAAAGTAAAACCGAAAAAACCCCTGAAATTTGCCAGTTATGGTAGGCTAAGCACCCATACCTGCCCGCACCACTGTGCACTGCTAGCACTAACACCCAGGACATGAAAGATAGCATCACAAATGTCATTGATGACATCACTGATGATATCACATGCGTAGCCCCTTTGTTTTTGTTCACTGCCATATATATATATGTATATTCAGTAAAAAAACTTTGTTAAAGGGACGTTATGGTTCAGAGTAAAACCGAAAAACCCTTGACATTTGCTAGTCATGGTAAGCTAAGCAACCATAACTCACGCCACCACCGTGCATTGCTAAGACTAACACCCAGGACATCAAAGATGACATCACAAATGTCATTGATGAGATCACTGATGACATCACACGTGCATTTACTTTTCATGAAAAGTCTGTACAAGGGATTCTTATTATAATGTTGACAAAAAAGTGTCAAGGATCGTTGGAATAAATATCATGAGCTATGTAGTGCATTAAGCAATGCATTGATATAAATAGCATTCTATTATGAAGTTCTTTACAGTATAGTAAGCTAATATATATGTTTCATATGTTGTGAATGGACCCTAAGTGAATTATTGTAAGAACATATTTGAAGTATAAGTCTACAAATATAGTACTTTTTGAAATTTGTGTTCCTAACTATTACTGGCTAAGATATATCATTAAAGGAAAAAAGAGTGAGTCAGACATGTGATGTCATCTTTGATGTCCTGGGTGTTAGTCTTAGCAATGCACAGTGGTGGCGCGAGTTATGGTTGCTTAGCTTACCATGACTAGCAAATGTCAACGGTTTTTCGGGTTTACTCTGAACCATAACGTCCCTTTAACAAAGTTTTTTTTGCTGAATATACATATATATATATTTTTTTTTTACTTGAATTTTAATTTAAAATAATTTTTTAAAAAGTTTTTACAAGGTTTTTTCGCAACTTACAGAGTCCCGAGGTGAGGGCGTGTCCTTTTGAGTCCGGGGTCCTTTCATCCCAGTATGTTTTCTTGTTTAGTGTTACATGCTACAGACGTTTCCCTCTTTGGCAGTCGGGTTCAAATCAAGCTTTTCTCTGTTTTAAGTCACCCTCTTGGTGGAGCCTAGCTGGTTTATCATTCGAAAGGCTGCTTCTATTAGCTTCACCATTGCCAGGGACCAGCGTGTTGTCTCTCTTGAGATTAGCCTGTTCCACAGAACCTCTTCGTCAAGCATTGTTGCCCCTTGCAGCCGAGGTTAAAGATATGTGTCTCTGCTTTGTTTGCTCTTCTGGCATTGAAGAGTCAAATGTTTCAAGGTTTCCGCTTGGTCGATATTCTTACATAGGCGACAGCTGTTATCCATTGCAGGGTTGCGGATGGCTAGAATTTCATGTGTCCTCAGTAAATTGATTCTAGCCTTCAACATCGTGCCTCGCATACCTTTGTTTGGAAATTTCAGGCAATCATTTTGCGGTTTTTTCACTTTGTTGTATGTTGGTGGGAGGTGAGCCAATAGTTTGTTGGTACTGGCTTTTTCGGTTGTTGTGATCCAGTCCGTCCATTCCATTTTCAGTTTTACCCGGTCTGGATTGGTTATCAGGTCTTCTGTACACGCTATTTCGGTCAGAATGAGTTGCAGGCTTGCCGTCCAATTCTTGAAAGCCTTGCATGAACCGCTCTTGAGTTCTTCTGCGATGATATTATAGATTGGTAATGTATCCGACATCAAGATTTTTCTCCATAATCTCATTTTACTTTGTTCTACCAGAGAGGATAGAGACACGAGGCCCAGTTCTCGCCTGATCGCAGGCATGGAAGTTGACTTAGGTAAACCCAATACCGACTTCCAGACGTGACCTTCCAGCTTCTGCCACGCAGTTCCTGGGATGTTTAATGACGCTTCCATGCCATAAATGATCGCTGGGACCACCTTCCCTTTATAGAAATTGATGGCTGGTAGTATGGAGAATTTACCAAATTTCCTGTCCACCGCTCTCGTCTGTGCTGTTAGCGTTCTCACCTTGATCCATAGGTGCTCTTGTGTTGCTTTGTCTCTGGCCGATCCGTCTATGATCACCCCCAGGTATTTGAACTCATTCACAACCTCAATTTTTGTTTTGTTCAGGTAGCATTTTGGTGGTCGCGCCGACTTCTTTGTTGTTTTTTCAAAAACTAGCATTTTCGTTTTTGCTGTGTTAATTTCCAAGTGATTCGTTTCCGTGTATTTCGCCAAATTTGTTAATTTACGTTGGAGTCCGATTTGAGTTTGATCGATGATAATTGCATCATCCGCATACAGCAGTCGCGATATTTGTGCTTTTCCTATTTTGGGGGAAAAGCTCTGATTTGTTCCTCATCAGTTTGGTAATCCCCAAGAAAAGCAATAAACAAGGCCGAGCTAAGGGGCAACCCTGTTTGACGCCTCGCTTTACCGGGATCTCCTTTGACAGTGCTCCTTGTTTATTCAATTTCACCCTGATTTTCGTATCAGCATGCAGTGCTTTGATCTGGTTCAAAATTGCCGGAGGACAATTCCAGGAATTTAACTTAGTCCACAATTTTGCCCGATCTATTTTGTCAAAGGCTTTTGACAGGTCTACAAATGCAAGATACACTCTTGGGGCTCCTTCTCTCACTTTGGCCTTTAGTATGTTGATCAGTAGGATGTATATGGAAGTGCTCCCGTTTTTTCTGGAAACCTGTTTGGAAGGTATCATTGCATCGAGTGGTTTTTGCCCAGTTTCGAAGATGTTCCAGTAACTGTGATGCGAATATCTTCCCCACGATGTCCAGCAAAGCTATAGACCTGTAGCTTTCTGGGTCATCTCTACCACCTTTCTTGTAAATGGGGACGATTACCGCCTTCAACCAAGTTTCGGGGATCATGTTAGTGTTCCTACAGTGGGTGAAAATTTTGCTGATCACGCATGCCCATGCTTTTGGTGATTTTTTCAAATCTACATTGGTCAGTCCATCCGGGCCGGGGGCTCTTGAGGTTTTTAATTTTAATCATGTTCGAGTTCGTTGTTTTAATTAGAGCCCAGAAATCGCTTGACTTTTTTGTGTTGAGGGCTCTCATCATTTGCTCAGCGTCTTGCTGGTACAATTGGAGTTTATGATGTTTTAGCCAGTCTTTGTACCCTTTTGTTTCCTTTTGCCACTGCTCCCATGCTTCTTTGGTGTTGATTTTCTTTGAGGTTCTCTTCGATTTCCGGACAATTTTCTTCTTTTCAACTATCAGTTTGTCATAGGTATGCTTTGGATGAGCCGCCTGTCTTTGTTTGCCAGCGACTGATCTTCTGAATGGGAGCAACATCGGTAGATAATTTGGGCGTTCTGCACCACCCTCCAGGGCATCTACTTCCGTGGTATTTCCATAGTTCCTGGCTATCTTTATGATGTCTGCTTTGGTCAGGTGTATTCGAGTTTGCTGGATATTCACCTCCACTTGAAACTTATATGTTGGATTGACTGTCTGCTTTCCTTTCCATGCGCACATCAAGAGATTATGGTCACTATGCGTAGTTCTTTGGACTTTAAATTCCAGGATACCGGTCAGAAGGCCCTGGGAAGCGTAGATATAATCCAAGGTGGCTTTAGAGTTCAGGTTTTCCCAAGTTGGGATGTTCACTTGGTTAGGAAACATTTGTGATGTCATCTTTGATGTCCTGGGTGTAAGTGTTAGCAGTGCACGGTGGTGGCGCGAGTTATGGTTGCTTAGCTTACCATAACTGCCAAATTTCAGGGGGGTTTCGGTTTTACTTTGAACCATAACGTCCCTTTAACAACGTTTTTTTACTGAATTTCATAGGTTTTTCGTAGCGCAACTTAACCATAACGTCCCTTTAACAAAGTTTTTTTACTGAATTTCATAGGTTTTTCGTAGCGCAACTTAACCATAACGTCCCTTTAACAAAGTTTTTTTTACTGAATTTCATAGGTTTTTAGTAGCGCAACTTAACCATAACGTCCCTTTAACAAAGTTTTTTTACTGAATTTCATAGTTTTTTAGTAGCACAACTTAACAATAATAACTTTGACTTTATGTACATATAATATGGAACATACTGAACCCTTTCTACTGAATTTGACGGTCCGCAGACATGATCGGACAACAGTACCACCACCTAAAAACTCTGGGGGGGTATGTGTAATAGTTATATCATAACATATGAACATTTAACAAATTCAGAAAGCAGCACACATACAAAGTATATGTATTAATACTTAAAAAATGTAACCCATATATGTAACACACTAACCATTCATTTAAATACAATATGTTTTAAAATGGAATATACCAAAAGAAGATAAAGTGGCTTCCACCATAATTACCTCACAGACGCTCCACAACCAACAGCAAGACCAGACGTATACACTACTGATTACATATCTCACCAGACATAGTAAGTGCACTTCTTTTTACTCATATATTTATAAACTTTCTATATTACAAAAAAAAAACATATTACTTTTTTGTTTTCTCACAGAAATGTGTACTACTCTCGACTGGCTAGAGGAGCATTTCCCACGAGAGGAAATGTTAGAAGACAGTCCACCTAATGGTACACACTTTACTATATAAACAAATTAATAAATATTATTTTGTATACATTTAACATATACATTTTTTTTTTACAGACCATACAAAAATCGCAACCACTTCTGAACAAAAAGCAGTGGATAACCCTCTAAGAAATTAACCACAAAATGGAACAACTTCTGAAAAACTTTATGGATTTAAAAAACTTTGTTAAACATAACTTGAAACCACCAACAGCAAACCATTGTCCAACCTGCACTTGTCCCCCCTCACCCTATCCCACTCAGTTAACCCCAAACCCTCTCTATGTACCAAAATGTTTCGATGATATTTCCTTCCCTTCTTCACCTGATCCCAGTTATATTGAAATCCCTAATTCTCCTGTTTTTGTTTCCGTTTCTGCCCCACCTTCCCAGTCATAATTGTATATATATATGAAATAAAGTTAATTTTCTTATATTGTGTTGTAATTACTTTCAGTTCTTTATGAGAAAACCAATTTAGGTGTCCACGGACAGCGCGGTTGTTCGGAAATGTTCGTAAAGAAACGAAAATGTAACTGTCCTGAGGACACTACATCTGTCCGTAATGTTCTCATGCAAGTTGAAAATGTTCTAAGAACACTCGTAGTGTCCTGAAATGTTCGTAAATAAACGAAAATGGAGGTGTCCTTAAGAACACTATGCCTGTTCGTACTGTTCGCTAGCAAGCAGAAACTGTTCTAAAAACACTTGTGGTGTCAAGAATTGTTTGTAAATAAACGAAAATGGAGGTGTGCTTGAAACGCTATATCTGACCGTATTGTTAGCAAATAAATTAAACTGTGCTAAGAACAAACTGCTGTCCGTAACTGTTAGTTTTACATGTGACGCACTTTTAATTAGTTCAGGACCCGAACACTGTCCGTAGAACATCAACACGCATGCGCAAAACAATGTCCGTACATTGGGTGTCCTGCGGACGGCCGCTACCTTAGCGAACATGCTCACAAAACAATCATGTGACCGCGCCCACGCTCATCTCGTGCTCTAAATGCGGACACTGTTCGTGTCCCCGACCAGTTTAAAAGTACATTTACAAGTAATCCACAATATTTCTCATTAAAAAATCACCATACCACAAATCCCACATACTGATCCTAACTTTCCACATAGTTTTTGTGACTTTTTCAACCTTTTTTGATGTTCGATCTGTCTTGCGGACGGCGCGCATGTCCGCGACCCGCGCACAAGCACCCCTATATAAGACCACGCCCTAGAGCAAATTTTCATTGTGTTTCTGACTATTCCACAGAGCACACTGCATTTTGCTGCATACTTTGCAGGTTTTGAGATTTCCATCTCCAAGCCTATGACATCCATGGCTCGACTTTTACCACATGGTGCTACATCTGCCTCAGCACCACCCCCACCCCCTCCACCACCACCATTTCCCCAAGGGCCTTAAGAGGGGAACATGAGTGAGGATACAGAGGAGGAAGAAGAGAATGACAAGAATGAGGTAGAGGAAATCCCTACCAGCCGCCTGCGGCGTGATTCTTGGGTGTGGCGGTTGTTTACCGTTCATGGTAATGTTCCTAAGGCTCGTGCGAACCGTGTCACCTGCAATGAGTGCAAAATGGTGCTCAGTCGCGGGAAGCATGGTGCATATAGCTTTGGGACCACGACCATGAAGCGACACCTGAACTCATTCCACACTGGGGCCATTCGCAAGGTTGTACCTTGCAAAGAGCGTAGTAGGTTGATTGCCTCTACTTCATCCTCCGTTTCTGATCCTGTCACCACAAGGAACACCTCTGTGGGACAGCGTCTTCCTCAAGCTGCCTCACAGGCCATACAGAATTCTGATGACCCTTATCTTTCGAGGGTCACATTTGTATGTATGTACTGTGACACAGTACTCTGTAGGGGGGAGCGACTTCGGAGTGCTTTTGAGACTATCGTCTCAGAGCACGAGAAGACCTGCTCACTACCCAAATAAAACCCACTCTACATCTTCCTCTCTCAGCTCGCCCTTTCTTATCCCAGTGGTTGGTGTCCCCCCCTTTACCCTCCTTTCCCCTCCTCTCCTAGTGTGTCGTGTGTAAAAAAAAAAAAAATACAAAATAACAAAAATCAAAAAAAAAAATAAGGCTCTTTTCAGAGCCGCCTTTCACAGTTAAAAAATAGAAGTGAAGATACATAAAGCATAGCCATTTCCATTTCGTGAAAGTCCGCGGACAGTCCGCGAACAGAAAAACAATTGCATTGCTACCCTATTGAAACCAATGCATTTTTCTCTAACAGGAATTGGTGGCTCTGAAAAGAGCCTTTGGGAGGTGTTTGAATGTAAAACATTTTAACTACGTAAGACGTACTTCAAAACGAATGCTGTATTTCTAAAAAAGGTCGCAATGCATTTTGTACATTTCTCTGAAAAATCTGATTGCCAGCATAAGTAAGATGGACTCCATCTTTGCGAAAAATATATGTACTACGAAACAAAATATTTTCATTGTTAAAAGAGGACATGCCAAAATCTCTTAGGAAGGCACAAACAGCCTTATTAACATTACGCCTTGCTTTCTCCATTTGTGGACCACATGACAAAGAATGAAGCCACATTTGTCTCTGCGCAATCCATGAAAAAATTATTTTAGAGTTTGGAAACATGTCCATTATCTTCCGAAGTCCTTCTTTCATTGCAAATTGCAAAGAAATTCCAGACACGTGTCCTAAACTGTTCCCTCCACAATGAATTACAATTATGTCTGGATGTTCCTCTATCTTCAAAGTTGCACAGAGAGGTAGCAGGTCCAACCACTTCATTCCACGCACTCCATGCCAGTGCACTTCCACATGTGGGAATCCAAGATCTATAGATACTCCACAGCTTTCTGCATGCACCTTCAACCAATTAATCCACGAGTCTCCCAAAATCCATACAATCTGTGTTTTGAAACACTCAGCCATAGCTATCTGTTCTTCTCTCTGCAAAAACAATATCTGAGAAAACCTCTCCTAGCACAACACACTCACTAAACTTTACTGACCAATCCCTTGCTTCATCCAATCTCATTTCCATACCTCCCCTCCCCAAATTCCCCGGATGTAATACGCGGTGTCCTAGAACTACCGCCATGTCCGCGAACGTATCGTAACATGGACAGCCCTTCTACCATTTCGATTTCACTCTCTGTGCCATTCCCTCATTGGATGCAGCTAAGCAATCACATGACCATCCACCAATCAAATCCAATAACTCTACATGTAAATCCATCATCATAGAGCAGCACTGCAAATGTACGGTGTATCTCTCGGAGTACAAGTCTCATACCATTGACAACCACGATCTACGAGAAATACTATACAAGTCTCCAAGATTTCTACTTGCAGCTTGCTCCATATCCATATACATGAACAGAAAGTACAGGTATGCATATTTTCTACACAGTACATGAACACATTTTCTAACCGACTTTTACCTTCTATAATCTGAAAAATGAATGGACGATCATTGTTTCATTGTCCTAAAATGACCTGTCACTTACAAACCTTTATATCGTTTAATTTCTTCATTCACACACACATGCAAATACTATTAAACTAACATTCTTGAAATAAAATATATACACGACATATAATCAGACAAAATAACATACACACTCTATGATCAAATCGCAAACAATAATATTTGTACAAACACATAATTGGTTTTAATTTTTTTCGTTTATATAAGTACTTACATACATTTATATAGGACAAGGAGACTATGACATTCACTCACTGTTACGTGCAAAAGCAGGCTATGACAATGACTCACTATTACGTTGAAAAGCTTAGTTACAAGAATAGTGGTATACGTTGGTAGATTATAAATTCCACAAGCCATAGTGAAGATATTTTCTTTCCTACTCTTAGTCATAAGATAGTTTTAATGGTTTTCAGGAAGGCGCTGAGCATTTCAATTTAAAAAATCTATATCTAAAATGAAAACAGTTCTATATAGCAACCAAATTACTAATTTCTTTCTTTTACAATTGCAGTGAAGCCCATTCTCCTGAATAGAAGCAGCCGATTTTCATTTACAAAGAACAACTAAGAAGCAAACTATTCATTTTTGAAAAAAAAGTAAGTAGATTGTTACCATAATATTTGATTTATAACTCACACGCACTGTACGGTGCATTCATGGTATTTCTGTGCCTAAGAATAGAGATTCTGCACCATTCTGACCAAAAATCCCCCCGTCTTAAAGAGTGATCTCCTGTCAGAATGGCCCTCAAATTCCTATTTTTCGGCACACAAATTACCCAACCAGCCGCTAGAATGTAGCTGTTGTAGAACAAACAACTGTTTTAATTGTATAGCTTTACCTATATTATTTATTCTTCTCCACACCACCGGCTTACTTTTTTCTGTCATCTGAACCCCAGTTTAGTAACACATTAATTGAAGAATACCCATCCCTAGTAGTTCAACTTCCCAATTCACAATCACACACCATTAGATACATATTTATCATCTTACTCAAACAATCATGCACACAACACACATGCATTGCAGAATACCCCAACCCATACCTTCTGTATTTTTTTCCAACAGACGCTAAAGAATGCCCACCAAAAAGCAACTCCGTAGAAAGGGACGCAGAAGTAGAGCAAATGAAAAGAAAAGTCTCCAACATAAACACCCATCTATAGCAGAATTTGTAAAAAACATTGAAACACAACAGCTAATACAGTCATGTTGTGAAACAGAAGATGTTTCTAGTGCAAAAACTTTGCCTCCTCTATCACAAAGTAAAACGACCCAAAAAACTATTAACAGAAAATCAACTATCACTACAAATAAAACGTCTTCTATAAATCTTGATATAGTTCAAAGTAAGCATACCAAGAAAAGTATATTAGCCAAAATGTTCTGTCACAAAGTCCTTCAAAATCTGATAAAAACAGGACATAAACCAGGTTCAACACTTCAAACCTATCATAGGAAAGTAATCTTAGAAGCGTTGATAGACAGTGCAATTCTTCTCAAAAGAAACTTATTTATTGTTGTGTTAAACAGAATGAAACCACTAACAAAACTAATAACTAAATTTCAAAAAAGACTTCTCAATAAATGAAATGTGAACAGAAATAACTTCTTAAATATCTGTGGAGGTGAATAGAGTCACACTACAAGCACAGAACCATACTTTAATGAAGAAGCGTACAAACAAAAGCAAACAAATACAATTGCCATACATAGCAGTGGTCGAGGTAATGAAAAAGTTAATAATACCATAATGGAACAAGAAGTACTCCTTACAAAAATATGCCCTGAAAACATAGATTTACCCCTCCATTCGACTGAATCAGCACATCTAATTTACACATGGCCATGCAAGTCAATGTGTAACATTCCCAAAAAAATGTTCAAATCTTTACGCCTATTCCTCAATCAATATGTGAAAAGCAAAGACAAAATCAAAATTAAAATACTGCAAAATATGGATGCTTGTCCAGTACGCAAGCACACAGGACTGCAAGGACATTCGTTGGCCTGCATATCAGGACCTACTTGCAAAACAACCTTCCATGATATCAAAAGGATATCAACACATCATGCAACTATAAGAAATCTAGTTTATAAATTGTATTATGCAAAAAGTCCTGCTTTAGCACTAGCCAATTTAAATAACATTTTTCTACATGGTACACCAAAAGACCTACTAGAAGAAATCGAGTATATACAGAAAAAATATTTTGGAAATGAAACCCACTTACAAGATGAATTAGCTGTCAACCAACTTTGTAAGAAATCTGCACATGGCAACCTTTCACTACACACATACAAAAAAGAAATACTAAAATTTCAAAGCACTTCAGTTGAAGTACCAAACCACGTGTGTTTATGTTGCCGCAGAACGTGTTATAAAAGTAACACAAAATCTATAGACCTTTCATACAAAATAGAAGACAATCAAGATTCTAAATGGTTTGAATTAGCTCTCTACCTTATAGCAGAAAACAAATATGAATAACTGACCCCATAATACTTTGCAGTTACTGCACTACCAAACTTGACAACAACCTAACTCCTTCACGTGCTATCACAAATAACTTGGAATTACATCCACTACCAAAACCCCTTCAACAACTTAATTTATATGAGAGCATCATAATTCAAACAGTTCATCCATTTCAAGCAATAATACGACTTCAACCAAAAACTGCAAAATGACCTCCCACTGAATTAGTGAAAGGTATTTGTGGAAAAGTAGTGTATTTACCATCAGATCTAAAAGAAAATGTGCACACTCTAGGAGTACAACGTCCAATGCAACAATCTTTAATTATCTTGGTAAATGGAGTACCTACAAAAGACAAAAAAATGTGGCAACAACTGGTAGATTTACATAAAGTTAGAGAAGCCCTGCAATATCTCAAAGAGAATAATGATTATTACAAAGAAATTAATATTGAAGAAAACTTGAAAGATACAACTGAAATAATTCAAGAGACACAAGAAACTGGTCAATTTGAGCTCCTAGATCCTGCTACAATAGCAAACACTTCAGACCATTATACAATTCACCCATTGCACTCTAATGACACCATAGAAGATGCACTGGAAACGTACCAAATGCGTCAAACAAAAGGATCACCAATCAGCATATGGGAAAAAAGTATAGAAGCACGTGCTTTTCCTCTACTCTTTCCTATTGGCAAAGGAGGAAGATACGATGATAGACCTGTTCAAATATCAGCATCAGAATATCGCTCATTACCAATGTATTCTGAAGATCCCAGATTTCGACAAAATGTGGAATGCATATTCCACCTACTCTTTGAAAGTGAACTCGCAACTTTATGTTACGGAGTTGCACACATATTAAAATCAGGATCACACTTTCAAAATATGACAGCCACACAATTATTAGAAAAAGTTCAACAAAAAGATGAGGTTTTACAGGCAAATCTTACAAAACTATTAGCAAATATGCGAGGTACTAAAGAGTACTGGTTTCAACGCCATGGAGATGTACGTTGTATGATCAGAAACCTTGGCCCACCCACTTGGTTTGTTACATTAAGTTGCGCAGAATATGCATGGGAAGATTTACATGCTTTCCTATGCATATCAAACGAAAACAAAACAAACATAGATATACTAACACCTGGAGAACTTTGTTCTCAGGATCCTGTTAATGTTTCTAGATATTTTCACCATCGCTTCATTGCTATGCTACATTTTATTTGTAATAAAACTGTTCCTCCCCTTGGAGAAGTGCAACACTTCTTTTGGAGAAAAGAATACCAAGCCAGAGGAGCGCCACATGTCCACATGCTTTTATGGATTAAAGATGCTCCTAAATTTGGTCAAGACAGTGATGCCACTGTTTTACAGTTTATTGAAAAATATGTCACTTGTGAAATTCCGTCAGAATCCACAAATAGTGATCTTCATGCAAAAATCTTACAATTCCAAAGACACAAATGTGGCAAATATTGTCGTCGCAAATACAAAAACAAAGGGAAATACTACACCAAATGCCGATTTGGTTTCCCTAGACCAGTTACAAATACAGGTAAAGTGATCAACCTCATGTCTTCAGTTAGACATAGTGTTAAAGGTAAGTCACCTAAAAATACATATTGCATAAAAAGAAAAGAAGAAGAAAAATATATCAATGATTACAATGCAATCATTGCCCACTTGTGGAATGCAAACATAGATGTGCAGTACATTGCAGACAATTCTACTGCAGTTGCACGATATGTCACAGCATACTTAACCAAATCAGAAAAGACAGAGCTCCAAGACCTCTGGACTGACCTGTCATCAGATAAAACAGTGTCTCAGAAATTATACAACTTGGGCATAAAAATGCTGTCCCATAGAGAATGTGGATCCTATGAAGCAGCTGATCGATTAACTGGTACTGCACTGTATGGTAAATCTGCAAATATAGTATGGCTATGTCTTGGTCCAGCTAAATCTAGAAAAAGAGTTCTAAAATCATACGAAGATATAGAAACAATAGCCAAACTTGATCCCAACAGCCAAGACATTTTAAAAAACAATTTATTGGACACATACTACCCAAACAGGAGTACCACTTTGGAAACCATGTGTCTATACCACATAGCCCAAAACTACACATACAAAAATAATATAAAACCTGATGAGCAAAACCGTAAATACAAAGTGACAAACTGTGATGGCAGCTTAGTAAAACTCACCAAACCAAATTTAATTAATCATATCAAATTGTCATTAAAGACTCCTCAACATAAAGAAATATATTATATGTCCCTGCTACAACTCTTCAAACCATGGAGAAAAGAAGAAGAAATACTAGATACCTATGACTCATATGAAGACGCTTTCAAAGCCAATGAAAGCAGTATAACTGATGTAAACTTTGCACAGTACAAAACAATGTTGCACAATGAACAGTAACACGAAGAGGAACTCCAGGCCCAACTAGATAAGGACACTCCTGACAGTAGTCAACCTTCTGTCACAGGAAGCCAAGAACCACTGGGAGAACCACTCATAACAAATAAGGCAGAATTAGCTATGATAGAAGTAGAAAACACCATGTGTCACTATGAAGATAAAGAAGACTTAACTACACTACAATCAAAACTAAACAAAGAGCAACGTAGCATTTTTCAAGAAATAACAAAAGAAAATGCACATGGTGTGCAACATGAAAACAAAGAATGCACCTGCCAAAATTACAAACCTATACTATTGTATGTCAGTGGTGAAGCTGGTTCTGGCAAAACATTCCTAATCAAAATCATCAGTAAGTTCCTTCAACAATTCACAAACAACAAACTGTCAGCTGTTGTCACTGCCCCCACAGGTTTAGCTGCCTACCACATAGGTGGTGTCACTTTACACCGATTACTACTCCTGCCAGTAGAACACCAAAACAAGTTAGATTATTACAAACTTTCTGCAGAAGCTGCAATGGAACTACGCAGAGTATTGAAACAAATGAAAATGCTACTAATAGATGAAGTGAGCATGGTGTCCAACCTAATGTTAACTTTGATTCACCTCAGATTACAAGAAGTACTCAAAACAAACTATGAAGAGCTCTTTGCTGGAAAACACATCATTGTTTTCAGAGATCTTCTTCAATTGACACCTGTAAAAGGTGAGCCTATTTTTAAAACATTAGGACACAAACTCTACCGTAAAACTGTTGGCAGCATTGGAAATGTCAACCTTTGGCAACATTCCAATACAGAGAATTAACAGAAAACATGTGCCAATCTGCAGATCCCACTTATGGCAACATCTTAAAAAGTATCAGAGTTGGTATACTTTCTAGAGAAGCAGAAGTAATATTGAAAACCCGGCACATTCATGCACTTTATGGTGATAATGCATGTGCTACAGATGCTATGGAACAATTAGCCCACAAAAATGTCAATTGTATGGCCTTAATGCCAACTCTTGCAAGCTGTTTCAAATTCAATGAAATAATGTTAAGCAAAGAAATGCAACCAATTATGGAAATTAGCGCCACAGACAAACTAGATGTACATGGTATGACACTACCCATGTGTGACCAAGCCACAACAAGACTAAATAGTTTAGAAAAATCAATCTCAAACACAGCAGGCTTGTCAAAGATATTAAAATTATCCTTAAATTGCAGAGTAATGCTTAAACGTAACCTTGACGTGGACCAAGGACTAGTTAATGGAGCACTGGGTACAGTTGTTGGCTTTCAAACATACCCACGTGACAACAAAATTCAGTTTGTCAATATTCTCTTTGACAAACTTTCAGAAGTAAAAAGAATAGGATGCTCAACAGCTCGATTCCTTCTCTTCAAAGACATGTATGTACACAGAGAACAATTTTCTCTAACTCTTGCATACGCAGTCAACATTCATAAATCATAAGGTCTTACTCTAGACAAAGCAATGATAGACATTGGTAACACAGTCTTTAAATAAGGCATGAGCTACGTAGCACTGTCACGCCTACGTACAATTGACGGTCTATTTCTAATAAACTTTGATGCAAGTAAAGTAAACGCTGATATTCCTTGCATTTTAGAATACAATAGACTTCGTTCACTATACACCCCCCATCTACAAACATATCCTGTTCCACAAAAAGGAAAATGTTCTAAAAGAAAACTAAATCAAACAGAAATGCAACAGGATGTCACTGCAAATCCTCCAAAGAGAGTAAAAGAAACTAAAACTTCATCAAGTACCACAAGCAAAAAAGAACCAATTAGGGAAAGTAAACCAAGTACTTTGTCAAAGAAGGAAGACAAACTGAAAAAAAATCACTCAGATACAGAACTACCTGGTCCATTTAAACTTATAAATGAAATAGGTGTAAGTTGCTACGCAAATGTAGCAATCAATATTCTATTTCAAATACCAGCAATTGTTGACAACATTTACTTGCACTTTAGAGACCCATTGTGTATGCAAATGTTAGTACTTCATAGAAACGCAAAAAACAATCCTGACACCCCGTATACAGTTCATGGAATAAGACAAGAAGTGGACTACTGTGCTGGAATGGTGAAATTCACTATAAACTCACAGGAAGATCCACAATAATTTCTAATGTACTTACTATTAGTACTGGAAAACAAAAACATACCTATAAATGAAATCTTCCAGATTTCATACATGTGGAAACATACATGCACTCTCTGCAACAATGTGACACAAGAACAAATCCCCAATGAGCGCTTTGTCTATATATCAATACCTAATTGTGAATCCGTTCCATTTCAGCAACTTGTACAAAATGCAAACCACAGTAGATTATGTTCTACCTGCAATTCAGATAATCGCTCCACATTACTAATACAAACACATAGTAAATACGTAATACTAATGCTTCTACGTTACAATGCAGATGGTACGAAAAACAACTGCAAGCTGAATGGATTCACACATGGTCAAATATCACTTGGTAGGAAAACCTTCACAACAATAGGTATAATCTACCACACAGGAGCCACAACCAACTCAGGGCACTACACTGCATACATTAAAAAAAAATGTGGATGGTTTGAATGTAATGATAGTATCGTTACTCTAAAGCAGAGATTACCAGCAAATCTTACAAACGCGTATTTAATGTTCTTAAAACCAAAATTTGATAACTGAACTGTACTTAAACCTTAAGTACACTTGTAGTAAAAAAAATATAAGCTGTCACAATATTCCAAAAGCTATCTAACTGCCCAAAGATGCTACAACAACTAATCAGATAAATTAGGACTACTCGAATAAATCAAAAAATAGACAGTTAGAATATGCCAATTGGTATCTAACTGTCCCAAAATTTAGAAATATTTAAACAGATAAATCAATACCACAAAATTATATAAAAAAATAAACAGTTAGAATACGCCTACTGGTATCTAACTGCTCCAAAACTGTCCAATATCCAAACAAATACCTAATATCTTACTGCTCCCAAAAACTGGAACAATCCAATGTATAAAGCATTAGCCAGAAACAACAAGTAAACACTGAAAACAAAAACAAATAAACTGTAGCATAACAGAAAAAGGTTTTTTTTTAATCCAACATGGATTTTTTTTCTCCCACAGACCCAATGATTTTAGCAACAAACACAGAAACTGAGCAAATTGCACAATACTCTCGTTTGTCATCGACTAAATATGAGGGTAAAAAAAAAAGAAAAAATGTTGATTGTACAATGTAATAACTCTTTATAAAATACTAATACTAACATGCTATTTTCTTTTATCACAGAACTGAACAAGAAAAACATGGACTCCCGTTACTAAACCAAATAGTAAGTATAACATCATAAATACAACCATCACAGCATATCACACCCATACTGGCTTATAACATTGTTCCTTATAAATTTGTTTTTGACCCAAAGTTATAAGCCACTCTAAATGTCATATGCTGCGGTGCTTCTGGCCAGGGCATACACTCTTGGGTGCATGGCATATCACTGTGATATGCTGCAGAGCTTCTGCCCACGGCATAGACTCTTGGGTGCATGGCATATGACTATGTCACACCCATAGTTTCAAGCATTGCAACCATTTTAATGTGCGCGGACACAAGGAAGGTCCTAGAACACATTCAACTTGCCAGAGGACAATACGGACAGCGTCCTCAGGACAACCCCATTTTCTTTGTGTACGAACATTTCAGGACACCGCGACTGTTCTTAGAACACTTTCAGCTTGCCAATGAACAATACAGACAACGTCTCCAGGACACCCCGTGAGAACATTCCAACACCCCACGAGTGTTATTAGCTACTATGAGTGTGATATGCTGCTATACTTGTGGCCAGAGCATAGACTCTTGGGTGCATGACATATGACTGTGATATGCTATGATACTTCTAGCCAGGGCATAGACTCTTCGGTGCATGGCATATGACTGTGATGTGCAGCGGTGGTTGTGGCCAGGCCATAGAGTGTTGGGTACATGGCCAAAAGGCCATGCACCCAACATTCTATACCCTGGCCACAACCACCGGAGCGTATCAAACCCATAGATTCAAGCATTGCAACCATTTTAATGTCCACGGACACAAGGAAGATCCTAGAACACATTCAACTTGCCAGAGGACAATACGGACAGCGTCCTCAGGACAACCCCATTTTCTTTGTGTACGAACACTTCAGGACACCGCGACTGTTCTTAGAACACTTTCAGCTTGCCAATGAACAATACAGACAACGTCTCCAGGACACCCCCTGCGAACATTCCAACACCCCACAAGTGTTCTTAGCTACTATGAGTGTGATATGCTGCTATACTTGTGGCCAGAGCATAGACTCTTGGGTGCATGACATATGACTGTGATATGCTATGATACTTCTAGCCAGGGCATAGACTCTTCGGTGCAGGTCATATGACTGTGATGTGCAGCGGTGGTTGTGGCCAGGCCATAGAGTGTTGGGTACATGGCCAAAAGGCCATGCACCCAACATTCTATACCCTGGCCACAACCACCGCAGCGTATCACACCCATAGATTCAAGAATTGCAACCATTTTAATGTCCACGGACACAAGGAAGATCCTAGAACACATTCAACTTGCCAGAGGACAATACGGACAGCGTCCTCACGACACCCCCATTTTCTTTGTGTACGAACATTTCAGGACACTGCGAGTGTTCTTAGAACACTTTCAGCTTCCCAACTAACAATACATACAACGTCTCCAGGACACCCCCTGCTAACATTCCAAGACCCCACAAGTGTTTTTAGAACACTTTCAACTTGACACCGAATCTGTTCTGTTTATTTACTAACATTCCAGAACAGCCGTGTTGTCCGCAGACAAATCGAACACAACAAAAGCGTCTAGCACATAAAAAAAAATACAACATTGAACCTATCCCATACTTCCCCACCCTCCCCAAACACTCTTACACACCAACACACGCCACTAAATAAAATTTTTAATTCAAGTTTCACCGCGCTGTCCGAGATCGGCGGCGAATACAAGATGGCGGGCGCGACAGAAAATCTGACGCACATCACGCACAACTCTGCCCAATCAGCGAACACGTTGCATGTCCGCGGACATGACGCAAGGCCATGGGCCAATCGGGGGTCTGTCCGCGGAGCGAACAGGGAAGTCCGTCCGCGGAGCGAACACAGATATCACTCATTTTTTTGCCTTACATTTTGGTCATTTTAAAAAAAAACTACTGGACAGATTTACACCAAATTTGCAAAAGCACGCTTTCTGGACCAAGCCGCCGCTCCTGCCGCAAATTTGGCGTAAATCCGTCCAGCGCTTTGGGCTGTAGCCATGCGCAAAGTTTTTTCCCATTATGTCTATAGGAAAAAACAAACGTTTTGGGACCCCCCCTATAACTTTGCCCCCCCGGACCAAACCTCTTCAAACTTTGCAAACAAAATTCAGAGTGGGCCATATACTTTTTTTGCAATGTTTGGTGAGGATTCTTCCAGAGGGAGCGAAGTTATAAGCCACCCAAAAAGTGCTCTTCCTATGGAAACACCAACTTAACCATAACTACATGGACGCTACCGCGTCCATGTAATATGGCAGTGAACAAAAACAAAGGGGCTACGCATGTGATATCATCAGTGATGTCATCAATGACATTTGTGATGCCATCTTTCATGTCCTGGGTGTTAGTGCTAGCAGTGCACAGTGGTGCGGGCAGGTATGGGTGCTTAGCCTACCATAACTGGCGAATTTCAGGGGGTTTTCGGTTTTACTTTGAACCATAATGGCACGTTTGTAAAGTGTTTTTAGTGAATTGCACAGGTTTTTAGTAGTGCAACTTAACCATAACGTCCCCTTAACAAATTCTTTTTGAGTGAATATATATATATATATATATATATATATATATATATATATATATATATATATATATATATATATATATGTTAAAGGGACAACGTTATGGTTAAGTTGCACTGCTAAAGACCTATCAAATTCAGTGAAAAAACATTGTTGATGGGACGTTATGGTTCAGTTGCCCTAAGAAAAACCTATCAAATAACGTGCAAACAGTTTTTTAAAGGGACATTGCAGTTACTCTGTAGTAATACCAACCTATCCATATTTTGGTTACATGTAAAACCGAAAACCCCCAGAAATCCGCTAGTTTTGGCTATTGTTTCTATATCTTCGTATGATTTTAGAACTCTTTTTCTAGATTTAGCTGGACCAAGACTTAGCCATACTATATTTGCAGATTTACCATACAATGCATATATATATATATGTTAAAGGGACAACGTTATGGTTAAATTGCACTGCTAAAGACCTATCAAATTCAGTGAAAAAACATTGTTGATGGGACGTTATGGTTCAGTTGCCCTAAGAAAAACCTATCAAATACCGTGCAAACAGTTTTTTGAAGGGACATTGCAGTTACTCTGTAGTAATACCAACCTATCCATATTTTGGTTACACCTAAAACCGAAAACCCCCAGAAATCCGCTAGTTATGGTACGCTAAGCAACCATAACTCACGCCACCACTGTGCACTGCTAAGACTAACACCCACAAATGTCATTAATGACATCACTGATGACATCACATGTCTGGCTCCCTCTTTTTATGTTCACTGACATATCTAGGCCAGGTGGTTTTCTTCAGTGACAGTCAGCAAGTAAACAGTCAAAAGGTACTATATTTGTAGAGCTTACCTTTCTCATATGGTCTTACTCTAGTTTCTTTACGGTTTACTTACATCATTTGAAACATATACATAGGGGAAGAAGCAAGCCTGAAACACAGCAATTATGTCTGTGCATGAAGATAATCAGTTAGGTTACGACCACTTTCTGGTAATACTGCTGCTCTTCTGCTTGCTTTACTTTCCCTGTGTATGCTCATATTTGTATGCGTTGTGGTGTCTTTATAGTAGTATAATTATGTACTAAGTGAGGCATTGTTAGGTACTTAGTACATGTTTACAGTACGGAAAACTCTGAAACGTAATCATTCATCATTGCACTATCGAACATGGCAAGACTTTGAATATTGCAGCACTATGGGGCATGCTACAGACAATGGGCCTCATTACGACCCTGGCCATACCATCCCGCTGCATTACGAGTTCTGCTCGCGGGTTCCTGACAGCCCGCCAGGTCTTACCTGGCGGGCTGTGCGGCACCCGCGAGCAGAACTCATGATTGCACCGGCACCGTTATGAACGGTGCTGGTGCAACCATGCTCTCCACCCCCATTCTGCCCTATAGGGCAGAATGGTGATCGGGAGCCCAGCAATACCGCCACCCTCGAATGGGCAATTACCGGCCGGTTATTGCCCAATCGCGGGTGGCGGGCTTGTAGCGAGCATGGCGGTAGCTGTGCCTGCTATACAGGCAGGGCTACCACCATGCTCGTAATGAGGCCCAATACCTACGTTTCTACATGAGTAGGTTCATGTAATAGAAAGAACTCTGTAACGCAATGGTGTTTATAGCAATGCATTAATTAATGAACTAGGTATGTCAAGATAGTTCTCCCAATGAACCCTGATTGTTTTCTACCAACATTATAATGACAATCCCTTGTGGAGGCGTTTCATGAAAACTAACTGCACATGTGATGTCATCAGTGATGTCATCAATGACATTTGTGATGACATCTTTCATGTCATGGGTGTTAGTCTTAGCAGTGCACAGTGGTGGCGTGAGTTATGGTTGCTTAGCGTACCATAACTAGCAAATTTCTGGGGGTTTTCAGTTTTACGTGTAACCATAATATGGATAGGTTGGTAATACTACAGAGCAACTGCAATGTCCCTTTAAAAAACTGTTTGCACGGAATTTGATAGATTTTTAGTACGGCAACTAAACCATAACATCCCTTAAACAATGTTTTTTCAGTCAATTTGATAGGTCTTTAGTAGTGCAACTTAACCATAACGTCCCTTTAACAATGTTTTTTCACTGAATTTTATAGGTTTTTACCAGGATACCCTTAGTTTGTAAACATGTACCGTACAATGTACTAGACCCGCTGGCACCATGTTAATGCGCACAGCAGTCGCGGAGAATGCGTAGGGCGCGGACATCGGGTGGCATCCAACCTGCTTAGAAAGAAACAGGTTCTCGTACATAGTGGTACCATTCAGCAAACACAAGGAGCATATACAAACAGCACCATGTACGTGAATTGCAAGGGAAAATAGAGTAGGTCTGCAAACTGTGTACTTATGAAAGAAACAGAACAAAGGCATAGGGACTACACCATAACGTAATGCACCAATAAGAGAAGTGACGTCTGCCTTCAACAATCTTACAGCACTGCTCCTTTACATAGGAACAAAGTACGAACGGCCACAGTAAGGACTGGAAAGTACTAACACCAGAACGTCACTACAACATAGTAAGCACACTAAACTTTGTCTGATAATTGCACAGGTGGCGCAGTATACAATGGTAGATAAGCATAATGTTTTTTTTGTATGCAGGAATGGCAAGCACCTTAGAGTGGCTGGAAAATAATTTCCTTCATGACAAAATCACTTACGATATTAACCCCATTGGTACGCATTGCAGTCTCAAATGTGAAGTAAATTACATCTATTGCTTCATGCACACCTAACAGATTTTTTCTTTAAGAGAACATATTGGAAAGGAAAGCAATGCAGCACAAGCAGCACCCCTTCCACAACAACATACGGACACAGGAAAGGAAAGAAACTCTGTAAATAGCAAACGGGACAGCCTGAAAGCCAAAATGGAAGAATTGGAGAACAATTTTGTCTCCTTCAAATATTATGAACGAGGACATATTATGGAGAAAATAAAATACCACTGCGCGACCTGCATGTGTACCCCTTCCCCATTTCATAGCCTGCCATCCCCTCAGAATCCGTGTGATCAAAAACGTAACGATGATACCTCAATCCCTTCCTCCCCTCATGACCAAAGTGTACAAATCCCCAATTCCCCACAATATTGATCCACTTCTGAGGGCAGATTCCCTTTCCTAATAGTATTTATGAATGTTTGCAAATGAAGGTTGATATGTAAATTGTTCCTGAGTGTATATGTGGCTTTTCCTTTGTTTTTAAAATCCCCTTATGAGTCAGCGGTGCACAGTACTGGGGGGAATGACTGCAATTAAGCAAAAAGGGAGGTGTCCTGCACACATCGCACCTTCCCGGCCTATCCGCAATCACAATGGAGACATCCAAACTACTCCAGTGCGAACCGCATGTCCGCATCTTGTGAACCACTTATAACTAGCTGTGGGAGCGGACGTTTGTCTGTTGCACAAGTACGCGCATGCATATCTCTTCACCTGTCGCCTGGTAACACCTCCATTATTCAGCATATGTGAAGAAACTTGTGATGAACTTTAAGTAGTTCGAGACACCCACCCACGTCCTACAGGTAGCTGCACACATAAAAATCCCACCTGCTATACCCTATAAACACCCATCATGTCCCAAAATGGTCGGCGCACGTGTGTCACACTATTAATCAGTTCAGAGATCCCAGCGGTGTGTA
This sequence comes from Ambystoma mexicanum, assembly GCF_040938575.1. Taxonomy (NCBI): domain Eukaryota; kingdom Metazoa; phylum Chordata; class Amphibia; order Caudata; family Ambystomatidae; genus Ambystoma; species Ambystoma mexicanum. The sequence goes on from NC_090932.1 coordinate 1,282,354, forward strand.
TAGGACACCTATGCACATGTGCACAAAATATTCTGCCCAAAGCGCATCCTGTGGGCAGCCGTCTCAATCGAGAACATTCGCAATGCCATCATGCGACCACACCCACGCTGCACATGGGCCCTTATGTCGCTGCAAGGATCCGGACCCTCAGACACTGGAAAAGTACAATGTTCTGCAATCTACGGAGTGTTATTGGGAAATGACACGCTTACAAACACCCCACATTGTGCCTTTGCACATATAAGTATTTGGTTCAACGAGGTAGGCTTCCATGCCGGTTGCAAGATCTCCGCAGTAGCCCTACAAAAGGTCACACCCCAGAACTGCGCCGCATTCTGTTTCTAGCTTTTCAGAATAGAGTAGTGGCACACATAGCTTTGAGCTGTAATTGATTTTGGAACAATTTCTGCTATGCAACATTACCTTTGCAAGTAATGGCAACCATGTCAGCCCGGCTCACTACGCACAGTAAAGGAGAAAAATATTAACCGCCCTTCCTGTGAACCACACTCTCAGTACCGATAATCCCCACTGTGCCATTCCCATGGGCCGCATGCTGAAAACGGTAGTATGTGGCACGTGCACTTCCCCAAGTACTGCGAGGGCCGCGCCCCAGTAAAGCGGGAACAGTTCTTCTTCCCTTTCCACTATCTTCTTTCCAGCACCCCCTCATTCGGTACTGGTAAATATGCATCCACCAATCACATTAAAGAGCTCTCCATGTGACACTGTCAGTTCTGTACAAATATGCATCCACCAATCACATTAAAGAGCTCTCCATGTGACACTGTCAGTTCTGTACAACATTCGTCTGCGTAGACACCACACCCAGAAATGTTATTGCGCAATCCCTTAGCCTCCACATTCCCATTTCTATGCCCGCCATCCTCAAAAGCCCCAGATGTGGCTTTCGTGCTGTGTGCGAGCGTGGGGGAATAAATTGCAACCAAGGTAGGGGATTGCGTCATTAGTGGTGGCTTTTTTTTTAGATGCTTCTAGAGAAACAACTTTATTTTCGGTTTTTATAGGGTTTTCTGTTTTCTTCTCCTCCTCACATTCTTACAGTAAACTTTTCAACGCCTCCTGTAGATGGGCAAACAAAAGAGCATCACCAATGGTGGACAAAGAAATGCCATTTGCTTGGCAAATCTCAGCATTTCGAGAATGAATGATGTCATTGTTGCAGAAGAACAACCCACGAGCGGACAAAAAAGTCACACATGCTTCTGTTGATGAGACCCCTTCAAGCCTCTGGCTGGGAACAACATACATTAGGATCGTCCCATACTCTTCTTGGTGGTATGCCAGAAAGAACCACCTGGGCAGTGGGAAAAAGCCTCTTCACTGCATTCATCAAGCTCTTCAGTTGATGGAACAAACGTGAACAAGCCATGCAACCCAAATGCATGCCGCCATAATGCACAACGACAAAGGCAACTGTAGCGAAACTGCCTACTTGTCTGCAAAGTTGAACCATAACGCCGAAACTGCAGACATGGACAGCGCACCACAATGCGTCCACTCCTTCCAAACCAAAATCGCCATCAAAGTGTCTTTCAAGGGCCTACTTGTGCAGACCTACCACAAAGGCATCACCCAAAATCAACACAATGTGTTTCGCCATGTCAGCCCACCTCACTATGCAGAGTAATGAAAAATGGTATTACCGCCCCTTCCTGTGAACCACACCCTCAGTACCTGATTGGATAAGTCCCACAGTCCCATTTCCATTGGCCAGTATGGTGAGAAGCGCAGACTGTGGCACTTGCGCTTCCCCAAGTACCACGAGGGCCACGCGCCAATAAAGCAGGAGCAGTCCTTCTTCCCTTTGCCCTATTTTTTGTCCAGCACTACCTCAGTGGGCACTAGTAATTAGTTACACACGCATCCACCAATCACAGGCAAGACCTCTGTACCCAACACTATCATTTCTATACAGCACTCCATATATACCGTTAAACATTCAGAGTGCAAGTCTCGCTTGATTCGCAAGCACCTCCAGTAGAATGTTCTGTGGAACTATGCAAGACTTTCGCATCCAGATTCATCTACATCGCCAGGAGTGCAGGAATACATTTCAACCAGGGTAGGGGATTTCGTCTGTACTGGTGGCTCTGAAAAGAGTCTTTTTTTAAAGAAAATATATATATTTTTACGTGCTTGCACAGAACCTTGTTTCTTTTTGCTCTTTATCTCAGTTTCTGTTTTCTTTTCCTCCTTACATTTTTACAGGATTCTCTTCAACACTTCTTGCACAGTGTAAAACAACACAGCATTGCCAATGGCGGTCAAAGAAATGCCATTTGCATGCAACCAGAGCACATTTCGCTCATTAATGATGGCATAGTCGGTGGAGAACATCCCAGCAGTGCACATAAAGTGACACATGCTTCTGTTTATAAAACACCCTCCGACCTCTGGCTGGGGACAAATTACACAGGCATGGTCCCATGTTCCTCTTGGTGGTATGCTTCAGAAAACCACCTTGGCAGTGGGAAAAATCTGCATCACTGCTTTCATCAACTTCTTTAGGTGATGGAGCAAACGTCCACACGACATGTACCCCAAATGTTCAGCTCCATAATCCACAACGACAACATCAACAGTACCGACAGAGGCCACACATCTGCAAAGGTCAACCATACCGCTGAAACTGCACTCATAGAGAGTGCCCCAGAAAGCCTCCACTCATTCCAACTCAAAATTAACAGCAATGCCTCTTTGCACGGCATATCTGTGCAGATCTTGCACAAAGGTATCACCCACGATGAGCACTCTGCATCTCCCCATCTCTGCCAACCTCACAACACAGAGTATTGGGAAAAAATAGTACTGCCCCTTCCTGTGAAGCACACCCTTGACACCTGATTGGATAATCCCCACAGTTCCATTTCCATGCCCACCATGCTGAAAAGGGCAGAATGTGACATGTGCGCTTTCCCAGCTACAGCGAGGGCCACGCCTCAGTAAATCATAGACAGTCCTTCTTCCCTTTCCACTATTGTTTTTGCAGCTTTCCCTCATTAGGTACTATCACATAGTCAAACAGGTATGCAGCAATCACACCCAAGACGTCTGCATCAAACACTATCATTTCTGTGCAGCACTCCAGACGTACCATTACACACTCAGAGTACACGTCTCGTGCGATTTCCAAGAACCTCCAGTTTCAAGTTCTCGAAAAGTATCCACGCTTTCAGCATCCAGATTCACCCAGAGCGGCACCCATCACCACTAAGTACAGGTAGCAATATTTTCTTTCCTCCCAGCACTTCAGTAAGTGCAAAGAACCAATACTTCAATGTGCAGTACAGTAGTCAGTAAGCTGTGCAATGCACACTACCCAAGCACATAAAATATCCAGTTCACCCCTATCCACTTCACTACACACAGTATTTCAACACAGCACTCAGTGGACACACTGCAGGAGTGTTTAGGCCATAAGCTGCAGCCATGGACTAAAAACTGTAGGATGGGCTAACAATCACCACACCCATGGAATCCACAATGTATGCAATGCGCACAAACCACACACAGAACGCAATAATTTCAAACCTACTTGCAAGCATGCCACATAGTTGTCGGTGCAAGGGATCCAGCCATGCATCCAAGACGCTAGGGCCTCAACACACACAACACACCGTAGTACACCCTATGTTTAAATGCTCGTGTCATGTGCAATGCACTCCCCATCTGCAATTGAGCCTGCCATCTTTCACCCTTGCCACATGTTTGCATGCATGGCTGCATGACGTTGCGTTGGGTGTGGTGAACGGTATGTGGGTGCTGTGTACATTTTCCATATTTTACATGTGTGATGCTGAGGACTTCCTTTCATGGCGCAATATCTTAAAGCACTTCCTACAGCAAGGGTCTTATAAGGGGCAAACCATAGCAAACGCAAATGCTCACATGTGGCTCCCTAATGTGCAACACGTGCAATGACCTACACCATATGGTAATGTATGCATATCACCTCACTTCGGGTGTTCTACCAAGTCTGAAATGTCCACCACAACCATTCTTCAAAGGTCACCACCATCAGAGAGATGCAGAGTTAAACCTGCATGGCTGCATTATGTTGTGTGGCTATCGTCAAGGCCTAGGCTCTTGGGTGCATGGCCTATGGCCCACGGCTTTTGGCCATGCACCCAAGAGTGTAGGCCTTGCCCACACCCACTACAACATAATAGAGCCATGAATGGGAACATGTGGCCACGTACCTCAATCCACAAACGTAACATCAGAAGAGTGCTATAAAGGGCAAACCATAGCAAACGCAAATGGTCAGATGTGGCTCCCTAATGTGCAGTACCCTACACCATATGGCAATGTACGCATATCAGCTCACTTCTGCTGTTCTACGACATCTAAAATGTCCTCCACAACCATTCTTTAAAGGTCACCACCCTCAGAGAGATGTAGACTTAAAACTACATGGCTGCATTAAGTTGTGGTGGCTATGGTGAAGGCCTAGGCTCTTGGGTGCATGGCCTACGGCCTTTCGCCATACACCCAACAGTGTAGGCCTTGCCCACACCCAGCACAACATAACAGAGCCATGCAGGCGAACATGTGGCCAGGTACCACAATCCACAAACGTAACATAGGCAGCAACACTTCTACCCAACCCCCGCACCATAATACAGCGACGCATAACAGTTACCAGAATCCACAAACATACCACAGTGTCTGGCACCCCTACCCACTTCTATTCACATAGCATTGTATTATTGCCAACCCAACCACAAAATCTTCACAACAGTGGCCCTGCTCCCAGCACTCTATTAAGTGCACAAAAACAATACTTCATGGTGCAGTACAGTAGTCAGCACTCCACGCAATGGGCAGTACCCAAGCCGATTTAAAAAACGCAGTTCAACCCTATCCACTTCTATCCACACAGTACTTCAACACTGCCACTGGACACACTGCAGAACTGTTCACTACATCAGGTCCAGCCATGGACTGTAGGATGGGCTAAAAATCCCCACACCCATGGAACCAACAGTGTATGCAATGTTGAATAACCAAACACACAAGGCAAAAATATGAAACCTACTTGCAACCAGGGCACATAGTTGTTGGTGCAAGGCCTCCACCCATGCATCAAAGGGGCTACGGCCTTACCACACGCAACACACCATAGTACACTGTATGTTAAAATGTTCATGTCATGTGCAATGCACTCCCCTTCTGCCACTGATCTGCCATCAGTCACCACAGAAAGAGATTGCTGCACCAGCTATCGTGCCGTAACGCAGGCTGCCTGCATTCACCACACAAGGTAGTTGCCTGTGGAGGTACCCGCGATGTGGTGCAATACCAACGGATACTGCAGGCACACCACTGTCTTCTCGCACCTAATGAGATATATCAGATCAACCACTTGTCACTCCCCCATCCCTTCCATCCCTTCTTCCCACCCCCACATGGCGTAAAGTATGTTTTCCAGGCCCTTTCGGTGCTGTCCTCCGATATACCATGGCAGCGTTTCCCAAACATTTTTACACACAGCAAGCTTCCCTCCAGCAAGCCACCGGCCGTGTCCAATGTCCGCCGACATCACGGCGTACTGCAAGCCAATGAGACTTTTGTCCGCGGAGCGAACAGGGAAATTGGTCTGCTGAGCAGAGCCAGATATCACTATTTTCTTTAGACGTGCATTTCAGTTCTTTGCAACAAAAGTACTGGTCGGATTTCCACCATACAACCAAAGGCATGCTTTCGGAACCAAGCCCCCGCTCCTGATGCACATTTGGTTAAAATCCGTCCAGCCGTTTGGCCTGTAGGCGTGCACAACGTTTTTGCCCATTCAGTCTATGGAAAAAAAGAAAATTGGGACTCACCCTATAATTGTTGCCCCCCTACACAAAACCCCACCAAACTTCCTTTTTCTGCAAAGTTTGGTGAGGATTCGTCCACGGGGAGTGAAGTTATAAGCCGCCAAAAGTGCTCTTCCTATGAGTTGAGCAACTTAACCATAACTACACAGCTGCTACCACGGGTCGTGTAATATATGTGTGGGGTAGAACCCCTGAGTCCCGGATTGTATGTGGTCCCCGTTTTACGGTGGGATCACGGAACCTAATGGCATGCCCCAATCAGAACATATATCTTTTTCTTTCTCTCATGACTGGATGCCGAGTCAGAGTCACTTGTGGATGGAGTAGTCGTCTGCAGATGATGTACTCGGCTGTTTGGTTTGTGATCTCTCCTGGAGAGCACAGACTCTCTGTGTTTCAACCTTCTTTTGGGGCATGGGGATCTCTGACTGTCTGACGATCTTCGCTTGTCCTCTTTCGGCCTATGTATGGGAGCATTACTACTGAATGTCTCACTGTCCCTTGCATATTATTATTACTATTAGGGTATTCATTGAGCGCAGGCCTAGCTTCGGGAAGCAATGGAGCACTTTGCAATCATAGGGTAAAGAACAAGGATAGGGAGCAGACAGACAAGGGAGTGGGGATCTAACAACAGGGGACAGATGGCAATTGTCAACAATGGGGTCTAGAAGTAACATGGGGAGGAAACGGTGGGAATGGGATCACCCAATCTCAGGTATGGTGGGGAGTGGATGGTGTATGGACCTTGGTGTTGGGGAGGAGCCATTCCTTGAAGAGCAGACTCTTGAGATCCTTCCTGATCTATAGAATCCAGGGGGTGAGTCAGATGTTGATGGGGAGGAGGTTCCAAGAGTCTTGGCGGCCTTGACAGAGAAGGCCTGCTTTCTGTTTTCTTCCTTCCTCACTGGTAGAGAACAAGTCTGCGCATGTCCTTGCTTCTGGTATATCGTAGGCCTCTGGAGATGGGAGCTTCTCACTGAGGTAGATTGGGCACTTCGGGGCGACAGCCTTGTAATAATGATAATGATGTGTTATTTATATAGCGCCTTAATCCAAAGCACTTTACAGAGCACATATTTACCTACAATATCACCCAACCAAAATTGGTACTGATTTATCGACCTCGGAAGGATGGAAGGCTGAGTTGGCCTTGCCAGGATTCAAACCTGCGACCTGCAGATCATGCTAAGATCGCAGCAGCGAGCGCTCATCCCGCGTAGATGATGCAGCAAGATGTGATGATAGGAGCTTGGAGACTTTAGGTTGACAGCCTTGTAGATGATGCAGCAGGATTTGAAGATGATACAGGCTTTCAGCGAGAGACAGAGCTTTTTGTTGAGGGTTGGGGTGATGTGGTTGAAATGTGCAGAGTCCTTTGATGGGTCATGCTGCAGCATGCAGGACACATCTCAGTGGTTCCAGGGTAGTCGCTGGGAGGCCTTCCAAGAGGACATTGCCACTATACAGATGGGGGAGCACCAAGTCTTGGACAACAGATCTGAAGTTGTTTTGTGGGATGAATATGCCTCATTGGCCTCAGCGTCCTGCAGACTGATCGGAAGTGATGTTCTCTTCCACATTGCTGGACAATGGTGGGGCAAAACCCCTTGTGAGGGAACTCACAGCCGCTGCTTTATGTCCGGATTCGTGGCTATTCGGTCTTCGGGCATTTCATACATGATGTCCCTCACTGCTGGCCAAGCTGTTAGAGTAAGAAGGCATTTTATTCTCGTTTCATCTTGGGATCCCACAGCATTCACATATACCTCAAAATCAGGGACCCACTTGGCTCATCTCCGTCCTAGGTTTGTGTTGTAGGTCATGCCCAACGGGGGTGGTACCAGGACTGAGAATGCGTAAGCATGGACAGGTGGACACAACCACCAGGTCAGACGAGGAAGTTTCATGATCAGACATGATTCAGTGACTTTGTTCATAATTCTTTAGACATGTGTGTTAGGCAGAATTTTTTGCAGTTCCCTTAGGGAGCACTACAGAAGATTAAGACTACAGGTATGAGCAAGAAAAATCCCCTTTGGTCTCAGTCTGTACCACAAAGATTTCGTTGGTAGCTGTGGCTAAGCAGTCAGACTTATCTCAAGAGGGAGATGAGCAGTATTCAGGGTTTAAACAATAGGTATCACAGTCCTATGGCACAAGGAAACACTGACCAAAGCTTTGTATCAAAAAGAGAATATATAGATTTATTTTATACACATCTAGTTCAACACATAAATCACAGTTGATAAAGCAAGTTAAGTTTAGTCAAGGAAAGTATATACAACTCCCAAGTCAATTGTAGACAAGTTTGCGGTAGAGTGAAAAATAAGCAAAACGGCACATTGAAAACCAACTACAAATGGCACTCTAGCAATTTAGAGAAAGGGGGGGAAAGCACAAGTTAAACCAAAATATCTTCAGACACCCCCTAGCAACACTTCCCTGAAGTTTTGTGAACAAGTAATGCACAGTAATACTTTAGCAAAAAGATAAGTAATTGAAAACTGAGCAAAATGGCACTTCACAGGTTAAAACAGTAGGAAGGAAGAGGGGTCTAGAAGATTCAGGAGCATCAACACATTTCTCATTGAGAATCAATCTAGTGAGAGCATATCTAACAAATCAGCCAGAGTCAATAGGCCTGAGCCAGAGTCAGCGGTACAGGACCAAGAGCTTAGGAGCAAAAATGTTCTTGTAGCTGCAGTCAAGTCTTTGGTTAACGAATATTGAAAAGGTAGATGCAAGGCGAAAGGCAATGTTAGACGAAAGGGCGGCCAACCCAACAAGTAGATAAAGGATTTAAAACACCTTTAGGGCTACCACGCAGAAAAGGGCGGCCTGGCGGAACAAAGTACCTTAAATGAAGAAGTGGCTCCTGCTGTGGCGGTTGTTCCTGGTAGTTCCTGCAGTTCGGGGTATCCAGCAGAGGAAGAGAGGCTCTCGTCGTGGAGGAAGGTTCGAGTTACTGCACTACCCAGGGATGAAACCAACCTCGGTGCTGCCCAACGAAAAAAAGGTACGCTCCTTTAAATCGCGTTCCGGGTGGATGGCTGCCTGGCTATCCTGCCTCCAAGTGCTGGGCACTGGCGATTCGACTAAGGCAGGTCCGAGGAAGCGACTGGTGAACTGGTTGGTCCCACCAGCTCAAGGAAAGAAGGCTCTTGCGAAGAAGATCTCCTCTCGTCGTGTGGAAGAAAAGTGGTGAGACGCTGCAGCAGGGCTTCACCGGTGGTGCAGGTGCTGAAGATGTCCGTGGCTTCTCTCCCCTTCGGTTCCGTAGTTCCAGTGGTGACGTCTTGATCTTCCAGTCCTTGGGACCCTGCTTTTATGCAAAAAGAACCCCATTCACACAGCCTAGCTGTCACTCACACAGTGGAGTGGTCATCTTGGCGGGAGACCCTCCAGCCTATCAGGATAGAGTGCGACATGGGTTGCGGATTCAACCCTCTCCAGGGGTCCTACTCCCCCTCCCACACAATGGACCCACCCCAGACTCAGTGGTGCCGAAAGGAGGGCTTCTTGACAGAAGCCCGCCAAAAGGACGAACAAAGGATCCCCGACCTAGGTTAGGAGTTTAGAGTAAGACACGAGAAAGAATTTAGATTAAAGTTCTGGCAAATAAAACCTACCGGAGTAAAGTTGATAATAAAATAAACCGGCGGTATGTTAGAGGCTGTCAGAAAAAGTGGTATCCTCGAACAATGGGAAAATCCCATAGGAAAATATTTGAGGTCGAATATTTATGGTAGTAACCACTGCCACCAGCCAGAAACTTTAGAGTGAAGGACTTTACGGTACCCCCTTGAAAATGAACCTAAGGGAAGACTATTAACCCTTTCTAGTACCTCCATAGTAAGATGGGTTGTACTGGTTACGTTCATAAGAATTGACTAGTAAAGTCAATGGGGACTTTCCATGCCCTGGGAGACAGTAGTCAGTCCCAGGGTATGGAGTCTATGTTTGGGGGTCGCCACGACACCCCTGCGTCACTGCACTGAGGGTGCTGTGTAACACATGTGAATAAAGATGGTTCCTATGGGGGAGAGAAAATCCCATAGGCATTAAACACAAAAATAGCCTGGAACACACATAGCAAAAATGCCTAAGAGTGGGAAAAAGAGTCTCACTCTTAGCAGGAGAAAAGAAACAAACCCTTCAAATCCAGCAAAGCTCCTGTGGGACTCTGTAGGTAAGGGAAATTAGCCATAGAATGAGAATTCTCCCTAACAGTGTGTATCTGGTGCCTTTTGTTCTGTCCTTTCCACACTGGTCAGGGAAGTGGCACAATCAATGCTGTGTATGTGCTTTTAGCACCTGTCATGTTGTACCGTATTTCCTTTATTTCCCACTTTGTACAGGCGGGCCTACGTGTCCCCAGTCATGCGGCCTCCTCACTCGTGCCAGAGCGGGCCACCTACCTCCGGACAGGGAACTGCCTAGAAGACGCGTTCCTCTGTGCACCATGCAAGCGGTGTAGCAGCACTGACCTCTCCACAGGGCACATATAGGTCATAGTTGAGAAACAGGCTGGAGCGCCCCCTTCCTAGGACTACATGGCAGGACCTCATAGCCACAGTAAGGGAGATGCATACCGGTGCGCCCCATCTCTGGCGTTGCATAAATCCCTCCTCGCCAATGTTGTGTTCTGCTCCGGTGATCTGTTTCAAGTAGCCCTCAATAAAACATGCACAGACTCGTAGTGATTTATACAGACTGATTTATTCCTCTTCCGGCCATGCCACATAATCCTTTCTACTTCTGTTTGAGATGTGACCCTAACTTTACATAACACCTCTAATGGGCTGCCTATATGAACGTTACATTATTGATTCCTCATATGACAAGTTGAAGGGTAACTACAACAACAAAAGCAAAACAAAAGGAGTGATGCCTGGAAGGTTTTGAGTACATCCTAACCTCTGGCATTGCTGTGGGCAACCCTCCAGACCATCGTTCCTCCGCCTGCTAAGCCATTGCAGGAAGGGGAAAGACCATATACAAATCGGACTTGGTCCCACACTAAAGGGGAAGTCCAGCCCAAACTGCTAATTCACATCCCTTCTGCACAAGACCCCAAACAGCCCAGACATGTTTCAGGCTCATTGGATGGAAAGCTGGGGACCCATGACTGGGCATACCCATCCCACACGGGGTGACTCCAGCAAAAAAAAAGTCTTTACTTGTGTAAAGACGTGTAACACGTCTTTACACAAGTGTCTCTAGGCGCCACAAGACAAAGGAAGAGAGACAGAGGGATGACAAGACAAACGATCTTACTAGGCCTTGTGTCATTCAGATCGTGCAAGTGCAATGAGAAGGTGCAGGTGAGAGGGTGAGGGGGTGCAGGGAAGAGGTAAGGGGAAGTGCAGTCAGGGCAGCAGGGTTCTGAGTAAGTGCAAGGACTGCAGAGCACCATACGGTGGAGTCCCAGACCGGGAGTTCTGGGTTGGCCAGAATGCAGTGCAAGGTGACTGATCAAAGTGGGCGTGGGTGGTGGCACCCTGTATGATTCTGCAGGCAGCCACACCACCAGTCAGGAAGAGCAGATAGGTAGATTAGCAGAGGAGAGGAAGAAGAGAAGAGGAAGGTCTTGAGCAGCTTCCAGAACTTCAGGTGCTCCAGCTCAAGTCTGAGGCGCACAGAGACCGTTCCAGAGGGAGGTACCTGCTGAGCAGAGAGATCTACCCCCACTCTCTGTTTGGGGGAGCGTCTGACCCACAGAGAGTTTGAGGTAGCTGAGCGGAGGGTTCTAGAAGGAATGTATTTCGGAAGAGAATGTTGGATATAGAGAGGACCATGTCCCAAGAAAGCCTTGTGGATGATGCAAAGGGTATTGAGCTTAATCCTTGCAGCCACCAGGAGCCAGTGGACAGATTTCTGAGCTGGAGAGATGCGGTCCCTGGGCTTGATGCCAAGTATAAGTCTTGTAGTCCTGTTCTTGATTAGTTGAAAGGACGAAGAGTGGAGTTAGGAAGATTGAGAAAGAGGCTGTTTCAGTAGTCCAACCTGGAGAGAACCAGAGCTCTGGAGACAGTGAGCTTCTGGGGGAAGGTCAGAAAGGTAGGATATCTCTGGGGAGGTGCAGCTGGTAGTGCGCCTTCTTGGCAAGGTCCTTGATGTGTGGAGAGAAGGGGAGAGTGGAGTCGAAGATGACACCAAGATATTTTGTCTCACAGGAGGGTGAGGGGAGAGGGCCAAAGGAAGGGGGCCAGGGGAGAGAGGCCAATGAGAAGGATATCTGTCTTACTGGTATTAAGGCAGAGGTCATTAGAGATGCACCATCCCTGAATAGCGGATAGACAGTCAGGAATCAGCGAGGAGGGAGAGGAGGCTGAGGATGGCCTGAAAGAGAGCCGAGTGTCATCCGCATAACACTGAAAGCTAGAGGAGAAAGTAGAAAGCAGGTGGGATAGGCGGCAGATAGACATTGAAGAGCCAGGGTGAGAGGATAGAGCCCTTGGGAACACCACATGTGGAAAGAGAGGTGGTGGAGAGGAAGGATCCAAGTTGGACCTGGGAGGTCAATCATGCCAGAGCCTGACCAGTGATGCCAAGGTTCACACTGAGACAGTTGATCAGGGTGGTGTGATTCACTGTGTCAAATTAGAGGTTGGAGAGCAGATCTTCACTGGGGTTCAGGAGAGCAGTTTCCAAGCCTCTGGCCGATCTGGAGCCAGACTAATGGTCATGGAGATAACCATCAGATTCAGTGTGGAGGTTTACATTAGAGATGGAGAGTTTCTCCAGGTGTTTGCCCAGGAAAGGAGTGATAGAGATTGGGCAATAGTTGGCCAGGCAGGAAGGATCCGCAGAAGGCTTTTTCAGGAAGGGGTGCCCAAGGGAGTGCTTGAGAAGAGAGGGGAAAGATCCAGTGACGAAGGAATGATTGCAGAAATTGCCCAAGGCTGGTGCAAGGGAAACAATGTTGTCCTTAATGGTTGTCGAGGAGCAAGGAAGCACCAGTTTGGATGAAACTTTCATAGACCGGACTTGTCTAGAAACATCATCAGGTGTTATAGGGGAGGGAGAGAGAAGGGGGAAAGGTGCCCAGAGGGGGCCTGAGAGAGGAAGAGGGAGAGAGATGAGCAGAAGAGGATAGCGTGGACAGGATGTCCTGAGTTTTAGTGGTGAAACGAGAAGCCAGGGCCGTAAAGAGGGCATGGGAGGAAACAGGAGAGGCAGAGAATGCAGTCGCATTGGCCAGCACCTTGCAGATTTTAAAAAGTTTGGCTGTGCTGTTAGAGGCCGCAGGGAATGTTAGGGAGAATTCTCACCCAAGTGCTAAATTCCCTCTACCTTAGAGCCCTCCAGCTCCTTTGCTATATTTTGGGACTTTGAACTTTTCATTTTCAGTGTGTTTTACTTTTGTGTTCTTTGGATATGGAATTTTTAAACAAACTCCATAGGCATCAGATAGTTAATTTCACATCATTAATGTTCATGGCCTGTAAGAATGTCGTTGTATTTTACCTTGGTCCCTTCCTTGCTTTGAAGCGCTTTGAAACACATTGTGTATAGGCGCTATATAAATAAACTATCATATCATATCATATCATTTGAAGTCATTTAAACAGTACATTTTACATCAGCCAGTCCAGAGATTGGTGACTTGCTGTGGCATGCTGGAGTTCCAAGTGCTTTCAAACATTCAATTGCTGGAAGGTATGAAACATAAGACAAGAGACTAAGAGGTGAGATGCCTGAAGTAACTTTGAAGCAATGAAAACACTGATTTGAAGGAGATATAAGACATATCTAGGTGGCATGCCACGTTAGAATAGACACTGAAAAGGGACTGTCGGGCCCTGCTGTTTGAATAGCTCATAAGAACTATTCAAACATATATATATAAACATAACATATAGCACCAGATATTCCCCATGTAAAGCGTTGGTGCAACTCTAGAATTACAGACTGCAGTGCATGAGGTTGAAAGTTCTAGGCAGCTGTCAGAATTCACATTTGATTTATTAACATGGCAAAAGGATTGTGAGGCTTTTCACTCACTTGTTTATTGTCTTAAAAGTCATTTAACAGCAAATTTGACATCAGCTAGTTCTGAGATTGGTGACATGCTGGGGCATGATAAGTACTTAAACTAGGCATTTGCTGAAAGTGTTTCAATATAAAACAATCCCACAATGATTGAGAGGGTATTTTTCACTTGTACAATATGTTTGAACTCCTTAAAACTGCACATTTTCCATCAGCCAGTCCAGAGATTGGTGGCATGCTGTGGCACGCTGTGGCATGTGCCACATGTCACAGTCGGCTCCTCCCCCTTCTCCGAGGTAGGTTATTGCCAGGAACGGGAATGAGATGCTCGGGCAGGAGTGGGCTCCGTGCCTTCTGGGCCGCGGGTTGATGGAGTGGGCATCCCTCGGCCGTAGCTGCCAGCAGGCAGAATGGAGTTGGGGTTTCGGTCTGTTTGGGGATGCAACAGGGCGCAAGGGGAATTTGGGATAAGAGTGTATTAACTGGGACGGGTGGCTCGCAAGCATGCCACTAGAACAGAGATGGTCTAGTAGACGGGGGACCGGGAATTTGCGGCCACGGTGATGGGGCGAGATAGTGCGGCCAGGTCTAGCACACGCACTCCACAGGGGGGTGGTGGTGAGCTGTTAGCAAGCGGAAGAATGGTGCTAGCAATGAGATTGCATAAACTGGGAACGTGCACAGGGGGGCGGGCGACAAGTTGGGAGGAGGGTTACTCCTTTACTCCCCAGCACATGTTCTGCTAATGCGCGCAGCTCGGAATATGGATAGAACAAGGAGTGGGCAATGTTTCCAATGGGGGGACTCGGTAAAACGTAACTTTGCAATGTTTTTTGCAGGATTTGCCCTAGAATACTATGTTAGGAAAGACTAGCAAGTGGGGTGGAGGAATAAAAGACCAGTCCTCCTGGACGGTGTTTCACTTTGCTTGTTGTTCAGACTAGTAGGTCGCACTATGGCCAGCATTGCCCCAAATAAGTCGCAAGGCCCGAGGTGGTGCACCACTAAGGTCGATCACATCACTGGAGGATAGCCAAATAATGAATTCAATTCCTGGAATTCCGCGGGTTGAGAAGCGCTTTAAAAACATACATTAATAAATTAGCAGGTTAAGCGCTCGCTAGTGTGATCTGCAAGGCCAACTCAGTCTTTCATCATTACGAGGCCTAAGTACCAATTTCGGTGGGGTAAGGATGTGCTTGGTGAAAAGCTTTGGATTAAGGCGCTATATAAATGACGCAGCATTATCATTATAGAAGTTTGCCCTGTTTTTTGAGCTCGAGTGCTAGTCACCTGGCAACGGTAAGGGTGTGTGAGACAGGCAACTTACGAACGAAGCAGTCGGGTGTCCGGATAGTACAACTAGTCGGGTGGCACAACCGGTTAAGGCATGTGGTAGAGTCCTGTAAGGTTGGGGGGTTCGGACCCCTCCTGCCACAGCATGAACGTTAATTCTATTAGGGGTTTCAAGATGGTGACTCACAGGGTGATGCACTACAGCAAAGGGTGCTGTGCCGTCAATAGTTGGCGCAGGGAAAGGCACTGCGGGGAATCAATACTGGTCCTGTGATTCCAGCAAATGACTCTTAGGGAATTCACGTGGGGCCCGTGAAGAGATGTTGCTGTAGCCAACTTTTCAGCGCAGCGGGCTTTTAAGCGAAGTTCCACGACATGGAGGTGGTGGGTCTGGATCACGACAGGGTGGTGCAGGTCACGGTACAGTAGTTGAGGACAGGGTTGGTTCCCGGGCTAAGCAAGGGGGAGGCAATGGAAGGATAGCTTTTCCTCGGAGGGCCCCCGCAGGAAGGTTGGAACTTCCAGAAAATAGTGCCCCTCACAGGACTCAAAGGAGTTTGCTGCAGGAAGAACAACGGACAGGATGATAAGTTTGCTCGGGAGGATAGTCAGTACTACATTTCTGGTTCAACTGCACTGGGTTATGAGTGCGGCATGGCTGTAGTTCTTTGAATGAATGAGCATAGTGTCGGCTCGGAGTGTGTTAAACTAGGATACACTGATGCTAGCTTAGCATATCATGGCTTGTCATTAAGGGGTTGATCAGGGTCACATGACGTGACAGGAGTGGCTGTGCTTTGCAAATTGGGAGGAAGGAAGAGTGAACATACCTAAGTGAATCGGTCTAATCAGGGAATGTTCAAAGCGTCGAGGGGAGGATAGCTCAGGGGGAGCAGGTTTGCCTTGGAAGCAAGACAACACAGAACAACACTAGTTCGATCCCATGTCAGCGCTTGGAAACCTCGGGGTATTAAGCGCATTATACAAAACCTATCCTCATAACAACGTTCCAAATGATATAAAGCAGGTTAGGAGAGGATGGGAGAGCAGGCCGGGGAGGCAATAAGGGCACGGAGGTAGATGGATACCCTTGTAGGCAAGCATATCGGGGCAGATTCTAGTTTTCACGGTATGGGGCATATCTGAATTGGCCAGGGGCTGAAGGTTGCTGGGGCGCTCAGGTCAGTGGCTGATCCCCCGAGGTGCATGCACAAGAGGGCATACCCTACAAGGCAGGTTGTCCAGGTTGGGGGCATGGTGGGGTACCTTATCACTGCACTGGGCACTGATGCGGGTGAGAGGGCTCAGGCTATCCATTGGGCTGCAGAGGTGGCTACGAAGGATACTAATACACAACGCAATTTATTGGGGCTCGTGCACGTGGGTCAGTTAAGTTGAGACAATATAACACCAGTAGTATGAGGGAAAAAGTGGGATAAGTTTTGACCCCGAATACAAGTCAGTATGTACAGTAGCCTCGTGTATAGACTCCACTACTTGGGAGTCGGACCAGCACCTCTTGGGAGCCTAAAACGGCAGGGGCGTCTGGTGGGGGCAGCAAGGGCTCCGCTTCCTCGAGGAAATTGCGCTCTCTCAGTCCAAAACACCTGCAGGGGCAGGGGGTAGCAGGCACGGAGGGTTGAGAGAGTTGGGTCTACCAAGGGATGGTTGGAAGAAAGGGGAGGCAGTTGGCCTCAAAGCGGTGGTCGAACCGGGAGCCGGTTGTGCGACAGCAGGCCAAGGTATGACGGAAAGATGGAGGGGACTGAAGTGTCCCTAGATCAGGCACAACCGGCAAAGGTGAAATCCCTGGTCAAAGGAGGATAGACGGAGTTGCACTGGGCAGCAAGGTGTACTCAGAACTGCTAGAACTACAAAATAGGAAAAGGGGGAGCCACGGTGGGCAGTAACCCACCTTTGGCGTGGCGGTGTTGTGGCGACCAATGAGAAGAGAAAGACTCTGAATGAGCCATTGCTAAACCGGAAGGGGCTTTGCCCAGTCTGGACAGCGCCTCTGGGGAGCCTAAACGGTGGGGGTGTCTGGCAGTAGCAATTGGGGCTCAGCTTCCCCCCCAACAAACGGCGCTCCCCCAGTCCGCAAATACCTGCAGGGGCAGGCGGTTCTCAGGCTCGAAGGTCTTGGGGGAGTTGGGCCTGCAATGGACATGGATAAAAAGGGGGAAGCAGGACAAGGAGCAGTCGCTACATCTTTGGAACTATTTTCAAGATCTGTTTGCTGTGGTTGTATATATGTGAAAATAAATCTGCGGCCTTGTTACGCCAAACCAAAAGAAAATGTCTCATTCAGCACCTTACTAGAGGGGAAAGGAAAGGAGTTGGCAAGAATGAGAAATGGGTGATACACATTGCCTAACTAATGGACAAATGCCCAGGTTATGAAGCTCTCGGCCCATTAGGCCACGCCCCTTTTTTGCAGCGAATTCGAGTGAGGAGGAAGAGGAGGGTAAAAAAGTCACCAGTACTCACCCTTGTGGCGGAAGCCCGCAGGTGAAGGGCGCAGGCTGTCTGTGGCCCGCAGGTGAAGGGCGCAGATGTCTGTGGCCCGCAGGTGAAGGGCGCAGGCTGGCTGTGGCCCGCAGGTGAAGGGTGCAGGTTGTCTGTGGCCCGCAGGTGAAGGGCGCAGGCTGGCTGTGGCCCGCAGGTGAAGGGCGCAGGCTGTCTGTGGCCCGCAGGTGAAGGGCGCAGGCTGGCTGTGGCTGTCCGTGGGGGCTGTGGAAGCATTGGACATATCTGGGTGGGGCAGAAATGAAAAGAAAGGAAGAGTCTTCTGAAGTTAGCACAGTCTGCGCGGGAAGCAAAACAGCCCACCTCCTTGTGTTTGAACCCACGGTTACTGCCCTCGGAGTCACCCCTCACATTTAACACTCTGCTGGATTTACGTGACTGGTTTTACCTCTGATGGTGGGCTGCCTCCCCTCCCCCAAGTTTTCTGCTGGTTGGAGCTGTAACCATGGCCATAAGCAGTGCTACACGACCTAATCAAGTGTGCCTGGGAGCTGTAACTCCGGCTCTAAGCAGTGCAACACAGCCTAATCAAGGGCAGGTGGGATTGGTAACCATGGGTGTAAGCAGTGCAACACAACCTGATCAAGTGTGTGTGCGAGCTGTAACCATGGGCGTAACCAGTACTACACAACCTGATTAAGTGTGCGTGGGAGATGTAACCATGGGCGTAAGCAGTGCAACACAACCTGATCGAGAGCAGGTGGGAGCTGTAACCATGGTAGTAAGCAATGCTACATAACTTGATCTAGTGTGCGTGGGAGCTGTAACCATGGCCGTAAGCAGTGCTACACAACCTGATTAAGTGTGCGTGGGAGATGTAACCATGGGCGTAAGCAGTGCTACACAACCTGATTAAGTGTGCGTGGGAGATGTAACCATGGGCGTAAGCAGTGCTACACAACCTGATCAAGAGCAGGTGGGAGCTGTAACCATGGCCATAAGCAGTGCTATACAACCAGATCAATTGTGCCTTGGAGCTGTAACCCCGGCTGTAAGCAGTGCAACGCAGCCTAATCAAGGGCAGGTGGGATTGGTAACCATGGGTTTAAGCAGTGCAACACAACCTGATCGAGTGTGTGTGCGAGCTGTAACCATGGCCGTAAGCAGTGCTACACAACCTGATCAAGTGTACGTGGGAGCTGTAACCATGGCTGTAAGCTGTGCTACACAACCTGATCGAGAGCAGGTGGGAGCTGTAACCATGCCAGTAAGCAATGCTACCCAACCTGAACAAGTGTGCGTGGGAGCCGTAACCATGGGCGTAAGCAGTGCAACACAACCTGATAAAGTGTGCATGGGAGCTGTAACCATGCCAGTAAGCAATGCTACACAACCTGATTAAGAGCAGGTGGGAGCTGCAACCATGGTAGTAAGCAATGCTACATAACTTGATCAAGTGTGCGTGGGAGCTGTAACCATGGCCGTAAGCAGTGCTACACAACCTGATCGAAAGCAGGTGGGAACTGTAACCCTTGCCGTAACCAGTGCCACACAACCTAATCAAGTATGTGTGGGAGCTGTAACCATAGCCATAAGCAGTGCTACACACCCTGAATGAGAGCAGGTGGGAGCTGTAACCCTGACCATAAGCAGTGCTACATAACATAATCAAGTGTGCGGGGGAGCTGTAACCATGGCCATAAGCAGTGCTACTCAACCTGATCGAGAGCAGGTGGGAGCTGTAACCATGGCCGTAAGCAGTGCAACACAACCTGATCAAATGTGCTTGGGAGCTGTAACCCTAGCTGTAAGCAGTGCTACACAACCTGATCAAGTGTGTGTGGGAGCTCTAACCATGCCAGTAAGCAGTGCAACACAACCTGATAGAGAGCAGGTGGGAGCTGTAACCCTGGCGGTAAGCAGTGCTACACAACCTGATCAAGTGTGTGTGGGAGCTGTAACCCTGGCTGTAAGCAGTGCTACACGACCTGATCAAGTGTGCATCAGAGCTGTAACCCTGGCTGTAAGCAGTGCTACACAAATTGATCAACGGTGCTCGGGAGCTGTAACCCTGGCTGTATCCTGTACCATGGCTGTAAGTAAATCTGCCTGCTTCCACTCTCCACCCTCTGCAACTTATCCAGAACAGGACTGCGAGACTTGTTCTTGGCCTCAAGCCCAGGGATTGTATCTCAATCTCTGCACTGGCTCCCAGTGGCTGCGAGGATTAAGTTCAAAACCCTCTGCATCGTCCACAAGGCCTTCTGGGGTGTGGGCCTCAATACCTTCAACTCTCTCTACCTAAATATCTTCCTTCTCGAGCTCTCCGCTCATCCGCCTCCAACTCCTTCAGGGTCAGTTGCTTCTCCAAGCAATGAATTGGTGGTAGATCTCTTTCTTCGGCTGGTGCCTCCCTCTGGAACAGCCTCTCTGCCACCCTTAAACTTGAGGAGATCCATCTAGGTTCCGGAAGCACCTCAAAACCTTTCTCTTTGCTTCTGCTTTTTCTCCTCCTCTCCTTTGCTGTCCTCCTGGCTGTAACTGGAACTTGCACTGGCCACCTGGACACCCTCTGATCTCGGGCCCAATTTCCCTCGCCAGCGTCACACACCTGCACTGCCCACCTGGCAACTCCTGCACTTGGGGACTGTTCTGTATCCCTACAGTCCCCCCTACCAGCCCTTGACACCTGATGTCTGCACTTACCCTTGCACTTGCCACTAGCTGGCCGTTACTTATTGTTATCTTTTCCCATGTATGGCACTGTCCATGCCCCCCTCCCATACACTTGCATGATCTGAATGACACCTGGCCTAGTAAGATCGTTGTCTGTCCTCCCTTTTTGGTCCCCTCCCTTGCCTCGTCACACCTTGAAACACTTGTGTATAGGCGCGTTATAAATTCCATATCATATCATACACAACCTGATCGAAAGAAGGTGGGAGCTGTAACCCTGACCATAAGCAGTGCTACACAACCTGATCAAGTGTGCATGGGAGCTGTAACCATGGCCATAAGCAGTGCTACTCAACCTGATTGAGAGCAGGTGGGAGCTGAAAGCCTGGCCGTAAGCAGTGCAACACAACCTGATCGAGAGCAGGTGGGAGCTGTAACCGTGACCGTAAGCAGTGCAACACAACCTGATCAAATGTGCGTGGGAGCTGTAACCCTGGCTATAAGCAGTGCTACACAACCCGATCAAGTGTGTGTGGGAGCTCTAACCATGCCAGTAAGCAGTGAAGCACAACCTGATTGAGAGCAGGTGGAAGCTGTAACCATGCCAGTAAGCAGTACTACACAACCTGATCAAGTGTGCGTGGGAGCTGTAACCATGCCAGTAAGCAGTGCAACACAACCTGATCGAGAGCAGGTGGGAGCTGTAACCCTGGCGGTAAGCAGTGCAACACAACCTGATCAAGTGTGTGTGGGAGCTGTAACCCTGGCTGTAAGCAGTGCTACACGACCTGATCAAGTGTGCATCAGAGCTGTAACCCTGGCTGTAAGCAGTGCTACACGAATTGATCGAGGGTGCTCGGGAGCTGTAACCCTGGCTGTACCCTGTACCCTGGCTGTAATTAAATCTGCCTGCTTCTACTCTCCGCCCTCTGCAACTTATCCAGAACAGGACTGCGAGACTTGTCCTTGGCCTCAGGCCCAGGGATTGTATCTCTACAGGACTGAAATCTCTGCACTGGCTCCCAGTGGCTGCGAGGATTAAGTTCAAAACCCTCTGCATCGTCCACAAGGCCTTCTGGGGTGTGGGCCTCAATACCTTCAACTCTCTCTCCCTAAATATCTTCCTTCTCGAGCTCTCTGCTCATCCGCCTCCAACTCCTTCAGGGTCAGTTGCTTCTCCAAGCAATGAATTGGTGGTAGATCTCTTTCTTCGGCTGGTGCCTCCCTCTGGAACAGCCTCCCTGCCTCCCTTAAACTTGAGGAGAACCATCTACAGTTCCGGAAGCACCTCAAAACCTTTCTCTTTGCTTCTGCTTTTTCTCCTCCTCTCCTCTGCTGTCCTCCTGGCTGTAACCGGAACTTGCACTGGCCACCTGGACACCCTCTGATCTCAGGCCCAAGTTCCCTCGCCAGCGTCACACACCTGCACTGCCCACCTGGCAACTCCTGCACTTGGGGACTGTTCTGTATCCCTACAGTCCCCCCTACCAGCCCTTGACACCTGATGTCTGCACTTACCCTTGCCACTAGCTGGCCGTTACTTACTTATGTTATCTTTTCACATGTATGACACTGTCCCTGCCCCCCTCCCATACACTTGCACGATCTGAATGACACCTGGCCTAGTAAGTTCATTGTCTGTCCTCACTTTTTGGTCCCCTCCCTTGCCTCGTCGCACATTGAAACACTTGTGTATAGGCACGTTATAAATTCCATATCATATCATATCATACAGAACCTGATCGAAAGCAGGTGGGAGCTGTAACCATGGCTGTAAGCAGTGCTACACAACCTAATCAAGAGTGTGTAGGAGCTGTAACCCTGGCTCTAAGCAGTGCAACACAACCTGATCGAGAGCAGATGGGAACTGTAACCATGACCGTAAGCAGCGCTACACGACCTGGTCAAGTTTGCGTGGGAGCTGTAGCCTTGGCCGTAAGCAGTGCTACACGAACTGATCAAATGTGCGTGGGAGCTGTAACCCTGGCTGTAAGCAGTGCTACATGACCTGATCAAGTGTGTGTGGGAGCTGTAACCTTGGCTGTGTTCAGTGCTACACAACGTGATGAAGTGTGCGTGGGAGCTGTAACCATGGGCATAAACAGAACAACACAACCTGATTGAGTCTGTGTGGGAGCTGTAACCATGGCCGTAAGCAGTGCTACACAACCTGATCGAGAGCAGGTGGGAGCTGTAAACCTGGCTGTAAGCAGTGCAACACAACCTGACAGAGAGAAGGTGGGAGCAGTAACCATGGCCGTAAGCAGTGCTACACGACCTGATCAAGTGTGCGTGGGAGCTGTAACCCTGGCTGTAAGCAGTGCTACACAACCTGATCAAGTGTGCGTGGGAGCTGTAATAATAATAAATAATAATAATAATGTAAGCCTGGCTGTAAGCAGTGCTACACAATGTGTGGAAGCTGTAACCCTGGCTTTAAGCAGTGCAACACAACCTGATCAAGAGCAGGTGGGAGCTGCAACCATGGGTGTAAGCAGTGCAACACAACCTGTTTGAGTGTGCGTGGGAGCCGTAGCCATGGCCGTAAGCAGTGCTACACAACCTGATTGAGAGCAGGTGGGAGCTGAAAGCCTGGCCGTAAGCAGTGCAACACAACCTGATCGAGAGCAGGTGGGAGCTGTAACCGTGACCGTAAGCAGTGCAACACAACCTGATCAAATGTGCGTGGGAGCTGTAACCCTGGCTATAAGCAGTGCTACACAACCCGATCAAGTGTGTGTGGGAGCTCTAACCATGCCAGTAAGCAGTGCAGTACAACCTGATTGAGAGCAGGTGGAAGCTGTAACCATGCCAGTAAGCAGTACTACACAACCTGATCAAGTGTGCGTGGGAGCTGTAACCATGCCAGTAAGCAGTGCAACACAACCTGATAGAGAGCAGGTGGGAGCTGTAACCCTGGCGGTAAGCAGTGCAACACAACCTGATCAAGTGTGTGTGGGAGCTGTAACCCTGGCTGTAAGCAGTGCTACACGACCTGATCAAGTGTGCATCAGAGCTGTAACCCTGGCTGTAAGCAGTGCTACACGAATTGATCGAGGGTGCTCGGGAGCTGTAACCCTGGCTGTACCCTGTACCCTGGCTGTAATTAAATCTGCCTGCTTCTACTCTCCGCCCTCTGCAACTTATCCAGAACAGGACTGCGAGACTTGTCCTTGGCCTCAGGCCCAGGGATTGTATCTCTACAGGACTGAAATCTCTGCACTGGCTCCCAGTGGCTGCGAGGATTAAGTTCAAAACCCTCTGCATCGTCCACAAGGCCTTCTGGGGTGTGGGCCTCAATACCTTCAACTCTCTCTACCTAAATATCTTCCTTCCCGAGCCCTCTGCTCATCCGCCTCCAACTCCTTCAGGGTCAGTTGCTTCTCCAAGCAATGAATTGGTGGTAGATCTCTTTCTTCGGCTGGTGCCTCCCTCTGGAACAGCCTCCCTGCCTCCCTTAAACTTGAGGAGAACCATCTACAGTTCCGGAAGCACCTCAAAACCTTTCTCTTTGCTTCTGCTTTTTCTCCTCCTCTCCTCTGCTGTCCTCCTGGCTGTAACCGGAACTTGCACTGGCCACCTGGACACCCTCTGATCTCAGGCCCAAGTTCCCTCGCCAGCGTCACACACCTGCACTGCCCACCTGGCAACTCCTGCACTTGGGGACTGTTCTGTATCCCTACAGTCCCCCCTACCAGCCCTTGACACCTGATGTCTGCACTTACTCTTGCACTTGCCACTAGCTGGCCGTTACTTACTTATTGTTATCTTTTCACATGTATGGCACTGTCCCTGCCCCCCTCCCATACACTTGCACGATCTGAATGACACCTGGCCTAGTAAGATCGTTGTCTGTCCTCCCTTTTTGGTCCCCTCCCATGCCTCGTCGCACCTTGAAACACTTGTGTATAGGCACGTTATAAATTCCATATCATATCATACAGAACCTGATCGAAAGCAGGTGGGAGCTGTAACCATGGCTGTAAGCAGTGCTACACAACCTAATCAAGTGTGTGTGGGAGCTGTAACCCTGGCTCTAAGCAGTGCAACACAACCTGATCGAGAGCAGATGGGAACTGTAACCATGACCGTAAGCAGCGCTACACGACCTGGTCAAGTTTGCGTGGGAGCTGTAACCTTGGCCGTAAGCAGTGCTACACGAACTGATCAAGTGTGCGTGGGAGCTGTAACCCTGGCTGTGAGCAATGCTACACAACCTGATCAAGTGTGCATGGAGCTGTACCCCGGGCTGTAAGCAGTGCAACACGACCTGATCAAGTGTGCGTGTGAGCTGTAACCCTGGCTGTAAGCAGTGCTACATGACCTGATCAAGTGTGCGTGGGAGCTGTAACCTTGGCTGTGTTCAGTGCTACACAACGTGATGAAGTGTGCGTGGGAGCTGTAACCATGGGCATAAACAGAACAACACAACCTGATTGAGTCTGTCTGGGAGCTGTAACCATGGCCGTAAGCAGTGCTACACAACCTGATCGAGAGCAGGTGGGAGCTGTAAACCTGGCCGTAAGCAGTGCAACACAACCTGACAGAGAGAAGGTGGGAGCAGTAACCATGGCCGTAAGCAGTGCTACACGACCTGATCAAGTGTGCGTGGGAGCTGTAACCCTGGCTGTAAGCAGTGCTACACAACCTGATCAAGTGGCGTGGGAGCTGTAAGCCTGGCTGTAAGCAGTGCTACACAATGTGTGGGAGCTGTAACCCTGGCTGTAAGCAGTGCAACACAACCTGATCAAGATCAGGTGGGAGCTGCAACCATGGGTGTAAGCAGTGCAACACAACCTGTTTGAGTGTGCGTGGGAGCCGTAGCCATGGCCGTAAGCAGTGCTACACAACCTGATTTAGAGCAGGTGGGAGCTGTAACCCTGGCCGTAAGCAGTGCTACACAACCTGACCAAGTATGCGTGGGAGCTGTAACCATGGCCGGAAGCAGTGCTACACAACCTGATCAAGTGTGCGTGGCAGCTGTAACCCTGGCAGTGCTACACAACCTGATCGAGGGCAGATGGGAGCTGTAACCCTGGTGGTAAGCAATGCTACACGACCTGATTGACAGACAATGGGAGCTGTAACCATGGTAGTAAGCAATGCTACACGACATGATTGAGAGCAGATGGGACCTGTAAACATGGATGTAAGCAGTGCAACACAACCTGTTTGAGTGTGCGTGGGAGCCATAGCCATGGCCATAAGCAGTGCTACACAACCTGATCAAGTGTGCGTGGGAGCTGTAACCATGGCCATAAGCAGTGCTACTCAACCTGATTGAGAGCAGGTGGGAGCTGAAAACCTGGCCGTAAGCAGTGCAACACAACCTGATCGAGAGCAGGTGGGAGCTGTAACCATGACCGTAAGCAGTGCAACACAACCTGATCAAATGTGCGTGGGAGCTGTAACCCTAGCTATAAGCAGTGCTACACAACCTAATCAAGTGTGTGTGGGAGCTCTAACCATGCCAGTAAGCAGTGAAGCACAACCTGATTGAGAGCAGGTGGAAGCTGTAACCATGCCAGTAAGCAGTACTACACAACCTGATCAAGTGTGCGTGGGAGCTGTAACCATGCCAGTAAGCAGTGCAACACAACCTGATCGAGAGCAGGTGGGAGCTGTAACCCTGGCGGTAAGCAGTGCAACACAACCTGATCAAGTGTGTGTGGGAGCTGTAACCCTGGCTGTAAGCAGTGCTACACAACCTGATCAAGTGTGCATCAGAGCTGTAACCCTGGCTGTAAGCAGTGCTACACGAATTGATCGAGGGTGCTCGGGAGCTGTAACCCTGGCTGTACCCTGTACCCTGTCTGTAAGTAAATCTGCCTGCTTCTACTCTCCGCCCTCTGCAACTTATCCAGAACAGGACTGCGAGACTTGTCCTTGGCCTCAAGCCCTGGGATTGTATCTCTACAGGACTGAAATCTCTGCACTGGCTCCCAGTGGCTGCGAGGATTAAGTTCAAAACCCTCTGCATCGTCCACAAGGCCTTCTGGGGTGTGGGCCTCAATACCTTCAACTCTCTCTACCTAAATATCTTCCTTCTCGAGCTCTCCGCTCATCCGCCTCCAACTCCTTCAGGGTCAGTTGCTTCTCCAAGCAATGAATTGGTGGTAGATCTCTTTCTTCGGCTGGTGCCTCCCTCTGGAACAGCCTCCCTGCCTCCCTTAAACTTGAGGAGAACCATCTACAGTTCCGGAAGCACCTCAAAACCTTTCTCTTTGCTTCTGCTTTTTCTCCTCCTCTCCTCTGCTGTCCTCCTGGCTGTAACCGGAACTTGCACTGGCCACCTGGACACCCTCTGATCTCAGGCCCAAGTTCCCTCGCCAGCGTCACACACCTGCACTGCCCACCTGGCAACTCCTGCACTTGGGGACTGTTCTGTATCCCTACAGTCCCCCCTACCAGCCCTTGACACCTGATGTCTGCACTTACCCTTGCCACTAGCTGGCCGTTACTTACTTATGTTATCTTTTCACATGTATGACACTGTCCCTGCCCCCCTCCCATACACTTGCACGATCTGAATGACACCTGGCCTAGTAAGTTCATTGTCTGTCCTCACTTTTTGGTCCCCTCCCTTGCCTCGTCGCACATTGAAACACTTGTGTATAGGCACGTTATAAATTCCATATCATATCATATCATACAGAACCTGATCGAAAGCAGGTGGGAGCTGTAACCATGGCTGTAAGCAGTGCTACACAACCTAATCAAGTGTGTGTAGGAGCTGTAACCCTGGCTCTAAGCAGTGCAACACAACCTGATCGAGAGCAGATGGGAACTGTAACCATGACCGTAAGCAGCGCTACACGACCTGGTCAAGTTTGCGTGGGAGCTGTAGCCTTGGCCGTAAGCAGTGCTACACGAACTGATCAAATGTGCGTGGGAGCTGTAACCCTGGCTGTAAGCAGTGCTACATGACCTGATCAAGTGTGTGTGGGAGCTGTAACCTTGGCTGTGTTCAGTGCTACACAACGTGATGAAGTGTGCGTGGGAGCTGTAACCATGGGCATAAACAGAACAACACAACCTGATTGAGTCTGTGTGGGAGCTGTAACCATGGCCGTAAGCAGTGCTACACAACCTGATCGAGAGCAGGTGGGAGCTGTAAACCTGGCTGTAAGCAGTGCAACACAACCTGACAGAGAGAAGGTGGGAGCAGTAACCATGGCCGTAAGCAGTGCTACACGACCTGATCAAGTGTGCGTGGGAGCTGTAACCCTGGCTGTAAGCAGTGCTACACAACCTGATCAAGTGTGCGTGGGAGCTGTAATAATAATAAATAATAATAATAATGTAAGCCTGGCTGTAAGCAGTGCTACACAATGTGTGGAAGCTGTAACCCTGGCTTTAAGCAGTGCAACACAACCTGATCAAGAGCAGGTGGGAGCTGCAACCATGGGTGTAAGCAGTGCAACACAACCTGTTTGAGTGTGCGTGGGAGCCGTAGCCATGGCCGTAAGCAGTGCTACACAACCTGATATAGAGCAGGTTGGAGCTGTAACCCTGGCCGTAAGCAGTGCTACACAACCTGACAAAGTATGCATGGGAGCTGTAACCATGGCCGGAAGCAGTGCTACACAACCTTATCAAGTGTGCGTGGCAGCTGTAACCCTGGCAGTGCTACACAACCTGATCGAGAGCAGATGGGAGCTGTAACCCTGGTGGTAAGCAATGCTACACGACCTGATTGAGAGACAATGGGAGCTGTAACCATGGTAGTAAGCAATGCTACACGACATGATTGAGAGCAGATGGGAGCTGTAAACATGGGTGTAAGCAGTGCAACACAGCCTGTTTGAGTGTGCGTGGGAGCCATAGCCATGGCCATAAGAAGTGCTACACAACCTGATTTAGAGCAGGTGGGAGCTGTAACCCTGGCCGTAAGCAGTGCTACACAACCTGACCAAGTGTGCGTGGGAGCTGTAACCATGGCCAGAAGCAATGCTACACGACCTGATCAAGTGTGCGTGGGAGCTGTAACCCTGGCAGTGCTACACAACTTGATCGAGAGCAGGTGAGAGCTGTAACCCTGGTGGTAAGCAATGCTACACAACCTGATTGAGAGACAATGGGAGCTGTAACCATGGTAGTAAGCAATGCTACACAACATGATCGAGAGCAGATGGGAGCTGTAAACATGGTAGTAATCAGTGCCACACTGCTTACTACCACAGCGGATCCAGCTGATGGGAGGTGTGATGAATTGCATGAATTTGTCCCTTCTCCACAAGAAGGGGGATCCCTCCCCACGTGAGGGTGGGGAGGTGAGCCCGCTCCGCAAATCCTCCCTAGGCGTAGAGGCAAGTGGGACCTCCCCGGGAGATACTCCCCCTGGGTGACAAGGACTACTATGACACAGTAGTGATGTCACTTACCCTATGATTAAGTCACTCTGCCTCAAATCAGGACTCTCCCTACTAAATCCCGAGGTGTGCAGCTGCCAAAATCTGGAACCATACTTGCAGAGTGAGGCCTAAATCTTTCAGTGGAGCCAGAAGCTGTAGTAGCTGATCTGGGACCCCTTTGGAGGACAGAGAGAATCCTTGACTGACCCCCTGGCTGTCCTAGCAGCTGTGCTTCTGATGCTGCCTGATGCCCTCTTCAGCCCTCTCCTGTAAGTATCAATATCCCAAGCCATAGGTTGCATAAACCCTATCCTTTTCAGCATTGCCATAGAGAATCCCCCATTGTAAAATCCCCTTTCTTATTTGTCTGTCCATTTAAATCATCAGGGGGCGGATCCTCTCGCTCCTCCTGATACATCTTCCAGAGCTCTAAAATAGCTAACCTTTTCTCTAACTTCTTTCCTGTGAACCCTGCGTGCAAGTATGTGGTCATGTGCTGTAATACTGCTTTTGACAATGATCCCCCTTGTGGCCACAGCATGAACATCTTATCTGCAGTGCCTTTTACCCATTCTGCACTGTACTGTATGATCTTGGGCATGTGTTTTGGCAACGTTTCACACATGTGCATCGGTGTGACTTCTCCCATTTTGACAAGTCCCAATTGAATGTCTATACTTACCTGCTTTTACACACAATACGTTTCAGAAAAATAACAAATATGAGCATGCTCCACACTCGCCACTCAAGCCTTTACTTCTCAATGCTTTCAATCTACCCTGCGGTTGGTGCGGACAATGACCCAAGATATATAATATCTTTTTACCTCTATTCAACAGAGCCTATTCTTGCCGTTTCTCCCAACACTTCTTTAAACCTAAAATCACACAAACAGACAAACTAGTCGACTTTCACATGCACGCCATGACACCTCTTTTCACTTAGCCTCTAAAGTACTTCCATGGAGTTTGAATTGTCTTCTTTCACAGACCTGTCTTGTGTCGCCTATTTTTCTCCACTTGGATTTTAAGACAATACCTTCTACACTCCTTGAGTGAGGGCAACAGGCTTTCAGACGCTATACCTCCCGTTACTTTATATTACCACAATCTCACCCCCACAGTTTGCCACTCTCCTTATCCTACTCACCATTCGTGTTTCAGCTTTAGGCCCTCGGTATCGTCTCCCCTCCTTCAATCGGGCCACTGTTGCTTTCAGTCCGCTCTGCGCCTGTTGAAACCAGGAGGGATTTCGTTAAAGAGGGGCCCATCCCACCTGTATCTTCTTTACTTGCAAGGTTGATACCGCCAAATCGGCAGTCTGATTTAGAAGAATAAATAGGTACCACTACGTCAGGCAGGCTCCCGTGTTTTCATTGTGTTTCGCCTGTCAGTTGTTAAGACCGCCAAGTGCGGAATTAACAATGGCAACGAGGTTAGTGACGGGAAACCCGCCTGTACCGTCCCTCCGACTGCACTGATAGAAGTCGCGCTGGTCAGCCTGAGGTAACCTGCCACCCGCAGCCGCATCAAAGCAATAATTAGGGGCCGAGCCACCACTGAAGTGTGAAGCACCATCGCTGCTGCTGCCTGCCCCGCTCTGCTTCGAGTCCAGTGGTGTGGCCCAGTGAAGACGCCGGCATCCAAGAGAATGCACACTTGCATCGGAACTAATAAAATCGATGTTTGCCAGAGCCCTGCATGTGCACGTGGGTGCAGCTGCCCAGCAGTGAGTGTGCCCTGCCCCCGTGCCCACATTCTGCTCCAGCTGCCTCATCTGGCCCTTGAAGTAAGCCCAGCTACACATTCACAGCACGCTGCATTTCCATGCGTGTGATCTAAATGTGCAAAGGTAAGTGCATGTGGCCTGGAAGACCCCACCTCACCAGCCAGCAGCAACCACTGTTGTTTGCAGAAAGGTCGGCATTTGGACCAAGAACAGATGGTGAGAGCGCACAACCAACCTCCCCCCATCCCCCAGGACCATGCCACACAGTGCATAGCCATCATGTCAGAAAATTAAGGAGTCAGTAGCTCTTCTAGCCCGTTGTCAAGCTCCTTCACTCGCTACTAAGTGGCCAGGAATGATGGGGGTATGAATCTTTACAACTACAGGCAGTAAAGCCATTTGACATTTCTGACACTAGTAGTCTGGCACACCGATGGAATAGGTGGCTTAAGGAACTCAATATCTACATTGATGCAACAGGGTGCAGGGAAGAACGCCGCCACAGAAGCATCCTAATGCACTCTTTAGGTCCAATTGTAAGAGACAGTGGGCCTCATCACGAGTTTGGCAGTAGCCGTGCCCTTAATAAGGGCACGGCTACCGCCATACTCGCTACCGGCACCGGCACCCGCGAATGGGCCATTACCAGCCCATTACGAGTTGAATGGGCCGGTAATTGCCCATTCGTGGGTGCCGGTATGGCCGGGCTCCCGATCCCCATTCTGCCCCGTAGACCAGGTCTGACCAGGCGTGCAGAGCGGCACTCGCAAGCAGAACTCTCAATGTGGCGGTATGATAATAATGGCGCCGGTAGCACTACCCGTGCCGTTGTTGCCTTACCGCCACATTCGTAATGAGGATCATTGTATTTGAAATGGCAGAAAGCTTGACTGACACATTTCAAGGCATCATTGAGTCATTGAACAATTATTTTGCCCCTTTAAAAATCGTAGACTATGAGCGCCATATATTCCACACATCCACACAAGAAAAGGGAGAAACAATGGACAACTGTGTCATGAGGTTATGCAAAAGAGCAAAATAGTGCGAGTTTGATCACTACTCTATAGACGAGACGCTAAAATCCCGAGCGATTGCAGGATGTCAGTCAGCCGAATATAGGAAGAAATTACTGCAGAAGAGCAGGACATTAGAAGAAATTCTACAACTCGCCAGAGCGGACACCCCAGTATCCATGCAGACAGAATCGTTGAGCAATATTAAAATTATGCAGTCAGCCTCCCCAGCATTCCTGTGTCAAGTACAATCATCTGAATGAAATCAAGACCAAAAGAAATGCTATTGTTGTGGATACAATTTTCCCCACAAAGGCCTGTGCCCAGCCGTTGGACATACATGCAACAAATGTGGAGGTGAACACCACTTCCAATCAGTGTGCAAGAGCATCAAATACTTCCAAAAAACAGAAAAACAAGGGGAAAGCAGAAGGCGGGAAAGCTCCCATTCCAGAGCATGGCGATCTCCAGCCCCCAGTAGACATCGCACAAATAGCAGAAAGAGGGATTTGTCGCACAGGGACAGAGGACACAGAGAAAGAAGGGAGGATACCAGGTGTACACACTCCACAGAAGATCCCAAGGAGGGGTAAACACAGCAGAAAATAAGGTATTTAGAGGCCTCACTGAGGCGCCACAATGAATCTGATTCCTCATCAACAAGCAGAGGCCACAAAAGAGGCTATGCGCAAGCCATAGGAAACGCCACAGCAACTCAATACAGCCTGACACTGCTGTTACAGATAAACGGAAATAGTCTGGAATTCATATTCGATACAGGAGCCACAGTCAATGTAATTAACGAAGAGACATACCTGTCCCTCGATAACAAAAACCACTCAAGCCTGCAGACATCGACATATACTCATACGGCACAAACACACCATTACAATTCAAAGGAATGTTCAAGGCCACCTGCACATACAAGGAAAGAGAACGAAGGCCATAATATATGTGATCAAAGGTGCAGTCCCAGGAGGCAGCATCCTCAGCTTCAGATCGGCCATACAAATGGGACTGGTGCACGTGATGTACCAAATCATGTCAGCCTACACGACAAGTCCAAAAGACATGATGATAAAAGTGTTCCCGACGCTAATCAAAGGCTTAGGGAAACTAAAAGGGAAACAAATCAAACTGCATATCAACACAAATATCAACCTGGTAGCGCTACACTACCATGGAATATCCCTAAACATCCAGAGACAAGTGGAGGATGAAATACAGTCGCTGTTAAACCAGGACATTATAGAGCATGCATCGGGACCTATGCCCTGGGAATCGCCCATAGTGCCTGTACCCATAAAGGAAAACCACAAAAGCATCTGCATCTGCGTAGACATGAGAGCGCTGAACATCGTGATTGAAAGAGAATGACACATGTCCTCAAGAATGACTGATATGATGCACCTGCTACACGGAGGAAAAGTCTTCTCCAAATTAGATTTGAATAAGGGATACCATCAACCTGATCTGCACCCGCACTCTCGCTATATAACTACCTTCCCCACACATCTAGGGCTGTTTCATTACAAACTTATCAGTTTTGGGGTATCATCCGCTGCAGAGATTTTCCAAAACGAGATACATCAAATAATCAAACCCATCCCCCAATGCCTGAAATAGAGCAATGACATCTTAATCTTCGGTACAACTCAAAAAGCCCACAATGATACACTGTGTCGAGTGTGCATGGCACTCGGGGAAGCCAACCTGACCATACATGCAGACAAATGCCAGCTAAGCAAATCAACGCTCAAGTTCTTTGGGCACATCAAGGTTTGCAGTGCGACCCAGACAAAGTGCAAGCTCTGATGGAAGCACCCACGCCAACGTCAACATCAGAATTCAGATCATTCCTGGCATGGCAAGCTATTGCACCAGGTACATACAGTACTTTGCCTCCCTAAGCACACCTCTCCGTTGACTCACCGGCAAAGGACTAGAGTTTGCATTGGTCCGCCAACTGCGAAGATGAGTTCCAAGAAATCAAAAGGTGCATCGCCTCTGCCTCATTCATGGCATATTATGATCCGGAACTAGAAACTGAACTAACAGTTGACTCCAGCCCTGTCAGTCTCTGGGCAATCCTCGCCCAAGTAAAGTCGATGCCCCTCCCTCTTCTGCACGTTGCATAGCGGCCTATGCAGGCCACAGCCTATCATCAACTGAGTGTGCATACTCGCAACCAGAGAAAGAAAGCCTTGCAGTAGTGTGGGCGTGCGAGCACTATCACCTGTTTCTATATGGACAGCTTTTCACCATTGTTACAGACCACCAAGCTCTCACCACCATATATGGAAAAGCCAAAATGCTGCCTCGCATTGCAAGATGGGGACTTCGTCTAGAGGAATACCCATTCAGCATAACTCATCGACCAGGGAAAGACAGCAACCCAGCTGACTTCCTGTCTAGGTATCCACTGCCCGCCAAGGAAGATGCCAATCCATCAAGGCCAACCAATAGCTCAATTACATTGTGAGCAATGCACTGCCCAAGTCGCTCACCATACCACAATTACTTGATGGCATGCACCAAGAAAATCTCCTCATGTTTGTAAAAGACTGTGTGACGTCGGGTAAATGGCATCAAAGAAGCAGGCATGAAACACTCCAATCTGAAACTGAAAAGAAACAACTCCGGACCTTCCACTTGATAAGACACACCCTGTCTCTATCCCCTGAAGGATCACTACTAAAGGAAAACAGGATCGTCATCCCTGAGAACCTTCAAGACCAAGTAATTGCCATGGTACACACCGGACACAGTGGAATTGTGTCCACCAAGAGACAGCTCAGAGCAAAAGTGTGGTTTCCACAAATAGACTCAAGGTTGAACAGATGCTGGGGAAATGCAAAGCCTGTAAGGCAGTTTCCCCTGTACTTTGCCTGAACCACTCAAAATGACAGCGAGCCATCAGCAAGTGTGGGACGAAGTCGCCAACGATATGTTTAGACCCCTCTCCAATGGAAAATACATTCTAGTGATCACGGATGAAATGTCCAGAGTCCACGGCAGCACATTCGGTCATCCCAGCCCTAGACAAGACTTTCGCAGACTACGGAATCCCCGTTCGGCAGGCATGATTTTGCAATGTTCACAGAGCATCTAGGATTCCAACACCGCAAAATCACAGCCCTCTGGCCTCAGGCAAATGGAACGGTAGAGAGATTCATGGGCAACCTGAAATGCACTCTACAAATTTGCTCAATCACAAGGGGATAATGTATGCAGGCCATCTGCACACTTCTCAGAGATTACCGAAACACACCACACAGCTCCACCGGTGTGTGGCCCTCAGAATTGATGTTTAGTCGTGTTGTAAGAACCACCCTCTGGCATAATTCCATGATCTGGCTCTTGGGAGTGAATACTCGACCACTTTCCAGGACTCATCCGATGAAGCCTCTGTGTTCATGGATGGTGATGTGAACCCAGACAACAGTGAGGCTGACCAGAAAAACAGTACCCCTCCGATGCGGAATCCGTCAAGAAGGTCAATTCGCAAACCCTCAAGATGGACTGAGGCAATATGTTAAAGCACACATTTTCTGTTAAGCAAGGGGGAGATGTAACGTCCTATGTCTATGCTTTATGTTGAAGGAACAAGCGCCGGCCTGTCCCCTTTCACTGTTTGTCGGGGTTTTAGCTGACCACATATTTGTAAGCGGGGTTACTGCCAAATCGGCAGTCTGAGCTAGAAGAATAAAGAGGTGCCACTACCAGCCAAGCTCCCATGTTTTCATTGTGTTTGGCCTGTCAGTTGTTTAATTATTAATACTGCAAAGTGCAGACTTAACACTAATACTGTCCGATTGCCCCTCATTCAGCGCAGGCAGGCCCCACCAGGACGAGGCCCTGTCTGTTAGCGGTGTTCGGACACCGCCGTCCGTGAGCCCCCCAACCCCTGTGATACAGAGACACGGAGGCAGAGATGTTTCCCGTGTGGGCTCCCCAGTGGTTGTGACGCCACCGGACATGCCCTGTTTATGTAACTGGGCATGCGACGGAGTGAACGTCACCCCGTCGCGTGCGCGCCCTTAAAGGGCCAGCGCCACACTCCTCCTTTTCCATAACAACAAATTGAAAAGAGGAGGGACTAACTATCACACATTTGCAAAACACACAATTGCACACACAACGAAACCCCCATTTATTAACAGCCACCCTGGATCCCCCGAGGGTGCTTGTCACGGCCTGACCATGTGCCCAGGTCAGCCTCCCAGGTCAGTCCGTTACATAGTCCGTGAGACGGGCAGGTTTCCCATGCCCTGTTCTCAGGGGGTACCTCCTGCCAACGTCCCTGGCCGGTGTCTCTTGACCTGGTCCTCCCCGAGCGGGAGAGTCCACGGTGGGGCTTTCACCCCCACCTTCATCCAGAGCATCCTCACCCTCTCGGTTGTCCGGGCCGTCCACTCTCGGCTCGCCGATTCTCTTGAAGAAGGAGGCATTCCTTGTCACGGATGACGTCCCATCAGAGGCGGTCATCATAGAGCCCCTCACCGCCATGACATCCAGAGGAGCAGGTTCATATGTGAGGGATAGCTTGCCTTGTGGGTGACGATTCCTCACCAGCTCCTCATCCCCCAACGCAATGTGTGGGGGTCTCAGACCTCTTCGGATGTTTTCCATCTGCGTCCTTGTTCACCTGTCCTCCTCGACCTGTTCATTGTCAATGACGGCGGGGTCCCTGTCCCCCACCTCCGGTATAACGTCTCTCGGGCATCTTTGGAAGAGAGCCTCTGCTGGTGCCACACCTGTTGATGAGTGGGGCGTGGTCCGATATCCCCGCAGAAAAATGTACAGTGCCCTCTGCAGGCACTCGCCTTTTCCCTGGGCGATCCTGAAGACTTTATTAAGTGTGCGCATCATGCGCTCTGCTTCACCGTTGGCCCGGAGCCAGAGTGGAGTTACTCTTCGGTGCTGAATGCCATAATCCTTCATGAGCTCAGCGAAACTCTCGCCTTGGAATGGTGCCCCATTGTCGGAGCACAGCACGGAGGGCAGGCCATGGGTGGCGATAACCTTCTCCAGCGCCACCACCACGTTTTCAAATGCGACGGACTCTATGAACTCGACCTCTGGATATCGAGACCATTCGTCCACCACAACCAGGAAGTGAGTGCCTCTCGATGTGGACCCGAAGTCCGCGTGCACAACTTCCCATGGCCTAGTCCCTCTTGGCATCGTTTTGATGGACGGTTCCCGCTGGGCCGGTGCCGCTGCCTGGCACCATACGCACGATGCCACAAACGCTTCCACCTTCCGTT
This sequence comes from Ambystoma mexicanum, assembly GCF_040938575.1. Taxonomy (NCBI): domain Eukaryota; kingdom Metazoa; phylum Chordata; class Amphibia; order Caudata; family Ambystomatidae; genus Ambystoma; species Ambystoma mexicanum. Next base: position 1,319,004 of record NC_090932.1, read on the forward strand.
CTAGCTCCGGGAACCACACCTTCTGGTGAAGGTGAGCTTTTGTCTTGGGGGCCCCTTGGTGGCCCTGGTGCGCCAGGGCGATGACCTGCGCAACTTTGGCCTGGGGCACCACGATCCTCTCACCCCTTAGCAACAGCCCCGACTCCGAGAATGTCAGTTCTTCTCTCACTCGCCATAACTGCTCCAGAGCCACTCTGGCTTCACATGTCCTGCGGTCTACCGCCTCCAGCACCGACTTCCAGGCACCCTGCTGCAGTGCCTCCTTCAGGATGGCAAAACACTCGTCGCTCTTCGATGCGAGCACCAGCTCCTCCACCTTCATGGAGTTTGGGGTGGCTGTTTCCACGACCAGGCGCACATGTTCGCCGGCCTCTTCAGCCGACGTAGATTCCTGCAAGCCCCCATTTGGATGTCGAGAGAGGTAGTCCGCCGCGTTGTTAGCCCCTGGACGATATATCAACGACACTCCATACTTGAGCAGGGCAAGCATCCAGCGCTCTATTCTCACTGGCGGTCGGGATGATGAGCCCGCCATGATCGGCAACAGCGGTTTGTGGTCCGTGACCACGGTCATGGGTCGCCCCAGGATGTACAGGCGAAAATGTCTGCAACCCCACAGCACTGCCAAGACCTCCCTCTCAATCTGAGAGTATCTTTGCTCGGTGTCGGAGAGCGCCTTGCTGGCGTATGCTATGGGTCGAATCTCCTGGTCGCTCCCCACTTGGGTAAGCACTGCCCCCAGGCCATAGGGGCTGGCATCCACTACGATCTCTGTCTGCAGGCTCGGATCGAAGAACGCCATGGTGTCGTCCACCGCTAAGGCACTCTTGATGTCATCAAATGCCGCTTGCTCAAGGGGGCCCCACTGCCAGACGGTGTCTTTCTTCGTCAGAGATCTCAGCGGCTCTGAGCGGGATGCCAGATTCCGGATGAAATGGCCACAGTAGGTGACCATGCCCAAGAAGCTCCTCACCTCCGCAACATTTTCTGGTGGACGCGTCTCCTTTATGTCCCTCACTTTGCGGGGGACAGGCGACACCCCATCCGCCCTAAATAAGAATCCGAAAAACTCGACAGTTGTCTTCAGAAACTCGCACTTGTCCTTGTGTAGGTGAGTCCCAGCCTTGGCCAGGCGTGCCAGATGCTCCATTTCTGACTTGGCATACACCAGGATGTCGTCGCTGATGTTAAGGACGCCATCCAGATTAGCCAGTGCTCCTCTTATTATGTTCTGGAACATCTCCGCTGTGGAAGACACCCCAAAACTCAACCTCTTATATCGGTACAGACCTCGATGAGTGGTAAACGTTGTGATGTAGCGGGACTCCGGGTGCAGGACCACCTGATGATAGCCTGCTCTAAAATCCAGTTTGGAAAAGAACCTCGCCCCTTGCAGTTCCGCTATAATGTCATCGATGGTAGGGGTCAAGTGCCGTTCTCTCTTTATGGCTTTGTTGGGGAGTTGCATGTCCACACAGACCCTCACTGCGTCGGGCTGTTTGGGCTTGCGTGCGATGACGATGGGAGACACCCATGGGGTGGGGCCTTCAACCTTTTCAATAATGTCCAGCCCTACGAGATTGTCCAGCTCTTGATCCACCAGATCCCTGAGATGAAAAGGAACACGCCGGTGCTTCAGCGCCACTGGTTGGATCGACTCATCGATGTGTAGCTGGACCGGCTCACCCACCAACTGTCCAATGCCTTCGAACAGGGAGCTGTGTTTGGCCAGGAGCACCTGGATGTCGTCCAGATATACCGAATAGGCAAATGTCACAATGCCCAGAGCTTCAACCGCAGCACAGCACAGCAGTGTGTTGTTGCTCACCGGCGTGACATAAAATCTGGCCCGTATATGTGAGTCGCCGTACTGAACTTCGGCCACGAACACGCCGTCCAAAGGAATGGGCTGGTCGCCCCCAAAAGCGAAGATGCGTGCCCTTGGCGTGTTCAGCGTGTGCCGGGCCTGCATAGTGTCATATTGCTGTCTGGCCATCACATTCACGGATGCACCGGTTTCCACTAGCATTGGTATAGAGTCCCCATTGACCAGCACGTCGCATCTGGGCTGCCTCTTGGAGCGAGACCTTAGCATGCTCACACTGGACACAAAGAAAATGTTCTCATCAACGTCTTCCTCTTCCTCACCCTTCCTGAGGGGCCCCTTCGACACCCTGGTCCACCTGAGCAACGTTGGACACCCTCTGGGGGCAGAAGAAGCCGGCTCGAACAGGCCCTCTGGGCACTACCTTAGGAGCTGCAGTTCGGCACATCCTGGCGAAGTGGTCAGTGCCTCCGCACCTACCACACTTCACCCCAGTCACAGGGCATTCAGCCGGGTGCAGGAGATCGTACCCGCATTTTGAGCACAAGGAGGTTGTCCCTGGCGGGCGTGGGCCCTGGATGTTCATGGGGAGCCTCACTCCACGGCCTCTACCGACCACACAGACTTCCTCCACCTTGCCAGGGCGAACACTCGCTTCCATTCTGGTCGCCTGCAATTCAGACACCTCATGGCATCTTCCCAGTTCTAGGATGCGGGGAAGGGTGATGCCAGGCTCGCGCAATATTTGGCACCGCAGTTTCCCAGAGGCGCACCTCTGAATGAGCTGATTGCGAATCATGACTTCAGGGTCGTTCCACGCACATGGCGCCGCCAGTCTGCGCAGCCGCCCGTAGAACACATCAAGAGTCTCGTCATCCTTCTGTCGAGCAGTCCCCATGAGAAAGCGTTCATAATCTACATTGGCCATTGGCAGAAAATGATTATGGAGTGCATCTTTTGCCGCTGCAAATGACCCATCCGCTGGCTGCAGGGACAGAAAAATCTCATGCACCGCCGGGCCAGCCGAATACAAGAGAGTGGCCAGCATACCGTCGTCGCTCGTCTCCATCGTGGCCCTGAAGTACATCTCGGGTCTGTCCATCCACATCTTCCACTTCTGTCCCAGGCTTGATGGTGTGCCCGAGATGTCAAACTCAGGCATTGGCTGTAGGGACCCATGTGGTTTCAGCAGAGGTCTTGGCGGAAGGGCGGGCGGGGGCTGAGCTGCAGCAGCAGCTTAGCTTGGCTGATGGTCGACAGCGCACAGGCACCCCAGACAATACGAGTACTGGGGCCGCAACTCACCTCCAGACACCACCAGCACCTTTCTCAGCAGGCAGCCTCCTGACACAGTCCAGATGTTGCCTATCTTCAGATGTGCCCCTCGTGGATGCACCACTCCGGTCAGCAAGCAGGAAAATGAGGAGTCCAAAAATTGAGCAGGGTGGGCCCCAACGTGCATGCAGCAGGCTTCCTATGGAGTCTCACCCATCAACTCGGTGAAAAACAGTGAAAATGTCAATGAATCATTTGAAAATTGACACGTGCTGTTTCCAGCGGCTATCCGCTGCTGGATGGTCCAAAAATTATGTCCGGATGGCTCACCGGCGCTTCGTTATGAAGCCGTGAGTATCCAAGGCCTATTCATCAAGATGGCCGCCGGCCGCGTGTGTCTCTCCCCTCTCCGCGGTCAGAATTCGCTGAAGCGCTCACGTAGGATCATCTACGCTACGATCCGGTCTCGTCGCCACTGTTAGCGGTGTTCGGACACCGCCGTCCGTGAGCCCCCCACCCCCTGTGATACAGAGACACAGAGGCAGAGATGTTTCTCGTGTGGGCTCCCCGGTGGTTGTGACGCCACCGGACATGCCCCGTTTATTTAACTGGGCACGCGAAGGAGTGAACGTCACCCCGTCGCGTGCGCGCCCTTAAAGGGCCAGCGCCACACTGCCCACACAACAACTGGTGAGGAGGCAGTTGCCTCGCCAGATCTTATCCGCATGGTTGTGAACCCTCTACCCGCCGGCTACAGGTTCGTCATGGCGGAGTGTGTCTGCCACAGGCGCTGGCTCTGCACACAGTGGGCCGTGTCTGGTGGCACCGCTGTGCTCGGCGCCCAGTGATCATGCTCTCCTGAAATCTCCAGAGCACAGCAAGGCACAGAACTTCCCAGTTCAGCGGTACTGGGTCTCCAGAAATGTATGAACCTAAGCTGATCCATGCTACAGTCGTCTTGCTGCACGTGGCGCACGTGCCAGTAGAAGAAAAGAAAAATAAAGACACGTGAAAGCTCGCTGATCAAGTGAATGCCAATGCTTACTTAAGCAGACCCAGGCTGCTATTCCTGTGCACTGGCACTGACACTATGCCCACAGGGTCGCACTCACCCATCACTGGAGGGAGTGAGCTGCAGCGGCACTATTAGGTGGTGCTTGTGCCCCCACCCAGATCCCCATGTCAAGCTCAAGTTACAGTCACCTGATCACCAGGACATTAGACAACAGATCCCCAGACCACGGGGATGTATTGTGCAACACTCACACACTTGCGTGCCTGCCTGCAGGACACGCAGGATGGCATAAGATGCCCCAGGTGCCCCCACAGGACCAAGAGTGCAACGCCTGGCTGCATGTCTCACCCCATTGCAAGAGTTCGATATATCCTGAGCGTCATCGCCTTGGGTCCCAGGTGGTCTGCATGGGTTAAGCGGTTTGAGATTTTCCTGGTGGTCACTGCTGAGAATGATGAGGCAACAAAGAAGTCCATCATGTTTTACTCGGCTGCCCCCGCCGTACAGAACATTTTTGAAACCCTTCAACCTGCTTAAAACACATTTGGTGCGGCCAAGACAGCTCTCCAGGAGTACTTTGCACCCATGGCAAACCTGGATTACGAATGATTGCTGATGAGAACGGCTATGCAAAAGGAGGGCGAATCCCTTGATGCGTTCCACAGCAGGTTACGGAGGATGGCTACTACATGTGCATGGCTGGATGAGAGCCATGAGCTACGACAACAGCCGACACAAGGGTGTTCTTTGGTAAAGCTAAAATGACAGATATTGCGTGAGCCAGCTATCACACTAGTCCGAATCCTCGAACTCGAATGCTCCAATGAGTTGGCAGATGTTAGAGCTAACAAAATGTGTGGTACCATGGAATCGACCATGCTGGAGGAAGCATGCGCTATAGGAAGGCAATAGTTTCACAGAATGGACACACAACAGGCGTTGAACAAGAAAGAAGGGCAAGCCAGTGAGTCATCCCCAAGCCCTAACTGCAGTTACAATCTCCCGCACTCCAAAGACTGGCCTGCAAAAGGCCACGTGTGCGGGTGGTGCGGCATGTCGAACCATTTTGTTTGTGACTGCTGAGGCCCAGCGCCATCGACACACTGCAGAGGGCAGGCACCCCCCAGACAGTCATTTGAAAAGCTGACTCGGATAATATCTCAAGTCGAACAGCCGCACCCGGACGTAATTCAGCCTGTAGAGGAAAATGATGAAGACGACGAGGAATACGTATGTATTATTTCAAGCATGCCGGAACTACGCGCCCAAAGCCCAAAAGTACTTATTAGACGTCTGTGACTCCCAGATCCCAATGCTGATCGACACTGGGGCATCAGTGAGTGTTATGGCGGACGCACAATAGCGGAACTTGATGAACGCCCCGTCTCTGAAAAGCATGTACAGATTGACACATTTGGAGGAGAACACCCAATACCTCTAGAAGGGGTTTTCATAGCCTGTGTTTGACGTGATAACGTCACTATCAGAGCAAGATCCTTTGCACCAAAGTGAGCCAAGTGACTCTGTTTGGATGTGCAGCAGTGGAGGCGCTACGCATTTTCACTTTCACATTCAGAGTCTACTTGGAAGACATTCAGTCCCTGCTGGCCTGATATGTGAAAGTATTCACGGGCATCTGCAAACTCTGCCTCCTCATTGACCCCACAGTCCAACCGACTGACTGTGCTAAAGCACAGACAGGTGCCATGCCGTTTCATTTGCACGAGGCGGTTGCAAAAGAAGTGGATAACCTGGTGAAGATGGACATTATTGAGGAAGTAGAAGGGCCTACCCCGTGGGTGTCCCCTATTGTAATTGCAAAGAAGCACAAGCAACCCGATGCCATCAGCATATGTGTAGACATGTGCCTCCAAAACATAGCGATTAAAAGAGAATGACACCTCACACCGATGCTTGACGATATCGTAGCAGACTTACAGGGAGCTAGATAAAACTCAACACAAGGTACCACCAGCTTGTATTGGACACAGCCTCACGGTACATCACGACACTCAATACGCACCGAGGACTATATAGGTACACATGCCTCAACTTTGACATATTGGCAGCTGCATAAGTGTTTCAGAACATGATCCGGGGGGTCCTGGCAGGGCTAAAAGGGGCCATCAACATAAGCAATGTCATCATGGTCTATGCAAATGCAAGAACAAGAACATCTGTAGAGGCTGGGAGGTGCTCTGAAATGCATACAACAGCTGGGCCTCACTCTACACAAGGACAAGTGTGCATTTCTGCAAAAGAAGATAGAATTCTTGAAATTCGTGTTCCAAGAAGGAGCGATCTCCCCAGACCCTGCGAAGGTGAGAGACATACAGAACACTGGCGCACGGATGAAGGTCTCAGAAATGCGAAGGATCCTCAGAATGGTCACCTACTGAGGAAGATTTATACAGAACCTGGACAGCCTGTCCGAGCCCCCCAGAAACCTTACAAAAAAAGAGTACACTTGGAGGCGGCCCACCCTAGAACGAAATGCATTTGAGGAAATCAAAAACGCGCTTACCGCCAATGACACCATGGCCTTCATTGATCCAAGCAAGAAAGTGGAAATAATTGTGAATGCTGGACCGTTTGGTCTGGGAGCAGTATTGATGCAGCCTGACGATGGGGAAATTGACCACCCGGTGGCCTATACCAGCAGAGCCATGTCTGAAACCGAGCAAAGATATTCACACATAGAGTGAGAAACCCTGGCTGTACTCAGACATGTTTACCTCTATATTTATGGAAAGTCAGTGACAGTGATCACAGATCACAAGCCTCGCATTCCAATAATGGCGGCTCATCATCCAAACCCCCTGCTCGCATCGAGCGGTGGAACCTCGCTCTACAGGAATACGACCTCAAGCTACTATTCCGCCCCAGGAAACGCCAACGCAGCAGACTACTTATCCCGCCATTCCGCAGAAGGGGAGCAGCGACAGGCATCCGAGGAGGAAGAACAAACAAAATAATTTCTACAGCCCTTTGTGACGGCTGCAACGCCTGTGTCCTGTCCATCGATGAGATAAGGGAGGCCTCGGCGGAAGACGAGTGTTTCCGAATTCTGCAGTCAGCAAGGGCCCGAGGAGAGTGGAAAAGGGTCCTTGGTAAACTGGGTCGTTGCACACGTGAGACAAAGCAAACACTTGAACAAATGTGGCGTGTGAGGAATGAGCGCACATTCATGGACGGTGGACTGATCCTCACATGGTCTAGAATGGCCATCCCAACACGTTTGGTGCTAAAAGTGTTAGAAATCGCCCACAGAGGACACGAAGGATTGGCATAAAGGAAAGCACGACTACGGATGAAGGTCTGGTTCCCTGGCCTTGAGGACAAGGTAGAGGAATTCATCCGTGCATGTGTGTGGTGCCAAGCAGCAATGCACCACCAGAAGGAGCCCTATATGGAACCCATGACCAGAAGCAGTATGCCCTGGGAGAGGGTGCACATGGACTTTGGATCCACCTGCCCTGGAACACTTTTTCTAATACTAATAGACCAATGGTCAGGGTATGCAGAAGTGGAATTCGTACTGTCCACTTCGCTCGAAGACGTGGTGCCTATTTTGGAGAAGATATTCTCCACCCACGGACTTCCCACAGAATTATGCACGGACAAAGCGGAGGGTTCTCTGATATTTGCAGAACCTCGGAGTGAAACACAGAAAAGGGACGCCCGTCTGGCTCAGAGTGAATGGTGATGCAGAAAGACTGATGCGGATGGACACTTAATAAAGAGTTAAGGATTGCACACAGACAGGGTGAATGTGAACAGAGAGCCCTAGATCATTTTATATCAGAATATTGCCCCACACTCCACTGCTCGACGAGTGTCCCACCAGCGGAAGCCCTGTTCCAGCGATGCCCGAGAGGTCTACTGACTCACCACTCCCCACGCAGCCCGGGGAGGATGATGATGTGGTTGAGCGAAGGTGAAGGGCAAATGAGAGGGAGAACGTCAGGAGGGGTTTGCATGAACAACGTCTGGAAGTAGGAGAGTGTTGATTCGCTCCAGACACCTGAAAGGAAAGATGGCACTGCCCCATGTGCCCACTCCCCTGGAAGTGTTTGGCACCAACGGATCCATGGTCACCATTTCTGATGGCCGGGCAACGGTAAAGGGGGACGCCAGTTTCTTCCGAAGAATTGCAGAATCACCTGAACACAGAGGAGAGAGCGACAGGATGAGGGGGACGCCCCCACGATGGCCAGGGCTGTGTGGCGAAGAGTGTGATCCCGACAAACCTCAGTCCATTGGGGATGAAGGTCACCTAATGGATGAAGAGGAACACTGGCGAGTGAGGAGGATCCCCTCGAAAGCAGACAGTATCCCGTGTGGGAAGGACGCAGAGCACCAACATACCTGCAAGACTTTGAGGTTGGGCCCCCTTGACCCATGCACCCATCTGTCCCGTCAAGGGTTGTTGAAGATTGCACTGAACATTGACATTTCCACCTGTTGTGTTATTGTATGTTATGCGAGCAAAGTTTGTTATCATTATGAAAAAGGAGGAGTGTGGTGTGTGTCTCTTTAAGCGTAATGTGATGCGCTGTGCCATGGGACCTGTTGAATAAAAGTGAGACCACCCACGTCACATATCAGTGTGCTCAGGGGCTCGGAGTTACTAATACTGTCCAGCTGTCCCTCATTTAGCGCAGGCAGGCCTCACCAGGACGAGGCCCTGCCCACACAACAGACACATCTACAACATGAAGCATGGTAGTGGCAGACTCCAACCTTAATCTGGCCCCTCACCCAGCAGGCACATTCAAACTGCCCCCCCCCGCCCCTTTGCAGGAGATGGTACAGATGGTGCTGTTGTGGGGCCGGTGTAACGTCACTTTTTGCTATCTGTCAGAAAATCCTACCGATAGGAAAAAGTGACGATGTAGGAAAATCTGACAGCCTGACCTGTCATTTTTTCCTACCCGTCAGAAAATCCTACCGAGAGCAGGCATTGGGCAATCCACCCAGGGGTAGGAAAACGTGACGGGGTAGGAAAATCTGACAGCCTGACCTGTCATTTTTTCCTACCCGTCAGAAAATCCTACCGAGAGCAGGCATTGGGAACCCACGCAGGGGTAGGAAAAAGTGACGGGGTAGGAAAATCTGACAGCCTGACCTGTCATTTTTTCCTACCCGTCAGAAAATCCTACCGAGAGCAGGCATTGGGCAACCCACCCAGGGGTAGGAAAAAGTGACGGGTAGGAAATTCTGACAGCCTGACTTGTCATTTTTTCCTACCCGTCAGAAAATCCTACCGAGAGCAGGCATTGACCAACTCACCCAGGGGTAGGAAAAAGTGACGGGGTAGGAAAATCTGACAGCCCCACCTGTCATTTTATGGTATCCCTACATATTATCCCCACCAAAAATATCGCCGTATATATGGTTGTTTGTCCTGCTATAGGCAATATTTTGGGGGGGGGGGATAATTTGTGGGAGCGGGAGTTGCGGGGGTGTCCCCCATACATTTAAAAATAATGCTTGAGTTGCGGGGGGTGTCCCCCGCAGGGTCCATGGCTCAATATCGCCGCAAAAATACAGCAATATTTTTGTATCGCAATATTTTTGCATGGATATTAACACATGGAACCATTTTTTCCTACCCATCAGAAAATCCTACCGAGAGCAGGCATTTGCCCGTGTACCGGGAAAGTTGGGTAAGTGGAGTAAGAGGTTATGGAAACAATTCCTCTTTTTTCAGTTTGATGACAAGCCCAAGTGGATTGAAACTTTTTGGGTCACTGTACTGCCTGAAAGTGCGTTTTTAAGGATGGCAGCTTGCGCAACCTCTATATGCCCCACCACTGCTTTACTATTTTCATCATTAGTATTGCGAAGACACAATACAAGGACATGATTGTTGACGGCTATAAGCTCAAACAATATACGACTTAGAGATTTGCCAACAGGATGAGCTTTGTCTGCACCTTTTCTGGCAACATGCCACAACAGTACTTTACATATTGAAATGTCCATATCATTGGAAATGTTATGTTATGTTATGTTATGTTAAAGGTACTTATGTAGCCCGCCGTCACCAACGTAATTGGTCCCCAGGCGCTCTGGCGGATCTGTAAACAGGATGAGGGCGGGTAGGGTTAGTCGAGGAGGAGTGGAATAGAAGAGTGGGAGAAGTGGTGTGCTGTTGGCAGCTTCAGCTCGGTATACACCGAGTGCTGGGCTTTGGTATCGGATCGGGCGAGGCCTTGTGTGTTGTAGGTTCGCTCTATGTGTTGTTGATGCGGTGTGGTAAAGTGCGTGGGGATTGCTGGGATAGAAATGGTTTTGTGAGTGGGTTGAGTATGCAGAAAATTGAGGGTTAGGTTAGTGGGGTCTGTATCCTGGTCCAGGTACTTCTGGTTCCGTTTGGAAAAATGCCACGACCTCCGCACACATAGGGTACATATCTGCATGCAGGTGTGCACTCACTTTTTTATAGCTCGCATGTAGCCGTGCAAGAGGTTGCAGTAATGGGGTACACTAATATGGATGAGAAGAGAATTCAGGGAAGGACATAGAGAGAGGGGTACAGGGAAGGAAAGCCGACCGCGGCTTCATTAATTTGTTGGTGGCTCTGCAGCTGTGCTCCTGCTGAAGCCATGTTCCTGTGAGGGCACTGCCTCGCTGATGGCATGCTCCGCCCTCTTCTGCCGAGGTCAGCGCAAGGCAAAGCCTGTGGTCTGTGCAGCTCTCTGCACGCATGCGCAGGTACCTCAAGTTTACTTCCGCTCAGGCCTGCATGTCTCTGGGGCGCAAGGTCTGCACAGGCACAACTTTAGCCACCAGGGGCATCACGCATCAATAATGTATGGGTCGCAGTCTGTGTGCAAGCAGCGGAGAGGAGGCAGGGAGTGAGACAACAGCCATTGGAACTCTTCAACAACACACTCCAGGCTATCATTAACCAGCATTCACTCTTAAGAACATCCAGCCCCTCCGCTCCATCTACACACACACGTCCATCCCATCCTCGATGGCCTCTCAAATTCACACACTATACAACCACTCGCTGGCGTATTTTCAATGACACCAAAAACTCACTTTGAAACACTTCCTTCTTGACACCGATAAACCCAGACCCTAACAACTATTATTCGAGGCACAAACGACAATATACAGAGGCAACGCATTTGCCTCCTAAAGACCCCGACACCGTTGTACTCACCAGCGTTACATCAAGCACATAACCCCCTCTCACACAGAGACCTTCAATCTATCAAAGAAATAACCCACCTAGCAATCTCCTCTGCAAGCGTCCTAACATCTCACTCTAAAAACACAAACTATCCATCTCCTTCCGTACACAGCAACACCTCCAACGATACGGACCCGTCTATCCACCACCAAAAATATTCACTGCAGTTTCTTTCGCACCCACACAGCATACCCACTATTTTCTGTAAACTGTTCGCCAACATAAACACCTTACACCCCAGACTGCCTCATTGTAACAAGCTCACAATCCGTCTGCATGCAAACCCCACCGCTGGTCTCACAAAAAAGCCGAACTCGGCCAAGTCACCCGATGTTTCCAGCAACTGAGCGCGAGCTACCCTCACTAATATAATTACCACCTGTCGAACACATCACAATTCCATACACCCGCCCTCCCCACATCTCTCCTCGACAAGCTTAGCCACTTCGTGATCATCAGCTGCACAAATGCCATTTAATTTCCCCCAAATGTCCCATCCTCTTGTCCTTCACTACATGAACCCCCTCCAATACGAGACACTACAATCCCCCTGGTCACACATAGCCTGACCGCCTAGTCCTTCCAAGTCACACCATAGCTATCTACACACCTTCATAACCCTCCAACAATTCCCTTGATTACTTGTGAACTGATTCACCCATTACCCACCTACATGGTGCTGGCAGCACGAGCGCCTCTAAGACAACCCCCATTTCAAGGAAGTTTCTCCTCTTCAAACCATTACTCCATCCAACCCTCTCGCTAGCAATCACAATTTACAACCATACATACAACCCAAGCTCTCCTCTTCCTCTCACCACCTCCTGCTGGTACTATCCTTCTTGAAATGCACCCACCTGGCCCCTCGTTGTACAACGCCTCCCCCACCAAGACTGTCACTAACGAAAGGAACATATAAGCCACCTCTGTTCGTCTATCCACCTATACCCTCGGGACAAACTCTACTTTCCATCTCTTCCCTTCTTCCCTTCATTCACCCTTCCACTTACTCCTGCCAGCCAAGGTACGTACAGGCCTCATCCATTCCCTCTTCTCCCCCCCGCAGCCCCCTACTCTGTTGCGCCTCTCTCGTATTCTCAAGCCCACTATTCTAGCCTCCTCACTCCCTACCCCATCCCTTGTCCCCGGTAGGCACCGGCCTTCTTCGCTCTGCTCTTCAGAATGAGACAGTCGCCAGTGCAGATATCGTACTTTAAAAACAGGGAAAATAGAAGTAGCGTTTAATGAAGGTAGTCATGGCCCTTTTTTGAATTTGTAACATTCATGGTAAACATCGCATCATATCTACTTAAAATGATACATAAAAGAATAAACTGTCAAGCACCAGCACACACAGGGTCAGCGACGAGGCGGGCCCGATGCCACCAAGGTCAGGGCCAGCACCTGGCAGCCCTGTGAGGCCTTCGTCGAAGAGCCAGACGCTTTGCAGGTAGCCGGATTTACAGCTCCCACGCAGGTGTTTGTTATGAGCGGGGCGGGGGCTATCCAGAGGGCGCATTTAATGCAAAAGTTAGAGAGCAGACCAGACTTTTTGGAACACTTTCTTTAACTTTAATATTTCCAATATATCTTCTATCGCACGCGACGCAGAACAGCACCACCCGACTGCTTTCACAGGCTTGCTTTCACAGGGGGAGCAGGAGCTGTGCTTTATTTGGCTTTCAAAAATGAATATACATAGCGCATCTGAGCGCCGCTTATTGAGGGGGCGAGCGGAGGAGACTCTGCTATTTCGGCGCCCCTGCCCCAATGCTTCACTACACACTAACATCACAGAGGCAATATGCCCTGGTCTTTCTACAGCACAATTCCAACCATGGAAGTGACTTTTGAATAAGTTGCCATAAGTAAGCAAAATGGGAAACAAAAGCAAATGTAAGTAATTTAAGAACAAACTTACCTGGAAAGGCAGCAGCAGCTCTACTCAGGGACTCTACACCTTTCACCGTCCAAGTCAGCAAACAAAGAGGGCTACTACTCCCCAAACCTGTGCATATAAGCATTTCCCTGCCTCCCACTATCCAGCCTTGCCTCTGGACAGCCCCTCACACCTTGCCACAGTATTCAGCAAATGTCCTTCTGCCATCCTCTTCACCCCAGCATGCCCTTCCTTTTATCACACTCTCCCATTTGCCAGGTGCCCCTTCCCCCCAAGCCGGTGAATCTCCATGGCTGGTGGGGGGCTCACCACTAGGTGTTAGGTGTGGGGGCCACCAAGAGGCCAATGTGGACAGGTCTGCATACAGACTGGTGCAGCAGAGGTCCACTGCACACTTTACATACGCTACAGGCTCCTGCATTTTGGAGCTCGTAGTATTTATTATATGTCAAATTTAATATGGAACTCCAAGTTCCAGGGTGCAACACGCGGTGGGCTAAAATTGTAGGATCGTCCTAACATTTCATACACCATGAGGAGAAACTGTATGATTTGGTCACAGAACAAGTGTGTTGATAATTGTCCAGTAATCAGGGTATCTGCCAAAAAGAATATGTTTTTAGAGGGGACACCATTGTTACCTGACTGGCATACTTTTGTGTTTGTGTTCAGTGGTTTGTGAAAAATGGCGGTAATTCTGCTACTGCCCAAAAAGGTGGCAGTAATGGAATTACCACTTTTTGCCGTGCCACTGAACTTGTAATTAGGCCCTTAAAGTGTGCTGCTTTTAGCTCAGTTGGGTGTTTATTGTGCTCGGTCGAGCTATGGGATGCTTGTGTGAGCTATGGGATGCGTGTGTGGGCTCGGGGATGCTTGTGTAAGCTATATGATGCTTGTGTGAGCTATGGGATGCTTGTGTGAGCTAGGGTTTGCTCGGTTGATGCAGTGGGCGGGCATCAAGAAGATGCAATCTAGGGTGGTGTTGATGTCTTGAGAAGAGCCTGTACTGGGATGTAATTGGGTGCTTGGCTATACAGTTCGGGTGAGCTTATGTGGGTGGGTAGGCTGCTGGCGTGAGCTAGGCTGGGTGGGTGCTATGCTGGGGTGAGTTACGGTGGGGTGCTTGGATGAGCCACGGTGACGTTGTTATTTGCTCTAGAGTCCTAGGGTGGGTGGGTGATGTGCTGTGATAAGGTATGTAAGCTTGTTCAGATGCTGGGTGGCTAGATTAAGTGGGCTGGGTGCTGGTATGAGCTTAGGTCCAGTGGGATGATGAGGTGAATTAGGGTAGGCGGGTGGGGTTGGTGGGAATAGCTCTGGTGGGTGTGGGGCTAGGGTGAACTAGGATGGATGGTTTGCTGGGGTGAATTAGGATCGGCGTGCTAGTCTGCGTCATGCTAGGCTGGGGCGTTTTGCACACCTTGTTGAAGTTTGGTGGGGTGTGTGAGCTACGGTCGGTGGATGTTGTACCTGATGAGCTAGGTGGGTGGGTGGGTGCTGTGTTGTGGTGAGCTAGAGTGAGTGGCTAGGGGCTGAGATGAGTTAAAATATGCACAGTGTTGGGGGGAGCCTATGGTGGATAGGATGATTGGATGATGGGATGCTTTGGTGAGCTTGAGTTGACAGATGGGGTGCTATAGTGATCTTGTGCTGGAGTGATCTAGGGTGCAGGGGGTGTTGCTATGAGGTAGAGGAGGGTGGTTGTACTGCACAGGTGAGCTAGGGCGGGTAGATTGTATGCTAGTAAGAGTTAGGGTGAGTGGAATGTTTTTTTGTTGTGAGCTATGTTGTGAGCTAGGGTGGGTGTGTGGTGAGCTGGAGAGAGGAAAGGTCGGGAGTGTACTGATGCAAGCTGGGGTTGGTGTGTGGATTGGTTTGCTGAGGCAGCTTATGGTGCCCTGGGTGAGCTACAATAAGTATTGTGCCAGGGCAAGCTAGGCCGGGAGGTTTATGTATTGGAGGGAGCTAGGGTGGATATGTATTGTGCGGGGATTAGTTAGGGTAGATGGGTTGCGTGCTATGGTTGGTCGGTGTTATGCTGGGTAGCTAGGGCGGGGTGATGTTGTTGGGTAAGCTTGTGTAGGATGCGGCAAAATGGTTTGTTGAAGTTTGGTGGGGTGTGTGAGGTTGGGTGAGGTGTGAGGGAGGTTGTGTGACTGGGGTGAATGGGGCGCTGGGGTGAACTCATGTTTTCTGAGGTGCTTTGGCAGTGGTTGGATAGGTGGGCTGCTGGGATGAGCTATGTTGAATGAGTTGTGCTTGTTTTTATTGCATTTGAATTGGGGGTGAATGCTTTGCTGAGCTAGGGTTCCTGGGTGTGGTAGGTTGTGCTGGGGTGAGGTAGGTTTGCTGGGGTGAGCTAGGGTTTGTTAAGGTGCGCAAGGGTGGTTGGGGTGCTGGGGTGAACCGCATGTGTTGCAGTGATGTAGCCGGGTTGGGAGTGATCAGGGTGCCATAGGGTATAGGGTGGGCTAGGGTATGGGAGTGAGCTTGGGTGGGTTCTTAGGGTGTGTGTGTTGGTGTGATGCTGCAACGAGCAGGGGGGATTCTAGGTGAGGAAGAGTGGGTAGAGGATTAGATGTGATCCTGGGGTAGCAAGTGTGGGTGAGCTATTGAGATGTTTGGGTGGGTGGACTCCTGGGGTGAGCTCTGGGTGGGTTGCTGTGGAACGCTGGGTTGGGTGGGTGGTGTGTTACTTTGAGGTGACCTAGCATGTGTGAGTGGGGTGTTGGGGTGAGCTATGGTGTTCTGGGGCTAGTTATGAAAAATTGGTTGTTGTGCCAGGATGAGCTAGGGTAGGTGGGTATTGTGCTAGGGTAAGCAAGGGTCCTCAAGTGTATGTGCTATTGTTAGCCTAGGTGGGAGGGGTCATGGGGTCAGTGAGGTGGTGGGGTGATATTATGTTGGATGAGGCGAGCTAATGTGACGAGGTTGGGTGAGCAGGTGATATAGTTGGTCGGGTGTTGTAGATGGGGTGATGTGAGGTAGTGGGGGGTTGGTTTGGTTGAGGAGAGGTGGTGGTTGGGTGGAATTAGGTGTATTAGTGGGGCGATTGTGCCCGGTCTGAGATTTCTGGGTGAGGGTTTAGGGTGGGGGATGTGGGGGCGGCGAGACACTGGTGGCATGGTGTCTGGGCCACATTACTTGTTCAGCTCCCCCAGGCAGTGGGGATGTGCGGTGGCGAGACACTGGTGGCATGGTGTCTGGGCCACATTACTTGTTCAACTGCCCCAGGCAGGGGGGGTGTGGGGCGGCGAGACACTGGTGGCATGGTGTCTGGGCCACATTACTTGTTCAGCTCCCCCAGACAGTGGGGATGTGGGATGGCGAGACACTGGTGGCATGGTGTCTGGGCCACATTACTTGTTTAGCTCCCCCAGGCAGTGGGGATGTGGGGTGGCAAGACACTGGTGGCATGGTGTCTGGGCCACATTACTTGTTCAGCTCCCCCAGGCAGGGGGGATGTGGGGCGGCGAGACACTGGTGGCATGGTGTCTGGGCCACATTACTTGTTCAGCTCCCCCAGGCAGTGGGGATGTGGGGTGGCGAGACACTGATGGCATGGTGTTTGGTAGAATTCTCTGTAGAGGCTAATTTCCCAAACCTAGTGAGTCCCCCAGCAGCTTTGCTGGATTTTTGGGGTTTATTTTTTTCTCCTGCTAAGAGTGAGACTCTTTTTATCCCACTCTTAGGCATGATTTGAGGATGTCCTTTGACTTTGTATGTGTTTAAAGGGCTATGGGGGTCTTTCACTCCATAGGGTTTCATGTGTTTTTACTATGTGTGTTACACAGCACCCTCAGTGCAGTTACACAGGGATGTCATAGTGACTCCCAAACATAGACTCCATACCCTGGGACTGACTGCTGTCTCCCAGGGCATGTAAAGTCACCATTGGCTTTACTAGTCCCAAATTATTAACAGAACCAGTACAAACCATCATATTGTGGAAGTACTGGACAGGGGTAATTAGATTGCCCCTGGGTCTGTTCTTCGAGGGGGCACTGTGCAGTCCCCCCTTGTCGAGTTTTTGGCTGGTGGCAGTGGTTACCACGCAATATATTCTTTCTGAATATTTACTAATGGATTTTCCCATTGATTTTAAATGCACCACTTTTTGGTGCAATGTTAAAGATACCGCCGCTTTATTTATTTAATATTAAATTTACGGTTGGGTCTTTTTGCCAGAACTCGGTTTTAAAATGGCGTTTCTGCTCGCCTCTGTAACCCTAACCCAAAGTTGAGCCCTTTGTTCCACTTTTGGCGGGCTTCTGCACAGAAGCCCTCCAAAGCGGTGCCAATCTGTCTGGATACCACAGGGGGAGGGGGTTTAGGCACCCTGGACTGAGTTGCCTCGGCAACTCAAGTCGCACTCTTGTGTGATTGGCCCAGTGGTGAGCCGCAGCCAGGTGAGTGTCTGAGGGATGGAGGGGCTGGGGTCGCCCACTTGTCAGCAGGGCAGTTGCAAAGCATGAAGTAGTTGTCAGTTGACACCTAGGGGTTGTTGCCTGGCTTGCAGGCACAGAGTACTCCTCTTTGGTGTGTTCTTGTCCAGAGCATGATGTTTGGATGCCTCTGTGCAGTGGCACAGCAGGAGTATTTCTCCTTTGCAAGGGCTCCTGCTCTTGTCTGTGCCCCAGGATCTGAGGTGCCTGGGTGGCAGGAGCAACGTTACCCTGCCTCTGAATGTTGGCAGAGTAATGTTCACACTTGTGGAGGCAGGATGGCAGGCAACACTTTCTATGGATTGTATGCTCTCCATCTAGTATAGCTGGCATTAGCTGGTGCCAGTGTACAGGCAGTGCACCCACACATATTTCAAATCTTGCAGGTGGGCTGACTCAAGCATCACTTTGGCACTTGCAGCCCAGGCACACGCTCTCTCACCAGCCACGGAGCGCATATCAGGCACTGTATCTCCCCTCCCTAAATGCAGACAGGCACTGGACCTCTCCTCTCCTCTCCTGGACACCGACACAGAGCACTGATGTAATCACCACACTCTCGCGGCCTGGTCTCAAGGAGGAAGTGATTCATTTGATCATGGCGGCCGGGGTGGACCGCTTCCTCTCGCCCCTCTTGTAGGCCTTTTCCTTTTTGTAGCTTTCAAGACCCCCAACCTCAGAGCCAGTATACACCACTGTGCGCTGGCCCGGGATTGTTGGATTCTCTCTTGCCAGTGCGCCGGCGGAAGAGAGAACGCATGAGGCCCCGGCGGGGGAGAGCAAAATGCACACACACACGTAGTAATGGTCGTGCCCGGAACTGCCTCGCTCGTGGTGGGGTGGGCCCTTTATTTACAGGCACTTTACGTCACCGCGCTTACAGGACGTAAGGTGTACATAAAATTCCTCTTCTTTTCCAACAAATTGCAATAATACATACTCTGCATAACTGTGTTAACCAAACAGTTTAACTCTACTGTGCACGCTAGTCCAGCATAGTTTTTGCCCTCCCTCCAGTGTCATTCTAGCACTCATAGGGCCTCATTACGACCTGGGTGCTA
Organism: Ambystoma mexicanum; assembly: GCF_040938575.1. Taxonomy (NCBI): domain Eukaryota; kingdom Metazoa; phylum Chordata; class Amphibia; order Caudata; family Ambystomatidae; genus Ambystoma; species Ambystoma mexicanum. The sequence goes on from NC_090932.1 coordinate 1,337,732, forward strand.
AACCATGGTGCTATTAGCACCATGGTCCATGCCGGAGTCCGCCATGGCGGAATGGGGAATTACCACCCCATTCCGAGGTTGGCGGGGTGGTAATTCCCCATGCCGCCATGGCCCTTCTCCATTCCCATTTCTGCCCCATAGGGCTCAATGGGATTGGGGGAAGGCGGTAATTACGGTACCGCAATTTGCGGTACCGTAATTAACGCCAGGGTCCCTTTGCGGGTCCCTACCATTACGGCTGGTTTTTACAGCCGTAATGGGAATTGGGCAGTAAGGGATTACCGGTACCGGTACCCTTACCGGTACCGGTAATCCCTTAATGCCAGGGTCGTAATGAGGCTGATAGTCTTTTAACTTTTCTGGGGCTCTCAGTGCTGTTCTTAAAGCATAATGCCCTTGCCTAGGGGCCGTCCCCGGGCCTGTGTCTCGTTGTGGCTCACCTTCCTCATTTGGAGATGTCTTGTCCTGTCCATCCGGTGATTCATCTGCCTCGTGCATCGCTATCGCCTCTCCCTCAGGTTGATGGTTTTCATTTTCCCGCAGCGGCTCCGCTTCCTCCACGAGCTGGTGGTCTCCATCATTCCACATATGTCGTGGCACCCTCTTGAACCACGAGGCATTCCTGGTGATTAGGCGGTGCCCTCGTGCTGCCGTCACCATTGTTCCTTGTTTTTGGGTTAAAGTCCAGGGGACCAGGTCATACTGTGTTTCGAGCTTGGTCTTCGTTGGGTGGGGCACCACTAACACCTGGTCACCGACTTGGTGTTCAGAGGTACTTGCATGCCTCCTGTCGCTCATGCTTTCATTTGCAGTTCTTCTCCTGCTTTGAGTGTGATCACTGTCATAGGTATCTATGCCCCTGCTTGGGTGGTGTGGAATGGATGAGTTTATTACTGTCCCATACATGATGTCTGCCGGTGGTAGCCACATGGAGCAGTGGGGCGTCACCCGATACTTCTGTAGGAATCGGTACAGATCCACTCTCCAGGGGCTGGAGTGTGCCCTGGATAGGCATAGCACCTTGTTAATGGTTCACATGAACCTCTCCACATCGCAGTTAGCTTGTGGCCATCTCGGCGTGATGTGGTGGTATTGGATGTGCAGATCATCCAGGTATTTCTTGATTTCCGTACACTGGAATGGCGGTCCGTTATCACTTTTGATGCGTCGTGGCAGGTCATGGGTGGCAAACATCTTTTTGAGGGCCGGTATCACCATTTCTGCTGCTGTGGATGACACAATTTCCGGGTATCTCGAATCTTCATTGATGGCTACTAACAGATATGTTCCTTCCTGAACTGTGCAAAAGTCGATGCTGATTGCGTCCAATCTTGAGGACCCACGCTCTGCCGACTGTATGGTTTCGGGGTTCGGCGGTGCACTTGTGATCTGGCAAGGGAGGCAGGCTGCTATGAGTTGTTCCACCTTGGTGTCGATGTGTGGGAACCACACTCAGTGTCAGATTCTATCTTCAGTCCTGACCATACATTGGTGCCTTCGTGGGCCAGCGCTATGGTGCTGTCCTGCAGACTGTTAGGGATTACGATTCAGGCCCTTCTCAGGATTAGTCCTTCACTGGTGACTGACAGGTCTTGTCGTATCGGGAACATGACCGTGAGGAAGTCTCTGGCTTCCGGTGTGCGGTTATGCACATTGCGGAGGAATGATTTCCACTCGCCTGATATGATGGAGTCTTTGATTAGGTCACAACAGGGATCAGTTTGGGTGGCTTCTATGATGTCCTCGATGTTGACCGCTTTGGGTTTCATAGTGTGCCGACCTGGCATATGTGCTCCTCGGTTTCATCTGCTACATTCACTTCCCCTGGGGTGGCTGCCCTCAGGTGCCTGGATAGAAAGTCTGCAGGGTTGCTGGTTCCTGGTTGGTAGGTCAACTCAAACTCGTATTGCTGCAGGTGTAGTAGCCACTTCCCTATTCTGGCTGGGGGGGTGTGAGAAGGATCCCGTGAATATGGGGATGAGGGGCTTGTGGTCCGTGTAGGCCCTGAACGTCCGTCCATAGAGATATATGTGGAAATGGCGGCATCCCCACCATACGGCAATGGCTTCTTTCTCTATGTGTGAGTATCGTTGCTCAGTTGGAGTCAAGGCGCTGGACGCGTAGGCAATTGGCTTTGTCTCTCCTGTCTGAGCAATTTGAACGAGGATGGCTCCGAGACCGACAGGGCTGGCATCGACATAAAGGTCTGTTGACAGTGTGGGGTCATATTACGCCATTGTCGTCTCGGCGGAAAGGAATGTTTTGATCCACTCGAATGCCTCCCGGCAGTCGGGGCTGCAGGCCCATTTCTTATTGGCTTTGGTGAGTTCTCTGAGCGTCTTGGACATTGTTGCCAGGTTGGGGATGAACCTCCCGCAGTATGTCGCCATCCCCAAGAAGCTGCGTACCTCTGTGGGTGTTGTTGGGGGAGAGGCCTCCTTGATGTCCGCAACCTTTTGTGGGTCAGCTGGTAGACCCGCGCTGTTAAACATGTATCTGAATTTGCACTTTTCCCGGTGGATGGTCAGACCTGCGGCCTCCAGCCTGCTGAGTACCATCTCGAGGCAACGCATGTGCTCGTGTCTGTCACTGGCGTGGATGAGGATGTCATTGCTGACATTTAGCGCTCCGGGGATGCCCTGCATCACCTCTTGGATGGCTTGCTGGAAAACCTCTGCCGCTGAGGAGATACCAAAATGTAACCTTTTGTACCGGCGCAGGCCCAGGTGCATGGAAAAAGTAGTGATATATTTGGAGTCACAATGCAGTTTTAACTGATGGTATCCAGCGTTGAGATACATTTTTGGGAATACCTTCGACCCCGTGAGGTCCGTGATAATTTCATCGAGTGTGGGGGGGTGATGTGTCGTTCCCGCTTAATTGCTGCATTTGGAAGGCGCATGTCGATGCAGATCCTCACCTTTCCCGGTTGTTTCGGCTTCTTTGTTACCACCATGGGTGATACCCACAGTGTCGGCCCAGTTACCTCCTCTATGATTCCTGCCTTTTCAAGTTCTTGCAGCTCCTTTTCGAGTTGGTCCTTCATGTGGAATGGGGTTCTCCTGTGACGCACTGCTCAGGGCTGTACTAATTTATTGATGTGGAGCTTTATATGTTTTCCTTTCACGCATCCGATGCCTTTGAGGAGGCCCGGGTACTTCTTGAGGAGGCTGGTGATGTCTGTTGAATCTGTTACATCACAGATGAAACTGATCAGTCCCAGGTCTTCCGCTGCATCCCCACTTAGTAGGAATTCGATACCTGTGTTGACAATCTATATTTTTGACTGTATGACTTGGTCGCCTCTACTGAGTGTTATTATGAACCGTCCCTCCACTGGTAGTGGGGTCTTGCATCCGTAGGCAAATAATAGTGTGTCCGTCGGCTTTAGGCCAGGACGGGGATGTAGTATTTGGAACATTGTTGCGGGCATTACGTTCACTTCCAGTGTCGATTGTCATTTGCGTCTCTTGGCCCTGTATGGCCAGTAGGCATTTTCGTCTTCTTTGCCTCTTCGCCGACTCCCCGCCTCTGTGTTCAAGTGCCGAGACTAGGTAGACTTTTCTCCCCTTCTTATTTGTCCGCTTTACGGATCTCTCGTTATGTCACCGTCATCATCACCTGCTTCGTCGGTAGACGAGTTGGCAGCTTCAACGCAGCGGGCGTTGGCTTGGTTCTTTTTCTTGGGGGTTCCTTTGTCTTGTTGTGGTTGGGGGCGTTCTGATTGCCCTGATGATCTACTGACTCTCGCATAGTGGTCCTTCCGGCCACATACTCCACACGTGGTTCCTTGTGCTGGGCAATTTCCTCTTCCATGACGCACGCCTCCGCACCATCCACATTCTGTAGGCCCTGGAATCCTTGATTGCCACCGAGGTGAACTGTTTGTTTCATTGAGGTCTTCTCTCAGCTGTTGTCGGTTGGCGATTTGAGCTATCGTCGCCATCGTCGGCATCAGGTGGAGCTTCTGCAGTGTGGTGCTCATGTGTGCCGCCCTCGCGTGCTACAGTTCTCTTTGACGCCCATATTCAAGGATTCTGGCTAGGGAAATGCCCTTTTCGCTCAACACCATTCTGCATAGTTTCTTAGAGTGCATGCCATTGATGATTTGGCGTCTTATCTCCTTTTCGACGTTGTCGAATTCACACGAGAGTGCAAGTTTTCTGATTCTCGTGTGATAAGCGTCAAGTGTCTCTTCCTCTGTCTGAATGGTGGTGCAGAAGATAAAAGTCTCATAGTCCGGGTTCAGTTGCGGCATAAAGTGAGCTGTAAGAGCGTCTTTCAACAGTTGGTAGATGTCTGAGCCATCTCTGATTACTAGTGAGTTGAAAATGCGCAGGACGTTTTCACCCACGTTGAGTAGAAGGTGTGACCTCATCTTCCTGGGCGTTGTGATGTCTTTGCAGTCCATCGCCATTTCGAACTTCTGGATCCACAATAGCCAGCGGGGGCCCACTGACAATGGGTCGGTGTAGGGGTTGAATGGTCCCAACGCCATTGTTGTTCCACCCTGCGGTCGAGGGGATGATATTGCGGGTGATAGTGACGCTGCAATTCTCGACAGCGTGCCGGGTCTGGGTGTGGACAGGCCAATTGCCATATTGTTCTGATGTTGGGGTTGCCACAGTTGACGTGTGTATGCAGCGAATGTTCCTCACCTTCGTGATTCTTTCATCGATGGGGCGTTGAGGTACCCAGTGGCTCACCTCTGTTGTTGTATGTGGTGTAGTGTTGCCTCCTGCGTCGCTTGCTCTGATGATAGGTCTGTGTGCAGGCCCCAGGTTCACATCTGTCCAGCACGCGCCATATTTTGCAGTCTATGGATGGCGGGGTATCGTGTGTGGAGATGATGTGGAGGGTAGCAGGAGAAGGAGAAATTTTTTTAAATTTGTTTATATTTTTCAGGTGGAGGGTGGGCCCCCCATCGTGTTTCCAAAAATGTGCCTGTGTCGAGTGCTTGTAAACTGAGTTCTAGCTTACGATTGTGATGCTTGTTCAGATCGTCCCTCATCGCCACTGTTGGATTCTCTCCTGCCGGTACGCCGGCAGAGGAGAGAAAGCATGAGGCCCCACATGGAAGGCCCAGCGGGGAGAGCAAAATGCACACACACACATAGTAGTAACGGTCATGCCCGGAACTGCCTCGCTCGTGGCGGGCCGTTTATTTACAGGCGCCTTTCATCACTGCGCTCGCGGGACGTAAGGTGTACATATCAGGGATCACTCTGCTCATGCTTGTGGGGACAGTCACCTTCCTCATTTTGTTTTCCAGCTCCAGCCCAGAGTGGATCAAACTCACTGCCTGCAGGGCCCGGGAACAAACAGGGTGCATCCATTGTCGGTGCTGGCAGAGCGAGCATACTTCTTTCCTTCTGCTCCTTCTTTCCTTCTGCTTCGACATGCAGCACTTTATTTTCCGTCCCGGAGGGCTGCTGTTGGAGTGGCAGCAGCGACTCCTTCTCCTTCGCTACACACACCTGGGGAACACAGGGGCTGCTTAGCGCAGTGTGAATGCGGGGCCGTCAGACAACTGAGCCGCTTACCACAGCAGGGGATACTTCAGCTCCGACTTTGGAGCTTTACAATCTTCACTGCCTTGTGGCCCTGGTTCTTACAGGTGCAGAGGACCACTGTTCTCAAGTACGTCGACTCCAGAGCACTTTATGGTGTTTTACCACTGGTTGGGCCTGGGATTTGCTGGTGGCCATTGTCAATGTTATGGCCATGGCATAGCAGGCCATTCCTTTCCTCTCCGGGCGAGAGCATCTCATCCACCATGCAGCATTAGTCGCTGCACCACCCATTCCCTCCCCCATGCAGGATAATTCCATCAACTCAGACGTCAGTCATTGCCGCTTGTGGGGGCTACCGGGCCAGGCACTCACCTTCTGTCTTTATTTTCTTTTGGAGCTCCGATTGTGGAGCTGAGTCCTTTCTCTCCCAGACAGGAGCAAAATGAACGATTTGGTGGTAGATGCCACAGGGGCTCTGGGTTCACTTTCATTGCAGCCACACAAGCACCCTCTTGACTGAGGGCCGCGGCTGGGGTGAAGTAGCTGGCAGGGTGCTGGAGCGTCCTGTCTACCCTTTTTGAGTGGTGGATGCCACTTTACCTCTACTCCCTCCGCTGGCAACTGATCACACTGCAGGAGTCTTTCCTCTTCGTAGCCATTGCTGTGGGGCCGGCAGTGGTCACACACAGCAGCCTCACCAGTGCTAGTGTACCCAGCACCTTGGTGGATTGCCGGATCACCCAGACTTACTGGTGTTGCAGGGCAAGACCCTGATAGCACATGGGGGCATGGACCTGGGTTTCTGGGTGCATCGTGGATGCTGGGAGCATCCGGGATGTAGGGTGGTCTGAGCAGACCAAGGCACCATGCTGATCTGGGGGGCCCAGATCAGCAGAAGCTGGAGGACTGTGATCAGAGAGAGATGGACACAGGACTTCCATTGTTGGAATCTGCAGCCGTTTTCCCACACGTGCTGGCAGAAGCTCCCTTTATTAGCTTGGTGTCATGACACAGTCATGACACCTCTTAAATGGGCTATGTCAGTGCAACTCCCAGACAGGTCTTCACTGATATCCTCTTTTCTGTCCCCTCTCCAGATCTATGAACTCCTCATCTCTACTCTCCCTCCTCTCACATCTTCACCCACTAATGGTGGCACTAGATGGGAAGTGCTCTTGGTGGGCTTTGCATTATCCAGGTGCAGCATTAATGTCTACCATACTGGCATTATCTTGGTTCAGGGTCCGCAACCCAAACGCCTCCTCTTTGAACAGTGCCTCCCATCCCTCATCAATTTCCTTCCCACATGTGCTACTCCTTCTTCCACTCTCTGTGCCCCCCCTCTGACTAGTGTACCACGCCCCTGTACTCCTCCTCGGAAAACCACCAAAGATCGTCACCTCTAGCATCTAATGCTAGTTCTGCCATCAAACACTCTGTCAACATCTTCCTCCTCCTTGAAGACCTTGACCTCGATATCCTTGCTCTTACCAAGAGTGGTTCAATGTCAGCTCAGTCACTGATTTTAACTCCCTTCTCCCTGACGTCTATAAGATCATCTGAAATCCTCGCCCTAACCGTTCTGGTGGTGGGGTTGCTCTGATCTTCCCTGAGTGGGTCCCTTCTTCCCTCATACCCACCCAGCCGTACTCTTCCTTCGAGAGCTTGGTTTGTAAGCTGGTCATCTCTCCCCCTCTCTGAACATTGCCACTATCTACAGGCTACTTGGCTCTACCACCCGTTCCTCTCTGAATGGGCTGATTTCTCCTCCTCTCTCCTCATAACCACCTCTAAACTTCTTCTCCTGGGTGACTTCAACATCCACCTTGACTCCTCAATCACAGCATCCACTCTCTCCCGCGACCTCTGCACCACACCATCCCTCTCCATTCTCCCTTTGCGTCCTACCCACTCAGCTGTACACACTCTAGATGCCTTAATCCACACTGATCTTTCATTCTTCCCCCTCTTGATCGCCCCCACTCTGCTCGTCAGACCATTCTCTCTTATCCTCTCACCTGGGTCCCCTCGTCCCTCTGACCGCACCTCCCCCAGCCCCCCCAACGTCGTTCATGAACATCCATCCGATGAAATGAGTCTCAGCTGCTGCCTTCGCATCTACCTTAATCTCCCTCTGTCCCCACTACAGACTCTACCTCTGACTCTGCTCAGCAACCTCCATCTTGCCGTCACTAATACCCTTGACATTCTTGCCCCAGTCATGAGGATCTGCCTGAAAAATGCCTCCAAGCGTAACACCTGATATGACTGCGAGCCTGCAGTCCTGAAACACAAGTGCAGAGCTGCGGAATGTAAATGGCAGACCTCAGGCTCACCCTCTGACAAACTTCCCTGTCGCCAGCTCCAAAGGCAATACCAACTCTCAATTCACTCCAAGAAAAGGGCCCACATCCAGGCTTGCGTCTCTGGTGCATCCAACAACACGGCTGAACTCTTTCAAATCTGCAAGGAATTAGCCAACCCTATGCAGTCTCCTCCTCACCGCTTCCCTCCCAGGCCCTCTGCAATGCACTGGCCACACACTTCACTGCAGAAACTCAGGACACGCTGAGCACCCTTGGTCCCTCTCCCCCTCCCGCACCCCCTGCCTCCTATGGCCTCTGCCTTTCTCTCTTCCGTCTCTCCAATCACACCTGACAAGGTCACCAGAGTTATCCGCTCCATGAAGGTCTCCTCCAAACAGGTCTACCCCTTTTCCTCCAGAACCATTAAGGACAATGGGCCACATTACACGGAAGGCGGTAAACCATGGCGCTATTAGCGCCATGGTTGCCGCCGGTACCTTACCGGGTCCGCCTTGGTGGATGGCGGAATTAGCGCCATATTCCAAGGTGTGTGGGGCGCTAATTCCGCCATCCACCATTGCCCCTTCACCATTGCCAGTTAGCCCCATAGGGCTCCATGTTAATGGTGAAGGTGCTAATTACGGTACCGCAAATTGCGGTACCGTAATTAGCACCAAGGTCCCTTTGCGGGTCCCGTACTTAATGCCTGTAAAAACCAGGCGTTAGGGGAGGACCCGCAAAGGGACCTCGTAGTAAGGCGGTAAGGGTTTACCGGTACAGGTACCCTTACCGGTACCTGTAAACCCTTACTGCCTTCTGTGTAATGAGGCCCAATATTGGCTCTCTTGCCCCTGCACTTGCTGATTTCTGCAACCACTGTTTTGCTACTGGATCTTTCCCCTACTCCGTCAAGCACTCCCTTGTGTGCCCCCTCCTGAAAAAACATTCTGCAGACCTGTCTTGTCCAGCCAACTACCGCCACATATCTATCACCCCTTCCTTGGGAAACTCTTGGAGAAGTTGGTCTTCCTCCAACTGACCCAGCACACTGAACTTGTTGGTTGTCTACACGACCATCAATCTGGATTCCAAGCATGGAGAGGCACTGAAACAGCTCTGCTGAACACCTGTGAGGAACTGATTGCATCTCTTGACTCCAACTCTCCAACTGTTCTCATACTACTTGATCTCTCCTCTGCATTTGATATGGTCAACCACTCCATCCTCATAAAACGTCTCCACGATACAGTAGGTATCTCGGAGGGGGCACTAGACTGGCTGATCCCCTTCCTCAATGACCATACGTCCAAGGTTATTCTGGGCTCTTTCTCCTCCCCAACCTCTATCTCCACCTGCAGCATCCCCCAGGACGCCAACCTTTCCCCTCTGGCACTTTATCACCTATCTTGCTCCGCTTGCACACCTCATTGCCACCTTTTCTCCCAACTTCCAGTTGCATGTAGATGACACACAACTCTATTTTCAAACTTCTTTCTGATCCTCTCCTTACTTCCTCTATCAATGCCTGACTATCTGTCTGCCATCCAGTCCTGGTGTACTTCCAATGTTCTCTGCCTCAATGCCAGCAAGACTGAGATCGTTCCTATTGGGACTCCTGCTCCGTCTTTCTTCATCTCACCAGCAGCTCTGTTGGCTGGATGCCGATTTGGGTGCTGCACCTACCCTTGCACTCTCTGATGAAGCTGCTGGAGCAGCCTCGGTTCATCTGAAAAATAAAAAACGAAGGTAAGCCCTGATGGGCTTGGGAAGATTTATTTTTTCCATTGTGTTTTTCGCCGTGTTTTCCTGTCGCAAATGTGCATTTATAGGACCATCCTCAACAGATCCTTGCTGATACCGCTGGATTACTAATCTGTATGGTTGGTGCCAGAGGCTTTTTATTCAGAAACCTATTTAAATCAAAGTGCAACAAATAACAAAAAAAGGCCTTCAAAGAGGGCCACCGCTGCAACGTGCTCTACCTTGTAGCCTGCTGCCAACCCTGATTGGGCTGATCGTAGCCTTCTTCCCCATTTGGAAGGCACCGGCAAATGTTAGCCGGCCCCCACCGTTAGGGCCCACACAGTAAGGCCCTGTCTGTTCCTGTCCATTGCCTGGGCGTGCCCCGGGGCCAATTTTTCCCGACATTACTACTTCAATATGCTATTTAAAACCTACCTTACACCCAACACTATGCCTGACTGTTTCTCCCGATCTGCGCCATAAAATGAGTTCTGTGGCTGCCAAACCCCCCAGAATCCTCTCTTCTCTGCCTTCCAAGTTTGCAACTGTGAAAATGCACCATGTCCCTCTGCCTACACTCTTATGACTCTCTCAGCATTCTATTGTAGTGCTACACTGCTCTCCCTGTTCCCTTCAAAGTTTGTTGACTGCCTAATATCATACTGTTTTCCTGAAAATCGTATTTAGCTGTGCCCCCTTGCTGCTAGAAAGTGCCTGTTTGCCTGAAAATCGTATTTAGCTGGGCCCCCTTGCTGCTAGAAAGTCCAGTTTGCCTGAAAATCGTTATTTAGCTCAGCCTGGTTACTGCAGAGCAATGTGCTTATTTGCCTGAAACCCACCCCCCCCGCCCACTTGGCACCCTCTGTCCCCTGCACTCCGCGTTTCCCCTACCCTCCTTGTGTCTCAGTGCCTGAATCTGGTAAGTGTCCTCCTCGCCATTGCAGCTAGCTATGTCACTATTTATCTCTCCTATCTTCTCTAACTGCTTCTCTATTTCCTATCCCTCTCCTATCACTAAATCTGGCTGGAAGAGACTTAAGAAGGTCATACTGGGCTCCAACCCCGATACATGGTCGCCTTTCTCTCTCCTATCGCCTCTTCCCCCATTAATGGCGACACCCGCTGGTAGGTCCTCCCTGACCTCTTCGCCATTTCCAGGGTCAACTGTCATGCCGCCGAGTTCCTGGCATCTATGGAGCAGCTGGCGACGCGGAACCTAGTCCCATCCGCCAGCAGCTTTCTGCCACGCCCCCTATTTCCTGGTTTCACTTTCCTTCTGTTCTCATTGGTTGAGCGCTCCACGGCCCGGTGTTTTAACCAGCCACTTCAGGGTCACGGACGCGTCGCAACGCTTCCGGTTTCGTCCCGTTAGCCCTGAGTTGCTTGCTCGCTGTTGCTCTCTACCTTGGTTACTCGTTTTCCGCCGGTTGGGTCCTCGCGCCCAGTCCGGCTCCCTTTCTGCTCATCCTTCGTTCCTCCGCTGTTCTGCCTGCCCTTCTCTCGCTTCCTTTGCCTTGCTTCCCTTGCCCGCCTTTTCTGCCCTCCTTCCAACTTGCTTACCCTCCCTCCTTCCCATCTTCACTTACCGCTCTTCTTCCTCTTGACTGTTCCGCTTGCTCCTTCCTTCTGTATCCTTCTTCCACTCGCTCTGCTCTGTCTCTCACGTGTACCAGTTCCTTCCTTTGTCCATTGGAATTGCTCTCGCCTACCGCTCAGATAAGTTTGCTGTGACCTTCCCGTGTACCAGTCTCCTGCCTGTTCCCCCGGACTGCCATTGCTTACTGTTTGGTTACCTCCACTTCTTGCCTCCCGTGTACCAGTTCCTCGGACCGCTTACTGGACTGCCTGTGTACCTGGGGGTTCACTTCCACGTGTTGCCTCCAGACACTTTCTACCAGCACGCACCCTTCAAGGATTCCTGGTTCCACTCCTCTAAAGCACACGGCGATAGCACAGGGGTTTTTTGTGCCTAAGGGCTTTTTCCCCTCCTGCTCGTTCCCGGGGGAGGGGCCCCTTGAACTCCCTTCTTGGGGGACACGGTGGCTTCCTCCCGGGGTCTTCCCTATCTACATAAAAAAAAGGTGCGATCACGAAGAAAGGAAAAGAAGGGTTCTTGGAAGGAAGAAGGTGAGGAGTCGGGAGAGGGGGAGATCTCGGAATCTACACTGTCGGACGAAGATATCACCGACCCCGGTGACAGTTTGCGATGCCAAAAGGAGATGGCCACCCCACAGCAGGTACAATAACTCGTGACCGCTGTACAAAGTCTAAATATGGAGATGCAGAACCTTAAGACAGCTAACGCCACTCTACAACAGCGTCTGACTGACAGGGAAAGACCTTCAACCGATTTACCTCCTCTTCCCCTAGTATCAGGGAAGTTCGATGGTTCCCCTAAAAGGGTTAAGGAGTTCCTGGACGCCTGCAATCTTCATTTTTCCTTTCGCCCTCAGACCTTTGCCTCAGACCACGCCAAGGTGGGGTTCATGATCACCCACATGACCGGGAATGCCCTGGCTTGGGCTACCCCTCTGGTAAACCAGCCAGACCCGGTTTTACAGGACTACAATGCCTTTAAGGCTCTGATTTAACAAACCTTTCTGCGAACAGAGAGTACCTTCCTGGCCTCGGAGGACCTCCTTGACATCCGTCAGGGTAATTCTGATCTCCTGACATACATCACCGCTTTCAAACAGGTGGCAGCTGAGGCAGGTTGGCAGGAACAGGCCCAGTATGCCATATTTCGGCGAGGTTTAAGGGAGGAACTGAAGGACGAACTAGCCTGGATAGAAAGACCGGTGTCTTTTGCCGAACTCCTGACAGCTGCCCTCCGAATCGACTTCAGGATGACAGAAAGACGTCAAGAGAAGAAGAAGACCAGGTTAAGTGTACCCCCTCTCTTGGAGACTCACTCACCCGCGTCAGTGCCCTTCCAACGGACCGCTAAGGAAGAACCTATGCAGATCGGAAACCACCAGAGCACCACTCACACCTGAAGAAAGGAAACGGCGCAGGGAGAGTTCCCTGTGTATGTACTGCGGGTCTTCCTCACACCTGCTAAGAGATTGTCCGGAAGTACCGCCCAGAAGGTCGGGATACGCTCGCCCTTGTTAAACAAATGGACGCATTACCGAGGGGCTGCTCTTAGTCCCTACGCTCCTCTTTCTGTATCCTCCACAGAAACGTCTGAAGACTCCCGGTTGATGGTGCTCACAGTTTCTCTCAGAGTAGGCACCAAGGAAGTAACCACTTTAGCTCTACTCAACTGTGGAGCAGCAGGGAACTTCATGGATACCCATTGGGCAGAACGACAGGGAGTGAAAAGGATAGCTAAACGAGAAGATCAAAAGGTGGAAGGGGTTGATGGCGAACCTTTGAGCTCGGGTTTGATCACCCACACCACAGAAGCACTCACTTTGTCCATCCAACAACATGTCGAAAGCATCACATTCGATATCATCAGGGCTGCTCACTTCCCCATAATACTGGGTATCTGTTGGCTACGAAGACACAACCCCAGTATTGACTGGTCTAGAAACTTACTTAGTTTTCAGTCCTCATTATGCAAATCGGAATGCTTGCCAGAACCAAGATTCGAGACCGTCAAGACCACAAATAGCTGCGAGGTCAGAACAGTACACTGTCTCCCACACTACCTGAAGGAGTTCAACGAGGTAGCAACTGAAAAGACACCCGTCAAGCTCCCTCCGCACCGGCCTGAAGACTGTTGCATAGATCTTATCCCAGGAGCACTGGTACCCTTCGGTAGGATGTTTTCACTGTCTTTGGAAGAGAAACAATACCTCCGAAAGTATTTGGACAGCAACATGGAAAACGGGCTCATAAGGCCTTCAAAGTCCCCTGCAGGGGCATCCTTGTTCTTCATCTCTAAAAAAGATTCAAAGGAGTTGAGGCCGTGTATAGACTATCGCGGTCTAAACAAAGTCACCATAAAAGACCGGTATCCTATGCCATTGATCACCGATATCCTACAAGCTGTACATGGTGCCACAATCTTCACCAAACTCGACCTGAGGAATGCTTATCACCTACTCCGGGTGCAGAAAGGAGACGAATGGAAGGCAGCATTCCGGACTCCTTTCAGACTTTTCGAGTACCAGGTAATGCCGTTTGGGTTGGTAAACGTCCGATCGGTATTCCAACGGTTTATGGACAGACTATTCTCCGATCTCCTGTGCCAAACCACATTGGTATACTTAGATGACATTCTGATCTATTCCCGCATTCCTGAAGACCACGTGGAACACATCAGGGAAGTATTCCGAAGGCCCCAGAGAAATCATTTGTCTGTTAAACTCGCCAAATGTGTATTTTCAGCCTCCTCCATTCCTTATCTAGGATACACATTGTCCGACCACGGTATCTCCATGGATCCACACAAGGTGTCCTCCATCATTGAATGGCCTTCACCTACCTCAGTCAAAGAGATACAGAAATTCCTGGGGTTAGCAAACTTCTACCGGAGATTTATCCCTAATTTCTCTCAAAAGATACTACCCATCACCTCTCTTTTAAAAAAGTCTGCTACTCCATTCAAATGGTCGACAGAGGCAGAAGACAGTTTTGGGACTCTTAAGGAAGCCTTCTGTTCTGCACCCATTCTACAACAACCAAACCAACATCTGCCCTTCATTCTAGAGACGGACGCTTCATCAGCTGCAATAGGGGCTGTGCTTCTTCAAGAAATCCAGGGTACAGAACATCCGGTGGCTTACTTCTCGAAGACCCTAAACACCAGTCAAAGGAACTACTCGGTCATAGAGCGAGAGCTGTTAGCCATGAAGGCGGCTTGTGTAGAATGGCGTCATCTGCTTCAAGGAGGAAGGTTCCCGTTCACCATTCGGACCGATCACAAAAACTTGCAGGTTCTCAAACAGTTTGAGTGCTACAACACTCGACAGGCCCGATGGGCTCACTTCTTCGCTCAATTCGAATTCCACATAACCTACATCCCCGGCAAGATGAATGTTGTAGCCGATTCTCTCTCCCGCCGGTGTGATTACATGCCAGAGACAGATACGCCTCTTGAACGGATGTTTCCCCAGTCCGGGACTATCGGAGTTGTTTCTAAGTTCCTTAAGCAGGTACAGGAGGACTCTGGAGGTCGCTTTGAGGTGGAAAGACATTCTAAAGATCTGGCCTATGAAATCAGGAATGGCCTTTACCTTGTCGGGGGAAAACTCTATCTACCCACACCGGCTTTCCGCAAGACGGCACTTACCTGGTGTCATGACTCCAAACTTGCTGGACACAGGGGTGTGGCCGGCACTCTCGAATACCTTCAAAGACATTTCTACTGGCCTACGATGAGAAGGGATGTAGATCGGTATGTTCAGTCATGTATCGTCTGTCTGCAGAGTAAGTCATCCCATCAACGACCAATCGGTCTACTGGAACCAAGTGCTGTACCCAAGGGTCCTTGGAGCACGATTTCTACGGATTTTATAGTGGATTTGCCCCCGTCTCAAGGATGCACCTGTGTTATGGTAGTAGTGGATTCATTTACCAAATTGGCTCACTTCGCCCCATTGCCTGGTGTTCCCACTGCAGCCAAGATGGCTGATGTGTTTCTCCAAGACATATTCCGGTTACACGGTATGCCTAACAAAATAATTTCAGACCGGGGTCGTCAGTACACCTCCCGGTTCTGGAAGACACTGTGTGTCAGACGAGGTATCGAAAGAGCTCTCCCTTCTGGATTCCATCCGCAATCCAATGGGCAAACTGAACGCCTGAACGGAACCCTGGAACAGTACCTAAGGTGCTTCATCAACTCCCAACAGGACAACTGGTGCACGCTACTCCCTCTAGCAGAATTCTCCTACAATAACTCCACCCATTCCGCTCTGGGGTTTAGTCCTTTTTTCGGTACTTATGGTTTTCACCCTCGCTCCATTCTTCCTGTCTCGGGCCTCTCTACTAGTTTACCATCGGTAGATTCTTCCCTCTCCCTTCTTAGAGAGACACACAAGAAGGCAGAGGAAGGCCTTAAGTCAGCCCAAGCTCAGTATTGCATTCAAGCCAACAAACACCGAAGACCTGTACCGGGATGGGATGTGGGTACCAGGGTCATGCTCTCCACTATGTATTTACCTCATTGGGTCCATCCCTCCAAGCTATCTCCCAAGTACCTAGGGCCATATGAGATCATACAGAAGATCAACCCTGTGGCTTTTTGCTTGAAATTACCCAACAACCTCAAAAGGGTCCACCCTGTTTTTCATGCCTCTCAACTCAAGTCCTTTCATGCTGACACTTGGGCACGTCAGGTTAGACAGGCCCCGATTCCTCAGGGTTCTACTCGGGCGGAATATGAGGTCGCCCAACTATGTGACTCCAGGTATCATAGAGGCAGTCTGGAATATTTGGTTAAACGGAAAGGCTACCCTTCGTCGGAAAACTCTTGGCAACCCATCACACACATAAATGCTCATGTCTTACTTCGCAAGTACCACTTCTTTCATCCAGGGAAACCAGGGGGAGGATCCTATAGGAGGGGGTATACTGTCATGCTGCAGAGTTCCTGGCATCTATGGAGCCGCTGGCGACGCGGAACCTAGTCCCATCCTCCAGCAGCTTTCTGCCACGCCCCCTATTTCCTGGTTTCACTTTCCTTCTGTTCTCATTGGTTGAGCGCTCCGCGGCCCGGTGTTGTAACCAGCCACTTCCGGGTCACGGACGCGTGGCAACGCTTCCGGTTTTGTCCCGTTAGCCCTGAGTTGCTTGCTCGCTGTTGCTCTCTACCTTGGTTACTCGTTTTCCACCGGTTGGGTCTTCACGCCCAGTCCGGCTCCCTTTCTGCTCATCCTTCGTTCCTCCGCTGTTCTGCCTGCCCTTCTCTCGCTTCCTTTGCCTTGCTTCCCTTGCCCGCCTTCTCTGCCCTCCTTCCAACTTGCTTACCCTCCCTCCTTCCCATCTTCACTTACCGCTCTTCTTCCTCTTGACTGTTCCGCTTGCTCCTTCCTTCTGTATCCTTCTTCCACTCGCTCTGCTCCGTCTCTCCTGTGTACCAGTTCCTTGCTTTGTCCATTGGAATTGCTCTCGCCTACCGCTCGGATATGTTTGCTGTGACCTTCCCGTGTACCAGTCTCCTGCCTGTTCCCCCGGACTGCCTTTGCTTACTGTTTGGTTACCTCCACTTCTTGCCTCCCGTGTACCAGTTCCTTGGAGCGCTTACTGGACTGCTTGTGTACCTGGGGGTTCACTTCCACGTGTTGCCTCCAGACACTTTCTACCAGCACGCACCCTTCAAGGATTCCTGGTTCCACTCCTCTAAAGCACACGGCGATAGCACAGGGGTTTTTTGTGCCTAAGGGCTTTTTCCCCTCCTGGTCGTTCCCGGTGGAGGGGCCAATCGGTCTCCCTTCTTGGGGGGCACTGTGGCTTCCTCCCGGGGTCGTCCCTATCTACATAAAAAAAAAGGTGCGATCACGAAGAAAGGAAAAGAAGGGTTCTTGGAAGGAAGAAGAAGGTGAGGAGTCGGTGGGAGGGGGAGATCTCGGAATCTACACTGTCGGACGAAGATATCACTGACCCCAGTGACATCATCATTAATGTTTACCTGAATGGAGCCGTCATGGTTTAGGGTCCTCAACCCAACCTTCTCCTCTTTGACAGGCTCCTACCTCACCTCTTAAACCTTACCTCATCCCCTGCACAGGCTCCCTTGCTAGTTGTGCCTTTCTCCTCTGAACAGGCTCGCTTGCCTGCTGTGCCTTCCTCGCCTGCTGCACAGGCTCCCTTGCCTGCTGTGCCTTCCTCCTCCTCTTCACAGGCACCCCTGTCTTGCCTCACTGTCCCGTCTCCCTGGTCAGCCCTGGCCCCTCCGCCATCTTCCACTATCCCGCTGGCTCCCTTGCCACCCTCGGGGGGACCACTGTCCCCAGCGCCCCCACACAGAAGACCTTCAAAGATGGCAAGCTGCTTCATATTGCCACGCTTGACTCTTGATCTTCTGTCAAACACTCGTCTGACATCGGCAACCTCCTCGAACGCATGGATCTTAATGTGCTCACGATCACAGAGATCAGCTCATTCACAAGCTTTGACACACTCCTCCCTGAAGGATACAAAATCCTCTCTGTGACCAGGCCCAAGGGTTCAGGAGGGGCAGTGAGGTGATCTTCCCAGAATGGATACCTGTGTCTATCATCCCCACTCAGGCCTACTCCTCCTTCGAGTGCCTAGTCTGCAGGCTCTTACTCTCTCCTAAATCTTCTCTCCTCATGGCCACCTTCTATCGGCCACCAGGACAGCTCACTCTCTTCCTCTCGGAATGGGCTGACCTGGCCGCCTCTCTACTCTCCTCCTCATCTCAACTCCTCCTGCTGGGTGAACTCAACATCCATCTGGACTCCCGTGACTCCTCATGACCTTTCCACAACCTATTTTATTCCCTCCACGTCTCTATCCTACCTTCTGGCTCCACGCACATAGTGGCCACATGTTGGATGTGCTCATCTCTACCAACATCCATCTCTCTATCCCTCTCACTACCTCTCTCTCCTGGACGGACCACTCTCTTCTCTCTTCACACTTAAAACTATCAGCTCCACTTGCATCGGCACACCTGACACTGCCACTCGGATTCAAAGTCACTAGACGCATGAAAAGAGTGACAGCAGCTGCCTTTGCCTCCACCTACTCTCTGCCTCCTACTCCTGTGGCTGACTCCCACCCTGACACAGCCCTCATTAACCACAATCTCTCTATCTCCAACACCCTTGACATTCTTGCCCCTGTCATGAGGGTCAGATTGAAGCCTCCCAAAAACTGCAACTCTTGGTATGACTGATCTGGTTGCCCTTAAACGCAAGTGTAGGGCAGCTGAATGGAAATGGAATGCATCAGGCGGACCCTCTGACAAACTGGCCTGCTACGTCCTTCAAAGGCAATATCGACTCTGCATCTGCAGCAAAAAAAGAGTCTTTATTCAAGCCTGCATCTCCGCGGCATCAAACAACATGGCCAAACTTTTCAGTCTGTAAGGATCTGTCCAATCCCGCAGCAGCCCCTCTTCTGTCACACCCACCCAGGACCTATGCTCAGCCCTGGCTTCTCACTTCATTACAAAAGCCCACAACATCCTCTCTTCTCTCACTTCCACACCACATCATACACCAACACCCAGGGAGCCTCCCTCGGCCCCTCCACTACTTCTCCTCTCCTCTCTCCCTCCCATCACACCAGATGAGGTTGCCAGACAAGTCCGGTCTATGAAGGCTTCGTCCAAACAGGTGGACCCATGCCCCTCCAAAACCATTAAGGACAACATTAAGGACAACATTAACTCTCTTGTTCCTGCCTTGGCTGATCTCTGCAATCTCTCTTTTGCCGCAGAAGTTTTCCCAACTTCTCTTAAGCACTCCGTTGTGCACCCTCTTATTACAAAACCCTCTGCCGACCCCTCCATTCCGGCAAACTACCGCCCCATCTCTATCACCTCTTTCCTGGGCAAACTACTGGAGAAGCTGGCTAGTGCTCAGCTCACTCTCCACACTGAATCTGCTGGTTACCTCCACAACCAATAGTCTGGCTTTAGAGCATGAAGAAGCACTGAAACTGGTCTTCTGAACACCTGCTCTCAAATCTTGACACTAACACTCCCTCTGTCCTCATTCTTTTTGACCTCTCCTCTGCCTTTGACATGGTAAACCATAACATCCTGACCGCACTTCTCCATGACACCCTTGGAATCACTGGTCAGGCTCTGGCGTAACCTCCTTCCTGCCTGACCGCCCTCTCCACTATCACTCTTTCAACCTTTGGCGTCCCCCAGCACTTTAACCTTTCCCCCTGGTTCTTCAATGTCTCCATGGCTTGCCAGTTTCACCTCTGATTTCCAGTGTTATGCAGATGACACCCAACTCTCATTTAGGCTACCCTCAGCCACCTCCTCTACCTTGCTCATATCTGACTATCCGTAATTCAGTCTGGGTGTACTGCAAACGATCTCTGCCTCAACACCAGTACGACTTAGATTGTTCTCATTGGGACTCCTGCTCCCGCCTTCCCACTCTCACTCTGGCCGGCCTCCATTGGCCCTGCGCCCGCACCAACATGCAAGGCAAAAAAACCTTGGCCTTCGACTCCACTCTCTCCTTCTCCACCCACATCTCAGACATCTCTAAAAAGTCCAACTACCAGATACACCTCCTCAGTGGTACTCTTCCCTTCCTCTCCTTCCCCCAGAAGCTCACTGTCTCCAGAGCCCTAGTTCTCTAAAGGCTTGACTACTGCTACAACCTCTTTCTCAACCTCGCTCTGGGCCCTCTGCAACTCATGCAGAACAGAACCACAAGACTTATCCTTGGCCTCAAGCCCAGGGACCGCATCTCTCTGGCGCTGAAATCCCTCCACTGGCTCCCAGTGGCTGCAAGGATCAAAGCCCCCTGCATTGTCCACAGGGCCTTCCTTAATACTGTCCCTCCCGAGCCCTCTGCTCATCTACCTCCAACCTTCTGCGATTGAGCCTGTTCTCTAAGCAGAGATTTGGGGGGAGATCTTTATCCTCAGCAGGTGCCTCCCTCTGGAATAGCCTCCCTGCTGCCCTCCGTCTTGAACCTGATCTCCTTAAGTTCCGGAAACTCCTTAAGACATTCCTCTTCTCCTCTTCCTTCTCTCTCTCTCTACCATGCTAACCTTTCTCCCCTCTCTATCTCTCTCTCCCCACTTTTCCACACAGCATGCCTAATGACCGCCGGGAGCACTACAAAGTCTCGCAGGTACCTGGCACCCTTGCCAGTCCTCAAGCACTTGCCTCAGGGCCTGCACTTGCCTCATTGCTGCTGCACTCGGCCATTTACCCATTGAGAATGACATCTCTCAGCACTTACCCAGTTTCTGACCAACTGGGTGCATCTGTACCCCCCCTGAACTTGTCCTCCTCCCCCTCCCCTCTCCTGTACCGTCTGTTTCACTTTCACAATATCATCGAACCATGCCTTGAAGATCGTCTATCTTTTCCTCTCTGTCTCCCCTCCTACATGCTGGCGCCTCTATGCTCTTGGAAAAACTACAGAATCGTCTTCAGACCTATTTGCTGTTATCTACACTGTTAATTGTATTATATGCACTTGCTCTGCCTGGGAAGACTGGTTATCGTTCAGAAACACAAGGACTCTGAATGACTGCATTTTTCTCCCTGTTCCCACCCTCCTTGAGCACCTTGAAACAGTTGCCTTATTATAGACGCTTTACAAATAAACATTACCATACCATGCCACTCTGGCCATCTTCTATGTACTCTCCACCTTCTCCTTAATTTGAAGCGAAACCTTGGAGTCATCTTCAACTCCTCTCTATCCTTCCTCCCTCACATCTGGACCTTGCCAAGAAGGACCACTTTCCACTCCACCTCCTCAAAGGAATTCTTCCTTTCCTCACTTTCCCCCAGAAGCTCAATGTTTATAGAGCTCCGTTTCTCTCTAGGCTAGACTACTGCAATAGCCTTTTCCCCAATCTACCCGCTTTTTCTCTACGACCCCTCTAGTTAATCCAGAATAGGGCTGAGCGACTTATCCTTGGCCTCAAGCCCAGGAACCAAATCTCTCCAGCCCTAAAATCTCTCCAATGGCTCCCGGTTGCTGCAAGGATCAAATTCAAATCCCTCTGCATCATCATTAAGGCTGTCTGGGTCCGGGGACCACGCTATCTACAACTGGCTCTCACTAAATACCCTCCCTCTAGATCTTTACGCTCCTCTGGCACCAACTCTCTGTGTGTCAAGCGCTCCGCTGAAGAACGAGCTGGTGGATGATCTCATTCCTCGGCTGACTCCCTCCTATGGAACAGCCTCCCCCTTCCTCTACAGCCAGATCTCCTCAAATTCCGGAAGTTCCTCAAGACCTTCCTTTTCACCTTCCCTTCCTCCCATCTCTGCTAAACCACACAGTTGCTGAGATTGGTGGCCAGGCCTTTATGTGTCCTCCTAGGGCCTTCAGCCTCAGCCTGCTCCCAGCACTTGCCTTGGCACCCACTGGCCTATGCCACCAGTGGCATGCACTTATTATTGGCAGATTACCACTAACCCAGGCACTTACAGCTGCTTAAACCTCTCACTCCCTAGCACTTTCCTCTTGGTACACTTAGCACTTACTGTTAGGCAATATTTGTATGCAGTTCCCTCTGGGACCACTACACACAATTCTGTCTACAGGTGTAAGCAAAAACCAACCCTTAGTATAAGTCTGTATCACACACTTTTGGTAGCAAGCTGAGCAGCCAGGCTTATTTTAAGAGGGAATGTGAGCAGTAAATGATGTTACACAGATGTCTTTAATTACAAGTACTCAGATAGACTCTTACTCAAGGTTTCTTGGTAAAACACTTCTTAATTTATTTTACAGTCTGTTTCAAAACATTCACTAGCTGGAGGCAATTAATATCACACTTAAATATAATACAGTACTGTACTCAAATAAGGTTCTGAGGCATTTACACTACTTTGAAGTAGGAGCAAAATGGCATTCAGGTTACTTTAGATAGAGGAGTAAAAAGCAAAGGTTATTTAGAATATATACAGAAAGGATCACATGTATTCTTAGACAGTGCAGATTCTTTGAGTTCACCAGAAGAGTCAATAAAATTCAATGGGATAGGCCAAGTCAATGGGCTAAAAATCTTGGATAGGATAAAACTGTTCTAGTTTTCAAACGATAATGTCTCTATAAAAGTTCTCTGAAGTAGTTTGCGGACAAAAGAATCATATGAGGGGCCACAAGCTGATCAGGCCTGAAAGTTGCAAAAGTTGCGCAAACTATTCTCAATCGGGTTTTCACAGTACCTTTTGAATGAAGAAAAGCTGCAGCACAAGACGGTTGTTCCTGGCAGTTCCTGCAGATCTCGCTGTTCCGAGTTGAATGGTCCCACCAACTCAAAGGAAGAAGTCGTCCTTCAATGGGCTTCTCTGTCGAAAGGAGTTTCAGCGATTCGGACCTGCAGCAGGGCTTCACCGGGCAAACCAACGGTCCAGGAGTTGAAGCAGCTGTCTTCCTTCAGCTCGTCTTCTGTTCTTTCGTTCCAATGGTCGACTCTGCCTCCCAAGCCTTGAGACTTGCCTTTTATCCAGTTTCCCCCCATTCATTCCAGCCTAGCTGCCACTCACCCACTCACTCAGCAGGGTGGCTCTCCTTGCAGGACAGTCAGCCAGCCAATCACGCCAGAGTGCATTCGGGTCTCCTAGGAGACTAAGCACAGGGTGTTTCAGGCACCTCCCTCTCTTCCTGCCCACCCCAGACACTCAGGCGCCAGAGGTGATCTTCAGTCCTGAAGCCCGCCAAAGGCGATGGAACAAAGGGACCAAACCTGGTTTGGCACGCAAAGACAAACACTAGAAGGACCTTTCCAAAATGAAATGGCGAAAAAAGAAGACCAGGACCTGTTTAAACAAAGCGGGTTTAGACGCCATCTTGAAAAACATGGCTCCTGTGTCGGGAAAAATCATGATAATACCACTGCCACCAGCCATTCTGAGAGGAAAGGGTAGCATTTGACTGCCAGATGAGTTTCTAGACTCAGGGGACACTAGGTATCCCCTCCAGCACCCTGTGGTAAGACAGGTTGTGCTGGGTCTAGGAATTTAAAAAGACTAGTAAAGCCAATTTAACTTTACATTCTCTGGGAAACAGTAGTTTATCCCAGAGAAGCTATTTAAACCTTGGGACAGCCTGTACGGCTTTCCTGTGTCACTGCACTGAGGGTGCTGTGTGACACACAAGAAACGATTATGCCTATGGAGTTGTTTAAAAGTCCACAATGAAAGAACACAAGTGAAAAACACACATCAAAATACATGAGTGGGAAAAAAAGGGTCACACTCTCTCCAGGTAAAATATTAAACCCCAAAAATCCAACAAAGTTGCTAAGGGACTCTAAGGTGAAGGGAATTGGCACATTTTGAGAATTCTCCCTAACACTTACCCCAACCCCACTCCCTCATCCCCTCTCTCTCACTCTCTGCACTTGCACGTTCTGAATGCTTACAAGGCCTAGTAGGACTGCCTCTCTCTTTCATTGTTATATTTGCCTTTCATTCCCATGTTCCCTCCCTGTTGCCCTGTAGGCGCTTTGAAGCACAATGTACTTGATGAATAAGTGCCCTACAAATGCACAATAAATAAACAAATATATACATTTAGGAGGGCTGCACACCACAGGTGCCCCTCCAAGCCCAGCAGCTAGAGAATAAAGAGGAAATGGATAAGGGAGGTATTATGACTCCCGGGGAGCAGCGGAACAGTTTTAATTGTTGAAGAGCTTTTCTTCATGGAGGTTGGGCCTCAAAAGTAAGTAATGTGACGAGAAAGAGGGACCTAGGGGTAATGCCAATGTATCCTGTCCCCAGGTGCCATGCCTTAGCTTGGTCACTGGTTCCTTTCCCTCTCAAACTCTAATCTCCTCCACGCACTCCCTGGTCCCTTAGTCCTCCCTCAGCCCCACCTCCATCCTTGGAGAGCAGTGTCTCAGGAGTAACTGGCACTCTTTTTCCAATATGTCTCGTTTCTTAAAGACTTGTTGAGCCGTCTGCTGAGGGGTGCAGTACAGCACTGTACATTGGATGAACAACTCATTCCATGAAGAAAAGGGTTTTGTGGGCAGAGATCAAGGATATGCTCAGAAAATGCTCAAGCACCTTTAGTGACACACTATCAGACAATGACACAGAAAAGGAAACATAGTGGGTCACACTGAAAAGGACACAGAGTGGGTCACTCTAGTGACACACTATCAGAGAATAACACTGAAAAGGACACAGAGTGGGTCACTCTAGAAGTCATAAGGAACCAGGGGATGGCCCAACATCCTAACAAAGAAAGAATGAATGTGGACCTTGGCACTCAAGAGCAATCTCACAGGGTTGAATTAATGTTTGGAATGGCCTGCACTACTTAAATAATGTTGGTCATTACCAGTATACATCCTTTGTGGAAAACATTTCTTTGCCTTGTTTAAAGTAATAAATGTTCCAGAATTAACTAAAACAGAGCAATAGGCATGAAGGGGAAAGTTGTCTATTTACAGAGTGAATTAAAACGTTCTATCACTTCTTGCAGTAAGACTAAGGAACAAAGAGATCCACCAATTGCCCTTGTTTTTGCATGCATATTATGGTAAACAACCTTGAATATGGTTTATTGTTCCACACAAACCAACTTGTGTACATTGAGGAAAAGGCGTTTATATTGTCCCCCATAAAATGCTTGCATATGTGGATTTTAATATTCAAAAACAAGCATTCTCTGCTTACACCCCAACACTATGGAACCTCCTCCCTGTCAGCATCAGACTCGTCCCAACCCTCCTGCAATTCATAAAATAGCTCAAGACCCACTTCTTCAATGAGTCTCTCCTCCTCAACACCTAGGCCATCACGTCGCCCCCTGCGCCACCTGACTCACTGGAGGCCGTCTGCCCCCTCCTCCCTGCTACCCTATACAGCTGTACCCCTCTTCTGTGCCCCTCTGTATCCTACCTCCGCTGTATATCTGTTCTGTTGTTACCTCTGAAAAGCGCTCCGTTATGTATCTGTATTGTTGAATACCTCTCTAAAACGTTCCGTTGCTTCTCGAAGCTAGGTCTGTGCTCAATAAATACCATAATAATAATAAAAAATGTATTTAGCACTATCCCAAAGACATTCATATTGTCCCCCGTAATCTATCTGAAATTTGGGAATAACCGTTAAAAGAATGGACCCAGCCATATTCCAACATGGCACCTACGTTCGTCTCACAACCATTGAGACGCAGGGTAATAACTCTATAATGACCATTCTACTTCCATATGGTGCCAGAATTCAAAGACAGTTCTTTTGCCCGCAGTGTCTTTCAAGCCTAGCCCTCCCAAAAGTACTCTGTAAGATAATGGCAGCCGCCACGAGGACGCCACGCTCAGTGAAGCGGGAGAAGGCGCCAGGAGGGCGCTACGCGCAGTGAAGCGGGAGAAGCCGCCACGAGGATGCTACGCTCAGTGAAGCGGGGGAGCTCCTCTGAACGTGAACTGGAAGCACTAAATAGGGTAAGCACCTCTGCTGATACTTTATGATTTCTCAAAATCTAGTCCTTTATGTGGACCTGAATAAATACAGATCGGAACATTAACTATTTACTATTAATATTATTATTTTAAATGTTCATTTTTTTTTTAGGAAATCTTTAAATACCACCTGCAGGAATAATGTTGCATGATTGGGCATACTTAAGATAAGGGTCTACACAAAACAGTAAAATAAAATCGTGTTTAATTTTTTTATTTAAGTATCATACAGGTAAACAAATAACGTTTGGCACATAGACATAGACAGCACATAGCCAGACATGACGAGGCCCCATCGAGCCATTGAGGTAATTCAGAAATCCAGTCCTGACGCCCTAAGGGCCCTGCTATGCAACTCACCCAGTGCTTCACAATGTGTCAGGAGACGTTGATCCGTCTCTACCTCACCATTACCAAAGAGCCGACAACATCTACCCCCCACCCCCAGGAGTATTAGACCATCGACCTACAATTTCACGCTTGAAGTCGTTAGAGACACCACGATATAGCAACGTTAGACAGGAAAAACACGTGCCACCTGCACATCGGGACACAACACACGCACCTGAATACATGAAGAACACAATCGGAACAGTTCTATAAATTAGAGGACAGATACATACACATACTGTCTTTGCTTTATTATATTGTCATTACCTTTACCGCAGCAATGCAGAAACCGCAAGAAGCAAGAGATCCTGAGTAAAGCTTGCAGATGCTTACATGCAATTAACCTAATGGACCTGCAGGAGCACCTATGGGACCTGACAGAACTATGCAAAACTAGCCTATAGAGATTATAGAATAACACAAACATGTAGAAGCCATGCCATGGCTTAGAAAAATCACAGTAGGCCACAAGCGTCTCAGTAAGAGCTGAGCTAAGCTGAATTCAGGCTGAACAGGAGAGCAACCGTGTGGGACAGGGCCGGCTGCCAAGGCCACTAGATACAAGCAAAATTCCATTCCCTGAACTGCAGTAACACCAGCTGCAGTAAATGCAAATAATTCAGAATAAATCAGAGTAATTCAGAGCTCCAGAAACCCAAAATACAGTCTCCAAACCTGTGACTCAGCAGGCTTAGATGATGAATGGAAACTGGCGCTGGGAAAGAGGAGCGATCTCATGCCGCCAGACAGACAGAAGCTTGCAACAAAGTCATTACAGTATGAGACAAGTGTTACACAATGTGAACGGGCACTCACATAGACTATGGTGGTACACACACATTACAATGCAGACACATAGTTATAAGTATTACCTTGAAAAGGTATACTTCGAGCTGAGAATCGTTTTGGATCCCAGGCCTGGGGACGCCAGCTCTATCCAACGACAGTTCATTATCCTAGGGGTGGGTAGCAACGGGCAAGAACCAATGGTAAGACCCTCACACTGCAACGTTGTTTAGTGATAGCAATATTGGGATGGGACAGGCCTGGCACCTGACATGGGAGGACCAGTAAACTAACATGTATAGGGTCTGCTATAGGAGGACTACCACTCAACACCCAATCCCAGATGGCGATAGGTTTTCTGGAGAGGGGCCCAGGTTGTGACATCCTCATGATGTAATGTGCCCACAAAACTGGCCTGCGAGCCAGAAATCACCAAGATGTTCCTTGATTTTTGTGTCTATCCTTGTACTGATCCCTGTTGGTTTTGGCTGTAATAAACTGCAGTTTGAACTTGCTGTCCATCTGGGTCTGTGTTCCTTTTGGGGGAAGGTGTTGGGCCTTCTGAGAGTCCACAAACTCCTAGTAGCCCTTGAACCTACCTGGGAGTTCAGAGAGGCAGAGAGGAAATGGCGTGCTTCATGTTCATCCTCTGACAAACTGGCCTGCCGCCTGCTCCAAAGGCAATACCGTCTCTCTGTTCTCACCAAGAAGAGAGCCCTTATCCAAGCCCGCATCTCTGCGGCATCTAACAACTCGGCTGAACTCTTTAAAATCTGCAAGGAGCTTGCCAACCCTGCTGCAGTCTCTACCTCTCCTGTCCCCTCCCAGGCCCTCTGCACCGCACTGGCCTCCCACTTCATTTCTAAAACTCAGGACATCCTGTCCTCACTCTCCTCCTATCACCTCCCCCCCTCTCTTCCCTGCTCTTCCTCTGGCCCTTCTGCAGCCACCCCTCCTCCCTCCTTCTCTGCCTTTCCCCTTTTTTCTGCTGTCGAGGTTTCCAGACAAGTCCGATCTATGAAAGTCTCGTCTAAACAGATTCACCCCTGTTCCTCCAAAACTATCAAGGACCACATCGACTCCCTGGCTCCTGCCCTGGCTGACTTTTGCAACCACTCCTTCGCCTCTGGAGTCTTCCCATCCCCCCTCAAGCACTCCCTTGTGCACCCTCTCCTTAAGAAACCCTCTGCCGACCCCCCTGTCCGGCTAACTATCGCCCAATCTCCATCACTCCCTTCCTGGGCAAGCTCCTGGAGAAACTGGCCATCTCCCAGCTTAACCTCCATGCTGAAGCTGTTGATAGTCTCCATGACCATCAATCTGGCTTCAGAGCGGCCAGAAGCACGGAAACTGCTCTCCTGAACATCCGTGAGGACCTGCTCTTGAACCTCGACTCCAACACTCCGTGTGTTCTCATTCTGCTCGATCTCTCTTCTGCCTTTGACACTGTCAACCATGCCATCCTGCTCAACCGTCTCCGTGATAACCTGGGTATCACTGGTCAGGCTCTGGCGTGGCTGACCTCTTTCCTTTCCAATCGACCCTCCCAGGTCCAACTTGGGTCCTTCCTCTCTGACATCTTTTTCTCCACCTGTGGCGTTCCCCAGGGATCTAATCTCTCTCCCTGGCTGTTCAACCAGTATCTGGCACTCCTTGCCCACCGCATCGCCGCCCTCTGCCCCAACTTTCAGTGCTATGCAGACGATACCCAGCTCATTTTCAGGCTACCCTCGGCCTCCTCCTCTCCCTCCCTCATCTCTGACTGTCTGTCTGCTATCCAGGAATGGTGTGCTGCCAATGACCTCTGCCTTAATGCTAGTAAGACTGAGATCCTACTCATCGGCACACCCACTCCCTCCTTCCCTGCAGCTCTCTGGCCGGCCTCTCTTGGCCCTCTTCCTGCTCCTACCTGCAAGGCAAAAACCCTCGGGGTCATCTTCGACTCCACACTCTCCTTCTCTCCTCATATATCTGACGTCTCTAAGAAGTCACATTACCAGCTGCACCTCCTCAGAGGTAGTCTTCCCTTCCTCTCCTTCCCCCAGAAGCTCACTGTCTCCCGAGCCCTGGTTCTCTCGAAACTGGACTACTGTAACAGCCTCTATCTTAATCTGCCTGCCTCCACTCTCCGCCCTCTGCAACTCATCCAGAACAGAACTGCAAGACTTGTCCTTGGCCTCAAGCCCAGGGACCGTATCTCTCCAGGACTGAAATCTCTACACTGGCTCCCAGTGGCTGCAAGGATTAAGTTCAAAACCCTCTGCATTGTCCACAAGGCCTTCTGGGGCCTGGGGCCTATATACCTTCAGCTCTCTCTTCCTAAATATCTTCCTTCCCGAGCCCTACGCTCATCCGTCTCCAACTCCCTCAGGGTCAGCCGCTTCTCGAAGCAACGAGCTGGGGGTAGATCTCTCTCCGCGGCAGGGGCCTCCCTCTGGAACAGCCTTCCTGCCTCCCTGAAACTTGAGGAGAACCATCTCCGGTTCCGGAAGCACCTCAAAACCTTCCTCTTCACTTTTGCTTTCTCTCTCCCTCTCCCCTGCTAAATTCTTCACCTAAACTGCACTGATTCTGCAACTGGGCCACTCTCACCGACCTCGGTCCTGGGCCCAGTCACTCTTCACTTGCACTGCCTCCCTGGCAACCCCTGCACTGCGGGACTGTCTCTGTATCCCTACAGCCCCCCCCCCCAGCACTTGTCTGCACTTACCTTGCACTTGCCACCAGCTGGCCCTATTTATTTATTATTTTATTTCTATTCTACTTATTTGTACTGCACTCCCCCCCCTCCCCCTTCCCCTTGCACTTTTTCCCTTCTCCCTACCCCTGCACTTGCGCGGTCTGAATGACACCTGGCCTAGTAGGATCGTTGTCTGTCTTCCCCTTGTTCCCCCCTCCCTGCCTCGTCGCGCCTTGAAACACTTGTGTATAGGTGCGTTACAAATGCCATATCATATCATATCGTATCATATCCCCAACAGTATTCTAACTGTTGATAGTTTTATAGTTCTGAAGGGTATTTTTTGAAGCAGTTTGATACCTGTTGGTGTATTATAACTATTTTTCTATTCAAAAGTAGCATTGCAGTACTATGGCTGCAGCTAGATACCAGTTGGCGTATTCTACCCGTTGATAGCTCTACAGGTCAGTGACTAAACTTTGTAGACCCTCATAATCAGTACATTCTAAGTACTATGTTAGAAACAACATTACTGTGTGTTCTGCACAGTTGTTGTTTCTGTTTGCATAATTATTGGGTCATTGGGGACAAAATCTATACAGCATTAAAAAAATGTACTACATTTATGTGAGTTTAACTTTCAGAGTATGTTCGTTTGAAGTGTGCAGTATTTAAAGGGATGTTTAAAGTGCACTAACTGTTGATAGTTTCACAGGTCAGTGACTACATTTAGGTTTAAGGAATATTAAGAAGGCATTGGTTAGATTTGCTGGTAATCTCTGTTTTAGAGTAATGGAAGTGTTGTTGCATTCAAACCAACCACTTCTTTTTTTAATGTATGCAGTATAGTGACCTGCAGTGGTTGTGGTCCCAGACTGGTAGTTTATGCCTACTGTTGTGAAGGTTTTCTTGCCAAGATATACTTGCCCATGTGTGAAGCTAGTAAGCTTGCTGTTGTTTGTGGAACCATCTATGTTGTACCTTAAAAGCATTAGTATCAGATATTGGCTATGTGAGTTTATGTGCCAGAGATTTTCATTTACTTCACCTTTCACTGGTGTTAATTGTAGGAGATCTCTAAAAACAATAACGTGTTTTCCTCCGAAGAGTTCTTCGTAGTCCGTTTTCAGGACTTCTTGCAATCTGAGGTGAATTAAAGCCAGCATGAGGTTGGAAACCATGCTTACCTCATCTATTAGGAGCATTTTCATTTGTTTCAGAATTCTGCGTACTTCATTAACAGTTCCGTTGATAGTTTGCAGTACTCTAATTTGTTGTGGTGTTCTACTGGAAGGAGCAGTAGTTGGTGTAAAGTAACACCTCATATGTTGTAGGCAACTAAACCTGTGGGGGCTGTTATAACAGCTGAAAGGTTGTTGTTTGTTAAGTTTTGCAGGAATCTGCTGATGATTTTAATTAAGAATGTTTTTCCAGAACCAGCTTCAACACTTACATAGAGGAGTAGAGGTTTATAATTTTGACAGCTACAAGTTCTATTTTCGTGCTTCAAACTATGTTCAATTTCTTTAGTGACTTCTAGGTAAATGCTAAATTGCTCATCATTTAGCTGTGATTTCAGCACTAACAAGTTTTCTACTGATTGTTCACATTGATACATGGGCCCTCATTACGACCCTTGCGGAAATCAACCGACCGGACCGCCATAGCGTAAATAGCGTTTCCGCCATTGCACGATGGAGCAAAGTGCGGCCCATTTCGACCCATCGGGCACGAGCACCACGCCATGGCGGAAGTGCAAAGTCCGCGATGGCGGAAATGACCCCAAAACGGCCCACACCGCCGCCGTACGGCGCCCTAGGTGCAATACCGCCACCCATCTCAGCGGACACCGCAGTGAGCGCCAACCGGAAAGTACGGTGACCGTATATATACGGAAACGGAAGTAAAAGCATGGTCCCGGAACGGGAAACATCCCGCCGTACACCTATAAAACCACAAATTCCACACAACCATAAAAAATACTACCCTGAGACACATCCCAACCCGTCATCCACCCTAGTGAAACCAAGAAAAATGGGAAAAGTAGCGAAGAAAGCGTGCGACCGCAAGCGGCAGGTCCACTTCTCCCGTGAGGAACTCACCGTGCTCACGGAGACCCTCCAGGAGAATGCTGCCGCCGTCTTCTCCACGCAAATGACCAGGACGGCACTTGCGAACAAGAAGGCCATATGGGCCCTGGTGGCACAGCGGGTAAGTGCGGTGGGGACCGCACCCCGCAACCCACAGCAATGCAGAAAGCGATGGGACGACCTGCGGATACGCGTCCGTAGCATACTTTCTGCCAACCGCAACATTGCCACAGCTACCGGGGGAGGATCGGAATCACCCATCAAGTTGACCCCCTGGGAAGAAATCTGTGCCTCCACCATTGGAATGGAGAGCATAGAGGGAGTCGGAGGGATGGAGAAAGGAGTGCAGACATCCGAAGATTCAGGTAGGTGTCCCAAATAAAACAATGCCAAAACCACAACGTCCAATCATGTGAAGTACCACGTGCCCACATAGTGCAACAGGAACACATGTCCAGGAGAACGTCCACATACATAGGCCTGATAGCACACTTTAAAACTCACATCAAATACATAAATAATTTAAAATCCTAAAAACACCCTCTACACGTGCAGCAGGCACACCCTAACTGCAGGCTGCCAAACAACTGCACCCACACTCCACACACAAATGAAACCACCTCCAAGGCCCCGACCCATATCACCCTCAGGTACCACCCCAATGCATGTGATACATTGCCATTCCAATTCCCACAGACCCATTAATAACGCTCGCCCTCCTTTACTCCACCACAGGGTCCGATCCAAACGACGAGCTCCAGGACACCCCTACCAGCACACCTGCAAAGAGGGCCAAGACCAACGGCCAAAGACCCTCCACCTCAGCTGCACGCATCAAGACACGGCAGCAGCACAAATCAAGTGACAGCACACAGGAGGGAACTCCAACAGGCACCCCAGCAGCCAGCATGCCCACAACACCACCACCACAGGTCCCCCCAATGGATGCCACAGTAGGCACTGCTTCTGGTGGCAGCAGCACCATAGGTGATACTGCATTAATGGCAGCATGCTCCGACACAGAAAACGGGGATGTCGAAGTTAGATCCATCCATGACCTGTCTCAATCCCCCTGTCTGTTCCATCCCGTACACCATGAGGATACCACGCAGGGGCACCCACAAGACGACGACTGGCCATCCCCCACAAGCCCTGTGGCAAGGCAACATGAGGTGATCAGCCCCTCTGTGACACCACCGCAAATGGCCATGGCCCAGCAGAGGCAACAGTCCCTTGACCAGGTAATCGTGCAACAGCAGCAACTGGCCACGCTCCTCAAGGACCATGCCGATGAATGTGGGGGCACTAAGGCAGACATAGAAACATCAACTGAGACACTTAGGGCAGAAATGGAGAGAAGTACAGAGACACTAAGGGCACAAATGGAGAGTAGCACCGAGAGCCTGAGAGTACAAATGGAGAGAAGCACCGAGAGCCTGAGAGTACAAATGGAGAGAAGCACCGAGAGCCTGAGAGTACAAATGGAGAGAAGCACCGAGAGCCTGAGGGGGGAACTGCATGCGACGTCCAAAGACGTATGTGCCGAACTTGCCGCAGTGCGCCGTGTGCTCACTGAGCTCTCACAAACCCTTAGGGACATGCATGGACGTGAGCAGGCAGAGACATCATCCGTTGCAAGTTCCGTCCAGGGCAGCCCCCAACGTAGATCTGGGAGGAACCTGCGCTCCACAGGCAGGGGTGCCCCTGATACCCGCAGAGGGGGCTTGCAATAGCGACTGCCCACTGACAATGAGCATCTTTGGACACTGGTGTTCGGGGGGGAGGTAGGAGGGTGGAGGGGGTGTGTTGGGCTCACTTGGGTGGCGGGTCGATAGGGTGTTTAACATGATATCACATATGCCATAAACAATGCACGATCATGCAATGAGATGTGTG
The DNA here is from genome assembly GCF_040938575.1 of Ambystoma mexicanum. NCBI lineage: Eukaryota > Metazoa > Chordata > Amphibia > Caudata > Ambystomatidae > Ambystoma > Ambystoma mexicanum. The sequence goes on from NC_090932.1 coordinate 1,371,192, forward strand.
GACATTGATCTTTGTGTACGAGGCCATTATAGGCGTACAGTCCATATTGTGCATGTTCCAGACACACACAGTGCCACGAGTCCCGTGTCCATGTATCAGCCACCAGGCGTGAGTGCTAGAAGCATGCATCTATGAGATGCTGACGAATGTCACGGCCCTCCTGTGCCTCGCAGACTCCTTGAGGTGCTGCCACATCCCCACCCTCATCATGACCATCATCAGGTGCTTGCAGTTCTGCGTCAGGGGGCATGGGCACATTTCTACGTACGCACATGTTGTGGAGCATGACACATGCCATGACCATCTTTGCAATCTTCACATGGCGGTACCGGAGTGCCCCGCCAGACCTGCTGAGGCAGCGGAAACGAGTCTTCAGTAGGCCGAATGCCTGTTCTATGACTACACGGGTACGTGAGTGGGCATGGTTGTAGTCCTCCTCATGCTGGTCCCGTGGGTTCCGGACTGGTGTGAGGAGCCATCTCTTCAGTGGATACCCGGCATCACCTGTATGTGGACAAGTAAGGAATTTTGAGGAATGCCATTGCTACGTACGCACCCCCCCCCTTCCTGCCAGGTCATTGCCGCATCACATACCCCACATCATCATGCATGAAATGAGACTCACCGAGTAGCCAGGACCTGTTCCCTGCGTGTCGCTCCATGTAGCGTGGTATAGTAGAGTTCCTCAAGACCATAGAATCATGGGTTGATCCAGGAAATCGGGCACAACAATGTGTGATGATCCTGTTGGAGTCACACACCATTTGTACATTCAGAGAATGAAATTGTTTTCGGTTGCGGTACTGGGCCTCCATGGCATGTGGGACGACCAATTCCACATGGGTGCAGTCGATGGCACCAATGCAACCCGGTATGCCGGCAAGTGCATGGAATCCCACTTTTGTGTTGGTAATTTCCTGCTCCGAGCGTGGTAGAGAGATGTAGTCGTCTGCGTGCTTCAGGAGGGCATCGAGCACTTGCAATAGTGTCCGTGAGAACAGTGGCTGTGATATGCCATGCAACTGTCCGACTGTGTGCTGGTAGGTGCCTGTGGCCAGGAAGTGGAGTACAGACACCACCTTCAGTAGGGGTGGGATGGCGGTTGGGCTATCTATCATGCTGACAAGGTCAGCCTGTGTCATGTCCACAATGGCGGTTATGGTGTCCCGGTCCAAACGGTAGAGGGTGTGGATCTGCTCATCAGTGAGGTTGAACGGATGTGCTCGGAGGCGTGGGATTGCGGGCTGCCTGCGTGGTGGTAGTGGCTGTGCTGGCGGCCCTTGCTGGCCCTGCCTTGCCCTCCTCCTCCTCCTGCGTCTCCACCGTGCGGCCGGTTGTAGTTGGTGTTCGTCTTCTTCTTGAAGTTGGAGTACTTGCAGTGCTATCAGGTCCCCCAGGGCCAACATAGCTAGTCCTGCCGGTAGCATTTCGGAGTGGGTGTGGTTGTGGGAGGAGGCTGGGTGTGCAATTTATGTGTTTTCAGGCTGTATGGCCTCCACCTGTGGTGATTCATTCCATCTGTGCAAGCTGCACTCCCCTTTGGGTGAGCACGTCCCGCACACAACGCTGCAATTCGACGAATGGCATCTTGCTATTGCAATCATGTATTTGTACCCGATGGCAGTGTAACATTGGTTGATATGTTCATTTGGCTATGGTCCCATTGTTTCACATACTATCTTTGCAGTCGCGAACAGACTTGTGAAGGGTCAGTGGAACGTAGTACTCGAGTAACGGTGGACCCTCATGCAACACTGTACCGAGCTTCACCGACGGGCGGGGCGTCCCATTTGTGAGTGAAGGCAGTTGCCATTTTCACACACAGCCGCACTAGATGGATTAATTTGTGATTTCAAGCGGCCACAGTTGCCTTTTCGACGTGATGTTGCAAATGAGGAATTCGAAGGGCGGCGCTTTCGGTTTTCAGCTAGCGGCGAGGAGATGCCCACAGGTCTGACTGCAAATATAACGTTCTATTGTTCAATGTCCTTGGGACAGGGGCCATGGCGAGGATGCAATGATTGATGTGAATAGTTTGGGATGCGCAATAGCGACGTGGGCGATGAGGCCGGACGTTCCCAAATACATGTTACTTCACAACACTGGAATTACGGGCTGGGGCACAGTGGATTTTGCAGGCTACATAACGCACAGACTCAATGGAAATTTCACATGTTATGTGAGTATGGAGACAGGCGTTTTCATTACGGGATGAGGGAATGATGTATGGATGCATGGACAGATGATTTGATACAGAGTTTGCCATGTACAGGGCTTCTTGGAATCTATCCGCCTCCCCTGCGCTATGTGATGCAGGGCTGCCATAGTGGGACCATCGTCTATCTGGCCTTGTTGAGCCCTCCCTGTCTCGACGCGCCTTCAGACACTTGTGTCTATGCACGTTACCAATCCCATCAGATGGATTCTGTTTTAACAGACGCATGCACAGGTACACTCGTTTGTGATAGTGTTTTCACCTCGATATAGATAGTTATGATTCGCAAGTGGTTTTTGGGTGGTGATGATCCTTTGGAGTGGGCTAGCATGCATATGGCTGTGGATTTGGTGTGATCATTGAAGTGAGTAATTCAAATGTAGTTCTGATGGCCATACTATTCTTTTTCATTTCATTTGGTTGACAGGTATCTCCTCCCCTTTTGCCACTGCCATCTGTATGCCACTCCTGCAGATGGATTTTACTCCCGACACCTGCTGCTTCGTGTTAATCAGTGGAGCAGCATTACGATCTTATGGGACGATCGCCAATGGGCCACATGCCCTTACGCAGTACTAGTGGCTAGGAGCAACATTTCGGCCTTTCAGCTGGACTAGTGCCTCCCTATTGGGACGGCCCTGCGGTTCTAGGCGCTTCCATGTTGCCTTTTCGTACGGGAATGTAGCCCCTGTGTACCATGAAGGAACAGGGCGTCACACAAGAAGTAGCTGGTCATTTATTGCGGATGCAGCCCACAATAATGAAATATATTTTGGAGTTCATGGCCTAATGGCTGTATGGGCTTGGAGAATTTGTTGTGCATTAAATTTCTATTCTGATATGAACCGTGTAGCGTTCTTCTTTGCAAGTGATGTGGCATATTACTATTTGGGGAGCGATGTATTGTGAGGAGATCTGCATTGGGTTCCAGCTTCGGGGTATAGTTGCGTGGTACTGTGCTGGGCGCGTTTGCCTACGAAGCCCAGTGAGGTCAGGGATGAGGGCTGCCATTATGACTGTTTTGATGATGTCATGCTCAGGGGCGGGGGATTAGCTTTTGTGTAACAGATGCCGGTCAGCCAGTTGGATAGGTGGAATGATGTGATTGTCGGAATATTGCTGGTCACAGGTGCCTGTGTTTGCGTGCGTTTCTTGGTGGGAGACTGAGGTCATGTCCATTTGTATGGCTTCTGTATTCGTGCCATCTGTGCCCTGCAGCTCCCATTGGGCCCTCTTGAGATTCATGTGTTCGTTGGCAGGCATGGATGACTAGTACATTTCACTGGTTGCATTGTGTGACTTCATTGCACCTACGGGCGGTTGTACAATGTGGCCAGCGAGCGGTGTACAAGCACTCAGTAGGGCCGTTTACGGTTGGTTCGCGATGCCGTACTTCTCACCATGGCGGAATGGTACTTTCCGCCGTGCTTGATGGCGTTAGGTGCATGTCCGCTAGGGTCGGAATTCGCGTACCGTTGCGCCATGGTGGTAATTACGGTTTGGCATGGCGCACGCGCGCGTACTTGGTGCAGTTAGCGTTGGCGTTCACTACGGTGTCGCTAATGGCATCGTACTTTGCGGTGACGGGTCATGATCGCACCGAGCGCTATTCGATGGCGATATTGCATTTCCGCCATCGTTTTTCGATTTCCGCCAGGGTCGTAATGAGGGCCATGGTGTTCTCTACTTCAGTCATGGCTATTTCTGGTTCATTTACAATGAGTGGCTTCCTGTATAAGAAGGTTGACTGCCCTCAGGAGTGTTTTCATTTAGTTGTGCTTGAACTTCTTCCGCTTGTTGGTGTTCATTGTCCAACATGTTTTTATATTGCTTGAAATTGACATTTGTTATACTGCTTTCATTTGCATTGAATGCAGCTTCAAATGAGTCATGGTTGCCTGATAAATCCTCTTCTTTCTCCGTGGTTTAAAAAGATAATTTGATTAGGCACTTAAGAGGTTAATTAGACTGGGTTTGGTAAGTTTGAGGAGCCTCTGAGACTACGTATTTTCCACTTTTTACATCTGGTTTCACATTATTCTTGAAGGAGACATTTTGGGCTATGTGGTACAAGCACATGTTTTCCAAAGCAGTACTTCTGTTTGGGTAGTATATGCCTAATAAATTGTTTTTTTAAAATGTCCTGGCTGTTGGGATCATTTCTGGCTATTGTTTCTATGTCTTGGTAGGATTTCAGGACTCTTTTTCTGGATGTAGCTGGACCAAGGCTTAGCCAGACTATGTGTTTAGCTTTGCCATATAAGGTTGTGCCTGTTAAATGGTCGGCAGCCTCATAGCATCCACATTCTCTATGGGACAGCAGTTTTATGCCAAAGCTGTACAGTTTTTGTGACAGTGTTTTGTTAGATGATATGTCATCCCAGAGGTCTTTTAGCTGTTTTCTCTACTTTGGTTATGTAGGCTGTGACATATTTTGCAACAGCAGTGGAATTGTCTGCAATATATTGTATATCTATGTTTGCACTCCTCAAGAGGGCAATGATTGCATTGTAATCATTGATGTACTTTGAAGCTTCATCTCTTTTAATGTTGTGTGTGTTTTTAGGCAATTTGCCTTTCATACTGTGTCTAACAGAGGACTTGAATCTGTTTACTTGTTCTTTTGCTGAAACTGGTCTAGGGAAACCCAAGCAGCATTTGGTGTAGTATTTACCTTTGTTTTTATATCTGCGTCGGCAGTATTTGCCACACTTAAGTTTTTGGAAGCGTAAAATATGTGTACGGATCTCAGTATGTGTGGTTTCTGAAGGGATGTCGCAGGATATGTATTTCTGAATAAACTGCAAAACAGTAGCATCACGGTCATGACCAAATTTAGGAGTATCTTTTATCCACAAAAGCATGTGAATGTGTGGTGCTCCTCTGGATTGATATTCTTTTCTCCGAAAGAAGTGTTCCACTTCTCAGAGGGGAGGGATATTTTAATTACAGATGAAGTGCAGCATGGCAATAAAGCGGTGGTGAAAGTATCTTGATACATTTACAGGGTCAAGAGAACAGAGTTTTCCTGGTGTTTTTATGTCTATTCCTTTTTTGTTTTGGTTTGCTATGCGTAAGAAGTCATGCAAGTCATCCCATGCATATTCTGCACAACTTAAAGTAACCAAAAATGTGGGTGGGCCGAGGTTCCTTAGCATACACTGTACATCAGCGTGACGTCAGAACCAGTATTCTTTTGTACCACGTGTGTTTGACAAGAGATTTGTGATACTTGACTGCAAAACTTCATCTTTGTCTTTTATCTTTTGAAGTAGTTGGGTAGCTGACATGTTTAAAAAAATGGAGCCTATTTCTTATGTATGTGCAACTTCGTAACATAGAGTTGCTAATTCACTTTCGAACAGGAGGTGGAATATGTCTTTTACATTTTGTCTGAATCTGGAGTCCTCAGAATACATTTGTAAAGAGCGATATTCTGATGCTGTTATTTGTGTGGCTCTTTCATCGTATCATCCCCCTTTTCTGTAGGAAAGAGTATAGGAAAGGCTTGTACTTCTACACTTTTCTCCCGTATGCTGATTGGAGATCATTTGGCTTGACGCATTTGATATGTTTCTAATGCACTGTCTATGGTGTCTTTGGAGTGTAGTGGTTGAATTGTATACTGGTCCAAAATATTGGATACAGTAACAGGATCTACAAGTTCCAATTGGCCAGTTGGTGATGAATCTTGAATTATTTGTGTGGTTGCTCTTAAATTCTGTTCAATGTTTATATCTTTGTAGTACTCATTGTTTTCTTTTAGATATTGTAGGCTTTTCTAACTTTGTTTAAGTCTACTAGTTGTTGCCAAATTTCTTTGTCTTTTGTTGGTACACCATTAACTAGGATAACCAAAGACTCGCACATCAAAATCAAACCGTACACAGGAACATCCATTTACCAGCATAACATATCATAAACACAGGACCCAACAGTGACAATGTGAGACAGTGACCAATCACAATAGCACAAGTGTCTCAATGTGACAAAGCCACCACATGGACCCCTTCAATCTTGAGTGTGGCCCTGCCAGCTAAAGGGGGCAGGGTACCGCATGCAGCATGAAGTGCATCAACAATGGTGACAGGCAAGGTAATACATGAAGAAGTAACATGAAAATATGCACATTTAACACTATACAAACCAAAATGCATGCCAACCATGCACTGCACAAATAATCAAGAATCCCCACTAAGGGTGTATAAACAGGTTGGAATTCAGATTGGCCACAGAATTTATGGAAGCCTAATGCCTCTGTGTAAGTTACTGTCACACACTGCCCTCCTTGGAAGCCCATGGAAAGGGGAAGCAGGAGTGGCATATGTGTCTGGACCCCAAGCCACAAACACAAACACGAGACAAGCCTGTATGGGCCCAGCCGGAACACACAGTGGATGCCTTTGGATGCCACAAAAAGCAACACACTGTCACATGAATGCACAATAGACAAAAAAATAATAAATAAATAAATAAAATGGCCATGGTTGACCAGTGGGGTGGGGGGTGGTGTACCATCCAGGAGGGAGGAGGTGCAGGGTGCACCTCAACACCCACATGCGCGGATGTTGAGAATACAATAAAAAACCTCCATGGGTTCATGGCCTGCACGGCTAGCCTATAGTGGGAGTACTGTCGTCGCTGTCGGAACCCTCTGGTAGAACAATGGAAGGTGTGCGTGGTAAGGGAGGCTGACCACGTATAGCCCTGGCATGCTCCTCTATGGCAACAAGCAAGTGTGCCACGGTCTGGTTCTGCATGATGATGGTCCGGAGGTCCCCATGCAGCACCTCACGTGTTGCACAGAGTTCCACCTGCAAGGCCTCACGTGTTGCACAGAGTTCTGCCTGCAAGGCCTCATGTGACACACAGATCTCCTCACCGGTTGCATGGAGTTCAGCAGAGATGTTGTTTGTCAGCTGCTCCATCTGCTGTTCCGCCCGTCTACTGCGGCCCATCTCAAGTGCAGCCAGAGTAGATCTGAGGGAGGTGTTCTCTTCCCTCAGGGCATCCCTGTGGGCCCCTGCCTCTGCAGATATGGCTGTGCGCAGAGGCCCCAGTTCAGCCCGTCGGTCCCTGTTGCCGGCCAACATGTCCAGCCTGTGCGAGTAGCATGTGGACCGCGATGCCTGCTGCTGGAGCTCCACCTGCCTTTCTGGGGGGAGAATAGAATTGGCCACCCTTTCCACGCCCTGAGCCATCATCTCACATGATGCCCCCTGTTGCTGTGCAATGGCATACATGGAATTCTCCCACACAGTATTACTGGGTGGCACAGGGCCACCGCATTGCCGGACATCACACCTGTCGGGCCCAAGGATATCTGGTCCTTGCTGCGCTGGCGCTGCCTGTGGCTGCAGGACTGCATTCCTCCTTTGATCTTCTGCCCCAGGAACAGGAACAAATAGTGTGGAGTGTGACCCTGCATCGGTAACCACCACAGACGGACATACCAACACTGACCCGGCCCTTGAGGGGTCTACCCCCAATGCAGGTGTGTTGGACAGAACAGCATCTACAGCAGAATCACTCAGCTTAGACAGCAATGAGGGTTCAATTTGCGATTCTGCACCAGAGGCATAGGGTTCCTCAGAGGTGTACTCAGAGACACCCCTGGCCAGGATGGTCTGTAGCACCAATAGATTTTCATGGGCTACCACATCACAGCCTCCACTGGTGCCTGGTTGGTGCTCTGAATACTCCACCCCCTCCGCCATCTCTTCCTCCTCCACTGCTTCCAGTGTCTCATCACCTGCACAAAATAAAAAGAAGACATGAGCACACATTTTAACAGCATAGGCCACACACATAGGTATTACAATGTTGACAGCCAACATATAAACCCCCCATGTCACACATGGCACAAACTCAGGCATGCATGCAGTGCCAATGAAATGGAAGGGGACCCTGAAAGCAGACATGGATGCATGTCAAATGGCATCAAACACATGTACTGCATGGTGCATAGCACCTGCATCACACACAAGCTTGTGACTGGCATAGTCCTTCCACAAACATGACAGAGGCCAACACACAGATTGCATGTAGCATAGCCATGGCAGAACTGTCAACCAGCCCCAGATGGAAGTTCAATACTACTGTCCATGGCCATGTAAAATGCATGTCATTAGATAGTACATGGAAATCACTATGGAAAAACACACATGTGTCACAGGCTGCAACGACGCTAGTGTGTTGAAATACAGTGAAGGAAGGCACATAGATTCATCAATGCTAGGTCACTTTGACATCACACAATTAAATAGGCATGTAGAAGGGTGATACAGGGTTCGGAAGTGTGTGGGTGCAGTGCAGTACATGTGTCTAGCCTAAACTATCATTGAGAACACAGATGCAGTAATGTGAACGTTGTGGACTGATGGCAGTGTAATGGCAAGTGCAGTCATTCTGTGTAAAGTGTTGGTAGTGGGTTGTAGGGATACAGTAAACCCCATCCCCAAGGGCGGGGGATGGCTTGGAAGCGTGCATGGCTCAAAATGGTTGATCAGAGTGACCCTGAGTGAGCATGAAAGGGATGATCAAATACCATGAGAAGGAAGCAAATACTGGAGATGGAGTAGAATGAATTGCTTGCCCAGGACCCATAGGGACTTGCTTGAAATGCACAGGGTCTAGGAATGAACACCCATAGGCACTGTGAGCCTGTGCCATCAGCACAGTCAGAGTGATATACCCTGCACCAAGGCCAAAGGACGTTCCACACAGTCCAGGTCTGGCAGAGTTGCAGAGGGAAGAGTGTGTATTCACAGAAATCTGGGTATAGCCCGTTGCAGTAGTCCGCCATCAGAATCACCAGTCCCCTGGAGACAGTGAGCTGCTGGGGGATGGAGAGGCAAGGAAGAATGAGTAGGATCAGCTTGCAGGTTGACCTCACAGAGACGTCAGTCATGTGATGATAGAAGGTGATTCTTGAGTGGAACATCATCACAGGCTAACTGTGAGCATGGGTTGGAGCAAGAATAGCCGGAGGGGGTGGCACCCCGCGAATACAAACATGTCCACAAGGGCTGGGAGGACTCCAAGTCCAGGACCCTCAACAAGGCCCGGCTCCTCCTCAAGCCTGGTGCTGACAGAGTGGGGCGCCGCTGCCGGTTGACACCCAACGAGATGAGGGTCCTGGAGCGCTTCCGCCCAGCGCTGCATGCCCATATCACGGAGTTGAAGCTCCGTCTGGAGCCGACTGGTAAGTGTCCTTCTTGTCCTGCGTTGTGCATGTTGACGTGTGGCTGGAGTGTGCACCTTGACCTTATGTCTGGCATGCCTCATTTACAGATGTCTGTGTGCATGTCCATGACAGTGATGCATGTGAGTCCAATCAAGTGTGTTCCACATCAATGGTGTCTGTGTCACAATGCGTGGTGTGCACCGACATGTAAGGACACGCACATGTTTGCATACCTGTGTCTGGACTGGGGCATGCAAGAGTGTGAGACATGGGTGCTTATGGCAACATCATGGACATGCATGTTGTACATGTGCGTGTGTCTGAGTAGTGAGTGCCTATGTTACTGTAACTGTACGTATGTTACTCGAGTTCTTGATTTGTGATTGCCTCAAGCTGCCAATTTGCACTCGAGTACACTGTGACGTGATATCTCCATGGCCTGCCTCATGACTGTCAGGTGATGTGTATGTCACATGATGTGTGTGAGCTGATTACACAACTGTGATCTTGTGTCAGTGCCTTGTCCATGGATGTGGATGTCTGTTGTGAATGACAGACATGTTTGGGGATGTTTGTGAATGTCACTTCCATGTGTGTATTGGAGGGTGATGATGGTTGTGACCTTTGACAGTGCCACTGATGTACATGTGCATTGTGGCAGACACACATGTGTTCAGTAGCCTGATGTTTGTGTTCTATCTTTCCCTATCCACAGCGGCAATGGAGGAAGAGGGTGGAAACGGCGCTGTGGAGCACCGCAGCAGGGATGCCTCCACCAGGAAGAGACGCAGGGCCCAGTCATCATCCCAGGTACCAACATCTTCTGGGAGCGAGGGGACTGGTGCCGTGACCGCAACAACGGCCGCAGCTGCTGAGGGGAGGGTGAAGTTGGTTGTGGGCTCCTCGGCAGCGGGAGGGTCAGGTGAGACCACACAGGGGCAATCTGATGCAGAGGACAGTGGGGAGTCATCCAGGTTTGTGGTGGACCAGGAGGAGCAGGAGGCCACATGAGACCAGCACATGGGGCCTGGCGGGGTGATGAGGTAGGTGCAACTGGTGCAGTCCATGGTCAGGGGCAGGAGACAGTTCAGGTCACCGTGGAGGGGCCTGTGCCTAATCCTGTCCCCGACACTGCGCCTGCATCAGTAGGCATGCCTCAGGCCAGCCCCGTCAGCGGGTAGCGGTTGCATCCACGGAAACAGATCTTCCACTACCTGCGGATGAGGCAATTCGTGACAGGGTGGTGCCCATGCTCTCGCGAGGTGTACAGGCACCATTTGGGATGATGTGCAGGCTTCCAATCGGGGGCTTGCACATCATCACAAAGAGGTCTGTCGCCTCATGAACTGGCTAGCTTAGCTCATTGTCACGTGTTTACTATGTGTGCTGTCCACTGATGCGACCCCCTCCTCCTCCACTGTGCGCCAGTCGTCCTCCCTGCTGTCTTCCGGCCCAGATACCACCAGGGCCCCTCTGGACCTGTCCCAGCCACGGCAGCCAGTCTGGTGGAGACCATATCCCTGCCACAGTCGGGAGTCTGCTTTAGTAACATATATGCAGTTTTTGTTTTGACTTTGCATTGTGGGAGTTTTAATGCAACTTTGTTAGTAGGAGAAGTGATATTAAAAGTGACAGAATGAAAGAAAAAAATAACACTTTATATATTATAATGGGTCATATTGGCAAGTATGCATGTACTAGTAAAATATTGAACTTTAACACAGGATCTTTTATTATTATTAAATATTATTGTTATTATTATCTGTCACTTAAACATGTTGTAGAAATGTTTTAAATTGGGTTTTCTTTTCTTTCACAAAAAAGACACAGACCATGCTGCTGAAATTGCAAATATGTATTTTTAAACTGTTATGAAAGTGCTCATTAAAGAAACCTTTGCAACCATACAGCATTGCAAGTACTTGCTAGTTGATGTCAGGAGGTGGGACAAACGAGAGTATGATTATTGAGTAGGTTAATGCAGGGTAAGTGGGATGACCCTGTTTATACGCATTTGTAAAAGAGTTGGAAATATAATTTTTAAAATATAAGTATACCTGTATTTTGTGTTGATAGATGCAGATGTGGTTGAATCTGTAAATAGAAATCTTGGAGATTTTTATAGTAGTTTTTGATGCAGGTGCTTGTGAGTAATAGGAAACATGTACTCTGAGAGTTCAATGGTACATCTGAAGTGCTGAGCCCAGAGGACAGTGGTAGATGTAGAGTTTTTGGATGTGATTGGTGGATTGGTGTGTGACTGCTTGAAAGTAGCCAATGAGGTAGTGCTACAAAGATTAAAGTGGAGAGGGAAGAAGGGCTGCTCTGTGTTAAGGGGTCAGTGAACAGCGCGGTAGTCCACGGACAGGGCGCCATCTGGGTCTTTTAAGGATGCCTGGCATGGAAAGGGCACTGTCGGGATTAGCCAATGAGGTCTTCTGGTTGGGGTTTATAGGAAGAGAGTGTAGCAGTTATTTTCATTGCTGTATGTAGAGAAGATGGCTGTGGTTGTTGAGATGAGAAGGCTTACTGTGTGGATGGTGGGAGATTCTTGGATGGTGAATCTGAAAAGGTACTTAGAAATGTGTGGCATTTCTGCTAACATTGGATTGGAGGGAGTGGAGGTTTCATGGTATGGTGTGCCTGGCCAAAACTGGGAGAATGTATTTGCACATTGTAAAAACATATCTCATTTCCAATGTCCAGATATCATTGTGGTCCATTGTGGAGGACATAGTTTGGGCTACATCAGTGCAATATCTTTGCAGTTTGCATTGAAACATATGCTGAAAGCACTAATGGAACTATTTCCACGTGGAAAGATAATCTTTTCACACATACATCCTAGAGCACTATGGAGGTGCACCAATGTGTTTTGTCCTCAACAAGATGCAGGAAGGTGCTTTGTGAACAAAGGGGTATGCTCATTTTTGTATGGTGTTGGGATGACATCCTTCCCAAATGAGAACATTCTGCTGAATGGTGGATATAATTTGTTCAGTGATGGAATGACGGTTACTGAATGTGGCAATGCAATTTTTTTGACAATATTCAAAATGCACTCAGAAAGTTCTTGTGAAAATGATGTAGAGTGCATGTGAGTAGTTGTAGGAAAGAAAATCTGAAAAACCCCCAAAAAATTCAAAAACTCAAAAAAAGGCTCTTTTCAGAGCCACCACTAAAGAGTAAATAACTTACATTGCGTTTCATTTCTTTCCCCACCACCTTCATTTGGACGATCTGTCCATGAACAACGCGTTAGTTCGTGGACAGCGTGTGCCACATCCTGATTTTTTGAGGATGCCAAGCATGGAAATGTGACTTTGCAGCCCAGGGGATTAGCCAATAAGGTTTCCTGGGTGTGGTATGCAAGGAGAGAGTTTGGCAGAAGGTGTGTTTGCTGAGTGGAGTGCATATGGCTATGGGTATGGCTATATCTTTCAGGAGGCAGAGTGTGTGGAATTTGAGGGACTCGTTGATCCATTGGCTGAAGGTGTATGCAGAGCACTGTGGAGTGGCTGAAAATCTTGGATTTCATGATGTTCATGTGCAATGGTATGAAGCTCACGGCATGAAGTGGGTGGATTTGCTCCCATTTTGTGTCAATATGGTCACACTGCAACATCCGGACATAATCATTGTTCATTGTGGAGGAAACAGTTTAGGGGAATGTCATTGGAATTTCACTGCAGTTTGCAATGAAGGAGACATTTGGCAAATTGAAGGACATGTTCCCGAATTCTAAACTGATTTTTTCTCGCATTGCCAAGAGACAGATGTGGATGCGCTAGAGTCCATTTGGTCCTCAAGTGGAGAAAGAGAGGCACAATGTCAACAAGGCTGTGTGTGCATTTTTGGGAGATGTTTGAATGATGCCTTTCGATAATGAAAATATTAAATTTGACATTGCCAATATTTTCCGCAGAGATGGAATACATCTTACCAATGCTGGTAGTCATCTTTTTCTGCAAAACATTAAACATGACACAGAATAAGCAGGAAGTATTGCTGGATGACAGAATAAGCAGGCAGTATTGCTGGATGACACAGAATAGGCAGGCAGTTCTACTGGATGACACAGAATAAGCAGGCAGTATTGCTGAATGATACAGAATAAGCAGGCAGTATTGCTGAATGACACAGAATAAGCAGGCAATATTGCTGGATGACAGAATAAGCAGGCAGCATTGCTGGATGACACAGAAGAAGCAGGCAGTTCTACTGGATGACACAGAATAAGCAGGCAGTTCTACTGGATGACACAGAATAAGCAGGCGGTATTGCTGAATGATACAGAATAAGCAGGCAGTATTGCTGCATGACACAGAATAAGCAGGCAATATTGCTGGATGACACAGAATAAGCAGGCAGCATTGCTGGATGACACAGAACAAGCAGGCCACATTCTGAATGACACAGAATAAGCAGGCAATATTGCTGAATGACACAGAATAAGCAGGCAATATTGCTGGATGACACAGAATAAGCAGGCAGCATTGCTGGATGACACAGAAGAAGCAGGCAGCATTGCTGGATGACACAGAATAAGCAGGCAGCAGAATAAGCAGGCAGTATTGCAGGATGACACAAAATAAGCAGGCAGTACTGCTAGATGACACAGAATAAGCAGGCAGTATTCTTGGATGACACAGAATAAGCAGGCAGCATTGCTGGATGTCACCGAATAAGCAGGCAGCATTCCTGGATGTCACAGAATAAGCAGGCCGTATTGCTGAATGACACAGAATAAGCAGGCAGCATTGCTGGATGACGCAGAATAAGCAGGCAGTATTACTGGTTGACACAGAATAAGCAGGCAGCATTGCTGGATGACACAGAATAAGCAGGCAGCATTTCTGGATGACACAGAATAAGCAAGCAGCATTGCTGGATGACACAGAATAAGCAGGCAGTATTGCTGAAGGAGACAGAATGAACAGGGAGCATTTGTCACGCACGTCAGCCGCGGCCGCTGGCGGTTGTGGAGACGCTGGCGCTGGGGCGGCCATTGATATGGCCGCTACGCAGCTGCACGTTCTCCAGCCGCGGTCTAGCTGCTGCCGCGGCCGCTGGCGGTGGCGGAGACGCTGGCGCTGGAGCGGCCATTGTTATGGCCGCTACGCAGCTGCACGTTCTCCAGCCGCGGTCTAGCTTTCCGCCTATGGGTTGTTGATGCAACCGGAATTGCCAAGCCAGCCATGGTCCCAAATATCCACAGACTTTATAGTAGACCTGCCCCGATCCCAGGGGCTGACATGTCTTATGGTTAACATTGATTCATTTACCAAGCTGGCCCATTTCTCAGCGCTGAAAGGAGTTCCATCCGCTACAGAAATGGCTGAAGTATTCCTTAGGGACATATTCAGGCTCCACGGGCTGCCTGATAAGATTATCTCGGACCGGGGCTCTCAATATACCTCTCGATTTTGGGGCGCACTATGTCAACGGTTAGGTATAGAGAGGGCCTTGTCATCCGGTTTCCATCCTCAGACTAATGGTCAGACAGAACGCCTTAATGCCTCCCTGGAACAATACCTCCGATGTTATGTCAACAAGTATCAGGACAATTGGGTGAGTCTTCTGCCCACCGCCGAATTCGCATATAACAACGCTATTCACTCGGCGACGGGACTCAGCCCTTTCTTTTGTTCTTATGGTTTCCACCCTCGAGGTATACTACCAATTTTCTCTTCACCCTCTAATATACCCACCATCGAATCCACATTAGATCAAATAACCTCAGCCCACACTACCGCTCAACAAAGTCTGATATCTACCAGACGCCGGTATAAGGAGGTGGCTGATAGAAGACGTTTATCCGGTCCTGATTGGAGGGAGGGAGAGCGGGTCTGGTTGTCCACCAGATATTTGCCGAGATGGGTACACCCAACCAAACTAACCCCCCGGTTTATCGGACCTTTCAAAATAATCAAGAAGATTAACCCAGTGGCTTATAGATTACAACTTCCCAAGTCCATGTCTCGAATACACCCAGTCTTTCACTCCTCCCTCTTCAGGCTAGTCGATTCTAGCACTCCTGTTAGAAAGGCTACCGGGATAGAGAGTTATCCCCAGGCTATACCCGAAGAATATGAGGTATCTGCCATATTAGATTCCAGATATCGTAGAGGCAGATTGGAATACCTTGTGTCATGGAAGAACTATCCCAGTTCGGAGGATTCTTGGGAACCCAGGTCATATGTACATGCTCCTAGACTGTTAAGATGTTTTCACCGAACACATCCGGGGAAACCCGGAGGGGTAGGATCTGGAGGGGGGCATACAGTCACGCACGTCAGCCGCGGCCGCTGGCGGTTGTGGAGACGCTGGCGCTGGGGCGGCCATTGATATGGCCGCTACGCAGCTGCACGTTCTCCAGCCGCGGTCTAGCTGCTGCCGCGGCCGCTGGCGGTGGTGGAGACGCTGGCGCTGGAGCGGCCATTGTTATGGCCGCTACGCAGCTGCACGTTCTCCAGCCGCGGTCTAGCTTTCCGCCGTCGGATCAGCGGCGCACTTCATTACGAGCGCCAACCCGGAAGCCCGCGCGTTGCAACCTATTCGCGTTAGGCTTCCGGGTTGGTACGCTCTAGTGCCTTTCTCCGTGTTCTGTTCCTCTCTCGTTTCTTTCTCCTGAGTACGTTCTGCATTGCCCTTTCGTCCTCTCCCTTACCTCTCAGGCTCCCCTTTTCTTCAGCAGTCCTTCTGTTTTGGCTACCATATTGGCTTCAGCAGTTCTCCTTTTCTTTTCTGTCTGTTGGGTTCCATCACCCCCATCCTACCTTCGTTCTGGAAGGAAGTTCCGTGTGGGAATCCTTCAAATCATTTCTGACCTGGCATCCTGTTATCCAATCCAATCGGAAGGGGTTTTTTGTGCCTTGTGGCTTTTTCCCCTTCATTGGTCTGCCCCGGTTCGGGGGCCCCCCTAGGCCCCGAGTCAGAGGGGCAGGGTGGCTTCCTCTCGAGGCAGACCCCATCTGCATTCCCGAGAAGAGGCCCTGAGAAGAAGGAGATTTGGACTCCAAACAGAAGAAGAGACAGCAAGTGAGCAGGAGGGCATAAGGGTCACTGTGGATAGTGGTGAGGAGTCGAGTAAACCAGGGAGCCATTGTGACAGTTTGCAACGCCTAGAAAGAAGTATGGCCTCCCCCGAGCAAATACAAGATTTAGTAGCCGCGGTTCAGGCCATGAATATGGAACTACAGAATGTAAAGGCAGACAATGCAGTTCTGAGGCAGATGATCTCTAATCGAGAAGCTAGAGATTCCGACTTACCGCCTATGACCTTGTCCACAGGCAAATATGACGGCACCCCAAAGCGCTTAAAATAATTTTTGGAAGCATGTTCCGTTTACTTTGCATTCAGACCACTGATGTTCTCTAACGATCAAGCTAAGGTGGGGTACATGATATCTAATATGATGGGAAATGCCTTGGCTTGGGCCACCCCATTTGTGACCAACAATAACCCTATTATCAGAGATTATGGGGGTTTTCTGACCTTATTGCGCCAGCAGTTCGAACAACCGGAGATAACACATGTGGCTGCAGAGGAACTTTTGGATGTGCAACAGGGTTCCAAGGACCTGCTGACATACATCTCCACCTTTAAACGGTTGGCCTTTGAGGCAGGTTGGCCAGAAAGGGCCCAGTATACAATTTTCCGTCGAGGATTGAAGGAGGAGATAAAGGATGAGCTGGCCCGAATAGCCCGTCCTACTACCCTGTCGGACTTATTCTCCATAGTAACACAGATTGACTACCGCCTTAGCGAACGCAAGGCAGAAAAGAAGAAACAAAGAGTGTCGGTCACCCCTCTACCTAGTGCCTACCCTATGCCCTCACTGTCTCACTCCAGTAACAAGGAGGAACCCATGCAAGTTGGGTCCGCACGGTCCCCGTTGACCCCCGAAGAAAGAAGACGCCGGAGGGAAGCGGGCCTCTGTATGTATTGTGGATCCGGTTCCCACTTATTGCGAAGTTGTACTGAAGTCCCACCAAGACGCTCGGGAAACGATCGACCTCGGAACTGAAGGGGACGAGTAACCGAGGTTCGACCACAAGTCCCTATGTTACGGTGACCGTAGCGTCTCATTCAACCACCATGGACTCTCGCCTTATGGCTGTTCCCATCCGGTTGGAAACCCCGACAAAAGTCTTCACCACTATGGCGCTTTTGGATTGTGGCGCCGCAGGAGTATTTATGGACATTGAGTGGGCACACAAACATGGTCTCCCACTGCAGAAACTGGAAGAAGTCCAGAAGGTAGAAGGAGTTGATGGCTCTCCTCTGTCATCGGGGCCCATCACCCATTCCACTATTTTTTTGAAGGCGTGCATTCTCCAACATTCAGAACAGATACAATTCGACTTAATTCGAGCAGCCCACTTTCCGGTTATCCTTGGAATCCCTTGGTTAAGGAGGCATAACCCGCTAATCGACTGGGCTCAGAACACCCTGGCTTTTACATCCTCGTATTGTAAACAAAACTGTTTACTCCATACCTCAGAAGAATTTGTACAAGTCCTAACCCCCCAACAAGAAGGAGTACATGAAGTTTGTAAGATTCCCTCAGAATTGGTTATGTTCAAAGAAGTCTTCAAAGACAATCCGGTCTTGGATCTCCCTCCACACCGTCCGGAAGACTGCGCCATCGAGATGGTACCAGATGCCCTGGTTCCGTTTAGTCGCATGTTTTCGTTATCTCTATTGGAGAAGAAGGCGCTTCGGATTTACTTGGACTCTCATCTGACCAATGGCCTTATTCGACCCTCCAAATCACCGGCTGGAGCATCTTTATTTTTCATACCTAAAAAGGATTCCTCGGAATTAAGGCCATGTATCGACTATCGGGGTCTAAATAAGGTCACAGTACGTGACCGTTATCCAATGCCTTTGATAGCAGACATACTGGAAGCTGTACAGGGTTCAACCGTCTTCTCAAAATTAGATCTCCGGAGTGCCTACCACCTTCTCCGGATTAGAGATGGAGATGAATGGAAGACAGCCTTTCGGACACCTTTTGGCCTTTTTGAATATCGAGTAATGCCATTCGGCTTGGTTAACGCTCCGGCAATATTCCAACGTTTCATGGATCGCTTGTTTTCTGACCTGTTATTCATCAATGTCATAGTCTACCTCGATGACATCTTGGTTTTTTCAGAATCCTCCTCAGCACATGCGTCGCATCTTCAGACAGTGTTTCACCGACTACAATCCCAACACCTATTAGTCAAACCCGAGAAGTGCTTTTTTTACGTATCTTCTGTTCCTTATTTGGGTTATATCTTATCCCATGAAGGCATAACCATGGATCCCAGGAAGGTGTCTGCCATCTTGGACTGGCCCGCACCCATGTCTTTGAAGGATGTCCAACGGTTCTTGGGACTAGCCAACTTCTATAGAAAGTTTATTGAACATTTTTCGCAGATAGTGCTGCCCATTACTTCACTACTTAAGAAGGAGGCTAAGCCGTTTCTATGGTCGGAAACGGCCAATCAAGCCTTTATTGGTTTAAAGAGGAGATTCTGTTCCGCACCTATACTATCCCAACCTGATCAGAATCAGCCCTTTATAGTAGAGGCTGATGCTTCCGCAAGCGCATTAGGAGCAGTACTTCTTCAACTCAAAGATGGACTGGAACATCCTATTGCATACCTTTCTAAGACTCTATCCACCAGTCAACAAAATTATTCAGTCATTGAAAAGGAACTTCTAGCGCTCAAGGTGGCATGTGAAGAGTGGAGACACCTGCTACAAGGCGGTTCACATCCATTCACTTTACGTACAGATCATAAGAACCTAAAGATCCTTCGAAATATGGAATGCGTCAACTCCAGGCAGGTTCGTTGGGCTCATTTCTTCAGCCAATATGCCTTTTCTATAACCTATATTCCAGGCACTCAAAACAGCCTGGCTGACGCCCTGTCAAGATGTCAGACTTCCGAAAATCACTCTTCTTCATTTAGTCACATGATGTTTCCCCGAAACCGAATAGTGGGGATAATCTCTTCATTCCTTCAAGAAGTTAAGACAGCAACCCAACCAAATTTAGCAACCACTGTGCCGGGTGGCTTACAACCTCAACTTCGCTGGTCTGAAGGCCTTTTACTGGTGGGGCAGCGTTTGTACATTCCCTCTAGACCCCTACAACTGAAAGTTCTGGAATGGGGTCACAGCCATGTTACCGCCGGACATAGGGGTGTCAAGGGTACTGTGGAGTTGATCTCTCGCTCTTTCTTCTGGCCTTCTCTTTCTCACGATGTAATGCAACACTGTAAGTGGTGTATGGTGTGCGCCCAAAATAAGAACTCCACTCACAAGCCCTATGGGTTGTTGATGCAACCGGAATTGCCAAGCCAGCCATGGTCCCAAATATCCACAGACTTTATAGTAGACCTGCCCCGATCCCAGGGGCTGACATGTCTTATGGTTAACATTGATTCATTTACCAAGCTGGCCCATTTCTCAGCGCTGAAAGGAGTTCCATCCGCTACAGAAATGGCTGAAGCATTCCTTAGGGACATATTCAGGCTCCACGGGCTGCCTGATAAGATTATCTCGGACCGGGGCTCTCAATATACCTCTCGATTTTGGGGCGCACTATGTCAACGGTTAGGTATAGAGAGGGCCTTGTCATCCGGTTTCCATCCTCAGACTAATGGTCAGACAGAACGCCTTAATGCCTCCCTGGAACAATACCTCCGATGTTATGTCAACAAGTATCAGGACAATTGGGTGAGTCTTCTGCCCACCGCCGAATTCGCATATAACAACGCTATTCACTCGGCGACGGGACTCAGCCCTTTCTTTTGTTCTTATGGTTTCCACCCTCGAGGTATACTACCAATTTTCTCTTCACCCTCTAATATACCCACCATCGAATCCACATTAGATCAAATAACCTCAGCCCACACTACCGCTCAACAAAGTCTGATATCTACCAGACGCCGGTATAAGGAGGTGGCTGATAGAAGACGTTTATCCGGTCCTGATTGGAGGGAGGGAGAGCGGGTCTGGTTGTCCACCAGATATTTGCCGAGATGGGTACACCCAACCAAACTAACCCCCCGGTTTATCGGACCTTTCAAAATAATCAAGAAGATTAACCCAGTGGCTTATAGATTACAACTTCCCAAGTCCATGTCTCGAATACACCCAGTCTTTCACTCCTCCCTCTTCCGGCTAGTCGATTCTAGCACTCCTGTTAGAAAGGCTACCGGGATAGCGAGTTATCCCCAGGCTATACCCGAAGAATATGAGGTATCTGCCATATTAGATTCCAGATATCGTAGAGGCAGATTGGAATACCTTGTGTCATGGAAGAACTATCCCAGTTCGGAGGATTCTTGGGAACCCAGGTCATATGTACATGCTCCTAGACTGTTAAGATGTTTTCACCGAACACATCCGGGGAAACCCGGAGGGGTAGGATCTGGAGGGGGGCATACAGTCACGCACGTCAGCCGCGGCCGCTGGCGGTTGTGGAGACGCTGGCGCTGGGGCGGCCATTGATATGGCCGCTACGCAGCTGCACGTTCTCCAGCCGCGGTCTAGCTGCTGCCGCGGCCGCTGGCGGTGGTGGAGACGCTGGCGCTGGAGCGGCCATTGTTATGGCCGCTACGCAGCTGCACGTTCTCCAGCCGCGGTCTAGCTTTCCGCCGTCGGATCAGCGGCGCACTTCATTACGAGCGCCAACCCGGAAGCCCGCGCGTTGCAACCTATTCGCGTTAGGCTTCCGGGTTGGTACGCTCTAGTGCCTTTCTCCGTGTTCTGTTCCTCTCTCGTTTCTTTCTCCTGAGTACGTTCTGCATTGCCCTTTCGTCCTCTCCCTTACCTCTCAGGCTCCCCTTTTCTTCAGCAGTCCTTCTGTTTTGGCTACCATATTGGCTTCAGCAGTTCTCCTTTTCTTTTCTGTCTGTTGGGTTCCATCACCCCCATCCTACCTTCGTTCTGGAAGGAAGTTCCGTGTGGGAATCCTTCAAATCATTTCTGACCTGGCATCCTGTTATCCAATCCAATCGCAAGGGGTTTTTTGTGCCTTGTGGCTTTTTCCCCTTCATTGGTCTGCCCCGGTTCGGGGGCCCCCCTAGGCCCCGAGTCAGAGGGGCAGGGTGGCTTCCTCTCGAGGCAGACCCCATCTGCATTCCCGAGAAGAGGCCCTGAGAAGAAGGAGATTTGGACTCCAAACAGAAGAAGAGACAGCAGGTGAGCAGGAGGGCATAAGGGTCACTGTGGATAGTGGTGAGGAGTCGAGTAAACCAGGGAGCCATTGTGACAGCATTGCTGAATGTCGCTGATGATTCAGACACAAGCTTTGGATGTTGCTGAAGATTCAGAGACTCATTCTGGACATGTCAATCAGGGATAATTAGTTTATGGACCCTGAGGAAGATGCTGCTGCATACGTATCCTAGAGAAAGACTAGGTGGGCAATGCCCTCAACTCATTGACACCCGGGGAAATAATAGCAACACAATCAGAAACATGGTGTCCCGTGGAATAAATTGATACACTTTGTGAATAAACATGATGTTAAGGATATCAATCAGGCGACACACACCTTGGTCTCGGACTAGTATGCAGCGCACAACTGAAATGCTTATCTTTTTATATATATAGATTAAATATTGAGATTGAGATTGAGATTGTACATCACTCATATCACACACCCTTTTCAAATACCCCGGGTCGACCATGAAACAGGCTGGTTGGTAAAAGGCAATATTTATTTATTTATTTTAAAATTCAAAAGAAATCATACACTTTTAATATGGGGCAGCAATCACCAATGGGGTGATAATTACAATGAGAATGTGAGCAATGCACTGGGTTTAACCTGCTAGTGGAACATAGACACAGCACAGCAGAATAGGAACACGTTTTTGTTTAGGAAAGATAGCACCCAAGTTAGAATGTCGCCCTGCAATGTTCCCTCAACCCACAAATAATCAATTCTGAGTGGATAAACAGAAGCAGCAGGTAATCAGGAATAAAACAGGAAACGGAATCCAAATATGACCTTCCCTCCCCTAAATAAGAGAGAAAAACAGATTTTAAACCCCTTGCAATGTTGTGAAATGAAACTCGAAAATGGACAAATAAATAATGAATGTGTTAAAAACCTTGAAGCAAATATAATTCCTCACTAAAGCAACAATTCAAAGACACTAACAATCACAAAGAATGGATTACCAAAAGCTCACAGTTTGAAAATGAGTGGAAGGTTTAAAACAGATTGCAGCAAAATTACATGTTGGAAACTTTGCAATTTTGCAATTCCCCCTGAAATTACCCAAACGGTTTTTAATAAATACAGGTGAAATACACTGATTTGTAGTGCGGTTATTTGGAGGTATATCCCAGAGGTATTCTAGAAGTGAAACTAGGTCTCTAGCTGGTAAATTGGAGGAGTTATACAAGATATAAAAAGGTGCGCTTTGAGTAAAATGGAGCTGTGAAATAGGAAAGGAAATCAGTAGTGACAAGTACCGTTTTACTTTACACTAGAGTATTCAGTCTAGGCCACCAAAGATGGACACAGTAAGAGCCAGGGTTGATTCACGACTTCAAACCCGTCACCCCAGCGCCCAACCTTGGTGGAAACTAGTCCAATCACTCCAAACAGGACTAATGGTTTAGGATTACACAAAACAAAATTACTAAAGAGATGGCGCAAGCACTAGAAATCAAGGGCAGAGTTTCAAGAATGATTCGGACAGTTTAAACAAGTTAGCAGGGTAAGGATAGGATGACTTAGAGAGTAGGATGAGGACAAATGTGAGACAAGATAGGCTGTGGGTTTCTATGGGGTAGCGATTTATATTCACAGTCCACTTTTTAGTTTGGGGATTTTTGGACCGTCAACGGTTCTGGTCACTACACAGTAGCGCGCCTGGCAAACAGCTGGGCAGTTCTGGTAACCAGATGGCACTTCTGGAATGGCAATTCTGGTCACTGGATACTAAAGGTCAGCTGGATGGCAGGTTTGCAGCGGGCATGCAGTTAGGGGGCAGCAAGCCAGGCTGGTTCAGGATGCTTCCCAAAAGAATACCACAGCTTTCCCCTTTTTACTGGGAGATTAGTGGGTTTTCAGATTTGAGGTCTTGCTGGGAATAGGATCAGCACTGCTTGTGTTTTGCAGTGGGCCCTGCAGTAGGGTCAGCAATGCTTTGGCCTTGTAGTTGGGATCTGGAATCTGGATGGATGGAACAGGAACGCAGTGCAGGAACGCCAGGAAGAGTGTGTTTATAGAGTCTTGTCAGGGACTCTTATTTATATTGCATAGTGACATCATAGACTATATTGCTGGCCCGGCTTAGCTAAGCCGGCCTCTAAACAACTGGATTGGACAATCAATGTTGGTTGCCTCCCCTGGGATGTGACTCAGTTCAGGAGGTTGTATTTTATGATGTAAAAAGACTTCCCACAGACATTTTTGCCAAAAATCTGTCATACCAGAATATACACATTTGTACAGTTGTGGCACCTTAATAAATGACATAATCAGGTTACATATTTTATGTAGAGCACAGCTGCCCAATCCTACAATCTGTGAGACATTGTTTTGTCCCTTTATACTTTTTTGGTTATTTTCAGTGTGAAATATTCGGCCTAAAATTCCATAACTTTATACATGGGTGTGGATGATCATAAGGGATGTATGTGCAAAAATTCGTATTTGCAACATGGATGCTTTTCTTGTAATCACCAATACTTGCCATTTCTGTCCCCAAAGTGTCAGTGAATTCTACCAAGTCTTCAATGAAAGCCCATAAATTTATATTTAAAACTGCAAACTTTTTACATTTTTACTAATTCTTGCTGCAGAGATAAAAAGTCTTTAAAGTTTATTTATAAAATAGTCTTTGGAAGCAAATGGCAGTCCTTTGTCCTGCACTGGACCATTTTTTTCTTGTTCAGCTGCCACCAACTGTCACTTTAGCCCTGTGTGGGGTGGGGGTTCCCAGTTTGATTGAAGTTTTTATGGCCCCCTCCACTTGACAGGTTAGTGTCCCAGGACTTCTATTGTCCCAGTCTGGAGCACAGACGAATGTCTGACGAGCGTCTGAACTTTCTTTGTACTGGCCCATTGAAAGTTTTTCAAGCTGGCAATTATCACTTTCGTGTCCTGGAAGTTTATGGTGTGGTTCCCTTCCTAGGGGGAAGCTTTAACTCTGCCAACCGGAATAACCTGTTTTTGACAGCTTGCAAATCAAGCCAAGGTGGGTTAAAACCCTTTATTTTCTGATATTTGGTCCTGAATTAAAACAAACCTGTGGAATAAAATAGCCCATGCATGTATTTTCACCAGCCACAAACCCCTTCACATTGCTAGGTAATGGCAGGCTTTCCTTCAACAGTTTACTTTTTAAACAGGCATTTTGCTCCTTTAGTTTTGCAAAAGCCCATTTTTACACATGTGTTTGAAACTGCTAGCATTTCTTTTCAAATTTGATTTTGCCATTTGCCATATTGCCTCACAGCCATAGTTCTTTTCTTCTAGGCAGTAGTTTATTTGAAGCACAGATGCATTGAAACTGACATGGCTCAGATAGCTGGAGTCTCTTTTGAACTACTGAGTTTTGATACATTTGTAAAGAAATGAACGTGTTTTCCCGTGCAAGTAAAAGTGAAGTTCCTTGTTGATTTCTCTCAGAGTTGGTTTGACAGGGCCTATCATTCAGAAATCATGCCTGGTTTTGCTGTGGCACAATGAGATATTGGGCATGGCAGAGTCTTATTAATGACAGTGATTTGAGGAAAAACAGACGGAAATAGCATCAGCAGCATTATTTTAAAGGTGAAATGCTTCCTTTACAATGGAGATCTTGGCCTTTCAGCAAAGCAGTGCTGCCTTTTCACTCCTTTTCTCTTGTACAGGTAAGAACACACTGGCACGCTCCCTTAGTGTGTCCCCTTGTTCCATCCTGCCCCTGTGTGCTTGGCAAGAAGGTGCAGCCATCTTTTTGTTACTGCAAAATACGCAGTTTTGTGGCCATAGCGCTCACAGGAGCCAGCGCAGCCATCTTGCTGTTTCTGCGCACATGCAGCTTGGTGATGTGGGGAAATACTATTGAGTAGGTCAATATATCCCACATAGCCCCCCCCAACTTCTTCTGCGATTCCAAGTCGAGGGAGAATTGGGCATGTGGGATTCCTCAATGGGGCAAAGCAGGATCAGACAGGTATGAGTCCTTCTTCCATCAGAGAGCGATGCGTCACGCTCCTCTCGCTGTCTCTGGTTGCAACGTGGAACGACACCCCCAGCTTTCTCTTCGATCTTCCTTTATGGTGTTGAGCAACAACCCCGGACTTCCATGGGTTTCTACTTTCCAGGTAGCCGAGGAGGTCCCCCTTGGTATTAAGGTGCAACCAGTACAAATCTATGAAAGAGAACACAAACCGGTTACTACCATTTCCCACTAACTGCCCTCCAATCGGGTTGACAGCAATGGGATACGCATGCAGTCAATGACGACAATTGATAATGAAGAAAAATACTCCCTGTTACATAATTATACCAAAAACTCTATCTGTTCCCTTCTGCTTCTTCTTTTTCGTATTCTCATGTTTCAGATGTCTCCTCTATTTGATTATCTCTGGGCTCCTCAATTTGTTGCAAAGTGTGCCTAGGGTGACAACTCTTTAGTGGATTAATATGGACCCATTTCTCTTCTGTCAATTCGCCTTTGGGGATGCGTATTCTGTAGGCGACAGGTGAAATTTTATCTACAATTTCAAAAGGTCCTCGCCAGCTGGGTAAAAATGTATGCTCTTTGGTCTGGTTCCTTTGGAAATTGTACAAGTAGACCCTGTCTCCTACTTGGTATTCCTTTTTGGTCGTTTTTAGATCATACTTAGTTTTCATGCCCTCTGCAGATCTTTCTAGATTCCGCTGAGCGTACGCAAAAGCATGTTGAAGGTGCTTTCTTAGATTCTCAACATACTCATGAGTTGTGGAGGCGTTGATCAGTGTCTGCTCTTGTGTTCTATAGAGCAGATGCTGAGGTAGCACCATCCTTCGTCCAGTCATCAGCTCAAATGGAGATATCTTAGTTGCAGAAAAAGATGTAGATCTGATGGCCATCAGGACAAGCGGTAATCGGATGTCCCAACTAGGCCCAGAATCTGCCACAAACTTTTTTTTGATGCTCACAATCGTTTTATTGTACCTCTCAACTCCACCACTAGAGGACATGCAGTATGCAATATGAAGTTTCCTTTTTACCCCAAGTATCTCCCACATCTTTGTCATCACTTTGCTGGTGAAGTGACTACCTCGGTCTGACTCAATCCTTTGGGGTAGGCCAAAACACAAGAAGATGTGGTTGATCATCAGGGCAGCTGCGGTTTCTGTCTTGCAATTTGGGGCCGGGAGACATTCCACCCATTTGGTAAACAAGCATGTTACTGTTAACATGTACTTGTTCCCCGTAGAGGAGCGAATCACGGGCCCGATGAAATCTACTTTAAAATCTGACCAAGGCAGTGTCATCCCCCTCTTCTGGAGGGGAGCTCGGTGTGTGAGTGATGTTGGCTGAAATTGTGCACACACAAGACACCCCTTCAAGTATTGGTTGAGGTCCTGCCCCATGTGTGGCCAGTATGCAACCTCTCGCAAGATTTCTAAAGTAGTGTGAAACCCCCGATGACCGGCTGTGGCCCCGTCATAGGCGTGACTTAGCATCAGGCTTCGGAATGAGGTAGAGACCACCCACTAGTCACAGCCAGATATGGATCTTCTTACCAACAAACCGTCTTGGATTCTGAAAATGTTTGGACATTTCATCAACACCCTGAGGTCCTCTTTCCCAATGTAATCAGTCTCCGTCAGGGGAAAGTTCGCAGGGTCCTCAATGTGTTGATAAAATTGACCAATAATTTGGTCCCCTTTTTGTGCCATGATTAAATCAGCATCTGAGGTCTCCTTACTCCATTGGGCAGTTGAGAGTTCATTGTGAGCATTTGTCTGGGACCTAGTGATAGCAGTGACCTGGATTTCCCCCAACAGGGACTCGATCTCAAGTAGATCCCCCTGGATGGCTCCGGCTTTGGCCAGCTGATTGGCTAGGTTGTTTCCAGTTTTGTCTGGCCCCTCTATTTTGCAATGACCCTTGATCTTCTTCCAATAGATGGTCATCACAGTAGAGGTGACCAGATCATCAATATTTTGGATAAGCTTGCCATGTTTAAGCGGTTTGTTGTTAGCACATAGCATGCCTCTGGTTTTCCAATTAACCAGATGCTCCAGTTGCTGTTGGACGGCAGTGAAGATGGCTTGATGAACCGCCATCAACTCTGCCACCTGACTACTGCAGGGACCAATTTTGTACCCAGCGGAGGGTTCCGGGGCATCATTCACCCAGGCATTCCCAACACCGTCCACCAGTTCCTTTTCCCCGTTGTTGTTAACATGGTAGGAGCACCCGTCCACATAAACTGTAGGCATTCCCTCGCACTTGTCTTCTTCATTTACTTTGTGCAGGGAATTCAGGTAAGCCTCCATGTTGTCCTGGGTTTTAAGACTTTCGTCCTCAAGACAGTTTTCTCTGGCACAATCATGCAAGTCAGCCAGACCTTGTGCGAGGGGACTCTTCTTGTTTTTGCCATATCTGACCTCCAAAGGAAAGCCTTGCATTGACAGAATCCATGAAGTAATTGTGGAATTACTCACATTTCCGGCCCGGAATCTGTCACTTTGTGTCAGGGGTAAGACTGGCCTTGGGCCCAGTACTGTTGGGACTGTGGGGCCTGGGACCATGAAGAAACCCGGATCCAAAGGGTTTCCGTACTTTAAAGGGCTGTTGTGCCCTTTCTGCAGACAGATCCAGCGTTCTGCCCGCCGGAACTACAATTCCCAGCAGGCTTCGCGGGCCCGCGAGCCAATGGGAAGCCGCGCTGGGTGTGGCACGCGACGAATGCGCATGCGCAAGCCCCGAGGCACGGGGCTTGTGCTCGAGACGCCGAGGAGAGAGGACGTGAGCCCAGCAGCTCCCCGGAATCCATACGCGAGGGGCCAAGAGCCACAGGAACCACGATCCGGCCCCTCGCACACACAAGATAAGTGCCGCTCACCCCAGGGAGAGTCAGGGATCCTAGGGGAAGCGCAGGGGGCATATCCCGACCCCTTCCAGAGCCCCTGCGTATCACGCAAAAGCTAAGTGGGCGGATTCACGGGAAAGTCGTGTTTGTTAATGTGCATGGTTTCGAGTGCATTCATCTCTTGGGAAAAGCGCCGGAAGGGCACGTGAGATTGAAGCACTAGCTTGGGGAACCCGGTCTGAGGAAAGACCGCGTTCTGACACCCGGTCTGAGGGAAGACCGTGTTTTTGGGCAAAAGATAAGCCACGTGCGGCAGCGCACCCTAAAGTTCCTGGATTGTTTATTCCAAAAACTGAACGCGTGTTGAGAGAGTTTGCATGAAAGTGTGAGATCAGCAGAACGTTTGACAAACGCTAATGCTTGTCCTTTGTTTTCTTTTAGTTTGAACCCGATGCAAACCTGAATCTTGGACTGCAAGGACGTGGCACAGGACTTGACAGTCTTGCAGGACTGGACGTTAAGGACTAAAGCAAAGCTAAGTGTGATCGTACATGAGACTGTGTTCATGAAACTGTAATGGGCTAATGTCAACAATTGTTTGTTGCTACCTTGGTATGTTGTTATAAGGCTCGAAAGAGCACCTTCAGGTTGGTTCAAGGGGTCTGGTGAGGGTGGCAGCACCTTTACATGTAGAGGTGTTACGGCAGCTCCATCAGCCAGTTTGAGGAAAGTGTGCAGGCATCGTTTACCCTAAAATCCCCAGTCCTATCCATAACTTCTTCCCAACCCTCTATCCGGTAATCCTAAAATCCCTTTACCTATCCAACCATTGAGACCCTAACCCTCCTTCGCCGCTCTGGTTGAGGAGGCCTGTGTTAAGCTCTGTCTTGCAGGCACTGAAACCATTGAGGGGGTGGTTGGTACTGCGTCGCTCCTGCGCCTAGGACCTGAGCATCTCTGACAGAAGCACAAGCCCACGTATATTCAGGCGCCTGAGTGGTGTAGCCAACCCCCATCATCGTTATGGAAGAGATCGCCAAGGTTTTGCAGGACCTGCAAAGCGAACTAGCGGCGTCCAGACAGGACTATGCCACATTGTCAGTGCAGGTACGAAGTCTGGCCGCGCAAACAGCACCATTGCCGGGTCACGCACCAGTACAGGTGCAAGTCACCCCAGAGCCTCTGATTCCTCTGGCTCCACCCGAGCGTTATGCAGGAGACCCGCAGAAATTCTCTACCTTTATTACGCAATGCCGCCTCCATTTCCTTACGAAATCGGCAGCGTTCCGATCCAATCAGTCTAGGACTGCTTTCGTTATCTCCTATCTCACAGGAGATGCAGCAGCATGGGCAAATCCCTTAGTCCAAAAAGACAATACTATCCTTTATGATTGGGACGAGTTTCTCAGTGAATTTGAGAAAATATTTAATCGCAGGGCTGCTACCCTGTGTAAGGATCGGGAATTGCTGACATTGAGGCAGGGAAATAAGGAACTAGTGACATATGTCACTCAGTTCAATCGGTTGATAGCCGAAGCCGAATGGCCACGCGAAAAATGCATGTCCCTATTTTATCAGGGATTGAGGGATGATTTGAAAGATCTTATTGCCCAAGTTGACCCCCAACCCCGAGAATGCTCGGATATGATTGATCTGGCTATGCGATTGGATCATCGTCAAGCGGAGCGACGGGGGGATAGGAGGAAAGGAGAGTCACGTCCAGCAGCGAGGTTTGACCAATTTAAAGGGGCACGAGGGCCAATGGACAAGTCCGATGGAGACGAGCCGATGCAAATTGGGTCGGTTCGTGGTCCCCTATCAAAGGAAGAAAAAGAACGAAGGAGAAAGGATGGTGTATGCATGTACTGTGGGAAGTCCGGACACTTTGTTCGTGAATGCCCCACAAAGCCCAAGACTCAGGGAAACGCCTCGGCTCGTCGGTAGTGGGGGTCACCCGGTCGAGCCTGACTGATTGCAGGGCCCCGATAGAAGGTAGTCCCAATTTTGCCCCACACATTTCGGTAAGGGGGTGTCTTGGTTTTCAGGGTATGTCAAAAGAGGTCACCATGTTGATTGACTCGGGGGCAACGGGTAATTTTATAGATATCCAGTTTGCGGCCAGGTTGGGTTTCCCTATCCAGCAAAAGGCAAGACCTGAGCCCGTACGCGCGGTAGATGGTACACCTCTATGCTCGGGACCCATCACACATAACACTCGTTTAGTGACCCTGAATTGTGGTATTGGGCATTGGGAATACATTACCTTCGACTTAATTGCTGCCCCGCAGTTCGGCCTTATCTTAGGGTTACCTTGATTGAGAAAACATGATCCTCTGGTTTGTTGGACCTCCGGTTTGATAAAGTTTAGCTCTCCTTATTGTCGGGAGCATTGTAAACAGCCGGTGGCTGCGGCCTGTCAACTCGCAGGCATTACCAATGTTCAACCCGAAGCGCGCTTAGAAGAACTACCCACAGAGTATTCGGACTTTGTAGACGTCTTCAATAAGAAAGCCGCTGAAACTCTGCCCCCACATCGGCCATTCGATTGCCGGATCGATTTAGAGCCAGGGGCAACGTTACCGTGCAGCCGCATATACGCCTTGACCGAGGCTGAAAACAAACACCTTCAGGAGTATATTACAGCCAACTTGCAAAATGGCTTTATTAGACACTCTAATTCCCCAGTGTCTTCTCCCTTGTTCTTCGTACCGAAGAAGTCCGGAGAACTCAGGACTTGCATAGATTACCGCGGGGTGAATCGGATAACCATCAAAAACCGTTACCCGCTTCCGCTCATCCCCGTCCTTCTAGATCAGGTTAGGGATGCGGTTATCTATACTAAGCTGGATCTTCGTGGGGCTTACCATCTTGTGCGGGTGCGCGAAGGTGACGAGTGGAAAACCGCCTTCCGAACAAAATTCGGATTGTACGAATATCAGGTTATGCCATTTGGTCTCTGTAACGCACCTGCTGCCTTCCAGCATTTCCTAGATGAGGTTCTTCGGGAATATTTGGACGTATGTGCCGTCGTGTACATCGATGACATCCTCATTTATTCCCATAGCCTAGAAGATCACGTTCAGCATGTACGCGCTGTTTTACAAAAGTTAAGGGAAAACCATTTATATGCCAAACTCGAGAAATGTGAGTTCCACCGTACTACCGTGGAATTCTTGGGGTACTACCTTACTCCGACAGGCGTACAAATGGATGCAAAAAAGGTGAAGGCCATTCTAGATTGGCCCCCGCCAGCCAATGTCAAAGACATACAATCCTTTTTAGGATTTGCAAACTTCTACAGACGGTTCGTCCAGAATTTCTCTGAGCTGGTTACTCCAATCACGAGACTTCTTCGCAAGGGCTGCCCGTTTATTTGGGACGCCTTGGCTGAGCAGGGATTTCAACGGCTCAAGAAGGCCTTTACCGATGCACCGGTATTGAAACATCCGGACTTGTCCCAACCATTTGTGGTGGAAACGGACGCTTCCAGCCATGCGCTGGGAGCTGTTCTGTCCCAACGTGATCCTCAGACGGGGCTCTTACACCCAGTAGCCTATTATTCAAGAAAGCTGCTCCCAGCAGAAGTCAACTACATCATTGCAGACAGGGAACTATTGGCCATAAAGGCAGCCTTTGGCGAATGGCGGCACTACTTGATGGGGGCACGTCACACAGTGACGGTTATTACCGACCATCGCAATCTTCAGTTTATTAGGACTGCCAAGACCTTGAGTCCACGTCAATTGCGTTGGGCCCAGTATTTCGCAGAATTTGATTTTATAATCACATACAGACCTGGAACGAACAATCGTAAAGCTGACGTTTTGTCCCGCTATCCAGATAAGGTCTCTGAGGAAGTAAAAATCGTGTCTCAGCCAATAGTCCCTCCAGTGCAAATACTGGGTTTAGCTACCAACATCTTTGAGAGCATCCAAAAGGAACTTTCCGTGCATGATCTCCACCAATGGTGCAAGCAGGACCCTCAGCACACCATTTTGGATGGACTCCCATATCATGGGCAATCATTGTACTTGCCTACACCCCAGCTACAAAAACAGGCGATGTCATGGTGCCACGATTCCTCCCTAGCGGGTCATCCCGGTAAGGCAAAGACTTTAGAATTGGTGGGGAGACATTTTTGGTGGCCAAAGTGGCGGCTTGATGTCCAGCAATACGTACGACAGTGTGCAATATGTGCTCGGAACAAAGCCGATCACCAGAAACCAGCAGGCCTCCTACGTCCCCTGCCAACACCAACTACTCCTTGGCATACAGTTACCATGGATCTAATAGTTGAATTTCCACAAGTGCAGGGCTTTACCTCCATACTGGTGGTAGTGGATGCCTTTTCTAAAATGGCTCATTTTATCCCCTGCAAAGGGGTTCCAACAGCTAAAGAAATCGCCGAACTATTCCTGCAAAACGTGGTTCGGCTTCATGGCCTTCCATGCCGTATAATCACAGATAGGGGTCCACAGTTCACCTCCAGGTTCTGGCGCGAATTTTGTAACATCATTGGTATGGAAATCCGGTTATCCTCGGGATATCATCCCGAGACGGACGGCCAAACCGAACGTGTGAACCAGGGGCTTGAGCAGTTCCTGCGTTGCTTAGCCGCAGGACGGGAGACAACATGGGTTCAACATACTTGGCTAGCAGAAATGGCATATAATAATGCTGTTCATTCTTCCACAAAACGATCCCCGTTCTTCTGCTTGTATGGAAGACATCCACGGATTTTACCTTCATCCGTCCCAACAGCAGAAACGGCACTGCCTACGATAGCAGGACAACGGATCGGAATAGAGCAGGTTTGGAATGAGGTGCAGGATAATCTCATAAAAGCCAAAAAAGTGTACAAAACTTATGCCGATAAACATCGACGTGCTAGCCCTGTATATCATAAAAACGATTTGGTATGGTTGTCCACTCGTAACTTACGATTAGAGGGACCAAAAAAGTTACAACCTCGCTATCTAGGCCCATTTAGCATTGAGAAAGTAATCAACCCAGTAGCGGTACGACTGGCCCTGCCCTCTCAGATGAAAATCCATCCGACTTTCCATACGTCACTGTTGAAACCAGCCCCGCCTGGGATACGCACTCAAAAAGCACCCCCGGTACTTGTACAGGGGGAGCCGGAATATGAAGTCCGAGCAATTCTGAACTCCAAAAAAAGGAATGGCCAAGTCTATTATTTAATCGACTGGGTTGGGTACGGGCCAGAAGACCGCTCCTGGGAACCCTCACACCATGTACATGCCCCACGATTGCTGCGCACTTTTCACAAAAACTGCCCTGAAAAACCTGGGGGACCTGCCTTCCGTGGGAGGGGGAGTGCTGTCAGGGGTAAGACTGGCCTTGGGCCCAGTACTGTTGGGACTGTGGGGCCTGGGACCATGAAGAAACCCGGATCCAAAGGGTTTCCGTACTTTAAAGGGCTGTTGTGCCCTTTCTGCAGACAGATCCAGCGTTCTGCCCGCCGGAACTACAATTCCCAGCAGGCTTCGCGGGCCCGCGAGCCAATGGGAAGCCGCGCTGGGTGTGGCACGCGACGAATGCGCATGCGCAAGCCCCGAGGCACGGGGCTTGTGCTCGAGACGCCGAGGAGAGAGGACGTGAGCCCAGCCGCTCCCCGGAATCCATACGCGAGGGGCCAAGAGCCACAGGAACCACGATCCGGCCCCTCGCACACACAAGATAAGTGCCGCTCACCCCAGGGAGAGTCAGGGATCCTAGGGGAAGCGCAGGGGGCATATCCCGACCCCTTCCAGAGCCCCTGCGGATCACGCAAAAGCTAAGTGGGCGGATTCACGGGAAAGTCGTGTTTGTTAATGTGCATGGTTTCGAGTGCATTCATCTCTTGGGAAAAGCGCCGGAAGGGCGCGTGAGATTGAAGCACTAGCTTGGGGAACCCGGTCTGAGGAAAGACCGCGTTCTGACACCCGGTCTGAGGGAAGACCGTGTTTTTGGGCAAAAGATAAGCCACGTGCGGCAGCGCACCCTAAAGTTCCTGGATTGTTTATTCCAAAAACTGAACGCGTGTTGAGAGAGTTTGCATGAAAGTGTGAGATCAGCAGAACGTTTGACAAACGCTAATGCTTGTCCTTTGTTTTCTTTTAGTTTGAACCCGATGCAAACCTGAATCTTGGACTGCAAGGACGTGGCACAGGACTTGACAGTCTTGCAGGACTGGACGTTAAGGACTAAAGCACAGCTAAGTGTGATCGTACATGAGACTGTGTTCATGAAACTGTAATGGGCTAATGTCAACAATTGTTTGTTGCTACCTTGGTATGTTGTTATAAGGCTCGAAAGAGCACCTTCAGGTTGGTTCAAGGGGTCTGGTGAGGGTGGCAGCACCTTTACATGTAGAGGTGTTACGGCAGCTCCATCAGCCAGTTTGAGGAAAGTGTGCAGGCATCGTTTACCCTAAAATCCCCAGTCCTATCCATAACTTCTTCCCAACCCTCTATCCGGTAATCCTAAAATCCCTTTACCTATCCAACCATCGAGACCCTAACCCTCCTTCCCCGCTCTGGTTGAGGAGGCCTGTGTTAAGCTCTGTCTTGCAGGCACTGAAACCATTGAGGGGGTGGTTGGTACTGCGTCGCTCCTGCGCCTAGGACCTGAGCATCTCTGACACTTTGGAGGTATTGCAAAGGCTGGTGTGGACTCTCCACTATGATGTGTTCCCCCTGGATGAATGGGCAGTCATTTTTCAAAGCCCATACCGTTGCCAGGATTGCCTTCTCACAATCGTTGAATTTTTCCTCCACAGAGGATAAAGTCTTGCTTGCATAGGAGATGACTTTATTGACCTTGTCATGCTTTTGATATAATACTGCTGTCAAGCATGTATTCGGGAACCCTGTCTCCAAGAAGAACTCCTTGTTTTTGACAGGGTAAGCTAGACAAGGCACTTTTGAGAGGCTTCTTTTGAGTTGCTTTACTGTCTCAGCTTGTTCTGGACCCCACTCCCACTTGATCCCCCCCCTGCAACAGGTGGATCAGGAATCTTGTGACCTCTGCGTAATCCTCAATGAACTTCCTACTGTAATTAGTCAGTCCGAGGAGGCTTCTTAGCTCACGCAGAGTTGTGGGGTCTTTTAGTTTTAGGAGTGCTTCCACTTTCTTTTCCTGGGGACAGAGACCCTCAGGAGTTATCTCATGCCCAAGAAGCTGACACGGGTTGTGCACCACTGCGCCTTTTGAAAAGACAGTTTTGCTCTGGCAACCCTCAACTGTGTCAGAACATAACAGATTTCCGCTATGTGTTCCTCCACAGTTGAGCTTTTTATCAGGACATCATCCACATAGGCCAGGTTACCCCTTTCACCCAAGTCAGGCATAGCCTTATGTAAGAAGATGTTTAATTTGTTGCCAGAGTTGATGCAACCAAAGGGAGTCCGGGTCCACGTGTATTGCTGCGCCCCGAAGGTAAAGGCCAGCTTGTATTGGTCCTCCCTAATGACAGGCACGGTCCAGTACCCATTGGTCAGGTCAATGGTAGTGTATATTTTTGACCCCTGGATCTGGCCCAGCCCCTGGTCAATGTAGGGGAGAGGCCATCGGGAGATGTGGACCCGTTTATTTAGCTCCTTAAGGTCCGCACAGAGTCTCCACTGGCCGTTCAGTTTTAAAATCCCCAGCAGCGGATTATTAAAGGTGCGGTGGACTGGGCAAATTATCCCACGGGAATCAAGGATTTTTGATGATTTCCGTGAGGGACTTGTTACGCTCACCTGGCTCCCACAGGGGTGTCGAGCGGAACTGGTCAGCCACGGTCTCCACCAACGTGATGCGTAGTGCAGAGATGACTGACTGGACTGGCCCACCTAGCTTTGTCTGCTTGTCCCGTAGAAGTAGTCTCCTTATAGTTTTGTATGATGAGCTCTCCATCCTGCGAGGAATGCAGGGGCGCGTTGATGGCCAGTTACTTCACTGGCTTGAGGATATTGGAAGAGTTCTAAAGAGTTCACAAATGTCTGAATAATCACTCTTGTCCAATTCCTTTGTTTCTCTTGCAGTTTAGACCCAAAAGAAGATCGTCTTGTGGCAGCTGAAAGCGTTCAGGTAAGAGTCTGTGTTATCCAACACTGTCCGGTAAATGATGTCAAGGTTTAACTTGCTGCTCTCTCTTTTCTTGCAGGAGCGGCGTAGGAAGATTTGGCGTGCTGGTGGATAATACCTCCGGGGGTAAAATCAGGTAAGTATATGGTGGCAAGAGATTGTCCTTGTTTGTTCCCTCGGCTCACCTTGTTGTTTTCTTGTCCCCCTTAGGTGCTGGAATGCGGCAACCTAGTGATGGAGACAGCGCCGGATCATAGAGATGATGTGAGGAACGGTGAGTATGGCGCGGCATTGCTGCTGGCGATGCGACGCGTTTAAAATGAAGTCTGTTTCTGGTTCGAAGAAGCGCTGAATCCGAATTCAGGTAAGAAATCCAGTAATGTTCTTTTTCTAACCTTTGTCTTCTTTTCCCTCTTTCTAGGCGCTCTGGACTCGAAGCGGGCGTGGCAGGATGCTGGATGCTGTCTGCAGGCACGGTGAGCATTACGCTGCTGGATGCGGAATAACACGAAGCGTGTGCTGCTCTTCGGGCGTGGTTTAAATAGCCTCCAAAGTAGTCCCAGGTAAGTATTCCTCCACAACCACACCCGAGTAACAAAATAGTTCCCAAGGTAAAGTAGTCCCTTCCAAGCCTCACATGGGCTTGGATCCCTTGCAGCATGGTCTGCATCAGGTAAGTTTGAACACATGAGCCTGGCGCCTATGGCGCCAGGACTGATGTCCCATATGAGCCTGGCGCCATAGGTGCCAGGACTGTACCCAGATAGCCCCTAACAGGGTTTGTTGGGCTTGTTCCAAGTAACATGATGCCTGCTTCCGGGGTTGATGGACTTGGTCTGGATGCCCGGGGGTAGGCATCATGACAGCACTCCCCCCAATGCCCCTCCTAAAGTTGTTCTTCCCCATGGCCTTGGTTTGTCTGGGAAATTCCGGTGGAATCTTCTCACCAATCGAGGTGCATGAACGTGGTCACTCTGTTCCCATGACCTTTCTTGTGGTCCGTAACCTTTCCAGTCGATTAAATAAAAAAGCCTTGACTTAACCATCTTGGAGTCCAGGATACTTTTCACTTCAAATTCGGGTTCCCCGTCTATAAGGACGGGGTCAGGTGGCTTGGTTAGTCTTGTCCCAGGTTGTACTGGCTTCAGAAGTGACACATGGAGGACGGGGTGAATTCGCATACTAGCAGGTAATTCCAATTTGACGGCCACCGGGTTGATAATGGCCTTAATAGGGTAAGGTCACAAATATCTAGGGTTAAAGGTCTGCTTTCCCTTTAGAGGTATGTGTTTTGTGGCCAACCAAACTTGATCCCCAATTTGGTATTGTGGAGCATCACTTCAATGCTGATCAGCATTTTTCTTGTACTTTTCTTTTGCCTGTTTCAAATGTTCAGTTGCTTCCTTGAAGGCTTGTGTAATAGTAGCGTGCAGATGGTTCACTGCGGGCATTTCTAAGTGTTGAGGTGAGTCAAGTTCTGAGGTTCGAGGATGTTGTCCGTATATGGTATAAAAGGGGCTTTGTCCAGTTCCAGAATATACAAAGTTATTGTATGCATATTCGTCAATCCATAGAATGTCCTTCCAATTACTTTCAGTCTGGTGTAACATACAACGCAGGTACTGTTCAAGAGTCTGGTTGGTCCTCTCTGTTTGACCATCGGTCTAGGGATGGTGACTAGTTGACAACCTCACGTCGATTTGCGCCAATTGACAACATTTCTACCAAAAATGTGAAATGAATTGACTACCTCGGTCAGAGACCAATACGGAGGGAAATCTGTGTATTTGAACGATGTTTTCGAGGAACTCGTTGTCCAGAATTGAAGCAGAAGGTAATCCCTTCAAAGGAATAAAGTGGGCCATCTTGGAAAAAAGATCCACAATAACTAGAATGGTGTTAAATCCATTACATGGAGGTAGGTCTGTAATAAAGTCTAACGATAAGGTGTGCCATGGTGTAGGTGGAATATCCAAAGGTTGTAAAAGGCCAGCTGGCTTTTTCTTCTGACTTTTGTTTTGAGCGCAAATGCCACAAGACATCACAAATGACTTTACGTCTTTTCGCCAGGTAGGCCACCAGAATTCTCTTAATTTTAGCTTCAGTTTTCGCGATACCTGGGTGCCCTTCCATCATGGTGTCATGATAATTGGAGATGACTAGTTTTTGTAGTTCCTGGAGTGGTAGAAATAGTCGTCCTTGATAATAAGGTAGGTCATTGATGACTGAGTAGTCTGAGCCTTTCTTTACCCAGTCCTGCAGGGCTGTTGGATCGAAGAGTTGTTGGATCTTTACCTGAATATCCTCTAGTGTTTGTAAAGTAGTTATGCCAAGAATTCTTTGTTCTGAAATTATAGGCACCGGTTCCGGGTTCGCATATGCTTCTCCTATTCCAATTCGGGATAAGGCATCTGCCTTGCCATTTTTACAGCCTGGTTGATAAGTGATCACGAAATCGAACTCGGCAAAGAACACTGCCCATCGAAGTTGGCGTGACGATTGGGCCTTGGCTGTCTTTAAATACTGCAAGTTCCGGTGATCGGTGATTACAGTAATGGTATGCCTGGCACAGAGAAGATAGTGCCGCCAAGCCTTGAAGGCGGATTTGATGGCTAATCGCTCCTTATCGGTAACCGCATAGTTTAACTCGGGTGCCGAGAACTTTCTGGACCAAAATGCTACTGGGTGAAGTTGACCGGTTTCAGGATCCTTCTGGGACAGGACAGCTCCCATGGCTAAACTGGATGCGTCGGTTTCAACTATGTATGGGACTTCAGGGCGAGGATGCTTTAATACAGGTGCAGACGTGAATTTCGCTTTCAGTTCTTGGAAGGCATTCTCAGCTTCTTCCGTCCACAAGAAGCGTTCGTTTTTCTGCAAGAGTGCTGTGATAGGGTGTACAACGTGCGAGAAAAAACGGAATGAATCTGCGGTAGAAATTAGCAAATCCGAGCATGCTTTGTACTCCTTTAACTGAACTGGGTGATGGCCATTTTAGAATTGCGTCCACCTTTCGAGAGTCCATTCAAACTCCTTTTGGAGTCAGGATAAATCCAAGAAATTCAACTTCTGTAGCATGAAAAACGCATTTTTCCAATTTTGCATATAACTTGTGCTGGCGTAGTTTTTCAAGGACTGCGCGAACATGCGTCACATGGTCTGATTCTGAAGAGGAGTACACTAGAATATCGTCTATGTATACGACAACACAGACGTCAATGAGTTCACGAAGGACATTGTTCATAAAATACTGGAAGGCTGCTGGTGCATTGCACAACCCGAAGGGCATCACCTGGTATTCGAATAACCCGTACTTAGTGCGAAAAGCAGTCTTCCATTCGTCGCCTTTCTTTACACGTACCAGATGGTATGCCCCTCGGAGATCTAATTTAGTGTAGATGCAAGCGTCCTTTACTTGGTCTAGTAATTCGGGGATCAGAGGCAAAGGGTATCGGTTCTTAACCGTGATCTGATTTAAGGCGCGGTAGTCTATGCACGTTCTGAGGTCACCTTCCTTTTTTGGCACGAAGAACAAAGCTGAAGATGCAGGAGACTTGGATGGACGAATGAAGCCATTGGCAAGGTATTGGTCCAAGTATTGTCGTAGGTGAAGGTTCTCAGGTTCCGTAAGGGCGTAGATCCTACTACATGGAGGTTGTGCACCAGGTATGAGATCAATTTGACAATTGTATGATCTGTGAGGTGGTATGGTGTTTGCCTGTTCTTTTTGGAAAACATCCTGGAATTCTTGATATTCTTGATGTAACTGCACGACTGGAGTAGCGACTGTGGCCAGGTCCTTGTTCAAGGTTTTTATTGGATAACAAATATGTGCACAATCTGGAAAGGTTATTCTCTTCTCTCGCCAATCAATACAAGGATTATGTGTTTCCAACCAAGGTATCCCCAGTATTATTTGGAACTGCGGGGCTTTGATTAAATCAAACACAATAGTCTCTCGATGCCCATCCTGACCCAATAGTGTCATCTCCGCGGTGGAATGAGTTACAGACCAAGAGGCAATTTCAGTTCCATCGACTGTGGTGATGACATCCGAAGTGGTCTTTCTGCAGAGAGGTAGATTCAACCTAGAAGCCAATTCGTGGTCCACATAGTTTCCTATGGCCCCGCTATCAATGTATGCCCTTACTGCGTGCATACGTGATGGCTGCCTTGGATCTATAAGGACCATTGGTATGATGAAATGCGAGGTCTGAGTATCCTTCTTCAAGCTCGGCAAGCGGACCTCTACGCTTGTCGGGCGTGGTCGTTTCCCGAGTCAGGCTCCATATGGCTTTTATCAGAAGCTCCTACCACTTTGTTGGGTGGTTTTACAGGGCAATCCCGTAGAAAATGTCCCGAAGCTCCACAGTATAGACATAATTGCATTTGCCGCCTCTTTTCTCTTTCCTTCTGCGTCAAGGGTCCTTTAACTCCTACGATTTGCATGGGTTCAGAGGCATCTGTTCCTTTGGGGGTAGCGTTGGGTTTAACCAACACCCGGTTCTCGAACTTGGCTCAATCAGCCTTTCGATTCTGACGTCTGTGATCTAACTGGACCACTAAGTCTATATATTCAGCACAGTCTTGAGGTGGGTTCACAACTTGAGCCAAAACATCTTTGAGTTCTCCTCGAAGACCACGATGAAACAACGTAATCCGTTTTTCTTCGGGCCATCCAGTTTCCACCACCAACCTATTAAAGGTTGCGATGTAGGTTATAAGGTCCTGGTTACCCTGTCGTAGGGACAAAAGTTTGTTATCCAGGGCCTGTCCTTGGCAGTGCCGGGCAAATAGTCTTTCCATGCTCATTTAAAAACCTGAAAATCCCGAAGAATAGGGTCATCCTGATTGACTAGTGGGATTGACCAATCTACTGCACTGCCGCTGAGATATAATAATACGAAGGCTACTTTGGCTTGATCGTTTGGAAAGGCTCCAGGTCTGCATAAAAATGCAAACAGCATTGGTTCATAAACACGGCAAATCTTTTCGGGTCCTCCCCAAAGCGTTCTGGCGCGGCTGAAGGGATATTTCCTGGTAAAATCACTTGCACAGGGT
Organism: Ambystoma mexicanum; assembly: GCF_040938575.1. Lineage (NCBI taxonomy): Eukaryota > Metazoa > Chordata > Amphibia > Caudata > Ambystomatidae > Ambystoma > Ambystoma mexicanum. The sequence continues at coordinate 1,412,769 of NC_090932.1, forward strand.
TGCTTGGTGAAACAGGGGTTGGAATCCCCCCGAGTCCAGGTAGGGGTGTTCTCCCCGCTTGGTTTTGCAGTAATTGTCTAGCAAGATCATCAGTTTGTTCCTTAGAAACAATCAGCTCTCTCCTAAGGGTATTAGTTTCTTGGCGAGCGGCATGTACTTCAGCCCTAAGTTCCCCTAATAATTGGGCCAGTTGGTCAGTTTCTGAGGTCTCCATGACACCCGGGTGAGGATTTGTGGGAAGGCTTCGCATTCTGTTACGCTCACCTGGCTCCCACAGGGGTGTCGAGCGGAACTGGTCAGCCACGGTCTCCACCAACATGATGCGTAGTGCAGAGATGACTGACTGGACTGGCCCACCTAGCTTCGTCTGCTTGACCTGTAGAAGTAGTCTCCTTATGGTTTTCTATGATGAGCTCTCCATCCTGCGAGGAATGAGGGGGGGCATTGATGGCCAGTTACTTCACTGGCTTGAGGCTATTGGAAGCGTTCTAAAGAGTTCACAAATGTCTGAATAATCACTCTTGTCCAATTCCTTTGTTTCTCTTGCAGTTTAGAACCAAAAGAAGATCGTCTTGTGGCAGCTGCAGCTGAAAGTGTTCAGGTAAGAGTCTGTGTTATCCAACACTTTCCGGTAAATGATGTCAAGGTTTAACTTACTGCTTTCTCTTTTCTTGCAGGTGCGGCGTAGGAAGATTTGGCGTGCTGGTGGATAATACCTCTGGCGGTAAAATCAGGTAACTATATGGTGACAAGAGAGTGTCCTTGTTTGTTCCCTCGGCTCACCTTGTTGTTTTCTTGTCCCCCTTAAGTGGTGGAATGCGGCAACCTAGTGATGGAGACAGCGCCGGATCGTAGAGATGCTGTGAGGAACAGTGAGTATGGCGCGGCGCTGCTGCTGGCGATGCGACGCGTTTAAAATGAAGTCTATTTCTGGTTCGAAGAAGCGCTGAATCCGAAATCAGGTAAGAAATCCAGTAATGTTCTTTTTCTAACCTTCGTCTTCTTTTCCCTTTTTCTAGGCGCTCTGGACTCGAAGCGGGCGTGGCAGGATGCTGGATGCTGACTGCAGGCACGGTGAGCGTTACGCTGCTGGATGCAGAATAACGCGAAGCGTGTGCTGCTCTTCGGGCGTGGTTTAAATAGCCACCAAAGTAATCCCAGGTAAGTATTCCTCCACAACCACACCTGAGTAACAAAATAGTTCCCAAGGTAAAGTAGTCCCTTCCAAGCCTCACATGGGCTTGGATCCCTTGCAGCATGGTCTGCATCAGGTAAGTTTGAACATATGAGCCTGGCGCCTATGGCGCCAGGACTGATGTCCCATATGAGCCTGGTTCAGTGCAGTCTGTTGATTGCATGGGTTTATTTAATTAATTAATTTTTTCGGTCAATTAATTGTTTTTGGCCTTTTACAGGTTCAATGTTTATTTAGCAGGGAGACCGTCAACGGCAGCCCTTCCTATAGTTCGTTTATGTGGATAATTTTTTTTCTTTTTGATTTCTTTTTTACTTAATTTGTTTTGAGATACTCTATGGTAATACTTAACAATTCATTATCTTTCCAGGATTAATTGTTGTTTCTTTCCTTTGTTTCTCTCTTTTTTTAGACTGTTATAATGGCTGCTTCGGACATTTTTTCATTCAGCGAGGAACAACTTGCTGAAGCGATTCGGGTGCCTTGCTTTTTTGATTCATTAATCCAGACAGTGGGCGAGGAATCAAGTGGAGGCATCACTAGTGAGAGTATACTCAAACTTAGGAAAAAGAAGTTAAGAACGGAAATGCATGGTCACTTACTTACCGAATATTTAAAGAAAAACATCATTCCTCAGGGACTATTGGTAAGGAATGAACCATGCCTGTTCATTGACGACTTAGAGTACAAAACCGCTTTTTCAGGTATAGGTACCAAATTCAGTAGGGATTGGATGTTACTAACCATTAACACTGCCCTTAAAAAAAGTATTGCAGTTGGCAATGAAATAGACGAGGCGGAAACAGTTTTCGCACTTGACACTACCATCTTGAACATAAAAGAGAAACTGGACCTTATTGACAAACATATAAAGGAATTTATTAAAATAACAACTACTAAAAAAATGGAAAAGCTTAAAAAGGAAATCTCCAATTTTTCAAAGGAAAATGCTTATCCATATTTAAGTCCAGACTATATTGGTCCTGGGCAATGGCATGATCCAACTATGGCCAACCAAGGTCAGCAGAACTATAGAAAAAGGGCTACCTTTTCTGACAGTTCTTCAGATGGTAGTGGCTCCTACCCCAACCAAAATTCACGTGGTCAGAGAAGCCGGCCATGGAACAGGGGCCAATACAGGGGGCGACGTGGACGCCAAAATTGGCAATTTCAACAGTATCCTTCGATGCCCATGTATGCCCCCCAAGGCCCAGACCCTGGGTTTCCTCCACCTAATCTCCCTTTTCCTCCCACCGATTTAGGGCCCCCGCCCATAGAAAATGTATTCCAAACCAGGAGGAAGGCGTATCGACGTTGAACAGTGTTGGCACTAATCCTTCAGCCGTCTATAACATTTCCAAACGCATACTTTCTACCCAGGAAACTGAGATCCTAGAAAAGGGTTTTTCATTCATTCCTATGAGAAATCCCACTCAGATGGACTTAGAAATAGAACTCAGGAATTTTTTCCGAAAAGTTTGTCGTAAAGATTATTTTGGTTCAAGTAATCCTGAGCCAACAGATGAGGAGAATACTCCATTCCATTTGAAGTCCACATTTACACCGACTTCGCAAATGGTTTCCCCTGAAACTGTTATTTTTGAACGGTCAGTACTCCGAGATTTCCATTCTATCTTCGCTTCTCCTAGTGCTGCCAAACACAATAGGTCATACAATTTTTCTAAGTGTGAATGGGAGTGCCTTCAAAATCTCAAAGGACATCCCTCCATTATCATTAAGCAGGCTGATAAAGGGGGAGGGGTTGTGGTTTGTGATTCTACGTACTATGACTCCGAGGTGATGAGACAACTTAACAACACCTCCTTTTATTTGAAACTTAGAGGAGACCCGACAGATAGTATACGGGACGAGATCCTTACCCTGGCTACACGGGCACGTGATATCAACATTTTGAGCCCCAAAGAATTTCAATATCTTACCATTAAAGGCACTAGAGCTCCTCTCTTTTATATCCTTCCGAAAATCCATAAGGATAGATTGAATCCACCAGGAAGACCTATAGTGTCTCTATGTGGCTCTATCTTAGAGCCTTTGGGCAAGTATCTCGATTTCTTTCTCAAACCTCTGGCTGCTGAAACTCCGACCTACCTGGCAGACACAACAGATGCCATTGTTCATTTAGAGGGCTTACCTTTCGATACTGCTATCAATTTATTCATCACTCTAGATGTGGAGTCTTTATATTCTAATATTCCACAGTTGGAATCGCTCCCCATAATAAAATTCTTTTTGGACATGAGAAGCGACCCTCAGCAGGTGCCTAGCGAATTCCTCATTGACCTGCTTGAAATTGCACTTACAAAGAACTATTTTCGGTTCAAGGAGGACTTCTTTTTACAAGTCAAAGGTACCGCCATGGGAGCCTCATTTGCTCCAAACTGTGCTACACTTTTTATGTGGGCTTTTGAGAAGGTCTCCATCTTTGATGAATCTAATCCTTACCTTCAATCTATTATCTTCTATCGTAGATACATAGACGATATTATAATAATCTGGGACAGAACTTTGGGTAACCATGAAACCTTTCTCACATGGATGTATTCGTTGAATGACCATCTTCGCTTCACCATGACTTCTGACAATATGTCAATACCCTTCCTGGACCTTTTATTGAGGGCCAAAGATGGGGCCATTGCAGTGGATTTATACCGCAAGCCCACGGATAGAAATACCACCCTTCACTTTGAAAGTTTCCACCCCCATTCCCTTAGAGTCAGCATTCCCTATGGCCAATTTTTACGGGCTAGGCGCAATTGTACTGACAAAAAAGATTTTGCCAAACAGGCCGACATCATTGAAGATCGACTCATGAAACGCGGTTATCCACATCATGTATTGCGTCAATCTCGTAAGAGGGCACGACATCAGCATCGAGAGATTCTTTTGACCAAGAACCCTCGCGAGAAATCTAACCAGTCGAGAATGGTGTGTGCAATGACCTATAACACTCACCATTCGGCCATTAAGAAAGCAATTAGCAAGCATTGGGATCTTTTACAGTTGAACCATTCCGATCTGGCCCTTCCCATGTTTGTGTTCAGAAAAGGTAAAAACCTTAAGAGTTGGCTTTCTAAGGCCGATAGGTCCTTGCCTCTGTCAGGTCCTAAAACTATTACTGAGATGTGGGGGATGAACAAAGTCCATGGCCACTTTCCATGTGGCTATTGTTGCCATTGTGGGTCAACCACAGCCACTACAACTGTGAACATCAACAACAGGGTATGGAACCTCAGGGACCATACAACATGTAATTCGAAGAACGTCATATATGCGATTACATGCCCCTGCGACAAGACCTACATAGGCAAGACATTGAGACCTGTGAAACTCAGAATTTCTGAACACAAGTCTAAGATTCGTACGGGCAACCTCACATCTCCCCTTGCACTCCATTTCGTAGAACACCAGCATGATTGCAATGATCTACGTTGGTGGGCGCTAGAACAAGTAAGAGGTTTTGACTCCAATACCACTGTCAATAGACTATCCACTCGAGAAAACTGGTGGATTTACAACACCCAAAGTCATATAGTGGGCCTGAATTCACAGGAAGAGTGGGCTGCCATCACCCACATATCTGTACAAACTTAGAAGACTCGCTTTGGCAGCCTAGATTATTTGACTTTCGTTTAGAAGAATTGCTGTTCCTGCCTATAGCACTGAGCTTCTAGTTTTGGTTGCATTATAAACCTACTGTGCAATGTTTTCATATACATTTCATAGTCCCTTCTTGAACTCACAGGAAAAGTGGACTGCCACCACCCATATATTTGTACAAACCTAGAAGAACTGTTTTGGCAGTTCAGAGTATTTGCGTTTATTTATTTAGAAGACTTGCCGTTTCAGCCTAAAGCATTAAGCTTTTAACTTTGTTTGCATTATAAATGTATTGTGTTACGTTTCCGTACACATTTCATAGCTCTTTCTTTCAGCCTGTGGGTGCTTTTTAGTTCTTTCTTCTTATTTTTAGAATTCTAATGCCTTCTCTTATTATTTGGCGCTTTCATTATTTGAGATTACTGTCATATTGCCTATTGGGTTCACACTTTATTTCATTGCATTCATTCATTTTATTTAACTTTTGCAACCTAGTTTGTGAGCTTCGAGCGAGCAGCGCAGTTTCCTCGGTCCATTTTGTTTATTTTGCAACTTGGGCTGTGATTTAAGACTCTGCAGCACCAGACACGGCTTGCTCATTAAAGCCAGCTGGAAACTGTTTGAGCTCGGCACTGGTGTGCCTCCTGCTGGCAATTAAGCAATTTTTTTTGCTTCAATGCGTGAAGTAGCATGCCCAGATCTGCCCCTCCCCCCCCCTCCCCTCATTTGGCTATTTAAAGCCGCTCCATCCATGTTCTGTGGGAGAGCTATTGAGGATTCAATGAAGGCGGGATGACGGTGAGTTGGGATGCTGGGCCAGTTATTTGAACATCTAGAAATCGTCTTTGTGCAGTCATCTGTTGCGAACCAGGACACAATTGGGGGGCCTTTTTGGAGTGCTAATTTAGGCGCCCAATTAACACATTAGGCTTCCAGTGCGGCTGCAGCAGCTAGTAGCACTGACGTTCTGCTGGCAGCTGTGTCTGCCATTAATCAGCAGGGTATACACCCCGATCTCGGCTATATGCTGAGAATGATGCTATTTTCCTGCATTTTCACTCTAGCTGCCAAATATGCATTATATTGGTCGCAACTCTTTAGCATTTGCTACTGTAGCGGCTACATTGTCTTTATTATTAATTTTAGCACTGCTTTTATTAGTTTTCTTAGCATTGAAGTAATCTGTTTAACATCATGGGGCGAGCGATGTATTCCATGTTGGAGGACTATTTGTCTCGTAACCCTCTATATTGACTGCTCACACAGCCTCTTTATTTATCTAATTATTTACGTTACCACAGCTATCTGCGCATGTACCATAACGCGGTGAACAACACTAGACTCCAGTAGGACAGATCTTTTCAGATGCCTTATTGTGACTGGTCGACCGCGACACAATTGTGTGATTGAATTCCTATGCTTGTGGTCCGTTCCCAATTGCGGTGAGCTCTAATGTTTGGTTTTGCGTTTACCTTTTTTTATTGTCACATTAGGAAGGACTGCCGTATGGCGTGCACCCTTGGTTTTTGGTTTTTTGGAGTGGATATCAGCTACTGATGATCCCTCCTGTATTACAACATGTTCCTGTCTCTCCTTTTTGTTTTTTTGCAGTTCTACTTGACTGAGAACTTGCCCTACAGGTCCATACACATTTCCCAGGATGTACATTCGGGAACAAGTGGCCAGTTTCAAGGTTGAGATATTGGTAAATTTGATAATTTAATTATTTAACCATGTTTTCTCCCATTATTTAGTAAGGAGGTGTTTTTCCGGACAGTGTTCTACGGGGGCGGGGAGGGGGTTATCCTGTTCGTCAATCACAGATCAGTCTGTTTTAATCATTATGCCCTCTGTTTTCTTGATTTGATTTAGTTTTGCAGGTCGATACACAATGTATCCTCGGTGTTGTTTTGATTATGTATTTACTGTTTATTTGTTTTTCCCTCTTTTTTGTTTGGTTGTTTTAGGTAAAATTATGGATTCAGTTTGCATAATTCTATATTCCTGTATGTATTATTGCCTTATTGCTACATTAAAACCTTCAAGTGGCAAATATTCCAACGGGAGTGCGCCGTCCTGAAGAAGATGGGCATCAACCGTGAAACAGCTTAGATGCTGCGCACCATCGAAACTACTTCCTGTGTATATGTCAGACCTAGTGTATATAGTAGGTCATGACAGTTCAGTAGTCGACGTATGGCACCCCTTTTTCTAATTAGGAACTACTATTGCCTTGTCCATATATTTTTGTGGTTTTCTCTACATTGTTAAATGCGGCCGTAGCCTCTGACCACCAGCCGGGTGACCCTCTTCAGCCGACTTGAGGTTCAGACAGCTTGGCAACATGAAGTTAATACTGACTGAATTTTCAGTCTGGTTTTATATTGGCACTTTGTTTCACTATGCACTTTATTCGACAACAATATGCTGCTATTTAGAGATGAGCTCGTAACAAAATTTAAAATTTAATATGTATGTTTTAAACAAATGAAATTTAAATAAAATATTCATGTTTTTCAATAATTGTTTCGTTTATATGGCCTGATCTGTGATTCCGAATTTTGGGGGACCCCTCTCTCCCCAACCCATTGCCGGTCACCACTTTAACTTGAATTTTGTTTCTGCTGACACACTCTCTGTTCACTCCATATGAGCCTGGCGCGATAGGCGCCAGGACTGTACCCAGATAGCCCCTAACAGGGGTTGTTTGGCTTGTTCCAAGTAACATGATGCCTGTTTCCGGGGTTGATGGACTTGGTCTGGATGCCCGGGGGTAGGCATCATGACAGGACTCCATGGATGCGAGAGGCAAGCAGTATTGCTTCACAAACACTGGAGTCATTCCAGGGTCCATGGGAATTGTTGTTATATGGATTTTGGTGCGACCACAGTCATACGAGTCCACCGCAAAGAGATCTTGAAAATCTAAGAACACCTGGTTCAACTTTTGCTTTTGCTCTGGAGTCTCACAGGCATCAGCAAGGTTGACTCGTTCTTCAACCATTTGCCTGAAGCCTGGAAAGACTTCCGGTTTTGCTATCTCAGCGGCCTCCTACAGCTGGGTAGAGAGGTCCCTGGTTAGAGTATTGACCTGGACAGAGGGTTTCAGGCAGGGGAGGCAGTCCTTGTGGACCTGGAAGATCACCTCATCCTGCCTGATGTTGCATGTCACCTCGTCCTCAACGTAAGGGCAGGAAGAGTACACCAGGAAATTCCCCCCTTGCCGGGTGAAGATCCTGTCCGGTGGTAAGTCCTTGTCACTATCACTGTCAAAGCAGTCATTGGGAATTTGTCCTATCAGTTCATTACCTAGATCAATGGAAAAATGTCGGTCATCAACCGCCATTCCAATAATGGTGCCTGCGCCCAGAGTGATACTCCCAAGGTCGCTGTTATCCATCAATATGGGAATGGTGTTGTGTTCTACATTGACTAATAGTTTTGGGTTTAACCCCAACCGCTGCTGTTGGAGATGGGCATTGAGGTGTACATATGCGTCAGGATTTTGCAGTTTCTGTCCTCTTTTTATATTTTTAATTCAAGTGGGAATAGTCGTGTCCGTCCTGGGATGGTGATCTCCTCTCCAATTTGAACTTCAACTGCATACGGCAGCAGTTGGGCTGACCAAAATGATTTTTTGGAACCATCAAAGTACATGGGATTACCCCCTAGCAGGGACCAGGCTTTGTAATTGATCAGGTCCAAATTAATGGCAAAACGATTGAGAATGTCACTGCCTAAATAGAATGCAGCAGGGACATCTCGCATGACCCAACAATTATGTACTATGCTTTTTTTCCTATAGAGATTTTGAGCATACACCTGCAAGGCAGGAGATGTTTGGAATTGGGAGTTTCCAGGCCCATTTCCCAGTTATTGACCAATTTAAATGTGGGCATGGCTGGATCTTTTGGGAGCTGTCGGAACATGGCTTCGCTGATGAAGCTCTTACCGTTGTTCACGCACACTTGGGCGAGAACAGATTCCTTCCCCTCATTTAACTGAATAGGGTTGAACAACTGTTCTCTAATTTTCTGAGCTGGTTTCTCATCACTTTTGGCTATAGAATTGGAATTTTCAGATTGTGAATCGGTATAAAATTTAAAAGTATTTCCTTCCAGTGTGGAATGCCACTTGAGACTGGAAGGAAGGTTGATTTTCAGGAGTGGAGAGGAGTTCCCATCACCAGTTTGTTGTCCTACAGCAATTACTGTCACGTCAGGTATTTGATTATTCTGAAAATGAAACTCAATACGATCAGGTTTTTGTTCAACCACGTGGCATGTGCCATTTAAATTAACATGGTTGACTCTGTTTTAATTTTATTGGCCTGTTAGTCCAGGGACCTTGTTCACACAGTCTATTAGGGGGGACAACCTGCGCAGGATGTCATTCCCTAGTAGACAGGGTGTGCCCTCTGAACTCACAACTATGACCAGGTGTTTCACCTTGTGTCACCCAATTTTTATTTTCAAATCCGCAGTCTGTTAGGAAAGATTTCATAATGTAATTTTCCCTCCATGTGTCAACCCCTAAACTTTTTGCTGCTGTTTAGACACCATTGACTGACTTTGTCAGAGAAGCACAGCCTTCTGGGAGACTTAGTTTCCCTTAGTCCTTTCCTCATGTTGCAGCTTTTGTGCAACATTTAACAAGTGTGTAATGTATTTTACCATACAACACACTTGGGTCTATAGTCACTTCCAAAGGCCCTAGATACTCCCGCTGGACTTTTTATGTACTGTGCAGATGTGTCATGGACAGGACTGGTGGCAGCTATCTTTTTGCATTATTTTTAACCCTTTCCTGCCATGTTAACCACGTTAACCGAGTTTGGCACAAATAAGTGGCCTGGCTCCAAAATGGCCATGCCACGAGGTTCTTTGTCCTGTCCTTTGGCCATTTTGCCCCTTCACTTTCCCCAGGTCGAGTTGACCTGGGTCAGTCCTTATTTGGTCATGCACTTTCCAGCGAATCCCAATGCTTTCGCGGGCTTCTGCATGCCTTGTGTGTGCGTCTCCAGGATGTGGGCTGGAACGTCTGGTTCCAATACACATCCTGGGTGCCAGAGACTCTGGAGTACCCTGAATGACTGGGACCACCATGGTCTGTGATTGGTCCACGTATGGAGTGTGTGTTTGTGAGCATATCTCCCATTGGGTCCTCTTCGTTTTGGCATGAAGGGAACTTTGGATAAGAGGAGGCTGAAAACACCACTACCATGTCGATCTCCTGAGTTCTCACTGAACAAAGGATAGGATCCAAGTATCCTGCAACTATGAAGCTGAGTCGAGTAACAGCTGGTGACCCGCTGGAAGGTTTGGCACCCTGAGCCCGTTGTCGTCCCGTGGAACCCCTCTGCATCTGGTCGTCCTAGTAGGTCTGCAAAGACGCTTCGACCCATTGGAATAGTGGGACCAACTATTCTCTGCACCTTCATCAAACCCTGCAAGTAAGCTTTCTCGGAAGTGTCCCTGGGCCAACCAGTGGACTGACCAGCTTACCCAGTTGCTTTGCTCTGTCACGCCACCGTTTCGAGGGTGCCCTCAAAACTTAGTATACTGCTAGCTCTGTGTCCACTGCACCCTCACACCGAATTTCGTACACTTGGCGTTCCCAGGTCTGAAGTGAGACGAGTGCGCCAGGACCGGAGTAACCACGGTTACCGTGTTGCCCTGCCGCGGCAACGTCCTTTGCAAGTCTGCTGCATTTGTGACCCTCTTGCCCCTGAAGCCTTCTGCAGTGAAACTGGGTCGATTCATCCACCCGGAGCGGAGAAATCGCCACTGTCCCATTTGGGAATCATCGCTGTATCTCAGGAACTAAAAGGTGCCGAGACGTCCTTTTTGCCGCATTCAAACCTGCAAGCGAAGTGGACTGACCTGCCGAAGTTTGGGTCCGCTTGCGTCGGGGAGGGGTGAGTACTCAATACCCCAACCGGTGACCCCTAGCACAAGGGTCCATTTTTACACACAAGTGGCCCCTGGGGGCCCCTCTCCTTTCCACTGCTATTGCGAAATAGCGACTCCATCCGAACTCTCGAACTGCCTCTGCCTTCAAGTGGAGGTCCTTCTTGAATAGTGGGAACTTGTTCTGCATCGCCTCATACGCCTTCCCGAGCTGCTAGAGTCCCCTGAAGAGACCCTGTTCTGCCCATTGGAACAACCACGTGCGTTTGCATTGCATGTACTATTGAGCACAAGCCTCCTCTCTTCTTAGGGCTTGGACTGCCTCTTAGTTAGGTGTACTGTCGATGTCGAACTGGGCCTAAAGACTATCTCCACTGCCTGTTTCCTTCCCATCTAGGTTGTCGACATATTTTGTGCATTCACCTCTTTAGACCCCAATGGTCTTGTATATATATTGTATTGCTTGTGACATGTTGGTTTACTTAGTGTTACTGTGGCCTTGTAATAAATGTGTCTATATTTTTAATATAACACCTATCTGGAGTAATTTATAAGTGTCCTTGCTCTGTGTGCTCATTGAGGTCCTTCAGTCACCCTCACCCCTCCTGAGACTTAGTCTTGACCGCCTGTCATAGCTACCCTGATTGGTCTGGCTTGTCCAGAGGTTAGCCTGTTCTAAGAAACTAGGGCAGAGTTCAGAAATCCATCTTAACACAGTCCCCTCGACAGGAATTTCATTCCCATCGAAGTTCTGTAGTTGTCCAGAAAGAGGGGTGAGAGGGATCTGGTATCTCTCCCCCTTCCTGAATTTAGCTGATCAAAGGCCCTTTTTGTCAGAAGAGTGGCATGGGATCCAGTGTCCACCAGAGCCGAAAATGTACACTGCCCTTGCACCCGGACCGGGGGATAAAATCTACCCTCTTTCTCCTCCAATGGGCAAAGGTAATGTGCATTTTGGGCAAGTTGGGTGGTCAATTTCCTTATTTTTGACTCCGACACAGGGGTAGTTTGGGCATAATTCTGTGTGGGAGTTTGGGGATCTGAAAGAAAAATTTGACATTTGGATATTTGGGGCGTTTTGGGCTCCCCTTTTTCTGATTCTGGGCTGCCCCCCCCGCCCCTTTTTGGAGGAACTCAACAGAATTTGTTTGTGAGGTTTGGGATCCCTCTGTTACTGCTGGGTTTCCTGGATACTCATTCTGGGGTTCAAGGATGGGTGATTCTGACTTGGTCCCCACACCCACCCAGTCTTCATTTAGATCCCTTGGGACCCATTTTTCTTTGGGGGAGTCCCCCCGTCCCTGAAGGAGAAGATCTTTTTCCTAGAATCCTCTAAGGATTCTTCCCCTTCAAATTGGAGGACACTAGCTTCCTCCACAAAATGGGTCTTTTTGAGTACTGTATTGCTCCTACCCACCCTCTGTTCCCTGGGTTGCAGATTTTCGGGGGCAGGAGATTTTTGTTTCCGGTTCCTGGGTTCCAGGGGCTTTTCACGAGTAAGGAAAAAAGCTTCCTCTAGGGCTTTACACCACCCTTCCCCCGTGTCTCCTCCTCTGGAACTGGTGAGTTGTCAGGGTACTCGCCCCATCATTGTTCTGGGGTACCAGGCCCTTGGTTTGTGGGGTTCTGAGCCGTCATGTTCATCTGAGGGTTCTGTTGACCGCTCAACATGCGACCCAGATCCTGGGTTAGGTTTTGGACCTGGCGCTCCAGTTGGGACACCCGTTCCGGCTGGTACGGGGTCTCTGGTCAACTCTAGGTGGATCACAGGAAGGGTAGCTATCCCTTCTCCCGTGGTACCCTGGATATTGTGAATTTTGGTAACCCTCCACCCTTGTCCTCCCCTCTCCCGGATTGAGTTGTGTGGGTTCCTGAAATTGGGGAAAGAAATGTGTGTTGTCCTGCAGGTTGGGGTTTTGTGAGTATCGGGGGAACGAAACTTAACCCAGCATTTGGGGAATTACTGCCCTCCTGGGGTAAGTTAGGAGGGAAGTTTCCCGGGGCGGTACTTACCTGATTGGATTCCCCCTTGGGTTGGGGGAGTCCATACATACCCCAGGATTGGTCGGTTGCCCTTGTATCTTGGAGTGATATAATCAGGGGAATTACGGGTCTCATTGGTGGGATTACCTCCCTGACTGCCACCTGTTTGTGAATAGCCTGAAGGCCTTCTGGGTCTCTGATTTTGCTGATTTTGTGTAGGTACATTTTTAGGCTCCCCCATCTCTAGGTCTAAAATGGGGGCAAACTTCACTTCCGCCACCTTAGCAGCAGCAGGGGTGTTGGCTGGTTTGGGGGTTTTGTTCAGATTTTTATTTTCTGCAGGTTTTTGGACCGCATAAATGCGGGTCGCCTGCTCTATGACCCAGTCCAGAGTTCTTTTCTCGTGGAAGTCCCTCACCAGCTGGGTCATAATATACTTTGGGAGTGCATGAAAGAAGGTGGTTACAAACTCCCTGCTATCCGTGCGCACCCTCCTAGTGGTTTGTGCAAAGGCGCGTTTGAGCTCCTGCACAAATTCTTGTGGGGCCTGATCTACCCCGCACTGCAGATTGTAGGCCGCTTTGCGAGCCTCTTGGGGGTTTCTGTGGGTGGAAAAGTGTTTCACGATGGCCGCCCTGTAGGTGGACCATCTTGAGTGGTTCTGGTCCTCCAGTCCAGCAAATAAGCTGGAGTACTCAGGGGAGAAGGTCTATTTTACATACTCTATTCAGTTTGGGTTGTCTTTTAGATGAAAAGTGTCCATTATCTGCTCATAGAGTTCCAAGTGTTCCCAAACAGAATATTTTGCGTTTGTTTGGTATGGGGTTATGAAACTCCTGATGGCCCTAATCTGTCTAATGGGGTCTTTGGTCAAAACTCGCTTGAGTTTGTTTGCCTTCTTTGGCTTAGTCACCCGAGTCCACTCGCCCTCAGACTCAGAGGCACTACTGCTTGAGGTCCCTTCATGATCATCTAGGCACCCCCTTATTCTGTGAGCTTGAGAGGGGCTCGCAGAAGGGTGGGGCCTAGTTTCTCTATTCCTCTGGTGCTCAGGAGAGTAGTCTTCTGACTCTTCCCTGCTCCCGGGTTGGCAGAGTATCCCCCCACTGCCCTAATTGGGTAGAGGTCTTCAGGATGCTCTTTTTGGGCCTCATTTCATTTGGTTTTTCATCAAATTGAACCAACCGGTCCCTTGGAAAGTAGTATTTCTGTGGCTCTAATTCCCTGACCCTCCTCTCATACGAGACTTCCTTGTCAGAGACATCAGCCTTAATATTTGGGTATCTATACAGGGACACCCATCCATCCATTTCTGGGGGTCGCTGACCTGTCAGTTCCATCATGCTAAATTCTGATGGCCTTATGGTTTCCGGCTCATGTGTACCTGCAGCCATGAAGTCAGCAGTGCACAACGTGTTGAACGGGTTTGAGTCCCTTAGTACAGAGGTCCTTATGCTATGATCAGGGGTTGCCCTGTCCCTCTCTACCTGTTCAGGGTCCCTCCAGTTAGGATTAAATCTAGCACCCTCTTCCTCCAACCTTGCTAGTTTCTCCTTCTCAGCCCCCATTTCTTGATAATAAGCAAAGAAAGATCTTAGCCTTTTGCTCAGCTATCAAGGCTTTACTGGCCTCTATGACCCGTTCTTGCACTGACACTTGTTTGTGGAGCTCATCATTCTTTTCACAGAGGGCCTCATTGTCTCTCTGGGCTTCCTGCATGGTTTGAGAATAATGAGACAATTTCTGTTGCAGGAGACTCCCCTCCTGAGTTTGTGCATCTTTGGTTTGGGTGTTCTCTTCCAGAGCACCTTCTACCCATCTGGCGTGCTCCAGTAGATTCCCATGCTCTGTTCTGAGTTCATTTAGTTTTTGGAGGGTTAACTCACTTCCCTGTAACTCTGTTTTAAACTTGCTTATTTCCTGGCCTACGGCGTCTTTCTCCTGATTTAGGGTGTCCCTCTGTTCAGCCAGTTCATCCCTTTGGTATTGGATTTCTGGCGCTCTTGATCAAATTCTGCTTGAGAGTGGAGGTCTCTCATAATTTTATTATTTTCCTCTTTCAATTTCTCTATCTGATCTTGTAGGCTAACTATCTGCTCTGCGCAGGCTCTATTATAATTTATTTGTTGATTTAACAAGAGAGTCAACCTTTTCCCTACACTCCTCTTTCAATGCCTCTTGATCAGCATTATTCTGCTGTTGGAGAGCCAAATCCTCTTTTACTTTTAAGACATAATTTCCAGATTCTACCTCCAACTCTTGGCTCTTCTGTAATTTTTGTTCTGCTAAATTTAGATCAGTCTGGATTTTATTTAATAGTTCAACTTGATTCTGCGCAAGAGTGGTGTTTTCCTCATGCCTTTCCCGCATCACTCCCATGTGGAGATATATGTAGGCCGTGATTCTGGCAATTTTGATTTGCTCCTCTTTAATTTATGGAGTCATATATAATTCACTCAGAGCTTGGTGTAATAGGCCACCGTCCTGCCACATATCCAGGTTCATGGCAGTGACCTGTTGTGTTATTTCTTGTAGCCAGGCTTTTTGATCCTGTTCTGGCCATTCACCTCTGACAAATAGCTTGTGCAGAAGGTGCTTCCTAGCCATATTGATTTCTACTACTTTCATTTTGGACATGTTCTTTCTTTATTAATTAATTTATTTATGTAAACGTAACCGGTATTCGATTGCTTTCTGTCTATTTTGGGGTTGTTTTAGCTTTAATTTTTAGACACAGGCCTGGTACTTAGAGTATTTGTTTTTGGGAGGCGCTTGTACAGCGTAACACAGTATTCCAACCACACAAAGTATCACTACCTTGCAGGTTAGTCTGCTGTGTTAGACTGTCACGGGTGGTAACCAAACTCAATCCCTGACTCGAGCTCCCAAATTTGTTAAGGATTTCAATCAGGCGACACACACCTTGATCTCGGCCTAGTATACATCGCACAACTGAAATGCTTATCTTTTTATATATATAGATTCAATATTGAGATTGTACATCACTCATATCACACACCCTTTTCAAATACCCCGGGTCACAATTGACCATGAACCAGGCTGGTTGGTAAAAGGCAATATTTATTTTTTTATTTTAAAATTCAAAAGAAATCATACACTTATAATATGGGGCAGCAATCACCAATCGGGTGATAATTACAATGAGAATGTGAGCAATCCACTAGGTTTAACCTGCTAGTGGAACATAGACACAGCACAGCAGAATAGGAGCACTTTTTGGTTTAGGAAAGATAGCACCCAAGTTAGAATTTCCCCCTGCAATGTTCCCTGAACCCACAAATAATACATTCTGAGTGGATAAACAGAAGCAGCAGGTAATCAGGAATAAGAAACAGGAAATGGAATCCAAATCCGACCTTCCCTCCCCAAATAAGCGAGAAAAACGGATTTTAAACCCCTTGCAATGTTATGAAATGACACTTGGAAATGGACAAATAAATAATGAATGTGTGTTAAAAACCTTGAAGCAAATATAATTCCTCACTAAAGCAACAATGCAAAGACACTAACGATCACAAAGAATGGATTACCAAAAGCATACAGTTCGAAAATGAGTGGAAGGTTTAAAACACATTGCAGCAAAATGACACGTTGGCAACTTTGCAACTTTGCAATTCCCGCCTGAAATTACCCAAACGGATTTTAATAAAAACGGGTGAAATACAGTGATTTTGGTTGTGGAATAGAGGTATATCCTAGGGGTATTCAAGAAGTGAAACTAGGTCTCTAGCTGGTAAATTGGGTGAGTTATGCAAGATATAAAAAGGTGCGCTTTGAGTAAAATGGAGCTGTGAAATAGGAAACTGTCAGGTTTCATGGAGCTGTGGTTGAATGTGGTGGTATGGGTATGTGTTAAATGCTTTATGGTTTGGGCCTTAACCTTGAAGTACAGAGTGTGCAGAGCTTCCCAAGCCAAAATGGAAATTTCAAGCAAGATCATTGATTGGCCAGGAGTAGAGGAAAGGCATTGTCAGAACATTCTAAACTGCCTTTCATTGTCAGCAGCCGAGCAGGAAGAACCTATTTTAGGAGTTGTGGTTTTTTGAGACTTTAGCTGGGCCTTTGTGTCTGAGTTAAGCTTATCAGGAACTGGAGAGAGCTTGGACAATTAAGGAACCGTGCCAGAGATCATCAGATAAAAAAAGAAGCAAGCTTAGTGATTTATTAATGACTCATTTCAGATGTTTTATCTAGAGGGGTTAAATACTCCTGTATAATTTATTTCCCAGTTTCCTGTTTCCCTTTTAAGCTAAGTTTTGAATCTATAATTCAGATTTTTCAAGTTTTATGTGAAAAGAAAGTCTGCATAAGTTTTATTGAACAGTTTTCATATATGAACAGCATAACGTTTGGTGCGCGTGCCGTGAAAGCGCGTGTGAGTTTGTGTTATGGTTGAAGGAATTCTCGTAAGCGTCGCGCATCGTACGTGTTTATTTTGAGCACAGTGTGTGTAATTATGCTCTCTCAGAACGTCGGTCTTCGGTGTTAGTAATCTTACGTTGTCTGCGCAAATGACAATGTGTTAGGAGTGCTAATTAAAACCTTTATTTATTTCGATTCGTTTATTTCTAACTAACTTACTAACATTTGCGCGCGCTCTTCAACAAAAGAAACTTTGCCATCGTTGAGTGAACACGACTTTTCTCGCGCTTGTGTGAATTGACTTTAAAGACTTTAAAGAATCTAAATGCTGAACCTCCACGCATGCGCATGATTAAAAAGGAACTGTCCTCGCTGAGTAGACACTATTTTTATCACGCATACTCTAACTGATCTTAAAGCCTCAAAATGGAAACGCTATATTTTCACGCATGCGCGTAACAAAAAAAGGATAACTACGTTTTTGCGCATGCGCAGAAGAAAATGAATCCGTTCTTTTTTCGAAGAAGTACATCCAACTTCACTACCTTTGCTTCACACATGCATGAGCAGGAAGAAAGATGCATGAGCCCACATTTATAAAGTACTTCCAAGAAGATAACTAATAGAAAGAGTGTGCATCATTATAAACAAGTATCAGCAGTTAATATTTATTTGTAGTTAGATTAAAGAGAATGAAGAATAGAAAGTTCCATTTTTGGAATAAGGACTGCATATAAGCTGTTGCCAGGGGATTTCCAGAGAATTTCCGGAGTGAGTTCAAGCAGCCTTCCATTAATGGAGCCTCAGAGATAGACACAGTGACAGTGACTCTCCAAATTTCTATCAGTAATTGAAAATAATCCTCTAAGTTGTCAGAAGACGAAAATCAGGTATGGTGGTGTGTTTCGTTTTCTCTTCTGGGATGTAACATTTAGAAGGGAAGACAGTACTTTTGACAAGAAAGGTCAGTGACTAAAAATTGCTTTTTATTATCTTTTCTCAATAGGTTGAGTGACTTCAAGAAGTAGAGCAAGACCTGAAGTTTGTTATTTTCTCCCACTTCCCCTTTTCCCTCGGGGATGCTCTCAGCTTAACTGTTTGTGATCAGTTGAGAGGGGAGCATCAGTAGGGGACTGTGGGGGTTCAGCAGCTTCCGCGGACAAAAGAATTCATTGAGATTAAGCCTGACAGAATGAAAGGCCAGAAAAAATAGTTCGCCCAAGCTGTCATGAACCCCAAGTCTTCAATGGAGGCGTTAAGTGCTCTGGTTAGGGAATTACAGGAGGAGTTGAAGAAGAAATAAGAATTTAGGAAGGCGGGTAGATGAGTTATGTGAAAAGATGGCACAGATTCAGGGAATGAGGGGGGAGGTATCAGAGGATACAGAATCTCCCCTGGAATTGGTTAGAGCTGGAGAGGAGAGAAGTGCAGGTAGAGGCGTGGGGGTGGAACGAGGTTTCAGTCTTTAGTGATGCCGGTACCTTTGGCAGCTCCACAGAGTTATTATGGAGATCCAAATAAATTTCAGGTATTCTTAACTCAATGTGAGTTGCATTTTCTTAGCTGGCCAGAATTATTCCCTTCAGATTCTTCAAGGGTAACTTTCATGATGTCTTATTTATCTGGAGAGGCTTCTACCTGGGCGGGGTTACTGGTTAGACAGAGGAGTGTGTCCTTGAGAAATGTTCCTCTTTTCATGGAAGAGTTTAAGAAAATGTTTGATAAAAGGCAAGTCTCTTTGGAGGTGGATGGTGAACTGTTAGATTTACGTCAAGGTAACAGAGACTTGGTTAAATATATCACACAGTTCAGGTCCTTAGTTTTAGAAACTAAGTGGCTAGAAGAGAAGAGGTCTTCGCTTTTTTATCGAGGCCTAAAAGAGGAATTGAAGGATGCCTTGTCCAGTGTAGTTCAGCGCCCTTCTTCTTGTGATGATCTGATTGATTTAGTGGTTCAATTGGACTTTCGTTTAAGTGAAAGGAGAGCAGAATGACGCCGTAGCACTCAGGGGGAGATAAGGACAGCAGCTTTGTGGGGAGATCGATTAAGATTGAAGGTTGGTAACAAGAAAGTTAAACAGAAGGGGAATGATCAACAGACTAGAGTAAGAGGTCCTTTATCTAAGGAGGAGAAAGCTAGAAGGCGTGAGAACAATTTGTGTTTATATTGTGGTAAAAGAGGCCATTTTTTTGGAAACTGTCCCTTTACATATAAAAGATTTACTTCAGCTGGTGGAAGAGGGCAGCAGATTGCAAACACTCTACAGTCAGCGGTTCCACTTATAACCGTAAATGTATCCTTGTTTCTGAAGGCGGATAAAAAAGGGATTGGTCCGGTAGTGATTGATTCAGGGGCCACCGGGAATTTTATGGATTGGGGGGTAGCGAAGGCCTTGGGAATCCTGTTGGAGAGAAAGGAAGCTGTGGAACAGGTTCGGGCTGTGGACAGAACTTCTCTTTCTTCAGGTCCTATAACTTATAAACTTGTGTCCTAGTTATGGAATTAGCTGGAGGTCATAGGGAGGAGGTTTCGTGTGATTTAATTGACACACCGCTTTTGAAAATAATTTTAGGAATGCTATGGCTTACCTTACACAATCCCAAGATTGATTGGAGTGGTTGAGTTGTGGAATTAGTCTAGTTTTTATTTGGAAAACTGTTTTATGGAATGTCATCAAGACAAAAATCAAACACAGGGTATGGTGTCTTCATTCTTGACTGAGGCTGGAATTACTGGCCATAACATTGGAGCTACTCTAGGACATCTTCCGCAGTGTTATCACGAATTCAGGGAGGTGTTTGATGAAAGGGTAGCAGGAGAACTACAGCCACATAGGAGTTTTGACTGTAAGATTGATCTGGAGCCAGGGATAGTTTTACCCAGTAGTCGAGTCTATGCACTAACAGAGAAGGAGAATGATTACCTGGAGGAGTACCTTGCAGAAAATCTGGCTAAAGGATTTATTCGCCATTCTCAATCTCCAGCGGCTTCTTCATTATTTTTTGTACCAAAACCAGATGGGTCCCTTAGAACCTGCATTGATTATCGAGCCGTGAATAGGGTTACAGTCAATCCTCTCCCTCTAATTTCTGAGATCTTTAATCAGGTCCACAGAGCAACAATTTTTCCAAGCTTGATTTACGTGGTGCCTATCATCTGGTACGAGTCCAGGAAGGTGATGAGTGGAAGACGGCTTTCAAAACCCGATTTGGTCTTTATGAGTACCAGGTAATGCCTTTCGGTCTATGCAATGCACCAGCTGCCTTCCAATTTTTTATGGATGAAGTTTTGAGAGACTTTTTGGACATATTTGTGATAGTGTATATCAATGATATTTTGATTTATTCCCAGGATTTAGAGTCTCACAAAATTCATGTTAGCCAGGTTTTACAAAGACTCAGAGAGAATCACTTGTTTGCTAAACTAGATAAATCTCAGTTTCATACGAACTCAGTGGGATTTATGGGATACATTGTTTCACTCAACGGGTTGGAGATGAATCCAAGCAAAGTGCAAGCAGTTAGGGACTGGCCAACACTGACGAAGGTAAAGGAAATTCAGAGCTTTTTAGGTTTTGCTAACTTCTACAGAAGATTTATTGAAGGATTTTCTCGAGTTGTTACTCCCATAACAAAACTTTTTTTAAAAAGGAGCTAAGTTTGTTTGGTCAGCAGAGGCATAGGAGGCGTTTCAAGAATTAAAGGAAAGATTTAGTTTGGGCCCAATTTTGATTCATCCAGATCCATCTCAGCCTTTTTATGTTGAAGCAGATGCATCGAATTTGGCCATGGGTGCAGTTCTCGCTCAGAGACACCGGAATACGGGACAACTTCATCCAGTTGCTTATTATTCTAAAAAGAAATCTATGGCGGAACAAAATTAAACGATTTCAGATCGTGAACTCTTGGCAATTAAGTTTGCTTTTAAGGAGTGGAGACATTTTTTAAAAGGAGCAAGACATACAGTAACAATTTTAACTGACCATAGAAATTTGCTATTTTTAAAATCGGCTAAGACTCTCAAGCCAAGGCAGCTAAAATGGTCATTGTTCTTTGCTGATTACGATTTTGTGGTGACATTCAAGCCAGGCAAGCTTAATGGAAAGGCTGATGCCTTGTCTCGTCAATTCCCTGAAAGTGAGTTTGAATCAGCCAAGGAGATGTTAACAGTGATCGATCCATGTTGCTGTGTTTCAGCTGGAGTACTGAAATATGAAGATGTGGAGGAAGGAGTCCGAAAGTCCATGTCAATAGCCCAGATGGAGGAGTGGGTCCGGAAGGACCCGGTTTGAGGAATTAAGAAAGGGTTACCGTATTTTGAAAATAAACTCTACTTACCCAATGTGGAGTTGAGAGAGAGGGTGATAAGAGACTGTCATGAATCTATGTTGTCCGGACATCCGGGTTTCCGAAAGACGTTAGAATTGGTTAGAAGTTGTTTCTGGTGGGAGAAGATGCGTCAGGACATCTTGAATTTTGTGAAGACTTGTGCTGTTTGTGGTCAGATGAAGAATCAAGCAGGAAAACCGTTTGGGTTATTGGAGCCATTTCCTATTCCACCTCGTCCCTGGCACACAATTTCCCTGGACTTCATTACAGATCTTCCTTGTGACAAGGGTTATACATCTATCTTAGTGGTTGTGGATCTCTTGTCTAAGGCGGCCCATTTTATTCCAATGGAGGGAGAGGTTACCGCGGACAGTCTGGCCAAAGTTTTTCTGCGGGAAATAGTTAGATTGCATGGTCTTCCCAATCAAATTATCTCTGATAGAGGTCCTCAATTTGTTTCAAGGTTTTGGAGGATTTTTTGTAAGAGATTAGGAGTGGAAGTAAGTTTAACATCAGGTTATCATCCCGAGACTAGTGGGCAGGTAGAAAGGGTAAACCAAGAAAGGAGAAATATCTGAGGTGCTACTTACAGGCAGGTGATGAATGGGTGGATTTAATTTGGCTTGCAGAGTTCGCTTATAATAATTGTGCTAAAGACTCAACTACTATGTCTCCGTTTTTTCTAGGAAGAGGTTTTCATCCACGGTTTCTGAGGAGTCCGAGAATCCTGGGGTTGAGGTTTGATTACAAATTATGAGAAATAATCTGGAAAGAGCTAAAAAGGTACTTTTGGATAGTAAGTTAAAGTACAAGAAGTTTGCGGATCAAAAAAGGTTAGGTCCTGAGTACAAGGTTGGTGACCTGGTTTAGCTTTCAACTAGGCATTTGAGAATTAAAGGGAAAAATAAATTTAGTCCACGCTTTGTGGGTCCGTTTGAAGTGGAAAGGGGTTAGTGCCACCGCCGAGCCGGCTCGTCAGTGGAAACCGCTCCAGGTTGCCACCGCCGATCCGGCTCGTCGGTTTTGGCACTCTGCTTTGCTCGATCCCTGTAACGCAGGGATCGAGCAAAACTGTAATCCAACCCCCAGGGTATGTGAGGGGACCTCCCCCTCACATAGCCTGGGGGTTGGATTACTTTCAGTTTCACGTCGGCGTGCGTAACGCACGCCGACGTGAAACTGAAAGTATTTTCACCGCGGCAGCCATTTTCGGCTGTCGCGGTGAAGAGGGAAGGTAAGAGCCCCTCTCCCTCTCCCTCGATCTCCGGCTGTATTTCAAGCCGGAGATCGAGGGAGGTGTCGTTGGAAAGGGGAGATTCTCCCCTTTCCAACAACACCTTTTCTGTAAGCATTGCTGGCTGCGGATCGGGCGCAGAGCGCTCGATCCGTGACCAGCAATGCAGCTGGACCACAGGGATCCGTTTATGTCGTGGGGGGGAGGGGGCTGCTTACTGTAAGCAGCCCTCTCCCCCCCCGGCCCCCAAAGCATGGGGGCACATGCATGTGAACCCTGGGGCAGATGGCTGACCATCTGCCCCCAGGGAATGTAAAAAAAAAAATGAAACGTTGGGAAAAGGGGATGGGGGTGGGGGGCCACTAGCCACCATGGATTTCTTACTGAATGAAAGGGGGGTGGCCCTCCCCCCAACCGAAGTAGAAAGGGTGGCACCCCTTGTAACCTTCCCTGGGGGCAGATTTCTGCCCCCAGGCAGGAGTACATGAAGTGGCCCCCCATCCATTTAGGGGGAGAGGGCCACCAGGAAAGTGTGGGCAGGCCCCCAAAGGATGGGGCCTGCAGGTTAGGGCC
Organism: Ambystoma mexicanum; assembly: GCF_040938575.1. NCBI lineage: Eukaryota > Metazoa > Chordata > Amphibia > Caudata > Ambystomatidae > Ambystoma > Ambystoma mexicanum. Next base: position 1,435,992 of record NC_090932.1, read on the forward strand.
CCCCTGGGGCAGATGGGTGCCCATCTGCCCCTAGGGATGGGCCAATGAAAAAAAAATGGAAAGGAAACATGGTTGGTTTTGGGGGAGTGCCCCTTCCACTGGACCACCAGGGAATTTTTTCAAGGAAAGGGGGGTGTTCCCCCCCCACCCAAAATGGACTGGGGCCCATGGCATGCAACCTTCCCTGGGGGCAGATATCTGCTCCTGGGAAGGGGCATCTGACCCCAGGGAGGGATGCATGAGGTGGGCCCCCCCTATCTGCCGCCACGGAGGGATGCATGAGGTGGGGCCATCCATTTGTGGTGGGGGGGAGAGGGACACCCCCCGTTACAGTAGAACATTTGCCGGCAATGTAGGGTGCCCCTCAGCCCCCCTAAAAAGCAGCCTACGATTTTGTATTATTTTCTTTGTTTACCCTACTTCGCTTGGCGCAGATGGGCACATTAGTGTGCCAATCTGCAACCAGGGTGCCCAAACCCTACTTCCCCATGCATTGGGGGTCCTGCCCCACCTTTTGTGGTGGCCCTCTCCCCCCCACCCCAAATGGCTGGGGGACACACCTCATGCAGCCCTCCCTGAGCCTCCTAGGAAGGGCTGCATGATGTGCCGCCCCCTCCGTTCGGGGTGGGTGAGGGCCACCACAAATGGTGGGACAGGCCCCCCAATAGATGGGGCAGTAGGGTTTGGGCACCCTGGGGGCAGATTGGCACACTAATGTGGCCATCTGCGCCAAGCGAAGTTGGGTAAACAAAAAAAAAAATACAAAATCGTAGGCTGCATTTTAGGGGAGGCTGAGGGCCACCCTAAATTGGCAGCGATTGTTGTACTGCAACGGCGGGTGGCACTCACCCCCCCACCCCAAATGGAGGGCCCCACCTCATGCAACCCTCCTTGGGGGCAGATATCTGCTCCTAGGAAGGGGCATCTGACCCCAGGGAGGGATGCATGAGGTGGGTACCCCCTATCTGCCAACAGGGAGGGATGCATGAGGTGGGGCCCTCCATTTGGGGTGGGGGGAGAGGGCCACCCCCTGTTACAGTACAACATTTGCTGGCAATGTAGGGTTCTCCTCAGCCCCCCCTAAAAAGCAGCCTACGATTTTGTATTATTTTCTTTGTTTACCCAACTTTGCTTGGCGCAGATGGGCACATTAGTGTGCCAATCTGCCCCCAGGGTGCCTAAACCCTACTGCCCCATGCATTGGGGGTCCTGCCCCACCTTTTGTGGTGGCCCTCTCCCCCCCACCCCAAATGGCTGGGGGGACACCTCATGCAACCCTCCCTGAGCCTCCTAGGAAGGGCTGCATGATGTCCCCCCCCCCTCCGTTCGGGGTGGGCGGGGAGAGGGCCACCACAAATGGTGGGGCAGGCCCCCCAATAGATGGGGCAGTAGGGTTTGGGCACCCTGGGGGCAGATTGGCACACTAATGGGGCCATCTGCGCCAAGCGAAGTTGGGTAAACAAAAAAAATAATACAAAAGCGTAGGCTGCTTTTTAGGGGGGCTGAGGGGCACCCTAAATTGGCAGCGAATATTGTACTGCAATGGGGGGTGGCACTCCCCCCTCCCCCCACCCCAAATGGAGGGCCCCACCTCATGCAACCCTCCCTGGGGGCAGATATCTGCTCCTAGGAAGGGGCATCTGACCCCAGGGAGGGATGCATGAGGTGGGGCCCCCCTATCTGGCGCCAGGGAGGCATGCATGAGGTGGGGCCCTCCATGTGGGGTGGGGGGCAGAGAGGGCCACCCCCCGTTACAGTACCACATTTGCCGGCAATGTAGGGTGCCCCTCCGTCCCCCCTAAAAAGCAGCCTACAATTTTGTATTATTTTCTTTGTTTACCCAACTTCGCTTGGCGCAGATGGGCACATTAGTGTGCCCATCCTCCCCCAAGGTGGGTAAACACTACTGCATCATGCAATGGGGGGGCCTGTCTGGGTGGTTTGGTGTTTGGCTGGGCTGACACAGATAATTTATGTGTTCCTTTGTTCCCTTTACAGGTCTTGTGCAGTTCAAGCTTCTTCCTTGTTATGTAAGTATTGACTTTTGGTTATGGGAACATTGTATATTACGCGGGGGGCGGATTGCTCCTCGGGTGGGTGGGAACTGGGCCTGTAGTGTTGGTGGTGTGAACGGGATTGGGTGCTCTGGGGAGGTATTGAGGTGGCCAGGGACACAGTTGCTGTGGTAGGTTACACATTTCCCCCCAGAGCAGCTGAACAGTGCTGTTCCCCTGGGAGGGCAGTTTGCCACGTAGCTATCTGTACACGGTTTTTTTGTGCTGGGGGTAGCCATACGCCTATTGGTCTTAATTCCATTTCCTATCAGTGTGCAGTGTAGCCTTCCGTGGTGGTAGATGACTGGGATGCGCCATGTATCGGGTGGTAGAAATCGAAAAGTTAGCAGAAACCCCCAAGACAGTTTAGATGTGTTATTGGTAGGCTAAGTACTGAATGTAATTATTTTTTGTTTCCTTTGCAGTTGTGGCTCCTGGAAAGCTTTCGCTGACTGATGTAAGTACTGCATATATTACTTTTGTAGATATCCATTCTAATGTGGAGGTGGATGGTTACTGTGGTGGGAGTAACTGTGGCTGCAGTGTCAGTGGTATGGGTGGGAATGGGTAGTGGGGAGGTCCTGGGTCCTGGGGGCAATGATGGGTGTGGCTTGCATAGAGGAAGGTGGTTGCTTTGCAAAAATACAAATGTGGTAACGATAACTAGCAGCAGTGTCACAAAAATGTTTGCAGTAGTAATGCAGATGGTCATTTCTTCTGAGCAACCAATGCCCACGTGGTACAGAGCTCATTCCTTTTATTGCAATGGTCACCACTTCTGTCGTCCAAGTCCAGGAGTGGTCCCAGTGTGCCCCGCCAGAGTCCCCATCCTTTCACAGGGGGCAAAGCTGTAGCGCAGGGTAGCCAGAGGGGCAGGACAGTCAGGTGGTGATGTCACTGGCCTTGGGTTGCCCGTCTTCCATGTGGGTCTTTTGTCCACCAAGTTCAGCAGTGGTTGCAGGGAGCCCCGGCAGGGTCCCCATCCCTTCCTTGAGGGGAAAGCTGTAGCGTTGGCCAGGCAGAGATGTAGGATGTTTGTGGTTTTATGTGTGTGACTCTGGCCGCCTCTCTGCCTTGTTGGTCGACTGCCCCCAAGTTCACCAGTGGTGCTGGAGCTGTGGCCAAAGCTCTCACAATGAAACTGTTCAAAATGGCATCCATTTGTGATGAATGGCGCACATTCTGTCAGGGTGCCTATATTTAGAGAGCATACAAAGCACACGAGCTGTGGAGTTCATTTCCTCTGTCAGAATAGTCACCCTGGCAAAGTAAACGTTTTAGCATGTGCAAGTCACCTTACCACTGTGCAGTCAATCGGTGGCCCACAGGAGCAGAAACTTTCACTGATTGCAATTGTGACAGCAGAACCGTGTCATTGGCACACAGTGACATAGAGTGTTCTTCGCCTCTTTCCCAGAGAAGAATGTGCCAATTGTGTAAGCACCGACTGTAATCTCACATGAGACTTGCATGTCAGATTGGGGGAATTGTGTGTCTGGGATTGTTGCAAGAGCCATGTGTTCAAGCAATAGTTGTGCTTATTGGTGAACTGTATGTATGGCCATATTTATGGGGGTTTTCCTGTTTCCATTTCCTAGTGAGGATGAGGGTTGTGTGGATTATCGGCCACTCTTTCATCAAGAGGGCTGCCCGACTTTTCCGAGGGCCAACCGCATCTGGGGCTGGAAGGGATGGCCTTGATGTCCATTGGTTTGAGGCTGGAGGGATGCGCCTTCACCAACTCAGAGGAGCCATCAGCGATTCCCAGGCAAAAGGAGATGTCCCCCCACCCCCAACCTTATAGTGGTGCACCTGGGAGGAAATGAATTGGCGTCTGTGGGACGGAAAGGGGTACGGGAGTTGCTCATGGCGGAACTCGAATGGATTGCACAGTGTTTTCCAAACACTGTGGTGGCCTGGTTCCAGATGATTCCCAGGAGGGATTGGAGAACTCCAGGGAATGCAAGGGCCATCAACTCCTCGGTGAGGAAACTGAATGGGGAGCTGGCAAGGCTAACAAAGGGGAATGACAGAATTAAAACAATCCGTCATGGATTCATAAAAGGTGAAGTGATGTTTCACCGAGACGGGGTGCAAAGTATCACTACCTTGCAGGTTAGTCTGCTGTGTTAGACTGTCACGGGTGGTAACCAAACTCAATCCCGGACTCGAGCTCCCAAATTTGTTAAGGATTTCAATCAGGCGACACACACCTTGATCTCGGCCTAGTATACATCGCACAACTGAAATGCTTATCTTTTTATATATATAGATTCAATATTGAGATTGTACATCACTCATATCACACACCCTTTTCAAATACCCCGGGTCACAATTGACCATGAACCAGGCTGGTTGGTAAAAGGCAATATTTATTTATTTATTTTAAAATTCAAAAGAAATCATACACTTATAATATGGGGCAGCAATCACCAATCGGGTGATAATTACAATGAGAATGTGAGCAATCCACTAGGTTTAACCTGCTAGTGGAACATAGACACAGCACAGCAGAATAGGAGCACTTTTTGGTTTAGGAAAGATAGCACCCAAGTTAGAATTTCCCCCTGCAATGTTCCCTGAACCCACAAATAATACATTCTGAGTGGATAAACAGAAGCAGCAGGTAATCAGGAATAAGAAACAGGAAATGGAATCCAAATCCGACCTTCCCTCCCCAAATAAGCGAGAAAAACGGATTTTAAACCCCTTGCAATGTTATGAAATGACACTTGGAAATGGACAAATAAATAATGAATGTGTGTTAAAAACCTTGAAGCAAATATAATTCCTCACTAAAGCAACAATGCAAAGACACTAACGATCATAAAGAATGGATTACCAAAAGCATACAGTTCGAAAATGAGTGGAAGGTTTAAAACACATTGCAGCAAAATGACACGTTGGCAACTTTGCAACTTTGCAATTCCCGCCTGAAATTACCCAAACGGATTTTAATAAAAACGGGTGAAATACAGTGATTTTGGTTGTGGAATAGAGGTATATCCTAGGGGTATTCAAGAAGTGAAACTAGGTCTCTAGCTGGTAAATTGGGTGAGTTATGCAAGATATAAAAAGGTGCGCTTTGAGTAAAATGGAGCTGTGAAATAGGAAACTGTCAGGTTTCATGGAGCTGTGGTTGAATGTGGTGGTATGGGTATGTGTTAAATGCTTTATGGTTTGGGCCTTAACCTTGAAGTACAGAGTGTGCAGAGCTTCCCAAGCCAAAATGGAAATTTCAAGCAAGATCATTGATTGGCCAGGAGTAGAGGAAAGGCATTGTCAGAACATTCTAAACTGCCTTTCATTGTCAGCAGCCGAGCAGGAAGAACCTATTTTAGGAGTTGTGGTTTTTTGAGACTTTAGCTGGGCCTTTGTGTCTGAGTTAAGCTTATCAGGAACTGGAGAGAGCTTGGACAATTAAGGAACCGTGCCAGAGATCATCAGATAAAAAAAGAAGCAAGCTTAGTGATTTATTAATGACTCATTTCAGATGTTTTATCTAGAGGGGTTAAATACTCCTGTATAATTTATTTCCCAGTTTCCTGTTTCCCTTTTAAGCTAAGTTTTGAATCTATAATTCAGATTTTTCAAGTTTTATGTGAAAAGAAAGTCTGCATAAGTTTTATTGAACAGTTTTCATATATGAACAGCATAACGTTTGGTGCGCGTGCCGTGAAAGCGCGTGTGAGTTTGTGTTATGGTTGAAGGAATTCTCGTAAGCGTCGCGCATCGTACGTGTTTATTTTGAGCACAGTGTGTGTAATTATGCTCTCTCAGAACGTCGGTCTTCGGTGTTAGTAATCTTACGTTGTCTGCGCAAATGACAATGTGTTAGGAGTGCTAATTAAAACCTTTATTTATTTCGATTCGTTTATTTCTAACTAACTTACTAACATTTGCGCGCGCTCTTCAACAAAAGAAACTTTGCCATCGTTGAGTGAACACGACTTTTCTCGCGCTTGTGTGAATTGACTTTAAAGACTTTAAAGAATCTAAATGCTGAACCTCCACGCATGCGCATGATTAAAAAGGAACTGTCCTCGCTGAGTAGACACTATTTTTATCACGCATACTCTAACTGATCTTAAAGCCTCAAAATGGAAACGCTATATTTTCACGCATGCGCGTAACAAAAAAAGGATAACTACGTTTTTGCGCATGCGCAGAAGAAAATGAATCTGTTCTTTTTTCGAAGAAGTACATCCAACTTCACTACCTTTGCTTCACACATGCATGAGCAGGAAGAAAGATGCATGAGCCCACATTTATAAAGTACTTCCAAGAAGATAACTAATAGAAAGAGTGTGCATCATTATAAACAAGTACCAGCAGTTAATATTTATTTGTAGTTAGATTAAAGAGAATGAAGAATAGAAAGTTCCATTTTTGGAATAAGGACTGCATATAAGCTGTTGCCAGGGGATTTCCAGAGAATTTCCGGAGTGAGTTCAAGCAGCCTTCCATTAATGGAGCCTCAGAGATAGACACAGTGACAGTGACTCTCCAAATTTCTATCAGTAATTGAAAATAATCCTCTAAGTTGTCAGAAGACGAAAATCAGGTATGGTGGTGTGTTTCGTTTTCTCTTCTGGGATGTAACATTTAGAAGGGAAGACAGTACTTTTGACAAGAAAGGTCAGTGACTAAAAATTGCTTTTTATTATCTTTTCTCAATAGGTTGAGTGACTTCAAGAAGTAGAGCAAGACCTGAAGTTTGTTATTTTCTCCCACTTCCCCTTTTCCCTCGGGGATGCTCTCAGCTTAACTGTTTGTGATCAGTTGAGAGGGGAGCATCAGTAGGGGACTGCGGGGGTTCAGCAGCTTCCGCGGACAAAAGAATTCATTGAGATTAAGCCTGACAGAATGAAAGGCCAGAAAAAATAGTTCGCCCAAGCTGTCATGAACCCCAAGTCTTCAATGGAGGCGTTAAGTGCTCTGGTTAGGGAATTACAGGAGGAGTTGAAGAAGAAATAAGAATTTAGGAAGGCGGGTAGATGAGTTATGTGAAAAGATGGCACAGATTCAGGGAATGAGGGGGGAGGTATCAGAGGATACAGAATCTCCCCTGGAATTGGTTAGAGCTGGAGAGGCGAGAAGTGCAGGTAGAGGCGTGGGGGTGGAACGAGGTTTCAGTCTTTAGTGATGCCGGTACCTTTGGCAGCTCCACAGAGTTATTATGGAGATCCAAATAAATTTCAGGTATTCTTAACTCAATGTGAGTTGCATTTTCTTAGCTGGCCAGAATTATTCCCTTCAGATTCTTCAAGGGTAACTTTCATGATGTCTTATTTATCTGGAGAGGCTTCTACCTGGGCGGGGTTACTGGTTAGACAGAGGAGTGTGTCCTTGAGAAATGTTCCTCTTTTCATGGAAGAGTTTAAGAAAATGTTTGATAAAAGGCAAGTCTCTTTGGAGGTGGATGGTGAACTGTTAGATTTACGTCAAGGTAACAGAGACTTGGTTAAATATATCACACAGTTCAGGTCCTTAGTTTTAGAAACTAAGTGGCTAGAAGAGAAGAGGTCTTCGCTTTTTTATCGAGGCCTAAAAGAGGAATTGAAGGATGCCTTGTCCAGTGTAGTTCAGCGCCCTTCTTCTTGTGATGATCTGATTGATTTAGTGGTTCAATTGGACTTTCGTTTAAGTGAAAGGAGAGCAGAATGACGCCGTAGCACTCAGGGGGAGATAAGGACAGCAGCTTTGTGGGGAGATCGATTAAGATTGAAGGTTGGTAACAAGAAAGTTAAACAGAAGGGGAATGATCAACAGACTAGAGTAAGAGGTCCTTTATCTAAGGAGGAGAAAGCTAGAAGGCGTGAGAACAATTTGTGTTTATATTGTGGTAAAAGAGGCCATTTTTTTGGAAACTGTCCCTTTACATATAAAAGATTTACTTCAGCTGGTGGAAGAGGGCAGCAGATTGCAAACACTCTACAGTCAGCGGTTCCACTTATAACCGTAAATGTATCCTTGTTTATGAAGGCGGATAAAAAAGGGATTGGTCCGGTAGTGATTGATTCAGGGGCCACCGGGAATTTTATGGATTGGGGGGGTAGCGAAGGCCTTGGGAATCCTGTTGGAGAGAAAGGAAGCTGTGGAACAGGTTCGGGCTGTGGACAGAACTTCTCTTTCTTCAGGTCCTATAACTTATAAACTTGTGTCCTAGTTATGGAATTAGCTGGAGGTCATAGGGAGGAGGTTTCGTGTGATTTAATTGACACACCGCTTTTGAAAATAATTTTAGGAATGCTATGGCTTACCCTACACAATCCCAAGATTGATTGGAGTGGTTGAGTTGTGGAATTAGTCTAGTTTTTATTTGGAAAACTGTTTTATGGAATGTCATCAAGACAAAAATCAAACACAGGGTATGGTGTCTTCATTCTTGACTGAGGCTGGAATTACTGGCCATAACATTGGAGCTACTCTAGGACATCTTCCGCAGTGTTATCACAAATTCAGGGAGGTGTTTGATGAAAGGGTAGCAGGAGAACTACAGCCACATAGGAGTTTTGACTGTAAGATTGATCTGGAGCCAGGGATAGTTTTACCCAGTAGTCGAGTCTATGCACTAACAGAGAAGGAGAATGATTACCTGGAGGAGTACCTTGCAGAAAATCTGGCTAAAGGATTTATTCGCCATTCTCAATCTCCAGCGGCTTCTTCATTATTTTTTGTACCAAAACCAGATGGGTCCCTTAGAACCTGCATTGATTATCGAGCCGTGAATAGGGTTACAGTCAATCCTCTCCCTCTAATTTCTGAGATCTTTAATCAGGTCCACAGAGCAACAATTTTTCCAAGCTTGATTTACGTGGTGCCTATCATCTGGTACGAGTCCAGGAAGGTGATGAGTGGAAGACGGCTTTCAAAACCCGATTTGGTCTTTATGAGTACCAGGTAATGCCTTTCGGTCTATGCAATGCACCAGCTGCCTTCCAATTTTTTATGGATGAAGTTTTGAGAGACTTTTTGGACATATTTGTGATAGTGTATATCAATGATATTTTGATTTATTCCCAGGATTTAGAGTCTCACAAAATTCATGTTAGCCAGGTTTTACAAAGACTCAGAGAGAATCACTTGTTTGCTAAACTAGATAAATCTCAGTTTCATACAAACTCAGTGGGATTTATGGGATACATTGTTTCACTCAACGGGTTGGAGATGAATCCAAGCAAAGTGCAAGCAGTTAGGGACTGGCCAACACCGACGAAGGTAAAGGAAATTCAGAGCTTTTTAGGTTTTGCTAACTTCTACAGAAGATTTATTGAAGGATTTTCTCGAGTTGTTACTCCCATAACAAAACTTTTTTTAAAAAGGAGCTAAGTTTGTTTGGTCAGCAGAGGCATAGGAGGCGTTTCAAGAATTAAAGGAAAGATTTAGTTTGGGCCCAATTTTGATTCATCCAGATCCATCTCAGCCTTTTTATGTTGAAGCAGATGCATCGAATTTGGCCATGGGTGCAGTTCTCGCTCAGAGACACCGGGATACGGGACAACTTCATCCAGTTGCTTATTATTCTAAAAAAAAATCTATGGCGGAACAAAATTAAACGATTTCAGATCGTGAACTCTTGGCAATTAAGTTTGCTTTTAAGGAGTGGAGACATTTTTTAAAAGGAGCAAGACATACAGTAACAATTTTAACTGACCATAGAAATTTGCTATTTTTAAAATCGGCTAAGACTCTCAAGCCAAGGCAGCTAAAATGGTCATTGTTCTTTGCTGATTATGATTTTGTGGTGACATTCAAGCCAGGCAAGCTTAATGGAAAGGCTGATGCCTTGTCTCGTCAATTCCCTGAAAGTGAGTTTGAATCAGCCAAGGAGATGCTAACAGTGATCGATCCATGTTGCTGTGTTTCAGCTGGAGTACTGAAATATGAAGATGTGGAGGAAGGAGTCCGAAAGTCCATGTCAATAGCCCAGATGGAGGAGTGGGTCCGGAAGGACCCGGTTTGAGGAATTAAGAAAGGGTTACCGTATTTTGAAAATAAACTCTACTTACCCAATGTGGAGTTGAGAGAGAGGGTGATAAGAGACTGTCATGAATCTATGTTGTCCGGACATCCGGGTTTCCGAAAGACGTTAGAATTGGTTAGAAATTGTTTCTGGTGGGAGAAGATGCGTCAGGACATCTTGAATTTTGTGAAGACTTGTGCTGTTTGTGGTCAGATGAAGAATCAAGCAGGAAAACCGTTTGGGTTATTGGAGCCATTTCCTATTCCACCTCGTCCCTGGCACACAATTTCCCTGGACTTCATTACAGATCTTCCTTGTGACAAGGGTTATACATCTATCTTAGTGGTTGTGGATCTCTTGTCTAAGGAGGCCCATTTTATTCCAATGGAGGGAGAGGTTACCGCGGACAGTCTGGCCAAAGTTTTTCTGCGGGAAATAGTTAGATTGCATGGTCTTCCCAATCAAATTATCTCTGATAGAGGTCCTCAATTTGTTTCAAGGTTTTGGAGGATGTTTTGTAAGAGATTAGGAGTGGAAGTAAGTTTAACATCAGGTTATCATCCCGAGACTAATGGGCAGGTAGAAAGGGTAAACCAAGAAAGGAGAAATATCTGAGGTGCTACTTACAGGCAGGTGATGAATGGGTGGATTTAATTTGGCTTGCAGAGTTCGCTTATAATAATTGTGCTAAAGACTCAACTACTATGTCTCAGTTTTTTCTAGGAAGAGGTTTTCATCCACGGTTTCTGAGGAGTCCGAGAATCCTGGGGTTGAGGTTTGATTACAAATTATGAGAAATAATCTGGAAAGAGCTAAAAAAGTACTTTTGGATAGTAAGTTAAAGTACAAGAAGTTTGCGGATCAAAAAAGGTTAGGTCCTGAGTACAAGGTTGGTGACCTGGTTTAGCTTTCAACTAGGCATTTGAGAATTAAAGGGAAAAATAAATTTAGTCCACGCTTTGTGGGTCCGTTTGAAGTGGAAAGGGGTTAGTGCCACCGCCGAGCCGGCTCGTCAGTGGAAACCGCTCCAGGTTGCCACCGACGATCCGGCTCGTCGGTTTTGGCACTCTGCTTTGCTCGATCCCTGTAACGCAGGGATCGAGCAAAACTGTAATCCAACCCCCAGGGTATGTGAGGGGACCTCCCCCTCACATAGCCTGGGGGTTGGATTACTTTCAGTTTCACGTCGGCGTGCGTAACGCACGCCGACGTGAAACTGAAAGTATTTTCACCGCGGCAGCCATTTTCGGCTGTCGCGGTGAAGAGGGAAGGTAAGAGCCCCTCTCCCTCTCCCTCGATCTCCGGCTGTATTTCAAGCCGGAGATCGAGGGAGGTGTCGTTGGAAAGGGGAGATTCTCCCCTTTCCAACAACACCTTTTCTGAAAGCATTGCTGGCTGCGGATCGGGCGCAGAGCGCTCGATCCGTGACCAGCAATGCAGCTGGACCACAGGGATCCGTTTATGTCGTGGGGGGGAGGGGGCTGCTTACTGTAAGCAGCCCTCTCCCCCCCCGGCCCCCAAAGCATGGGGGCACATGCATGTGAACCCTGGGGCAGATGGCTGACCATCTGCCCCCAGGGAATGTAAAAAAAAAAAATGAAACGATGGGAAAAGGGGATGGGGGTGGGGGGCCACTAGCCACCATGGATTTCTTACTGAATGAAGGGGGGGTGGCCCTCCCCCCAACCGAAGTAGAAAGGGTGGCACCCCTTGTAACCTTCCCTGGGGGCAGATTTCTGCCCCCAGGCAGGAGTACATGAAGTGGCCCCCCATCCATTTAGGGGGAGAGGGCCACCAGGAAAGTGTGGGCAGGCCCCCAAAGGATGGGGCCTGCAGGTTAGGGCCCCCCTGGGGCAGATGGGTGCCCATCTGCCCCTAGGGATGGGCCAATGAAAAAAAAATGGAAAGGAAACATGGTTGGTTTTGGGGGAGTGCCCCTTCCACTGGACCACCAGGGAATTTTTTCAAGGAAAGGGGGGTGTTCCCCCCCCCCACCCAAAATGGACTGGGGCCCATGGCATGCAACCTTCCCTGGGGGCAGATATCTGCTCCTGGGAAGGGGCATCTGACCCCAGGGAGGGATGCATGAGGTGGGCCCCCCCTATCTGCCGCCACGGAGGGATGCATGAGGTGGGGCCATCCATTTGTGGTGGGGGGGAGAGGGACACCCCCCGTTACAGTAGAACATTTGCCGGCAATGTAGGGTGCCCCTCAGCCCCCCTAAAAAGCAGCCTACGATTTTGTATTATTTTCTTTGTTTACCCTACTTCGCTTGGCGCAGATGGGCACATTAGTGTGCCAATCTGCCACCAGGGTGCCCAAACCCTACTTCCCCATGCATTGGGGGTCCTGCCCCACCTTTTGTGGTGGCCCTCTCCCCCCCACCCCAAATGGAGGGCCCCACCTCATGCAACCCTCCTTGGGGGCAGATATCTGCTCCTAGGAAGGGGCATCTGACCCCAGGGAGGGATGCATGAGGTGGGTCCCCCCCTATCTGCCACCAGGGAGGGATGCATGAGGTGGGGCCCTCCATTTGGGGTGGGGGGAGAGGGCCACCCCCTGTTACAGTACAACATTTGCTGGCAATGTAGGGTTCTCCTCAGCCCCCCCTAAAAAGCAGCCTACGATTTTGTATTATTTTCTTTGTTTACCCAACTTTGCTTGGCGCAGATGGGCACATTAGTGTGCCAATCTGCCCCCAGGGTGCCTAAACCCTACTGCCCCATGCATTGGGGGTCCTGCCCCACCTTTTGTGGTGGCCCTCTCCGCCCCACCCCAAATGGCTGGGGGGACACCTCATGCAACCCTCCCTGAGCCTCCTAGGAAGGGCTGCATGATGTCCCCCCCCCTCCGTTCGGGGTGGGCGGGGAGAGGGCCACCACAAATGGTGGGGCAGGCCCCCCAATAGATGGGGCAGTAGGGTTTGGGCACCCTGGGGGCAGATTGGCACACTAATGGGGCCATCTGCGCCAAGCGAAGTTGGGTAAACAAAAAAAATAATACAAAAGCGTAGGCTGCTTTTTAGGGGGGCTGAGGGGCACCCTAAATTGGCAGCGAATGTTGTACTGCAATGGGGGGTGGCACTCTCCCCTCCCCCCACCCCAAATGGAGGGCCCCACCTCATGCAACCCTCCCTGGGGGCAGATATCTGCTCCTAGGAAGGGGCATCTGACCCCAGGGAGGGATGCATGAGGTGGGACCCCCTATCTGGCACCAGGGAGGCATGCATGAGGTGGGGCCCTCCATGTGGGGTGGGGGGCAGAGAGGGCCACCCCCCGTTACAGTACCACATTTGCCGGCAATGTAGGGTGCCCCTCCGTCCCCCCTAAAAAGCAGCCTACAATTTTGTATTATTTTCTTTGTTTACCCAACTTCGTTTGGCGCAGATGGGCACATTAGTGTGCCCATCCTCCCCCAAGGTGGGTAAACACTACTGCATCATGCAATGGGGGGGCCTGTCTGGGTGGTTTGGTGTTTGGCTGGGCTGACACAGATAATTTATGTGTTCCTTTGTTCCCTTTACAGGTCTTGTGCAGTTCAAGCTTCTTCCTTGTTATGTAAGTATTGACTTTTGGTTATGGGAACATTGTATATTACGCGGGGGGCGGATTGCTCCTCGGGTGGGTGGGAACTGGGCCTGTAGTGTTGGTGGTGTGAACGGGATTGGGTGCTCTGGGGAGGTATTGAGGTGGCCAGGGACACAGTTGCTGTGGTAGGTTACACATTTCCCCCCAGAGCAGCTGAACAGTGCTGTTCCCCTGGGAGGGCAGTTTGCCACGTAGCTATCTGTACACGTTTTTTTTGTGCTGGGGGTAGCCATACGCCTATTGGTCTTAATTCCATTTCCTATCAGTGTGCAGTGTAGCCTTCCGTGGTGGTAGATGACTGGGATGCGCCATGTATCGGGTGGTAGAAATCGAAAAGTTAGCAGAAACCCCCAAGACAGTTTAGATGTGTTATTGGTAGGCTAAGTACTGAATGTAATTATTTTTTGTTTCCTTTGCAGTTGTGGCTCCTGGAAAGCTTTCGCTAACTGATGTAAGTACTGCATATATTACTTTTGTAGATATCCATTCTAATGTGGAGGTGGATGGTTACTGTGGTGGGAGGAACTGTGGCTGCAGTGTCAGTGGTATGGGTGGGAATGGGTAGTGGGGAGGTCCTGGGTCCTGGGGGCAATGATGGGTGTGGCTTGCATAGAGGAAGGTGTTTGCTTTGCAAAAATACAAATGTGGTAACGATAACTAGCAGCAGTGTCACAAAAATGTTTGCAGTAGTAATGCAGATGGTCATTTCTTCTGAGCAATCAATGCCCACGTGGTACAGAGCTCATTCCTTTTATTGCAATGGTCACCACTTCTGTCGTCCAAGTCCAGGAGTGGTCCCAGTGTGCCCCGCCAGAGTCCCCATCCTTTCACAGGGGGCAAAGCTGTAGCGCAGGGTAGCCAGAGGGGCAGGACAGTCAGGTGGTGATGTCACTGGCCTTGGGTTGCCCGTCTTCCATGTGGGTCTTTTGTCCACCAAGTTCAGCAGTGGTTGCAGGGAGCCCCGGCAGGGTCCCCATCCCTTCCTGGAGGGGAAAGCTGTAGCGTTGGCCAGGCAGAGATGTAGGATGTTTGTGGTTTTATGTGTGTGACTCTGGCCGCCTCTCTGCCTTGTTGGTCGACTGCCCCCAAGTTCACCAGTGGTGCTGGAGCTGTGGCCAAAGCTCTCACAATGAAACTGTTCAAAATGGCATCCATTTGTGATGAATGGCGCACATTCTGTCAGGGTGCCTATATTTAGAGAGCATACAAAGCACACGAGCTGTGGAGTTCATTTCCTCTGTCAGAATAGTCACCCTGGCAAAGTAAACGTTTTAGCATGTGCAAGTCACCTTACCACTGTGCAGTCAATCGGTGGCCCACAGGAGCAGAAACTTTCACTGATTGCAATTGTGACAGCAGAACCGTGTCATTGGCACACAGTGACATAGAGTGTTCTTCGCCTCTTTCCCAGAGAAGAATGTGCCAATTGTGTAAGCACCGACTGTAATCTCACATGAGACTTGCATGTCAGATTGGGGGAATTGTGTGTCTGGGATTGTTGCAAGAGCCATGTGTTCAAGCAATAGTTGTGCTTATTGGTGAACTGTATGTATGGCCATATTTATGGGGGTTTTCCTGTTTCCATTTCCTAGTGAGGATGAGGGTTGTGTGGATTATCGGCCACTCTTTCATCAAGAGGGCTGCCCGACTTTTCCGAGGGCCAACCGCATCTGGGGCTGGAAGGGATGGCCTTGATGTCCATTGGTTTGAGGCTGGAGGGATGCGCCTTCACCAACTCAGAGGAGCCATCAGCGATTCCCAGGCAAAAGGAGATGTCCCCCCACCCCCAACCTTATAGTGGTGCACCTGGGAGGAAATGAATTGGCGTCTGTGGGACGGAAAGGGGTACGGGAGTTGCTCATGGCGGAACTCGAATGGATTGCACAGTGTTTTCCAAACACTGTGGTGGCCTGGTTCCAGATGATTTCCAGGAGGGATTGGAGAACTCCAGGGAATGCAAGGGCCATCAACTCCTCGGTGAGGAAACTGAATGGGGAGCTGGCAAGGCTAACAAAGGGGAATGACAGAATTAAAACAATCCGTCATGGATTCATAAAAGGTGAAGTGATGTTTCACCGAGACGGGGTGCACCTTTCTAAAAGAGGCATGGAGCTGTTTATTGCGGACATCCTCACCTTTGCCCTGACGATATGTTGCGGGGGAGGCCAATAACTGATGGACTTACTCGATTGTGTAAGTGAAATAAACATGTAAGTACATTTGTTGACAGTGAGACTCCAACTTCCTAGCAATTGCTTTGTGTTCATGGCATGTGAATGTATTCAGTATGTCGGTGCTGCCTATTTGTTTGCTAACCGTCACCACTTTCAACAGCCTAATTGCACTTGCTTGCCCTTGCAGTAGTTCCGTCCTTGTGACCTTTCCCCTTCCAACACTGAACCCTACCTGAATGAGCAGGGTTTTTTGTGAAAAGTGTGCCAGCAATTTTCTGGAAGGGTCTGGCATGTACTTTCCTTTTGTTCCCTGTCTGCGTCTTGATCGCCTCTGCCTTTTCAACTCACCCAATCACTAATACGTTACATGGTTGCTTCTCAACGCCATTTCCCATCCATCAGCATTTCATGGAGGAGGGGAGGGTGCAACGCACGTTGGCTGTCTCTGAATTGGTACTGTGGGTGCAATCCTCGTCTCCATACTTGTATTTCTGTAATGTATAGTGGAAGAGGTCATCTTCCTTAGATTTTTTGTTGTCTTTGTTTTAGGTGCAGGTGTGTTGTAGCTGTCTACCCACTTGTAAGTAAGCAGTGAGCTGGTCCTTAGCATTTCATGTGAGTGTTTGCAAAATTGTACTCTGTTTTTTGTAGCGTGCTCAGAGTAAGTCATATTGCAGAGGGCTGCTACAGTTTGTGAGCAGAGTTTGGACATTTTGGCGTCCTTGTGTGGTGTAGGTTTGTGGCATTGCATAGCACTTACTCTACTAGGTTCCACTCTTTGAGAATTGTTTCAGTCTTTCTCTGTTCTTTGGGCAGTGAAGGGTTCCATAGCGACAGTAGTCATGGCTTCTCGCCGACGATCACTGTCTGGTGCAGAGGCGTTAGCTGCACTGATGGAATCTGGCTCAGAGCATGGCACAGAGGTGGATATGGAATCTGAAACAGATACTGCTTCTGAGGGTCAGCATGAAAGTGATTGGGGAAGTGATTTCTCCGTGGATGGTAGTTCTTCCTGCTCATCATCTGAGGACAAAGAGGTGGAAAGAGAACATGCACCTATTCCCACCCTTCCCACACGCAGTATTTCCACCCTTCCCACACGCAGGAGACCTGTAAGGGGGCGGGGACATGCAGGACGTGCAAGGCATGTGCCAGTTCCTGTCATGGATGATGAGTCGCAGTGGGTGCCTCCAGCAATGGCTCAGCCTGTTGTGCCCCCTTTCACTGGAATATCAGGGTGCACAGTAAATACAGATGGGTTTCAACTTATTGACTTTTTCAACCTTTTTGTTGATGATGGGTTAATTGCAGATATGGTTCAGCAAACCAATTTGTACGCTGCACAGTTCTTGAGGTCAAGGGGTCCCACTCTGAAACCCCAGTCCAGAGCACAAGCATGGGTTCCCACAACCGATCTTGAGATGAGAACATTTTGGGGTCTCATTCTGCTCATGGGAATATCGCCAAAGCCGTCTGTCTCAATGTACTGGTCTACTGTAGCGGTTCATGCAACCCAGTTTTTTCCAGCTACAACGAGTAGGATCGCTTTCCAGCACTGCAACGTATGTTGCATTTCAATGACAACTCGGCAGCATTACCCAGAACTGACCCAAACTTTGATAGGCTGTTCAAACTTCAACCATTTTTGAAGCACTTGACTCAGCGATTTGCAGAGGTGTATGTTCCTAGCCAGAACATATCCATTGATGAGCCATTGATGTTGTACAAAGGCCGGCTAGTGTTAAAGCAATTCATTCCTAGCAAGAGAGCACAATATGGGATCAAGTTTTACATGTTGTGTGAAAGTACCACTGGGTATGCCTGCAACATGAGAGTCTACACTGGGAAATACTCTACCCTAAACCCTCCGGGCTGCCCAGCCCATTTAGGGACAACTGGGAAGATTGTTTGGGATCTTCTCACACCATGGCTCCACAAGGGTCACCATTTGTATGTGGACAATTTCTACACAGGAATTCCACTGTTCAGGGAATTGTTCAATGTGGGCACACTGGCATGCGGTACAATGCGCTGTAACCGCAAAGGCTTCCCCAGAAAACTTGTGTGCAAGAAGTTGGCCAAGGGAGACTGTATGGCATTGCGGCGGGATGAACTGTTGGCAGTAAAATTCTGCCACAAAAGGGATGTCTACATGCTGACTACTATTCATGATGAAAGTACTTCAGCAGTCACTGAGCGCGGGCAGACTCAGCAAGTGTGGAAGCCCAACTGCATTCTGGACTACAACAAGTACATGGGTGGAGTAGATAAAGCCGACCAAGTGCTTGAGTCATACAAGGCTGAACGCAAGTCGCGCTTCTGGTACAAAAAGTTGGCCACACGCATTATGCATATTTTAACGTACAATGCTTATGTGGTGTAACGTGCAGCTACTCCACAAAACAACTTGTCCTTATTGAACTTTGTAACAGAAATTGTTCAATCGCTGACTATGGTCCATGTAGAAATTCCCTCCGTTCCAGAGGTAGAAGATGTGGCCAGATTGCAAGATCGACACTTTGCTGATTTTGTTCCTGCCACAGCAATGAAGACACACCCTTACAGAAGATGTAAGGTGTGTAGTAAACAAGGAGTGAGGAAGGATACTCGGCAGTACTGTCGCCAATGCCCTTCCAATCCAGGCCTCTGCCTACAGCCTTGTTTCCTTTTGTATCATACAAAGGAAAAGTATTGGGCGATCGACTGATTTCCGGAAATGGCCATCATCCCTTGAAAGGAACCCTTGGACTCTGAATTCGTGCACCTCTTACAAAGGAATGGCACTCCTGCTCCCTGCACTGGAGGTGTACCATCAATGAAAATGCAACAGCATTTCACCTCACGTCACTTCATTTAGCGTGCCTTCACGAGCTTTGTTAGTGCTGCTCCCTCCACTGGAGGCCTGCCTTGGAAAGGCACACCACTCCCGTATCTTTCCCTTGAGGCCTGCCTTAGAAATAAACTTCAGTCCAGCTCCCTCAGCTCAAGGCATGACTTGCAAAGGAACGCGATTCAGGCTCTGTCCAATTAGAGGCGTGCCTGCGAAAGACAATTCAGTATGCATCCCTGCACTCGAGGAGTGCCATGCCCAAGAATGGAACCCCATTGTGGTTAACTCCCCTTTGGCGTCCTTTGGCAAGCAATGCTATCCCTGCTCCCTCCACTTAAGGGCTGCCTTGGGGAAGGCACACCACTCCGGTACCTTTCACTTGAGGCCTGCCATAGATGGAAAGGCTCAGTCTAGCGCCCTCTGCACGAGGTGTGACTTGCAAAAGAACGCAATTCAGGCTCCTTTCACTGGAGGCGTATCTTGGAAAGGCATGCCACTCCAGCTCCCTCCACTTGAGGCGTTCCTTGGGGAAGTAGGGAACACCACTCTGGTTCTGTCCCCTTTGGGGTGTCTTTGCAAGGCATGCTAGTGCAGCTCGCTCCACTTGAGGCCTGCCTTAGAAAAAAACGTCAGTGAAGCTCCCTCCGCTTCAGGCGTACAGTGGAAAGGAAGGCGATTTCTGCACCTTCCACCTAAGGCTTGCCATGCAAACAAACGCCAGTCCCACTCCCTCCACTCGAGGGGTGCGTTGGTGAAGATGGGAACACCATTCCAGTTCCCTCCTCTCAAGGGGTGTATTTTGGAAATAGTACACGCCACTTTTGCTCCCTCCCTTGAGGTGTAAGTGTTATGAAAGTGGTACTTGGACACCTACATGGCGGCAGTGTCTTGCGTACCTCGTACCACCCTGCCCTCTTTATTGTTTTCCCGTAACTTGTGGTATGTGTGGTGTAGCTGAAATGTCTTCTGTAGGAATGACTTGGATACGATTGGTGTGTGAGTGAGGTATAGCAACATAGAACATGCAGATGTCATTTCTGTGAATGCACTTTCCCAGCACTGCAGAAATGAGTAGCATGTTAGAGGGTGTTAGCTTTGTGTGGGTAAGGTTGCACATATGAGTGCTGTAAAAATCTTGCTATGGACATACTTGAAGTTGGTGTGAGAGACAGCGCCTGTAGGCCAGGTAGCCAAGGGAGCCAATGTGCACTTGCTATCAGTGTGCAGATACGATTGTTGGCACATGCCATTTGAATGCGGACAGCTGATGTGCAATTGCTGGAAAATGATGTGAAAGATGTTGCCTGGAGACACGGTTGCATTGTGTGCTCACGGACACATGGTACAAGTGTGCAGATACGCTTGCTCTGGCGCAAGTGATTTGGTAGAGGTGCGACTGCTGACATGGATGCCCACTGACTGCAGACACGAAAGGTGTATGAATGGCCAGTGATACGGTGGGTGCCTTGCCGTGGCATCACTGCTCACAAGGACGTTCCTCCTTGTGCTAAGCACGGAGGCTCGTCCTTGTGCTAAATCTCACCTTGCTTGTCCGACTGCATTGTGACGTGAATGTATGAGAAGTGTGAGCAAAGGTGCATGTGAAGGGGCTTACTGACAGCACTTTCCTCTGTACTGGGAGCACTAAAGACCACTTGCTGTGCAAATGATGTACCCATTCTCACTCAGGTAAGACACCCACGCATACTAGGTCTGCCTTTCATTGGGACACCTGTGGGAATGCGGGACGGTAGGCCATGTGGTGCTGGCGACGTGTTTCGGTGGGTGTCCAGAGGGAAATGTCTGAAAATTGTGTATTCTTTGCCAAATTTCGGACTTTGCTGGGGATTGTGGGTAATAAATTCTGGCCCGATTGGCGCAAGTCATACCTCTGTGGATTTCCACAGATGTCTTCTCTTCAGAAATGCATGGGGGTCCCTGTTTTTCTTGGTGGCTGCAACACCCCAGGCCTAAATGTGTAGGTTGGCTCCCCAAACCCTTTGGGGGGATAGCAGTGGTTTAGCCTTATCCCTTCGCGCCCAGGTAGGTGCACCCACACATGTGAGGTACCGTTTTCATCAGGACACCTGTTGGAATGTGGGACGGTAGGACATGTGTTGTTGGCAGCGTGTTTCGGTGGGTGTCCAGAGGGAAATGTCTGAAAATTGTGTATTCTTTGCCAAATTTCGGACTTTGCTGGGGATTGTGGGTAATAAATTCTGGCCCGATTGGCGCAAGTCATACCTCTGTGGATTTCCACAGATGTCTTCTCTTCAGAAATGCATGGGGGTCCCTGTTTTTCTTGGTGGCTGCAACACCCCAGGCCTAAATGTGTAGGTTGGCTCCCCAAACCCTTTGGGGGGATAGCAGTGGTTTAGCCTTATTCCTTCACGCCCAGGTAGGTGCACCCACACATGTGAGGTACCGTTTTTGTCGGGACACCTGTGGGAACGCGGGACGGTAGGATATGTGTTGATGGCGGCGTATTTCGGTGGTTGTCCAGAGGGAGATGTCTGAAAATTGTGTTTTTTTTGGCCAAATTTCGGATTTTCCGGGGGTTGTGGGTAATAAATCATGGGCCGATTGGCACAAGTCATACCTCTGTGGATTCCCATGGATGTCTTCTTTTCAGAAATGCATGGGGTTCCCTGTTTTCCTTGGTGGCTTGGAGACCCGAGGGCCATATCTGTATGGTGTGCCAGTCGGCAGAGAGTCTGAAATTCAGGTGTGAAAACAGACTTGGGGTTACTTGTGTTTTAGGCTTTCCCCTTGGGGCCCAGGTAGGTGCACCCACACATGTGAGGTACCGTTTTCATCAGGACACCTGTGGGAACGTGGGATGGTAGGCCATGTGTAGTTGGGTGCGTGTTTCGATGGGTGAGCCGAGGGAAATTTGCGGAAAATGCATTTTCTTTCCCACATTTCGGACTTTGCGGGGGTGTCTGGGTAATACATTCTGGGCCGATTTGCGCAAATCATACCTCTGCGGATTCCCACGGGTGTCCTGTTTTCGGAAATGCATGTGGTTCCCTGTTTTCCTTGGTGGCTTGGACACTCGAGGCCCATATCTGTATGGTGTGCCCGTCTGCAGAGAGTCTGAAATTCAGGTGCGCAAACAGCCTTGGGGTTACTTGTGTTTTAGGCTTTCCCCTTGGCGCCCAGGTAGGAGCACCCACACATGAGGTACCGTTTTTATCGGGACACCTGTGGGAACGCGGGACGGTAGGCCATGTGTTGTTGGGGGTGTGTTTCGGTGGGTGCGTCGAGCGAAATGTGCGGAAAATGTGTTTTTTCCCCCACATTTCGGACTTTGCGGGGGTGTCTGGGTAAAAAATTCTGGGCCGATTTGCGCAAATCATACCTCTGCGGATTCCCACGGGTGTCCTCTTTTCGGAAATGCATGGGGTTCCTTGTTTTCCTTGGTGGCTTGGAGACCCGAGGGCCATATCTGTATGGTGTGCCAGTCGGCAGAGAGTCTGAAATTCAGGTGTGAAAACAGACTTGGGGTTACTTGTGTTTTAGGCTTTCCCCTTGGGGCCCAGGTAGGTGCACCCACACATGTGAGGTACCGTTTTCATCAGGACACCTGTGGGAACGTGGGATGGTAGGCCATGTGTAGTTAGGTGCGTGTTTCGATGGGTGAGCCGAGGGAAATTTGCGGAAAATGCATTTTCTTTCCCACATTTTGGACTTTGCGGGGGTGTCTGGGTAATACATTCTGGGCCGATTTGCGCAAATCATACCTCTGCGGATTCCCACGGGTGTCCTGTTTTCGGAAATGCATGTGGTTCCCTGTTTTCCTTGGTGGCTTGGACACTCGAGGCCCATATCTGTATGGTGTGCCCGTCTGCAGAGAGTCTGAAATTCAGGTGCGCAAACAGACTTGGGGTTACTTGTGTTTTAGGCTTTCCCCTTGGCGCCCAGGTAGGAGCACCCACACATGTGAGGTACTGTTTTTATCGGGACACCTGTGGGAACGCGGGACGGTAGGCCATGTGTTGTTGGGGGTGTGTTTCGGTGGGTGCGTCGAGCGAAATGTGCGGAAAATGTGTTTTTTCCCCCACATTTTGGACTTTGCGAGGGTGTCTGGGTAATAAATTCTGGGCCGATTTGCGCATATCATACCTCTGCGGATTCCCACGGGTGTCCTCTTTTCGGAAATTCATGGGGTTCCCTGTTTTCCTTGGTGGCTTGGACACCCGAGGCCCATATCTGTATGGTGTGCCAGTCGGCAGAGAGTCTGAAATTCATGTGTGAAAACAGACTTGGGGTTACTTGTGTTTTAGGCTTTCCCCTTGGGCCCAGGTAGGTGCACCCACACATGTGAGGTACCGTTTTTCTCGGGACACCTGTGGGAACGTGGGACGGTAGGCCATGTGTTGTTGGGTGCGTGTTTCGATGGGTGAGCCGATTGAAATGTGCAGAATTTGCGTTTTTTTCCCAGATTTCGGACTTTGCAGGGGTGTCTGGGTAATACATTCTGGGACGATTTACGCAAATCATACCTCTGCGGATTCCAACGGGTGTCCTCTTTTCGGAAATGCATCGGGTTCCCTGTTTTTCTTGGTCGCTTGGAAACCCGAGGCCCATATCTGTATGGTGTGCCGGTCGGCAGAGAGTCTGAAATTCAGGTGTGAAAACAGACTTGGGGTTTTTTGTGTTTTAGGCTTTCCCCTTGGCGCCCAGGTAGGTGCACCCACACATGTGAGGTACCGTTTTCATCGGGACACCTGTGGGAATGCGGGCGGTAGGCCATGTGTTGTTGGGGCGTGTTTCGATGGGTGAGCCGAGGGAAAGGTGCGGAAAATGCATTTTCTTTCCAACATTTCGGACTTTCCAGGGGTGTCTGGGTAATAAATTCTGGGCCGATTTACACAAATCATACCTCTGCGGATTCCCACAGGTGTCCTCTTTTCGGAAATGCATGGGGTTCCCTGTTTTCCTTGGTGGCTTGGACACCCAAGGCCCATATCTGTATGGTGTACCCGTCTGCAGAGAGTCTGAAATTCAGGTGTGAAAACAGACTTGGGGTTACTTGTGTTTTAGGCTTTCCCCTTGGCGCCCAGGTAGGAGCACCCACACATGTGAGGTACCGTTTTCCTCGGGACACCTGTGGGAACGCGGGACGGTAGGCCATGTGTTGTTGGGGGCGTGTTTCGATGGGTGCGCCGAGCGAAATGTGCGGAAAATGCATTTTTCTTCCCACATTTTGGACTTTGCGGGGGTGTCTAGGTAATAAATTCTGGGCCAATTTGCGCAAATCATACCTCTGCGGATTCCCATGGGTGTCCTCTTTTCAGAAATGCATGGGGTTCCATGGTTTCCTTGGTGGCTTGGACACCCGAGGCCCATATCTGTATGGTGTGCCAGTCGGCAGAGAGTCTGAAATTCAGGTGTGAAAACAGACTTGGGGTTACTTGTGTTTTAGGCTTTCCCCTTGGGGCCCAGGTAGGTGCACCCACACATGTGAGGTACCATTTTCATTGGGACACCTGTGGGAACGCGGGACGGTAGGCCATGTGTTGTTGGGGGCGTGTTTCAATAGGTGAGCCGAGGGAAATGTGCAGAAAATGCGTTTTTTCCCCACATTTCGCAATTTGCAGGGGTGTCTGGGTAATAAATTCTGGGCCGATTTCCGCAAAACACACCTCTGCGGATTCCCCCGGGTGTCCTCTTTTCCAAAATGCATGGGGTTCCCTGTTTTCCTTCGTGGCTTGGACACCCGAGGCCCATATCTGTATGGTGTGGTGGTCGGCAGAGAGTCTGAAATTCAGGTGTGAAAACAGACTTGGGGTTACTTGTGTTTTAGGCTTTCCCCTTGGCACCCAGGTAGGTGCAACCACACATGTGAGGTACCGTTTTCATCGGGACAACTGTGGGAACGCGGGCGGTAGGCCATGTGGTGTTGGGGGCATGTTTCGATGGGTGAGCTCAGGGAAATGTGCGGAAAATGTGTTTTTTCCCCACATTTCGGAATTTGCGGGGGTGTCTGGGTAATAAATTCTGGGCTGATTTGCGCAAATCTCACCTCTGCGGATTCCCACAGGTGTCCTCTTTTCCGAAATGCATGGGGTTCCCTGTTTTCCTTGGTGGCTTGGACACCCGAGGCTCATATCTGTATGGTGTGGTGGTCGGCAGAGAGTCTGAAATTCAGGTGTGAAAACAGACTTGGCGTTACTTGTGTTTTAGGCTTTCCCCTTGGCACCCAGGTAGGTGCGACCACACATGTGAGGTACCGTTTTCATCGGGACACCTGTGGGAACGCGGGACGGTAGGCCATGTGTTGTTGGGGGCGTGTTTCGATGGGTGAGCCGAGGGAATGTGCGGAAAATGCGTTTATTTTCCCACATTTCGGACTTTGCGGGGGTGTCTGGGTAATAAATTCTGGGCCGATTTGCGCAAATCATACCTCTGCGGATTCCCACGGGTGTCCTCTTTTCGGAAATGCATGGGGTTCCATGGTTTCCTTGGTGGCTTGGACACCCGAGGCCCATATCTGTATGGTGTGCCGGTCGGCAGAGAGTCTGAAATTCAGGTGTGAAAACAGACTTGGGGTTACTTGTGTTTTAGGCTTTCCCCTTGGGGCCCAGGTAGGTGCACCCACACATGTGAGGTACCATTTTCATCGGGACACCTGTGGGAACGCAGGACGGTAGGCCATGTGTTGTTGGGGGCGTTTTTCAATAGGTGAGCCGAGGGAAATGTGCGGAAAATGCGTTTTTTCCCCCACATTTCGGACTTTGCGGGGGTGTCTGGGTAATACATTCTGGGCACGATTTGCGCAAATCATACCTCTGCGGATTCCCACGGGTGTCCTCTTTTCGGAAATGCATGGGGTTCCCTGTTTTCCTTGGTGGCTTGGACACCCGAGGCCCATATCTGTATGGTGTGCCAGTCGGCAGAGAGTCTGAAATTCAGGTGTGAAAACAGACTTGGGGTTACTTGTGTTTTAGGCTTTCCCCTTGGCGCCCAGGTAGGTGCAACCACACATGTGAGGTACCGTTTTCATCGGGACACCTGTGGGAACGTGGGACGGTAGGCCATGTGTTGTTGGGTGCGTGTTTCGATGGGTGAGCCGAGGGAAATGTGCAGAAAATGCATTTTTTCCCCAGATTTTGGACTTTGCGGGGGGGTCTGGGTAATACATTCTGGGCCGATTTGCGCAAATCATACCTCTGCGGATTCCCACGGGTGTCCTCTTTTCGGAAATGTAATGGGGTTTCCTGTTTTCCTTGGTGGCTTGGAAACCCGAGGCCCATACCGTATGGTGTGCCGGTCGGCAGAGAGTCTGAAATTCAGGTGTGAAAACAGACTTGGGGTTACTTGTGTTTTAGGCTTTCCCCTTGGGGCCCAGGTAGGTGCACCCACACATGTGAGGTACCGTTTTCCTCGGGACACCTGTGGGAACGTGGGACGGTAGGCCATGTGTTGTTGGAGGCGTGTTTCGATGGGTGCGCCGAGCGAAATGTGCGGAAAATGTGGGTTTTTTCCCACATTTTGGACTTTGCGAGGGTGTCTGGGTAATACATTCTGGGCCGATTTGCGCAAATCATACCTCTGCGGATTCCCACGGGTGTCCTCTTTTCGGAAATGCATGGGGTTCCCTGTTTTCCTTGGTGGCTTGGACACCCGAGGCCCATATCTGTATGGTGTGCCAGTCGGCAGAGAGTCTGAAATTCAGGTGTGAAAACAGACTTGGGGTTACTTGTGTTTTAGGCTTTCCCCTTGGCGCCCAGGTAGGTGCAACCACACATGTGAGGTACCGTTTTCCTCGGGACACCTGTGGGAACGTGGGACGGTAGGCCATGTGTTGTTGGGTGCGTGTTTCGATGGGTGAGCCGAGGGAAATGTGCAGAAAATGCGTTTTTTTTCCCAGATTTCGGACTTTGCGGGGGTGTCTGGGTAATACATTCTGGGCCGATTTACGCAAAGCATACCTCTGTGGATTCCCACGGGTGTCCTCTTTTCGGAAATGCATGGGGTTCCCTGTTTTCCTTGGTGGCTTGGAAACCCGAGGCCCATATCTGTATGGTGTGCCAGTCGGCAGAGAGTCTGAAATTCAGGTGTGAAAACAGACTTGGGGTTACTTGTGTTTTAGGCTTTCCCCTTGGCGCCCAGGTAGGTGCACCCACACATGTGAGGTACCATTTTTATCGGGACACCTGTGGGAACGCGGGCGGTAGGCCATGTGTTGTTGGGGCGAGTTTCGATGGGTGAGCCGAGGGAAATGTGCGGAAAATGCGTTTTTTCCCCACATTTCGGAATTTGCGGGGGTGTCTGGGTAATAAATTCTGGGCCGATTTGCGCAAAACACACCTCTGCAGATTCCCACGGGTGTCCTCTTTTCTGAAATGCATGGGGTTCCCTGTTTTCCTTCGTGGCTTGGACACCCGAGGCCCATATCTGTATGGTGTGCTGGTCGGCAGAGCGTCTCAAATTCAGATGTGAAAACAGACTTGGGGTTACTTGTGTTTTAGGCTTTCCCCTTGGCGCCCAGGTAGGAGCACCCACACATGTGAGGTACCGTTTTCCTCGGGACACCTGTGGGAACGCGGGACGGTAGGCCATGTGTTGTTGGGGGCGTGTTTCGATGGGTGCGCCGAGCGAAATGTGCGGAAAATGCATTTTTCTTCCCACATTTTGGACTTTTCGGGGGTGTCTGGGTAATAAATTCTGGGCCGATTTGCGCAAATCATACCTCTGCGGATTCCCACCGGTGTCCTCTTTTCAGAAATGCATGGGGTTCCCTGATTTCCTTGGTGGCTTAGACACCCGAGGCCCATATCTGTATGGTGTGCCGGTCGGCAGAGAGTCTGAAATTCAGGTGTGAAAACAGACTTGGGGTTACTTGTGTTTTAGGCTTTCCCCTTGGGGCCCATGTAGGTGCACCCACACATGTGAGGTACCATTTTCATCGGGACACCTGTGGGAACGCGGGACAGTAGGCCATGTGTTGTTGGGGGCGTGTTTCGATGGGTGAGCCGAGGGAAATGTGCAGAAAATGCGTTTTTTCCCCAGATTTTGGACTTTGCGGGGGGGGTCTGGGTAATACATTCTGGGCCGATTTGCGCAAATCATACCTCTGCGGATTCCCACGGGTGTCCTCTTTTCGGAAATGTAATGGGGTTTCCTGTTTTCCATGGTGGCTTGGAAACCCGAGGCCCATACCGTATAGTGTGCCGGTCGGCAGAGAGTCTGAAATTCAGGTGTGAAAACAGACTTGGGGTTACTTGTGTTTTAGGCTTTCCACTTGGGGCCCATGTAGGTGCACCCACACATGTGAGATACCATTTTCCTCGGGACACCTGTGGAAACGCGGGGCAGTAGGCCATGTGTTGTTGGGGGCGTGTTTCGATGGGTGAGCCGAGGGAAATGTGCGGAAAATGCGTTTTTTCCCCACATTTCGGATTTTGCGGGGGTGTCTGGGTAATAAATTCTGGGCCGATTTGCGCAAAACACACCT
Source organism: Ambystoma mexicanum (assembly GCF_040938575.1). Lineage (NCBI taxonomy): Eukaryota > Metazoa > Chordata > Amphibia > Caudata > Ambystomatidae > Ambystoma > Ambystoma mexicanum. The sequence goes on from NC_090932.1 coordinate 1,464,066, forward strand.
CTGCAGATTCCCACCGGTGTCCTCTTTTCCGAAATGCATGGCGTTCCCTGTTTTCCTTCGTGGCTTGGACACCCGAGGCCCATATCTGTATGGTGTGGTGGTCGGCAGAGCGTCTCAAATTCAGATGTGAAAACAGACTTGGGGTTACTTGTGTTTTAGGCTTTCCCCTTGGCGCCCAGGTAGGAGCACCCACACATGTGAGGTACCGTTTTCCTCGGGACACCTGTGGGAACGCGGGACGGTAGGCCATGTGTTGTTGGGGGCGTGTTTCGATGGGTGAGCCGAGCGAAATGTGCGGAAAATGCGTTTTCTTTCCCACATTTCGGACTTTGCGGGGGTGTCTAGGTAATAAATTCTGGGCCGATTTGCGCAAATCATACCTCTGCGGATTCCCACGGGTGTCCTCTTTTCGGAAATGCATGGGGTTTCCTGTTTTCCTTGGTGGCTTGGACACCCGAGGCCCATATCTGTATGGTGTGCCAGTCGGCAGAGAGTCTGAAATTCAGGTGTGAAAACAGACTTGGGGTTACTTGTGTTTTAGGCTTTTCCCTTGGCGCCCAGGTAGGTGCACCCACACATGTGAGGTACCGTTTTCATCGGGACACCTGTGGGAACGCGGGACGGCAGGCCATGTGTTGTGTTTGTGTGGTTTTCATAACGATTTGACCTATTTGCTGGTGCCCTTTGTCACACAACCCTTTCATTTCCCAAATGTGACCTACATGTATTTGCTGCTTTAGCCACCATACACTTTTGTAACCTGCACAAGTCACCTACCCTTGAAAAGGTCTGCCTGTGCTCTTTCAAAAAATGTATGCTTGCTGTTCCTCACCACATTGGTTTTCCCGATTTACACATGCTAAGTGCGTCTGTTCAGGCCGTAAACGTAAAACTCCTGTGTACCATGGCTCAGTGTTTGGCTTGTGGTATTGCTTGTTTTGTAAAACACTAGAATAAATGTGTGCTCTCCTAACTGCAAGAGTCGGGGAATGTAGTGGAGCATTGCTTTTCTCAAAATTCATAGAAGCCATTGCCGTACCAAGCCAACCATGTCCAACACATACCTTTTTTTCGGTCATTTTCCCGCTTTTCCCCCATTCGATGGCAGTTTCCCCTACCTAGTTGTTGCCTGACCTACGCAAATCACCCCTTCCTAAACTTGGAATTTTGTCTACGTTTCAGAAATATATGCCTTTCTGTCCTCCAATTCGGCTTTCCTACCCTTTTCATCCATTCCGTCCATGCATGTCCAATTGGCAAAAATGGCCAAAATCGCCTACCTCTCACAAAACGGTTGATAACCACATCAAAATAATGTTTTTTCGTTTCCACTCAACCTGTTCTTGCAAGCCGGGAAATTGGGGAACTCAGCCCAGCAAACCATCGTTCCTAGCTCTTTGTACATCATGTTATTGGGCCTCATTACAACTCAGGCGGTAAGGGTTTTACGGCGGCGTAAACAGCGCCGACCCTTACCGCCTGAGTACGAGGTCCCTTAGCGCCATGGAGGGTGTTAAAATCCATGGCGCTAAGGGACCATGGAGTTAATTACGCCACCGTAATTTACGGTGGCGTAATTAACGCCTTCCCCACTCCCATTATGCCCTATGGGGCAAAATGGGAATGGGGAAGGGTAAATGGGAAAATGGGGATTTACCGCCCCGCCAAGGTTGGAATGGGGCGGTAAATCTGCCAACCACCATGGCGTAAACGTAGTTTACGCCATGGTGGTAAAGTCCCTGCCCAGGCGGTAACTTACCGCCTGGGTCGTAATGAGGCCCATTGTCATTTTTTGAAAAAACCCCAAATTTTCCCCCTTTTTGCTTATTTTCTCTCACACCCTACAGCAACCTAGGGTTCCTGGGTGGCGTTACGACCGCCTACATGTGGGAAAAAAAGGAGGCAAATTTGGCCGAAATATCTCATGTAACAAAAAAGTTACAAGCCATTGAATGGCCACATACCAAAATCATCAAAAAAGGCCCTGGCACTGGGGGGGAAATACCCATGGCACTTAAAGGGTTAATCCAGTGGCGGTACGGTTGAAACTTCCCAATTCCTTGAAAGAACATCCAACCTTGCACCTAAGTCTGTTGAAACCTGTGATTCATGGGACCAGGGTCTTATCACCACTTTCCCCAGTGCTGTTAGAAAATTCATCTGAGAAGTTTGTTGTAAAGAGAATTGTGGATTCCAGGAGGTTAAGAGGGAAATTACAATATTTGATTGATTGGGAAGGATTTGGACCTGAAGAGCGTACCTGGGAGGATGAATTGAATGTGCATGCACCACAGTTAGTAGCTAGATTCCATAGAAAGTATCCTTCCAAAGCTAGCCCTGGCACAGGGCGTTAAAGGGGGGAGGGGTACTGTCAGGTTTCATGGAGCTGTGGTTGAAAGTGGTGGTATGGGTATGTGTTAAATGCTTTATGGTTTGGGCCTTAACCTTGAAGTACAGAGTGTGGAGAGCTTCCCAAGCCAAAATGGAGATTTCAAGCAGGATCGTTGATTGGCCAGGAGTAGAGCAAAGGCATTGTCAGAATATTCTAAACTGCCTTTCATTGTCAGCTGGGCCTTTACGTCTGAGTTAAGCTTATCAGGAACTGGAGAGAGTTTGGACAATTAAGGAACCTTGCCAGAGATCATCAGATAAGGAAAGAAGCAAGCTAAGTGATTTATTAATGACTCATTTCGGAGTTCGGCAGAGTTCAGTCTGCAGTAACCTGTGGTGGAGAGAGGAGCTGCAGCTACTGTGTTCGTTTCCAGTTTTCAGAACGGTGCTAGTGTGGCTTTAAGGAAAACAAGCCCAAGCACCTTTAAAAACTCCGGAAGAGCGCGGAGCGCTCGCGGAGTTCGGCAGAGTTCAGTCTACAGTAACCTGTGGTGGAGAGAGGAGCTGCAGCTACTGTGTTTGTTTGCAGTTTTCAGAACGCTGCTAGTGTGGCTTTAAGGAAAACAAGCCCAAACACCTTTAAAAACTCTGGAAGAGCGCGGAGCTCGGCAGAGTTCAGTCTGCAGTAACCTGTGGTGGAGAGAGGAGCTGCAGCTACTGTGTTCGTTTCCAGTTTTCAGAACGGTGCTAGTGTGGCTTTAAGGAAAACAAGCCCAAGCACCTTTAAAAACTCCGGAAGAGCGCGGAGCGCTCGCGGAGTTCGGCAGAGTTCAGTCTACAGTAACCTGTGGTGGAGAGAGGAGCTGCAGCTACTGTGTTTGTTTGCAGTTTTCAGAACGCTGCTAGTGTGGCTTTAAGGAAAACAAGCCCAAACACCTTTAAAAACTCTGGAAGAGCGCGGAGCTCGGCAGAGTTCAGTCTGCAGTAACCTGTGGTGGAGAGAGGAGCTGCAGCTACTGTGTTCGTTTCCAGTTTTCAGAACGGTGCTAGTGTGGCTTTAAGGGAAACAAGCCCAAGCACCTTTAAAAACTCTGGAAGAGCGCGCGCGGAGTTCGGCAGAGTTCAGTCTGCAGTCTGCAGACGAGGAGAGGTGAGTTGACATGCAAGACTCTGGTCCAAAAGCAAAAATCAATTGGGGTAAAACCCTGCAGACACCTCTTTCTGACATGACAGTGTTGCCCCTAACCCCCCAAACCAACTATAGCGTTTCTCATTCTTTGCAAATGAAATTCCAAACACCGGGCTCTTTTGAAACAACAAACGGCAATTGTTCCCCTGACCCGCGCTCCACTTATACTTCAAATCAAGCCTCTAGCCAAGCTCTTGTTGCGCAACCTACAAGCAGTGAAGCAGTACAGCTACCAGCTGCTCAGCTAGCTGAGTCATTAAGGGCGCAAGTGGGGAGGGGAGTGCGAATCGGGCCAAATGACAACGACACGAATTCAGCGCCTCTCGACTTTAGTGATCGCAAGTATGAACAATTGGGCGCTCGCTAAACTGGCGTCCGAGCAAAATGACCCAAACGATCAAAGGCCTCTCACACATATACACACAACTCGTGACGAAAATCGTCCGCCCTGGCAACTGCTGCCGCCATTACCCATGCAAACAGCACTGGCGAAAAACAAAGATACTTACTGCAGTGCCCCGCGCGCTGTCACACCAACAAATCAAGACAAGTCTGATCTCAACGGAAGTGTTCCATCACGGCGCCCTCCGTTAGATGAATCCGACAGTTACTTTCTTGAAGCATCAGCTGCCCTGTCTCCTTCGAGACCTGTAAACGGAAGTTACCCGACGGCAGAGAAAATAGTTGACCTCGTTGCTTTGGAGAGCGAGCTAAATTCAGCACAAAACTGCCCTGACAATTACAAAGCCCACATGGAACAACTTGACTCTCCGAAATTAGTAAACGGTGAAACTACTGCGCCATTGAACATCACAAAGACATTGACAAAATTGGCACCAAACACAAGCACGATTGAACGGCTCGCCAAGATGACCTTGGCAAAATCCAAATGGAAACATGATTATGAAAGAAAGCTTGCCTCTCCGGCAAACACAACACACAGCAACTTTATTCTTCCAACCGATAAAAACGGATCCTGAACCCACAGTTCTGACTTCAACAAACCCGAGCCCCTTGCAAGCCGAGGTCTCGGGCTCTCGCGCACCAAAACTAGGTCAATCTACCAGACAAGAAAGTGCGTATGGATCTCCCCATGAAGCAGCCGCGCGGGAAGTGCGCCTAATGAAAAGGCTAAAAGAAGACTTTGAACTTATGAAAAACAAATTAACGGAAGCGCATCTGAAATTAAAAAAAAGGAAAGACGTGTCAGCCTCGATGAATGGGAGTTACACACCCCTGTAAACTCGGAAAACAGTGCCCTCATATACTCAGCCCGACGAACTTCATCTTCAATTTCCTCCAAAAAAAAGGGAGAGCCATTGTATGTTACAAACTCCATTCCAAAATTAAATCTAAATACAAGTACCTTGGAGAAGACTATTGATGCCGCCACTTCTGGAAAAAAAGCAGAATTATCAAAATGGTGCAGCTCCCCATGATGGAAAAACAAAAGACGCCTCCAAACCAAATATATCAACGGCAGCAGCGATACAAATACATAACGTTCTAGCTGCCACTTCCCTGGCTCTTATCCCATTCACCAAGCTATATGAAACGCTCAGTGATAGCATCACGACACAGGGTTCCATCCTAACCAATTTAAATGAAAAACTAAACAAAATGGAAATTCGAAACACTCAAGTATTAACACACTTGGAAAAGGAAGCAGAACAAACAGCTGCATGGCAATCAAGGCTATTTGATCTCGCAGCAAGAGACAATCACGAGAAGGTAATTTTGATGGAGGCCGTGATGGAATGCATGAAATGGCTGCGTCACAGAGAGAAGAGTGGAAATCTAGCCACCGAAGGAACAAAGCTAGCTGAACCTTTGACCAGTCCTGTGCCTCCGTCTCCAACCCGAGGCCCCCACAAAAAAAGCTCAGCAAACGTACACACTCAAACATTATCTGAAACCGGAAGGCCATCCGACTCGAGTTGTGGTGTGACAGGCGCTAGTGACAAAGGTGTTACAATAGCTGCAGAGGAGTCAAACGGGCAGGACCCGCAGCGACCGCATGAGATTTATGTTCCATCTCTAGTATCTCACCAATAACTGACATTGATTCAACAAACTCCATCAAATGCGGACTGAGCAGATCCGCCCACTGGCTCGAACGACGTGGCCGGCAAAAAAACAAATGCCTTCCTGACGTTTGATATGTTTAAAGGTCCGGCAAAGACGACTCAACTCCTGCCGAGCAAAGAAACAAAAGAAACGGAGGCAAAGACAGGAAAGAAGAAAACAAATAACAAAAAGGCTGACGGAAAGAAGCAAACCACCAGCTCTAGAAAATTTATAAGAAACCTAACTACCAGCTCTAGAAAATGTATAAGAAACCTAACTACGCCCACCAGGCCCGGGTTTTTTGACCGTGAGCACCTAAAGCCCATGGTGCAGGCAAAGAAAAAGCAAAAAACATCAAACAACATAAATGAGTTCACTGTACCTGACAAAGGAAATCCTAAAAAACTTGCTCATCGAGAATCTGGATGTAGCTCAACCCATTCCATAGCTTCATCAATCGACCTTGCAGACCTGTCAACATACTCAGTCAGCTCGGCTGATGAACTTAGCCAAACGATGTCGTCTTGCATTGATCAAAATAAGAGTGAAAACCCGGCTGCTGCGCTTGACCGAAACTCTTGACCGAACTCACCAACTATCAAAACTGAACCGGAAAAGAAAACAAGATGAGCACTCAAATTCGAACTTGGCTCCCAGCTCAACAGTACTTGACCGTCAGAAGCATAACAAACCGGCAAATTCTCCAAGTTGTAACAGCAACGACGTCAGACGCCAGCGAAAGAATCAAAAACCAACGGCTGGAGGAGCTGCTACTTTAGCACACAATGGCGCAAATCCAAATCCCAAATACCCAGCAGCCCAAAGATAAAAAATAAACCAAATCGGGACCACAGAACCAGTTAAGGAGGTTCACGATTCCTTGGGCAAACTGAGAGTAGAGAATGTGCTTGCAGACAACGACTCAATGAACCTGAACCGCAGGAACATCTTGAAGTTACTCCAGAGTGTCCCGGCTCTCCGGACAATAACCACCAACGACATCAAGATAGTTGAATATGCGTCTGAGACCAGCACTGACACAGTACTGCTGCATATTAAATCCCATGCAGTACGCCAGGCTATACTTGCGGCCTCCGAGGAATTGTTGTTCTTCGGTTTTGAGGTAAAACCGGAGGTGTCCGCACCAATAAGCCCTACAAACGACAATCACACATCCTCATCAAATGAAAAGGCCAAAGACCTTGCTAGATTGAAGCTCAGGGAAACGATGAAACTCTCCACGAACTCCAGCAACCTGAGTGGCAAAGCCGATTCTACAAGAAAAGTGAGCATCACTGTTCGTAGATCGGAAAGAAATCCGGCTTAGCAATGAATTGAAACCAAGAAGGACCTCTCAACAGTGATATCCTAGAACACAAGGGGCTTTGCACACCTTTTCAACGAGTTTTCTATAGACCTGGCCACGAACTTGATTATATGTCTACAAGAAACGTGGCTGCGTGAGACCCCCACGAGAGATGGCTACCTCATCCTTGCGAATCATGCAGTTAAAAACAGCTTAGGAAGACCCTCTTCAGGGCTAATTACGATGGTCAAACAAGGAAAAGGCTGGAAGTTGATCCAATCAATGAATCCAAACCCCTTTTTACAAGGTACACTGCTACAACTAAAGTCCTACGCAGCTGGAAAACCAAAACACATGCTGGTCATCAATGCATACTGGAATCCAGCAAAGATCTCCACCAAAAACTTCATTAAATCAATAACATTTCTAATTGATCAAGGACAGTTAGAATATACTGATCTAAAGCTCATAATATGTGGTGACCTAAATCTTGCTGATCTAATTGATACACCACCTCAATCAAACGAAAGCCCTGGTACGAGTAAAACTGCCTCGACTAGATGCAAAAGCTGGATTCAAGCAATGGAAATGCGCAATTGTGTCATGACGAATGGAAACGTAATTGGTGATTTTCCACCACATCCCACGTGGCACAACATGGGTATACACAAAACACTGGATTACATTTGGGTTTCCTTGAATTTCTGGGACCAAGTCCTGGACTTAACCATAAACACAATGACAAGAAGCGACCACAACGCTTTAGTGCTTCACTGGTTAATTGAACAAAATAATGCTGAAAGGATGTCTGCAGGAAAACTAGAAATAAACCAAGCTGGAAATCGCTTGAGAATAAACAGAAAACAGATCATAAGCATGACCAACTCAATACGTGCCAATGATGCCGACGTGGATCCACAGGTAAATTATACTCCCTTGTTGATGCAATTCCGATTTCCCCAAGGTGGGCAAACAAGTAACAATGCTCAACATAAACACATGTGGAGTATAACGATCTGCACAGAAAAAAAGCAATTATGGAAAGACATAAGGAAATTGAACAAAAATCCTGGTGCATCAACATCCTTAATGATAAAAAAAAGGAAACAAAAATACCGAAACTGGAAAAAAACCTTCGCCTCAATGAGAGATCAAGAACGAGGAGCTCTGATGTTAAAACTAATTTTGACCCAAAATTCAAGAGAAATTTGGGCAATATTGAATAATGAAACTCCATCTCAGAACGCAATGATATCAAACGGGTTAGCCGAGGCCACTTGGTTAAAACCTTTTGCCAAGTTATTCTTTATCAAAGATGAAAGTACCCAAATTGGAAACCATGTTGTACAAGCGGAGTGGGACACAATTGAATCATTCGATGACATAAATACAAAAATTTCAAAATTAAAAAATTCCAGAGCAGCAGGCCCGGACGGCATTAGTAATATAATGCTAAAAAAGAACAGATCAGAATGGTCGTGCTTCATTGAGATCCTATTCAAGCGGATCACAAAGGATAAAAAATTGCCACATTCATGGACTACGGCAATAATAGTGCCTATTTATAAAAAAGGCCTTCGTGAAGACCCAAACAACTACCGACCAATCGCGCTGCTAGACATGATTGGCAAGATAATGGCATCCTTCCTACAACAGAAACTAGCAAGCTGGGCCGCAAAATCAAATTGTCTGGACCACCGACAAACTGGATTCACCAAAGGTGTGGGGACAGAAGTAAATCTTGTAATCCTGAATTTACTAAAGCTTAAAGCGCTAAAACAAAAAAGAAATTTACACCTAGCATTTGTAGACATGCGTCAAGCTTTCAATTCCATAAACCGAGAACTATTATGGAAGAAATTAAGGAGTTGGGCTTGTCCAGAAGAAATCCTACAGCCCATAATTGCCCTCCACGTAAACACCTCGATCAGGGTACGGTTGAACCAGCAGGGAGACCTAACAATTCCTATAGAGACAAACACAGGCGTGAAACAAGGATGCCCTCTAGCCGCGCTCTTATTCAAGCTGTTTATTGCCGACATTCCAATAACACTAAATCAAGTCAACTGTTTTCCTCCAAAAGTCAACGGTTATCAAATAAGAGGAGTCACATATGCCGACGACATAGTCCTAGCCGACCAAACCTGGATCGGCCTTCAAAGGCTTCTAACAGCTTTAGATAAGTACATGATCAAAAACAAACTGCTCATCAACGTCGCAAAGACCAAAGTCATGTCAATTGGGTCGGCACCAGGAAAAAGGAACAAAAATTTCACGTGGTCAATTGGAGCGGAAAAGATAAAAATAACAAAAGAAATACGATACTTGGGAAGCCTTTTCAATACTTCCATAAGAGAATGGGGGTGGTCCAAGGACATAATTCATCGGACAATGACATTTGCCCTACAAGCCGCAAAACTGCATAGACTTTATGGCAAATTTACGATGCAACCTGTACGCGAATTCTACCAACTGAAGGTTACACTAGCATTAACCTACGTTGTGGAAGCCGCCTGGAACTTACACCATAGAATATGGCCCTATTTAGAAGGTCAATTTTGGAGAAAGGTTCTAAGGCTACCTAAACACATATCAGTTACCAAGATCTGAAATGAACTCGCATTAGTCTCTCTCCAAGGAACCGTCCTATGGAAATCAATGTCACTGAATTTAAGTACCCCGGAACCGGCGTACGCAATTTTTGGAAACTGTGACAAAAACACAAAAACTCTCTGATAAACGACTGGAAAGCAAAACTCATTGCCACATTGTCTCATCAGACATTACAATGGATATGTTATTAAATTGTCCGCAAACTGCAAAAATGAAAATAAAACAATGGCAATGGATCCTAAATTTAGAACGATACAACTTGGCTTCTGCGTTGTACTTGGGCCCAGTTGCAAATTGCCTTGACTTGCTCCCCACGTACCTAAAACAATTTCCATCAAGACATCATCGTGATTCATTCATGAAACTGCGTCTAAATGCCTTGAGGACAAAATATCTGCTATACAGGACACATGCCAATGACACGATTGACAACTTATGCAGATTCTGCAAGGGCGAAGTAGAATCCAGCAAGCATCTTATAATTGAATGTGTGGAACTAAAGAGCCAAAGAACATTTCACCTAGGGAAATACGCCCCAGTAAATTCGAATATGGAAGACTGGTGGTTTCGAATTCTCTGAGGGAAAAATGTGATATTGACTTGCCGAATCATTGATTATTTAGACGAAATCCTGAAAGACCACACCGAAATTGTTCCCCGAGAAATCAAAATCTAGAAACTGTAATGAAAGAAATATTGTTTTAAAAAGTTTGTAAATCAAACTATAAAATTCCAATAACAAAAAAAAAATCAGATGTTTTATCTAGAGGGGTTAAATACTCCTGTATAATTTATTTCCCAGTTTCCTGTTTCCCTTTTAAGCTAAGTTTAGAATCTATAATTCAGATTGTTCAAGTTTTATGTGAAAAGAAAGTCTGCATAGGTTTTATTGAACAGTTTTCATATATGAACAGCATAACATTTTGTGCGTGTGCCGTGAAAGCACGTGTGAGTTCGTGTTATGGTTGAAGGAATTCTCGTAAGCGTTGTGCATCGTACGTGATTATTTTGAGCACAGTGTGTGTAATTGTGCTCTCTCAGAACGTTGGTCTTCAGTGTTAGTAATCTTACGTTGTCTGCGCAAATGACAACGTGTTAGGAGTGCTAATTAAAACTTTTATTTATTTAGATTCGTTTATTTCTAACTAACTTACTAACCTTTGCGCGCGCTCTTCAACAAAAGAAACTTTGCCATTGTTGAGTGAACACGCATGTGTGAATTGACTTTAAAGAATCTAAATGCTGAACCTCCACGCATGCGCATGATTAAAAAGGAACTGTCCTCATTGAGTAGACACTATTTTTATCGCGCATGCTCTAACTGATCTTAAAGCCTCAAGATGAAAACGCTATATTTTCACGCATGCGCGTAACAAAAAAAAGGATAACTACGTATTCGCACATGCACAGAAGAAAATTAATCTGTTCTTTTTTTTCGAAGAAGTAAATCCAACTTCACTACCTTTGCTTCACACATGCTTGAGCAGGAAGATGCATGAGCCAACATTTCTAAAGTACTTCCAAAAAGATAACTAATAGAGTGTGCATCATTATAAACAAGGTTCCGTGTAATAATGTCGCCACAAAAATCTCGCCATGCAAAAATATCGCAGAAAAATAACCGTTTTGCCCCTGTCCCCATATATATGGTCACGCAAATAATATTGCCACAACCTTTTCCCGGCGATATTATTTACGGCGACCATATATATATATGGGGATAATATTACCTGATACCATAAACAAGGATCAGCAGTTAATATTTCTTTGTAGTTAGATTAAAGAGAATGAAGAATAGAAAGTTCAATTTTTGGAATAAGGACTGCATATAAGCTGTTCCCAGGGGATTTCCAGAGAATTTCCAGAGTGAGTTCAAGCAGCCTTCCATTAATGGAGCCTCAGAGATAGACACAGTGACAGTGCCTCTTCAAATTTCTATCAGTAATTGAAAATAATCCTCTAAATTGTCAGAAGACGAAAATCAGGTATGGTGGCGTGTTTCTTTTTCTCTTCTGGGATATAACATTTAGAAGGGAAGACAGTACTTTGGACAAGAAAGGTCAGTGACTAAAAATTGCTTTTTATTATCTTTTCTCAATAGGTTGAGTGACTTCAAGAAGTAGAGCAAGACCTGAAGTTTGTTATTTTGTCCCACTTCCCCTTTTCCCTCGGGGATGCTCTCAGCTTAACTGTTTGTGATCATTTGAGAGGGTAGCATCCGTAGGGGACTGCAGGGGTTCAGCAGCTTCTGCGGACAAAAGAATTCATTGAGATTAAGCCTGACAGAAAGGAAATCAGTTGTGACAAGAACAGTTTTACTTTACACTAGAGCATTCAGGCGAGGCCACCAAAGATGGACACAGTAAGAGCCAGGGTTGATTTGCGACTTCAAACCCTTCACCCCAGCACCCAACCTTGGTGGAAACCAGTCCGATCACTCGAAATAGGACTAATGCCTTAGGATTACACAAGACAAAATTACTAAAGAGATGGGGGAAGCACTAGAAATCACGGCAGAGTTGCAAGAATGATTCTGACAGTTTAAACAAGTTAGCAGGGTAAGGATAGAGAGTAGGATAAGGACAAATGCAAGACAAGATAGGCTGTGGGTTTCTATGGGGTGGCGAGTTATACTCACAGTCCACTTTTTAGTTTGGGAATTTTTGGACCGTCAACGGTTCTGGTCACTACACGGCACCGCACCTGGCAAACAGCTGGGCAGTTCTGGTCACCGGATGGCACTTCTGGAATGGCAATTCTGGTCACTGGATAGTAAAGGTCAGCTGGATGGCAGGTTTGCAACGGGCATGCAGTTAGGGGGCAGCAAGCCAGGCTGGTTCAGGATGCTTCGCAAAAGAATACCAGAGCTTTCCCCTTTTTAATGGGAGATTAGATGGTTTTCAGATTTGATGCCTTGCTGGGAATAGGATCAGCACTGCTTAGGTTTTGCAGTGGGCCCTGGAATAGGGTCAGCAATGCTTTGGCCTTGTAGTTGGGATCTGGAATCTGGATGGATGGAACAAGAATGCAGGAACGTCAGGAAGAGTGTGTGTCTAGAGTCTTGTCAGAGACTCTTATTTATAATGCATAGTGACATCATAGACTATTTTGCTGGGCCAGCTTAGCTAAGCCCGCCTCTAAACAACTGGTTTGGACAATCAATGTTGGTTGCCTCCCCTGGGATGTGAATCAGTTCAGGAGGTTGCATTTTATGATGTAAAAAGACTTCCCACAGACCTTTTTGCCAAAGATCTGTCATACCAGAATATACACATTTGTACAGTTGTGGCACATCAATAAATGACATAATCAGTTTAAATATTTTATGTAGAGCACAGCTGTCCAATCCTGCAATCTGTGAGACATTGTTTTGCCCTTTTATACTTTTTTGGTCATTTTCAGTGTGAAAAATTCGGCCTAAAATTCCATAACTGTATACATGGGTGTGGATGATCATAAGGGATGTATGTACAAACATGTGTATTTGCAATATGGGTGCTTTTCTTGTAATCCGCAATACTTTGCCATTTCTGTCCCCAAAGTGTCAGTGAATTCTACCATGTCTTCAATGAAATCCCATAAAATTATATTTAAAACTGTGAACCTTCTACATTTTTACTAATTCTTGCTGCAGAGATAAAAAAAGTCTTTAAAGTTTATTTATAAAATAGTCTTTGGAAGCAAATGGCAGTCCTTTTTCCTGCACTGGACCATTTTGTTTTCTTTTTCAGATGCCACCAACGGTCACTTCAGCCCTGTGTGGGGTGGGGGTTCCCAGTTTGATTGAAGGTTTTATGGCCCTCTCCACAAAAAAAACTTGTGGAATAAAATAGCCCATGTATGTATTTTCACCAGCCACAAACCCCTTCACATTGCTGGTAATGGCAGGCTTTCCTTCAACAGTTTACTTTTTAAATGGGCATTTTTCTCCTTTAGTTTTGTAAAAGCCCATTTTTACATATGTGTTGAAAACTGCTAGCATTTCTTTTCAAATTCGATTTTTCCATCTGACTTCCCCATATTGCCTCGCAGCCATAGTTCTTTTCTTCTAGGCAGTAGTTTATTTGAAGCACAGATGCATTGAAACTGACATGGCTCAGATAGCTGGAGTCTCTTTTGAACTACTGAGCTTCGATACATTTGTAAAGAAATTAACACGTTTTCCCATGCAAGTAAAAGTGAAGTTCCTTGTTGACTTCTCTCAGAGTTGGTTTGACATGGCCAGTCATTCAGAAATCATGCCTGGTTTTGCTGAGGCACAATGAGATACTGGGCATGGCAGGGTCTTATTAATCACAGTGATTTAAGGAAAACAGATGGAAATAGCGTCAGCAGCATTATTTTAAAGGTGAAAAGTTTCCTTTATAATGGAGATCTTGGGCTGCATTTTCACTCCATTTCTTTTGTACAGGTAAGAACACACTGGCACGCTCCCTTAGTGTGTCCCCTTGTTCCATCCTGCCCCTGTGTGCTTGGCAAGAAGGTGCAGCCATCTTTTTGTTACTGCAAAATACGCAGTTTTGTGGCCATAGCGCTCACAGGAGCCAGCACAGCCATCTTGCTGTTTCTGCGCACATGCAGCTTGGTGATGTGGGGAAATACTGTTGAGTGGGTCAATATATCCCACAATGACCACAATAAACTGATAACATGCCTGTACTATACAGTACTATTTTAATTTGTACTATACAGTACATTTTTAATTTATATAAGTGCAAGAATTCTGCAGTGCATGTTCTTTAAATTCTTTTTTGAATGTGTACATATATACAACGTAATTCATGTCACAGTATGAATCACAAAAGGCATACACCACCTCTATACATATGACACATGCAATATGAGCTGATGACACAAAGCAATGCGCCTACATGAGCTGTAGCACAGGCAACAATCTACTTCTCTTGCCCAACACAAATTCACTCTCACATAGGCCCTACTAGCAGAGGTAGCCTATTACTCAATAGTGACCATCAGGTGATGCACTGGGAACCTCCAACATCGATGAAACAGATCTACAAAAATATATCATCCTTTCGCCACATTTAAAATAGAGGCGTCCTGAAAATGCTTACATTTATTTCATAATGAATTCCAAAAGCAGGCCAAGCTTCTTTTACTTTTCCAATTAAGAAATTATATGTATCACTTTCTTGCACTAGTGACTCTAACTCATTAGGTTTTATTGACCTCTTCATTTTTTGATTGTGTAGTTTGTCATATTTTCGTCCCGAGGACAGACAGATGAATAAAACTAGATAGCTATAAACAAAATAAAAGTGACCAATCGCAGTCCCACACATAAACCCCTACACTCCTGAGCCTGTTTAGGGGCAGGATGGGCTTGAGGTAAAAGCAAGGCCTCCAGCAGGGAGTTGTCACAGTGGTTTGGGAGCTGGGAGAGGGTGGAGGCCTCATGAAAGAAACTGTGGGAGGTGGGTAGAGAAGAGGAGGCAAGGAAACTTTGGAGGAGTAGAGGAGGTTAGAGAAAGGTGCAGCAGAGTAAGGATGACACAGAGCCGGGTAAAGAGAGGGGGCATAGCAGATAATGGAGGAGGTAGTGGAGCAGAGTAAGGATAACGCACAGCCGGGTAAAGAGAGGAGGCATAGCAGATAATGGAAAAGGTAGTGGAGCAGAGTAAGGATGACACAGAGCCGGGTAAAGAGAGGAGGCATAGCAGATAATGGAGGAGGTAGTGGAGCAGAGTAAGGATGACGCAGAGCCGGGTAAAGAGAGCGGGCATAGCAGATAATGGAGGAGGTAGTGGAGCAGAGTAAGGATGATGCAGAGCCGGGTAAAGAGAGGGGGCAAATCAGAAAATGGAGGAGCTAGTGGAGCAGAGTAAGGATGACGCAGAGCCGGGTAAAGAGAGCGGGCATAGCAGATAATGGAGGAGGTAGTGGAGCAGAGTAAGGATGACGCAGAGCCGGGTAAAGAGAGGGGGCAAATCAGAAAATGGAGGAGCTAGTGGAGCAGAGTAAGGATGACGCAGAGCCTGGTAAAGAGAGGAGGCATAGCAGATAATAAAGGAGGTAGTGGAGCAGAGTAAGGATGACGCAGAGCCGGGTAAAGAGAGGGGGCATACCAGATAATGGAGGAGGTAGTGGAGCAGAGTAAGGATGACGCAGAGCCGGGTAAAGAGAGGGGGGCATAGCAGATAATGGAGGAGGTAGTGGAGCAGAGTAAGGATGACGCACAGCGGGGTAAAGAGAGGAGGCATAGCAGATAATGGAGGAGGTAGTGGAGCAGAGTAAGGATGACGCAGAGCGGGTAAAGAGAGGGGGCATAGCAGATAATGGAGGAGGTAGTGAAGCAGAGTAAGGATGACGCAGAGCCAGGTAAAGAGAGGGGGCATAGCAGATAATGGAGGAGGTAGTGGGGCAGAGTAAGGATGACGCAGAGCGGGGTAAAGAGAGGAGGTATAGCAGATAATCGAGGAGGTAGTGGAGCAGAGTAAGGATGACGCAGAGCGGGGTAAAGAGAGGAGGCATAGCAGATAACGGAGGAGGTAGTGGAGCAGAGTAAAAAAGAGGATGGTGAGAGGGAAGAGCTGCGGAACAAGGACAAGGTGCTGAGGATCCAGGAGCAGTCGCTGCAGATTTAAGAGTAGAAAGTGTAGAGGAATGCAGTGGAAAGGAGAAAAGAAAGGAAGGATAGAGAGAGGAGAGAACATGCACCATAACATGGATGTTGTTAAGGACGGTGGTAGTAGATATCAACATGTGGCAAAGTCTTGTGTGGGTACAAGTAGGATACTCTGGCAGAGTCAGAACAAAATTAGAAGTACAGGAAAGGGCCCATAGGCACAAAACCAGGGAGATGCAGAGAACAGCCTACCCAATCCTACAGCTTGTATAAAGTGTCCAGCCTGTGGTGGATGATTTGGGTTTCATTCTGGCTATGCCACGCCCTGTCTATTGCTCTGACACAGGCCTAATATGTAGGTGTATGTGGCCCTGAGGCCAGGGAAAGTTCTCACCAGAAACTCAAGACCAGGCGAAGAGGCCTGAACAACAGAGTAGATTCAAGAAAGAAGTTTGGAGACACTCCAAACCCAAGGACTGACGCAGACTGCTTCATGAATTTTCTTCCTGAAAAGGACCTTGATGGATGAATTCAAGACACTGAGACTTTACTGTTGAACCTAAGATGCAGTAGTTTATCCTTTTCTTTAGGTGCCCACCCATATAATGATCCCAAATAAAGTCTTGTTCTTAAGCTATACCTTCATTTCTCCAGCATGGGGTCTGGCATGGATTCAAATGCTCATGAATATTCCATGTCATCAGGCTGGGAATCCTCAGTAAGAAAAGAAAGCAGCATTGGTTTAAAAGCTAGAATACTGCCTTTCATCTTGTTATCCAATCACTGTAGACCGGGTCATACTGCACCCATCCAATGATGATTGTCTCCCTGACTCCCGCCCCATGCGGCCATCTTCAAATTCTTACTGCATGTTTTGGTGCAGGGAGTCCTCGAGTTTTGCTCTCCGACCTTTTTTCGATATTTGTTGTTTTTTTCAATGAGAAATATCAACATTTTTAGATTTTTTTTTTAAACCGCTCACGCTTAGTCATTTCCAGTAACTATTGTTCTCCAGCATGGGTCTGGCATGGACTCACATGCGGACCCACCCTCTGTCCCCGATGGGGCTCTTCTGGGTTCATACTGGCCCCTCACATGCTTCCAATCTGAAGATGGACACTGGGGCGGGACTCAGAGAGGCGGTTGTCATTGGATGGGAGTTTTTTCTTTTCTTACCGAGGATTCCCGGCCTGACGACGGGGAATATTCACGAGCATGTGAATCCATGTGAATCCATGTGAATCCCTGCCAGACCCGATGCTGGAGAACAGCAGTTACAGGTAGGTAACTTGTTCTTTATTATTATTTTTATTATTATTTGTTAAATAATATGTGTAATGCGCATCACGCCCGCAGGCCTCAGTGCACAGGGAATGAAGGAGCAGAGTCAGTGAGAGAAAGAAGATTCAAGCTGGAAATCACACAGGAAAAAAAATAACCTGGTTGTTAGAATTAAAGAAGTAGGTTTTTAGTGCTTTCTTGAGGCAGGTGAGGCAGGCGATAATACAGATGTGAGGAGAAAGGGAGTTTGACAGTGTGGGGGTTTAAAAATGAAAACAAGCCCCTCCATAATTTGTTATCTTTGTCTAGGTACAGTGAGTTTGTTAGAGCCACAGCAGCGGAGGATACGCCTCGAGGGGGCCTTTTGTAGCCGATTTGTAAGATAGCCTGGATCTTGCCGCCCTTGCATTTGTGGGTAAAAGCAAGTATTATGTGTCTAACGTGCATTGTTATTGTTCTTACTTAGCTCCGTGTCACCGAGTACATACCCTGGGTGGGATTCCAAGGGCCTACCACCGGCTTTACATACCTGCAGACTACATGTTCTTACTTGGCTGCATTTCACTGAGTACATACCCCGGGTGGGATTCCAAGGGCCTACCACCGGCTTTACATACCTGCAGATTACATGTTCTTACTCAGCTGCGTGTCACTGAGTACATACCCCGGGTGGGATTCCAAGGTCCTACCACCGCCTTTACATACCTGCAGATTACATGTTCTTACTTAGCTGCGTGTCACTGAGTACATACCTCGGGTGGGATTCCAAGGGCCTACCACCGGCTTTACATACCTGCAATTACATGTTCTTACTTAGCTACGTGTCACTGAGTACATAGCCTGGGTGGGATTCCAAGGGCCTACCACCGGCTTTACAAATCCGCAGATTACTATCAGCCAATGTTTCTCTCCACACAAGAGTTTCAAGTAAAAATTGGAATAAGAACCCACATTTTATTTCATATTTTTATCTTTAGAAAAGAGGTGAGCAAGCACTTCCTTTCAATAGAGAGAAGAAAGATGTTCTTTGGGTACTTTGGGAGGAAGTGAAAAGTGAACATCTGTGATGCGCACCTTCTCACCACCTGCACTATTTAATGCATGAAGGGCTTGGCTCCAGTGCATTGGACAGAACCTGTACCGCGGCCGCAGGATCCACTGCAGTTCATGTTGCATTTCCAAGCTCTTGAAATAAAGAGACATGGAAAATAAACTCTGATGCAATGAATTACCTCTGGTGGTATTTCAGTAGATATGCTGCCGCTAACACTACAGCAGAAGTCATCCTGTAACAAGGAGCTGACACTCAGATTACCGCCAGTGGTAATGGTAGTTACAGGCATCCAAGCCGGTATGCGAGTCCCAGTAAAGGTCCCATTATTTCCTCTGCTTGGGAGAAGTGCTGCATGGTTGAAGTGCTCCGCCATAGAGCATCTAACCTGAAACTATAGCTCGCACAGACCGCCATTTTGTGCCTCTGAAGCAAAGTACACAGACTGGTTCTCCCATCCTGCGTTATCACTACTGCTGGAAAAGGCAATTCACCAGGCTCCTGGTGCATGTGCCCAGTGAAGGAGCTGTGGGAATGAGCTCCAGGCTTAGGATCTCTAAAGGACTTTAGAACCCGCCATAGGCCATGGTGGGCCCAGGGGAAGCAGCGTATGGGATATCAAACAGCCTCCTAAATCTCACAGCATTGCAAGCATGGATAGCAGCCGGAGGGAATAATCCTAGAAACAGACATAGAATAAACAAAATGTACAGAAGAGAAGGAAATATACAGCAGGAATCCTTGCACGATAGCAAAAGAAATCCCAAAGGGAGCGAAAACAGAAGGGCTGTGGATAGGGGGGCATTTGGTGCCAGAGCAAAATACATTTTATTTTGCTGTCCTCCAAATAGACCATTATGGGTTCTTGCCTGATGGGCCATCATGTTGTGCATGTGTTAGCATGTGTTTCCTATGATCACCCCAATAACGAAAGCATTGCCCGCATTCAGAACATTGATAAGGTTTTTCTCCAGTATGTATTCTGTAGTGGATGAAAAGACATGACCTATAGGTGAATGTTTTTGGACATTCAGAGCATTGATACGGTTTCTCCCCTGAATGTATCCTTTGGTGACTCACAAGGGTTTCCGCTTTACTTAAGTATTTCTCACATTCAGTGCACTGATAAGGTGTGGGCCTCTGTGTCACCACTGGATGTGTCAGAATGTCTCTGCTATGACTAAAGTTCTTTTCCATTTCCACATGCATTTTCTGGTGCTTTTTTAAAAACTCCATCCGCGCAAAACTCTGCTTACAACAAGTACATTGGTAAGGCCTCTCTTTTGTATGTGTTCTCTCGTGTTTGGTAAGGACGTCCTTGCGACTGAATCGATTTCCACATTCAGAGCATCTATATGGCCTCTCGCCTGTATGTATTCTATGATGTACAATGAGATCTTTTCGTGTACTAAATTTCTTCTCACACTCGGTACATGGAAAAGGTCTTTCTCCTGTATGTGTTCGCTGGTGCTCAAGTAAACGTTCCTTATAGCTGAAGCGTTTCACACAGTTGGAACATCTATATGGCTTTTCCCCGGTATGAGTTCTCTGATGGCTGATAAAATTGCGACTTTCAGTAAAGCTTTTCTCACATTCAGTGCACTTATACAGCTTTACCTCTCCAGTGTGGCTTCTCTGGTGACTAACAAGATGGTGGCGTTGAGTAAAGCATTTTTCACATTCAGTGCACTTATATGGCTTTAGTCCTGTGTGGCTTCTCTGGTGCCTGATAAGATTTTGACTTGTAGTAAACCTTTTCTCACATTCTGTGCATCTATATGGTCTCTCGCCTGTATGTACTCTATGATGTACAAGGAGTTCACTTCTTGTGCTACATTTTTTCTTACACTCGGTACATGGAAAAGGTCTTTCTCCTGTATGTGTTCGTTGGTGCTTTAGTAAACTTGCCTTACTGTTGAAGCATTTCACACAGTTGGTACATCTATATGGCTTTTCCCCTGTATGAGTTTCCTGGTGACTAATAAGATCATGACTATTGCAAAAGCTTTTCTCACATTCAGAGCACTGATATGGCTTCACTCCTCCTGTGTGGCTTCTCTGGTGCCTAATAAGAACGTGTTTTTTAGTGTATGAGTTTTCACATTCAGAGCACTGATACGACTTTACTCCTTTGTGGGTTCCCTGGCCACCTGATGTTCCTTGATGCACATTATTAAGTACTGAATTCTTGAGGTCATGTTCGCTGTTCGTTGTCTTCCCTGGTTCCTTTTGCTGATTTTGAATGCCCGAATGTACTCCCTTCTCAGAACATTGGAATTCCTTCAGTTTTGCGTTTGACGATGAATTGCCGCTCTGAGCCACTGTTTCAGGACATCTTGCAGAATTTCCACATTTTCTTTCTCTCTTCTCTGTTTGACGGCCTGTTGGATTAAATGAGAATCCTGTGATTAGTTCTATAAGTGTGTCTATAGATATGAAATAAGCTGTAAAATATAAGCAGATATGGTACATGAAGAAACCCTTGGGTGTGTTTGGTAGGATATTCTACAAATATCAACAAATGCACCGTGAATGCATTCACACAGATCACGCATGTCTTGCTTCACTGAACCTTCATTTGGACCTTTGCAAGGATCCTGATCTAGGCGCGGCTGCCAGGATCCTGATCTAGGCACTGCTGCCAGGATCCTGAGCTAGGCGCTGCTGCCAGGATCCGGATCTAGGCGCTGCTGCCAGGATCCGGATCTAGGCGCTGCTGCCAGGATCCTGATCTAGGTGCTGCTGCCAGGAACCTGATCTAGGCGCTTCTGCCAGGAACCTTATCTATGCGCTGCTGCCACGATCCTGATCTAGGCGCTTCTGCCAGGAACCTGATCTAGGCGCTTCTGCTAGGAACCTGATCTAGGCACTGCTTCCAGGATCCTGATCTAGGCACTGCTGCCAGGATCCTGATCTAGGTGCTGCTGCCAGGATCCTGATCTAGGCGCTGCTGCCAGGATCCTGATCTAGGCGCTGCTGCCATTATCCTGATCTAGGCGCTGTCACCAGGATCCTGATCTAGGCGCTGTCACCAGGATCCTGATCTAGGCGCTGTCGCCAGGATCCTGATCTAGGCGCTGCCGCCAGGATCCTGATCTAGGCGCCGGATATGTTCAGTGAATAACGACACAAACCCCATCACAAGAGAACTTGCATTAATTATGAGGCGATGGAATACATGCAGGAATTCATTTAGAAACATTTAATTAAAACACAAATGACATCTGGGCCTTGATTAGAATCGAACGTTGGACATAAAATCGTTTTCCAGATATTTCCTAGCAATATAAAACTAAGCCATATTCAAATGTGATTTATTTCAAACAACACAATTTGGAAACACTATTAGCACCTTAAGGAATAAGAATTTTAGTGCATACAAGTTTTAGTATTTTTATACTGTATATGGCTATTTAGGTTTGCATATTATCATATTATGTGCATCATTTTAGGAAGATTTTTATTCAGTTTATAGTTTATGAATTCAAAGTAAACAAAATTAAAAATAAATAAAATAAGTAGTTAAACGCATCAACCCGTCACTGCTGAACTATTTGAACGTTCTGAGTGGACCATTCTTCATCACCGGTTTACCCCGATTCCTCAGGTGTATCCTCGTGTTGTGTCTCTCCTCCACTCTGATGAGGGAGTGGTGGTAGCTTTTTGAAGAACGATGCATTGTGTGTGACCCTTTTGTCACATCTCTCAGCTGTTATCATGGACACGTTCCTTTCTGTCACCAGCACAGGATTTCGGTCGAATGTGGGGTTCCTTTCCGTTGCATTGATTGTCTTACCCCTTTTGCCCTGAGACACGTGTCTCTCGCTATCCTCTTGGGGCAATCCCGTACTCACCTGCCTCCCAAACGCATCTCCCAGTGGTGCTGAGGGTTGTATTTCTGTAGTCTCTCATTAACTGGTAGATGGTCTGTTCCAATGGCTTCTTAGTGATATTAGATATACGGATGGCCGCCATAAGGTTCACCATAAAGCGTTCAACTGCCCCATTCACCTGGGGCCACAATGGAATTTTTCTCCTGTTATGGAAACCCATGTATTCCACAGGTGCTTTCAATTCAAGACCGTGAAAGGAAGTCCATTGTCCGATTTCACAATATTTGGGATGCTATATGTTGAAAATATTCAGTCAAGTGCAGGTATAACCGCTGACATCGCCGTGGACTGGAAGATTTGAATTTCTGGGTAGTGGGAGTGTTCATCCATAGCCCCCAGTATGTATGTAACGGCTCAAAGAAATCGATGGCCATTTCCACCCAGATAATTTCCAGTTACTGCGTCATGTTTAACGGTTCTGGGTATTGTGATGGTTTACCAGATCTCGTCACATCTCCCCGGGGGGAGCCCTTCCCTATGAGGCTAGGGAGGTGAGGCCACTACCCAATAATCCCCTAGGGGTGGTAAAAAGTGGGTGGACCTCACAGAGAGAGACTGCCCTCATGGGGATAGGGATTCCTATCCAGTGAAAGACCTACCTAACCCTTGCCCCGGAAGCCTCGTCTTTGTTGACTCCTTCCCTTTCACAATTAGATACTAATACGGTGTGTTATTGTGAGGTTTCCACTGTCTCATCTGCAAAGGCCAATATCACTAAGAGGAAGAAGAACAAAGGAAACATACAGATTACTAATGGAAGGAATCATCCAAGAACTGTGACGAGGTGGCCACTGGAAGAAATGAAGATCACCTGAGAGACATTGACAGTAAATGCTGACGATGCGCTGGGGCGGGCCCTGCTGTAAAAACTAAACAGGAAAGAAGGACTGGGGGAATTGGGAAGCAGGAAGAGCAGCGAGAGAAACTGGCATCCATCCTGCTTTGCCCAGGAAGTTCAAACCTGCAGCAGTTTTATAGTGATCACATCGAAAAAATAGGATCGACAAACAAAAGCATTGAATACAAACCGTCGAATGCAAAATCACCCACAACCTGTATTTTACATGTAAAAGTGCAATTCCATCGAAACCAGTCCATCCACTTTATATACATGGACTGGTTTCAATGGAAATGCACTTTTACATTTGAAAAGTAGCATTTCCATGCTTTTCTTTGTAACTTTATAACGTTACATTGTTAGGCAGAATCCAGTGCAGTTCCCTTAGGGAGCACTACACCAGATTAAGACTACAGGTATGAGCAAGAAAAATCTCCTTTGGTATCAGTCTGTACCACAAAGATTTAGTTGGTAACTGTGGCTAAGCAGTCAGACTTATCTCAAGAGGGAGATGACCAGTATTCAGGGTTTACACAATAGGTATTACAGTACTATGGCACAAGGAAAGAGAATATATAGATTTATTTTATACACATCTAGTTCAATATATCAATCACAGTTGATAAAGCAAGTTAGGCTTAGTCAAGGAAAAGTATATACAACTCCCTAGTCAATTGTAGACAAGTTTGCGGTAGAGTTAAAACTGAAAAAAACGGCACAGTGAAAACCAACTACAAATGGCACTCTAGCAATTTAGCGAAAGGGAGGGAAAGCACAAGTTAAACCGAAATATCTTCAAACACCCCCTAGCAACACTTCCCTGAAGTTTTGTGAACAAGTAATGCACAGTAATACTTTAGCAGAAAGATAAGTAATTGAAAACTGAGCAAAA
This sequence comes from Ambystoma mexicanum, assembly GCF_040938575.1. Taxonomy (NCBI): domain Eukaryota; kingdom Metazoa; phylum Chordata; class Amphibia; order Caudata; family Ambystomatidae; genus Ambystoma; species Ambystoma mexicanum. The sequence continues at coordinate 1,488,113 of NC_090932.1, forward strand.
TGGCACTTCACAAGTTAAAACAGTAGAAAGGAAGAGGGGTTTAGAAGATTCAGGTGTATCAACACATTTCATATTGAAAATCAATCTGGTGAGAGCAGATCTAACAAATCAGCCAGAGTCAATAGGCCTGAGCCAGAGTCAGCGGTACAGGACCAAGAGCTTAGGAGCAAAAATGTTCTTGTAGCTGCAGTCAAGTCTCTGATTAACGAATGGTGAAAAGGTAGATGCAAGGCGAAAGACAATGTTAGACGAAAGGGCGGCCAACCCAACAAGTAGATAAAGGATTTAAAACACCTTTAGGGCTACCATGCAGAAAGGGAGGCCTGGCGGAACAAAGTACCTTTGAATGAAGAAGTGGCTCCTGCGGTGGCGGTTGTTCCTGGTAGTTCCTGCAGTTGGGGGGATCCAGCAGAGGAAGAGAGGCTCTCGTCGTAGAGGAAGGTTCGAGAAACCGGCGGTATGTTAGAGGCTGTCAGAAAAAGTGGTAGCCTTGAACAATGGGAAAATCCCATAGGAAAAAATTTGCGGTCAGATATTTACAGTAGTAACCACTGCCACGAGCCAGAAACTTTAGAGAGAGGGACTTTACGGTACCCCCTCGAAAATGAACCTAAGGGAAAAACTATTAACCCCTTCCAGTACCTCCATAGTAAGATGGGTTGTACTGGTTAAGTTCATAAGATTTGACTAATAAAGTCAATGGGGATAGTAGTCAGTCCCAGGGTATGGAGTCTATGTTTGGGGGTCGCTACGACACCCCTGTGTCACTGCACTGAGGGTGCTGTGTAACACATGTGAATAAAGATGGTTCCTATGGGGAAGAAAAAATCCCATAGGCATTTGTTAGGGAGAATTCTCTGTATGGGCTAATTTCCCAAACCTAGTGAGTCCCCCAGCAGCTTTGCTGGATTTTTGGGGTTTATTTTTTTCTCCTGCTAAGAGTGAGACTCTTTTACTCCCATTCTTAGGCATGATTTGAGAGTGTTCCTTTGACTTTATATGTGTTTTATGGGCTATGGGGTCTTTTACTCCATAGGGCTTCATGTGTTTTGGTATGTGTGTTACACAGCACCCTCAGTGCAGTAACACAGGGGTGTCATAGTGACCCTCAAACATAGACTCCATACCCTGGGACTGACTACTGTCTCCCAGGGCATGTTAAGTCACCATTGGCTTTGCTAGTCTTAAATTGTGAACAGAACCAGTACAAACCATCATATTGTGGACGTACTGGTAGGGGCAATTCGATTGCCCCTGGGTCTGTTGTTCGAGGGGGCACTGACAGTCCCCCCTGATCGAGTTTTGGCTGGTGGCAGTGGATACTACTTTCTATATTCGACCGCAAATATATTCCTATGGGATTTTCCCATTGTTCGAGGCTACCACTTTTTAACATAGCCTCAGACATACCGCCGGTTTATTTATTTAATATTAATTCACTGGTTGGGATTTTTTGCCAGAACTCGGTGCCAAAATCGCGTCTGTGTTCGCTTGTGTAACTCCAAACCCAAGTCGAGCCCTTTGTTCTACTTTTGGCGGGCTTCTGCACAGAAGCCCTCCAAAGTGGTGCCACACTGTCTGGGTATCACAGGGGGTGTGGGAGGGGGTTTAGGCACCCTGGACTGAGTTGCCCCGGCAACTCAAGTCGCACTCTTGTGTGATTGGCCCAGTGGTGAGCGCCCCGGCTCACCACTTAGCATGTTTGAGTGATAGCTAGGACTGATGAATGGGGGTTTGCTGCATAAAAGCAGGGCTTTGGGGACTGGAACTTCAGAAGTCGCCACAGGACCAAAGAATCCAAAGAGGGAGAAGCTGAGCCGACCTGAAACGACGACACCACCAGTGGAGCCCTGCTGAATCGCCTCACCACTTCCCGACGACAGAGAAGATCTTCATTCCGGAGAGTCTTCTTCCTTTGAACTGGTGGGGATAACCAGTTCGCCCTCTTTTCGCCTTCCTGGATCGTCCCGTGGTCGAATCGCCTGTGCAAAGCACCCCGGCGTCCGGATAGCCACATATCACCACTACCGCGAATAAAAGGGTAGTACCTTTTAACCGGGAAACTCTGTGGCTGGTTTCTTCCCTGGCAGTGCAAGGACCTTCAGCTTTCCTCCACGTCGAGATCTCCTCTTCCTCTGGACGAAACACCGACTTGCACCCGCTGCCAGGAACAACTGCCCCCGCTGGAGCGTTCTCACCATTTCAGGTACTGTGTCCCGCCTGGCCTCCCTTGCCACAGACTGTTCGAGGTGACCAGTAAATCCTTGACTCTCTAACCTGGGTTGGCCTGGGGCCTGTTAACTAACTTTCCCTGAACTGATTCCACCCTTTTAGAACTATTTACAAATACTTTTAAAGCATTACTCAACTGTGTGATCTTGGGCACATTTCACCTTGCTCTCTCTAAGAGTGAGCCTGGCATATGAACTTTCTTGCTCTCCAGTAGACTCTGCCTTTCCTGACTTACTGTGGTTCTTTTAAAAGTGTTGGTATTGTGTGCTTTCATAATTCTGCCTTTTCCCTCCCTTTTTAAATAACTAATTGGAGCGCCATCTTAGGTTAAGCGCTCACCTCTGTCTGCAAATAAGTGGTGTTTTAACTAAGACTTGTTCAATAAGTAATTAGGGATGTATATATATTAATAGTGACTGTTTTGAGCTTGCTTGCCATATAAGTGCCAGTGTATTTTACAAGTGTGTTTTTAAATAAATAATTATATACTTTTATACCAAAGCTCTGGTCAGTGTTTGCTTGTGCTACTGTATCTCTGTACCTATTGTGTATGCTCTGTATACTGCCTAACTCTTCTTGAGAGAAGTCTGACTGCTCAGCCACAGCTACCAGGTAAATCTGGGTGGTACAGACTGCTACCATTTGGGTTTACTGCCAACCACCTGTAGTCCTAAGCCTTTTGCAGTGGTCCCTAAGGGAACTGCACAGGTTTCTGCCTAACACTGATTGTGCCTGATGTTACTACAATATTGACCATGATTCCAGCCTCAGCTACTCATTTTAGTGTTGTGGATTTCAAGAATGCCTTTTTCAGTATTGCTGTACATGTTGACAGTATATATTTGTTTGCGTTCATCCTAGGAGGACGCTCGTTTACATTTACTCGTGTGCCACAAGGGTACACTGAGAGTCCAAGCATTTATAGTAGAGCTTTGTATTGTATTTGTATTTATTTATTTGTATTGCGCATCAAGACCCTGTGGCAACTGAGCGCATCTCTTACATGTTATAAAGTTTGCATTGTACATCAAAAGATATCTCCAATTTACAGCAGCATACAGTGGCAATTGTCATAATAGCAGTAACTATACCATGAGCAGGAAAATATATACAGTGTCATAGTCATAGAAGAAAAAGCTTAATTAAGGTCCTGTCCCAGAGCCCTGCTTTAACCTTATTCCTGAAGATCGTAAATGAAGGCTCGGATCTTGTAGTGAGAGGGAGCGCCTTCCATTTTTTGCAGCAAGGACAGGGAAGCTAACTCCACCCGCCCGTTGTTGGTTGAAACGTGGCATGATAACACAATGGGCCTCATTACACGGAAGGTGGTAAGGGTTAACGGTCACAGTTAATGGTAACGGTGACCGTTAACCCTTACCACCTTACTACGAGGTCCCTTTGCGGGTTGGGGAATTTAACGCCTGCTTTTTGCAGGCGTTAAAACCCAACCCGCTAAGGGACCTCGGAGCTAATTACGGCACCGCAAAATTGCGGTGCCGTAATTAGCGCCTTCCCCATTCCCATAGAGCCCTATGGGGCAGAAATGGGAATGGGGAAGGGCAATGGCGGAAAGGGGATTTACGCCCCTCCAACCTTGGAATGGGGCGGTAAATCCCCTTTCCACCAAGGCGGTGCCGGTATTTTACCGGCATGAACCATGGCGCTAATAGCGCCATGGTTCTCCGCCGTCCGTGTAATGAGGCCCAATGTGTTTGGGCTGTTCTACTAGGTCTTACTGATGTATGGCGAGTAAATGTGTCACAGAGGTAAGAAGGTGCTTGATTGTTTAGACACTTATGTGTTAGTGAGAGTGTTTTGAGTTCAATTCTTTGATTGATATTTAGCCTCTTGAGATTCTGTCTAGCTGTGGAGATATGATGTTTCCTTGGGATATTACAAGCTGATCTGACTAAATTATTCTGAATTACTTGCATTTTGTTTGTATTCTGTTGTGAAGTACCTAAATAAAGCGTGTTGCAATAGTCAAGCTTGGATAACACTAATATGCAGTTAGTAGTGGATAGGTAGGGGCGACAGGCTGTAATAAGCTTGCAAGTGTAAGCTGTGGACGATGCTAGTGCATTAGTTGTCTGGTGAAGGATAATGACGCGTCAATGTAAATACCCAGTGTTTTAACATAGTGTGCTACATTGATTGTGTTGCCATCGATGATAAAAGTTTTAAAGGAGGTATTTAGTTTGTTCAATTGGGTAGGAGACCCGAGTAAGAGTAGTTCGGTTTTATCGTCATTTAGACATAAACCATGATTAGCCATCCAGATTTGTATAACGCTATAGATGTCATTTAATGTTTTACTATCTGCAGTTTAATCACCAGTGATAGGGATGAGGATCTGGGTGTCGTCCGCATAGTTAGTATACGTGACACCCAGATGGTCAAGTATATCAAATAAAGATTTGGTAAAAACATTGTAAAGCGTCGGTGATACACAAGATCCTTGAGGGACACCACAAGAGACAGGCGAAGGTAAGGCTGAAGCGGACGGAGCAAAGACTTGCATGGATCGGTTATTAAGGAATGATTTAATCCACATGTTGGCTTTGTCAGAGAAGTTTGCGGCTGATGACAAGTGCTTACATAGTATATCATGGTTCACCAGGTCAAATGCTGCAGATAAGTCCAGTAATAATAGCAGATTTGCCTTTATCTTTTAGGATCTGAATCTTTAGATCAACAAGTGCTGTCTCTCTCCCATGTCTGGGTCTGAACCCTGATTGTCTTAGGCCTAGTAAGTTATTAGCTTCCAAATATCGCTGGATTTGGAAATAGGCTGCTCGATCAAGTATTTTCAACAGGAAGGGGACAGTAGTAATCGGCCTGTAGTTGGATGGGTTATTAGGGTCAAGCGTGGGCTTTTTTAAAAGTGGTAGTACCCATGCGTCTTTCAAGCTGGTAGGCACAGAACTAGTGGCAAATGATGCATTGATAAAAAGTAGTAATGAACGGAGAGAGCACAGTGGCAGCTTCTTTGATTAGTGTAGCTGGGCAGACATCGCCTTTGCAATTAGATGGTTTGAGTTTAAGTATGATCTGCTCTACTTCTTTAGTGGATAGAGGTTTAAAATTAAATTGTGGCAGTGCTGCCATGAGGGGAGATAGAAGGTTGAGAGGTAGGGTGTTATTGATGAGGATTTTTTTCATGTTGATCTTGTCAAGTAGCATTGTAATTTTGTCTTGAAGCACATTTTGTATATTAGCACACCATTGGATATCTTTAATGCAAGGGTCAGGTGGGGGGGCAGGTGACTCAAGTTCTTTTAGTATATTGAACAATTCCTTAGTATTTTAGTTTGCTTTGGCTATGCGGTCATTATAGTTATCTTTCTTGGCTTGGACAATGGCTGTCTTATAGTTAAATGATACAACGCTGAATATATTTTGTTCTGTGCAGACGGAAAGTTTTTCCAATTCGACTCAGCTGCGCGTTTCTCTTTCCTAAGGATCTTTAAGTAGGGTGCGTACCATTTGTTTATGTGGGCAATTGGCTTTGACTTCTGTAGTTTGAGAGGGGCTAGCGTATTCATAGCTTTAGCCATTGTCTCATTATATAGATTCACTAGGTCAGAGGGGTCAGAATGTCTGGAGTTAGGATGAGTTATTCGATGTAGTAAAGGTATCAGTTTTTCTAAAGTGAGGTTACATTTACTTCTTGTCATTAATGCTGGGGCTTTAATGGGGGTAGTGCAAGTTACAGTCTTGTCGATAGAGAAAGTAATTAGATGATGGTCTGTCCAGGCCAGAACCTTGATAGTGCAGTTGAGTTCCGCTAACCAATCTAAGGTGCAGCCCTTATTGTGCGTTGGGCTGTTATGCGATGTGTGAACCCCAGCTCCGACATGGTATCTTTAAGGGTGGAGGCTTTTGCATCTTTAGGATCATCAAAACCTAGATTAAAATCACCTAGAATTAGAACTTGGGATTTACATTTAGTGTTGTCTGACAATAATTGTGATATGTCATTTTCAAAAGTAGTGATGCCGCCTGGCGGTCGGTAAATCAGGTGCATAGTAATGGTGGCAGTAGCAGAGGTGGATAGTTTGACAGTGAGTATTTCTGCTGAAGGAAGGTGGTGTTTGTTAATCATTCTCAATTCTAGCACTGTTTTATAGATGAATGCTACACCGCCTCCTTTAGTTAGATTTGAGTCTCTGTCAGCACGAAGGATGGAGTAATTGTCGGGTAGAGTTAGTGCTAGAGCAGGGCCTGATGTAGGATTCAGCCATGTTTCGGTTATAGCAATAATATGTAGACCGTTGACAGTCAAAATGTCAAATATGTCCAAGGCATGTGCTTGGATGGACCTTGCCCTGCTTTGATAACATTTGGGAGGTTGTTGGCTAGTTGTGTTGACATTTTACTTTTGTTTGTCATTTTAGGTAAAGGTATATCCGGAGTAGCATTTTTTGCGTGACAAGTTTTGTGATAACATAAACTTTAGGAGTCGAGTGGCGTTGAGTTCTAGAGCCGAGTCTCCAGTTTCTTTGTGGAGTATTACACTGTCTAGTAGTATTATTTATAGATGGGCAGTTCAATGTTGGGTGAATGGACCTGGTAGGATCATGTGTAGGGTAGGCCTTACATGAGGAGTTTTGATAAAGGGGAGTATCGCTATAGTTTTGGTTGATATTTAGTTGAGGGGGAGTAGAGAGGGGATAAGATGACATGTTAATACAAGGTTTTAGGAACGTGGTTGGCGGGATGTCTATCGAGGACGGCAAGTTTGTTGTCATTATTAGCGTAATGATCAGTGTATAATAGTATTGTTGGCAGTCCATATTTAGATAGTTACCAGTTGTTGTCCTGCAAGTTGAATTGGATGTGGTAAAACCTTTAATGATGCTAAGGAGGCCTAAGAGTAATAATAGTTGAAGGGACCGTTTGTATGTTATAACCTAGACATTAGTCACGCTAGATAGGATTATACTGAAGCAGTATGGCTAGCTAACACAATGGATATTTTCATAGAATACTGACATTATTAACTAAGATTAAGTTAACATGGGTAGCTGTGTGTTAACACAGTTGGCAGGCAGGCAGACTAACCTTCGTTGGTCTAAGAATCACCATAGGTTTGTCTAAAAAAAATCACGATGGACAGTCCCAGGTACAAGCATAAGCAGGTCATGCAGCATTAGTTGCGCAGTTGTCATACATGGGGCTAATAAGACTGAATGGCTAGGAGCAAAATATCTGACAGGTGAGTTCACATCTAGCGCACGCATAGAAAGGCTGATAGTAGCAATTTACTAGGCAGTATTCAGAGTTTTCAGAAAGAGGCAGAGGTGACAATAACAGTTCCGTAGTGGGTTAGTTAAACTAGTAAGCTAGTAGAAAGTGATGCATTTCAATGTAACCGTTTACATGGCATGTCATTATAACAGGATCAATCATCATTAATAATATTGCCTGTCAGTTCTGGGATAAAAGTACATTGATCCACGGTGCACCAGGTTGTCGAGGGAAAATAGACATGGATTGATGCAGCACTATGTATATGAACATCAAGGAAACTCAGACAATACACAGTGCCAGCCTGCAACTACAGTTGCCAATGATGTTCAGTTGTGCCTGAAGGGTCTTTACGCAGCCATATGTAGCTACAGTTCATAAAGTGGGTGAAAGTTTAGTATTGTGCTCTATTACAGGGCTAATCGCAAGCTGATGGGGCATATAGAGTACTCACATGTTCGCTTCCATCCGCGGACAGCCCACAGACAGCCAATGGGTCTTAGGAGCCGGGCCTTGGGTGTCAAGATCTCTGCTTCCAAAAGGTCTGGGTTTTCCCAACTCCCTTGGAAGCAGATCCATAACCCAGGTTCCGAGTGCCAACCAGTCCCAATTGGGACCTTTTGGACCCAGTCCTGGCGCCAGTGGCACCAGGCTCATAAATATGCCCAGTCCCAGCGCTGGAAGCGCCGAGCTCATAATGCTTGGGTGGACTTACCCTCAGCAGACCATGCTGCTTACTTGCCTGCCAGTTGAGCCTCTGATCCTCTTCTGTTTGGAACTACTTTTCCTGTTGGGTGGGGCTTGAGGCCCTCCCTAGATTCAGAACACTGGAACTCTTCTGGAAGGCAGGAACTCTTTTCTTACCAGGAACTCTTTTCTTACTTAGGCGTGGCTGTGGAAGGAGACACCTAAGCACTACAGGAGGCTATTTAAACCACACCCGGTGGATGAATCTTGCTTTGCGTTATTCTGCAACCTCTGCAGCAGAACGCTCATCGTGTCTTCTGCATCCGGTCCTGGGCCTAAGGAAAAAGGCTTACCATCCTGAATCCAGTCTTCAGCAACACCTATAAAGACAAGAAAGAACAGGTTAGCATTCCGGCATCTGAAAGGCAAAGGCTTACCATCCTGAATCCAGTCTTCAGCAACACCTATAAAGACAAGAAAGAACAGGTTAGCATTCCGGCATCTGAAAGGCAAGTTTACCAACTCTTCGCACGCTCCGGAGGCCTTCGGCGCTGCATCCCGCATCTGAAAGACAAAACAAGGTGCGTTTAAAGACATTGGGGAACTTTAATACTCACGTGCCATTACTCCTTTCCACATCTAATCCAGTGGGTATTCCGGCACCCTGCAGCCGCTCCGAACTCGTACCTGCAAAATAAAAAGACAGTTAGAGCGCATAGTGAAGCAGGCAACAAGCGCTTACTTACGTGCTTCCAGGCGCTTCTATTCATCACACGGGCTCCATCTTCAACTCACTTCAGCCCGTCATCCGCCATCGCCGGAACCCTGCAAAACAAGAGACATCATTACTAAAGACTTTAAAGACATTTGAATGACTCGAAACTTACCGTTCGTGCAGTAAACGACGGACAGCAGTCCTCTGAAGTCAAGAGGCCTGCGCTACCTATCCAGTGAAGAAACTGGTTACAGCACCCTGCCCCGAGGCAGATGGAGAGCTCGGCATTCACTTACCTAAGGTGAGAGCGTTAACCTTTGGGGGTCTACAGGAGAGGAGAAGAGGAAAGAGATAGGGACACCCCAATAACCCCAGTTCATTAACCCCATATTTTCTATCTGCAGACATCTTACTCTACACGTCAGGCATACAGTGCACAGAGGTCCAGCCCAAAGAGCCAACCGGGTGCTACACATCACCTTTGAAGATACGGTAGTCGCCCAGTCAAGACCGGCGCCTCTGCGAGAATCAGGTGAGCGTTACATTGGGTGAGCGGGACACTGGCTTTCGCCTTCCGGTGGCAAGAAATGCAGACAGAGGGCCAATCATAGCATTTTTATGTGCTGCTCTAGTTGCTAGGCAGCATGAACCATGGAGGTGGCGGCCATTTTAGCATGTATCAGCAGCCAAAATCAATACGAATTTTCACGTAAACACATGTGTAGTTGCCGACGGAACAGCTTGATACACTTGAGTTACCTTCTACTTGCACGTTGTTACAGTATGTAGACGATTTGCTTCTAGCTGCAGATTCTGAAGTTGCTTTTAAGGAGGGCACAGTGTTGCTGCTTATTCATTTAGCAGAACATGGGCATAAGGCTTCATTAAAAAAGTTTCAGTATTGTCAACAGGAAGTTGCCTATTTAGGCTATCTCCTGTGGAAGGCGGGAAGAAGACGGACACCTGAACGGATACAAAGCATCTCTAGCATGTCTGTCCCAAATACACAGAAAGAGGTCAGAGCCTTGATAGGCATGGCTTCATACTGTAGACAGTGGATCCCGAAATGTTCATTAATGATAAAACCTATGTTGGTACTGACAAAGAAGGGCATTTCTTTGCCTTTTCCGTGGAACATGGATTGCCAGAAAGCTTTTCATCTGCTAAAGGCTGTGTTGTGTTCAGCACCAGTTTTGGGCACACCAAATTATGAAAAAATCTTTGTTATATGTGCATGAATGTGATGGATGCGCTTTGGCTGTTTTGACACAGGAACATGGGGGCAAGAACAGACCGTGCGGTTATTTTTCATCCACGTTAGACCCTGTTGCATGCGCTTTGCCGAGATGTTTGAGAGCTGTAGCTGCTGCTGCTGCATCCGTGAAACAATGTAAGGGTATGGTTTTAGGTCATGCTTTAACCGTGATGGGACCCCACTCCGTAGACGTTCTATTAAACAGAACGCAGACGCAACATCTCACATCAGCACGTCTAACTAGGTACGAGCTGATTCTATTTGCACCGCATATTTATTCAAATTAAGAGTTGTTGCTCATTAAATCCGGCCGAACTATTGCCTCTTCCACAAGAAATTGATTGCAGTGACAAAATGTCACATGACTGTCTCTATACCACAGAACCAGAGACTAAGGGCAGAATTGACCTAAGCAATACACCTTTAAAGAATCCCCAAGGGGAGCTGTTTTGCGATGGCTCCTGCTTCAAACATCCGGATGGTACATCCACTGTTGCTTACGCAATCACTACATTAAGCACTATATTGGAGACCAAACTAATTCTGCATAATTCTGTGCAGGCCGCAGAGATTATTGTGTTAATTAGAGCTTGTGAACTTTCTGAAGGGCTTAGTGTGAACATATACACGGACAGCCAGTATGCCTTTGGGGTAGTTCACAACTTTGGTCGACTATGGGCTGAGAGAGGGTTTTTGACCTTGCATGGAACTAAGATACAGCATGGCACTCTAATAGTTTGGCTACTTTCAGCACTTGCGCTTCCTACACAGTTAGCAATAATGAAGTGTGCAGCACAGCAGAAAGTAACGGACGATGTTGGAAAAGGAAACGCTTTTGCTGACAGAATAGCCAGACTGCCACCAATTTGCATTCCAAAATGTATGTGTTAGAACCAACAAAAGGGGTCACTAACACTTGTGTGATAGATGAAGGAATTGCTTGCATAAAAGAAATTCAGGCTGACGCCACTACCAATGAAATTAAACAGTGGGCTGAGGGTCCAGAAAGTTTAGATGATGAGGGTTGTTGGGTAGATAATGAAAAACAAAAATGGATGCTACCCAATGCCTATGTTACCGCTATGGTGACAATGGCTCATGGTCAAACACACATATGTGTCAAAAAGATCTGAAAATTGTTAGATGCTGTATGGTATAATACCAATATTAAAAAACCTGCTGAGTGTCTTGTCCAAAGTTGCATGGTATGCTTACAACATAATATTGGTAAAGGTACATTGACACCAAAGGGTAGTTTTGGTCCCCCCTCCATGCTGTTTGAGGTCATACATTTTGATTTTATTGAAATGGAGCCTTGTCAAAATTATAAATATGTTTTGGTAGTCATCTGCGCTTTTAGTAAATGGGTTGAAGCTTTTCCTCTAAGAGATGCCACAGCAATGTCAATGGCGAAAGTCATGCTCAAGGAATATTTTCCTAGGTTTGGCTTGCTGAGAGTCATATGGTCTGATAATGGTCCACATTTTATCGCTGCTGTCATCCTGCAAGTATGCGCGGGATAACAGATCGATAAACGGTTCAATTCAGCCAGGCATGCTCAGAGTGCCGGACTTGTAGAATGCCATAACGGCATATTGAAAAACATGATTGCGAAGGTTTGCGCTCATAGCAACTTGAAATGGCCTGATGCCTTACCAATAGCCTTATTATCAATGCGGACGACAGCACAATCAAAGACAGGGCTCTCTCCTTATGAAATTGTTATGGGGAGACCAGCCAATATATGGAAGATGCCAAAACCAAAGTTATTGAAGGATGTTGGGCATGTACTTCTTTCTGAATGTGTGACCAGTTAACTCAAAACTTGTATTTGATTCATCAACAGGTGTGAGAGGCCCTCTCAGTAAAGTACGAGGGTCCAGGTCATCGACTTCGACCTGGTGACTGGGTGCTACTAAAAGCCTTTGAAAGTGCCTCCTGTCTTGCACCTCGCTGGAGAGGACCACATCAAGTCCTCTTGGCCACACAGACTGCTCCCTGAGTCACCGACAAGAAGAGCTGGATCCACGCAACGCACGTGAAGAGGATTCCTTTTCCTCTGGCCTACGACAAAGGCAAGGAGAAGGGAATTGGTGATCTTGATGCTCACAACAAGCCTGTTCTAATCGACACTGAGGGTGTCCCAGAAATCCTTCCTAAGCCCGTGGGGCATGGGGAGATTGTTGCTTCTTTGAATTCTTCTTCACCATCAAGCAATCTTGCTTCTCCTTCCTCATTGTGTTCATTGCCCTCAGGAAACGACGACACTCTGTTTGCAGATCACACCGTACCTGGAGTCCTAAGGTACGATCTGCGACCGTGAAATCAAACTTACAGTACAGTATCGGCTGTGCCTACAAGTGACCACCGTTGAGCCAGTCCCTCGTCACTCTTCTGCTGAAAATAAATAAGAGGCGGGGACCGGCAAAGTTACCTTAAATCAACATAGGCCATGTGGTGAGGAGCCACTGACAAATTAACTAAAAAAGCCTAACGGAAAGGCTTCTTAACGGACTCTGAGAAACAATGCACAATTTTAAAGCCTCTCGTACGAAAATGAATGTTGGTCACTTCTTTGATGATGAATCTGCCCATCAAGGGTTATGGGCCTGTAAAGAAGTCAGCTGGAGACAGGGACCGGATGGACAAATATCTTTTATTACAGCGCTTTCATCACTCGGAACATGTCATCATAAAAACCAACTTAGAGACAGAGTATTCTTCACTCCTGATTTGACTTGGTTTCCGAGGATACTTAGTTCAGTTCAGGACTGTAGTAGGGACCTATGGTAATCCAGCAGATTGCCATAAACCGAAAATGCAAATAAAATGAAGGTTGCCGCGGTCGCTGGATATCACTCCTTAGCCAGTCGTCCGGCGGCCATCAAAAGAAAAATGCGAACCCTCCGGCATCCGGTCTTCCCGCTCTTGATTCTTCACTGAAGTCCGCCTTTCCTTTTAGCCAGGCTGGGTCTCGGAGGACGCAAGGGGTATGGAGCCTCTCAGTGCCTGCTCCTATGTCTTTTAGTATTGCCACTGAAATCCTCCAGGGTTTTCATTCCTCCTCTGTGGTTTCGGGCAAGCTCCGCTCCTGCAATGAGAGACAGCCCCTGAATACCTTTTTTCGGTCTTTAACCCCTTCTCAGCTCCTCCCATCCAATTAACCTCCGCCCGTCCCTCCAACTGTTTCCCCACACCTGAAAGTAGTTTTCCTCCTCCCTTCCGTACAGACTGATCTGATTCTAATCCTGATCCGTCCCACCCCTCTCTTCTAAGTGAGGGCTCGCAGTTATACGGAAGGGCTGCTTTCTGCCTACAGTGTTTTCTCAAATTCCTGGTATATTTTCCCCCTCCTTGGTTCTGTCTCTCGTGGGGTTTTCTGGGACATGTAGTATGCACATGGGTTTGCTTAGCACTGTGGTTTGGGCATACTGCCCCTGGATAGGTCGTTGAAGTCAATCCGTCAGTCATTCCCTTTACAAGTGCTGCCAGGTGATCTTCCCGCTGATCCGGTGGGTTAATCCCCTCCTGCCCTGTCTGGATCGTGAGAACAGTATTTTCCACTGGTTTCAGCACTGCAGCGACAGCTTCCTTGTCACATACTCCCCCAAGGGACGATGCCGTTTGGGCTGGTCCATGGCCCGGGACAAGTAATCAGCCACCAGCTGATATTTTCCCGGTTTATGCACCGTGACAAATTGATAGGGTTGAAGTGTCAGGAACCATCGAAGGACCCTATGATTTGAATCTTTCTGTGTGGCCAACCATCGTAGAGGGGCATGATCTGTGAAAATGGTAAATCGCTGGCCCAGTAAGTAATACCGGAGAGATTCAACCGCCCATTTTATAGCCATACATTCTTTCTCTAGAGTTGAGTACGGTATCTCATGTGGAAGCAATTTCCTACTGATGAAGGCTATCGGACAAAGATCTTGTTCCGTTCCCTGGGATAACACCGCTCCTAGTCCACAGCCGGATGTGTCCGCCTGCAAATAAAAGTCCTTTGAGAAGTCCAGGCAATGTAGTACCGGTTGTGTCGAAATCAGATGGATCAAACTGTGAAAAGCTTGAACTGCTTCTGTCGTGATTTTAAGAGGACGGTTGGTCTTCAGTGCGTCCGTTAGCGGTGCTGCTATGGTCAAAAAGTGTGGCAGAAACCTCCTGTAATACCCAACAGCCCCCAGGAAGGCTCTGATCTCTTTCCGGGTTTCACGAATGCGCAGGTTCTGCAAGGCCTGAATTTTGTCCACTAGTGGTATTATTATTCCACCACCAACCGCATAACCTAGGTATTTGGTTGTTTTGGCTGCCAACTTGGTATTTTTAGGATTCATGTGTAGACCGGCCTCCTGTAAGGTGCGAATCACTCTTGTCAGATGCGATAGGTGGTCCTCCCAGGTGTGGCTGGAGATGACTATGTCATGATATGATATGATATATGATATGATATTTTATTTATATTGCGCCCATACACAGGTGTTTCAGAGCACGACCAGGCAGAGGGAGGGGGAGCAGGGGAGAAAAACAAAAACAAAACGATCTTACTAGGCCCAGTGACATTGAGAACGCGCAAGTGCATGGGAGAGGGAAAGGGGGAAAAGTGCAAAGGAAAAAGGGAGGGGGGCAAAGAAGTGCAAGGAATAGGAAAACTATAAGTTAGTGGATAAAATAAGTGAATAAATAAGGTGATAAGAGCAGTGATTGGTGCAGCCAGTGAAGGGAGCAGTGCAGGGCAGGTCAGATAGGGTAACATCTGATAAGTGCAGGAGAGGAGTGGGGGGACCTGTAAGGGTACAGATAACAGGTCCCAGTGCAAGGGTGGCCAGGAGGCAGTGCCGGAGGATGTCCGGGAGGGCAGGTAACTGAGTCAAGGGGGCCCCGTTGGCAGGTGAGGCAATGCTGAGAAGAAAAGGCAGATCAACAGGGGAGGAGAGTGGCAAAGGCAGATGCGAAGAGGAAAGTTTTAAGGAGCTTCCAAAATCGTAGATGGTTTTCCTCCAGTTTCAGGGTAGCAGGGAGGTCTTTCCAAAGGGAGGCTCCGGCCGAGGACACGAGGACAGAGATCTGCCCCCTGCACGTTTCTTAGAAAAGCGGCTGACCCTGAGGGATTTAGAGGTAGAGGGGCGAAGGGCTCGAGAAGGGAGGTATTTACGGAGGGATAGTTGAAGGTATTTTGGACCCAGGCCCCAGAAAGCCTTGTGGACAATGCAAAGGGTTTTAAATTTAATCCTTGCATCCACTGGGAGCCAATGGAGGGATTTCAGTGCTGGAGAGATACGATCCCAGGGCTTGAGGCCAAGGACAAGTCTCGCAGTTCTGTTCTGGATTAGCTGTAGAGGTCGGAGGGTTGAGGCAGGTAGCTTTAGAAAGAGGCTGTTGCAGTAGTCCAGCTTAGAGAGAATCAGAGCTTGGGAGACAGTGAGTTTCTGTGGGAAGGAGAGGAAGTGAAAGGTACCTCTGAACAGGTGTGGTAAGAAGTTAGATTTTTTTGAGATTTCAGAGATGTGTGAGGAGAAGGATAGTGTGGAATCAAAGATGACCCTGAGGTTCTTTGCTTCGCAGGTAGGGGCAGGAGGAGGGCTGAGGGAGGCAGGCCAGAGAGTAAGGGGGAAGGAAGGAGAGGGTGTGCCGATGAGGAGGATCTCAGTTTTATTTGCATTTAAACAGAGATCGTTGGCGGCACACCAGTTTTAGATGGTGATTAGACAGTCAGAGATGAGGGAGGGAGGGAGAGGAAGTGGCAAAGGGAACCCTGAAAATGAGTTGTGTGTCGTCAGCATAGCATTGGAAGTGGAGCAGAAGATGGAAATGCAGTAGGCAAGGGTTGCCAAGTATTGGTTGAAAAGCCAGGGCAAGAGATTAGACCCGTGGGGAAATCCAAATATGCTGCTGCATATGGTTCATGAGGTTTTAAGATTCTGTCCATCAATGCCTGAAAGCCGGAGCCCCAGGTAACCCTAATGGCAATACCGTAAACTGAAATAGGCCTTCAGGTGTTGAAAAAGCCGTTTTCTCTTGATCTGCAGGGTTCAGAGGTGTATGCCAATATCCTTTGGCTGAATCCATTCTTTCTATCAGTTCATCTATTCTGGGCATTGGGTATGCTTCATAGCGGGAGATGGCGTTCAGTTGCCTAAAGTCATACAGAACCTGGTGGTGCCATCCGGTTTGGGCACAAGTACCACCGGCGAACATCATGCGCTTTTTGATGGAACAATGATACCCAGTTCCAGCATGTTTTGTTATTGTATTTATACCGTGCACCGGGTACCCGTAGGCTGATGGGCGTGGACTAACATACAGAAAACATACAGATTGAGCAAAGAACAGACTCAGGCTACGACAGGGCAGAGGCAAGAGCAGCTACAGCAGCTGTCTATACAAAGAGCAGGGTCTTCAACTGCTTCTTAAACAGTTCAGTTGAAGCTAATGTTCTAAGGGTGGGCGACAGAGCATTCCATGCGGTGGGAGCTGCTACTTCAAATGAGCCCTATCTAGCCTTATTAAAGTTACTCCGAGGGACTTTAAGAGTAGTGGTGTTGTCAGATCTTAATGTCCTCATTGTCTTTTAGGACAATGGCTTCCTTCAAATACAAAGGCATTTGACCCATAATGCATTTGTGGGTAATGAGAAGGAGCCTAAACAGGACTCTTGCCTCAATTGGTAGCCAATGAAGGCTCCTTCTGGCTTCAGAGACGTGATCCCTCTTGCCTGGGCCCTTCACCACTCTCACCGCCCCATTCTGGATCACTTGGAGGCGTTGAATCTCTGCCTTCGGGATACCCACCAGCAGGCTGCAGCCATAATCCAATTTTGAGCCAATAATGGCCCTAGCCAGTGTTTCTGCATTTTTCTCAGAGATCAGCGGACGAAGATGGCGGAAGAATTTAATGAAATATGAGGATGACGAGACAAGATTATTCACCTGGGCCTTCATATTCATGTGTTTATCCAGGTACACGCCTAGAGTCTTGACCTTATGCAGGAACTCAATGACACAAGTACCCAGAATGAAGCTCTTAAAGTTAGCCCCCAATTTTTCCAATTTACTGGGAGAGCCCACCAGCAGAAGTTCAGATTTGGCGCTGTTCAGGGCCAGCCCATTGGAGACCATCCAATTTTGGATTTTAAGATAGATTTTATTGATGAGAGCTTCATCTTTTTGGTGAATGCCCGATATGGGTAGGACAAATTGCGTGTCATCTGCGTAGTTCGCAAATATGATCCCCGACTCCTCCAGCATCTGGAAGAAGGGGATCATAAAGATGTTATAAAAACAAGGTGACACGCAAGCCCCCCGAGGAACTCCATATAATAGAAGCATAGGGTCAGCTTCTGCCGACTCGCTGGCCACACTGCTCTGTCTACCATTCAAAAAGGATGATATCCATTGGATTGCCTCTTCAGAGAAGGATGCATTCTCTCTTAACCTGGTGGACAGAATGGAATGGTCCACCAGGTCAAAAGCCGTGGAAAGGTCTAGGATCCTCAGGAGAGAAATCTTGCTTTTATCCATCCCTTGAATAAGGTGAGATTTAAGCGCGAGAAGAGCTGTCTCAGTGCCATGGTTGTTACGAAAGCCTGATTGGTATTTGTGCAGAATTTGATTTTGTTCCAAAAATACAGAGATTTGATTATATGCAAATCGATCCAGGATCTTCAAAAAGAAAGCGGTATTCATAATTGGTCTGTAGTTGGAAGATGTTAACGGGCACAGGTTGGGCTTTTTCAATAGAGGCGTGATCCACGCATTTTTTAAATTGTCAGGCACTAGATTAGTCTGAAATTAGGATTTCACAAATTTCGCAAGTGCCGGAATTAGGTTAGGTAGACATTCCTTTATTATGATGGAGGAGCAAGGGTCTCCTTTGCAACTTGTGCTTTTAAGTTGACTAATGGTTTTTCCTAATTCATCCTCAGAAATCGGAGTAAAGTTAAATATGGGTAGATCTTTCTCCTTAACCGTCCGGCAATATATCTTTTCTTGCTGGCCTATTGTGTTCAGGGACAGTTTTTTATCTCGATTGTTTCTTTCATTTTTTCTAATTTAATGGACATAGCTGACTGAATTTCGGTACACCATTCTTTATTTTTAACAAATCTTGTATGGGGCCTGGGGTATGTGAAATTTTGAAGAGCTCCGTACAATTGGATTTCACAGTAATAATTCTGTCGTTTAGAGCCTCCTTTTTTGCTGTTATGACCGCTTTTTTAAAGACGGCAGCAGAGATTTTATATGCTTCTAAATTACTAGGAGATTTATCCTTTCGCCATAGATGATAAAGTTTGTTTTTCTTAGCTTTAATGTCTGACAGATCCTTAGAAAACCAGTTGTTTTTGTGCTCTGTTGTTTTCATTTTGGTTTTAAAAGGGGTCAGCTTCTCTGTAATTGTCTCTAAAGAATTTATCATTATGGCTGACATATCTTCGGGGTTGGTTAAAAATCCCATATCTGTAATAAGAGACTCTGCCCAAGGACCTAAAGCATCTTTATTCAAATGTTTTTGGTTTCTACTGGTTAGATATAATTTAGGGTGAAAGGAGTTTTCGTGAAAAAATCGTAATTGAGAGTGAAAGCAAATGCTAAAGTGATCTGACCAGGGACAGGGCTGCACATCCACCTTGTTCACCTTTACATTAAGGGAGGCAACCCAATCCAAGGTGTGTCCCTTAATATGAGTGGCAACTCTGACATGATGGAGAAAGCCTAAGGCGTTAAGAGTGTTTTCCATTGTCTTGGCGATTGTGTTGAATCGCTGCCTAACCAGAGATTAAAGTCTCCTAACAGAACCAATGTGGTGTTTGGTTTCAACAAAGAGAGGCAGACTGTTAAGAAGGATGGGAGAAGAGGGGTCATTTGAGGGGACCCTATAGAGTAAAAGAACATTCAGGGTGGTTTCAGCACTAATAGCTATTTTAATAGAGATAATCTCTGAGCCTGGAATTGTGTCAATTTTTGATTCCCAAGTTTTCAGGCTGGCTCTGATAATAAGTGCTACAACCCCCCACCCCCCTATTCTGGACTCTATCTTGTCTAATTATTTAGAAGCCCTCTGGAATAGCCATTGAAAGCGCGAGATCTGCCGCCTCATGGCTCCACGTCTCTGTTAACGTACAAATGTCGAGATCAAGGTCTTCAATAATGGAGGCCAGCTCCGTGGCGTGTTTCAGGAGGGATCTCGTGTTGAGCAATAAGTATTTAAGGGTGCATTGAGTGGGATTGGAGTCAGCACTGCTCTCACAGGTAGGCTCTCCTAGTAGACTTGCTTTGTGAGCTGGGTTCCCCCTCGGTGCTGTGTCTGTCAGCTGCAATACGCGTAATCATCAGGGCAGTTTGGCCACTATGTATCTCCTTAGAGAAATGATGGTGAGAAGCCACCTTCGTGGCTTGAGATAAGTCCTCACAGCTATCTCGCTTAGGTGCAGTTGACGATGTAGTCGGCTGAGGTTAGGGCAAGCTAATAGCGTTTATAGTAGCTGTGGTTTCGAGCTCCTGAGTTTTTTGTGGGGTAGTATCGGGGTCCGTACTCTTGAGTGCTCAGTGATTTTGTGATCAGTGGGGAGAGTAGGGCTATCGATAAAAATTGGATGACCTATAGGGGTATTCACCGGGAAAGATTGAATAGATGGCATTATATCAATAATCTCTGTTTGGGTAGTTTGAGATTTCTTAGGTGATGAGACAGAGCATACATTAGGGTGGCCCCACTTATCTATCTTATCCTTTGCTAATCCTATGGCATTCATTACTTCGTAAATACCCATTGTATGAACTTACTGTGCCCAGGAAAGATGGTGGCCTTCCTCCCGACTCCCGTAGCGAACCGGAGCAAGCCTGGCGATCTCCCCACGTTTTGATTCAGGCATCCTGTCGGGTCAGAGGCGTACAATCTTGCCCGCCTCGGTGGGAGTGGAATGCGTAGCCATATGGGTTCGGCCCGGTAGCCCTGAGAACGCCTCTGCTACTGGGTCCAGGGTGGAAAACAACTCTGCGTTTTGGGTTTCGCTCAATTGTTCCCTCAATATCACATCTTGTAGGCAACTAGGCACGTTCAGGACCAATTGTTCCGGTACCGATATCTCCGAAAGAGACGTACATAATACTGCCGGGGTTCCTTCTTTCCACAATTTAAGTAGGTTGATGTGATAGTTCTGATGTTTGATTTGTCGATCCGGTTGTTCCACTTCGTTTGGTAACTGGGCCTAAGATTT
This sequence comes from Ambystoma mexicanum, assembly GCF_040938575.1. Classification (NCBI taxonomy): domain Eukaryota; kingdom Metazoa; phylum Chordata; class Amphibia; order Caudata; family Ambystomatidae; genus Ambystoma; species Ambystoma mexicanum. The sequence continues at coordinate 1,508,465 of NC_090932.1, forward strand.
TCATTATACGGTACAGACCTTTCCATTGGGCAAGCATTTTGTTGGTGTGGGCGGGTAGCAATACCAGCACCTTGTCCCCTACATTAAGTGTTCGAGGTCGGCTTCCTTGATCATAGTATTTCTCTTGTCTTTCTTGGGCCCACCCCAGGTTTTCTTTTGCGTAGTCTTGAAGCTTTCCCAGTTGCTCCCTTAAATCACTAACATATTCAGTGAGGGTGGTTTCCTTTTGGTCCTCCCAGGTGTCTTTCAGTAAACCCAGGATTGACTTGGGCTGTCTTCCGAATAATAACTCAAATGGTGAGTATCCCGTTGATGATTGCGGGGTGTCCCTTAGTACCAACAACATCCATGGCAGAACCCGATCCCACCCCAATCCGGTGGGACTGGTTTCTCTTCTTATCATCTGTTTGATTGTTTTATTGTCTCTTTCCACTAGGCCATCAGTCTGTAGATGGTATACTGAGGTCTTTAAATGGTTGATTCCTAGAGTTTTGCACACCTCCCTCATAACCACTGACATAAAATTACTCCTTTGGTCCGTCACTATCTCTAGTGGAATTCATACCCCAGCAAAGTAGGGCAGGAATACATCACATACTTGTCTTGCAGAGGTTCCTCTTAAAGGAAACGCTTCGGGGTACCGGGTGGCATAGTCCACTACCACTAATAAAAACTGGTACCCTCGACGAGTGGGCTCTAAAGGCCCTACAATGTCCATTCCTATTCTCTGAAACGGTTCCTTGATCAGGCGCATTAGTTGGAATGGTACTCGTGCTGGTATATGGGAGCTTGTTTTCTGACAGATGGTGCACGATTGGCAATAGTTGGCTATCTCAGCGTATATTCCGGGCCAGTAGAAATGTTGTAACACCCTTTTCACTGTCATGTTTTCCGCTAAGGGTCCCCCTGTTGTATGATCATGTGCCAGCTGGATCAGTTCCTTCCGGTAGGACTGGGGAACCAACAATTGCTCTTTCTCTTGGTTATCAGGGCCTCGTGTTCCCCTAGATATTAATCCTTGCTTTTCCTTGAAGTAGGGAGTGGTTGCTGTGGTTCTGCTTGTCTCTAGGGCTTGTTCGCTGGCTCTTTTTAGGGTTGCATCCAGCCCTTTCTCGGTCCGAAATGAAGGAAGATGGTCCCCCAGTGTCCAGTCTATGATGGCAATGTCCTTATTCTTTTCCCTATTCTCTCTAGTTTTCCGTTTCTGGGTCTTGGACAATTTTACCCATCTACCTGGGCACACTAGATCCGCCTTTGAAAAGGGGGCCTCTCTTAGCCATTTATCGAATTCGGGTAGGTCTGTTCCTATCAGTACTAGGGCGGGTAGCGTAGGGATAACGACTGCTTTAATTGGTACCTCGTGCCCCTGTAATCCCAATACAATGTCTTTAGTTGGATACCCTTTGACATCCCGATGCATGCATTTTATGTCAATGGTTCTCACCTGGTCGTGGTCCTGCTCGCTTACGTGGGGCTGTATTGCCGTCTGTCTGCCGCTGTTCATCATGGCTTGTCTGGGATGGCCATCCACGGTGACCTCTATCACATAGGGCAATCGTTTCCTCAGATATTCTTGCATTTGTAATGTTCCAATTTCCATTGGCTCTGGTTTTGCTTTTCTGGAACAGAACCGGGCTATATGGCCCAATTCCCCACATTCAAAACATTGGGGTGCCGGACCTTTAAGCACGCCGGCTCCATTATTTGGCCTTGGTTCTGCCCGGTTCCGGTTTTCCGGGGCTGGCCCCCTGTAGTTGCCGCTGCGTAGCATGGGAGCTTCATTGCTGGGCCTCGCTGGGGTAGCCGTGAAGGTACGGGGTGCCCCAGCCTTCTGGTATGCTGTTGCCACATCTATTGCCACCGCCAGGGACAGTTGGTGATGCTGCCTTACCCATCTTTGTATGGGGCCGGGTAAGGCGTCAATGAATTGTTCCAACATTACTTTGTGTTTAATCTGTCCTATCGTGGCCCTGTTGGTCTGCAGCCATTTTTCCGCCAGATCTTGCACGCGGTAGAACAAATGCCTTGGGTTTTCGCCAGGTTTGAGGCGGGTCTCTCGAAACCTGAGTCGATAGGATTCCTCATCCACACCCAGTCTTTCCAACACTGTTTTCTTGATTTCGGAATAAGGAGTGTCCCCTGTGGGGTTGGCAGCCTGATAGGCACCCTGCATTACCCCCATGAGTAGGGGTGCTAGATAGAAAGCCCATCTGTTCTGTGGCCATTGTGCTGCTCGGGCTATTCTTTCAAAATTCACAAAGAAAAAACTGGGGTCATCTCCCACCTGGAATTTCTGTAGAACCGTGGGTGGAATGGCTTTGTGAGCCCGATTTGTAGCCACGGCATCTCCCAATATTCTCAGGGCTTCCCTTCCTTGTTCTTGAGCAGCACTCTGTACTTGTAGGGCTTGTTGCTGGGTTTGCCGGTCTGCCTGTGCCTGGTGCCCTTGGACTTGTAAGAGTTGTTGCAGCTGCTGCTGCCCTTCTGCGAGTGCTTTCAACACGGCTTCCATTCCGTCTGTCTTGGCGTTTCTCTGTATCCCACCGCTGCCACAACTGTAAAGTAGTCAGCTGGAGACAGGTACCGGGTGGATAAATATCTTTTATTACAGTGCTTTCATCGCTCGGAACATGTCATTATAAAAACCAATTTAGATACAGAGTATTCTTCACTCCTGATTTGACTTGGCTTCCGAGGATACTTTGTTCAGTTCAGGACTGTAGTAGGGAGCTGACGGTAATCCAGCAGATTGCCATAAACCGAAAATGCAAATAAAATTAAGGTTGCCACGGTCGCTGGATATCACTCCTTAGCCAGTCATCCGGCGGCCGTCAAAAGAAAAATGCGAACCCTACGGCACCCGGTCTTCCCGCTCTTGATTCTTCACTGAAGTCTGCCTTTCCTTTCAGCCAGGCTGGGTCTGGGAGGACGCAAGGCATATGGAGCCTTTCAGTGCCTGCTCCTATGTCTTTTAGTATGCCCACTGAAATCCTTCACTCCATTCCTCCTCTGTGGTTTCGGGCAAGCTCCGCTCCTGCAATGAGAGACAGCCCCTGAATACCTTTGTTCGGTCTTTAACCCCTTCTCTGCTCCTCCCATCCAATTCACCTCCGCCCGTCCCTCCAACCGGTTCCCCACACCTGAAAGTAGTTTGCCTCCTCCCTTCCATACAGACTGTTCTGATTCTAATCCTGACCCATCCCACCCCTCTCTTCTAAGTGGGGGCTAGCAGTTATACGGAAAGGCTGCTTTCTGCCTACAGTGTTTTCTCCAATTCCTGGTATATTTTCCCCCTCCCTGGTTCTGTCTCTCGTGGGGTTTTCTGGGACATGTAGTATGCACATGGGTTGGTTTAGCACTGTGGTTCGGGCATACCGCCCCTGGATGGGTCATTGAAGTCAATCTGTCAGTCATTCCCTTTACAAGTGCTGCCAGGTGATCTTCCTGCTCGTCCGCTGGGTTAACCCCATCCTGCACTGTTTGGATTGTGAGAACAGTATTTTCCACTGGTTTCAGCGCTGCAGAGACAGCTTCCTTCTCACAGGTCCCCAAGGACCAAATGTTTACTGGTCACAATAGCAGTTTGTTTAGTCATCGTATTTTCATTTGGGTTTTGGTATCTAGAAAGTGTGCATCCCCTTGATAATTTATTACCGACTGCACGTATCCCTACTGTGCCTCCGCCTTATGTGCATCTGCACACTCTTCCTCCGCGAGACCTCCAACACAGAGGAGGTTATCATAATAACACTCTTTTAATGATTATGAATTCTACCCATGCGATTCTAAACAAAACACATTGCTGGGTGTGTTTGCATTTGCCACAACATGGGCAAAAGGGACTAGGCTGGTATATTCATCCTCTCCCTTTAACTACTGCTTGCTATGCCTCGCTCAGGGCACTATTCTTTGGACGTTGGAATGACAATATTTCTGGGAACTTTGATGGGACTAATCTAAATGAATTTGAGAAACGAGTCTTAACACCTTTAGGATGTTCCCTCTTTGCAAATAGGAGCAAACTCAATGTTTCTTCTATTAGGCCTTCTGACAGATTTTCTAGACCTTTTCAATCATTAATAACCTTCAAGATGGCTCCTGTCGGCCATAGGGATGCCATGCCTCCTTCCTATACTATCAATCATAGTCCCAATTCCGTTCCATTCTGCATACAGAGAGAGGGTTCCCGACCAATGGGTACATTTGAGGGATGCCCAAATATTGCAGTGTTAACTAGTGAGGATAGACCTCTGTTTGTAGGAGATCCTGTTTACTTTGTTTGCGGCAATGAGGCCTATCCATGGTTACCCAGAAATTGGCAGGGTACTTGTTACTTGGGGATATTGTTGCCAGGAGTATATGTTGCCACCTCAAATCCTTTAGAGTGCAATTTGCCAACTTACTCCACTGTTGGCAACTAGGGAACTGTTTCCCAATTGTAAAAAATTCTCCTTGGTTTATGTCTCCACAGACCTACTACGTTGGGGTCTGCATTACCTTTGGCTGATATGTTATTGGAAGCAATCGTATAACTTTATTCCAGGCCATCTAAGGTTGAGAATATGGTAAAAATTATGATTATTCTCCCTTGCCACATGTATGCTCCTGTACATTATTGTAATCGGAGCTAGCTTGACTGTGTATTTTTCTTTTGCACCCAATTCTAATGTAGCTATTTGTGTGCTTTTTCTGTTTTCTTTTTTCCTTTTCCTACAGGGCTGACCATTTTTGGCTTACTCTACATTTATCTGAATGTCAATGTTTTGGTGTGTTATTTTAACTCATTTTGTATGATGTGTTTAACACACAAGGGATAGTACTGTCCTGGTGAAGATGGACATCAACTGGAGCCAGTTAGAAGAACTTCTCCGTCGAAACTACAGTAGTCGCTATGTAATACATATTGCTAGGTTGACCTTGTTATTATAACAAATTAAGTGGTCCCTAGGCTAGCGTAGTTGTTATTACATTGTGGACTATTCCAATGACTTCCCCATACAGTTTGAACTAACCTGTTTGTTTTGGGTATTCCTATAATGGTGGACTGAATGGCACCTGTGTAAAGTTTGAACTAGTCTTACACAAATACATTTGTGAATATCAGTCCCCCCCTGCCCCCGGCTCACGTGATCCCCTTCACATGAGTCCAGCGCTCTGTTTTCACAACTGTTATCTGTGGAAAAACCCAAAATGCATTATGGCTAACAGATTTAATATGTTTTTTTATCCATTTACTTATGCAATAAGAATTATGTCTTTTTTCAAATGCTCCTTATGATTTGGGTCTAATTGAGTTCCCCCGTGCATGTCATGGAGGACAGTCAAGCACTAACGTGCTAATTCATGGTTAACTTTGCCTGACAGGATCACTGTTCTATAAATGGTAAATTGCCACCACCACCAACGTTTCTAGAGCTCGTCCAAGGCGGGATGAGAATGGTGATACTCCTTCACAAGTCTTGGGTGATGTTGCAAAATCCTTTGTGCCATTCTGGGTGTTAGGCAGAATCCTGTGCAGTTCCCTTAGGGAACACTGCAAAAAGATTAAGACTACAGGAGTAAGCAGTAAACCCAATTGGTAGGAGTCTGCACCACCCAGATTTACCTGGTAGCTGTGGCTGAGCAGGCAGACTTCTCTCAAGAAGAGTTAGGCAGTATACAGAGCATACACAATAGGTACAGAGATATAGTAGCACAAGCAAACACTGACCAGAGCTTTGTATAAAAAGTATAGAGTTATTTATTTAAAACACACTTTAAGCAATATACTAGCACTCTCAATCAAAAGCAAGTTAAAATACAGTCAGGTAAAGTATCTACACCTCCCTTGATAAATATCAGACAAGTCAGGGTTAAAGCACAACTATTTCTTAAGACAGAAGTGAGCGCTTAACCTAGATGGCCCCCCAATAGTTAAGGTTAAAAAGGGAGAGAAAAGGCAGAGCATAAAATTAAACAGTTCCCAGCACTAAGAGTTCAAGGCAAGGGAAAAAAGGCAGGTTATACTATAGAGCCAAAGTTCATAGGCCAAGCCCACTTTAAATGGAGCAAAGCGAAATGTGCCCAGGATCACACGGTTTAAAGTGCACTAAAAGTCTTTGCAGGGAGTCAAAAAGAGGTTGGTATAGTTCGCGAAATAAAGTTAGTAGGTCTGGGGCCAACCCAGTATAGAAGCCAAGGTTTTAAGGGTCACCTTTAGCAATCTGTAGAAAGGGAGGCCAGGCAGGACACAGTACCTTAAAGGGAAAGGAAGCTCCAGCGGGGGCAGTTGTTCCTGGCAGTGGTTGAAGTTCGTTGTTCCGACTAGAGGAAGAGAAGATCTCGACGAGGAGGAAACGTGGAGTCGTTGCACTGCACAGGGATGAAACCAGCCGCGGAGATCCCGATTAAAAGGTGCGGTCCTTTTATTTGCGGTCAAAGGTGGTGAGCTTGGCTATCCGGCCGCCGGGTGCTTGGCACGGGCAATTCGACAAAGAGACGTCTTTGGAAGGTGAAAGAGGCGAACTGGTTGGTCCCACCAGCTCAGGGGGAGAAGACTCGTCCAGCAGATCTTCTCTTGTCGTTGGGAAAGTGGTGAGTTTGTTGCAGCAGGGCTTCACCGGTGGTGTTGTCGTTGCAGATGGCTCAGCTTCTTCCCTCTTTGGATTCTTAGGTCCAGTGGCGACTTCTGAAGTTCCAGTCCCAAAGGCCCTGCTTTTATGCAGAAAACCCCCCATTCATCAGCCTAGCTGTCAATCACACATGCTAAGTGGTGAGCCGGGTGGCTCACCACTGGGCCAATCAGAGAAGAGTGCGACGTGAGTTGCCAAGGCAATTCAGTCCAGGGTTCCAAATCCCCCCTCCACCCCTCCCATGGAACCCAGACAGAGTAGCAACTCTTGGAGGGCTTCTGTGGAGAAGCCCGCCAAAATAGTGGAACAAAGGACTCGACCTTGGTCAGAGTCACAGAGACGGACACAAACGCCATTTTAGAACCGAGTTCTGGCAAAAAGACCCAACCAGGGAATTAATATTAAATAAATAACCCGGCGGTATCTTTAACATTGCACCAAAAAGTGGTGCGTTTAAAATTAATGGGAAAATTCCATAGAGAATATTCAGAAGGAATATTTTGCGTGGTAACCACTGCCACCAGCCAGAAACTCGACAAGGGGGGACTGCACAGTGCCCCCTTGGAAACAGACCCTGGGGCAATCGAATTACCCCTACCAGTACCTCCACAATATGATGGTTTGTACTGGTTCTGTTCACAATTTAGGACTAGTAAAGCCAATGATGACTTTACATGCCCTGGGAGACAGTAGTCAGTCCCAGGGTATGGAGTCTATGTTGGGGAGTCACTATGACACCCCTGTGTTACTGCACTAAGGGTGCTGTGTAACACACATACAAAAACAGATGATGCCCTAAGGAGTAGAAAGAGGTTACCCCATAGCCCATGAACACTTACAAAGTCAGAAAGCACATCAAATCATGTCTAAGAGTGGGAGGAAAAGAGTCTCACTCTTAGCAGGAGAAAAAAAACCAAACCCCAAAAATCCAGCAAAGCTGCTGGGGGGCTCACTAGGTTTGGGAAATTAGCCTTATAAAAGAATTCTCCCTAACACTGGGGACAGATAATGAATTCCGAGGATATCAGAAGATTAGCAAGGGAATCAGAGAAAACCATCAATAGGACCACTGATCTTTTGTACAACATGAAGCTAGAGTAAAAGGCAATTAGATTAGTAGCCCTCCAAAATAGAATGGTGTTAGACATCATTTTAGCTGAGCGTGGTGGGGTATCCAAAATGGTGGGATCTGCATATTGTGTTTCTGGACCCGATTCCTCCCCCACCATATTTGAGGCAATTCAGAATTTGCATACCTTAAGCACTGACGTACATGTCCCAAAGGGACATTGGAATCTAAGTGCATGGTTCTGGGATTTGTTGAGATCTTGGGGTTGAAAAATGTTCACAGTCTTAATGGTGATGTCAGGTCCCTGGGTAATAGAAGACATTAGGTTAGGCATTACTAGTGTCAATAGTGGCGGCTAGGTAAGGTCAATTGCATTGAAAAGGCATTCCTTAACTTAACTATAATATCAGCCAGCAACTATTGCCCCAGCTCAAGATGGTGGAGTACTTCCTGTCCAGCAGTGATTGGTCATTGGCTACTGTGATGCAGTTTGGAACCTAAGGAAAGGTTCTAAACTGCCTTTCATTCAAGATCTGTTCATGGATGGTCACAGCGCATCAGAGCTCCAGTAAATTCAAAGAGAAAAACTAAAGAATCCTCAGAATACCTGTTATCACTTCATCTGAAAACGCCAGAGAAGTGAAAATACAGATAAGTGACTAAAGTTATGCAAAAACAAAGTTGTGAGAAACTGTTTTCATATATAATTTAAGTTAACTCAAGTTCTGTTTTTGGAAAGTCATTTAATTTCAAGTATTGAAGAAAAGTCAAAGGGCCTCATTACACGATAGGCGGTAAACCATGGTGCTATTAGCACCATGGTTGCCGCCGGTACCATACCGGTACCTCCATGGCGGAAAGGGGAATAACCACCCCATTCTAAGGTTGGCGGGCGGTAATTCCCCCTTCCTCCATAGCCCTTCCCCATTCCTTTTGCCCCATAGGGCTCAATGGGAATGGGGAAGGAGCTAATTACGGTACCGCAAATTGCGGTACCGTAATTAGCACCAAGGTCCCTTTGCTGGTCCCAACTTTAACGGCTGGTCTACACCAGCCGTTAAGGTCGGGTCCCGCAAAGGGACCTCGTAGTAAGGTGGTAAGGGTTTACCGGTACCGGTGCCCTTACCGGTACCGGTAAACCCTTACCACCTACTGTGTAATGAGGCCCTAAGGCTGTTGTGCAAACAATGTAAATAATTTTCGTAAAGGAAAAGTAATTACAACGCTCTTTTGAACGTTCGTTTTCTTTATGTGCGTGCAGCTTTGAAATAATTGAATATCAGCATGCACGCGACTTTTGGAAACTTGCAGTGTGAGCAGAGGCATTTGACACTGCCTGCCATCACTGCCATTACAGCTAGTGTGGACGCACTCACCGCCCGCATCAAACAGAAGTACCCTGATTACCTGTATAGATTGCAAGACTGTTTTACTAAATACTCTGGCATTGCTAACGCTGGAGACCAAGCACAACCTGCTCTTGTCTCGCACTTTGTTAGTGATCTCTGTTAGGCAGATCACATGCAGTACCCTTTGGGAACACCACACACAATTAAGACTACAAGTGACAGTACAAATTCACCTTTGGTACAAGCCTGTACTAGACAGTAAAGTGGTAGTGATGGCTGAGCAGCCAGACTTATCTCAAGAGTTTAAGTGAGCAGTAGAACAAGTTACACAAAGGACCAACTAATACAGTGATTCAAACAAACACTTAGTCAAGGTTTCTTGGTAAAAGAATATACATTTATTTACTCAGTCAGTTAGAAAACATTAAACTAGCATAAGCAGCTCAATATCACGCACTAATAAACCACAAAAAATACAACCGGTAAGTAAATGAACAAGTTTAGCTCACCAGAAGTGGGAGCAAAATGGCACTTCAGATACTTAATAAAGACGAAAAAGACAAGGTTATAAGAATAGACAGCCCAAATACATTCATAGGCAGGGCAAAGGGTTTCAGTTAACTACAACCAGCAATTCTTCTCAATAGGCCTGGGCCAAAGTCAATGGTTCAGAGTCTTTGTATAGGATAGCACAGTTCTGGTAGATAATGGTTAAGTCTTTGCCACAGAGTTTAGAAGAATTTGGCTAGGCGAATGTTTTGACAAATGTTTAGGGAAGGACAAGCCTTCGAAGTTGAGGAATGTTTCACGCACTTTCTCAATGGCCGAAAAGATTTCCAGACCGCGTTTGCAGAGTACCTTGTTAAGGAAGAAGAGCTGTAGCTGAGGCAGTTGTTCCTGGCAGGTCGAGCAGGTCTCGCTGTCCTGAGCTTCAGTCGTGGGGGAAGGAAGGAGGACGTTGGGAGGTTCCTGCACTGCCCAGGGAAGAGGCCAAAAGCTGTATTAAGACGTTGGTTTAAGTTGTAAGTGCCTTAAAGTCCACAAGCTGGTTTCCTTCCCTCTGGCTATCCAGTTTTCAACAGCACTCTAATGAAAATTCGACCAGATGGGGATGGTGTCCAGGTGGCTTGCGAGTTGGTTGTTCCCACCAAACTCAAGGGAAGAAGTTAACCTTGAAGGGCTTCTCTGTCGATGGAGTTTCAGGCAATTCAGACCTGTAGCAGGGATTCACCGGTCGTCCAGGAGTTGCAGCAGTCCTCTTCCTTCAGCTCGTCTTCGGTTCTTTCGTTCCAGTGGTTGACTCTGCTTTCCAAGTGCCAGAGACCTGCTTTTAAACAGTTTTCCCCCATTCATTCCAGCCTGGCTGTCACTCACACAGCAGGGTGGCTGTCCTTGCTGGACAGCCAGCCGGCCATTCACGCCAGAGTGCATTCAGGTCTCCTAGGAGACTAAGCACAGGGAGTTTCGGGCACCTCCCTCACATCCTGTCCACCCCAGACACTCAGGCGCCAGAGGAGGGCTTCAGCACTGAAGGCTGCCAAAGGCCAACGAACAAGGGGACCAAACTTGGTTTGGCACGCAGAGTTAAACACAAGAAGGACTTTTCCTAAAAGAAATGGCGAAAAAAGATAACCAGAGTCTGTTTTTACAGATAGGTCTGGGGCGCCATGTTTGACCCAATTTTTAGCTACTGTTGTTAGCGGTCAGGAAGAATCACGGTAGTTGATCTAAACCACTGTCACCAATCATTTAAAGTAGGAAAAGGTACCATTTGACTGTTACATAAGTGTTTAGACTCAGGGGAAGCTAGGCAACCCCTCTAGCACTCTATAGGAAGATAGTGTGTGCTGGGTCAGTAAATTTAAAGTGACTAGTAAAGTCAATTTAACTTTACATGCTCTGGGAGACAGTAGTCAGTCCCAGAGAAGGTATTAAAACCTTGCAAAGTCTGAAGGACATCCCTTTGCCACTGCACAGAAGGTGCTGTGTGACACACAGAAAAAGACAATGCCACTGGAGTTGTTTTAAAACTCCATAACCAAAGAACACAAAAGTAAAACACATTGAAAATGAAAAGTTCAAAGCCCCAAAATATAGCAAAAGAGCTGGAGGGCTCTAAGGTAGAGGGAATTTAGCACTTGTGTGAGAAATCTCCCTTTGTCAGTGGTCTCCTCCCTGAAATTTCAAACAATATTCAAAACGTGCAGATTGGATGGACAGCAGAATCAATTGAAAAAGCACTGCAGGCTGCACAGCACTTTTATGACAAGATGAAAAGACAGGAGCAAGACGATGTCGCCCGCCTCATGGGATTACAAATACAGCATGATCCACAGAAAAGTGCACCACCAAACCGGGGACGCCTGGCTTATCACCGCCAACTGAGTATGCAACAACCTCCTACTGTTGCCCAAACCTACCAGCCTCAGCAGGCATACACACACCCATTTTTTCCAGCACAACAGTCTCAACCGGCCCAACGTTTTTGCAGATACTGGGCCTCATTACACGGACGGCAGAGAACCATGGCGCTATTAGCGCCATGGTTCATGCCGGTAAAATACCGGCACCGCCTTGGTGGAAAGGGGATTTACCGCCCCATTCCAAGGTTAGAGGGGCGGTAAATCCCCCTTCCACCATTGCCCTTTTCCCACTCCCATTTCTGCCCTATTTCTGCCCCATAGGGCTCTATGGGAATGGGGAAGGCGCTAATTACGGCACCGCAAATTTGCAAAAAGCAGGCGTAAAATTCCCCAACCCGCAAAGGGACCTCGTAGTAAGGTGGAAAGGGTTAACGGTCAGCGTTACCATTAACGGTGACCATTAACCCTTACCACCTTCCGTGTAATGAGGCCCACTGTAAGCAGACTGGCCACCTTATCCAACAATGCCCTACCAAACCTGCCAGACCACGTCAATATGGTGCCACTCCAACAGAAACGATATCATTCCTCCTGCCAACTCTGCTTTTTCTCCACCCCCCCCCACCACCTCCGCCTCCTCCAGTCTCTGGCAGAGGATACCAAGATATGCAAGACTCATATGGACCACAATGACGCTGCCTGGAGGGGCTTGCCGTGCTGTCTGCTGCTTTGCTACCCCTGGATCTGTCCGGTCCTTATCTCCAGTGTAACATTCAGGGACAGAAGGTCAATTGTTTGGTTGACACCAGTGCACGCCGGTACACTTCAAGGGATGCTGAATTCCCTAATTTTACTGTTTCTGGTCAAATTGTAAATGCTATTGCAATGTCTGGGACAACGATCCCAAACCGAGTGTCAAACAACGTATCTGTTTCAATTGGTCCCATTTATAACCAACATGCTAACTTGTTGGGTATTGATTTATTGTGCAAATGAATTGTATTATTTATTGCTCCATGGATGGTATTTACCTAGAAGTTCCACCGTCTAAACAGGCTGAATGTTTATTCCTCCTACAGCAATCTTCTCTCCCACCCGCCCCCCCAGAGTGTCCTGCCTCCCTCACCCACACCCAAACCATACAATTGCAACACCTCCTGGACTCACTCCCTGCCTCATTATGGACTTCCCATGCTAATGATGTGGGACACATCTCTGTCAAACCAGTGCACTTCACCTTGAATGCTGAGGTTCCTCTGCCACGAGGGCCACAGTACAGGATCTCACCCCAAGCGGAACAAGGTATCAAGCCTGTGATTCAATCACTACTTGACCAAGGTGTTTTGTACCACACCACCAGCCCATGCAATACCCCCGTGCTCCCTGTGGCCAAAAAGGGGACAGACAAGTACTGTTTCATGCATGACTTAAGAGCTCTCAATAAGGCTGTCGTCCCCTCTCACCTAGTTGTGCCAGATCCTATCACTATCCTGACGCCTCCCTCCAAATGCCACCTTCTTTACATGTATTGATCTGCAGTCAGCATTCTTTTCTCTCCCGATCCACGAAGACTCTCAATACCTTGACATACAAACAGCACCAGCTCACCTACAGATCCCTCCCCATGGGCTCTATTGACTACCCCTCTCTCTTCTCCCAAATACTACAGGAAGACCTCCAAGATATCTTCTTCACCACAGGGTTCCACCATGCTACAATAGGTAGATGATCTCCTGGTAGCATCTCCCTCCTTTGAGGCTTGCAGTACTGACTCACACACTCTCCTCACTGCCTTGGCTGCCAAAGGGCACAAGGTTAATAAGTTCAAACTGCAGCTGTGCCACCCCACTGTCCGTTACCTACGGCATGACATGTCACATGGCGCCAGGTGCCTTGCACCCTGCTGTGTTGCATGCATCCTTCAATGCTCTATCCCCAACACCAGGAGACGGCTCTGCTCCTTTTTGGGAATGAGCCATTTTTGTCGCCCTTGGATTCTGGATTATGTCTCCAGTGTTGCGCCCATGCAATAGATGCTTTTAGATTCATTGCCTGATAAACTAATCTGATCTCCAGAGGCCACCACTGCTTTTGCCAAAATTTAAACTGGCCTCTCCATCGCCCCGGCCCTGGCCCTCCCGGATTATTCCAAATCCTTCACCCTGTTCTGTGATGAGAAAGAGGGGTATGCCTTAGGCATACTCACACAGAAGCACTGGCACCTACACCGCCCTGTAGCCTACTTCAGCTCTCATTTAGAACCGGTAGCCTCAGCCTTCCCCAAATGTTTAAGGGTTGTGGCTGCTGCTGCACTCTTGCTCTCCAAAGTTGACACCATTGCACTGGCATGCCACATAAATGTGGCAGTGCCTCACTCTGTATTGGCCCTACTGCTCAGAAGTATAACACAAGACCTATCAGTGGCCTGCCTCACCAAGTATGAAAAATTACTCATCTCCACCACCAATATCACCTTCATCAAATGTGCCCCTCTTTATCCTGCCTCCCTTTTACCCACTCCTCATGATAGTCACCCGCATGATTGACTTGCTGCGGGTGACATAGTTTCTTCTCCATGACCCAACCTCAAAGATGTCCCTCTCCCCAATGCTGACCTAGAACTTTGTTTACGGCTCGTGGCTTAGAAGATTCCACAGGAAATTGACAGGCAGGAGTGCAGTCTGTACCACCTTGAGCCCATAGACGCGTTCCAGCTCCCATCAGTAAAATCAGCACAAGTTGCTGAACTCATTGCCCTCCCAAGGACTGCACCATCGCCACACACCGCACAGCCACTACATACACGGATTCCCGCTATGCCTTTGGTATCTCACATGATTATGGAACCCTCTGGAAACAGAGAGGTTACCTCACTGTCCAAGTTACACCTATCCTTAATGCACACTATGTTGAAGCACTGCTTAACTAGGGATGTAACGGTGTAACGGTATAACGGTATACCGTTAAAGATACCGTGAACCACTTAATTGAACAATAATAACCATCACATTGTTTATACCGTTATACCGTTCATACCGTTAAGTTTGCTTTTCAATCTGATTTGGAAAGGCTGCAGTAAGCAATTGCTGCGCAGTCTTGGTTTTGCACTGTTGGATGTGCCATCTGCCAAGTAGTTTCAGTTGCAGCAGTTTTTAATGCCATTCCATAAACCACATGTGCCTTACACAAAATCAATATGTTAGCAATAGGAAGAATAGATACAGTGCCAAGAAGGAAAAGGGTTTACTTTGGGGTGGCGGCTTTGGGGTTTATATATTTATGATGGATAATGTTCTCTAAACATATGGCAATGGGGGATTTCCCTGGTTCTATCATTGAATTTACATATAATAAGTCACAATGCGAAATTCACTCATCTCTGTGGGTATTCCCTGCTGCCATACCAAAGGGTAACATGACAGTGATTACTGAACACCTTTTGGCCCGCAAGTAAACTAAAGGCTGTAACGTAAAGAGAGAGTGCGCGTGTGTGTGTGTGCGCACAAGCGTATACTACCATCAGCCTCCATTGATCTGTGGCATGCAGGTTATCAAGATGGCAACATGTTCATCTTCACCAGTAGCCAGTGGGGGAGCAAAAAGCCTAAATGACCACTTCAGAAAAGCTATTCAGTTTGCTTTGCCAGTTGCAGCAGGCCTCCACCCCACCCCCTCCTCTCCACACGTGTGTTTGTGTTTGGTGGAAGCAAGGCATTTCAGTGGAAAGTATGTTGAAAAGCCCAATTCTGGCCCTGGGTGCCTGGTTTTGTTTGTGATGATACATCTGTCAATTTATGACCTTTTAGAAAATATTTGTTAAGATTGGTTAACTCCACCCGCTGTACCGCGATAACTATGATATACCGTCACTTGGCAAGAAGGTTATCGTACCGTCATAAAACAAATACCGTGACACCCCTATGCTTAACGCTATTTTGCTACCCACCGAGCTAGCCATCATGAAATGTAAGGCCCATACTCAGTGTTCAACAGCATTTTGCAGGGAAATGCATTGCCAGACCACCATGCCATAAATGCAGCCCTCCATGGCCCTCAGGCTCCTGACTATGTGCCGATGTTTAACCTCTCATTTGAGGACCCCCTACCATCCCTTTCTGGATTGGCAGACCTCCAAGAGGCGGCCACCCCAGAACGAGAAACAGAGCTAGGAAACTAAAGGTTGTGTGTGTTGCTCTGATCGCCTAGGGCATGATAGCACGAGCCAGTTAGTGGCCCCCCATTCATTACTTGGCACGTGTTCCTCACTCTGTGTCGCATTCAAGTAAGGGGAAAGGTTCCGAAGAGGTCCAAAGATACTGGTTCGCTCCCAAGTTCCCCGCCATTGCACAGAAGTACTGCGCTCAATGCACCACTTGTCTTACATTCAACACGGGAAAGCCTGTCAAAACAACTGCCCGGGCACATGACCCGCCCCACAGACGCTTCGTGAATTTGCAAATTTATTTTATCTCAATGCAAAAATGTGCCTCCTTTGAATATGTCCTGATCGTCATAAACACATTCTCCGGATGGACTGAGGCCTACCCCTGTAAATATGGTGATTCAATCACTGTTGTTAAGAGACTACTTAAGGAGTTCATCCCAGACTTCGGCCTTCCAGTATCCATATACTCTGCCAGGGGCACACATTTCACAGGACACACTGTCCAAAACATTTGCCCTATGAATTTTTCAGAGGTTTCACTGCTCGAAACGGGTACCTGAAAAACTGCCTTGCCAAGGTGTGCCATGTAACAGCTCTCAGCTGTTACTAGATCCTTACAGGAGTCTGGTGTCGCGAAAATGGCTTTGGCTCCTTTACCAGCTAATCCAGTACAGCCCTGTAATGGTGCGCATGCTGTGCTTGGGTCCACGGTATTCAAATCTAAGTTCCCACCATTCCGCTCTGGCGAGCAAGTGAGCTCTTCGAATTACCCCTGCAAATTTTGCTACAAATTGAATCTGCACTATTGAAGATTGAAGGCATTGGCGGTCCTTCAATAACGCCCCTAGGTGGTAAACCCCAAAAACCTTTGACTGATAAAATCTTGAAGACTGAACCCCCTTAAACGCCCAGCACCATTCTCATTACTACTGGCCTGTCGCCCATTACCTTACACTCAATTTAGGCTTAATCGAAGCTCGGTGATGGCAATATTCTCTGATTTATCACAATTAGAAGACATAAGCTCCTCTGATATTGAATTAGTGGAGTTCATGAGTAACAAAAGTTTATCAACTGTAAGACTCTGGATGAAGTCAAGGGTAATTCAGAATATAATCTGGGCTTCCAAAGAGGCCCTGTAAGAGCTGGGTTTTACACTTTCAGCTGAGTTGGATTTATCCACCGAACGTAAGGTCGGTTCACAAGAGATATGCACGCCTATTCCATCCTCTATCCCTCAGCAGAAAGTAAAGCAGAATTCACATGACTCTAAATGTTGTCAGTGTACAGGTCTAAGTAATCAACAGTAACTAGAAATGACAGAGTGGAATATGGATATTTCCCTGTTAAGATGGAATACTAGGGATTTTAACCACCTTCAAAATAATGATCAGAGCCAAATTGGAAAATTTGACATCGTATTGTTACAGGAGACATGGCTTACTATGACCCCATGTTAGGGTGAATTCTCTGTTTAGGCTGAATTTCCTAACCTAGTGAGTCCCCCAGCAGCTTTGCTGGATTTTTGGGGTTTATTTTTTTCTCCTGCCAAGAGTGAGACTCTTTTACCCTCACTCTTGGGCATGACTTGAGAGTGTTTCTGTGACTTGCTATGTGCTTATGGGCTATTTTTTCCCCATAGGCTATCATTGGTTTTTGAAGGTGTGTTACACAGCACCCTCAGTGCAGTAACACAGGGGTGTCATAGAGACCCCCAAACATAGACTCCATACCCTGGGACTGACTACTGTCTCTCTGGGTCTGTAAAGTCACCATTGACTTTACTAGTCTTAACTTAGGAACTTAACCAGTACAAACCATCATACTGTGGAAGTGCTGGTAGGAGCAATTAGATTGCCCCTGGGTCTGTTGTCGAGGGGGTACTGTCCCGTCCCCCCTCGCCGAGTTACTGGCTGGTGGCAGTGGATACCACGGAAATATTCCAACGGAATATTTCCCAATGGGATTTCCCATTGATTTTAATGCACCACTTTTTGGTGCAATGTTAAGGATACCGCCGGTTTATTTATTTAATATAAATTCACCGGTTGGGATTTTTTGCCGGAACTCGCCGCCAAAATGGCGTCTAGGTTCACTTCAGTAACCCTGAACCCGAGTCGAGCCTTTGTTCCACCTTTGGCGGGCTTCTGCACAGAAGCCCTCCAAAGTGGTGCCATTCTGTCTGGGTACCACATGGGGTGTGGGAGGGGATTTAGGCACCCTGGACTGAGTTGCCTTGCCAACTCATGTCGCACTCTGGTGTGATTGGCCCAAGTGGTGAGCCGCCCCGCTCACCACTTAGCATGTTTGAGTGACAGCTAGGCTGTATGAATGGGGGTTTGCTGCATAAAAGCAGGGTTTTTGGGACTGGTTCTTCAGAAGTCGCCACAGGACCTAAGAAGCCGAAGAGGGAGAAGCCGAGCCGACCTGCCAAGACGACACCACCGGTGGAGCCCTGCGGAACCGTCTCACCACTTTTCCCAACGACAGAGGAGATCTCCAGCCGGGAGAGTCTCCTTCCCTTGACTGGTGGGTACAACCAGTTTCTGTCTTCTTTTCGCCTCCCTGAAGCATCTCGTGGCCACCTTGCCTGTGCCAAGTACCCCGGCAACCGGGATACCACTTTTTACCTCAACCGCGAAAGAGGGGTAACATCCTTTTAACCAGAAAACTCCACGGCTGGTTTCTTCCCTGGTAGTGTAACGACCTTCAGCTTTCCTCCACGACGAGATCTTCTCTTCCTCTGGACGACGCCGCGACTTGCACCCACTACCAGGAACAACTGCCCCCGCTGGAGGATCCTTTCCATTTTAAAGGTACCGTGTTCCGCCCGGCTTCCCTTGCCACCGATTGTACGGGGTAGATTTAGCCCTCGGCTCTCGAACCTGGGTAAGCCTGGGACACCCTAACTAAACTTTTCTAAACTTAGTAAAACCTTTTCTACTCACCTGTAAAGACTTGTGACATTGTGTGATCTTGGACATCTTCTCGCCTGGCTTGCCCTAGAGTGGGCCTGGCAACCGAACTTCCTTGCTCCTCAATAGACTGCCTTTCTAACCTCACTGTGAATCTCTGAAAAGTGTTTTACCTTGCTGTTTTCATTACTTCTGCCTTTTCCCTCCCTTTTTAACTAACTTGTTGGAGTGCCATCTAACGTTAAGCGCTCACCTCTGTTTGGAAATAAGTGGTGTTAACTTAGACTTGTCCAACAAATAACTAGGGATGTACATATAAGTAATAGTGACTGTGTTTTGACTTACTTACCTTTTCTGTGCTAGTGTAATTTATGAGTGTGTCTTTTAAATAAATAATTATATACTTTTACACCTAGCTCTGGTCAGTGTTTGCTTGTACTACTGTGCCTCTGTACCTATTATGTATGCTCTATATACTGCCTAACTCTTCTTGAGGGAAGTCTGACTGCTCAACCACAGCTACCAGGTAAATCTGGGTGGTACAGACTGCTACCAAGTGGGTTTACTGCCAAACACCTGTAGTCTTAAATCTTTTGCAGTGGTCCCAGAGGGAACTGCACAGGTTTCTGCCTAACGCTGGTGTACAGCGGTGGGATTTGTATTGAGTATACACTTTAGTGTACTTTTGAGATACCTTAGTGCAACTAACCACAAAGCTTAAGCACAAAAAGAAAAAGTAATTTTCTAACATGTCTGCTATGGAAAGTTATAGTCAAGAGTCCCTTGCTACAAAAACTGCTGATTGTCTAAGACTTCTCTGTAAGCATAAGAATCTCATGACTAAAGGAAAGAAAATGGAGCTAATAGAAAGGTTGTTAGAAAACCAAAGTCTGGATGATGGTTCAGAGGAACCTGCCACTCCAGCAAATGTAGAGAACAGCAATGATATTGATATTGAACAAAGTATTGATGATCTTGGGTCAGAACCAGAAGAGGAAGATGAAACTGCTATAGATGTTCCCTCTAGGCCTCTCTCTGCTCCACCAGCTGTACCTACTGGAACTTTGCCAGGTCCCACATTTAGTCCTCAATACTATGAACTAGAGAAAATGAAACTGGAATTAGAGTACAAGAAACTTAATACTCAAACTGACAAAGAACTAAGGCTACGAGAAATGGAGCTCAAGTATGAGCTAGAAATGAAGAAATTGTCTGTTGAGAATGCTTCTCTCTCTGGCTCCTCTAGAAGTTCCAGTCCTAAAAGACCCCAGATGCCTAAAGAACTGATTGGTATGTATGAGCCTAGGTTGGATGTGTTGGATTGGTTGTCTATGTTTGAGTATAATCATGGGCTCCAGAACATCACAGGTAATGAGTTACTCACCTGGTTGTTCTCTAGGCTTCCCCCTGTTGCAACTGATGCAGTAATGGAGTTGGGGGAGGAGGATAGGAAAGAGTATGAATGTGTGAAACTAGCTTTGATAGCTAGGTTTGGGAAGACCCCTTCCCAGTATCTTAGGAGGTTTAGAAGCCTCAAAAAGCATGATGGTACCCCTTGGGCTACCTGGGTGTGTGAAGGGTTGAAAAACATAGAGGGATGGATTAAGGGTTACAAAGTGAACACTTATGAAGGAGTGAGAAATCTTGTAATGATAGAGTCAATGTATGATGGCTGCTCTCCTGAGCTCAGACAGCACTTGGCTGATTCACAGGAATTAGATCCTAGAAAGCTAGCTAAGGGTGCTGACTTGTGGCTTGCCAACAGGGCTACTCACAAGGATTCTGGGGTAACTCAGAAGAAGGATGAGGGGAGACAGCCTAAGAAAGATTCCAAAGAGAATTCTAATAATGCCAATTCCAAAGAGGGCCCCAAACCACACCATAAGGGTAAGCCACCTGGGAAACCACAGCAGAGTAGTATACCTTCTGGTGCCAAACCAGAAGGAGGTCAGAACAAGCCTCCATTCCAAAGGACCTTTGGATCCTTTTATGTTTGTAAGGCTACTGACCATGTGAAAGGAGATCCCAGATGTAAGGCTAAACCTTGAGGGATCCAGCTTGTCTCCTTAGCCTTCGCTCCAGAGGAGGAAGTCCCTATGGCAAGTGGAAACTTTCTACTACTGGCTGATGAACCCACTGGAGTCTCAGCCAGTATTTCTTTAGTCTCTCTGGGGTTGTGGGAACAACAGAATTTAGATGTCTATAATTCTATCCCAGATAATACTAAAGAGTATTATAAGGACAGTGTCCACGTGAATGGTCAGAAGACTCCTGCCATCAGGGACACTGGGGCCAGCATAACTGTGGTGGATGAATCATTTTTCAAGGCAGAGGATGTTGCTAAGGCACCCAAATGCCTCACCAAGTTAGCTGGAGGGCCTGTGCAGATGTGTCCCCAGTTACCAGTTCTCATCCAGTGTAATGATATGGCTGTGAAGATACCTGTCAGTATACAATGTGAAGTACCAGGAAGGGTTCTGTTGGGTAATGACCTGAAAGCTCTTGGAGTTGTGTTACATACCCCCAGACCTCCTAGTAAAAGGTTACAGGAGCTCACCAAACCTGCAAGAGAGAAAACCCTGCGAGGTTTATCTCAGGAGATGATGACAGAAATCACTCCTCTCCCACTGGAGCAACTTACTGCAGTAACTACCAGATCAGGAGCAAAGGGGCAACCCAAGACTCCTAGAAAAAAAACATACAGCAAGCACTCCAGTGCTTCCAACAAGGACTTCCCCGAGGTTGTCCAAAGTTACACCTGTAACTCCACCTCCAGCTGAGGCTGAGAGGGAGGTACAACCCTGTCTGGTTGAACTAGACTCTGAAGAAGAGCTAGTAGGAGGCCCAGAACTTATTGGAGACCTGGACCCGGCTGACCATCCTGAGCTGCAGTCTTTACTGGCAGAAGGTGGACCCAGCAGGTCAGCTTTTCGTAAGGGACAAAGAGAATGTCCAACTCTGGAGGGCCTTCGCCAACAGGCAGCTTCTCAGGCTGATGGGCAAGAGCCTGGGAAGTATAGGTTACACTGGGAAGGTGGCCTCTTCTGCAGTGAACCAACTGGATCTGAACCTGGAGCCTACCAACGTCTAGTAGTGCCCCAAGAGAACAGACAACAGTTCTTGCAACTAGCCCATGAAATTCCTTTGGCTGGTCACTTGAGTTTCAAGAAGACCAAGGAAAGGCTCTCTCTCTACTTTTATTGGCCAAAGATGGGGGCTGAAGTAGATAGATATTGCAGGAGCTGCCATGCCTGCCAGACTTCTGGTAAGGTTGGTTCCAAGAATGTGGCACCGTTAGTGCCTCTCCCAGTTGTGGGAGTCCCATTTGAGAGGGTAGGGATTGACATTG
Organism: Ambystoma mexicanum; assembly: GCF_040938575.1. NCBI lineage: Eukaryota > Metazoa > Chordata > Amphibia > Caudata > Ambystomatidae > Ambystoma > Ambystoma mexicanum. The sequence continues at coordinate 1,530,286 of NC_090932.1, forward strand.
TTGGTCCCCTTGATCCTCCAACCTCCTCAGGCAAAAGGTTTATCCTTGTTGTAGTAGACCATGCTACTAGGTACCCTGAGGCAATTCCTATGAGGACTGTTACAGCTCCGGCTGTAGCTAAGGCCCTCCTTGGTATTTTTACCAGGGTTGGGTTTCCTAAGGAGGTGATCTCTGACAGGGGGTCAAATTTTATGTCCCACTACATGAAAGCCATGTGGAAAACCTGCAGAGTTACCTACAAGTTCTCAACCGCATACCACCCTCAGACAAACGGGTTGGTAGAAAGGTTTAACAGAACCATGAAGAGCATGATAGGTGCTTTAGAAGAACCCCTTAAAAAGAAGTGGGACCTTCTACTGCCATGCCTTCTCTTTGCTTATAGAGAAGTCCCTCAGGAGGGAGTAGGTTACTCTCCCTTTGAACTTCTCTATGGCCATCCAGTCAGAGGCCCCTTGGCCCTGATTAAGGAGGGGTTGGAGAGTGCTCCTTCCCCCAAGCCAGTCAGAGTGACTGACTATGTGATAGGTCTCCGAAGGAGAATGTCACACATGATGGCAGAAGCAAGTGACAACTTGAAAGCTGGACAAGCTCTGATCAAACATTGGCATGATCAGAAGGCTAACATGGTTGAGTTTACTCAAGACCAGCTAGTTCTAGTTATGCTTCCAACAAGGCAGAGGGCCTTGCAAGACAAATGGATGGGACCCTTCAAGGTTGTGGGAAAACTTGGAAAGGTCAACTATCTGGTGGATCTGGGCAAACACAGGGAAGCTCCTAGTGTCTTCCACACCAACCGCCTCAAAGCCTATGTCTCTAGACCAGAAGTAGGAGCCTTGCTTCTAGCTTCATCAGAAGAGGAGGAGGAGAGTGAAGCTCTCCCTGACCTCCTAAGAGGCTTACCTTTGGACGAAAAGGTTGAAGGAGTTAATCTCTCTTCAGATCTGACCCCTGAGCAACAGGAGGAGTGCAAAGCTATGTTAAATCAGTTTGCCCCTCTGTTCTCACTTTCACCAGGCTTGACCCCTTGGGGACAGCATGATATACTCACTGGTGACTGTCTGCCAGTCAAAAGCAGAGGATACAGAATGTCAGAACATGTCAGAACCCACATCAAAGGTGAGGTCAAGAAGATGCTTGATCTCGGGGTATAGAGCCCTCTACTAGTCCATGGTCTAGCCCAGTGGTGTTAGTACCAAAGGCAGGATCCAAAGAGTTGAGATTCTGTGTGGACTATAGAGCTCTTAATGCAGTCACCAAGACTGATGCCCACCCTTTGCCAAGGACAGATGAGTTGGTGGATAAACTTGGTGCAGCCAAGTACCTCAGCACACTGGACCTTACGTCAGGCTATTGGCAAATAGCCCTGACAGACCATGCCAAGGAGAAAACTGCATTTTCTACCCCAGTTTGCCTATACCAATTCAAGGTTATGCCTTTTGGACTAAAAAATGCACCTGCAACATTCCAAAGGATGGTGAACCAAGTTCTAGCTGGGATGGAGGACTTCTGCATGGCATACTTGGATGACATTGCAGTCTTCAGCCACTCCTGGGAGGAACATGTGACCCACTTAGGACATGTTTTGCAGGCTCTTGAACAGGCCAATCTGACCATAAAGGCAAGCAAATGCCAAATTGGACAGAGTAAAGTGGTCTACCTTGGACATGAGGTAGGAGGTGGAGAGATAAGGCCTTTGCTCAGCAAGATTGAAGCTGTGCAAAATTGGACAACACCTACTACTCAGACCCAGGTGAGAGCCTTCTTAGGCCTCACTGGGTATTACAGGAATTTCATTGAGAACTATGGGACCATAGCTTCTCCTCTGAATGTGATCTCCTCTCCACAATTCCCTAAGAAGGTCAAATGGAATGAGGAATGCAATCAGGCCTTTGAAAACCTGAAGAAAGCTCTTTGCCAAGCTCCAGTACTCCGAGCTCCTGACTACCACCAAACATTCATTGTACAAACTGATGCTTCCAATGTAGGTATAGGTGCAGTTCTTAGCCAACTGGATGAGAAGGGTAGGGAACACCCCATTTGCTTCATCAGTAGAAAACTGAAGGATCCTGAAACAAGGTGGGCAACAATAGAAAGAGAATGCTTTGCTATTGTGTGGGCACTGAAAAAGTTTAGGCCATACTTGTATGGTTCTACTTTTGTCATTCAGACTGACCACCAACCATTGAGATGGTTAATGCAAATGAAAGGGGAAAATCCAAAACTATTGAGATGGTCAATCTGCCTCCAAGGGGTTGATTTCACCATTGAGCACAGGTCAGGGTGTCACCATCAAAATGCTGATGGACTCTCTAGGATGTATGTCATCGACTAGAGGTATGAGGTTCATCCAGGAGTGGATTAAATCCTCCTGTCCCTTAGTCTGGGGGGGCGAGTGTTAGGGAGAATTCTCTGTTTAGGCTGAATTTCCTAACCTAGTGAGTCCCCCAGCAGCTTTGCTGGATTTTTGGGGTTTATTTTTTTCTCCTGCCAAGAGTGAGACTCTTTTACCCTCACTCTTGGGCATGACTTGAGAGTGTTTCTGTGACTTGCTATGTGCTTATGGGCTATGGGGTATTTTTTCCCCATAGGCTATCATTGTTTTTTGAAGGTGTGTTACACAGCACCCTCAGTGCAGTAACACAGGGGTGTCATAGAGACCCCCAAACATAGACTCCACACCCTGGGACTGACTACTGTCTCCCCGGGTCTGTAAAGTCACCATTGACTTTACTAGTCTTAACTTAGGAACTTAACCAGTACAAACCATCATACTGTGGAAGTACTGGTAGGGGCAATTATATTGCCCCTGGGTCTGTTGTCGAGGGGGTACTGTCCCGTCCCCCCTCGCCGAGTTTCTGGCTGGTGGCAGTGGATACCACGGAAATATTCCACCGGAATATTTCCCAATGGGATTTCCCATTGATTTTAATGCACCACTTTTTGGTGCAATGTTAAGGATACCGCCGGTTTATTTATTTAATATAAATTCACCGGTTGGGATTTTTTGCCGGAACTCGCCGCCAAAATGGCGTCTAGGTTCACTTCAGTAACCCTGAACCCGAGTCGAGCCTTTGTTCCACTTTTGGCGGGCTTCTGCACAGAAGCCCTCCAAAGTGGTGCCATTCTGTCTGGGTACCACAGGGGTGTGGGAGGGGGTTTAGGCACCCTGGACTGAGTTGCCTTGCCAACTCATGTCGCACTCTGGTGTGATTGGCCCAAGTGGTGAGCCACCCCGCTCACCACTTAGCATGTTTGAGTGACAGCTAGGCTGTATGAATGGGGGTTTGCTGCATAAAAGCAGGGTTTTTGGGACTGGTTCTTCAGAAGTTGCCACAGAACCTAAGAAGCCGAAGAGGGAGAAGCCGAGCCGACCTGCCAAGACGACACCACCGGTGGAGCCCTGCGGAACCGTCTCACCACTTTTCCCAACGACAGAGGAGATCTCCAGCCGGGAGAGTCTCCTTCCCTTGACTGGTGGGGACAACCAGTTTCTGTCTTCTTTTCACCTCCCTGAAGCATCTTGTGGCCGCCTTGCCTGTGCCAAGTACCCCGGCAACCGGGATACCACTTTTTACCTCAACCGCGAAAGAGGGGTAACATCCTTTTAACCGGAAAACTCCACGGCTGGTTTCTTCCCTGGTAGTGCAACGACCTTCAGCTTTCCTCCACGTCGAGACCTTCTCTTCTTCTGGACGACGCCGCGACTTGCACCCACTACCAGGAACAACTGCCCCCGGTGGAGGATCCTTTCCATTTTAAAGGTACCGTGTTCCGCCCGGCTTCCCTTGCCACCGATTGTATGGGGTAGATTTAGCCCTCGGCTCTCGAACCTGGGTAAGCCTGGGACACCCTAACTAAACTTTTCTAAACTTAGTAAAACCTTTTCTACTCACCTGTAAAGACTTGTGACATTGTGTGATCTTGGACATCTTCTCGCCTGGCTTGCCCTAGAGTGGGCCTGGCAACCGAACTTCCTTGCTCCTCAATAGACTGCCTTTCTAACCTCACTGTGAATCTCTGAAAAGTGTTTTACCTTGCTGTTTTCATTACTTCTGCCTTTTCCCTCCCTTTTTAACTAACTTGTTGGAGTGCCATCTAACGTTAAGCGTTCACCTCTGTTTGGAAATAAGTGGTGTTAACTTAGACTTGTCCAACAAATAACTAGGGATGTACATATAAGTAATAGTGACTGTGTTTTGACTTACTTACCTTTTCTGTGCTAGTGTAATTTATGAGTGTGTCTTTTAAATAAATAATTATATACTTTTACACCTCGCTCTGGTCAGTGTTTGCTTGTACTACTGTGCCTCTGTACCTATTATGTATGCTCTATATACTGCCTAACTCTTCTTGAGGGAAGTCTGGCTGCTCAGCCACAGCTACCAGGTAAATCTGGGTGGTACAGACTGCTACCAAGTGGGTTTACTGCCAAACACCTGTAGTCTTAAATCTTTTGCAGTGGTCCCAGAGGGAACTGCACAGGTTTCTGCCTAACACCCCATCCTGGGACAAACACAATGTCTTCATTATTCCGGCTATAAAATCTATACAAGGGAGACCCTCCGCAGGACTGCCCACCACTATTAAAACTGATGGTGGTTTGAAAGCGGAATTTGGTCCGCTCCAAATAAGTACATGTTATTAGTCAAGGTTAAACTTCAAATGACTGTGTGTGCTGTGATTAATGTTTACTGGAACCCGGTGGGAATTTCAGACGATAGATGATTTAAATACTTTATTAGATCTGATTGCATGTGATAAGTCAGTAACACAAATTATATTAGCAGGTGATTTCAACCTCAATTGCCTTCAGCCTAATATGTTACACGACAAAGGAAGATCTTTTCGATGGAACCACCTTGTTGAATCTCAAAGTCTTTTTATGTTAAACGGTTTGTACCACTCTGATATTCCCCCACATCCGACATGGATCCGAGGGAATCGTGTAGCAATAATTGACTACATTTATGTGAATGACATTACTTTGCCGAAGGTTTCCGAAATTCTATGTTACAGAATCTAATCTAAGTGATCATAATATGCTTAAAATGAAATGGTCCTGTGATTGTGTAAATGTGAACTTATCAAATGCATATTGTAAAAGCTATATGATCGTAAACCCAGGGCTAAATCGTCTTTGATGGTCAGAGAGTGCCTTATGTCAATTTGACTTTTATTTGGCAGAGTCTTTGGTGTCTGGCTCTAGTCCCCCTGGTAATGTGGAAATTGTATATAGTGATACAATGCAGCTCTTTCATCAAAACAGAGGGGTGCCACAAAGGAAACAACACCATCGACACATATTTGACCATGAGATCAAAACAAGGAAAACATTTTATCGATCTCACTAAAGGACGGCGTTAGCGTATCCCTCTGTTATCAAAGATGTTCTCATTAAAAAAATAAGAAATAAATACACAAATTGGCTGAAAAATCACAAAGCCCAGCTATACCAACGAGATGTCGCCAACATGCTATCCGCAATTGCTTCTAAGAATATGGCTAAATCGTTTTCCATCATAAACCAATCTACACATGGTCCACAAATTGTTTGTTTGTTTGTTTATTTATTTGTTTATTTATTTATTGTGCGCAGCCGGACCCTGAGGTATCAGGGCGCATGTGACAAGAGGGCTTACAGCTTGGTTACAGACGTTACAAATATACAGAGCATGGTAAAAACAATTTTCTTATCTCCACAGGGTGAAGGTAAGGCAGTAATGTACATACGGTATAGTACAAGTATACAGAGCATGGTAAAAACAATTTTCTTGGCTCCACAGGGTGAAGGTAAGGCAGTAAAGTATATATACAAGACGGTATGCAGACAGCAAGTCATCATATAGCTGACGTTTACATAATAGCAAATGTATGAACACGTACAGTACAGAATGCGGGTTACATAGCATTCTCAGTAAGCCATTTATTGCGTTCTTTCTGAATTTGTTGAACGGTTGGTCAGATTTAAGTGCGTGAGGTAGGGAGTTCCACAATTGAGCTGCCCTGACTGGGAAGCTGGACCCTCCAATAGTGGTCAGTTTAAATCTGGGCACTAGAAGGCAGTTGGGACTGGCTGTTCTTGTAGGTCTAGTAGAGTTTTTTCTAGTAAAACGTTCTGTTAGATAACGAGGGGCTTTGTTATTTAGGCATTTGTGGATGAGGGAGGCAGATTTGAGGTTGATTCTTTCCTGGGTAGAGAGCCATTTGTGTTTCTGTCTTATTTCAGAAATGTGTACTCTTTTAGGAATACTTAGGGCCGCTTTAAGTGCATTATTTTGGAGCACTTGTATTCTGTTGATGGTTTGTTTAGTTGCCCCTATGTAGAGGGAATTACAATAATCTAATTTAGATAGGATAAGGGCTCTGGAGAGGATTAGGCAACTGTCGTCTGATAGGAATTGTTTCCCGGCTCGTATTAATTTACATGTATAGGCCGTGGTTGAGGCCAGTGAGTTCACCTGTTTGGTGAAGGATAGGGTCGAGTCGAGGTAGAAACCTAGCGTTTTTACTTCTCTGGCGACCTTGATAGTGTTCCCATCGATGATGAATGCTGAGTAGTTTGGGTTCCGTTTAGAAATGCGAGCAGCGGTGCCCATGATGATGAGCTCCGTTTTGTCATCGTTCAGGCATAGGCCATGGTTGGCCATCCATGCCTGAACGATGCTATAGACTCTGTTCACCAAAGCCAGATCTTCTCCATAATCCCCGGTAAGTGGTAGGAGAATCTGAGTATCGTCTGCGTAATTGGTGTAGGTGATACCCAGATTGTCAAGATCGTCAAAGAGTGGCTTGGTGAAGATATTATAGAGTGTTGGCGAGACACAAGATCCCTGGCGCACTCCACAAGTAATAGGTATCGGGTCTGCTGCCGCTGAGGGAGAGAACACTCTCATGGTCCTGTCACTGAGGAATGACTGTATCCAGACTATAGCCTCCCCTGAAAAGTGGGCCGCAGAGTCCAGGTGATTACACAGGACTCTATGGTCCACCAGGTCAAAGGCGGCTGAGAGGTCTAGTAGGAGGAGGAGTGCTAATTTACCCTCATCTCTGAGTGAGTCTATTTGGGCCTTTAAATCGATAAGGGCAGTCTCTGTGCCATGTTGGGGGCGCAAGCCAGATTGGCGGGTGCCTAGGAGATGGTTCACCTCAAGGAAGTTCTGAATTTGGGTGTATGCTACCTTATCTAGTATTTCTAGTAAGAATGGCACCGTGGTTATGGGCCTGTAGTTTGGGGGAATGTTGGGGTCCAAAGTTTGTTTTTTCAGGAGTTGGAGTACCCAGGATTCCTTTAGGTTGCACGGGATGGTGCCAGTAGTGAAGGAGGCATTAATAAGTTTTGTGATGAAGGGAGCTAGATCTCTAGCAGCGTCCTTGATCAGTTGTGCTGGGCATTGGTCGCCTTTGCAATTGGATGGTTTAAGTCCAAGAATGGTTTTCTCCACCTCGATCACTGAGACCTTAGAGAAGTTAAATTGGGTGAGTTCTTTGGGTTTAGATATTGGTGTTTTGTTCAGGGGAATTTGGGTTTGGGAAGATAATGAGGCTTTCTTTAGAGCAATTTTTGTTTGGAGGTTGGCTACTTTGTTAGTTAGAGCCAACTGTATGTCTGTGCACCAAGTTTTATCTTTAATGGAGTCATCCTGTACTGCAATAGGCAGACCCTCCAGCTTATAGCGATTTTGCGATCCCGCAAAATGCCGCGAAAACGGCCGTTTTGCGCAAAATGCCGCAAAAACGGCCATTTTGGGCAAAAACAGCTTCTTTAAAAAGAAGTTTTTTAAAATGTTTTTTTTACATTTTTTTTAAAGTAATCTGCAAAAATTACTGTTTTCAAAAAAATAATACTCAAGGTGCCAGGTTCTCAACTTTTTTTTGTTTTGTTTTGTTTTGTTTTTTTTTACACAAGAAATGAAATCACTTGCACCCCAAAAAAGTGCAGCCCAATCCACAAGGGACACATGAATGGGCACATTTTATATGTGCGCCCATTCAGATGGCCTTTTTCACCTCCTTCATCAAATAAAGTGGCGTTTCTGTCAATTTAAAAGCACATTCCTCATTACCAAGCAAGATGCACTTTTAAATGTGCAGAAAATTGTAGGCAACCCTACGCGCACGGGATGTGGGGCTGCCACTGCATGACGGGGTCTTTCCTGACCCCGTCATGCATTTCTTTTAAGGTATGAACCGCTGCTGAGTCGCTTCCATTTCTGTTCCTCAAACAGGATAAAAATGCATTCTTTGGGGTCGCATTTTACAGCGGCAGGCACCTAGAGGGCCTGTCCCTGTGAAAGGAGCTGGGAGCTTGCAGAACACTGTTGGGAGAGCAATTCTATTCAAAGTACTGCCCATTTTGATTACAAAAATCTATCGAATGTTACAATTTGACCAATTTCATCCAGTACTATTCGATCGATTTTTATAAATACTGAACATGTGTTGCGGGGGTGTCACCCGCTCCCCACGTTCAGTATTTTTGGTCTAGGGTGGTTGCAGAAGTGTTTTCCCCTTTTTCCTCAAAATTGGAGGCGGGGACAGAAAAAAAAGAAATAACGAAAAAGGGACCCCGCGGAGTCGGATCCGGCCCACGTTAGAGGGACGGATCCGGCACCGCAGGGCTGCAGGGGAAGCAGCAGCGACAAGCAGTTAAGTAGGGGAGGGGGTGGGGTGGTGGTGAAAGGTACATTTTGGGTTGTTTGGCTGAAGTGCAAATCAATTTGCAGCAAAATTGACTAAGGTCAATTCCGCCGCAAATAATTACACTTCGGTCAAACAATCCAGAACACCATTCAAGGCAGCTGGCCAGCGCACAATTTGCGCTACAGCTCAAGCCTGTGGAAATGCGCCGGTCACTTGAGAATAAGGTGAGCTGCTCATTTCCAAAAATGGGTTGTCTAAAAATAGCATATCCTCCGTTCTTTTTTTAAATGCCCCATTATTTGAGGAACTGGGTCAAAATCTACATTTAAAAAAATTTAAAAAATGGTGACACTAGAGAGAGAGGGAGAGTGATGGGTGAGATGTGAAGTGATAGGCAAGAAAGCAGAGGGAGAGCAGTGGGTCAGAGGAGGAAGCGCTGCACAAGAGAGCAGAGGAAGCAGTGATGCGGTGTGCCAGAAATCTGAGAGCGGGCAGAGGTACAGAAAGTAGAGGGAGCGTGTGGTCAGTGAGCGAGAAAGCAGAGAGGAAGTGGTTGGCCAGAAAGAGGCAGTGAGCTGCAGATTGGGAAAAAGGAAGAGGGAAGAGTGCGATAGAATGGGAGAAAGGATGCAAGATGCAGAAGCAGCACAAAAGAATGAAGGACTGTATATTGTGGGAGGAATTGTAGAGTGTAAGGTGTGAGTTGTGAGTATGATTTGGAGTGTGGCAGGGGCTGGGCAGTGCAAATTGTGACTTGACAGTGTGACATAGCACGTGAGTATTTGTATGACAGAGTGAGAGGTTAAGGAATGCAAGTTGTGATGGAGAGTTGGTGAGATGTGTGTTGGTGAGAGAGGTGTGTGGGTGTTTGGGGCATTGGAGAACATAGAAGGGGAATATTTTCAGCATTACAATTGGTAATGAACAATTCAGTTAATACTATTAAATAGGCATGCACATTAAACCAGAAATGTAGCCAAATCAAACACTGTTCTTCCAAGCCAGAGACATCTGGGACTCTTCCTATTAAATTAATACAAAAGATGCATAATAATGATACCCGGGCTCTCTTGCAGCCTTGCACTCTGCCTATTTCCTGCAATGTGGCAATCTTACACCCTCCAGTTAATACAAAATGTCCCGCAAAAATGCCGCAATAAATAAAGGTTTGTGCCGCAAAATCTGCCATTTCATGCTGCAAAATTTGCCATTTCATGCCGCAAAATCCTGGAGGGTCTGAATAGGGGTTTCCAATTCTTTTAGAATAGAGAAGAGTTCCTTCATACTGGAGTTGGCTTGGGTAATCCTATTGTTGTACGTTTCTTGTTTGGCCAGGATGATAGACTTTTTCTATTGCGTTGAGATATTTATTAGATTATCTTTATTTTCTGCGGTAGGATCTAGGTTCCATCCCGTTTCGCATTTTCTTTTCTGTAGTCTTAGGTTTTTTAGGTGGGGTGTAAACCAAGAGTTAAGATGCTTTTTTGGTTTACTGTTCCTAAGTTTAAGTGGAGCAATGCTGTCGAGGGCCGTGGTCATAGCATTATTGAATTCCTCCACTAGAAGGCCTGGGTCAGTATGGTCAGTTAAGGAGTTAAGAGTCGGTAGGATAAGGGGTAAGATATTGTATGCTGTGATATTTTTCTTGTTTCTAGTTAATGTGGGTGCGGCGAGGGGGGGGGGTGTTAGAGCAGTGGGTCTTTTAGTATTGAGAGTAAAAGAGATTAAGTGGTGGTCAGTCCATATTTGGGGGGCGATGGAAGTAATGGAGAGGTTGCAGTTGTGACTGGCAATCCAGTCAAGAGTTCTCCCTTTGGTATGGGTGGACATGGTCACTTTCTGCGTGAAGCCTAGTTCTGTCAGGATGTTGGCTACGGCGGTGGCCTTGTGATCATTGATATCATTGTACCCTAGGTTGAAATCTCCTAGCACTAAGGTTTGTGAGGAGTTTTTTTAGCTTCTCAGAGATAACAGTGGTAATATCTTCATTGAAGGTGCTGATTGGGCCTGGGGTCTATAAAGGAGATGGATATTTAATGTTTGAGAGTTGGCAGTGGGTAGTTTAATGGGGAGAGACTTGCAGGATTTAAGGTTGGGTGTAGAGGTGATTCTCATAGAGCGATTGGTTTTGGCGATGATCGCTATTCCTCCACCTTGTGCATCTATTCTATCAACTCTAAGGATAGTGTAGTTGTCTGGGACTGCTAGCGTTAGTGCTGGACCTGCTGCCTCGTGGAGCCAGGATTCAGTAATGGCGATGAAGACAAGGTCATTTTCCAGGATAGTGTCTGCTATGTCTGTGGCATGAGCGACTAAAGATCTAGCATTGATTAATGCACCTTTCAGGTCGGGGTCTAGCTGTAGTGTAGGACTCCGGTTAGCGGTGGCAGGTCAGTTAGTGGTGGCCTTGTTTCTTTTAGGGAAGGGTTTGCAGATAGGAAGAATGGAGGTTTCCAGGGGTGGGAGTAATTTTGGTCGAAGGTGGTCCAAGTTAATGTTATATTTGTTGACAGGTTCGAATATTTTGGGTAGTCGTGCCCGGAGTCTATGGATTCTCTGTGCTGTGCTACAAGGGGATTTAGAGATAAGTTGCATATGAGAGGCTCCTACGCCCTCTGGGGGCAGTATGGAGGGCATGGTGATATAGACAGTAATGATAAATAGAGCTATCAGGTTAGTGAATGATGCTCGATATACTCGGGTTGGCAAGTAAGAGTACATAGTGTTATGGCTGGTCGACCTAGAGCCTGCTATTACATGTATTGATCAAATATTAGACAGCATAGAGCTAGTTATTAGGCAGAGTAGGCCGAGTATTGGGCCGCATAGGCTAAATGCGGCAATCAGGGAGTGGAAAAAAATAGGCTAAATGCAGCAATCAAATATTGGTCAAAATAGGCTAAATGCAGCAATCAAATATTGGCAAAATAGGCTAAAAGCAACAATCAAATATAAGGCAAAAATAGGCTCAATGCGGCAATCAAATATTGGGCAAAATAGGCTAAATGCAGCAATCAAATATTGGGCAAAATAGGCTAAATGCAACAATTAAATATAAGGAGAAAGTAGGCTAAATGCGGCAATCAGGGAGTGGACAGAGTGCTGGTAGGGAGCCACTTGGGGCTTGCAGCGCCATAGGACAATCAGCGTAGGTAGTTAAAGGATAGGTACATAGATGAGGCATGTTTGTGCCAACTGGTACAGGGTTGTAGTATGGGGCAGGGCACAGTTAGTAGAGCTTAAGAGCGTAGGGGCCTGTGTCTAGTTCTATCTCGGAGCATTAACGATATCTGGCCTATGCTGTGTGTAATGGGCTATACTAAGCATAGTACTGGAGATATATTATGGTGCATGGTACAATTGTGGCAGATAGGCAGAGAGTTCACAAACATAGGTTGAATCTATCAGTAGCAAGTAGCTAATAATGGGTCAATTTGTTGCAGTATTGTGGAGGGTGGCTTTGTTTGGGTTAGTCTAGATGGATTTTAAAAATATTTGCATATATATTCATTACGATGTTATACATTGGTATTCTATGTCATACAATTGGTCTGGTACGATACATATAAAAGTAACAGTAAGTTGACATAGCGCATGAGAGGCAGTGGTAAGGATGGAGTCAAAGGTGCGTGACTATGGGTGGGTCCACATATTGAGTATAAGAGTTTCCTTTGACTGCCGAGTGATGTTGGACAGTGTCATGTGGATGTTATAGGCAACGAGGTGGTTTGGGGAATTAGGATGGCACACGTTGTGCAACGTTGCTTCAGCATGTTAGACAAGCTGTGCTGAGGATATGGCAATTTGCATTGGGATGCAGGACAGCGTAGGGTAGCGGATACAAGTTAGATGGGGCAGCGGGGGGTGGGAGGGCAGCTTACCGAGTGTCTTGGACAGTGCTTGCAGGCTGGTTCAGGCAGCAGAGACGGAGAAGCAGGGGTTCTGGCACACAGCTCGTACGGCTCTGGACAGGAAGGTGCCTTAGAGCGTGTGCCTTGGTCTGTGTGCCGGCTAGAGCCTGCCGGCTCGTGATTGGCAGAAAAGTATACGTTGGCGGCCAATCAGGTTTAAACATTGGACCTGATGTTTTCCAGCAGATCGGTGCAGGCAGAGGAATGGCGTGCAGCCATTTTGGAGTGGCAGTGACCTCGTGGTGATCAATGGAGGCTGTAGCACTCCGGTATAATTATGCAAGTTAATGCAAGGACGATTTCCTCATATCGCATCCAGGTATTGAAAGCGAATTATAGCAGGGCTCCGGCGGTTGAGAGGAGATATTTCAGAAATATGCGGCAGGCTTCTTAGAGGCAGCAGGATGAGGCAGATTGCCTACCTTGGGACACGGTGAGCCTCCAGTTGCTACTCAATTAAGTAATGTTTCTGAGGACAAGTGGATACCTCATTTTAGTGAGCGTTTTTTCACTCCCTAAGAACTCTTTCATCTTTAAATTCTCCCAAAAACTTCTCACTTTCATTTGATAAGGATGCTAATTTATTTTACATCAATAAAAAAAGTAATTCAAAAGCTGTCGGCCCAGATGGTCTGTCTAATTATACAGAACGCAGGGCCTCTATTTTATTTAAGATTTTTTCAGCTATAAACTTAACACAATCTTTACCCAAGTCTTGGACTCTTTCTATAAAACTACCAGTCTATAAAAAAAGGCGACCGCCAGAGTCCCTCTAGCTACAGACCAATTTCCTTGCTAGATGTGTCAGGTATAATCTACTGCCATCTATTATTAAGAGAATTATATGAATGGTCATCAAAATGTCATCTCATAGACCCATTTCAGGCTGGATTTGTTTCCGGTCTAGGTAGCATCCCAAACATATTTACCCTCAATTTGATTAAATCACACTTTGTAATTCGGAAGCAATCACTTTATTTAGCATTTCTAGACTTCAGATCAGCTTTCGACTCCATAGATTGCACCTTGCGATTCAACAAACTAAAAGCCCACAACTGTCCTTCATCCGTGCTTGCACTTTTTATGCAGTTCCATCAGGAAACATCTATGCGAGTTAGATTAACACTAGATTGAAAACTCTGCGCTGTGATTTCCACTCAAAGAGGCCTTAAACAGGGTTGTACCCTTGCTGCCTTCTTGTTTAACTTCTTTATATTTGACCTGGGAGCAGGTTTAGCAGATGCAATCGGAGATCCTCCTAATATGAGCATGCAAAAAATAAGGTGCTATCGCAAACACCAGTAGGGCTCCAAAATATGCTTCATAAGCTTGCCCGTTATGCACATGACAACAATCTGGTGATAAACATCGATAAAAACATTGATAAAACCCAGATTGTGGTCTGTAATAATAACACCAACCACAAACTAATCGGCTATAAATAGACCCTACAGGGGAGTGAATTAAAAATAGTTCCTCAGTATAAATATCTAGGGGTGTCATTTACTAATTCTAGTAAGGGCGTCATCTATGAACTTGAATTGAAAAGCAAACTGCAACGGCTGATATCTCAGGCTAAATTACTTGTGTACAAATTTGGTAAATTTTCAATTAAACACATAATGATATTTATTCAGCAGAAAGTCATCCCTACTTTACTATATGGAGCTGAAGCTATGCTACCCAGAAAGCGTACGTTCTGGGACGTGTTAGAAGCCAAGTTTTGGAGACAAGTTTTAAGGCTACCATCTTGTGCCCCGTTACCATTGATACGTTTTGAATTGGGATCTTTAGCAATGTATTCTCAAGTCTTGTGGAAGCAGTGTGCATTTCTGAGAAAATGTTTTTTGAATTTAGAAACATCTAATGTTTTGGGTATTGTAGCTTATCATCTCTTAAAATCTGAAAATGCTCTACCAGCCAACTGGAGTAAAATTGCATTCAATGCCTTAGCAGATACTTCAGTATCTGTTAAGATGATGATTTTCAATCCGGGGCGTGCTAAGATCAATATTTTCCAATATGATTGGATAAGCAATAACTCTAGGTGTCTTGCATATAAAGACTTTGATGTTTCTCTTTTTGGGCATAAGAAATTTAGATCTATGGCCGATTACTTGCTTAAAGGCCCTTCACCACATATACGCAGACAATATATGCGTTTTAGATGTAATCTCTGGCATTCGCGAGAGGTATTGTTTAGAAGGAAGCAAATACCTCTGAATTCTTGCCGCTTCTGTCTAAATGTCTCTCAAATTGAGACTTTACAACATCTAATAGTTGATTGCCCCATGTTAAGAACAATGCAATTGAGTTTAAAAAAAAAAAAACTTGCTTTCAATGGCCCGATGGACCCAAATGACATATGGAAACTGATCTTTTCAATCCCTAGACTGGGTGTTAAGGTAGCAATAGTGCATTTTCTTGAAGCAACATTACCTGACCATGAAGACTAAACATTACTTTATTCGGATCTGTTATTGTTTGATCGAGACTTTTGTTCTTGTATTGGGCTTTTGGGTTCACTATATGTTTTTGTCAGTTGAAGTGATTGAATATGGGGTTGTACTTTGTGAATATGGAGTATTTTATGTGGTCAGTATGTAATGTACTTATTTTATTGTAAAAGAAATAATGTGTAATGGTAATTTTATTGTATTTGAAAAGTTGATTTCATCAACTAACCAAAAAAAAAAAAAAGTAACAGGCCTAAGCTGGCCCAATGCTCTCCTCTCGTTTTGACGGACATTAGAAATACTGGTAGCAGAACGCCTGGCCTGTCAACACATGAGATTCCAATGGGCAGACCCATGAGGATGCCAGTAACTGCCCCACTGGCTCCCGAACTATGTAATCTTCAACTGAATGATGATCTTGTGTCATATTGCAAGAAAACGAATGCTTGTTATCAGCGCTCACTTCCAGCAAATACAAGTAGAACTTCCTCGTCCACCTGAAGCACCGTGACACAGCCTCCTGCCAGGAGACTGGGTGGTCCTGAAGGTTCATCTGCAAATGTCTTCCAACCAGGTCCAGCTGACAACCCACACCGCCCCACCACAATATAAGTATACCTCTTGGTAGAAGTAACACTCTCATGTGTGGCAACGACAATGTCGGCTCTTCCTTTCCTTGACTATCCCCAGGCCTACTCGCCTCATCCATTCCTTAGTGACTCAAAGCCTACCACAGATTTTGGCCTCCTGGGCAGATATCCAAGATTCTGTGCTGAGACACACCTATCTCACAGTGTTTGACTGCGTCCACATGGAACTGAGCATGATGTAATATGCGTATTAGGTTGCCACTATATAGCACAATCCTATGCCCTGTGGTCTTTCCCCTGTCCCAGGGACGACCAAACGGGGGGTTGATGTGGCAGGATTATCCTGATACTATACCTCCTAACAATCACCCTCCCCGCTTTAGGCCCTTGATCAGATGTCTTAGCCTTGTCTTATCCCTCCATCCCTCCTTAGCCCTCACTCACCCCCTCCTCATCCCTCCTCATCCCTCCTTAGCCCTCACTCAGCCCCGCGCTCCATCCCTTCTTAGCCCTCACTCAGCCCCGCCCTCCATCCCTTCTTAGCCCTCACTCAGCCCCACCCTCCATCCCTCCTTAGCCCTCACTCACTCCCGCCCTCCATCCCTTCTTAACCCTCACTCACCCCCTCCTCATCCCTCCTTAGCCCTCACTCAGCCCCGCGCTCCATCCCTTCTTAGCCCTCACTCAGCCCCGCCCTCCATCCCTTCTTAGCCCTCACTCAGCCCCGCCCTCCATCCCTCCTTAGCCCTCACTCACTCCCGCCCTCCATCCCTTCTTAACCCTCACTCACCCCTGCCCTCCAACCCTCCTTAGCCCTCACTCAGCCCCGCACTCCATCCCTCCTTAGCCCTCACTCAGCCCCGCCCTCCATCCCTCCTTAGCCCTCACTCAGCCCCACCCTTCATCCCTCCTTAGCCCTCACTCAGCCCCGCCCTCCATCCCTTCTTAGGCCTCAGCCCTGCCCTCCTTCCCTCCTTAGCCCTCACTCAGCCCCACCCTCCATCCCTCCTTAGCCCTCACTCAGCCCCGCCCTCCATCCCTCCTTAGCCCTCACTCAGCCCCGCCCTCCATCCCTCCTTAGCCCTCACTCAGCCCCACCCTCCATCCCTCCTTAGCCCTCACTCACCCCCACCCTCCATCCCTCCTTAGCCCTCACTCACCCCCGCCCTCCATCCCTCCTTAGCCCTCACTCAGCCCCGCCCTCCATCCCTCCTTAGCCCTCACTCAGCCCCGCCCTCCATCCCTCCTTAGCCCTCACTCACTCCCGCCCTCCATCCCTTCTTAACCCTCACTCACCCCTGCCCTCCAACCCTCCTTAGCCCTCACTCAGCCCCGCACTCCATCCCTCCTTAGCCCTCACTCAGCCCCGCCCTCCATCCCTCCTTAGCCCTCACTCAGCCCCGCCCTCCATCCCTCCTTAGCCCTCACTCAGCCCCGCCCTCCATCCCTCCTTAGCCCTCACTCAGCCCCACCCTCCATCCCTCCTTAGCCCTCACTCAGCCCCGCCCTCCATCCCTCCTTAGCCCTCACTCAGCCCTGCCCTCCATCCCTTCTTAGGCCTCAGCCCTGCCCTCCTTCCCTCCTTAGCCCTCACTCAGCCCCACCCTCCATCCCTCCTTAGCCCTCACTCAGCCCCGCCCCCATCCCTCCTTAGCCCTCACTCAGCCCCGCCCCCATCCCTCCTTAGCCCTCACTCAGCCTCATCCTCTTATAGCCCTCAGTAGGAGTGGTAGGGCCTCACCACCCCCCCTCACCCCCCAGCCACACCTTCCACCCCGCCCCCATCCATCCTGGCAGAGCAGGGTGTCTGGGAAATATATCAGTCTTTATCCAATATGTGTAGTTCACAGAAGCTTTGCTGAGCCTCTGCTGAGGGGGCAGTTAAGCCTTCAGGGGGGCAGAGGGACAGGCAGGGCATGCGTCTGTTTTCTGTTGCTGCCCCCTGGACCTGCTCCCCCCCCCCTAGAAAGGCTCCGCATTTCAGCAGCACGACCTGTAATCTCGTGATTAATCTCACCTGTCCTGACCCCAGCAGAGCTCGCCATGCTGCCCCTCACGCTGGCCCGGGAGAATAGGGGGGCACTAGTCACCAGCCACCAAAGGGGGGAGGGGCGGAAACCAGGCGTGGATCACGCCTCCGGTCATTAACGCCTCATAACCCTGGTGGGATTTACCGCGCACTGCTGGGGGTCAGGAAAGGATGGGGTGGGTATTAGATGAGGGAGTGGGCATGTCCGACCCCCTCCGCGGAGATAAATAATGCTATTTAAATGCTGTGTGGCGGTGCAAGCTCCAGTGGTTGAGATCCACGCCGGGTTTTCCTTCCTTCTCTGGCAGGAGGAGGCGGGGTCTGTGTTTCGAAACTATTTGGGAGTTTCCTGTCTGCACAGAGGCAGCTCTGCCTCTGCACCCCATGGCTTCTCTTTAGGCTCCAGAGAGAGTGAGTGCTGCGAATCTAGTGCTGCAGTGATATGGCAGTGTGCAGACACCTCCAGAGAGAGAGTGCTGTGGATCTAGTGCAACAGTGATATGGTAGTGTGCAGGCACCTCCAGAGAGTGTGAGTGTGCTGTGGAGCTAGTGCTGCAGTGATATGGCAGTGTGCAGACACCTCCAGAGAGTGAGTGCTGTGGATCTAGTGCAACAGTGATATGGCAGTGTGCAGACACCTCCAGAGAGAGAGTGCTGTGGATCTAGTGCAACAGTGATATGGTAGTGTGCAGGCACCTCCAGAGAGTGTGAGTATGCTGTGGAGCTAGTGCTGCAGTGATATGGCAGTGTGCAGACACCTCCAGAGAGTGAGTGCTGTGGATCTAGTGCAACAGTGATATGGCAGTGTGCAGACACCTCCAGAGAGAGAGTGCTGTGGATCTAGTGCAACAGTGATATGGTAGTGTGCAGGCACCTCCAGAGAGTGTGAGTGTGCTGTGGAGCTAGTGCTGCAGTGATATGGCAGTGTGCAGACACCTCCAGAGAGTGAGTGCTGTGGATCTAGTGCAACAGTGATATGGTAGTGTGCAGGCACCTCCAGAGAGTGGGTGAGTGTGCTGTGCATCTAGTGCTGCAGTGATATGGTAGTGTGCAGGCACCTCCAGAGAGTGAGTGAGTTTGCTGTGGATCTAGTGCTGCAGTGATATGGCAGTGTGCAGGCACCTCCAGAGAGTGAGAGTGTGAGTGCTCTGCATGTAGTGCTGCAGTGATATGACAGTGTGCAGGCACCTCCAGAGAATGCGAGGGATGTGGATCTAGTGCTGCAGTGATATGGAAGTGTGCCGCCCCTGCAGAGAGTGTGTGTGTGCTGTGCATGTAGTGCTGCAGTGATATGACAGTGTGCAGACACCTTCCGAGAGTGTGAGTGCTGTGGATCTAGTGCTGCAGTGATATGGCAGTGTGCAGACACCTCCAGAGAGTGAGAGTGTGTGCTGTGGAGATAGTGCTGCAGTGATATGGCAGTGTGCAGACACCTCTAGAGTGTGAGTGCTGTGGATTTAGTGCTACAGTGATATGGCAGTGTGCAGACACCTCCAGAGAGTGAGAGTGTGTGCTGTGGATCTAGTGCTGCAGTGATAAGGAAGTGTGCAGACACCTCCAGAGAGTGAGAGCGTGTGCCGTGGAGCTAGTGCTGCAGTGATATGGCAGTGTGCAGACACCTCCAGAGAGTGAGAGTGTGTGCTGTGGATCTAGTGCTACAGTGATATGGCAGTGTGCAGACACCTCCAGAGAGTGAGCGTGTGTGCTGTGGATCTAGTGCTGCAGTGATATGGCAGTGTGAAGACACCTCCAGAGAGTGTGTGCTGTGCATCTAGTGCTGCAGTGATATGGCAGTGTGCAGACACCTCCAGGAAGTGTGATTGCTGTGCATCGGGTGCTGCAGTGATGTGGCAGTGTGCAGACACCACATCACTGGGAGGCAGGGCCGCCTTAGTGGTGGTGCCTGGGGGCCTCCACCCATCCAGGCTGCATTTCAGGAGTGTGCAGCTGGGATAGGTCTGCAGCAGCAGGTCACGTGTCGAGCCCAGTGGTGCTGCTCTCCGTGTTCACTAGTGCACTGCTCAGAGCTGCAGCTCAGCTGCTCCCAGGGGAGACTCCCCAGCAGTGCCTGTGGACCTCCCTGGCTGCAGCGGGACTGGGCTTCTAGGCGCTCTCCTGCAGCATTTGCAAGCTCAGCTTTAAGGGATGGATTCCCTGGAATGAGGGGGGCAGACCTGGGGGCTGGTGTCCAGCCTTTCACTAACATCTGTAGGTCACATTGAGGTCAGACTGCACCCCATCCTGCTCTCTTTCTGGGTGCAAACTCCTATAGACTGCATTCTCATAGCACAATGGGTGTGGTGGAGGGAGGGGTAGGGGGTTACATAGAAATGTACTTCCGCCAGTGCCCGTATGCAAGGGCAGTGCTTGGAGACTCTAACGGGCAAAGTGACCCCATTCTGTGTTACATCAGCAAATGGTCTATGATTTATGACTGGTTTGTGAGAACGCTTTCTTGGTATCATTTTGGTATATTTTGATCTTAATCTTGATACATGTTAGGAAGTGGTTTATGAATCATGTGACAGTTTTACCTGGTATTGCCTTGTCTATATTTACATCCGGATTCTCATATGTGCACTTTTATGGGTTAAAGTGTTTTAATTGACCACATTGTGTCGTGTACATTATAGGCTAAAGTGTTGCACCAGGCATTATAATATTATAATTGCCCCATATCTATCTTGCTGGAATGGATGGAAGTGTTTGGATTAATCATAACCACGGTCATTGCTCTGGGCAACCTTTCATAAATTCTGCATTGGTGCTGCTGGACTGAACACTGCCTCAGCGCCATCTTTCTCTCTATGTACCCCGATGGGTTATAGGATTATTCACCAGGACACCCTGAGGGTTGGGGGGTGTTAGGCAGAATCACATGAGGTAGCCTTTGGGAACACTACATGCAATTAAGACTACAAGTGGCAGTACATTTTCACCTTTGGTACAAGCCTGTACTACACAGTAAAGTGGTAGCGATGGCTGAGCAGCCAGACTTATCTCAAGAGTTTAAGTGAGCAGTTACACAAAGGACCAACTAATACTGTCAGGGATGGCACTCTATTAAGAGTGGCACAGAACACCCAGAAAGGGTTTGGGTGGTTGTGCCAAAAAAAAGTGGACAGATAAGTACACACACAGCCGAAAGGAAAGAGAACGAAGGGTAGGCAAGAGTAGCAAGGGAAAAGGTACAGAATGAATTCCCTCTTGGGGTGTATGCAGATATAAGAAAAGAGTATTCCACGAACCTTAGGAAATACTCTAGCCTTCGGCACAGTTTGATATAACAGAGGCCCACGCTGTTTGCTCATGGCTTGGAACAGCAGCTATGGGTGCCTAATGTAGAAACGAGACAAGGGAAGGGGCAGAGGTTGACTGATGGGAACCAACAGACAAGCTCTGTACAAAAGGGTCTACAAACAGTACAAGAGAAGATACTTACAAACAAATCCAGGAAAGGAGGTTGATAGCAAACTAGCAGAAGGAAATGAAGGGAAAGTCGTGTAACAGGATAGGATAGCAGAGGACAGTAAGGAACAAGGTTGAGAGCTCAGAGGAGCAGGAAAGCAATGAGCAAGCCCACAAGAGCAGGGCTGTAAGGTAGAGAGCCTAGAGGAAAAGGGCTTCGGGCAGCAGAGTAAAGCAGGCTGCACGGCAAGGAACCCAGAAGGGCCGGGCAGCAAGGAGTGGACCCTGAGGGGCAGGGCCGCTGAACGTAGAAGGTTGCAGAGGACTGAAGAGGGCTGCTAGGCCGAGAACCCAGCGGAAAAAAGGTAGGTAGTAGGCAGCGGAGCGTGATAAGCTGCAAAGTAGAAAGCCCAGAGGACAAGGGCTGTAGGCAGCCGGAGTGAGGCAGGCTGCAGAGCAGGGAGCCCAGAGGACAAAGGTTGAAGGCAGCCGGAGTGAGGCAGGCTGCAGAGCAGGGAGCCCAGAGGACAAGGGCTGAGGCTGGAAAGCAGCAGAGCGTGATCAGCTGCAATGTGGAGAGCCCGGCAGGGCAAGGGCGGAGGCTGGAAGGCAGCAGAGCATGAATGGCTACAATGTGGAGAGCCCAGAGGAGCAGGGCTGTGAGACAGGGAGCCTGGAAGGCTATGGCTGTAGGCAGCGAAGTGTAACAGGCTGCAAGGCAGGAAGCCAAGAGGAGCTGGACTGAGGCAGGGAGCCCAGAAGGCTAGGGCTGTAGGCAGCAGGGTGTAGCAAGCTGCAAGGCAGGGTCCAAGCAGGAGTGATGGTAAACAGCATACAAAGATCCGTAGAAAGACGTGAAAGGTGGAGGAAGGACTCTCAATGCAAGAGGCTGAGCCACTGCAGGCAGCAGCCTTTTATACTGCCTAGCCCAGCACAGAGGCAGGCTAATTGGTTTCACCTGGCTAAGCACACCTGCAGACAATCGGCCACCTCCCTCTCTGTTCCTGTGCTGGTGGAAGCAGAGCAAATCCCTAGGGCTTCTGGGGGGTGTAGTTCCTTTGATGACCAATAGGAACAGCCAGGATTCGATGATTATAGCCAAGTGCATTATGGTATATGTAGTTTGTGGGAAAAAATAATAAAGCACCAAAGTCTCGCAAATGGGAAATAAAGTCCCCAAAGTAAATATAGATTGATCCAAGAGTCTGTTGTAAATAAATGATAAACAAATAGTCCATATTGAGCGCAAATGGATGCGCCCATGGCGCAGGCATGACAAATACAGTGATTCAAACAAACACTTACTCAAGGTTTCTTGGTAAAAGAATATACATTTATTTACACAGTCAGTTAGAAAGCATTCCACTAGTAAGAAAGCAGCTCAATATCACACACCAAAATACTACAGTACACCACCAATATGTTACTGAACAAGTTCAGCTTCCCTGAAGTGGGAGCAAAATGACACTTCAGTTACTTATAAAGGGGATAAAAAGACAAGGATATAAGAAAGGTAGCCCAAATACATTCATAGGCAGGGCAAAGGGTTTCAGTTAACTACAACCAGCAATTCCTCTCAATAGGCTTGGGCCAAAGTTAATGGTTCAGAGTCGTTGTATAGGATAGCACAGTTCTGGTAGATAACGGTTAAGTCTTTGCCACAGATTTTAAAAGAATTTGGCTAGGCAAAAAGTTTGACGAATGTTTAGGGAGGGAGAAGCCTTCAAAGAAGAGACAAGTTCCGCAAACATTCTCGATGGCCGAAAAGATTTCCGGACCGCGTTTGCACAGTACCTTTTCAATGAAGAAGAGCTGTAGCTGAGGCAGTTGTTCCTGGCAGTTCGAGCAGGTCTCGCTGTTCCTGAGCTTCAGTCGTGGGGACAAAAAGGAGGACGTTGGGAGGTTCCTGCACTGCCCAGGGAAGAGGCCACAAGCTTGGTTCAAACGTCGGTTTAAGGTGTGAGTACCTTAAAGTCCACAATCTGGTTTCCTTCCCCCTGGCTATCCGGTTTTCAACAGCACTCTGAAGAAAATTCGACCAGATGGGGACGGTGTCCAGGTGGCTTGGGAGTTGGTTGTTCCCACCAAACTCAAGGGAAGAAGTTAACCTTGAAGGGCTTCTCTGTCGATGTAGTTTCAGGCAATTCGGACCTGCAGCAGGGCTTCACCGGTGGACCAGGAGTTGCAGCAGTCCTCTTCCTTCAGCTCGTCTTCGGTTCTTTCGTTCCAGTGGTCGACTCTGCTTTCCAAGTCCCAGAGACCTGCTTTTAAACATTTTTCCCTCATTAATTCTAGCCACAATGAAAATGACGTCTGCTTTTAATAGCTCTAAAAAGCTTTCCTCTGTGGTAAAGTCCTTTTCCTCTTCATCGCGTGTCTTTCCTGTGGTTCTGTCCTCCCAGTCACGCTCCAGTTGGATGGAAGCGCCACCTTAGCAAGAATGCGGCAGCAGGTTCGGAGTCTACTACGGAATGGTCTAGTTTCCCAGTGCTCTCGGATGATGACGCTCTTTCTGCCGCGGTGCATCTCCCTCTGATGCTATTCCTATCGGTATTCTGAAAAACATTCTACCTGGCCTGATTCCCTGTATCACCCAATCAGTGAATGTTCCTGTCAATCAGGTGTTATTCCTTCTATGCTAAAACAGGCTACGGTGATCCCACTTTAAAAAAAACACCTTGTTAGATGAATCAGACCTGTCTAATTTCCGCCCAATATCCTTGCTTTGTTTCTCTATTAAGCTTCTTTTTATTTATTTATTTTATTTATTTTACTCTTCACGGTAGCTTCAATTATATCTTCAGTTGCAAATCAGATTACATCAGGTTATCAGGAGATTAAGAGGAAATTAGGACAAGAGCCCACTGGCTCCCACCACCCAGGCTTACATCTTCCAACTGCCTGGGCTGGATCCTCTTCATCCACAAACATTCCACACTCACCATTCCAAGCTCAGCACATCCATTCCAACAGGAGACATCAGACCATCCATGCAATCAGAAGGAACAACAATCCTAACACCTCCTTCTCTTACTGCAACAAGCGTACCCACATACACCAAACAGGAAGGAGGCCAATCCTTCTGCGGCGTTTGACCTAGTTGACCATAAAATCCTATGTAATCATTTAGACTCAGCTGCCCACTTTTCACAAGAAGCCATCAGTTGGATTGAGTCATTCCTCAACAACAGATCCATGCGAGTCTTCTCCTCCTCTGCCGCCGCCGAACCCATCCCCATTACATGTGGAGTCCCACAGGGCTCGTGCGTCTCCCCCACTCTGTATAACGTGTTCACAAAGCCCCTGTTTGATGATCTAGATGGCCTGGGTATCACCTACACTAACTACGCCGATGATACACAGATCCTCATCCCGTTGACGGGAGATTACAACCAGGATTTGGCCTTGGTGAACAGGGTGTATCTCATCATCCAGGCATGGATGACTTCGCACAGTCTATGCCTGAATGATGACAAAACTGAACTCATCATCCTTGGTTCTACGTCCAACCTAACCAAACTCGACCACAATTATGCCAACTTCATCATAGATGGGAACCTAATCAAGGTTTCGAAAGCAGTAAAAACCCTAGGAATATACCTTGACTCCTCCCTAACCTTCCACAAACAGGTTAGCTCGATGGCATCCTCTACGGCCTACACATGTAAGCTCATAAGAGCAGCCAAACCCTTCCTCTCCACCCACAGCTGCACTACACTAGCCAGAGCATTGGTATTATCCAAACTGGACTATTGTAACGCCCTCTACATAGGAGCCACCAAACAAATCACCAACAAAATTCAGACGCTACAAAACAACGCCCTTAGGGCAGCACTCAATATTCCCAGGAGGGAACACATTTCCAATATCAGGAAATCCCATAACTGGCTCAGCACAACAGACAATATCCTGCTTAAAGTAGCATCGCTCACCCACAAATGCCTGAATAATGCTGCCCCACGCTATCTGGCAGACAGAATATGCAAACACAGCCCCATCAGACCCACCAGAACCTCCAATGCTAATCTGCTCACCGTCCCCAGGTTTAAACGCACTAAAATGGGTGGCAACAGCTTCCAGGTGAAAGCACCTCAACACTGGAACTCCCTACCACCATCGCTCAGAACTCCCCAACCTTACTCACTTTTAAGACGCAACTACATCCATTGGTTAAAGAACACGAACCACTAACACCTCTAACACCACACGGCTGCTCTCCGCGTTGCATGCTTTAAGAGAATCTGTAAATTTGTAATACTAAACTTGTATATATTTGTAATTCTTTAAATACATCTACTGCATTCTCTCCTGCCAAACTGTACACATGTTCCTTCATCGTCACTGTAATTATGTAATGTAATGTATAATTATGTAATGTAAAGTATAAGCATCCTGTAACCAAGCTTTGAATCACCTTGCTGCTCATGCGCATGTAATGTAAAGTATAATTATGTAATGTAAAGTATAAGCATCCTGTAACCAAGCTTTGAATCACCTTGCTGCTCATGCGCATGTAATGTAAAGTATAATTATGTAATGTAAAGTATAAGCATCCTGTAACCAAGCTTTGAATCACCTTGCTGCTCATGCGCATGTAATGTAAAGTATAATTATGTAATGTAAAGTATAAGCATCCTGTAACCAAGCTTTGAATCACCTTGCTGCTCATGCGCATGTAATGTAAAGTATAATTATGTAATGTAAAGTATAAGCATCCTGTAACCAAGCTTTGAATCACCTTGCTGCTCATGCGCATGTAATGTAAAGTATAATTATGTAATGTAAAGTATAAGCATCCTGTAACCAAGCTTTGAATCACCTTGCTGCTCATGCGCATGTAATGTAAAGTATAATTATGTAATGTAAAGTATAAGCATCCTGTAACCAAGCTTTGAATCACCTTGCTGCTCATGCGCATGTAATGTAAAGTATAATTATGTAATGTAAAGTATAAGCATCCTGTAACCAAGCTTTGAATCACCTTGCTGCTCATGCGCATGTAATGTAAAGTATAATTATGTAATGTAAAGTATAAGCATCCTGTAACCAAGCTTTGAATCACCTTGCTGCTCATGCGCATGTAATGTA
Source organism: Ambystoma mexicanum (assembly GCF_040938575.1). Classification (NCBI taxonomy): domain Eukaryota; kingdom Metazoa; phylum Chordata; class Amphibia; order Caudata; family Ambystomatidae; genus Ambystoma; species Ambystoma mexicanum. The sequence goes on from NC_090932.1 coordinate 1,556,408, forward strand.
AAGTATAATTATGTAATGTAAAGTATAAGCATCCTGTAACCAAGCTTTGAATCACCTTGCTGCTCATGCGCATGTAATGTAAAGTATAATTATGTAATGTAAAGTATAAGCATCCTGTAACCAAGCTTTGAATCACCTTGCTGCTCATGCGCATGTAATGTAAAGTATAATTATGTAATGTAAAGTATAAGCATCCTGTAACCAAGCTTTGAATCACCTTGCTGCTCATGCGCATGTAATGTAAAGTATAATTATGTAATGTAAAGTATAAGCATCCTGTAACCAAGCTTTGAATCACCTTGCTGCTCATGCGCATGTAATGTAAAGTATAATTATGTAATGTAAAGTGTAAGCATCCTGTAACCAAGCTTTGAATCACCTTGCTGCTCATGCGCCCTCATACCCTCGGGTCTGGTGCGCAATACAATACAAAAATGAATAAACTGAATAACACCTCCTACCATTACTTTAGAAACCTAGCACACTAGACCTCAACCCTTAACATCCCTTACTTCCTCACTGCAACACGATACCCACTTACCCAATCCGAATGCACACACACACTGCCCAGTTCCAAACACCCGAAAAAATATGAAGCTTCTTGAATCGTTGGCCTCTCCTCTTCTCACTTCCTTTATTGAATCTTCTACTTGACTCGATTCCGTTCAGTCGAGGTTTTGGCCAGGCATGGGCACCCAGGGTGCCCTAGTTTCTGTGAGGGACGATCTTGTCCGTCTAGTTGATGGGTGTGGCACTGGGGCCCTAATCCTGCTTGATTTGTCAGCAGCGTTTGACACCGTGGACCATGCCATCCTCCTCGCACACCTGTCCCTGGCAGGCCTCTTGGGTGGGAATGTGTTACACTTGGATGGGTTTTGGATGCAGGAATGTGTTACACTTGGATGTATTGCTGGGGTGAGGATGTGTTACACTTGGATGTTTTTTGGGGCGGGAGTGTGTTACTCTTGGATGGATTGCTGGGGCACGAATGTGTTACACTTGGGTGGATTGTTGGAGAGAGAATGTGTTACTCTTGGATGGTTTTTGGGGGCAGGAGTGTGTTAACTTGGATGGATTGCTTGGGCAGGAATGTGCTAAACTTGGATGGATTGCCTGGGTTGGAATGTGTTACACTTGGATGGATTTTGGGGGTGGGAATGTGTTACACTTGTATGGATTGCTGGGGCAGGAATGTGTTATACATGGATGGTTTTTGGGGGTGGGAATGTGTTATACTTGGATGGATTGCTGGGGTGGGAATGTTTTACACTTGGATGGTTTTTAGTGGCAGGAATGTGTTACACTTGGATGGATTGATGGGGCAGGAATGTGTTAAGCTTGGATTGATTGCTGGGGGGGAATGTGTTATACATGATGTTGTTTGGGGTGGGAATGTGTTACACTTGGATGGATTGCTGGGGTGGGAATGTGTTACACTTGGATGGATAGCTGGGGTGGGAATGTGTTACACTTGGATGGATTGCTGGGGTGGGAATGTGTTACACTTGGATGGTTTTTAGTGGCAGGAATGTGTTACACTTGGATGGATTGCTGGGGCGGGAATGTGTTACACCTGGGTGGTTTCTGGGGGTGGGAATGTGTTACACTTGGATGGATTGTTGGGGCAGGAATGTGTTACACTTGGATGGATTGCTGGGGCGGGAATGTGTTACACCTGGGTGGTTTCTGGGGGTGGGAATGTGTTACACTTGGATGGATTGTTGGGGCAGGAATGTGTTACACTTGGATAGATTGCCTGGGTGGGAATGTGTTACACTTGGATGGTTTTTGGGGGTGGCAATGTGTCACACTTGGATGGATTGCTGGGGCGGGAATGTGTTACACTTGGATGGTTTTTGGGGGCGGCAATGTGTCACACTTGGATGGATTGCGTGGGTGGGAATGTGTTACACTTGGATGGATTGCTGGGACGGAATGTGTCAAACTTGGATGGATTATTGGGGCGGGAATTCGTTACACGCAGATTTCCAGTAAGACTATAAAGGTAGCCCGTCCATGGCGCCCATAGAATCCTGCTATCCTCAATCCCACGGTACCCGCCTAGTAGATATACTCGGTCAGCCTGTCTGCGCTAAAATGACCTGAGGATAGCCCCCGCACCCCACCATGGTACAGAGAAGTGCTTACAAGGGTAACTGGCATTTTTTACACAGTCTAACAACACAGCAACATCAAAGATAAGCTCAGTCAATGCTCTTGGTACATATAAATGTACCACTTGATGGACATCTGCCACAGGCACGGCTATCCATCCACCCACAGTAGAATGCATCTATGACCCATGACAACATTCAGGCTCGCTGGACACTTAATGTTTGTAAGCGTACTGGTACCAGACTACACCTCAACACCCCTGACATGTTTTTATTTTTTATTGACATATGGTTAGTAATATACAAACCTTTAGCCTTTCTTATTACATTAAAACTAACCCAAGCAGAAAGAGATATAGAAAGGAAAAACAAAGAGGAAAAATAACAGTAATAAATTAGCAGTACGGAACAAAATGATCATCAATTCAGATCAATTAGATACGGGATGTATAGTCCGACAAGCAGGAGGCGGTGAGGACAGACCGCTTGTTTTCTTGCGTACAGCCTTGTTCAGTTGGCCTTTCATGATATTATAAGCTTATTGAGTCTCTTAAATATTGCCGATATGAGCTTAACCAATGCTATTGTGAGTCGCAGTCGTGATCCTTTCAGCAGTTCCAACCACCAATCATCGGCTGTTCTAGAAGCATAATGTATTGTGAATCTGACATCAGCTGGCTTCTGGTTCCATCAAATTCTGTGCAATGTAGCACCAGAGGTTTCAGCGTTTCCTTTGTATCCTCGTTGTGACATAGTCTGCAGTTTTGTTTTTGTATTGAGTGCATGTTCAGAATTTCACCAGTGGGAAACAGATTTAACGTGAACCTCAGGTATTGATCCCTGAACAATGCGTTCGGAAAGATTTGCAGATATTTTGTAACAGTGTTCAAGACTCTGCCTTCTAGAAATGGTCTTCCGTACAAGTTGAGCTTTTGTCCTTCATTTTGTGTGGTGATCCGGTCATTCCAGTAGAGCTTTTTCTTAATCTGATCTGAGTTCTCCAGCAGTGTCTGGTCGGATTAATCTAAATCCATTATAATCCCTTGACAGGTAGTTTTCCAATCTTGCAGAGTTTAGTTAATGTTTTTTTCTTGAGTGCATTGTTTAAGACTACAAAGCCAGATTTTGCTGGATGATCTAAGCATTTACGGTAAAATGCAAGCGATTTCCATGTTATAATCGCTTTATGAAGTTAGTCCCAGTTCCATGCGTATGGCTTGTATTGGTGTACTTAAAGGGATTCTCAACACTCTTTTGCAAAAGAGCCCTTCTATAACAGCCCAGCTCTCGGCGCCATAGGTAAGTATTGGTACTGCTTAAAGTCTATAGAAGTCGATCAGCGGTTTCAGAGAAAACTCAAAGTAGTGTTTCAACAAAATTCTACCTTGGCTGGTGAGGTTTATAGCTTTAGATCTTAATGAATCAAGTCTCGGTTTGTCAATCTTACTGTCATTAAGACATACGCCAAGGCAAATAAATGCTGATACTTGCAATATATTTTCTCAGTTTATGTGCCATGCATTTTTTTATTTCTTTAGATTTTCGTGATCGGTCGCCAAAGACCAGCAGTCGGGATTTGATGGGATTGATTTTGAGTCCGTTTGTTTGGACATACGCCTGCAAGGCGTTCAATTGCTGTTGCAGTCCTACTGGTGTTTGGTCCAGCAGGATGACGTCATCAGCATATAAAAGGCGACCAATCTCGGTTTCTCCAATTTTGGGTGGAAAGCTGTGAGTGTTGATAAATGCTTGTGCAACATCAGAGGTTAAAAGATTAAATAAGTCTGCTGCCAAAGGGCAGCTCTGTTTAAGGCCTTGGTTTGTTGCGATAGATTTCATTAGCAGGCCCTGGCGGTTGAGGCAGATCTGTATTGAAGTATTTGAATACAATTTTTGGATTGCATGTCGAATTGCGTTTGGACATCCCCATTGTTTTAATTTGTACCACATTTTGATCTCTGAATCAAACGCTTTGGTAAGATCGATGAATGCGGCAAAGATTTTTTTTCTGTGCATATTTCAGTCTGAGACTTTAAGATGTTGATGATGAATAGGTTTAATGAAGTACCGATGCCCTTGACAAAGCCACTTTGCCAAGGGTCCCGATGGTCGTATTCCGCACTCCATTTGCCCAGTTGTTTCACTATGAATGAGGCAGACATCTTACCAACCACATCGAGTAAAGCGATCGGCCTGTAGTTAGATGGTATATTTCTTGGGCCTTTGTTAGACCTGGCGCTCTTGAACTATTCAGTTTCTTTATAGCATTTCTTATTGAATCGATATTTATTTCAAAAATGGAACAAGTTTACTGCTCTTCATTATGATCTGCTAAAAGGTTCATAGTTGGATCGTTTGAGAAGTGATCGGTCTAAACTGTGGCTGTGATTGAATTCGATTTAACTGCATCTTGTGGAGTGTCAGGATTGTTGATCAATGACCAAATTTGTGCAACATTTTTTGATTTAATGTTGCTTAACATTCGTTCGGCGTCATGTTGAGTAGTTAGTCTGAAAGGAGCCTTACGCCAATTGCGGTATTTTGACTTGATTTCTTTTGCATAAGTTTGCCGGATGGCGTGGTCTTCCTTGCTCAGAACACAAAGTTCTCTTTTCATTTGTTTTTTTTTTCTGCGAGGATGGGATCAAAACTATGATGATGAACCAATCAGGGTTTTATAGCACTTCCCTGTTTGGTTTCGAACAATTTCAATAGTGCTGTAAATTGCATTGAGTTGTTGGACATGGAGTAGGCAGTTAGATCGCGCGATGCATGAACAGTGATGTATAACTTGTTTAACTTGGCAGATGTTATTCGTAATCGATTTCGTCCTGGCATTACCTCTATTTGGGCATTATGCTGATTTGTTCTGGATTCAATTTGGCAATGCCAGGTCATCTATAAGAGATTATATTGCTTTGTAATTTTTCGATTGCTTTCATCGAGGTCAAAAATCTTGATATATTCTCCGAAATACAGATATAATCTAAGATTGGATTGGATTTCTTTCCTCTCCATGTTGCTGACCCTGGTTTATCGCCTGAAAAGTGATCAGTGTGGAGGTGGATGTTCCTTCTCCAGGTTATACCTCTTTGTCTCGCCAGGCTTGTTATAACAGGGTCATCGTCTGTCTCGTACCCATCTGCGTTCCAGCAGATGGTGTTTAAATCTCCACAGATAACAGTGTGTGGATTTTCATATTGTTCTCCAAATTTGTCCAGAGTGATGATACTTGATTCGGGAAGTCATTCAAGGATTTTATTGCAGGATTCCAATATAAGTTTAAAAAAATTAAAATTATCTACTGATCGATAGTTTTCAGGGGGACTTTGCCCACAATCCATTGGATTTGCAGGTTTGGGTGGTTCATCTCTAATAGCTCAAACTGTAGCGGGTTTTTGATGGCAATAAGTAGGCCTGAAGTTGGTCTACCTCGCCGGCCTTTCATAGCTGGATTCAGGAATACAGAGTACCCCTCAATGATTGGTGGATATTGTAACCAGGTTTCCTGCAAGCAGATGATGTCTTGAGTTAATCCAACTGCACTGTTGTTTGTTGTCAAGTGTGTGAACCCTCTTGTATTCCAACTGGCCACTTTCACAAATGAATTAGTGTTGATCTGTAAATTCTATGCTTTGTTCATTTATGTTGCAATCAAGCTAGCAAGACATCTCCAATTCTCTGTTGTACCTTGTTCTATCATATGTTGCTCCAATGGAGTGTCCCAGGAATTAGGTGGTTGAACTCGTTCTTCAGTTAATTTTTGTGGTTGACCTTTTGAGCTGAAACGCTCTCTTTTGCCACTGGGGTGCCATTGAACTTTTTGTGGCTGTTTCGGGGTATACTTCTGCTTTGTTGATAAATTAACAGTTCGCAACATGTCATTGAGTTCCAGTTAGTCGAACCCCAATGGTCTTAATTTCGGCGCCTCACCTAGCAAAACGTGTTTAATTAAGATGCTTGTTAGGTGCACAATCACTTTATCAGTTCTGTGTTCGTCCGGAAATTCTATGGTAGTTAAGTCCTGGGTGGATAATAGCCTCAGTGATGGTAAGCGATGGAATAATCTAATGACATTGGTGCGATTTAAGGTTATCCCATCATCATCAGAGATGATCCGTTCTAACAGGATACGGTATGTTGGTTCAAGTTGTTTTGCTGTAGTTGCAGTTATGGGTTCACCAGCAGGAGGTGCATAATGTGCCTCTGGAATATATTTTTTGGGCGCTAATCAAAGGGGTGATATCACAAAATTAAGTTCAGTAGGCAGCATTTGTTGCATGGGTTTGTTGCCACGCTTGTGGCATGGTTATCACTCGGCGCAGAAGGATAGACTACCTTTCGATGTTCCATCAGATATATTAAGTCTGCGTCCTCCAATACTGGCAGCGTAGCATCGAATGGAACTCTGTGGGAGGCCTTTAAGGTGGTAATAAGGGGGGTGGCCATTTCTAAATCCAAAGGGCTTCAGGGAGCTTTTGAGCGAGAGCTGCGAGAGATAGAGAAGAAGCTGGAAACAACAATGAACAAAGAGGGAACCTCACAGGAACAGGCAGAACATGTAAGCCAGCTGCAACTGGCAGGCGGGGAACTATGGGAGAGGCTAAGCAACCTGAATTACAAGAAATATATTGAAAGACAACATGCTGGAGGGGACAAACATGAGAGGCTGCTAGCATGGCTCTATACAAATTAGGCACCAAGATCTGCAATTAGAGAGATAGTGGGAGAAGCGGGGCAAGTCTGGAATACCCAAAAGATGGTGAACGAGAGTTTCCTCAGATTTTATAAACACCTCTATGCAGATATGGGGGAGAACATGGAGAGAGAGACGTAGGAGGTACGGGAGGACATATGATTGCCCAAATTAAGCACAGAAGATAGAGAGAGCCAAGACGCCCCAGTTACACTGGAGGAACTAGAAGCTGTGGTGACGCAACTACCCATGTGCAAAGCCCCAGGCATGGATGGGCTCCCTAGCGAGTTTTATAAAACATACAGGCAAGAAATTCTTACCCCGCTACTGGCAATGCTGAACGAGGCATACGAGAAGGGGAGACTGCCGGAATCCTTGAGGGAGGCGGTAAACATCCCGCTCCTTAAACCAGACAAGCCAAGCTGAGATTGCAGGCCATACAGACCCCTATCCATGTTAAACCAAAACAGTAAAATCCTTACATCAGTACTGGCCAATAGACTTAAGCTGGTGATAAACAAACTAATACACCCGGACCAAACCGGGTACGTCCCAGGTAGAAGCATATCTGACAACAACAGGCGGCTCCACCAAATCATAGAGCAGAGGGCGATCCACACGAAATAGCAGTGGTCTCGTTAGATGCAGTCAAGGCCTTTGACTCGTTTCGATGGCCATGGCTGATGGCGGCCTTAAAAGAATACGGGATGGGACCTGGGTACATGCGGTGGGTAAAAATGTTGTATAGCTCCCCTATAGCGAGGGTAAAAACTGGAGTGATAATCTCAGAGAGATGGCAGCTGAGCAGAGGCACGAGACAGGGCTGCCCATGGTACCCGATGTTGTACATCCTCGCACTAAAGCCGCTGGCAATTTATCTGAGACAGCAATACAGCGAGGTCGGTGTATGCACCAGAGGGGGACCGCACTTGATATCATTGTATGCAGATGATATGCTCCTGTACCTGCGTTACCCGGAGGAGAACCTGCAATACATCCTAGAAGTGATGGAGTGCTATGCGGCTCTATCGGGGATAGCGGTCAACCCCAAAAAATTGAGCATGTTCCCCCTGGGTAGATACAAAGGTATACCATGGGAAAACCTACCCGTTCTGCAGATAGCTTGGCAGACCGAGACGTTTAGATACCTGGGGATCAATATTTACCATACAGTGGCAGATGAACATAGGTACAACACAGAGAAAGTGGTGGAGGGTGTTAAGAATAGCAAGGAGTTTTGGGCAAGGCTCCCTCTGACCATGGTGGGGAGGGCGGCCCTGCTGAAAATGGTGGTTTTGCCCAGGCTATTGCATTTTTTCACAAACATCCCACCAATGGTGCCCAGGTGCTTTTTCAACAAACTTCATAGTCTGTGCAGAGGCTTTTTGTGGCACAACACAAGAAACAGAGTGGCCCTGTGGAAACTACAGAACGCATATGATAAAGGGGGAATGAACCTACCGAACTTTGAGATATACCACTTGTTAGGCAGAAACCTGTGCAGTTCCCTTACGGACCACTGCAAAAGGTTTAGGACTACAGGTGGTTGGCAGTAAACCCAATTGGTAGTAGCAGTCTGTACCACCCAGATTTACCTGGTAGCTGTGGCTGAGCAGTCAGACTTCTCTCAAGAAGAGTTAGGCAGTATACAGAGCATACACAATAGGTACAGCGATACAGTAGCACAAGCAAACACTGACCAGAGTTTTGGTACAAAAGTATATAATTATTTATTTAAAAACACACTTGTAAAATACTCTAGCACTATTATGGCAAGCAAGTTCAAAACACAGTCATTATTAATATATATACATCCCTGATTACTTATTGAACAAGTCTTAGTTAAAACACCACTTATTTCAGACAGAGGTGAGCTCTTAACCTAAGATGGCACTCCAATAAGTTATTTAAAAAGGGAGGGGAAAGGCAGAATTATGAAAGCACACAATACCAACACTTTTAAAAGAACCAAAGTAAGTCAGGAAAGGCAGGGTCTACTGGAGAGCAAGAAAGTTCATATGCCAGGCCCACTCTTAGAGAGAGCAAGACGAAATGTGCCCAAGATCACACAGTTGAGTAATGCTTTAAAAGTCTTTGTAGATAGTTAAAAAAAAGAGTGGAATCAGTTCAGGGAAAGTTAGTTAACAGGCCCCAGGCCAACCCAGGTTAGAGAGTCAAGGATTTATGGGACACCTTGAACGGTCTGTTGCAAGGGAGGCCAGGCGGGACACAGTACCTGAAATGGTGAGGACGCTCCAGCGGGGGCAGTTGTTCCTGGCAGCGGGTGCTAGTCGGTGTTTCATCCAGAGGAAGAGGAGATCTCGACGTGGAGGAAAATTGAAGGTCGTTGCACTGCCAGGGAAGAAACCAGCCGCGGAGTTCCTCAGTTAAAAGGTACTACCCTTTTATTTGCGGTAGTGGTGAAACGTGGCTATCCGGCCACCGGGGTGCTTGGCACAGGCGATTTGACCACGGGACGATACAGGCAGGCGAAAGATAGGGCGAACTGGTTATCCCCACCAGTTCAAAGGAAGAAGACTCTCTGGAATGAAGATCTTCTCTGTCGTCGGGAAGAGGTGAGGCGATTCAGCAGGGCTCCACCGTAGGTGTCGTAGTGGCAGGTCGGCTCAGCTTCTCCCTCTTCGGATTCTTTGGTCCTGTGGCGACTCTCAAGTTCCAGTCCCCAAAGCCCTGCTTTTATGCAGAAAACTCCCATTCATCAGTCCTAGCTGTCACTCAAACATGCTAAGTGATGAGCCGGGCGGCTCACCACTGGGCCAATCACCCAAGAGTGCGACTTGAGTTGCCGAAGCAACTCAGTCCAGGGTGCCTAAACCCCCTCCCACACCCCCTGTGGTACCCAGACAGAGTGGCACCACTTTGGAGGGCTTCTGTGCAGAAGCCCGCCAAAAGTGGAACAAAGGGCTCGACTTCGGGTTAGAGTTACAAAGGCAAACACAAACGCCATTTTAAGACCGAGATCTGGCAAAAAGACCCAACCATGAATTTAATATTAAATAAATAAAGCGGCGGTATCTTTAATATTGCACCAAAAAGTGGTGCGTTTAAAATCAATGGGAAAATCCCATAGTAAATATTCCGAAGGAATATCACGCGTGGTAACCACTGCCACCAGCCAGAAACTCGACAAAGGGGGACTGCACAGTGCCCCCTTGAAAACAGACCCAGGGGCAATCGAATTACCCCTACCTGTACTTCCACAGTATGATGGTTTGTACTGGTCTGTTCGCAAATTTAGACTAGTAAAGCCAATGGTGACTTTACATGCCCTGGGAGACAGTAGTTAGTCCCAGGGTACGGAGTCTATGTTGGGGTGTCACTATGACACCCCTGTGTTACTGCACTGAGGGTGCTGTGTAACACATATACCAAAAACACATGAAACCCTATGGAGTAAAAACCCAATAGCCCATAAAACACATCCAAAGTCAAAGGACATCCTCAAATCATGCCTAAGAGTGGGATAAAAAGAGTCTCACTCTTGGCAGGAGAAAAAAACAAACTCCAGAAATCCAGCAAAGCTGCTGGGGGACTCACTAGGTTTGGGAAATCAGCCTTTACAGAGAATTCTCCCTAACACCACTTAGCGGCACAATTGCAATACGTAGCCAGGTGGCTGGCGGAAGATCAGACTGCTAAGGGGTGAGAACTAATATGGCTACCCAAATCAGAGATGCTGGGCAGACTGTGATTGCTAACGCTGGGCTGGGAGATCTGGCACAAAGCGTGCCGGGCCATGGGAGGCCGGACCCCGTGCTCCCCGCAGGCGCCACTCGTTGCGCTATGCGGAGCAGATGACCAACTAAGAAGAGGAATCCGGAAATATTGGGAGCCAGTGGGCCTCGCCACCCTAGGGGATATTTGGCAAGAGGAGGAGGTGTTGGATTTCCAAACGATAATGGATGGAACCGGGGTACATGCGGGACAGCATATCACATATAACAGAATAATTAAAAGGGTGAAAGAAACGTGGTTGGAAATAGCGCTAGCAGAACAACCAGATATAGCCATTGAAATTATGTATGACATATCGGAGGGAGGGCATGAAATATCCAGAATATACAAACTAATTATGTCAAGAGTTGGAAAAGAGCCGCTCAAACTGCGGCGGGACTGGGAGGAGGAGGCGGGAGAGACCATGCAAGATGGGCAATGGGAGAGAGCCCAAAGATACCACAAGAAGGTGTCTAGAAACGCGAGGCTACAACAGATCCAACTATACATCATCCATAGAGCATACATGACCCCCCAAATGATAGCAAAATTCAGAAATGAAGGAGTACAAAAATGACCAAGTGCGGAGAGGAGGGAGCAGGGACGATCCACATGTTCTGGGCATGCCCGGAGGTGGGGAGATTCTGGGGGAAAATTAAGCACAAGCTATCTGAAAAGGGAATTAAACTAGACGTGGAATCTATATGGGCATGCATGCTGGGGGGATTTACTAGGCCCCGCAACTTGAGACACGTATGCAAACTTAAAGACCTAGCATACATCTTGGCCAAACGAAGAATTGCCATGAACTGGAAAGCCGCCCATAGACCCAGAGTAGAGACATGGTGGAAGGATCTTCTAAAATGGGCAGACGCTGAGACAGTGGCATGGTATGAGGCGGTGAACAGATCGGAAGGGGAAGAAGTGGGTCCACTAATGGAATGGAGACAAATGATAGCCTCGTTGTATGAGCCCTCCCAAGGGGACCCCAGGGATAATGACGTGCCCGAGAACCAGGAAGTGAACCAAACCCGAATAATGGGAGACAGAGGTGTAGAGGGTAGTGCTCTAGTTTTAGGGGACGGGAGGGGGGAAGACATGGAAGAATAACATTACTGTAAACTATGACACTTGAAACTGAATATGTCCGGAGTGTAAGTTATGTTTTTGTTTGTTGTAAAAACCAATAAAACTATTTTTTAAAAAAAAGTCTGTGTCCTCTTGTGAGACGATCGATGGATTAATCGGTGTGGTAGCTCATAATGGGTTTACGCCAGTATGAGATGCAGACTTCACCTGCATCCAAGATGGAGCTGGGATGGCCCAGGGCATATCCGGGTTAGCTTCGTTGTGTTTTGCATTAGGGATCATATTTATTGGGATTGATGTTGGATATATATCCACCCTTATTCTTTGATCTTTGTTATTGGTTTTGCGTGTGATTGACGCTGAATGCACCTCGGGCCTACTGGTACCTTGTTCCATTGTGGCTTGCAAGATTCGTCATCATCAGGTTCTGAAGAGGCAGGAGCACATGATGATTCTTCTTCGTTGTTTCGGTCCGATTCGGGGTTCTCTGATGACGTTATCGAGTACGTTGAGAGATCTGCTAATTTGTTAATTGAAGTATAAGCTATCTGTGGAAGTTCTGGCATCACGATAGATTTTTTGGGGGCATTTCGAATGTTGGTAGCCACCATAATTGTAATCGGTTGAGTAGAGGCTGGTAATACTATATTTTTGATGAAAGCCTTACTTGCGTTAGAATTTCTTTTGTTGGTGGCAGTTATTGTCTTTGTTTTTTTCATCTGTGTGATCGACCCCACTGCATTACTTTTTTTTAACTTTCAAGTTTGTGTCGCTAGGATTTTGGACAATTGTCACCGGTAGACCAGTAGGTTTGGTTGATTTAACTGGTTTCTCAAAAATTGGACACATTGGGCCTCATTACAACTCTGGCGGTAGCCGTACCGTTAAAAACGGCACGGATGCCGGCGGAGTTGCATTTTTTCTGGCATCCGCGAATCGGCAAGAACTGGGTCATGCCGAGCTTGGCGGACCTGGTAATTGCCCATTTGCGGGTGCCGGAATCAAAGGCCTCCCGATCCCCATTCTGCTCCATTGGGCTGAATGGGGATGGGGACGTCGGATGCACCGCCACATTCATTGTTGTGCCGGTGCATCTGACGAGCTCTGCTCACGGGTGCCGTTACACCCGCCAGGAAAAACCTGGCGGGTGATACTGCACCCGCGAGCAGAGCTCCTAGTATGCCGGTCCGGAAACTACGGTACCGGCATGCTTACCGGTACCGTAGTTCCCGAACCGCCATGCTTGTAATGAGGCCCATTATCTTTGTTGCCATGACTGGAACTGTCATTAAGTGCTCTTGTGTGGGAGATGTTTGCTCTTGAATACTCTCTGCTGATTTAGTAATGCATTGACAGGTCAGAGCAGCAGCAATGGTCGGTGCATCTACTGAGTGGTTGTTTGTTGCACTAAATGCAGTCAGCCTGGATGTACTTTCAGTGAGTATGTCATTATATGAAGTGTGATTGCTGGGAGGCGTATGGCTGCCAGCGGGTTAATGACATTATTTGTTGAAAAGGTGTCTAGTTTGCCCTCCAAGTCAGTTTGCGTTGCTATTGTGGACAACTGTTTCGTGGACAGCAGATTGTGCAATGATATCAGCCTGTTCAAATGAACGCGATAGCCGGCGCACTTGTTTTTCTTTTATGATAGGATCTAAGATTGTGTGTAGGAGAGTTCACACTTTCGCTTCACTTGATTCCAGTTTCTGTTGCACTCATTAACAAATCCTTCAACATAAATCATTTTAGAATGAAGCATGGCAAGTACTGTAGTCTGATCTTTCAGCTGCTCGCCCATTTGTTCATATAGCTTCATGAAGGGAGATAGTATTGTTGTTAAGGTTGAAACCAGTAAAACTTCACAATTATTTGGAGTATTTTCTTTGTTGGTCTCATCATGGATTTGAATATCAGTTTGAGATCCATTGTTACTATTAACGGTCTTCTGATGTATGTTTGTCGACAGGGTGTTTTCTTTGTTGGTCTCATCAGGGATTTGAATATCAGCTTGAGATCCATTGTTAATATTAAAAGTCTTCTGATGTATGTTTGTCGACAGGGTGTTTTCTTTGTTGGTCGCATCAGGGATTTGAATATCAGTTTGAGATCCATTGTTACTATTAACAGTCTTCTGATGTATGTTTGTCGACAGGGTGTTTTCTTTGTTGGTCTCATCAGGGATTTGAATATCAGCTTGAGATCCATTGTTACTATTAACAGTCTTCTGATGTATGTTTGTCGACAGGGTGTTTTCTTTGTTGGCCTCATCAGGGATTTGAATATCAGCTTGAGATCCATTGTTACTATTAACAGTCTTCTGATGTATGTTTGTCGACAGGGTGTTTTCTTTGTTGGCCTCATCAGGGATTTGAATATCAGCTTGAGATCCATTGTTACTATTAACAGTCTTCTGATGTATGTTTGTCGACAGGGTGTTTTCTTTGTTGGTCTCATCAGGGATTTGAATATCAGCTTGAGATCCATTGTTACTATTAACAGTCTTCTGATGTATGTTTGTCGACAGGGTGTTTTCTTTGTTGGTCTCATCAGGGATTTGAATATCAGCTTGAGATCCATTGTTACTATTAACCGTCTTCTGATGTATGTTTGTCGACAGATTATCATTGACCAGTGATGGGTTAAGGGAAGATCCAACTTGTGTGCCCAGTAGTTTGTTTTTATCACATAAATTGGAGCTGGTAGTCTGTCTACGATCTGATGGTATCCAGCGCCAACTTGTTCTTGCTGCCGGTCTTGCATTTTCGTGGCCCTCAAGAGATATGTTTGGGGTGCTGTAACAAGCTTGGGCTACATCAGTCTCCATTAATGTTGACATTTCTAGGAGGAGCTTATCCGGAATTTCCAAGTCTTTTATTTGGGTAGTTATTGTTGCCTCATGGGGCTGTAAGTGTATTGATTGCACAGTTCTCCTTTCAATTCCATTCAGTTGCTGCCATGTTGAATTTGTATGTCAGGCCAACTGAGGATTGAATGTATTGAATTGTGGTTTGAGCGACATGGTTTCCATGTTGTCTTTGTAGTTCCAATGTGCACCCTCTTAGCAAAGAAATGTGCCGCCCGTTGCTCATGAAGTGATATTTCATGTTTTCTTTTTAGTGCCGTGGGCGACGGTGTTTAGATACACATTGGCTTAGGCCTTAGGGTGTCAGTGTGTGGTTCAAAGCGACCAGGAATGGGTGCTGCAGGCGCTAAACACAAACAATAAGGTCATTGAGCATTGGTTTGGGCGTAAGGTTGACGTGGGTTGTGCTTAGGGCACGGCGAGGTGAGGTGGCCTGGTCAGTTTGAATGTCCAAAGACTTGGCCTCGCAGCCCACGGCTCGCCCCCTCCTAAGCACACAGGGGAGAGCAGGCTCCCCTCGGGCCTTGCAGCAGCTGAGCACCCCGATCAGAACCCCACCAGACGCCGCAGGCACAGCCCCGAACGCGGGTCTACACCGCCCGAGGACATACCTGCCTAACCTCCGGAATTTTTCCGGAGACTCCGGAATTGTAAGCATTTCTCCGGGTCTCCGGAAAAGTCCCGTGAATCTCAGGAATTTTGAGATTCTTTCCGGGTCCCGTCATATTCTCCACCTGATTGGCTGCCACCGCTAGCCAATCGGGTGGAGAAGTGGCCGTGACCCGGAAACGGCGCTCAATGCGGCCCCCTAGCCTCGTAATAGTGCTTTCAATCCATATCATTGGATTGAAAGCACTATTATTACGGCGGCGGTGCCACGTTCATTTTGCTTACCAAAATCATTCATTCAATGCTATAGTAAGCAAAATGAAGGGGGCGCCGCAGCAGTAATAATGCGGCTTTCAATCCAATGACATGGATTGAAAGCAGCATTATTTCGGCGGCGGCGGCGCCTTCAGTTTGCTTACCATTGCATTGAATGAATAATGTTTTTCAGTGCTATAGTAAGAAAACTGAAGGCGCTGCTGCCGTAATAATAGTGCTTTCAATCCAATGGCATTGATTGAAAGCACTATTATGAAGGCGGCAGCGCCTTCAGCCTGCTTCAGTTTTGCTTACCATTGCATTGAATGAATTATTTTCAATGCTATAGTAAGGAAACTGAAGCCTACAACAACCGTGTTTACCTTTTGGGCGTGTGGGCGGAGCCGTGTGCAAATGGGCGGAGTCTTGTGTGGCTGTGGGCGGGGCATAAATCTCAGGAATTTTGATTTTGAAATGTAGGCAGGTATGCCCGAGGATAGTTTCATGGCCCTCTGCGTGGCTTTCCTGTTATGCTGATTGCCGCCATTATCGGTCACGTGACATGTTTTCAGCAGCTGGAGTGACTCTTCTGTACTAGCGCTGGCGAGTTTTCAGCTGAATTTTCAGCTACTTTTGTTATAATGGCGGATTGCAATGTGTTAATATGAGAAGAAGTAATTGTCACAATATTTACATCCACATTGAGGGGCACAACACGTTCAGTCTGAGGTAACAAATTGTTCTGAATGCATATTGAATCAGCAGAAAGTGTCAGTCCCGGGGTTGTGGATGCCGCATGTAGAGCGTTTGAATTAGATTCTACTACATGGGCAGTTTCCAAGATTTGGTGGGGTAGCACTTCACATGGTGTAAGAGTTCGACTCCACTCAATCTGCTGTTCATCAGTTTGTGACATGGTAGTGACAATGGAGGGTATAGTGGGGGGACAATTGGCAACGGCCATCTTAAGATGTGCAGCTTGGATCAGGTCAATTTCAATCAGTTTCAGTCAAATAGTGAATGAATAGAGTGGAGTGGAATGTAGCGCTCACCGTTCAGCGGGACCGCCGGACTGCAGGACTGCCACTCTCCGCCACTCTGCGCCGCTCCGCGGATAGAATGGGGTTATAAGGAGTCCTCCCAAAGGTGAAGACAAGTAAAAACAGTAGACAGACTGGATTCCTCTGGTGTAGCACAGTTTCACAAGGTTAAAATCTGCAGGACTGCCACTCTCCGCCACTGCGCATGACATCAGTATGCACCAAAAACACTTAATGTTTGTAAGCCTACTCGCACCAGACTACACCTCAACACCCTGACATCAGTATGCAGCGAAGACCTATGACAACATTCTGGCTCGCTGGACACTTAATGTTTGTAAGCCTACTCGCACCAGACTACACCTCAACACCCCTGACATCAGTATGCAGCAAAGACCTATGACAACATTCTGGCTCGCTGGACACTTAATGTTTGTAAGACTACGCCTCAACACCCTGACATCAGTATTCAGCTACGACCTATGACAACATTCGGGCTCGCTGGACACTTAATGTTTGTAAGCCTACTCGCTCCAGACTACACCGCGACACGCCTGACATCAGTATGCAGCGAAGACCTATGACAACATTAGGGCTCGCTGGACACTTAATGTTTGCAAGCCTACTCACACCAGGCGACACTTCAAGACCCCTGACATCAGTATGCAGCCAATACCTATGACAACATTCTGGCTCGCTGGACACTTAATGTTTGTAAGCCTACTTGCACCAGACTACACCCCTGACATTGTGGAAATGAAAATCTATCTACCTTTGGCCTAGCCTCACGTGGACAACCATTTTGTGAAACTCCAAATATCTACCCCAGGGGGAGATGGACCAATCTGCCCCCCCCGTTATTGCCTACAAAATATATCCCAGCTAATCTATCTGAGGGCAGTGTGCACTGTGCACTGTGTTACTGCCAAATAGGACATACATGACAAACCAAACCAAACACTAAGAAATGACACAAAATGAAATAACAATAACACGAGGCAAAGAAAACATAGGAATCGATTCAACAATAAAAACACTTTAATTCATGCACAGCAGTGTGCATGATAAACAGCACTAGCAAAACAAATGAATGCAATCAACAATTGCCAACTCTTCTGGCTTCTGTGCATAGCAACCTATTGCAACCTATTCACCCAGTCCTGATGGATTTATAATGCATTGCAGTCTAGTAACAACAGAGATAATAACAAAGCATCTAATAACAACAATGCTAAGCATCAGCATTTCTCTCTCTCATCACCACACATTGCACATCAGCTCTCTCTCTCTCATAAGACAATCTGCCTGCATGAATCTCCCCTTGGATCAGTGTGTCAATCCCATCTCTAGTGTGTGTGTGTGTGTGTGTGTGTGTGTGTGTGCCTAGCTCAACAAAACAGCTTCCCACTCAGTAGGCCTTAAACCAACATTACTACCCTTGCATGGTCGAGCTTCCCAAGCTCCCATCTCAAATGTGTCCCATCTCTAGCCAGATAGCTAGGTCTGCTCCCAGCACGACTTGAACCTCTCTCTCCTCTCCAGCTACCTTGCAGCCAGCCAGCCCCTGCACAGCCTCGCACCGGGCATCATTCTCTTGGCCCCTCAGTGGTCTGGTCTCCTCTTCGAACTGCTCACTCAAACTGCCTCAAGCCTCTGCAAAGCTCATCTGATCTCCTGCCAACTGCTCTCCCAGAACGCTCTCGAATTCTGCTCTCATCTGCATCCCAAAATGCTTCTCTGCCAAAGCCATCCGATTCTGAATCTACTGCAAAACCCTTCCCCTGAATATACTGTTCAATGACATACATACATCTCTATGGTAACATGTCAAAACTCTCTTAGCAAGCATTTCTCTAAAAACAGACAGCCAAGAGCCGAAATATCTCCGTACGTATGCAAATGTATCTAAGTCACTGTGACATTCATGGAACAGGCTGGAACAAGCATATCTTGTCTTTCTGTCTGTACATGTGGCCTTCCCTCTATCTTACCATCCTCCATTCTGCTGTGTGCTTCAGGTATAAACTTGCTCTACCAAAAACTGTGCAAAGGCCTCACTCCATTCAAATGCCTCCCACCTTTCTGTCTGTCTCAGAGCAGGCCCAGGGCCTGATAAGCCAGGCTGTCTCATTCGCTTCTACTAGGCCAAGAGCTATGGCCTTATCTGTCTGCCTACCAGCCTTTGTTTACATTCCAATCCTTTCGCGCACAGAGTGGAGCTGCTAACTGTCTCAGAATGGCTTAGAGAGCCAGTTTCATGCATTAGCGCTTAGCGCATTCTCTCAAACCCAAGCGCTACTAAATGGACTCAATGTGTTCATACCTAAGTGCACATACATGCGTGCCTAAGTGCATACATCACAACATGTGTCTAAGAAAGTCTAAGCAAGGCCTCTTCATATGACAGGGCCTATTTCACTAGCAAAATGCATACAAAATGTCTTTCAAAATGCAGCATAGCAACATGGATAATGGATGTATCTTTATCTGAATATGTCAGATGACAACATACCAGCAGGCCCATTATCTTATCTGGACTAACAACATCAGTATGCAGCGAAGACCTATGACAACATTCTGGCTCGCTGGACACTTAATGTTTGTAAGCCTACTCACACCAGACATCACCTCAACACCCCTGACATCAGTATTCAGCTACGACCTATGACAACATTAGGGCTCGCTGGACACTTAATGTTTGCCTACTCGCACCAGACTACACCTCAACACGCCTGATATCAGTATGCAGCGAAGACCTATGACAACATTCTGGCTCGCTGGACACTTAATGTTTGTAAGCCCACTCGCACCAGACTACACCTCAACACCCCTGACACCAGTATGCAGCGATGACCTATGACAACATTCTGGCTCGCTGGACACTTAATGTTTGTAAGCCTACTCGCACCAGACTACACCTCAACACCCCTGACATTAGTATGCAGCAAAGACCTATGACAAATTTGGGCTCGCTGGACACAGATCAAGTCTCTAGCACTCACGCAATCTCCTGACCCCACCCTCAACACCCATCCACATGCCTGATCTTCGTGGGTTGGTTCTACCGCTGCCTGGCCAGTCCTGCTAAGCATATCATGGCCAAATGCACACACAAATCCTAACTCCTTGATCTCCAACACTCTGGACTTTGGTGCTCCAAGGACATTCCCACTACCAGCGATTTGAGACTATAATAATGGTAAAACATGCTATGTAAATGACAAGTACAATATAATACAATGCGACTAACAAAATATGCTTTGAATGCACTATTTGCATCACATTTTACCAAAAACTCCACCTGTTAATATTATTATGGTATTTATTGAGTGCGGACCTAGCTTCAAGACGCAATGGAGCACTTTACAGAGGCATACAACAAAACAGATACACAACACAGCCCTTTCCAGAGGTATACAACAGTACAGATGCATAACAGAGCGCTTAGCAGAGGTAACAACAGAACAGATATACAGCAGGAGTAGGATACAGAGGAGCACAGAAGAGGAGCTGTAACAGCTGAACAGGGTGGTGGGGAGGAGGGGGGTGGACGGCATCTAGCGGGCCAGGTGGCGCAGGGAGTGAGGTGATGGCCTAGGCATTGATGAGAGACTCCTGGAAGAGGTGGCTTTTGAGTTCTTTTCTAAATTGTAGGAGCGTGGATGCAAGTCTGATGCTGACAGGGATGAGGTTCCATAGTCCTGGAGCGTAGGCAGAGAAGGCTTGTTTTCTGGTCCTTTCCTTTTTGCAACGGTGGATTTCAACTTTGCATGTGTCCTGATCTGGTGATGCACTGTCTTCCGGAGATGAAGAGTTTCTGCACGAGGTAGCTGGGTGACTTGAGGGTGACTGCCTTATAGATGATGCAGCAAGACTTGAATGTGATTTGTGTATGCAGTGGGAGCCAGTGAAGGTCGATGAGGGCCGGGGTGATGTGGTCATATCTGCGTAGACCCTTGATGAGTTGCGCAGCCACATGTAGGATACTTCTCAGAGTCACAAGGGTGGACAACAGGGGGCCTTCGAGGAGGGCATTGCTCCCTTGAGCTCAAGCCATCTTCCTGAAAAGTAATGAATTTGCGTTCGTGATTGTGGGCCAGTTTTTCATTGGTGTCCGGTACAATTTTATGTTCCAGTCTGACCCTGATCGAAGATGCCCCTCTCTAATAAGGCCTAACTCTAGCGGAAACTTATGGAGTTGCCCCTTTCCTTGTGTTGAGTGGCCCGGGGCAGCCTTCCAGCTGATCTGTACCATTACCAAAGGGGGCGAGTCAAAGACAAATCCACCTCGATACTAACACAAAGGAGTTGAGTCCAGCCCAAAGTACCACACCACGGCATGACTGCATGACGCCACAATCAACACCAGTAGTGTGCTACATATCTGTAGATAGATAAGATGTTACTATTCATTGCCTGTCTCAGAACCCGTCAATAAAAAAGTGTTTCTCATTTTATGTGAAGTTCAATAAACCCTGAAAAAGAAAAGCTTTAAAAAACATGTTTTTCTTCAGGGTGTAGATGTTATACAATCTGTGGGTGGAGAGATGGAAAAACCAAGTCTTGACTTTGTTTTCTCTGTGATGTCTTCTTACCAGCAGAGTGGAATAGAGCTAATGAGCAGTGCCACACGACCTGATCGAAAGCGCATGTGAGCTGTAACCATGTTAGTAAGCAATGTTGCACGACGTGATCAAGTGTGCGTGGGAGCGGTAACCATGCCAGTAAGCAATGCTACATGACCTGATCGAGAACGGATTGGAGCTAAAAACATGGTAGTAAGCAGTGCCACACAACCTGATCGAGAGCAGGTGGGAGCTGTAACCATGCCAGTAAGCAGTGTCACAGAACCTGATTGAGAGTAGATGGGAGCTGTAACCATGGTAGTAAGCAGTGCCACACTGCTCACTACCAAAGGGGACACTGTGGATGGAAGGTGTGATGAATTGCATGAATAAGTCCCTTCTCCACAAGGGGGATCCCCCCCCCCCCCTGTGAGGCTGGGGGGGGGGTGAGCCAGCTCTGCAAATCCTCCCTAGGGGTCGAGGTAAGTGAGACCTCCCTGGGAGAGACTCCCCCATGGGGGGAGGGGAGCAATGACACTCGTTCCTGTGAGAAACACTCTAAAGAGACTCCTAAATGTATCTCTTCAACAATACCCCACAGGACTAGTATGAAGAAGGAACAAATATGTGTTATTGCAAAACAGGAATTGTAACTCTCCCTTCAAAGGAGGAACCTTATTTTACTGAGACAAAGATGATGCATAACAAAGACAAAGGCTTAAAGAGCTCACGAGAGAGCAATAGAGAGGAAGGTAAGCCAGGGAAGCCCCACGACTACGTCACATCGGAAAGCGGAGGAGACTGGAAACTCCAGAGAGCCTGCAAGTTCCAGACAGGCTGTCGAGCCGGAATCGAGGTGGTGTACGTGTAGCATCCTATCAACTAGAGAGAAACTGTAAGAGGTGGCAAGGCCACCGATAGCCAGTGGTGGATGTGGAGTTCTGTGTTTCGCAAACTGACTCTGACATCAAGGTGGGGATGAGTAACTTCTTTAATCAGTTTCCAAGCAAAACATCCAGTTTCTAGAGTCATTATTCATCAGATGGTAAAGTCCAGATCTCATAGACAAGCACCGGCATCCTCTCTCTCAGGCTACATCTCCCAACTGCCTCCAAGAGAACACCTGTCACACATAAACATTCTAACCAGTGACATTCCATTGTCAATCACAACGCTCACTCCAGGTTCCATTAGGATGCAGGATAAGACCAGATCCTTACATATCTCCCCTCCTTAGAGATATCAAAAAGACAAGCAATTAACTCAAGCATAACAGCTATATACAGCACACACACACACAAGCACCCACAAGTTCGATGCACCTGCATCATCTCTCCAAACTAAGGACATTCTGCTAACCGCTTCCTATATTCCATGAACATCCACACCGCCGTGTGACACAATAACAACCAATGTCCCTTCCTCTTTCTACTAAGTGAAGAAGAGGCATCCAACTGCTGAAAACCATTACTAAACTTTACAAACATAGAGGCACCCATACCTCTCATCCAAATTTTAACACCAACATCCCCCAATAGAACACACACACAACTCCCTCACAGCCTTCAATCGCAAACCGGTATGTGTCTCAACACACACCACCTCCAACTAGGCTCAGTATCCCTGATACTCAGGTATCTACTTCACTACTCAGTGACTCCATTACTCCTATTGTGCCCATGTTGAAGACATTTCTCACTTAAAAAAAACTCATTCAGGGAGACTCACACACAATCACGGCAAGTATCACACCACCAGTAATAACCTTCAGCATAAAATCTTCACCTTATCATCACAAAATGTAAAGTTTCTATGCACAACAACCATTAACTTTGCTCAACCATCAGCACATATACACTTTAACATAACCAAAGTCTCAATAATTCTGCATTACAAAAGTCCCACCTGTGGAGAAAAACATGAATTTCCACATAATAAACTCTAGTAATACTGACTATGCAACCTATACTTAAATAAATGTCCATCTGTGGAAGGAAAAGTGTGTTAGTTAAACATGCCGGTAACACTATATGTTCCACTACTAAGCATTTGTTAACAGAGGCCATAACTTTTTCACTCCATCCGTGCACACCAATCAATAACATGCACCACCACTTTCAAAAGACCTCTCATCACACATGTTCCTACAACATAAATACCGAGTAACATTTCAGAATATTACCAAAACTACGCATGTTTCAATCACTCCTTCAAAGTGTCAATTTACACCTCCTTTAAAACCCTTCACATCAGGATTTAAATCTCTCACTCCCTTGGCTGACTGAGCACAAACACCCTTGAAAGCTAAATTCAAATCAAAATTATAAACCTTGTTCTCTACTCCTCAGCATTCGACCACTTCAATGGAGTACCCATTTACCTGGACAACTTATCCCACAAGAAACTACACTTGTCATTTTCAGTTTCACCGTCTGATGTTCTCACGTTCTTTAAATGTTATACAGGCCTCACATGACATTTAACATCAAACTAAACTTAATCTGCTATTTCATTAATAAACAAATCCTCCAAAAGCAAAGGAAACGAATAACTGCGTTCTTTGCTCCTCGTGTCCACATCTTTAAACAAACAGTAGCTTCGGGGACACGGCCCCTCTTCCAACTGGCCACCCAACCTGCAAACACATTTTCGGCAGATCGGCAGCCTAACTTTATTTGCAATGCTGAATCCGTAGGTCACCTCTTCATATTTTTAAGGGCAATTTGTCTCCTCCGATTTGCTGGTATCCTTGCTTCTGTTCAATAACTGTCAGCGCGCCCTTCACTGCCACCGTTTTACCCTATATCGCGGCGATAATTGCTTTATTGGTTCATCGCCCGCTTCCTAACATGCCGCAGGCCATAATTGCCTTTTACGGCCGTCGCGCGCAATACGGCCACAAACCAGGAAGTGCCCCTGCACGACATCGGACCACCTTGTAAGGTCCTTTACTTAGATCCTTACTTCTTTGGCTTCCGCAGTAACCGTCATTCCGGATGGCAGACTTTCCTTGCCACGCAGATGCTCTGATTCTCCTATGACGCTCCATAATTCTACCGCATCGCCAACTCCTCGATCATATGGTGTGACATCACCATTACAGCTGGGCAACCAGAGAGAAAGGATCTCTGCCCCTCCAAGGGTCGCTGCTACGAACGTGGCGGTAGCCTACAGAGCTCACTCCCCAACGCTGCGTAATACTCAGCACGCTTCCTACGTGCAATCTCTGCTCAGAAACAGAGCCCCACCGCTCATCACCGTCGCTATCAACTTTCTCCACTTTGCTTCACAGCTGCCTTCTTAATTCCAGCACAGAATGACAGAACAACTTTGCTAAGGTAAGACCTGTCTCTGTTGGAGCACCCTACTCTTCTCATTCACTACAACCTTAAAGTTGCAATGTTTATTACTGATGCTCATCAGATGGCACATAGCCCTTCCTGGAAACGGCTCCAAGCCTTGCAGCAAGTCTCCAATTGGCTCAAACCCCCTTATGGTATCACCTCAATGGGCTCCAAGCCCCTTTTTAATCACAGTTATGGGCTCCAAACCCCACCAACAGTGCCATGGGCTCCAAGCCCTCAAGTGTATTCAGGGGCTACAAGTCTCTTAGGTGCAGGTACGGTGTCAAGCCCCCTCAAACGCTGGAATGGCCCCCAGGACCTTCCTCTGCTCCAGGCGCTTTGCACATTAGCCACAAATATTTAATCCAATATCTAGGCGCAGCTTAGGTTCCCAACCTCTTCTGATGCTGCTGCCCTGGGCTGCAAGCCCCCAGCTGCACAGCATGGCTTCCTCATTATCCAGGCGTAACTAGACCCCAGGCCTCTTCAAATTGCTACTCCCTTGGGCACAAAGCCCTCCATGCCGCAGCCTGGGTTACTCCACGCCTTAAAACAGTCTCTGGGCCCTCAGCCCGTCCATAGTCTCTTGACTTCCTCTGTGCTTGACCTTTCTAACTGCTGACAGGCTAGCTGACCCCTGGCTCTGGCGCAGCCCCATAATTCTTGCGCTAGTGGTCTTTGCACTGGGCCCTCCTGCACCTACAGCATTAAGCGCTCGCCCTACCTGAGAGAGAGGGTCTTCCTGGTTTGGGGGGTGGTGCTTACCTCTTCTCCTGTGCCGTCCCCCCTGCACAGCCAGCATCCTCGTCGCCAATGTGGAGTTCTGTGTTTAGCAAAATGACTCTGACATCAAGGTGGGGATGA
Organism: Ambystoma mexicanum; assembly: GCF_040938575.1. Classification (NCBI taxonomy): domain Eukaryota; kingdom Metazoa; phylum Chordata; class Amphibia; order Caudata; family Ambystomatidae; genus Ambystoma; species Ambystoma mexicanum. The sequence goes on from NC_090932.1 coordinate 1,581,582, forward strand.
GTAACTTCTTTAATCAGTTTCCAAGCATAATATCCAGTTTCTAGAGTCATTATTCATCAGATGGTAAAGTCCAGATCTCATAGACAAGCACCGGCATCCTCTCTCTCAGGCTACATCTCCCAACTGCCTCCAAGAGAACACCTGTCACACATAAACATTCTAACCAGTAACATTCCATTGTCAATCACAACGCTCACTCCAGGTTCCATTAGGATGCAGGATAAGACCAGATCCTTACATAGGACCAGAGGTCCAAGCTATCACACTGATAGCGTTTTGTGGATGAGACCGCGTAACCGACCGGCACCTGAGTTACCAAAAAGCAGTCAGAAAGGTGGCCCCCGAGAGGTCAGAAGAGGGAAAGTCTGTGAATGAGAGCAAAACAAGCCTGAATAAGATGGAAACCTGGTGACGTTAGCCCCGAGAGAAGCAGGTAACAGGGAAAGCGGGAGACCCGGGGAGGAGACAGTCAATCATTATATGGACATTCATACTCATCCCAGTCAATATAATGAGAATATATCATTAATAAATGTGGAGTGAAGGAAAATCATTATATGAACATTCATACTCGTCCCAGTACATATAAATAAAATATACCAGTAGGAAGGAGAGAAGTGCATGAAAATCCTTATCAGAATATTCACATTCATCACAATCAAGACAAATAGGAAGTAGCCTGGAGAAGCAGAAGAGTAAAGAAGATCATTATCAGAGTACTCATTCTCGTCATAGTCAAGATAACGAAAGTATACTACTAACAACAAGAGGAAAATAAGAAAATCGTTATGGAACCATTCCTACTCATCTCAGTAAAGACATTCATAGTCATCCAAAAAGAGAAAGAATTGGAGAATATTCATTATAAGAGCAATCCTACTCGTCCCAGTCAATGTAAGGAAAGTAGCACTTCCCAAGAGAGGGAACCTGTGAGAGAAAAGCCCTGGAGTAAGGATAAAGCAAGTTATATCCTACAGAGACTAGAAACGGTGAACCACTTAGAACAGAAAGAATTGGAGAAGAATCATTATAAGAGCAATCATACTCGTCCCAGTCAATGTAAGGAAAGTAGCACTTCCCAAGAGAGGGAACCTGTGAGAGAAAAGCCCTGGAGTAGGGATAAAACAAGTTATATCCTACAGAGACTAGAAACGGTGAACCACTTAGAAGAGAAAGAATTGGAGAAGAATCATTATAAGAGCAATGCTACTCGTCCCAGTCAATGTAAGGAAAGTAGCACTTCCCAAGAGAGGGAACCTGTGAGAGAAAAGCCCTTGAGTAAGGATAAAGCAAGTTATATCCTACAGAGACTAGAAACGGTGAACCACTTGGAAGAGAAAGAATTGGAGAAGAATCATTATAAGAGCAATGCTACTCGTCCCAGTCAATGTAAGGAAAGTAGCACTTTCCAAGAGAGGGAACATGTGAGAGAAAAGCCCTGGAGTAAGGATAAAGCAAGTTATATCCTACAGAGACTAGAAACGGTGAACCACTTGGAAGAGAAAGAAAACTCAACAGAGACTCTCAGAAAGCTTGGATAAATCTACCCTGGGAAAAGGGAAGAATAACTTTTAGAAAATAAAAGGAAGAAAGTAAACAAGAAACAATAGACTAGACAAGAGAAGAGATATCAGTAAAGAGCCGAGGAAACCACTTCTTGAGAGGAATCGAAAGAGTAAAGAAGTGCTAATAGAACTGTATGAACCAAGGAAGTTACATAGAACTATATGAAGATCAGTTACTGAAAATACCTTTTAGCAAGGAGCAGGAACCAAGGAGATGGGAGCTACTTTCCTGTACATAGTTGTTAATATAGTGGTAGGGTCAGTTAGGGTTAGTTTGAGACTGAGGACAGATTCTTTTAGAACATTCACTGATGACTGACAAGCACCTTAGTCTGTTAGGTAGGAAATCCTCCAAGAAGGATGGAGAAATAGGCATTAACCTTTTTCTTTAATAAACATCTATTCAGAAATGTCTAATAAGAGTCTATGGGCCTCATTACGAGGTTGGCGGTAAGGGGTTAGCGGCGCCGGTAAGGATGCTGGTGCCGTTAACCCCTTTCCGCTGCATTACGAGGTCCCTTTGCGGGTCCCACTAAGGCAGCCGCCCTTAGCGGGAGCCGCTAAAGGACCAGGGAGCTAATAACGGGCCCGTTATTAACGGGCCCGTTATTACCTCTCTCCCCATTCCCATTGAGCCCTATGGGGGCTCGAATGGGGATGGGTATTTTGAATGAGGAATTACCGGCTCCTCCAAGGTTGGAATGGCCCGGTAATTCCTCATTCAAGGAACCTGGACCCGAGTTTGGAGGCAGCCATGGCGCTAATAGCACCATGGCTACCTCCAAACTCGGAATGAGGCCCTATGTCCTTCTTCTGACCCACAACATAGGTGTAGCCATGGTAGTAAGCAGTGCTACACAACCTGTTTGTGAACTGATGGGATCTGTAACCATGGTAATATTCAGTGCCTCGCAACCAGATCGAGAGCGAATGGGTGCTCTAAACATAATATTAAGCAGTGCCACATGACCTGATCGAGATCGAATGGTAGCTGTAACCATTGTAGTAAGGAGTGCTACACAATCTCCTCAAGGGTGAATGGTGCTGTAACCATGGCAGTAAGCAGTGCCACATGACCTGATCAAGAGTGGATGGTAGCTGTAACCTTGGCAGCAAGCAGTTGACACTCAACCTGATCGAGAATGGGTGGTGTGGTGTTGCGGCCCAGCGTGGCATATGCTGGGCCTCCCTCTGGAACAGCCTCCCTGCCTCTCTCAAACTTGAGCAGAACCACCTCTGGTTCCATAAGCAATTCAAGACCTTTCTTTTCACTTCCGCTGATGTCCCGACTGCTCCAAGCACTGGTCACCTGGTTACCGTCTGTACTCAGGTCCAGGCTCCTGCATGTACAGTTGCCCTTGCACTCCATCTGGGCTCCATCAGCACTTATTGTCTGTATAGGCAGCCCTACAGCCCCTTCTCTCTGCACATATGAGCCACTCGCTGGCTGCACTTAATTCAGTTATCTGCACTTCTCGCTCTTTTCCCCCCCTCAGCACTTCTCCCCTTCAACTTCCCTGCACTTGCGCAATCTGAACGACACAAGGCCTAGTAAGATTGTTGTTTTGTCCTCCCTCTGTTGCCCCCTCCTTGTTTTGTGCCTGTAAACACTTGTGTACAGGCGTGTTATAAATGCCCTATCAAATCATATCAATACAGTAATCAAATAACACCACTGACACAGGTGACTAGGTAGCTTGCACTGCCTTTCCATTTCCGGTGCTCGTGCGTTCATTTCTCCTCGCTCCTCCTCCATGCACCACATCCGGACCTAGCGCCAGGACGTTTGTTGTCTCCTTCACAACACCACATCCCTTCCAAACTTAAATAAAAAACTCATCAAATACAGTTATAGTCCCTCTAACTCACAGTTGGGCAATATACGCCATGTTGGACAAGTTCTTGGAGCTTTGTTGATGGTTGAGGACGCTCTCGTGTGGAGTAGTGGGATGCCCGCTCTCTAATAGCCAGGGAGGGGCTCTCAGCTGTTAACCCTTCTGGTATGAGAGTGCTGTTCAGGGTTTGTGGCACCCTCTGACTTTGGGCAGCCACCCGCCTCTGCACCTCAGTTGTTCCCTCATTCTCTGTTTTCTCCTTCATCCGGTGAATCCTCAAGCACATTGCCTGCAGCTTCTCTCCACATTCGGGATGGCACCTTCCAAAAATGAGATGTGTTACGTGTCACAATCTCATTCTCTCATGCTGCTGTGACCTTCCCATGCTCGTTCTGCACTATGGTCCACGGACGGGCCTCGTACGACATCATCTTCTTGGGCGGGATCTGTTCTGACTAACACAGTATCTCCAGCGTTGAGGTCACAGTATTGTGCTCGTCGTGCAACGCTTTCTTTCTCATTATGAGTCTGCCGCATTGTCTTCACTTGGTCGTGATCAACTTCCGGGGCTGTCGGGCTCTGATGTAGGGGAAGTCCTACTTGCATCGGGACCGCGAACATAAGAGCTGCAGGACTTACTTGAGTTGCTGAGTGAAGGAAACTGTTTACCCCCAGTAATGGTCGCTGCTGGTCCTTCGCTATCCGCACCAGTTTTGTTTATGGACCCCATAAATCTCTCTGCAACCCCATCGGCTTGCGGCCAGCACAGCGTAATATGTTGGTGGCGCACATTCAGATTATCGAACCCTCGTAGTTTTCGGATCGTGAAGGGTAGTCCATTGTCACTCTTCCTACCATGGTTACAGCTCCCATCCTCTCTTAAAGAGGTTGTCTGGGTCTTGATCTTGTTCAGTATTCCATGAAAGGCGAAGATTTTTTACAAAGCTGTTATCATGGATAGCACCTCCGTAGGCCTCAACGCTCTTCACCGTTCTACTTCTGGATAGCGACTAAACTCGTCCACTGCCACTAGTAGGTAGGCTATGTTCGCCACGGTGCAGTAGTCAACACTGACTTTGTGCCATCTCTTCTGCATGGGTTTGCTAGAGGCTCAGGTGGTGCTTGATGCTCGGAGGATTGGTATACTGCACATACTCCTGTTAGTGCCATGACTTTTTGATGTATGTTCGGAAGCCACACTCAGAAGACTTGCGTTTTCTATATGCACATAGTTTTGTTCTGTCTTGGTGAGCGCTCTGCTGGCAAATGCTATGGGGTGTGTTACCCTTTCCTGGTCAACCTGTGTGCGGATTGCCCCAAGGCCCACCGGGCTGGTGTCAATAAAAGCCATTTTGGTTTCTGTCGTTAAGGAGTTTTTGATCCTCTGAAATGCATCTTCTTGCCTGGCGCCCCACTCCCATCCAGCTTCCTTCCGTGTTAGGTCTCCCAGGGGAGCCGCTACTGTGGTTAGGTCCGGGGTGAACCGGCCACAATATGTGGCCATGCCCATAAAGCTTCTGACCTACCTCTGATGCTGATGTTTCCAACTCAGCCTTCTACGCATGGGGGGTGAGCCCTGATCCTTGCAGCCATTTCAGCAAAGGAGCCAGTCATTTGTTGTGCTCTTCTGTGGAGTTTCCATGCTCTAGGATGTTGTCACTGACGGTTGCTCCTGTAAGATCTTGTAGTACTTTTCTTATTTAATTTTGAAGCACTTCATCTGTTGAGGATAGCCCCGAATATGAGTCCCCGGTACCGCCTGAGGCAAAGATGAAATGAAAAGGTGGTGATGTACCTAGACTCCTTGGCGGGTCGTATCTGGTGGTACCCGGAGCATAGATCTAGCTTGCTGAAAACTGTTGCGCCAGTCAAATCTCTGATTAGCTCGTCTATGGTCAGTACGTGCTCTAGCACTTTGAAGCATCCTCTATGTGCTAGATGGAATTACGAGTAAATATCTTAGACCAAATAACCGGACAGACCCAAGGAAGATGGTAAAATATTGCTTTAATTTCAATGAAAGAAAGCAGGGAGAAGTAACAGCTATCCAAATAGATGTATGCATATTTCACACCTCCTCTTGTTGGTACAGAGTTTATATACGTTTTCATACGTCATTTATAATGTCATCCTATGTGGCATTTTGCAAAACCTATTAACGGGAGGGATTGCATTAGGGGAACATGTCTACTTATAGAATCATATAAGTGTAAACATCTCATTGGCTGCCCCTTGTCTGTAGGTCACTCTCTGAGCTACTTCTATGTACATAGTATACTGATTATGGCAGAGGGCTGGTAACTGCAACATTGTATAAAAAAAAGTGTGGCAGGCTTTATGATTGGTTGGCAACCCCATCCAACCTTGGACTTTCTGCTTGTTTGTCAGCATGTGAGTGAAATGAAACCTACGTGCTCGAGATGCGCCAATTCACTCCTTGTATTCCAATTAGTCCATCATATGTCATCGACCTGATCCTTAGCCAGGACCTTCTGTTTGTAGTTCACCTCGTAGTCTGCTCACTGTTCTGGAACATTCGAGGGAGTATGGGCAGACAGTTATCTCAATCTGGGTTCTAATGAATAGCCCTTGTTTTCAGCTTCTGAGTCACATGTTAGGAAACCACAATTGTGTCCATTTCAGCCTGTTATTTAGGACTATTTGATTTTATTAAACAGGATGTCATTACCCTCTCTGGCCTTTAGAGACTTGCTCTCTCCACCTCACATAGGCCTTTCTCCTTGTGATTGTTCAATACTTGGCACTTGCAAATCCTTCTCTCTTCATTTTAGCAGAAATATGTCTTATGCACGTGGTCTGTTCATTCGACTCCCTTTGTGCCTTGCACCCATTTCTCGAAATAGCCTTCTTGATCCCAGGCCAAGGTACTCCCTTATTCCGCACATGAAAACAGCTTCTTCATCAGTTCTTCAATTTGCAATCCTAGGATCGTCTTTTGAGGTAACAGGGTTGAATCTTAACACAGGCCACCATCCAGTTTCTTCCAATGGCCGTCCTAAACGTTGTTCATATGCCTCCTTTTAGCAAGCTTCGATGTACCTTTTCTACCTTGCATTACAGCGTATTTACAGTTATTGGTCAGCACATTACTCTATCTTATTATATTCATGATTACTTCATCTTTAGGTACATGTTTCTCTTAGTGTTTCCACTACATAGTCAGTTTTAAATATTTTCATATCGTTTTGACATAGGTTCATACATCTTTGTTATGACATCATTCTGTCGTCATCAGATTTTACTTAGAGTTAATCCATAGTTACTCATAACCGCATTCTGGCATTTTGGTAACGAATATCTTTCCTGGTAGAATCCTTCTTCTGCTTCTACGTGAGAGTATAAACTGAATGGCTGCCTGAGTCCATGTCGTCTTTCATACACTCAATGTGGTATCGGAATGTTGCATGGATTCATGCTTTGGTTTCCAATTGTTTCTCTCCGTATGTTAATCTAATAGGATGGTGGTGAGGGAGCAGGGACCAGAGGAGAGGCATCCACCTGCTCCTCTACATTCCCCCTCTGGTCGAATATTCAACCATACTCTTCTTTTCCTCTTCTTCTGCAATTCCTGCTTCATCTTCTTCTATCATCTCATTATATTTTCTTTTCTTCGGGACCCATATCTTCGTTACTTTCTCATATGACCTGCATTGTTTATATGTTCGTCCACACTCCAAGTCATATATCGACAATCTCCGGCTGGTGAACAGAATATCCATCATCCCACATACCTCTTCCGATCTTGGGGCTAATAAAACTTAGTTCCTGGAGGTGTCAGAGAACTCTTCTTGATGTTTTCTCGAACACTTTCTTCCGTCTGCATCTCTTCTCCAGTACCACTGTTAATGATAATCATTATCTTCATTCCAAAAACCTTCATGGCTGTCTTCTCGCATTGTCCTAAGATGATCCTTGTGAGTGTTGGGAAAGTGGAATAGTTTGAATTTCGAGCCCCATACTACTGACTGAGTAGTGGACACGTCATCTTCGTCATTTCTGTTACTTTCGCACATTTCTACAAATATTACAATATTTATGGTAAATGGGATAAGTGTTACCTTAAGGTTACTTTGTGTTATTTTATGTCGATGCAATACATTTGTAGATTTGCATTCGCGCATAAATGTAACGATGAAACATTGTCACACGGAGGGCTCCTCCTCACTCAGGTAAAGCAGGCGATCCAAATGTGCACTTGGAATTTAGCTGTATGAATGGCCGTCATGAGAGAAGATCATAAGAGGTATAAAATGCAAATTTAATGGTACACCTTATTTGGCTGTTTCATGTAGGAGAATGTTATTAAAATGTTACAGTTGTAAAGCAGGACTTTTTGCATAGTAGTATCTGCAGAAGATTCTGTATAGTGGAATGGTGTGTTCCTAACATTTTGATGTGGTGGAAGGTGCTTTTGAAAGCAGTTCCCGAAATGCAGGCTAATGAATGTCCTAGCAGTCCATTGTAGTTACACACTGGACAGGAGTCCAAGGTTTGTGAAGTTTTAATTCTAATTTTGTTTTTTTCTTTCATATAGTGATTGAGGAATTGTCGTAAAGATTTGAAGGATTGTTGCCGTACGTTGAGCTGCATGGCCATTTGTAGACTGGACGGATTGGTTGGGTGGTTGGGTGAAAGGAACAGTTGATTGAAAGACTGTTGGGGACGTTTTTTCAATAAGGGTTTCTTGTGCCATAATGGCATTTTCTAGCATTTCATACCCTCACCCATTAGTATGTATGGCAATTGGGGTTTTCTGTTCTTGTTTATAATCCTCTTCATTGAAATATGGTTCTGTGCTGCTTGTGTAAATCCATTCACCTTCACAGAAGTTTGAAAAGGTATCTATGTTGACATTGCGCATGTTTAGAAGTACTTTTTGTAATTTACTGATTAATTTTGTTAGTGGTTTCATTCTGTTTAAAATTAATATAAACAATTTTCTTTTGAGCAGAATTGCGCTGACAATTAGAGCTTCCAGTATTAGTCTTCTGCAGTAATTTTTAAGGGTAGAGTGTAACTTTTCAGCTGTTTTCATAAGATTGAAGTACTCTCTGGTGGAATTTTTTTTTGCTAAATGAATTTTTGGGAATGCTTTTCTGTGGTTACATTAACATTGTTAGATATAGTGGAAGGGTCATTAGCAATTCTCTTCTTCTTTATACTTTTTTAAAATTAATTTTTTGGGAAGACGGGGCCTAGTTTTTTTAGTGGTTGCTGGTTTAGCTTTGATGACTCGCTGTATTAGCTCTTTTGTTTGAATATTTGCTATAGATTCTGCTAGAGGTGGATGAGTACTTGGCATGTTTTTATTGTTATCTGCTCCATTTCTTCTTTGTTTTCTACAGTTACTTTTTAGTAGGCATTCTGTTCTGTCTGTTGGAGAAAAAAGGAAAGTGTGGATTTGAAAGCTGTGGGATATATTTGCGTGTATTGTGAATCAGTGTGTGAATATTATGGCAGACATAAATAGAGGGCTGTGTGATTGTGTAATGGGCTGCTAGTTGTGGTTGGAAAGGTTGTAAGAGTGGCAGTGTGTGTAGATGTGTGAAGGACTTGGGTTAGTGCGTAAGAGAGTGCTAGTGTCAATTAATAAGTAAGGACATTAGAATGTTTTCAGGATAATAGTGGGTGTTATAACAATGGTGTTTAGGTGAGAATAGAAAGAGTGGACATGTTGAGGTGTAATGAATAAGAGTGAAATAAATGTTGTTGATTTGAAAGTAATTTTGTAGGCTACTATGCGGCTAAACTATACTGTACGAGTAACAGAATGAATACTACTACACTGCTGCACCTACTTTGTAGGATGTGTAGAGTAGTTTTCTTCAGGTTGTTGTCTTCCAGGAGGTTGTTGTTCACTGCAATTGCAAAAGAAGAAAATGAGTGGGTATATACGGTAACAGTGAAGTATTTTTTAGTATAAGAAGACATTATTTATGAATGTAGGAGGAGTTGTTGGGAAGAAGAGTTAATAACATTGGGCTTCATTACAAGTATGGTGGTAACCCTGCCTGTGCTGCAGACGGGTCGCCACCAGATTCCTAATATTTTATAGGCACCTAGCTTCCTGGGGCCACCAGGACATCACAGGTCCTGTTGGCCTGGAAAGTCAGGTGCTGGAAAATGTTAGTCCCTATTCCCAGGGAGTAGCATAAGACTCTAAGGGAATAAGGACACAGGAGCACTGGCACCGTTGCTAATGGGACCAGAGGTCCCGTGATAAGTATGCCTAACGGGGCCGCAGCAAGAAAGTGTGACATTTTTATACAATGCAAAATGGAAAATGATAAGCGTTTAAAAGGATGTCCTTTTTGGGAGGCTGTATATGAAAGTTAAAAAATGGTTTTGTGGATTTATAGCAGCACTTTATTTTTATAAATAAAAGAAATGGAGATGGAAAATATTTGTAGAACACTGTTAAGTGGCACTTGTGTGAAGGTTTATTATGTTGTCAGTACATGCTTACTTGCAAATGTGATGCATTCTAATGTGTAGTTGCTTATTAAATGATGGTTCTTTTGTTTGAGTTGTGGTTACAGTTTTTGTATTAGAAAAGGTGCACTACAATTCCTAGGGCCTCATTACACGGATGGGGGTAGGGATTTACCGGTACCGGTAAAATACTGGTACCGGTTAATCCCTACCGCCTTACTACGAGGTCCCTTTGCGGGTTGGGGGATTTAACGCCTGCTTTTTGCAGGCGTTAAAACCCAACCCGCTAAGGGACCTCGGAGCTAATTACGGAACCGCAAAATTGCGGTGCCGTAATTAGCGCCTTCCCCATTCCCATAGAGCCCTATGGGGCAGAAATGGGAATGGGGAAGGGCAATGGCGGAAAGGGGATTTACCGCCCCTCCAACCTTGGAATGGGGCGGTAAATCCCCTTTCCGCCAAGGCGGTGCCGGTATTTTACCGGCATGAGCCATGGCGCTAATAGCGCCATGGCTCACCGCCTACCGGGTAATGAGGCCCCTAGAATGCAGAAAAAAATCGAGGAGCAAAAAGGACGTACAGATTAGAAAGGGGAATGTTATGTGCGTGAAAGTTAATACAATTCCACACACTGAGTGTTGTTTCAAAATGTTGCAGAAATAGTTTCCATTTTCTTTCATTCATATTTTAAAAATTACACACAATACTGTTGTATGCTGAAAATCTTGGATTTCATGATGTTCATGTGCAATGGTATGGAGCGTGTGGTATGAAGTGGGTGGATTTCCTCCCAATGTTTGTCAATTTGGTCACACTGCAACATCCAACATAATCATTGTTCATTGTGGAGGAAACGGTTTAGGGCAAGTCACTGGAATTTCACTGCAGTTTGCAATGAAGGAGACATTTGGCAAATTGAAAGACATGTTCCCGAATTCTAAACTGATTTTTTTCTCGCATTGCACAGTGACAGATGTGGAGGCGCTCGAGTTCGACAGAATAAGCAGGCAGCATTTCTGGATGACACAGAATAAGCAAGCAGTATTGCTGAAGGACACGGAATAAGCTAGCAGCATTGCTGGATGTCACAGATTAAGCAGGCAGCATTGCTGGATGTCACAGAATAAGCAGGCAGTATTGCTGCATGACACAAAATATGCAGAAAGTATTGCTGGGTGACACAGAATAAGCAGGCAGCCTTTCTGGATGACACAGAATAAGCAAGCAGTATTGCTGAAGGACATAGAATAAGCAGGCAGCATTGCTGTATGACACAGAATAAGCAGACATCATTGTTGGATGACACAGAATAAGCAGGCAGTATTGCTGGATGACACAGAATAAGCTGGCAGCATTGCTGGGTGACACAGAATAAGCAGGCAGTATTGCTAGATGACACAGAATAATCAGGTAGTACTGCTGGATGACATAGAATACACAGGCAGCATTGCTGGTTGACACAGAATAAGCAGGCAGCATTTCTGGATGACACAGAATAAGCAGGCAGCGTTGCTGGATGACACAGAATAAGCAGGCAGCATTGCTGGATGACACAGAATAAGCAGGCAGCATTGCTGGATGTCACAGAATAAGCAGGCAGCGTTGCTGGATGACACAGAATAAGCAGACAGCGTTGCTGGATGACACAGAATAAGCAGGCAGCATTGCTGGATGTCACAGAATAAGCAGACAGCATTGCTGGATGACACAGAATAAGCAGACAGCGTTGCTGGATGACACAGAATAAGCAGGCAGCATTGCTGGATGTCACAGAATAAGCAGACAGCATTGCTGGATGACACAGAATAAGCAGGCAGCATTGCTGGATGTCACAGAATAAGCAGGCAGCATTGCTGGATGACACAGAATAAGCAGACAGCGTTGCTGGATGACACGGAATAAGCAGGCAGCATTGCTGAATGACACAGAATAAGCAGACAGCGTTGCTGAATGACACAAAATAAGCAGGCAGTATTGCTGAATGACACCGAATAAGCAGGCAGCATTGCTGGATGACACAGAATAAGCAGGCAGCGTTGCTGAATGACACAGAATAAGCAGGCAGTATTGCTGAATGACACAGAATAAGCAGGCAGCGTTGCTGAATGACACAGAATAAGCAGGCAGCGTTGCTGGATGACACAGAATAAGCAGGCAGCACTGCTGGATGACACAGAATAAGCAGGCAGCGTTGCTGAATGTCACAGAATAAGCAGACAGCGTTGCTGGATGTCACAGAATAAGCAGACAGCATTGCTGGATGTCACAGAATAAGCAGGCAGCATTGCTGGATGACACAGAATAAGCAGACAGCACTGCTGGATGTCACAGAATAAGCAGGCAGCGTTGCTGAATGACACAGAATAAGCAGACAGCGTTGCTGGATGACACAGAATAAGCAGACAGCGTTGCTGAATGACACAGAATAAGCAGGCAGCATTGCTGGATGACACAGAATAAGCAGACAGCGTTGCTGGATGACACAGAATAAGCAGGCAGCATTGCTGGATGACACAGGATAAGCTGGCAGCATTGCTGGATGACACAGGATAAGCAGGCAGCATTGCTGGATGACACAGAATAAGCAGGCAGCATTGCTGGATGTCACAGAATAAGCAGACAGCGTTGCTGAATGACACAGAATAAGCAGGCAGCATTGCTGGATGACACAGAATAAGCAGGCAGCATTGCTGGATGACACAGAATAAGCAGGCAGCATTGCTGGATGACACAGGATAAGCTGGCAGCATTGCTGGATGACACAGGATAAGCAGGCATCATTGCTGGGTGACACAGAATAAGCAGGCAGCATTGCTGGATGACACAGCAGAATAAGCAGACAGCGTTGCTGGATGACACAGAATAAGCAGGCAGCGTTGCTGGATGACACAGAATAAGCAGGCAGCATTGCTGGATGTCACAGAATAAGCAGACAGCGTTGCTGGATGACACAGAATAAGCAGGCAGCATTGCTGGATGTCACAGAATAAGCAGACAGCGTTGCTGAATGACACAGAATAAGCAGACAGCGTTGCTGAATGACACAGAATAAGCAGGCAGCGTTGCTGAATGACACAGAATAAGCTGGCAGCACTGCTGGATGACACAGGATAAGCAGGCAGCGTTGCTGAATGACACAGGATAAGCAGGCAGCATTGCTGGATGACACAGGATAAGCAGGCATCATTGCTGGATGACACAGGATAAGCAGGCAGCATTGCTGGATGACACAGGATAAGCAGGCAGCATTGCTGGATGACACAGAATAAGCAGGCAGCGTTGCTGGATGACACAGGATAAGCAGGCAGCGTTGCTGGATGACACAGAATAAGCAGGCAGCGTTGCTGGATGACACAGAATAAGCAGACAGCGTTGCTGGATGACACAGAATAAGCAGGCAGCGTTGCTGGATGACACAGAATAAGCAGGCAGCATTGCTGGATGTCACAGAATAAGCAGACAGCGTTGCTGGATGACACAGAATAAGCAGGCAGCATTGCTGGATGTCACAGAATAAGCAGACAGCGTTGCTGAATGACACAGAATAAGCAGACAGCGTTGCTGAATGACACAGAATAAGCAGGCAGCGTTGCTGAATGACACAGAATAAGCTGGCAGCACTGCTGGATGACACAGGATAAGCAGGCAGCGTTGCTGAATGACACAGGATAAGCAGGCAGCATTGCTGGATGACACAGGATAAGCAGGCATCATTGCTGGATGACACAGGATAAGCAGGCAGCATTGCTGGATGACACAGGATAAGCAGGCAGCATTGCTGGATGACACAGAATAAGCAGGCAGCGTTGCTGGATGACACAGGATAAGCAGGCAGCGTTGCTGGATGACACAGAATAAGCAGGCAGCGTTGCTGGATGACACAGAATAAGCAGGCAGCATTGCTGGATGACACAGGATAAGCAGGCAGCATTGCTGGATGACACAGGATAAGCAGGCATCATTGCTGGATGACACAGGATAAGCAGGCAGCATTGCTGGATGACACAGAATAAGCAGACAGCGTTGCTGAATGACACAGAATAAGCAGACAGCGTTGCTGGATGACACAGAATAAGCAGGCAGCGTTGCTGGATGACACAGAATAAGCAGGCAGCATTGCTGGATGTCACAGAATAAGCAGACAGCGTTGCTGGATGACACAGAATAAGCAGGCAGCATTGCTGGATGTCACAGAATAAGCAGACAGCGTTGCTGAATGACACAGAATAAGCAGACAGCGTTGCTGAATGACACAGAATAAGCAGGCAGCGTTGCTGAATGACACAGAATAAGCTGGCAGCACTGCTGGATGACACAGGATAAGCAGGCAGCGTTGCTGAATGACACAGAATAAGCAGGCAGCACTGCTGGATGACACAGGATAAGCAGGCATCATTGCTGGATGACACAGGATAAGCAGGCAGCATTGCTGGATGACACAGGATAAGCAGGCAGCACTGCTGGATGACACAGAATAAGCAGGCAGCACTGCTGGATGACACAGGATAAGCAGGCAGCGTTGCTGGATGACACAGAATAAGCAGGCAGCGTTGCTGGATGACACAGAATAAGCAGGCAGCATTGCTGGATGACACAGGATAAGCAGGCATCATTGCTGGATGACACAGGATAAGCAGGCATCATTGCTGGATGACACAGGATAAGCAGGCAGCATTGCTGGATGACACAGAATAAGCAGGCAGCATTGCTGGATGACACAGGATAAGCAGGCAGCATTGATGGATGACACAGAATAAGCAGGCAGCATTGCTGGATGTCACAGAATAAGCAGACAGCATTGCTGGATGACACAGAATAAGCAGGCATCATTGCTGGATGACACAGGATAAGCAGGCAGCATTGCTGGATGACACAGAATAAGCAGGCAGCATTGCTGGATGACACAGGATAAGCAGGCAGCATTGCTGGATGACACAGAATAAGCAGGCAGCATTGCTGGATGTCACAGAATAAGCAGACAGCATTGCTGAATGACACAGAATAAGCAGGCAGCATTGCTGGATGACACAGGATAAGCAGACAGCATTGCTGGATGACACAGGATAAGCAGACAGCATTGCTGGATGACACAGGATAAGCAGGCAGCATTGCTGGATGACACAGGATAAGCAGGCATCATTGCTGGATGACACAGAATAAGCAGGCAGCGTTGCTGGATGACACAGAATAAGCAGGCAGCGTTGCTGGATGACACAGGATAAGCAGGCAGCGTTGCTGGATGACACAGGATAAGCAGGCAGCATTGCTGGATGACACAGGATAAGCTGGCAGCATTGCTGGATGACACAGGATAAGCAGGCAGCGTTGCTGGATGACACAGAATGAACAGGCAGCATTGCTGGATGTCGCTGATGATTCAGACACAAACCTTGGATGTTGTTCAAGATTCAGAGACACATTTTGGACATGTGAATCCGGGATAATTACTCTAAGGGCCCTGAGGAATATGGGGCCACATAGATATCATAGAGAAAGAAGCCTAGGCGGGCAATGCCCTCAACTCATTGACACCCGGGGAAATAATGGCAAACACAATCAGAAACATGGTGTCACGTGGGGTACATTGAAACACTTTGATGAATAAACATAACCACAATTTTCAATAATTCTCTTCACTTGCTATAACACAAAAAACGGAGAACATGCCTGTACTATAAAGTACATTTTTAATTTATATAAGTGCAAGAATTCTGCAGTGCATGTTCTTTAAATTCTTTTTTGAATGTGTACATATATACAACGTAATTCTTGTCACAGTATGAATCACAAAAGCCATACACCATCTCTATACATATGACACATGCAATATGAGCTGATGACACAAAGCAATGCGCCTACATGAGCTGTAGCACAGGCAACAATCTACTTCTCTTGCCCAACACAAATTCACTCTCACGTAGGCCCTACTAGCAGAGGTAGCCTATTACTCAATAGTGACCATCAGGTGATGCACTGGGAACCTCCAACATCGATGAAACAGATCTACAAAAATATATCATCCTTTCGCCAAATTTATAATAGAGGCGTCCTGAAAATGCTTACATTTATTTCATAATGAATTCCAAAAGCAGGCCAAGCTTCTTTTACTTTTCCAATTAAGAAATGATATGTATCACTTTCTTGCACTAGTGACTGTAACTCATTAGGTTTTATTGACCTCTTCATTTTTTGATTGTGTAGTTTGTCATATTTTGGTCCGAGGAAGACAGATGAATAAAACTAGATAGCTATAAACAAAATAAAAGTGACCAATCGCAGTCCCACACATAAACCCCTACACTCCTGAGCCTGTTTAGGGGAAGGATGGGCTTGAAGTCAAAGCAAGGCCCCCAGCGGGGAGTTGTCACAGTGGTTTGGGAGCTGGGAGAGGGTGGAGGCCTCATGAAAGAAACTGTTGGAAGCGAGTGTAGAAGAGAGGAGGCAAGGAAAGTTTGAGGAGTGGAGGAGGTTAGAGAAAGGTGCAGCAGAGTAAGGATGACACAGAGCCGGGTAAAGAGAGGAGGCAAAGCAGATAATAGAGGAGGTAGTGGAGCAGAGTAAGGATGACGCAGAGCCGGGTAAAGAGAGGAGGCATAGCAGATAATGGAGGAGGTAGTGGAGCAGAGTAAGGATGACGCAGAGCCGGGTAAAGAGAGGAGGCATGGCAGATAATGGAGGAGGTAGTGGAGCAGAGTAAGGATGACGCAGAGCCGGGTAAAGAGAGGGGGCATGGCAGATAATGGAGGAGGTAGTGGAGCAGAGTAAGGATGACGCAGAGCCGGGTAAAGAGAGGAGGCATAGCAGATAATGGAGGAGGTAGTGGAGCAGAGTAAGGATGACGCAGAGCCGGGTAAAGAGAGGAGGCATAGCAGATAATGGAGGAGGTAGTGGAGCAGAGTAAGGATGACGCAGAGCCGGGTAAAGAGAGGAGGCATAGCAGATAATGGAGGAGGTAGTGGAGCAGAGTAAGGATGACGCAGAGCCGGGTAAAGAGAGGAGGCATAGCAGATAATAAAGGAGGTAGTGGAGCAGAGTAAGGATGACGCAGAGCCGGGTAAAGAGAGGGGGCATAGCAGATAATGGAGGAGGTAGTGGAGCAGAGTAAGGATGACGCAGAGCCGGGTAAAGAGAGGAGGCATAGCAGATAATGGAGGAGGTAGTGGAGCAGAGTAAGGATGACGCAGAGCCGGGTAAAGAGAGGAGGCATAGCAGATAATGGAGGAGGTAGTGGAGCAGAGTAAGGATGACGCAGAGCCGGGTAAAGAGAGGAGGCATAGCAGATAATAAAGGAGGTAGTGGAGCAGAGTAAGGATGACGCAGAGCCGGGTAAAGAGAGGGGGCATAGCAGATAATGGAGGAGGTAGTGGAGCAGAGTAAGGATGACGCAGAGCCGGGTAAAGAGAGGAGGCATAGCAGATAATAAAGGAGGTAGTGGAGCAGAGTAAGGATGACGCAGAGCCGGGTAAAGAGAGCGGGCATAGCAGATAATGGAGGCGGTAGTGGAGCAGAGTAAGGATGACGCAGAGCCGGGTAAAGAGAGGAGGCAAAGCAGATAATGGAGGCGGTAGTGGAGCAGAGTAAGGATGACGCAGAGCCGGGTAAAGAGAGGAGGCATAGCAGATAATGGAGGCGGTAGTGGAGCAGAGTAAGGATGACGCAGAGCCGGGTAAAGAGAGGAGGCAAAGCAGATAATGGAGGCGGTAGTGGAGCAGAGTAAGGATGACGCAGAGCCGGGTAAAGAGAGGAGGCATAGCAGATAATGGAGGCGGTAGTGGAGCAGAGTAAGGATGACGCAGAGCCGGGTAAAGAGAGGAGGCATAGCAGATAATGGAGGAGGTAGTGGAGCAGAGTAAGGATGACGCAGAGCCGGGTAAAGAGAGGGGGCATAGCAGATAATGGAGGAGTTCGTGGAGCAGAGTAAGGATGACGCAGAGCGGTGTAAAGAGAGGGGGCATAGCAGATAATGGAGGAGGTAGTGGAGCAGAGTAAGGATGACGCAGAGCCGGGTAAAGAGAAGGGGCATAGCAGATAATGGAGGAGTTCGTGGAGCAGAGTAAAAAAAGAGGATGGTCCAGAGTGAGAGGGAAGAGCTGCGGAAAAGGACAAGGTGCTGAGGATCCAAGAGGGGTCGCTGCAGATTAAAGAAGAGAAAGAGGAGAAAGTGAAGAGGAAGTCAGTGGAAAGGAGAAAAGAAAGGAAGGATAGAGAGAGGAGAGAGCATGCATCATAAACATGGATGTTGTTAAGGACGGTGGTAGTAGGTACCAACATGTGGCAAAGTCTCGAGGAGGTACAAGTGGGAGACTCTGCCAGAGCCAAATTAGAAGTGCGGGAAAGGCCCCATAGGCACAAACCCATCAAACAAGAAGAGGAGGACGGGAACTGGGGATTAGGAACATGTCCCTGAGCCTGGGAGATGCAGAGAACAGCCTAACCAATCCTACAGCTAGAAGAAAGTGTCCAGTCGTGGTGGATGATTTGGGGTTCATTCTGGCTATGCCATGCCCTGTCTATTGCTGACACAGGCCTAATATGCAGGTGCATGTGGCCCTGAGACCAGGGAAGGTCCTCCCCAGAAACTCAAGACCAGGAGAAGAGGCCTGAACAACAGAGTAGATTCAAGGAAGAAGTGTGGAGACACTCCAAACCCAAGGACTGACGGAGACTGATACATGAATGTTCTTCCAGAAGTGGACCTTGATGGATGAATTCCAGTCTCTGAGACTTTACTGTTGAACCCAAGATGAAGAAAGTCAATTTTTAGTGTATCCTTTTCTTTAGGTGGCTCCCCCCCCTATAATGATCCCAAATAAAGTCTTGTTCTTAAACTTTACCTTCATTTCTCCAGCATGGGGTCTGGCATGGATTCACATGCTCAGGAATATTCCATGTCATCAGGCTGGGAATCCTCAGTAAGAAAAGAAAGCAGCATTGGTTTAAAAGCTAGAATACTGCCTTTCATCTTGTTATCCAATCACTGGAGACCCGTCATACTGCACCCATCCAATGATTATCATCTCCCTGACTCCCGCCCCATGCGGCCATTTTCAGATTTTTACTGCACGTTTCGGTGCAGGGAGTCCTTGAGTTTTGCTCCCTGAGATTTTTACGATATATATTTTTTTAAAGAGAAATCTCAACATTTTGGGATTCTTTTTTTAAACCGCTCATGCCTAGTCAGTTCAAGCTGGAAATCACACAGGAAAAAAATAACCTGGTGGTTAGAATTAAAGCAGTAGGTTTTTAGTGCTTTCTTGAGGCTGGTGAGGCAGGGGCTAATACAGATGTGAGGAGAAAGGGAGTTTGACAGTGTGGGGGTTTAAAAATGAAAACAAGCCCCTCCATAATTTGTTATCTTTGTCTAGGTACAGTGAGTTTGTTAGAGCCACAGGAGCGGAGGATACGTCTCGAGGGGGCCTTTTGTAGCCGATTTGTAAGATAGCCTGGATCTTGCCGCCCTTGCATTTGTGGGTAAAAGTAGTGCATGAATATTGTTCTTACTCAGCTGCATGTCACTGAGCACATACCCCGGGTGGGATTCCAAGGGCCTACCACCGGCTTTACATACCTGCAGATTACATGTTCTTACTCAGCTGCGTGTCATTGAGTACATACCCCGGGTGGGATTCCAGGGGCCTACCACCGGCTTTACATACCTGCAGATTACATGTTCTTACTCAGCTGCGTGTCACTGAGTACATACCCCGGGTGGGATTCCAAGGGCCTACCACCGGCTTTACATACCTGCAGATTACATGTTCTTACTCAGCTGCGTGTCACTGAGTACATACCCCGGGTGGGATTCCAGGGGCCTACCACCGGCTTTACATACCTGCAGATTACATGTTCTTACTCAGCTGCGTGTCACTGAGTACATACCCCGGGTGGGATTCCAAGGGCCTACCACCGGCTTTACATACCTGCAGATTACATGTTCTTACTCAGCTGCGTGTCACTGAGTACATACCCCGGGTGGGATTCCAAGGGCCTACCACCGGCTTTACATACCTGCAGATTACATGTTCTTACTCAGCTGCGTGTCATTGAGTACATACCCCGGGTGGGATTCCAGGGGCCTACCACCGGCTTTACATACCTGCAGATTACATGTTCTTACTCAGCTGCGTGTCACTGAGTACATACCCCGGGTGGGATTCCAAGGGCCTACCACCGGCTTTACATACCTGCAGATTACATGTTCTTACTCAGCTGCGTGTCACTGAGTACATACCCCGGGTGGGATTCCAAGGGCCTACCACCGGCTTTACATACCTGCAGATGACATGTTCTTACTTAGCTCCGTGTCACCGAGTACATAGCCCGGGTGGGATTCCAAGGGCCTACCACCTGCTTTACATACCTGCAGATTACATGTTCTTACTCAGCTGCGTGTCACTGAGTACATACCCCGGGTGGGATTCCAGGGGCCTACCACCGGCTTTACATACCTGCAGATTACATGTTCTTACTCAGCTGCGTGTCACTGAGTACATACCCCGGGTTGGATTCCAAGGGCCTACCACCGGCTTTACATACCTGCAGATTACATGTTCTTACTCAGCTGCGTGTCACTGAGTACATACCCCGGGTGGGATTCCAGGGGCCTACCACCGGCTTTACATACCTGCAGATTACATGTTCTTACTCAGCTGCGTGTCACTGAGTACATACCCCGGGTGGGATTCCAAGGGCCTACCACCGGCTTTACATACCTGCAGATTACATGTTCTTACTCAGCTGCGTGTCACTGAGTACATACCCCGGGTGGGATTCCAAGGGCCTACCACCGGCTTTACATACCTGCAGATGACATGTTCTTACTTAGCTCCGTGTCACCGAGTACATAGCCCGGGTGGGCTTCCAAGGGCCTACCACCGGCTTTACATACCTGCAGATTACATGTTCTTACTTAACTGCGTGTCACTGAGTACATACCCCGGGTGGGATTCCAGGGGCATACCACCGGCTTTACAAACCTGCAGATTACATGTTCTTACTCAGCTCCGTGTCACCGAGTACATAGCCCGGGTGGGATTCCAAGGACCTACCACCGGCTTTACATACCTGCAGATTACATGTTCTGACTCAGCTGCGTGTCACCGATTACATACCCCGGGTGGGATTCCAAGGGCCTACCACCGGCTTTACATACCTGCAGATTACATGTTCTTACTTAACTGCGTGTCACTGAGTACATACCCCGGGTGGGATTCCAGGGGCATACCACCGGCTTTACAAACCTGCAGATTACATGTTCTTACTCAGCTCCGTGTCACCGAGTACATAGCCCGGGTGGGATTCCAAGGACCTACCACCGGCTTTACATACCTGCAGATTACATGTTCTGACTCAGCTGCGTGTCACCGATTACATACCCCGGGTGGGATTCCAAGGGCCTACCACCGGCTTTACATACCTGCAGATTACATGCTCTTACTCAGCTGCGTGTCACTGAGTACATACCCTGGGTAGGATTCCAAGGGCCTACCACCGGCTTTACATACCTGCAGATTAGATGTTCTTACTCAGCTGCGTGTCACTGAGTACATACCCCGGGTGGGATTCCAAGGGCCTACCACCGGCTTTACATACCTGCAGATTACAAGTTCTTACTCAGCTGCGTGTCACTGAGTACATACCCCGGGTGGGATTCCAAGGGCCTACCACCGGCTTTACATACCTGCAGATTACATGTTCTTACTCAGCTCCGTGTCACCGAGTACATAGCCCGGGTGGGATTCCAAGGGCCTACCACCGGCTTTACATACCTGCAGATTACATGTTCTGACTCAGCTGCGTGTCACCGATTACATACCCCGAGTGGGATTCCAAGGTCCTACCACCGGCTTTACATACCTGCAGATTACATGTTCTTACTTAGCTGCGTGTCACTGAGTACATACCCCGGGTGGGATTCCAAGGGCCTACCACCGGCTTTACATACCTGCAGATTACATGTTCTTACTCAGCTGCGTGTCACTGAGTACATACCCCGGGTGGGATTCCAAGGGCCTACCACCGGCTTTACATACCTGCAGATTACATGGTCTTACTCAGCTGCGTGTCACTGAGTACATACCCCGGGTGGGATTCCAAGGGCCTACCACCGGCTTTACATACCTGCAGATTACATGTTCTTACTCAGCTGCGTGTCACTGAGTACATACCTCGGGTGGGATTCCAAGGGCCTACCACCGGCTTTACATACCTGCAGATTACATGTTCTTACTCAGCTGCGTGTCACTGTGTACATACCCCGGGTGGGATTCCAAGGGCCTACCACCGGCTTTACATACCTGCAGATTACATGTTCTTACTCAGCTCCGTGTCACCGAGTACATAGCCCGGGTGGGATTCCAAGGGCCTACCACCGGCTTTACATACCTGCAGATTACATGTTCTTACTCAGCTGCGTGTCACCGATTACATACCCCGGGTGGGATTCCAAGGTCCTACCACCGGCTTTACATACCTGCAGATTACATGTTCTTACTTACCTGCGGGTCACCGAGTACATACCCCGGGTGGGATTCCAAGGGCCTACCACCGGCTTTACATACCTGCAGATTACATGTTCTTACTTAGCTGTGTGTCACTGAGTACATACCCCGGGTGGGATTCCAGGGGCATACCACCGGCTTTACATACCTGCAGATTACATGTTCTTACTCAGCTGCGTGTCACTGAGTACATACCCCGGGTGGGATTCCAAGGGCCTACCACCGGCTTTACATACCTGCAGATTACATGTTCTTACTCAGCTGCGTGTCACTGAGTACATACCCCCACTGAGTACATACCCCGGGTGGGTTCCAAGGGCCTACCACCGAATTACATTCCTGCGGATTACAATCAGCCAATGTTTGTCTCCACATAAGAGTTTCAGGTCAAAATTGTAATAAGAACCCAAAACATTTGTAATTTTTTTAATCTTTACAAAAGGGATGAGCAAGCACTTCCTGTCAATACAGAGAAGAAAGATGCTCTTTGGGTACTTTGGGAGGGAGTGAAAACTGAGCACCTCTGATGCGCACCTTCTCACCACCTGCACTATTTAATGCATGAAGGGCTTGGCTCCAGTGCATTGGATAGAACCTGTACCGCGGCCGCAGGATCCGCTACAGTTCATGTTGCATCTGCAGGCTCTTGAAATAGAGAGATGGAAAAGAAACAATAATTCTCAAACGTAGGATTCTGATGCAATGAATTACCTCTGGTGGTATTTCAGTAAATATGCTGCCACTAGCACTATGGCAGCAGTCATCCTGTAATAAGGAGCTGACGCTCAGATTACCACCAGTGGTAATGGTAGTTACAGGCATCCAAGCCGTAATGAGAGTCCCAGTAAAGCTCCCATTATTTCCTCTGCTTGGGAGAAGTGCTGCATGGTTGAAGTGCTCCGCCATGGAGCATCTAACCTGAAACTATAGCTCGCACAGACCGCCATTTCGTGCCTCTGAAGCAAAGTACACAGACTGGTTCTCCCATCCTGCGTTATCACCACGGCTGGAAAAGGCAATTCACCAGGCTCCTGGTGCATGTGCCCAGTAAAGGAGCTGTGGGAATGAGCTCCAGGCTTAGGATCTCTAAAGGACTTTAGAACCCGTCATAGGCCATGGTGGGCCCAGGGGAAGCAGCGTATGGGATATCAAACAGCCTCCTAAATCTCACAGCATTGCAAGCATGGATAGCAGCCGGAGGGAATAATCCTAGAAACAGACATAGAATAAACAAAATGTACAGAAGAGAAGGAAATATATAGCAGGAATCCTTGCACGATAGCAAAAGGGAGCGAAAACAGAAGGGCTGTGGATAGGGGGCCATTTGGTGCCAGAGCAAAATACATTTTATTTTGCTGTCCTCCAAATAGACCATTATGGGTTCTTGCCTGATGGGCCATCATGTTGTGCATGTGTTAGCATGTGTTAGCATGTGTTTCCTATGATTACCCCAATAGCGAAAGCATTGCCCGCATTCAGAACATTGATAAGGTTTTTCTCCAGTATGTATTCTGTAGTGGATGAAAAGACATGACCTATAGGTGAATCTTTTTTGACATTGAGAGCATTGATATGGTTTCTCCCCTGAATGTATCCTTTGGTGACTCACAAGGGTTGACGCTTTACTTAAGTATTTCTTACATTCAGTGCACTGATAAGGTGTGGGCTTCTGTGTCACCACTGGATGTGTCAGAATGTCTCTGCTCTGACTAAAGTTCTTTTCCATTTCCACATGCATTTTCTGGTGCTTTTTTAAAAACTCCATCCGCGCAAAACTCTGCTTACAACAAGTACATTGGTAAGGCCTCTCTTTTGTATGTGTTCTCTCGTGTTTGGTAAGAGTGTCCTTGCGACTGAAATAATTTCCACATTCAGTGCATCTATATGGTCTCTCGCCTGTATGTACTCTATGATGTGCAAGGAGATCTCTTCTTGTGCTAAATTTGTTCTCACACTCGGTACATGGAAAAGGTCTTTCGCCTCTATGTGTTCGTTGGTGTTCAAGTAAACTTGCCTTACGCTTGAAGCGTTTCATACACTGTGTACATTTATATGGCCTTTCCCTTGTATGAGTTCTCTGGTGACTAATAAGAGCATGACGATCTCGAAAGCTTTTCTCACATTCAGAGCACTGATATGGCTTTACTCCTGTGTGGCTTCCCTGGTGCCGAATAAGATGGTGACTTGTAGTAAAGCTTTTCTCACATTCAGTGCATCTATATGGTCTCTCGCCTGTATGTACTCTATGATGTATAAGGAGTTCACTTCTTGTGCTACATTTTTTCTCACACTCGGTACATGGAAAAGGTCTTTCTCCTGTATGTGTTCGTTGGTGCTTTAGTAAACTTGCCTTACTGTTGAAGCATTTCACACAGTTGGTACATCTATAAGGCTTTTCCCCTGTATGAGTTTCCTGGTGACTAATAAGATCATGACTATTGCAAAAGCTTTCCTCACATTCAGAGCACTGATACGACTTTACTCCTTTGTGGGTTCCTTGGTCACCTGATGTTCCTTCATGCACATTATTAATTACTGAATTCTTGAGGTCATGATCGCTGTTCGTTGTCTTCTCTGACTCCTTTTGCTGATTTTGAATGCCTGAATGTACTCCCTTCTCAGAACATTGGAATTCCTTCAGTTTTGCGTTTGACGATGAATTGCCGCTCTGGGCCACTGTTTCAGGACATCTTGCAGAATTTCCACATTTTCCTTCTCTCTTCTCTGTTTGACGGCCTGTTGGATTAAATGAGAATCCTGTGATTAGTTCTATAAGTGTGTCTATAGATATGAAATAATCTGTAAAATATAAGCAGATATGGTACATGAAGAAACCCTTGGGTGTGTTTGGTAGGATATTCTACAAATCCCAAAACACGCACAGTTAATACATTCACACAGACCACGCATGTCTTGTTTCACTGAACCTTCATTTGGACCTTTGCAAGGATCCTGATCTAGGCGCTGCTGTCAGGGACCTGATCTAGGTGCTGCTGCCAGGATCCTGAGCTAGTGTTGCTGCCAGAAACCTGATCTAGGCTCTGCTACCAGGATCCTGAGCTAGGAGCTGCTGCCAGGATCCTGATCTAGGCGCGGCTGCCAGGATCCTGATCTAGGCGCTGCTGCCAGAATCCTGACCTAGGCGCTGCTGCCAGGATCCTGATCTAGGCGCTGCTGCCAGGATCCTGATCTAGGCGCTGCTGCCAGGATCCTGATCTAGGCGCTGCTGCCAGGAACCTGATCTAGGCGCTGCTGCCAGGATCCTGAACTAGTTGCTGCTGCCAGGAACCTGATCTAGGCGCTGCTGCCAGGATCCTGATCTAGGCGCTGCTGCCAGGAACCTGATCTAGGCGCTGCTGCCAGGATCCTAATCTAGGCGCTGCTGCCAGGATGCTGATTTAGGCGCTGCTGCCATGATTCTGATCTAGGCGCTGCTTCCAGGATCCTGATCTAGGCGCCGGATATGCTGAATAATGACACAAATCCCATCAAAGGAGCACCTGCATTAATAACGAGGCGACGGAACTCATACAGGCCTTCATTTAGAAACACTGGGCCTCATTACACGGTAGGCGGTGAGCCATGGCGCTATTAGCGCCATGGCTCATGCCGGTAAAATACCGGCACCGCCTTGGTGGAAAGGGGATTTACCGCCCATTCCAAGGTTGGAGCGGCGGTAAATCCCCCTTCCACCATTGCCCTTCCCCATTCCCATTTCTGCCCCACAGGGCTCTATGGGAATGGGGAAGGCGCTAATTACGGCACCGCAATTTTGCGGTGCCGTAATTAGCTCCGAGGTCCCTTTGCGGGTTGGATTTTAACGCCTGCAAAAAGCAGGCGTTAAATCCCCCAACCCGCAAAGGGACCTCGTAGTAAGGCGGTAAGGATTTACCGGTACCGGTATTTTACCGGTACCGGTAAATCCTTACTGCCATCCGTGTAATGAGGCCCACTGAATTCATATTATTAAAACACAAATGACATCTGGGACTTGATTGGAATCAAAGGTTGGACATAAAATTGTTTTAAATATATTTTCTAGCAATATAAAACTAAGCCATATTCACATGTCATTTATTTCAAATAACACAATTTGGAAACAGTATTAGCACCTTAAGGAATATGGGTTTTAGGGCATACAAGTTTCAAACCTAAATAGCAATATAAAGTGCATCATCGTAGGAAGATTTGCATTTGGTTTAGAGTTTATGAATTCAAAGTAAACAAAGTGAAAGATTAATAAGTGTAAGTAGTTAAGCGCATTAACGCTTTACTGCTGGACTATTTGTAATATTTGTCGCGTTCCGCTCCGGTGATATGTTTCACAGAACGCCCAATAAAACATGCACAGACTCGTAGTGATTTATACAGACTGCTTTATTCCTCTTCTGGCCCCATCCAATAATCCTTTCTACCTCAGTTTGGGGTGTGACCCTAACTTTACATAACAACTTTAATGGGCTGCATATAAGAACGTTACATTCTCCCCATTATTTCACAATCAACCAGCATAGCTACCCCATCTCTTCGATCCATCTTCTAGGACGCTTCAGCCCTCTATGACGCTGACTGTCCTAAAGCAAATGACCTTCACATGAAGGTTGGAGACGGCTATCTCAGAGTGTGAGTCAGCCGCAGAGGTAAGAAGGAGAGAAAGAAGAGGCCGAAGCAGCAACTGACACCCTCTTCGAATGACCGTGAAGGAAGGTGGCAGTACTGGGGTAGGTTTTGCCCGGGGGACAGATAGCTTCAGGTGAGAGGAAAGCAGAAAGTGGTCAGTCCAGGAGAGTGTAGTGACAGTGTTAGAGAGGTGGATGTCTCAGGAGATGAGAACATCCAAGGTGTGTCCAGCTGAGTGTGTTGGACAGAGGGAAGAATAGAGGGGGAGAGAGAGTCGCAAAGGTAGCAGAAAGGCCCAGAGTGGTCTGAGGAGTCCAGGACGATGTTGAAATCTATGAGGAAGAGAAGTTTAGAGGTAGAGGCAAGGAGAGAGGAGGAGAGATCAGCCCATTCAGAGAGGAAGAGGGCAACCTGGCCAGGTGGCCTGTAGATGGAGGCCAAAGTCAGAGCGAGGACAGGAGAGATAGAGAGCTTGCAGACCAGGCATTTAAAGGAGGAGTAAGCCTGGGTGGGAATGATAGAGGCAGGGACCCCCCAGGAAAGATCAAGGCCACTCTACCTCTGGGACGATAGTGTCATGACCCTTGCCCCTGGCCCTCACTGGCAAGTCAGCCTTCCAAGTAGGGCCAGATCAAAGGCCTTAAAACCTCATCCAAGACTCTCTTGGAGTCAGTCCTGGCACCTTTGGCGCCAGGCTCTTAACCATCATGAAAACCAACATTAGAACGGGACTATTTACTTGGGACTATTTAACTTGGGGCGGTTCAGCCAACATGGAGGCACACACATAGCTCAGTTACAAGGAACTGAGCTATGCGGTCTAGTCTTTTCAGTGTGGCAGGCCTGGGACTACTTTACCTGGACTATTTTGGGTGTGGCAGGCCTGGCACTATTTTACCTGGACTACTTTACCTGAGACTATTTAAACCGCACCCAAACAGCAGAACATGCTTTGCGTAATTCTGCTGTGGGCAGCGTAACGCTCACCGTGTCCAGTTCTTTGATGCCAGCTTACCTGAAACCAAGGACCTGCAGAGAGAGAAACAACACTAGGAAACTTACCTGGAACAGTATCCTGTCTTCAATCCATCGCCGACTTCAGTTCCACTCACCTGAAGGTATGAACTCCATCATCCGGCACTGCATGCATCCTGGAATACCATAACCTGGAAAGAGGAGAAAGAAAGACAGCATTAGTAAGCGTTTACTCACATTTCCTCCCGAATGAAGAATGCCACACAATTCTTACCTGGGTACTCATCTCCTGGTCAGTATCATTGCTGGAACATTACGGCGCTCGGCGAGGAACATCGTAACCTGCAAGGAGAGAAAAGACACAGGTTAGCAATATAAAAGGCGAAACAGCACCGTGCATCGCGCATTACTCACCGGACAGCATCGCGCAAACCGCGCTTTCGCCTACCGGCCCATGCTCATCTTCAAACTGCATGACAACCTCAAAATACATTTCCATACCTAAAAGTAAAGAAGCAAGACATTATTATTGGAACTAAGAGGAACATAAGAACTGCATATAAAGACTGTAAAGCAGCAAACCTACGGAGTCGCAGCAGGCCTGGATTCCCACAGGGGCTTGCACCAGTGAAGTAACTTGATAGCTGCTCGCCCCCACATCTACGCGCCCCTGCCACGAGGAGCAGGACGGAGAATCCACCTTTTACAATTTTAAGGTGAGGAAAGGGCCCAAGGGGGAGGAAGGAGTTGAGGCCAAAGGAGGTGGGAAAACATAAAGACAATCTGGTATTGAATCCAGCTCTCCTACATTCCAGACCCATCTTTAACCAGAGGCCTTACCAAGGGACCGGGAGAGGGTTCGAGAGTGCAAATCATCCAACCAGGGCTGGGTGGCGTCCCCGTGGATACCAGGTGAGCGTAACAGATAGGTACTGGGTTCGGAGAGGATCCTGTAGCCCTCAGGGAGGTGAGTGTGAAAAGCTGGCCGTGAACCAAGTCTCAGTGAGACAGAGAACATCCAGATCAAGGTCTTCAAGGAGGAGGCAGATGCCAGAGGAGCGTTTGAAAGCAGAGTGAGCGTTGAGAGTAGTTACATGGACCAGGTTGCCCCTTTTGAAAGACTTCCGGGGAGGGGTACAGGAGAGAGGTACACCCAGGAAATAGGCAGACGGGCCCAAGAGAGGGCAGAGGTAGAAGGAGGGGGCAGATGGCTCAGAGAGGAGGAACAGCAGGGTGCCAGAGAAGAGGCAGCAGAGGAGGTGGTGGGTGGCAGAGGAGCCGGAGCGGTAGAAGAGTAGGTGGCAGAAGAGCCGGAGCGGTTGTAGAGGTAGTGCTATGTGGAAAAAGGCCCAGAAAGGAGGCAGAGGGGAGAGCCACAGAGGAGGCAGCAGAGGTGAAAGGTAGCAGCAGAGCAGCCAGAGAAGGAACAAGTTACTTTCCTGTAACTGTTGTTCTCCATCATGGGTCTGGCATGGATTCACATGCTCATGAATATTCCCCGTCATCAGGCTGGGAATCCTCGGTAAAAGAAAAAACATTTTCAGTTTCATTTCTGAACTGTCTTTCTCCTATAAACCAATCACTGAGCTATGGGTCATACTGCCCCCAACCAATGACTGCCCTCTACCTAAGGCCCTCCACAGGCAGCCATCTTCAGATTTGGTAGCAAGTAAAGTGGCAGTAAGTCCAAGAGAAGAGCCGCAGAGGGGTAGGCGAGAGAGTATGCATGTGAATCCATGCCAGACCCATGCTAGAGAACAACAGATAAGTAACTTGTCACTTCTCCAGCATGGGGTCTGGCATGGATTCACATGTAAAGAATACATAGCAGTACACACCAACGGGAGGTGGCAAGGCTCAACAGAAGCAATTGCTCTTACCTCCTCATCAGCCTCACCTTCAAGGCAACAGGTTGCGCAGCACTGCTTGGCCGACTGTGGACTCCTCCCTGGAATCCCTGTCGACGCAGTAGAATTTCGTGAAGGTGTGCGTTGACCTCCACATAGCAGCCCTGCAGATGTCCATCAGGGGCACACCAGAGAGGAAAGTCATCATAGCAGCGATAGCTCTGGTAGAATGGGCTCTCCGATGGCCAGGCAACGGTGTGTTTGCCAACCGGTGACAGTGGGTGATGCAGCCGGAGAGCCACCTGGAAATGGAAGCCTTGGAAAGGGCCTTCCCATGGTTCACAGGACCAATGTTCACAAAAAGCTGAGAAGTTTTCTGAAAACTCTTTGTGCCGGCCACATACAACTTCAGCGCTCGAGCCACATCCAGCGAGTGCAAAGTCCTTTCAGCCAGCGACAAAGGTGTCAGAAAAAACACAGGTAACACCAAGGGCTCGTTGAGATTAAATTCTGACAGAACCTTGGGCATGAAGGAGAGGTGCGTCTGCAGTGGCACCTCATCTCGTGAAAAGTCAAGTAAGGTAGCGTGCAGGACAGGGCCTGGATCTCACCTACTCTTCTTGCAGAGGTGATGGCCACGAGGAAAGCTGTCTTCCACAACAGCAACTTGAGAGGAGCTGAATGCATAGGTTCGAATGGGGCCCCCATGAGCCTAGTCAGCACCACGTTGAGTTCCCACGCCGGGACCAGAGCCTTCACCAGCGGGAACGAGTGGAACAGTCCCTTGATGAATTCCTTGACTAGGCGGTGCGACCACAAGGAAGACCATCCCGGAGATTTGGTGTAGCGGGAGATCGCGCCAGATGCACCTTGATGGAGGTGTGCGCTAGTCCCGATTTAGCTAATGACAGAAAATACGGAAGTACCTGTGGGGCCGTGACCCTCAGAGGGTTGATCTTCTGTGTCCGGCACCAGGTCGCAAAGGGCTTCCATTTCTGTCCATAGCACTTCTAAGTCGACGACGCCCTGGCCTTGGCGAGTACCTCCCTGGAGTCCACCGGAAGCTCGTAACCACTGAACTCTAATGCTGCAGGAGCCAGGCCTTCAGGTTCGGGGATACCGGATTGTGATGCAGAATTGCACCTCCTTACCTGGCGAGGAGGGGACGTTGACATGCTGAGATGGTCCGGGTACCAGATCTAAACTCGAAACTCAAATTAGTAGTGGCACCGGAGGAAACACATACAGAAAAAGGCCTTCCCAAGGCGTCTGGGGTACGCCCCCTATAATCCCCGGCTGGGGGAGCCTGCTGACAAACCTCTGGCACTTGGTGTTCATCGCTGTCGCAAACAGATCGATCTGGGAACTGCCCCATTTGAGGAAAAGGTTGTCCACTTGATTCTGCAGAAGCTCCCACTCGTGGCAAGAGCGCAGCTCCCTGCTGAGAGAGTCAGCAACAGTGTTCTTTACTCCTGCCAGGTGAAACGGAATGAGGAACATCCCTTGGGCAACAGCCAAAGGTCACAAGTCCTGCGCCTCCTTGGAGAGTGCTGGGGATCTAGTGCCCCCCTGCTTCCGGATGTAAAACATTGTGGTGGTATTGTCCATGAAGACCCTCACCACCCTGCCCTTGAGAGACAGTAGAAACGACCTCAGGGCCCAAAACACTGCTGGTAGTTCCAGTAAGTTGATATGCAGTGTCTTCTCTTCCAGCCGCCACAGGCCTCTGGCGTGAAGACGTCCGGTGTGGGCTCCACATCCTTCCAGAGAAGCATCCGTAGTGACCATCTCCTGGTATGGGGGGCTCTGAAAGTCTGTGCCTCTGGCGATGTTGGAGCACATGCCCCATCACCTTATGGCTCGACGGAACTCCTCGTCGAGCACAATCCTGTCCTGGAAGCCCCTGTCACCTGAATCCAAAAGGCATTGAGGAACTCCTGGAGTGGACTCATCGGCAATCTGCAGAGCCGAATCACGTATATGCATGTTGACATCATGCCGAGTAGCGACTTGATGGTACTCACTGTGGCAATCTTCAGTCAAACAGCCATTGCACCTTGCCCAAGAGGGCCGCTATCCTCTCCTCCGACGGAGCCGCTAGGCAGGCCACCGCGTTGAGCTTGGATCCCAGGAACAAAGTGTCCTGCGATGGAGTCAAGCAGGACTTTGTATTATTCACCGAGAACCCTAGGTCCGTCAGCAGCCGGACGGTCCTCACCGTGTGATCGACGTCGATGTCCTTTGACTTGGCTTGGATAAGCCAGTCATCCAGTTAAGGGTACACGTGAATCCCCTGTAGTCGCAGATGGGCCGCCACCGGAGCCAGGCACTTATGAAGACTCTGGGTGCCGAATTCAGTCTGAAGGGAAGAGCCTTGAATTGGTAATGCTTCCCTTGGACGATGAAGCACAGGAACTAGCGTTGCTTTACATGCGTGGGGATGTGGAAGTACGCATCCTCTAGATCCAACGACGACAGAAAGTCTCCCTGCTCCAGCTGGCTGAGCACATGTTGCAGCTTCACCATCCTGAACTTCTCAGACTTTATGTACTCAAGTCATCGCAGGTTGAGAATGGGCCTCCAGCCCCCAGTCGTCTTTCTTACGAGAAAGTATATTGAGTAAATATACTTTCTATCAGCTCTATCGCCCCTTTTCTTAACATGGCCAGGACCTCCAGCAGCAGCTGAGGGATGTGTTGTTCCTGCCGGGCCACCGGTGGTATTCACGGACACTTTAATTGAAATTCTAAGGTGTGTCCATGGGCGAGAGTGACCAGCACCCATCGATCAGTGGAGATGGTCTCCCACACGCTGACAGGGTCGGACTGGGACAAGAAATAGCACTGGTCTCCCAAAAAAAAGTGGCCCCACCCCTCGCCTCACGACCCTTGACCTCTGATGACATCACCGGAAGTGATATCATTTGACCACACCCCAAAGTGACATCCCGAGAAGCGATGAAACACGACCTTTCACCCCTTGACAAAACAGGAATTGGCATCAAATAGCATTATTCCTAAATACACTATTTACTCTGAATCCAAGCAGACGTCCAAGGCCAAATGATAATATGTTATTGTATAGCACTTACGCTCAAGCTATTTTAATAGAACAAATATGCATACAATATCACCCAACCTGTGTTGGTACTCATTTATCGACCTAAGAAGGATGAAAGGCTTTTTGAAAAAAACGAAATTTGAAGAAAAAAAAAATTGAAAAAAAAATATATCTTTTTTTTCAATTCTTTTATCTTCCAAACCGGCCCAGGCATGGCCAGAAACTGGCCCCCACTACCCAGGCACGATTTCGGCCTGGCCACAGGCCGAAAAGCCGAGGGGCCAATCCGACCCTGCACGCTGATGAAGTTCGCCAGCCGGCCTCCCACCGGGGTGCCTGGGTGGGGGCCTGACGTCCTGCTGGTTCAATCTTGCTTGGAGATTGAGAGACTGAAAGGATGGTCTTCCTCTTCCCCTCCTGGCAATGAAACAAGAAGCCTTCCTTCTTCTTCTTCTCCGGGGTGAGCTGGAAAAGCTCTGATACACGGGCGATGATGGAATGAAGGATTGCACTTTGTCTGGTGGAGAAGCTCTCAGCTGTGGTGATGGGGGGGGTCTCCCACCCTGCCGTCGTCATCTGTGCCTGTTGTCGCAGTGCTCGACTCCGTCCTTCTGGGAGAACAGCAACGGCTGATATGGAGGTGTAGGATGTCCGGCATCCTCTTCTCCGGAGTCTTCTCAACCGGCTTGGCCGAAGCCTCCCTCCTGGGAGGAAGAGCCAATCTGGACGTCGTCGGGGTAACCTGGACTGGGTCAGTCCCTATTGCCTTCGAGAGGGAGGCCACCACCAAATCGATGGAGGACGATTTGGCCTGGTGCACCTGGGCCTTCATGGGCAGGCCAGCTCCCTTGTCTTGCTTGGCATCTCCTTCAAGTCAGAGTCGGACACCTTGTCTTGCATGGCCTTCTCCTTCGCAGCCGGATCGGACACCTTGTCCTGCTTGGCCTTCTCCTTCATGGGCAGGTCGGACACCTTGTCCTGCTTGGCCTTCTCCTGCTTGGCCTTCTCTGGTGTCTCGCATAGCTTACCTGGGGTAGCTGATGTCCTCTTGGACGAAGAGCTGGAGCTGTGGCTGGAGATCAATGCCGAAGGAGATGATGAACGTGCCCTGACTGTCACGAGACCCGCAGCAGTGGCGACCCCGACGGAAGCGGACTCGCAGTGCTTGGCCTTGTGTTGGGCCCCCACGGAAGGAGCGCCCTCAAAGGACTTAGAAGCCTGCTCAGGTTGGCTGGATCCAGAAGTGGCATGCCCCTGAGAACCACCCGGGGTAGAGGCGCTGGCCTTAAGCCACGTCGCCAACCGGAGGTGTCGATCCTTCATCGTGCGCTTGGTGAAGCCACGGCAGATCTCACAATCTTCTTCTTTATGCGTCGGGTGTAGGCAATAGAGGCACTGGGAATGCTTGTCCTCTGAGAACACATTCCAAGAAGAACACTAGACGAATTCAGCACTTGAGGGGCATGAAATATGCCGAAAAACGGATGCCCATTAATCGGAAGGATAATCGATGGAGCACACGGGCTCGATTGACCAAAAATAGAGTTTTCCTATCAAAAAGGTGAAAAAAACTCAGAAAAGCTCGAGAGCACTCCCAACACTTGAACATGCAGTTGCCTGGGGAGAGGCTTAGGTAGAGGGCAGTAATTGGCTGGGGGAAGTATGACCCAGAGCTCAGTGATTGGTAGGGGAAAGACAGTTCAGAAACAATACCGGAACTGTTTTTTCTTTTACCGAGGATTCCCAACCTTAGGACAGGGAATATTCATGAGCATGTGAATCCATGCCAGACCCCATGCTGGAGAAGTGGTAGATAGAGTTGCGGGAGGAAGTTCATAAGACGTTGGAGATGCCTATCCAGGAGGTGGAGGTTGGGCTGAGTGTCCTGGATCAAGATGGTCCCATCAAATAGACATTAAGGATGGTTTTGGAGGACAAGAGGACCTCCTATCTGTTCCACCATTAGTGGGAAATGAAGAGAAAGGAGAGAGAACAGCGACCATATGTAGGGTCCAGAGGTTGGGATAGGGAATGACAACGAGGATGTTGCTGAGAGTCTGTCGGGAGGAGGAACGGACGTGGGTGTCAGCGATGGGACGGCCTGGATTGGAGACTAGGATGTCCTTCTTGAACCTCTACCTTCCAGACTTCATAATAGAGAAGCAGTTGGAGAAGATCGGTGTGATTGAGAGCACCATAGAGTGGTGTAGGCAGACAGGAGAGGGAAAAGCGAGAGGGAGACAAGAGAGGACAGGAAGCACAGCTTACGGTTTTGAATAGAATAGAGGAGGAGAAGACAAATGCCAGAGGATATGATTTGGTCAAAACCTTCCCGCCATCAGCTTTCTGTTTTGCTCTAGTCTTGCTAAGCAGAACAGGTATGTCCTGTCAAGCAAAGAGACTGAAGCTGCACCTCACTGAAAATGACATGTTGAAACCTGAACTCAGCCAGTGTAGGAAGGAAAGAACCAGAAGACAGGCCTTCTCAGTCCACTCCTCCTGACTCTGGAATCTCCTCTCTGAGAACACTAGACTCACCCCCTCACTTCTACATTTCAGGAAGGAGTTGAAGCCCCTCCTCTTCAAGGAATGGATCCTCCCTAACACATTAGGTCCACGCACCGTCCGCTCCCTACCTAACCTACGACTGGGTGGTCTGGTCCTCCTCTTCCTCCCCTGGTTGGTTGTGGATCCCGTACTGCCAAATTGCCTGCATTCCCCTGTTGTTAGCTAACGCTGCCTTGCATCTCTACTACCCTCATTGTGCCCTTCCCTCTATGATTTGTAAAGCGCTCCATTGCTTCCCGAAGCTAGGCCCGTGCTCAGTAAATGCCATCATCATAATAATAATACTAATGATGGCCAACGAGCCTGAGACATGTCTGCGGCTGCTTGTGGTTTTGTGACCTAGCAATTTGGGCTGGACTGACCCCCTTTGGGGTCAGACCGAGCCTGATTTGCATATGGCCTTCCCTTTCTGTAATGGCATTACAAGCTGAAAAAGTATGGTCTGGAGGTGAGTGGTGGGGGAGAGGGTGATGTTTGTAATGCTAGGGTGAGTAGTGCGGGAGATGGGGCTGGTTGTAATGCTAGGGTGAGTGGTGCAGGAGAGGATGCTGGTTGTAATGCTAGGGTTAGTGGTACGGGAGAGGATGCTGGCTGTAATGCTAGTGGTGGGGGAGAGGGTGCTGTTTGTAATGCTAGGGTGAGTGGTGTGGGAGAGGGTGCTGGTTGTAATGCTAGTGGTGGAGGAGAGGGTGCTGTTTGTAATGCTAGGGTGAGTGGTGCAGGAGAGAGCTGGTTGCAATGCTAGGGTGAGTGGTGCGGGAGAAGGTGCTGGTTGTAATGCTAGTGGTGGGGGAGAGGGTGCTGTTTGTAATGCTAGGGTGAGTGGTGTAGGAGAGGGTGCTGTTTGTAATGCATGGGTGAGTGGTGTGGGAGAGGATGCTGGTTGTAATGCTAGTTGAGTGGGGTAGGAGAAGGTGCTGGTTGCAATGCTAGGGTGAGTGGTGCGGGAGAGGGTGCTGTGTGTAATGGTAGGGTGAGTGGTGCGGGAGATGGGGCTGCTTGTAATGCTAGAGTGAATGGTGCAGGAGAGGGTGGTGTTTGTAATGCTAGGGTGAGTGGTGCCGGAGAGGATGCTGTTTGCAATGCTAGGGTGAGTAGTGCAGGAGAGGGTGCTGGTTGTAATGCATGGGTGAGTGGTGCAGGAGAGGGTGCTGTTTGTAATGCATGGGTGAGTGGTGTGGGAGAGGATGCTGGTTGTAATACTAGTGTGAGTGGTGTGGGAGAGGGTGCTGGTTGCAATGCTAGGATGAGTGGTGTGGGAGAGGGTGCTGGTTGCAATGCTATGGTGAGTGGTGTGGGAGAGGATGCTGGTTGTAATGCTAGAGTGAGTGGTGTGGGAGAGGGTGCTGGTTCCAGGGTGAGTGGTGTGGGAGAGGATGCTGGTTGTAATGCTAGGGTGAGTGGTGCAGGAGAGGGTGCTGTTTGTAATGCATGGGTGAGTGGTGTGGGAGAGGATGCTGGTTGTAATACTAGCGTGAGTGGTGCGGGAGAGGGTGCTGGTTGAAATGCTATTGGTGTGTGTTGGACAGAATAACATACAGTACCCTTTGGGAACACTACACACAATTAAGACTACAATTGTTAGTACAATTTCACCTTTGGTACAAGCCTGTACTACACAGTAATGTGGTAGCAGTGGCTGAGCAGCCATGCTTAGCTCAAGAGTAAAGTGAGGTTACACAAAGGACAACAATTACTATGGTTCAAACAAACACTTACTCAAGGTTTCTTGGTAAATGAATATACATTTATTTACACAGTCAGTTGGAAAACATTTCACTAGCAAGAGCAGCTCAATATCATAAACTAATATACTACAAATACACAACCAATAAGTTACTGAACAAGTTCAGCTCCCCTGAAGTGGGAGCAAAATGGCAATTCAGTTACTTTTAAAAGGGCTAAAAAGACAAGGTTATAAGAATCAATAGCACATATAATTGCATAGGCAGGGCAAAGGGTTTCAGTTCACTACAACCAGCAATTCAATACAATAGGCCTGGGCCAAAGTCAATGGTTCAGAGTCTTGGATAGGATAGCACAGTTCTAATAGTAAACGGTTAAGTCTTTGCCACGGTTTTTAGAGGTAGTTGGTCAGATGAAAAGTTATATGTTGATTTAGAGAAGGACAAGCCTTCAAAGTTGGGAAAGTTTCACAAACTTGCACCATGGCAGAAAGTATTTCTTGACTGCACTTGAACAGTACCTTCTTAGTGAAGAAGAGCTGTAGCTGAGGCAGTTGTTCCTGGCAGTTCCTGCAGATCTTGCTGTTCCTGAGCTTCAGTCGTGGGGACAAGAAGGAGGACATCGGGAGGTTCCTGCACTGCCCAAGGAAGAGGCCACAAGCTTGGCAAAACGTCGGTTTAAGGTGTGAGTGCCTTGAAGACCACAAACTGGTATCCTTACCACTGGCTATCCGTTTTCAACAGCACTCTGAAGAAAATTCGACCAGTATAGGGACGGTGTCCAGACGGCTTACGAGTTGATTGTTCCCACCAAACTCAAGGGAAGAAGTTATCCTTGAAGGGCTTCTCTGTCGATGGAGTTTCAGGCAATTCGGACTTGCAGCAGGGCTTCACCGGTGGACCAGGAGTTGCAGCAGTCGTCTTCCTTCAGCTCATCTTCGGTTCTTTCGGTCCAGTGGTCGACTCTGCTTTCCCAGTCCCAGAGGCCTGCTTTTTAACAGTTTTCCCCCATTCATTCCAGCCTGGCTGTCACTCACAAAGCAGGGTGGATGTCCTTGCCGGACAGCCAGCCAGCCAATCACACCAGAGTGCATTCAGGTCTCCTAGGAGACTACGCACTTGGAGTTTCGGGCACCTCCCTCACATCCTGTCCACCCCAGACACTCAGGCGCCAGAGGAGGGCTTCAGCACTGAAGCCCGCCAAAGGCCACCAAACAAAGGGACCAAACCTGGTTTGGCGTGCAGAGTTAAACACCAGAAGGACCTTTCTCAAAAGAAACAGCGACCAGAGTCTGTTTTTACAGATAGGTCTTGGGCGCCATCTTGAAAAACATGACGGACCTGATTTTTAGATACGGTGTTCGCGGTCGGGAAAATCATGATAGTTTGTTAAAAACCACTGCCACCAGCCATTTCAAGTAGGAACGGGTAACATTTGACTGTTACATGAGTGTTTAGACTCAGGGGATGCTAGGCAACCCCTCCAGCACTCTATAGGAAGATAGTGTGTGCTCGGTCTGTAAATTTAAAGACACTAGTAAAGTCAATTTAACTTTACATGCTCTGGGAGACAGTAGTCAGTCCCAGAGAAGGTATTTAAACCTTGGGGAGTCTGAAAGACACCCCTGTGCCACTGCACTAAAGGTGCTATGTGACACACAAGAAAAAGATGATGCCTATGGAGTTGTTTTAAAACTCCATATCCAAAGAAAAACAAAAGTAAAACACACATCAAAATACATGAAAGAGTGGGAAGAAAGGCTCACACTCTTTCCAGGTGAAAAATTAAATCCTAGAAATCCAGCAAAGTTGCTGGGGGTCTCAAAAGGTAAGGGAAATTAGCACATTCTTGAGAATTCTCCCTAACACTCGTCTCCCCCAGACTAAGGGACAGGAGGATTTAATCCACTCCTGGATGAATCTCTTTACTCCAGTCAGTCAAACATCCTGGAGAGACCATCAGCATTTTGGTGGTGACACCCAGACCTGTGTTCAATGGTAAAATCAAACCCTTGCAGGCGGATTGACCATCTAAGTAGTTTAGGGTTTTCCCCTTTAATTTGCATCAACCATCTCAATGGTTGGTGGTCAGTCTGAATCACAAAAGTAGATCCATACAAGTATGGTCTAAACTTCTTCAGTGACCACACAATAGCAAAGCATTCACGCTCAATGGTTGCCCACCTTGTTTCTGGTTCCTTCAGCTTCCTGGTGTTGAAGCAAATGGGGTGCTCCCTGACTTTCTCATCCAGCTGACTCAGAACTACACCTATACCTGTATTTGAAGCATCTGTCTGCACATTGAAGGTGTAACGCTCACCTGGTATCCACAGGGACGCCACCAGATCTGGCTGGACTGCTTCCGACCTGGACACCACTCCCTCGGGTTCTTGTTCTGCTGAGGACTTAGTCTGGAACACAGGAGGTTTGATTTTAGCTTACAGTCTCTTTCTCTCAGACCCCACCTCCCTTGTGGAACCCACAACCACTTAGTGCTTTCCTCACCTTGGTTTTTGATATGATGTGCTCTCCGTCCTGCTGTTCTGTTCAGGGGTGCATCGTGGATGGGCGCGTCGCAACCGAGTTGCTTCACTGGTGCGGGCCCTGTGAGTCCAGACCTGCTGCGACTCAGTTCTTCAGGTAAGTCTGTTGTTTCGACAGCTTGTCCTTAATTGTAATTGCCCCTGTTAATGTCTTTCCTTCTCTCTTAGGTGCGGAAGGAGTTCTGAAGATGCCGTGCTGGCTGGGGCTGTGCTAGAGATGGTAAGCGAAAGCGCAGAGGGTGGCGCTATGTGCTTTTCTTGCAGTGTGCTAACCTGTGTTGTCCTTCTCTAGCAGGCCGCCGCAATGTTCCGGATGGTAAGATGCCGAGAGGATTGTTAGGCAGAATCCTGTGCAGTTCCCTTGGGGAACACTGCAAAAAGATTAAGACTACAGGAGTAAGCAGTAAACCCAATTGGTAGCAGTCTGCACCACCCAGATTTACCTGGTAGCTGTGGCTGAGAAGTCAGGCTTCTCTCAAGAAGAGTAGGGCAGTATATAGAGTAGACACAATAGGGCTAAAAACACAGTAGAGCAAATAAACACTGACCAGAGCTTTGTATCAAAAGTATATAATTATTTATTTAAAACACACTTTAGGCAATACCCTAGCACTCTAAATCAAAAGCAAGTTAAAACACAGTCAGGTAAAGTATACACACCTCCCTTAATAACTATTGGACAAGTCAGGGTTAAAACACCACTATTTGTCAAGACAGATGGGAGCGCGTAACCTAGATGGCACTCCAATAGTTAAGTTAAAGGGAGAGAAAAAGGCATGGCATAAAAATAAAACAGTTCCCAACACTTTCCTAGGTTCAAAGCAAGTAAGTGAAGGCAGTATACACTGTAGAGCCAAAGTTCATAGGCCAGGCCCACTTTAAATGGAGCAAAGCGAAATGTGCCCAAGATCACACAGTTTAAAATGCACTAAAAGTCTTTGCAGAATGTTTGAAAGAGGTTGGGGTGATGGTGTCTTTACCTGCCCTGGGAGACATAGTCAGTCCCAGGGTATGGAGTCTATGTTTGGGGGTCACTATGACACCCCTGTATTACTGCACTGAGGGTGCTGTGTACCACACATACAAAACAGATGATGCCCTATGGAGTAAAAGAGGTTACCCCATAGCCCATGAACACATACTAAGTCAAAGACATACCTTAAATCATGTCTAAGAGTGGCAGGAAAAGAGTCTCACTCTTAGCAGGAGAAAAAAACAAACCCCAAAAATCCAGCAAAGCTGCTCGGGGACTCACTAGGTTTGGGAAATTAGCCTTATAAGAGAATTCTCCCTAACAAGGATGCGGAGCGGTGAGTAGATGTTGTTCGAATCGCCGTCGAGTAAGTATGCGTGTTAATCAGCCTTGCCTCTTCTCTTGCAGGTTGTCGGATGGCCGGAAAGGGAATGAACCAACAGAGAGTTCAACTCAGGTAAGTGTGAGCCTTCCAATTGTTGTTTAAATGTGAAGAAATAATGCTTACTAATACTGCTTTTCTATTTTTCCCAGGTTGCGGCTTCCAGGAGAGAGAGCAAGCGTTTGCCGAGATGCTGGATGTTCGGGACACTGGAGCGGATGACAGGAGCTGGGCTCGCTAACAGGTAAGAATAACTGTGATGTTCTTTTTCTTCTCCTTGCTGGTGCAGGTCCGGAATGCTGAGAAAGATCAGACAGACCGTGGTGAACGTCATGCTGCGAGAACAGTGCAACGCGAAGCGTGTTCTCCAGCTTGGGTGTGGCTTATATAGCCTGCAGGTATCCCAGGTGCCTTCAGGCTCCCTCAGCTTCTCTTTATCAATAGTCTCTTTATCACAGTTCTGTCTCCTGCCAAAGCATATGACTCCCTTCCTCTGGTCTTCTCGTTCCTCAGCTTCTCTTTATCAGTAGTCTCTTTATCACAGTTCTGTCTCCTGCCAAAGGATATGATTCCCTTCCTCCGGTCTTCTCATCCCTCAGCTCCTCTTTATCAATAGTCTCTGTATCACAGTTCTGTCTTCTGCCAAAGGATATGACTCCCTTCCTCTGGTCTTCTCGTTCCTCAGCTTCTCTTTATCAATAGTCTCTTTATCACAGTTCTACCTTCTGCCAAAGTATATGACTCCCTTCCTCTGGTCTTCTCGTGACTCAGCTTCTCTTTATCAATAGTCTCTTTATCACAGTTCTGTCTTCTGCCAAAGGACATGACTCCCTTTCTCTGCTCTTCTCGTGACTCAGCTTCTCTTTATCAATAGTCTCGTTATCACAGTTCTGTCTCCTGCCAAAGGATATGACTCCCTTCCTCTGGTCTTCTCGTTCCTCAGCTTCTCTTTATAAATAGTCTCTTTATCACAGTTCTGTCTTCTGCCAAAGGATATGACTCCCTTCCTCTGGTCTTCTCGTTCCTCAGCTTCTCTTTATCAATAGTCTCTTTATCACAGTTCTGTCTCCTGCCAAAGGATATGACTCCCTTCCTCTGATCTTCTTATGACTCAGCTTCTTTTTATCAATAGTCTCTTTATCACAGTTCTGTCTCCTGCCAAAGGATATGACTCCCTTCCTCTGGTCTTCCTGTTCCTCAGCTTCTCTTTATCAATAGTCTCTTTATCACAGTTCTGTCTCCTGCCAAAGGATATGACTCCCTTCCTCCGGTCTTCTCGTCCCTCGGCTCCTCTTTATCAATAGTCTCTGTATCACAGTTCTGTCTTCTGCCAAAGGATATGACTCCCTTCCTCTGGTCTGCTCGTTCCTCAGCTTCGCTTTATCAATAGTCTCTTTATCACAGTTCTGCCTTCTGCCAAAGGATATGACTCCCTTGCTCTGGTCTTCTCGTGACTGAGCTTCTCTTTATCAATAGTCTCTTTATCACAGTTCTGTCTTCTGCCAAAGGACATGACTCCCTTCCTCTGCTCCTCTCGTGACTCAGCTTCTCTTTATCAATAGTCTCGTTATCACAGTTCTGTCTCCTGCCAAAGGATATGACTCCCTTCTGTTAGGGAGAATTCTCTGTTTAGGCTGAATTGCCTAACCTAGTGAGTCCCCCAGCAGCTTTGCTGGATTTTTGGGGTTTATTTATTTCTCCTGCCAAGAGTGATACTCTTTTACCCTCACTCTTGGGCATGATTTGAGTGTGTTTCTTTGAATCTAGATGTGTTTAATGGGCTATGGCGTCTTTTACTCCATAGGGCTTCATGTGTTTTTGTGATGTGTGTTACACAGCACCCTCAGTGCAGTGACACAGGGGTGTCATAGTGACCCCCCAGTATAGACTCCATACCCTGGGATTGACTACTGTCTCCCAGGGCATGTAAAGTCACCATTGACTTTACTAGTCTTAAATTCTGAACAGAACCAGTACAAACCATCATATTGTGGACGTACTGATTGGGGCAATTCGATTGCCCCGGGATCTGTTAGTCGAGGGGGCACGTCTCCGTCCCCCCTGATCGAGTTTTGGCTGGTGGCAGTGGATACTACTTTTTATATTCAACCGCAAATATTTTCCTATGGGATTTCCCATTGTTTTATGCTACTACCTTTATTTAATTATTTACGGTAGCCTCGAACATACCGCCGGTTTATTTAATTAATATTAATTCTCCGGTTGGTATTTTTTGCCAAAACTCGATTCTAAAATGGTGTTTGTGTTCTCTTCTGTGACTCCAACCCAAGTCGAGCCCTTTGTTCCACTTTTTGGCGGGCTTCTCCGCAGAAGCCCTCCAAAGTGGTGCCACTCTGTCTGGGGTACTTAGGAGGGGTGGAGGGAAATGTAGGCACCCTGGACTGAGTTGCCTAGGCAACTCAAGTCGCACTCCATCCTGATTGGCCCCAAGTGGTGATTCGGCCGGCTCACCACTTAGCATGTTTGAGTGACAGCTAGGCTGAGTGAATGGGGGTTTGCTGCATAAAAGCAGGGCTTTGGGGACTGGAACTTCAGAAGTCGCCACAGGACCTAAGAATCCGACGAGGGAGAAGCTGAGCCGACCTGCCACGACACCACCACCGGTGGAGCCCTGCTGGACTGCCTCACCACTTTTCCCAACGACAGAGGAGATCTCCCGCCGGAGGGTCTTCTTCCTTTGACTGGTGGGGATAACCAGTTTCACCGTCTTTTCGCTTTCCCGACGTATCTCGTAGCCGCCTTGCCCGTGCCAAGCACCCCGGCAACCGGGATACCACATTTTACCACGATCGCGAAACAAAGGTACCAACTTTAACCGGAAGACTCCGCGGCTGGTTTCTTCCCTGGTAGTGCAACGACCTTCATCTTTCCTCCAAGTCGAGATCTTCTCTTCCACTTGACGGAGACACGACTTGCACCCACTACCAGGAACAACTGCCACAGCTGGAGGATCCATCCCACTTAAGGTACCGTGTCCCGCCTGGCTTCCCTTGCTACCGTTTGTACGGGGTAGATTTAGCCCCCGGCTTTCGAACCTGGGTTAGTCTGGGACCCCCTGGCTAAACTTTCTTAAAGCCTCTCTAAACCCTTTTTGAACCCTCTGCAAGACTTTCTAAGCATAGTGTAACTGTGTGATCTTGGGCGCATTTGTGCTCTGCTCTCTCTAAGAGTGGACCCAGCCTTTGGACTTTGGCTCACCAGTGACTTTTTTTTGCTCTCTGCCTTGCTAACCGTGTTCCTGAATCTTAGAGGGGTGTACCATTGCATATTCTGCCTTTTCCCTCCCTTTCTCATAAACTTATTGGAGTGCAATCTAGTTAAGCGCTCACCTCTGTATGAAAATAAGTGGTGTTTACTGTGACTAATCTGATAAGGAAAAAGGGGTGTATAAATTACAATAGTAACTGTGTTTAGACAATTTTACAACAAGAGTGCTGGAGTGTTTCAACTGTGTGTTTTTAAATAAATAATTATCTACTTTGATACCAAAGCTCTGGTCAGTGTTTGCTTGTATTATTGTACCTGAGTGCCTATTGTGTATACTCTGCATACTGCCTAACTCTTCTTGAGGGAAGCCTGACTGCTTAGCCACAGCTACCAGGTAAATCTGGTTGGTACGGACTGCTACCAAGTGGGTTTACTGCCAACACCTGTAGTGGTCCCTAAGGGAACTGCACAGGTTTCTGCCTAACACTGGTGTACAGCGGTGG
Organism: Ambystoma mexicanum; assembly: GCF_040938575.1. Lineage (NCBI taxonomy): Eukaryota > Metazoa > Chordata > Amphibia > Caudata > Ambystomatidae > Ambystoma > Ambystoma mexicanum. The sequence goes on from NC_090932.1 coordinate 1,626,319, forward strand.
GATTTGTATTGAGTATACACTTTAGAGTGCTTGAGGATACCTTAGTACAACTAACCACAAAGCTTAGCACTGAAAAAGTAATCTTTCTAACATGTCAACTATGGAAACTTATAGTCAAGAGTCCCTTGCTACAAAAACTGCTGATTATTTAAGAGTATTATGTAAGCATAAGAACCTCCTGCCTAAAGGCAAGAAAATGGAATTAATAGAAAGGTTGTTAGCTAACCAAAGTCTGGATGATGGGTCTGAGGAACCTACCATGCCAGAAAATGTAGATAACAGTATAGAAATTGATATTGATCAAAATATTGATAATCTTGAGGAAGAGTCAGAAGAGGAGAGTGAGGCTGCTGTGACTGTCCCCCCTAGGCCTCTGTCTGCTCTACCTGCTGTACCTACTGGGCCTTTACCAAGTCCCACACTAAGTCCTCAATATCTCGAATTAGAGAAAATGAAACTTGAACTAGAGTTCAAGAGACTGAATACTCTGGCTGAACAGAGACATCAGGAAATGAATCAAGAACTAAGGCTAAGGGAAATGGAGCTCAAGCATGAGCTAGAAATGAAGAAATTATCTGTCGAAAATGCTTCTCTCTCTGGCTCCTCTAGAAGTTCCAGTCCTAAAAGACCCCGGATGCCTAAAGAATTGGTTGGTATGTATGAGCCTAAGTTGGATGTGCTGGATTGGTTGTCTCTGTTTGAATATAATCATGGGTTCCAGAACATCACAGGAAATGACATACTCACCTGGTTGTTCTCTAGGCTTCCCCCTGTTGCAACTGATGTGGTAATGGAGTTGGGGGAGGAGGATAGGAAAGAGTATGAATGTGTAAAACTAGCTTTGATAGCTAGGTTTGGGAAGACCCCTTCCCAGTATCTTAAGAGGTTTAGGACCCTCAAAAAGAAGCATGATGGTACCCCTTGGGCTTCCTGGTTGAGTGAAGGGTTGAAAAACTTAGAGGGATGGATTAAGGGTTACAAAGTGAACACTTATGAAGGTATGAAGAATCTTTTTATGTTGGAGTCAATTTATGATGCCTGCTCTCCTGAGCTCAGACAGCACTTGGCTGATTCAAAGGAATTAGATTCCAGAAAGCTGGCTAAGGCTGCTGACTTGTGGCTTGCCAACAGGGCCACTCACAAGGATTCTGGGGTAACTCAGAAAAAGGATGAGGGGAAACAGCCTAAAAAGGACTCCAAAGAGAATTCTAATACTGCAAATTCCAAAGAGGTCCCCAAACAAAACCATAGGGTAAGCCACAAGGGAAACCACAACAGAATAGTGTACCCTCTGGTGCCAAACCAGAGGGAGGCCAGAACAAGCCACCATTCCAGAAGGCATTCGGTAAATGCTTTGTTTGTGGCTCTACTGACCATGTGAAAGGAGATCCCAGATGTAAGGGTAAACCTTCAGGGGTCCAACTTGCCTCCTTAGCCTTCGCCCAAGAAGAGGAAGTCCAAATGGCAAGTGGAAACTTTCCATTACTGGCTGATGAACCCATTGGAGTCTCAGCCAGTGTTTCTTTAGTCTCTCTGGGGTTGTGGGAACAACAGAATTTAGATGTGTATAATTCTATCCCAGATAATACTAAAGAGTATTATAAAGACAGTGTCCATGTAAATGGTCAGGAGACTCCTGCCATCAGGGACACTGGGGCCAGCATAACTGTGGTGGATGAATCATTTTTCAAGGTAGAGGATGTTGCTAAGGCACCCAAATGCCTCACCAAGTTAGCTGGAGGGCCTGTGCAGATGTGTCCCCAGTTACCAGTTCTCATCCAGTGTAATGACATGGCTGTAAAAATACCTGTCAGTGTACAATGTGAAGTGCCAGGTAGGGTTCTGTTGGGTAATGACCTAAAAGCTCTTGGAGTTGTGTCACATACCCCCAGACCACCTAGTAAAAGGTTACAGGAGCTCACAAAACCTGCAAGAGAGAAAACCCTGCGAGGGTTATCTCAGGAGATGATGACAGAGATCACTCCTTTACTTCTGGAGCAACTCACTGCAGTAACTACCCGATCAGGAGCAAAGGGGCAACCCAAGACTCCTAGGAAAAAGTCAGCAGCAAGCACTCCAGTGCTTCCACCAGTTACACCTGTAACTCCACCTCCAGCTGAGGCTGAGAGGGAGGTACAACCCTGTATGGTTGAACTAGACTCTGAAGAAGAGCTAGTGGGAGGCCAAGAACTTATTGGAGATCTAGACCCTGAGGACCATCCTGAGCTGCAGTCTTTACTGGCAGAAGGTGGGCCCAGCAGGGCAGCTTTCCGTAAGGGACAAAGAGAATGTCCAACTCTGGAGGGTCTCCGCCAACAGGCAGCTGCTCAGGCTGATGGGCAAAAGCCTGGGAAGTATAGGTTGCACTGGGAATATGGCCTCTTCTACAGTGAATCAACTGAGTCTGAACCTGGAGACTACAAACGCCTTGTAGTACCTCAAGAAAACAGACAACAGTTCTTGCACTTAGCCCACAAGATTTCTTTGGCTGGTCACTTGAGTTTCAAGAAGACCAAGGAAAGGCTCTCACTCTACTTCTATTGGCCAAAAATGGGGGCCAAAGTAGATAAGTTTTGCAAGTGCTGCCCTACCAGCCAAACTTCTGGTAAGGTTGGCGCCAAGAATGTGGCACCCTTAGTGCCTCTCCCAGTTGTGGGAGTCCCATTTGAGAGGGTAGGGATTGACATTGCTGGTCCCCTTGATCCCCGTACCTCCTCAGGCAACAGGTTTATCCTTGTTGTAGTAGACCATGCTACTAGATACCCTGAGGCAATACCTATGAGAACTGTTACAGCTCCGGCTGTGGCTAAAGCCCTACTTGGTATTTTTTACCAGGGTTGGGTTTCCTAAGGAAGTAATATCCGACAGGGGTCAAACTTTATGTCCCACTACATGAAAGCCATGTGGAAAACCTGTGGAGTTACTTACAAGTTCTCAACTGCCTACCACCCCCAAACCAATGGACCGGTAGAAAGATTTAACAGAACCATGAAGAGCATGATAGGTGCTTTAGAGGAACCTCTGAAAAGAAAGTGGGACCTTCTACTGCCATGCCTTCTCTTTGCTTATAGAGAAGTCCCTCAAGGGGGAGTAGGTTATTCTCCCTTTGAACTTCTCTATGGCCATCCGGTCAGAGGTCCATTGGCCCTGATTAAGGAGGGGTTGGAAGGCGCTCCTCCCCTCAAGCCAGTCAGAGTGACTGACTATGTGATAGGTCTCCGAAGGAGAATGTCACACATGATGGCAAAAGCTAGTGATAACCTGAAAGCTGGCCAAGCTTTGGTCAACCACTGGCATGATCAAAAGGCTAACATGGTTTAGTTCACTCAAGACCAGCTAGTTCTAGTTATGCTCCCAACAAGACAGAGTGCCTTGCAAGACAAATGGATGGGACCCCTCAAAGTTGTGGGAAAACCTGGAGAGGTCAACTATCTGGTGGATCTGGGCAGACCCAGGGAAGCTCCTAGAGTCTTCCACACCAACCGACTGAAAGCGTACATCTCCAGACCTGAAGTAGGAGCCTTGCTTCTAGCTTCAGCAGCAGAGGAAGAAGAGAGTGAGTCTCTCCCTGATCTCCTCCGAGGTGTACCTTTAGATGAAAAAATTGAAGAAGTCAATCTCTCTTCAGATCTGACACCTGAGCAGCAAGAGGAGTGCAAATCTATGTTAAATCAGTTTGCCTCCCTGTTCTCACTCCCACCAGGCTTGACCCCTTGGGGACAGCACGAGATACTCACTGGTGACTGTCTGCCAGTCAAAAGCAGATGATACCGAATGTCAGAAAATGTGAGAACCCATATCAAGGGGGAGGTCAAGAAGATGCTTGATCTCGGGGTAATAGAACCCTCTACTAGTCCATGGTTTAGCCCAGTTGTGTAAGTACCAAAGGCAGGGTCCAAAGACTTGAGATTCTGTGTGGACTATAGAGCTCTTAATGCAGTCACCAAGACTGATGCCCACCCTTTACCAAGGACAGATGAGTTGGTGGATAAACTTGGCGCAGCCAAGTACCTCAGCATATTTGACCTTTCGTCAGGCTATTGGCAAATAGCCTTGACAGACCATGCCAAGGAGAAACTGCATTTTCCACCCCAGTTGGCTTGTACCAGTTTAAGGTCATGCCTTTTGGATTTAAAAATGCACCTGCTACATTCCAAAGGATGGTGCACCAGGTTCTAGCTGGGATGGAGGACTTCTGCATGGCATACTTGGATGACATTGCAGTCTTCAGCCACTCCTGGGAGGATCATGTGAACCACCTAGGACATGTTTTGCAGGCTCTTGGACAGGCCAATTTGACTATCAAGGCAAGTAAATGCCAGATAGGTCAAAGTAAGGTGGTCTACCTTGGGCATGAGGTAGGAGGTGGAGAAATAAGGCCTTTGCTCAGCAAGATTGAAGCTGTGCAAAATTGGACAACACCTACTACTCAAACCCAAGTGAGAGCCTTTCTAGGCCTCACTGGGTACTACAGGAATTTCATAGAGAACTATGGGACCATAGCTTCTCCACTGAATGTAATCCCCTCTCCAAAATTCCCTAAAAAGGTCAAATGGAATGAGGAGTGCAATCAGGCCTTTGAAAAACTGAAGAAAGCTCTTTGCCAAGCTCCGGTATTGAGAGCTCCTGACTACCACCAAACTTTCATTGTACAAACTGATGCTTCCAATGTAGGTATAGGTGCAGTTCTAAGCCAACTGGATGAGAAGGGTAGGGAGCACCCCATTTGCTTCATCAGCCGTAAGCTGAAGGATCCTGAGACAAGGTGGGCAACAGTAGAAAGAGAATGCTTTGCTATTGTGTGTGCACTGAAAAGGTTTAGGCCATACTTGTATGGTTCTACTTTTGTCATTCAGACTGACCACCAACCCTTGAGATGGTTAATGCAAATGAAGGGAGAAAATCCAAAATTATTGAGATGGTCAATCTGCTTGCAAGGGTTTGATTTCACCATTGAGCACAGGTCAGGGTGTCACCATCAACATGCTGATGGACTCTCTAGGATGTATGTCATCAACTAGAGGTATGAGTTTCATCCAGGAGTGGATTAAATCCTCCTGTCCCTTAGTCTGGGGGGGGGGGGCGAGTGTTAGGGAGAATTCTCTGTTTAGGCTGAATTTTCTAACCTAGTGAGTCCCCCAGCAGCTTTACTGGATTTTTGGGGCTTATTTTTTTCTCCTGCCAAGAGTGAGACTCTTTTACCCTCACTCTTGGGCATGATTTGAGTGTGTTTCTTTGAATCTAGATGTGTTTAATGGGCTATGAGGTCTTTTACTCCATAGGGCTTCATGTGTTTTTGTGATGTGTGTTACACAGCAGCCTCAGTGCAGTGACACAGGGGTGTCATAGTAACCCCCCAGTATAGACTCCATACCCTGGGACTGACTACTGTCTCCCAGGACATGTAAAGTCACCATTGACTTTACTAGTCTTAAATTCTGAACAGAACCAGTACAAACCATCATATTGTGGACGTACTGGCTGGGGCAATTTGATTGCCCCAGGGTCTGTTAGTCGAGGGGGCACGTCTCCGTCCCCCCTGATCGAGTTTTGGCTGGTGGCAGTGGATACTACTTTTTATATTCAACCGCAAATATTTTCCTATGGGATTTCCCATTGTTTTATGCTACTACCTTTATTTAATTATTTACGATAGCCTCGAACATACCGACGGTTTATTTAATTAATATTAATTGTCCGGTTGTTTTTTTTTGCCTAAACTTAATTCTAAAATGGCGTTTGTGTTCTCTTCTGTGAGTCCAACCCAAGTCGAGCCCTTTGTTCCACTTTTTGGCGGGCTTCTCCGCAGAAGCCCTCCAAAGTGGTGCCACTCTGTCTCAGGTACTTAGGAGGGGTGGAGGGAAATTTAGGCACCCTGGACTGAGTTGCCTAGGCAACTCAAGTCGCACTCCATCCTGATTGGCCCCAAGTGGTGAGCCGGCCGGCTCACCACTTAGCATGTTTGAGTGACAGCTAGGCTGAGTGAATGGGGGTTTGCTGCATAAAAGCAGGGCTTTGTGGACTGGAACTTCAGAAGTTGCCACAGGACCTAAGAATCCGACGAGGGAGAAGCTGAGCTGACCAGCCACGACACCACCACCGGTGGAGCCCTCCTGGACTGCCTCACCACTTTTCCCAACGACAGAGGAGATCTCCCACCGGAGAGTCTTCTTCCTTTGACTGGTGGGGATAACCAGTTTCACCGTCTTTTTGCTTTCCCGACGTATCTCGTGGCCGCCTTGCCCGTGCCAAGCAGCCCGGCAACCGGGATACCACGTTTTACCACGACCGTGAAACAAAGGCACCACCTTTAACCGGGAGACTCCACGGCTGTTTTCTTCCCTGGTAGTGCAACGACCTTCATCTTTCCTCCAAGCCGAGATCTTCTCTTCCCCTGGACGATGACACGACTTGCACCCACTACCAGGAACAACTGCCACCGCTGGAGGATCCTTCCCACTTAAGGTACCGTGTCCCGCCTGGCTTCCCTTGCTACCGACTGTACGGGGTAGATTTAGCCCCCAACTTTCGAACCTGGGTTAGTCTGGGACACCCTGGCTAAACTTTCTTAAAGCCTCTCTAAACCTTTTTTGAACCCTCTGCAAGACTTTCTAAGCATATTGTAACTGTGTGATCTTGGGCGCATTTGTGCTCTGCTCTCTCTAAGAGTGGGCCCAGACTTTGGACTTTGGCTCACCAGTGACTTTTTATTTGCTCTCTGCCTTGCTAACCATGTTCCTGAATCTTAGAGGGGTGTACCATTGCATATTCTGCCTTTTCCCTCCCTTTCTCATAAACTTATTGGAGTGCAATCTAGTTAAGCGCTCACCTCTGTATGAAAATAAGTGATGTTTACTGTGACTAATCTGATAAGGAAAAAGGGGTGTATATATTACAATAGTAACTGTGTTTAGACAATTTTACAACAAGAGTGCTGGAGTGTTTCAACTGTATGTTTTTAAATAAATAATTATATACTTTGATACCAAAGCTCTGGTCAGTGTTTGCTTGTATTATTGTACCTGAGTGCCTATTGTGTATACTCTGCATACTGCCTAACTCTTCTTGAGGGAAGTCTGATTGCTCAGCCACAGCTACCAGGTAAATCTGGGTGGTACAGACTGCTACCAAGTGGGTTTACTGCCAACACCTGTAGTCTTAAATCTTTTGCAGTGGTCCCTAAGGGAACTGCACAGGTTTCTGCCTAACACCTTCCTCTGGTCTTCTCGTTCCTCAGCTTCTCTTTATAAATAGTCTCTTTATCACAATTCTGTCTTCTGCCAAAGGATATGACTTCCTTCCTCTGGCCTTCTCGTTCCCCAGCTTCTCTTTATCAATAGTCTCTTTATCACAGTTCTGTCACCTGCCAAAGGATATGACTCCCTTCCTCCGGTCTTCTCGTCCCTCAGCTCCTCTTTATCAATAGTCTCTGTATCACAGTTCTGTCTCCTGCCAAAGGATATGACTCCCTTCCTCCGGTCTTCTCGTCCCTCAGCTCCTCTTTATCAATAGTCTCTGTATCACAGTTCTGTCTTCTGCCAAATGATATGACTCCCTTCCTCTGGCCTGCTCGTTCCTCAGCTTCTCTTTATCAATAGTCTTGTTATGACAGTTCTGTCTCCTGCCAAAGGATATGACTCCCTTCCTCTAGTCTTCTCGTTCCTCAGCTTCTCTTTATCAATAGTCTCTTTATCACAGTTCTGCCTTCTGCCAAAGGATATGACTCCCTTCCTCTGGTCTTCTCGTGACTCAGCTTCTCTTTATCAATAGTCTCTTTATCACAGTTCTGTCTTCTGCCAAAGGACATGACTCCCTTCCTCTGCTCTTCTCGTGACTCAGCTTCTCTTTATCAATAGTCTCGTTATCACAGTTCTGTCTGTTGCCAAAGGATATGACTCCCCTCCTCTGGTCTTCTTGTGACTCAGCTTCTCTTTATCAATAGTCTCTTGATCACAGTTCTGCCTCCTGCCAAAGGATATGACTCCCTTCCTCTGGTCTTCTCGTGACTCAGCTTCTCTTTATCAATAGTCTCTTTATTACAGTTCTGTCTTCTGACAAAGGATGACTCACTTCCTCTGGTCTTCTCGTGATGTGTGCCAAAGGGGTCTTTTTTCCCCCCTTGGGCTTTCTGAGACTTTTGCTAAAGAGTCTCTCCCCTTGGACTTCTCGCAACTTGTGCCAAAAGTTCTTTGCTCCTGGTCTTCTCGTAACTTATGCCAAAGGTTTTCTTCATCTGGACTTCTTGTACTTTGTGCCAAGTGTTCTCTTCCCTTTGACTTCTCGTGCTTTATGCCAAAGGTTCTATTCCCATGGACTTCTCATCTCGTTCTGTGGATCCTTTATCCCTTTTCAACTCTGTAATGTATCTTAACTAGGCCTGGTTCACTAACCTGCCAAGCCTCTCTTTCAGTCTCTCTGGGGTGCTCTTTCACCCCATCCCTTCTCAACTTGTGTCTCTTCAGTGTTTGAGTCCTTGACCGCTCTTTCAGCTTAGCAATCTCTTTTATCTGGGCCCTCTTCACTACCCTGTCAGGCCTCTATTTCAGTCTCTTAGGGTCTCTTACACCCCCTACGTTCTCAACTTGTGTCTCTCTTCGGTCCCACAGAGAGAGACGAGGAAGATGGCTCTGAACTTCCTCTCAACCACAGCCTCTGGGGTATCTGTGTGCCCGCCCGGTCCCCCTCTGCATACCTTTGTACTTGGTCTGCGAGGGTTCTGTTCCTCTGCAAAACCAGACAGCTTCCACTGGGCTCTCGCAGTTTTTGTTCAGTGATCAGCAGCTGTATCATGCTGGATTCTCCTCGCGCATCGGGTCTTGCCTGGACCACTCGGGAGACTTTGTTTCTGCCAGCAGACCCCAGATCCCACAAGCATGTAATTCATGTTGCTTCCCCGCCTTGCGGTTCTCCGCCTCTCTGTTCCAGGCAGGCGGGTCTGCCAAGGGATCTTTCCTCGGCATTCGGCTCCCGCGCGGGAAGCTGCTCTGGGGCAGGACAGACCCCACGGGGGAAGCTTGTGAGTGTTTGTTTCCTGACTGCTTTCTAACTTCCAATAGCTAGCATGCTCGTATCGGAACCGCATAGGGCTCTGCATCGTCCTGCTCTTCCTCATGACAGCACTTTTGAGGTTTTCCATATTCACTCTTACCTATATGTATTAGGAAATTAGAGGAAGCAAGAGAAGAAAGAGAGGATGGGGTATCTGTGCTACATATAGAGCTGGATACCTCAAGTCTAACAGCATGATGGTGTGGATACCGCATTCTCCCTCGACAGTCTTCACTCCTCAGAGAGGTGGACCCCACCCATGGGATCCTCCCACTGAGTACCACCCCCAGGAGGACTATCAGGTAACGGCCTCACCTCCCTGGCCCTGTGGGAAGGGTCCCCCTCCCGGGGAGAAGTGACAACATCGAGGGATTCATCACACCATACTCAGAGATGCAGCTAAATTCAGGGGCTATTCTAATAAATACAGCTGAAATGTATACAGTGGCTATATGACATTTATACAGTGTCTGCCGTGGTAGCACGAAACCTGCAGCCATCAACCTGCTACGACTGATCCGGTAAGTTGAATCTGGGTGCGTTGTATTGTGCTCAAAAACTACTTGCCTTTTACCCCTTCTGGGAAAGTTGAATCTGGGTGTTAAGCATTCCGGTAACTGTGACATTGCTGCCGGTTCTCTCTAGGCTCCCACCTAGATCCCCCCACAAGGCATGCTGTTCATTGTTGTGAGTTACTTGTTCCGCTCCTGTGTCATCCTTTGTTGTGACTCCGGCCCCTCTAGTCCTCCCCCTGCACATTCTGAGTTGTGTGCCACAGGGCTGTGCGTCTCTCTCTCTCTCTTCTCTCACACCCTTCCCCTCTGCCTACCTCCTTCACACCCCCTATGGTGCTCTCTGTCTCTCCCATCTTCTCTAACTGCTTCCTCTATCTCCTACCCTATCCCTCTCACTAAGTCTGGAAGGAAGACGTTCAAGAGGGACATCCTGGTCTCCAACCCAGGCCTCCCTATCGCTAATACCTACACCAGTGCCTCCTCCAAACAGACTCTCCCTGACATCCTCTTTGTGGTCCCCTCTCCAGACCTATGGACCAATCATATGGTGGCAGTTGTCTCCTCTTTCTTCTTCTCTCCCTAACACTAGCAAATGGTGGGAGGTCCTCTTGGCCCCCTTCCACTCCTCCAAGACCATCATTAATGTCTATTTGAACTGCACCATCTTGGTTCAAGGCCCTCAGCTCAATCGCCTCCTTTTTGATAGGCGTTTCCCGCACCTTATCAACTTCCTCCCTTCTCCTGCTACTCCTTCTGCCACCTCTTTGGCAACCTCATCTTCCTCCTCTGCCCATCCTCGGACCCCTCTACCACCTCTGTCGGTTGTACCTCAAGCCTGTACCTCTCCAGAGAAATCTTTCAAATGTGGCAAACTCCTCCACGTTGCCACTCTCGACTCTCGTTCTGCTGTCAAACACTCCTCTGACATCTGTAACCTCCTCGAATAACTCGACCTAGATGTGCTTGCTCTCACCGAGACATGTCTGTCACAGGTTTTGACACTCTCCTCTCTGTGGGCAACAAGATCCTCTCTGAACCCAGAACCAACCGACCTGGAGGTGGAGTAGCCCTGCTCTTTCTAGAGGGGGCCCCGGCCTGTTTCATCCCTACTCAGGCCTACTCTGCCTTTGAATGCCTGGTCTTCAGGCTCTCTTTCTCTCTGGATGGGGCGGCCTCTCTTCTTCTATCCTTGCCTCTACTTCTCAACTTCTCCTCCTCAGGGATCCAACATCCACCTGGATGCTTATAATCCCTCCTCTGGGCTTTTCCGCAATCTCTGTGACACTCTCTCTCTTTCCATTCTGCCATCTGGCCCGAAACACTCTGCCGGACATCCTTTGGATGTTCTCATCACCTCAGACATCCTCCCTCCAACCCTCTAACCACTCCTCTCTCTATATCCCTTAGGAAAAGCCCCATGAAACACTGCCACCTACATTCTCTGTCATTTGGCCCATGAAGCGAGTGTCAGTGGATGGCTTTGCCATTTTCTCTGCTGCTCCTACTCCTGCGGCTGACTCACACCCTGACACAGCCTTTTCTAATCTGCATCTTTCTATTTCCAACACCTTGGATATCCTTTCCCCTGTCATAAGAATCCAGCTGAAACCGACCTCCAAGTGCAATCCTTGGTATGATTTTGACCTCGCCATCCTGAAATGCAAGTGCAGGGTGCCTGAGAGGAAGTGGAGGGCTCCGGGCGCATCCTCTGACAAACTGGCCTGCCGCCTGCTCCAAAGGCAATACAGACACTTTGTCCTGTCAAAGAAGAGAGCACACATTCAAGCCTGCTTCTCTGCAGCCTCTAACAACACGGCCAAACTCTTTCAAATCTGCTAGGAACTGGCTAGTCATGTTGCAGTCTCCATCTCTCCTGTTCCCTCCCAGGCCCTCTGCACAGCTCTGTCCTTTCACTTCTCAGCTAAAACTCAGGACATCCTGTCCTCTATCTCATCTTCCTCTCCCTCTTCCTCTCTCATCCCGCTTTGGCCATCTCCCCCTCTCCTCCCGCAATCTCCTCGTTCTCTCTGACAACACCTGGCGAGGTTCCTAGACAAGCCTGATCTATGAAAGTGTTGTCCAAACACGTGCTCCCCTGCACCTCCACAAACATCAAGGACCATATTGACACCCTCGCTCCAGCCTTGGCCAATTTCTGTAATCACTCTATCGCCACTGGAACTTTCCCCTCTCCCCTTAAGCACTCCCTTGTGCACCCGTTCAAAAAGCCATCTGCCTATGGGGGTGCTGTTGCGCATGCTGCTGAATGGAGCACTGTGCGTGAGCTCTGCCGGAGAGTCGAGGTCCGGTGCTGAAAACTCGCAGAAAACCACCTGGTTTTCATCCAAAACGATTGATTTGGTGTGTCCAGATGATGTCCACCCACACACCAAGAATCGTGTAAAATGGTGCAGTGGTTCCTGAGTTACACTGTGTGTTTTACACAACTCCAGTCGGCCTTCAGAGAGAGCCCGGTGCACCACGTGAGTCTTGACTGCCACGGCTGCAACAAGTACTGTTGGGCCTTTGGGAAACAAAGCAGCCGCCCCACCTCCATCTCGGGCAGGCAGGCGAAGCACAGAGGCCAGGACATGTAGCATCACAAGTGTGCTGGGACCAGAGTCCCGCGACACAACGAGATGCATGCGGGCGCTCCAGCAAAGGAGTCGTAGAGCACCTGCACATACAATATCCAGCAACTTCGGAGGGGACCTCCCCAACGGATGGCCCTGCAGAAGGTGTGAACTGACCGTACCCTCCCCCAGCCTAAGCCAACAATGTGGCACCCGACCGCGTCCAGCACGGACCGCTCACACAGTAATCCAGAGGGCAGAACAATTATAAAGATATGGAAGGCTACCGCAGCGGGCTACGCAGTTAGCAAGACTAGTTACCTGTGGGCCATCTCACGAGCGGTCCATTGATGACACGGACACTCTTTCCCCCGGGTCGCCTGAGGGAATCACTAGCGGGCACCAGCAGATCCACAGCAATGGTCCGTCCGTGAGCCTGGGTACACAGACCGGCGACAAGAGGGAACCTGGCTCCAAAAGCAACAAATCATCCCGCATAAAACCCACGCATCATGCAGACGCCCACCAACCGCCCTGCCGCGATCACAAGAGGAGCCAGAAAGAACCTCAAACCTGCATCTAAGTAGAAACGGCCACAATCCTCCCTGCACTCTGGAGGTACACTGGGGAAATACAACGACTAACAGCTCTGGGAGAGGATTATACGGGACAGGCACTCATAGCCTCCTTGTCATAACTGAGGGCCAGTGTCAACACCCAGCTGCCACAGGCAAATGAGCTACAACTTTATAAACAACCAATCTGTGGTCCTGAGAGCAGAGAGCGAAGGGTCAGACTCCCACAACATCCCTGGCCGCCCACATACTGCGCACTAAACACAACGGAGAGTCAGAGATGCAGGGGCAGACTACGCAGCCAATATACACACGGCCTGACTGCGTGACATGTATAGCACCTGGGCGCTGTATAGCAGGAACAATCCTGATATAAGACAACATATCAGATATATTCTTGGGGCACATCATAGACTGGCCACAAACAGCGAAAAGGACACCAGGGCCCGCATTGCTACAAGGCATAGGATATGTGGAGTGAATACGTGGCCTGGATTCACGTGGGCCGAAGATTCAGACACAACATGAAACTGTGAGCGTTCCTGGCAACGCCAGGGAACCAGACACACTCCGGCAAGGGTAACCATTGGAAATATCGCCACAGTGGGCGGGGGAAAAGACACAGTACTAACAGCAGAACAGAGCGCAATTCCCAAAGGGGCTGCATCCAACGAAATGGCGCAATAGAAGAGCGGACAACGCCTCCCAATAAATCGAACACCAAATCTCACGCCTCTGCAAAGCTCTGCTATCATCGGACCAAAGGAAAGTGCTGGGGCAACCCACAGATGCTCATCATTCGGTGCCAACGGAAACCTGAAGTTACCATCTTGTGCCACAACACTGCGGACCCACATCTCCAGGACAGAAGGCACTGTCTAACAAATACACCATGAACGGAGGACGCCCAATCATCATCCGTATGCAAAGAGGACACTAATAACGACCATTACTAACTTCTCCTCACTGCCACTGGATGTAGTGCCCACGGCGGGAATTGCGGCAAGGCAGAGTACAATGCCTAAAGGGGCAGCGCCGAAGCGGGGGAAAGGCGCCATCGAGAAGTTCACGACAGTCACCAAAGCGAGCACCATGCAATCCACGCCGCCCGTCACACCAGCCACCATGGACCCCCAAGTGGTCTTTGCATCAATGCAACAAGGCTTTGCTGCTCTGAACGACAGACTCAACGGAATCAACTCGAACGTAACATCAATCAGAAACCAACTCAAGAAAGCCATAAATCGCATTACGGAGGCTGAAACCCGGATTAGCACGACGGAAGATGAACTCGAAACATTGCAGAATACCATGACAGTTATGGCCAAGGACCTGGAAACGATGAAGCTCAAATGTGAAGATTTGGAAGCAAGATCCCACCGCAATAATGTGCGCATAGTTGGAGTGCCGGAGGACGCGCTGAAGGGCCCTATGGAAATTGCAGTTGAGGAACTGCTTAAAGAACTGCTAGGGGACCCAGGCTCGTCATCAATGTTTGTCGTTGAATGGGCGCATAGATCCCTGGCACCCCGGCGCAAACCAGGTGCTTATCCCCAGACCTATCATAGCCAGACTGATGAACTACAGGGACAGGGATCTGGTGCTACGAGCAGCAAGAGATAAACAAGAATTGGAGCTGGGCTCCATCATGATTTGGATCTTCCCGGACTATACGCTAGCAGTCCAATAAGAAAGATGGTCTTTTACAGGTGTCAAGAAGATGCTCCGTGAACACAGGGTTCCCTAGGCAATGTTGTACCCCGCTAAACTGCGCCTACAGCACAACAATGAAACATATTTGTTCACCTTCTCAGAAGAAGCGGCCGCCTTCGTAGAGACTAATATACCAACACCACCCTAGCAGATACCCAGCTCCGCAGGGAATATTCACTGTTGCACAGAGACGATGGGTGAAACAAACGATCTGAGCCTGCACTCTGGAACATTGGACACGAGGCTACAGTTGTAGACATTCATGGCTTATCGCGTCCATGGGAAGAAATAGTTATGCTACTGAATGACTCTGTTTTATTATGAGTACTGGCAACGTAACAAGTTTGGAAACCTTAAGGGCATTCATGTTATGTTCCTCGGCCTCGGCTGCAACAGAACCGACTCCCCAATGCGGGTGCACGATTTTGTTAATCTAAGTAGAGGGGATACAGGTGAAAGCGGCGGGGAAAATGTATAGTTGAAGTTCGGGGAACTATGAGGGTCGGGGCGTGGGAGGAGCAGTAACGTTCGGGGAGTTAAAGTTAAAAATGCACAGACACACATCGATTGGACGAACAAGAGATACATGGGACACTTGAAAACGGTTTATCCAACTAATAGTGCTGAGTATGGCTAGGAAGGACCCAACAGGCATTACATTAATAAGCTGGAATGTAAGAGGGCTAGGGATGCCGGTGAAAACAAGGAAAATAATGGCATATATCAACAGGACTAGAGCGCATGGACAAGAGTACCATTCATTAATGTGCATAAGGAGATGAAAGAACGAAAACAATTGCTCCACTAATTTGTGATGTCATCTTTGATGGCATGGGTGTTACTCCTTGCATTGGTTGCTTAGCTTACCATAACTGGCGAATTTCTGGGGTTTTTCAGTTTTACTTGTAACCATAGTATGGTTAGTTTGTTATTACTGTAATGTCCCTTTGCTGCACTGAATTTGATAGGTGTTTATTAGGGCAACTGAACCATAACGTCTCAGTGAATTGCATAGGTTTTTAGTAGGGCACTTTAACCATAAGGTTCCTTTGTCATAATTTTTTCAGTAAAGGCAATAGGGTGTGAGTAGTGCAACTTAACCATAACGTCCCTTTAACAACGTTTTCTCACTAATATATATAGTGTATAGAATCTTGATGTTGCACAACGCATTTTAGCAAGCTTGTACCCCGTGAATGAAAGGGCTGAAAGTGTGGCGTAGTTGAATAAACAGCTGATGGCGAAGGAAGATTCAAGAAGGCTTGGCTGACCCGGTGTCAAGAGTCGGGGCCGCCAAGAGCCTGGTTATCTACTCGAGGAGATACAATAAACGTGAGCAGCAAGTTGTGCTCCTGTTGAGGTGTAATGGAAAAACACTAGAAGTGCCAGGTTTTTTTCATTTAATAGTATTAAATGCAGCAAAGGAGCTCAAAACGTGGTCTCCTGTCACATGGTCAGATGAAAATAGACTTTGGGTCGAGCTACACCAAGACCAGAAGATAAGACCATGCTCACACTCCCTTTTATTCCCAGAGATGAGAGGCTATTGCAAGGACGAGTTCAAATACTTAATTGAATGGCAGACAGTAGGGGTGATGATGGATGTTGGGCTAATTTGGTGGGAAGGCCCGACCAGGCCAACCCTCCAGCACCTGGGATACTAGATTGCGTGCTGCTAGCGAGTGGAATATTCCAGAAGGCTACAAGCATGCCAACCAATTATAGAGGGCCACGTAGCAAGGAGCCCTATAGTTTGAGAAGCCAATAGAGTGTTGTGTATTAGTCTGACACAGAAGAATACTTGCACTTGCGGTGGGCTTTGTTATACACCTGACCTTATGAGACCCAATCACAATCCCGCCCTTATAGGAAATATATTTAGATGTTCCCTTTAAGCCCATCACATCCCCTAGTAGGTTTTTTTTATTTTGCCACATATATGACATCAGTAGTGGCGAATATTTAGTATAAAGTTGTGTTTTTTCATGTAATGCTTTGAGAGAGAACTCGTTGAGCGAGCTGTGCGGCGTCTGCTGATGTCCGCTGTACTCCCTGTTTTAACAAATGTTATTAAAACAGTCTTGTTTTGCCAACTTCCTGAGTCGGTCTTATTATTGATGTATGAGTAAGGTCTGCATCCCCATCCATCTCAGATACTGTTACCTCGACTTAAAGGACCCCTGTGGGTTCACCAGTATGTGGGCAGAGATATTAAGCCTGCTTTTTAGATCCAGGATGTACGATCAGAGAATACCTGTATCCTGGAGGTTGGCGCTTATTGTTCCTGTTTTCGAGAAAGGAAATAAGTGTGGCCCCACCAACTATAGACACATAGCACTACTTGATGCAGGGTCAAAGATCTCTGCATCACTTGTGTTGAAAGAACTGAAATCATGAGCAACTAAGAATAATAACTGTAGGGAAGGCATGGTATCACAAGTATGACACTCACACAAAGGATACAATTTTTAAAACCTTGATTGAAAATGTTGGGGTCAGAGAAACTCCTATGTTGCCCTATAACTAAGATGGGAGTAGTCACGACCATCAAATAAATAAACAAAACTGTCCTAGTGGAGTCCGTCAAATCAAAATTGCCTATGCTAACAAAACCTAATGCCTGCCCTATATCTTTTACAAAAAGTGTAAAGGGAGAAATGTATGCATAGGAAAAATCAGTGTGCAAAAGAATAAACGTAGTTGAACCAGCTCTCCTCATGTTAAACCTCACAGAGTAAGGCTGTCCTTGTAGGAAGGATGACACACTCTAGCTCGGTTTCTGACCCTCTAAGGAGATCCAAACCGTGGATTGGGGCCCGCCTGGCCTTCCACGTTAAAGTCTCTTTCTTGACTTTCAAAATTATATTCCAGCGTAAAGTTCACAAAGGTCTCCCTCTGCTGGGCTCATACCTTGCAGCACACAGTTCACATATGTCCCCCTCTGTCTTGCTCAGACCTCTCTCATCACAATTCAACACAAAATTGCCGGGGGGTCCCTTCCCCAAGCTGTATTGTACTTCGGGTCTCCCTCAATCAGGCTCGGACCCCTTTCGGATGTCAATAACTGTATGGCTCTCTTTACAGACCACTGCAGGACCACTACGACTCAAAGTTCATGTTTACTCTCACTTAATTTACTTTTGCCATTTGTTCGGATTATAACTTCAAACAATTTACCTTTCACAAAGACTTTCGAATGGGCTACTCGCTTTCGCCAGACCACTCTGCTACTTAGTATCGCTGATCTCACAGCTGCCTTTTACTTCAAAGTTCATTCACAGGTCTGCCTTTTTTCGCATCTCATCTACAAGCGTGCAGCCTTTGTTAGGCAGAATCCAGTGCAGTTCCCTTGGGGAGCACTACAGCAGATTAAGACTACAGGTATATGCAATAAATCCCCTTTGGTATCAGTCTGTACCACACAGATTTAGTTGGTAGCTGTGGCTGAGCAGTCAGACTTATCTCAAGAGGGACATGAGCAGTATTCAGGGTTTACACATTAGGACTGTAGTACTATGGGACAAGGAAACACTGACCCAAGCTTTGTATCAAAAAGAATATATATATTTATTTTACACACTTCTAGTTTAACCCATACACCACAATAATCAAAGCAAGTTAAAACAGTCAAGAAAAGTATACACAACTCCATATTTAAATTATAGACACGTTTGAGCCAGAGTGAAAACTGAGCAAAATTGCACAGGGTCAAACAAGCAAAAATGGCACTCTATTAATTTCTCAAAAGGGAGGGAAAGGACAAGTTATACAGAGTTAACCTCTTAAACACACTAGCAACACTTCCCAAGTGGATTGTGAACAAATTAGGCAAGGTAGCACTTTAGCAATAGTCATACATAGGTGAAAACCGAGCAAAATGACACTTCAGCAATACTTAAGAGGGAAGGAAGAGTGGTTGTAAGAGTTTTTGGTGCACCAACACAGTTGAGGATGAAAAGCAATCTAATGAAGGCAGTTGTAACAGATTTCGCCAAAGTCAATAGGCCTGTGCCAGAGTTAGTGGTACACTGCAATGTGCCCAGGATCAAACGGTTCTAATCGCTGCAGTCAAGTCTTTGGTTTAAGGGTTCAAAAGGAGGGTGCAGAAGGTAAAAGATAATGTTAGTCGATAGGGGCGGCCAACCCAGGAGGTAGGTAAAGGATTTCAAACACCTTTAGCCGTACCCCTCGAAACGGGAGGCCTGGCGGAACAATGTACCTGAAAAAGTGGAAGCGGCTCCTGCTGTGGTGGTGGTTCCTGGCAGTTCCTGCAGTTTGTGTTGTCCAGCAGAGGAAGAAAGGCTCTCGTCGTGGAGGAAGGTTCGAGTTACTGCACTGCCCAGGTAGGAAGCCAGCCACGGTGATGCCGAAACGGATTAAAAAGGTACGCTCCTTTAAATCGCGGTCGTGGTGGACGGGTGCCTGGCTATCCGGTCTCCGAGTGCAGGGCACTGGCAATTTGACCAAGGCAGGTCCCGCAAGGCGATTGGTAAACTGGTTGGCCCCACCAGCTCAAGGGAAGAAGACTCTTGCAGGTGAAGATCTTCTCGAGTCTTTGGAGAAAAGTGGTGAGGATCTGCAGCAGGGCTTCACCGGTGGATCAGTTGTTGCAGAGGTCTTCAGCTTCTCTCCTCTTCGGTTTCTTAGTTCCAATGGCGACGTCTTGCTCTTCCAGTCCACAGTCCCTGCTTTTATGCAAAAAATCCCCCATTCATACAGCCTAGCTGTCACTCACACAGTGGAGTGGTCATCCTGGCGGGAGACCCCCCAGCCTATCAGGGCAGAGTGCGACTTGGGTTGCGTAGGCAACCCTGTCCATGGGTGCCTATTCCCCCTCCCACACATCCTGTCTACCCCAGACTCAGTGGTGCTGAAAGGAGGGCTTCTGTGCAGAAGGCCGCCAAAAGGACGAACAAAGGATCCGCGACCTGGGTTAGGATTTCAGAGAAAGACACGAGAAAGAAATATTATTAAAGTTCTAGCAAAAAAAACCTACTGGATTAACGTTAGTAAAAAGATAAACCGGCAGTTCGTTAGAGGCTGTCAGTAAAAGAGATAGCCTCGAACAATGGGAAAATCCCATAGGAAAATATTTGCGGTCGAATATTTACGGTAGTAACCACTGCCACCAGCCAGAAACTTTTGAGAGAGGGACTGTACGGTACCCTCTCGAAAATGAACACAAGGGAAAAATGATTAACCCTTTCCATAACTTCCGTAGTAAGATGGTTTGTGCTGGTTTAGTTCATAACTATTGACTAATAAAGTCAATGGCGACTTTACATGCCCTGGGAGACAGTAGTCAGTCCCAGGGTATGGAGTATATGTTTGGGAGTCACTATGACACCCCTGTGTTACTGCACTGAGGGTCTGTGTAACACACATGTATAAAGATGGTTCCTATGAGGGTGAGAAAAACCCGATAGACATTAAACACAAAAAATAGCCTAGAACACACATCAGCCATATGCCTAAGAGTGGGAAAAAGAGTCTCACTTTTAGCAGGAGAAAAAAAAACCTTCAAATCCAGCAAAGCTGCTGGGGAACATTATAGGTAAGGGAAATTAGCCATAGAATGAGAATTCTCCCTAACAGTCTTTACTTGTGATATAATGTTGCTACTTCATTCGCTTTAACACACACCCGTCTCTCAGGGCGCTTACCAACTCAACAGCTGTGCGCTTCTTTCTTGGTTTGCTATTTCCAAATCACGAGTCAAGATGAGTATCACAGGTTTGGCCTCGCCTCCCCAACTCTGTCGTTCACCCGGGAGGGTCACTGGCGTCCCTGAAACACAATGCAATCTTCACTTGTGTGATCTGGCCTTCTCCACTTGTCTTTCCAGGTCTGTCAGCGGCAACGACCTCCAGTAGGGAAGCCTTGGTGTTTTCGGCCCGCTGCTCTCGTCTCTTGGTCGGTTGCTTGCTCCAGTAGGTTTGCCTTTGTCCTGGAAGTTCTGCTCGTTCTCGTGTTCTGCCTTGCTCAGAGTGTGTTTTTAGGTGTTGCCATTTATTCGTGTGAAGAGAGCTAACTGGTATCAGGTGTATGCACTTAGTGTGAAGTGCCTGACTTTGCCTGACCCGATTAACGGGACATGTCCAGTACGATGTGAAAAAGTTAGTCTGGTTACTCTCAGTCACCCTCTTCCTCGGCCCAGTGCTTGAGTGTTTGTGTAAAAAAGGGTGGGGGAGTTGGGACTTCGGAAAATCCTACAAAATAGGATGGGGTAGATGAACAAAAAAAGGGGAATACTGCGTCTCACCATCAGCTGTCTCACCCCCACTTCCTGAAGACCCCTCACCTAGGTGATCTGCCTGCACTGGTCCACCCCCAGGGTCTGGATCCAAAGTCGATGAACGTGCCCTGGCCACCTGAGAGAAAGATCTCCAGGGACTAGCGGGTGACACCCCCTCTGGGTTCTCACTAAACTTGCACCCCAGCCAGTTTGGGTTTCATGCTGGAGTGGGGACCTCTTTGGTGAGGTCGGTACTTGCTTATTTCCAAAAGCATACCTGGGAGAATAAGTCATTACCCAGTGTCAAAGAGCAGGCAAGAGTCGGTGATTCAGCTTTAAATGTCCTGTATTCAGACACCAGTTGTAAGACTTGATCTGCAGGACAAACCAAAGCAATTACGTTCAAATCACATAGGCCGTTCTTTTCTCTTTTTGCTCTCTCTCGGCAATGAAACAAATGGCAGTCCTTGCGGTCAGCTTAGTGTGCAAAGTAAACTTCAGGTCTGTCCCAACAAACCGCCTGCAGGTGCTGACTGTGTGGTTCGCTAAGAGAAGAAAATCATGTTTTTTTGAAATGTTGTTCAGTCCAGGAATTCACCCTCCTCAGTGTGTGCTCCGTTTTTCTTGGTTTTCCATTCGGTCATATAGACTTCCTCGGTACAGGGCACTTGCAGCCTGAATATGCCCACTCTCACGGCTCTCACTTTCCCCCTAGACGCAAAAATCAAGAGACAGCTTGAGACCACACATCCTGTTTTAACTGGATCCCTTCTCCCTCCCAAACTCAGGTGTTTTCAATTCCTCCCACCCCTCTGTGGAAACCCCTCCCTTTCCCTGTTTCGTGTCGTTCCTTCTGTTACCAGCCCGTTCCGTTTGCTATGTTGTACATCTCGCCACCCCTGTGTCCTTCTTGTTCGGGCTGTGTTCATATCTTGATGATACGGTAAGTTTAAATTCCGTTTCAATTTGAAAGTCAGGTTTGTTGCCGCTTTTAATCTTTTGGCGTTTTGTCTGAAAGTGTCCCGAGGCATTATGGGATCTGTAGTTCTTGATAATGCACATGCACGTTCATGAGGACTGACATTCACCAGTCCTGAAAAAATGCCACTGGGCTCCCGAGGGTTCATTGATGGCTCAGTTTATTTTGTCGAGTCTTACTTCCCTGATGCCCTCATACCCTGTAACCGCCTCGGTTGCCACTGTGTCTGTAACAGAGTTGGGCAGGTCTGTGGTTTCTGGGAGAACTTTCTGTGGTTGATGGTAATATTTGGTTTAAACCTCCAGACCCCTGAGGCTCTGCCTCACACCCATTTATATAGCAAGTATCGACCTATTCTTTGCTTTTGACATGGTTAACAGGGTACTCTGTGGAGACAATTGGAGAGATGGGATATCCCAGACAGCAGGGGCGTTGCTAGGGGGGGGGTAAGGGGGCTATAGCCCCTGATCTTTTGGTTGTAGCCCCGGATAGAATCTCAGGAGCTACAGCCAAAAGACTAGCTAGCCCCCAGTCCCAACAGTTCCGACATCAGTGTAGCCACGGGTCTTTTCCAGACCTAGCAACTCCCCTGCCAGACAGGCTTCTCAACATTATCCATTTTTGCATATTGGTACAAGATTAAAAGTAAGGTTACATTTGGAAGGCGAAACTACACGGGAAATACCAACATTTAGAGGATTGCCACAGGGTGTCATATTGGTGCTTTTTTGTTTAACTTGTACCTTGTGGATCTGGATGATGCTTTGCAGGGTACCTCTTTTGTATCAGTTAGAAGACACACAAATTATATAGATGACCTACGTCGACGACATCATCCTTTTTGATTGTACTAGAGTTGCTTTGCAGAGAGTAATAGTAGCTTATGAGGTTTCTACAAGTGGGAAAGATCTAATTATCAATACAAACAAAAGCAAAGCAATGGAATTTAGTACAGGTGGAAAGAAAAAAGAGCAACATTTGTGGCTTTCGGGTCATACATTGGAGACAGTGCAGGAAATGAAATTCTTAAGTTTTAGAATATATTCACAGCCTTGTAAATCGGCACACAGTTGGAAAACAGATTGGGGATGTTAAAGGGCTAACACTTTACTGACATTTTATATAGTAAGATACCAGGTCCAAGGTAAATAGCAACAGTGACATATTCACACAAGTGTAGCAGAAACTCTGTGGACACCAAAGTAAGCAGCTGATTTATTGATTCAAATCAACTTTGGCTTAATGATGTACTTCAATCGAAATCTGCAAATATTTTATTGTAAGATGATATATCACAGGTTTATCTTGTTTTATTTATTCATGATGAATTCTGTTTTACAGTGTAAAGGTCAACTACTGACCAAACACACTTAATACAAAAGTCAAAAAGAATCGGCTTTACAAACTGATCAGAAGGATAAAATGAGACAATTGTTGCCAGAAATTAACAGGCCGATTCATGGAATTAATGTGCGCCGAAAAAATCATTGCAAGCGTGCGAAAACGTGCGATTCGCAGTGCCAGTGCGAAAATCGCAGTGCAAGTGCGAATATCGCAGGAAAACCAGCGCACATCTATTCATGGAAGTTCGTGCGCGAGTAAAATCAGGGATGTGCGCTGAAAAAGTGCACGGCGCACAGGTCATCTAAAGGCATGCGCTAAGGCCACAGCGGAAGCGCACATAGCGCGGTGCACATAACAAAAGTAGGCGGAACACGGGGCGTAACACTCGGAATGGGGAACAACTCGTGAAAATGTGGCCGTCACGGGGGAAGTACAGGAGGCAAGTGCACGGAACGCCCACACGCTCGCCTACAACACGTATTCATGGAATCCAATAGGGCAAACCAGCGCACGGGCAAAGACGCGCACAGACCCAAACCCGTCCGCCACACAAAGGCAGGCGGTAGCGTCCCTGCGCTGGAAAACAATGTGCACCAAAATGTGCGCTAACAAAAAGCACGAATATCCCATCAGTCCGCAGGCACATATAACTGCCAGAACACCTGCAGAAAGGCAGGCTGTCGGCCAGGATTTCTACAGGGTGGCACAATTCCCCAAAGTCCTAGGTGCCATTGATTGAACCCATGTGGCTCTACGTCCCCCCAGGGCATCAGAGCACATCTATAGAAACCGCAAGCACTGGCATTCCATCAACGTCCAGGTAGTATGTGATGCCAAGGGAATCATCACCTCAGTATATGCCAACTATCCAGGGTCCACCCACGAGTTTCATTTACAGAATGTCAACCCTAAACCGGGACCTAGAAGCTGGGCGGCATGGCGATACATGGCTGCTTGGTGAGTATAAATGCCACTGCGCATGCATGCATGTCAGATACTGAGTAATGTCACAACCCCACTAATGATACCCATCACCACCTCCCCAGGGGACAGTGCCTACCCTCTCAGCACCCACATGATGACGCCAATTTGGAACCCCACCACGCCACCCGAGGTAAGATACAACACAGCCCACATTGCAACCCAGGCATAGTGGAGCGCACATTCGGAGTGCTCAAGTCCCGCTTTCGCTCCCTTGACCGTTCTGGCAGGCAGCTGTTATACGCTCCCCCAGTAGTGTGCAGGATCATAGTGGCAGCATGTGTGATGCACAACGTTGCAACATGCCGGGGCCTGGCCGTGGACATGGTGGTGCCCCCACATCCCCAACCACATGCACACCCGCTGCGCATGGGAGGGGAAAGGGCACGGGTGAGGAAGCCCATAAGCAGCTGGTGGCTAATTACTTCACCTAAAATCACACCCCTGTGGAGTGCACACAGCCCTGGCACATACCATCTGACAATCAATGATGACTCAATCTGACAATGATGATGCCTCAATGGACAGTCAACTGTCACAACCATACCAGCCTGAGATTGTACATCTGGAAGTGTTCCATTGTGTGCTTCCCTACCTACACAAACACCACCAATGCTGTGTCATCAAAATACACACTTCTATGCTGCTAAAATCATTACCCCCTTGCAAGATACAACATGCCAGCAGTGCCATGTCACCCAACCCCTCCTCAGCACCACCACCCAACACACCATGGCATGTCATGCTATGTGAGAGCAAACAAAGTCATCCCCCAAGCATGACACAAGTGTCACAAAGTACAGTGTCCCTAATGGAAACTGGCCACACACAATATGCCCCCATTAATGTAGAAATAACAACACACATGACCAAATACCACAATACAAACCAGCTACCCAACCCCAAACATAGCATAAACATGACAGTACTAAGGTAAAGGATACGTAGTCTTACAACATGATAATGTCAGCACATCAACCACTTCCAACGGTACAGTGTTGGTGCCAAGCACATCTGTAAGTGCACTGCTTACAACATGAACTCCATCTCCAAAGTGGACGGCCTTGTGAAGAAATGAGGAATGAACCTGGAAATTAGGAGGGAGACATGGATGCACAAGCACACATCAATACACCATGCAGTGTACAATACAACAATATGCACTAGGAATGTATACACAGTATTGACTACAGACTGGCCACACATGTTGTGGGAGTCCAACGTCACTGTGTAAGTCACTGTCACTTGGGCACACCCTTTGCAAGCCCATGGAAACAGGAAGCAGGAGGGGTGTGTGTCTCACAAACCCAAGCATCTAACCCAAACTCAGGACAAGCCTGCATGTGCCCAACTGGAATACAGTGGATGCCCACGGGAGCCACAAAAGGCAACACACTGCAACAAAAAATCAAAAATCAAAAATGGCCATGTGGGGGCAAGGGGGTGGGGGAGGCCACCCAGGAGGTCCGAGGACAGGGTGCACACCAACAGCCACCTGTGTGGATGTTGGGAAAAAAAAACACCTCCATGGGCTCATGGCCTGCACGGCTACGCTATCGTGAGAGAATCAGAATCGTTGTGGTCGCTCTCTTCACCCTGTGCTGCTGCCGCCACAGGAGGTGGTGGTGCTATGGGAGGCAGCCCACGCAAAGCCAGAGTCTGGTCCTCCATGGCAGCAAGCATGCGGGTGTGGTAGGTCTCGTTCTGGAGGAATATGGTGCGGAGATCCCCATGCACCACCTGACGTGATGCCCGGACCTCCTCCCGAGTTGCCTGCATCTCTGCTGAGAGCGTACGTGTGACCCGCTCCAGCAGCTGTTCTGTCCTCGTGACAGTGGAATCCTCAAGATCCACAAGAGTCTGCCTGAGGTGATGGACTTCTACCCTCAGGGCTTCCCTCTGGCCCTGGGACTCTAAGGAAATGGCTTCCCGCAGAGTGTCCAGGGCTGCCCGTCTGTCCCTGTTGGACGCCAACATGTCCTCCCTGAGTGATTGGCAAATGGAGTCTGTTGCCTGCTGTAGTTGCTCCATCTGCCTTTCTGGGGGGACAATGGAAGTGGCCACCCTCTCCATGGCTTGAGCCATCATCTCAGATGATGCTGCCTGTTGGTTTGCCATACCGTATATGTATTGCTCCCATGCGGTATTGCCTGGTGGCGGACAGCCACCGCGTTGGCGGGCACCACACCTGTCTGGGGCAAGGCGAACTGCGCCTTGCTGTGTCGGCACTGGCTGAGGCTGCAGGACTGCATTTCCCCTCTGATCTGCTGGCCCAGGAACAGGATCAGATGTTGTGGAGTGTGACCCTGCATCCGTAACCGCCAAAGGCGGACTTACCAACACTGACATCCCCATAGAGGGTTCTACCCCTGGTGCAGGTGGGTCGCACAGAACAGAATCCCTTCCAGGAACACCTACCTGCGAAGCCACATAGGTCTCATCATCCGAATCAACACCTGAATAGAGGTCCGGGGAGGTGCACCCAGAGACACCCCGGGAGAGAATGGTCTGCAGCAAGAGAGGGTTCTCCCCACCACCACACCACGTCCCCCACTGGTGCCCGGTCGTGTCTGAGATCCCTCCTGGGTCTGCACCATCTCCTCAGCCTCAACAGCATCAAGTGTGTCATCCCCTGCAAAAACATGAAAGACAAAAAATGGAAACAGGCATTAGCACCAATGCACACAATTAGGCCTGACAAGCTACAGAACCAGTACTTGATTGACACATGTCCCACATGACTATAACCCTCCCATGCATGCACTGTCACTGAGTTTGAAGGGGAGGCAAATGGCAGACACTGATGACACGAAGATGGAAGAGCAACACATTAGCTGCATGCTGTCTAGCAGTGCCATCACACATGGGCCTGTGAGTGGCATGTCCAATCCACATACTTGACACATGCCATTACACAGATGGCATGTACCATAGGCATGTCATATATGTGACAATAGGGCTGAGAAATGCATAGCAAAAGTGGGGGAATTGAAACAATCATCCTGAATGAACACAGAAAAATACGGAACAATGTTGTTGCAATATGCCACTTCAAGGGCAACTGGCGTGATGTTGCGCAAAATGTCTACTGTGGGCAGAAGGGATACTGTAATACCCAAATCCAGGGCACCAGAATGTATAGGATGAAGCACATGGCTGACCCAAACCACTCAGGCACACACACCCTCACCTGGCACTCAACCAGAACCCCTCACACACACACAACATACACATGGATCACACACACATGCATGTGCACTCACCGGACAATGCCTCGTAATCTGGCAGTTCTCCCACACCTTGGATCTGCTCCTCTGTGACGTAGGTCCCAGCAACATGCTCATGTAGAGTGAGTTCAATGTCCTATTGTGGAGACCCACCTCCAGTCACCAGAGTTGCGGCATGACTTGAGGCCAGCTTTTTCTTTGCCCTGCGCTTAAGGTCGTTCCAGCGCTTGTAGCACTCACCAGCTGTGCGCCTCACAAACCCAAGGGCACTTATGCTGTCCGCGATGGTCTGCCAGTGTGCCTGAGGTCGAGCAGGTGTGCTCTTACACCCTGAAGTGATCAACATTTCGGCGTTATGTGCGGACACATACTGCACAAGTGTATCCAGTTCGGCATCATTGAAGCTCGGCTTCCTTGGCGTGCCGGACTGCGTAGCCGTGTCTGGGGCATCAGCCTGTAGAGGACGAGCACTCTTCCTCTTTCTTTTGGAAAGTGATGGGGATTGTGAGTGGCTTACACTGCTCTGGTCACCAGGGGCAGGAGCACCGGTGGACTGTGTAGTAGTAGTGTGCGATGGCACACTGACCATAGGACTTTCGGCAGGCATTAGCTGAAGTGTGATGTTGGCAGGGGGAACCTCAGTCTGATGGACCGGGACCAACACTGTCCTGGCTGGGAGAGTCAGAGCTGGGGTGGATGGAGCTGCAGCTGCCCCTGCAGCCTCCCCACCCTGCCTACTCGGGGCAGCAGATGACATAGCTGCCCCTGATCCACGTGGCCTGGTGACACCAACTTGCACCGCCACGCGTGGCCTAGACTTGGCGACCTGGAAGTCAGCCTGGGAGTCACCCTGTGCCAGGTGCCACAATGGG
Source organism: Ambystoma mexicanum (assembly GCF_040938575.1). Taxonomy (NCBI): domain Eukaryota; kingdom Metazoa; phylum Chordata; class Amphibia; order Caudata; family Ambystomatidae; genus Ambystoma; species Ambystoma mexicanum. Next base: position 1,654,381 of record NC_090932.1, read on the forward strand.
CCGGTCCAACAAGGGCTGAGCAGAGATGGTGTCAGCCACGTTTCCCTCAACCATGGGGGGGGCATGGGTGTCCCTGACTGGTCCTCCACACGTGGGGTGCTAGGGGTAGCCTGCAAATCCCGGCCACGTCCCCTACCGTGCCCACCACGCCCACCTCTTGAGGCTCGGCCACCTTTGCCACCCTTACTGCTTGGTTGCCTCCCAACCATGGCACTGATCTTGTTGTGCGTATGGGAGTTGCAGTAAACTATTGTCCTGGCCAATTGGGGGTCAAAGGGGTAGGGTACTAGATGGTATTCGTACCCTAGTGCTCTAGCAAGGCTGTATGTTACCCCTGGGGAAAGATGACGGGTCACGCAACGCACAGGCACCCCAAATACAGAAAATGACGTGCACGCAACCCCTCGTAGACCACATGCATGGAAAAATGAACCCGCAGTACGCTGTGGAACCCAGAAACACAAAAATGAACGTACGCGTGTTACACGCAGCCTACAATGACCTCTGAAGGGGTACGCGACACACGGGGCAAGCACAGTTGGTAAATACGTGCGCGACTCACCGTCTGCCTGGAAAAAGAGCGTGAAAAATACGCGCGTGTGCGCGTTGGCAACACCCCCGCCAAAAGAAGAATTGTACGCTGTCTGAGGAGACAGGACAAAAGAAGAAGTGAACGCTGTTTGAGGAAACAGGCCCAAGAGAAAATCAGATAAAAGCTGTCAGAGGTAACAGGGAGTACGAACTAGAAACGCTGTGAAGTAAATTGCGTGTGAACCGACAAGAAGAACAGAATTCACCCACTCGCTCTCCACGAAAACCACGTACAAGGAAATGACGTCCTACACGTACCTTTTGAACCGGCCCACACGTCCAACGTCACTTCCCTATCCTCCAATTACATGAGCTGACACTCAGACGTGCAGTCCTTGGACGTGTGACATGCACCCGTGCTCAGGGACACGCCCGCGCGCGCACGTCACAGACGCGCTTACGCGCTAAGGCCCTTTTGTCCAATGAAATCGCGTACGCGTGCAGACGCGCTTACGCGCTAAGGGCCTTTCCTCGAATTACACGCTGACGTGCAAGATTTTCACATGCCAAATCACTCCGTATCAAGCTGGCCATGCGTAAGCACACAGAAGACCACGCTCCTGCCCAGAAGGCCGAATCACTGCCCCCCAGAGCCCCGAGCACGCTCCCACCTGCCATCTCTGCTGCCTGACTGCCTGCTGCCCACCTGCCCTGCTATTTGCTGCCTGCACATCAGCCAGGGGTGCAGTTGCTGTGACCACCCCTGCTGGAACCGAAGACTCCCGACTGGAGTACCATCTCGCTCCACAGCCCAGCCCCAGGACCTAGTTGCCCACCCACTCCTGCCTCTGGGGTTGCCATGTCGGGCACCACACCATCTGGCACTACTGGCAACCCCCAGCCAGAGAGGCAGAGGGCCACCAGCTTCACTGCCACTGAAGTTGGTGTCCTGGTGGAGCAAGTCCTGGGGCAGTATGATGCCCTCTACGGAAGTTCGCGCAGCCGACAAGGAAGGACGGACCCGGATCTGGACGGACATCGTGACTGCCATCAACGCGGAGGGGGTGGCAGTCCGCCTATTCCATCATGTGAAGAAGCGCTGGGAGGACTTCAGGTCCAGGACCCTCAGCAAGGCCCGGCACCTCTTGAAGGCAGCGGATGCTAAGGGGCGCCAGGGCCACCTGTCGGAAGATCAGATGAGGGTCCTGGAACGCATATCCCCAGCGCTCCACGTCCAGGTCCTTGGGAGGCAGACCCGTCTGGAGTCGAGCGGTAAGTGTACATGCATACTGATTGTATGCTGTGCGTGTGGTGGTGTGCCAGTAGTGTGCAGGTTGCACATGTGGTTTTGTCGGGCCATGTATGTACAGGGCCGTGAGGCTGACAAATGCAAGGCCTCTCATGTGTGACACATGGATGGTGCATGTGTGTGTGAGCTTGCATGCAAAATGCTGATGTGTGGGCACACATGTTTGGATGACTGTATATATAAGTTGGGATGGTTGTGGTGTCACACATGGATGTTGGTTCCAGCTGCATGTGTCTGCACCGTGTGCATGTGTGTGTATTTGACAAGGGTGCAACAGTGATGCAACATGGATGCCTGGGACACTGATATGTAGGAGACTGATTGCCAGATGTCACATGGGTGCAAATCTCATTACTGCGACAGTTGTAGGAGGTGTACACATGCATGTGAGTGTGGTGGCGTGTGTGCGTATCTAGTGCACTCCTTGTGTTTCATGTGATGTCAGGCCCACCTTTGGCTGTTCATGCTGTTGTATGTGTATGGATGGTGCTGGCTGTTGCAATAAGGCTGTGGAATAGCTCGTGTGTGTGTTGACATGCCATGTGTGTTGGGGATTGTGATGCCATGTCTGAAGATTGACACTGCAACTCATGTGCAACTGTCATGTGTGTATCAGTCCATTGTACAGTGCCCTGATGCCTGTCTCCTATCTCTCCCTGTCTGCAGCGTCAACTGATGAAGAGGGCGGAGAGGGTGCTGTGGAGCACAGCGGCGGGGATCACACCACCAGCCGGAGACGCAAGGCCCGGCTCCCCCCCCACGTTGTCATCTCGCCAGGGAGTGAGGAGTCCGGTGCCGTGTCCCAGGCCGCAGCTGCCGAGGGAAGGTCCAAGAGGCGGAGGTCGGAGTTGGACTCCTCGGCAGCAGAAGGGGCAGCTGAGACCCCACAGGGTCAGACGGCGGAAGATGGCACGGAGTCATCCAGGTTGGTGGGGGGTTTGGTGGAGGAGGAGGCCGTGCAAGGGACAGAGATGGGGTCTGGAGGTGGGGATCCCACTGGTGCTAGTGGTGCAGTGCAGGACCAGGGACAGGAGGCAGCACAGGCCGCCGCAGAGGTGCCTGTGTGTAATCCTGTCCCCGATCCTGTGTCTGCATCATCTTGCACCAGCAGGGATGCCTACGTCCAGACCCGTTTTCAGGGAGGGGATCCACTTACGTCAACTGGCCTTCCTGTCCCTGCGGACCTGGCTATCCGGGACCGGGTTGAGCCTGTCCTGAGTGTGGTGGCGACGCGTCAACGGGCCATGCGAGGTGACCTGCGGGCTTTTCATGAGGAGACTGCAGGTCATCTCGTATGGCTCGTTGACCACGTCAGCATACTGGGACAGATCGCCCAGGCCGAATTCCTCTGTTTACTTGAACTTGCTACGACCCCCTCCTCACCTGAACCCCCTATGCGCCAGTCATCCTCTGTGCCATCTTCCCACCCACGTGTCACCTGGGTGCCCTTTGGAGCTGCCTCTGACTGTGCGGCCAGGCTGGTGGAGGACACATCCCTGCCACAGTCTGGAGTCAGACGTCCAGCAGGGGTGGCCACCACAACAACTGCACCCCAGCTGGAGGAGGATGTGCAGGCAGCAGGAGCCAGGGCACAGGCAGCGGCACAGCAGCAGCAGCAACAAGATGGGAGCCATGATGGCTCGGGGCCTTCATCATCGGAGGGCCTGGCATCGGCCGGAGGGCAGGAGGATCCAGGACGGGAAGTGTCTTCCGTGTGGCAGCGGTTGGGCCAGCGCATAGATGTGGAGCGGCAGCGGGCGGAAGAGGCACGGCTCACGATGGTCAGGGCGGAGAACTCCATGCGGAGGGCCCTGAGGCGGGCCGAGTGCCTAAAGGGGATTCGCAGGGAGTTGGAGGAGAACATGCAAACCCTCGGGGCCATGGAAGAGGGCTGCCTCCAGGACATTGAGCAGGAATTCGATGATGCCCTGGCCCGGAACATCCACGAGTGAGCCGTCGGACTAGCCCGCTGCCCTTGTAAATAGTTCTTTAGTGTTAAGTTTCCTTTCTGTTTTAATTTGTTTTGGGGCGCTTGGACAATGCCCCACCTTTTTGTATGTAGTTTTTCATTAGGTAGGGTTTTTGTAGGTTTCCTTTCAATGGTTGGGCTCATGGACCCTGGATTTTGAATTTGTATATAGTTGAAGACTGGATTTCACTTCATTTATTTTATTTTTGGTTTCCATGGATCAATGGATGGGTCATATTCTTTTCTATTTGGATTTGGTTGGACGGACAAACTCTTTGGACCCATTTGCTTTTGGAATGATTTGGATTTTGGTTTCACTCATTTATTTTGTTTATTTTGGACTTGCTGCTTTTCATTCATCATTTGAATTTTTGTGGTATTTTGTTTTATCCATTTTGTTGATTGGTGAATACACTTTTTTTTTATATACTTTACTGATGTGGTCTTATATCATTTGTTTTGTGCATGTCACAATTTTGATCTTTTCACAGTCATGAGTCACCATTGCGTGGGTCAGAGGGACATTGATTCATGGCCATGCTGGTTATGTATCACATCATGACTTTCGTATTTCAATGTGGGGTGTTTGGACTGGTGTGGGATTTGGGTGGCCATGAGGGGCATGGGTCTGGAGTGTGATGACCTGTCGGGGGGGACATGTGTGGGGGCCTGCTGGCAGGTGCCCCGCACTGCTGGGGGGTGGGGGTGCAGGGGGACATGAGTGGGGGCCTGCTGGCAGGTGCCCCTGGCTGCTGGGGGGTGGGGGTGCAGGGGGACATGAGTGGGGGCCTGCTGGCAGGTGCCCCTGACTGCTGGGGGGTGGGGGTGCAGGGGGACATGAGTGGGGACCTGCTGGCAGGTGCCCCTGACTGCTGGGGGGTGGGGGTGCAGGGGGACATGAGTGGGACATGAGTGGGGGCCTGCTGGCAGGTGCCCCGCACTGCTGGGGGGTGGGGGTGCAGGGGGACATGAGTGGGGGCCTGCTGGCAGGTGCCCCTGGCTGCTGAGGGGTGGGGGTGCAGGGGGACATGAGTGGGGGCCTGCTGGCAGGTGCCCCTGGCTGCTGGGAGGTTGGGGTGCAGGGGGACATGAGTGGAACATGGGTGGGGGCCTGCTGGCAGGTGCCCCTGACTGCTGGGGGGTGGGGGTGCAGGGGGACATGAGTGGGGGCCTACTGGCAGGTGCCCTGCACTGCTGGGGGGTGGGGTTGCAGGGGGACATGGGTTGGTGACCAGTAGTGCAAGGTGACATGTGGCTTTGCTGGGGGGCATGCCCATGGTGGATGGGCTGCCTGCGGGACATGACCAGGGGTGCAGGGTAGTCCCCTGTGGTGTGGGCTGCCTGCAGGGGCCGTGGAGGGTGTAGAGGGAACACCTGGGAGGACCCACACTGCCAATTCACGTGTGGGACTCCCCGGCACCCCTGAAATACATGTACCCAGCCCATTCGCATGTGAAACTTCCTGCGCACCCCTGAAATACACGTACCCAGCCCATTCGCGTGTGAAACTTCCCACGTACCCCTGAAATACACGTACCCAGCCCATTCGCGTGTGAAACTTCCCGCGCACCCCTGAAATACACGTACCCAGCCCATTCGCGTGTGAAACTTCCCGCGCACCCCTGAAATACATGTACCCAGCCCATTCGCGTGTAAAACTTCCCGCGCACCCCTGAAATACACGTACCCAGCCCATTCGCATGTAAAATTTCACGCGCACCCCTGAAATACACGTACCCAGCCCATTCGCGTGTGAAACTTCGCGCGCACCCCTGAAATACACGTACCCAGTCCATTCGCGTGTGAAACTTCCTGCGCACCCCTGAAATACACGTACCCAGCCCATTTGCGTGTGAAACTTCCCGCGCACCCCTGAAATACACGTACCCAGCCCATTTGCGTGTAAAACTTTGCGCGCACCCCTGAAATACACGTAACCAGGTCATTCGCGTGTGAAACTTCCCGCGCACCCCTGAAATACACGTACCCAGCCCATTTGCGTGTGAAACTTCCTGCGCACCCCTGAAATACACGTACCCAGCCCATTCGCGTGTAAGTAAAACTTCCCGCGCACCTCTGAAATACACGTACCCAGCCCATTCGCGTGTGAGACTTCACACGAACCCCAGGAATACACGTACTCAGCCCATTCACGTGTAAAACTTCCCGCGCACCCCTGAAATACACGTACCCAGCCCATTCGCGTGTGAAACTTCACGCGAACCCCAGGAATACACGTACCCAGCCCGTTCGCATGTGAAACTTCACGCGAACCCCAGGAATACACGTACACCACTCGCACAGGGCCTATCGCGTGTGAAACTTCCCGCGCACCCCTGAAATACACGTACCCCGCTCCAACAGGGCCCTTTCGCGTGTGAAACTTCCCGCGCACCCCAGGAATACACGTACCCCGCTCCAACAGGGCCCTTTCGCGTGTGAAACTTCCAGCGCACCCCAGGAATACACGTACCCGGCCCATTCGCGTGTAATACTTTGCGCGCACCCCTGAAATACACGTACTCAGCCCATTCGCGTGTGAAACTTCCCGCGCACCCCTGAAATACACGTACCCAACCCATTTGCGTGTAAAACTTTTCGCGCACCCCTGAAATACACGTACCCAGCCCATTCGCGTGTGAAACTTCCCGCGCACCCCTGAAATACACGTACCCAGCCCATTCATGTGTGAAACTTCCCGCGCATCCCTGAAATACACATACCCAGCCCATTCGCGTGTAAAACTTCCTGTGCACCCCTGAAATACACGTACCCAGCCCATTTGCGTGTGAAACTTCACGTGAACCCCAGGAATACACGTACCCAGCCCATTTGCGTGTAAAACTTCCCACGCACCCCTGAAATACACGTACCCAGCCGATTCGCGTGTAAAACTTCCCGCGCACCCCTGAAATACACGTACCCAGCCCATTCGCGTGTGAAACTTCACGCGAACCCCAGGAATACACGTACCCAGCCCATTCGCGTGTGAAACTTCACGCGAACCCCAGGAATACACGTACACCACTCGCACAGGGCCTATCGCGTGTGAAACTTCCCGCGCACCCCTGAAATACACGTACCCAGGCCAATCGCGTGTGAAACTTCCCGCGCACCCCTGAAATACACGTACCCCACTCCAACAGGGCCCTTTCGCGTGTGAAACTTCCCGCGCACCCCAGGAATACACGTAGCCCGCTCCAACAGGGCCCTTTCGCGTGTGAAACTTCCGGCGCACCCCAGGAATACACGTACCCCGCTCCAACAGGGCCCTTTCGCGTGTGGAAGTTACCGCAAAACCTGTAATACACGTTCCCCGCTTGGCGTTTGCTGTTTGGCAGTCCGGTAAACTGGTCCAGGGTTGGCGCAGACCTTTGCGCTGGATTGGGGATTTTGATGGCTTTTCCTTGCGCGAGGGCGGTCTTGGGGGCGTAACTGGTGCTGCTGCAGGGTCGCTGCGCCACTCTGTGCCACGGCTTGTTTTGGAGGCTAAAATCCATGAATAAGCTGTGCGCTGAAATGGATTTTATCGCACGCGGCTGGCGCAGTCTATCGCACGGGAACACTGTGCGCCAGCCGCCTGCGCCACTTTTGTGCGAATTTCCATGAATTACCCTGTAAGGCTTTTAATAGGAGATTTTACAGATGATTTATGAAGGTAAAATAGTGCCAGCGTCTTATTTATGGATTGGAAATACATTATGATTTGTTTCATTTTTATTTTGCGTATATTGAAGGCCTGCTCTGGAAAGGAATCCTACCACTACTTCAATCAATTCCTATGGCCGCTGTTCAATATGAATCGGGAATGGTTTCCTTGAATATGAGAATCATCTGGAAACGGCTATTTGTCTGTAAAAAGTTAGCAGACCCTCCGCTGGATTCTCGATATGAAATTTGTAAAGCTAGAGGGAAGAATTTGAATAATTCTTATCTAAAGAGATGTGCTGGAAAATTGAGTGAAAGGGGCTTTGATCTACATCTCTATAAAAAGAATCTATGGAGAAGTGATTGGTGCAGTGCGTGCGATGATTTGGGACAAAATTACAAATTATCTGAATTACTAAAGAGCCAGAGAAAGTTACGGGAGGTTGCTCCTTACCTTGTTAGATTTCCTAACTGGAAATTTGGGAATGCGATTTTGCGTTTCCGGTTTAAATCTGCTGCCCATGCGAGAGATTGGAAATCTGTGGGTGAGACCAGATTGTGACAATATGTCGATATTGTGGGAACAGAATCGAAGCATTTGGTAATTTACTGTGAGTTCCTAAGAAATCATTGCAGGATCTGCCGCAAAGGTTTTGTGGAAGACTGTAGAATCTCTCCTGGTAATTGTTTACGGGATATTGTGTTTTTCTCCACTGCATTTACCCTAATGAAGGCATTATTTCAATGTTTTAAGAGAATCCGGTTAATATAGATGAGGTGTAGTGTATATTCCTCTGTGTTGTATTTGTGGTCGGTGTTCATAGTGATCCTCCCACTGGCCTCTTTTATGGCTTCTTGGAAATAATCTCCTAATCAATCTGTGACAATTTCACTAATGAAATCTTAATGCACGTTCTTCTATTTGGCCCCAAACACTCCAGGCCTAGAGACCTAAGTGGTTGTTCCCTGCTTTTATAAGTTGAGGTTGAGGGGTTGTAATTCTTCGCTGTTAATGTGTCAGCTTACTGTCCCCACAACCTCCCACCGCTCCCCTTTTTTACACAGTTTTTTAAAGGGACATGCCTTTGTATCTATTATGGATGTTTTAAATAATAAAGAAAGAAAAAGAATGAATGCAACCCTTTGCACCTGTGTAGAATTCAAGAGTGCTGTAAGAACCAGTCTGAAATGCTTTGAATTTTACTGACTGTGAAATGTAAAGGGTAAACGTTCTTCTAGTTAATCTTTAATTTTTTTATTTTTTTTTACTTTATATGGTTTACATAAACCTTTAAAAAAAAAGAACATGATTAAACCACCTCCACATCTTGTTACATCACAAGTCTTGTCAGTGACTCTGTCTAAGTTGGAGTCCTAGGTCACTTCAATAGATGTAAGTTTATGTGTAAACAGTTTCTGTTTCAAGTTTTCTGTCCGCAAGATGATTTTTGGATTTTCTACTAGAGTTGCTAGCGTGATGTCATGTTCTTCCAAGACTTCCAGATATTGCCTGTTCCACATAAAAAGGACAGTGTGTTCATTAACCTTACTTAAGTTGTGTAGTATTTCAAACTGTAAGGTGGGTATGGATGTAATGGTTTTTCTAAAAAGACATCTTTAATGCATTTCCTGATGGGTGATCTGTTTGGCAATAACGGCCTGATCTGCCTTGCCCTGAAGAGACATACTTCCCTCAAATTCCATCTGAATCCTTTGCCTAATACAGAAGGGATGGTCGCTATGTGCATTCCTGGAGATAAACAGACGCTTCTTTTGTATTAATGGGGGAGGGAGAAGCGGAGGGAGCAGAGCCAAGAAGAAGTGATGAGTAGAGGAAGGAGTGCAGAGAGGACTGAGTAGCGAGAGGGGAAGTAGTAGAGGATGCGGAGGAATGAGTAGAGAGAGGAGCTGTGGGGAGAAAAACAAGTAGAGAGGAAGGAGTAGAGGAAAGAGAAACACACAGGTAGAGGGAGGAACATCAGAGGAAAAGGGAAGGGAAGTAGGACAACAACTATCAGAAAGGAGAGGAAGAGGCCAGAAGGTTGAACAATAAAGGAGAAAGAAAGGAGAGTGAGTGGTAGAGGAAAAAGAGGCAAAAGGAGATCAGGAGAGAGGCCTGGGCTAGGGGAGTACTCCTCAGCTTGTGGTAACAGGTGACAGCAGAGGCCAAAGCTAAGCCAGATTCCAGAACATAAACGCTGTGTTCTCTATGGCAGCCTAAGTTGGAGTGGCAGGAGGGCAAAAGCGCTGATGCCAACTTTGCATGATGTGTTTGATACCGGAATCCCATCGGATGGACCAAGGCGGGACACTATGAAACCCCAGAGGCTGCGAGTGGCTGTCCACGACCTAAAGGGGGCGAGGGAAGGACGGAAGACCACCTCCCTGATGACAGTGAAGGCGATCATTGGTTTGGCCATTTCCAATCCCACCACTCTTGCTTCAATCAAACCCAAGAATTAAATCAGTAGACAACCTCATGTTGGTCTTAAGACATCTGTTCATCCCTCAAAGGGACAGTAGCCAGAAAATACCAAGTCCAGGCTGTTCAGAATGTTATTATTATGGCTAACAACAATCTGCTACCACATAACTACTCAAAGAAAACACACACCCGGATCCAGTATAACCAGCCTTGCCAAAATACTGCCACCGAGCTCCAGGTGGGACACCGAGCTGGGGTGTCTGAGCTGGACACAGTCGCCTGGGCCTCCTGGTGCTTCCTTCTCACTTGTAGGGGGGCCTTTAACTCCTGCATTGGAAAAATAAACAAATAAGATCCTTTAGTTCCTTATAAGAGCTGCTGGTGTTACAGTTCTGCAGGTTTCTAGAACCTGATGATGGCGTCCAGCCAACACAACACCCGAGAATCGGTCTCAAAAGCAATCAGGGCCAAACTGACTGTTAGAAATAAAATACCACGGCAGCCTGGACCCACCATTAAAGATTTACAAAGAACAACTTGTACATGATTTGCAAGGAATCCACCCGCCCCCGAAACACTGTATGTCTGTCATGTCCTACACCCAGTAAGTGTGGGCAGTGTGCGGACCCCCAGTGAATGCAGGAAGCGGGGGGCTGCTCAATGAGATCAGGAAACCCCAGTGAGTGCAGGAACCCTGGTGATGGAAGCCAACCTCAGTTAATGCAAACACCGTCACACCTGTGTGTAGCCCCTCTGGGCAGGCACCCCCAGTGGGCAGGCAATGCCAGCGGGTGCAGGACAAGCACCCCTGTTCTGTATGGTAATCCAGTGACTAAATGAACTTCTACAAAATGCATGCACACCCAGTGAGGTCAGGCTCCCTTAGGGACTGCAGGGATCCATAGGGAAGCCAATGACCTCTAGTGAGTGCAAGTAACCCTCGTCCAGTACAGGAAACCCCTCAGTGCAGGCATCCCCAGGGAATCTAGGGACCTCTAGTGAGTGCACGGAACCCTCAACCAGTACAGGAAACCCTGCGTGCAAGCATCCCCAGGGAACCTAGTGACCTCTTGTGAGTGCAAGTAACCCTTGTCCAGTGCAGGAAACCCCCTCAGTGCAGGCATCCCCAGGGAACCTAGGGACCTCTAGTGAGTGCATGTAACCCCCATCCAGTACAGGAAACTCCTGAGGGCAGACATTCCCAGGGAACCCAGGGACGTTTAGTGAGTGCACGTAATCCTCATCCGTTACAGGAAACCCCCTGAGTGCAGGCATCCCCGGGAACATAGGGACCTCTAGTGAGTGCAATTAACCCTCATCCAGGACAGGAAACCCCCTGTGTGCAGGCATCCCCAGGGAACCTAGGGACCTCTAGTGAGTGCACGTAACCCTCATCCAGTACAGGAAACCCCCTGAGTGCAGGCATCCCCAGGGAACCCAGGGATCTCTAGTGAGTGCACATATGCCTCATCGAGTACAGGAAACCTCCCAAGGGCTGGCATCCCAGGGAACCCAGGGACCTCTAGTGAGTGCACGTAAACCTCATCCAGTACAGGAAACCCCCTTTGTCACCCCGGTTGGGACGGGTATGCCCAGACGTGGGTCCCGTGCCTGCTGGGCCTAGAGACCCAAGCTACTCCTCACTGATGAGGCCCAACAGGGCCGAAACATGTCTGGGGATGCTTGTGGTCTCGTGCAGAAGGGATGTGACCTAGCAGTTCGGGCTGGACTGCTCCTTTTGGTGTGGGACCAAGCCTGATTTGCATATGGTCTTTCCCCTTCTGTAATGGCTTGGCAGGTGAAGAACGATGGTCTAGAGGATTGCCCAGAGCAATGCCAGTGGTTAATATTCATTCTAAACCTTCCAGCCATCACCTCTTTGTTTTTGCCAGGTGTTAGGCAGAAACCTGTGCAGTTCCCTCTAGGACCACTGCAAAAGATTTAAGACTACAGGTGTTTGGCAGTAAACCCACTTGGTAGCAGTCTGTACCACACAGATTTACCTGGTAGCTGTGGCTGAGCAGTCAGACTTCCTTCAAGAAGAGTTAGGCAGTATACAGAGCATACAGAATAGGTACAGAGGCACAGTAGCACAAGCAAACACTGACCAGAGCTTGTGTAAAAGTATATAATTATTTATTTAAAAGACACACTTGTAAAATTACACTAGCACAGAAAAAGGTAAGTAAATTCAAAACACAGTCCTAATTACTATATGTACATCCCTAGTTATTTGTTGGACAAGTCTTAGTTAACACCACTTATTTCCAGACAGAGGTGAGCGCTTAACGTTAGATGGCACTCGAACAAATTGTTTAAAAAGGGAGGGAAAGGCAGAATTAAGAAAGCAATATAGCAAAACACTTTTCAGAAAACCACAGTAAGTATTGGAGAAGGCAGTCTATTGAGGAGCAAGGAAGTTCAGTGCCAGGCCCACTTTAGGGAGAGCCAGGCCAAATATGCCCAAGATCACACAAAGTCCCAAAGTCTCCAAAGTCTTTACAGGTGAGTAGAAAAGTTCTGTTAAGCTTAGAAAAGTTTAGTTAGGGTGTCCCAGGCTAACCCAGGTTCGAGAGCCGAGGGCTAAATCTACCCCGTACAATCGGTGGCAAGGGAAGCCGGGCAGAACACGGTACCTTCAAAATGGAAAGGATCCTCCAGCGGTGGCAGTTGTTCCTGGCAGTGGGTGCAAGTTGTGGCGTCGTCCAGAGGAAGAGAAGATCTCGACGTGGAGGAAGGCTGAAGGTCGTTGCACTACCAGGGAAGAAACCAGCCGTGGAGTTTTCCGGTTAAAAGGATGTTACCCCTCTTTCGCGGTAGAGGTAAAAAGTGGTATTCCGGTTGCCGGGGTGCTTGACACAGGCAAGGCGGCCACGAGATGCTCCAGGGAGGCGAAAGGAAGGGAAAAACTGGTTGTCCCCACCAGTCAAGGGAAGAAGACTCTCCGGACTGGAGATCTCCTCTGTCGTTGGGAAGTGGTGAGACGGTTCCGCAGGGCTCCACCGGTGGTGTCGTCGTGGCAGGTCAGCTCAGCTTCTCCCTCTTCGGCTTCTTAGGTCCTGTGGCGACTTCTCAAGTTCCAGTCCCCAAAGCCCTGCTTTTATGCAGCAAACCCCCATTCACCAGTCCTAGCTGTCACTCAAACATGCTAAGTGGTGAGCCGGGGGGCTCACCACTGGGCCAATCACACAAGAGTGCGACTTGAGTTGCCAAGGCAACTCAGTCCACGGTGCCTAAATCCCCCTCCCACACATCCTGTAGACCCAGACACAGTGGCACCACTTTGGAGGGCTTCTGTGCAGAAGCCCGCCAAAAGTGGAACAAAGGCTCGACTCGGGTTCAGGGTTACTGAAGTGAACCCAGACGCCATTTTGGCGGCGAGTTCTGGCAAAAAACCAGTGAATTAATATTAAATAAATAAACCGGCGGTATCTTTAACATTGCACCAAAAAGTGGTGCATTAAAATCAATGGGAAATCCCCATTGGGAAATATTCCGGTGGAATATTTCCGTGGTATCCACTGCCACCAGCCAGAAACTCGGCGAGGGGGGACGGGACAGTACCCCCTCGACAAACAGACCCAGGGGCAATCTAATTGCCCCTACCAGTACTTCCACAGTATGATGGTTTGTACTGGTTCTGTTCACAATTTAAGACTAGTAAACTCAATGGTGACTTTACATGCCCAGGGAGACAGTAGTCAGTCCCAGGGTATGGAGTCTATGTTTCGGGGTCACTATGACACCCCTATGTTACTGCACTGGGGTGCTGTGTAACACACATACAAAAACCCATGATAGCCTATGGGGAAAAATACCCCATAGCCCATAAGCACATAGCAAGTCACAGGAATACACTCAAATCATGTCCAAGAGTGAGGGTAAAAGAGTCCCACTCTTGGCAGGAGAAGAAAATAAACCCCAAAAATCCAGCAAAGCTGCTGGGGGACTCACTAGGTTAGGAAATTCAGCCTAAACAGAGAATTCTCCCTAACACCAGGCAACCCCCTGAGTGCAGAAATCCCCAGCGAACCTAGAGACCTCTAGTGAGTGCATGTAACCCTCATCCAGTATAGGAAACCTAGTGAGTGCAGAAATTCCCAGTGACCCTGGGGACCTCTAGTGAGTGCACGTAACCCTCATCCAGTACAGGTAACACCCTGAGTGCAGGCATCCCCAGGGAACCTAGCGACCTCTAGTGAGTGCACGTAATCCTCATCCAGTACAGGAGACCCCTGAGTGCAGGCATCCCCAGGGAACCTAGACACCCCTAGTGAGTGCAGGTAAACCTCATCCAGCACAGTAACCCCCCTGAATGCAGGCATCCCCAGGGAACCTAGGACCTTGAGTAAGTGCACATAACCCTCATCCAGTTCAGGAAACCCCCTGAGTGCATGCATCCCCAGGGCACCTAGGGACCTCTAGTGAGTGCACGTAACCCTCATCCAGTACAGGAAACCCCCTGAGTGCAGGCATCCCCAGGGAACCTAGGGACCTCTAGTGAGTGCACGTAACCCTCATCCAGTACAGGAAACTCCCTGAGTGCAGGCATCCCCAGGGAACCTAGGGACCTCTAGTGAGTGCACGTAACCGTCATCCAGTACAGGAAACCCCTGAGTGCAGGCATCCCCAGGAAACCTATGGACCCCTAGTGAGTGCACGTAACCGTCATCCAGCACAGGAAACTCCCTGAGTGCAGGCATCCGCAGGGAACCTAGCTGTCAGTCTAGGTAAAATTGAACACCCTTCATTCTGGTGTAACAAATGTATTTTGGTGGCCGAAGGCCAAACCGCCTTATGCGCAGAACAAGAGAAATATACAATGCTATGCTTGACCAATGTGCGGCCATTTTATATAGCAAGAATCGCCATTTTTGTTCTCTTAACCATTGCTTATTTGCTTCTCTGTTCCCACTGCTGCCAGCTTACGATTCTTGCGGTTTCTGCTTACTTTTCTTATATTATAGCTCATTGTTGTCTATGCATGAAGGGGCAAGGTTGCGAGGCTGGAGAATTCGCTGAAACCCTTCGCCCGCAGCCCAGGGAGGAATGCCCACACTCCTTCCCCGTAGCCTTGAAGAAGGGCCGCGGAGCATTGCTTATCATGACCCAGCTGCCAGCCAGTCTCGTTGGGCACAGTTAAATACTAGAAAAAGGCAGCAAGAGGCCTGAATTACAGACTTCTTACGGCCCCCCCCCTCGCAGCAGCCCATAGAGCGTGTCGGCTCCCAGGACACGAATAGAAACTCACAGATAGGCAGGCCTGGAAGTAGCTAGAATGAACACAAGCACAATGTTCTGATCAACAGCAGAAATGTGTCTCCATGCTTGCCGAGTTGCACATTTGTTGCAACATTGTTGCTAATTATTATTAGAATAGATGTTTGTAGATGTCATACAAGCTGCACTGTCCATCATCACACTAAGTTCAAAGCAACCCAGAAAGGGGCGGTAAATAAACGCATCACAACTGATTGTATGAAGTGCATTTTGTATATATGTAACTGATGTATGTTGATCGCTCTCTTGCATCCCTCGAGGTCTAGAGAGATACAAGTCGTGAGACCGAGTTGGCCAACTGAGTTCTTTTATCTGCAATAAACCCTAGCATTGGGATTTCAACCTCATGTCTGGTGTATCTTTTCGCGTTTGGTGATTTGCCTTGTTTCCATAACGCAAGGGACCCCTAGGGGCCCCTATCAAGATGGCGCCCGAATAGGGACTCTCCCCCACTTGCCCCATCGTGTATGTTGTAACGGAGTAAAGGCGGAGAACGACGAGGACGGGACGACCAAGCCGGGATCAAGAGGTGTACGGGGGCCCCTGTAGAAGTGAGGAGAGAGTCCTTCCACAGATCTGCACACACCTGATCCCTGATCGGCGTACCGGGCCAGAGGGCAAAGGAGGCGAGGTTCCCGAAACGAGGCAGAAGCCAGAGAAACGCAGACACGACGTCATAGGTTGCGTCAGAATATAGACGGTTCGTGTCCAAGAGGACAACTTGATATATAAGGTGAGTCATTCCCCGATTCGACAAAAAAAAACCTGGTGTTTGGTTGAGAGTTGTTTTTGCAAAAACAAACGTCCAGAAGCTAAGTTAATTAACCGGAGGGGAAGGTTAAGAAACATGCCTGGAGTACTGTCCACGTTAGCAGTTTTTTTCCGCTGCGGTAGACAGACCTTGGAAAATGGCCAAAGTGCACCGCCTAGGGGAACGCCGGCGTGGGAGATGTATGAAAAATATGGTGTGGATGTAATAATGTTCTGTGAAATTTGGCATAGGCAAACTAGAAAGCAGAAGGAAAATCAGTGGCCGATTTTTGGTAGTTTTCAGATCGAAAGAATAGCTAACTTGGAAAAGGTGTTGATAAGAAAACGAGCGCACCCTGCAGCATTTGAAACAATACAAAATTGGAGACAGGAAGCAATGCTCCAGCTTAGAAGTCGAGAGAAGCATGCGCACAAATATAAATCAAGGAATGGGGGAGGAGAGGAGGACGCGGGGGATATGGGGAAAGAGAAATGGGCGGCGAGTATGAGTGGGGATATGAGCAGATGAACGTAGAAAGGATATACCCCAGGCAGGAATTGCGAGTAGTAGATGATTTAATAGAGCACTTGTTAACTCAAGTAGGTCAGAGTTCAAAACCAAGACCGAGATTGAGTGTAGCATTGCCAGTGATGGTTGTTCAAACTCCCACAGTGGCGCAAGCTCCCCCTCCTACAGCCCAAGCGCGAGCTCCAGTAGCCCGAGCGCGAACTCACCGTCCTGCAGCCCAAGCCCCTCCCTAAGCTCAAACCCTCCGACAGCCGCGGACGACGCGCGCAACATTTCCCATTAATGAACAAGGCCCGGAACAGACACCTCTAATGCCCCTTGTCCCGTCTGCACCTCCCACCCCAGACACGGATTCGGCACTGTCCATCCCTCGCGGTGTTGATGCCGAAACTGGGGAGGCGAGAGGTGGGGCTGAAGAAGTTAGATATGAACGGCTAACTCGCAGCACGATCAGCAAAAAAAGAAGGGTGGAATTTCAGCGTGAGGCAGAAATGTATATAGATGGGAATGACGAGACGGCAGCATTGGCCTCAATACATGGTTACCAAAGGGACAGCGAAAGACAGGTAGTGTTGGAATGTATGGGTGAATATTTGGTGACAGGATGGAAACAGTTACTTGGGAAAGCACCGCCTCAGCGATTGCTGGATTTGAATATATGGTCGCTCTGTAGACATACGGATGAAGAAGTAAGGGAACATGTGTATAAACTTATTGGGTTTAAAAATAAATTGGATGATCCGAATCTGGCGGGGAGTGCCAAATCTCTGCCGCCACCTGGGCATGTGGGGGACAAAAGGAGATTGCGAGTGGGGGAAACGATGAGATGGGTGTCGAATAAGCGAATCTCAGTAAATGAGATAAGCGAGATGTGTGATGGGTATCCTGTACAGATGAGAATAGAAGCACTGGGAACGGCAGTAGGGGTATTACTCAAGCAGATAGAGGGACGTAATAGAGGAAAGGGGAACGCGCAAAGCAGAGGGAATTTGGATAGTAAACATGGTGGGTCGGTGGGGATAAATCAATGTGCGTATTGCAGGAGAGAGGGACACTGGCGAGGAGAATGCCCACAGTTGGATAACGGAAGTGGGTTTGGTCAAGGAAAACAAGAGGAAGGACACAAAGGGTTGGATGGGCCAAATAGTAATAGCATGCAACAGCACTATGATAATAGAGGTCATCAGCAGTTTCAGGCCCAACGCAAGAATGCACCGAGCCACAACAAGGGTCAGCACGACCAACGGAACAGTAATGAGGGAAAAGGAAACGGAGGGAGGCAGGGGGGCATTTTTAATACGCAGTCAAACATGTATTACAGTGATAGTGTTGATTACACAGTGGACGATATGTTGCCCCCTCACTGGGGCAGCCCACAACAGGGGTTGGAACAAGTGTTTATTCCCAAGAAACAAGAAGGACCTTATGTAAAAATGAGGGTTGAGGGGAAGGAGCATCGTTTCCTTGTGGATACAGGGGCGCAGAGGTGCTCAATAGATCGCCACTTACTTCCGGGGATACCACTGTCAGGGCTAAACAACGTATCTGTAGGAATTGCAGGCACGCCAGTCATCAACCCCGTGCCCCAACCAGTCCCAGTTATGATAGGACCAATTACGGAGGAGTGTTCATTTCTTTTAACAGAACGTTGTGGAGAGAACTTGTTGGGATTAAATTTACTGAGAAAATTGGAAGCAGTTATACATTGTACAGCAGACGGGGCGTTACTCACGACACCGCAGTAACAGAATGAATGTCTGAAGCATTGCCATAAGAAATAGGTAAAGTGCCACTTGCTTGTGGACAATGCTAAATGATGAAGGCTGGTTTAAGATAGAACGGATGAAAATAATTTTTGGAAAAAGAAAAGTGTTGTATAAATTTGAAAGGAAAAAAAACTGAGAGGGATTGAAGGAATTGTAGGCAGTGTATTTGCAATAGCTGAATTGTTCTAGTCTAAAAGGAGGGAGGCAATGAGGGACCCCACTATTGACAAATTGATTTGCGTGCACCAAGCATGATAGTAGGTAAAAAAGTCCACCAGTGGGTGGACAAGGACAGCAGATGTCTTGATTGCGGTTACCTTGACGATCAGGGTGGGTATTGTCGATATGATAAAAAGAAGGTGTTTTTTTGAAACTCCTACTTTTGAAAGGAGGGAGGAGACTGGCACCGGAACGGATATAAAGTATTTCTAGTATGCCTAATCCAAAGACAAGTAAGAACTGTAAGAAGCATGGTGTTTTTAGTATGGGCAGTGAATAAGAAACTTTGTGATGATTGAGAAGCCAATGGTGAGGCTGATGAAAAGTATGCAGGAATGTTTTAATAGTGCACTTTTGAGAATGGACAATGTTTTGTTTTAAGATTAGTAAGATTGTTTATGAGCGGGAGAGTGAAGGATGTGCATTGGTGGGTTTGATGCAGGAACAAGTTGGAAGAAATAGGCCTACGACTATTATTCTTCCATGCTGGATCCTGAAGCGCGCGCACTGTCATGTTTGCGATCTGTTGCAGTGCCTGCTGCGTCAGTGAAACAAGCGGATGGTATGGTATTGGGGCACACTGTAATTCTGATGGTGCCACATGCCATAGACGTTCTATTAAATAAGATGCAGACGCAACACCTCATTCCCGACAGAGTAACAAGATATGAGTTCATCTTGTTCGCACCCCGTACCCAAAATAAGAGTTGAAGCGCATTGAATCATGCAGAATTAATGTCACGACCCATAACTGAAA
This sequence comes from Ambystoma mexicanum, assembly GCF_040938575.1. Lineage (NCBI taxonomy): Eukaryota > Metazoa > Chordata > Amphibia > Caudata > Ambystomatidae > Ambystoma > Ambystoma mexicanum. Next base: position 1,673,564 of record NC_090932.1, read on the forward strand.
TTGGTGACAGCAAATCACCACCCCATGATTGTTAAAATGGTCCCCAGGGGAAATAATGAAGTAAAAGAATTGATAGGAGCGTTATTGGGTAGAAAGAGCTGGATGGGGGTCGTTTTGTGACGGCTCGTGTTTTAAATTATTTGATGACATATTGATTACAACATATGAATTACCTACCGTACCGAGTGTTGTAAGGAATAAAAGAATCACCCACAACTTTGCACAAGCAGCAGGAATGGTAGCGCTTATTAGGGCCTGGGAACCCCTTGGGGGGGGGGCGGCGCTGATTGGGATTTCTTGACATCATGGCCAGTGATTATAGGGTAATGATAGTACAAGCTAAAGGGACTATGAAGTTAAAATTGGAGGGCTGATTAGGTGAACGAAGAGACAAAATGTAAGATATGCTCATGGAGGAGAAAGAGGAAAGTAGAGCATCCTATGTTAAAAACATATACCTGTTCCCCCCATCTATCATGGCCGAAGTAATGCAGAAGGTGCGTTTGATTTATCAGCAGGTGCTGGAGGCGTTACTCATCAGGTACATTGGGACGTGACAGATGCCAGAAAAATTGCCAGCTTCACTGCCACAGCAGCAGTCAAGACAAAAAAGGAAACCCGAAACTGCACCCGTGGAGACTGCCAGAAAAGGGGAAGAGGTGCGAAGCACCCCAGCGTTGCCCAGCAGAAACAACGTCACTTTCAAGCAACACGAAACTCTGAATTGCAAACACCAGCAGAAACAACGCGAGTACCCTTCTGGCGCCCACCAGCTTCAGCAGACGCACCAGGCCAGAAAAAAGAAACTGCATCCACTACAACGTCGCTCATCACTACCCATCATCACGCTACAAGCTGACACAGAGCCTGGTACAGGAAAAGTGATCCATAGATTTCTGGTGCCTTTTTTCTTTTGCCTTTGGTCTTCACTCATGGACGGTGTAAGAGCTTGGGGCGTAGAGGAGAACGGTGTGAGGATTGTGCAAGTCGGACATTCCAAGACACACGGCTCCTCAGTGCGTTTATGACAGAGTACATGTGCCAGGAGCCAGAGCGGGACAAGCTGGATGCACAAAGTACCCTGTCCACAAGGAACTGTTCAGAGATAGTTTGAGCAATGGAGAAAGAGATAACTGATCTCGCTGGAGTGGATAAGTGATTGAGGTTGGAAAAAAAAAGCTGGCAGACTTGAACTGAGACATTTCCGTTGAACTTTTCTGGCATCAAGAACAGGAGACATTGGCAGCGAATCGTGTCAACAAGAAGAAGGACGATGAAGAAAAAGTCGAGACAGGTTCCAGCCTCCTCCTGCACCCCTGCTGAAAAGATGATAGTTTTAGAGACTGTAAAATTAGGGAAAAAAACATGGAAAAAGAAGTAAGTTACTGATTTGGACATTGGTCCTGTGTTCTCTAAGTATGGTAGTACCAACGATAATGGCTTTTATATTATGGTCCCTGGAGTCTGTGCACCCATTAGAAACACTCTTTCCAAAAGCAGGTACTGAAAGCCCAGTTCACATAGTCACTGGTACCCTGTCCCCAATGGAAGAGAGGCATAGAGAAGGATATGGCAACAATACTTTGTTGCTCATAATGAATATGACCCATGCTCTTTTAAAGAAAAAGAACTGCTGGGTCTGTGCCCATTTACCGCAGCACGGTGGGAAGGGGATAGGCTGGTATGTGCAACCGTTATCATTGGTTTATTCATGTGAAGTATCGTTGAGTGCAATGTTCTTTGGGAAGTGGAACAAGAGTAACACGGGTCAGCTAGATGGGGCCAATATGAATGAATTTGAGGAAGTGGTCATGAGACCTGTGGGCTGTTCCATATTCGACAAAGCTCGCGTATTTGCACCAGATCCCATGAGGAAAAGTGCACGAAAAATAACAAGACTAGATAGATTTCGTAAGCAGAATAAACCAAACCCGCCAGCAGAAGAGACATCAGTAATGACATTTCGAACGAGGGGTGAATGGAATAAAGATGCTGTGCCCCCTGCCTATACAGTGGATTATAGCCCCAAAACTGCTCCCCTATGTTTAAAGAAAAAAGGTTCCTATAAAGTAGGAACGTTTGGCAACTGTCTGAACACGGTGGTTCTAAAGCATGAGATAGAACCTGTGTACGTAGGGGATCCTGTTTACTTCATATGTGGGGAAAAAGCATATCCATGGCTACCCAGAAACTGGAGGGGCACATGCTACCTGGGTCTACTGTTTCCAGGAGTGTTCCTTCTGGAAACAGCAGAAGTAGCCAGGCGATCAGGAGGCAGGACCCGAAGGGATAGCGAGGACGGAATGATAGCATTAGACCTAGATAAATCTTTTATACCGTTTCTGGCCGAGGTAGTAAATTCCTACAACATAAGGCAGCTGTCCAGGATACTGAAAAATACAATAGACTCAACAACGGATATTTTATATAATATGACCCTAGAAGAAAAAGGAGTTAGGCTAATGTCCCTGCAGAACAGAATGGCTCTTGATATAATATTAGTTGATCGTGGGGGAGTTTGCACGCTCGTAAAAACTGTGTGCTGTGTATATGTGGATGACTACTCCCCTAACATTTTTAAAGCAATTAAGAAATTACATGTCCTAAATTCCTCACTCGCCACTGGAGAAGGGGGTTGGGGGATAGGATCCTGGTTTTGGGGATTATTGCGGTCTTGGGGATGGAAGCTAATTTCGATATTAATGATAGTGTTTCGAATATTCATAACATGCTGTTGCTGCATACAGTGCCTGCCCATAGTCTGCACTGAAGTAAGTGACGGATGTGCTAAGGGATGTGTACACATGGTAACAAAAAGAAAACAAACGGATGCCCGAAAGGGCAAAGATAGTAATGAAGTAACAACAATGAAACAATTTATGGCCATAGACATCAGAGACAAAGAGGATGTTCATAGTAGCATAAAGAGTTCAGACGTATCGTCATCAGAGGAGGATACAGAGAACGAATAAAGCGTTTGGCATTCGGCCAACAGGAGGGGTTGTCAGTCTAGGTAAAATTGATCACCCTTCATTCTGGTGTAACAAACCGCCTTATGCGCAGAACAAGAGAAATATACAATGCTATGCTTGACCAATGTGCGGCCATTTCATATAGCAAGAATCGCCATTTTTGTTCTCTTAACCATTGCTTATTTGCTTCTCTGTTCCCACTGCTGCCAGCTTACGATTCTTGCGGTTTCTGCTTACTTTTCTTATATTATAGCTCATTGTTGTCTATGCATGAAGGGGCAAGGTTGCGAGGCTGGAGAATTCGCTGAAACTCTTCGCCCGCAGCCCAGGGAGGAATGCCCACACTCCCTCCCCGTAGCCTTGAAGAAGGGCCGCGGAGCATTGCTTATCATGACCCAGCTGCCAGCCAGTCTCGTTGGGCACAGTTAAATACTAGAAAAAGGCAGCAAGAGGCCTGAATTACAGACTTCTTACGGCCCCCCACCCTCGCAGCAGCCCATAGAGCGTGTCGGCTCCCAGGACACAAATAGAAACTCACAGATAGACAGGCCTGGAAGTAGCTAGAATGAACAAAAGCACAATGTTCTGATCAACAGCAGAAATGTGTCTCCATGCTTGCCGAGTTGCACATTTGTTGCAACATTGTTGCTAATTATTATTAGAATAGATGTTTGTAGATGTCATACAAGCTGCACTGTCCATCATCACACTAAGTTCAAAGCAACCCAGAAAGGGGCGGTAAATAAACGCATCACAACTGATTGTATGAAGTGCATTTTGTATATATGTAACTGATGTATGTTGATCGCTCTCTTGCGTCCCTCGAGGTCTAGAGAGATACACGTCGCGGGGCGTGAGACCGAGTTGGCCAACTGAGTTCTTTTATCTGCAATAAACCCTAGCATTGGGATTTCAACCTCGTGTCTGGCGTATCTTTTCGCGTTTGGTGATTTGCCTTGTTTCCATAACGCAAGGGACCCCTAGGGGCCCCTATCATAGGGACCTCTAGTGAGTGCATGGAACCCTCATCCAGTACAGGAAACCCCCTGAGTGCAGGCATCCACAGGGAACCTAGGGACCTCTAGTGAGTGCATGTAACCCTCTGTCAGGATTCGCCCCTGGAAGCTATGGAGTGTCTGGCGACTCTAAATACGGCTCAATCTACAGTCCGGTCCTGTCCTCACCCAATATGGCGGCTTAACCTTTAAAGCAAGGCCACGCCCACAACCCAGCGCGTTGTATCTCTTTTTTCCTTCTGTTGCAGTCAACGCTGTTGCGCTACTTGTGGAGTGTTTTTTTCTTTGTATTTTGCCGCCTTGCCTTCTGTTCCCTCCCAAGTCTCCGTTTCTCCCATTTGTTTTTCCTTTGATTCCGACTTTCACTTTACTTAGTCTCCTCCTTTTTCCACCTGTACTTCTTTCTGTTCCTACCCGCTTTCTGGGTTTATCTAGTTTCTTACCTGCTAGCCTCCTCTTTCCTCCCTTCTCGGTCTTTCTGTCCGATTCTTGTGGTTTCTACGGTGTGCTCTGCTTCCCTGGTTTCCGTTCGCGGTCGCAGAGCTACTTTCACTTTCACCGCGTCCGCGGCTCTGCTCTCCTACTCATCCGGTGTCAGTTGCTTCTCAGGTACGTGGGTTCCTTACTACTGCTCCTCGAATTTCTGCTTTCACTCTGCCTCCCTTCTTTGTACTTACCTTTGTAGCCTCTAGTACTTTTCTTTAAACCTTACGGTGCATCCTTTTTTTTTTTGCACTTGTCATTCCGAGCCCTACCATCTTCAAGCTCTATTGAACTCTATAGCCACATCCCTTACTATCGGACTGCCATAACCACCAGTGGATCCTTGGCTACAGACCAAAGAACAGGACTTCAGAGATACGTCACCATCATCCTACATTATCAACTAAAGAACAAAGTACTCTGGAATTACCCGTTTTTTTTTTTTTACCAAAGTGTTTTTTTCCCTGTGATTTGGGGTTTGGCTCCTTGGGGTTCCCCTTTGGCAGGTTCCCTTTCCTGTCAGGGTGGCCTCTGAGGAAGCCAGACCCTACTTACACAATAAAAAGAAGAAGCCAGTCAAAGAGAAGACGACAACCGACCACAAGAAAGCTAGGAAGAAGCCAGCTGCTACTTCCAAGGACAGTTCGTCAGAAGGCCCAGGTGAGGAGGGCTTTGGGGAGGCACAAACCCTATCCGACACCCTCATCCAGTACAGGAAACTCCTGAGTGCAGGCATCCCAAGGGAACCTAGGGAACTCTAGTGAGTGCACGTAAGACATTCCCAGGGAACCTAGGGAACTCTAGTGAGTGCACGTAACCCTCATCCAGTACAGGAAACCCCCTCGGTGCAAGCACCCCCAGGGAACCTAGGGACGTCTAGTTGAGTGCATGTAACCCTCGTCCAGTAAAGGAAACCCCCTGTGTGCAGGCATCCCCAGGGAACCTAGGGACCTCTAGTGAGTGCACGTAACCCTCATCCAGTAGAGGAAACCCCCTGAGTGCAGGCATCCCCAGGGAACCTAGGGACCTCTAGAGAGTGCACGTAACCCTCATCCAATACAGGAAACCCCCTGAGTGCAGGCATCCCCCGGGAACCTAGGCACCCCTAGTGAGGGCACGTAAACCTCATCCAGCACAGTAAGCCCCCTGAATGCAGGCATCCCCAGGGAACCCAGGACCTCGAGTAAGTGCACATAATCCTCATCCAGTACAGGAAACCCCCTGAGTGCAGGCATCCCAAGGGAGCACAGGGACCTCTACTGAGTGCACATAACCCTCATCCAGTACAGTAACCCCCCTGAGTGCAGGCATCCCCAGGGAACCCAGGACCTCTAGTGAGTGCATACAACCCTCATCCAGTACAGGAAACCCCCTGAGTACAGGCATCCCAGGTAACCCAGGCCTCTCTAGTGATTGCACATAACCCTCATCCAGTACAGGAAACCCCCTGAGTGCAGGAATCCCCAGGGAAGCCATGGACCTCTAGTGAGTGCACATAACCCTCATGCAGTACAGGAAACCCCTGAGTGCAGGCATCCCAGGGAACATAAGGACCTCTAGTGAGTGCATGTAACCCTCATCCAGTACAGGAAACCCTGTGTGCAGGCATCCCCAGGGAACCTAGGGACCTCTAGTGAGTGCACGTAACCAGTACAAGAAACCCCCTGAGTGCATTCATCCCCAGGGAACCTAGGGACCTCTATTGAGTGCATGTAACCCTAATCCAGTACAGGAAACTCCTGAGGGAAGACATTCCCAGGGAACCTAGGGACCTCCAATGAGTGCACGTAACCCTCATCCAGTGCAGGAAACCCTCTGAGTGCAGGAATCCCCAGGGAACCTAGGTACTCTAGCGAGTGCACATAACCCTTGTCCAGAACAGGAGACCCCCTGAGTGCAGGCACCCCCAGGGAACCTAGGGACCTCTATTGAGTGCACGTAACCCTCATCCAGTATAGGAAACCCCCCAAGTGCAGGCATCTCCAGGGAACCCAGGGACCTCTAGTGAGTACACGTAACCCCCATCCAGTATAGGAAACCCCCCAAGTGCAGGCATTTCCAGGGAACCTAGAGACATCTAGTGAGTGCACGTAACCCTCATCCAGTACAGGTAACCCCCTGAGTGCAGGCACCCCCAGGGAACCTAGGGACCTCTAGTGAGTGCACGTAAACCTTATCCAGGATAGGAAACCCCCTGAGTGCAGGAATCCCCAGGGGACCTAGGTACCTCTAGCGAGTGCACATATCCCTCATCTAGTACAGGAAACCCCTGAGTGCAGGCATCCTCAGGGAACCCAGGGACCTCACGTGAGTGCACGTATTCCTCATCTAGTACAGGAACCCCCTGGGTGCAGGCATCCCCAGGGATCCTAGGGACCTCTAGTGAGTGCATGTATCCCTCATCCAGTACAGGAAACCCCCTGAGTGCAGGCATCCCCAGGGAACCTAGGGACCACTAGTGAGTGCATGTAACCCCCATCCAGTACAGTAACCCCCCTGAGTGCAGGCATCCCCAGGGAACCCAGGACCTCTAGTGAGTGCATACAACTCTCATACAGTACAGGAAACCCCTGAGTGAAGGCATCCCAAGGGAACCTAGGGACCTCTAATGAGTGCACGTAACCCTTATCCAGGATAGGAAACCCCCCGAGTGCAGGAATCCCCAGGGGACCTAGGGACCTCTAGTGAGTGCACATATCCCTCATCTAGTACAGGAAACCCCTGAGTGCAGGCATCCTCAGGGAACCCAGGGACCTCACGTGAGTGCACGTAACCCTCATCCAGTACAGGTAACCCCCTGAGTGCAGGCACCCCCAGGGAACCTAGGGACCTCTAGTGAGTGCACGTAACCCTTATCAAGGATAGGAAACCTCCCGAGTGCAGGAATCCCCAAGGGACCTAGGGACCTCTAGTGAGTGCACGTATACCTCATCTAGTACAGGAAACCCCTGAGTGCAGGCATCCCCAGGGAACCCAGGACCTCTAGTGAGTGCATACAACCCTCATCCAGTACAGGAAACCCCTGAGTGCACGCATCCCAAGGGAACCCAGGACCTCTAGTGAGTGCACGTAACCCTCCTCCAGTACAGGAAACCCCCTGGGTACAGGTATCCCCAGGCATCCCCAGGTAACCCAGGCACCTCTAGTGAGTGCACATAACCCTCATCCAGTACAGGAAACCCCCTGAGTGCAGGCATCCCCAGGGAAGCCATGGACCTCTAGTGATTGCACGTAACCCTCATGCAGTACAGGAAACCCCTGAGTGCAGGCATCCCAGGGAACATAAGGACCTCTAGTGAGTGCATGTAACCCTCATCCAGTACAGGAAACCCTGTGTGCAGGCATCCCCAGGGAACCTAGGGACCTCTAGTGAGTGCACGTAACCAGTACAGGAAACCCCTGAGTGCATTCATCCCCAGGGAACCTAGGGACCTCTAGTGAGTGCATGTAACCCTCATCCAGTACAGGAAACGCCTGAAGGAAGACATTCCCAGGAAACCTAGGGACCTCTAGTGAGTGCACGTAACCCTCATCCGGTGCAGGAAACCCTCTGAGTGCAGGCATCCCCAGGGACCTCCAGTGAGTGCGCGTAACCCTCACCCAGTGCAGGAAACCCTCTGAGTGCAGGCATCCCCAGGGAACCCAGGGACCTCTAGTGAGTGCACGTAACCCTCATCCGGTGCAGGAAACCCTCTGAGTGGAGGCATCCCCAGGGAACCTAGGTACTCTAGCGAATGCACGTAACCCTCATCCAGTACAGGTAACCCCCTGAGTGCAGGCATCCCCAGGGAACCTAGGGACCTCTATTGAGTGCACGTAACCCTTATCCAGGATAGGAAACCCCCCGAGTGCAGGCATCCCTAGGGGACCTGGGGACCTCTAGTGAGTTTTTTTTTTACCAAAGTGATTTGGGGTTTGGCTCCTTGGGGTTCCCCTTTGGCAGGTTCCCTTTCCTGTCAGGGTGGCCTCTGAGGAAGCCAGACCCTACTTACACAATAAAAAGAAGAAGCCAGTCAAAGAGAAGACGACAACCGACCACAAGAAAGCTAGGAAGAAGCCAGCTGCTACTTCCAAGGACAGTTCGTCAGAAGGCCCAGGTGAGGAGGGGGTTGTGGAGGCACAAACCCTATCTGACACCCTCATCCAGTACAGGAAACTCCGGAGTGCAGGCATCCAAGGGAACCTAGGGAACTCTAGTGAGTGCACGTAAGACATTCCCAGGGAACCTAGGGAACTCTAGTGAGTGCACGTAACCCTCATCCAGTACAGGAAACCCCCTCATTGCAAGCATCCCCAGGGAACCTAGGGACGTCTAGTTGAGTGCATGTAACCCTCGTCCAGTAAAGGAAACCCCCTGTGTGCAGAAATCCCCAGGGAACCTAGGGACCTCTAGTGAGTGCACATAACTCTCATCCAGTAGAGGAAACCCCCTGAGTGCAGGCATCCCCAGGGAACCTAGGGACCTCTAGAGAGTGCACGTAACCCTCATCTAATACAGGAAACCCCCTGACTGCAGGCATCCCCAGGGAACCTAGGCACCCCTAGTGAGTGCACGTAAACCTCATCCAGCACAGTAACCCACCTGAATGCAGGCATCCCCAGGGAACCCAGGACCTCGAGTAAGTGCACATAACCCTCATCCAGTACAGGAAACCCCCTGAGTGCAGGCATCCCAAGGGAGCACAGGGACCTCTAGTGAGTGCACATAACCCTCATCCAGTACAGTAACCCCCCCTGAGTGCAGGCATCCCCAGGGAACCCAGGACCTCTAGTGAGTGCATACAACCCTCATCCAGTACAGGAAACCCCTGAGTGAAGGCATCCCAAGGGAACCTAGGGACCTCTAATGAGTGCACGTAACCCTCATCCAGTACAGGAAACCCCCTGAGTACAGGCATCCCCAGGTAACCCAGGCACCTCTAGTGAGTGCACATAACCCTCATCCAGTACAGGAAACCCCCTGAGTGCAGGCATCCCCAGGGAAGCCATGGACCTCTAGTGAGTGGACGTAACCCTCATGCAGTACAGGAAACCCCTGAGTGCAGGCATCCCAGGAAACATAAGGACCTCTAGTGAGTGCATGTAACCCTCATCCAGTACAGGAAACTCCTGAGGGAAGACATTCCCACGGAACCTAGGGACCTCTAGTGAGTGCACATAACCCTCATCCAGTGCAGGAAACCCTCTGAGTGCAGGCATCCCCAGGGAACCCAGGGACCTCTAGTGAGTGCACGTAACCCTCATCCAGTGCAGGAAACCCTCTGAGTGCAGGCATCCCCAGGGAACCTAGGTACTCTAGCGAGTGCACATAACCCTCGTCCAGTACAGGAGACCCCTGAGTGCAGGCATCCCAAGGGAACCCAGGGACCTCTAGTGAGTACACGTAACCCCCATCCAGTATAGGAAACCCCCCAAGTGCAGGCATCTCCAAGGAACCTAGAGACCTCTAGTGAGTGCACGTAACCCTTATCCAGGATAGGAATCCCCTGAGTGCAGGCATCCTCAGGGAACCCAGGGACCTCTAGTGAGTGCACGTATCCCCCATCTAGTACAGGAACCCCCTGGGTGCAGGCATCCCCAGGGAACCTAGGGACCTCTATTGAGTGCATGTAACCCTAATCCAGTACAGGAAACTCCTGAGGGAAGACATTCCCAGGGAACCTAGGGACCTCCAATGAGTGCACGTAACCCTCATCCAGTGCAGGAAACCCTCTGAGTGCAGGAATCCCCAGGGAACCTAGGTACTCTAGCGAGTGCACATAACCCTTGTCCAGAACAGGAGACCCCCTGAGTGCAGGCACCCCCAGGGAACCTAGGGACCTCTATTGAGTGCACGTAACCCTCATCCAGTATAGGAAACCCCCCAAGTGCAGGCATCTCCAGGGAACCCAGGGACCTCTAGTGAGTACACGTAACCCCCATCCAGTATAGGAAACCCCCCAAGTGCAGGCATTTCCAGGGAACCTAGAGACATCTAGTGAGTGCACGTAACCCTCATCCAGTACAGGTAACCCCCTGAGTGCAGGCACCCCCAGGGAACCTAGGGACCTCTAGTGAGTGCACGTAAACCTTATCCAGGATAGGAAACCCCCTGAGTGCAGGAATCCCCAGGGGACCTAGGTACCTCTAGCGAGTGCACATATCCCTCATCTAGTACAGGAAACCCCTGAGTGCAGGCATCCTCAGGGAACCCAGGGACCTCACGTGAGTGCACGTATTCCTCATCTAGTACAGGAACCCCCTGGGTGCAGGCATCCCCAGGGATCCTAGGGACCTCTAGTGAGTGCATGTATCCCTCATCCAGTACAGGAAACCCCCTGAGTGCAGGCATCCCCAGGGAACCTAGGGACCACTAGTGAGTGCATGTAACCCCCATCCAGTACAGTAACCCCCCTGAGTGCAGGCATCCCCAGGGAACCCAGGACCTCTAGTGAGTGCATACAACTCTCATACAGTACAGGAAACCCCTGAGTGAAGGCATCCCAAGGGAACCTAGGGACCTCTAATGAGTGCACGTAACCCTTATCCAGGATAGGAAACCCCCCGAGTGCAGGAATCCCCAGGGGACCTAGGGACCTCTAGTGAGTGCACATATCCCTCATCTAGTACAGGAAACCCCTGAGTGCAGGCATCCTCAGGGAACCCAGGGACCTCACGTGAGTGCACGTAACCCTCATCCAGTACAGGTAACCCCCTGAGTGCAGGCACCCCCAGGGAACCTAGGGACCTCTAGTGAGTGCACGTAACCCTTATCAAGGATAGGAAACCTCCCGAGTGCAGGAATCCCCAAGGGACCTAGGGACCTCTAGTGAGTGCACGTATACCTCATCTAGTACAGGAAACCCCTGAGTGCAGGCATCCCCAGGGAACCCAGGACCTCTAGTGAGTGCATACAACCCTCATCCAGTACAGGAAACCCCTGAGTGCACGCATCCCAAGGGAACCCAGGACCTCTAGTGAGTGCACGTAACCCTCCTCCAGTACAGGAAACCCCCTGGGTACAGGTATCCCCAGGCATCCCCAGGTAACCCAGGCACCTCTAGTGAGTGCACATAACCCTCATCCAGTACAGGAAACCCCCTGAGTGCAGGCATCCCCAGGGAAGCCATGGACCTCTAGTGATTGCACGTAACCCTCATGCAGTACAGGAAACCCCTGAGTGCAGGCATCCCAGGGAACATAAGGACCTCTAGTGAGTGCATGTAACCCTCATCCAGTACAGGAAACCCTGTGTGCAGGCATCCCCAGGGAACCTAGGGACCTCTAGTGAGTGCACGTAACCAGTACAGGAAACCCCTGAGTGCATTCATCCCCAGGGAACCTAGGGACCTCTAGTGAGTGCATGTAACCCTCATCCAGTACAGGAAACGCCTGAAGGAAGACATTCCCAGGAAACCTAGGGACCTCTAGTGAGTGCACGTAACCCTCATCCGGTGCAGGAAACCCTCTGAGTGCAGGCATCCCCAGGGACCTCCAGTGAGTGCGCGTAACCCTCACCCAGTGCAGGAAACCCTCTGAGTGCAGGCATCCCCAGGGAACCCAGGGACCTCTAGTGAGTGCACGTAACCCTCATCCGGTGCAGGAAACCCTCTGAGTGGAGGCATCCCCAGGGAACCTAGGTACTCTAGCGAATGCACGTAACCCTCATCCAGTACAGGTAACCCCCTGAGTGCAGGCATCCCCAGGGAACCTAGGGACCTCTATTGAGTGCACGTAACCCTTATCCAGGATAGGAAACCCCCCGAGTGCAGGCATCCCTAGGGGACCTGGGGACCTCTAGTGAGTTTTTTTTTTACCAAAGTGATTTGGGGTTTGGCTCCTTGGGGTTCCCCTTTGGCAGGTTCCCTTTCCTGTCAGGGTGGCCTCTGAGGAAGCCAGACCCTACTTACACAATAAAAAGAAGAAGCCAGTCAAAGAGAAGACGACAACCGACCACAAGAAAGCTAGGAAGAAGCCAGCTGCTACTTCCAAGGACAGTTCGTCAGAAGGCCCAGGTGAGGAGGGGGTTGTGGAGGCACAAACCCTATCTGACACCCTCATCCAGTACAGGAAACTCCGGAGTGCAGGCATCCAAGGGAACCTAGGGAACTCTAGTGAGTGCACGTAAGACATTCCCAGGGAACCTAGGGAACTCTAGTGAGTGCACGTAACCCTCATCCAGTACAGGAAACCCCCTCATTGCAAGCATCCCCAGGGAACCTAGGGACGTCTAGTTGAGTGCATGTAACCCTCGTCCAGTAAAGGAAACCCCCTGTGTGCAGAAATCCCCAGGGAACCTAGGGACCTCTAGTGAGTGCACATAACTCTCATCCAGTAGAGGAAACCCCCTGAGTGCAGGCATCCCCAGGGAACCTAGGGACCTCTAGAGAGTGCACGTAACCCTCATCTAATACAGGAAACCCCCTGACTGCAGGCATCCCCAGGGAACCTAGGCACCCCTAGTGAGTGCACGTAAACCTCATCCAGCACAGTAACCCACCTGAATGCAGGCATCCCCAGGGAACCCAGGACCTCGAGTAAGTGCACATAACCCTCATCCAGTACAGGAAACCCCCTGAGTGCAGGCATCCCAAGGGAGCACAGGGACCTCTAGTGAGTGCACATAACCCTCATCCAGTACAGTAACCCCCCCTGAGTGCAGGCATCCCCAGGGAACCCAGGACCTCTAGTGAGTGCATACAACCCTCATCCAGTACAGGAAACCCCTGAGTGAAGGCATCCCAAGGGAACCTAGGGACCTCTAATGAGTGCACGTAACCCTCATCCAGTACAGGAAACCCCCTGAGTACAGGCATCCCCAGGTAACCCAGGCACCTCTAGTGAGTGCACATAACCCTCATCCAGTACAGGAAACCCCCTGAGTGCAGGCATCCCCAGGGAAGCCATGGACCTCTAGTGAGTGGACGTAACCCTCATGCAGTACAGGAAACCCCTGAGTGCAGGCATCCCAGGAAACATAAGGACCTCTAGTGAGTGCATGTAACCCTCATCCAGTACAGGAAACTCCTGAGGGAAGACATTCCCACGGAACCTAGGGACCTCTAGTGAGTGCACATAACCCTCATCCAGTGCAGGAAACCCTCTGAGTGCAGGCATCCCCAGGGAACCCAGGGACCTCTAGTGAGTGCACGTAACCCTCATCCAGTGCAGGAAACCCTCTGAGTGCAGGCATCCCCAGGGAACCTAGGTACTCTAGCGAGTGCACATAACCCTCGTCCAGTACAGGAGACCCCTGAGTGCAGGCATCCCAAGGGAACCCAGGGACCTCTAGTGAGTACACGTAACCCCCATCCAGTATAGGAAACCCCCCAAGTGCAGGCATCTCCAAGGAACCTAGAGACCTCTAGTGAGTGCACGTAACCCTTATCCAGGATAGGAATCCCCTGAGTGCAGGCATCCTCAGGGAACCCAGGGACCTCTAGTGAGTGCACGTATCCCCCATCTAGTACAGGAACCCCCTGGGTGCAGGCATCCCCAGGGAAACTAGGGACCTCTAGTGAGTGCATATAACCCTCGTCCAGTACAGGAAACCCCCTGAGTGCAGGCATCCCAAGGGAGCACATGGACCTCTAGTGAGTGCACATAACCCTCATCCAGTACAGTGACCCCCCTGAGTGCAGGCATCCCCAGGGAACCCGGGACCTCTAGTGAGTGCATACAACCCTCATCCAGTACAGGAAACCCCTGAGTGAAGGCATCCCAAGGGAACCTAGGGACCTCTAGTGAGTGCACATAACCCTCATCCAGTACAGGAAACCCCCTGAGTACAGGCATCCCCAGGTAACCCAGGGACCACTCGTGAGTGCACATAACCCTCATCCAGTACAGGAAACCCCCTGAGTGCAGGCATCCCAGGGAACATAAGGACCTCTAGTGAGTTCACATAACCCTCATCCAGTACAGGAAACCCTGTGTGCAGGCATCCCCAGGGAACCCATGGACCTCTAGTGAGTGCACGTAACCCTCATGCAGTACAGGAAACCCATGAGTGCAGGCATCCCAGGGAACATAAGGACCTCTAGTGAGTGCATGTTACCCTCATCCAGTACAGGAAACCCTGTGTGCAGGCATCCCAAGGGAACCTAGGGACCTCTAGTGAGTGCACATAACCCTCATCCAGTACAGGAAACCCCCTGAGTGCAGGCATCCCCAGGGAACTCATGGACCTCTAGTGAGTGCATGTAACCCTCATGCAGTACTGGAATCCCATGAGTGCAGGCATCCCAGGGAACATAAGGACCTCTAGTGAGTGCACGTAACCCTCATCCAGTGCAGGAAACCCCCTGAGTGCAGGCACCCCCAGGTAACCTAGGGACCTCTAGTGAGTGCACGTAACCCTTATCCAGGATAGGAAACCCCCCCGGGTGCAGGAATCCCCAGGGGACCTAGGACCTCTAGTGAGTGCACGTATCCCTTATCTAGTACAGGAAACCCCTGAGTGCAGGCATCCCAAGGGAGCACAGGGACCTCTAGTGAGTGTACATAACCCTCATCCAGTACAGTAACCCTGCCCCGAGTGCAGGCATCCCCAGGGAACCCAGGACCTCTAGTGAGTGCATACAACCCTCATCCAGTACAGGAAGCCCCTGAGTGCAGGCATCCCAAGGGAACCCAGGACCTCTAGTGAGTGCACGTAACCCTCATGCAGTACAGGAAACCCCTGAGTGCAGGCATCCCAGGAAACCCCGAGTGCAGGCATCCCAGGGAAGCCATGGACCTCTAGTGAGTGCACGTAACCCTCATGCAGTACAGGAAACCCCTGAGTGCAGGCATCCCAGGGAACATAAGGACCTCTAGTGAGTGCATGTAACCCTCATCCAGTACAGGAAACCCTGTGTGCAGGCATCCCCAGGGAACCTAGGGACCTCTAGTGAGAGCACGTAACCAGTAGAGGAAACCCCCTGAGTGCATTCATACCCAGTGTCGATCTGGAAAAATGAATACCTTTCATTTAGGACGACAGATGTATTTTGATGGCCGAAGGCCAACCGTCTTATGCACAGAATAAAAGAAAAATAGGTTGCTATACTTGACCAATGAGCGGCCATTTTTAATGTAGCAAGAATCGCCATTTTGCTTGTTAACCATTGCTCATTGCTTTCTGTCTAAACTGCTTTGCAGCTTGCAATTCTTGCGAATTCTGCTTACTCTGCTCGACTATTGAACATTGTTGTCTGAAACGTGAAAGGGCAAGGCCGCGAGGCTGAGGAGTTCGTTGAAACTCCTCGCGAACAGCCCAGAGAGGAATGCCCACGCTCCCTCTCTGTAGCCTTGAAGGAGAGCCGCAGTGCATTTAATCAGTTTTGCAGCTGCCAGCCAGTCTCGTTAAATGGCAGAAAAATACTAGAATAAGGCAGCTAGAGGCTTGAATTATGCTCTTCTTACGACCCCCCCTTCTGCTGCCCCTGTAGAGCATGTCGGCTCCCAGGACACGAATAGCAACTCACAGATAGCAAGGTCTGGAATGTGACTCTTCCACGTAGGCAGCCGCTCACAAGAACAGAAACTCAATGTTCTCTTCAACAACAGAAGTACGTCTCTATACTCGCTGAGCTGCATATTGTTGCATATTGTTGCATATTGTTACTAGAATAGATGTTTGAAGGTGTCATATTCGTCGAAACTGTCCATCATCACACCGAGTTCAAAGAAACCCAATAAAGGGCGGTGTTAAACATGTCACAACTGATTGTATGATGTGCATTTTGTATATATGTAACTGATGTACATTTTTCGCTCTCTTGCGTCCTTCGAGGTCTAGAGATACACGTCGCAGGGCGTGAGACCGAGTTGGCCAACTGAGACTATTTACTTTGCAATAAACCCTAGCATTGGGATTACAACCTTGTGTCTGGCGTATCTTTCGTGTGTGGTGATTTGCCTTGTTTCCATAACACGAGGGACCCCTAAGGGCCCCTTTCAAGATGGCACCCGAATATGGACTCTCCCCCACTTGTCCCATCGTAGATGTTGTAACGGAGTAAAGGTGGAGAACGGCGAGGACGGGACGATCGAGCCGGGATCAAGAGGTGTACGGGGCGCCCTGTAGATGTGATGAGAGATTCCTTTGCAGATCTGCACACATCTGATCCCTGATCAACGTACCGGGCCAGAGGGCAAGGAGGCGAGGGTCCCGAAACGAGGCAGAAGCCAAGAAACGCAGACATGACTTCATTGGTTGCGTCAGTATACGGACGATTTGTGTCCTGTATCTGGCACTTCTCGCCCACCGCATCGCTGCTCTCTGCCCCAACTTTCAGTGCTATGGGGATGATACCCAGCTCATTTTCAGGCTACCCTCAGCCTCCTCTTCTCCTTCCCTCATCTCTGACTGTCTTTCTGCTATCCAGGAATGGTGTGCCACCAATCACCTCTGCCTTAATGCCAGTAAGACCGAGATTCTACTCATCAGCACACCCACTCCCTCCTTCCCTGCAGCTCTCTGGCCGGCCTCTCTTGGCCCTCTTCCTGCTCCTACCTGCAAGGCAAAAAACCTCGGGGTCATCTTCGACTCCACACTCTCCTTCTCTCCTCACATTTCTGACATTTCTAAGAAGTCACACTACCAGCTGCACCTCCTCAGAGGTATCCTTCCTTTCCTCTCCTTCCCCCAGAAGCTCACTGTCTGCAGAGCTCTGGTTCTCTCGAAGCTGGACTACTGTAAAAGCCTCTACCTAAATCTGCCTGCCTCTACTCTCCGCCCTCTGCAGCTCATCCAGAACAGGACTGTGAGACTTGTCCTTGGCCTCAAGCCCAGGGACCGTATCTCTCCAGGACTGAAATCGCTACACTGGCTCCCCGTGGCTGCGAGGATTAAGTTCAAAACCCTCTGCATTGTCCACAAGGCCTTCTGGGGCCTGGGGCCAAAATACCTTCAACTCTCCCTTCCTAAATATCTTCCTTCTTGAGCACTTCGCTCATCCGCCTCCAACTCCCTCATGGTCAGCCGCTTCTCCAAGCAACGAGTTGGGGGGAGATCTCTCTCAGCAGCAGGGGCCTCCCTCTGGAACAGCCTTCCTGCCTCCCTGAAACTTGAGGAGAACCATCTCCGGTTCCAGAAGCACCTCAAAACCTTCCTCTTTGTTTCTGCTTTCTCTCCCCCTCTCCCCTGCTAAATCTCTGAAACTGTACTGAATCAGCAACTGGGCCACTCACCAATCTCGGTCCTTGGCCCATAAATCCCTCAACAATGCCGCTCCCATCTATCTAGTGGAGAGATTCCACAAGCAGACATCCTCCAGACCCACCAGATCTGCCAATAAAGACCGTCTTATCGTACCCACCTTCAAACGGGCCACAATCGGAGGCAACAGTTTCCCGGTGAAAGCGTCCAAACTCTGGAACAATTGGCCTCCCAGCTTAAGAATGAACCAAACCTACAACAAATTCAGAGCCAACATCATTATATGGCTAAAAACTGAACAGCCATCTCTCCTAACCTAGTAGTAAGGCTATCTATATGACCACGTCAGCCTGCCACCAGCCACTACTCTGTATCTCTTGCTTTGGTCCTCTGTATATTATGTATGTAAACATGTCTCCTTGTAATTAACCCCCACGTGCTTACATTATGTATATTGACGTGTATATAAGTCTTGTATAACTTTTGCATAATTTTGGTGTATTCCCGTAGGTATAATCTGTGTGTAACCAAGTTTCGCATATTCTTGTATCTGCTGCGCCCTGTTACCCTTGGGTATGACGCGCATTATAAATAAATAATAAACAAACAAACAAACAGAAGTACAGACACCCCACTCAAGTCTTTACAGGAGGATAGTACATCAGGTTTACGAAAGACAAGAGAACGCGTGAACCAGGTTTGCTAAAGTCAAGAGAGGACCAGGGGAAGGGAGCCATACTGTGGTAAAATGATGCACAGCAGGCGTAGGGGTTTCTGGTTGAACTCCTTTATTGTAGTTCCAACGTCAGCTTCCTGTGCAGATAACACACTATGGGCCTGATCACGACTTTGGCGGTAACCATTAAATCCAGCGGTAGCGCTATTACCGCCAGATTTAAGGGTCTGCCAAATCAGGACTTCGGCGGATTTCGCCCCAACTCTGAGCTGGGGGGAAATCTGCTGAAAATGTGCGCTATTACCACCGGCGGGAAATCCGCTGGCGGTAAGAGCGCAAAAAATTCCCCATTGAGCCCAATGGGTAATGGGGCATTCCCGAATGGGCTCAATGGGGAATGGGGATTAACATTACCGCCGAACTCGTGATCCGGCGCTATTAGCGCCGGGGAGTTCGGCGATAGGGCTAATACCGCTGGCGGTATTACCGCCGGCGTTACCGCCAAAGTCGTGATCAGGCCCTATCTCTTAACTGGGGGCAGCAGGCCCTACGCATTAACTTGCTGCAGATATGAGGATGAAGTCCTTAAGCATGGATTACTGTCAGTCTTAAAGAGGAGCACCGGGAGCTGACCCTGCTCCGTGCCCTCTGCTCCTGCTTCTGGCGCTTCGCGCTCACGGGAGCTTTCACTTCCACTCCTGCGCGAGATCTCACGAGACTTCGTGTTCCGCGATATCTCTACACATACCCCTTGGTGTGTCTGTGAACATTGTGGAAAGACAAGAGAAGGGAGACATTCTCTTGCCACTTTGAGAAACCTACGAAGAGCCATGGGAAGGGAGTAATTCCCCCAGGCTGTTGTGAACATTGTAAACAGTCTAAGAAAGACTAAGATAAGGGAGCCATTCTCTTGGTATCAAGGTCTTTAGGTTGGAACTGGTTTCTGGCATAATTGTGGAACTTTGTATTGCACCACTTGGAATTCGGTTGGGTCCTTATTTTTTCCCTAAGAGGAGTATTGCGACCAGGGGAAGGGAGACGTACCCCCAGCCCCCCACGTGTGAACTGTGTTGATCCAGAAGAAGGAAGTCATTCCAGAGACTGGTTTAGTTTAGTTCATTTATAAATGTAAGGGATAGAGGTGGGATTTGGACACAGGATGGGGAACTTTCATTTATACGTGTAAGGGATAGAGATGGGATGTGGACACAGGACAGGGAACGTTCTCATTTATACGTGTAAGGGATAGAGGTGGGATGTGGACACAGGACATGGAACGTTCTCATTTATACGTGTAAGGGATAGAGGTGGGATGTGGACACAGGACGGGGAACTTTCATTTATACGTGTAAGGGATAGAGGTGGGATGTGGACACAGGACAGGGAACGTTCTCATTTATACGTGTAAGGGATAGAGGTGGGATGTGGACACAGGACGGGGGACTTTCATTTATACGTGTAAGGGATAGAGGTGGGATGTGGACACAGGACAGGGAACATTCTCATTTATACGTGTAAGGGATAGAGGTGGGATGTGGACACAGGACAGGGAACGTTCTCATTTATACGTGTAAGGGATAGAGATGGGATGTGGACACAGGACAGGGAACGTTCTCATTTATACGTGTAAGGGATAGAGGTGGGATGTGGACACAAGACGGGGGACTTTCATTTATACGTGTAAGGGATAGAGGTGGGATGTGGACACAGGACGGGGGACTTTCATTTATACGTGTAAGGGATAGAGGTGAGATGTGGACACAGGACAGGGAACATTCTCATTTATATGTGTAAGGGATAGAGGTGGGATGTGGACACAGGACAGGGAACGTTCTCATTTATACGTGTAAGGGATAGAGATGGGATGTGGACACAGGACAGGGAACGTTCTCATTTATACGTGTAAGGGATAGAGGTGGGATGTGGACACAGGACAGGGGACTTTCATTTATACTTGTAAGGGATAGAGGTGGGATGTGGACACAGGACGGGGGACTTTCATTTATACGTGTAAGGGATAGAGGTGGGATGTGGACACAGGACGGGGGACTTTCATTTATACGTGTAAGGGATAGAGGTGGGATGTGGTCACAGGATGGGGAACTTTCATTTATACGCGTAAGGGATAGAGGTGGGATGTGGACACAGGATGGGGGACTTTCATTTGTACGTGTAAGGGATAGAGGTGGGATGTGGACACAGGACGGGGGACTTTCATTTATACCGGTAAGGGATAGAGGTGGGATGTGGACACAGGACGGGGGACTTTCATTTATACGCGTAAGGGATAGAGGTGGGATGTGGACACAGGACGGGGGACTTTCATTTATACGTGTAAGGGATAGAGGTGGGATGTGGGCACAGGACGGGGAACTTTCATTTATACGCGTAAGGGATAGTGGTGGGAAGTGGACGCAGGACGGGGAACTTTCATTTATACGTGTAAGGGATAGAGGTGGGATGTGGACACAGGACGGGGAACTTTCATTTATACGTGTAATGGATAGAGGTGGGATGTGGACACAGGACGAGAAACTTTCATTTATACTTGTTAGGGATAGAGGTGGGATGTGGACGCAGGACGAGGAACTTTCATTTATACGCGTAAGGGATAGAGGTGGGATGTGGACACAGTATGGGGAACCTTTTAGTTAAAAACATTCTGACAGCCATAAGAAGGACGTCATCCTTCTGGACTCAGGAGAGACTGGTTTAGTTTAGTGCATTTATACGTGTAAGGGATAGAGGTGGGATGTGGACACAGGACGGGGAACGTTCATTTATATGTGTAAGGGATAGAGGTGGGATGTGGACAAAAGGCATGGAACTTTCATTTATACGTGTAAGGGATAGAGGTGGGATGTGGACACGGGACAGGGAACGTTCTCATTTATACGTGTAAGGGATAGAGGTGGGATGTGGACACATGACGGGGAACTTTCTCATTTATACATGTAAGGGATAGAGGTGGGATGTAGACACAGGACTGGCAACTTTCATTTATACGTGTAAGGGATAGAGGTGGGATGTGGACACAGTATGGGGAACCTTTTATTTAAAAACATTCTGACAGCCATAAGAAGGACGTCATCCTTCTGGACTCAGGAGAGACTGGTTTAGTTTAGTGCATTTATACGTGTAAGGGATAGAGGTGGGATGTGGACACAGGACGGGGAACGTTCATTTATATGTGTGAGGGATAGAGGTGGGATGTGGACAAAAGGCATGGAACTTTCATTTATACGTGTAAGGGATAGAGGTGGGATGTGGACACGGGACAGGGAACGTTCTCATTTATATGTGTAAGGGATAGAGGTGGGATGTGGACACATGACGGGGAACTTTCTCATTTATACATGTAAGGGATAGAGGTGGGATGTAGACACAGGACTGGCAACTTTCATTTATACGTGTAAGGGATAGAGGTGGGATGTGGACACAGGACAGGGAACTTTCATTTATACGTGTAAGGTATAGAGGTGGGTTTTTGGACACAGGATGGGGAACTTTCATTTATATGTGTAAGGGATAGAGGTGGGATGTGGACACTGGATGGGGAACTTTCATTTATACGTGTAAGGGATAGAGGTGGGATGTGGACACAGGATGGGTAGCTTTCATTTATACGTGTAAGGGATAGAGGTGGGATGAGGACCCAGGACGGGGAACTTTTATTTATACGTGTAAGGGATAGAGGTGGGATGTGGACACAGGACGGGGAACTTTCATTTATACGTGTAAGGGATAGAGGTGGGATGTGGAAACAGGACGGGGAACTTTCATTTATACGTGTAAGGGATAGAGGTGGGATGTGGACGCAGGACAGGGAACTTTCATTTATACGTGTAAGGGATAGAGGTGGGATGTGGACACAGGACGGAGAACTTTCATTTATACGTGTAAGGGATAGAGGTGGGATGTGGACACAGGACGAGAAACTTTCATTTATACTTGTTAGGGATAGAGGTGGGATGTGGACGCAGGACGAGGAACTTTAATTTTTACGTGTAAGGGATAGAGGTGGGATGTGGACGCAGGACGGGGAACTTTCATTTATACGTGTAAGGGATAGAGGTGGGATGTGAACACAGGACGGGGAACTTTCATTTATACGTGTAAGGGATAGAGGTGGGATGTGGACACAGGACGAGAAACTTTCATTTATACTTGTTAGGGATAGAGGTGGGATGTGGACGCAGGACGAGGAACTTTCATTTATACGTATAAGGGATACAGGTGGGATGTGGACGCAGGACGGGGAACTTTCATTTATACGTGTAAGGGATAGAGGTGGGATTTGGACGCAGGACGGGGAACTTTCATTTATACGTGTAAGGGATAGAGGTGGGATGTGGACACAGGACAGGGAACTTTCATTTATACCGGTAAGGGATAGAGGTGGGATGTGGACACAGGACGGGGGACTTTCATTTATACGCGTAAGGGATAGAGGTGGGATGTGGACACAGGACGGGGGACTTTCATTTATACGTGTAAGGGATAGAGGTGGGATGTGGGCACAGGACGGGGAACTTTCATTTATACGCGTAAGGGATAGTGGTGGGAAGTGGACGCAGGACGGGGAACTTTCATTTATACGTGTAAGGGATAGAGGTGGGATGTGGACACAGGACGGGGAACTTTCATTTATACGTGTAATGGATAGAGGTGGGATGTGGACACAGGACGAGAAACTTTCATTTATACTTGTTAGGGATAGAGGTGGGATATGGACGCAGGACGAGGAACTTTAATTTATACGCGTAAGGGATAGAGGTGGGATGTGGACACAGTATGGGGAACCTTTTAGTTAAAAACATTCTGACAGCCATAAGAAGGACGTCATCCTTCTGGACTCAGGAGAGACTGGTTTAGTTTAGTGCATTTATACGTGTAAGGGATAGAGGTGGGATGTGGACACAGGACGGGGAACGTTCATTTATATGTGTAAGGGATAGAGGTGGGATGTGGACAAAAGGCATGGAACTTTCATTTATACGTGTAAGGGATAGAGGTGGGATGTGGACACGGGACAGGGAACGTTCTCATTTATACGTGTAAGGGATAGAGGTGGGATGTGGACACATGACGGGGAACTTTCTCATTTATACATGTAAGGGATAGAGGTGGGATGTAGACACAGGACTGGCAACTTTCATTTATACGTGTAAGGGATAGAGGTGGGATGTGGACACAGTATGGGGAACCTTTTATTTAAAAACATTCTGACAGCCATAAGAAGGACGTCATCCTTCTGGACTCAGGAGAGACTGGTTTAGTTTAGTGCATTTATACGTGTAAGGGATAGAGGTGGGATGTGGACACAGGACGGGGAACGTTCATTTATATGTGTGAGGGATAGAGGTGGGATGTGGACAAAAGGCATGGAACTTTCATTTATACGTGTAAGGGATAGAGGTGGGATGTGGACACGGGACAGGGAACGTTCTCATTTATATGTGTAAGGGATAGAGGTGGGATGTGGACACATGACGGGGAACTTTCTCATTTATACATGTAAGGGATAGAGGTGGGATGTAGACACAGGACTGGCAACTTTCATTTATACGTGTAAGGGATAGAGGTGGGATGTGGACACAGGACAGGGAACTTTCATTTATACGTGTAAGGTATAGAGGTGGGTTTTTGGACACAGGATGGGGAACTTTCATTTATATGTGTAAGGGATAGAGGTGGGATGTGGACACTGGATGGGGAACTTTCATTTATACGTGTAAGGGATAGAGGTGGGATGTGGACACAGGATGGGTAGCTTTCATTTATACGTGTAAGGGATAGAGGTGGGATGAGGACCCAGGACGGGGAACTTTTATTTATACGTGTAAGGGATAGAGGTGGGATGTGGACACAGGACGGGGAACTTTCATTTATACGTGTAAGGGATAGAGGTGGGATGTGGAAACAGGACGGGGAACTTTCATTTATACGTGTAAGGGATAGAGGTGGGATGTGGACGCAGGACAGGGAACTTTCATTTATACGTGTAAGGGATAGAGGTGGGATGTGGACACAGGACGGAGAACTTTCATTTATACGTGTAAGGGATAGAGGTGGGATGTGGACACAGGACGAGAAACTTTCATTTATACTTGTTAGGGATAGAGGTGGGATGTGGACGCAGGACGAGGAACTTTAATTTTTACGTGTAAGGGATAGAGGTGGGATGTGGACGCAGGACGGGGAACTTTCATTTATACGTGTAAGGGATAGAGGTGGGATGTGAACACAGGACGGGGAACTTTCATTTATACGTGTAAGGGATAGAGGTGGGATGTGGACACAGGACGAGAAACTTTCATTTATACTTGTTAGGGATAGAGGTGGGATGTGGACGCAGGACGAGGAACTTTCATTTATACGTATAAGGGATACAGGTGGGATGTGGACGCAGGACGGGGAACTTTCATTTATACGTGTAAGGGATAGAGGTGGGATTTGGACGCAGGACGGGGAACTTTCATTTATACGTGTAAGGGATAGAGGTGGGATTTGGACGCATGACGGCGAACTTTCATTTATACGCGTAAGGGATAGAGGTGGGATGTGGACACAGGATGGGGAACTTTCATTTATACGTGTAAGGGATAGAGGTGGGATGTGGACACAGGACGGGGAACTTTCATTTTTACGCGTAAGGGATAGAGGGGATTTGGATGCGGGACGGGGAACTTTCATTTATATGCGTAAGGGATAGAGGTGGGATGTGGACACAGGATGGGGAACTTTCATTTATACTTGTTAGGGATAGAGGTGGGATGTGGACGCAGGACGGGGAACTTTCATTTATACGTGTAAGGGATAGAGGTGGGATGTGTACGCAGGACGGGGAACTATCTCATTTATACGTGTAAGGGATAGAGGTGGGATGTAGACACAGGACTGGGAACTTTCATTTATACGTGTAAGGGATAGAGGTGGGATGTGGACACAGGACAGGGAACTTTCATTTATACGTGTAAGGGATAGAGGTGGGTTTTTGGACACAGGACGGGGAACTTTCAATTATACGTGTAAGGGATAGAGGTGGGATGTGGACACTGGACGGGGAACTTTCATTTATACGTGTAAGGGATAGAGGTGGGATGTGGACACAGGACGGGTAACTTTCATTTATACGTGTAAGGGATAGAGGTGGGATGTGGACCCAGGACGGGGAACTTTCATTTATACGTGTAAGGGATAGAGGTGGGATGTGGGCACAGGACGGGGAACTTTCATTTATACGTGTAAGGGATAGAGGTGGGATGTGGACACAGGACGGGGAACTTTCATTTATACGTGTAAGGGATAGAGGTGGGATGTGAACACAGGACGGGGAACTTTCATTTATACATGTAAGGGATAGAGGTGGGATGTGGACACAGGACGAGAAACTTTCATTTATACTTGTTAGGGATAGAGGTGGGATGTGGACGCAGGACGAGGAACTTTCATTTATACGTGTAAGGGATAGAGGTGGGATTTGGACGCAGGACGGGGAACTTTCATTTATACGTGTAAGGGATAGAGGTGGGATTTGGACGCAGGACGGGGAACTTTCATTTAAACGTTTAAGGGATAGAGGTGGGATTTGGACGCAGGACGGCGAACTTTCATTTATACGCGTAAGGGATAGAGGTGGGATGTGGACACAGGACGGGGAACTTTCATTTATACGCGTAAGGGATAGAGGTGGGATGTGGACGCAGGACAGGGAACTTTCATTTTTACGCGTAAGGGATAGAGGTGGGATTTGGACACAGGATGGGGAACTTTCATTTATACGCGTAAGGGATAGAGGTGGGATGTGGACACAGGACGGGGAACTTTCATTTATACTTGTTAGGGATAGAGGTGGGATGTGGACGCAGGACGGGGAACTTTCATTTATACGTGTAAGGGATAGAGGTGGGATTTGGACGCAGGACGGGGAACTTTCATTTAAACGTTTAAGGGATAGAGGTGGGATTTGGACGCAGGACGGCGAACTTTCATTTATACGCGTAAGGGATAGAGGTGGGATGTGGACACAGGATGGGGAACTTTCATTTATACGTGTAAGGGATAGAGGTGGGATGTGGACGCAGGACGGGGAACTTTCATTTATACGTGTAAGGGATAGAGGTGGGATGTGGACAAAGGACGGGGAACTTTCATTTATACGTGTAAGGGATAGAGGTGGGATGTGGACCCAGGACGGGGAACTTTCATTTATACGTGTAAGGGATAGAGGTGGGATGTGGGCACAGGACGGGGAACTTTCATTTATACGTGTAAGGGATAGAGGTGGGATGTGGACACAGGACGGGGAACTTTCATTTATTCGTGTAAGGGATAGAGGTGGGATGTGGACGCAGGACAGGGAACTTTCATTTATACGTGTAAGGGATAGAGGTGGGATGTGGACACAGGACGGGGAACTTTCATTTATACGTGTAAGGGATAGAGGTGGGATGTGGACACAGGACGAGAAACTTTCATTTATACTTGTTAGGGATAGAGGTGGGATGTGGACGCAGGACGAGGAACTTTCATTTTTACGTGTAAGGGATAGAGGTGGGATGTGGACGCAGGACGGGGAACTTTCATTTATACGTGT
The DNA here is from genome assembly GCF_040938575.1 of Ambystoma mexicanum. Taxonomy (NCBI): domain Eukaryota; kingdom Metazoa; phylum Chordata; class Amphibia; order Caudata; family Ambystomatidae; genus Ambystoma; species Ambystoma mexicanum. The sequence goes on from NC_090932.1 coordinate 1,700,433, forward strand.
AAGGGATAGAGGTGGGATGTGAACACAGGACGGGGAACTTTCATTTATACGTGTAAGGGATAGAGGTGGGATTTGGACGCAGGACGGCGAACTTTCATTTATACGCGTAAGGGATAGAGGTGGGATGTGGACACAGGACGGGGAACTTTCATTTTTACGCGTAAGGGATAGAGGTGGGATTTGGACGCAGGACAGGGAACTTTCATTTATACGTGTAAGGGATAGAGGTGGGATGTGGACACAGGACGGGGAACTTTCATTTATACTTGTTAGGGATAGAGGTGGGATGTGGACAAAAGGCATGGAACTTTCATTTATACGTGTAAGGGATAGAGGTGGGATGTGGACACGGGACAGGGAACGTTCTCATTTATATGTGTAAGGGATAGAGGTGGGATGTGGACACATGACGGGGAACTTTCTCATTTATACATGTAAGGGATAGAGGTGGGATGTAGACACAGGACTGGCAACTTTCATTTATACGTGTAAGGGATAGAGGTGGGATGTGGACACAGGACAGGGAACTTTCATTTATACGTGTAAGGTATAGAGGTGGGTTTTTGGACACAGGATGGGGAACTTTCATTTATATGTGTAAGGGATAGAGGTGGGATGTGGACACTGGATGGGGAACTTTCATTTATACGTGTAAGGGATAGAGGTGGGATGTGGACACAGGATGGGTAGCTTTCATTTATACGTGTAAGGGATAGAGGTGGGATGAGGACCCAGGACGGGGAACTTTTATTTATACGTGTAAGGGATAGAGGTGGGATGTGGACACAGGACGGGGAACTTTCATTTATACGTGTAAGGGATAGAGGTGGGATGTGGAAACAGGACGGGGAACTTTCATTTATACGTGTAAGGGATAGAGGTGGGATGTGGACGCAGGACAGGGAACTTTCATTTATACGTGTAAGGGATAGAGGTGGGATGTGGACACAGGACGGAGAACTTTCATTTATACGTGTAAGGGATAGAGGTGGGATGTGGACACAGGACGAGAAACTTTCATTTATACTTGTTAGGGATAGAGGTGGGATGTGGACGCAGGACGAGGAACTTTAATTTTTACGTGTAAGGGATAGAGGTGGGATGTGGACGCAGGACGGGGAACTTTCATTTATACGTGTAAGGGATAGAGGTGGGATGTGAACACAGGACGGGGAACTTTCATTTATACGTGTAAGGGATAGAGGTGGGATGTGGACACAGGACGAGAAACTTTCATTTATACTTGTTAGGGATAGAGGTGGGATGTGGACGCAGGACGAGGAACTTTCATTTATACGTATAAGGGATACAGGTGGGATGTGGACGCAGGACGGGGAACTTTCATTTATACGTGTAAGGGATAGAGGTGGGATTTGGACGCAGGACGGGGAACTTTCATTTATACGTGTAAGGGATAGAGGTGGGATGTGGACACAGGACAGGGAACTTTCATTTATACCGGTAAGGGATAGAGGTGGGATGTGGACACAGGACGGGGGACTTTCATTTATACGCGTAAGGGATAGAGGTGGGATGTGGACACAGGACGGGGGACTTTCATTTATACGTGTAAGGGATAGAGGTGGGATGTGGGCACAGGACGGGGAACTTTCATTTATACGCGTAAGGGATAGTGGTGGGAAGTGGACGCAGGACGGGGAACTTTCATTTATACGTGTAAGGGATAGAGGTGGGATGTGGACACAGGACGGGGAACTTTCATTTATACGTGTAATGGATAGAGGTGGGATGTGGACACAGGACGAGAAACTTTCATTTATACTTGTTAGGGATAGAGGTGGGATGTGGACGCAGGACGAGGAACTTTCATTTATACGCGTAAGGGATAGAGGTGGGATGTGGACACAGTATGGGGAACCTTTTAGTTAAAAACATTCTGACAGCCATAAGAAGGACGTCATCCTTCTGGACTCAGGAGAGACTGGTTTAGTTTAGTGCATTTATACGTGTAAGGGATAGAGGTGGGATGTGGACACAGGACGGGGAACGTTCATTTATATGTGTAAGGGATAGAGGTGGGATGTGGACAAAAGGCATGGAACTTTCATTTATACGTGTAAGGGATAGAGGTGGGATGTGGACACGGGACAGGGAACGTTCTCATTTATACGTGTAAGGGATAGAGGTGGGATGTGGACACATGACGGGGAACTTTCTCATTTATACATGTAAGGGATAGAGGTGGGATGTAGACACAGGACTGGCAACTTTCATTTATACGTGTAAGGGATAGAGGTGGGATGTGGACACAGTATGGGGCACCTTTTATTTAAAAACATTCTGACAGCCATAAGAAGGACGTCATCCTTCTGGACTCAGGAGAGACTGGTTTAGTTTAGTGCATTTATACGTGTAAGGGATAGAGGTGGGATGTGGACACAGGACGGGGAACGTTCATTTATATGTGTGAGGGATAGAGGTGGGATGTGGACAAAAGGCATGGAACTTTCATTTATACGTGTAAGGGATAGAGGTGGGATGTGGACACGGGACAGGGAACGTTCTCATTTATATGTGTAAGGGATAGAGGTGGGATGTGGACACATGACGGGGAACTTTCTCATTTATACATGTAAGGGATAGAGGTGGGATGTAGACACAGGACTGGCAACTTTCATTTATACGTGTAAGGGATAGAGGTGGGATGTGGACACAGGACAGGGAACTTTCATTTATACGTGTAAGGTATAGAGGTGGGTTTTTGGACACAGGATGGGGAACTTTCATTTATATGTGTAAGGGATAGAGGTGGGATGTGGACACTGGATGGGGAACTTTCATTTATACGTGTAAGGGATAGAGGTGGGATGTGGACACAGGATGGGTAGCTTTCATTTATACGTGTAAGGGATAGAGGTGGGATGAGGACCCAGGACGGGGAACTTTTATTTATACGTGTAAGGGATAGAGGTGGGATGTGGACACAGGACGGGGAACTTTCATTTATACGTGTAAGGGATAGAGGTGGGATGTGGAAACAGGACGGGGAACTTTCATTTATACGTGTAAGGGATAGAGGTGGGATGTGGACGCAGGACAGGGAACTTTCATTTATACGTGTAAGGGATAGAGGTGGGATGTGGACACAGGACGGAGAACTTTCATTTATACGTGTAAGGGATAGAGGTGGGATGTGGACACAGGACGAGAAACTTTCATTTATACTTGTTAGGGATAGAGGTGGGATGTGGACGCAGGACGAGGAACTTTAATTTTTACGTGTAAGGGATAGAGGTGGGATGTGGACGCAGGACGGGGAACTTTCATTTATACGTGTAAGGGATAGAGGTGGGATGTGAACACAGGACGGGGAACTTTCATTTATACGTGTAAGGGATAGAGGTGGGATGTGGACACAGGACGAGAAACTTTCATTTATACTTGTTAGGGATAGAGGTGGGATGTGGACGCAGGACGAGGAACTTTCATTTATACGTATAAGGGATACAGGTGGGATGTGGACGCAGGACGGGGAACTTTCATTTATACGTGTAAGGGATAGAGGTGGGATTTGGACGCAGGACGGGGAACTTTCATTTATACGTGTAAGGGATAGAGGTGGGATTTGGACGCATGACGGCGAACTTTCATTTATACGCGTAAGGGATAGAGGTGGGATGTGGACACAGGATGGGGAACTTTCATTTATACGTGTAAGGGATAGAGGTGGGATGTGGACACAGGACGGGGAACTTTCATTTTTACGCGTAAGGGATAGAGGGGATTTGGATGCGGGACGGGGAACTTTCATTTATATGCGTAAGGGATAGAGGTGGGATGTGGACACAGGATGGGGAACTTTCATTTATACTTGTTAGGGATAGAGGTGGGATGTGGACGCAGGACGGGGAACTTTCATTTATACGTGTAAGGGATAGAGGTGGGATGTGTACGCAGGACGGGGAACTATCTCATTTATACGTGTAAGGGATAGAGGTGGGATGTAGACACAGGACTGGGAACTTTCATTTATACGTGTAAGGGATAGAGGTGGGATGTGGACACAGGACAGGGAACTTTCATTTATACGTGTAAGGGATAGAGGTGGGTTTTTGGACACAGGACGGGGAACTTTCAATTATACGTGTAAGGGATAGAGGTGGGATGTGGACACTGGACGGGGAACTTTCATTTATACGTGTAAGGGATAGAGGTGGGATGTGGACACAGGACGGGTAACTTTCATTTATACGTGTAAGGGATAGAGGTGGGATGTGGACCCAGGACGGGGAACTTTCATTTATACGTGTAAGGGATAGAGGTGGGATGTGGGCACAGGACGGGGAACTTTCATTTATACGTGTAAGGGATAGAGGTGGGATGTGGACACAGGACGGGGAACTTTCATTTATACGTGTAAGGGATAGAGGTGGGATGTGAACACAGGACGGGGAACTTTCATTTATACATGTAAGGGATAGAGGTGGGATGTGGACACAGGACGAGAAACTTTCATTTATACTTGTTAGGGATAGAGGTGGGATGTGGACGCAGGACGAGGAACTTTCATTTATACGTGTAAGGGATAGAGGTGGGATTTGGACGCAGGACGGGGAACTTTCATTTATACGTGTAAGGGATAGAGGTGGGATTTGGACGCAGGACGGGGAACTTTCATTTAAACGTTTAAGGGATAGAGGTGGGATTTGGACGCAGGACGGCGAACTTTCATTTATACGCGTAAGGGATAGAGGTGGGATGTGGACACAGGACGGGGAACTTTCATTTATACGCGTAAGGGATAGAGGTGGGATGTGGACGCAGGACAGGGAACTTTCATTTTTACGCGTAAGGGATAGAGGTGGGATTTGGACACAGGACGGGGAACTTTCATTTATACGCGTAAGGGATAGAGGTGGGATGTGGACACAGGACGGGGAACTTTCATTTATACTTGTTAGGGATAGAGGTGGGATGTGGACGCAGGACGGGGAACTTTCATTTATACGTGTAAGGGATAGAGGTGGGATTTGGACGCAGGACGGGGAACTTTCATTTAAACGTTTAAGGGATAGAGGTGGGATTTGGACGCAGGACGGCGAACTTTCATTTATACGCGTAAGGGATAGAGGTGGGATGTGGACACAGGATGGGGAACTTTCATTTATACGCGTAAGGGATAGAGGTGGGATGTGGACGCAGGACGGGGAACTTTCATTTATACGTGTAAGGGATAGAGGTGGGATGTGGACAAAGGACGGGGAACTTTCATTTATACGTGTAAGGGATAGAGGTGGGATGTGGACCCAGGACGGGGAACTTTCATTTATACGTGTAAGGGATAGAGGTGGGATGTGGGCACAGGACGGGGAACTTTCATTTATACGTGTAAGGGATAGAGGTGGGATGTGGACACAGGACGGGGAACTTTCATTTATTCGTGTAAGGGATAGAGGTGGGATGTGGACGCAGGACAGGGAACTTTCATTTATACGTGTAAGGGATAGAGGTGGGATGTGGACACAGGACGGGGAACTTTCATTTATACGTGTAAGGGATAGAGGTGGGATGTGGACACAGGACGAGAAACTTTCATTTATACTTGTTAGGGATAGAGGTGGGATGTGGACGCAGGACGAGGAACTTTCATTTTTACGTGTAAGGGATAGAGGTGGGATGTGGACGCAGGACGGGGAACTTTCATTTATACGTGTAAGGGATAGAGGTGGGATGTGAACACAGGACGGGGAACTTTCATTTATACGTGTAAGGGATAGAGGTGGGATTTGGACGCAGGACGGCGAACTTTCATTTATACGCGTAAGGGATAGAGGTGGGATGTGGACACAGGACGGGGAACTTTCATTTTTACGCGTAAGGGATAGAGGTGGGATTTGGACGCAGGACAGGGAACTTTCATTTATACGTGTAAGGGATAGAGGTGGGATGTGGACACAGGACGGGGAACTTTCATTTATACTTGTTAGGGATAGAGGTGGGATGTGGACGCAGGACGGGGAACTTTCATTTATACGTGTAAGGGATAGAGGTGGGATGTGGACACAGGATGGGTAACTTTCATTTATACGTGTAAGGGATAGAGGTGGGATGAGGACCCAGGACGGGGAACTTTTATTTATACGTGTAAGGGATAGAGGTGGGATGTGGACACAGGACGGGAAACTTTCATTTGTACGTGTAAGGGATAGAGGTGGGATGTGGACACAGGACGGGGGACTTTCATTTATACCGGTAAGGGATAGAGGTGGGATGTGGACACAGGATGGGGAACTTTCATTTATACTTGTTAGGGATAGAGGTGGGATGTGGACGCAGGACGGGGAACTTTCTCATTTATACGTGTAAGGGATAGAGGTGGGATGTAGACACAGGACTGGGAACTTTCATTTATACGTGTAAGGGATAGAGGTGGGATGTGGACACAGGACAGGGAACTTTCATTTATACATGTAAGGGATAGAGGTGGGTTTTTGGACACAGGACGGGGAACTTTCAATTATACGTGTAAGGGATAGAGGTGGGATGTGGACACATGACGGGGAACTTTCTCATTTATACATGTAAGGGATAGAGGTGGGATGTAGACACAGGACTGGCAACTTTCATTTATACGTGTAAGGGATAGAGGTGGGATGTGGACACAGTATGGGGAACCTTTTAGTTAAAAACATTCTGACAGCCATAAGAAGGACGTCATCCTTCTGGACTCAGGAGAGACTGGTTTAGTTTAGTGCATTTATACGTGTAAGGGATAGAGGTGGGATGTGGACACAGGACGGGGAACGTTCATTTATATGTGTAAGGGATAGAGGTGGGATCTGGACAAAAGGCATGGAACTTTCATTTATACGTGTAAGGGATAGAGGTGGGATGTGGACACGGGACAGGGAATGTTCTCATTTATACGTGTAAGGGATAGAGGTGGGATGTGGACACATGACGAGGAACTTTCTCATTTATACATGTAAGGGATAGAGGTGGGATGTAGACACAGGACTGGCAACTTTCATTTATACGTGTAAGGGATAGAGGTGGGATGTGGACACAGGACAGGGAACTTTCATTTATACGTGTAAGGTATAGAGGTGGGTTTTTGGACACAGGATGGGGAACTTTCATTTATATGTGTAAGGGATAGAGGTGGGATGTGGACACTGGATGGGGAACTTTAATTTATACGTGTAAGGGATAGAGGTGGGATGTGGACACAGGACGGGGAACTTTCATTTATACGTGTAAGGGATAGAGGTGGGATGTGGAAACAGGACGGGGAACTTTCATTTATACGTGTAAGGGATAGAGGTGGGATGTGGACGCAGGACAGGGAACTTTCATTTATACGTGTAAGGGATAGAGGTGGGATGTGGACACAGGACGGGGAACTTTCATTTATACGTGTAAGGGATAGAGGTGGGATGTGGACACAGGACGAGAAACTTTCATTTATACTTGTTAGGGATAGAGGTGGGATGTGGACGCAGGACGAGGAACTTTAATTTTTACGTGTAAGGGATAGAGGTGGGATGTGGACGCAGGACGGGGAACTTTCATTTATACGTGTAAGGGATAGAGGTGGGATGTGAACACAGGACGGGGAACTTTCATTTATACGTGTAAGGGATAGAGGTGGGATGTGGACACAGGACGAGAAACTTTCATTTATACTTGTTAGGGATAGAGGTGGGATGTGGACGCAGGACGAGGAACTTTCATTTATACGTATAAGGGATACAGGTGGGATGTGGACGCAGGACGGGGAACTTTCATTTATACGTGTAAGGGATAGAGGTGGGATTTGGACGCAGGACGGGGAACTTTCATTTATACGTGTAAGGGATAGAGGTGGGATTTGGACGCATGACGGCGAACTTTCATTTATACGCGTAAGGGATAGAGGTGGGATGTGGACACAGGATGGGGAACTTTCATTTATACGTTTAAGGGATAGAGGTGGGATGTGGACACAGGACGGGGAACTTTCATTTTTACGCGTAAGGGATAGAGGGGATTTGGACGCGGGACGGGGAACTTTCATTTATACGCGTAAGGGATAGAAGTGGGATGTGGACACAGGATGGGGAACTTTCATTTATACTTGTTAGGGATAGAGGTGGGATGTGGACGCAGGACGGGGAACTTTCATTTATACGTGTAAGGGATAGAGGTGGGATGTGGACGCAGGACGGGGAACTTTCTCATTTATACGTGTAAGGGATAGAGGTGGGATGTAGACACAGGACTGGGAACTTTCATTTATACGTGTAAGGGATAGAGGTGGGATGTGGACACAGGACAGGGAACTTTCATTTATACATGTAAGGGATAGAGGTGGGTTTTTGGACACAGGACGGGGAACTTTCAATTATACGTGTAAGGGATAGAGGTGGGATGTGGACACTGGACGGGGAACTTTCATTTATATGTGTAAGGGATAGAGGTGGGATGTGGACACAGGACGGGTAACTTTCATTTATACGTGTAAGGGATAGAGGTGGGATGTGGACCCAGGACGGGGAACTTTCATTTATACGTGTAAGGGATAGAGGTGGGATGTGGGCACAGGACGGGGAACTTTCATTTATACGTGTAAAGGATAGAGGTGGGATGTGGACACAGGACGGGGAACTTTCATTTATACATGTAAGGGATAGAGGTGGGATGTGGACACAGGACGAGAAACTTTCATTTATACTTGTTAGGGATAGAGGTGGGATGTGGACGCAGGACGAGGAACTTTCATTTATACATGTAAGGGATACAGGTGGGATGTGGACGCAGGACGGGGAACTTTCATTTATACGTGTAAGGGATAGAGGTGGGATTTGGACGCAGGACGGGGAACTTTCATTTATACGTGTAAGGGATAGAGGTGGGATTTGGACGCAGGACGGGGAACTTTCATTTAAACGTTTAAGGGATAGAGGTGGGATTTGGACGCAGGACGGCGAACTTTCATTTATACGCGTAAGGGATAGAGGTGGGATGTGGACACAGGACGGGGAACTTTCATTTATACGCGTAAGGGATAGAGGTGGGATGTGGACGCAGGACAGGGAACTTTCATTTTTACGCGTAAGGGATAGAGGTGGGATTTGGACGCAGGACGGGGAACTTTCATTTATACGCGTAAGGGATAGAGGTGGGATGTGGACACAGGACGGGGAACTTTCATTTATACTTGTTAGGGATAGAGGTGGGATGTGGACGCAGGACGGGGAACTTTCATTTATACGTGTAAGGGATAGAGGTGGGATGTGGACCCAGGACGGGGAACTTTCATTTATAGGTGTGAGGGATAGAGGTGGGATGTGGACGCAGGACTGGGAACTTTCATTTATACGTGTAAGGGATAGAGGTGGGATGTGGACAAAGGACGGGGAACTTTCATTTACACGTGTAAGGGATAGAGGTGGGATGTGGACCCAGGACGGGGAACTTTCATTTATACGTGTAAGGGATAGAGGTGGGATGTGGGCACAGGACGGGGAACTTTCATTTATACGTGTAAGGGATAGAGGTGGGATGTGGACACAGGACGGGGAACTTTCATTTATTCGTGTAAGGGATAGAGGTGGGATGTGGACGCAGGACAGGGAACTTTCATTTATACGTGTAAGGGATAGAGGTGGGATGTGGACACAGGACGGGGAACTTTCATTTATACGTGTAAGGGATAGAGGTGGGATGTGGACACAGGACGAGAAACTTTCATTTATACTTGTTAGGGATAGAGGTGGGATGTGGACGCAGGACGAGGAACTTTCATTTTTACGTGTAAGGGATAGAGGTGGGATGTGGACGCAGGACGGGGAACTTTCATTTATACGTGTAAGGGATAGAGGTGGGATGTGAACACAGGACGGGGAACTTTCATTTATACGTGTAAGGGATAGAGGTGGGATTTGGACGCAGGACGGCGAACTTTCATTTATACGCGTAAGGGATAGAGGTGGGATGTGGACACAGGACGGGGAACTTTCATTTTTATGCGTAAGGGATAGAGGTGGGATTTGGACGCAGGACAGGGAACTTTCATTTATACGTGTAAGGGATAGAGGTGGGATGTGGACACAGGATGGGGAACTTTCATTTATACTTGTTAGGGATAGAGGTGGGATGTGGACGCAGGACGGGGAACTTTCATTTATACGTGTAAGGGATAGAGGTGGGATGTGGACGCAGGACGGGGAACTTTAATTTATACGTGTAAGGGATAGAGGTGGGATGTGGACGCAGGACGGGGAACTTTCTCATTTATACGTGTAAGGGATAGAGGTGGGATGTAGACACAGGACTGTGAACTTTCATTTATACGTGTAAGGGATAGAGGTGGGATGTGGACACAGGACAAGGAACTTTCATTTATACGTGTAAGGGATAGAGGTGGGTTTTTGGACACAGGATGGGGAACTTTCAATTATACGTGTAAGGGATAGAGGTGGGATGTGGACACTGGACGGGGAACTTTCATTTATACGTGTAAGGGATAGAGGTGGGATGTGGACACAGGACGGGTAACTTTCATTTATACGTGTAAGGGATAGAGGTGGGATGTGGACCCAGGACGGGGAACTTTCATTTATACGTGTAAGGGATAGAGGTGGGATGTGGGCACAGGACGGGGAATTTTCATTTATACGTGTAAGGGATAGAGGTGGGATGTGGACACAGGACGGGGAACTTTCATTTATACGTGTAAGGGATAGAGGTGGGATGTGGACACAGGACGAGAAACTTTCATTTATACTTGTTAGGGATAGAGGTGGGATGTGGACGCAGGACGAGGAACTTTCATTTTTACGTGTAAGGGATAGAGGTGGGATGTGAACACAGGACGGGGAACTTTCATTTATACATGTAAGGGATAGAGGTGGGATGTGGACACAGGACGAGAAACTTTCATTTATACTTGTTAGGGATAGAGGTGGGATGTGGACGCAGTACGAGGAACTTTCATTTATACGTGTAAGGGATACAGGTGGGATGTGGACGCAGGACGGGGAACTTTCATTTATACGTGTAAGGGATAGAGGTGGGATTTGGACGCAGGACGGGGAACTTTCATTTATACGTGTAAGGGATAGAGGTGGGATTTGGACGCAGGACGGGGAACTTTCATTTATAAGTGTAAGGGATAGAGGTGGGATTTGGACTCAGGACGGGGAACTTTCATTTATACGTGGAAGGGATAGAGGTGGGATTTGGACGCAGGACGGGGAACTTTCATTTATACGCGTAAGGGATAGAGGTGGGATGTGGACGCAGGACGGGGAACTTTCATTTTTACGCGTAAGGGATAGAGGTGGGATTTGGACGCAGGTCGGGGAACTTTCATTTATACGTGTAAGGGATAGAGGTGGGATGTGGACACAGGACGGGGAACTTTCATTTATACTTGTTAGGGATAGAGGTGGGATGTGGACGCAGGACGGGGAACTTTCATTTATACGTGTAAGGGATAGAGGTGGGATGTGGACGCAGGACGGGGAACTTTCATTTATACGTGTAAGGGATAGAGGTGGGATGTGGACGCAGGACGGGGAACTTTCATTTATACTTGTAAGGGATAGAGGTGGGATGTGGACAAAGGACGGGGAACTTTCATTTATACGTGTAAGGGATAGAGGTGGGATGTGGACGCAGGACGGGGAACTTTCATTTATACGCGTAAGGGATAGAGGTGGGATGTGGACGCAGGACGGGGAACTTTCATTTTTACGCGTAAGGGATAGAGGTGGGATTTGGACGCAGGTCGGGGAACTTTCATTTATACGCGTAAGGGATAGAGGTGGGATGTGGACACAGGACGGGGAACTTTCATTTATACTTGTTAGGGATAGAGGTGGGATGTGGACGCAGGACGGGGAACTTTCATTTATACGTGTAAGGGATAGAGGTGGGATGTGGACGCAGGACGGGGAACTTTCATTTATACGTGTAAGGGATAGAGGTGGGATGTGGACGCAGGACGGGGAACTTTCATTTATACTTGTAAGGGATAGAGGTGGGATGTGGACAAAGGACGGGGAACTTTCATTTATACTTGTTAGGGATAGAGGTGGGATGTGGGCACAGGACGGGGAACTTTCATTTATTCGTGTAAGGGATAGAGGTGGGATGTGGACGCAGGACGGGGAACTTTCATTTATTCGTGTAAGGGATAGAGGTGGGATGTGGACGCAGGACAGGGAACTTTCATTTATACGTGTAAGGGATAGAGGTGGGATGTGGACACAGGACGGGGAACTTTCATTTATACGTGTAAGGGATAGAGGTGGGATGTGGACACAGGACGAGAAACTTTCATTTATACTTGTTAGGGATAGAGGTGGGATGTGGACGCAGGACGAGGAACTTTCATTTTTACGTGTAAGGGATAGAGGTGGGATGTGGACGCAGGACGGGGAACTTTCATTTATACGTGTAAGGGATAGAGGTGGGATGTGAACACAGGACGGGGAACTTTCATTTATACGTGTAAGGGATAGAGGTGGGATTTGGACGCAGGACGGCGAACTTTCATTTATACACGTAAGGGATAGAGGTGGGATGTGGACGCAGGACGGGGAACTTTCATTTTTACGCGTAAGGGATAGAGGTGGGATTTGGACGCAGGACAGGGAACTTTCATTTATACGTGTAAGGGATAGAGGTGGGATGTGGACACAGGATGGGGAACTTTCATTTATACTTGTTAGGGATAGAGGTGGGATGTGGACGCAGGACGGGGAACTTTCATTTATACGTGTAAGGGATAGAGGTGGGATGTGGACGCAGGACGGGGAACTTTAATTTATACGTGTAAGGGATAGAGGTGGGATGTGGACGCAGGACGGGGAACTTTCATTTATTCGTGTAAGGGATAGAGGTGGGATGTGGACGCAGGACAGGGAACTTTCATTTATACGTGTAAGGGATAGAGGTGGGATGTGGACACAGGACGGGGAACTTTCATTTATACGTGTAAGGGATAGAGGTGGGATGTGGACACAGGACGAGAAACTTTCATTTATACTTGTTAGGGATAGAGGTGGGATGTGGACGCAGGACGAGGAACTTTCATTTTTACGTGTAAGGGATAGAGGTGGGATGTGGACGCAGGACGGGGAACTTTCATTTATACGTGTAAGGGATAGAGGTGGGATGTGAACACAGGACGGGGAACTTTCATTTATACGTGTAAGGGATAGAGGTGGGATTTGGACGCAGGACGGCGAACTTTCATTTATACACGTAAGGGATAGAGGTGGGATGTGGACACAGGACGGGGAACTTTCATTTATACTTGTTAGGGATAGAGGTGGGATGTGGACGCAGGACGAGGAACTTTCATTTTTACGTGTAAGGGATAGAGGTGGGATTTGGACGCAGGACAGGGAACTTTCATTTATACGTGTAAGGGATAGAGGTGGGATGTGGACACAGGATGGGGAACTTTCATTTATACGTGTAAGGGATAGAGGTGGGATGTGGACGCAGGACGGGGAACTTTTATTTATACGTGTAAGGGATAGAGGTGGGATGTGGACGCAGGACGGGGAACTTTCATTTATACGTGTAAGGGCTAGAGGTGGGATGTGGACGCAGGACGGGGAACTTTCATTTATACTTGTTAGGGACAGAGGTGGGATGTGGACGCAGGACGGGGAACTTTCATTTATACGTGTAAGGGATAGAGGTGGGATGTGGACACAGGACGGGGAACTTTCATTTATACGTGTAAGGGATAGAGGTGGGATGTGGACACAGGACGGGGAACTTTCATTTATACGTGTAAGGGATAGAGGTGGGATGTGGACTCAGGACGGGAAACTTTCATTTATACGTGTAAGGGATAGAGGTGGGATGTGGACAAAGGACGGGGAACTTTCATTTATACGTGTAAGGGATAGAGGTGGGATGTGGACGCAGGACGGGGAACTTTGATTTATACGTGTAAGGGATAGAGGTGGGATGTGGACACAGGACGGGGAACTTTCATTTATACGTGTAAGGGATAGAGGTGGGATGTGGACACAGGACGGGGAACTTTCATTTATACGTGTAAGGGATAGAGGTGGGATGTGAATGCAGGACGGGGAACTTTTTAGTTACGGACATTCTAACAGCTCCCTGGTTTTGTTGAGGTGGGGAAACCCCTCCTAGGGTTGTGAATAGTTAGGGTTTCTCCTTTTATTGCCATCACTGTGTCAGTCTCGTACCTCTGCACCCTTAGACACCGCAGTTCCTGCAGGCCCCATGATGGCCTGCAGGCACCCAACGTGAGTGACTGTAACTTCGAAGAGTGCAGCTTCACTCAGTGAGTGCAGTCACGTTGAATGAGTGCAGTCACGCTCAGTGATTTCCATAATTCCCAGTGAGGGCAGGCAACCCTGTGAACAGAGGCACTGGCAGTGAAGATTGGAACCCCAAGTTAGTGCAGGAACTCCTGGGGGAGTTGAGGAACAGCCAGTGAATGCATGCACCCTCAGGAGACCCTTCACCAATAAAAGTAAGCTTGGGTTCCCACAACGTCCTCCACTCAAGGTGGGTACCAGTGGTCAAGCAGCCAAGGCACGACTCTCAAGATGGCATGTTGAGGAGCAGAAAACAGTTTAACACATGCTGCGCTTCAAGCTTTGGAGGGACTTTGGCAAGAACCCTGAATGTCTACAAAAGGAGGGAAGCAAATCACTTAAGACTATGAAGATATATGTGGGAGGGGCCTCTAGCTCCACACGGGTTAACACCGGTTAAACGGCAATAAAAAAACAAGATACATGTTGAAAAGCTACAGCTCTCCTGCACAGGCAATTACATTCTGAGCAACATGGCTTCTTGCTAGCTTTGCAGTTCTCAAACTCTGTATTCCTGACAATTCTTTGTTGGCATTCGATGGTGGCTGCAATTCGGGACTCCATGGCTTGTTCTTCTATGCTGGACCAACCACCCTTCACCCCAAGTGCTCAAAGGTAGCAGCAATCCTATGATTACCCACCCCTCGGCGATGGGGGCACTTTGGGGCAGCTTTCTTCTCGGCTCCGTGCGATGCAGAAATATCAAGCCTAACTGACCGAGATCAGAGCTCACAAGGAAAATATGGGCCGCTGGGCTAGGCAGAGTGTGGGGCAGAGATATGTTGCACCGTGGCCAGGTATCTGCATACGCTTTGTGAGCAGAGATATAAACATCCGAAGCATGCCAGGGTACATGGCCCATGCAGAACTGTGCGGATGTGCGTAGCGCCCAGACGGGATGCACAGGAGAGACTCAGTCCCAGACCCAGAGACCAGGCTTGCCCGCTGATCCGATGGGCACACAGCGGCGCAGACTTCAGACCACTTGTGCCCATGGAGAGGAGTTTGCAGCGGGTAAGCGGCACTGTTCACTCCAACCCCATTACAGAGGCTGACCGCAGGGAGGGGTCAGGGGGGGTGGGGGGGTGCACAAGCATTAGATGTCCCGCTTCGTGGCATACTCCCCACAGTGCACAGCGGGCGGGGTGGAACTTGTGGTGTCCTGCAGCGCGGTAAATGAGAGTCGGACACAGAGCTTTGCTACGAACGTGTGCTTTATTCTCTGACAGGATTTCCACTGCCTAACCCCTCCCGCATCACTTCCGCATCACTTCCGCATCACTTCCCTTCCCCGCCCCCCTGTTCCTCCCGCCCTGGTTGCCCTGGATACGTCAACGTGACAGAACTGCTCCCATTCCGGAGCTGGATAGCATTACTCCCTTGCGTGTGCGGAGTCGAATGCTCGAGGAAGATGGCGAAGCGCCAGTAACGGTTGCAGTGGGCGGGAAAGAGGCGCGGCGTGTGAGGAAAAAAAAACGCTTTGATATTTTTGGAAGTGGGCGGACCCAGGCAGGGTGGAGCAGTGTCTGGGTGGAGGGAGCTGAGATTAAGGAAATTGAGTGGACTCTCTAGGAGGGTGCAGGGAGAAAGTGTTCTCAGAGAAAGTGGTAAGAATGGGAAAGGGGGTGGGAAGACTGAAATGAAGGGAGGGGTGGAGGAAGGGGAGAAAAGGGGCAGAACTCTGGCTGTGAAGTCTACATCTGTGGAGGGGGGAAGCGGGGAGATGAGGGGCAGCATCGCAGCAGGTCTCCACAAAAGAATGATGGTGGGGGGACGGTTAAGGATATTTCAGGGTTGGGGTCCCAGGAAAAGTGTATTTTGGAGGGGGTGGGGGCCTCAGTAAGCGGTGTGCCTGAGGAGGAGCAGATGCAGTATGAAAGTGTGTGGAAGGTGGTGTTGAAGCCAGATAGCCGTGGGAAAACGTTTCAGGGGGAATCCGATGGGGATTGCTGGATGGTTGAAAGAGGCTGTGGGGAATATCACTCTGGTGCAAGTGGTGTCTGGGGGTCGGTTGTTAGTGGAGGGGTTGGGTGCTGATAGTAAGGCTAAAATACTGGAGATGGGTTGTCTGGGTAGGCGTACGGTGCAAGTGTTTGACCAGAGTGGTGTGTCGTGTAAGGGGGTGTTGTATGGGGTCCCGGTGACTGTGAATATGTCTGAGGTGGATGGAAACTCCGGAGAAGTTTGTGAAATGTGGGGGGGGCACTCTACTGCGTTTAAAGGGTGTGAGAGTCAAAGGGTGGTGAGAGAGGTGGTGCAGGTGAGGGCTGCAGAAGGGTTATCTTATGCGGAGGCTGTGGCTAAGGTGAAACCGGTTCGAGTAGCGAGTGAAATGTGTAGGAGAGAGTCGGTGGTGAATGAGGATGCGGGAAGGAAGGCAGTGGTGAGAGAGGTGAAAGGCGTTAAAATGGTGGTTATCCCGAAAACTGAGTTTATGTGTTTTATAATAAATGTGTTGGAGCTGGTTCAGGGGAATTTATCAGTCAGTGTGTCGAATCTTATGAAAGGAGTGGTGGAAGCGGGGAGGAGGTTTTTGACTGTTGTAGATGTGTCGGAAGAAGATGTGTTCAAGAAGGTTACTAAAGTGCGGAAACAGAGTGGGGCATCGGCCTGAGAATTTTGCAGTGGAATGCGAGGAGTTTGTTGAGGAATGGGCAGGAGTTGAACGCGGTGTTGTGTGGGGAATTGAATGTTGATGTGGTTTGTATTCAGGAAACGTGGTTAAGGGGTGATCTGAGTTTTCTGATTCTGGGTTATGAGTTGTTTCGTAAGGATAGGACGCAGGGGAGAGAAGGGGGTGTAGCTTTGGCATTTCGGAAGGGGTTGGTTGCAAGGGAGATTGTGGTAGATGGAGCAGTGGAGGTTATCGGGGCGGGGATTCGGGTTGGAGGATCAGAAGTTTTAGTGTTGAATTATTATAATCCGTGCGAGGTGGTGGCGGTGGATGTACTGTCTGAAGTGATAAGGGGACATGTGGGACCTTGTGTTTTATGTGGTGATTTCAACAGTGCCAATACGTTGTGGGGCAGTGATCCGACGGATGCAAATGGGGAATTGTTGGAGGGTATGGCGGATGAATTGAGTCTGTTTTTGTTGAATGACGGTTCGGGCACACAATTGGATGTGAAGACTGGGAAGTTGTCGTGTTTGGATCTGACCTGGGTGTCTGCTGCGATTGCGGGTGAATGTGACTGGATGGTGCGTGAGGATGGGGATATGGGGAGTGATCACTCTGGCATTTTAGTGACTGTGAGGGGTGAGGTAGGGGTCAGATCCCGGATGATTGGGAGTCGGTTGAATTTTAGGAAGGCTGATTGGGAGTTATATAAGAAATTGTGTCAGGAATTGATTGTTTCTCGGGATAGGGATGAGGGGGTGGATGAATGGAATGAGCATTTGGTGCAGGGAATGAGAGCGGCGTCGATAGCGGCAGTTCCGGAGGTAGAGAAGGGGAAAGGGGGGAAGGTTGAGGTTCCTTGGCGGTCGGTGGAATGTTCACGGGCTGTGGCAGTGCGTAAGAAGGCGAGGGCCAGGGCAGTCAGAACGGGAATGTTGGAGGATTTGTTGGCATATAAGAAGGTGAAGGCGGTGGTGCAGAGGGTGATTAGGGAAAGAAAGCGAGGATATTGGAGGAGATATTGTGGGTCTTTGGGGAGTAATTCTAATTTGGGAGAGGTTTGGAAGCAGTTCAAGTGGATGTCCGGGTTAATGAAGTCGCAGGGTAGCATGTCTGCGTTGTTGAAAGGGGTAGAGGTGATCAGTGAAGATGGGGAGAAAGCAAATTTGTTGGGGGAACATTTTGCGGGAGTACATAGTTCAGAGAACTTCCCGGAAGCAGTGAGACTAAGTATGGGAGTGGTCGAGGAGGAGATGCGGGGTTCGTTGGTGAATGTTGGGCCTTGGGAAGAGCAGTATGAGGCTCTGTTTTCTATGGCGGAGTTGGATAGGGCGATTCGGAAGGGGAAGTGGTCAAGTCCGGGGGTGGATGGAGTCATGCATGTATTTTTGGAGAAGTTGTCGATGGAATGTAAGTTGGAGGTGTTAGCTTTGTTCAATGAGATCTGGAAAAGTGGAGTTTTACCGAGTTTATGGAAGAGAGCGATTGTGGTAGCGATTTTGAAGAGTGGCAAGGTCCCGACGGAGTGTAAGTCATATAGGCCGCTTGCTTTGACTGTCGTGATGTGTAAGGTTATGGAACGGATGATAGTTGAGCGCTTGGGGTTTTATTTGGAGTCGAATGGGTGTCTGAGCAATTTTCAGAGTGGGTTCAGAAAGAATCGTTCAGTGGCAGATCCATTAGTGAGGTTGGTGAGTGGAGGAGGCATTGTGTGATGGGGAGATGTGGGGGCGTTCTTTTTAGATTTGGAGAAGGCGTATGATATGGTGTGGAAGAATGGGTTGCTGTTGAGACTGTTGGAGATGGGTGTGAAGGGGAGGATGTTTCAGTGGATCAAGGCGTTTTTGGCTGATAGGACCTTTCAGGTAAGAGTGAGGGGGGTGCTGTCTGAGGTTTGGAAGATGGAGAATGGGACACCGCAAGGGAGTGTGATTAGTGCGATGCTGTTTAATGTGATGGTGGACGGTTTGATTCGAGCTTTGGAGGTTTCGGATGTCAGGTGGATTTTTTTGCAGATGATGGTGTGGTATGGGTAAGAGGGCAGAGTTTTTTGTTGATGCAGAATCGGTTGCAAGCTGCAATAGTGCGTATGGGGAAGTGGTGTGGGAAATGGGGCTTTTCGATGTCTGTGGATAAAAGCGTGAGTATGGTTTTTTCAAGGAGAAGAGTGCAGCAAGGGTTGGACTTGGTTCTGAAAGGTGAGAGGGTGAAAAGCGTGGAAGAGTTTCGGTATTTAGGAGTGATTTTGGATAGGAAGTTAAATTGGAATTTGCAGGTGAATGGAATGGTGGATAAGAGCAAACGAAGGTTGAATTTATTGCTAACTGTGACTGGGAAAGAGTGGGGTGCTCAACAGAAATGTCTACGAATGTTGTATAAAGGGTTAATTTTGAGTGTGATGGATTTCGGATGTCAAGTGTCAGTGGGTTTTACGGCAAGTCAGAAGTTGCGGTTGGACAGAGTTCAGGCAAGGGCTTTGAGGGTGTGTTCGGGTGTGATGAGATCCTCTCCAGCGAATGCGGTTCAGGTGCTTGTGGGAGAGATGCCGTTGGGGTTGAGGAGAGATGCGTTGAATATGAGATGGTGGGTGAAGTGCAGTGCGAAGAGCGTGGCTCATCCGGTGCGTGAATGTTTGAAGTATAATTGGAGGTTTGATTATTATAGAGATCGATGGAGGAGGAAAGGGGGCACTTTTGGGTTTCACATGTGGGAAAAGGGAGTGCAGTGGGGTGTGGGCGATTTGATGACTGTAACTGATATGGATTTGGAGACATGGCCGAGTTGGATGATGGGGTCTCCAAAGGTGTGTTTGGAGTTAGCGAATGTGGTGTCGAAGAAGAGAGGATTGCGGAGTGAGATCAAAGCTTTGGGTCAGGCGTATGTGGCAGGAAAGGAAGGATGCAAGGTGTTTACAGATGGTTCGAAGGATCCTGTGTCTGGGAGAGTGGGTATGGCGTATTATCTGGAAAGCACTGGGGAGTATAAAGTGGGATGATTGACAAATGATGTGTCAATTTTTACGGCTGAGTTGGTGGCGATTGCATCAGCAATTGATAGGGTGTGCGAGTTGGGGTTAGATAAGGTGGTCATATTTTCAGATTCATTGAGTGGGTTGCAGGCGATTATGGCGGGGGATGGTGATAGGAAGGATGTGATTATGGATATCAGGAAAAAGATTGATCGTTGCGTACATGGGAGAATGGATTTGAAGTTGGCGTGGGTCCCCAGTCATAGTGGTATTTTGGGTAATGAGTTAGTGGATCTGGCGGCGGGTGAGGGTATGAGAAGGGGAGAGGTTGATGTGGGATTACCTTTAAGTGTGGATGAGGTGAAGGCGGTGGTGGTGAGACGGGTCATGGATGAGTGGCAGGAGAGGTGGGTGAGTGGGGCAAAGGGCAGGTGGATGTTTGGTCTTCGTGGGAAAGTGTCAGTGAAGGTGGATGCAGGAAGTTTGGAATGGAGGAGGGGGGAGGAGGTGATGCTGAATCGATTGAGGATAGGGCATGTGGGGCTGAATGAATGTCTGTTTCGAGTGGGGAAGCGAGAGTCGAGGGATTGTGCGGTGTGTGGGGTGCCTGAGACTGTGGGACATTTTCTACTTAGATGTGAGAACATGTTGCAGAGAGAGAATTGATGAGGGTTCAGTTATCTGCGCTGGGCGTGGCTGAGTTGAGTGGGAAGGCTTTGTTGGGAGGTGATGGGGTGAGTGGCAGGAAGAAGAGCAGTGTGTTGTTGGATTTTGTGAGACAGACGCGGAGGTGGGAGGAACTGTGAGTTTATGTGAGGTAAATAATGATTGGTGGGTTAGGTGCACATCATCCTTTAGGATGGGGAAGCGCCTGCGTGGGTCCGCCCACGCTTTCAATAATTTAGAAGAAGAAGAAGAATTACTCCCTTGCACAGGAAGCAAACAAATGCCATACCCCGTCAGAGGTATTGCATAAAGGGGTGCAGTAGGGCTTGCGGGAGGAGGTCATACACGGAGGGGAACAAGGGAAGGCCCCCTGCCTCCCCCTCGCCTGGGCATACTTGTTGGACAGAATCTCGATCACAAGACTGTGCGTCCATGCGCAGGGCATGAAACTGGTCCTACCTGTGAGCAACACGACAGAGACAAGGGGAACACACAACGGCAGCAGAAACTAAACAGTCATTCCGCTATAGAGCAGCAGTGTGTGCCCACTGTGGCGGGATGGGGTAAGGAGGCTGACCAGGTGTTATCATTTTGGCAAAACAATTTTATTCAATGAAATCTATCTCTCACTACTTCTAGAGGGGGGGTGTCCCTACCTTAATCTAGAATAACTCAGGTGCTCGTTAGACTCTAAGTGAAAAGAAAACTAAAATACCGTCCTCCATCCAAACCAACTACTCTATCCCGGCCCCTACAAAAGTGAACCAAAAGCATTCAATAAAGTCCTTATTCAACCGCCAGGAGAATGACTCCCTTCTCCTGGGCGGACTGCAAAGGTTCTGTGAACTGGTGCTTGGTAGTTCTTCTCATAGGTTTTGCAACGTCTCTATAGTTCTTCCCATTAACTTTTGAACAATAGTGTCAAGGCCTTATTCACTCTTTTCCTGGTTGTCAATGCTTCATTGGGGAAATCACTTTCAGCCAGTTCTTTATATAGGGTAAAGTTCTCACTCCGACGAGGGAGCTCAGGCCCGAGGCACTCCTGTACTTGTCAGCCTTTTATCTTCACGCTACTCAGGGGGAGGTCACCCCCAACGAAGACCTGACTCTTGGGCTTCTGGGTGTCACTACTGTGACAAGGGAGATTACTCCTGAGTGCTTCTTGACTCGTACACCTCCCTGGATCCCACCCGGCTCTTGCACGGCTCACATTACCACTATCCAGCTGCTGGAGCATTACCTTTCCCAGGGCCGTAGCTCAGGGTTTCTTCCACAAGCGTCCTCTGCAGCTTTTCCGTTGTCTGTGCGGCTGCGCAGTGCCTTTGCAGCAGTCTCAGTGCTGTTAATGGATGTAAAGACTGGAGGGGGGTGTCTGTACTTCTCCTCTCTATATGGTAGAGGAGAGGGAGAGGCACAGAGGACCCCAGCCAAGATTCTCTATTTGGTAGCTATGGTCGAGCAATCAAGGCCTAGCTTCTCAGGAGATGATGCGGGCTGGTTCTTAAGTACAGTGTAGTCCCCAAGCCCCCACAAAGGAATGTCCGCACACTGTATCAGTTAAAACACAGTCTTTATATAATTAATATTCAAGGTTATGTACAATATAACAATAACTCACTTTGTGCTCAGAAAATCAACAATGGTAAATATATACAGTTCTACAGTGGTACCACAAATATTATTAGATCTCATTAAAGTGCATCAACTATACTGTCAAAATGTCACACAGATCCATAAAGAGGAAACCAGCAGTAGAGAGAGGAAGGAAGGCAAGATGGTTGAACAATTGGCAGATTACTGGCCCCACCGATAGACACAGTTCTGTGTGGAGATCCCCCCACCTGGGCAACCTGTAAAATAAAGATATAGCACAAGCCCAGTCCATATATTGATCGATAGTCTTATTCTCTCCTATAATGTTTTCACCCCCCCAATCTACCAGGTGGAGCAGAGTTCTTTGAAGAAGCGTTGAGGGATCCTTCTTGAGTGACTCCCTTTAAAGCAGGAGTCACGGATCATCGAGATGCGTCGAAGAAGGTGAACTTGGCGTCGACAGCGTCGATGAGAAGTTCGAGGGTGCCGAGACCACAGCGTCGATCCAGGCGGTGCTCGTCGGCGACGTCCTGCGAGGATAAGGTGTGCGGGGCACCTCAGCGTTTGAAAGTTCTGGACCGCAAAGAGTTTCTGAAGAACTGTAGCCCGGCAAGGGTGTCGAGTCGTCGAAGTCTTTGTGGCCTTTAGGTGGCGGGAAACCCACTGGCGGATTCGCCTCGGCGCATCGGCGTCCTCGACTTTCTCCGGCAGGATAAAGCGGTCATCGGTGCGGACAAGGGAGTCCTTCGATTCAACAGTCATAGGCAAAGGAGCGGGCGGATCCGGTCATCGGCGGCATGGCGTCAAGCGGTCCCCTCTTCTGGGGCAACACGGCTTTGACGGGCCTCCAGCGATTACGGCGATACCCCAAACACTGGGCGACGGCAATGGACTTCGACGGCGGCGATGTCCGGGTGCTTCACTTCGTTCTCCTCGGCGGTCCCCGTCTCCGGTCGGCAGCCTTTCGAGGGTCTGACTTCCAGGGAGCTTCGACAAAGGTTAGCGGTGCTCGATGGTCACTCGGAGCACGGGAAGAGGGTGCCTTACCAGGTCCTCTCTCGGATCAGTCCTCAACAAACACGACAGCTTTCGGATCGGGTCGAACCAAATGCAGCAGCAGTTCTTCTTCTTCCAGCTGGGCATCGAGGATCAGCAGTTCCAGTTACTCTTCAAGTGTAGACACAGCTTCTGAACAATCTCCAGTGGTGAGAGGTCCCCAGATATACTATTCTCTCTCTCATCCACACTGCTGGGTCACACTCAGCAGCCAATCATACAGAAGGGCATTCATGCAGTCAGCCAGCCAAACAGGCATACAGTGCATTCAGGCCACACTCCTCCCTCTCAGACACTCACAACAAGGAATGTGTATTGGGACAAGTACCCAGCCATTCAACACTACACACTGCATGCAGGCCAGTTTTGGGCAGGGCTGTCTTAATCTTTGTCTCTCATACCAGGAACCAGACAGCCACAACAAGAAGTGCATATTGGTCACACACTCCATTCACGCAGGTCCCACCCACAGGGTGTACCCACAACATACAGCCACTGGGAAGTCTCCAGCCAGTCTGGCCTGGACTTCACAACAACACCATATATGGAACTTCCACCCAACAGCCAGTCAGGGGGAAGGGACAGAGTCAGGGCTTCCCAGGACTTTGTGAAAACAAGGTAACAGGCAATAGAAAGCAAGAGGCCAGCGGCGCCATCTTGTTTCCTATCAGGAATCAACTGATTCCAATAGCAGGGCCTGGGTATCCCAAAATGGAGGATACTCGGAGCACCTGTCAAATTCAGCATGGAGCTGCCACCAGCCCATACCCTGCTCTGGGGGCCACACACAGGTGCCCAAAAACATACACTAGGGGCACAGGGTTGTACCCCCACCCATGGGTGCCATAAGGGTATCCCATGGGTCTGTACACCAAACCAAAAACAGGAAGAGCTGCACTGCCAGGAGTCCCACATGGACTCCTGGGCAGAAAACAATACATAACACAAATGAAAAAGGACTGCAGGACAAGGACAGGGAGGCCCTGTCCCTCCAATGCATTTCCAGCATCATAATGGACCACACGGTCCACCTCCTATAGGTCACTCCTATAGGCGTGACCTATAGGAGGTGGACTGTGTGGTCCATTAAAAGCACTGAGACCGCTACAAAGGCACTGCGCAGCCGCACAGACAACGGAAAAGCTGCAGAGAACGATTGTGGAAGAAACCCTGAGCTACGAGGTGGACCGTGTAGGTTTCTTGCCTTCCAGCAGCAAGTCAGTCGCAGACCGGCAAATGCAAATTCTTCCAGCTTCTTCTCACCTGACTAGCTGTCTCTCTGGGCTGAGGTTGCCGAGAATTTGGATTTCCCAGGCAATGCAAGACGGATAACAGCTTCCATCGTTGCTCATCCTGCTTCTTTCCTTTAGTACGTTCTCAGTTTCTACTTTATATAGCTGGGCCTGCCCCAGCGTAATGTCAGAGGTGTTACCCAAAGCCCTTGATATAATCTGCATGCCTCCTTGGGGCCACCTCGTTGCAGTGCCCGGTTGATTCCTCTGTATGTTTCTTTGGTGGTTCTTCGTCCCAGTACTATTAGGAGTTACAGATGAGACAGTGGAAACTGCACAATGACACACAGCATTTTGGTCTAACGATGAAAAGGAAGGAGTCAATAAAGGCAAGGATTTAGGGAGGTCTTTCACCAAGTGGGAGTCTCTCCCTACGAGGTCTTCCCACTTTTTACCACCCCTAAAGGGATTATTGGGTAGGGGCATCACCTCCCTCGCTCTATAGGGTAGGAGTCCCCTCTGAGGCGAGGTGAAAATATATGGTGAATCATCACACTGCCTACAGCACAAACTCTAACCACACCTGCATTAATACTGGGCCCAGCTTCCAAACGACATAGTGTGGTGGGACCTGGGAGATCTCGGGAACACAAACACAACGTAATGACGAGAGGTGGACAGAAGGTGGGAATCATGGATTGCTTTTCTAAGGTGGCCCCCAGGACTGACGACACACTTCTCTCTGGTGGGCCCACGCCTGGAAACCAAACAACTACACAATCGACGGACAATCTCAGCCTGCATCAGATCCTAGACACGATGCAAAGCGGATTCTCTTCAGTAAATGAGAAGCTAGATGACTTAACCCCCAGTGTAGCATCCGTACGATCTCAGCTGGAAAAAGAAACACAGAGGGTTACAGATGCAGAAAACAGGTTCAGCACGACGGAAGACAATATATGCGAACTGTACTCTCACGGCACCATCGAGCGATATTAAAATGGTAAAAGCTAAATGCGATGATCTGGAATTAAGATCCGGGAGGAATAATAATCGCATCACTGCCATGCCGGAGGAAGCATTATGTGGCAATGTGGAGCTTGTGGTCGAGGAGCTACTCAAGAAATTGTTGGGGACCCAGCCTTATCACCACACTTCACAGTGGAAGGAGCACATAGAACATTATCAGCAAAATCCAAGCCGGGGGAATACCCACGCCCAAACATTGAATGTATCCTGAATGATAGGGACAGAAATATTACGCTACGCCATGGAGAAAAAGGAGCTCAGGTGTGAGTCCGAGACTATCCATTTGTATCCAGAATTTGCAGTGGCGGTGTAACAGGAACGATGCACATTCATGGGTGTTTCTTCGGGACAGAAATATCCAGTACACAATGCTGTTGCCAGCACGACTAAATCCCAATAAGTAATAAGCTTTATTTTTCCATGGTACCTGAGGAGGCGATTGCGTTCATAGAATCAAAAATACCTGTGGCAATGGGGGGGCCTCCTCCTCGAAATGACAGGAGTAAGATTGTCTTTACAGAAGTGCTCCCTCACCATTACGTGTCCTTTGTAATATAGCAGGAATATGCTCGGTCAGAAGATCCTCCCTTATTTTAATGGTCAGGATTCCACTCGCTACAGTAACAGCTGCCCCCATGCGAATGCAACAGGTTAGGTTAATGCTGGGGATTGTGGGCGTTGGAGGTTACATTGCAGGAGTTCAGGGGCAGGGAGGGTGGGTTCAAGGGTTCCAGGGGGGTGGGTGTTGGAAAATGCTCTTGGTGGAGGTGGGAGAGGAGAATAGGAATGGAATGACGAGCAACGTGTAACATTATAGTGCCACGTAACAAGCATGGCGCAGTTAGGCGAAGAGATGCATGGCACCTCGCTTCTTAGTTGGAATAACCCAAGCCTATGTAATCCCGCAAGATTGCAGCATGCGCTAATAGGTAGCGCGCCAAAATACTGTTCCTGCAAGAGTCATGTGAAAGGACAACAGGTGGTGCGGTTTTCCCCGAGTTGGGGTATCCAGCAATATTACACGTCCTACTGAACGAGAGCCAGGGGAGTTATGACACTAGTGCATCGCACTTTACCCATCTGGAGTCCAGAGTAGATGAAGAAGGGTGATATGTGTCAGTACGTGGCATACTTACTAAGATGGAAGTACTGCTGGTCAATAGATATTAGCCAAATATTGATGACCCAGATTTTTATGATAATGTTTTTCGATACTGCGCTCTGTATCCACAGGGAGAGATCATCTGGGGCGGAGATATGAATACCACATTAGACATAGAGCGGGATTGCGCATGTACAGCATGTAGGTACCTCACCAAAGCAGCACAGACTATCCTAGATAATGTACGTACACTGGGTTTATTGAATGTCTGGCGGACATTACATTGCACAGATAGAGAGTACACATATAATTCCACTGTCCATGACATGCAAGTGGTCATTCTCTAGCGCGTTGCTCAATAATGAAACAGAATGCAAAATGTTACCCTGGACGCTCTCTGATCATTCCCTGATACTACTGTGATGCTGGAAATGCATCGGAGGGACAGGGCCTCCGTATCCTTGTCCTTTACTGCTTTTTATTGTGTGTTCTGTCGTGTTTTCCGCGCAGGAGTTCATGTGGGACTCCTGGCGGTGCAGCTCTCTCTTTTGGTTTGGTGAACAGACCCATGGGATACCCTACCCTTATGGCAGCCATGGGTGGGGGTACAACCCGGTGCCCCTAGTGTATGTTTTTGGGCACCTGTGTGTGGGCCACAGAGCAGGGTATGGGCTAGTGGCAGCTCCATGCTGAATTTGACAGGTGCTCTGAGTATCCTCCATGTTGGGATGCCCAGGCCCTGTCATTGGAATAGGTAGATTCCTGACAGAGACAAGATGGCCCCCGTGGCCTCTTGCCATCCATCGCCTGTTACCTTGATCTTCCCGAAGTCATGGGAAGCCCTGACTCTGTCCCTTCCCCTGACCGGATGTTGGGTGGAAGTTCCATATATGGTGTTGTTGTAAAGTCCAGGCCAGACTGGCTGGAGCCTTCCCAATGACTGTATGTTGTGGGTACGCCTGTGGGGGGACCTGGGTGAATGGAGTGTGTGGCGAATACGCATTCTGTGTTGTGGATGTCTAGTATCTGGTGTTTGAAACAATGACTGAGACAGCCCTGCCCGAAACCGGTATGAATGCAGTATGGAGTGTTGAATGGCTCGGTACTTGTCCCAATACACATAACTTGTTGTGAGTGTCTGGAGAGAAGTGAATGGCCTGAATGCACTCTGCACCTGATTGGCTGCCTGCCTGCATGAATGCCCTTAGTCGTGATTGGATGCTTGAGTGTGACCCAGCGGAATGAATGGGAGATCAACAGTATATCTGGGGACCTCTCACTGCTAGGAATCATGTTCAGAAGCTGAAGTCCACTACGACGAGTAACTGGAGTAACTGAAGCTTGACCTTGAAGCCCTGCTGGAAGAGAAGAATTGCTGTTGCTCTCTTTCACAATCTGAAAGCTGCTGTGCCTCCAAGGACTGACCGAGAGAGGACCTGGTAAGGCGCCCTCTTCCCGAGCTACGAGGGACCATCGTGCACAGCTGATCTTTGCCAAAGCTCCCTGGTAGACAGACCTACGACAGGCTGCCGACCGGGGACGGGGACTGCTGCGGAATCACAAGGAGAAGCGCCCGGTCTGTTGTCCTCCACTGTCGACGACCGCCGTTGCCGAATGGAGCCGCTGTGCTCACTTTTGCCTAAGAACTCTTGATTCCAGGACGCTCTCGTCCGCATTGTCGCCGCTGTATCCGGCTGGAGAAGGCCTGACCGTCGACGGGCCGGAGCATCCACCGGTGGGTTTCCCGCCACCTAAAGACCACAGAGGCACAGTCGACTCGACGCCCTTTCGGGCCACAGTTCTTCCTCATCTCTTTGCGGTCCAGAACTATCGTCACCGAGGTGCCCCACACGACTCTTCCTTGCAGGACGCCAACGCTCTGTCATCGACGAGCACCGCTAGGAACGAAGCTGCCACTTCACTGCCGTAGTTCACCCTGTTCTCCGTTGGATGTTCGACGACCCGTGACTCCTGCCTTAAAGGGAGAGCACTCAAGAAGGGCTGTCGATTCCCCGTCGAGGAACGCTACAATTCCAGGTACATTGGCGCTGTAGAACTTTTGTAGAAGGAAATAAGACTTGCAGAACAATATATAGACTGGGCTTGTGCTATATCTTTATCTTACAAAGAAAGCCGTACAGAATTCACCACCATGTCTACCTCGCAGAAACACCGGGACTTCGTGGCAGAGCCAATGGGAGACAAATCTGTTCAGTGTCTTGCTGGCATTGGCGACACATTGGGAAGTAGACTGGAAGAGAAAGGCTTCGATAAGGTATGCTGGTTTATTCACAAGGTGTGAATGTTGGATAATCCAGCATTTGTGCGTGCCTTTTATTAGGCACTTGTCCTACCAGTTCTGGAGTACAAATCTGTGCGTAAAATTCCAACTATTTTCTTCCCAAAAAAGGTTAACGAATAAGCGTGTCTATAGTCGTTTTAGCCTAACTGCTTACAGAAACAAATTATCTGATGTAACCTTCACAGCAGTGGATAAACCATGTTTAGGTTTTTTTTTGGAGTGACTATCAAAACTGGGGGGAACCAATGCATTTGTTGAAGCGCTATGATGTGCCATTCAATGGACAACGCCCAATAGTTTCAGTACCCATCTACTATTAGCTGCAGGGAAGCTCGCTCGTTTATTGCACAGCCATGCTGTGAAGGTCCTCTGGAGTAGTTTTTTTTTTCAGTGCATGTTGCTGATGTACTTGTGCCATTCTCTAAACTGCGATCAAAATGTCTGAATTATCAGGAATGTGTAATTCAAGATGATCTGTGCAGGTTCATTATCCACACAAAGGGCAGTGACCGTGTCTACCAAAGGCCTCCAAAAACCAAAGGGCTGTAAGTAAGTGGTTATCTACAAACCATGCAAGCAGTGGCTTTAAAACAAAGAATTGAATGCTTACAATTGTTGCCACGTTCATGTTAAATTTTTACCACAATTGCAGAGTTTCCAATACTATTTGTCTTGTCCTAAATCTGAAGCCTTATTTATCTGCACTAAGTGTCTAGAATATGGCTTGGGGAAGATTCTACTCCCTTTAGGAGGAAACCTGACAACTGCCATAGTCTGCTTACTAGAACTGGAAGACTCATACTCTAGCTGCAAAAGCTCATGGTTGAAAATGCCATCAAGGACCCAGCTCTGCAGTGCCAAGGGTAAAAATAATTAAGCTGAGCAGCGGACAAAAATGCAAGCATGCGGTACCTTCAGATGATGCTTCCACTGAAACGTAGACTGAGCTAGCTCTGGTAGTTGAATCCAGGCATAGGTGTGTAGCATATGGCTGCTGACATAACGCTTTCTTCCTGTCTGCTATGTTGCCCATGATTCTTTATTTGTTGCAGCACCACCTCGAGGACGTGCACGGGCCTGCTATGGTGCCTTGTGACCACAACGTAGTTAATGACTATTGAGCGATCTGTGGCGGCAGTTTGGGTTTAAGGCAAGTGCTGTAAACATTGTTGCCACTTTTCTGGGTGAACACCTTTGAGTTTCCTTAATTTGGTAATGTAGGTTTCTGGCCTGGCTATAGCGCTGAGACTGCCCACTGTGCAAATCAACGCTTTACTTGTGCTTTTGGGGATATGCCTGTCTGGGCTCCTGGATCTCTGCACCTTTAAACACAGTGAAAATCTTGGGCACACCCACGAGGAGGCTGTGATCTAGATTCTCTAGATTGGTTGGATGTCGCTCTTTCCTGCCCCACATTCTTTTTCAGATTGCCCCGCCCCTTATTTTTCCATTACATGCAGGGTGTCTTGGCCGTCATCCACGGTTAACATTCACATGGAGTCTGGGGGGCGGGGGCGCTGATGGATCTGGTTGTCTTACGTGTCTCCCTCTGCCAGAACACTGCCACACAAGTCTATCTTTAAACGTTTTTCCTTAAGCTGATTTTACTGTCTGTGAAGCAGTTTCAGTGCCATAGTGGTTTGGATGGCTTGTTACAATTTTTTTTTTTTAAGGTTTCTTTCTGTTTTTGTATAATTCATTAATTCATAAATACATTGCCTTGAAGGTCTCGTGTTAGTTACCATGCAGAAGAAATGCATTCCTTCAGTGGCCAGTCTGAAAGCGCCAGGAGGCTTATCCGCTGACCCATGTGTTCTCCCCGCAGGCCACGTCTGCTGGATCCTGCTGCTTCTCTGAAGGAATAACATGAACGTGCCTGCTCACTGTCCCCCTACCCCACGGTCTACCCATCCTAACCCCCACCCAACCCACTACTTGCTTCCCCATTTCACTGCACATTCTGCCGACTTTAACCAAACGCTCCTCCTGACAGGTTGAGTTCAGGGAAAGTGTCCAGGCAGGATTTCTTTTTGGATGAGAAGTGGGAAATTGGTTTCAGTGCATACATTTCAGTGCAGTAGCTACAGGGAAATTGGGTACCGGGGTCTTCGGCATTGCTGTCACCCGTCAAGGCACAGAAGCTGGATTCTAATTGACTGTGTGGGGGGGGGGCTTGCTGTCTAAGCCACCCATTGTCAATGTTTTTAAAGGATTAACGTTAGATCAGTCTGCATCAATAAATGCAAAATAGGAGGTACACAACCAACGGGTTCTTGAAACCACCCTCCTTCGTTCTCAGGATCGACCTGCCCTACAACCTGGGACACCCTCCCATGGTGGTCCCAGAAATCATTTTCCCCACACTTTCGATGTTTCAGCCCCTGTTCTTGTAGACTAGCCTTTCCATCTCGATTCACCCATCCATAATGGATTTCCATTTGGCCAGGGAGGGAGCATCCTCTGAGCTCTACACTGTAACGGTGGCTTCAGGACCCAGCAGCATTCGCAATCTTGGCCCCACGAACACGGGTGGCCAAACCGCTCAGGAGTCAGCAAGTCGGTGCAGCAGGCTTTCCAACAGCACCCCACTGAAAATCAGCAGTTAATTGTCCATGCAAAGGATCTTTATAGGATCTGTCTTGGGCATGCCAGCATTTTGTTACTCACTGCATTGTGGCGAGCCACGCGCCACCACCTCAGGCCTACAGTGCCGCAGGAGATAGCCACTGCACCCCTGACCCAGTTCATGTTTAAAAACTTGATCTTCATCTCACCCATGTTTGAGAATTTGCCAATCCATCGCCTCACCTTCATTGACACGTGTATCCTATAGACTCCATGCCCATGTCATGCAGTTTCAAATAACCTACCCCAACTCACCCTATACTTCCACACCCGACCAGCATCTGTCTCCATCCCAAAAAAAGTGTACCCCTTAAGACCTACGACACCCTGTCAAAATCTAGGCAACCACCCATACTGCGACCTAACCTAAATGCCAACGTGGCTTCACACTAAATTAGAGACAAAGAAATGACTCTGCCACTCGTCCCCAAAAACCCCTTCGCAGCCCTCCCTTCCCACAACAGTATCACTAGCCCCTTCGCCCCAGAAGTCCATGGTGGCAGCCACATCTTGTTCTGTGGCAATTTTTCTGCAGCCTTCTCACAATCCTGCATATCATGTCCAGTCCCCATGGTGCTCGAATATCAAAGTTCCAGCTCGCTGTGAATTTAGTAGTGTCCACAATAACCACTCTGTGAAAGTTGCACTTAGAAGGGCACCCAATACCCCCTCTGTGAAATTTAGAAGTGTACCCAATTACCCAATAACCTCTGTGAGAGTTACATTTAGAAGTGTGCCCAATAGCCCCTCTGGTAAACTGAATTTAGAAATGTTCCCAATAGCCTCGCTGGAAAATTGAATTTAGATATGGGCCCAATATCCTCTGTGAAAGCTGCATTTAGAAAGTATGCCCAATAGCCACGCTTTGAAATTTGTATTTAGAAGTGCTACCAATAGCATCTGTGAAAGTTGATTATAGAAGTGTATCCAATAGACATTCTGGAAAGTGGCATTTAGAAGTTTGACCAATAGCCTCTCTGAAAACTTGAATTTAGAAGTGTGCCCAGTAGATGCTCTGTGAAAATTGTATTTAGAAGTATACCCAATAGCCTCTGTGAGAGTTACATTTAGAAGTGTGCCAAATAGCCTCTCTGATAAATTGAATTCAGAAGTGTACCCAATTGCTTCTGTGTGGAAAATTGTACCTAGAAGTTTCGCCCAGTAGCCTCTCTGGGAAAGTTGCATTTAGAAGTTTGCACATTGAAAAAGCATACAACCCATCATATCACACCACCACGCTTACTCTCTCCTTTACATCACCACTCAACTAGAACACAGAGATACTATGACACCATTCGGTAAAACTGTTCTCATACGAACATCCGCCGCTTACTACACATCATTCTATGTAAACACTGCTGGTCTCACACCCCCAGCCAGGCGTTTTCCTCAGGCCTAACGCAGCCACATCCGTTCCGGATAAATCCTGCCAGAACGAACACATTCTCCTGATCTCTCAACCACCACACCTACCGATAAGAAGCAGCTATTACACAAGTACCGCACGAGCTGCACACATATCCGGTGCTCACACGCACCTTTTGACTCTCCCTACTCTCTCTACTGATCTGAACTGCGGTTCCCAAGGGCGTTCAACCTACCAGCGCCTTCAGACCATACCAATGGTATATAAGGCGCTATATAAGTGCAAAATAACATAACATAACATTACAGGTTGCCCAGGTGGGGGGGATCTCCACACAGAACTGTGTCTAGTGGTACGGGGCCAGAATTCTGCCAATTGTTCAACCCTCTTGCTTTCCTTCCTCTCTACTGCTGGTTTCCTCTTTATTTGAACTGTGTGACATTTTGACAGTATAGTTGATGCACTTTAATGAGATCTGATAATATTTGTGGTACCACTTTAGAACTGTATATATTTACCATTGTTGATTTTCTGAGCACAAAGTGAGTTATTGTGATAGTGTACATAACCTTGAATATTAATTATATAAAGACTGTGTTTTAACTAATACAGTGTGAGGACATTCCTTTGTGGGGCCTTGGGGACTACACTGTACCTAAGAAGCAGCCCGCATCACCTCCTGAAAAGCTAGGCCTTGGTTGCTCGAACATAGCTACCGCAAAGAGATTCTTGGCTGGGGTCCTCTGTGCCTCTCCTCTACCATATAGAAAGTAGAAGTACAGACCACCCCCTCCAGTCTTTACAACTACTAAGAATCCAAATGCCCATGGATGGAAGGTTGAGATCACCATGGTGATACAAAACGTCAGCACTTCTAGACCCCGCATTTTCACTTAATCTGCCCGAGCATGGGACCTCTTTCTTTGAGAACAATGTCGGGTAGAATTCCTCTATAGAGTCACTATCGCAGGCCTTTAAGGTGTATGTAAGAGGAGTGGCCATGTCTGCAGAATTCGGGGATTGAAGGATATAAGAAGAGACCTAGATGGGAGGGAAGCCCACCTAATAACACTCACTTCAGCAACAATATGCACATAACCCTTCTCCCAAGAAGCGATTAGATGTAAAGGTCGAACTTGATGGCTTTCGGGATGCTGAACAGAGAGAATTGAAGTTCATAGATAGACCACTGATGGCCAGGAAGTACAGACAAGCGGATAGACCTGGCCGAATATTAGTCCAAATTGTCAGGACAGATGCAGGGAATGAACGCACACCCTATATAAAATCTTTGAATGGAGTGGTAGCGCATTCTGACATGGATATAAATGCAGTGCTTTATACGTTCTATTCATAACTGTACGAACCAAAGGGGAGTGCCACCCAAGAAGAGATGATGGAATATTTACACAAAACATTAACATCACTCCTATCCAAAGAAGTAAGCAAGACTTTGGAAACACCACTAACTTTAGAAGAAATTAAGGCAGCCGTTCAGGATCTTCCGAATGGCAACACACCTCGCTTGGATGGACTGGTGGCTGAGTCCTATAGGGATTACCAAGAGATTCACTCTCTGAACCTATTACAATTATGGGAGGAAGCGCTGCTGAAGGGTAAACGGTGCGAGAGGCAATTATAATCCTTTTGCTTCAACCAGACAAAGTAGCGAAGGAATGTGGCTCATACCAGCCACTGTCAGGAATGTGGCTCATAATGGCCACTGTCAGAAATGTGACTCATACCAGCCACTGTCAGGAATGCAGCTCATAATGGCCACTGTCAGGAATGTGGCTCATACCAGCCACTGTCAGGAATGTGGCTCATACCAGCCACTGTCAGGAATATGGCTCATAATGGCCATTGTCAGGAATGTGGCTCATAATGGCCATTGTCAGGAATGTGGTTCATACCAGCCGCTGTCACTTATAAACGCAGATTAAAAATCTTTGGCAAGGCAGTAGCGGCCAGACTGTCATCTCTGATGCCCTACATTGTGCACTCAGACCAGCCGGCCTTTACATCAGGCCGGTCCGTAGCATTGAACTTACGTAGGCTATACAATATTATGTCACGTCAGGTGGTAGAAGCAGCTGAGCGATGCAGAAGCGTTCTGCCGATCCTTCTGGCGTGGGATCTCCATGGCAACTGCCAGTGCAAAAAGGGATGCAAACGAGTCAGCACATTGCACCTGGCACGCCGTAATCGGTCCTGCGGGGCAACCAAAGCATGTGAGTCTCGTACCTTAGGATTGTTGTGCGAGCAGGAGGGAGGTGTTGTGGCAATGCTAGCGGTGTTCTGGGATGTGTGTGAGTGCGTGAAGGAACGCCTAACAGAGCCCACCCCCCAAGGGCCCACGACCCTGTGGGCAGGACGGATGGTCCAGATGAAAACGGGACACCAGCTGGGGCGCGTGAACGTCCACGGCGGAAACCCAGGAGCGTTCCTCCAGACCATAACCCGACCAGTCCACAAGGTATTGTAGACGGCCCCTAAATAAACAAGAACCCAGGATAGCAGAAACCTCAAACACATCAGGGGAAGCCAGAGACACAGGGGCAACCGGGGCACAGAGACTGGGAAGAGTCGGGGTAGGGCTTGAGAAGGGAGACATGGAAGACGGGGTGAATGCGCCAAGAAGTCGGGAGAACCAGTCGGAAAGCCACCGGATTGATCACCCGAGAGATTACATAGGGACCAACAAAGCGGGGCAGGAGTTTGCAACAGCCAACCAGGCGCAGATGGTGATAGGACAGCCATACACGGGAACCCACAGAAAAGGCTGGGGCCGCCAAGCGCCTTCCATCAGCATTAGACTTCATGGAGGCCTGCGCCTCACCAAGGTGCACAAGGGTACGGGCATGAACAGAAGACAGGTCCCTAAGGGAAGCCGCAGCAGCAGGATTCGTGGGCATGGATGTATCAGGGACGGGCAACACCCTGGGATGTTGACCATAGAGGGCATAGAAAGGAGACAGGCGTGTAGCAGAATGGGTTGCATTGTTATAGGCGAATTCGGCAAGGCGCAAGACGCCCAGCCAGGAGGCCTGCTGTTGCATAACCAGGCAGCGCAAATACTGCTCCATGGACTGGTTAGCCGCTCGGTCTGCCCATCGGTCTCGGGATGGTAGGCCGAGGAATACAGCGTATCAATACCGAGTAGCTTCATCAAGGCACGCCAAAAACGAGACGTGAACTGGGAACCACGGTCAGAGATGAGAATGGAGGGAAGCCCAGACAAAGAGAACACAGATTAAAAAAACAAGTCGGACAGGACCGGGGCCGAAGGGATCCCCTTACATGGAACAAAACGGGGCATTTTGGTAAATGAATCCACTACCACACAGATAGTATCAAAACCCCGAACCCTGGGGAGATCGGTCACGAAATCCATGGTCAATGTGTGCAATGGCCTTGGGGGTATGGGTAGTGGTAGCAGCAGTCCAATCGGGCGTCCCCTCCGATGTTTGCAACAGAGCAGGTATTTACATAACACTCTACATCGCGCTTCATGGAGGGCCACCAACACCACCGTTTAAGGAGGTCCATAGTGCGTTTCTGGTCGGGGTGTCCGTTGATGGGGCCGTCATGGGACCATTCGAGGGCAAGATTACTGGTGTCGGGTGTGGGAAGAAACAGGCGATCGTGTACGAAGGGCAACCCGTCACGATATACTGGATCCAAATCCAGCAGTTGTTCAGGGTGACACCTCGTCCACTCACGTACTGAATCTAACAACGAGAGAGAAGGCGTACAAAGACAAACTACGTGGCTCTTGTTGAGGAGAGTCTCAGGGTAACTCGGCAAGGAGACCCCACCCCCCTGGAGAGCGAGACAAAGCATCCGCCTTACCATGTGCGACCCCAGGGCGATGTGTGATGTGGAAGTCGAAAGCGGCAAAAAACAGGTGCCACCTGACTTGTCTGCTGTTGATGCACTTCAGGGAAGCCATGTCCTGCAGGTTCTGGTGATCGGAATAGACAGTGACTCGATGTCTGGCCCCCAGGAGATGGTGCTGCCAAACCCGAAAGGCATCCATTACCGCCAGGAGCTCCTTCTCCGTCACCGTATAATGAGCCTACGAACTAGTGAATTTGCAGGAGTGGTATGCCACAGGATGTAGCTTGTCGGAGGTAGGACAGGTCTGTGACAGTACTGCACCGAGGGCAAAAGAAGAAGCATCCGCCTCAACTATAAACGGTAGCTCAGGATTGGGGTGCTGGAGGACCGGAGCCGTGGTGAAAGCGGTTTTTAGGGCTTTGAAGGAATCCTGCTGCTCTTTCTTCCAATGATAGGGTACCTGGGGACTGGTCAATGCCGTGAGTGGGGCTACAATAGCAGAAAAAGACGAAATGAAGCGCCTATAGAAGTTGGCGAAGCCCAAAAAGGCCTGTAAGGCCTTGAGTGTCTGGGGAACCGGCCATTCCTGGACCATTCGTACAT
Organism: Ambystoma mexicanum; assembly: GCF_040938575.1. Lineage (NCBI taxonomy): Eukaryota > Metazoa > Chordata > Amphibia > Caudata > Ambystomatidae > Ambystoma > Ambystoma mexicanum. Next base: position 1,737,750 of record NC_090932.1, read on the forward strand.
CAGATTCATTCATTGCTAGGCCTCCAGGGGTGATGTGAAAGCCCAGAAAATCAACAGATTTTTTATGGAATTGGCACTTTTCGGGTTTAGCGAACAGGGAATGTTTACTTAGGCGGGAAAGGACTTCCCGGACATGTTGCACGTGGTCATCCAGATCTCGTGAAAAGATAAGTATATCATCCAAATACACTACCGTGAACATGTCCAGAATGTCCCTGAAGATGTCGTTCATAAACCGCTGGAAGGTAGCCGGGGCATTGCATAAGCCAAAGGGCATGACTAGGTATTCGTATAATCCATAACGAGTACAGAAGGCGGTTTTCCACTCATCCCCCTCGCGGACGCGCACCAAATTGTATGCGCCCCGTAAATCCAACTTGGTAAAAATGGATGCGTGAGACAAACAATCCAGAAGTGGAGTGATCAAAGGAATCAGATATCTATCCTTTTTGGTGATAGCATTGAGGCGGCGGTAGTTCACACAACGACGGACGTCCCCTTCCTTTTTAGGGACGAAGAAAATGGGACTTGCAGCTGGCGAAGTAGAGGGACGAATGTGACATTGTTGTAAAGCTTTCTCTACATACTGTTTCAAGGCTTGTTCCTCTGAGGGGGATGTATATCCTACCTGAGGGAACGGCAGAGTCAGGGACTAGTTCTATCAGGCAGTCATAAGACCGGTGTGGAGGAAGCACCTCAGAGGAGCCACGATCAAACACTGTCTCGTAATCCCCGTACACAGGCGGAACCCCATTGGCAACCACCCCAATAGTGTGTGTTCCCACAAACACGGGCCCATTGTCTTCCAATGTGAGATGAGCAATAGCGCCCAGGGCCTGTGATGGTGTGTCAGCCTCATGATGTGCCAGGAGACAGTAGTTTTGACAGATATCTGATTCGAAGAGAACAGTACCCCTTTTCCAATCGATGAGTGGATTATGCTCACGTAACCAGGGTATTCCCAATATAAGGCCAAACTGGGGCATGGAAATCAGATCAAAACTCATTGTCTCCGTGTGGATGTCCTGTATGGTCAATAGGAGAGGAGCTGTTTGGTGCTTAATAGGACCGGAAATCAAGGCAGTACCGTCCATGGCTTGTACCGGTTCGGGTCGGGTGTTAACCACTAGGGGCAAGTTGAGTGAGTGAGCTAAGGCAATGTCTATGTAGTTTCCTGTGGCACCGGAATCTATGATTATCATGACTGAGTGAGAAACACCCGAAGAGGGACGAAGGACGGCCTGCACATAGTCGGGTCGTATATGACCAAAAGTATGAGGTGTGGCTGAGGATGATGGTTGGGTGCTCGACCTAGTCCCGGATCTAGGGTCGAGCAGTCCAAAAAACCTGGGCCTTTTTTGGACATCGTAGACACTCCTTAACGTAATGTCCTGTTAATCCACAATAAAAACATGCATTGTCCACCCTCCTCCATTCTCCCTCTAGCGAGATAATGGGACTCTGTATTCCCCCCACTTGCATGGGTTCCTCTGAGGCAGAGGCGGGGGGAGTGACGGTTGCTGATTGAGAAAACCCCAACTCGGCCCTGCGCTCAGACCTGCGTGCGTCTACCTGTAACGCCAGATCAACTAGTTCTTGGTACTGAGTGGGCAAGGAAGGAACCACTGAAAGGGCATCCTTCATAGGGTTATTCAGACCCCTGTAAAAAACCACAGTCCGTTTGCTTTCTGGCCATGAAGTTGCTGCGACCAACTGGTTGAAGTGTGTAATATAGTCTATTAGTGAACCCCTACTCTGGGTCAACTCGAGTAATTCTAAATCCCTAGACTGAACCTTGTGTCGAAGACTCGGGACATCTCAGTCACAAGAAGGTCGAAGTCATAGAGAGTAGGGCTGTCGTTCTCTAATAAGAGATTATCCCAGGCAGCGGCTGTGCCCGCTAAATGCAATAAGGTAAAGGCTGCTTTGGTGGTTGCGTCAGGGAAGGCCAGGGGTCTACACAAGAAGTGTAACTTGCACTGGTTGATGAAGGTCCTGAATTTCTGGGGATCACCATGATAGCGCTCAGGAGCTGCTAAAGGAAAGGGAGATGGGAGAACTACAGGAGTCGGGGCGGGGGCGCTAGGCACCGGACACGGTGTAGGCGGAGCGACAGCATCCCCGAACTCGGGATCTGCAGGGAGAGGATGCTGAACGCTCTGTATGGAGTCTAGCCTTTGGTGTATGACCGTATTTGCCGCGGCCATATCTGCCCGTAATACTGTAATGGCCTGGACTAACGCAGCCATGAGTTCGTCCGTGGATCCCTGCATGATCCAACACGACTATACGGCTTCTCAGTCTGTTCTGACTTGAGAGTCGTGTAGACCGTAGATACCTCCGTCCTCAAGTGACGCACAGGGAAACTCAATAGTACTCCCTGTGCGACCTTTGGGGCCACAGGTGGGAGATGTCTGTTAGGTAAGATTTCCACAGGGCTGGTAAATCTTCCTTGCCTGGTTCAACTCCAGAACTTTTTGCTTTTCTAGTGAGATATTTTCCATTAATACCTCAGTGAGTGGGAACCTTTTTCCACACTCACCTGTCTTTAACTCTTTTTATGGGTGTCATTTTTAAGACTCTCCATAGTGTCTTTTTAAAGTTATCATGTCTAACAACGTATTGGCAATAAGTGCCTGTTGTTGCTGGGTTGCCCTAGGGGCTCCCCCTTTAACTTTCTTGTGCTAACCTTGAGTGAACTACAGTTCCCAAGGGTAGAAAGGATCTTTGGATCCCTTTTACATTTTATTCTGTGAAACCAGCACACCCCACCTTATGTGGAGTGCTGGGGAGATACAATGTATCCCCTTTCACATTTAAACTGTAACAATTCTGTTACAGTGACAAGCTTACCTTTAATGGCTGGTGGCAGTGATACCTTTTACTAATTTGGTGCACCTTTACCGCGTGCTGTAATCACAGCTGCAGTAAAGGTACCTAAGGGTGCTCATTTTTACCAAAATGGCCCGTCTTCTTTTTCTGCCATTTTAGTGTTTCTTGTCGTTTCTTGTTCCTTCCCCTGACATCCAGGGTGGGAAAATCCTTTGTTTGAGTTTTGTCTTTGGCGGGAGTCCCCTGGACACCCCGCCCAGGCTCCAGTCAGTCTGTAAGCACAGGAAGTGGGGGAGGGTTCCCAAACTTTCCCCCTCCTTTGTCTTAGGCCTTCCTTCAACTGGGTCAGATCCCAGTGGGGGGTTGGCTGTCCTGATTGGTCAGCCAAACGCCCCTTTCTTGTAAAATGCGGGGAGAGAATGCAGAGGTTGTGTTGCAGTTCCTGATAAATACTGGAAACCTGGAAGCTGAAGTCATGTCGACCACTGGAACAGAAAACCGAAGAGGATGACGAAGGAAAAGCGGCGGGAATGATTTCCAGCGGCCGGAGAGCCTGCTTTGTAACCGGAGCCTGCTGCAGCCCTTCCTTCCGATCGACCTGGGGTCTCCGAAAACGACGACCCGAACCCAGAGCCTGGTGAGACCTACTAGACTCAAGACGACCTGCATTTTGAGCCATCCCACGGGTTGCTGCGGCCTTGGGTTCTTGCAATACCCCATGTTAGGGAGAATTCTCTGTTTAGGCTGAATTTCCTAACCTAGTGAGTCCCCCAGCAGCTTTGCTGGATTTTTGGGGTTTATTTTTTTCTCCTGCCAAGAGTGAGACTCTTTTACCCTCACTCTTGGACATGACTTGAGAGTGTTTTCTGTGACTTGCTATGTGCTTATGGGCTATGGGGTATTTTTTCCCCATAGGCTATCATTGGTTTTTGAATGTGTGTTACACAGCACCCTCAGTGCAGTAACACAGGGGTGTCATAGAGACCCCCAAACATAGACTCCACACCCTGGGACTGACTACTGTCTCCCTGGGTCTGTAAAGTCACCATTGGCCTTAACCAGTACAAACCATCATACTGTGGAAGTACTGGTAGGGGCAATTAGATTGCCCCTGGGTCTGTTGTCGAGGGGGTACTGTCCCGTCCCCCCTCGCCGAGTTCTGGCTGGTGGCAGTGGATACCACGGAAATATTCCACCGGAATATTTCCCAATGGGATTTCCCATTGTTTTTAATGCACCACTTTTTGGTGCAATGTTAAAGATACCGCCGGTTTATTTATTTAATATAAATTCACCGGTTGGGATTTTTTGCCAGAACTCGCCGCCAAAATGGCGTCTAGGTTCACTTCAGTAACCCTGAACCCGAGTCGAGCCTTCGTTCCACTTTTGGCGGGCTTCTGCACAGAAGCCCTCCAAAGTGGTGCCATTCTGTCTGGGTACCACAGGGGGTGTGGGAGGGGGTTTAGGCACCCTGGACTGAGTTGCCTTGCCAACTCAAGTCGCACTCTGGTGTGATTGGCCCAAGTGGTGAGCCACCCCGCTCACCACTTAGCATGGTTGAGTGACAGCTAGGCTGTATGAATGGGGGTTTGCTGCATAAAAGCAGGGTTTTTGGGACTGGTTCTTCAGAAGTCGCCACAGGACCTAAGAAGCCGAAGAGGGAGAAGCTGAGCCGACCTGCCAAGACGACACCACCGGTGGAGCCCTGCGGAACCGTCTCACCACTTTTTCCGACGACAGAGGAGATCTCCCGCCGGAGAGTCTTCTTCCCTTAACTGGTGGGGACAACCAGTTGCTGCCTTCTTTTCGCCGTCCCGAAGCATCTCGTGGCCGCCTTGCCTGTGCCAAGCACCCCGGCAACCGGGATACCACTTTTTACCTCAACCGCGAAAGAGGGGTAAAATCCTTTGTGACCGGAAAACTCCATGGCTGGTCTCATCCCTGGTAGTGCAACGACCTTCAGCTTTCCTCCACGTCGAGGTCACCTCTTCCTCTGGACGACGCCGCAACTTGCATCCACTACCAGGAACAACTGCCACCGCTGGAGGATCCTTTCCACTTTTAAAGGTACTGTGTCCCGCCCGGCTTCCCTTGCCACCGATTGTACGGGGTAGATTTAGCCCTCGGCTCTCGAACCTGGGTAAGCCTGGGACACCCTAACTAAACTTTTTCTAAACTCAGTAAAACCTTTTCTACTCACCTGCAAAGACTTGTGACATTGTGTGATCTTGGGCATATTTTCGCCTGGCTCTCTCTAAAGCGGGCCCCGAACCAATTCTCCTTGTTCCACAATTGACTGCCTTTCTAACCTTATGTGAAAAGTGTTTTACCTTGCTGCTTTCATCACTTCTGCCTTTTCCCTCCCTTTTTTAATAACTTGTTGGAGTGCCTTCTAACGTTAAGCGCTCACCTCTGTTTGGAAATAAGTGGTGTTAACTTAGACTTGTTCAACAAATAACTAGGGATGTACCTATAAGTAATAGTGACTGTGTTTTGACTTACTTACCTTTTTCTGTGCTAGTGTGATTTATGAGTGTGCCTTTGAAATAAATAAGTATATACTTTTACACCTAGCTCTGGTCAGTGTTTGCTTGTACTACTGTGCCTCTGTACCTATTATGTATCCTCTATATACTGCCTAACTCTTCTTGAGGGAAGTCTCACTGCTCAGCCACAGCTAACACAGTGAATCTGTGTGGTACAGACTGCTACCAAGTGGGTTTACTGCAACACCTGTAGTCCTACATCTTTTGCAGTGGTCCCAGAGGGAACTGCACAGGTTTCTGCCTAACACCCCAATACCCTGGGACCTCCTGCCACTGTGCGGTGCACGGTCTACCGAATTCCGAATCTCGCTGAAACTTCGTGGGCATCCTGGTGTATCTCCAGAGACACGAATCGAGTCCAAAAAGTCCCCTCACAAGAGTGCTGGACCTTTTAAACGACGAGAATTCAACCGCGATTTTCTGTCTTCTTCTGTGCTCCTTGAAAAGGCGCCAAACCTGCAGAACCGCATTCAGCCGCGAGAGAAATCTTGCCTAGAGCCTTCTTCATCGATCCCTGCTGCAAAGTCCCTTCTGAGGTCTTGTGTTCAGTCTCCAGGACAAGGAATCCAGTGACCGGGTATTTGGCTGCAGTCCCTGAAGTTCTCCTGCTGCAATCTCTTCTTCATTGCTGAGGTACTGTGTTGGCTTGGGTATATACTTACCTTAAGCCTGTTGGGATTTCTGTGTAGTCCTGGGGTGTTTTCTGTGATTGGGAGGTCCCTCGTCCAGTACACCCAGTCCCACTGCTAGAATCCTGCTGGGGTGTCTTCTGTGAAGCCCCTGGACCCTCTTCTAACCCTAGAAGTAAAGTACTCACTTGTTTGCCCAGTTTTCCTAAGGAAACTCTGGCTTTTGCTACTAAAGAACTTATTCTAACACTGCCTGTTGGTCACTAGTCCTAGTGACCCCCCTTCTGCCACTGAGAACACTCATGCTTCAAGAATAAGGAAAAGACTTTGAAGGGATTGGGACTTCTGCCTAGAAAAGAAATCAAGTGTTTTTACTTACTTGTAAAGAGTTGGTTGGTAACTGTAATTCTAAGAGTGAACAGTTAAAAAGTTCTTACTGATCTTGGATGTGTGATGCACTATTCTTAAAAGTATGGTTAACATCTTTCCTTCCTTAGCCACTGTTTTGCCAGTCTAAAAGAAAGTAGATGTGAAGGTATTTTACTCTTGTGTGATTAGGTTGTGCCTCTTTACAAAAGTAATGTGTTGGTTTCACCAGATTATTCCTGAAGGGTAATTGTATGAGTGTCCTCCAACTGTTGGTATCACCAGGTTAGTCCTGTTAGGATAACTGTATGAGTGTCCCTCAACTGGGTCTTGCTTCCCCTGATTTGCTGGTAGCCTGTCTTTAATAAGTCTACATTAGGTTGTTGCCTACCTAGAATATCTATTCAGTAAAGTGTGACATTGGGTTTTACTTTCCCCTTCAGTGTGAAGTTAAAGTAAGTGGGTTTTACTTACCTTGTGTTAGCTGTGTGCCATCCAAAACAAGTTACAAGAGTTATTGCTTATCTCAATCTGGGGTTCCCTGATTTCCAAAGCATCTGTAATTGTACATTACATCCATAGGTATTACTCACCTGGTATAAATGTGTCTTATGACAAAAGTAGTTATAGGTTTTTACTGCACCTAGAATAAGTGTTTCACTATTCACCAAAAGTATATTGTCCAGTTGACTGTTTATGTGATTTGTTCCAAGAGTCACTGTACAACTGGAAGGGCCTACTGTCCTTGTATTACCAAAAGTAATCTAAAAGTAACCATTGGTCTTTTACTCCCAAAGAATAGGCTTGGCCTATACTAAATGTGTATAACAAGGTTTTGACTTCCCTAGAACTACTGTTAGGTGTTCCAAATCAAGGTCTATACTTGGGTCTGTGTACTTTCAAGTATAATGTTGTGTTTTATATTGTGATTTCATATAATGTTTCAGTATTTACTTAACCCCTAGATTTATCTGGGCCTACTTGTATTTAAATAAATCCTTTATTTTTATAATACATAGTGTTTCAGTGTTTCTTTGGATCATTTGTATTACAATTTTCATTTGTACTGTATCTACTGCCCTCTCTCCCTCCTAAGATAAGCCTGGCTGCTCTGCCTACGCTACCATGTACTCAGGTGGTACAGTCTTATACTAAGAGTGGAGTCTTGTACTGCCTCAGTTGAATGGTTTTACTAGGCCCTTAACTGGACTTCAGAAAAACTGTCCTAACAATGTTGCTGCCTGGATCCGCGGGAGCTCGTGAACCAGGAGAAATGATATTAAGCACCAGGCAATGACAGTAATACAATATATAACAACTCTAAAGGGTCTTACCTATCCAATAGATCAGGACGCGGAAAACCTATGTGCTGGAGGTGGTTCGAGACTTAAGTGCGTGGCAGCCCTAAATCCTGCAGGGACCAGTGCCATGCGTGAATGCAGGCTAGCCCACCTGTGTGGAAGGCTTGGTTGCGTAACTCCGAGGAAACAAGAACTTAGTGGATTCACAAACACGAGTGTCCAAGGGAAATTCCAAGTGCAGAGTGGAGGACGGTCCAGAAGTCGGCAACGAGTCAACATTTCCAATTAGAAAGGCAGAAGGGTAATCCAAAGAAGTCCAGATGAGTAATCCGAGGTCAAGGCAATCCAATGAAGCAAAACAAGACGTAACGCCAAACAGGGTCCAGAAGACAGCTGAGAAGGGAAGGCTGCTTCGCGTATTAGGTGTTTTGTATTGGGCGCTTCCTAGTCACGTGACGCGCTCTGCTACCACGTGATGGACGCAGTGCGTCACGTGAGCTGGTAGAAGCAGCTGAGTGATGCGGGAGCGTTCTGCCGATCCTTCTGGCGTGGGATCTCCATGGCAACTGCCAGTGCAAAAAGGGATGCAAACGAGTCAGCACATTGCACCTGGCACGCCGTAATCGGTCCTGCGGGGCAACCAAAGCACGTGAGTCTTGTACCCTAGGATTGTTGTGCGAGCAGGAGGGAGGTGTTGTGGCAATGCTAGCGGTGTTCTGGGATGTGTGTGAGTGCGTGAAGGAACGCCTAACACAGAATCCCAGTGGCATTGGCTGGGAGACTCTCACTCCCTAAAATTGAAGCTATTATACGTGATTCATAACATTCAGGAAGTGTTGTTTTGCTGTGGGACGCTGCTACTGAGGAGTGGAGCAGGTGTGGAGTTACAAGCAGCTTCCAGCTGTAACGCGGTTGGTGCTTATATTTGATACCTCGGCTTCAAATAGACTAACATGGATATGGACTCTTGAAATGAACTCTTGAACTTGACTTTTCTATGGTGTGGAAGCGATAGAACAACTTGTATTATTGTTTATTTTACTGATTGGCTTTGGCCCCGCCCACCTTTTGATTATTAAAGGAGCGGGTGCGCACCCAGAAGTGCACAGGAAGTGCTGTTGTGCTGTGGGGGTGTGGGGTGTGCTGGTTGGTGGAAGCAGTGAGATACGGCTTTCCCATACTCTATGTGCGCAATTACTGTTGCATGATAACTGTTAACAGAGCAGCCGAGTACCGGGAGGAGTTTGTTATCATTCATTATCTTGAAAGTTAAGTCAGAGTTTCTGTTGCGTGTTCGAGACACAGCTGATGCCGCCAATTGAATGAGTGATATTGTGATACTGTGAGTGCAAGACGTGACTCTGGGTGTGTAAAAGGTATAGAGTGCGGAGTTTCCAGTACGAATAAGAGTAAAGTAGGGAAAAGTACCTATATCTTAGATCTGCTCACAATCTCCTCTGAATCACTGTGAATGTACACAATGGAAGCAGATTTAGACTCAAACCTATCGACAGGAGTAGAGGTGACAGATGAAAAAGTACCCTGAGGTTCAAGTCACAATAATAACATTGTAGACGTTGAAACTGGTTTACTGGTCATCACTGGTGGTAGCGTGGTTGAACATATTAGTATGACCAATAAGACAAATAAACTAACCTGACAAACCAAGTAGTGAGAGTGGCACTACTACTGTCCCCTACAAGGACATATCCCGACCAGCCAATCGGACATGTATACCTAAAATCATAACTAAAAACAGTTCTAACATCGTAAATAGGGGTGGAAATGTGAGTGGAGATGTGAATGGAGTGGGAGTTACTACCCTAAAAAAGGAACCTTAAGATTGGTACGTACAAAAGCAAATGACATCAGCGAAGTAATAGAAGTCATAGAAGTACCAGTAGAGTCAAGTGTAGGCATAAGGGAGACAAGGGAGACAAGGGGGACAAGGGGGACAAGGGAGACAAGGGAGACAAGGGAGACAAGGGGGACAAGAGGGACAATGGAGACAAGGAGACACGGGAGACAAGGGAGACAAGGACACACGGGTGACAAGGATGACAAGGGAGACAAGGGGGACAAGGGAGACAGGGAGACAAGGGGGACAAGGGAGACCAGGGAGACAAGAGGGACAATGGAGACAAGGAGACACGGGAGAGAAGGGAGACAAAGACACACGGGTGACAAGGATGACAAGGGAGACAAGGAGACACGGGAGACAAGGACACACGGGTGACAAGGATGACAAGGGAGACAAGGGGGACAAGGGGGACAGGGAGACAAGGGGGCGAAGGGGGACAAGGGAGACAAGGGGGACAAGGGGGACAAGGGGGACAAGGAGACACGGGAGACAAGGGAGACAAGGACACACGGGTGACAAGGATGACAAGGGAGACAAGGGGGACAAGGGGGACAGGGAGACAAGGGAGACCAGGGAGACAAGAGGGACAATGGAGACAAGGAGACACGGGAGACAAGGGAGACAAGGACACACGGGTGACAAGGATGACAAGGGAGACAAGGGGGACAGGGAGACAAGGGGGCGAAGGGAGACAAGGGTGACAAGGGTGACAAAGGAGACAAGCGAGACAAGGGAGACAAAGGGGACAAGGGGGACAAGGGGGACAAGGGAGACAAGGGGGACAAGGGAGACAAGGGTGACAAAGGAGACAAGGGAGGCAAGGGAGACAAGGGAGACAAGGGAGACAAGGGGGACAAGGGGGACAAGGGAGACCAGGGAGACAAGAGGGACAATGGAGACAAGGAGACACGGGAGACAAGGGAGACAAGGACACACGGGTGACAAGGATGACAAGGGAGACAAGGGGGACAAGGGGGACAGGGAGACAAGGGAGACCAGGGAGACAAGAGGGACAATGGAGACAAGGAGACACGGGAGACAAGGGAGACAAGGACACACGGGTGACAAGGATGACAAGGGAGACAAGGGGGACAGGGAGACAAGGGGGCGAAGGGGGACAAGGGAGACAAGGGTGACAAGGGTGACAAAGGAGACAAGGGAGACAAGGGAGACAAAGGGGACAAGGGGGACAAGGGGGACAAGGGAGACAAGGGGGACAAGGGAGACAAGGGTGACAAGGGGGACAAGGGGGACAAGGGGGACCAGGGAGACCAGGGAGACAAGAGGGACAATGGAGACAAGGAGACACGGGAGAGAAGGGAGACAAAGACACTCGGGTGACAAGGATGACAAGGGAGACAAGGGGGACAAGGGGGACAGGGAGACAAGGGGGCGAAGGGGGACAAGGGAGACAAGGGTGACAAGGGTGACAAAGGAGACAAGGGAGACAAGGGAGACAAAGGGGACAAGGGGGACAAGGGAGACAAAGGAGACAAGGGAGACAAAGGGGACAAGGGGGACAAGGGAGACAAGGGGGACAAGGGAGACAAGGGGGACAAGGGGGACAAGGGAGACAAGGGAGACAAGGGAGACAAGGGAGACAAGGTGGCTAACGGGGGTCCAGGGAGACAGGGGGGACATGGGAGGCAGGGGGGACAAGGGAGACAAGCAAATCCATTGTAAGAATAGATGCAGCAGAGGCTGCTCGCTAGCCAGCATGAGAGCTCAAAGAGTTATTGCCTTGTTTGGCAACTAAATTAATTGAAACCGTACTTATGCCAAAAATGAATACCAACAGTAGTGAGGTCCCGAATGATCCACAAAATAATCTCTATATAGATGTTATGTTATGTTATGTTATGTTACGTGCCTGCTTGTAACGCGCCGATAGCCCGCAGGCATCAGGGCACGGAAGATGGCAAAATCAATGTACAGGCACAAACGTGTGCGCCTCCTGCTGAAAAGAGTTGAACACCTAAGGCAAGTGCACCTATTAGGAGGTGTCCTAGCCCAATGGGCAGACCTTATAAGTCAGTAGATTTAGAACTAGAAGGAAATAACCTAGAGACCAATATAATGTTATCAAATGTAAGAGAAATACATGAACATGAATATGAGCAATGCAAAAGCCCAGAGGAGAAAACAACTGAAACAATGGGACCAATTGAGTGAACAGAGGCAATGGAAAAATATAATGCAGCGTCTCAAACTCAAACCATGACCACGATACATGAGCACCTCAATGAGAATGTCAATTAGAACCCAAATGAAAACCCAGGACCACGATACATGAGCACCTCAATGAGAATGTCAATGAGAACCCAAATGAAAACCCAGGACCGCGATATATGAGCACCTCAATGAGAATCTCAATGAGAACCCGAATGAAAACCCAGGACCGCGATATATGAGAAGCTCAATGAGAATCTCAATGAGAACCCAAATGAAAACCCAGGACCGCGATATATGAGAACGTGAATGAGAATCTCAATGAGAACCCGAATGAAAACCCAGGACCGCGATACATGAGAACCTCAATGAAAACCCAAATTAAAACCCAGGACCGCGATATATGAGAACCTCAATGAGAATCTCAATGAGAACCCGAATGAAAACCCAGGAACGCGATATATGAGAACCTCAATGAGAATCTCAATGAGAACCCAAATGAAAACCCAGGACCGCGATATATGAGACCCTCAATGAGAATTTCAATGAGAACCCAAATAAAAACCCAGGACCGCGATATATGAGACCCTCAATGAGAATCTCAATGACAACGCAAATGAAAACCCAAGACCGTGAAATATGAGAACCTCAATAAGAATCTCAATGAGAACCCAAATGAAAACCCAGGACCGCGATATAGGAGAACCTCAATGAGAATCTCAATGAGAACCCGAATGAAAACCCAGGACCGCGATATATGAGAACCTCAATGAGAATCTCAATGAGAACCCAAATGAAACCCAGGACCGCGATAACCCAGGACCGCGATATATGAGCCCCTCAATGAGAATCTCAATGAGAACCCAAATGAAAACCCAGGACCGCGATATATGAGCACCTCAATGAGAATCTCAATGAGAACCCGAATGAAAACCCAGGACAGCGATATATGAGAACGTGAATGAGAATCTCAATGAGAACCCGAATGAAAACCCAGGACCGCGATACATGAGAACCTCAATGAAAACCCAAATTAAAACCCAGGACCGCGATATATGAGAACCTCAATGAGAATCTCAATGAGAACCCGAATGAAAACCCAGGAACGCGATATATGAGAACCTCAATGAGAATCTCAATGAGAACCCAAATGAAAACCCAGGACCGCGATATATGAGACCCTCAATGAGAATCTCAATGACAACGCAAATGAAAACCCAAGACCGTGAAATATGAGAACCTCAATAAGAATCTCAATGAGAACCCAAATGAAAACCCAGGACCGCGATATAGGAGAACCTCAATGAGAATCTCAATGAGAACCCGAATGAAAACCCAGGACCGCGATATATGAGAACCTCAATGAGAATCTCAATGAGAACCCAAATGAAAACCCACGACCGCGATATATGAGCCCCTCAATGAGAATCTCAATGAGAACCCAAATGAAAACCCAGGACCGCGATATATGAGCCCCTCAATGAGAATCTCAATGAGAACCCGAATGAAAACCCAGGACAGCGATATATGAGAACCTCAATGAGAATGTCAATGAGAACCCGAATGAAAACCCAGGACCGCGATATATGAGAACCTCAATGAGAATCTCAATGAGAACCCAAATGAAACCCAGGACCGCGATATATGAGTACCTCAATGAGAATCTCAATGAGAACCCGAATGAAAACCCAGGACCGCGATATATGAGAAGCTCAATGAGAATCTCAATGAGAATCCGAATGAAAACCCAGGACCGCGACATATGAGTACCTCAATGAGAATCCTAATGAGAACCCAAATGAAAACCCAGGACCGCGATATATGAGCACCTCAATGAGAATCTCAATGAGAACCCGAATGAAAACCCAGGGCCGCGATATATGAGAACCTCAATGAAAACCCAAATTAAAACCCAGGACCGCGATATATGAGAACCTCAATGAGAATCTCAATGAGAACCCGAATGAAAACCCAGGAACGCGATATATGAGAACCTCAATGAGAATGTCAATGAGAACCCAAATGAAAAACCAGGGCCACGATATATGAGTACCTCAATGAGAATCCAAATGAAAACCCAGGACCGCGATATATGAGAACCTCAATGAGAATCTCAATGACAACGCAAATGAAAACCCAAGACCGTGAAATATGAGAACCTCAATGAGAATGTCAATGAGAACCCGAATGAAAACCCAGGACCGCGATATATGAGAACCTCAATGAGAATCTCAATGAGAACCCAAATGAAACCCAGGACCGCGATATATGAGTACCTCAATGAGAATCTCAATGAGAACCCGAATGAAAACCCAGGACCGCGATATATGAGAAGCTCAATGAGAATCTCAATGAGAATCCGAATGAAAACCCAGGACCACGACATATGAGTACCTCAATGAGAATCCTAATGAGAACCCAAATGAAAACCCAGGACCGCGATATATGAGCACCTCAATGAGAATCTCAATGAGAACCCGAATGAAAACCCTGGGCCGCGATATATGAGAACCTCAATGAAAACCCAAATTAAAACCCAGGACCGCGATATATGAGAACCTCAATGAGAATCTCAATGAGAACCCGAATGAAAACCCAGGAACGCGATATATGAGAACCTCAATGAGAATCTCAATGAGAACCCAAATGAAAAACCAGGGCCACGATATATGAGAACCTCAATGAGAATCTCAATGACAACGCAAATGAAAACCCAAGACCGTGAAATATGAGAACCTCAATGAGAATCTCAATGAGAACCCAAATGAAAACCCAGGACAGCGATATATGAGAACCTCAATGAGAATGTCAATGAGAACCCGAATGAAAACCCAGGACCGCGATATATGAGAACCTCAATGAGAATCTCAATGAGAACCCGAATGAAAACCCAGGACAGCGATATATGAGAACCTCAATGAGAATGTCAATGAGAACCCGAATGAAAACCCAGGACCGCGATATATGAGAACCTCAATGAGAATCTCAATGAGAACCCAAATGAAAACCCAGGACCGCGATATATGAGTACCTCAATGAGAATCTCAATGAGAACCCGAATGAAAACCCAGGACCGCCATATATGAGAAGCTCAATGAGAATCTCAATGAGAACCCGAATGAAAACCCAGGACCGCGATATATGAGTACCTCAATGAGAATCCTAATGAGAACCCAAATGAAAACCCAGGACCGCGATATATGAGCACCTCAATGAGAATCTCAATGAGAACCCGAATGAAAACCCAGGGCCGCGATGTATGAGAACCTCAATGAAAACCCAAATTAAAACCCAGGACCGCGATATATGAGAACCTCAATGAGAATCTCAATGAGAACCCAAATGAAAAACCAGGGCCACGATATATGAGTACCTCAATGAGAACCCAAATGAAAACCCAGGACCGCGATATATGAGAACCTCAATGAGAATCTCAATGACAACGCAAATGAAAACCCAAGACCGTGAAATATGAGAACCTCAATGAGAATCTCAATGAGAACCCGAATGAAAATCCAGGACCGCGATATAGGAGAACCTCAATGAGAATCTCAATGAGAACCCGAATGAAAACCCAGGACCGCGATATATGAGCCCCTCAATGAAAATTTCAATGAGAACCCAAATGAAAACCCAGGACCGCGATATATGAGCACCTCAATAAGAATCTCAATGAGAACCCAAATGAAAACCCTGGACAGCGATATATGAGAACCCTAATGAGAATGTCAATGAGAACCCGAATGAAAACCCAGGACCGTGATATATGAGAACCTCAATGAGAATCTCAATGGGAACCTGAATGAAAACCCAGGACCGTGATATATGAGAACCTCAATGAGAATCTCAATGAGAACCCAAATGAAAACCCAGGACCGCGATATATGAGAACCTCAATGAGAATCTCAATGAGAACCCAAATGAAAACCCAGGACCGCGATATATGAGTCCCTCAATGAGAATCCTAATGAGAACCCAAATGAAAACCCAGGACCGCGATATATGAGAACCTCAATGAGAATGTCAATGAGAACCCAAATGAAAACTTTGACGCTTCTAACATCAGCACAGGGAGTATATCATCGTTGATGATGTTTGAAATAGTTGAAAACCTGCTGGTCAGTCAAAATACAAAATGCGAAAAGTTAGAAAGAAAACAACTTGATGTCCAATCCCTATTGCTCCATAAGAGCATAAATCACACTAGAAGAGTGTAGAAAGACACAGCCACAAACACCGATGTGTGCAGCCAAGAGACCCAAGAGCTAAATAACCAAGCAGTAATCCAAAATAAAAAAAACTATGATCCAAAAGTGTTCAAATCTAAGAAAACAGTGACAGGAAAAAATCGAGTAATTTAAAATAAAGATGCACATAAAAGAGCAGCAAGGAATATAGTACAGAGACTTCCCACTATATCTAAAAGTAAAGGAAAAACTAAACTGAAAGCCAAAGAGCAAGTAATAGCTCAAGCAGGAATGTACACCTCAAAAGGACAGTCGGAAAAGGTGAACGGATGCATTCATACCAAAGAAGCAAATGCAGCTAAGATAACACAACAAATCGGGAACATTGAAGGCAACGATAGCAATCCACTGGAGGGACACAGTATACACAATAAGAACCACATACTAATACACGAAACTGAGAAGGTGGCCCACCGAGAAGAAAACACAAAGAAATCTGCCTTAAATAAAGAACTCATTTCCCAAAATGATTTCCGAAAGTATCATAGACTCTTGTACCAATGACAAAGCCTGGTGCACAAACATTCAAAAGGCCTTATGCAACAAAATTACAATGTTACAAGACAAAATATTAGCCAAAAAATCCGCCCTCCACAACATTGCCCTCTCCACGTAAGAAACCATCCTTCAGGAACTTGCTGCCAACCAAACTAAACCCCCTAACCAATTTAGTTTTAGAGCCATTTCTATTGCGCAAACTAAGAACATCATCATGTCTCTTAAACTGTCTCGATGCCTTGGTGACACCTGTCCAGCCCCAATTATTAAAGAGGCTGCACATGAACTAGCCCCTTCGTCACATCATTTATCAACTCATCATTCAAATCATGCTCCGTGCCAACCAACCTTAAAGATGCCTGGATATTACCTCTCCTAAAAAAAGCTAACCTGGACCCCAATGTCCCAACAAACCATAGGCCCATAACAACTGTCCCGTTCCTCCTCAAAATCTTAGATAAAGCTGCATATCTACAGATCCAATCCTACCTGGAGATCAACAACCTACTAGGGACAAGGCAATCAGGATTTAGACCGAGACATGGAACCGAAACGGCTCTCCTTGATCTTAAAAACCAACTAGACGAGCGCAAAGAAAGAGGAAACATCTCTATTCTCCTACTCCTAGACCTATCAGCTGTCTTCGACCTGGTAGATCACAATGTACTCTGTAATCACCTCAAATCGGCGGCCAACTTCTCCTCAAAAGCCACAGCGTGGATAAACTAATTCTTGGACCAGAGAACCATAAGAGTCTTCTCACCTACAGCAGCAGCGGATCCAGTCCCCATCACCTGTGGAGTCTCTCAAGGGTCATGTGTTTCCCCCACTTTGTACAATATTTTTACAAAGCCTCTCTTTGATATATTGGACAAACGAGGGGTCTCATATACCAACTACGCAGATGATACCCAGATTCTTATCCCAATCCAGGGTGACTATGAAAAGGACACCAGCCTCATAAATAAAATCTACCAAATCATCCAAACCTGGATGGCCACACATGGCCTATGTCTTAACAACGACACGACCGAGCTCTTAATCATGGGGTCTACCAGTAAACTTAACAAATTACCCCATCTGTACAATTCCATCACGATTGATGGCATCAAAATCAAGGTAGCCAAGGAAGTTAAAACCTTAGGATTCTACTTAGACTCAGCTCTCACCCTCGACAAGCAAGTAAATGCTACAGCCTCAGCAACCAGTTACACCTGCAAACGTATTCATGCCTGTAAACCATACCTATCCACAGACAGCTGTACCACCATAGCGCAAGCCCTCATCCTCTCCAAATTAGACTACTGTAATGCACTGTACCTAGGCACCAGTAAACATAACATCAACAAACTCCAAACCCTGCAGAACAATGCCCTTAGAACAGTCCTAGGTATTCCCAAAGGGCAACACATATCTGTCCATAGAAGAGCCGTCGACTGCCTGGTCATCAATTACTGTATCAAATTTAAAACACTGAACATTACACACAACTGTCTGAACAACAAAGCACCTGCATACCTCACAGAAAAATTCACAAAGTCCACTTCTGAACGACCCATCAGAAAGGCCCTCTCAATCAGCATCAAAATCCCAACTTTAAACTGAAAAGAATGGTTGGGTCCAGCTTCCCAGTTCTAGCAGCTCATCTCTGGAACTCCATCCCAGACGCACTGCGAGCCACCCCTTCCTTCCATGTGTTCAAAGCTAACGTCAAACTCTGGCTTCACACCAACGACTGCTAAATGCCTCAACTGTACCTAATACGCTGTACATTAATTGTAAAATACTTGAAACTGTAACATATCCTACATGTAAGTCATCTGACATTGTAACATAAGAAATGCTTGATATATGATCCTGTAACATAAGAAATGTAACATATTTATGTACCTGTAACTTAAGAATTTATTTTTTGCAAGCGCCCAGTTGCTTAACGGCCAGGTGTGCTCTATAAATAAATAAACAATACAACAATACAATCTGTGTGAGCTCTTATCTGAATCGCGTGAGAAATTGAATAAGGACAACACCAATACATCAATTGAAAGAGATACATGAGAATATATGCCCCCTGAATTGTGTGGTCTGTGAAAGTGACGAGCTAGAAATACAAGGAGCACAATTAGTAGAAGGGCGCCCAAAAGAAATAAAACAAGAATATGCATGGGCATGAGAAGACCGCCCATAGTGGACCGATAAAAGCAATTATAGTCCCTGATAAATCATTGAACACTGGTGACTTTAGGCAGAAAATGACTACTGATACTGAAAATCACATAAAAAGTAAAAACATAGCCACAATAAAAGAGCGAAGCGAAGAAACCAATGTTGAAAATTACTCTGTTAAAATAAGAGCACTGCAGTTAAAATCATTTATGGGAATTGATAGACATCCACACCTAAATAGAACAACGGTGTTACGAATATTTCATGACATTATACCCCTTAGAGTAATAAGAACACAAGATATTCTAATTGTACATCAACTAGACAATAACATTAATATAACATCTAATATATGGATAAAGTCTCAACCTATAATGGGTTATATTTTTCAGTATGAGCTTGAATTGTTCAAATTAGGATTCTGCTGCAAAGAAACTGAAATGAAAAAAAAGAAATAAATTAATTGAACTATCAGTTGGAAAAACCAAAGGATACTAGTAAGACTAGCACTACCAAAATCCTAGCCCAACCTAGCAGCGGGATCCGGCTACAAAAGCCTCAGAGGATAATAATTGAGGCTAATATACTTCCGAACATAGCAACTAGGGCAGTGGAAATTGATGAAGAACACGACAAAGTGGGACATTGGCAATGGCTACCCACCGGCAGAGATATCACGGTAACATTAGCGTATTGTGTTCTTGGAATACTTGAGAGTTTTCGCACCTAACAGTAAAAGGAGGGCGTTTAGAAAATATTGATTTGTTAAGAACAGTAGCACTGCAAGAGTCATGGTTGACCAAACCCTGTGAGATTGATGGGCGTAGCACACTTCAAGTATTGGCAATCAAGGGGCCAATGGGTAGACCACGTGGTGGGCTTCTTGTAACAGCACGTCATCCATGGCTTCTCACATCGATACTTAATGCTTTGATTGAACAAGAAGTAACAAACAGCTCTAATATACAAGGATGTGATCCAGTGCTATTAGTAAATATGCATGACCGTCCGAATTATATAGCAACAGAAATTAACATTACCACAGTGAAAAGAATCCTAGAATACAGGAACAGAGAAAGCCCAGTGTTAATTATGTAAGACCTCAATGCCAGAATAAATGCCCCAAAGGACTGTCCATTTACGTTAAGCAAATCAGGAGCGTCGTACAGCTGCAAAACAAATAGGCAAGGCAAACGCTGGCTGGAGTTGCTTCATCTTTTCAATCTCTCGATGCTGAATGGCAATTGTAAAGGCGCTGCTGACAAGGCATATACAAGAATTAGTGGGAAAAGTGCCTCAACCATCGATTATGTATTTACTAATGAAGCGGGAAGGAGTGTTGTGAAGGACATGGGTACATTACACCGCGAAGAAAGCAATCATCTCCCGCTGTGTGTATTGCTAGATGCATGTGAGAGCCAGAGGGAAGTCGAATTAAATGGCGATATCTTCGTTAATGTTAGGAATAATCGTTGGAATCCTGTTCATCTAGGGAAAGCTTGTCTAATAGCTGAAAAATCTCTCCACTATTTCACAAATCGCTGGCAAAACACAACCGAAAAAAAAATATATAAGTATAACTATGCTAAGTGATTTTTCTAGCATTATGAAATCTATAAAAACAGTTATTAAAAAAAACAACACAGTTTTAAAACCCCAAGTGAACGGTGGAACAGGCCCCAACCAAAATATAAGCAATATAACCATAAGATCTTATTGGCAAAAAAAAACCTTAAGAGAAGAAATCTCTCAGGCACTAAAAAGTGAGCGACAAGACAAATCACTGCCCGATGTCCCTAAAAGCATCAAAATCCTCAAAATGAAATATCGTAGCTGGCTGCGTAGACATAGAGCAAAAGCCGCGTCCGAATTATGGATGAAACTAGCCATGCTAAGGTGAATAATAATACTAGGGTTTGGACCTCATTGAGAAGGGCTGCAAAGAAAAACATGCCAATAAACAGTGTCCCGGAAGAGAGCCACATTGGGAACGCCTTAGGTGCAGCGTCACCACGAGATGAGGAACATATAGTGGATAAAGCAAAATGGACCTGTACATCATCTATAGATAATATCTCGATGATGATAGCAAAATGACCCACATCCAGAGCAATAGGCCTTGTATACATAATACATAATGAATACCACAGAAATTGATATGTGGGTTAACCAAAGGTATATCACTCAACTCTAAATACTGTCTCATACATTTAGAGGTCCTCACCCACCACCTCCCACCATCAGGGAGGATAGCAAACATGTCGATCTGGAAAAGTGAATACCCTTCATTTGGGATGGCAGACGTATTTCGATGGCCAAAGGCCAACCGTCTTATGCACGGAATAATAGAAATACAGATTGCTATGCTTGACCAATGAGCAGCCATTTTGAAATATAGCAAGAATCGCCATTTTGCCATTTTGCCATTTTGCTTGTTAACCATTGCTCATTGCTTTCTGTCTAAACTGCTTTGCAGCTTGCAATTCTTGCTAATTCTGCTTACTCTGCTCGACTATTGAATATTGTTATCTGAAACGTGAAAGGACAAGGCCGCGAGGCTGAGGAGTTCGTTGAAACTCCTCACGAGCAGCCCAGAGAGGAATGCCCACGCTCGCTCTCAGTAGCCTTGAAGGAGGGCCGCAGCGCATTTAATCATTATGCAGCTGCCAGCCAGTCTCGTTAAATGGCAGAAAAATACTAGAATACGGCAGCTAAAGGCTTGAATTATGCTCTTCTTACGGCCCCCCTTCTGCCACCCCTGTAGAGCGTGTCGGCTCCCAGGACACGAATAGCAGCTCACAGATAGCAAGGTCTGGAATGTGACTCTTCCCCTGTAGGTAGCCGCTTACAAGAACAGAAACTCAATGTTCTGTTCAACAACAGAAGTATGTCTCTATACTCGCTGAGTTGCATATTGTTACATATTGTTACTAGAATAAATGTTTGAATGTGTCATATTCGTCGAAACTGTCCATCTTCACACCGAGTTAAACATGTCACAACTGATTGTATGGTGTGCATTTTGTATATATGTAACTGATGTACGTTTTTCACTCTCTTGCGTCCCTCGAGGTCTAGAGATACACGTCGCGGGGCGTGAGACCTGAGTTGGCCAACTGAGACTATTTGCTTTGCAATAAACCCTAGCATTGGGATTTCAACCTTGTGTCTGGTGTATCCTTTCGTGTGTGGTAATTGCCTTGTTTCCATAACGCGAGGGACCCCTAAGGGCCCCCTTCAAGATGGCGCCCGAATAGGGACCCTCCCCCACTTGCCCCATCGTAGACGTTGTAACGGAGTAAAGGCGGAGAATGGCGAGGACGGGACGATCAAGCCGGGATCAAAAGGTGTACGGGGCGCCCTGTAGAAGTGATGAGAGATTCCTTTGCAGATCTGCACACATCTGATCCCTGATCGATGTACCGGGCCAGAGGGCAAGGAGGCGAGGGTCTCGAAAGGAGGCAGAAGCCAGTTGAACGCAGACTCGACATCATTGGTTGTGTCAGTATACGGACGATTTGTGTCCTGGAGGGCAATTTGATTTATCAGGTGAGTCATTCCCCTGATTCAAAAAATAACCCTGATTTTTGGTTGATTGCTGATTTTGCAAATTCAAACATCCAGAGTAAGGTTGGTTAGCCAAGGGGAAGATTAAAAACATGCCTGGAGTACTGTCCACTTTAGCGGGGCTTTTCAGCTGCGGTAGACAGTACTTGCAGAATGGCCAAAGTGCACCTCCTGGCGGAACGCCGGCTTATGACATGTATGCAAAATACGGTGTGGGTGCGATAATATTCTGTGAGATTTGGCATAGGCAAACTAGAAAGCAACAGGACCACCAGTGGCCGATTAATGGTAGTTTTGAGATTGCAAGAATAGACAACCTGGAAAGGGTGTTGATAAGAAAACAAGCGCGACCCGCAGCTTTTGAAACTATTAAAGACTGGAGGAGGGAAGCGATGCTCCGACTTAGAAGTAGAGAGAAGCATGCGCGTAGGCACAAATCAAAGCTTGAGGTAGCGGAAGAAAAGGAGGAGGAGGAATGGATGGCAAGTCTAAGAAGGGAAGGGAGATGTGTCCAAATGAACATAGAGAGAATATACCCGCAGCGGGAACTACACATAGCAGATGAATTGATGGAACATTTGTTAAACCATACGGGCCAAGGCCCAAAACCAGAATCAAAACCAAACACGCCAGGAGTAATTGCTCAGGTCCCACCCGTAGCTTTGACTCTCCCTCCCACAGCCCAAGCACCTCCTTTAACCCAAGCCCCACCCGTAGTTCGAGCACTCCCACAGCCACAGACCGTGCACGCAGCACTTCCCAGCACCCAGGAAGGCCCATCACAGGCGCTACCTGCTCCACTTGACCCATCTGCACCTCCCGCCCCAGATACAGATTCGGCACCGTCTGTCCCTCCCGGAGTTGAAGTTGAAACCGGGGAGGCGAGAGGCGGGGCTGAAGAAACAGGATTTGTACGGGTAACACGCAGCACGGTCAGCAAAGAAAGGAAGGTTGAATTACAGCAACAGGCAGAAATGCACATAGAAGGAAATGACAGGACGGCAGCATTGGCCTCATTGTATGGCTTCCGAAGAAATCATGAGAGACAGGTAGTGTTGGAATGCATGGGTGAATTTCTGGTGGGAAAATGGAAACAGTTACTTGGGAGACTACCGCCACAACGATTGTTAGATTTGAATAAATTAGCATGTTATAAACTGAAAGATGAAGAAGTAAGGGAACATGTGAATGGACTTTTTGATCTTAAAAATGAATTGGATAATGATTATGCTGAAATGTTTGTTGCACCGGGGTATAGGAGTCGGGATATCAGGAGAGATAGGAAGGAAACGGTAGAGCCATATATACAGCGGCGACATTCAATGTCGTCGGTACAGTGGGGCGACAAACTGAAAGTATATATACGGGTGTGATGCTGGAAATGCATCAGAGGGACAGGGCCTCTGAATCCTTGTCCTTTACTGCTTTTTATCGTGTGTTCTGTCGTGTTTTCTGCCCAGGAGTCCATGTGGGACTCCTGGCAGTGCAGCTCTCTTTTGGTTTGGTGAACAGACCCATGGGATACCCTTATGGCACCCATGGGTAGGGGTACAACCCTGTGCCCCTAGTGTACGTTTTTGGGCACCTGTGGGTGGCCCACAGAGCAGGGTATGGGCTGGTGGCAGCTCCATGCTGAATTTGACAGGTGCTCTGGGTGTCCTCCATTTTGGGATACCCTTGCCCTGCCATTGGGATCAGTTGATTCCTGATAAGAAACAAGATGGCCCCTGTGGCCTCTTGCTTTCTATTGCCTGTTACCCTGTTTTCCCAAAGTCCTGGGAAGCCCTGACTCTGTCCCTTCCCCCTGACTGGCTGTTGGGTGGAAGTTCCATATATGGTGTTGTTGTGAAGGCCCAGCTAGACTGACTGGAGCCTTCCCAGTGACTGTATGTTGTGGGTACCTCCTGTGGGTGGGACCTGGGTGAATGGAGTGTGTGACCAATATACACTCCTTGTTGTGGTTGTCTGGTTTCTGGCATGAGAGACAAAGACTGAGACAGCCCTGCCCGAAACTGGCCTGAATGCAGTGTGTAGTGTTGAATGTCTGGGTACTTGTCCCAATCCACATTCCTTATTGTGAGTGTCTGAAAGGGAGGAGTGTGGCCTGAACGCACTGGGTGCCTGATTGGCTGACTGACTGCATGAATGCCCTTCTGTGTGATTGGCTGCTGTGTGTGTGCCAGCAGTGTGGATGAGAGACAGAATAGTATATCTGGGGACCTCTCACCACTGGAAATTGTTCAGAAGCGTTCAGAAGCTGAGTCTCCACTCGAAGAGTAACTGGAACTGCTGATCCTCGATGTCCAGCTGGAAGAAGAAGACTTGCTGTGGCATTTGCATCGACAGAACTGAAAGCTGCCGAATTCGTCGAGGACTGACCCGAGAGAGGACCTGGTAAGGCGCCCTCTTCCCGTGCTCCGAGGGATCATCGAGCACCGCTACATCTTCACCAAAGCGCCCTGGAAGTCAGACCCTCGAAAGGCTGCCGACCCGAGACGGGACCGCCGAGAAGATCGAAGTGAAGCACCCGGACATCGCCGCCGTCGAAGTCCATTGCCGTCGACCAGGGTTCGCAGGTCTGTGTAACCGCTGGAGGCCCGTCGAAGTTGTGTTGCCCAGCCGTGGGAACCACTTGACGCCACTGTGATGCTGGAAATGCATCTGAGGGACAGGGCCTCTGAATCCTTGTCCTTTTTCTGTTTTTACCGTGTGTTCTGTTATGTTTTCTGCCCCGGAGTCCATGTGGTACTCCTGGCAGTGCAGCTCTCTCTTTTGGTTTGGTGAACAGACCCATGGGATACCCTTATGGCACCCATGGGTAGGGGTGCAACCCTGTGCCCCGAGTGTATGTTTTTGGGCCCCTGTGGGTGGCCCCAGAGCAGGGTATGGGCTGGTGGCAGCTCCGTGCTGAATTTGACAGGTGCTCCGGGTGTCCTCCATTTTGGGATACCCCGGCCCTGCCATTGGGATCTGTTGATTCCTGATAGGAAACAAGATGGCCCCTGTGGCCTCTTGCTTTCTATGGCCTGTTATCTTGTTTTCCCAAAGTCCTGGGAAGCCCTGTCTCTGTCCCTTCCCCCTGACTGGCTGTTGGGTGGAAGTTCCATGTATGGTATTGTTGTGAAGGCCCAGCTAGACTGGCTGGAGCCTTCCCAGTGACTGTATGCTGTGGGTACCTCCTGTAGGTGGGACCTGGGTGAATGGAGTGTGTGGCCAATATACACTTCTTGTTGTGGTTGTCTGGTTTCTGGCATGAGAGACAAAGACTGAGACAGCCCTGCCCGAAACTGGCCTGAATGCAGTGTGTAGTGTTGAATGGCTGGGTACTTGTCCCAATCCACATTTCTTGTTGTGAGTGTCTGGAAGGGAGGAGTATGGCCTGAATGCACTGTGTGCCTGATTGGCTGACTGACTGCATGAATGCCCTGCAGTATGATTGGCTGCTGAGTGTGTGCCAGCAGCGTGGATGAGAGTGAGGATAGTATATCTGGGGACCTCTCACCACTGGAAAAGTGTTCAGTGTTCAGAAGGAACCATTGGTTCAGAAGGAACCTTGGTGCTCCTGAAGCAGCCAGGGAGCTGAGTCTCCACTCTACGAGTAACTGGAACTGCTGATCCTCGACGTCCAGCTGGAAGAAGAAGACTTGCTGTGGCATTTGCTTTGACCGATCCGAAGGTTGACAAATTCGTCGAGGGCTGACCCGAGAGAGGACCTGGTAAGGCGCCCTCTTCCCGTGCTCCGAGGGACCATCGAGCATCGCTCCATCTTCGCCGAAGCGCCCTGGAAGACAGACCCCTGAAAGGTTGTCGACCCAAGACGGGACCGCTGAGGAGATCGAAGTGAAGCACCCGGACATCGACGCCGTCGAAGTCCATTGCCGTCGACCAGGGTTCGCAGGTTTGTGAAACCGCTGCAGGCCCGTCGAAGTTGTGTTGCCCAGCCGTGGGAACCACTTGACGTCGTGCCGCCGACGACCGGAGCCGTCCGCTCCTTTGCCTAAGAACATTCTATCGAAGGACTCTCTCGACCGCTTCGTCGACTGCTTATCCTGCCGGGGAAAGTCGAGGACGACCAACGCGCCGAGGAGTAACCTGCCGGTGGGTTTCCCGCCACCCAACGACCTCTAAGACTTGGACGATTCGACGCCCTTGCTGGGTTTCCGTCTCTACAATCTTTGCGGTCCAGAACTATTGTCATCGAGGTGCCCCGCACACCTCCGCCTTGCAGGACGCCGACGTCTCGACGCCGACGAGCACCGCTCGGACGAAGCTGCCGCCTCTTCGACATCGTTCTACCTCATTCGTCGACGGACGTTCGACGCCCCGTGCCTCCCGCTTGAAAGGGAAGGCATTCAAGAAGGGCCGTCGATTCCCCGTCGCCGAACAGCGAGTCCCTCGACGTTTGTCGACTCCACCAGGTACATTGGGGGGGTAAAAACATTATAGGAGAGAATAAGACTTGCAGAGCAATATATGGACTGGGCTGGTACTATATCTTTCTTTACAGGTTGCCCAGGTGGGGGGATCTCCACACAGAACTGTGCCTAGTGGTAGGGGTCAGTATTCTGCCTATTGCTCAACCATCTTATTTTCTCTCCTCTCTCTATTGCTGGTTTCACTCTATTGGTCTGTGTGATATTGTACAGTATTGTTCATGCACTTCAATGAGATCTAGGGTGGTACCACTTTAGGATTGTAAATATTTGTCATTGTAGATTTTGCCAGAGTACAAAGTGAGTTATCATGATAAATGTACATAACCTTAACTTTTGATTATATAAAGACTGTGTTCTAACCAATACAGAGTGTGGATATTCCTTGGTGGGGGCTTGGGGATACACTGTACTTAAGAACCAGCCTGCATCACCTCCTGAGAAGCTAGGCCTTGATTGCTCGACCATTGCTACCGAATAGAGAATCTTGGCTGGGGTCTCCTGTGCCTCTCCTCCACCATATAGGGAGTGGGAGTACAGACACCCCCCACCGGTCGTTGAGATCCGTTCTCTCACACTGGTGGCAGCGGTGGGATGCTTATGGTTTTAAGAATCAGTGTATAACCGTGCCACTTACAAAGGATATTTGCCCTTTATTGAATTAAGGTTTAGTTGTGTACAAGGTAACTGCATTACAAACAATGGAGTCTATTGCAAATGGCAAATTAACTCGGATGAGCTTGGAGGCTCTCCAGAGTGCTTGTGAAGCCAGGGAGTTAGACTTTGTGGATAAGTCTAGGGCTGAGCTGATAGCTGCCCTGGTGGACTACCAGACTGATAGTGAAACTCTTGATGAGGGGGGGAATGCAACCAATGAGGACTCTGCCCCTGGGGTTTCTGCTGAATCTGTTTCTGGGAATGCCGCCATTCCTGCTGCCTCTGTTCCAAACTCCAGCAATTCCTTAGAGCTTGAGATATTAAGGATGAAATTGGCCTTTGAATACCGCAAGTTGGAAATAGCTGCTGAGCTTAAGAAAGAGGAGTTGGCTCAACAAGTTGCACTCAAAAATAAGGACCTTGAACTCAAGAGCCAGGACACTGAATGTCAGAGGATCCAGCTAGAGAAAGCTAGAGTGGAGACTTCAGCTAGATCCAGTGAGAGTGTCAGGTCCCCAGCCACCAAGTTTATGAAAGATTTGGTTGGTGTATTTGTGGAGGGTTTGGATATCCTCCAATGGATTGAAGCGTTTGAAATGGCTTGTGAGATTCATGAGGTGGATAAAAGAGATTGGGCGAAGTGTTTGTTAAGCAGAGTGCCTCAAACCGGGTATGACTGTATTCTGAAGCTGAGTGTGGAAGAAAGGGGTCAGTACGAGTGTATGAAGTCTGCTTTGATTGCCAAGTTCGGCAAGACACCTACCCAATACCTTAGAAGGTTCAGGGATTTTAAGAAAAAGGAGAATATGTCTTGGGTTGACTGGGTGAGTGCTGCGCACAGTGCTTTAAGTGGGCCGGGGCCTGGCGGGGCCGGGCCCCGGCAGTCTCCAGAAAGTGGGGCTGAGCCGGGGCCCAGCCGGGGCCCCCCGTCCCACACAACATTGCGGGATGCATTATCCCGCCGCAGCCGCAGCCGCGACGGGAGATGCGCCCGTCATTATGTTGGCCAAGCTGACAGAAGTGCCAGCCAGCCACAGCGACGCTGAGGCTGGCGGCACTTCTGTCAGTTAGTGTAACTCCCTCTGATGACCCCTCATCAGGGTCATCAGAGGAAGTTACTGTCCCTTTATTTTCCCTCCCCAGGTCACTGACCCCCGCGGGCTCCGTGATCTAATATGCAGATTAAATCATGGAGCCCGCGGGTTCGCAGAGGGTGAAAGCCACCTCGGGCTCAGTGATAGCAGATAGATCACAGAGCCCGAGGTGCCTTTCTCCGTCAGCAAAGCTTTATAAAAGATGCCTTGAACTGTGTACGTTTCAAGCCATCTTTTATAAAGGTAGAAATATTTCTATGTTTATAAAAGACGGCTTGAAACGTGCACAATTCAAGGCATCTTTTATAAAGCTTTGTCGACGGACAAAGCCACCTTGCGGTTTGTTTTGTCCGTCATGCCTTGAATTGTTTACGTGTCAAGCCATCTTTTAGAAACATAGAAACATGTTACAAATATCTATGTTTATAAAAGGTGGCTTGAAACGTACACAAACCATAGTAAGCTAAGCACACAAGTGTGCATAACTTAATATGGGTTGTGCACTTTTCAAACCACCTTTTATAAACATAGAAATATGTAACATTGCTATGTTTATAAAATATGGCTTGAAAAGTACACACACCATAGTAGTACGCATACAAACATATAAATGCTCACATACATTTATATATTTGTTTGCGCACCTTACTATGATTTGTGCACTTTTAGGCCACGCCCACAATGAAAGCCACGCCCCCAAACTAGGGCCCCCCCTCAATTTCTTACCCCACTCAAAGCACTGGCTGCGCACATGAACATGATGGGGTGGATCGATGGATACAAGGTTAAGACTTTTGTTGAATTGTCCCACCTCTTGTTTTTTGAGCATTTCTCTGAAGCCTGTTCACCGGAGCTGCGTCAGTATGTGGCTGACCAGAACATTTTGGACCCCTTTAAGCTGGCTAGGTTGGCTGACAAGTGGGTCTCCCACCGGGTGTCCCCTAAGGACTCCAGTGGGAAGGACAAGGATAAAGAGAAGGGGGCCTCTCAGAAAGCTGAGGAGTCCCCCAAGCAATCACAGTCGGGTAAACCAAAACCTTCCTCTCCTAAGACCCAAAAATCTAGTGGGGATAAGTCATCTGGGGGTGGGAATAAGAGTAGTGGTCCACCTGCTGCAAAGCAGGCTCCCAGTGGTTCCGGTACCGTACCCCGCACTTCTGGCGCTTGTTGGGACTGTGGGGCTCTGGATCACAAAAGGGGTGACCCCAAGTGTAAAGGTAAGGCACTTGGAGTACATGCTGTCAGCCTGACCTACCCTTACCCCGTGTCTGAGGTGGAGGCCACCGTCCTCCCCTCCTCTGCCGGTATCGCAATTGGTGCTCCGGTGGAGATTTCCTTAGTGTCCCTTGGGGCCTGGGACCAGTACGCGGAAGTACTGGCGACTATCCCACAGAACACCCGTAGGTTTTTGAGAAGTGTCCTCTTGAATGGCCAGCCTTCTACTGGTTTGAGAGACACTGGGGCAAGCATGACAGTGGTGGACAGGACCCTGCTCAGGCCAGAGGACTATGAAGGTGCTCCTCTGCAAACCACCAGGTTAGCTGGTGGGCCCCCCAAATTATCCCCTGTAGCCTTAGTCACGCTCATGATTGGCGACAAGACAGCGAAGCTTCCTGTCCTAGTTCAGGACAATGTCCCTGCTAACATTTTGTTAGGGAATGATCTAGTAGAGTTGGGGTTGATCTCAGATGGTCTTCCCATGACTGCTGCTGCCGTCACTAGATCACAGGTGACACCGGGTCTGGCTGTGGGTCAGATACCCGAGCCAAAGGCGAGGCCTAAGGCAAGAAGGAGGAAGACCAAGAAGGCCACCTCTGTGGAGGGAGCACCTTCTCTTCCTGCCGCACCCATTGGGATCCATGCTCCGGACGGGCTGGGTCCAGTGGAAAACCCAAACTCAACTCCTTTGGGAGAAGAGGCAGAAGACTCTCCTGTGGGAGAGGTTCTCAACCCGGAGGATCATCCCGACCTTCAATGCTTGTTAGCTGAAGGGGGACCCTCCCAGGCGGACTTCTGTAAGGGACAGAGAGAGTGCCACTCTCTCGAGGGACTGAGGAAACAGGCCCTGGCCCAGGCACAAGGAGAGGTGCCTAGGAATTTCCGGATTTATTGGGAGGGTGAGCTCCTTGTTAGTGAGCCCACTAAGCCTGAACCTGGTGCCCGCAAGAGGTTGGTGGTACCCCAGGTTTACAGGCCCTTCCTACTGCAGTTGTCGCATGAGGTGCCCTTGGCTGGTCATCTTGGGACCAAGAAGACTAAGCAGAGGCTCTCTGCCCATTTCTACTGGCCACGGATGGGAGTAGAGGTGGAGTCCCACTGCAGGACCTGCCCAACTTGTCAGTTGTCTGGCAAGACTGGAGGCAGTGTCATTGCCCCACTGCAGCCGTTGCCAGTGGTTGGCACCCCATTTGAGAGGGTGGGCATCGACATCGTCGGTCCCCTTGACCCTCCCACTTCAGGTGGACATCAGTTCATCCTGGTCTTGGTAGATCATGCCACCAGGTACCCTGAGGCGATACCCCTTCGGACAGTTACGGCCAAGGTGGTTGCCAGGGCTCTCCTGGGCATTTTCACCCGTGTTGGATTCCCCAAGGAGGTTGTCTCTGACAGAGGATCCAACTTCATGTCGAGTTACATGAAAACCATGTGGAAAGAGTGCGGGGTAACCTACAAGTTCTCCACCTCTTACCACCCCCAGACCAATGGTCTGGTTGAGAGATTTAATAAAACTCTCAAGGGCATGCTAGGGGCTTTGGAAGAACCCCTAAGGAGGAAATGGGATCTCCTCCTGCCATGCCTGCTGTTTGCTTACAGGGAGGTACCTCAAGAGGGTGTTGGTTTCAGCCCCTTTGAGTTACTCTTTGGACATCCCGTAAGGGGGCCCCTCGCCTTGATCAGAGAAGGCCTGGAAGCCACCCCTCCGGGTCCCGCCAAGCAAGTGGGGGACTATGTGTTAGGCCTCAGACGGAGGATGACACAGATGATGGGTCAGGCAACAGCAAATCTCAAGGCCAGCCAGGAATTAAATAAGTACTGGCATGACCTTAAAGCCTCGCAAGTGGATTGGACTCCGGGACAGGAAATCCTTGTGATGGAGCCTACCAAGCCTAGGGCTTTGGCAGACAAATGGACTGGACCCTTCAGGATCATCTCCAAGATGGGCGAAGTCAATTATCTGGTTGACATGGGAGCCCCTGGGTTAGCCCCTCAGCTATTCCATGTCAACAGGCTCAAGCCTTTCCACAGGCGAGCGGAAGTCTCATGTCTCTTGCTAGCTTCCGGGCAAGAAGAGGATGAGAGTGAGCCCCTTCCTGATTTGCTGCATAGCAACCCTCAGGATGGCTCAGTGGAGGGAGTACATCTGTCTCCAGATTTGACAACAGAGCAACAGAGGGCCTGTAGGGCTTTGCTCCAACAGTACGCCTCTCTGTTTTCACCGAAACCAGGCCTTACACCGTGGTGTAAGCACGAAATTGACACTGGTGACAGTGTGCCTGTCAAAAGCAGGTGCTACCGTATGTCAGATACCGTTAAGAACCACATCCAGGCTGAGGTCACCAAGATGTTGGATCTGGGTGTTATTGAACCCTCAACCAGTCCCTGGTCCAGTCCAGTGGTCCTTGTCCCCAAGGCAAGTTCCCAGGCGGGTACCAATGATTGGAGATTCTGTGACTACCGAGGAGTCAATGCCGTCACCAAGACTGACGCGCACCCATTGCCCAGGGCTGATGAGCTCGTGGACACCATCGGTGCTGCCAAGTTTGTGAGCACCTTTGACCTCACTTCAGGCTATTGGCAAATAGCTCTGACGGACCATGCCAAGGAAAAGACGGCCTTCTCAACACCTGAGGGACTCTACCAGTTTAGAGTCATGCCTTTTGGGTTGAAGAATGCCCCTGCCACCTTCCAGAGATTGGTCAACCATGCGCTCAGTGGGCTGGAAGCCTTTTGTGTGGCTTACTTAGACGACATTGCCGTCTACAGTTCCACCTGGGAAGAGCATTTGACACATCTGGATAGGGTGTTGCAGGCCTTAAAAAGGGCTAACCTCACTATCAAGGCTTCCAAGTGCCAGATAGCTCAGGGGAAAGTTACCTATCTTGGTCATGAGGTAGGAGGGGGTCAAATCCAGCCTCTCGCCAGTAAAGTACAGGATGTACAGAACTGGGAGACTCCCACTACTCAAACCCAGGTGAGAGCCTTTTTGGGCCTCACTGGGTACTATCGCAATTTCATGGCAGACTATGGGACCATAGCTGCACCTCTGACAGCTCTAACTTCACCCAAGCAGCCTAGGAAGGTTACTTGGACCGAAGACTGTCAGAGGGCCTTTGATGGCTTGAAAGAAAGTCTGTGTCGGGCACCTGTGTTGAGTGCGCCTGACTACAGCCGACCCTTTATCGTCCAGACGGATGCCTGCGACACCGGAATTGGAGCTGTCTTGTCCCAGTTAGATGACAAAGGGAGAGAACACCCTATCATATTCATCAGTAGACAACTCAAGGGTAGAGAACTTAGGTGGGCTACTGTTGAAAAGGAGTGTTTTAGTATAGTTTGGAGCCTTAGGCGTTTTAGGCCCTACCTTACGGGGTCTACCTTCAAGGTCCAAACAGATCATAAGCCCCTGAAGTGGCTTATGCAGATGAAGGGTGAGAACCCGAAATTGCTCAGGTGGTCCATTAGCCTGCAAGGGCTAGACTTCACCATAGAGCACAGACCAGGGAAGAGTCACGATAATGCAGATGGCCTTTCCAGAAGGTATGTTGACCGTCTGGATGAGGGTGTCTATCCCGTGGGAGATTAGACACCCTCCACCTCAGTCTGGGGGGGGCGACTGTGATGCTGGAAATGCATCTGAGGGACAGGGCCTCTGAATCCTTGTCCTTTTTCTGTTTTTACCGTGTGTTCTGTTATGTTTTCTGCCCCGGAGTCCATGTGGGACTCCTGGCAGTGCAGCTCTCTCTTTTGGTTTGGTGAACAGACCCATGGGATACCCTTATGGCACCCATGGGTAGGGGTGCAACCCTGTGCCCCGAGTGTATGTTTTTGGGCACCTGTGGGTGGCCCCAGAGCAGGGTATGGGCTGGTGGCAGCTCCGTGCTGAATTTGACAGGTGCTCCGGGTGTCCTCCATTTTGGGATACCCCGGCCCTGCCATTGGGATCTGTTGATTCCTGATAGGAAACAAGATGGCCCCTGTGGCCTCTTGCTTTCTATGGCCTGTTATCTTGTTTTCCCAAAGTCCTGGGAAGCCCTGTCTCTGTCCCTTCCCCCTGACTGGCTGTTGGGTGGAAGTTCCATGTATGGTATTGTTGTGAATGCCCAGCTAGACTGGCTGGAGCCTTCCCAGTGACTGTATGTTGTGGGTACCTCCTGTAGGTGGGACCTGGGTGAATGGAGTGTGTGACCAATATACACTTCTTGTTGTGGTTGTCTGGTTTCTGGCATGAGAGACAAAGACTGAGACAGCCCTGCCCGAAACTGGCCTGAATGCAGTGTGTAGTGTTGAATGGCTGGGTACTTGTCCCAATCCACATTTCTTGTTGTGAGTGTCTGGAAGGGAGGAGTATGGCCTGAATGCACTGTGTGCCTGATTGGCTGACTGACTGCATGAATGCCCTTCAGTATGATTGGCTGCTGAGTGTGTGCCAGCAGCGTGGATGAGAGTGAGGATAGTATATCTGGGGACCTCTCACCACTGGAAAAGTGTTCAGTGTTCAGAAGGAACCATTGGTTCAGAAGGAACCTTGGTGCTCCTGAAGCAGCCAGGGAGCTGAGTCTCCACTCTACGAGTAACTGGAACTGCTGATCCTCGACGTCCAGCTGGAAGAAGAAGACTTGCTGTGGCATTTGCTTTGACCGATCCGAAGGTTGACGAATTCGTCGAGGGCTGACCCGAGAGAGGACCTGGTAAGGCGCCCTCTTCCCGTGCTCCGAGGGACCATCGAGCATCGCTCCATCTTCGCCGAAGCGCCCTGGAAGACAGACCCCTGAAAGGTTGTCGACCCGAGACGGGACCGCTGAGGAGATCGAAGTGAAGCACCCGGACATCGACGCCGTCGAAGTCCATTGCCGTCGACCAGGGTTCGCAGGTTTGTGAAACCGCTGGAGGCCCGTCGAAGTTGTGTTGCCCAGCCGTGGGAACCACTTGACGTCGTGCCGCCGACGACCGGAGCCGTCCGCTCCTTTGCCTAAGAACATTCTATCGAAGGACTCTCTCAACCGCTTCGTCGACCGCTTATCCTGCCGGGGAAAGTCGAGGACGACCAACGCGCCGAGGAGTAACCTGCCGGTGGGTTTCCCGCCACCCAACGACCTCTAAGACTTGGACGATTCGACGCCCTTGCTGGGTTTCCGTCTCTACAATCTTTGCGGTCCAGAACTATTGTCATCGAGGTGCCCCGCACACCTCCGCCTTGCAGGACGCCGACGTCTCGACGTCGACGAGCACCGCTCGGACGAAGCTGCCGCCTCTTCGACATCGTTCTACCTCGTTCGTCGACGGACGTTCGACGCCCCGTGCCTCCCGCTTGAAAGGGAAGGCATTCAAGAAGGGCCGTCGATTCCCCGTCGCCGAACAGCGAGTCCCTCGACGTTTGTCGACTCCACCAGGTACATTGGGGGGGTAAAAACATTATAGGAGAGAATAAGACTTGCAGAGCAATATATGGACTGGGCTGGTACTATATCTTTCTTTACAGGTTGCCCAGGTGGGGGGATCTCCACACAGAACTGTGCCTAGTGGTAGGGGTCAGTATTCTGCCTATTGCTCAACCATCTTATTTTCTCTCCTCTCTCTATTGCTGGTTTCACTCTATTGGTCTGTGTGATATTGTACAGTATTGTTCATGCACTTCAATGAGATCTAGGGTGGTACCACTTTAGGATTGTAAATATTTGTCATTGTAGATTTTGCCAGAGTACAAAGTGAGTTATCATGATAAATGTACATAACCTTAACTTTTGATTATATAAAGACTGTGTTCTAACCAATACAGAGTGTGGATATTCCTTGGTGGGGGCTTGGGGATACACTGTACTTAAGAACCAGCCTGCATCACCTCCTGAGAAGCTAGGCCTTGATTGCTCGACCATTGCTACCGAATAGAGAATCTTGGCTGGGGTCTCCTGTGCCTCTCCTCCACCATATAGGGAGTGGGAGTACAGACACCCCCCACCGGTCGTTGAGATCCGTTCTCTCACAGCCGTGCCGCCGACGACCGGAGCCGTCCGCTCCTTGCCTAAGAACATTTGAATCGAAGGACTCCCTCGTCCGCACCGTCGATCGCTTTATCCTGCCGGAGAAAGTCGAGGACGACCAACGCGCCGAGAAACCTGCCGGTGGGTTTCCCGCCACCCGAAGACCACAAAGACTCGAACGACTCGACGTCCTTGCTGGGCCCCCGTCTTCACAATCTTTGCGGTCCAGAACAATTGTCATCAAGGTGCCCTGCACGCCTCCGCCTTGCAGGACGCCAACGCTCCGTCGTCGACGAGCACCGCTTAATCGAAGCTGCCGCCTCATCGACACCGTTCTACCCTGTTTGTTGTCGGACGTTCAACGCCCCGTGTCTCCCGCTTGAAAGGGAAGGCATTCAAGAAGGGCCGTCGATTCCCCGACACCGAACGTCGAGTTCCTCGACGCTTCTCGACGCCTCTCGACGATCCGTGACTCCCGCTTGAAAGGGGGTCGCTCAAGAAGGATCTGTCGACGCCTCTTCGAAGAACTCGACTCCACCAGGTACATTGGGGGGTAAAAACATTATAAGAGTGAATAAGACTTGCAGAACAACATATGGACTGGGCTTGTGCTATATCTTTATTTTACAGGTTGCCCAGGTGGGGGGATCTCCACACAGAACTGTGTCTAGTGGTAGGGGCCAGTGTTCTGCCTATTGCTCCACCATCTTATTTTCTCTCTTCTCTCTATTGCTGGTTTCACTCTATTGATCTGTGTGACATGATTACAGTATTGTTGATGCACTTTTCATGAGATCTTATACAAAGGGTGGTACCACTTTAGAACTGTATATATTTGCCATTGTTGATTTCCATAAGTACAAAGTGAGTTATTAGGATAAGTGTACATAACCTTGAATATTGATTATATAAAGACTGTGTTCTAACCAATACAGTGTGTGGACATTCCTTTGTGGGGGCTTGGGGACTACACTGTACTTAAGAACCAGCCTGCATCACCTCCTGAGCAGCTAGGCCTTGATTGCTCGTCCATTGCTACCGTAATAGAGAATCTTGGCTGGGGTCTTCTGTGCCTCTCTTCTACCATATAGGGAGCAGAAGTACAGACACCCCCTACCAGTCTTTACAGCCTGGTGGCAGCGGTGGGATGCTTATGGTTTTAAGAATCAGTGTATAACCGTGCCACTTACAAAATATCTGCACTTTATTAAATTAAGGTTTAGTTGTGTACAAGATAACTGCATTACAAACAATGGAGTCTATTGCAAATGGCAAATTGACTCGGATGAGCTTGGAGGCTCTCCAGAGTGCTTGTGAAGCCAGGGAGTTAGACTTTGTGGATAAGTCTAGGGCTGAGCTGATAGCTGCCCTGGTGGACTACCAGACTGATGGTGAAACTCTTGATGAGGGGGGGAATGCAACCAATGAGGACTCTGCCCCTGGGGTTTTTGCTGAATCTGTTTCTGGGAATGCCGCCATTCCTACTGCCTCTGTTCCAAACTCCAGCAATTCCTTGGAGCTTGAGTTATTAAGGATGAAATTGGCCTTTGAATACCGCAAGTTGGAAATAGATGCTGAGCTTAAAAAAGAGGAGTTGGCTCAACAAGTGGAGCTCAAGAATAGGGATCTTGAACTCAGAAATAAGGACCTTGAACTCAAGAGCCAGGACACTGAATGTCAGAGAATCCAGCTAGAGAAAGCTAGAGTGGAGACTTCAGCTAAAACCAGTGAGAGTGTCAGGTCCCCAGCCACCAAGTTTATGAAAGACTTGGTTGGTGTGTTTGTGGAGGGTTCAGATATCCTCCAATGGATTGAAGCGTTTGAAATGGCTTGTGCAATTCATGATGTTGATAAAAGAGATTGGGCTAAGTGTTTGTTAAGCAGAGTGCCTCAAACTGGATATGTCTGTATTCTGAAGCTGAGTGTGGAAGAAAGGGGTCAGTATGAGTGTATGAAGTCTGCTTTGATTGCCAAGTTTGGCAAGACACCTACCCAGTACCTTAAGAGGTTCAGGGATTTTAAGAAAAGAGAGAATGTGTCTTGGGTTGACTGGGTGAGTGCTGCGCACATGAACATGATGGGGTGGATTGATGGATACAAGGTTAAGACTTTTGTTGAATTGTCCCACCTCTTGTTTTTTGAGCATTTTTCTGAAGCCTGTTCACCAGAGCTGCGTCAGTATGTGGCTGACCAGAACATTTTGCACCCCTTTAAGCTGGCTAGGTTGGCTGACAAGTGGGTCTCCCACCGGGTGTCCCCTAAGGACTCCAGTGGGAAGGACAAGGACAAAGAAAAGGGGGCCTCTCAGAAAGCTGAGGAGTCCCACAAGCAGTCACAGTTGGGTAAACCTAACCCTTCCTCTCCTAAGACCCAAAAATCTAGTGGGGATAAGTCCTCTGGGGGTGGGAATAAGAGTAGTGGTCCACCTGCTGCAAAGCAGGCTCCCAGTGGTTCCAGTACCGTACCCCGCACTCCTGGCACTTGTTGGGACTGTGGGGCTCTGGATCACAAAAGGGGTGACTCCAAGTGTAAAGGTAAGGCACTTGGAGTACAGGCTGTCAGCCTGACCTACCCTTACCCCGTGTCTGAGGTGGAGGCCACTGTCCTCCCCTCCTCTACCGGGATCACATTTGGTGCTCCGGTAGAGATTTCCTTAGTGTCCCTTGGGGCCTGGGACCAGTATGCAGAAGTACTGGCGACTATCCCACAGAACACCCGTAGGTTTTTGAGAAGTGTCCTCTTGAATGGCCAGCCTTCTACTGGTTTGAGAGACACTGGGGCAAGCATGACAGTGGTGGACAGGACCCTGCTCAAGCCAGAGGACTATGTAGGTGCTCCTCTGAGAACCACCAGGTTAGCTGGTGGGCCTCCCAAATTATCGCCTGTAGCCCTAGTCACACTCCTGATTGGAGACAAGACAGCAGAGCTTCCTGTCCTGGTTCAGGACAATGTCCCTGCTAACATTCTGTTAGGAAATGATCTAGTAGAGTTGGGATTGATCTCAGATGGTCTCCCCCTCACTGCTGCTGCAGTTACTAGGTCACAGGTGACACCGGGTCGGGCTGTGAGTCAGGTACCCGAGCCAAAGGCGTGGCCTAAGGCAAGAAGAAGGAAGACCAAGAAGGCCACCTCTGGGGGGGGAACACCTTCTCTTCCTGCTGTTCCGACAACACCCATTGGGATCCATGCTCCGGACGGGCTGGGTCCAGTGGAAAACCCAAACTCAACTCCTGTGGGAGAAGAGACAGAAGACTCTCCTGTGGGAGAGGTTCTCAACCCGGAGGATCATCCCGACCTTCAATGCTTGTTAGCTGAAGGGGGACCCTCCCGGGCAGACTTCTGTAAGGGACAGAGAGAGTGCCACTCTCTCGAGGGACTGAGGAAACAGGCCCTGTCCCAGGCACAAGGAGAAGTGCCTAGGACATTCCGGATTTATTGGGAGGGTGAGCTCCTTGTTAGTGAGCCCACTAAGCCTGAACCTGGTGCCCTCAAGAGGTTGGTGGTACCCCAGGTTTACAGGCCCTTCCTACTGCAGTTGGCGCATGAGTTGCCCTTGGCTGGTCATCCTGGGGTTCAAGACGACTAAGCAGAGGCTCTCTGACCATTTCTACTGGCCACGGATGGGAGTAGAGGTGGAGTCCCACTGCAGGACCTGCCCAACTTGTCAGTTGTCTGGCAAGACTGGAGGCAGGGTCATTGCCCCACTGCAGCCATTGCCAGTGGTTGGCACACCATTTGAGAGGGTGGGCATCAACATCGTCGGTCCCCTTGACCCTCCCACTTCAGGTGGACATCGGTTCATCCTGGTCTTGGTAGATCATGCCACCAGGTACCCTGAGGCAATACCCCTTCGGACTGTTACTGCCAAGGTGGTTGCCAGGGCTCTCCTGGGCATTTTCACACGTGTTGGATTCCCCAAGGAGGTTGTCTCTGACAGAGGATCCAACTTCATGTCTAGTTACATGAAAACCATGTGGAAAGAGTGCGGGGTAACCTACAAGTTCTCCACCTCTTACCACCCCCAGACCAATGGTCTGGTGGAGAGGTTTAATAAAACTCTCAAGGGCATGCTAGGGGCTTTGGAAGAACCCCTAAGGAGGAAATGGGATCTTCTCCTGCCATGCCTGCTGTTTGCTTACAGAGAGGTACCTCAAGAGGGTGTTGGTTTCAGCCCCTTTGAGTTACTCTTTGGACATCCCGTGAGGGGGCCCCTCGCCTTGATCCGAGAAGGCTTGGAAGCCACCCCTCCAGGTCCCGCCAAGCAAGTGGGGGACTATGTGTTAGGCCTCAGACGGAGGATGACACAGATGATGGGTCAGGCAACAGCGAATCTCAAGGCCAGCCAGGAATTGAATAAGTACTGGCATGACCTTAAAGCCTCGCAAGTGGATTGGACTCCGGGACAGGAAATTCTTGTGATGGAGCCTACCAAGCCTAGAGCTTTGGCAGACAAGTGGACTGGACCCTTCAGGATCATCTCCAAGATGGGCGAAGTCAATTATCTGGTTGACATGGGAGCCTCTGGGGTAGCCCCCCAGGTATTCCATGTCAACAGGCTCAAGCCTTTCCACCGGCGAGCAGAAGTCTCATGTCTCTTGCTAGCTTCAGGGCAAGAAGAGGATGAGAGTGAGCCCCTTCCTGATTTGCTGCACAGCAACCCTCAGGATGGCTCAGTGGAGGGAGTACAACTCTCTCCGGATTTGACAACAGAGCAACAGAGGGCCTGCAGGGCTTTGCTCCAACAGTATGCCTCTCTGTTCTCACTGACGCCAGGCCTTACACCGTGGTGTAGGCATGAAATTGACACTGGTGACAGTGTGCCTGTCAAAAGCAGGTGCTATCGTATGTCAGATACCGTCAAGAACCACATCCAGGCTGAGGTCGCCAAGATGTTGGATCTGGGTGTTATTGAATCCTCAACCAGTTCCTGGTCCAGTCCAGTGGTCCTTGTCCCCAAGGCAAGTTCCCCGGCGGGTACCAAGGATTGGAGGTTCTGTGTGGACTACCGAGGAGTCAATGCCGTCACCAAAACTGACGCACACCCATTGCCCAGGGCTGATGAGCCCGTGGACACCATAGGTGCTGCCAAATTTGTGAGCACCTTTGACCTTACCTCAGGCTATTGGCAAATAGCTCTGACGGACCATGCCAAGGAAAAGACGGCATTCTCCACACCTGAGGGACTCTACCAGTTTAGGGTCATGCCTTTTGGGT
The DNA here is from genome assembly GCF_040938575.1 of Ambystoma mexicanum. Taxonomy (NCBI): domain Eukaryota; kingdom Metazoa; phylum Chordata; class Amphibia; order Caudata; family Ambystomatidae; genus Ambystoma; species Ambystoma mexicanum. Next base: position 1,778,529 of record NC_090932.1, read on the forward strand.
TGAAGAATGCCCCTGCCACCTTCCAGAGATTGGTCAACCATGCGCTCAGTGGGCTGGAAGCCTTTTGTGTGGCTTACTTAGACGACATTGCCGTCTACAGTTCCACCTGGGAAGAGCATTTGACACATCTGGATAAGGTGTTGCAGGCCTTGAAAAGGGCTAACCTCACTATCAAGGCCACCAAGTGCCAGATAGCTCAGGTGAAAGTTACCTATCTTGGTCATGAGGTAGGAGGGGGTCAAATCCAACCTCTCTCCAGTAAAGTACAGGATGTACAGAACTGGGAGACTCCCACTACTCAAACCCAGGTGAGAGCCTTTTTGGGCCTCACTGGGTACTATCGCAATTTCATGGCAGACTATGGAACCATCGCTGCACCCCTGACAGCTCTAACTTCACCCAAACAGCCTAGGAAGGTTAATTGGACCGAAGACTGTCAGAGGGCCTTTGATGGCTTGAAAGAAAGTCTGTGTAGGGCACCTGTGTTGTGTGCGCCTGACTACAGCCGACCCTTTATCGTCCAGACGGATGCCTGCGACACCGGAATTGGAGCTGTCTTGTCCCAGTTAGATGACAAAAGGAGAGAACATCCTATCATATTCATCAGTAGACAACTCAAGGGTAGAGAACTTAGGTGGGCTACTGTTGAAAAGGAGTGTTTTAGCATAGTTTGGAGCCTTAGGCGTTTTAGGCCCTACCTTACGGGGTCTACCTTCAAGGTCCAAACAGATCATAAGCCCCGGAAGTGGCTTATGCAGATGAAGGGTGAGAATCCGAAATTGTTCAGGTGGTACATTAGCCTGCAAGGGCTAGACTTCACCATAGAGCACAGACCAGGGAAGAGTCACGATAATGCAGATGGCCTTTCCAGAAGGTATGTTGACCGTCTGGATGAGGGTGTCTATCCCGTGGGAGATTAGACACCCTCCACCTCAGTCTGGGGGGGGCGACTGTGATGCTGGAAATGCATCAGAGGGACAGGGCCTCTGAATCCTTGTCCTTTACTGCTTTTTATTGTGTGTTCTGTCGTGTTTTCTGCCCAGGATTCCATGTGGGACTCCTGGCAGTGCAGCTCTCTTTTGGTTTGGTGAACAGACCCATGGGATACCCTTATGGCACCCATGGGTAGGGGTACAACCCTGTGCCCCTAGTGTATGTTTTTGGGCACCTGTGGGTGGCCCACAGAGCAGGGTATGGGCTGGTGGCAGCTCCATGCTGAATTTGACAGGTGCTCTGGGTGTCCTCCATTTTGGGATACCCAGGCCCTGCCATTGGGATCAGTTGATTCCTGATAGGAAACAAGATGGCCCCTGTGGCCGCTTGCTTTCTATTGCCTGTTACCTTGTTTTCCCAAAGTCCTGGGAAGCCCTGACTCTGTCCCTTCCCCCTGACTGGCTGTTGGGTGGAAGTTCCATATATGGTGTTGTTGTGAAGGCCCAGCTAGACTGACTGGAGCCTTCCCAGTGACTGTATGTTGTGGGTACCTCCTGTGGGTGGGACCTGGGTGAATGGAGTGTGTGACCAATATACACTCCTTGTTGTGGTTGTCTGGTTTCTGGCATGAGAAACAAAGACTGAGACAGCCCTGCCCGAAACTGGCCTGAATGCAGTGTGTAGTGTTGAATGGCTGGGTACTTGTCCCAATCCACATTCCTTGTTGTGAGTGTCTGAAAGGGAGGAGTGTGGCCTGAATGCACTGGGTGCCTGATTGGCTGTCTGACTGCATGAATGCCCTTCTGTGTGATTGGCTGCTGTGTGTGTGCCAGCAGTGTGGATGAGAGACAGAATAGTATATCTGGGGACCTCTCACCACTGGAAATTGTTCAGAAGCGTTCAGAAGCTGAGTCTCCACTCGAAGAGTAACTGGAACTGCTGATCCTCGACGTCCTGCTGGAAGAAGAAGACTTGCTGTGGCATTTGCTTCGACAGAACTGAAAGCTGCCGAATTCGTCGAGGACTGACCCGAGAGAGGACCTGGTAAGGCGCCCTCTTCCCGTGCTCCGAGGGATCATCGAGCACCGCTACATCTTCGCCGAAGCGCCCTGGAAGTCAGACCCTCGAAAGGCTGCCGACCCGAGACGGGACCGCTGAGAAGATCGAAGTGAAGCACCCAGACATCGCCGCCGTCGAAGTCCATTGCCGTCGACCAGGGTTTGCAGGTCTGTGTAACCGTTGGAGGCCTGTCGAAGTTGTGTTGCCCAGCCGTGAGAACCACTTGACGCCGTGCCGCCGACGACCGGAGCCGTCCGCTCCTTGCCTAAGAACATTTGAATCGAAGGACTCCCTCGTCCGCACCGTCGATCGCTTTATCCTGCCGGAGAAAGTCGAGGACGACCAACCCGCCGAGGAGAAACCTGCCGGTGGGTTTCCCGCCAACCGAAGACCATAAAGACTCGAACGACTCGACGCCCTTGCTGGGCCCCCGTCTTCACAATCTTTGCGGTCCAGAACAATTGTCATCGAGGTGCCCCGCACGCCTCCGCCTTGCAGGACGCCAACGCACCGTCGTCGACGAGCACTGCTTGGATCGAAGCTGCCGCCTCATCGACGCCGTTCTACCCTGTTTGTTGTCGGACGTTCGACGCCCCGTGTCTCCCGCTTCAAGAAGGGCCGTCGATTCCCCGACATCGAACGCCAAGTTCCTCGACGCTTCTCGACACCTCTCGACGATCCGTGACTCCCGCTTGAAAGGGGGTCGCTCAAGAAGGATCTGTCGACGCCTCTTCGAAGAACTCAACTCGACCAGGTACATTGGGGGGGTAAAAACATTATAGGAGGGAATAAGACTTGCAGAACAACATATGGACTGGGCTTGTGCTATATCTTTATTTTACAGGTTGCCCAGGTGGGGGGATCTCCACACAGAACTGTGTCTAGTGGTAGGGGCCAGTGTTCTGCCTATTGCTCCACCATCTTATTTTCTCTCTTCTCTCTATTGCTGGCTTCACTCTATTGATCTGTGTGACATGATTACAGTATTGTTGATGCACTTTTCATGAGATCTAATACAAAGGGTGGTACCACTTTAGAACTGTATATATTTGCCATTGTTGATTTTCCTAAGTACAAAGTGAGTTATTAGGATAAGTGTACATAACCTTGAATATTGATTATATAAAGACTGTGTTCTAACCAATACAGTATGTGGACATTCCTTTGTGGGGGCTTGGGGACTACACTGTACTTAAGAACCAGCCTGCATCACCTCCTGAGAAGCTAGGCCTTGATTGCTCGTCCATTGCTACCGTAATAGAGAATCTTGGCTGGGGTCTTCTGTGCCTCTATTCTACCATATAGGGAGCAGAAGTACAGACTCCCCCTACCAGTCTTTACAACGGGAAGCGATAAAATGGATGTCGAATCCTAGTATCCCGACGATGGGCATACATGACATATTTGACGAATATTCCATGCCAATGAAAAGGAAAGCATTGCAGTCGATGGCTGAATATTTAATAGACAAAGATATAAAAAACGACAAGGCTAGTCCACCCGAAATATTAGCAGTATATAAAAGAGCATTTGAGCGAAGTACAGGAGAAACAGACTTATCGCTTGATCTGGGAATATTATTACACATGAGAGAAGGGGGAGGGACCGTGAGTGGGGAATTTCCAATGAGAGAGGTTCCACCCACATTTGTGCCAAAAGTAGAGGTTCCCGGAGTGGGCGTTGGAGCACCGGTGCAGGTAACACCAGCCCACTATACCGCCCAATATGTCATGTCCCCTTTTCTAGACAAGAGGTGAATAATATAAAGCAAACTATTCCTGATAGAAGAAAGAATCCTGCAGGGTTTTACAAAGTAGAGTCCTGCCTGAAATCAGCCACACTTACCATGGCGGATATAGATTTGATATTCCCAGTTATCTTGCCAGCAGAGATATGGAAACAAATAAGGAAGGTAGATGATGTGGTGGCTCTTGGCGCCACATGGGCGGATTTGATATTAGAGGACAGGAATAAAGCAGTTGGGGAAAACCCGGGAGCCCGCATGGTAGAACTACCAGAACGTATAATACGGAGATTGAAAGAAATAGTTCCAGAAAGAAGAATCCAGTGGGACAAATTAACTGCATGTATGCAGGACAAGGATGAGATAGCAACAGACTACTTTAATAGGTTTGAGGAAATGTTTACAGACTTCAGTGGGCAAGATGTGGGCACAGAAGCAGGGAAAAGGTTATTTGTTGATAAGTATGTGAGGGGGCTGATACTCCCAATTCAAGATATATTAACGTCAGAAAGTGCATGGCAAGCAAACTCGGTGGGCGAGGTATTGCACATGGCCCAATATTATGAGAACAGGGTAAACGTGGCAAAAGAAAAAGAGGTGAAGGATATTGTGAATTTAAAAACAAGGGTGCTACTGCAGCAGGTAGCTAGACACAATAGAGGAAGAGGGAACACACAAGGCAGGGGTAATTCGAATAATATGCATGGGGGATCATTGGGATTAAATCAATGTGCGTACTGTAAGGAGGAAGGACACTGGCGAGCGCAATGTCCGCACCTACAGAATAGAGGTGGGTTTGGCCAGATAAGGCACAATAGAGGACACCAAGGATCGAATGGCCCAAATAGAAATAGTATGCAGCAGCAGCATTATAGCAATGAAGGTAATCAAAACCAATCCCAATCCCAAAACCAATCTCAACAAAACCAGGCCCAACACCAAAATGCCCCGAATCACAATCAGGGCCAGCCCACCCAACAGAACAGTGATCAGGGTGGAGGAAACAGAGAGAGAAATGGGAACATTTTTGATACACAGCCAAATACGTATTACAGTAGTAGCGGTGACTACACATCGGACGATGTGTTGGTTCCCCAATAGGACAGCCCACGACAGGGGTCGGAACCAGTGTCTATTCCCGTGAATCAGAGAGGACCCTACGTAGAAATGAGAGTCGGGGAATAAAGAGCACCGTTTCCTTTTAGATACAGGGGCGCAAAAGTGTTCGATAGACCATCACTTGGTTCCGGAGATACCACTGTCAGGGCAAAATAATGTTTCTGTAGGGTTCGCAGGTACACCAGTCATTAACCCCGTGTCCGAAGCAGTCCCAATTACAATAGGACCATTCACTGAGCAGTGTCCATTTCTGCTAACAGAAAATTGTGGTGAGAACCTGTTGGGATTGAATTTGCTGAGAAAGTTAGGGGCAGTTATACATTGCACGGCAGACGGGGTGTTCCTTACGATTTGGCCACATGATACACTGGTGACAGAATTTATGTCTGAAACATTACCAGAAGAACTAAGTAAAGTACCAACCTGTCTATGGGCGATGCATGATAACGATGTAGGCTGTTTAAAGATAGAGCGGTTGAAGAATTTACAGGCAGTACATGCAACTGCCAGATTCTTCCAGTTTATAATAAGGGAGGCAATGAAGTACCATACTGTTTTATAATTGATCTGCGCGCATTAAACAAAGTGGTAGACCCACAATTCCCTTTGGTCCCGGATGTCACAACAATATTGACAATGATACCTGCATCAGCAGAATACTTTAGTGTAGTTGATTTGAAGAATGCATTCTTTAGCATTCCAGTGGACAAGGCCAGTAGATATTTGTTCGCGTTCACACTAGGAGGACGATCATTTACATTCACGCGCATTCCACAGGGATACACGGAAAGCCCGAGTATTTACAGTAGAGCACTGAAAGAACAGCTAGATATGCTAGAATTACCAGTGGGTTGCGTACTCTTGCAGTACATAGATGATCTATTGCTAGCAGCTGATACAGAGGAAATTTGTAAAGAAAGTAATGTATTGTTATTATCACACCTAGCGGCACATGGTCACAAAGCGAGCTTGAAGAAATTCCAATATAATCGAAAGGAGGTGTCTTATTTGGGTTACCTACTTTCGAAAGAAGGGAGAAGACTAAAACCAGAGCGCATAGAAAGTATTTCTAGTATGCCTATTCCAAAGACCCAAAAAGGAGTGAGAGGTGTAATAGGCATGGCTTCCTATTGTCAGCAGTGGATCAGTAATTTTGCGTTGATTGTGAAGCCTATGATAAGCTTAACAAAAAAGGATGCAGTGATGCCTTTGCAGTGGGATGAGGAATGCCAGAAAGCGTTTGATCAATTGAAAGTTGCATTATGTTCTGCGCCAGTTTTAGGCACGCCGAACTATGAAAACATTTTTAGACTGTTTGTAAGCGAGAGTGAAGGATGTGCGCTGGCGGTTTTGACCCAGGAACAAGGTGGAAGAAATAGGCCATGCAGCTATTATTCTTCCGCGCTGGACCCTGTAGCGCGCACTACCACGATGTTTGCGATCTGTTGCAGCGGCTGCTGCGTCAGTGAAACAAACGGAAGGAATGGTATTGGGTCACACTTTAATTCTGATGATGCCACATGCCATAGACGTTCTATTAAATAGAACCCAGACGCAAGACCTCACCTCCGCTAGACTAACACGGTATGAACTCATCTTGTTTGCACCCCACATCCAAATTATGAGGTGTAGCGCATTTAATCCTGCAGAATTAATGCCACTGCCCATAACAGAAATTGGTGACAGCGAATCACCACCCCATGATTGCTTAATGGTCACTGAAGAAGAAACAAAGGGAAGAGTTGATTTAAGTGACACCCCACAGAAAGAGCCAGATGGGGAGTTGTTTTGTGACGGCTCTTGTTTTAAATTGCCTGACGGCACGTCAACTGCCGCGTACGCTATCACTACTCTAGAAAGGGTTGTAGAGAGCAAAAGAATCCCCTATAACTCAGCACAAGCCGCAGAGATAATAGTGCTTACCAGAGCCTGTGAACTTTCTGAAAATTTGAACGTAAACATATATACTGAAAGCCAATACGCCTTTGGGGTGGTTCATAACTTTGGTCGACTCTGGGCTGAAAGGGGTTTCTTGACATCACATGGGGCCAGGATTCAGCATGGCACTTTGATTGTACGATTGTCGTCTGTACTCACGTTTCCAAAGCGCCTAGCAATAGTGAAATGCGAGGCGCATAAAAAAGTAGCATGCAAAATATGAGAGGGAAATGCATTTGCAGACAGAATTGCGAAACAAACTGCCACTGATTTGCATAATAAAATGATGACAGTACAAACAGAGGAAGTACCCTGTATGATAGAGGATGGGGTTGCCACTGTCAAAGAAATGCAGGCCGAAGCCACGACCGATGAGATCCAAGGGTGGGCTGAGGGTTCTGCCGAGTTAGATCTGGAGGGTTGATGGGTGGACAAAGAAACAAAGAACTGGATGTTGCCAAATTGTTACATAACTGCAATGGTCACAATGGCGCATAGCCCGACACATATTTGTGCGAGGAAAATGGTACAGCATTTATCCACGGTATGGAAGAATGTACATATAAAGAAAAATGCAGAAAGATTAGTACAAAATTGCATCACGTGTTTACAACACAATGTAGGAAAGGGAACAGCGACTCCAACAGGCAGTTTTGGCCCGCCCTCTATGCCATTTGAGGTAATTCATTTTGATTTCATAGAAATGGAAAGATGCCAGAACTACAAATATGTCCTGGTAGTGATCTGTGCATTCAGTAAGTGGGTGGAGGCATATCCCTTAAAAGACTGCACGGCAATGAGCATGGCAAAAGTAATGCTGAAGGAGTATTTCTCCCGTTTTGGGTTATCCTGTGGTCAGACAATGGCCCACATTTTGTTGGCGCAGTGGTATTACAGATCTGTGCAGGTATACAGATAGATAAACGATTCCACAGTTCCAGGCATCCTAAAATCAAAGATAGCAAAAATATGTGCTGGGAGCAAGTTGAGTTGGGTTGATGCATTACCCATAGCGCTATTGTGCATGTGCACATCTGTGCAGGCTAAGACTGGACTCTCCCCCTATGAAATAATAATGGGGAGACCAGCAAATGTATGGTGCGCGCCTCAGCCAAAAAGGCTAAGCGAGGTAGAGCACCCTGTGTTAAGTACATACTGTGGCCTTTTAATGCAGAAGTTGCGTTTGATTCATCAGCAGGTGCAGGAGGCGTTACCAGTAAGATACACCGGTACGGGGCACACGCTGGAGCCAGGAGACTGGGTGCTAATCAAACATTTTTAAAGAAAAACATCATTAGCACCCAGGTGGCGTGGCCCCTATCAAGTACTTTTGGCAACACAGACGGCCATTCGAGTGGATGGCCGTAAGGCCTGGGTACATGCGACTCATGCCAAAAGATTCCCAGGTTTGCTGAAAACTTTGCCTGATCCAGACGACCAGAAAGAGAAAACGGTCCTGGAAACGAAAGAAGCTACTGCCAGTCAACTGCCACAGCATCAGCCTGAGCGAGAAGTGAAACCCGAAACAAAGCCTGAGCGAGAAGTGAAACCCGAAACAAAGCCTGAGCGAGAAGTGAAACCCGAAACAAAGCCTGAGCGAGAAGTGAAACCCGAAACAAAGCCTGAGCGAGAAGTGAAACTCGAAACAAAGCCTGAGCGAGAAGTGAAACCCGAAACAAAGCCTGAGCGAGAAGTGAAACCCGAAACAAAGCCTGAGCGAGAAGTGAAACTCGAAACAAAGCCTGAGCGAGAAGTGAAACTCGAAACAGAGCATGGGGGAACTGCCAAAAAGGGGAGAGGGTGAAAAGTGTCCCAACGCTGCCCAGCAGAAACAACATCACTGTTGAACGATACAAAATATGCATTGCAAACATCAGCAGGGACGGAGCGCGTACCCCTTTGGCGCCCACCAGTTTTTGCAATTGCACCAGAGCCAAAGAAAGAATCTGCATCTTTGCCGCGGCGCCCATCGCCATCTGTCATTGCGCCGCAGGCTGACACTGAGTCTGATACTGAAAGTGCATCGGCACTGTTTACGGATCACACAATACCAGGAGCAAAGCGGTATAATTTTCAGCCTGGGAAGGCAAAGTGATCCACAGGTCTTTGGTGTTTTTGCTTCTGGTTCCACTCACGGACAGAGAAGGAACCAGGGGTGTAGAGGAGAGAAGTGTGAGAGTTGTGCAAATCGGACAATTCAAGACTCACGGCTCCTCGGTGCGTTTATGATAGAGTACATGTGTCCTAAACCAGAGCGGGACAAGCTGGATGCACATAGTACTTTATCAATAAAGTGAAGTATAGGTGACCTGGAAGGAGACTGCGCCTGATTCTTGCACACGAGACTTATTTTTGTATTTTATATTTTTTGTTTTTTATTTTTCAGAACAAATTGCCCTTAACGTTGAGACACGTGTTTCGGTCCTCCAAGGACCTTTCTCAAATCAGGGCTAATGATTAGTCTTAATCATAATCAAGTCATAATAAGACAAAAAATAAACACATAAATAATCACAAAGGAAAATATGTGCATGTATCCAAAAAATTAAAATAACGGTTTGAGTATTGAAGTTAGATCAGCATAGAAAAATAAACATTTTTACGTGAAATGCATACACACAAAAGTACATAGATGTGAAAATAATAAAAATAAATATAAAAATAAAAAGCCAGACAATAAATGGATGGGGAAAGAGGGTAGGAGAGAAGGGGTGAGATTCAAAAAGAAGATAAATACAAAATCTCCATTAGTTATTGTACACAATAAATTACTAAAACAAGCAATTTGTAATGGTCATTGTATGTCTCAGAAACAAGTGGAAACATGTTACCTTATGGTCATGTAAGAGGCCCCTGTCACAAGATGTGAAAGATAAGCTTCCATATATCATTGGGATAAATCCCTGAAAAAGCAAAAATAAACAAAATAAAAAAATATTTTTTTATGATATAATAAATAAACTCTTGTCTTACCCTAATATAAAGCTCAAGAAGTGAATAATGCACTGGGTATTGGGTTACCAAATAGCGTGTGTTCTTGAATATTAAGGATTATTAGTTGAAAACCAAAATTATACGTGAAAAGATTAGCTTCGCACTCCTAATAACTAATGGTACGCTTTCGCGTGTGAAAATATACGTGGAAAAACATGTTTCACGTATGAGTACTTGCAAGGTAATCCCGCGTGAGAAAATATGATACAATGAAAGGATCCTAGTACCCCGCGTGAGAATGTCAACCCGTAAAATCGTAATGCTGGCTTGCCACGTATACTGAACTCAAAGCGCACAAACGCGTGCGCGATAATCCATGTTGAAGCGTAAAAGTACATCTCTACAGTTATAATACGCACATTCGCGTGCGCGAGAAAAAATGCTCTTATCTCATTTGACCGCGTGAAAATGTGATCGCGTGAAATCGTAATTATGGATAAGGACATATTCTGTACTGGATGCGTACGATCGCGTGCTGGCTTGCCATGTATACTGAACTCAAAACGCACAAACGCGTGCGCGATAATCCATGTTGAAGCGTAAAAGTACATCTCTACAGTTATAATACGCACATTCGCGTGCGCGTGTGAAAATGCTCTTATCTCATCTGACCGCGTGAAAATGTGATCGCGTGAAATCGTAATTATGGATAGAGACGTATTCTATACTGGATGCGTACAATCGCGTGCGCCTAATACATGATAAAGCGTGCGAGTAGTTTTATACACGGTGGGTATGCACAATCGCGTGCGCGTGAAATTACAGAATCTTAGCGTGAGAAACGTGATACTTGATTCAAACGCGTTCGCGTACGCGAAAATCGCATGAGAATGTGGATGCGTGAAAAATTCAGACGCTCTCTTACCTGCTGTTCAGATTAAGCGCGTACAATCGCAAAAATGCTACAAGTCTCAAGGGGGCGCCATTATGCGTCCTCCCTGTTGTTTTATAAGTTGCTAAGGGAACAATTCTCATAGAATGTCCTTCCTTCATGTTTAGTCGTATGTTCACTGGTGGCCATATTGTAATGGAGTAAAAATGCAATAAAGGTATATGTTGAGTGGCAAATTGTGAAGTAATATGTGTTCAAATAAAGTCTACACGTCATGAACTTTTGATAATATTATCAAAAAAAGACAGAATTGCATAGAAAAAACATGTGTGTGAGTGTATGAATGAAATAATGTCTTAATAAAGAAGGCAATAATATGGAATAATGTACATAGACTGGTAAAAATGTTACTCTTCATTATAGTTACCACAAAGTTGTAACTATAAAAAGGACACCATTTCATTATCAGAATTAAGTCCAAGTACTGTTGAATTGAATTTGCAAATCATTTTCGCCTCAGTTTGTCTGAGTCTCTTTTCTCTGTCACCTCCACGTCTTCCAAGGGTAACTTTTTGAAGGCCAATGAACTTGATGTCAGCTTTGTTATCCAATTGATGTTTCTCTTGCCAATGACAGGCAAGAGGCAGTCTCGGGTCCTGGCTTCCAATTTTGGCAAGATGTTCACGTACTCTAGTCCTGAGTTCCCTAATGGTGCTTCCAATGTATATTAATTTGCACACACATACAATCGCATAAACCACATATTTTGTCCTACAGTTTATAGATTGCTTGATTTTTATAGTCTTGTTATTGCTGCCCTTGAAACAATCAGTTTTTTCATGTGCATATTTGCAAATGGTGCAAATTCCACATTTCCTGAAGCCATGGGTAGATTGTAGCCAATTCGATGTCCCCTCTGGTAGGTCTGGTAAGTCTGAAGGGCTTAGTTTGTTTTTGAGTGTCTGTGCTCTCTTAAAGATGATTCGTGGTTTGTTGTCAATAAAATTGGAAATATGGTCATCCAATTTCAAGAGATTCCAGTGTTTGGCCAGTATTTTTCTCACATGTTTGTGGTCGTTACCAAATTTGGTGATGAATCCTATGGTGGATGGCTCCGCAGATCTGTTCTTACTAGCTAGAGTCTGTTCCTGAGTTAGTTGTAGACTTTTATCCAATGCCTTAGCGACACAATTGTTTGAATATCCTCTTGCCAAAAATCTTGATTGTAGAAGCCCACATTCTTTCTCAAAGTATTCTTTGGTCTGACAATTTCTTCTTGCTCTTATGAATTCACCTGCTGGTATGTTGAGAATCGTTGTTCGATGATGGCAACTAGTAGCATGTAAGGTGGCATTGACCTCCGTAGGTTTACGAAATGTGCGCGTTTTTATCTGGTTTTGTTCAATATATATTGTAAGGTCCAAAAAATCAATACTATTAGCATCGCAGACACCCGTGAATTGTATACCCATTTCATTAACATTGATTCTGTTTAAGAAAGCCTGGAATTCTGCTTCTGTGCCTTTCCATAATATCAACACATCATCAATGTATCTTAACCAATACATAAGATCCTTCTGATACACTTTATCCTTGTATATGACTGAATCCTCAAACAGTCCCATGAAGAGGTTTGCTAGGGCAGGGGCATATTTGGTGCCCATAGCAACCCCTCTTGTTTGTCTATAAAAGACATTGTTGAAATTGAAAATGTTGCATTGTAGGGAAAGCTCTAACATTTCCTTGATCATGACAATTTGATGGTACATCGAGGCTGACTCCTCCCTGAAGGTATAATCAATAGTTTTCAGAGCCCATGTATGTTGAATTGAGGTATATAGTGCTTTCACATCCATGGTTGCTAAAAGACAATCATGTTCCCAGTTCCAAGATTGTATCTTAGTGATGACATCTGTAGTGTCCTTAAGGTATGCCTTTAGTTGAGTTGCCCTGGGTCTCAAGATATTGTCCAAATACTGTGAGATATTCTCTGTTGCCCAACCTATCCCACTGACAATCGGACGGCCCTCTGGTATTAAATCATATTGCTTGTGGATTTTCGGTAAGAAATATATTATAGGTATGGTTGGGTTCTTGATAGTAAGAAAGCTCTTTTCATTGTCCGAAATAAGACCTTTTCGATACCATTCCGAAATGTAGAGTTCCACTCTTTGTGTGAACTCATTTGTAGGGTTAGCTGGTAATTTCTCATAACAACCTGGGGTGTTGAGATGATTGCCGGCCATTTTCAAATAATCATCTCGGTCCATAATAACAATGTTCCCTCCTTTGTCCGCTTCTTTGATGATTATTGAGCGGTCGGTTTCCAATTGATGTAAAGCTTCTTGTTCCCTGAGGGTAAGATTGGGTTTAGTTTTGGATTGAGGATTTCTAAAATCCATTTTATACAGATCTTGAGATACTGCCTTGTAAAAGGTGTCAATGACATTGTCAGTTGCTAATTGAGGTACAAATTTAGATGTCGGTTTCAGCTCCTTCATTGATAAGGAATCAGGTTGCACATTGAAGTCTCTTAATACATTAGTGATGTCGTAATCCATAGGTTCTGCGATTGATCTTAGTAAATAAATCTCTTCAATCTCTTTAATGCTTAGGTCACTATGAATGGCTTTGGGTTGATGTGTGTACATGCCTGGTGCCTTAGTGGCAAAGAACTTTTTTAGTTTCAATTTTCGAACAAACTTGAAAAGATCGATATGTAGATCTGTCTCATTATGAATTGTAGATGGCGCAAACGAAAGTCCTTTGTTAAGAAGCATACTTTCTTCAGTTGAAATCGGTCTAGATGATAAATTAAGAATTAAGTTTGAGCCTATTTCACTCTGTTCACTTCTCTTGAGGTTGCTCTTGTAAGCCTTTTGTTTACATTTTCTTGTGATTCTTGACTGGTTAGATCTTGAACCCCCCCTCCTTCCTCTCCTCCTGGTGTGCTGGGTGTTGCTCCAATGTTCTGTGTCATCACTAAGATACAATCTTGGAACTGGGAATATGATTGTCTTTTAGCAACCATGGATGTGAAAGCATTATATACCTCAATTCAACATACATGGGCTCTGAAAACTATTGATTATACCTTCAGGGAGGAGTCAGCCTCGATGTACCATCAAATTGTCATGATCAAGGAAATGTTAGAGCTTTCCCTACAATGCAACATTTTCAATTTCAACAATGTCTTTTATAGACAAACAAGAGGGGTTGCTATGGGCACCAAATATGCCCCTGCCCTAGCAAACCTCTTCATGGGACTGTTTGAGGATTCAGTCATATACAAGGATAAAGTGTATCAGAAGGATCTTATGTATTGGTTAAGATACATTGATGATGTGTTGATATTATGGAAAGGCACAGAAGCAGAATTCCAGGCTTTCTTAAACAGAATCAATGTTAATGAAATGGGTATACAATTCACGGGTGTCTGCGATGCTAATAGTATTGATTTTTTGGACCTTACAATATATATTGAACAAAACCAGATAAAAACGCGCACATTTCGTAAACCTACGGAGGTCAATGCCACCTTACATGCTACTAGTTGCCATCATCGAACAACGATTCTCAACATACCAGCAGGTGAATTCATAAGAGCAAGAAGAAATTGTCAGACCAAAGAATACTTTGAGAAAGAATGTGGGCTTCTACAATCAAGATTTTTGGCAAGAGGATATTCAAACAATTGTGTCGCTAAGGCATTGGATAAAAGTCTACAACTAACTCAGGAACAGACTCTAGCTAGTAAGAACAGATCTGCAGAGCCATCCACCATAGGATTCATCACCAAATTTGGTAACGACCACAAACATGTGAGAAAAATACTGGCCAAACACTGGAATCTCTTGAAATTGGATGACCATATTTCCAATTTTATTGACAACAAACCACGAATCATCTTTAAGAGAGCACAGACACTCAAAAACAAACTAAGCCCTTCAGACTTACCAGACCTACCAGAGGGGACATCGAATTGGCTACAATCTACCCATGGCTTCAGGAAATGTGGAACTTGCACCATTTGCAAATATGCACATGAAAAAACTGATTGTTTCAAGGGCAGCAATAACAAGACTATAAAAATCAAGCAATCTATAAACTGTAGGACAAAATATGTGGTTTATGCGATTGTATGTGTGTGCAAATTAATATACATTGGAAGCACCATTAGGGAACTCAGGACTAGAGTACGTGAACATCTTGCCAAAATTGGAAGCCAGGACCCGAGACTGCCTCTTGCCTGTCATTGGCAAGAGAAACATCAATTGGATAACAAAGCTGACATCAAGTTCATTGGCCTTCAAAAAGTTACCCTTGGAAGACGTGGAGGTGACAGAGAAAAGAGACTCAGACAAACTGAGGCGAAAATGATTTGCAAATTCAATTCAACAGTACTTGGACTTAATTCTGATAATGAAATGGTGTCCTTTTTATAGTTACAACTTTGTGGTAACTATAATGAAGAGTAACATTTTTACCAGTCTATGTACATTATTCCATATTATTGCCTTCTTTATTAAGACATTATTTCATTCATACACTCACACACATGTTTTTTCTATGCAATTCTGTCTTTTTTTGATAATATTATCAAAAGTTCATGACGTGTAGACTTTATTTGAACACATATTACTTCACAATTTGCCACTCAACATATACCTTTATTGCATTTTTACTCCATTACAATATGGCCACCAGTGAACATACGACTAAACATGAAGGAAGGACATTCTATGAGAATTGTTCCCTTAGCAACTTATAAAACAACAGGGAGGACGCATAATGGCGCCCCCTTGAGACTTGTAGCATTTTTGCGATTGTACGCGCTTAATCTGAACAGCAGGTAAGAGAGCGTCTGAATTTTTCACGCATCCACATTCTCATGCGATTTTCGCGTACGCGAACGCGTTTGAATCAAGTATCACGTTTCTCACGCTAAGATTCTGTAATTTCACGCGCACGCGATTGTGCATACCCACCGTGTATAAAACTACTCGCACGCTTTATCATGTATTAGGCGCACGCGATTGTACGCATCCAGTATAGAATACGTCTCTATCCATAATTACGATTTCACGCGATCACATTTTCACGCGGTCAGATGAGATAAGAGCATTTTCACACGCGCACGCGAATGTGCGTATTATAACTGTAGAGATGTACTTTTACGCTTCAACATGGATTATCGCGCACGCGTTTGTGCGTTTTGAGTTCAGTATACATGGCAAGCCAGCACGCGATCGTACGCATCCAGTACAGAATATGTCCTTATCCATAATTACGATTTCACGCGATCACATTTTCACGCGGTCAAATGAGATAAGAGCATTTTTTCTCGCGCACGCGAATGTGCGTATTATAACTGTAGAGATGTACTTTTACGCTTCAACATGGATTATCGCGCACGCGTTTGTGCGCTTTGAGTTCAGTATACGTGGCAAGCCAGCATTACGATTTTACGGGTTGACATTCTCACGCGGGGTACTAGGATCCTTTCATTGTATCATATTTTCTCACGCGGGATTACCTTGCAAGTACTCATACGTGAAACATGTTTTTCCACGTATATTTTCACACGCGAAAGCGTACCATTAGTTATTAGGAGTGCGAAGCTAATCTTTTCACGTATAATTTTGGTTTTCAACTAATAATCCTTAATATTCAAGAACACACGCTATTTGGTAACCCAATACCCAGTGCATTATTCACTTCTTGAGCTTTATATTAGGGTAAGACAAGAGTTTATTTATTATATCATAAAAAAATATTTTTTTATTTTGTTTATTTTTGCTTTTTCAGGGATTTATCCCAATGATATATGGAAGCTTATCTTTCACATCTTGTGACAGGGGCCTCTTACATGACCATAAGGTAACATGTTTCCACTTGTTTCTGAGACATACAATGACCATTACAAATTGCTTGTTTTAGTAATTTATTGTGTACAATAACTAATGGAGATTTTGTATTTATCTTCTTTTTGAATCTCACCCCTTCTCTCCTACCCTCTTTCCCCATCCATTTATTGTCTGGCTTTTTATTTTTATATTTATTTTTATTATTTTCACATCTATGTACTTTTGTGTGTATGCATTTCACGTAAAAATGTTTATTTTTCTATGCTGATCTAACTTCAATACTCAAACCGTTATTTTAATTTTTTGGATACATGCACATATTTTCCTTTGTGATTATTTATGTGTTTATTTTTTGTCTTATTATGACTTGATTATGATTAAGACTAATCATTAGCCCTGATTTGAGAAAGGTCCTTGGAGGACCGAAACACGTGTCTCAACGTTAAGGGCAATTTTTTCTGAAAAATAAAAAACAAAAAATATAAAATACAAAAATAAGTCTCGTGTGCAAGAATCAGGCGCAGTCTCCTTCCAGGTCACCTATACTTCACACTATTCAGCAAGGGGTCTTGTACTTGGCTAAACCCCCGACTTGGTGAGACGCGACTTTAAGGACCTATTGTACTACTTACATTTATGACATTCAGTTTCTTACCACTATCGGATGTCGCCAGTTTAGACCAAACCTTCCAAGCCAAGGGTTCTTTATCAATAAAGAACTGTTCAGAAGTCGTCTGAGCAGTGGGAAGAAAAGAATACAACTAATCTTGCTTAAACCAATGGTCCAGGCTGCGAAGGGCTGGCAGACTGAACTGTGACATTTCCGTTGAACTTTTCGCATCAGAGCAAGTGTAACAACGAGAGATATCCACGACAAACTTTTCCAGCAAGAAGATGGACGATGAAGAACAAATCAAAACCGGTTTCAGCCTCCTCCTGCACCGCTGCTTAGAAAATGATAGTTATAGAGACTGTAAATTCAGGGAAAACGCATGGTAAAGAAAATGGTGCACTGACTTGGACACTGGTCCTGTGTTTCATAAGTATGGTAGTACCAATCACAATAGCCATTGTGTTATGGTGTATGGAGTCAAAGCACCCATTAGAAACACTCTGACCAGAAGTAAATATGTCCACTACTGAGAGCCCGGTTTATGTGATCACTGGTACATTGTCCCCAATGGAAGAGAGACATAGAGAAGGGTATGGGAACAATACGTTGTTGCTGATTATGAACATGACCCATGCAATTCTAAAGAAAAGAAATTGCTGGGTATGTGCACATTTACCACAGCATGGTGGGAAGGTGATAGAATGGTATGCACAACCGTTACCATTGAGTTCTGCATGCAGTGCCTCTTTAGGTGCAATGTTTTTTGGGAAATGGAACAGGAGCAGTACGGGTCAATTAGATAAAACAAATATGAATGAATTCGAGGAAATAATCATGAGACCTGTAGGCTGTTCCATATTCCATAAAGCACATGTAATAATCCCAAAACCAACGTCGAAAAGTACACGAAAAATAACAAAACAATATAGGCAGGATAGACTGTCCCGCCAGAAAAAACATCAGTAATGACATTCCGCATGAGAAGAATGGAACAAAGACGCTGTGCCCCCTTCCTATACGGTGAATTACAGCCCAAGAACTGTCCCCTTATGTCTGAAGAAAAAAGGTACCTACTTAGTAGGCACGTTCTCTGGGTGCATGAATACAGTGGTCCTAAAATATGAAATAGAACCAGTATATGTAGGAGACCCTGTTTATTTCATATGTGGGGAAAGTGCATATCCATGGTTAACTAGGAACTGGGGAGGTACATGTTATTTGGGTCTACTGTTTCCGGGAGTGTTCCTCTTGGAAACAGCAGAAGTAGTCAGGCGATCAAAAGATAGGACCCGGAGGGATAGTGAAGACGGAATGATAGCATTATATGTAGCTAAAGCTTTTATGCCATTCCTGGCCCAGGTAGTAAATTCCTACAACATAAGGCAACTGTCCAGAATACTAAGAAATACAATAGACTCAACAACGGATATTTTATACAATATGACGTTAGAAGAAAAAGGAATCAGGCTAATGGCACTACCAAACAGAATGGCTCTTGACATAATATTAGTTGATCGTGGGGGAGTTTGCAAACTTGTAAAATCTGCGTGCTGTGTATTTATAGATGACTATTCCCCTACAATTTTTAAAGCAATCAAGAAATTACATGTCATTAGTTCTACACTTTCCGAAGGAGAAGGGGGTTGGGGGATAGGATCCTGGTTTGGGGGACTATTGAGGTCCCGGGGGTGGAAGCTGATTTCAACACTAGTGGTGGTACTCGGAATATTCATAACGTGTTGTTGTTGCATACAATGCCTACCAATAGTTTGCACTGAGATAACGGAGGGATGTATTAAGGGATGTATGCATATGATGTCGAGACGAAAACAAACGCATGGTCAGGATGACAAAGACACTAATGAAATGAAAACAGTAAAAGAATTCATGGCTATAGACCTTAATGATGAAGATGATGCTTATGATACCATGGAAAGTTCAGACATAGATACTCCCGATTTATCATCATCAGAGGAGGATACGATGAATGAATAAGCCGCTTGGCATACGGCCAAAAGGAGGGTTTGTCGATCTGGAAAAGTGAATAACCTTCATTTGGGATGGCAGACGTATTTCGATGGCCGAAGGCCAACCGTCTTATGCACAGAATAATAGAAATACAGATTGCTATGCTTGACCAATGAGCAGCCATTTTGAAATATAGCAAGAATCACCACTTTGCCATTTTGCTTGTTAATCATTGCTCATTGCTTTCTGTTTAAACTGCTTTGCAGCTTGCATTTCTTGCTAATTCTGCTTACTCTGCTCGACTATTGAACATTGTTGTCTGAAACGTGAAAGGGCAAGGCCGCGAGGCTGAGGAGTTAGTTGAAACTCCTCACGAGCAGCCCAGAGAGGAATGGTCACGCTCCCTCTCTGTAGCCTTGAAAGAGGGCCGCAGCGCATTTAATCATTATGCAGCTGCCAGCCAGTCTCGTTAAATGGCAGAAAAATACTAGAATACAGCAGCTAAAGGCTTGAATTATGCTCTTCTTACAGCCCCCCTTCTGCCACCCCTGTAGAGCGTGTCAACTCCCAGGACACGAATAGCAACTCACGGATAGCAAGGTCTGGAATGTGACTCTTCCCCCATAGGTAGCCGCTTACAAGAACAGAAACTCAATGTTCTGTTCAACAACAGAAGTATGTCTCTATACTCGCTGAGTTGCATATTGTTGCATATTGTTACTAGAATAGATTTTTGAATGTGCCATATTCGTCGAAACTGTCCATCATCACACCGAGTTCAAAGAAACCCAATAAAGGGCGGTGTTAAACATGTCACAACTGATTGTATGGTGTGCATTTTGTATATATGTAACTAATGTACGTTTTTCACTCTCTTGCGTCCCCCGAGGTTTAGAGATACACGTCGCGGGGCGTGAGACCTGAGTTGGCCAACTGAGACTATTTGCTTTGCAAAAAACCCTAGCATTGGGATTTCAACCTCGTGTCTGGTGTATCCTTTCGTGTGTTAATTGCCTTGTTTCCATAACGCGAGGGACCCCTAAGGGCCCCTTTCAAACAGAGGTGAGGAATTCAGACTCAGTGAAGGGAACAAGGAGGCGAGTAAAAAGAAACCAAAGAAGAGAGAGAGGAAGGAGCTATCAGGGAGGATAGCAAAACAAACAGAGGTGAGGAATTCAGACTCAGTGAAGGGAACAGGGAGGTGAGTAAAAAGAAACCAAAGAAGAGAGAGAGGAAGGAGCTATCAGGGAGGATAGCAAACAGAGGTGAGGAATTAAGACTGAGTGAAGGGAACAGGGAGGGGCGTAAAAAGAAACCAAAGAAGAGAGAGAGAGGAAGGCGCTATCAGGGAGGATAGCAAACAGAGGTGAGGAATTCAGACTGAGTGAAGGGAACAGGGAGGGGAGTAAAAAGAAACCAAAGAAGAGAGAGAGGAAGGCGCTATCAGGGAGGATAGCAAACAGAGAAGAGGAATTCAGACTGAGTGAAGGGAATGGGGAGGGGAGTAAAAAGAAACCAAAGACGAGAGAGAGGAAGGCGCTATCAGGGAGGATAGCAAACAGAGATTAGGAATTCAGACTGAGTGAAGGGAACAGGGAGGGGAGTAAAAAGAAATCAAGGACGAGAGATAGGAAGGCGCTATCAGGGAGGATAGCAAACAGAGGTGAGGAATTCAGACTGAGTGAAGGGAACGGGGAGGAGAGTAAAAAGAAACCAAAGAAGAGAGAGAGGAAGGAGATATCAGGGATGATAGCAAACAGAGGTGAGGAATTCAGACTGAGTGAAGGCAACAGGGAGGGGCGTAAAAAGAAACCAAAGAAGAGAGAGAGGAACGAGCTATCGGGGAGGATAGCAAACAGAGGTGAGGAATTCAGACTGAGTGAAGGGAACAGGGAGGGGAGAAAAAAGAAACCAAAGAAAAGAGAGAGGAAGGCGCTATCAGGAAGGATAGCAAACTTAGGTGAGGAATTCAGAATGAGTGAAGGGAACAGGGAGGAGAGTAAAAAGAAACCAGAGATGAGAGAGAGGAAGGCGCTATCAGGGAGGATAGCAAACAGGTGAGGAATTCAGACTGAGTGAAGGGAACAGGGAGGAGAGTAAAAAGAAACCAAAGAAGAGAGAGAGGAAGGAGCTATCAGGGAGTATAGCAAACAGAGATGAGGAATTCAGACTGAGTGAAGGAAACGGGGAGGGGCGTAAAAAGAAACCAAAGAAGAGAGAGAGGAAGGAGCTATCAGGGAGGATAGCAAACAGACAAGGAATTCAGACGGAGTTAAGGGAACTGGGAGGGGAGTAAAAAGAAACCAAAGAAGAGAGAGTGGAAGGAGCTATCAGGGAGGATTGCAAACAGAGATGAGGAATTCAGACTGAGTGTAGGGAACGGGGAGGGGAGTAAAAAGAAACCAAAGAAGAGAGAGCGGAAGGAGCTATCAGGGAGGATTGCAAACAGAGGTGAGGAATTCAGACTGAGTGTAGGGAACGGGGAGGGGAGTAAAAAGAAACCAAAGAAGAGAGAGCGGAAGGAGCTATCAGGGATGATAGCAAACAGAGGTGAGAATTCAGACCGAGTGAAGGGAACGGGGAGGGGAGTAAAAAGAAACCAAAGAAGAGAGAGAGGAAGGCGCTATCAGGGAGGATAGCAAACAGAGGTGAGGAATTCAGACTGAGTGAAGGGAACGGGGAGGGGAGTAAAAGGAAACCAAAGGAAAGAGAGAGGAAGGCGCTATCAGGGAGGATAGCAAACAGAGGTGAGGAATTCAGACTGAGTGAAGGGACCAGGGAGGAGAGTAAAATTAAACCACAGAAGAGACAGTGGAAGGAGCGAGCAGGCAGGATAGCAAACAGAGGTGAGGAATTCAGACTGAGTGAAGGGAATGGGGAGGAGAGTAAAAAGAAACCAAAGAAGAGAGAGAGGAGGCGCTATCAGGGAGGATAGCAAGCAGAGGTGAGGAATTCTGACTGAGTGAAGGGAACGGGGAGGGGAGTAAAAAGAAACCATAGAAGAGAGAGAGGAAGGAACTATCAGGGAGGATAGCAAACAGACGAGGAATTCAGACTGAGTGAAGGGAACGGGGAGGGGAGTAAAAAGAACCCAAAAAAGAGAGAGAGGAAGGCGCTATCAGGGAGGATAGCAAGCAGAGGTGAGGAATTCAGACTGAGTGAAGGGAACAGGGAGGGGCGTAAAAAGAAACCAAAGAAGAGAGAGAGAGGAAGGCGCTATCAGGGAGGATAGCAAACAGAGGTGAGGAATTCAGACTGAGTGAAGGGAACAGGGAGGGGAGTAAAAAGAAACCAAAGAAGAGAGAGAGGAAGGCGCTATCAGGGAGGATAGCAAACAGAGAAGAGGAATTCAGACTGAGTGAAGGGAATGGGGAGGGGAGTAAAAAGAAACCAAAGACGAGAGAGAGGAAGGCGCTATCAGGGAGGATAGCAAACAGAGATTAGGAATTCAGACTGAGTGAAGGGAACAGGGAGGGGAGTAAAAAGAAACCAAGGACGAGAGATAGGAAGGCGCTATCAGGGAGGATAGCAAACAGAGGTGAGGAATTCAGACTGAGTGTAGGGAACGGGGAGGGGAGTAAAAAGAAACCAAAGAAGAGAGAGCGGAAGGAGCTATCAGGGATGATAGCAAACAGAGGTGAGAATTCAGACCGAGTGAAGGGAACGGGGAGGGGAGTAAAAAGAAACCAAAGAAGAGAGAGAGGAAGGCGCTATCAGGGAGGATAGCAAACAGAGGTGAGGAATTCAGACTGAGTGAAGGGAACGGGGAGGGGAGTAAAAGGAAACCAAAGGAAAGAGAGAGGAAGGCGCTATCAGGGAGGATAGCAAACAGAGGTGAGGAATTCAGACTGAGTGAAGGGACCAGGGAGGAGAGTAAAAATAAACCACAGAAGAGACAGTGGAAGGAGCGAGCAGGCAGGATAGCAAACAGAGGTGAGGAATTCAGACTGAGTGAAGGGAATGGGGAGGAGAGTAAAAAGAAACCAAAGAAGAGAGAGAGGAGGCGCTATCAGGGAGGATAGCAAGCAGAGGTGAGGAATTCTGACTGAGTGAAGGGAACGGGGAGGGGAGTAAAAAGAAACCATAGAAGAGAGAGAGGAAGGAACTATCAGGGAGGATAGCAAACAGACGAGGAATTCAGACTGAGTGAAGGGAACGGGGAGGGGAGTAAAAAGAACCCAAAAAAGAGAGAGAGGAAGGCGCTATCAGGGAGGATAGCAAGCAGAGGTGAGGAATTCAGACTGAGTGAAGGGAACAGGGAGGGGCGTAAAAAGAAACCAAAGAAGAGAGAGAGAGGAAGGCGCTATCAGGGAGGATAGCAAACAGAGGTGAGGAATTCAGACTGAGTGAAGGGAACAGGGAGGGGAGTAAAAAGAAACCAAAGAAGAGAGAGAGGAAGGCGCTATCAGGGAGGATAGCAAACAGAGAAGAGGAATTCAGACTGAGTGAAGGGAATGGGGAGGGGAGTAAAAAGAAACCAAAGACGAGAGAGAGGAAGGCGCTATCAGGGAGGATAGCAAACAGAGATTAGGAATTCAGACTGAGTGAAGGGAACAGGGAGGGGAGTAAAAAGAAACCAAGGACGAGAGATAGGAAGGCGCTATCAGGGAGGATAGCAAACAGAGGTGAGGAATTCAGACTGAGTGAAGGGAACGGGAGGAGAGTAAAAAGAAACCAAAGAAGAGAGAGAGGAAGGAGCTATCAGGGATGATAGCAAACAGAGGTGAGGAATTCAGACTGAGTGAAGGGACCAGGGAGGGGAGTAAAAAGAAACCAAAGAAGAGAGAGAGGAACGAGCTATCAGGGAGGATAGCAAACAGAGGTGAGGAATTCAGACTGAGTGAAGGGAACAGAGAGGCGAGTAAAAAGAAACCAAAGAAGAGAGAGAGGAAGGAGCTATCAGGGAGGATAGCAAACAGAGATGAGGAATTCAGACTGAGTGAAGGGAACAGGGAGGAGAGTAAAAAGAAACCAAAGAAGAGAGAGAGGAAGGAGCTATCAGGGAGTATAGCAAACAGAGATGAGGAATTCAGACTGAGTGAAGGAAACGGGGAGGGGCGTAAAAAGAAACCAAAGAAGAGAGAGAGGAAGGAGCTATCAGGGAGGATAGCAAACAGACGAGGAATTCAGACGGAGTTAAGGGAACTGGGAGGGGAGTAAAAAGAAACCAAAGAAGAGAGAGAGGAAGGCGCTATCAGGGAGGATTGCAAACGGAGATGAGGAATTCAGACTGAGTGTAGAGAACGGGGAGGGGAGTAAAAAGAAACCAAAGAAAAGAGAGCGGAAGGAGCTATCAGGGATGATAGCAAACAGAGGTGAGAATTCAGACCGAGTGTAGGGAACGGGGAGGGGAGTAAAAAGAAACCAAAGAAGAGAGAGAGGAAGGAGCTATCAGGGATGATAGCAAACAGAGGTGAGGAATTCAGACTAAGTGAAGGGACCAGGGAGGGGAGTAAAAAGAAACTAAAGAAGAGAGAGAGGAAGGCGCTATCAGGGAGGATTGCAAACGGAGATGAGGAATTCAGACTGAGTGTAGGGAACGGGGAGGGGAGTAAAAAGAAACCAAAGAAGAGAGAGCGGAAGGAGCTATCAGGGATGATAGCAAACAGAGGTGACAATTCAGACCGAGTGTAGGGAACGGGGAGGGGAGTAAAAAGAAACCAAAGAAGAGAGAGAGGAAGGAGCTATCAGGGATGATAGCAAACGGAGGTGAGGAATTCAGACTGAGTGAAGGGAACGGGGAGGGGAGTAAAAAGAAACCAAAGAAAAGAGAGAGGAAGGCGCTATCAGGGAGGATATCAAACAGAGGTGAGGAATTCAGACTGAGTGAAGGGACCAGGGAGGAGAGTAAAAAGAAACCAAAGAAGAGACAGTGGAAGGAGCGAGCAGGCAGGATAGCAAACAGAGGTGAGGAATTCAGACTGAGTGAAGGGAATGGGGAGGAGAGTAAAAAGAAACCAAAGAAAAGAGAGAGGAGGCGCTATCAGGGAGGATAGCAAGCAGAGGTGAGGAATTCAGACTGAGTGAAGGGAACGACGAGGGGAGTAAAAATAAACCAAAGAAGAGAGAGAGGAAGGAGCTATCAGGAAGGATAGCAAACAGACGAGGAATTCAGACTGAGTGAAGGGAACGGGGAGGGGAGTAAAAAGAACCCAAACAAGAGAGAGAGGAAGGCGCTATCAGGGAGGATAGCAAGCAGAGGTGAGGAATTCAGACTGAGTGAAGGGAACGGGGAGGGTAGTAAAAAGAAACCAAAGAAAAGAGAGAGGAAGGCGCTATCAGGGAGGATATCAAACAGAGGTGACGAATTCAAACTGAGTGAAGGGACCAGGGAGGAGATTAAAAGAAACCAAAGAAGAGAGAGTGGAAGGAGCGAGCAGGCAGGATTGCAAACAGAGGTGAGGAATTCAGACTGAGTCAAGGGAACGGGGAGGAGAGTAAAAAGAAACCAAAGAAGAGAGAGAGGAAGGAGCTATCAGGGAGGATAGCAAGCAGAGGTGAGGAATTCAGACTGAGTGAAGGGACCAGGGAGGAGAGTAAAAAGAAACCAAAGAAGAGAGAGTGGAAGGAGCGAGCAGGCAGGACAACAAACAGAGGTGAGGAATTCAGACTGAGTGAAGGGAACGGGGAGGAGAGTAAAAAGAAAACAAAGAAGAGAGAGAGGAAGGCGCTATCAGGGAGGATAGCAAGCAGAGATGTGGAATTCAGACTTAGTGAAGGGAACGGGGAGGGGAGTAAAAAGAAACCAAAGAAGAGAGAGAGGAAGGAGCTATCAGGGAGGATAGCAAACAGACGAGGAATTCAGACTGAGTGAAGGGAACGGGGAGGGGAGTAAAAAGAAACAAAACAAGAGAGAGAGGAAGGCGCTATCAGGGAGGATAGCAAGCAGAGGTGAGGAATTCAGACTTAGTGAAGGGAACTGGGAGGGAAGTAAAAAGAAACCAAAGAAGAGAGAGTGGAAGGAGCGAGCAGGGAAGATAGCAAACAGAGGTGAGGAATTCAGGCTAGTGAAGGGAACGGGGAGGGGAGTAAAAATAAACCAAAGAAGATAGAGAGGAAGGAGCTATCAGGGAGGATAGCAAACAGAGATGAGGAATTCAGTCTGAGTGAAGGGAACGGGGAGAGGAGTAAAAAGCAACCAAAGAAGAGAGAGAGGAAGGAGCTATCAGGGAGGATAGCAAACAGAGATGAGGAATTCAGACTGAGTGAAGGGAACGGGGAGGGGAGTAAAAATAAACCAAAGAAGATAGAGAGGAAGGAGCTATCAGGGAGGATAGCAAATAGAGATGAGGAATTCAGTCTGAGTGAAGGGAAGGGGAAGAGGAGTAGAAAGAAACCAAAGAAGAGAGAGAGGAAGGAGCTATAAGGGAGGATAGCAAACAGAGATGAGGAATTCAGACTGAGTGAAGGAAACGGGGAGGGGCGTAAAAAGAAACCAAAGAAGAGAGAGAGGAAGGAGCTATCAGGGAGGATAGCAAACAGACGAGGAATTCAGACGGAGTTAAGGGAACTGGGAGGGGAGTAAAAAGAAACCAAAGAAGAGAGAGAGGAAGGCGCTATCAGGGAGGATAGCAAACAGAGGTGAGGAATTCCGACTGAGAGTAGGTAACAGGGAGGGGAGTAAAAAGAAACCAAAGAAGAGAGAGAGGAAGGAGCTATCCGGGATGATAGCAAACAGAGGTGAGGAATTCAGACTGAGTGAAGGGAACGGGGAGGGGAGTAAAAAGAAACCAAAGAAGAGAGAGAGGAAGGAGCTATCAGGGAGGATAGCAAACAGAGGTGAGGAATTCAGACTGAGTGAAGGGACCAGGGAGGAGGTAAAAAGAAACCAAAGAAGAGAGAGTGGAAGGAGCGAGCAGGGAGGATAGCAAACAGAGGTGAGGAATTCAGACTGAGTGAAGGGAACGGGGAGGAGAGTAAAAAGAAAGCAAAGAAGAGAGAGAGGAAGGAGCTATCAGGGAGGATAGCAAACAGACGAGGAATTCAGACTGAGTGAAGGGAACGGGGAGGGGAGTAAAAAGAAACCAAAGAAGAGAGAGTGGAAGGAGCGAGCAGGGAGGATAGCAAAATAACGAGGAATTCAGACTGAGTGAAGGGAACGGGGAGGGGAGTAAAAATAAACCAAAGAAGAGAGAGAGGAAGGAGCTATCAGGGAGGATAGCAAACAGAGATGAGGAATTCAGACTGAGTGAAAGGAACGGGGAAGGGAGTAAAAAGAAACCAAAGAAGAGAGGAAGGAGCTATAAGGGAGGATAGCAAACAGAGATGAGAAATTCAGACTGAGTGAAGGGAACGGGGAGGGGAGTAAAAAAAAACCAAAGAAGAGAGAGAGGGAGGAGCTATCAGGGAGGATAGCAAACAGAGGTGAGGAATTCAGTCTGAGTGAAGGGAACGGGGAGAGGAGTAAAAAGAAACCAAAGAAGAGAGAGAGGAAGGAGCTATCAGGGAGGATAGCAAACAGAGATGAGGAATTCAGTCTGAGTGAAGGGAACGGGGAGGGGAGTAAAAAGAAACCAAAGAAGAGAGAGAGGAAGGAGCTATCAGGGATGATAGCAAACAGGTGACGAATTCAGACTGAGTGAAGGGAACGGGGAGGGGAGTAAAAAGAAACCAAAGAAAAGAGAGAGGAAGGCGCTATCAGGGAGGATATCAAACAGAGGTGAGGAATTCAGACTGAGTGAAGGGACCAGGGAGGAGAGTAAAAAGAAACCAAAGAAGAGAGAGTGGAAGGAGCGAGCAGGGAGGATAGCAAACAGAGGTGAGGAATTCAGACTGAGTGAAGGGAACGGGGAGGGTAGTAAAAAGAAACCAAAGAAAAGAGAGAGGAAGGCGCTATCAGGGAGGATATCAAACAGAGGTGAGGAATTCAGACTGAGTGAAGGGAACGGGGAGGGGACTAAAAAGAAACCAAAGAAGAGAGATAGAGGAAGAGCTATCAGGAAGGATAGCAAACAGAGGTGAGGAATTCAGACTGAGTGAAGGAAACGGGGAATAAAAACAAACCAAAGAAGAGAGAGAGGAAGGAGCTATCAGGGAGGAGAGCAAACAGACGAGGAATTCAGACTGAGTGAAGGGAACGGGGAGGGGAGTAAAAGGAAACCAAAGAAGAGTGAGAGTAAGGCGCTATCAGGGAGGATAGCAAACAGAGGTGAGGAATTCAGACTGAGTGAAGGGAACGGGGAGGGGAGTAAAAATAAACCAAAGAAGAGAGAGAGGAAGGTGCTATCAGGGAGGATAGCAAACAGACGAGGAATTCAGACTGAGTGAAGGGAACGGCGAGGGGAGTAAAAATAAACCAAAGAAGAGAGAGAGGAAGGAGCTATCAGGGAGGATAGCAAACCGACGAGGAATTCAGACTGAGTGAAGGGAACGGGGAGGGGAGTAAAAAGAAACCAAAGAAGAGAGAGAGGAAGGAGCTATCAGGGAGGATAGCAAACAGAGGTGAGGAATTCAGACTGAGTGAAGGAAACGGGGAATAAAAACAAACCAAAGAAGAGAGAGAGGAAGGAGCTATCAGGGAGGATAGCAAACAGACGAGGAATTCAGACTGAGTGAAGGGAATGGGGAGGGGAGTAAAAAGAAACCAAAGAAGAGTGAGAGTAAGGCGCTATCAGGGAGGATAGCAAACAGAGGTGAGGAATTCAGACTGAGTGAAGGGAACGGGGAGGGGAGTAAAAATAAACCAAAGAAGAGAGAGAGGAAGGAGCTATCAGGGAGGATAGCAAACAGACGAGGAATTCAGACTGAGTGAAGGGAACGACGAGGGGAGTAAAAATAAACCAAAGAAGAGAGAGAGGAAGGAGCTATCAGGAAGGATAGCAAACAGACGAGGAATTCAGACTGAGTGAAGGGAACGGGGAGGGGAGTAAAAAGAAACCAAAGAAGAGAGAGAGGAAGGAGCTATTAGGGAGGATAGCAAACAGAGGTGAGGAATTCAGACTGAGTGAAGGGAACGGGGAGGGTGTTAGGGAGAATTCTCTGTAAAGGCTGATTTCCCAAACCTAGTGAGTCCCCCAGCAGCTTTGCTGGATTTTTGGGGTTTATTTTTTTCTCCTGCTAAGAGTGAGACTCTTTTACTCCCACTCTTAGACATGATTTTAGAATGTCCTTTGACTTTGAATGTGTTTTATGGGCTATGGGGTCTTTTACTCCATAGGGTCTTATGTGTTTTGCTATGTGTGTTACACAGCACCCTCCGTGCAGTAACACAGGGGTGTCATAGTGACATCCCAACATAGACTCCATACCCTGGGACTGACTACTGTCTCCCATGGCATGTAAAGTCACCATTGGCTTTACTAGACTTAAATTGTGAACAGTACCATTACAAACCATCATATTGTGGATGTACTGGTAGGGGCAATTCGATTGCCCCTGGGTCTGTTGGTCAAGGGGGCACTGTCCAGTCCCCCCTGATCGAGTTCTGGCTGGTGGCAGTGGATACTACTTTTTATATTCAACCGCAAATATATTCCTATGGGATTTTCCCATTGTTCGAGGCTAATACTTTTTAACATAGCCTCAAACATACCGCTGGTTTATTTATTTAATATTCATTTACCGGTTGGTATTTTTTGCCAGAACTCGGTTCCAAAATGGCATTTGTGTTCGCTTCTGTGACTCCAACCCAAAGTCGAGCCCTTTGTTCCACTTTTGGCGGGCTTCTGCACAGAAGCCCTCCAAAGTGGTGCCACTCTGTCTGGGTACCACAGGGGGTGTGGGAGGGGGTTTAGGCACCCTGGACTGAGTTGCCTTGGCAACTCAAGCCACAATCTTGTGTGATTGGCCCAGTGGTGAGCCGCCTGGCTCACCACTTAACATGTTTGAGTGACAGCTAGGACTGATGAATGGGGGTTTTCTGCATAAAAGCAGGGCTTTGGGGACTGGAACTTCAGAAGTCGCCACAGGACCAAAGAATCCGAAGAGGGAGAAGCTGAGCCGACCTGCCACGACGACACCACCGGTGGAGCCCTGCTCAATCGCCTCACCACTTCCCGATGACAGAGAAGATCTTCATTCCGGAGAGTCTTCTTCCTTTGAACTGGTGGGGATAACCAGTTTGCCCTCTTTTTCATCTGCCTGGATCGTCCCATGGTCCAATCGCCTGTGCCAAGCACCCCGGCAGCCGGACAGCCACGTTTCACCACTACTGCGAAAAAGAGTAGTACCTTTTAACCGGGAAACTCCACGGCTGGTTTCTTCCCTGGCAGGGCAACGACCTCCAACTTTCCTCCACGTCGAGATCTCCTCTTCCTGTGGACCAAGCACCAACTTGCACCCGCTGCCAGGAACAACTGCCCCCTCGGGAGCTTTCTCACCATTTCAGGTACTGTGTCCCGCCTGGCTTCCCTTGCAACAGACTGCTTGAGGTGACCGGTAAATCTTTAACTGTCTAACCTGGGTTAGCCTGGGACCTGTTAACTAACTTTTCTGAACTGATCCAAACCTTTTTGAACTATCTACAAAGACTTTTAAGCATTTCGCAACTGTGTGATCTTGGGCACATTGCGCCTTGCTCTCTCCAAGAGTGAGCCTGGCATATGAACTTCCTTGCTCTCCAGTAGACTGTGCCTTCCTGACTTGCTGTGGTGCGTTTAAAAAGTGTTTGTATTGTGTACGTTCCTAATTCTGCTTTTTCCCTCCCTTTTTAAATAACTTGTTGGAGTGCCATCTTAGGTTAAGCGCTCACCTCTGTCTGAAAGTAAGTGGTGTTAACTAAGACTTGTTCAACAAGTAATCTGGGATGTATAGATAATAATAGTGAATGTGTTTTGAACTTGCTTGCCATATTAGTGCTAGTGTATTTTTCAAGTGTGTCTTTAAATAAATAATTATATACTTTTATACCAAAGCTCTGGTCAGTGTTTGCTTGTGCTACTGTATCTCTGTACCTATTGTGTATGCTCTATATACTGCCTAACTCTTCTTGAGAGAAGTCTGACTGCTCAGCCACAGCTACCAGGTAAATCTGGGTGGTACAGACTGCTACCAATTGGGTTTACTGCCAACCACCTGTAGTACTAAATCTTTTGCAGTGGACCCTAAGGGAACTGCACAGGTTTCTGCCTAACAGAGGGGAGTACAAAGAAACCAAAGAAAGAAGAGAGAGAGGAAGGCGCTATCAGGGATGATAGCAAACAGATGAGGAATTCAGACTGAGTGAAGGGAACAAGGAGGGGAGTAAAAAGAAACCAAAGAAGAGAGAGAGGAAGGAGCTATCAGGGAGGATAGCAAACAGAGGTGAGGAATTCAGACTGAGTGAAGGGAACGAGGAGGGGAGTAAAAAGTAACCAAAGAAGAGAGAGAGGAAGGAGCTATCAGGGAGGATAGCAAACAGAGGTGAGGAATTCAGACTGAGTGAAGGGAACGAGGAGGGGAGTAAAAAGTAACCAAAGAAGAGAGAGAGGAAGGAGCTATCAGGGATGATAGCAAACAGAGATGTGGAATTCAGACTGAGTGAAGGGAACGAGGAGAGGAGTAAAAAGAAACCAAAGAAGAGAGAGAGGAAGGCGCTATCAGAGAGGATAGCAAACAGAGGTGAGGAATTCAGAATGAGTGAAGGGAACAGGGAGGGGAGTAAAAGAAACCAAAGAAGAGAGAGAGAGGAAGGAACGAGAAGTGGAGGAAATATGAGAAGAGAATGAGAGAGCAGAGTCGAAGTTAACTCTAAGATTATGGACAGAACAGGAAATTGGAAGAGAAGAAGGGAGGATAGAAGAAGGTAGAGGCAGGGAATGGTTAAAGAAGGGAAAGAGGCTTGGATGAAGTAAGGTGTAAATAAAGGTCAGACATCCAAGATTGGACGGCCAGCATGCAAGTTGACAAGGCAGAGTGAAAAGTATCTGAAAATGAGGAAATTCAGAGAAATCTTTCAGAATCATCTGCAAGGAAATGGTGAGAAAATCCAAAGAAAGAAAGGAGTGTGGCAAGAGCATTACTATAGAGTGAAAACAGAAGGGGACCAAACAGCGGAAGAAATGAGAGAAGAGGATTGTCTCACCCAAGAAACAGAAGAGGTGCACTTAGAGAGTTGGGAGTGGAACCAGTTAAGCACAGAGCCCTGATGCCAAGGCAAGAAAGGGAAGACAGGCGGAGAGAGTGGTCAACAGTTTCCCAAGCTGCCGACAGGTCAAGAAGAGCACGCAGAGAGGATTGCTTAGCATGTTATGTTATACGTATTCATAAAGCGCCGCATACAGCAACGAGGGCCTCAAGGCTCTGAGGCAAAAACAACTGAAGACAAGAGAAAATAAAAAGAGAGCAGAAAGAATTGCAGACAGAGAGAAGAGCGGTTTCAGTTGAATGGAAAGGGGCGAAAGCCAGACTGATAAAGTGGAGTGGAAGAGCCAAGTTGTTGAGGTGAGTGGAAACTTGCTTAGAGAGAAACGGGAGGATTGAAAGAGGCCGATACTTTGAGGGTAGTTTGAAGGTAGGGAAGGATGAAGAGAGGGTTTCTGGAGCATTGGAACAATAGCAGCATGTTTAACCTCAGAAGGGAAAGCTGAAACACGTAAAGAGGGCGTAACGAGACTAGTAACCTAAAGAAGAAGGGAGGGACAGACTTTAAGAATTAGAGAAGGAGGTAGAAAGGTCAGATGGTGCTGTAGTAGGATGGGCCTTAGGAGGAAAGAAAGAGCTCTCATCATCAGAGAGTGGAGGAAAAGGAGGACAGAGAAGAAGAAGAAGAAGAAGAAGAAGAAGGGGAGGACAGAGAAGGAAGGAAGAGCTCTCATCATCAGAGAGTGGAAGAAAAGGAGGACAGAGAAGAAGAAGAGGAAGGGGAGGACAGAGAAGGAAGGAAGAGATCTCATCATCAGAGAGTGGAAGAAAAGTAGACGAAGAAGGGGGGACAGAGAAGGAAGGAAGAGCTCTCATCATCAGAGAGTGGAGGAAAAGGAGGACAGAGAAGAAGAAGAAGAAGAAGAAGAAGAAGAAGAAGAAGAAGAAGGGGAGGACAGAGAAGGAAGGAAGAGCTCTCATCATCAGCGAGTGGAACAAAAGAAGGACAAAGAAGAAGAAGAAGAGGAAGGGGAGGACAGAGAAGGAAGGAAGAGATCTCATCATCAGAGAGTGGAAGAAAAGTAGACGAAGAAGGGGGGACAGAGAAGGAAGGAAGAGCTCTCATCATCAGAGAGTGGAAGAAAGGTAGACACAGAAGAGGAAGAAGAGGAAGAAGAGGAAGGGGAGGACAGAGAAGAGGAAGGGGAGGACAGCGAAGGAAAGGAAGACATCTCAGCATCAGAGAGTGGAAGAAAAGTAGACGAAGAGGGGGGACAGAGAAGGAAGAAGAGCTCTCATCATCAGAGAGTGGAAGAAAAGGAGGACAGAGAAGAAGAAGAAGAGGAAGGGGAGGACAGAGAAGGAAGGAAGAGATCTCATCAGAGAGGGGAGGAAAGGGAGGACAGAGAAGAAGAAGGAGAAGAAGGGGTGACAGAGAAGAGGAAGACGGAATGAAGGAACAGAGAAGAGTCACCTTAGTAGCAAACTAAAATGTAAAATTAGGAACCGGGAGACAAGAGGATGCAGCAGGGTTAGCAGGGAAAGGATACGATTCAGGACCTGAAACAGAGCCTCTGTCGAGGGGCGCAGTTAAGCCTTCAGGGGGGCAGAGGGACAGGCAGGGCATGCGTCTGTTTTCTGTTGCTGCCCCCTGGACCTGCTCCCCCCCCTAGAAAGGCTCCGCATTTCAGCAGCACGGCCTGTAATCACGTGATTAATCTCACCTGTCCTGACCCCAGCAGAGCTCGCCATGCTGCCCCTCACGCTGGCCCGGGAGAATAGGGGGGCACTAGTCACCACCCACCAGAGAGGGGGACACTAGTCACCAGCCACCAACGGGGAGGGGGTGGAGGGGGGCAGTAGTCACCAGCCACCAGAGAGGGGGACACTAGTCACCAGCCAGCGGAGGGGGGACGCTAGTCACCAGACAGCAGAGGGGGGACACTAGTCACCAACCACCAGAGAGGGGGACACTAGTCACCAGCCACGAGAGGGGGGCACTAGTCACCAGAGAGCAGAGGGGGGTCACTAGTCACCAGCCACCAGAGAGGGGGACACTAGTCACCAGCCACCAAAGGGGGAGGAGGGGGGCAGTAGTCAACAGCCACCAGAGAGGGGGACATTAGTCACCAGCCAGCGGAGGAGGGATACTAGTCACCAGCCAGCGGAGGGGGGGACACTAGTCACCAGCCACCAGAGGGGGGCACTAGTCACCAGCCAGCAGAGGGAGGCAATAGTCACCAGCCAGCCGAGGGGGGGCACTAGTCACCAGCCAGCGGAGGGGGGACACTAGTCACCAGCCAGGGCAGTAACGAAAACCAGGCCAGGAACGGACATCCGGTCATTAACACCTCATAACCAACGGTGGGATTTAAAACTCACTGCAGGGGGTCCGGGAAGGAGGAGGTCTGCATTGGAGTTTTGGCGGGATGATCAACCTTCTCCTCGCTGATAAATGATCATATTTAAATGTCGTGTGGCAGTGCAAGCTCCGGTGGCTGTAATCCAGGCCGGGTTTTCCTCCATTATCTGGCAGGAGGGGGCGGGGTTTCGTGTTTGGGAACTATTTGGGGGTTTCCTGTCTGCACAGAGGCAGCTCTGCGGAGTCACAGGGTGGGACCCCTCGGCGTCTCTTTATGCAGGCACTGCAGTTAGATGCAAGTGCCGCTGCTTGTGCAGCCCCTCCAGAGAGTGAGAGTGTGAGCTGTGCATCTAGTGCTGCAGTGATATGGCAGTGTGCAGACACCTCCAGAGAGTGTGAGTGTGTGTTGTGCATCTAGTGCTGTAGTGATATGGCAGTGTGCAGACACCTCCAGAGAGTGTGAGTGTGTGCTGTGCATCTAGCGCTGCAGTGTTATGGCAGTGTGCAGACACCTCCAGAGAGTGAGTGCTGTGGATCTAGTGCTACATTGATATGGCAGTGTGCAGACACCTCCAGAGAGTGAGAGTGTGTGCTGTGGAGATAGTGCTGCAGTGATATGGCAGTGTGCAGACACCTCCAGAGAGTGTGAGTGTGTGCTGTGCATCTAGTGCTGCAGTGATATGGCAGTGTGCAGACACCTCCAGAATGTGAGTGCTGTGGATCTAGTGCTAAAGTGATATGGCAGTGTGCAGACACCTCCAGAGATTGTGAGTGTGTGCTGTGCATCTAGTGCTGCAGTGATATGGCAGTGTGCAGACACCTCCAGAGAGTGTGAGTGTGTGCTGTGCATCTAGTGCTGCAGTGATATGGCAGTGTGCAGACACCTCCAGAGAGTGAGTGAGTGTGCTGTGGATCTAGTGCTGCAGTGATATGGCAGTGTGCAGACACCTCCAGAGAGTGTGAGTGTGTGCTGTGCATCTAGTGCTGCAGTGATATGGCAGTGTGCAGACACCTCCAGAGAGTGTGAGTGTGTGCTGTGCATCTAGTGCTGCAGTGATATGGCAGTGTGCAGACACCTCGGGAGAGTGTAAGTGTGTGCTGTGCATCTAGTGCTGCAGTGATATGGCAGTGTACAGACACCTCCAGAGAGTGAGTGAGTGTGCTGTGGATCTAGTGCTACAGTGATATGGCAGTGTGCAGACACCTCCAGAGAGTGTGAGTGTGTGCTGTGCATCTAGTGCTGCAGTGATTTGGCAGTGTGCAGACACCTCCAGAGAGTGTGAGTGTGTGCTGTGCATCTAGTGCTGCAGTGATATGCCAGTGTGCAGACACCTCCAGAGTGTGAGTGCTGTGCATCTAGTGCTGTAGTGATATGGCAGTGGGCAGACACCTCCAGAGAGTGTGAGTGTGTGCTGTGCATCTAGTGCTGCAGTGATAGGGCAGTGTGCAGACACCTCCAGAGAGTGAGTGTGCTGTGGATCTAGTGCTGCAGTGATATGGCAGTGTGCAGACACCTCCGGAGTGTGAGTGCTGTGCATCTAGTGCTGTAGTGATATGGCAGTGTGCAGACACCTCCAGAGAGTGTGAGTGTGTGCTGTGCATCTAGTGCTGCAGTGATATGGCAGTGTGCAGACACCTCGGGAGAGTGTAAGTGTGTGCTGTGCATCTAGTGCTGCAGTGATATGGCAGTGTACAGACACCTCCAGAGAGTGGGTGAGTGTGCTGTGGATCTAGTGCTACAATGATATGGCAGTGTGCAAACACCTCCAGAGAGTGTGAGCGTGTGCTGTGCATCTAGTGCTGCAGTGATATGGCAGTGTGCAGACACCTCCAGAGAGTGTGAGTGTGTGCTGTGCATCTAGTGCTGCAGTGATATGGCAGTGTGCAGACACCTCCAGAGAGTGAGTGAGTGTGCTGTGGATCTAGTGCTGCAGTGATATGGCAGTGTGCAGACACCTCCAGAGTGTGAGTGCTGTGCATCTAGTGCTGCAGTGATATGGCAGTGTGCAGACACCTCCAGAGTGTGAGTGAGTGTGCTGTGCATCTAGTGCTGCAGTGATATGGCAGTGTGCAGACACCTCCAGAGAGTGAGTGATTGTGCTGTGGACCTCGTGCTACAGTGATATGGCAGTGTGCAGACACCTCCAGAGAGTCTGAGTGTGTGCTGTGCATCTAGTGCTGCAGTGATATGGCAGTGTGCAGACACCTCCAGAGAGTGTGAGTGTGTGCTGTGCATCTAGTGCTGCAGTGATATGGCAGTGTGCAGACACCTCCAGAGAATGTGAGTGTGTGCTGTGCATCTAGTGCTGCAGTGATATGGCAGTGTGCAGACACCTCGGGAGAGTGTAAGTGTGTGCTGTGCATCTAGTGCTGCAGTGATATGGCAGTGTGCAGACACCTCCAGATTGTGAGTGCTGTGCATCTAGTGCTGCAGTGATGTGGCAGTGTGCAGACTCCTCCAGAGAGTGTGAGTGTGTGCTGTGCATCTAGTGCTGCAGTGATATAGCAGTGTGCAGACACCTCCAGGGAGTGTGAGTGTGTGCTGTGCATCTAGTGCTAAAGTGATATGGCAGTGTGCAGACACCTCCAGAGAGTGTGAGTGTGTGCTGTGCATCTAGTGCTGCAGTGATATGGCAGTGTGCAGACACCTCCAGAATGTGAGTGCTGTGGATCTAGTGCTAAAGTGATATGGCAGTGTGCAGACACCTCCAGAGATTGTGAGTGTGTGCTGTGCATCTAGTGCTGCAGTGATATGACAGTGTGCAGACACCTCCAGAGAGTGTGAGTGTGTGCTGTGCATCTAGTGCTGCAGTGATATGGCAGTGTGCAGACACCTCCAGAGAGTGAGTGAGTGTGCTGTGGATCTAGTGCTGCAGTGATATGGCAGTGTGCAGACACCTCCAGAGAGTGTGAGTGTGTGCTGTGCATCTAGTGCTGCAGTGATATGGCAGTGTGCAGACACCTCCAGAGAGTGTGAGTGTGTGCTGTGCATCTAGTGCTGCAGTGATATGGCAGTGTGCAGACACCTCGGGAGAGTGTAAGTGTGTGCTGTGCATCTAGTGCTGCAGTGATATGGCAGTGTACAGACACCTCCAGAGAGTGAGTGAGTGTGCTGTGGATCTAGTGCTACAGTGATATGGCAGTGTGCAGACACCTCCAGAGAGTGTGAGTGTGTGCTGTGCATCTAGTGCTGCAGTGATTTGGCAGTGTGCAGACACCTCCAGAGAATGTGAGTGTGTGCTGTGCATCTAGTGCTGCAGTGATATGCCAGTGTGCAGACACCTCCAGAGTGTGAGTGCTGTGCATCTAGTGCTGTAGTGATATGGCAGTGGGCAGACACCTCCAGAGAGTGTGAGTGTGTGCTGTGCATCTAGTGCTGCAGTGATATGGCAGTGTGCAGACACCTCCAGAGAGTGAGTGTGCTGTGGATCTAGTGCTGCAGTAATATGGCAGTGTGCAGACACCTCCGGAGTGTGAGTGCTGTGCATCTAGTGCTGTAGTGATATGGCAGTGTGCAGACACCTCCAGAGAGTGTGAGTGTGTGCTGTGCATCTAGTGCTGCAGTGATATGGCAGTGTGCAGACACCTCAGGAGAGTGTAAGTGTGTGCTGTGCATCTAGTGCTGCAGTGATATGGCAGTGTACAGACACCTCCAGAGAGTGAGTGAGTGTGCTGTGGATCTAGTGCTACAATGATATGGCAGTGTGCAAACACCTCCAGAGAGTGTGAGCGTGTGCTGTGCATCTAGTGCTGCAGTGATATGGCAGTGTGCAGACACCTCCAGAGAGTGTGAGTGTGTGCTGTGCATCTAGTGCTGCAGTGATATGGCAGTGTGCAGACACCTCCAAAGAGTGAGTGAGTGTGCTGTGGATCTAGTGCTGCAGTGATATGGCAGTGTGCAGACACCTCCAGAGTGTGAGTGCTGTGCATCTAGTGCTGCAGTGATATGGCAGTGTGCAGACACCTCCAGAGTGTGAGTGAGTGTGCTGTGCATCTAGTGCTGCAGTGATATGGCAGTGTGCAGACACCTCCAGAGAGTGAGTGATTGTGCTGTGGACCTCGTGCTACAGTGATATGGCAGTGTGCAGACACCTCCAGAGAGTCTGAGTGTGTGCTGTGCATCTAGTGCTGCAGTGATATGGCAGTGTGCAGACACCTCCAGAGAGTGTGAGTGTGTGCTGTGCATCTAGTGCTGCAGTGATATGGCAGTGTGCAGACACCTCCAGAGAATGTGAGTGTGTGCTGTGCATCTAGTGCTGCAGTGATATGGCAGTGTGCAGACACCTCGGGAGAGTGTAAGTGTGTGCTGTGCATCTGGTGCTGCAGTGATATGGCAGTGTGCAGACACCTCCAGATTGTGAGTGCTGTGCATCTAGTGCTGCAGTGATGTGGCAGTGTGCAGACTCCTCCAGAGAGTGTGAGTGTGTGCTGTGCATCTAGTGCTGCAGTGATATAGCAGTGTGCAGACACCTCCAGGGAGTGTGAGTGTGTGCTGTGCATCTAGTGCTGCAGTGATATGGCAGTGTGCAGACACCTCCAGAGAGTGAGTGAGTGTGCTGTGGATCTAGTGCTGCAGTGATATGGCAGTGTGCCGACACCTCCAGAGTGTGAGTGCTGTGGATCTAGTGCTACAGTGATATGGCGGTGTTCTGACACCTCCAGAGTGTGAGTGCTGTGGATCTAGTGCTACAGTGATATGGCAGTGTGCAGACACCTCCAGAGAGTGAGAGTGTGTGCTGTGGAGCTAGTTCTGAAGTGATATGGCAGTGTACAGACACCTCCAGAGTGTGAGTGCTGTGGATCTAGTGCTGCAGTGATATGGCAGTGTGCAGACACCTCCAGAGAGTGAGTGAGTGTGCTGTGGATCTAGTGCTGCAGTGATATGGCAGCGTGCAGACACCGCCAGAGAGTGAGTGAGTGTGCTGTGGATCTAGTGCTGCAGTGATATGCAGTGTGCAGACACCTCCAGAGTGTGAGTGCTGTGGATCTAGTGCTACAGTGATATGGCAGTGTGCAGACACCTCCAGAGTGTGAGTGCTTTGGATCTAGTGCTACAGTGATATGGCAGTGTGCAGATACCTCCAGAGAGTGTGAGTGTGTGCTGTGCATCTAGTGCTGCAGTGATATGGCAGTGTGCAGACACCTCCAGAGAGTGTGAGTGTGTGTTGTGCATCTAATGCTGCAGTGATATGGCAGTGTGCAGACACCTCCAGAGAGTGAGTGAGTGTGCTGTGGATCTAGTGCTAAAGTGATATGGCAGTGTGCAGACACCTCTAGAGTGT
Organism: Ambystoma mexicanum; assembly: GCF_040938575.1. Classification (NCBI taxonomy): domain Eukaryota; kingdom Metazoa; phylum Chordata; class Amphibia; order Caudata; family Ambystomatidae; genus Ambystoma; species Ambystoma mexicanum. Next base: position 1,818,239 of record NC_090932.1, read on the forward strand.
GAGTGCTGTGGATCTAGTGCTACAGTGATATGGCAGTGTGCAGACACCTCCAGAGTGTGAGTGCTGTGGATCTAGTGCTAAAGTGATATGGCAGTGTGCAGACACCTCCAGAGAGTGTGAGTGTGTGCTGTGCATCTAGTGCTGAAGTGATATGGCAGTGTGCAGACACCTCCAGAGAGTGTGAGTGTGTGCTGTGCATCTAGTGCTGCAGTGATATGGCAGTGTGCAGACACCTCCAGGGAGTGAGTGAGTGTGCTGTGGATCTAGTGCTGCAGTGATATGGCAGTGTGCAGACACCTCCAGAGAATGAGTGAGTGTGTTGTGGATCTATTGCTGCAGTGATATGGCAATGTGCAGACACCTCCAGAGTGTGCGTGCTGTGGATCTAGTGCTACAGTGATATGGCAGTGTGCAGACATCTACAGAGTGTGAGTGCTGTGGATCTAGTGCTACAGTGATATGGCAGTGTGCAGACACCTCCAGAGAGTGTGAGTGTGTGCTGTGCATCTAGTGCTGCAGTGATATGGCAGTGTACAGACACCTCCAGAGAGTGAGTGAGTGGGCTATGGATCTAGTGCTACAGTGATATGGCAGTGTGCAGACACCTCCAGAGAGTGTGAGTGTGTGCTGTGCATCTAGTGCTGCAGTGATATGGAAGTGTGCAGACACCTCCAGAGAGTGTGAGTGTGTGCTGTGCATCTAGTGCTGCAGTGATATGGCAGTCTGCAGACACCTCCAGAGAGTGAGTGAGTGTGCTGTGGATCTAGTGCTGCAGTGATATGGCAGTGTGCAGACACCTCCAGAGTGTGAGTGCTGTGCATCTAGTGCTGCAGTGATATGGCAGTGTGCAGACACCTCCAGAGTGTGAGTGAGTGTGCTGTGCATCTAGTGCTGCAGTGATATGGCAGTGTGCAGACACCTCCAGAGAGTAAGTGTTTGTGCTGTGGATCTAGTGCTACAGTGATATGGCAGTGTTCAGACACCTCCAGAGAGTGTGAGTGTGTGCTGTGCATCTAGTGCTGCACTGATATGGCAGTGTGCAGACACCTCCAGAGAGTGTGAGTGTGTGCTGTGCATCTAGTGCTGCAGTGATATGGCAGTGTGCAGACACCTCCAGAGAGTGAGTGAGTGTGCTGTGGATCTAGTGCTGCAGTGATATGGCAGTGTGCATACACCTCCAGATTGTGAGTGCTGTGCATCTAGTGCTGCAGTGATGTGGCAGTGTGCAGACTCCTCCAGAGAGTGTGAGTGTGTGCTGTGCATCTAGTGCTGCAGTGATATGGCAGTGCGCAGACACCTCCAGAGTGTGAGTGCTGTGGATCTAGTGCTACAGTGATATGGCAATGTGCAGACACCTCCAGAGAGTGAGAGTGTGTGCTGTGCATCTAGTGCTACAGTGATACGGCAGTGTGCAGACACCTCCAGAGTGTGAGTGCTGTGGATCTAGTGCTACAGTGATATGGCAGTGTGCAGACACCTCCAGAGTGTGAGTGCTTTGGATCTAGTGCTACAGTGATATGGCAGTGTGCAGATACCTCCAGAGAGTGTGAGTGTGTGCTGTGCATCTAGTGCTGCAGTGATATGGCAGTGTGCAGACACCTCCAGAGAGTGTGAGTGTGTGTTGTGCATCTAGTGCTGCAGTGATATGGCAGTGTGCAGACACCTCCAGAGAGTGAGTGAGTGTGCTGTGGATCTAGTGCTGCAGTGATATGGCAGTGTGCAGACACCTCTAGAGTGTGAGTGCTGTGGATCTAGTGCTACAGTGATATGGCAGTGTGCAGACACCTCCAGAGTGTGAGTGCTGTGGATCTAGTGCTAAAGTGATATGGCAGTGTGCAGACACCTCCAGAGAGTGTGAGTGTGTGCTGTGCATCTAGTGCTGCAGTGATATGGCAGTATGCAGACACCTCCAGGGAGTGAGTGAGTGTGCTGTGGATCTAGTGCTGCAGTGATATGGCAGTGTGCAGACACCTCCAGAGAATGAGTGAGTGTGTTGTGGATCTATTGCTGCAGTGATATGGCAATGTGCAGACACCTCCAGAGTGTGCGTGCTGTGGATCTAGTGCTACAGTGATATGGCAGTGTGCAGACATCTCCAGAGTGTGAGTGCTGTGGATCTAGTGCTACAGTGATATGGCAGTGTGCAGACACCTCCAGAGAGTGTGAGTGTGTGCTGTGCATCTAGTGCTGCAGTGATATGGCAGTGTACAGACACCTCCAGAGAGTGAGTGAGTGGGCTGTGGATCTAGTGCTACAGTGATATGGCAGTGTGCAGACACCTCCAGAGAGTGTGAGTGTGTGCTGTGCATCTAGTGCTGCAGTGATATGGAAGTGTGCAGACACCTCCAGAGAGTGTGAGTGTGTGCTGTGCATCTAGTGCTGCAGTGATATGGCAGTCTGCAGACACCTCCAGAGAGTGAGTGAGTGTGCTGTGGATCTAGTGCTGCAGTGATATGGCAGTGTGCAGACACCTCCAGAGTGTGAGTGCTGTGCATCTAGTGCTGCAGTGATATGGCAGTGTGCAGACACCTCCAGAGTGTGAGTGAGTGTGCTGTGCATCTAGTGCTGCAGTGATATGGCAGTGTGCAGACACCTCCAGAGAGTGAGTGTTTGTGCTGTGGATCTAGTGCTACAGTGATATGGCAGTGTTCAGACACCTCCAGAGAGTGTGAGTGTGTGCTGTGCATCTAGTGCTGCACTGATATGGCAGTGTGCAGACACCTCCAGAGAGTGTGAGTGTGTGCTGTGCATCTAGTGCTGCAGTGATATGGCAGTGTGCAGACACCTCCAGAGAGTGTGAGTGTGTGCTGTGCATCTAGTGCTGCAGTGATATGGCAGTGTGCAGACACCTCCAGAGAGTGAGTGAGTGTGCTGTGGATCTAGTGCTGCAGTGATATGGCAGTGTGCATACACCTCCAGATTGTGAGTGCTGTGCATCTAGTGCTGCTGTGATGTGGCAGTGTGCAGACTCCTCCAGAGAGTGTGAGTGTGTGCTGTGGATCTAGTGCTACAGTGATACGGCAGTGTGCAGACACCTCCAGAGTGTGAGTGCTGTGGATCTAGTGCTACAGTGATATGGCAGTGTGCAGACACCTCCAGAGAGTGAGAGTGTGTGCTGTGGAGCTAGTGCTTGTCATGATCTCTGCTTCCAAAAGATCAGGACTTGCCCGACTCCCTTGGAAGCAGACCCATAACCCCGGTTCCGAGTGCCAGCCAGTCCCAATTGGGACCTTTTGGACCCTGTCCTGGCGCCAGCGGCACCAGGCTCATAAAGATGCCCAGTCCCAGCGCTGGAAGCGCCGGGCTCATAATGCTTGGGTGGACTTACCTGCAGCAGACCATGCTGCTTACTTACCTGCTAGTTGAGCCCCCGATCCTCTTCTGTTTGGGACTACTTTTCCTGTTGGGTGGGGCAGGAGCCACTCCCTAGGTTCAGAACACTGGAACTCTTCTAGACAGCAGGAACTCTTTTCTTACCTAGGCGAGGCTGTGGAAGGAGACACCTAAGCACTACAGGAGGCTATTTAAACCACACCCGATGGATGAATCTTGCTTTGCGTTATTCTGCATCCTCTGCAGCAGAACGCTCATCGTGTCTTCTGCATCTGATCCTGGGCCTAAGGGAAAAAGGCTTACCATCTTGAATCCAGTCTTCAGCAACACCTATAAAGACAAGAAAGAACAGGTTAGCACTACGGTCGTCAGTGACAGCGCTTCTCTTACCTGGTCCATCGGCTGTCACCAACGCCTCGCGCTGCATTCCGGCATCTGCAAGACAAAGGCTTACCTACTCTTCGCGTGCTCCGGAGGTCTACGCACTGCATACCGGCATCTGAAAGACAAAAGCTTACCAACTCTTCGCACGCTCCGGAGGCCTTCGGCGCTGCATCCCGCATCTGAAAGACAAAAGAAGGTGCGTTAAAGACATTGGGTAACTTTATTACTCACGTGCCATTACTCCTTCCCACGCCGAACCCAGTGGGTATTCTGGCACCCTTCAGCAGCTCCGAACTTGTACCTGCAAGATAAAAGGACAGTTAGTGCGCATTGTGAAGCAGGCAACAAGCGCTTACTTACGTGCTTCCAGGCGCTTCTATTCCTCACACGGGTTCCATCCTCAACTCACTTCAGCCCGTCATCCGCCATTGCCGGAACCCTGCAAAACAAGAGACATCATTACAAAAGACTTTTAAAGACATTTGAAATACTCGGAACTTACCGTTCGTGCAGTAAACGACGGACAGCAGTCCTCTGAGGTCAAGAGGCCTGCACCCTTATCCAGTGAAGAAACTGGTTACGGCACCCTGCCCCGAGGCAGATGGAGAGCTCGGCGTTCACTTACCTAAGGTGAGAGCGTTAACCTGTGGGGTTCTACCAGAGGAGAGAAAGGGAAGAAGAGAGAGACACCCAATAACCCCAGTTCATTAATCCCATATTTTCTATCTGCAGACATCTCACTCTTCGAGTCAGACATACAGTGCACAGAGGTCCAGCCCAAAGAGCCAACCGTGTGTTACACATCACCTTTGAAGATACGGTATTCGCCCAGTCAAGACTGGCGCCTCTGCGGGAATCAGGTGAGCGTTACAGAACGCAAAGCCTACCGCAAAACTCCCGCCCAGGCGCTATGGAAACCTCGGATACCGACCAGCTAGCCCAGTTACTTGGGGAACTAAGAGCAGAAGTGCATGCAGCCCGTCAGGAAATGAACGCTCTAAGAAGGGAACTGATTATTTCCAAGGAGCGAACAGACGATCTCGCTAGACAATTGCTACAGTCACAAGCCGGACAGACCCCATTACCCACATCAGGGGCAAATCTTCCTTCAACATCCTCTATGAATCCAGTGCAAATCAACCTACCTGGGAATGTACCTCTGGCTCCGCCCGAACGATTTTCTGGTGACCCAAAGAGGTTTGCAGTATTTATTAATCAGTGCCGGTTGCATTTCTTATGCCGGCCAGCAGCCTTTCCAACTGATCAAGCTAAAGTAGCTTTCGTGCTTTCGTACCTTAGTGGCAATGCGGCAGACTGGTCGATCCCTCTAGTTAATCAAGATGATCCGGTTCTCCATGATTTTCAAGCTTTTCAGCTCAGTATGGAAAAACTGTTCGCAAGACATTCACAGGGGCAGGCCTTGGACAATGAGCTTCTTTCGTTGCGACAGGGTAATCAAGACCTTTTGGTTTATATTGCGTCTTTCAACAGACTGATAGTGGAAACTCAATGGCCTGAGGACAAAAGGATTACGCTGTTTTATAGAGGTCTACGTGGAGAGCTAAAAGATGTGTTAGCCCAAGTAGTGAATCCCCCGCAACACTGTTCGGACTATATAGACTTAGTCGTTCAAATAGATCATAGACTGCAGAACAGGAAGGCCGATCGTTCCAAGTTTGATGCTCGAGTATTCTCCAAACCACCAACTCCTTCCAAAGGAGTAGACTCCGGGGAACCCATGCAAATAGGGGGCCTGAAAGGACCACTAACACAAAAGGAGCGGGAAAGGAGAAAACAGTTGCAATTATGCCTCTATTGCGGAAACTCAGGGCACTTTCTTCGAGACTGTCCGGTGAAACCAGCCAAGAAGGCAGTAGGAGCTGCAGTTACCAAGGTCACAAACTCTGAGCAGGGAAACAACCTCGCCCGACAAGAATAGAGGTCCTCTTGCCGAGCGTTAAAACCAGTTCCGTGACCTCGCATTTCGTGATACCTATGGTCCTCATTAGCCCTGATCATCCGGATCGATTACATGCGATTGAAGCTTACGTCGACAGCGGTGCCATTGGCAATTATGTGGATCATGAAATGGTTTTGAGGATGAATCTAACTCTTTGTCCCAAGGCTGTAAAGGACGTCATTACTACGGTGGATGGTACAGAGATAGCCTCCGGACCAGTAACGCATACCACCCAAGAAGTGATGCTAATAAGTCAAGATGGACACCAGGAGAAGATCGTGTTCGATGTGATCATGGCCCCTCAGTTCCAGATTATTCTAGGAATTCCTTGGTTAGAAAAGCACAATCCTCAGATCGATTGGCGAGCAAGAACGGTTCAGTTTCAGAATGTGTCTCTACTTGTCACCCTCGACCTGATGTTGCACTGGCAGCAATTTCCTCGGAGGCTCCCCAGTTACCTCCTGAATACCTTGAATTCCAAGATGTTTTCCGGAAGGATCAGGCTAACTCTCTACCTCCTCATAGGTCTTATGACTGCCAGATAGACCTGATACCTGGATCTACTCCTCCTTGTAGTAGAATTTATGCCCTCACCGAGCCTGAGAATCTTCACCTCCGACAATACCTGGATCAATACCTAGCGAATGGGTTTATTCATCCTTCCAAGTCCCCTGTTGCCTCAGCTTTGTTCTTCGTTCCAAAAAAAGAAGGGGACCTTAGAACTTGTATAGATTATCGCGCCCTGAACCAGATCACCGTTAAGAATAGATATCCGTTACCTTTGATCCCTGAACTCCTGGACCAAGTCAGAAAAGCATGCATATATACCAAGCTGGATCTTAGAGGAGCCTACCACTTGGTGCAAGTAAAAGAGGGCGATGAATGGAAGACGGCCTTCCGCACCAAGTATGGGCTATTTGAATATCAGGTCATGCCCTTCGGACTTTGCAATGCCCCGGCCGCCTTTCAATATTTTATGAACGATGTCCTCAGAGAGCTCATAGATGTGTGTGTTGTTGTTTACATTGACGACATCCTCGTTTATTCTTCATCGGAAACTGAACATCGGAAACACGTGAAAATGGTCCTCGAGAGATTGCGTCAACACAAACTTTTCGCTAAGTTGGAAAAATGTGTTTTCAACGTGACTGAAGTTGAATTCTTGGGATTCATATTATCACCTAGCGGAGTGCGTATGGATTCAAAGAAGGTCGATGCAATTCTCAAATGGCCATCACCATCCTCTGTAAAAGGTGTTCAAAGCATGTTAGGCTTCGCTAACTTTTACCGCAGGTTTATCCCTGAATTCTCTCGAATAGTCCAGCCCATCACCGCCTTGTTAAAGAAAAACAAACGTTTTGAATGGTCTACCGAGGCGGAACAAGCTTTCCAGGATTTGAAGACTAGATTTATCTCTGCACCGATCTTAAAACATCCTCGCCCAGAACTCCCCTACATCATTGAAACTGATGCTTCGAGCCTTGCCATGGGGGCAGTTCTATCACAAAAGGACCCAGTAACCAATCAGTTGCATCACGTGGCATTTTGGTCCCGCAAATTCTCGCCTCCTGAAATCAATTACACTATTACTGATAAGGAACTTCTAGCTATCAAGTCCGCCTTTAAGGCTTGGCGGCATTATCTTCTGGGGGCCCGACACACCGTTACTGTGATTACAGATCACCGAAACCTGCAATATTTGAAAACCGCAAAAGCTCAATCCTCTAGGCAACTCCGTTGGGCACTATTTTTTGCCGAGTTTGACTTCATAATCACCTATCGACCTGGTGCAAAAAACGGTAAGGCTCATGCCCTTTCTCGGATGGGAGTGGAAGAACATTTGATCAATCCTAAACCTGTACCTATCATTCCCGAACAAAGAATTCTGGGTGTAATCGCCACACAATCCATAGAGGAAGTTAAGGATAAAGCCAGGCTACTGGTAACTCCAGCAGACATACAGAATTGGCATCTGCAGGGAAAGGACTTTACGGTGAAGGACAACCTATTATATTTCCAAGAATGGTTATACCTGCCCAGCACGGATTTACAGAAAAAGGTAATCTCTTGTTATCACGATTCTTTAATGGAAGGACATCCCGGTATGGCCAAAACCTCGGAAAAGATCAAGCGCTACTTCTGGTGGCCTTCTTGGAAAAAAGATATCAGGGACTTTATAGTGTCCTGTGGAGTATGCGCCCAAAACAAGAGTCAAAAGGAAAAACCAGCCGGCCTCTTACGCCCTATTGACATCCCACCTCGCCCTTGGCATACGCTTTCTATGGACTTCATCACCGATCTACCTCCATGCTCCGGATACAATACGATCCTAGTAATCGTGGACCTATTCTCCAAGATGGCGCATTTCATTCCACTCAAAGGTTTACCAACAGCGGCAACTCTGGCCCGAGAATTTCTCGAAAACATCGTGCGACTGCATGGTTTTCCTTCAGTTCTAATTTCGGATCGAGGGAGTCAATTTATTTCTCATTTTTGGCGAAGTTGCTGTCGGTCGGCTCGAATTGATGTGAGACTTTTGACCAGCCACCACCCTCAAACCGACGGACAAACCGAGAGGACCAATCAAACTCTGGAAAAGTATTTGCGCTGCATGCTACAACAAACTGAAAAAACTTGGAAAGATATCCTTTGGATAGCCGAATATGCCTACAATAATTCTGTCCACTCGGGAACTGGGAAGACCCCGTTTTTTCTTTTATACGGTAGTCACCCTCGAACCTCGGAGTTGGATCCACTCCAAGATCTTGGAACACCAGCAGTAGACCACCTGCATTCTACAATCACCCAAGCCTTTAAGGAAGCCGTTTCTCACCTTCAAAAGGCTAAAGAACAATACAAGAAAGGCGCAGACCAACATCGGAAGGAAGCCCCCCAGTATCAAGTAGGAGACCAAGTCTGGTTATCCACCAAATATCTACCTCTAAAAGGACCACGCACATTCAACCCAAGATATCTTGGTCCCTATTCCATCACTACCATAGTAAATCCAGTAGCGGTCAAGTTGGACTTGCCCCCTCACATGAAGATACATCCGGTCTTCCACGTCTCTCTATTAAAACCCGTGCAACCTCAAACCCGACTAACTAAATCTCCAAAACCTATTCTAGTTGACGGAGAACTCGAGTTTGAAGTCAAAAGCATCCTGGATTCCAAGGTCTCCAAATCTAAACTATTCTACCTGATTGACTGGAAAGGCTACGGTCCCCAAGAAAGATCCTGGGAACCTGCAGAATATGTCCACGCGCCTCGTCTAATCAAAAGATTTCATCGAACATTTCCTAACAAGCCCAAACCCCCGGAGAAGCCCGATTTGGGAGGGGCCTTGAGGGGGGTACTGTCATGATCTCTGCTTCCAAAAGATCAGGACTTGCCCGACTCCCTTGGAAGCAGACCCATAACCCCGGTTCCGAGTGCCAGCTAGTCCCAATTGGGACCTTTTGGACCCTGTCCTGGCGCCAGCAGCCCCAGGCTCATAAAGATGCCCAGTCCCAGCGCTGGAAGCGCCGGGCTCATAATGCTTGGGTGGACTTACCTGCAGCAGACCATGCTGCTTACTTACCTGCTAGTTGAGCCCCCGATCCTCTTCTGTTTGGGACTACTTTTCCTGTTGGGTGGGGCAGGAGCCACTCCCTAGGTTCAGAACACTGGAACTCTTCTAGACAGCAGGAACTCTTTTCTTACCTAGGCGAGGCTGTGGAAGGAGACACCTAAGCACTACAGGAGGCTATTTAAACCACACCCGATGGATGAATCTTGCTTTGCGTTATTCTGCATCCTCTGCAGCAGAACGCTCATCGTGTCTTCTGCATCTGATCCTGGGCCTAAGGGAAAAAGGCTTACCATCTTGAATCCAGTCTTCAGCAACACCTATAAAGACAAGAAAGAACAGGTTAGCACTACGGTCGTCAGTGACAGCGCTTCTCTTACCTGGTCCATCGGCTGTCACCAACGCCTCGCGCTGCATTCCGGCATCTGCAAGACAAAGGCTTACCTACTCTTCGCGTGCTCCGGAGGTCTACGCACTGCATACCGGCATCTGAAAGACAAAAGCTTACCAACTCTTCGCACGCTCCGGAGGCCTTCGGCGCTGCATCCCGCATCTGAAAGACAAAAGAAGGTGCGTTAAAGACATTGGGTAACTTTATTACTCACGTGCCATTACTCCTTCCCACGCCGAACCCAGTGGGTATTCTGGCACCCTTCAGCAGCTCCGAACTTGTACCTGCAAGATAAAAGGACAGTTAGTGCGCATTGTGAAGCAGGCAACAAGCGCTTACTTACGTGCTTCCAGGCGCTTCTATTCCTCACACGGGTTCCATCCTCAACTCACTTCAGCCCGTCATCCGCCATTGCCGGAACCCTGCAAAACAAGAGACATCATTACAAAAGACTTTTAAAGACATTTGAAATACTCGGAACTTACCGTTCGTGCAGTAAACGACGGACAGCAGTCCTCTGAGGTCAAGAGGCCTGCACCCTTATCCAGTGAAGAAACTGGTTACGGCACCCTGCCCCGAGGCAGATGGAGAGCTCGGCGTTCACTTACCTAAGGTGAGAGCGTTAACCTGTGGGGTTCTACCAGAGGAGAGAAAGGGAAGAAGAGAGAGACACCCAATAACCCCAGTTCATTAATCCCATATTTTCTATCTGCAGACATCTCACTCTTCGAGTCAGACATACAGTGCACAGAGGTCCAGCCCAAAGAGCCAACCGTGTGTTACACATCACCTTTGAAGATACGGTATTCGCCCAGTCAAGACTGGCGCCTCTGCCGGAATCAGGTGAGCGTTACAGAACGCAAAGCCTACCGCAAAACTCCCGCCCAGGCGCTATGGAAACCTCGGATACCGACCAGCTAGCCCAGTTACTTGGGGAACTAAGAGCAGAAGTGCATGCAGCCCGTCAGGAAATGAACGCTCTAAGAAGGGAACTGATTATTTCCAAGGAGCGAACAGACGATCTCGCTAGACAATTGCTACAGTCACAAGCCGGACAGACCCCATTACCCACATCAGGGGCAAATCTTCCTTCAACATCCTCTATGAATCCAGTGCAAATCAACCTACCTGGGAATGTACCTCTGGCTCCGCCCGAACGATTTTCTGGTGACCCAAAGAGGTTTGCAGTATTTATTAATCAGTGCCGGTTGCATTTCTTATGCCGGCCAGCAGCCTTTCCAACTGATCAAGCTAAAGTAGCTTTCGTGCTTTCGTACCTTAGTGGCAATGCGGCAGACTGGTCGATCCCTCTAGTTAATCAAGATGATCCGGTTCTCCATGATTTTCAAGCTTTTCAGCTCAGTATGGAAAAACTGTTCGCAAGACATTCACAGGGGCAGGCCTTGGACAATGAGCTTCTTTCGTTGCGACAGGGTAATCAAGACCTTTTGGTTTATATTGCGTCTTTCAACAGACTGATAGTGGAAACTCAATGGCCTGAGGACAAAAGGATTACGCTGTTTTATAGAGGTCTACGTGGAGAGCTAAAAGATGTGTTAGCCCAAGTAGTGAATCCCCCGCAACACTGTTCGGACTATATAGACTTAGTCGTTCAAATAGATCATAGACTGCAGAACAGGAAGGCCGATCGATCCAAGTTTGATGCTCGAGTATTCTCCAAACCACCAACTCCTTCCAAAGGAGTAGACTCCGGGGAACCCATGCAAATAGGGGGCCTGAAAGGACCACTAACACAAAAGGAGCGGGAAAGGAGAAAACAGTTGCAATTATGCCTCTATTGCGGAAACTCAGGGCACTTTCTTCGAGACTGTCCGGTGAAACCAGCCAAGAAGGCAGTAGGAGCTGCAGTTACCAAGGTCACAAACTCTGAGCAGGGAAACAACCTCGCCCGACAAGAATAGAGGTCCTCTTGCCGAGCGTTAAAACCAGTTCCGTGACCTCGCATTTCGTGATACCTATGGTCCTCATTAGCCCTGATCATCCGGATCGATTACATGCGATTGAAGCTTACGTCGACAGCGGTGCCATTGGCAATTATGTGGATCATGAAATGGTTTTGAGGATGAATCTAACTCTTTGTCCCAAGGCTGTAAAGGACGTCATTACTACGGTGGATGGTACGGAGATAGCCTCCGGACCAGTAACGCATACCACCCAAGAAGTGATGCTAATAAGTCAAGATGGACACCAGGAGAAGATCGTGTTCGATGTGATCATGGCCCCTCAGTTCCAGATTATTCTAGGAATTCCTTGGTTAGAAAAGCACAATCCTCAGATCGATTGGCGAGCAAGAACGGTTCAGTTTCAGAATGTGTCTCTACTTGTCACCCTCGACCTGATGTTGCACTGGCAGCAATTTCCTCGGAGGCTCCCCAGTTACCTCCTGAATACCTTGAATTCCAAGATGTTTTCCGGAAGGATCAGGCTAACTCTCTACCTCCTCATAGGTCTTATGACTGCCAGATAGACCTGATACCTGGATCTACTCCTCCTTGTAGTAGAATTTATGCCCTCACCAAGCCTGAGAATCTTCACCTCCGACAATACCTGGATCAATACCTAGCGAATGGGTTTATTCGTCCTTCCAAGTCCCCTGTTGCCTCAGCTTTGTTCTTCGTTCCAAAAAAAGAAGGGGACCTTAGAACTTGTATAGATTATCGCGCCCTGAACCAGATCACCGTTAAGAATAGATATCCGTTACCTTTGATCCCTGAACTCCTGGACCAAGTCAGAAAAGCATGCATATATACCAAGCTGGATCTTAGAGGAGCCTACCACTTGGTACAAGTAAAAGAGGGCGATGAATGGAAGACGGCCTTCCGCACCAAGTATGGGCTATTTGAATATCAGGTCATGCCCTTCGGACTTTGCAATGCCCCGGCCGCCTTTCAATATTTTATGAACGATGTCCTCAGAGAGCTCATAGATGTGTGTGTTGTTGTTTACATTGACGACATCCTCGTTTATTCTTCATCGGAAACTGAACATCGGAAACACGTGAAAATGGTCCTCGAGAGATTGCGTCAACACAAACTTTTCGCTAAGTTGGAAAAATGTGTTTTCAACGTGACTGAAGTTGAATTCTTGGGATTCATATTATCACCTAGCGGAGTGCGTATGGATTCAAAGAAGGTCGATGCAATTCTCAAATGGCCATCACCATCCTCTGTAAAAGGTGTTCAAAGCATGTTAGGCTTCGCTAACTTTTACCGCAGGTTTATCCCTGAATTCTCTCGAATAGTCCAGCCCATCACCGCCTTGTTAAAGAAAAACAAACGTTTTGAATGGTCTACCGAGGCGGAACAAGCTTTCCAGGATTTGAAGACTAGATTTATCTCTGCACCGATCTTAAAACATCCTCGCCCAGAACTCCCCTACATCATTGAAACTGATGCTTCGAGCCTTGCCATGGGGGCAGTTCTATCACAAAAGGACCCAGTAACCAATCAGTTGCATCACGTGGCATTTTGGTCCCGCAAATTCTCGCCTCCTGAAATCAATTACACTATTACTGATAAGGAACTTCTAGCTATCAAGTCCGCCTTTAAGGCTTGGCGGCATTATCTTCTGGGGGCCCGACACACCGTTACTGTGATTACAGATCACCGAAACCTGCAATATTTGAAAACCGCAAAAGCTCAATCCTCTAGGCAACTCCGTTGGGCACTATTTTTTGCCGAGTTTGACTTCATAATCACCTATCGACCTGGTGCAAAAAACGGTAAGGCTCATGCCCTTTCTCGGATGGGAGTGGAAGAACATTTGATCAATCCTAAACCTGTACCTATCATTCCCGAACAAAGAATTCTGGGTGTAATCGCCACACAATCCATAGAGGAAGTTAAGGATAAAGCCAGGCTACTGGTAACTCCAGCAGACATACAGAATTGGCATCTGCAGGGAAAGGACTTTACGGTGAAGGACAACCTATTATATTTCCAAGAATGGTTATACCTGCCCAGCACGGATTTACAGAAAAAGGTAATCTCTTGTTATCACGATTCTTTAATGGAAGGACATCCCGGTATGGCCAAAACCTCGGAAAAGATCAAGCGCTACTTCTGGTGGCCTTCTTGGAAAAAAGATATCAGGGACTTTATAGTGTCCTGTGGAGTATGCGCCCAAAACAAGAGTCAAAAGGAAAAACCAGCCGGCCTCTTACGCCCTATTGACATCCCACCTCGCCCTTGGCATACGCTTTCTATGGACTTCATCACCGATCTACCTCCATGCTCCGGATACAATACGATCCTAGTAATCGTGGACCTATTCTCCAAGATGGCGCATTTCATTCCACTCAAAGGTTTACCAACAGCGGCAACTCTGGCCCGAGAATTTCTCGAAAACATCGTGCGACTGCATGGTTTTCCTTCAGTTCTAATTTCGGATCGAGGGAGTCAATTTATTTCTCATTTTTGGCGAAGTTGCTGTCGGTCGGCTCGAATTGATGTGAGACTTTTGACCAGCCACCACCCTCAAACCGACGGACAAACCGAGAGGACCAATCAAACTCTGGAACAGTATTTGCGCTGCATGCTACAACAAACTGAAAAAACTTGGAAAGATATCCTTTGGATAGCCGAATATGCCTACAATAATTCTGTCCACTCGGGAACTGGGAAGACCCCGTTTTTTCTTTTATACGGTAGTCACCCTCGAACCTCGGAGTTGGATCCACTCCAAGATCTTGGAACACCAGCAGTAGACCACCTGCATTCTACAATCACCCAAGCCTTTAAGGAAGCCGTTTCTCACCTTCAAAAGGCTAAAGAACAATACAAGAAAGGCGCAGACCAACATCGGAAGGAAGCCCCCCAGTATCAAGTAGGAGACCAAGTCTGGTTATCCACCAAATATCTACCTCTAAAAGGACCACGCACATTCAACCCAAGATATCTTGGTCCCTATTCCATCACTACCATAGTAAATCCAGTAGCGGTCAAGTTGGACTTGCCCCCTCACATGAAGATACATCCGGTCTTCCACGTCTCTCTATTAAAACCCGTGCAACCTCAAACCCGACTAACTAAATCTCCAAAACCTATTCTAGTTGACGGAGAACTCGAGTTTGAAGTCAAAAGCATCCTGGATTCCAAGGTCTCCAAATCTAAACTATTCTACCTGATTGACTGGAAAGGCTACGGTCCCCAAGAAAGATCCTGGGAACCTGCAGAATATGTCCACGCGCCTCGTCTAATCAAAAGATTTCATCGAACATTTCCTAACAAGCCCAAACCCCCGGAGAAGCCCGATTTGGGAGGGGCCTTGAGGGGGGTACTGTCATGATCTCTGCTTCCAAAAGATCAGGACTTGCCCGACTCCCTTGGAAGCAGACCCATAACCCCGGTTCCGAGTGCCAGCTAGTCCCAATTGGGACCTTTTGGACCCTGTCCTGGCGCCAGCAGCCCCAGGCTCATAAAGATGCCCAGTCCCAGCGCTGGAAGCGCCGGGTTCATAATGCTTGGGTGGACTTACCTGCAGCAGACCATGCTGCTTACTTACCTGCCAGTTGAGCCCCTGATCCTCTTCTGTTTGGGACTACTTTTCCTGTTGGGTGGGGCAGGAGCCACTCCCTAGGTTCAGAACACTGGAACTCTTCTAGAAAGCAGGAACTCTTTTCTTACCTAGGCGAGGCTGTGGAAGGAGACACCTAAGCACTACAGGAGGCTATTTAAACCACACCCGATGGATGAATCTTGCTTTGCGTTATTCTGCATCCTCTGCAGCAGAACGCTCATCGTGTCTTCTGCATCTGATCCTGGGCCTAAGGGAAAAAGGCTTACCATCTTGAATCCAGTCTTCAGCAACACCTATAAAGACAAGAAAGAACAGGTTAGCACTACGGTCGTCAGTGACAGCGCTTCTCTTACCTGGTCCATCGGCTGTCACCAACGCCTCGCGCTGCATTCCGGCATCTGCAAGACAAAGGCTTACCTACTCTTCGCGTGCTCCGGAGGTCTACGCACTGCATACCGGCATCTGAAAGACAAAAGCTTACCAACTCTTCGCACGCTCCGGAGGCCTTCGGCGCTGCATCCCGCATCTGAAAGACAAAAGAAGGTGCG
The DNA here is from genome assembly GCF_040938575.1 of Ambystoma mexicanum. Lineage (NCBI taxonomy): Eukaryota > Metazoa > Chordata > Amphibia > Caudata > Ambystomatidae > Ambystoma > Ambystoma mexicanum. The sequence continues at coordinate 1,833,961 of NC_090932.1, forward strand.
TTAAAGACATTGGGTAACTTTATTACTCACGTGCCATTACTCCTTCCCACGCCGAACCCAGTGGGTATTCTGGCACCCTTCAGCAGCTCCGAACTTGTACCTGCAAGATAAAAGGACAGTTAGTGCGCATTGTGAAGCAGGCAACAAGCTTACGTGCTTCCAGGCGCTTCTATTCCTCACACGGGTTCCATCCTCAACTCACTTCAGCCCGTCATCCGCCATTGCCGGAACCCTGCAAAACAAGAGACATCATTACAAAAGACTTTTAAAGACATTTGAAATACTCGGAACTTACCGTTCGTGCAGTAAACGACGGACAGCAGTCCTCTGAGGTCAAGAGGCCTGCACCCTTATCCAGTGAAGAAACTGGTTACGGCACCCTGCCCCGAGGCAGATGGAGAGCTCGGCGTTCACTTACCTAAGGTGAGAGCGTTAACCTGTGGGGTTCTACCGGAGGAGAGAAAGGGAGGAAGAGAGAGACACCCAATAACCCCAGTTCATTATCCCATATTTTCTATCTGCAGACATCTCACTCTTCGAGTCAGACATACAGTGCACAGAGGTCCAGCCCAAAGAGCCAACCGTGTGTTACACATCACCTTTGAAGATACAGTATTCGCCCAGTCAAGACCGGCGCCTCTGCGGGAATCAGGTGAGCGTTACAGTGCTGCAGTGATATGGCAGTGTGCAGACACCTCCAGAGAGTGAGAATGTGTGTTGTGGAGCTAGTGCTTCAGTGATACGGCAGTGTGCAGACACCTCCAGAGAGTGAGTGAGTGTGCTGTGGATCTAGTGCTGCAGTGATATGGCAGTGTGCAGACACCTCCAGAGTGTGAGTGCTGTGGATCTAGTGCTACAGTGATATGGCAGTGTGCAGACACCTCCAGAGAGTGAGAGTGTGTGCTGTGGATCTAGTGCTGCAGTGATATGGCAGTGTGCAGACACCTCCAGAGTGTGAGTGCTGTGGATCTAGTGCTACAGTGATATGGCAGTGTGCAGACACCTCCGGAGAGTGAGAGTGTGTGCTGTGGATCTAGTGCTGCAGTGATATGGCAGTGTGCAGACACCTCCAGAGTGTGAGTGTTGTGGATCTAGTGCTACAGTGATATGGCAGTGTGCAGACACCTCCAGAGTGTGAGTGCTGTGTATCTAGTGCCGCAGTGATATGGCAGTGTGCAGACACCTCCAGAGAGTGAGAGTGTGTGCTGTGGATCTAGTGCTACAGTGATATGGCAGTGTGCAGACACCTCCAGAGAGTGAGAGTGTGTGCCGTGGAGCTAGTGCTGCAGTGATATGGCAGTGTGCAGACACCTCCAGAGAGTGAGAGTTTGTGCTGTGGAGCTAGTGCTGCAGTGATATGGCAGTGTGCAGACACCTCCAGAGAGTGAGTGAGTGTGCTGTGGATTTAGTGCTGCAGTGATATGGCAGTGTGCAGACACCTCCAGAGAGTGAGAGTGTGTGCTGTGGAGCTAGTGCTGCAGTGATATGGCAGTGTGCAGACACCTCCAGAGAGTGAGAGTGTGTGCTGTGGAGCTAGTGCTGTAGTGATATGGCAGTGTGCAGACACCTCCAGAGAGTGAGTGAGTGTGCTGTGGATCTAGTGCTGCAGTGATATGGCAGTGTGCAGCCCCTCCAGAGAGTGAGAGTGTGTGCCTTGGAGCTAGTGCTGCAGTGATATGGCAGTGTGCAGACACCCCCAGAGAGCGAGTGAGTGTGCTGTGGATCTAGTGCTGCAGTGATATGGCAGTGTGCAGACACCTCCAGAGAGTGAGAGTGATGTGCATCTAGTACTGCAGTGATGTTTGTTTGTTTATTATTTGTAATGCGCGTCATACCCAGGTGTAACGGTGCGCAGACTTAGTTACACACATGATTATACAATGGAATGCACCAAGATTATACATAGAGTAATACAGGATTTATATATACATCAATATACATAATGCAAGCAAGGGGGGTTAATTACAAGGAGGCAAGTTTACAGCATAATATACAGAGGACCAAAGCGAGAGATACAGAGAGAAGGCTAGTGGCAGGTTAGCGTGGTCATAAGGTAGGTCTCATTGCTAGGTTAGGAGAGTTGGATGTCGGTTTTTAACCATATAATAGTGTTAGCTCTGAATTTGTAGTAAGTTTGGTTCATTCTTAAGCTAGGGGGCAGGTTATTCCAAAGTTTAGACGCTTTCACCGGGAAGCTGTTGCCTCCGATTGTGGCCCGTTTGAAGTTGGGTATGACAAGACGGTCTTTGCTAGCAGAGCTGGTGCGTCTGGAGGATGTGTACTTGTGGAATCTCTCTGCTAGATAAATGGGAGGTGCATTGTTGAGGGATTTATAAATCAGAAATAGAGTTTTTAGGAGCACTTTCTCGTGAGTTGAAAGCCAGTTGTGTTGTCGACTGATCTGGGAGATGTGATCTTTTCGGGACATTCCTAGGGCCACTCTCAGGGCATTGTTTTGAAGGATTTGGATACGTTTGATAATGGATTTAGGTGATCCTAGGTGGAGTGCATTGCAGTAGTCCAGGCGTGAGAGGATGAGAGCTCTGGCTAAAGTAATACAGCTGTGATCTGAGAGGAATGGTTTGCCTGTGCTTATCAATTTGCATGTGTAGGCAGTAGACGATGCAAGGGAGTTAACCTGTTTTGTGAATGATAATTGAGAGTCAAGGTAGAAGCCGAGTGTTTTAACCTCATGCTCTACTTTTATGATGTTGCCATCAATTATGAAAGATGAGTAATTAGGTCCTAGTTTTTTGAGGTTGGATTGGGTGCCGAGGATGATGAGTTCAGTTTTATCATCATTCAGGCATAGGCCATGAGTGGCCATCCATGCCTGGATGATGATATACACTCTATTCACCAAGGCCAAATCCTTTTGATAATCCCCAGAAAGCGGGAGGAGGATCTGGGTATCATCTGCATAGTTAGCGTAGGTGATACCAAGATGATCCAGATCATCGAAAAGGGGCTTAGTGAAAATGTTATAGAGTGTTTGCGAGACACAGGATCCCTGAGGCACACCGTAGGTAATGGGTATGGGGTCAGCGGCCGCTAACGGTGAGAAGACCCTCATTGTTCTGCCATTTAAAAAGGATCTAATCCAGGTGATGGCTTGGTGGGAGAAGTGTACTGCTGTGTTAAGGTGGTTATATAAGATGGAATGGTCGACGAGATCGAAGGCTGCTGAGAGATCTAGGAGGAGGAGTAGTGCTCACTTCCCCTTGTCTTTAAGCTCGTCGATTTGTGTCTTTAGATCAATGAGGGCAGTTTCCGTGCCATGCTGAGGGCGGAATCCGGATTGTCTGGCTCCCAACAGGTGTTGTTGTTCCAAGTGTTTTTTAATTTGAGTATAAGCTACCTTGTCCAACATTTTTAGGAGAAAAGGCACCGTGGTGATGGGCCTATAATTGGTGGGTATGGATGGGTCGAGAGTTCGTTTTTTGAGCAAAGGGAGTACCCATGACTGTTTCTGGTTGGTAGGAATAATGCCGGTGGTGAAGGATGCATTGATGAGTTTGGTAATGAAAGGCGATAAGTTGCGGGCCGCATCCTTGATAATTTGTGCCGGACATAGATCCCCTTGACAATTTGAAGGTTTGAGGGATAGTATTGTTCTTTCCACTTCAATAATGGAGACATTGGTGAAGTTGAATAACGTGGCATCGCTTCTGCTGGTTTTGCCTGTGGAATTGGAGGCAGAAGGATCAGGTTGGTCGATTCGTTTACGGGATATTTTATTTTGAAGAGAAGCTATTTTATTAGAAAGGGCGAATTGCATGTCCTCGCACCATTTTTATCTTTTATGCAAGTATCAGGTGGTGCTATTGGGGTCTCTACTTCTTTAAGAATGGTGAACAATTCCTTTATGTTGGACTTGGCATTAGATATGCGTGTGTCAAAGGAAGTGTGTTTTGATGGAAATGCGTGATATGGCAGTGTGCAGCCCCTCCAGTGAGTGTGAGTGCTGTGGATCTAGTGCTGCAGTGATATGGCAGTGTGCAGACACCTGTAGAGAGTGTGAGTGCTGTGGATCTAGTGCTGCAGTGATATGGCAGTGTGCAGACACCTCCAGAGAGTGAGTGTTGTGCATCTAGTGCTACAGTGATATGGCAGTGTGCAGACACCTCCAGAGAGTGAGAGTGTGTGGTGTGGATCTAGTGCTGCAGTGATATGGCAGTGTGCAGACACCTCCAGAGAGTGAGTGCTGTGCATCTAGTGCTGCAGTGATGTGGCAGTGTGCAGACACCTCCAGAGAGTGAGTGCTGTGCATCTAGTGCTGCAGTGATGTGGCAGTGTGCAGACACCTCCAGAGAGTGAGTGCTGTGCATCTAGTGCTGTAGTGATATGGCAGTGTGCAGACACCTCCAGGGAGTGTGAGTGCTGTGGATCTAGTGCTGCTTGTGCAGCCCCTGCAGAGAGTGTGAGTGCTGTGGATCTAGTGCCGCAGTGATATGGCAGTGTGCAGACACCTCCAGAGAGTGTGAGTGCTGTATATCTAGTGCTGCAGTGATATGGCAGTGTGCAGACACCTCCAGAGAGTGTGAGTGCTGTGGATCTAGTGCTGCAGTGATATTGTAGTGTGCAGACATCTCCTGAGAGTGTGAGCACTGTATATCTAGTGCTGCAGTGATACGGCAGTGTGCAGACACCTCCAGAGAGTGAGAGTGTGTGGTGTGGATCTAGTGCTGCAGTGATTTGGCAGTGTGCAAACACCTCCAGAGAGTGAGAGTGTGTGGTGTGGATCTAGTGCTGCAGTGATATGGCAGTGTGCAGACACCTCCAGAGAGTGAGTGCTGTGCATCTAGTGCTGCATTGATGTGGCAGTGTGCAGACACCTCCAGAGAGTGAGTGCTGTGCATCTAGTGCTGTAGTGATATGGCAGTGTGCAGACACCTCCAGGGAGTGTGAGTGCTGTGGATCTAGTGCTGCTTGTGCAGCCCCTGCAGAGAGTGTGAGTGCTGTGGATCTAGTGCCGCAGTGATATGGCAGTGTGCAGACACCTCCAGAGAGTGTGAGTGCTGTATATCTAGTGCTGCAGTGATATGGCAGTGTGCAGACACCTCCAGTCCAGAGAGTGTGAGTGCTGTGGATCTAGTGCTGCAGTGATATTGTAGTGTGCAGACATCTCCTGAGAGTGTGAGCGCTGTATATCTAGTGCTGCAGTGATACGGCAGTGTGCAGACACCTCCAGAGAGTGTGAGTACTGTGCATCTAGTGCTGCAGAGATATGGCAGTGTGCAGACACCTCCAGAGAGTGTGAGTGCTGTGCATCTATTGCTGCAGTGATATGGCAGTGTGCAGACACCTCCAGAGAGTGTGAGTGTGTGGTGTGGATCTAGTGCTGCAGTGATATGGAAGTGTGCAGACACCTCCAGAGAGTGTGAGTGCTGTGCATCTAGTGCTGCAGTGATATGGCAGTGTGCAGACCCCTCCAGAGAGTGAATGCTGTGCATCTAGTGCTGCAGTGATATGGCAGTGTGCAGACACCTCCAGAGAGTGTGAGTGTGTGGTGTGGATCTAGTGCTGCAGTGATATGGCAGTGTGCAGACACCTCCAGAGAGTGTGAGTGCTGTGCATCTAGTGCTGCAGTGATATGGCAGTGTGCAGACACCTCCAGAGAGTGTGTGTGCTGTTGCATCTAATGCTGCAGTGAAATGGCAGTGTGCAGACACCTCCAGAGAGTGTGAGTGCTGTGCATCTTGGGCTGCAGTGATATGACAGTGTGCAGGCACCTCCAGAGAGTGTGAGTGCTGTGCATCTAGTGCTGCAGTGATATGGCAGTGTGCAGCCCATCCAGAGAGTGTGAGTGCTGTGCATCTAGTGCTGCAGTGATATGACAGTGTGCAGGCACCTCCAGAGAGTGTGTGTGCTGTGCATCTAGTGCTGCAGTGATATGACAGTGTGCAGGCACCTCCAGAGAGTGTGCATGCTGTGCGTCTAGTGCTGCAGTGATATGGCAGTGTGCAGCCCCTCCAGAGAGTGTGAGTATTGTGCATCTAGTGCTGCAGTGATATGGCAGTGTGCAGACACCTCCAGAGAGTGAGTGTTGTGCATCTAGTGCTACAGTGATATGGCAGTGTGCAGACACCTCCAGAGAGTGAGAGTGTGTGGTGTGGATCTAGTGCTGCAGTGATATGGCAGTGTGCAGACACCTCCAGAGAGTGAGTGCTGTGCATCTAGTGCTGCAGTGATGTGGCAGTGTGCAGACACCTCCAGAGAGTGAGTGCTGTGCATCTAGTGCTGTAGTGATATGGCAGTGTGCAGACACCTCCAGGGAGTGTGAGTGCTGTGGATCTAGTGCTGCTTGTGCAGCCCCTGCAGAGAGTGTGAGTGCTGTGGATCTAGTGCCGCAGTGATATGGCAGTGTGCAGACACCTCCAGAGAGTGTGAGTGCTGTATATCTAGTGCTGCAGTGATATGGCAGTGTGCAGACACCTCCAGAGAGTGTGAGTGCTGTGGATCTAGTGCTGCAGTGATATTGTAGTGTGCAGACATCTCCTGAGAGTGTGAGCACTGTATATCTAGTGCTGCAGTGATACGGCAGTGTGCAGACACCTCCAGAGAGTGAGAGTGTGTGGTGTGGATCTAGTGCTGCAGTGATTTGGCAGTGTGCAAACACCTCCAGAGAGTGAGAGTGTGTGGTGTGGATCTAGTGCTGCAGTGATATGGCAGTGTGCAGACACCTCCAGAGAGTGAGTGCTGTGCATCTAGTGCTGCATTGATGTGGCAGTGTGCAGACACCTCCAGAGAGTGAGTGCTGTGCATCTAGTGCTGTAGTGATATGGCAGTGTGCAGACACCTCCAGGGAGTGTGAGTGCTGTGGATCTAGTGCTGCTTGTGCAGCCCCTGCAGAGAGTGTGAGTGCTGTGGATCTAGTGCCGCAGTGATATGGCAGTGTGCAGACACCTCCAGAGAGTGTGAGTGCTGTATATCTAGTGCTGCAGTGATATGGCAGTGTGCAGACACCTCCAGTCCAGAGAGTGTGAGTGCTGTGGATCTAGTGCTGCAGTGATATTGTAGTGTGCAGACATCTCCTGAGAGTGTGAGCGCTGTATATCTAGTGCTGCAGTGATACGGCAGTGTGCAGACACCTCCAGAGAGTGTGAGTACTGTGCATCTAGTGCTGCAGAGATATGGCAGTGTGCAGACACCTCCAGAGAGTGTGAGTGCTGTGCATCTATTGCTGCAGTGATATGGCAGTGTGCAGACACCTCCAGAGAGTGTGAGTGTGTGGTGTGGATCTAGTGCTGCAGTGATATGGAAGTGTGCAGACACCTCCAGAGAGTGTGAGTGCTGTGCATCTAGTGCTGCAGTGATATGGCAGTGTGCAGACCCCTCCAGAGAGTGAATGCTGTGCATCTAGTGCTGCAGTGATATGGCAGTGTGCAGACACCTCCAGAGAGTGTGAGTGTGTGGTGTGGATCTAGTGCTGCAGTGATATGGCAGTGTGCAGACACCTCCAGAGAGTGTGAGTGCTGTGCATCTAGTGCTGCAGTGATATGGCAGTGTGCAGACACCTCCAGAGAGTGTGTGTGCTGTTGCATCTAATGCTGCAGTGAAATGGCAGTGTGCAGACACCTCCAGAGAGTGTGAGTGCTGTGCATCTTGGGCTGCAGTGATATGACAGTGTGCAGGCACCTCCAGAGAGTGTGAGTGCTGTGCATCTAGTGCTGCAGTGATATGGCAGTGTGCAGCCCATCCAGAGAGTGTGAGTGCTGTGCATCTAGTGCTGCAGTGATATGACAGTGTGCAGGCACCTCCAGAGAGTGTGTGTGCTGTGCATCTAGTGCTGCAGTGATATGACAGTGTGCAGGCACCTCCAGAGAGTGTGCATGCTGTGCGTCTAGTGCTGCAGTGATATGGCAGTGTGCAGCCCCTCCAGAGAGTGTGAGTATTGTGCATCTAGTGCTGCAGTGATATGGCAGTGAGCAGACACCTCCAGAGGGTGTGAGTGCTGTGCATCTAGTGCTGCAGTGATATGGCAGTGTGCAGCCCCTCCAGAGAGTGCGAGTACTGTTCATCCAGTGCTGCAGTGATATGGCAGTGTGCAGGCACCTCCAGAGAGTGAGAGTGTGAGTGCTGTGCATGTAGTGCTGCAGTGATATGGAAGTGTGCAGACACCTGCAGAGATTGAGCGTGTGTGCTGTGGATCTAGTGCTGCAGTGATATGGAAGTGTGCAGACACCTGCAGAGATTGAGCGTGTGTGCTGTGGATCTAGTGCTGCAGTGATATGGAAGTGTGCAGACACCTCCAGAGAGTGAGAGTGTGTGCTGTGGAGCTAGTGCTGCAGTGATATGGCAGTGAGCAGACACCTCCAGAGAGTGTGAGTGCTGTGCATTGTGAGGGAGAATTCTCTGTTTAGGCTGAATTTCCTAACCTAGTGAGTCCCCCAGCAGCTTTGCTGGATTTCTGGAGTTTGTTTTTTTCTCCTGCCAAGAGTGAGACTCTTTTTCTCCCACTCTTGGACATGATTTATGGTGTTCCTTTAACTGTTAATGTGTTTTATGGGCTATGGGGTCTTTTACTCCATAGGGCCTCATGTGTTTTGGGTATGTGTGTTACACAGCACCCTCCGTCCCGTAACACAGGGGTGTCATAGTGACCCCCAAACATAGACTCCATACCCTGGGACTGACTACTGTCTCCCACGGCATGTAAAGTCACCATTGACTTTACTAGTCCCAAATTACTAACAGAAACCAGTACAAACCATCATATTGTGGACGTACTGGTCAGGGCAATTCGTTTGCCCCGGGGTCTGTTGTTCGAGGGGGCACGTCTCCATCCCCCCTCGTCGAGTTTTGGCTGGTGGCAGTGGATACTACGTTTTATATTTGACCGCGAATATATCTCTATGGGATTTTCCCATTGTTCGAGGCTAATACTTTTTAACATAGCCTCTACCATACCGCCGGTTATTTTTATTTATTATTAATTCACTGGTTGGTATTTTCTGCCAGAACTCGGTTTTAAAATGGCGTTTGTGTTCGCCTCTGTAACTCCAAACCAAAGGTCGCGCCCTTTGTTCCACTTTTGGCGGGCTTCTACACAGCAGCCCTCCAAAGTGGTGCCACTCTGTCTGGGTACCACAGGGGGTGTGGGAGGAGTTTAGGCACCTTGGACCAAGTTGCCTTGCCAACTCAGGTCACACTCTTGTGTGATTGGCCCAAGTGGTGAGCCACCACGCTCACCACTTAGCATGTTTGAGTGACAGCTAGGCTGAATGAATGGGGTTTTCTTACATAAAAGCAGGGCCTTGGGGACTGGAACTTCAGAAGTCGCCACAGGACCTGAAAATCCGAAGAGGGAGAAGCTGAGCCGACCTGCTACGACGACACCACCGGTGGAGCCCTGCTGAATCGACTCACCACTTCCCAACGACAGAGGAGATCTCCCTGCTGGAGAGTCTTCGTCCCTTGACTGATGGGTACAACCAGTTTATCTTATTTTCGCTTCCAGGACGTCCAAGTGGTCGAATTGCCCATGCCAAGCACCCCGGCAACCAGATAGCCACTTACCACTGAACCGTGGATAAAAGGACCGCTCCTTTTAGTTGAGAACTCCACGGCTGGTTTCTTCCCTGGCAGTGCAACGACCGTCTGCTCTCCTCCACGACGAGATCTTCTCTTCCCCCGGACGAAGCACTCTCTTGCACCCGCTGCCAGGAACAACAGCCTCCGCTGGAGCATTCTCAACATTTTAAGGTACCGTGTCCGCCAGGCCTCCCTTTCTATAGATTGCTACAAGGTAATAATAACTCCTTAACCTTCTGGACTGGGCTGGCCGCCTTGAACATCTAACTGGTCCCTTTCTTTTGGTCCAACTCTTTCTGAACCGTTTGCGAGACTTTTGTGCACTTTCAACCGTTTGACCTTGGACACATTTCGACCGGAGCCTCTTAAAATGGGTCCGGCCTTCTGAACTTTGACTTTACGATTTTAACCTGCCTTTTTCTCCTACTGTGTTCATCTGAAAGTGTTGGGATCTGTTTCTATCGTTGCTCTGCCTTTCTCTCCCTCTTAAACTGAATTATTAGAGTGTCATCTGCGTTAAGCACTCACCGCTGTCTGGAAATAAGTGGTGCTTTACTTAAGACTTGTCTAATATTCTTTTTAGGGAGTGTCTATACTTTAGTGACTGTGTTTTTGAACTGCTCGATATTAGTGCCAGTGTGTTTAACTAGATGTGTTTTTAAATAAATAATTATCTCTCTTTTACACCAAGCTCTGGTCAGTGTTTGCTTGTTTAACTGTGTTCTTTGGACCTATTGTGAATACTCTGCATACTGCCTAACTCTTCTTGAGAGAAGTCTGACTGCTCAGCCACAGCTACCAGGTAAATCTGGGTGGTACGGACTGCTACCAATTAGGTTTACTGCCAACCACCTGTAGTCTTAAATCTTTTGCAGTTGTCCCAGAGGGAACTGCACAGGTTTCTGCCTAACACTGGTGTACAGCGGTGGGATTTGTATTGAGTATACATTATAGAGTGCTTTGAATACCTTAGTGCAACTAACCACAAAGCTTAGCACTAAAAAGCTGATTTTCTAACCATGCCTGCTATGGAAAGTTATACCCTAGAATCATTGTCTGCCAAAACTGCTGATTGCTTGAAAGTATTGTGTAGACATAAGAATCTCTCTGAGAAGGGCAAGAAAATGGAACTTGTAGAAAGATTGTTAGAAAACCAAATTCTGGGTGGTACAGAGGAATCTACCCCCCCACCACCCCTCCCAGCAAATGTAGAAAACAGTGATGGTATTGATCTAAATCAAAGTCTTGATAATGAGTCAGAAGAGGAAAGTGAACCTAATGAAGTTAGCCACTCTGAGCCTCTGTCTGCCTTACCTACTGGGCCTATACCAGGTCCCACATGTAATCCTGCATATTTTGAATTTGAAAAAATGAAGCTTGAATTAGAGTACAAATGTTTTGTTGCTCAATCTGAATGAAACCAAGAGCTAGAGTTCAGAAGAATGAATGCCCAGGCTGAGCAGAAGCAAGCTGAGTTGAAACTCAGAGAAATAGAGCTTAATCATGCACTTGAAATGAAAATGTCTGTGGAAAATGCTTCTCTCTCCTCTGGTTCCTCTAGGAGTTCCAGTCCCAAAAGACCCTGGATGCCTAAGGAATTAGTGGGTATGTATGAACCTAAGTTGGATGTGTTGGATTGGTTGAAAATATTTGAGTATAATCATGGGCTCCAGAACATCACAGGAAATGAGTTACTAACCTGGTTGTTCTCTAGGCTTCCCCGTGTTGCAACTGATGTGGTAATGGAGTTGGGGGAGGAGGATAAGAAGGATTATGAATGTGTGAAAATAGCTTTGATAGCTAGTATCTTAAGCGGTTTAGAACCCTCAAAAAGCATGATGGTACCCCTTGGGCTACCTGGGTGAGTGAAGGGTTGAAAAACTTAGAGGGATGGATTAAGGGTTACAAAGTGAACACTTATGAAGGAATGAGGAATCTTGTAATGTTGGAGTCAATTTATGATGCCTGCTCTCCTGAGCTCAGACAGCACTTGGCTGACTCACGTGAATTAGATTCCAGGAAACTAGCTAAGGCTGCTGACTTGTGGGTTGCCAACAGGGCCACTCACAAGGATTCTGGGGTAACTCAGAAAAAGGATGAGGGGAAAAAGCCTAAAAAGGACTCCAAAGAGAATTCTAATAATTCCAATTCCAAAGAGGGCCCCAAACAAAACCATAAGGGTACGCCACAAGGAAAACCGAATCAGGCTAGTGTACCTCCTGGTGCCAAACCAGAAGGAGGCCAGAACAAGCCACCATTCCAGAAAGCATTTGGTAAATGCTATGTTTGTGGCTCTACTGACCATGTGAAAGGAGATCCCAGATGTAGGGGTAAAACTTCGGGGGTCCAACTTTCTCCTTAGCCTTCGCTCCAGAGGAGGAAGTACAAATGGCAAGTGGAAACTTTCTACTACTGGCTGATGAACCCATTGGAGTCTCAGCCAGTGTTTCTTTAGTGTCTCTGGGTTTGTGGGAACAACAGAACTTAGATGTCTATAATTCTATCCCAGATAATACTAAAGAGTATTATAAGGACAGTGTCCAGGTGAATGGCCAGGAGACTCCTGCCATTAGGGACATTGGGGCCAGCATAACTGTGGTGGACAAATCATTTTTTCAGGCTGAGGATGTTGCTAAGGCACCCAAACGCCTCACCAAGTTAGCTGGAGGGCCTGTGCAGATGCCTCCCCAACTACTAGTTCTCATCCAGTGTAATGACATGACTGTGAAGATACCTGTCAGCATACAAAGTGAGGTGCCAGGAAGGGTTCTGCTGGGTAATGACTTGAAAACTCTTGGAGTAGTGTCACATACCCCCAGACCTCCTAATAAAAGGTTACAGGAACTCACCAGACCTGCAAGGGAGAGAACCATGAGAGGTACTCCCAAGGAGATGATGAAGAAAGAGATCACTCCTACTCCACTGGAAATGTCAGCTGCTGTATCCAAGCAACAAGAAGCAAAGGGGAAACCTAAGACTTCTAACAAGAAACCAGCAGTCAGCACTCCAGTGCAGCCAACAAGGACTTCCCCTAGGTTGTCCAAAGTTACACCAGTAACTCCCCCTCCAGCTGAGGCTGAGAGGGTGGTACAACCCTGTGTGGTAGAACTAGACTCTGAGGAAGAGCTAGTGGGAGGCCAGGAACTCATTGGAGATCTGGATCCTGTTGACCATCCTGAGCTGCAGTCTTTACTGGCAGAAGGTGGACCCAACAGGGCAGACTCCAGTAAGGGACAGAGAGAATGTCCAACTCTGCAAGATCCTCGCCACCAGGCAGATGCTCAGGCTGAAGGGCAAGAGCCTGGGAAATATAGGTTGCACTGGGAAGATGGCCTCTTCTACAGTGAACCAACAGAGTCTGCACCTGGGGACTACAAACAACTTGTAGTACCTCAAGAGAACAGACAACAGTTCTTGCAGTTAGCCCATGAGATTCCTTTGGCTGGTCACTTGAGTTTCAAGAAGACTAAGGAAAGGCTTTCCCTCTACTTTTATTGGCCAAAGATGGGGGCTAAAGTAGATAAGTACTGAAGGAGCTGCCACACCTGCCAGACTTCTGGTAAGGTTGGCTCCAAGAATGTGGCACCTTTAGTGCCTCTCCCAGTTGTGGGAGTCCCATTTGAGAGAGTAGGGATTGACATTGTTGGTCCCCTTGATCCTCCAACCTCCTCAGGCAACAGGTTTATACTTGTTGTAGTAGACCATGCTACTAGGTACCCTGAGGCGATTCCTATGAGGACTGTTACAGCTCCGGCTGAGGCTAAGGCCCTCCTTGGTATTTTTACCAGGGTTGGATTTCCTAAGGAAGCAATCTCTGACAGGGGGTCAAATTTTATGTCCCACTACATGAAGGCCATGTGGAAAACCTGCGGAGTTACTTACAAGTTCTTCAGACCACCTTCAGACAAATGGATTGGTTGAAAGGTTCAACAGAACCATGAAGAGCGTGATAGGTGCCTTAGAAGAACCCCTTAAACGAAAGTGGGACCTTCTACTTCCCTACCTTCTCTTTGCTTATAGAAAAGTCCCTCAGGAGGGAGTAGGTTATTCTCCTTTTGAACTTCTCTATGGTTATCCGTCAGAGGTCCATTGGCCCTGATCAAGGAGGGGTTGGAGAGTGCTCCTTCCCCCAAGCCAGTCAGAGTGACTGACTATGTGATAGGTCTCCGGAGGAGAATGTCACACATGATGGCAGAAGCAAGTGACAACTTGAAAGCTGGACAAGCATTGGTCAAGCACTGGCATGATCAAAAGGCTAACCTGGTTGAGTTTACTCAAGACCAGCTAGTTCTCATTATGATTCCCACAAGGCAGAGGGCCTTGCAAGACAAATGGATGGGACCCTTCAGAGTTGTGGGTAAACGTGGAGAGGTCAACTATCTGGTGGACTTGGGCAATCCCAAGGAGGCTCCAACAGTCTTCCACACCAACAGACTAAAATCGTATGTCTCCAGACCTGATGTAGGAGTCTTGCTTCTAGCATCATCAGAGGAAGAAGAAGAGAGTGAAGCTCTTCCTGATCTCCTCAGAGGCTTACCTTTAGACGAAAAGATTGAAGGAGTAAATCTCTCTTCAAATCTGACACCTGAGCAACAAGAAGAGTGCAGATCTATGTTGAATCAGTTTGCCTCTCTGTTCTCACTTTCACCAGGCTTGACCCCTTGGGGACAGCATGACATACTCACTGGTGACTGTCTGCCAGTCAAAAGCAGAGGATATCAAATGTCAGAGAATGTAAGAACCCACATCAAAGGTGAGGTCAGCAACATGCTTGATCCCGGGGTAATAGAGCTCTCTACTAGTCCGTGGTCTAGCCCAGTTGTGTTAGTACCAAAGGCAGGATCTAAAGAACTTAGATTCTGTGTGGATTATAGAAACTGATGCCCACCCTTTGCCAAGGACAGATGAGTTGGTGGATAGACTTGGTTCAGCCAAGTTCCTCAGCACATTTGACTTGATGTCAGGCTATTGGCAAATAGCCCTGACAGACCATGCCAAGGAGAAAACTGCATTTTCTACCCCAGTTGTCTTACACCAGTTCAAGGTTATGCCTTTTGGATTGAAAAATGCACCTGCTACATTTCAAAGGATGGTAAATCAGGTTCTGAATGGGATGGAGGACTTCTGCATGGCATACTTGGATGACATAGCAGTGTTCAGCAATTCCTGGGAAGAACATGTGGACCACTTGAGATATGTTTTGCAGGCTCTTGGACAGGCCAATCTGACCATAAAGGCAAGTAAATGCCAGATTGGACAGAGTAAGGTGGTCTACCTTGGACATGAGGTAGGAGGTGGAGAAATAAGGCCTTCGCTCAGTAAGATTGAAACTGTGCAAAATTGGACAACACCTACTACTCAGACCCAGGTGTCATGCCCTCCATCCAACCCACCAGTGATCCCAGTTCCCCCTCGGCCCGGATTCACCCCCCACTTACCCTCCGGGGCTCACTTTGGCAGTCCAGACCGGCTCGCACACAGCTACAGCAGCAGCTTCACGCTACCACTCCACAGTCACGACTGCGACCGTTTCTTCATTGGCAGCTGCCGTGGAGATTAAGCCATCAAAAGATCAGGTTCGCTTCTTTGCATCGTGCTGCTGGCTCTATCCGATCGCGTTACCTAAACTCGCTGTCACGTGACCGGAACTCGCGATCACGTGACTCGGACTCGCGATCACGTGATCAGGAATCAAACGGTACTTAAGCAGTGGAGTACTTCAGTACCGCGCTTCACAGCTGTTTTCTCGGAGACCCTGTTTGGCCTGCATTTTGTCACCTTGTGTTACGATTGATCTTGGACCCGGCTAACTCTTCTAGGAACTCTTTTGGATCACGTTATATCTGTGCTTTTGGCTTGGACTGATACTCTTGGCTCTTGACCTCGGATCGTTGTCACGGACTTCTCTTTGGATCCCGCTCTTCATTGTTTCGTCAGCTTGGCCTGCTACACTTGGCTCTAGACCCTGGATTGTTGTCACGGACTTCTTGTGGATTACCCCTCTCCAAAGAATCTGGAACATTGTATGAACTACAACTCATCACCACCCTTACCTGCAATTTGGTTCAGTCCGGCTTGCAGGTCTTCTCCAGGTGGGGTCTGGTGTGACTACCAGTAAGTGCCTCGTACCCGGGACCTTTTGCCTTCTTGAGCCCCGGAATCCCTTCTTCTATCAATTCCTGGTAAGATCCTTCCTGTTTATTGGTTACCTGTGCTTTACCCTGCTTGCTTGGTACTTAACACTGCTTTCCTTTACAGCTTCCGTGGGGCTTCCAGTACTTCGCGGTCCCGGATTCTTCTCCACCTGTGGCCTCAAAGGTTGTATAGGGAGTGAATTTATCATTTTCCCTGTGCAGCACTTGGGGACGGAGGTCTCACATATCTGCACGACATTCAAGTTACAACACCAGGTGATAGCCTTCTTAGGTCTCACTGAGTACTACAGGAATTTCATAGAGAACTATGGGACCATAGCATCTCCACTCAATGTCATCTCCTCTCCTAAATTCCCTAAAAAGGTTAGATGGAATGAGGAGTGCAATCAGGCCTTTGAAAACCTGAAAAATGCTCTTTGCCAAGCCCCAGTACTCAGAGCTCCTGACTACCACCAAACTTTCATTGTGCAGACAGATGCTTCAAATGTAGGAATAGGTGCAGTCCTCAGTCAACTGGATGGGAAAGGTAGGGAGCACCCCGTTTGCTTCATCAGTAGAAAACTGAAGGATCCTGACACAAGGTGGGCAACCATTGAATGAGAGTGTTTTGCTATCGTGTGGGCTCTGAAGATGTTTAGTTCGTACTTGTATGGTTCTACTTTTGTTATTCAGACTGACCACCAACACTTGAGATGGTTATGCAAATGAAAGGGGAAAACCCAAAACTATTGAGATGGTCGATCTGCCTGCAAGGGTTTGATTTCACCATTGAGCACAGGTCAGGGTGTCACCACCAAAATGCTGATGGTCTCTCTAGGATGTATGTCATCGACTAGAGGTATGAGATTCATCCAGGAGTGGATTAAATCCTCCTGTCCCTTAGTCTGTGGGGGGGCGAGTGTTAGGGAGAATTCTCTGTTTAGGCTGAATGTCCTAACCTAGTGAGTCCCCCAGCAGCTTTGCTGGATTTCTGGAGTTTGTTTTTTTCTCCTGCCAAGAGTGAGACTCTTTTTCTCCCACTCTTGGACATGATTTGTGGTGTTCCGTTGGTTGTTAATGTGTTTTATGGGTTATGGGGTCTTTTACTCCATAGGGTCTCATGTGTTTTTACTATGTGTGTTGCACAGCACCCTCCGTGCAGTAACACAGGGGTGTCATAGTGACCCCCAAACATAGATTCCATACCCTGGGACTGACTACTGTCTCCCAGGGCATGTACAGTCACGATTGGCTTTACTAGTCCCAAATTACTAACAGAACCAGTACAGACCATCATATTGTGGACGTACTGGTAGGGGCAATTCGATTGCCCCTGGGTCTGTTGTTCGAGGGGGCACTGTCCCGTCCCCCCTCGTCGAGTTTTGGCTGGTGGCAGTGGATACTACTTTTTATATTCGTCCGCAAATATATCTCTATGGGATTTTCCCATTGTTCGAGGCTAATACTTTTTAACATAGCCTCTAACATATCGCCGGTTTATTTATTTAATATTAATTCACCAGTTGGTATTTTCTGCCAAAACTCGGTTTTAAAATGGCGTTTGTGTTCGCTTCTGTGACTCCAACCCAAAGTCGAGCCCTTTGTTCCACTTTTGGCGGGCTTCTGCACAGAAGCCCTCCAAAGTGGTTCCACTCTGTCTGGGTACCACAGGGGGTGTGGGAGGGGGTTTAGTGCTGCATTTGCTTTGGTGATTCTATCATCATAGGAGTCACTTTGGGTTTGGTAAATGAGGGAGGCTTTTGCGAATGTGTCTTTGTTGAGCATTGAAGGAAGGCTTTTCCATAGTGTTTCAGCGTTTCTTTTGTTTGTGCGCAAGGTTCTAAGGTGTGGGGTGAACCAAGTATTTATGTGAGAGCGGTGTTTGCCTTTCCGTGTTTTCAGTGGCGCTATTGAGTTAATAGAGATGAGCAGTGTACCGTTGTACAGGTCTACTAAGGAGGAGGGGTGCTTGTTAGTGATGGGGTGGTTTATGATGGGTTGTATCGGGGGTGTAGTTTCGCTACTGTTATGTTGCAGTTGTTCCTAGAGAGAGTAGGAGGTGCGAGTGGGTTGGGGTGGTTATGACAACTGCTGTCCTGTAGGGTGAATAGGATAATATGGTGGTCAGTCCAAGTGCAGGGTGTGTTGGAGAGGATGTTGAAGTCACAGTTGATGTCTGCGATCCAATCTAATATTTTCCCTTTGTTATGGGTAGGTTGTGAGATACGATGCGTGAAGCCCAACTCGTGATGAGGCCCATAGTGTTAGTGACAGCTAAAGCATTGTCGTCTTTGGGGTCGTGCAGTCCTAAGTTGAGGTCTCCTAGCAACATGATTTGAGACCCAGGTTTGGTGTTAGCTGTAAGAAGTAGAGTGATGTCTTCCTCGGAGGAAGATAGTGGTTCTGGTGGTCTGTACATCAGGTGGATAGTTGAAGTTCTAGTTGCTGTGATGGCTAACGTGATGGATAGTAATTCTCCTGAGGGGAATGTCTGGTTCGGTATGGCCCTTAGGCCTAGTGCGGTTTTGGAAATAATGGTGCCACTGCCGCCTTTAGAGGATTCTCTATCGTGTCTGATGATCGTGCACTCATCTGGTATTGCGAGTGAGAGTGATGGCCCTGCCGCAGCGTGAAGCCACGTCTCGGTTATGGCTAAGAACTCAAGGTCGTTCTTTGTTATGAGGTCTGCAATGTCTAGTGCGTGGGCTGGCAAAGATCTAGCTTTTAGTCTTGTAGGGGTGGGGGGCTCACGGACGGCGGAGTCCGGACACCGCCAACAAGGACAAGGAATATACCTCTTTCCCTGGACAACTTGTGAGAAAAACGCAAGACATAAAAAGCGTGATTTTCTTAGAAAGCAAAAGCAATCACCCTACAAATAATGTAATAACTGTCGCACAGGAATGGATACACTGTATTTTATTATATATTGTAACGGTCACAATATAGGTGTCCACCGTGTCGACAACTATATACCTTGAAAATAAGACAGATTCGCCCAGGAAAAAAGGCTACTTTTTTGACCGATACCTTTGTACATAAAACATGTTACCAGGGCTATGAAAGTGTGCTTGCATGTGGCAAACCTTTACACCCAATAGCGCCCCTCTCGGCATCAACCAATAGCATTCCTTATCTCCAGGAACATACTTTCATCTCAGGGAGAATTATATTGCATATTGGTGACTCGCGCGCTGCCTCCCTAAAACAAATCTTGTGACTTTTAGGGAGGCAGTGCGTGAGTCACCAATATCCAATATAATTCTGATTGTCAATCATTCAAAGCTCAGGTCTGGGTGGGCTTTGTCGAGGGGTGAACGCTGCCTGCTGCAATCTATCAAAACAGTAGTCAAAAGAGCAGTGATAGAATTTCCAACCCATTCACTTTACTTTCATCTCAGAGCTGAGTTTTCCTGTAATTACGCCAGTGCTTTACGTGGGGTAAGAAATTGAGGGGGGGCCTCATTTGTGGGCGTGGCTTCAATGATGGGCATGGACTGAAAAGTACACAAACCATAGCAAGATATGCAAACAATGGTGTGTGACTATGGTTTGTGTACTTTTCAAGCCATCTTTTATAAACATAGAAATATGTTACATATTTCTATGTTTATAAAAAATTATTTGAAAAGTGCACAATTCAAGCCATCTTTTATAAGACTTTGCCAAAGGACAAAGACGCTGCAGGCTCAGTGATCTTTGCGCTGCAGAGCAGACTAGATCACAGAGCCTATGGCGTCTTTGACGCTCAGCAAATCTGGGGGCTCCGTGATCTAATCTACTCTGCAGAGCAGATTAGATCATGGAACCCCAAGGCTTGCAGAGGGTCAAAGACGCCTCAGTGATTTGGGGTGGGGGTGTCAAACGGACTGTAACTGCAGTTACAGTGACTGACAGAAGGGCCAGCTAGCCACAGCATTGCTGAAACTGCTCCTTCTAATTTGAGTGATGCTATGGCTGGCTAACACTTCTGTCAGTCACAGCTTGCCTAACTTGAAAATGGCGGGCGCATCTCCCATCGCAGCGGTGGTGGGATAATGTGTCCCGCCGTGGTTAGGTGGGACTGGGCTGCCTTAGCAGGGCCAACTTTTTGGATGATGCAGTGTTCATCCATAGACCACAATGTCTGGGCAGCAGTGGGTTCCTGGGATAGTGTTCATTCATGGACCACTCAGTCTGGCCAGCAGTGGGTTCCTGGGATAGTGTTCATTGATAGCCCACTCAGTCTGGCCAGCAGTGGGTTCCTGTGATTGTGTTCATTCATAGACCACTCTTTCTGGGCAGCAGTGGGTTCCTGGGATAGTGTCCTTTCATAGACCACTCAGTCTGGCCAGCAGTGTGAAGTGGGAAAATGGGACGATACCCTCCCACCAGTCTCGTCCAGACCATGGCCCAGAGGATCACGACGTAGACACCCCCGCGAGATGAGTTTGTCTACCTGCCAGATGACAAACTACCCTTGTTCAGAAACATAAGAGGAGTATGCCCAACGGTCTGTCCGACTGCAGCCGACGCCTGCAATATGGATGAACTCGACTAAGGACAGCAGCCAAAAGAAACAAGTATCCACATCTTTAGTGATGCCATGACGACATAGCCAATAGACGAAAACAGACAAGAACACACGTGCCACCATGCACATTGGTCATTCACACACCATCATACACAAAGAACATACTCAATGCTATGACATAGCAGACTGTCACACCCACGGACATGCATCGTTGTTATTTTCACATAGGCCTCCTACAGCACCGCAGTAACGCAAGACGCCTGAAGAGCTCATGTACACGCTTGTCGATGCTTCCCCGCCACCCATCTTTATGACGATACTACTATGTATATTCAATGCTACTCGTGACACTTCGTCACCCCGCGATATCTACACTATGGATTATACATCACTGCCACGAACCAAGCCAGAGTAGGCCGCAAGCAAGTGTCTCCAGGTAGGAGCCTGCAACGGAGATCCTTACAAGGCAAGAGTACAAGTGCTGATCATGCAGAACGAACCCCAGCAAGAGCCTTAAGCCAAGGCCATAATGTTGCAACTTGTATGCCGTAAGCCCAGCGCCAAGGTTACACCTGCGAGCACCAAGCCCTCAGAGACCAAGCACAAAATCAAATGCTCATAATTCTGCTCTAGCTACGGTCTCTCCACACGTGATCAAGCCGAACTGACAAGATGCCAAGACTGAAGTCGCCAGGGTCCCATGGTTGGGACACAGGTTGCAACAATGAAGTGACTTGCTGGACGCCTACATCGATGGGAACGACCCTCTACCGAGCCTATGAGCAGACCTGTCCGTTGCCTGCACAAACACACAGTTGCACATTGTTGCCAATGACAGATACACCGCGAGCTGGGAACGACGATGGTCCCAGGCTTGGGGGCTAGTGGGACAACCAATCGGAAAACAGGAGGACTCAGCACTGACGCCATTTCTCTTAGCCAATCAACAAGAGTCCCCTTGTAACTCTTTTCATGTAACAAGTGTTAGGGACATCCCAGGTATACCACCTGACCTGTTTCCTTCCAATCATTTCTTTTTCTATACTGTCTCTATACTAACCCTACCACTCAGGGAGCCAATCCCGAGTAGGGATAGGTTTTTTGCAAACGTTCCGAGATGACGCGGGTAGCGCGTCATATTGTAGTAAAAAGGGCCTGTGAGCCCCACTAATGTTGAGAGGTTTACCCGTATGCATGCGGACTAACCGTATCCCTGTTGTTGTTCTAATAAACAGCAGTCTCAGCCTTGCTTCTTGCGTGTGTCTCATACTCCTTTTGGAGACACGGGAGGAGTTGGGGCCTCCCTGCCCGGAGGTCCACGGACGACTCTGCCGGCCTCGGTAAAATTACCCCGACAAGTGGGTTCCTGGGATAGTGTTCATTCATAGACCACTCAGTCTGGGCAGCAGTGGCTTCCTGGGATAGTGTTCGTTCATAGACCACTCAGTCTGGGCAGCAGTAGGTTACTGGGATAGTGTCCCTACGAGACCGCTCAGCCTGGGCAGCAATGGGTTCATGGGCTAGTGTTCACTCATAGACCACTCAGTCCGGCCAGCAGTGGCTTCCTGGGATAGTGTTCATTCATAGACCACTCAGTCCGGGCAGCAGTGGCTTCCTTTGATAGTGTTCATTCATAGCCACTCAGTCCGGCCAGCAGTGGGTTCCTGTGATAGTGTTCATTCATAGCCACTCAGTCTGGCCAGCAGTGGGTTCCTGGGATAGTGTTCATTCATAGACCACTCAGTCTGGCCAGCAGTAGGTTCCTGTGATAGTGTTCATTCATAGATCACTCAGTCTGGCCAGCAGTGGGTTCCTGTGATAGTGTTCATTCATAGACCACTCAGTCTGGCCAGCAGTGGCTTCCTGTGATAGTGTTCATTCATAGCCACTCAGTCCGGCCAGCAGTGGGTTCCTGTGATAGTGTTCATTCATAGCCACTCAGTCTGGCCAGCAGTGGGTTCATGGGATAGTGTTCATTCATAGCCACTCAGTCTGGCCAGCAGTGGGTTCATGGGATAGTGTTCATTCATAGCCCACTCAGGCTGGCCAGCAGTGGGTTCCTGGGATAGTGTTCATTCATAGACCACTCAGTCTGGCCAGCAGAGGGTTCCTGGGATAGTGTTCATTCATAGACCACTCAGTCTGGGCAGCAGAGGGTTCCTGGGATAGCGTTCATTCATAGACCACTCAGTCCCGGCAGCAGTGGGTACCTGGGATAGTATTCAGTCATAGACCACTCATTCTGGGCAGCAGTGGGTTCCTGGGATAGTGTCCTTTAATAGACCACTGAGTCTGGCCAGCAGTGGGTTCCCAGGATGGTGATCATTCATAGACCACTCAGTCTGGCCAGCAGAGGATTCCTGGGATAGTGTTCATTCATAGACACTCAGTCTGGCCAGCAGAGGGTTCCTGGGATAGTGTTCATTCATAGACCACTCAGTCTGGGCAGCAGAGGTTCCTGGGATAGTGTCCTTTCATAGACCACTCAGTCTGGCCAGCAAGGGGTTCCTGGGATAGTGTCCTTTAATAGACCACTCAGTCTGGCCAGCAGTGGGTTCCTTTTATAGGGTCCTTTCATAGACCACTCAGTCTGGGCAGCAGTGGGTTCCTGGGATACTGTTCATTCATAGCCCACTCAGTCTGGCCAGCAGTGGCTTCCTGGGATAGTGTCCATTCATAGACCACTCAGTCTGGCCAGCAGTGGCTTCCTGGGATAGTGTCCTTTCATAGACCGCTCAGTCTGGCCAGCAGTGGTTTCCTGGGATAGTGTTCATTCATAGACCACTCGGTCTGGCCAGCAGTATGTTGCTGGGATAGTGTTTATTCATAGACCACTCAGTCCAGCCATCAGTGGGTTCCTGGGATAGTGTCCATTCATAGACCACTCAGTCTGGCCAGCAGTGGCTTCCTGGGATAGTGTCCTTTCATAGACCGCTCAGTCCGGCCAGCAGTGGGTTCCTGTGATAGTGTTAATTCATAGACCATTCAGTCTGGGCAGCAGTGGGTTCATGGGATAGTGTTCATTCATAGACCACTCAGTCTGGCCAGCAGTGGCTTCCTGGGATAGTGTCCATTCATAGACCACTCAGTCTGGCCAGCAGTGGCTTCCTGGGTGTAAAGACTGGTAGGGGGTGGTCTGTACTTCTACTCTCTATATGGTAGAGGAGAGGCACAGAGGACCCCAGCCAAGATTCTCTATGCGGTAGCTATGGTCGAGCAATCAAGGCCTAGCTTCTCAGGAGGTGATGCAGGCTGGTTCGTAAGTACAGTGTAGTCCCCAAGCCCCCACAAAAGAATGTCCACACACTGTATTACTGAAAACACAGTCTTTATATAATTAAGATTCAAAGGTATGTACACTGTCCCAATAACTCACTTTGTGCTCAGAAAAATCAACAATAGTAAATATCTACAATTCTAAAGTGGCCCCACCAATATTATTAGATCTCTTTAAAGTGCATCCATAGCAATGTAAAAAATGCCACACAGATCAATAAAGAGGAAACCAGCAATAGAGAGAGGAGGGAAAGCAGATGGTTGAAACAATAGGCAGAATACTGGCCCTGTTACCTAGACACAGTTCTGTGTGGAGATCCCCCCACCTGGGCAACCTGTAAAATAAAGATATATAGCACAAGCCCAGTCCATATATTGATCAATAGTCTTATTCTCTCCTGTAATGTTTTTACCCCCCCAATGTACCTGGTGGAGTCGAGTTCTTCGAAGAGGCGTCGACGGATCCTTCTTGAGTGACTCCCTTTAAAGCAGGAGCCAGAGATCGTCGAGGGGCATCGAGAACTCGGCGTTCAGCGTCGGTGGAATCGACGACCGTTCTTGAGTGCCCTCCCTTTAAAGCTGGAGTCACGGGTCGTCGAACGTCCGATAGAGAAAAGGGTTGAAGGGCGTCGATGAGGCGGCAGCTTCGTCCAAGCAGTGCTCATCGATGACGGAGCATTGGCGTCCTGCAAGGAAGAGGCGTGCGGGGCACCTCGATGACGATAGTTCGGGACCGCAAAGAGTTTGAAGAACTGTGGCCCGGCAAGGGCATCGAAGTCTTTGTGGTCTTCGGGTGGTGGGAAACCCACCGGCGGATTCTCCTTGGCGCGTTGGTCGTCCTCGACTTTCTCCGGCAAGATAAAGCGGTCGACGGTGCGGACAAGGGAGTCCTTCGATTCAAATGTTTTAGGCAAAGGAGCGGGCGGCTTCCGGTCGTCGGTGGCACGGCGTCAAGCGGTTCCCTCTTCTGGGACAACACGGCTTCAACGGGCCCCCAGCGGTTACGGCGATACTCCGAACTCTGGGCGATGGCAATGGACTTCGATGGCAGCGATGTCCGGGTGCTTCACTTTGTTCTACTCGGCGGTCCCCGTCTCCGGTCGGCAGCCTTTAGAGGGACTGACTTCCAGGGAGCTTCAGCAAAAGTGTAGCGATGCTCGATGGTCCCTCGGAGCACGGGAAGAGGGCGCCTTACCAGGTCCTCTCTTTGATCAGTCTTCGACGGATTCGGCAGCTTTCAGATCGGTCGAAGCAAATGCAACAGCAAGTCTTCTTCTTCCAGCTGGGCGTCGACGATCAGCAGTTCCAGTTACTTCTCCAGTGGAGACACAGCTTCTGAACAATTTCCAGTGGTGAGAGGTCCCCAGATATACTATTCTGTCTCTCATCCACACTGCTGGGTCACACTCAGCAGCCAATCATACAGAAGGGCATTCATGCAGTCAGTCAGCCAATCAGGCACACAGTGCATTCAGGCCATCTTCCTCCCGCTCAGACACTCACAACAAGGAATGTGGATTTTTCTTATTCTCTCCTCTAATGTTTTTACCCCCCCCCCACACCCCCAATGTACCTGGTGGAGTCGATGTGGATTGGGACAAGTACCCAGCCATTCAACACTACACACTGCATTGAGGCCAGTTTCGGGCAGGGCTGTCACAGTCTTTGTCTCTCATGCCAGAAACCAGACAACCACAACAAGGAGTGCATATTGGTCACAAACTCCATTCACCCAGGTCCCCCCCACAGGGGTACCCACAACATACATTCACTGGGAAGGCTCCAACCACTCTGGCCTGGACTTCACAACAACTCCATATATGGAACTTCCACCCAACAGCCAGTCAGGGGGAAGGGACAGAGTCAGGGCTTCCCAGGACTTTGGGAAAACAAGGTAACAGGCAATAGAAAGCAAAAGGCCACAGGGGCCATCTTGTTTCCTATCAGGAATCAACTGATTCCAATGGCAGGGCCTGGGTGTCCCAAAATGGAGGACACTCAGAGCACCTGTCAAATTCCGCATGGTGCTGCCACCAGCCTATACCCTGCTCTGTGGGTCACACACAGGTGCCCAAAAACATACACTAGGGGCACAGGGTTGTACCCCCCACCCATGGGTGCCCTAAGGGTATCCCATGGTCTGTACACCAAACCAAAAATAGGAAGAGCTGCACTGCCAGGAGTCCCACATGGACTCCTGGGCAGAAAACAATACAGAACACAATAGGAAAAAGGACTACAGGACAAGGACAGGTAGGCCCTGTCCCTCCAATGCATTTCCAGCATCACAGTCGCCCCCCCCCCGACTGAGGTTAGGGTGCCTAATCTCCCACGGGATAGACACCCTCATCCAGATGGTCAACATACCTTCTGGAAAGTCCATCTGCATTATCGTGACTCTTCCCTGATCTATGCTCTATGGTGAAGTCTAGCCCTTGCAGGCTAATGGACCACCGGAGCAGTTTCGGGTTCTCACCCTTCATCTGCATAAGCCACTTCATGGGCTTATGATCTGTTACCCTTGAGTTGTCTACTGATGAATATGATAGGATGTTCTCTCCCTTTGTCATCTAATTGGGACAAGACAGCTCCAATTCCGGTGTTGCAGGCATCCGTCTGGACGATAAAGGGTCGGCTGTAGTCAGGCGCACACAACACAGGTGCCCTACACAGACTTTCTTTCAAGCCAGCAAAGGCCCTCTGACAGTCTTCAGTTCAATTAACCTTCCTAGGTTGTTTGGGTGAAGTCAGAGCTGTCAGTGGTGCAGCTATGGTTCCATAGTCCGCCATGAAATTGTGATAATACCCAGTGAGGCCCAAAAAGGCCCTCACCTGGGTTTGAGTAGTGGGAGTCTCCCAGTCATGTACATCCTGTACCTTACTGGGGAGAGATTGGATTTGACCCCCTCCTACCTCATGACCAAGATAGGTAACTTTCCCCTGAGCTATCTGGCACTTGGTGGCCTTGATAGTGAGGTTAGCCCTTTTCAAGGCCTGCAACACCTTATCCAGATGTGTCAAATGCACTTCCCAGGTGGAACTGTAGACGGCAATGTCGTCTAGGTAGGCCACACAAAAAGCCTCCAGCCCACTGAGCGCGTGATTGACCAATCTCTGGAAAGTGGCAGGGGCATTCTTCAACCCAAAAGAAATGACCCTAAACCTGTAGAGTCCCTCTGGGGTTCAGAATGCCGTCTTTTCCTTGGCATGGTCCGTCAGGGCTATTTACCAATATCCTGAGGTAAGGTCAAAGGTGCTTACAAATTTGGCAGCACCTATGGTGTCCACAAGCTCATCAACCCTGGGCAATGGGTGCGCATCAGTTTTGGTGACAGCATTGACTCCTCCATAGCTCTCAACTCACCCGCTTTTGGCGGGTGTCACCCGCCTTGCAAAGGGCTGACTCACCCGCCAAGCCTCCTGCACGCCCATTCATTCCAATGGGCGTCTCACCCGCCAGAAACAAAATCGGGTGATTTCACCCGCCTTTGCGAGACAAATGGTTGAGAGCTATGCTCCTCTGTAATCCACACAGAACCTCCAATCCTTGGTACCGGCCTGGGAACTTGCCTTGGGGACAAGGACCACTGGACTGGACGAGGGACTGGTTGAGGGTTCAATGACACCCAGATCCAACATCTTGGCGACTTCAGCCTGGATGTGGTTCCTGACGGTATCTGACATACGGTAGCACCTGCTTTTGACAGGCACACTGTCACCAGTGTCAATTTCATGCCTACACCATGGTGTAAGGCCTGGTGCCAGTGAAAACAGAGAGGCATACTGCTGGAGCAAATCCCTGCATGTCCTCTGCTGCTCGGTTGTCAAATCTGGAGAGAGATGTACTCTCTCCACTGAGCCATCCTGAGGGTTGCTATGCATCAAATCAGGAAGCGGCTCACTCTCATCCTCTTCTTGCTCTGAAGCTAGCAAGAGACATGAGACCTCTGCTCGCCTGTGGAAAGGCTTGAGCCTGTTGACATGGAATACCTGAGGGGCTACCCCAGAGGCTCCCATGTCAACCAGATAATTGACTTCGCCCATCTTGGAGATTATCCTGAAGGGTCCAGTCCACTTGTCTGCCAAAGCTCTAGGCTTGGTAGGCTCCATCACAAGGATTTCCTGTCCCGGAGTCCAATCCACTTGCAAGGCTTTAAGGTCATGCCAGTACTTATTCAATTCCTGGCTGGCCTTGAGATTTGCTGTCGCCTGACCCATCATTTGTGTCATCCTCCATCTGAGGCCTAACACATAGTCCCCCACTTGCTTGGCGGGACCTGGAGCGGTGGCCTCCCAACCTTCTCTGATCAAGGCAAGGGGCCCCCTCACGGGATGTCCAAAGAGTAACTCAAAGGGGCTGAAACCAACACCCTCTTGAAGTACCTCTCTGTAAGCAAACAGCAGGCATGGCAGGAGGAGATCCCATTTCCTCCTTAGGGGCTCTTCTAAAGCACCTAGCATGCCCTTAAGAGTTTCGTTAAATCTCTCAACCAGATCATCGGACTGGGGGTGGTAAGAGGTGGACAACTTGTAGGTTACCCAGACTCTTTCCACATGGTTTTCATGTAACTAGACATGAAGTTGGATCCTCTGTCAGAGACAACCTCCTTGGGGAATCCAACACGGGTAAAAATGCCCAGGAGAGCCCTGGCAACCACCTTGGCAGTAACAGTCCGAAGGGGTATAGCCTCAGGGTACCTGGTGGCATGATCAACCAAGACCAGGATGAACCGATGTCCACCTGAAGTGGGAGGGTCAAGGGGACCGACAATGTCGATGCCCACCCTCTCAAACGGTGTGCCAACCACTGGCAATGGCTGCAGTGGGGCAATGACACTGCCTCCAGTCTTGCCAGACAACTGACAAGTTGGGCAGGTCCTGCAGTGGGACTCCACTTCTACTCCCATCCGTGGCCAGTAGAAGTGGGCAGAGAGCCTCTGCTTAGTCTTCTTGGTACCAAGATGATGAGCCAAGGGCACCTCATGCACCAACTGCAGCAGGAAGGGCCCGTAAACCTGGGGTACCACCAACCTCTTGAGGGCACCAGGTTCAGGCTTAGTGGGCTCACTAACAAGGAGCTCACCCTCCCAATAAATCCGGAAATTCCTTGGCACTTCTCCTTGTGCCTGGGACAGGGCCTGTTTCCTCAGGCCCTCGAGAGAGTGGCACTCTCTCTGTCCTGTACAGAGGTCCGCCCGGGAGGGTCCCCCTTCAGCTAACAAGCATTGAAGGTTGGGATGATCCTCCGGGTTGAGAACCTCTCCCACAGGAGAGTCCTCTGTCTCTTCTCCCTCAGGAGTTGAGTTTGGGATTGCCACTGGACCCAGCCCGTCCGGAGCATGGATCCCAATGGGTGCTGTAGGAACAGCAGGAACAGAAGGAGCTCCCTCCACAGAGGTGGCCTTCTTGGTCTTCCTTCTTCTTGCCTTGGGTTTCCCCGTCGGCGAGGGTGCCGGGCTCACAGCCGGACCCTGTGTCACCTGTGACCCAGTGACAGCAGCAGCAGTCATGGGGAGACCATCAGAGATCAACCCCAACTCCACTAGATCATTACCTAACAGAATGTTAGTAGGGACATTGTCCTGATCCGGGACAGGAAGCTTGGCTGTCTTGTCTCCAATCATGAGTGTGACTAAGGCTACAGGTGATAATTTGGGAGGCCCACCAGCTAACCTGGTGGTTCTCAGAGGAGCACCTATATAGTCCTCTGGCTTGAGCAGGGTCCTGTCCACCACTGTCATGCTTGCCCCAGTGTCTCTCAAGCCAGTAGAAGGCTGGCCATTCAAGAGGACACTTCTCAAAAACCTACGGGTGTTCTGTGGGATAGTCGCCAGTACTTCTGCGTCCTGGTCCCAGGCCCCAAGGGACACTAAGGAAATCTCTACAGGAGCACAAAATGTGATTCCTGTAGAGGAGGGGAGGACAGTGGCCTCCACCTCAGACATGGGGTAAGGGTAGCTCAGGCTGACAGCCTGTACTCCAAGTGCCTTACCTTTACACTTGGAGTCGTCACCATTTCTGTGATCCAGAGCCCCAGAGTCCCAACAAGTGCCAGGAATGCAGGGTACGGTACTGGAACCACTGGGAGCCTGCTTTGCAGCAGGTGGACCACTACTCTTATTCCCACCCACAGATGACTTATCCCCGCTAGATTTTTGGGTCTTAGGAGAGGAATGTTTTGGTTTACCCGACTGTGATTGCTTTTGGGACTCCTCAGCTTTCTGAGAGGTCCCCTTTTATTTGTCCTTGTCCTTCCCACTGGAGTCCTTAGGGGACACCCGGTGGGAGACACACTTGTCTACCAACCTAGCCAGCTTAAAGGGGTCCAAAATGTTCTGGTCAGCAACATACCGACGCAGCTTTGGTGAACAGGCTTCAGAAAAATGCTCAAAAAACAAAAGGTGAGACAATTCAACAAACGTTTTCACTTTGTAACCATCAATCCACCCCATCATGTTCATGTGCGCA
Organism: Ambystoma mexicanum; assembly: GCF_040938575.1. Classification (NCBI taxonomy): domain Eukaryota; kingdom Metazoa; phylum Chordata; class Amphibia; order Caudata; family Ambystomatidae; genus Ambystoma; species Ambystoma mexicanum. Next base: position 1,863,886 of record NC_090932.1, read on the forward strand.
GCACTCACCCAGTCAACCCAAGATACATTCTCTCTTTTCTTAAAATCCCTGAACCTTTTAAGGTATTGAGTAGGTGTCTTGCCAAACTTGGCAATCAAAGCAGACTTCATGCACTCATACTGACCCCTTTCTTCCACACTCAGCTTCAGAATACAGTCATACCCAGTCTGAGGCACTCTGCTTAATAAACACGTAGCCCAATCTCGTTTGTCAACATCATGAATTGCACAAGCCATCTCAAATGCTTCAATCCATTGGAGGATATCAGAACCCTCCACAAACACACCAACCAAATCTTTCATAAACTTGATGGCTGGGGACCTGCCACTCTCAACTGGTTTAGCTGAAGTCTCCACTCTAGCTTTCTCTAGCTGGATTCTCTGACATTCGGTGTCCTTGTCTTTGAGTTCAAGATCCCTATTCTTGAGTTCCACTTGCTGTGCCAGCTCCTCTTTCTTAAGCTCAGCTTCTACTTCCAACTTGCGGTATTCAAAGGCCAATTTCATCCTCAGTAGCTCAAGTTCCATGGAATTGCTGGGTTTCGGAATAGAGGCAGCAGGAGTGGTAGCACCCCAGAAACAGATTCAATAACAACCCCAGCAGCAGGGTCCTCAATGGTTTCATCCCCCTTTCATCAAGACCACCACCATCAGTCTGGTAGTCCACCAGGGCAGCTATCAGCTCAGCCCTAGACTTACCTTCAAAGTCTAACTCCCTGGCTTCACAAGCACTCTGGAGAGCCTCTAAGCTCATCCTAGTCAATTTACCATTTGCAATGGACTCCATTGCTTGTAATGCAGTTATTTTGTACACACCTAAACCTCAATTTAATAAAGTGCAGATATTTTATAAGTGGCACGGTTATACACTGATTCTTAAAACCATAAGCATCCGACCGCTGCCACCAGTGTAAAGACTGGTTGGGGTGGTCTGTACTTCTACTCTCTATATGGTAGAGGAGAGGCACAGAGGACCCCAGCCAAGATTCTCTATGCGGTAGCTATGGTCTAGCAATCAAGGCCTAGCTTCTCAGGAGGTGATGCAGGCTGGTTCCTAAGTACAGTGTAGTTCCCAAGCCCCCACAAAGGAATGTCCACACACTGTATTACTGAAAACACAGTCTTTATATAATTAATATTCAAAGATATGTACACTGTCACAATAACTCACTTTGTGCTCAGAAAAATCAACAATGGTAAATATCAACCATTCTAAAGTGGTACCACCAATATTATTAGATCTCATTAAAGTGCGTCCATAGCGAGGTAAAAAATGTCACACAGATCAATAAAGAGGAAACCAGCAATATAGAGAGAAGGGAAAGCAGATGGTTGAAACAATAGGCAGAATACAGGTCCCGTTACCTAGACACAGTTCTGTGTGGAGATCCCCCCACCTGGGCAACCTGTAAAATAAAGATATATAGCACAAGCCCAGTCCATATATTGATCAATAGTTTTATTCTCTCCTCTAATGTTTTTACACCCCCCCCCCCCCAATGTACCTGGTGGAGTCGATGTGGATTGGGACAAGTACCCAGCGATTCAACAATACACACTGCATTCAGGCCAGTTTCGGGCAGGGCTGTCTCAGTCTTTGTCTCTCATGCCAGAAACCAGACAACCACAACAAGGAGTGCATTTGGTCACACACTCCATTCACCCAGGTCCCCCCCACAGGGGTACCCACAGCATGCAGTCACTGGGAAGACTCCAGCCAGTCTGGCCTGGACTTCACAACAACTCCATATATGGAACTTCCACCCAACAGCCAGTCAGTGGGGAGGGACAGAGTCAGGGCTTCCCGGGACTTTGGGAAAACAAGGTAACAAGGGCCATCTTGTTTGCTATCAGGAATCAACTGATTCCAATGGCAGGGCCTGGGTGTCCCAAAATGGAGGACACTCAGAGCACCTGTCAAATTCAACATGGTGCTGCCATCAGCCTATATACTGTTCTGTGGGTCACACACAGGTGCCAAAAAACATACACTAGGGGCACAGGATTGTACCCCCCACTTATGGGTGCCCTAAGGGTATCCCATGGTCTGTACACCAAACCAAAAATAGGAAGAGCTGCACTGCCAGGAGTCCCACATGGACTCCTGGGCAGAAAACAATACAGAACACAATATGAAAAAGAACTACAGGACAAGGACAGGGAGGCCCTGTCCTTCCAATGCATTTCCAGCATCACACTGGGATAGTGTTCATTCATAGCCCTCTCAGTCTGGCCAGTAGTGGCTTCCTGGGATAGTGTTCATTCATAGCCCACTCAGTCTGGCCAGCAGTGGGTTCCTGGGATAGTGTCCTTTCATAGCCCACTCATTCTGGCCAGCAGTGGCTTCCTGGGATAGTGTCCTTTCATAGACCATTCAGTCTGGCCAGCAGTGGGTTCCTGGGATAGTGTTCATTCATAGACCACTCAGTCTGGCCAGCAGTGGGTTCCTGGGATAGTGTTCATTCGTAGACCACTCAGTCTGGCCAGCAGTGGGTTCCTGGGATAGTGTTCATTCATAGATCACTCAGTCTGGCCAGCAGTGGGTTCCTGGGATAGTGTCCTTTCATAGAACACTCAGTCTGGCCAGCAGTGGGCTCCTTGGATAGTGTCCTTTCATAGACCGCTCAGTCTGGCCAGCAGTGGGTTCCGGGGATAGTGTTCATTCATAGACCACTCAGTCTGGCCAGCAGCGGGTCACTGGGATAGTGTCCTTTCATAGACCACTCAGTCTGGCCAGCAGTGGGTTCCTGGGATAGTGTTGATTCATAGACCACTCAGTCTGGCTGGCCAACAGTGGGTTCCTGTGATAGTGCCCTTTCATAGACCACTCAGTCTGGCCAGCAGTGGCTTCCTGGGATAGTGTTCATTCATAGACAACTCAGTCTGGCCAGCAGTGGCATCCTGGGATAGTGCTTATTCATAGACCACTCAATCTGGCCAGCAGTGGGTTGCTGGGATAGTGTCCTTTCATAGCCCACTTATTCTGGCCAGCAGTGGGTTCCTGGGATAGTGTCCTTTCATAGACCACTCAGTCTGGCCAGCAGTGGGTTCCTGGGATAGTGTTCTTTCGTAGACCACTCAGTCTGGGCAGCAGTGGGTTCCTGGGATAGCGCACTTTCATAGACCACTCAGTCTGGCCAGCAGTGGCTTCCTGGGATAGTGTACTTTCATAGACCACTCAGTCTGGCCAGCAGCGGGTCACTGGGATAGTGTTGTTTCATAGAACACTCAGTCTGGCCAGCAGTGGGCTCCTTGGATAGTGTCCTTTCATAGACCGCTCAGTCTGGCCAGCAGTGGGTTCCTGGGATAGTGTTCATTCATAGCCCACTCCGTCTGGCCAACAGTGGGTTCCTGGGATAGTGTCCTGTCATAGACCACTCAGCCTGGCCAGCAGTGGGTTCCTGGAATAGTGTCCTTTCATAGACCACTCAGTCTGGCCAGTAGTGGCTTCATGGGATAGTGTTCATTCATAGACCACTCAGTCTGGCCAGCAGTGGCTTCCTGGGATAGTGTCCATTCATAGACCACTCAGTCTGGCCAGCAGTGGGTTCCTGTGATAGTGTTCATTCACAGACCACTCAGTCTGGCCAGCAGTGGGTTCCTGTGATAGTGTTCATTCATAACCACTCAGTCTGGCCAGCAGTGGGTTCCTGGGATGTTGTTCATTCATAGACCACTCAGGCTGGCCAGCAGTGGGTCCCTGGGATAGTGTCCTTTCATAGACCACTCAGTCTGGCCAGCAGTGGGTCCCTGGGATAGTGTCCTTTCATAGACCACTCAGTCTGGCCAGCAGTGGGTCCCTGGGATAGTGTCCCTACGAGACCACTCAGTCTGGCCAGGAGTGGGTCCGTGGGAAAGTGTCCTTTCATAGACCACTCAGTCTGGCCAGCAGTGGGTTCCTGGGATAGTGTCCTTTCATAGACCACTCAGTCTGGCCAGCAGTGGGTTCCTGGGATAGTGTTCTTTCGTAGACCACTCAGTCTGGGCAGCAGTGGGTTCCTGGGATAGCGCACTTTCATAGACCACTCAGTCTGGCCAGCAGTGGCTTCCTGGGATAGTGTACTTTCATAGACCACTCAGTCTGGCCAGCAGCGGGTCACTGGGATAGTGTTGTTTCATAGAACACTCAGTCTGGCCAGCAGTGGGCTCCTTGGATAGTGTCCTTTCATAGACCGCTCAGTCTGGCCAGCAGTGGGTTCCTGGGATAGTGTTCATTCATAGCCCACTCCGTCTGGCCAACAGTGGGTTCCTGGGATAGTGTCCTGTCATAGACCACTCAGCCTGGCCAGCAGTGGGTTCCTGGAATAGTGTCCTTTCATAGACCACTCAGTCTGGCCAGTAGTGGCTTCATGGGATAGTGTTCATTCATAGACCACTCAGTCTGGCCAGCAGTGGCTTCCTGGGATATTGTCCATTCATAGACCACTCAGTCTGGCCAGCAGTGGGTTCCTGTGATAGTGTTCATTCACAGACCACTCAGTCTGGCCAGCAGTGGGTTCCTGTGATAGTGTTCATTCATAACCACTCAGTCTGGCCAGCAGTGGGTTCATGGGATAGTGTTCATTCATAGCCCACTCAGTCCGGCCAGCAGTGGGTTCCTGGGATAGTGTTCATTCATAGCCACTCAGTCTGGCCAGCAGTGGGTTCATGAGATAGTGTTCATTCATAGCCCCCTCATTCCGGCCAGCAGTGGGTTCCTGGGATAGTGTCCATTCATAGACCACTCAGCCTGGCCAGCAGTGGGTTCCTGGGATAGTGTCCATTCATAGACCACTCAGTCTGGCCAGCAGTGGGTTCATGAGATAGTGTTCATTCATAGCCCCCTCAATCCGGCCAGCAGTGGGTTCCTGGGATAGTGTCCATTCATAGACCACTCAGTCTGGCGAGAAGTGGGACCCTGGGATAGTGTCCTTTCATAGACCACTCAGTGTGGCCAGCAGTGGGTTCCTGGGATAGTGTCCATTCATAGACCACCCAGTCTGGCCAGCAGTGGGTTCCTGGGATGTTGTTCATTCATAGACCACTCAGTCTGGCCAGCAGTGGGTTCCTGTGATAATGTTAATTCATAGACCACTCAGTCTGGCCAGCAGTGGGTTCCTGTGATAGTGTTTATTCATAGACCACTCAGTCCGGCCAGCAGTGGGTTCCTGGGATCGTGTTCATTCATAGACCACTCAGTCTGGCCAGCAGTGGGTCCCTGGGATAGTGTCCTTTCATAGACCACTCAGTCAGGCCAGCAGTGGGTCCCTGGGATAGTGTCCCTACGAGACCACTCAGTCTGACCCGGAGAGGGTCCCTGGGATAGTGTTCATTCATAGGCCACTCAGTCTGGCTAGCAGTGGGTTCCTGGGATAGTGTTCATTCATAGCCCACTCATTCTGGCAAGCAGTGGCTTCCTGTGATAGTGTTCATTCATAGACCACTCAGTCTGGCCAGCAGTGGCTTCCTGTGATAGTGTTCATTCATAGACCACTCAGTCTGGCCAGCAGTGGCTTCCTGTGATAGTGTTCATTCATAGACCACTCAGTCTGGCCAGCAGCGGGTTCCTAGGATAGTGTTCATTCATAGACCACTCAGTCTGGCCAGCAAAGGGTTCCTGGGATAGTGTTCATTCATAGACCACTCAGCCTGGCCAGCAGTGGGTTCCTGTGATAGTGTTCATTCATAGCCACTCAGTCTGGCCAGCAGTGGGTTCCTGGGATAGTGTTAATTCATAGACCACTCAGTCTGGCCAGCAGTGGCTTCCTGGGATAGTGTTCATTCATAGCCCACTCAGTCCGGCCAGCAATGGGTCCCTGGGATAGTGTTCATTCATAAACCACTCAGTCCGGCTAGCAGTGGGTTCCTGGGATAGTGTTCATTCATAGCCCACTCAGGCTGGCCAGCAGTGGGTTCCTGGGATAGTGTTCATTCATAGACCACTCAGTCTGGCCAGCAGTGGGTTCCTGGGATGTTGTTCATTCATAGACCACTCAGGCAGGCCAGCAGTGGGTCCCTGGGATAGTGTCCTTTCATAGACCACTCAGTCTGGCCAGCAGTGGGTCCCTGGGATAGTGTCCTTTCATAGACCACTCAGTCTGGCCAGCAGTGGGTCCCTGGGATAGTGTCCCTACGAGACCACTCAGTCTGGCCAGGAGTGGGTCCGTGGGAAAGTGTCCTTTCATAGACCACTCAGTCTGGCCAGCAGTGGGTTCCTGGGATAGTGTTCATTCATAGCCCACTCAGGCTGGCCAGCAGTGGGTTCCTGGGATAGTGTTCATTCATAGACCACTCAGTCTGGCCAGCAGAGGGTTCCTGGGATAGTGTTCATTCATAGACCACTCAGTTTGGGCAGCAGAGGGTTCCTGGGATAGCGTTCATTGATAGACCACTCAGTCCCGGCAGCAGTCAGTACCTGGGATAGTATTCAGTCATAGACCACTCATTCTGGGCAGCAGTGGGTTCCCAGGATGGTGATCATTCATAGACCACTCAGTCTGGCCAGCAGAGGATTCCTGGGATAGTGTTCATTCATAGACCACTCAGTCTGGCCAGCAGAGGGTTCCTGGGATAGTGTTCATTCATAGACCACTCAGTCTGGGCAGCAATGGGTTCCTGGGATAGTGTCCTTTAATAGACCACTCAGTCTGGCCAGCAGTGGGTTCCTTGTATAGGGTCCTTTCGTAGACCACTCAGTCTGGGCAGCAGTGGGTTCCTGGGATACTGTTCATTCATAGCCCACTCAGTCTGGCCAGCAGTGGGTTCCTGGGATAGTGTTCATTAATAGACCACTCAGTCTGGCCAGCAGTGGCTTCCTGGGATAGTGTCCATTCATAGACCACTCAGTCTGGCCAGCAGTGGCTTCCTGGGATAGTGTCCTTTCATAGACCACTCAGTCTGGCCAGCAGTGGCTTCCTGGTATAGTGTTCATTCATAGACCACTCCATCTGGCCAGCCGTATGTTGCTGGGATAGTGTTCATTCATAGACCACTCAGTCCGGCCAGCAGTGGCTTCCTGGGATAGTGTTTATTCATAGACCACTCAGTCTGGCCAGCAGTGGGTTCCTTGTATAGTGTCCTTTTGTAGACCACTCAGTCTGGGTAGCAGTGGGTTCCTGGGATAGTGTTCATTCATAGCCCACTCATTCTGGCCAGCAGTGGGTTCCTGTGATAGTGTTTATTCATAGACCACTCAGTCTGGCCAGCAGTGGGTTCCTGGGATGGTGTTCATTCATAGACCACTCAGTCTGGCCAGCAGTGGGTCCCTGGGATAGTGTCCTTTCATAGACCACTCAGTCTGGCCAGCAGTGGGTCCCTGGGATAGTGTCCCTACGAGACCACTCAGTCTGACCAGGAGTGGGTCCCTGGGATAGTGTTCATTCATAGGCCACTCAGTCTGGCTAGCAGTGGGTTCCTGGGATAGTGTTCATTCATAGCCCACTCATTCTGGTCAGCAGTGGCTTCCTGTGATAGTGTTCATTCATAGACCACTCATTCTGGCCAGCAGTGGATTCCTGTGATAGTGTTCATTCATAGACCACTCAGTCTGGCCAGCAGTGGCTTCCTGTGATAGTGTTCATTCATAGACCACTCAGTCTGGCCAGCAGCGGGTTCCTAGGATAGTGTTCACTCATAGACCACTCAGTCTGGCCAGCAGTGGGTTCCTGGGATAGTGTTCATTCATAGACCACTCAGTCTGGCCAGCAGTGGGTTCCTGGGATGTTGTTCATTCATAGACCACTCAGTCTGGCTGGCCAACAGTGGGTTCCTGTGATAGTGCCCTTTCATAGACCACTCAGTCTGGCCAGCAGTGGCTTCCTGGGATAGTGTTCATTCATAGACAACTCAGTCTGGCCAGCAGTGGCATCCTGGGATAGTGCTTATTCATAGACCACTCAATCTGGCCAGCAGTGGGTTGCTGGGATAGTGTCCTTTCATAGACCACTTATTCTGGCCAGCAGTGGGTTCCTGGGATAGTGTCCTTTCATAGACCACTCAGTCTGGCCAGCAGTGGGTTCCTGGGATAGTGTTCTTTCGTAGACCACTCAGTCTGGGCAGCAGTGGGTTCCTGGGATAGCGCACTTTCATAGACCACTCAGTCTGGCCAGCAGTGGCTTCCTGGGATAGTGTACTTTCATAGACCACTCAGTCTGGCCAGCAGCGGGTCACTGGGATAGTGTTGTTTCATAGAACACTCAGTCTGGCCAGCAGTGGGCTCCTTGGATAGTGTCCTTTCATAGACCGCTCAGTCTGGCCAGCAGTGGGTTCCTGGGATAGTGTTCATTCATAGCCCACTCCGTCTGGCCAACAGTGGGTTCCTGGGATAGTGTCCTGTTATAGACCACTCAGCCTGGCCAGCAGTGGGTTCCTGGAATAGTGTCCTTTCATAGACCACTCAGTCTGGCCAGTAGTGGCTTCATGGGATAGTGTTCATTCATAGACCACTCAGTCTGGCCAGCAGTGGGTTCCTGGGATAGTGTCCATTCATAGACCACTCAGTCTGGCCAGCAGTGGGTTCCTGTGATAGTGTTCATTCACAGACCACTCAGTCTGGCCAGCAGTGGGTTCCTGTGATAGTGTTCATTCATAACCACTCAGTCTGGCCAGCAGTGGGTTCATGGGATAGTGTTCATTCATAGCCCACTCATTCCGGCCAGCAGTGGGTTCCTGGGATAGTGTTCATTCATAGCCACTCAGTCTGGCCAGCAGTGGGTTCATGAGATAGTGTTCATTCATAGCCCCCTTATTCCGGCCAGCAGTGGGTTCCTGGGATAGTGTTCATTCATAGACCACTCAGTCTGGCCAGCAGTGGGTTCCTGGGATAGTGTCCATTCATAGACCACTCAGTCTGGCCAGCAGTGGGTTCATGAGATAGTGTTCATTCATAGCCCCCTCATTCCGGCCAGCAGTGGGTTCCTGGGATAGTGTCCATTCATAGACCACTCAGTCTGGCGAGAAGTGGGACCATGGGATAGTGTCCTTTCATAGACCACTCAGTGTGGCCAGCAGTGGGTTCCTGGGATAGTGTCCATTCATAGACCACCCAGTCTGGCCAGCAGTGGGTTCCTGGGATGTTGTTCATTCATAGACCACTCAGTCTGGCCAGCAGTGGGTTCCTGTGATAATGTTAATTCATAGACCACTCAGTCTGGCCAGCAGTGGGTTCCTGTGATAGTGTTTATTCATAGACCACTCAGTCCGGCCAGCAGTGGGTTCCTGGGATCGTGTTCATTCATAGACCACTCAGTCTGGCCAGCAGTGGGTCCCTGGGATAGTGTCCTTTCATAGACCACTCAGTCAGGCCAGCAGTGGGTCCCTGGGATAGTGTCCCTACGAGACCACTCAGTCTGACCCAGAGAGGGTCCCTGGGATAGTGTTCATTCATAGGCCACTCAGTCTGGCTAGCAGTGGGTTCCTGGGATAGTGTTCATTCATAGCCCACTCAGTCTGGCCAGCAGTGGGTTCCTGGGATGTTGTTCATTCATAGACCACTCAGTCTGGCTGGCCAACAGTGGGTTCCTGTGATAGTGCCCTTTCATAGACCACTCAGTCTGGCCAGCAGTGGCTTCCTGGGATAGTGTTCATTCATAGACAACTCAGTCTGGCCAGCAGTGGCATCCTGGGATAGTGCTTATTCATAGACCACTCAATCTGGCCAGCAGTGGGTTGCTGGGATAGTGTCCTTTCATAGACCACTTATTCTGGCCAGCAGTGGGTTCCTGGGATAGTGTCCTTTCATAGACCACTCAGTCTGGCCAGCAGTGGGTTCCTGGGATAGTGTTCTTTCGTAGACCACTCAGTCTGGGCAGCAGTGGGTTCCTGGGATAGCGCACTTTCATAGACCACTCAGTCTGGCCAGCAGTGGCTTCCTGGGATAGTGTACTTTCATAGACCACTCAGTCTGGCCAGCAGCGGGTCACTGGGATAGTGTTGTTTCATAGAACACTCAGTCTGGCCAGCAGTGGGCTCCTTGGATAGTGTCCTTTCATAGACCGCTCAGTCTGGCCAGCAGTGGGTTCCTGGGATAGTGTTCATTCATAGCCCACTCCGTCTGGCCAACAGTGGGTTCCTGGGATAGTGTCCTGTTATAGACCACTCAGCCTGGCCAGCAGTGGGTTCCTGGAATAGTGTCCTTTCATAGACCACTCAGTCTGGCCAGTAGTGGCTTCATGGGATAGTGTTCATTCATAGACCACTCAGTCTGGCCAGCAGTGGGTTCCTGGGATAGTGTCCATTCATAGACCACTCAGTCTGGCCAGCAGTGGGTTCCTGTGATAGTGTTCATTCACAGACCACTCAGTCTGGCCAGCAGTGGGTTCCTGTGATAGTGTTCATTCATAACCACTCAGTCTGGCCAGCAGTGGGTTCATGGGATAGTGTTCATTCATAGCCCACTCATTCCGGCCAGCAGTGGGTTCCTGGGATAGTGTTCATTCATAGCCACTCAGTCTGGCCAGCAGTGGGTTCATGAGATAGTGTTCATTCATAGCCCCCTTATTCCGGCCAGCAGTGGGTTCCTGGGATAGTGTTCATTCATAGACCACTCAGTCTGGCCAGCAGTGGGTTCCTGGGATAGTGTCCATTCATAGACCACTCAGTCTGGCCAGCAGTGGGTTCATGAGATAGTGTTCATTCATAGCCCCCTCATTCCGGCCAGCAGTGGGTTCCTGGGATAGTGTCCATTCATAGACCACTCAGTCTGGCGAGAAGTGGGACCATGGGATAGTGTCCTTTCATAGACCACTCAGTGTGGCCAGCAGTGGGTTCCTGGGATAGTGTCCATTCATAGACCACCCAGTCTGGCCAGCAGTGGGTTCCTGGGATGTTGTTCATTCATAGACCACTCAGTCTGGCCAGCAGTGGGTTCCTGTGATAATGTTAATTCATAGACCACTCAGTCTGGCCAGCAGTGGGTTCCTGTGATAGTGTTTATTCATAGACCACTCAGTCCGGCCAGCAGTGGGTTCCTGGGATCGTGTTCATTCATAGACCACTCAGTCTGGCCAGCAGTGGGTCCCTGGGATAGTGTCCTTTCATAGACCACTCAGTCAGGCCAGCAGTGGGTCCCTGGGATAGTGTCCCTACGAGACCACTCAGTCTGACCCAGAGAGGGTCCCTGGGATAGTGTTCATTCATAGGCCACTCAGTCTGGCTAGCAGTGGGTTCCTGGGATAGTGTTCATTCATAGCCCACTCATTCTGGCAAGCAGTGGCTTCCTGTGATAGTGTTCATTCATAGACCACTCAGTCTGGCCAGCAGTGGGTATCTGGGATAGTGTCCATTCATAGACCACTCAGTCTGGCCAGCAGTGGCTTCCTAGGATAGTGTCCTTCCATAGACCACTCAGTCTGGCCAGCAGTGGGTTCCTGGGATGGTGTTCATTCATAGACCGCTCAGTCTGGCCAGAAGTGGGTTCCTGTATTAGTGTTTATTCATAGACCATTCAGTCTCGGCAGCAGTGGGTTCATGGGATAGTGTTCATTCATAGACTACTCAGTCTGGACATCAGTGGGTTCCTGGGATAGTGTCCATTCATAGACCACTCAGTCTGGCCAGCAGTGGCTTCCTGGGATAGTGTCCTTTCATAGACCGCTCAGTCCGGCCAGCAGTGGGTTCCTGTGATAGTGTTAATTCATAGACCATTCAGTCTGGGCAGCAGTGGGTTCATGGGATAGTGTTCATTCATAGACCACTCAGTCTGGCCAGCAGTGGCTTCCTGGGTGTAAAGACTGGTAGGGGGTGGTCTGTACTTCTACTCTCTATATGGTAGAGGAGAGGCACAGAGGACCCCAGCCAAGATTCTCTATGCGGTAGCTATGGTTGAGCAATCAAGGCCTAGCTTCTCAGGAGGTGATGCAGGCTGGTTCTTAAGTACAGTGTAGTCCCCAAGCCCCCACAAAAGAATGTCCACACACTGTATTACTGAAAACACAGTCTTTATATAATTAATATTCAAAGGTATGTACACTGTCCCAATAACTCACTTTGTGCTCAGAAAAATCAACAATGGTAAATATCTACAATTCTAAAGTGGCCCCATCAATATTATTAGATCTCTTTAAAGTGCATCCATAGCAAGGTAACAAATGTCACACAGATCAATAAAGAGGAAACCAGCAATAGAGAGAGGAGGGAAAGCAGATGGTTGAAACAATAGGCAGAATACTGGCCCCCGTTACCTAGACACAGTCCTGTGTGGAGATCCCCCCACCTGGGCAACCTGTAAAATAAAGATATATAGCACAAGCCCAGTCCATATATTGATCAATAGTCTTATTCTCTCGTGTAATGTTTTTACCCCCCCAATGTACCTGGTGGAGGTGAGTTCTTCGAAGACGCGTCGACGGATCCTTCTGGAGTGACTCCCTTTAAAGCAGGAGCCAGGCATCGTCGAGGGGCATCGAGAACTCGGCGTTCAGCGTCGGTGGAATCGACGACCGTTCTTGAGTGCCCTCCCTTTAAAGCTGGAGTCACGGGTCGTCGAACGTCCGACAGCGAACAGGGTTGAAGGGCATCGATGAGGCGGCAGCTTCGTCCAAGCAGTGCTCATCGACGACGGACCGTTGGCGTCCTGAGGCGTGCGGGGAACCTCGATGACGATAGTTCGGGACCGCAAAGAGTTTGAAGAACTGTGGCCCGGCAAGGGCGTCGAAGTCTTTGTGGTCTTCGGGTGGCGGGAAACCCACCGGCGGATTCTCCTTGGCACGTTGGTCGTCCTCGACTTTCTCCGGCAAGATAAATCGGTCGACGGTGCGGACAAGGGAGTCCTTCGATTCAAATGTTTTAGGCAAAGGAGTGGGCGGCTTCCGGTCGTCGGTGGCACGGCGTCAAGCGGTTCCCTCTTCTGGGACAACACGGCTTCAACGGGCCTCCAGCAGTTACGGCGATACTCCGAACCCTGGGCGACGGCAATGGACTTTGACGGCGGCGATGTCCGGGTGCTTCACTTCGTTCTCCTCTGCGGTCCCCGTCTCCGGTCGGCAGCCTTTAGAGGGACTGACTTCCAGGGAGCTTCGGCAAAAGTGTAGCGATGCTCGATGGTCCCTCGGAGCACGGGAAGAGGGCGCCTTACCAGGTCCTCTCCCGGATCAGTCTTCGAAGGATTCGGCAGCTTTCAGATCGGTCGAAGCAAATGCAACAGCAAATCTTCTTCTTCCAGCTGGGAGTCGAGGATCAGCAGTTCCAGTTACATCTCCAGTGGAGACACAGCTTCTGAACAATTTCCAGTGGTGAGAGGTTCCCAGATATACTATTCTGTCTCTCATCCACACTGCTGGGTCACACTCAGCAGCCAATCATACAGAAGGGCATTCATGCAGTCAGTCAGCCAATCAGGCACACAGTGCATTCAGGCCATCTTCCTCCCGCTCAGACACTCACAACAAGGAATGTGGATTTTTCTTATTCTCTCCTCTAATGTTTTTACCCCCCCCCACACCCCCAATGTACCTGGTGGAGTCGATGTGGATTGGGACAAGTACCCAGCCATTCAACACTACACACTGCATTCAGGCCAGTTTCGGGCAGGGCTGTCACAGTCTTTGTCTCTCATGCCAGAAACCAGACAACCACAACAAGGAGTGCATGTTGGTCACACACTCCATTCACCCAGGTCCCCCCCACAGGGGTACCCACAACATACAGTCACTGGGAAGGCTCCAACCACTCTGGCCTGGACTTCACAACAACTCCATATATGGAACTTCCACCCAACAGCCAGTCAGGGGGAAGGGACAGAGTCATGGCTTCCCAGGACTTTGGGAAAACAAGGTAACAGGTAATAGACAGCAAGAGGCCACAGGGGCCATCTTGTTTCCTATCAGGAATCAACTGATTCCAATGGCAGGGCCTGGGTGTCCCAAAATGGAGGACACTCAGAGCACCTGTCAAATTCCGCATGGTGCTGCCACCAGCCTATACCCTGCTCTGTGGGTCACACACAGGTGCCCAAAAACATACACTAGGGGCACAGGGTTGTACCCCCCACCCATGGGTGCCCTAAGGGTATCCCATGGTCTGTACACCAAACCAAAAATAGGAAGAGCTGCACTGCCAGGAGTCCCACATGGACTCCTGGGCAGAAAACAATACAGAACACAATATGAAAAAGGACTACAGGACAAGGACAGGGAGGCCCTGTCCCTCCAATGCATTTCCAGCATCACAGTCGCCCCCCCCCGACTGAGGTTAGGGTGCCTAATCTCCCACGGGATAGACACCCTCATCCAGATGGTCAACATACCTTCTGGAAAGGCCATCTGCATTATCGTGACTCTTCCCTGGTCTATGCTCTATGGTGAAGTCTAGCCCTTGCAGGCTAATGGACCACCGGAGCAGTTTCGGGTTCTCATCCTTCATCTGCATAAGCCACTTCAGGGGCTTATGATCTGTTTGGACCTTGAAGGTAGACCCCGTAAGGTAGGGCCTAAAACGCCTAAGGCGCCAAACTATACTAAAACACTCCTTTTCAACAGTAGCCCACCTACGTTCCCTACCCTTGAGTTGTCTACTGATGAATATGATAGGATGTTCTCTCCCTTTGTCATCTAATTGGGACAAGACAGCTCCAATTCCGGTGTCACAGGCATCCGTCTGGACGATAAAGGGTCGGCTGTAGTCAGGCGCACACAACACAGGAGCCCTACACAGACTTTCTTTCAAGCCAGCAAAGGCCCTTTGACAGTCTTCAGTCCAATTAACCTTCCTAGGTTGTTTGGGTGAAGTCAGAGCTGTCAGTGGTGCAGCTATGGTTCCATAGTCCGCCATGAAATTGTGATAATACCCAGTGAGGCCCAAAAAGGCCCTCACCTGGGTTTGAGTAGTGGGAGTCTCCCAGTCATGTACATCCTGTACCTTACTGGGGAGAGGTTGGATTTGACCCCCTCCTACCTCATGACCAAGATAGGTAACTTTCCCCTGAGCTATCTGGCACTTGGTGGCCTTGATAGTGAGGTTAGCCCTTTTCAAGGCCTGCAACACCTTATCCAGATGTGTCAAATGCGCTTCCCAGGTGGAACTGTAGACGGCAATGTCGTCTAGGTAGGTCACACAAACGGCCTCCAGCCCACTGAGCGCGTGATTGACCAATATCTGGAAAGTGGCAGGGGCATTCTTCAACCCAAAAGGCATGACCCTAAACCTGTAGAGTCCCACTGGGGTTGAGAATGCCGTCTTTTCCTTGGCATGGTCCGTCAGGGCTATTTACCAATATCCTGAGGTAAGGTCAAAGGTGCTTACAAATTTGGCAGCACCTATGGTGTCCACGAGCTCATCAGCCCTGGGCAATGGGTGCGCATCAGTTTTGGTGATAGCATTGACTCCTCTGTAGTCCACACAGAACCTCCAATCCTTGGTACCGGCCTGGGAACTTGCCTTGGGGACAAGGACCACTGGACTGGACGAGGGACTGGTTGAGGGTTCAATGACACCCAGATCCAAAATCTTGGCGACCTCAGCCTGGATGTGGTTCTTGACGGTATCTGACATACGGTAGCACCTGCTTTTGACAGGCACACTGTCACCAGTGTCAATTTCATGCCTACACCATGGTGTAAGGCCTGGTGCCAGTGAAAACAGAGAGGCATACTGCTGGAGCAAATCCCTGCAGGTTCTCTGCCGCTCGGTTGTCAAATCTGGAGAGAGGTGTGCTCTCTCCACTGAGCCATCCTGAGGGTTGCTATGCAGCAAATCAGGAAGGGGCTCACTCTCATCCTCTTCTTGCTCTGAAGCTAGCAAGCGACATGAGACCTCTGCTCGCCTGTGGAAAGGCTTGAGCCTGTTGACATGGAATACCTGAGGGGCTACCCCAGAGGCTCCCATGTCAACCAGATAATTGACTTTGCCCATTGTTAGGCAGAAACCTGTGCAGTTCCCTTGGGGAACACTGCAAAAGATTTAAGACTACAGGTAGAGCAGTAAACCCCTTTGGTAGCAGTCTGTACCACCCAGATTTACCTGGTAGCTGTGGCTGAGCAGTCAGACTTCTCTCAAGAAGAGTTAGGCAGTATGCAAAGTATACACAATAGGTACCAAAACACAATAGCACAAGCAAACACTGACCAGAGCTTGGTTTCAAAAGTATATAGTTATTTATTTAAAATACACATAAGTAAAAAACACTCTAGCAAAATATAGTAAACACTTCAAACACAGTTATAACGAAAGTAGATTCAATCCTTTCTCCTATCTAGACAACTCTAGGTTAACACCACTTAATTAAAACAGAGGTGAGTGCTTAACGTTAGATGACACTCTAGTAGTTTCCAAGAAAGGGAGAGAAAAAGCAGAAATGGGTTAAACACACCACTCTAAGATCCAGAACACTTGCAATAGGTTCAAAGAAGTACAGGTGAGCAAAAGTCACTAGGCAGGGCCCACTCTTAGAGTAGCCGGAGCGAAAATGTGCCCAAGATCACACTGCTATTAGGGATTCAAAGTCTTGCAGAGAGTTAGAAGGAGTGTAGAGTGGCTTAGAAAGTTTAGCCAGGGTGTCCCAGGCACTCCCAGGTTCGAAAGCCGGGGGCTAAATCTACCCCGTACAGTCGGTAGCAAGGGAAGCCAGGCGGAACACGGTACCTTAAGCGGAAAGGATCCTCCAGCGGTGGCAGTTGTTCCAGGCAGTGGCAGCTGGGCTCGACGTCGGTCAGGGGAGAGAGAAGTTCTCGCTGAAGAGCAGAAGAAGAGGGTCGTTGCACTGCCCGGGAAGAAACCAGCCGCGGAGTCCTCCGGTTGAAGGGTTGTACCGACTTTCGTGGTTTGGGGTAAAAGTGGTGGGGTTCCGGTTGCCGGGGTGCTTGGCACTGGCAAGGCGGCCACGAGATACCTCGAGAAGCGAAAAGAAGGCGAAAACTGGTTGTCCCCACCAGTCAAGGGAAGGAGCCACTCCGTTAAGAGTTCTCCTCGGTCGTCGGGAAAAGTGGTGAGACGGTTCAGCAGGGCTCCACCGGGTGGTGTCGTCGAAGCAGGTCGGCTCAGCTCTTCCCTCGTCGGATTCTTGGTCCTGTGGCGACTTCTGAAGTTCCAGTCCCCAAAGCCCTGCTTTTATGCAGCAAACCCCCATTCACCCAGCCTAGCTGTCACTCAAACATGCTAAGTGGTGAGCCGGGCGGCTCACCACTTGGGCCAATCAGGACGGAGTGCGACTTGAGTTACCAAGGTAACTCAGTCCAGGGTGCCTAAATCCCCCTCCACCCCTCCTAAGTACCCCAGACAGAGTGGCACCACTTTGGAGGGCTTCTGTGGAGAAGCCCGCCAAAAGTGGAACAAAGGGCTCCACTTTGGGTCAGAGTTACAGAGGCGAACACCAACGCCATTTTAGAATCAAGTTTTGGCAAAAAGTCCCAACCGGAGTTATAAAAATAAATATATAAACCGGTGGTATGTTTAAGGCTACCGTAAATAAATAATTAAATGTGTTAGCCTAAAACAATGGGAAATCCCATAGGAAAATATTCGCTGTCGAATATAAAACGTAGTTTCCACTGCCACCAGCCAAAACTCGATCAGGGGGGACGGAGACGTGCCCCCTCGACTAACAGACCCTGGGGCAATCGAA
Organism: Ambystoma mexicanum; assembly: GCF_040938575.1. Taxonomy (NCBI): domain Eukaryota; kingdom Metazoa; phylum Chordata; class Amphibia; order Caudata; family Ambystomatidae; genus Ambystoma; species Ambystoma mexicanum. Next base: position 1,881,418 of record NC_090932.1, read on the forward strand.
TTGCCCCAGCCAGTACGTCCACAATATGATGGTTTGTACTGGTTCTGTTCAGGATTCAAGACTAGCAAAGTCTTTGGTGACTTTACATGCCCTGGGAGACAGTAGTCAGTCCCAGGGTATGGAGTCTATGTTGGGGGGTCCCTAGGACACCCCTGGGTCACGGCACAGAGGGTGCTGTGTAACCCGCATCACAAAAATACATGAGGCCCTATGGAGTAAAAGACCCCATAGCCCATTCAACACAAGGTTTGTCCAAGATAACACAGTTCAACATGTCCAAGAGTGAGGGTAAAAGAGTCTCACTCTTGGCAGGAGAAAAAAATAAACCCCAGAAATCCAGCAAAGCTGCTGGGGGACTCACTAGGGAGGGAAATTCAGCCTAAACAGAGAATTCTCCCTAACACCCATCTTGGAGATTATCCTGAAGGGTCCAGTCCACTTGTCTGCCAAAGCTCTAGGCTTGGTAGGCTCCATCACAAGGATTTCCTGTCCCGGAGCCCAATCCACTTGCAAGGCTTTAAGGTCATGCCAGTACTTGTTCAGTTCCTGGCTGGCCTTGAGATTTGCTGTCGCCTGACCCATCATTTGTGTCATCCTCCATCTGAGGCCTAACACATAGTCCCCCACTTGCTTGGCGGGACCTGGAGCGGTGGCCTCCCAACCTTCTCTGATCAAGGCAAGGGGCCCCCTCACGGGATGTCCAAAGAGTAACTCAAAGGGGCTGAAACCAACACCCTCATGAGGTACCTCACTGTAAGCAAACAGCAGGCATGGCAGGAGGAGATCCCATTTCCTCCTTAGGGGCTCTTCTAAAGCACCTAGCATGCCCTTAAGAGTTTCATTAAATCTCTCAACCAGATCATTGGTCTGGGGGTGGTAAGAGGTGGAGAACTTGTAGGTTACCCCACACTCTTTCCACATGGTTTTCATGTAACTAGACATGAAGTTGGATCCTCTGTCAGAGACAACCTCCCTGGGGAATCCAACACGGGTAAAAATGCCCAGGAGAGCCCTGGCAACCACCTTGGCAGTAACAGTCCATAGGGGTATAGCCTCAGGGTACCTGGTGGCATGATCAACCAAGACCAGGATGAACCGATGTCCACCTGAAGTGGGAGGGTCAAGGGGACCGACAATGTCGATGCCCACCCTCTCAAACGGTGTGCCAACCACTGGCAATGGCTGCAGTGGGGCAATGACACTGCCTCCAGTCTTGCAAGACAACTGACAAGTTGGGCAGGTCCTGCAGTGGGACTCCACTTCTACTCCCATCCGTGGCCAGTAGAAGTGGGCAGAGAGCCTCTGCTTAGTCTTCTTGGTGCCAAGATGACCAGCCAAGGGCACCTCATGCACCAACTGCAGCAGGAAGGGCCCATAAACCTGGGGTACCACCAACCTGTTGAGGGCACCAGGTTCAGGCTTAGTGGGCTCACTAACAAGGAGCTCACCCTCCCAATAAATCTTGAATGTCCTAGGCACTTCTCCTTGTGCCTGGGACAGGGCCTGTTTCCTCAGGCCCTCGAGAGAGTGGCACTCTCTCTGTCCTGTACAGAGGTCCGCCCGTGAGGGTCCCCCTTCAGCTAACAAGCATTGAAGGTCGGGATGATCCTCCGGGTTGAGAACCTCTCCCACAGGTGAGTCCTCTGTCTCTTCTCCCTCAGGAGTTGAGTTTGGGATTGCCACTGGACCCAGCCCGTCCGGAGCATGGTTCCCAATGGGTCCTGTAGGAACAGCAGGAAGAGAAGGAGCTCCCTCCACAGAGGTGGCCTTCTTGGTCTTCCTTCTTCTTGCCTTGGGTTTCCCCGTCGGCGAGGGTGCCGGGCTCACAGCCGGACCCTGTGTCATCTGTGACCTAGTGACAGCAGCAGCAGTCATGGGGAGACCATCAGAGATCAACCCCAACTCCACTAGATCATTACCTAACAGAATGTTAGCAGGGACATTGGCCCTCATTACGACCCTGGCGGAAAGTGACTGACCGGACCGCCACAGCGTAAATAGCGTTTCCGCCATTGCACGAAGGAGCAAAGTGCAGCCCATTCCGACCCATCGGGCACGAGCACCACGCCATGGCGGAAGTGCAAAGTCCGCGATGGCGGAAATGACCCCAAAACGGCCCACACCGCCGCCGTACGGCGCCCTAGGTGCAATACCGCCACCCCTCTTAGCGGTCACCGCAGTGTGCGCCTACCGGAAAGTACGGTGACCGGAAATATACGGAAACGGAAGTTAAAACATGGGCCCGGAACGGGAAACATCCCGCCGTACACCTATAAAACCACACAACCACTAAAATCACTACCCTGAAACACACCCCAACCCGTCATCCACCCTAGCGAAACCAAGAAAAATGGGAAAAGTAGCGAAGAAAGCGTGCGACCGCAAGCGGCAGGTCCACTTCTCCCGTGAGGAACTCACCGTGCTAACAGAGACCCTCCAGGAGAATGCTGCCGTCGTCTTCTCCACGCAAATGACCAGAACGGCACTTGCAAACAAGAAGGCCATATGGGCTCTGGTGGCACAGCGGGTAAGTGCGGTGGGGACCGCACCCCGCACCCCACAGCAATGCCGCAAGCGATGGGACGACCTGCGGATACGCGTCCGCAGCATACTCTCTGCCAACCGCAACATTGCCACAGCCACCGGGGGAGGCCCTGAATCACCCATCAAGTTGACCCCCTGGGAAGAAATCTGTGCCTCCACCATCGGAATGGAGAGCATAGAGGGAGTCGGAGGGATGGAGAAAGGAGTGCAGACATCCGAAGATTCAGGTAGGTGGGCCAAATAAAACAATGCCAAATCCACACAGTCCATCCATGTGAAGTACCATGCGTCCACATAGTGCAACAGAAACACATGTCCAGGAGAACGTCCACACACATCGGCCTGATAGCGCACGTTAAAACCCACAATAAATACATAAATAATTAAAAACCCCTAAAACACGCACTACACGTGCAGCAGGCACACCCTAACTGCAGGCTGCCAAACAACTGCACCCTCACTCCACACACAAATGAAAGCACCTCCAAGGCCCCGACCCAAATCACCCTCAGGTACCACTCCAATGCATGTGATACAATGCCATTCCAATTCCCACAGACCCATCAATAACCCTCGCCCTCCTTTACTCCACCACAGGGTCCGATCCAAACGACGAGCTTCAGGACACCCCTACCAGCACACCTGCAAAGAGGGCCAAGACCAACGGCCAGAGACCCTCCACCTCAGCTGCACGCATCAAGACACGGCAGCAGCACAAATCAGGTGGCAGCACAGAGGAGGGAACATCAACAGGCACCCCAGCAGCCAGCATGCCCACAACACCACCACCACAGGTCCCCCCAATGGATGCCACAGAAGGCACTGCCTCTGGTGGCAGCAGCACCATAGGTGACACCCCATTGATGGCAGCATGCTCGGACACCGAAGACGGGGATGTCGAAGTCAGATCCATCCATGACCTGTCCCAATCCCCCTGTCTGTCCCATCCCGTACAACATGAGGATACCACGCAGGGGCACCCACAAGACGACGACTGGCCATCCCCCACAAGCCCTGTGGCAAGGCAACATGAGGACAACAGCCCCTCTGTGACACCCCCGCAAATGGCCATGGCCCAGCAGAGGCAACAGTCCCTCGACCAGTTAATCGTGCAACAGCAGCAAATGGCCACGCTCCTCAAGGACCATGCCGATGAATGTGGGGGCACTAAGGCAGACATAGAAACATCAACTGAGACACTTAGGGCAGAAATGGAGAGAGGTACAGAGACGCTAAGGGCACAAATGGAGAGTAGCACCGAGAGCCTGAGAGTCCAAATGGAGAGAAGCACCGAGAGCCTGAGGGGGGAACTGCATGCGACGTCCAAAGACGTATGTGCCGAACTTGCCGCAGTGCGCCGTGTGCTCACTGAGCTCTCGCAAACCCTTAGGGACATGCATGGACGTGAGCAGGCAGACACATCATCCGTTGCAAGTTCCGTCCAGGGCAGCCCCCAACGTAGATCTGGGAGGAACCTGCGCTCCACAGGCAGGGGTGCCCCTGATACCCGCAGAGGGGGCTTGCAATAGCGACAGCCCACTGACAATGAGCATCTTTGGACACTGGTGTTCGGGGGGGAGGTAGGAGGGTGGAGGGGGTGTGTTGGGCTCACTTGGGTGGCGGGTCGATAGGGTGTTCAACATGATATCACATATGCCATAAACAGTGCACGATCAACCAATGAGATGTGTGGACATTGATCTTTGTGTACTAGGCCATCATAGGCGTACAGTCCATATTGTGCATGTCCCAGACACACACAGTGCCACGAGTCCCGTGTCCATGTATCAGCCACCAGGCGTGAGTGCTAGAAGCATGCATCAATGAGATGCTGACGAATGTCACGGGCCTCCGGTGCCTCGCAGACTCCATGAGGTGCTGCCACATCCCCACCCTCATCATGACCATCATCAGGTGCTTGCAGTTCTGCGTCAGGGGGCATGGGCACATTTCTACGTACGCACATGTTGTGGAGCATGACACATGCCATGACCATCTTTGCAACCTTCTCATGGCGGTACAGGAGTGCCCCGCCAGACCTGCTGAGGCAGCGGAAACGAGTCTTCAGTAGGCCGAATGCCTGTTCAATGACTACACGGGTACGTGAGTGGGCATGGTTGTAGTCCTCCTCATGCTGGTCCCGTGGGTTCCGGACTGGTGTGAGGAGCCATCTCTTCAGTGGATATCCAGCATCACCTGTATGTGGACGAGAAACGCATGATGTGGAATGCCATTGCTACGTACGCACACCCCCCCCTTCCTGCCAGGTCATTGCCAAATCACATACCCCACATAATCATGCATGTAATGAGACTCACCGAGTAGCCAGGATCTGTTCCCTGCGTGTCGCTCCATGTAGCGTGGCATTGTAGAGTTCCTCAAGACCATAGAATCATGGGTTGATCCAGGGAATCGGGCACAACAATGTGTAATGATCCTGTTGGAGTCACACACCATTTGTACATTCAGGGAATGAAATTGTTTTCGGTTGCGGTACTGGGCCTCCATGGCATGTGGGACGACCAATTCAACATGGGTGCAGTCGATGGCACCAATGCAACCCGGTATGCCGGCAAGTGCATGGAATCCCACTTTTGTGTTGGTAATTTCCTGCTCCGAGCGTGGTAGAGAGATGTAGTCGTCTGCGTGCTGCAGGAGGGGATCGAGCACTTGCAATAGTGTCCGTGAGAACAGTGGCTGAGAAATGCCATGCAACTGTCCGACTGTGTGCTGGTAGGTGCCTGTGGCCAGGAAGTGTAGTACAGACACCACCTTCAGTAGGGGTGGGATGGCGGTTGGGCTATCTATCATGCTGACAAGGTCAGCCTGTGTCATGTCCACAATGGCGGCTATGGTGTCCCGGTCCAGACGGTAGAGGGTGTGGATCTGCTCATCAGTGAGGTTGAACGGATGCGTGGGATTGCGGGCTGCCTGCGTGGTGGTAGTGGCTGTGCTGGCGGCCCTTGCTGGCCCTGCCTTGGCCTCCTCCTCCTCCTGCGTCTCCTCCGTGCGGCGGGTTGTAGTTGGTGTTCGTCTTCTTCTTGGAGTTGGAGTACTTGCAGTGCTATCAGGTCCCCCAGGGCCAACATCGCGAGTCCTGCCGGTAGCATTTCGGTGTGGTTGTGGGAGGAGACTGGCTGTGCAATTTATGTGTTTTCAGGCTGTATGGCCTCCACCTGTGGTGATTAATTCCACCTGTGCAAACTGCTCTCCCCTTTGGCCGGGCACGTCCCGCGCACAACGCTGCAATTCGGGGAATGGCATCTTGCTATTGCAATCATGTATTTGTACCCGATGGCCGTGTAAGATTGGTTGATATGTTCATTCTGCTGTGGTCCCATTGTTTCCCATACTATCTGTGCAGTCGCGAACAGACTTGTGAAGGGTCAGTGGAACGTAGTACTCGAGTTACGGTGGGCCCTCATGCATCACTGTACCGAGTTGCAACGACGGGCGGGGCGTCCCATTTGTGGGTGAAGGCAGTTGCCATTTTCACACACAGCCGCACTCGATGGAATAATTAGTGATTTCAAACGGCCACAGATGCCTTTTCGACGTGATGTTGCAAATGAGGAATTCGAAGGGCGGCGCTTTCGGTTTCCAGCTATCGGCGAGGAGATGCCCACAGGTCTGACTGCAAATATAACGTTCTATTGTTCAATGTCCTTGAGACAGGGGCCATGGCGAGGAAGCAATGATTGATATGAATAGTTTGGGATGCGCAATAGCTACGTGGGCGATGAGGCCGGCCGTTCCCAAATACATGTTACTTCACGACACTGGAATTACGGGCTGGGGCACTGTGGATTTTGCAGGCTGCATAACGCACAGACTCAATGGATGTTTCTAATGTTATGTGAGTAATTATTCAGGCGTTTTGATCCCGGGATGAGGGAATGATGAATGGATGCATGGGCAGGTGATTTGATACAGAGTTTGCCATGTACAGGGCTTCTTGGGATCTATCCGCCTCCCCTACGCTATGTGATGCAGGGCTGCCATAGTGGGACCATCGTCTATCTGGCCTTGTTGAGCCCTCCTGGTCTCGACGCGCCCTCAGACACTTGTGTCCATGCACGTTAACATTCCCATCTGATGGATTCTGTTTTGACAGACGCATGCACAGGTACACTCGTTTGTGATGGTGTTTGCACCTCGATATAGATGGTTATGAGTCGCAAGTGGTTTTGGGGTGGTGATGATCCTTTGGAGTGGGCTAGCATGCATATGGCTGTGGATTTAGTGTGATCATTGAAGTAAGTTGTTCGAATGTAGTTCTGATGGCCATTCTGTTCTTTTTCTTTTCTTTTGGTTGACAGGTATCTCCTCCCCTTTTGCCACTGCCATCTGTATGCCACTCCTGCAGATGGGTTTTACTCCCGACACCTGCTGCTTCGTGTTAATCAGTGGAGCAGCATTACGATCTTATGGGACGATCGCCAATGGCCCACATGCCCTTACGCAGTACTGGTGGCTCGGAGCAACATTTCGGCCTTTCAGCTGGACTAGTGCCTCCCCATTGGGACGGCCCTGCGGTTCTGTGCGCTTCCATGTTGCCTTTTCGTACGTGAATGTGGCTCTGTGTACCATGAGGGAACAGGGCGTCACACAAGTAGTGGCTGGTCATTTCTTGCGGATGCAGCCCACAATGGTGAAAAGTGTTTTGGAGTTCATGGCCTGATGGCTGTATGGGCTTGGTGATTTTGCTGTGCATTAAATTTCTATTCTGATTTGGCCCGTGTAGCGTTTTTCTTTGCAAGTGATGTGGCATATGCCTATTTGGGGGGCGATGTATTGTGAGGAGATCTGCATTGGGTTCCAGCTTCGGAGTTTAGTTGCGTGGTACTGTACTGGGCGCGTTTGCCTACGAAGCCCGTGGGGTCAGGGATGGGGGCTGCCAATATGACAGTTTGAATGTTGTCATGCTCAGGGGCGGGGGATTGGGTTTTGTGTAACAGATGCCGGTCAGCCAGGTGGACTGGTGGAATGATGTGATTCTCGGAATATTGCTGGTCACAGGTGCCTGTGTTTGCGTGCGTTTCTTGGTGGGGGACTGTGGTCATGTCCATTGGGATGGCTTCTGTATTCGTGCCATCTGTGCCCTGCAGCTCCCATTGGCCCCTGTTGTGTTTCTTTTGTTCGTTGGCATGCATGGGTGACTTGTACATTTCAATGGTTGCATTGTGACTTCATTGCACCTACGGGGAGTTGTACTTTGTGGGCAGGGAGCGGTGTACAGGCACTCAGTGGGGCCGTTTACGGTTGATTCGCGATGCCGTACTTCTCACCATGGCGGAATGGTACATTCCGCCATGCTTGATGGCGTTAGGTACATGTCCGCTAGGGTCGGAATTGGCGTACCCTTGCGCCATGGTGGTGTTTGCGGTTTGGCATGGCGCGCGCGCCCGTGCTTGGTGCAGTTAGCGTTGGCGTTCACTACGGTGTCGCTAATGGCTTCGTACTTTGCGGTGACGGGTCATAGTTGCACCGAGCGCTATTCGATGGCGGTATTGCATTTCCGCCATCGTTTTCCGAATTCCGCAAGGGTCGTAATGAGGGCCATTGTCCTGATCCGGGACAGGAAGCTTGGCTGTCTTGTCTCCAATCATGAGTGTGACTAAGGCTACAGGCGATAATTTGGGAGGCCCACCAGCTAACCTGGTGGTTCGCAGAGGAGCACCTACATAGTCCTCTGGCTTGAGCAGGGTCCTGTCCACCACTGTCATGCTTGCCCCAGTGTCTCTCAAGTCAGTAGAAGGCTGGCCATTCAAGAGGATACTTTTCAAAAACCTGCGGGTGTTTCTGTGGGATAGTCGCCAGTACTTCTGCGTACTGGTCCCAGGCCCCAAGGGACACTAAGGAAATCTCTACAGGAGCACAAAATGTGATTCCTGTAGAGGAGGGGAGGACAGTGGCCTCCACCTCAGACATGGGGTAAGGGTAGCTCAGGCTGACAGCCTGTACTCCAAGTGCCTTACCTTTACACTTGGAGTCACCCTTTCTGTGATCCAGAGCCCCACAGTCCCAACAAGTGCCAGGAATGCAGGGTACGGTACTGAACCCACTGGGAGCCTGCTTTGCAGCAGGTGGACCACTACTCTTATTCCCACCCACAGATGACTTATCCCCGCTAGATTTTTGGGTTTTAGGAGAGGAATGTTTTGGTTTACCCGACTGTGATTGCTTTTGGGACTCCTCAGCTTTCGGAGAGGTCCCCTTTTATTTGTCCTTGTCCTTCCCACTGGAGTCCTTAGGGGACACCCGGTGGGAGACACACTTGTCAACCAACCTAGCCAGCTTAAAGGGGTCCAAAATGTTCTGGTCAGCAACATACTGACGCAGCTCTGGTGAACAGGCTTCAGAAAAATGCTCAAAAAACAAAAGGTGAGACAATTCAACAAACGTTTTCACTTTGTAACCATCAATCCACCCCATCATGTTCATGTGCGCAGCACTCACCCAGTCAACCCAAGATACATTCTCTCTTTTAATAAAATCCCTGAACCTTTTAAGGTATTGAGTAGGTGTCTTGCCAAACTTGACAATCAAAGCAGACTTCATACACTCATACTGACCCCTTTCTTCCACACTCAGCTTCAGAATACAGTCATACCCAGTCTGAGGCACTCTGCTTAATAAACACTTAGCCCAATCTCTTTTGTCAACATCATGAATTGCACAAGCCATCTCAAATGCTTCAATCCATTGGAGGATATCAGAACCCTTCACAAACACACCAACCAAATCTTTCATAAACTTGGTGGCTGGGGACCTGCCACTCTCAACTGGTTTAGCTGAAGTCTCCACTCTAGCTTTCTCTAGCTGGATTCTCTGACATTCAGTGTCCTTGTCTTTGAGTTCAAGATCCCTATTCTTGAGTTCCACTTGCTGTGCCAGCTCCTTTTTCTTAAGCTCAGCTTCTACTTCCAACTTGCGGTATTCAAAGGCCAATTTCATCCTCAATAGCTCAAGTTCCAGGAATTGCTGGGATTTGGAACAGAGGCAGCAGGAATGGTGGCATTCCCAGAAAACAGATTCAGCGACAACGCCAGGGGCAGAGTCCTCATTGGTTGCATTCCCCCCCTCATCAAGAGTTTCACCATCAGTCTGGTAGTCCAGCAGGGCAGCTATCAGCTCAGCCCTAGACTTATCTACAAAGTCTAACTCCCTGGCTTCACAAGAACTCTGGAGAGCCTCTAAGCTCATCCTAGTCAATTTACCATTTCCAATGGACTCCATTGCTTGTAATGCAGTTATTTTGTACACACCTAAACCTCAATTTAATAAAGTGCAGATATTTTATAAGTGGCACGGTTATACACTGATTCTTAAAACCATAAGCATCCCACCGCTGCCACCAGTGTAAAGACTGGTAGGGGGTGGTCTGTACTTCTACTCTCCATATGGTAGAGGAGAGGCACAGAGGACCCCAGCCAAGATTCTCTATGCGGTATGTATGGTCGAGCAATCGAGGCCTAGCTTCTCAGGAGGTGAGGCAGGCTGGTTCTTAAGTACAGTGTAGTTCCCAAGCCCCCACAAAGGAATGTCCACACACTGTATTACTGAAAACACAGTCTTTATATAATTAATATTCAAAGATATGTACACTGTCACAATAACTCACTTTGTGCTGAAAAAAATCAACAATGGTAAATATCTGCAATTCTAAAGTGGTACCACCAATAATATTAGATCTCATTAAAGTGCATCCATAGCGAGGTAAAAAATGTCACAAAGATCAATAAAGAGGAAACCAGCAATATAGAGAGAAGGGAAAGCAGATGGTTGAAACAATAGGCAGAATACTGGTCCCGTTACCTAGACACAGTTCTGTGTGGAGATCCCCCCACCTGGGCAATCTGTAAAATAAAGATATATAGCACAAGCCCAGTCCATATATTGATCAATAGTCTTATTCTCTCCTCTAATGTTTTTACCCACCCCCCCCCCCCCCAATGTACCTGGTGGAGTCGATGTGGATTGGGACAAGTACCCAGCCATTCAACACTACACACTGCATTCAGGCCAGTTTCGGGCAGGGCTGTCTCAGTCTTTGTCTCTCATGCCAGAAACCAGACAACCACAACAAGGAGTGCATATTGGTCACACACTCCATTCACCCAGGTCCCCCCCCCCCCACAGGGGTACCCACAGCATACAGTCACTGGGAAGGCTCCAGCCAGCCTGGCCTGGACTTCACAACAACTCCATATATGGAACTTCCACCCAACAGCCAGTCAGTGGGGAGGGACAGAGTCAGGGCTTCCCGGGACTTTGGGAAAACAAGGTAACAGGCAATAGAAAGCAAGAGGCCACAAGGGCCATCTTGTTTCCTATCAGGAATGAACTGATTCCAATGGCAGGGCCTGGGTGTCCCAAAATGAAGGACACTCAGAGCACCTGTCAAATTCAGCATGGTGCTGACATCAGCCTATATCCTGTTCTGTGGGTCACACACAGGTGCCAAAAAACATACACTAGGGGCACAGGATTGTACCCCCCACTTATGGGTGCCCTAAGGGTAACCCATGGTCTGTACACCAAACCAAAAATAGGAAGAGCTGCACTGCCAGGAGTCCCACATGGACTCCGGGGCAGAAAACAATACAGAACACAATATGAAAAAGGACTACAGGACAAGGACAGGGAGGCCCTGTCCTTCCAATGCATTTCCAGCATCACACTGGGATAGTGTTCATTCATAGCCCACTCAGTCTGGCCAGTAGTGGCTTCCTGGGATAGTGTTCATTCATAGCCCACTCAGTCTGGCCAGCAGTGGCTTCCTGGGATAGTGTCCTTTCATAGACAATTCAGTCTGGCCAGCAGTGGGTTCCTGGGATAGTGTCCTTTCATAGACAATTCAGTCTGGCCAGCAGTGGGTTCCTGGGATAGTGTTCATTCATAGACCACTCAGTCTGGCCAGCAGTGGGTTCCTGGGATAGTGTTCATTCGTAGACCACTCAGTCTGGCCAGCAGTGGGTTCCTGGGATAGTGTTCATTCATAGATCACTCAGTCTGGCCAGCAGTGGGCTCCTTGGATAGTGTCCTTTCGTAGACCGCTCAGTCTGGCCAGCAGTGGGTTCCTGGGATAGTGTTCATTCATAGCCCACTGAGTCTGGCCAGCAGTGGCTTCATGGGATAGTGTTCATTCATAGACCACTCAGTCTGGCCAGCAGCGGGTCACTGGGATAGTGTCCTTTCGTAGACCACTCAGTCTGGCCAGCAGTGGGTTCCTGGGATAGTGTTGATTCATAGACCACTCAGTCTGGCCAACGGTGGGTTCCTGGGATAGTGCGTATTCATAGACCACTCAGTCTGGCCAGCAGTGGGTTCCTGGGATAGTGTCCTTTCATAGCCCACTTAGTCTGGCCAGCAGTGGGTTCCTGGGATAATGTCCTTTCATAGACCACTCAGTCTGGCCAGCAGTGGGTTCCTGGGATAGTGTCCTTTCATAGACCACTCAGTCTGGCCAGCAGTGGCTTCCTGGGATAGTGTACTTTCATAGACCACTCAGTCTGGCCAGCAGCAGGTCACTGGGATAGTGTCGTTTCATAGAACACTCACAGTCTGGCCAGCAGTGGGCTCCTTGGATAGTGTCCTTTCATAGACCGCTCAGTCTGGCCAGCAGTGGGTTCCTGGGATAGTGTTCATTCATAGCCCACTCCGTCTGGCGAACAGTGGGTTCCTGGGACAGTGTCCTTTCATAGACCACTCAGCCTGGCCAGCAGTGGGTTCCTGGTATAGTGTCCTTTCATAGCCCACTCAGTCTGGCCAGGAGTGGCTTCCTAGGATAGTGTTCATTCATAGACCACTCAGTCTGGCCAGCAGTGGGTTCCTGGGATAGTGTTCATTCATAGACCACTCAGTCTGGCCAGCAGTGGGTTCCTGGGATAGTGTCCTTTCATAGACCACTCAGTCTGGCCAGCAGTGGGTTCCTGGGATAGTGTCCTTTCATAGACCACTCAGTCTGACCAGCAGTGGGTTCCTGGGATAGTGTTCATTCATAGCCCACTCAGTCTGGCCAGCAGTGGGTTCCTGGGATAGTGTCCTTTCATAGACCACTCAGTCAGGCCAGCAGCTGGTTCCTGGGATAGTGTTCATTCATAGACCACTCAGTCTGGCCAGCAGTGGCTTCCTGGGATAGTGTCCTTTCATAGACCACTCAGTCTGGTCAGCAGCGAGTCACTGGGATAGTGTCCTTTCATAGAACACTCAGTCTGGCCAGCAATGGGCTCCTTGGATAGTGTCCTTTCATAGACCGCTCAGTCTGGCCAGCACTGGGTTCCTGGGATAGTGTCCTTTCATAGACCACTCAGTCTGGCCAGCAGTGTGTGCCTGGGATAGTGTTCATTCATAGACCACTCAGTCTGGCCAGCAGTGGGTGCCTGTGATATTGTCCTTTCATAGACCACTCAGTCTGGCTAGGAGCAGTGGGTTCCTGTGATAGTGTCCTTTCATGGACCACTCAGTCTGGCCAGCATAGGCTTCCTGGCATAGTGTTCATTCATAGACCACTCAGTCTGGCCAGCAGTGGCATCCTGGGATAGTGTTTATTCATAGACTACTCAGTCTGGCCAGCAGTGGCTTCCTGGGATAGTATCCTTTCATAGCCCACTCAGTCTGGCCAGCAGTGGGTTCCTGGGATAGTGTCCTTTCATAGACCACTCAGTCTGGCCAGCAGTGGGTTCCTGGGATAGTGTGCTTTCATAGACCACTCAGTCAGGCCAGCAGTGGGTTCCGGGGATAGTGTCCTTTCATAGACCACTCAGTCTGGCCAGCAGTGGGTTCCTGGGATAGTGCCCTTTCATAGACCACTCAGTCTGGCCAGCAGTGGCTTCCTGCTATAGTGTACTTTCATAGACCACTCCGTCTGGCCAGCAGCGGGTCACTGGGATAGTGTCCTTTCATAGAACACTCAGTCTGGCCAGCAGTGGGCTCCTTGGATGGTGTCCTTTCATAGACCGCTCAGTCTGGCCAGCAGTGGATTCCTGGGATAGTGTTCATTCATAGCCCACTCGGTCTGGCAAGCAGTGGGTTCCTCGGATAGTGTCCTTTCATAGACCACTCAGTCTGGCCAGCAGTGGGTTCCTGGTATAGTGTCCTTTCATAGACCACTCAGTCTGGCCAGCAGTGGCTTCCTGGGATAGTGTCCTTTCATAGACCACTCAGTCTGGGCAGCAGTGGCTTCCTGTAATAGTGTCCATTCATAGACCACTCAGTCTGGCCAGTAGTGACTTCATGGGATAGTCTTCATTCATAGCCCACTCAGTCTGGCCAGCAGTGGGTTCCTGGGATAGTGTTCATTCATAGACCACTCAGTCTGGCCAGTAGTGACTTCATGGGATAGTCTCCATTCATAGCAAACTCAGTCTGGCCAGCAGTGGGTTCCTGGGATAGTGTCCTTTCATAGACCACTCAGTCTGACCAGCAGTGGCTTCCTGGGATAGTGACCTTTCATAGACCACTCAATCTGGCCAGAAGTGGGTTCCTGGAATAGTGCCCTTTCATAGACCACTCAGTCTGGCCAGCAGTGGGTTCCTGGGATAGTGCCCTTTCATAGCCCACTCGGTCTGGCAAGCAGTGGGTTCCTCGGATAGTGTCCTTTCATAGACCACTCAGTCTGGCCAGCAGTGGGTTCCTGGTATAGTGTCCTTTCATAGACCACTCAGTCTGGCCAGCAGTGGCTTCCTGGGATAATGTCCTTTCATAGACCACTCAGTCTGGGCAGCAGTGGCTTCCTGTAATAGTGTCCATTCATAGACCACTCAGTCTGGCCAGTAGTGACTTCATGGGATAGTCTTCATTCATAGCCCACTCAGTCTGGCCAGCAGTGGGTTCCTGGGATAGTGTTCATTCATAGACCACTCAGTCTGGCCAGTAGTGACTTCATGGGATAGTCTTCATTCATAGCAAACTCAGTGTGGCCAGCAGTGGGTTCCTGGGATAGAGCCCTTTCATAGACCACTCAGTCTGGCCAGCAGAGGCGTCCTGGGATAGTGACCTTTCATAAACCACTCAGTCTGGCCAGCAGTGGGTTCCTGAGATGGTGTTCATTCATAAATCACTCAATCTGGGCAGCAGTCGGTTCCTGGGATAGTGTTCATTCATAGACCACTCAGTCTGGCCAGCAGTGGGTTCCTGGGATAGTGCCCTTTCATAGACCACTCAGTCTGGCCAGCAGTGGGTTCCTGGGATAGTGCCCTTTCATAGCCCACTCAGTCTGGCCAGCTGTGGCTTCCTGGGATAGTGTTCATTCATAGACCACTCAGTCTGGCCAGCAGTGGCTTCCTGTGATAGTGTCCTTTCATAGACCATTCAGTCTGGCCAGCAGTGGGTTCCTGGGATAGTGTTCATTCATAGTCCACTCAGTCTGGCCAGCAGTGGCTTCCTGGGATAGTGTCCTTTCATAGCCCACTCAGTCTGGCCAGCAGTGGGTTCCTGGGATAGTGTTCATTCATAGATCACTCAGTGTGGGCAGCAGTGGCTTCCTGGGAAAGTGTTCATTCATAGCCCACTCAGTCTGGTCAGCAGTGGGTTCCTGGGATAGTGCCCTTTCATAGACCACTCAGTCTGGCCAGCAGTGGCTTCCTGGGATAGTGTTCATTCATAGACCACTCAGTCCGGCCAGCAGTGGGTTCCTGGGATAGTGTTCATTCACAGACCACTCAGTCTGGCCAGCAGTGGGTTCCTGGGATAGTGTTCATTCACAGATCACTCAGTCTGGGCATCAGTGGCTTCCTGGGATAGTGTTCATTCATAGACCACTCAGTCTGGCCAGCAGTGGGTTCCTAGGATAGTGTTCATTGATAGCCCACTCAGTCTGGCCAGTAGTGGCTTCCTGGGATAGTGTCCTTTCATAGACCACTCAGTCTGGCCAGCAGTGGCTTCCTGGGATAGTGTCCTTTCATAGACCATTCAGTCTGGCCAGCAGTGGGTTCGTGGGATAGTGTTCATTCATAGACCACTCAGTCTGGACAGCCTTGGGCTCCTGGGATAGTGTTAATTCATAGCCCACTCAGTCTGGCCAGCAGTGGGTTCCTGGGATAGTGTCCTTTCATAGACCACTCAGTCTGGCCAGCAGCTGGTTCCTGGGATAGTGTTCATTCATAGACCACTCAGTCTGGCCAGCAGTGGCTTCCTGGGATAGTGTCCTTTCATAGACCACTCAGTCTGGCCAGCAGCGGGTCACTGGGATAGTGTCCTTTCATAGAACACTCAGTATGGCCAGCAGTGGGCTCCTTGGATAGTGTCCTTTCATAGGCCGCTCAGTCTGGCCAGCAGTGGGTTCCTGGGATAGTGTTCATTCATAGCCCACTCAGTCTGGCCAGCAGTGGGTTCCCGGGATAGTGTCCTTTCATAGACCACTCAGTCTGGCCAGCAGTGGGTTCCTGGGATTGTGCCCTTTCATAGACCACTCAGTCTCGCCAGCAGTGGGTTCCTGGGATAGTGTTCATTCATAGACCACTCAGTCTGGCCAGCAGTGGGTTCCTGTGATAGTGTCCTTTCATAGACCACTCAGTCTGGCCAGCAGCGGGTTCCTGTGATATTGTCCTTTCATAGACCACTCAGTCTGGCTAGCAGCAGTGGGTTCCTGTGATAGTGTCCGTTCATAGACCACTCAGTCTGGCCAGCAGTGGCTTCCTGGGATAGTGTTCATTCATAGACCACTCAGTCTGGCCAGCAGTGGCATCCTGGGATAATGTTTATTCATAGACTATTCAGTCTGGCCAGCAGTGGGTTCCTGGGATAGTGTCCTTTCATAGCCCACTCAGTCTGGCCAGCAGTGGGTTCCTGGGATAGTGTGCTTTCATAGACCACTCAGTCTGTCCAGCAGTGGGTTCCTGGGATAGTGTCCTTTCATAGAACACTCAGTCTGGCCAGCAGTGGGCTCCTGGGATAGTGTCCTTTCATAGACCGCTCAGTCTGGCCAGCAGTGGGTTCCTGGGATAGTGTTCATTCATAGCCCACTCGGTCTGGCCAGCAGTGGGTTCCTCGTATAGTGTCCTTTCATAGACCACTCTGTCTGGCCAGCAGTGGGTTCCTGGTATAGTGTCCTTTCATACACCACTCAGTCTGGCCAGCAGTGCCTCCCTGGATAGTGTACTTTCATAGACCACTCAGTCTGGGCAGCAGTGGCTTCCTGGGATAGTGTTCATTCATAGACCACTCAGTCTGGCCAGCAGTGGCATCCTGGGATAATGTTTATTCATAGACTACTCAGTCTGGCCAGCAGTGGGTTCCTGGGATAGTGTCCTTTCATAGCCCACTCAGTCTGGTCAGCAGTGGGTTCCTGGGATAGTGTGCTTTCATAGACCACTCAGTCTGGCCAGCAGTGGGTTCCTGGTATAGTGTCCTTTCATACACCACTCAGTCTGGCCAGCAGTGGCTTCCCTGGATAGTGTCCTTTCATAGACCACTCAGTCTGGCCAGCAGTGGGTTCCTGGGATAGTGTCCTTTCATAGACCACTCAGTCTGGCCAGCAGTGGGTTCCTGTGATAGTGCCCTTTCATAGACCACTCAGTCTGGCCAGCAGTCACTTCCTGGGATAGTGACCTTTCATAGACCACTCAGTCTGGCCAGCAGTGGGTTCCTGGGATAGTGTTCATTCATAAATCACTCAATCTGGGCAGCAGTCGGTTCCTGGGATAGTGTTCATTCATAGACCACTCAGTCTGGCCAGTAGTGGCTTCATGGGATAGTGTTCATTCATAGCCCACTCAGTCTGGCCAGCAGTGGGTTCCTGGGATAGTGTTCAATCATAGCCCACTCAGTCTGGCCAGCAGTGGCTTCATGGGATAGTGTCCTTTCATAGACCACTCAGTCCGGCCAGCAGTGGGTTCCTGGGATAGTGTCCTTTCATAGACCACTCAGTCTGGCCAGCAGTGGGTTCTTGAGATAGTGTTCATTCATAGACCACTCAGTCTGGCCAGCAGTGGGTTCCTGGGATAGTGTCCTTTCATACACCACTCAGTCTGGCCAGCAGTGGCTTCCCTGGATAGTGTCCTTTCATAGACCACTCAGTCTGGCCAGCAGTGGGTTCCTGGGATAGTGTCCTTTCATAGACCACTCAGTCTGACCAGCAGTGGGTTCCTGTGATAGTGCCCTTTCATAGACCACTCAGTCTGGCCAGCAGTCACTTCCTGGGATAGTGACCTTTCATAGACCACTCAGTCTGGCCAGCAGTGGGTTCCTGGGATAGTGTTCATTCATAAATCACTCAATCTGGGCAGCAGTCGGTTCCTGGGATAGTGTTCATTCATAGACCACTCAGTCTGGCCAGTAGTGGCTTCATGGGATAGTGTTCATTCATAGCCCACTCAGTCTGGCCAGCAGTGGGTTCCTGGGATAGTGTTCATTCATAAATCACTCAATCTGGGCAGCAGTCGGTTCCTGGGATAGTGTTCATTCATAGACCACTCAGTCTGGCCAGTAGTGGCTTCATGGGATAGTGTCCTTTCATAGACCACTCAGTCCGGCCAGCAGTGGGTTCCTGGGATAGTGTCCTTTCATAGACCACTCAGTCTGGCCAGCAGTGGGCTCCTGGGATAGTGTCCTTTCATAGACCGCTCAGTCTGGCCAGCAGTGGGTTCCTGGGATAGTGTTCATTCATAGCCCACTCGGTCTGGCCAGCAGTGGGTTCCTCGTATAGTGTCCTTTCATAGACCACTCTGTCTGGCCAGCAGTGGGTTCCTGGTATAGTGTCCTTTCATACACCACTCAGTCTGGCCAGCAGTGCCTCCCTGGATAGTGTACTTTCATAGACCACTCAGTCTGGGCAGCAGTGGCTTCCTGGGATAGTGTTCATTCATAGACCACTCAGTCTGGCCAGCAGTGGCATCCTGGGATAATGTTTATTCATAGACTACTCAGTCTGGCCAGCAGTGGGTTCCTGGGATAGTGTCCTTTCATAGCCCACTCAGTCTGGTCAGCAGTGGGTTCCTGGGATAGTGTGCTTTCATAGACCACTCAGTCTGGCCAGCAGTGGGTTCCTGGTATAGTGTCCTTTCATACACCACTCAGTCTGGCCAGCAGTGGCTTCCCTGGATAGTGTCCTTTCATAGACCACTCAGTCTGGCCAGCAGTGGGTTCCTGGGATAGTGTCCTTTCATAGACCACTCAGTCTGGCCAGCAGTGGGTTCCTGTGATAGTGCCCTTTCATAGACCACTCAGTCTGGCCAGCAGTCACTTCCTGGGATAGTGACCTTTCATAGACCACTCAGTCTGGCCAGCAGTGGGTTCCTGGGATAGTGTTCATTCATAAATCACTCAATCTGGGCAGCAGTCGGTTCCTGGGATAGTGTTCATTCATAGACCACTCAGTCTGGCCAGTAGTGGCTTCATGGGATAGTGTTCATTCATAGCCCACTCAGTCTGGCCAGCAGTGGGTTCCTGGGATAGTGTTCAATCATAGCCCACTCAGTCTGGCCAGCAGTGGCTTCATGGGATAGTGTCCTTTCATAGACCACTCAGTCCGGCCAGCAGTGGGTTCCTGGGATAGTGTCCTTTCATAGACCACTCAGTCTGGCCAGCAGTGGGTTCTTGAGATAGTGTTCATTCATAGACCACTCAGTCTGGCCAGCAGTGGGTTCCTGGGATAGTGTCCTTTCATACACCACTCAGTCTGGCCAGCAGTGGCTTCCCTGGATAGTGTCCTTTCATAGACCACTCAGTCTGGCCAGCAGTGGGTTCCTGGGATAGTGTCCTTTCATAGACCACTCAGTCTGACCAGCAGTGGGTTCCTGTGATAGTGCCCTTTCATAGACCACTCAGTCTGGCCAGCAGTCACTTCCTGGGATAGTGACCTTTCATAGACCACTCAGTCTGGCCAGCAGTGGGTTCCTGGGATAGTGTTCATTCATAAATCACTCAATCTGGGCAGCAGTCGGTTCCTGGGATAGTGTTCATTCATAGACCACTCAGTCTGGCCAGTAGTGGCTTCATGGGATAGTGTTCATTCATAGCCCACTCAGTCTGGCCAGCAGTGGGTTCCTGGGATAGTGTTCATTCATAAATCACTCAATCTGGGCAGCAGTCGGTTCCTGGGATAGTGTTCATTCATAGACCACTCAGTCTGGCCAGTAGTGGCTTCATGGGATAGTGTCCTTTCATAGACCACTCAGTCCGGCCAGCAGTGGGTTCCTGGGATAGTGTCCTTTCATAGACCACTCAGTCTGGCCAGCAGTGGGTTCTTGAGATAGTGTTCATTCATAGACCACTCAGTCTGGCCAGCAGTGGGTTCCTGGGATAGTGCCCTTTCATAGACCACTCAGTCTGGCCAGCAGTGGCTTCCTGGGATAGTGTTCATTCATAGACCACTCAGTCTGGCCAGCAGTGGGTTCCTGGGATAGTGTTCATTCATAGACCACTCAGTCTGGCCAGCAGTGGGTTCCTGGGATAGTGTTCATTCATAGACCACTCAGTCTGGCCAGCAGTGGGTTCCCGGGATAGTGTTCATTCATAGATCACTCAGTCTGGGCAGCAGTGGCTTCCTGGGATAGTGTTCATTCATGGACCACTCAGTCTGGCCAGCAGTGGGTTCCTGGGATAGTGTTCATTCATAGCCCACTCAGTCTGGCCAGCAGTGGCTTCCTGGGATAGTGTCATTTCATAGACCATTCAGTCTGGCCAGCAGTGGGTTCCTGGGATAGTGTTCATTCATAGACCACTTAGTCTGGCCAGCAGTGGGTTCCTGGGATAGTGTTCATTCATAGACCACTCAGTCTTGGCAGCAGTGGGTTCCTGGGATAGTGTTCATTCATAGACCACTCAGTCTGGCCAGCAGTGGGTTCCTGGGATAGTGTCCTTTCATAGACCACTCAGTCTGGCCAGCAGTGGGTTCCTGGGATAGTGTTCATTCATAGATCACTCAGTCTGGGCAGCAATGGCTTGCTTGGATAGTGTTCATTCATAGACCACTCAGTCAGGCCAGCAGTGGGTTCCTAGGATAGTGTCTTTCACAGACCACTCAGTCTGGGCAGCAGTGGCTTCCTGGGATAGTGTCCTTTCATAGACCATTCAGTCTGGCCAGCAGTGGGTTCCTGGGATAGTGTTCATTCATAGACCACTCAGTCTGGCCAGCAGTGGGTTCCTGGGATAGTGTCCTTTCATAGATGTCCTTGGGAATGTTCTTTGCTCTGGAGAATTCAGGGGAGTGAAGGCACACTCTGCCCTCGTGCGTAGGTGTGGTTGTCATGTTAGTTCAACTTCATCCTTCCACATGACTGAAGACCACAAAATCGAATTTCTAGTGCATTAAAACACTATTTTCTAATAGACCTCTGACATCTTCCTTGCTTTGTTCATGCCTCCTGAACAGGAGCTTCATTCTTTCACACGATTTGTATCCAATGTCTGCTCACCCCAGACTGGTATGGCCTTGGCTTCTTGGCTTATCCAACATCGCCTTTCTGAGATTCACTTTGTAATTCACTTGTTTTGTAACTGTGACACAGCACAGGTGAATGCCGACGCGAGGAGACTGAGCTAACTATTTTCAGGAGGGATCCAACCCTTGAATCACTTGCTCTTTGGATTTGAAAAAATCCCCCACAAATGAAACCTAGCTTCAATTTGCCCTGATTTGAGTGGGCACCATCTGTTTCTTATTATCTCCGTTTTGGATTGTGACTTACAACACTAAATAAGAAATACTTTTCACCTATCAAGTGTGGCGCAGTTCTTAATGTGTGTAGCAATTTACTTCACTTCTTAAGCCCCGCTCTGCTATAGTACGTAGTGGAAACATCAATTTTTTACTCACTCCAATATATATCACATGGACGCGGTAGAGTCCATGTAGTTATGGTTAAGTTGGTGTTTCCATAGGAAGAGCATTTTTTTGGGCGGCTTATAACTTCGCTCCCTCTGGACGAATGCTCACCAAACTTTGCAAAAAAAAGTGCTTGGCCCACTCTGAATTTTTATGCAAAGTTTGGAGAGGTTTGGTCCAGGGGGGGCAAAGTTATAGGGGGGGTCCCAAAACGTTTGTTTTTTCCTATAGACATAATGGGAAAAAACTTTGCGCACGGCTACAGTCCGAACTGCTGGACGGATTTACACCAAATTTGCGGCAGGAGCGGCGGTCTGGTCCCGAAAGTGTGCTTTTGCAAATTTGGCGTAAATCCGTCCAGTAGTTTTTTAAAAAATTACCAAAATGTAAGGCAAAAAAATTTGTGATATCTGTGTTCGCTTCGCGGACGGACTTCCCTGTTCGCTTCGTGGACAGCACCCTGATTGGCCCAGCGGCTTGCGTCATGTTCGTGGACATGCAACGTGTTTGCTGATTGGGCGGCGTGGTGCGTAGTGCGCGTCAGATTTTCTGTCGCGCCCGCCATCTTGCATTTGCGGATGTCCGCAGACAGCGCGGTAAAAGTTTGTTCAAAATGTGTATTTAGTAGAGTGTGTTGGTGTGTAGAAGTCTTTGGGGAGGATGGGGGAGTATGAGATAGGTTCAAATTTGTATTTTTTTATGTGCAAGACACTTTTGTTGTGTTCGATTTTTCTGCGGACAACACGGCTGTTCTGGAATGTTCGTAAATAAACAGAATGGATTCGGTGTCAAGTTCAAAGTGTTCAAAGAACAGTCGTGGGGTCTTGGAATGTTAGCAGGGGGTGTCCTGGAGACGTTGTCTATATTGTTCATTGGCAAGCTGAAAGTGTTCTAAGAACACTCGCGGTGTCCTGAAATGTTCGTACACAAAGAAAATGGGGGTGTCCTGAGGACGCTGTCCGTATTGTCTTTTGGCAAGTTGAATGTGTTCTAGTACTTTCCTTGTGTCCGTGGACATTAAAATGGTTGCAATGCTTGAATCTATGGGTGTGATATGCTGCGGTGGTTGTGGCCAGGGTATAGAATGTTGGATGCATGGCCATTTGGCCATGCACCCAAGACTCTATGCCCTGGCCACAACCACCGCAGCATATCATAGTCATATGCCATGCACCCAAGAGTCTATGTCCTGGCCAGAAGCTCTGCAGCATATCACAGTCATATGCGATGCACCCAAGAGTGTATGCCCTGGCCAGAAGCACTGCAGCATATTACACTCATAGTGGCTTATAACTTTGGGTCAAAAACAAATTTATAAGGAACAATGTTATAAGCCAGTATGGGTGTGATATGCTGCGATGGTTGTATTTATGATGTTATACTTACTATTTGGTTTAGTAACGGGAGTCCATGTTTTTCTTGTTCATTTCTGTGATAAAAGAAAATAGCATGTTAGTATTGGTATTTTATAAAGAGTTATTACATTGTACAATCAACATTTTTTCTTTTTTTTACCCTCATATTTAGTCGATGACAAACGAGAGTACTGTGCAATTTGCTCAGTTTCTGTGTTTGTTGCTAAAATCATTGGGTCTGTGGGAGAAAAAAAATCCATGTTGGATTAAAAAAAACCCTTTTTCTGTTATGCTACAGTTTGTTTGTTTGTTTGTATTCAGTGTTTAGTTGTTGTTTCTGGCTAATGCTTTATACATTGGGTTGTTCCAGTTTTTGGGAGCAGTAAGATATTAGGTATTTGTTTAGATATTGTACAGTTTTGGAGCAGTTAGATACCAGTAGGCGTATTCTAACTGTTTATTTTTTTATATGATTTCGTGGTATTGATTTATCTGTTTGCATATTTGTAAATTTTGGGACAGTTAGATACCAATTGGCGTATTCTAACTGTCTATTTTTTGCTCTATTTGAGTGGTATTAATTTATCTGATTAGTTGTAGAATCTTTGGGCAGTTAGATAGCTTTTGGAATTTTTCGACAGTTTATTTTTATTACTACAAGTGTACTTAAGGTGTAAGTACAGTTCAGTTATCAAATTTTGGTTTTAAGAACATTAAGGGGCCAATTCATAGAATTCGGCGCACAAGTGTGCGCGTGCGGTAGTCTGCGCCAGCCGCGTGCGCCGAAACACATTCAGGCGCACAGCGTATTCATGGATTCCAACATCCACAACCAGCCGAGGCGCAGAGTGGCGCAGCGACCCTGCAGCAGCGTCAGTTACGCCCCCAAGAACGCCCCTTGCGCAGGGAAAAGCCATCAAAATCCCCAATCCAGCGCAAAGGGCAGCAGCAAACGCAGAGCGGGGAGCGTGTATTTCAGGGGTGTGCGGGTGTCCCCACACGTGATAGGCCTGGGTACACGTATTACAGGGGTGCGCGAGAAAATCTACACGCGATTGGGCTGGGTACGTGGATTTCAGGGGTGCGCGAGAAAATCTACACGCGATTGGCCTGGGTACGTGTATTACAGGGGTGCGCGAGAAAATCTACACGCGATTGGGCTGGGTACGTGGATTTCAGGGGTGCGCAAGAAAATCTACACGCGATTGGGCTGGGTACGTGGATTTCAGGGGTGCGCGAGAAATTCTACATGCGATTGGCCTGGGTACGTGGATTTCAGGGGTGTGCGAGAAAATCTACACGCGATTGGCCTGGGTACGTGGATTTCAGGGGTGCGCGAGAAATTCTACACGCGATTGGGCTGGGTACGTGGATTTCAGGGGTGCGCGAGAAATTCTACACGCGATTGGCCTGGGTACGTGGATTTCAGGGGTGCGCGAGAAAATCTACACGCGATTGGGCTGGGTACGTGGATTTCAGGGGTGCGCGAGAAAATCTACACGCGATTGGGCTGGGTACGTGGATTACAGGGGTGCGCGAGAAATTCTACACGCGATTGGCCTGGGTACGTGTATTACAGGGGTGCGCGCGAAAATCTACATGCGATTGGCCTGGGTACGTTGATTTCAGGGGTGCGCGAGAAAATCTACACGCGATTGGCCTGGGTACGTGTAGTACAGGGGTGCGCGAGAAAATCTACACGCGATTGGCCTGGGTACGTGGATTTCAGGGGTGCGCGAGAAATTCTACACGCGATTGGCCTGGGTACGTGTATTACAGGGGTGCGCGAGAAAATCTACACGCGATTGGGCTGGGTACGTGGATTTCAGGGTGCGCGAGAAATTCTACACGCGAGTGGCCTGGGTACGTGGATTTCAGGGGTGCGCGAGAAAATCTACACGCGATTGGGCTGGGTACGTGGATTTCAGGGGTGCGCGAGAAATTCTACACGCGATTGGCCTGGGTACGTGGATTTCAGGGGTGCGCGAGAAAATCTACACGCGATTGGGCTGGGTACGTGGATTTCAGGGGTGCGCGAGAAATTCTACACGCCATTGGCCTGGGTACGTGTGTTTCGGGGGGCGCGGGTAGTTCCACACGCCATTGGCCTGGGTACGTGTGTTCCGGGGTGCCGTGAACTTTCACA
Source organism: Ambystoma mexicanum (assembly GCF_040938575.1). Classification (NCBI taxonomy): domain Eukaryota; kingdom Metazoa; phylum Chordata; class Amphibia; order Caudata; family Ambystomatidae; genus Ambystoma; species Ambystoma mexicanum. Next base: position 1,906,232 of record NC_090932.1, read on the forward strand.
CGCGATTGGTTGAAATCCACGTGTGTTCTGTCATCACGTGCAATGAGGGATACTCCCTCGCACGTCACGTCACAGACGCGCTCACGCGCTGAGGGCCTTTGGTCCAATGAAAATGCGTATGCGTGCAGACGCGCTTAGGCGCTAAGGGCCTTTCCTCGAATTACACGCTGACGTGCAGAATTTTCACGTGCCAAATCACTCCGTATCAAGCTGGCCACGCGTAAGCACACGGAAGACCACGCTCCTGCCCAGAAGGCCGAACTACTGCCCCCCAGAGCCCCGAGCACGCTCCCACCTGCCATCTGCTGCTGCCTGACTGCCTGCTGCCCACGTGCCCTGCCATTTGCTGCCTGCACATCAGCCAGGGGTGCTGTTGGTGTGACCACCCCTGCTGGAACCAAAGACTCCCGACTGGGATTCCATCGCTCCACAGCCCAGCCCCAGGACCCAGTTGCCCACCCACTCCTGCCTCTGGGGTTGTCATGTCGGGGCAAACTCCATCTGTGACCACTGACAACCCCCGGCCAGAGAGGCAGAGGGGCACCAGCTTCAGTGCCACCGAAGTTGGTGTCCTGGTGGAGCAAGTCCTGGGGCAGTATGATGCCCTCTTCGGAAGTTCCTGCGCCGACAAGGAAGGACGGACTCGGATCTGGACTGACATCGTGACTGCCATCAACGCGGAGGGGGTGGCAGTCCGCGACTTCCAACATGTCAAGAAGCGCTGGGAGGACTTCAGGTCCAGGACCCTGAACAAGGCCCGGCGCCTCTTGAAGGCAGCGGATGCCAAGGGGCGCCGGGGCCACTTGTCGGAGGAACAGATGAGGGTCCTGGAACACATATCCCCAGCGCTCCACGTCCAGGTCCTTGAGAGGCAGACCCGTCTGGAGTCGAGCGGTGAGTGTACATGCATCCTGATTGTGAGCAGTGCGTGTGGTGATTGTTCAGTAGTGTGCAGGTTGCACATCTGTTTGTATGGGGTCGAGTATGGGTGCGGGTGTACAGGGCCGTGGGGCTGACACATGCGAGGGCTGTAATGTGTGAGACATGGATGGTGCCTGTGTGTGTGGGCTTGCATGCCAAATGCAGTTGTGTGGGCACACAAGTTTGTATGAATGTGTATGTGAGTAGACATGTCCGTGATGTCACGCATGTATGTTGTTTTCAGCTGCATGTATCAGCGCTGTGTACATGTGCATGTGTGTGTATTTGACAAGGGTGCAACAGTGATGCAACATGGATGCATGTGACAGCGGTATGTGGAAGCCTGATGGGCAGATGTGACATGGATGCCCGTCTGAACACTGCGACACTTGCCAGAGGTGTACACATGCATGCAAGTGTGGTGGTGTGTGTACATGTGTGGTGCACTTCCTGTGTTGCATGTGATGTCTGGCTCACCTTTGGCTGCTCATGCTGTTGTATGTGTATGGATGGTGTTGGCAGTTGCGATATGGCTGTGGTATGGCTCGTGTGTGCGAGTTGTAATGACATGTGTGTTGGGGATCGTGATGACATGTCTGAGGTTTGCCAATGCCACTCATGTACAACTGTCATGTGTGTATGTGTCCATTGTACATTGCCCTGATGCGTGTGTTTTGTTTCTCCCTGTCTGCAGCGTCAACTGATGAAGAGGGCGGAGAAGGTGCTGTGGAGCACAGCAGCGGGGATCCCACCGCCAGCCGGAGACGCAAGGCCCGGCTCCCCTCCCATGTTGTCATCTCGTCGGGGAGTGAGGAGTCCGGTGCCGCGTCCCAGGCCGCAGCTGCCGGGGGGAGGTCCAAGAGGCGGAGGTTGCAGTTGGACTCCTCGGCAGCAGAAGGGGCAGCTGGGACCCCACAGGGCCCAACGGGGGAAGATGGCACAGAGTCATCCAGGTTGGTGGGGGGTTTGGTGGAGGAGGAGGCCGTGCAAGCACCAGAGACGGGGTCTGGGGGTGGGGATCCCACTGGTGCTAGTGGTGCAGTGCAGGACCAGGGACAGGAGGCAGCACAGGCCACCGCGGAGGTGCCTGTGTGCAATCCTGCCCCTGATCCTGTCCCTGCATCATCTTGCACCAGCAAGGATGCCTATGTCCAGACCAGTTTTCAGGCAGGGGATGAGATGACGTCAACTGGCCTTCCTCTGCCTGCGGACGTGGCTATCCAGGCCCGGGTTGAGCCTGTCCTGGCTGGTGTGGCGTTGCGTCAACGGGCCATGCGAGGTGACCTGCAGTCTTTTCATGAAGAGACTGCACGTCATCTCGAATGGCTCGTTGACCACGTCAACCTGCTGGGACAGGTCACCCAGGCCGGATTCCTCCGTCTGATGGGGCTTGCCACGACCCCCTCCTCAGCTGGACCCCCTACGCGCCAGTCGTACTCTGTGCCATCTTCCCACCCATCAGTCACCTGGGTGCCCTGTGGAGCTGCCTCTGACGGTGCGGCCAGGCTGGTGGAGGAGGCATCCCTGCCACAGTGGGGAGTCGGACGTCCAGCAGGGGTGGCCACGTCAACGACTGCACCCCAGCCGGCGGAGGATGTGCAGGCAACAGGAGGCAGTGCAGGGGCAGAGGCACAGCAGCAGCAGCACCATGGTGGGAGCCATGAAGGCTCGGGGCCTTCGACATCGGAGGGGCAGGCATCGGCCGGAGGGCAGGAGGACCCAGGACAAAAAGTGTCTTCCGTGTGGCAGCGGTTGGGCCACGCCATAGATGCGGAGCGGCAGCGGGCGGAAGAGGCACGGCTCTCAATGGTCAGGGCGGAGAACTCCATGCAGAGGGCCCTGAGGCGGGCCGAGTGCCTCGAGGCAATCCGCAGGGGTTTGGAGGTGGACACGTCGACGGCCCTGCGGACCCTCGGGGTCATGGAGGAGGACCGCCTCCGGGACATTGAGGAGGAGTTCGATGATGCCCTGGCCCGGCACATCCAGAAGTGAGCCGTGGAACTAGCCCGCTGCCCTTGTACATAGTTATGTAGGTAGTGTTAGGTTTCATTTTTGTTTTTATTTCATTTGGACCTTTTGGACATTGGCCACATTTTTGTATATATTTTTTTTATTAGTTAGTGTAGTTAGATAGGTTTCCTTTATTTTGTTGGGATAATGGACCCTGGCTTCTTGCATTGTACATAGTTGTAGACTTGTACATACTTTCTTTTTTAACATTCTCCATGGATCAATGGCTTTTATTTTTATTTCCCATTGGATTTTGTTTTGTGGACATTGACTTTGTACAACATTACTTTGGATTTCAATATTCATTTTTTTTTTAATTTTGAACGGACATGCTTCTTTTCATTTTTTTACATTCACATTTCTGTTTCTTCATTTTTGATTCTATTTATGTTTCCTTTAATACATTATTTTTTAGGTGAACTTCAATGTGTGGTGTCTCATTGTTTTCATGCATTTCATGATATGTGTTTTGAGATTCACTGACACCCATTGGGTGTATGTGAGGGACATGTGTTTGTTTCGGAACTTGCAATTGGTGTTCTGTGATGTAATTGCAAATTATGAGTGGGTGGATGCAATACTCGGGTGGGTGTTTTGCATTTGGGGGCTGACCATAGAGACCAGGGTTCTGGATTGTGATGACATGTTGGGTGGGGAACATGAGTTGGACATGGGTGGGGGCCTGGTGGAGGCTGCCCCTGCACTGCTGGGGGGTGGGGGTAGTGGGAGACATGGGTGGGGGCCTGGTGGAGGCTGCCCCTGCACTGCTGGGGGGTGGGGGTGCTGGGAGACATGGGTTGGACATGGGTGGGGGCCTGCTGGCAGGTGCCCCACAGTGCTGGGGGGTGGGGGTGGTGGGAGACATGGGTGGGGGCCTGGTGGAGGCTGCCCCTGCACTGCTGTGGGGTGGGGGTGCTGGGAGACATGGGTTGGACATGGGTGGGGGCCTGCTGGCAGGTGCCCCACAGTGCTGGGGGGTGGGGGTGGTGGGAGACATGGGTGGGGGCCTGGTGGAGGCTGCCCCTGCACTGCTGGGGGTGGGGGTGCTGGGAGACATGGGTGGGGCCTGGTGGAGGCTGCCCCTGCACTGCTGGGGGGTGGGGGTGCTGGGAGACATGGGTTGGACATGGGTGGGGGCCTGCTGGCAGGTGCCCCACAGTGCTGGGGGGTGGGGGTGGTGGGAGACATGGGTGGGGGCCTGGTGGAGGCTGCCCCTGCACTGCTGGGGGGTGGGGGTGCTGGGAGACATGGGTTGGACATGGGTGGGGGCCTGCTGGCAGGTGCCCCACAGTGCTGGGGGGTGGGGGTGGTGGGAGACATGGGTGGGGCCCTGGTGGCAGGTGCCCCACAGTGCTGGGGGGTGGGGGTGCTGGGAGACATGAGTTGGATATGGGTGGGGGCCTGCTGGCAGGTGCCCCACAGTGCTGGGGGGTGGGGGTGCTGGGAGACATGAGTTGGACATGGGTGGGGGCCTTGTGGAGGCTGCCCCTGTTGACTGGGGTGGTGGGGGTGGTGGGAGACATGGGTGGGGGCCTGGTGGCAGGTGCCCCACAGTGCTGGGGGGTGGGGGTGCTGGGAGACATGAGTTGGACATGGGTGGGGGCCTGCTGGCAGGTGCCCCACAGTGCTGGGGGGTGGGGGTGGTGGGAGACATGAGTTGGACATGGGTGGGGGCCTTGTGGAGGCTGCCCCTGGTGACTGGGGGGGTGGGGGTGGTGGGAGACATGGGTGGGGGCCTGGTGGAGGGTGCCCCACAGTGCTGGGGGGTGGGGGTGGTGGGAGACATGGGTGGGGGCCTGGTGGAGGGTGCCCCACAGTGCTGGGGGGTGGGGGTGGTGGGAGACATGAGTTGGACATGGGTGGGGGCCTTGTGGAGGCTGCCCCTGGTGACTGGGGGGGTGGGGGTGCTCGGAGACATGGGTGGGGGCCTGGTGGAGGCTGCCCCTGGTGACTGGGGGGTGGGGGTGGTGGGAGACATGGGTGGGGGCCTGGTGGAGGCTGCCCCTGCACTGCTGGGGGGTGGGGGTGCTGGGAGACATGGGTTGGACATGGGTGGGGGCCTGCTGGCAGGTGCCCCACAGTGCTGGGGGGTGGGGGTGGTGGGAGACATGAGTTGGACATGGGTGGGGGCCTGCTGGCAGGTGCCCCACAGTGCTGGGGGGTGGGGGTGGTGAGAGACATGGGTGGGGGCCTGGTGGAGGCTGCCCCTGCACTGCTGGGGGGTGGGGGTGGTGTGAGACATGGGTGGGGGCCTGGTGGAGGCTGCCCCTGCACTGCTGGGGGGTGGGGGTGGTGGGAGACATGGGTGGGGGCCTGCTGGAGGCTGCCCCTGGTGACTGGGGGGTGGGGGTGGTGGGAGACATGGGTGGGGGCCTGGTGGAGGCTGCCCCTGCACTGCTGGGGGGTGGGGGTGGTGGGAGACATGGGTGGGGGCCTGGTGGAGGCTGCCCCTGCACTGCTGGGGGGTGGGGGTGGTGGGAGACATGGGTGGGGGCCTGGTGGAGGCTGCCCCTGGGGGTTGGGGGTGGTGGGAGACATGGGTGGGGGCCTGGTGGAGGCTGCCCCTGCACTGCTGGGGGGTGGGGGTGCTGGGAGACATGGGTTGGACATGGGTGGGGGCCTGCTGGCAGGTGCCCCACAGTGCTGGGGGGTGGGGGTGGTGGGAGACATGGGTGGGGGCCTGGTGGTGCCTGCCCCTGGTGGCTGGGGGTGCAAGGGGACATGCGTTGGTGGGCAGTAGTGCTAGTTGATATGTGGGTTGGCTGGTGGGCATGGCCAAGGTGGATGGGGTGCCTGCAGGACATGTGCTGGGTAGGCCCCTGTGGTGTGAGCCACCTGCAGGGGCCGTGGAGGGTGTAGAGGGTACACCTGGGAGGACCCACACGTGCAATTCACGTGTGCTGCTCCCCGCGCACCCCTGTAATACACATACCCTGATAATATCGCGTGTGTAACTTCCCGCGCACCCCCGAAATACACGTACCCCGCTCAATCGCATATTTGACTTCCCGCGCACCCCCGAAATACACTTACCCCGCTCAATCGCGTGTGGAACTTCCCGCGTACCCCTGAAATCCACGTACCCGGCCAAATCGCGTGTGGATCTTCCCGCGCACCCCTGAAATCCACGTACCCGGCCAAATCGCATGTGGAACTTCCCGCGCACCCCCGAAATACACGTACCCCGCTCATTCGCGTGTGTAACTTCCCGCGCACCCCCGGAATACACGTACCTCGCTCAATCGCATATTTGACTTCCCGCGCACCCCCGAAATACACGTACCCCGCTCAAACGCGTGTGTAACTTCCCGCGCACCCCCGAAATACACGTACCCCGCTCAATCGCATATTTGACTTCCCGCGCACCCCCGAAATACACGTACCCCGCTCAATCGCGTGTGTAACTTCCCGCGCACCCCCGGAATACACGTACCTCGCTCAATCGCGTGTGTAACTTCCCGCGCACCCCCGGAATACACGTACCCCGCTCAATCGCGTGTGTAACTTCCCGCGCACCCCCGGAATACACGTACCCCGCTCAATCGCGTATTTAACTTCCCGCGGCGCCACTTTTTTGATGCGCTGGGACTCTACCGCCTACCTTCGTGTGGCGGCCGTGTTTCAGCTTGTGCGTGGCTTTGGCTGTGCGTGGCTTTGCCCTATTCCATTCCATGAATACGTGTGGTTCGAGTGCGTGTGGGCGTTCCCTCTGCTTCCGTGCAGTACATCCCCAGTTACGCCCTTATTTTCGCGTGTTGTTCCCCATTCCGCGCGTTACGCCCCATGTCCCGCCCACTTTCTGGTGTGTGCGCTGAGGTTGTGCGCTTTCAATGTGCGCGTCGCGCACGCCTTTCGCGATGTTGCAGTGACTTGTGCGCCATGCACGGGTTTGGCGCACATCCCGCGGTGAACACGCGCAGGGACTTCCATGAATCGCACGCGTGCGTGTGCGCCTGTTTTTTTCCGCTTGCGCATGCTTGCGCATGCTTGCGCCTGCTTGCGCCTAGATTTTCGGCGCACGTTTGTTCCATGAATCGGCCACTCAATACGCGTTTGGAAGATTTGCTGATAATCTCTGCTTTAGAGTAACGGTACTATCATTACATTCAAACCATCCACATTTCTTTTTTATGTATGCAGTGTAGTGCCCTGAGTTGGTTGTGGCTCCTGCGTGGTAGATTATACCTACTGTTGTGAAGGTTTTCCTACCAAGTGATATTTGACCATGTGTGAATCTAGTCAGCTTGCAGTTGTTTTTGGTACCATCTGCATTGTAATGTAGAAGCATTAGTATTACGTATTTACTATGTGTTTGTATTAGTAATGTGGAGCGATTATCCGAATTGCAGGTAGAACATAATCTACTGTGGTTTGAATTTTGTACAAGTTGCTGAAATGGAACGGATTCACAATTAGGTATTGATATATAGACAAAGCGCTCATTGGGGATTTGTTCTTGTGTCACATTGTTGCAGAGAGTGCATGTATGTTTCCACATGTATGAAATCTGGAAGATTTCATTTATAGGTATGTTTTTGTTTTCCAGTACTAATAGTTAGTACATTAGAAATTCCTGTGGATCTTCCTGTGAGTTTATAGTGAATTTCACCATTCCAGCACAGTAGACCACTTCTTGTCTTATTCCATGAACTGTATACGGGGTGTCAGGATTGTTTTTTGTGTTTCTATGAAGTACTAACATTTGCATACACAATGGGTCTCTAAAGTGTAAGTAAATGTTGTCAACAATTGCTGTATTTGAAATAGAATATTGATTGCTACATTTGCATAGCAACTTACACCAATTTCATTTATAAGTTTAAATGGACCAGGTAGTTCTGTGTCTGAGTGATTTTTTTTTAGTTTGTCTTCCTTCTTTGACGAAGTACTTGGTTTACTTTCCGTAATTGGTTCTTTTTTAATTGTGGTCCTTGATGAAGTTTTAGTTTCTTTTACTCTCTTTGGAGGATTTGCAGTGACATCCTGTTGCATTTCTGTTTGATTTAGTTTTCTTTTAGAACATTTTCCCTTTTGTGGAACAGGATATGTTTGTAGATGGAGGGTGTATAGTGAACAAAGTCTATTGTATTCTAAAATGCAAGGAATATCAGCGTTTACTTTACTTGCATCAAAGTTGATTAGAAATAGACCGTCAATTGTACGTAGGCGTGACAGTGCTACGTAGCTCATGCCTTCTTTAAAGACTGTGTTACCAATGTCTATCATTGCTTTGTCTAGAGTAAGACCTTGTGATTTATGAATGGTGACTGCCTATGCAAGAGTTAGAGAAAATTGTTCTCTGCGTACATACATGTCTTTGAAGAGAAGGAATCGAGCTGTTGAGCGTCCTATTCTTTTTACTTCTGAAAGTTTGTCAAAGAGAATATTGACAAACTGAATTTTGTTGTCACGTGGGTATGTTTGAAAGCCAACAACTGTACCCAGTGCTCCATTAACTAGTCCTTGGTCAACGTCAAGGTTACGTTTAAGCATTACTCTGCAATTTAAGGATAATTTTAATATCTTTTCCAAGCCTGCTGTGTTTGAGATTGATTTTTCTAAACTATTTAGTCTTGTTGTGGCTTGGCCACACATGTGTAGTGTCATACCATGTACATCTAGTTTGTCTGTGGCGCTAATTTCCATTATTGGTTGCATTTCTTTGCTTAACATTATTTCATTGAATTTGAAACAGCTTGCAAGAGTTGGCATTAAGGCCATACAATTGACATTTTTGTGGGCTAATTGTTCCATAACATCTGTAGCACATGCATTATCACCATAAAGTGCATGAATGTGCCGGGTTTTCAATATTGCTTCTGCTTCTCTAGAAAGTATACCAACTCTGATACTTTTTAAGATGTTGGCATAAGTGAGATCTGCAGATTGGCACATGTTTTCTGTTAATTCTCTGTATTGGAAATGTTGCCAAAGGTTGACATTTCCAATTCTGCCAACAGTTTTAAGGCAGAGTTTGTGTCCTAATGTTTTAAAAATAGGCTCACCTTTTAGAGGTGTCAATTGAAGAAGATCTCCGAAAACAATGATGTGTTTTCCTGCAAAGAGCTCTTCATAGTTTGTTTTGAGTACTTCTTGTAATCTGAGGTGAATCAAAGCCAACATTAGGTTGGACACCATGCTCACTTCATCTATTAGTAGCATTTTCATTTGTTTCAATACTCTGCGTAGTTCCATTGCAGATTCTGCAGAAAGTTTGTAATAATCTAACCTGTTTTAGTGTTCTACTGGCAGGAGTAGTAATCAGTGTAAAGTGACACCACCTATGTGGTAGGCAGCTAAACCTGTGGGGGCAGTGACAACAGCTAACAGTTTGTTGTTTGTCAATTGTTGAAGGAACTTACTGATGATTTTGATTAGGAATGTTTTGCCATAACCAGCTTCACCACTGACATACAATAGTATAGGCTTGTAATTTTGGCAGGTGCATTCTTTGTTATCATGTTGCACACCATGTGCAATTTCTTTTGTTATTTCTTGAAAAATGCTACGTTGCTCTTTGTTTAGTTTTGATTGTAGTGTAGTTAAGTCTTCTTTATCTTCATAGTGACACATGGTGTTTTCTACTTCTATCATAGCTAATTCTGCCTCATTTGTTATTAGTGGTTCTTGGCTTCCTGTGACAGAAGGTTGACTACTGTCAGGAGTGTCGTTATCTAGTTGGGTCTGGAGTTCCTCTTTGTGTTGCTGTTCATTGTGCAACATTGCTTTGTACTGTGCAAAGCTTACATCAGTTATACTGTTTTCATTGGCTTTGAAAGCGTCTTCATATGAGTCATAGGTATCTAGTATTTCTTCTTCTTTGCTCCATGGTTTGAAGAGTTGTAGCAGGGACATGTAATATATTTCTTTATGTTGAGGAGTCTTTAATGACAATTTGATATGATTAATTAAATTTGGTTTGGTAAGTTTTACTAAGCTGCCATCACAGTTTGTCACTTTGTATTTACGGTTTTGCTCATCAGGTTTTATATTATTTTTGTATGTGTAGTTTTGGGCTATGTGGTATAGACACATGGTTTCCAAAGTGGTACTCCTGTTTGGGTAGTATGTGTCCAATAAATTGTTTTTTAAAATGTCTTGGCTGTTGGGATCATGTTTGGCTATTGTTTCTATATCTTCGTATGATTTTAGAACTCTTTTTCTAGATTTAGCTGGACCAAGACTTAGTCATACTATATTTGCAGATTTACCATACAATGCAGTACCAGTTAATCGATCAGCTGCTTCATAGCATCCACATTCTCTATGGGACAGCATTTTTATGCCCAAGTTGTATAATTTCTGAGACACTGTTTTATCTGATGACAGGTCAGTCCAGAGGTCTTGGAGCTCTGTCTTTTCTGATTTGGTTAAGTATGCTGTGACATATCGTGCAACTGCAGTAGAATTGTCTGCAATGTACTGCACATCTATGTTTGCATTCCACAAGTGGGCAATGATTGCATTGTAATCATTCATATATTTTTCTTCTTCTTTTCTTTTTATGCAATATGTATTTTTAGGTGACTTACCTTTAATACTATGTCTAACTGAAGACATGAGGTTGTTCACTTGACCTGTATTTGTAACTGGTCCAGGGAAACCAAATCGGCATTTGGTGTAGTATTTCCCTTTGTTTTTGTATTTGCAACGACAATATTTGCCACATTTATGTCTTTGGAATTGTAAGATTTTTGCATGAAGATCACTATTTGTGGATTCTGACGGAATTTCACAAGTGACATATTTTTCAATAAACTGTAAAACAGTGGCATCACTGTCTTGACCAAATTTAGGAGCATCTTTAATCCATAAAAGCATGTGGACATGTGGTGCTCCTCTGGCTTGGTATTCTTTTCTCCAAAAGAAGTGTTGCACTTCTCCAAGGGGAGGAACAGTTTTATTACAAATAAAATGTAGCATAGCAATGAAGCGATGGTGAAAATATCTAGAAACATTAACAGGATCCTGAGAACAAAGTTCTCCAGGTGTTAGTATATCTATGTTTGTTTTGTTTTCGTTTGCTATGCGTAGGAAAGCATGTAAATCTTCCCATGCATATTCTGAGCAACTCAATGTAACAAACCAAGTGGGTGGGCCAAGGTTTCTGATCATACAGCGTACGTCTCCATGGCGTTGAAACCAGTACTCTTTAGTACCTCGCATATTTGCTAATAGATTTGTAAGATTTGGCTGTAAAACCTCATCATTTTGTTGAACTTTTTCTAATAATTGTGTGGCTGTCATATTTTGAAAGTGTGATCCTGATTTTAATATGTGTGCAACTCCGTAACATAAAGTTGCTAGTTCACTTTCAAAGAGTAGGTGGAATATGTATTCCACATTTTGTCAAAATCTCGGATCTTCAGAATACATTCGTAATGAGCGATATTATGATGCTAATATTTGAAGAGGTCTATCATCGTATCTTCCTCCTTTGCCAGTAGGAAAGAGTAGAGGAAAAGCACGTGCTTCTATACTTTTTTCCCATATGCTGATTTGTGATCCTTTTGTTTGACGCATTTGGTACGCTTCCATTGCATCTTCTATGGTGTCATTAGAGTGCAATGGGTGAATTGTATAATGGTCTAAAGTGGTTGCTATTGTAGCAGGATCTAGGAGCTCAAATTGACCAGTTTCTTCTGTCTCTTGAATTATTTCAGTTGTATCTTTCAAGTTTTCTTCAATATTAATTTCTTTGTAATAATCATTATTCTCTTTGAGATATTGCAGGGCTTCTCTAACTTTATTTAAATCTACCAGTTGTTGCCAAATTTTTTTGTCTTTTGTAGGTACTCCATTTACCAAGATAATTAAAGATTGTTGCATTGGACGTTGCACTCCTAGAGTGTGCACATTTTCTTTTAGATCTAATGGTAAATACACTACTTTTCCCCGAATACCTTTCACTAATTCAGAGGGAGGTAATTTTGCAGTTTTTGGTTGAAGGCGTATTATTGCTTGAAATGGATGAACTGTTTGAATTATGATGCTCTCATATAAATTAAGTTGTTGAAGGGGTTTTGGTAGTGGATATAATTCCAAGTTATTTGTGATAGCATGTGAAGGAGTTTGGTTGTTGTCAAGTTTGGTAGTGCAGTAACTGCTAAGTATTATGGGGTCAGTTATTTCGTATTTGTTTTCTGCTATAAGGTAGAGAGCTAATTCAAACCATTTAGAATCTTCATTGTCTTCTATTTTGTGTGAAAGGTCTATAGTTTTTGTGTTACTTTTATAACACGTTCTGCGGCAACATACACACACGTGGTTTGGTACTTCAGCTGAAGTGCTTTGAAATTTTAGTATTTCTTTTTTATATCTGTGTAGTGAAAGGTTGCCATGTGCAGATTTGTTATGAAGTTGGTTGACAGCTAATTCATCTTGTAAGTGGGTTTCATTTCCAAAATATTTTCTCTGTATATACTCGATTTCTTCTAGTAGGTCTTTTGGTGTACCATGTAGAAGAAAGTTATTTAAATTGGCTAGTGCTAATGCAGGACTTTTAGCATAGTACAGTTTATAAACTAGATTTCTTATACTTGCATGATGTGTTGATATCCTTTTGATATCATGGAAGGTTGTTTTGCAAGTAGGTCCTGATATGCAGGCCAACGAATGTCCTTGCAGTCCTGTGTGCTTGCGTACTGGACAAGCATCCATATTTTGCAGCATTTTAATTTTGATTTTGTCTTTGCTTTTCACATATTGATTGAGGAATAGGCGTAAAGATTTGAACATTTTTTTGGGAATGTTACACATTGACTTGCATGGCCATGTGTAAATTAGATGTGCTGATTCAGTCGAATGGAGGGGTAAATCTATGTTTTCAGGGCATATTTTTGTAAGGAGTACTTCTTGTTCCATTATGGTATTATTAACTTTTTCATAACCTCAACCACTGCTATGTATGGCAATTGTATTTGTTTGTTTTTGTTTGTACGCTTCTTCATTAAAGTATGGTTCTGTGCTTGTAGTGTGACTCCATTCACCTCCACAGATATTTAAGAAGTTATTTCTGTTCACATTTCGTTTATTGAGAAGTCTTTTTTGAAATTTAGTTATTAGTTTTGTTAGTGGTTTCATTCTGTTTAACACAACAATAAATAAGTTTCTTTTGAGAAGAATTGCACTGTCTATCAATGCTTCTAAGATTAGTTTCCTACGATAGGTTTGAAGTGTTGAACCTGGTTTCTCTCCTGTCTTTATCAGATTTTGAAGGACTTTGTGACAGAACATTCTGGCTAATATACTTTTCTTGGTATGCTTACTTTGTACTATATCAAGATTTATAGAAGACGTTTTATTTGTAGTGATAGTTGATTTTCTGTCAATAGTTTTTTTGGGTCGTTTTACTTTTTGATAGAGGAGGCAAAGTTTTTCCACTAGAAACTTCTTCTGTTTCACAACATGACTGTATTAGCTGTTGTGTTTCAACTTTTTTTACAAATTCTGCTATAGATGGATGTTTATGTTGGAGACTTTTCTTTTCATTTGCTCTACTTCTGCGTCCCTTTCTACGGAGTTGCTTTTTGGTGGGCATTCTTTAGCGTCTGTTGAAAAAAATACAGAAGGTAAGGGTTGGGGTATTCTGCAATGCATGTGTGTTGTGTGCATGATTGTTTGAGTAAGATGATAAAGATGTATGTAATGGTGTGTGATTGTGCATTGGGAAGTTCAACTACTAGGGATGGGTATTCTTCAATTAATGTGTTACTAAAATGGGGTTCAGATGACAGAAAAAAGTAAGGCAGTGGTGTGGAGAAGAATAAATAATATAGGTAAAGCTATACAATTAAAAAAGTTGTTTGTTCTACAACATCTACATTCTAGCGGCTGAGTTGGGTTTTTTGTGTCCCGAAAAATAGGAATTTGAGGGCAATTTTGACAGGAGATCACTGTTTAAGACGGGGGGGATTTTTGGTCAGAATGGTGCAGAATCTCTATTTTTAGGCACAGAAATACCATGAATGCACCGTACAGAGCGTGTGAGTTATAAATCAAATATTATGGTGACAATCTACTTACTTTTTTTTCTAAAATGAGTAGTTTGCTTCTTAGTTGTTCTTTGTAAATGAAAATTGGCTGCTTCTATTCAGGAGAATGGGCTTCACTGCAATTGTAAAAGAAAGAAATTAGTAATTTGGTTGCTATATAGCACTGTTTTCATTTTAGACATAGATTTTTGAAATTGAAATGCTCAGCGCCTTCCTCAAAACCATTAAAACTATCTTATGACTAAGAGTAGGAAAGAAAATATCTTTACTATGGCTTGTGGAATTCATAATCTATCAACATATACCACTATTCTTGTAACTAAGCTTTTCCACGTAATAATGAGTCATTGTCATAGCCTGCTTTTGCACGTAACAGTGAGTCAATGTCATAGGCCCTCATTACAACCTTGGCGGAGGACCATGGTGCTATTAGCACCATGGTCCATGCCGCTAAGGTTACGATTCCGCCATGGTGGATGGCGGAATTACCGCCCCATTCCAAGGTGAGTGGGGCGGTAATTCCCCATTCCCATTTTTGCCCCCATAGGGCATGATGGCAATGGGGAAGGCACTAATTACGGCACTGTAAATTACGGTGCCGTAATTAGCTCCAAAGTCCCTTTGCGGGTTGGATTTATAACGCCTGCTAAAAGCAGGCGTTAAACACCAACCCGCGAAGGGACACTTGTAATCAGGCGTTAAGGGTTAACGGCGCCGACGGCGCCGTTAAACCCTTAACGCCTGAGTTGTAATGAGGGCCATAGTCTGCTTGTCCTATATAAATGTATGTGAGTACTTATGTAACGAAAAAAATTAAAACCAATTATGTGTATTTACTAATATTATTGTTTGAGATTTGATCATAGAGTGTGTATGTTATTTTGTTTGATTATATATCGTGTATATATTTTATTTCAAAAATGTTACTTTAATAGTATTTGCATGTGTGTGTGTGTATGAAGAAATTAAACGATAGAAAGGTTTGTAAGTGACAGGTCATTTTAGGACAATTAAACAATGATCGTACATTTATTTTTCAGATTATAGAAGGTAAAAGTCGGTTAGAAAATGTGTTCATGTACTGTGTAGAAAATCTGCATACCTGTACTTTCTGTTCATGTATATGTATATGGAGCAAGCTGCAAGTAGAAATCTTGGAGACTTGTATCGTATTTCTTGTAGATCGTGGTTGTCAATGGTATGAGACTTGTACTCCGAGAGATACACTGTATATTTGCAGTGCTGCTCTATGATGATGGAGTTACATGTAGAGTTATTGGATTTGATTGGTGGATGGTCATGTGATTGCTTAGCTACATCCAATGAGGGAATGGCACAGAGTGAAATCGAAATGGTAGAAGGGCTGTCCATGTTACGATACGTTCGCGGACATGGCGGTAGTTCTAGGACACCGCGTATTACATCCGAGGAATTTGGGGAGGGAGGTATGGAAATGAGATTGGATGAAGCAAGGGATTGGTCAGTAAAGTTTAGTGAGTGTGTTGTGCTAGGAGAGGTTTTCTCAGATATTGTTTTTGCAGAGAGAAGAACATATAGCTATGGATGAGTGTTTGAAAACACAGATTGTATGGATTTTGGGAGACTCGTGGATATATTGGTTGAAGGTGCATGCAGAAAGCCGTGGAGTATCTACAGATCTTGGATTCCCACATGTGAAAGTGCACTGGCATGGAGTGCGTGGAATGAAGTGGTTGGACTTGCTACCTCTCTGTGTAGCTTTGAAGATAGAGGAACATTCAGACATAATTGTAATTCATTGTGGAGGGAACAGTTTAGGATATGTGTCTGGAATTTCGTTGCAATTTGCAATGAAAGAAGGACTTCAGAAGAATAATTTTTTCACGGATTGCGCAGAGAGAAATGTGGCTTCGTTCTTTCTCATGTGGTCCACAAATGGAGAAAGCAAGGCGTAATGTTAATAAGGCTGTTTGTGCCTTCCGAAGAGATTTTGGCATGTCCTCTTTTAACAATGAAAATATTTTGTTTCGTAGTACATACATTTTTCGCACAGATGGAGTCCATCTTACTTATGCTGGCAATCAGATTTTTCTGAGAAATTTACAAAATACATTGCGACCTTTTTTAGAAAGACAGCATTAGTTTTGAAGTAGGTCTTACGTAGTTACATTTTTTTACATTGAAACACCTCCCAAAGGCTCTTTTCAGAGCCACCACTTCCCGTTAGAGAAAAATGCATTGGTTTCAATAGGGTAGCAATGCAATTGTTTTTCTGTTCGCGGACTGTCCGCGGACTGTCACGAAATAGAAAGGGCTCTGCTTTATGTATCTTCACTTCTATTTTTTAACTTTGAAAGGCGGCTCTTTTGATTTTTGTTATTTTGTATTTTTTTTGTTCTTTTTTAGACATGACACACTAGGAGAGGAGGGAAAGGAGGGTAAAGGGGGGCGACACCAACCAAAGGAATAAGAAAGGGCGAGCTGAGAGAGGAAGATGTAGAGTGGGTTTTATTTGGGTAGTGAGCAGGTCTTCTGGTGCTCTGAGACGATCGTCTCAAAAGCACTCCGAAGTCGCTCCCCCCTGCAGAGTACTGTGTCACAGTACATACATACAACTGTGACCCTCGAAAGGTAAGGGTCATCAGAATTCTGTATGGTCTGTGAGGCAGCTTGAGGAAGACGCTCTCCCACAGAGGTGTTCCTTGTGGTGACAGGATCAGAAACGGAGGATGAAGTAGAGGCAATCAACCTACTACGCTCCTCGCAAGGTACAACCTTGCGAATGGCCCCAGTGTGGAATGAGCTTAGGTGACGCTTCATGGCAGTGGTCCCAAAGCTATACGAACCATGCCTCCCGCGACTGAGTACCATTTTGCACTCATTGCAGGTGACAAGGTTCGTATGAGACTTAGGACAGTTTCCATGAATGGTAAACAACCGCCACACCCAAGATTCACGCTGACGGCAGGTAGTAGGGATTTCCTCTACCTCATTCTCTTCATCCTCTTCTTCCTCCTCTGTTTCCTCACTCCTGTTCCCCTCTTCAGGCCCTACGGGAGATGGTGGTGGTGGAGGGGGTGGGGGTGGTGCTGAGGCAGATGTAGCACCAGGTGGCAATAGTGGAGCCATGGATGCCATCAGGTTGGAGATGGAAATCTCAAAATCTGGTAAGTATGCAGCAAAATGGAGTGTGCTCTGTGGAATAGGCAGAAACACAATGAGAATAGGCTCTAGGGCGTGGTCTTTTATAGGGGTGCTTGTACGCGGTTCTCGGACATGCACGCTGTCCGCAAGAGAGCGTGAACACCAAAAAAGGGTCAAAAAGTTACAAAAGTATGTGGAAACTGTGGATGCGTATGTGGGATTTGAGGTATGGTCAGTTTTTAATGAGAAATATTGTGGATTACTTGGAAATGTACTTTTAAACTGTTTGGGGACACGAACAGTATCCGCATTTAGAACACGCGATCAGCGTGGGCGCGGTCACATGATTGTTTCGTGAGCATGTTCGCAAAGGTAGCGGCCGTCCGCAGGACACCCAATGTAAGGATATTGTTTTGCGCATGCGCGTTGATGTTCTACGGACAGTGTTCGGGTCCTGAACTAATTAAAAGTGCGTCACACGTAAAACGAACAGTTACGGATAGTTGTTTGTTCTTAGCACAGTTTAATTTATTTGCTAACAATACAGACAGACACAGCTTTTCAAGCACACCTCCATTTTCGTTTATTTACGAACAATTCAGGACACCACGAGTGTTCTTAGAACAGTTTGAACTTGCTAGGGAACACAACAAACAGGCATAGTGTTCTTAAGGACGCCTCCATTTTCCTTTATTTACGAACATTTCAGGACACTACGAGTGTTCTTAGAACATTTTCAACTTGCATGAGAACATTACGGACAGATGTAGTGTTGTAAGGACAGTTAAATTTTCGTTTATTTACGAACATTTCCGAACAACCGCGCTGTCCGTGGACACCTAAATTGGTTTTATCACAACGAACTGAAAGTAATTACAACACAATATAAGAAAAGTAAATTTATTTCATATATATATACAATTATGACTGGGAAGGTGGGGCAGAAATGGAAACAAAAACAGGAGAATCAGGGTTATCTAGATAACTGGGATCAGGTGAAGAAGGGAAGGAAATATCATCGGAACGCTTTGGTCCATAGAGAGGGTTTGGGGTTAACTGAGTGGGATAGGGTGAGGGGGGACAAGTGCAGGTTGGACAATGGTTTGCTGTTGGTGGTTTCAAGTTATGTTTAACAAAGTTTTTTAAATCCATAAAGTTTTTCAGAAGTTCTTCCATTTTGTGATTAATTTCTTGTAGAGGGTTATCCACTGCTTTTTGTTCAGAAGTGGTTGCGATTTTTGTATGGACTGTAAAAAAAAAAATGTATATGTTAAATGTATACAAAATAATATTTATTAATTGGTTTACATAGTAAAGTGTGTACCATTAGGTGGACTGTTTTCTAACATTTCCTCTCATGGAAATGCTCCTCTAGCCAGTCGAGAGTACTACACATTTCTGTGAGAAAACCAAAAAGTAATATGTTTTTTTTTCTAATATAGAAAGTTTATAAATATATTCAGTGAAAAAACGTTGTTACAGGGACGTTATGGTTAAGTTGCACTACTAAAAACCTATGAAATTCAGTGAAAAAACTTTGTTAAAGGGACGTTATGGTTCAAAGTAAAACCGAAAAACCCCTGAAATTTCAGCAGTTATGGTAAGATAAGCAACCATAACTCGCGTCACCGTGCACTGCTAACACTAACACCCAGGACATCACTGATGACATCACATGTGCATTTACTTTTCATAAAAACTCTGTAGGAGGGATTCTTATAATGCTCACCAAAAACTGTGAAGGATCATTGGGATAAATATCATGAGCTAATTAGTGCATTAAGCAATGCATTGATATAAATAGAATTCTATTATGAAGTTCTATCCAGTATACTAAGCTACTCATGCGGAAACATAGGCAGTGTGTGCAGCATACATGATGAAGGTGCCATATTCATAATATTGCCATGTTGAATAGTGAAATGATAACTGCTTTCTTATTAGAGTTTTGCGTACTGTGAAACATGTAATAAGTAGATAATAAAACCCACTTAATACATAATTATTACAGACAAAACACAAAGAGACAACAACACATACAAATATGAGTATATACAGGGACAGTGAAGTAAACAAAAAAGCAGAAATAGTAGCAGAAAGAGTTCATAACCGAACTGATTGTCTTTATGCAGAGAAACTATTGCTCTGTTTCAAAGCTGCTACTTACTGTATGTATGTGTATCACATGATGTGACTGCACCCAAAGGAAAGGAGAGTGAGTATAATGTATACAAATATGAGCATATACAGGGAAGGTAGAGTAATAAAAATAAAACTATGAGAAAGTGCTGATAACTCTAATGATTATCTTCATGCACAGAAAGGATTGCTCTCTTTCAAGCCTGTGTCTTCCGCTATGTATATGTTTCATATGATGTGACTTGACCCTAAGTCTACAAATATAGTACCTCTTCAATTTTTACTTCCTGGCTGTTACTGAAGAAAACTATGTGGCTTAGATATGGCAGTAAAGGAAAAAAAGGGAGAGCTAGACATGTGATGTCATCAATGACATTTGTGATGTCATCTTTGATGTCCTGGGTGTTATGGTTGCTTATCTTACCATAACTGCCGAATTTCAGGGGGTTTTCAGTTTTCAGTTGTACTTTGAACCATAACGTCGCTTTAACAAAGTTTTTTCACTGAATATATATATGTATATACATGTGGCGCATGCCGCAATTTATTCACTATAAAGCTAGCCTCAAGAATACTTTGTCTGCTGGCGTTTCTTTGCATAGGTACACGTGTAAAAGAACTTGATATCTTCATCCGTTCTGTAGCATAAGTTTCTTCATCTTGATGCCAAGATGTCACCTATCTTTATACTTTCTTGATGCATTATAGAAAATCTGCATTCTCTAGTCTCTGCATCTCTTCTATGTAAGTCAGCTCGGCACTGTGTGATGTCACCATTCTTCTTGGCCATCCATTTGCTCTGCTTCTTCCAGGATTTCATTCAAATGGCCATCATACTGTCTCGTATGCAGGTATGGTTTTCTCAATGGGAACCTCGCTTCCAGGATTTTCCTTGGTATCTGTATTTTCACGTGTCTCACACTCTGGTTCCCAACATATAGGCAAGATGGGCGAGGTGGGGGTACTTGGCTCCTTCTCTACACTCCCCTCTCTGGGTGATTCATCAAGCACTCTCCCATCATCCTTCACATCCCGACATCCTTGTCTGAAGAAATGCTTCTTTGGGACCCATATCTTTATGACTCCCTTCAGGCATCGTGCTGATTTCACGTGCTCATCCTTGTTCCACGTCATGAGCATGCACTGTCCACTTGGGATGCCATAAATCCATCTTCCCACATACTTCTTATGGTTCTTTGGATACCGGAACTTCGTTCCCTCAGGTGCATGGATACTGGCCTTCAAAAAGTCTCTGATTTCTTCATCTGTCAAATCTTTGGCCTTCCATCCTGACTCAACATTGATCATGATTTTCATCCCTATTGCTTTCTTTGCTGTCTTCTTGCATTGTGTGATTATCATCTTGATTATTTTGATTGTCGGATGTGGCTGGTCTAACGCTGGTGCAGCTTGACGATCCAGTGACTGAACATTGAGGGTTCTCTCCTCTAAGCGGAAAGACACAGGCGGCTCTGAGACTGCGGGTGTAAGTGCGAGAGCGGGATTGGCGGTGGTCAAATCCGTGACTACGACAGTGATTGTGATCTCTTTTTCAGAGCGTGGGAGTCATGCTGGCCTGAGCCCAGTGGTGCTGACCTGAGGCTCGAGCGACTTCATCCGAGTGACGACTTCACCCGTGGCCGTGGCTGTGGTCTCTCTCACGCTCATGCTCAAGGTATTTTATGCCAGCTTCCCTCGTGGTTATTGTTGAAGGGTGAGAGCAGGAGAAAGTAGTAAAAATATTTGAATATTCGAACATAGGTGAACCTAAAACATTGTTAACAAATTTTGCTACTGGTGCTAATAACTGCCCCCTCCTTCTCCCTTTATTTATCACACTGAAGTTACATTTCCCACCCTATGGGTAAATGGAACAGTACTGTGTTTCTTTTGTTTTACTGCTCTTACCCGTTGTTTTGGGGCACGGATTGAACATCTAGGGCCTCATCACGAGTCTGGCGGTAACCCTTAAATGCAGCAGTAGCGCTATTACCTCAGCATTTAAGGGTCCGCCAGATCATGGCCTTGGCGGATTTCCCCCAAGCTGGGGGGAAATCTGCGGCAAATTTGGCCGATTTTCGGCACTATTACCGCCGGTGGGAAATCTGCTGCAGTAATATCACAAATTTTCACCATTGGGCCCAATGGGGAATGAGGAATTCCCAAATGGGCCCAATGGGGAATGTGCACTAACCGTTCCGCCAAACCCGTGATCCGGCGCTAATAGCGCCGGGGGTTTGGCGGTAGGGCTAATAGCACCGGCGGTAATAGCGCCGGCGTTACCGCCCAACTCGTGATGAGGCCCCTAGTCAGTATATTGAGGGGCTGTGCATTTTTCCTTCACTAGAAAGAAACACCAAAGAAGGTAACGGCAGCTGAGCGAGGATTGCGGGCCAGGGTGCCTTTGACTCGCTTGCCGCATCGGCTTGCTTAGTAAAATAAGTGTTGAAAATCTATCCACTCATTTTGGTGACAAAGCAGTTTCGTTACTCTTAAATACTATATAGAAGCCTGACTGCGGAGACAAGGGCGGTGCAACTTGACTGCTGTTTCGTGCTGTTTAGTGCTGGCTCCCATAATGCCATCCTGCAAGAAGGGATCGCACTCGAAGTACAACCTTTGCAGACAAAAGGGCCAACTTAAAACTCAGCAAGTTAATCCAGAAGATAGCGTGGTTGACAATCCCAAACTAAATAAAAAACCGAAAAAGCCATTATCATCTAGCCAAGGAGTAATTACTGTTTTTTTTCCAGTAAACCCTCAGCCGGAAATTAACTCTACTGTATTGGAGGAAGTTGAAGTGTCTCGAAACAATGGAAGCAATGCCCAGGATTCGACTCATCTTGGTGACATTGACAACAACTCCTTGCTCGAACTCTGTTTGAACATTCAGAGGGGAATGACCCCGGCAATACCTACACCATCAGGAAATAATTTGGACTGTCACAAAGAGCCTCTGGCCAACGATCTCCCTACACCTCTCAATCCTTCTTTGTGCACTCCCAGACTATCGGCATCACCTAATCTAGTTATCAACATGACAGAAAGTATTCCTGGAAGAGAAGTTGAGGTAACAGGAGATTTAATTCCAGGCTCATCCGATATAGCACAGATACAGTCATCCATGGCGTCCTTGCAATTCTCCCTAAAAAAATGTGCAGACGTACACTGGCAAACACGAATAATATTCCCTCTGCTAATATTTCAACTGACAAAGCCAAAGACAAAGCCGACTATAATCTATCGGAGACGATACATATCGCTGAAGATTTAGGAGTAAATTCGGATGTTGACTCTAACTCTAATTCAGTAGAGAACGCAGGCGTACTATACTCATGTAAACAAAGCTGTATGTCAAAAAGAGCACTAATGAGCAAAAGACCTAGTGAGGTTGCCTCCCTGCTGGCGGAGACCGGAGTACCGGAAAAACACTCTAGGAAACCTAAGAAAAGAAATGGCAGGTCCAGAAAACAGAATGCCAATGGAGAGGGATGTTTAATTAGTTGGCTCATATCAGAAAAAGGAAATTAGTCACAATTAGTGGATACTCCTGAAACCCCTCCACCAGATCTTCAGAACAAGAAGGATAACAATTAATCTACCCCTAATATGACTCGCAGACCAGCAGCTATATGACGGTTGAATGACCCAACCGGCATACCTGCAATAAGTAGAAAAAATATGGCGTAAACCGTATCTGTTTAATAAAGAACTTATATCAAGACAAGGACCACAAGTGGCTTTCACCTTCAGAACCTTTAATCAGACTCCATTGAGAGAGTTAAAATCAGATGACTTCCAATTTGTGGAGCCATTAAAGGGTATAAACCCAAATGTGTCACCGATACATTGTACATTCTTAGCTACAGCTCAAACGCTCAGGAATTACAAAGAGGACTTGATGTGGAAATGGATGTCGACCTGAATAAATAAGATCCAAATTGGCCCAGAACTGATAAAGAAGAACCTATGAAAGGGGACCCAGCGCCTACACTCCCAAAAGGCAAGATGGGAGAGATGGTGGATATCCAGGCTCACTCCCAGAAGTTATTCCAAAGCATTGAGCGTTTACAATCTTTTCATGGAATTGTAGAGGCTTCTCTCGTTTACTATCTCCCACAGGCTCACTTCCATTCATAATTAATCATACGTGTACATGTTTACAAGAAACATGGTCAACTACACCTATGATATTGGACGGCTATACAACCTTCCAGTCGCTCGCCAAGAAGGGAGAGCGAGGCAGACCTTACGGTGGTTTACTCATTGGGGTTGGCCACACGGTACACTAAAGACATGTATTCACCAGTTATGACGATAATCTTATTGCAGTAGAAGTGGCATATTATCCCAACGGGAACCCCGAAAAGTTCTTACTTGTTAGCCTGTATAATCCTCCTGGAGCCGAATTGAGGGAACACATTCAAGAAACCTTACATGGCTTATTGGTATCCTGTACAATATATAAAGGGGGAAACCCAGATTACCACATAAATCAAGCCAGCTTCTGCTATAACTCCACAGAGGGGACAAGGTAATTTATATCCTTTGCCTCCTCTTGAGATTTTTCTCTTAATCAAGATAATAGCACTAATAGCTTTTTCTATTTCTATTGTGTTTCACCAACAGTTACAACCATTTGAAAACACGCCAGATTTGTCGTGTACACTTCCCACATTCAGCCAGAAGATTCTTCGGCTTAACAGATCCAAAAGTTTAGATTGTGGTTTTTTAATCGTAGTGACTATACTCCTGATGAAAGTTCTGTATTAATTGACATCGAACAGAAACATGTCGAGACTACATAATGGTTTAATGTTCTAACCATAACAATACGAGACATGTCGAGATAAGGACAATACTAGAGATCTAAATGTTAGATACTCTGCATTACTACTGATCTGATTAACATTGATGTCAATCCTGCCCATTAGGGTATGATACTGTCACTGTTTTAGAGTGTTTTATTTAGTGATTTGCTACAGACTCGTAAAAAATGTTTTTATGTCTTTATTAAAATATTAAATGTGTCATAAATAACCGTTGATGTTTAATGCTTATAACTGTTGTGTTCATTCTAAGCTATCTATCTCCCGTTTAATCAGTTATTGGTATCCTGGACATTAGTTCCTGGTAACGGAGCTGTGGTGGCATTAGGAGACTTCCATTGCCACATGAGAGGTGCGGGGGACGACGCTATCAAACCCCAAATTGTCAGCCAAATGCATTATGTGCCACACAAAAAATGATATTGAGGGATTCGGCTGATTGAGGTTTTTTTATTATTGGGAGCTTGAGATGGTCAACGGCAGAACTATTAATGACAATCCGGGTAGTTGTACCTGGAAGAGGGGCCTGCGCTGTAGTGCACTGTAGTACGCTGGATTATATATTTGTCAGCACGAGAATGGCTTTGCAGGTTAATGACATGAGAGTCATGTTCAACACGTGGAGTGACCACAATACTTTACTCTGTACGTTAAATATTTCTAAAAAGCACTTTGATTGTAAACCCATGGGCAGCATACATGCAAATCGGGCTGCTACGAGAATTTGTTGGTCGGAGAAGAACATAAGACTAGCGGTCGGTGCACTATCAGAAGATAGATTTCCTAACTTTTCTCAGTTTTACGCAATGTCAGCAAATGCAATTGAGAATTGGATTTGTTCATTTTCAGGTGCACACACATCCATTGTAGTGGGTATGATTTTGAGAGAAGCAAACAAGAATTTGCCCTATGATAGACAAATTAGGGATTCCAAAAGAAAATTAAGGGCCGAACTCCAATCTGCTAAGAAAATAAGTGCATCAACGGAGTCCTATTATGCCATTGTTAGGACCATTAAAAACAGATACAGAGCGGCCATAACATTTAGGAGATGGTCTGAGAGAACCCTACGATGGCAAAAATTGGTACAAACTATATGCTCTAAAAATACCAAGAGTATCTGGTCTCTTTTAGGCGAAGCCAGGGGCATAGGGAATGGGCAATTAATTAATCCAATTGGACCTCTGGAATGGGTTGGCTTCCTTGAAAGTCGTAACACACCTTAGAATGAAGATCTATTCTCATTGAGCGTTGTTCCATCTATTCCTCCATTCGATGCATCTTATGAATAAGTACTCGAAAAAATTAAGAAGCTAAAATCTTCTCGTGCTCCCGGCCCAAATGGCTTGGCTAATGTAGCAATTAAGAGCATACCAGAATTCTGGGCCAGATTACTATCAATTATGTTTGAGAAAATGTTATCAGAAGGTAAAATATCACCCTCTTGGTGGACTACCATATTAATTCTGGTGTTAAAAAAAGGTAATAAGAGAGATGCCAATAACTATAGGTTATTATCTATGCTTGATTTTACCGGCAAACTTTTTGCCACCCTTTTACTCCTAGAATTGCAATCTTGGGTTGATAAGTCATGCATTTTATGTAAATTTCAAGGCGGCTTTAGACACGGATACTCCACCACACAGAGCCTCGCCATTATGGATATATTGCATACTAGAGCCAGGGAGACCGGGAATCCACCATTATGCGCTCTGTACGTGGATTTTAAAGCTGCATTCAATTTGATACCAAGAGATAAATGATGGCTTAAATGAAAGGCCATGGACTGCCCAGGGGGACTGCTTTATTACCTTAGATTATTACATCAAAACACCTCTGTGTCACTCAAGCTTGATCAGGAGGGCAATATGACGGACAAGGTAATGCAGAGCAGAGGGGTAAAACAGGGCTGTGTTACCGCTCCCCTACTTTACAACCTTTATGTATATGATATTGCGGAGGCGATCGCATTAGCCTGTAATTGTCTCCCTAGAGTAGGCCAGGCGTCCCGCTCAGTTTTAGCATATGCGGACGACCTGGTAGTTTTAGACCATACATTCAGTGCCCGTATGGGAATACGCAGATAATAACGGTATCACAATTCCTACTGAATAATGTACTGTATTTATGCTTGCTCATCTCGTATATGCCACATACTGTATAATTCTGATGTACTCCTCCGGAACAATTTCTACTGCCCTCCTATCGCCATGTAACCTATCATTCTATGTAACCAAGCTTTAAGTATCCTTGTACTCGTTGCGCCCAGTTACCTACGGGTTTGGTGCACCCTACAAATAAAGAAACAAACAAACAACAATTAATCGGGGAAACACTCAAATCACAGGATTTACTAGCAAATAAATTGCCTGCCAAGTGTTTGCTCCCATGATAACCTATGGTTTAGATGCCTGATTACATATAGATCTTAAATGGCTTCAGGTCATTGAGGGTAAGTTCTGGCGGGAGATTCTTGGCCTACCGGTCTGCGTTCCGATGGCTTTTATAGGACTGGAATTGGGCTTCATTTCTTTAAAAGCCATCGTCTTGACTGTTACGGGCATTGTCAATAAGATTCCTAAGGAAGATCGGTGTTGTCGACTCTGTAAAAATCATGAAGTGCTAGAGTCTGCTCAACACCCGCTGACCGAATGCCCTATAATGTCAAAAACGTATGAGCGCTATATTGGCACTTATGTTCACAATCTGGAAACAATTGGGGAAAAGTCCTTCTGGCTCCACTGTATAAACACCAGGAGCATTCGATTACTTACTGCACTATACAACAGTTGGCTGAAGATTGAATCCCTATTGGGTATTTTAATGTAATGAATTGGAGCATTTTGATTGAAAGTCAGTCTCTATCGTAGCAGTAATGAGTGCATTTTGGGGAACACTTTAGGCTGAGAAGTCAGGGCATGGGTGTAATTTTAGGGGGGCGGGGGTGTTTGTCCACCCCAACTTTCATGGCACACTATTTTGTCCCCATTCATTTGAATGGGGCACCTTTTCTTCAGAGGTCATGTCCCCCCCCCAACATTTTCAGCAAAGTTTCTCCACTGAGTCAGGGGATGAATATTATGGCACTAACATAGGAACATAAGCAACATATGGGATCCGGTTCTTTTCCCTTTTCCCTGATGTGGAGCCATAGACCTGGCCTCCTATGCAGCCCTTGATGGATCTGTTTCTGAAACAATGACGTTTTTTAAAAAGGATTTACACAATACATAGTTGATTGTTGTGTAACAAAGAAATGAAGTGATTCGTGAATGAATTATTATTCTTATTATAGTGGCAGAGAAGTGGCGAGGACAAGTGGTCCTTCGTGGTCACTCATGAGCAGGAGAGGGCGGGAGCACTAAACCCTCATGGCTCACCGCGACTCACTGACAGTGGAATCTGAACCCGCGCTGCTCCATTGCCGTGCAGTGAGTGGGGAACTTATTAATTGTGTACACACAAACCTCCGGGAGACTGCAGAGGTGTTCCCTCTTGGATCCCGCCCCCTAGCGTACTGCCTGCTTCCACTATTCTCCTCACTGAAGCGGACCTTTACATCTGCCAAAGTCCATCTGCCACCCCCGTTCATGGCGCCTTTATATCAGCCTTTTGCCTTAGTGACACGGGGGCATGGCGAAATGTAAAGCAACAAGAAGGGAACTATACCAGCACTCTTTCAAAAAGCTACTCCTAAAGCTAACAGCAAGGAAATGTGTCCCGAAGGAGAAACTCTCCCATCTAATCTTAATGGGAGTCAGGCCATCCACATTTCCAACTGCGAGGATATTGACAGCAATTCCCTGTTGAATTTATGTCTTTCTATTCAAAAATCTATGGCATGCACAGCAAAGAACAGCACACAAGCTGGCTTCTCTAAGGCGCTGGCACAGAAAGCAGCGAATAATGCGCCTATAAAGAATTCGCCGGCAACAGGGAAACATCCAATGAATTCACCAAGCAGTCCAACTCTACCCCTTCCCCCAATCTCCTGATTGACCTTGAGGGCACGGAGCCACTAGAAGTGTCAAGGATAGGTGAGCCATCGCGATTGAATTCAACTTCAATCATTGAACTGCAAGCTTCCATGGCAGCTATGCAGTTTGCACCTAAAATATTACTGAAGCTGTGCGGGCGAATCCATGTCAACACGGTTCTCCACCGAGGCTTATCTGAGCCCAGAATTCTACAGGAGGCAGAGATGCCAGAAAAGACAGCTTCAGTAATACACCAGGAGGAGAATGACCTTGGCTGAATGAAGAAGTAACATCTGGGACCAATGATGATTCAGCCATCTTTTTCTCCAGAAAACAGCGACAGATGGCCAGACGAGCAGCCAAAAAGAAAGTAGCCATGATTGTTGCTTCCCCTCTACCTGCAACTGATATCCCTCTGACCAAATCTAAAAAAGCGAGGAAAAGAGCACAGAAAGCCAAGAAATGTCAGACTAAAACAGCGGGGACTCTGACCAGTTGGATACTTCCTGAAAAAGTCAATGAGATCTCCTATACAAGCAGTAATGAGCATGATTCTGACTCCTCCACGATCACTAATAGTGAGACTAATACATATTCTACTCCTCGGAGGAAGTCAAAATCACAGACACAGGAAGGACCCTCATCTGAGGAGTCAGACGGAGAATCTAATCACATGGAGAACAACATTTGTATTATAAAAAATTTGAATTAAAAAAAAGAGACAAATGGCCGACAAGAGGTGATATACTTACCAAATTGCACCTCATAACTCAACTACGTGTAATCAGATCTGAAGACTTCACGTTTGTTGAACCATTGAGGGTGCGCAATCCCAACGTCGCAGCATTGCACTGTACAGCCTTAGCTACTGCACAATTAATCTGCATGCACAAGAGCAGTCTAAGGCAGGCTGGGGTGGGGGTTGATGTAAACAGGGAAGAAGTTCAACTACTACCAAAGGGCCCAAAGACCCAGATTAACATCAAGCCTGCCAAAACTGCTCGCTCTTCCTACAGGAAAGAAGGTACAGATGAGCAACATCCAAAATACCTTGAAGTGGCTAGCTGACTCCTTACCGATCATTCTACAGAAGCCCTGAGATGGCTCCCTTTTGACATGGAACACTCGTGGGATCCTTAACTTTAATTGATAAGCAATAATTTGTTCTATTACAAGAGACATGGTTACTAGTACCAATTTTCAGGGATGGCTATACCCTGTTCCACACCCCTGCCAAGAAGGGGGAGCATGGGCGCCCATATGGGGGGCTTATAGTTCGGGTGGTTAATACAATTGAAAGCAGAAAGATAGTAACTTCTTGCGAAGAATATGTCAGTGCTGTAGAAGTGAACGTTTTGGTTAAACAGCTCTGGGACAAAATGCTGCTGGTTAATGTCTATAACCCCCCCGGGGGCCAATCATAGAGAACGGATTCAGGAGGCACTCCATGAGCTCTTAGGCCAATGGAAATATAACACCAAGAGCCATCTGATTATCCTAGCAGGAGATCTCAATTGCCATATCAAAGGGGGAGGAGAGGGCGTATAGCTAACAACGTTTTCTTACATCAATATAGCGTTCAGGAACTTACCACAGAGGATATGGAAGGCGAATGTTGGCAGCGTTTTGTTAAATGTTGGGAGTTGGAGATGATTAATGGTTGTACCAAGAGCGATAGACCCGGCCAGCATACCTGGCGGGCAGGCCCCTATTGTAGTACTCTAGATTACATCTTTACTAGCAGTGAGGTGGCATCTGTTGTCACTGGTATGAATGTCCTTGAAGAAAGCATGTGGAGTGACCATGATCCGCTGATTATGAATCTAGGCACTACTTCCCTCACATGTAAGAAAATAAATACAGGGGAATTTAATCGTAAACGATCCTGCTAACCGAATAACTTGGTCTAACAGGAATATTGAGAAGGCGGTAAAAGCAATGGGTGAGTGGAATTCTAGCCACGCACTTAGCTTTAAGAGTATGACATCAGTGGAAATCGAAAAATGGATATCGATATTCTCGAGTGAGCAGAATGCCTATGGTGCTTAGACAAGCGGCCACTGAGACCACCTACGACAAGGAGATACGAGATGCTAAGCGTAATCTCAGAGGTAATATTCGTAAGGCCAGACCCTCTGGGCTTTCTTTGCTGGTTATCCATTGCATTATCAGGAAGTTAAGAAATAAATATCATTCCTGGCTAAAACTTCGAAAGAGACCTAAAAAACTAGAACGGTGGCAACACACAGTTAAAACACTCTGTACCAGAAATACTCAGAACATATGGTCATTGCAATAAAATAAGTAAACTAAAATCATCTCGGGCTCCAGGCCCTAATGGTCTGTCTAATGTGGTCATGAAACTTAACCCTCCATTTTTGGGCAAACCTAATGAAAATTTTATTCAAGAAAGTACTGGCAGAGGGGAGAATACCTGAAACATGGCAAACGGCCATTCTTATACCAGTACATAAGAAAGGGAATAAAACAGATCCGAATAATTATCGCCTACTCTCTATGCTAGATGCCACAGGTAAGATGTTTGCTTCCCTGTTACTAAAAAAACTACAATTGTGGGCTGACAAAGCTGGGATTCTAGACTGCTTATAGTGCAGCTTTATGCCAGGATACTCTACCACACACAACCTCCTTGTCATGGACTCTCTAAGGAATAAAGCTTTGTTACCTAACAGCCCTCCGCTTTACGCCCAGTATATCGATTTTAGGGCAGCTTTTGACTCTGTCAATAGGGATAAATTATGGCAGAAACTCAAACATTTGCGATGTCCTGATGGCCTAATTCACTATCTGGAACTCCTCCATACTAACACCACTGTCCAGCTTAGATTGGACAATCAAGGCCACTGGACCAGACTGATCATGCAACTAAGAGGAGTAAAGCAGTGGTGCGTAACCGCCCCAATGTATTTGTATTTTGTTTATTTATAGTGCGCACCCTGCCCAAGGGCATCAGGGCGCATGTTTATAATGCGGTTACAAGTTACAATAATAGGTACATTACATCTATACATATCTACATCGAGGATAGAAGAATTGCAGGGAGAACAGAAACATAATGCTTTACAACATCTTTGTGTCTGATATTCCTGACTATCTACAGGGGTTTTGAAATTGCCCTCCTAAAACAGGGTCAAAAACTGGCAATATGCAGAGGCCAATGAATTGGTGATCAATCACAGCAAGACGGAACTAATCCTATACTCCTCTGGCAAGGTGGCACAGCCTTGTATGCACAAAGGGATATTGGAAATAAAATATACCCACTCCTATAAATATCTTGGAGTTGAATTCGACAGCAAAGGTTACTATCACTCGTGCATTCAAACCCGAAAAATGAAGGCAGCACAACTAACAGCGATGATATACAAGTTTACGCGCGACCAGAGTGGGAATTCCATCTGAGGAGAGTGTCAACTATATATCCAATGCTTCATTCCTATGGTAACCTATAGTTTAGAATCCCTGATCAACATGAACCTTGGATGGCTTCAAATCATTGAGGGAACATTTTGAAAAAGGCTGTTGGGACTTCCGCAGTGCATACCCAAGTCTATTCTTAGATTGGAATTAGGGATATTTTCCCTTAAGGCAATTGTGCTGCGTTAAAGAGCAGATCTACACATTAAAATTCTGAATAATTCCACTAACCCCCTATTGGTATGTTTAAAGGAGGACATGGGAACTATAAAACAGTCTAACTTGGAGAAAGATATGGTAACATTGTATAAAACCATGGGTTGGACATCCCAGTAGGGCCAAGATAGCCAGTACATAATTTTCCATCTTTATAGGCGCCTAAATCTGTGGGATTGGCAGAGTAATTATGATCATTTAGCGACCTTGAAGAACTATAAATGTGTGACATTTGTTCTGTTTACATTAAAAAATGCACGGATGTATCTTAACCTTTGCCCCTCAGTAGCCCCGATGTGATTTATCTTGCTGATGCATATCAACCATTTGCCTACATTAGATACTGATGGTTCAGTGCTACCTCCCCATAAATCAGAAGGACATTGTAGAATATGTGAAGACCACACAGCACCAGAAACGGCAAGACATATTAATCCAAAGCCTGAAGTTGAGCAATATCCATGGCCAAAACCTTGGAGAATTTGTACATTGTTTGGAACACATAAGAGACAGTTTTGGCATCAATGTATTAACACACTGGAACAGTAGAATAATGGAATGAAGTGTCAACCTAGATAATTGGACCGTTAGCTGAGAAGGTTATATAGCAGAACTGATTATGACTATGACTAGAATTTCTCCTTATGGCGTTGTAAATAGATGCAATAAATGTATGAATTGAGATGATATTTGTTGAAGGACTAAGTTTTATATAAAATGTTATTTTTTTACAGGAATTGTTTTTGACATTAGATTGGTAAATATGAATCAGTTGAATGAATGTATGTTTAACGTTTTATATGTATATAAAACTAGATCACATTAAACACATAAATATTATTATAGTATATTCCATTATCATTTGTGATTAGAAATAATTGTATTTATTTTTCTACTTTTTGTAAGAAAATTGTACTTTGTATATTTTATATTTGGATTTTATGTAAATATGTGTAAAGTATAATGTTTAAACTAAATCACATTGATAAATAGATTATCTTAGTCACACAGAATCTGAGCAACACAAGGAATATCAGGGCTCCAAGGAAATTGAACATGTCTGCCATCCATTGTGGAACCCAAGAAAAGAGTGATCAAAACCAGCTGTCATCAGCAATGTCTTCTACTTCGTCTGTCATCTGAACGTGTAGCTTCGTCAGCATCTCTATGGCCTCTGTCAAGGTGGCATTCTTGTCATCGTGAGAAGGTATGAACGTGCAACATGGTTCTCCAATTTTTGCACAAACACCTCCATCCATAGCTGTAATCATGTCCATGGCATATCTCTTCTGAAGAGTCTCTTCTCCGATAGCATTGAATCCCTTTATGGTAGTGTTGATTGTCTGCAGCAATTCCCATCTGGTACTCTGCAGCCATTTGGTATTTGCTCCAACCTGGATTCTCGGCATGAAGATCAACATGAATACCAACGAAGTCTGGCTGAACAGTCTGTGCTCATACGGGATGGAGTCAAAGGCTTCTATTGACTTGGCAGAGAAATAGTTCACCCTCTTCATTCAATTAATCAGTTCCACAGATCTCTTCTTCCTCAGATGAGCACCTGCTTTTGGGAAACTGTCAAGTTTCAAATCACTTTTGGGAATCACCAATGCTGGAACATGAACATTCACCAGTGTGCATATTCCATCCCAATCCTTGGGTAACTTCATATAAGCTTTAGATCCACAGGCCCAACAGTGATCTAAGATCACTACTGTCCCAAGGTGTATTCCTTGTGGCTCAAAGATTCAACCACAATTCTGATTTTCTCTGACTTTTCTTGTGCCATTGTTTCTGAAGCACAGCTTTGCACTCTCCAAAGGCACTATCTGCAAGAGTCCTCCTCAGTCTTCGACCCAGGTCAGTAGCTTAGCAAGATTCGACCACAAAGGTTCACACAACCTTTGTGCATTCTCAATGGTCGTGATGTTACGCACACCTGGTATCCACGGGGGCGCCACACGATACTGGATGGAGGTCTAAGCGCTATCCCAGACCACTCTCTGCTTGGTTATGTGCCAGACGTTGGGTAGTGCCTATAACAGGAGAATGGAGGGTTAAGATACTGGTTCTGTGATGGGTGGACTCCCACCTCCCTCCGGTCCAAATCCCCTCCCTTGGGGTTATTGCTCACCTTAGGTTTTCGTGCATTGAACTCTCTGTCCTGCGTCTCTGTGCAGGGGCGCTTGGTTGGTGCAGGCGTTCCATGGACATAGTTGCTTCACTGGTCCGTGTGCCCTTATGTCGGGTCCAGACCGGCTGTAACTCCGACTCTGCTTGCTGTCTTCCAGGTGAGTAATAATGTATTTTCCGTCTTTATTCTGTCTCTTTCTTTCCCTCCGTTGTCTCTGTCTTCTCGGCGTCATGCTCCACTACACAGTTCCCTAACAATGTCTCTTTCTGTTTTCACAGGGATGGTTGCGATCTCAGAGTTGCCGCGCCGATGGCGAAGACCACGGTGAGCTATTGATGCACGGAGCGCAGCGCTGTTTATTGGTGTTAATTGCAAAACTGTGTTCTCTTCTCTTCTTTGTACAGGTTGCAGTGATGTTCCGGAGTGATGAGCGATCGAAGCGCTGCTTGCCCAGGTAAGTGCTTTGTTAATGCTGACCTTGTTCCTTCTCCCTTGCAGGTTGCAGTGAAACCCAGAGATGGGCGAGGTAAGAGAAGCGCAGGATGGATTCAAGGCCGGTTACTTTACAGGTAAGTGTTCTTGCTCGCTAATGCTGTTCTTGTTCTTCCAAGTTATTAATGGAATCCGGATCTAGGGCTTCAGGATCGGGCCACCGGAGAAGCAGATGAGCAGGAGCTGGACACGGTGAGCGTTACGCTGCAGGAGTGCAGAATACGTTCTGCTGTTTGGGTGTGGTTTAAATAGCCTTGGTAAAGTAGTTCCAGGCTCAGCCACACCCAAAACACTAGACCACATGGCTTGGTTCTAAAGAACTGAGCTGTGTAATAGGCCTCCATGTTGGATTAAGGTCCAAAACTGGTATTGCTTTATTCCTGATAATGAGCCTGGCGCCAAAGCCGCCAGGACTGACTCCATGTATGTTTCTGATGGAGTTTTAAGGCCCTTGGGCCAGTGTGAAGGGCTTTAGCCCCACTGCTGCCAGGGGGCTGTTATACCTGAGGGGGTCAGGGGCATGGATTGTGACAGAACTCCCCCCTAAGGCCCCTCTCAAGGTAGTTCCTCCGTCTGGCCCTGGTTTGGTTGGATGGTTCGATGAAATCATTTTACCAGGTGTGGCGCATGGACGTTCTCGCTAGGCTCTTATGTCCTGTCCTGAGGGCCTTATCCCTTCCAGTCCACTAAGTAATATAACTTGGACCTGGTGAATTCAGAATCTAGGATGTACTTGACTTCAAATTCAGGTTCTCCGTTAACCAGTACCAGATTTGGCGGTGTTTTGACCAGAGTTCCAGGCTGAACAGGTTTTAAGAGTGACACGTGGAATACGGGATGGATCTGAATATTTGGTGGTAAAGCTAGTTTTACTGCCACAGGATTTATAATAGCCTTGATGGTATAGCACCCTAGATATCTGGGACGAAATGTTCGAGTTCCTCTTATGGGCACGTGCCGAGACGCCAACCAGACTTCATCTCTGACTTGGTAGTCTGGGCCTTTCCTTCGGTGTTGATCAGAGAATCTTTTCTGTCTTTCTTTGGCTTGATCAAGTGTTCTGCTGCCTTTTTGAAGGCTTGAGTTATGGTTGTATGTAAAGTCTTCACCACAGGCATTTCCAAGGCTAATTCGGAAGTAAGTGGGTGCCTTCCATATACGGTATAGAATAGAATCTGTCCGGTATTGGTGTGTAGCCGAGTTGTTGTAGGCATATTCGGCTATCCACAGCACATCCTTCCAGCTTTCTTCCACTTGATGTAACATGCACCATAGGTATTGCTCTAGTGTGTGATTGGTCCGCTCTGTTTGGCCATCAGTTTGCGGATGGTGACTAGTGGACAAATGAATATCGATTTGGGCAATTGCACAACTCTTCCTCCAGAAGTTAGACACAAACGGACTCCCTCGGTCAGAAATCAGGACGCATGGGAAACCATGTAATCGTACGATTTGCTCTAAAAACATCTTTGCCAGACTGGATGCGTTTGGTAGACCCTTAAGCGGAATGAAATGGGCCATTTTAGATAATAGATCAACAACCACTAGGATAGTGTTGAACCCTTGACAGGTAGGCAGATCTGTGATGAAATTGCGGGAGAGTGTGTGCCAAGGTGCAGGTGGAATTTCCAGGGGTTGAAGAAGGCCCGCAGGTCTTTGTTTCTGGGATTTATTCTGTGCACAAATGCCACATGACGGAATAAACTGCATAATGTCCTTTCACCAGGTCGGCCACCAATAATTTCTTTTCACCTTGACTAGGGTCTTGGCAATTCCTGGATGTCCTTCTATCAGGGGGTCGTGATAACCAGAAATGACTTGTTCTTGTAGTGCCTTATTCGGTAGATATAAACGCCCTCTGAAATACGGGAGTTGGTTCTTTGTTGTGTAATGTTCACCTTGAGTGGTCCAGTGTTTTAGTGCCTCGGTGTTCATTAGGAGCCAAATTTCCTTTTGGAGTTCGTCCAGAGATAACGTTGTTGTAAGTCCTAGTAGTTTGTCACCTGGAATAATGGCCACCGGGTCTGGGGTTGAATATGCATTCTCATCAATACCCATGCAGGATAGGGCATCAGCTTTTCCGTTCTGGACTCCAGGTCAGTACGTGATTATGTACCGACCTGGGACCAAGCTCTTATGTTCAGGTTGTACTGTGGGGAAACTCGTTGGCCCTCCTGCAGGCAGCATTCCCCTCTTCAGGTGTTCTTCTGGGGTTACTAATAGCGCTGAATGCAATGTGGCCAGCGAACAACAGCCCCTCCATGAATCTAGGCGGTGAAAGTAAGCTTGTCGACCACAAGATCCAGTAGTAAGCCATCAGCGCCGCCGTTCCTTTCTTCATGTCTGTGATCAAGAGAGTTTTGTGACAATGTTCGTTTGTGCCGACAAAGACTGTACCTTGACTGCAGAAACCGAGCCTATATTCTACTTGTGCACTTGCACCGGCTTCTCCATTGTTGCAATCCATGTCAGTTTTCTGCAAAGAATAAAGCCCATCAGAGTTGACGGGATGATTGAGCCTTTGCGGTATTGTTGGTTGCGATGGTCAGTGATTACTGTGTTGGTATGTCTGGCACCTAGGAGGTAATGGCGCCAAGCCTTAAACGCTGCCTTGATCGCCAGGAGTTCCTTGTCTGTTATTGCATAGTTAAGTTCTGGAGTAGTAAATATTTGCGACCAAAAGGCCACGGGATGTAACTGGCCTGTTTCAGGATCCCTTTGGGAAAGAACAGCCCCCATTGCCATGCTGGAGGCATCTGTTTCCACTACACATGGGAGATCTGGGCGGGGGTGTCGTGGCACCAGGGCTGAGGTAAATCTTTTCTTGAGTTACTAGAATGCCTTCTCCGCCTCTTCTCTCCATTGGAACAGTTTTTTTTTTTTTCTTAATAAAGAAGTGATCGGGTGCACAATCTGGGAGAAACCCGGGATGGAGCAGCGATAAAGGTTCGCAAAGCCGAGCATACTTTGGACACCTTTGACTGAAGATGGTGATGGCCAGCTAAGGATGGCGTCTACTTTGTGCATATCCGTCCGGACGCCTCTGGGAGTGAGGACAAAACCAAGCAACTCGACTTCGGTGAAATGGAAGGAGCATTTTTCAAAGTTTGGCGTATAGCTGTTGCTGTCGGAGTTTTGCAAGGATGGAGCGAACGTGCCTGACATGGTCCTGTTTAGAAGAGGAGTACATCAAGATGTCGTCGATGTAAACTAGGGCACATACGTCAATCAATTCTCATAGTACATTATTAATGAAGTACTGGAATGCGGCGGGAGCGTTGCAAAGCCCAAATGGCATCACCTGATATTCATACAGCCCATATTTAGTACGAAAGGCAGTCTTCCATTTGTCTCCTTTCTTTACACGCACAAGATGGTATGCCCCCCTAAGGTCCAATTTGGTGTAAATTTGGGCATCCTTGACTTGGTCCAGCAGTTCTGGGATAAGGGATAGAGGATAATGGTTTTTAACTGTTACCTGGTTTAGTGCGGAGTAGTCGATGCACGTTCTCAAGTCCCCCTCCTTCTTGGGTACGAAGAATAGGGGCAAGGCTGCTGGGGATTTGGATGGGCGGATAAAACCGTTTGCCAGGTATTGGTCCAGATATGATTTCAAGTGGAGATTTTCAGGTTCGGTGAGTGCATAAATTCGACTACACAGGATTTGTGCACCAGGTACAAGGTCGATCTGACAGTCATATGGCCTGTGAGGGGGTAAGGTATTAGACTGTTCTTTTTGGAAAACATCTTGGAAATCGTGGCATTCGCTTAGTAGTGTACTTGTTACACCTAGTACCAACGCCTCTTTATCTTGGACAGGTGTCTCTGGGTCAGACGATGGCATTTCCACTTGGTAGCACGCATGAGCACACTCATTGGAGAAGGCTCATTTCTTGGCTCGCCAGTCGATGTTAGGATTGTGAGCCACCAACCACGGCATCCCTAGAATCACCGGAACTGAGGGGCCTTGTGTCATGATCTCTGCTTCTAAAAGATCAGGACTTGCCCGACTCCCTTGGAAGCAGACCCATAACCCCGGTTCCGAGTGCCAGCCAGTCCCAATTGGGACCTTTTGGACCCTGTCCTGGCGCCAGTGGCACCAGGCTCATAAAGATGCCCAGTCCCAGCGCTGGAAGCGCCGGGCTCATAATGCTTGGGTGGACTTACCTGCAGCAGACCATGCTGCTTACTTACCTGCCAGTTGAACCCCTGATCCTCTTCTGTTTGGGACTACTTTTCCTGTTGGGTGGGGCAGGAGCCACTCCCTAGGTTCAGAACACTGGAACTCTTCTGGAAAGCAGGAACTCTTTTCTTACCTAGGCGTGGCTGTGGAAGGAGACACCTAAGCACTACAGGAGGCTATTTAAACCACACCCGATGGATGAATCTTGCTTTGCGTTATTCTGCATTCTCTGCAGCAGAACGCTCATCGTGTCTTCTGCTTCTGATCCTGGGCCTAAGGGAACAAAGGCTTACCATCCTGGAATCCAGTCTTCAGCAGCACCTGTAAAGACAAAGAAAGAACAGGTTAGCACTACGGTCTTCAGTGGCAGCGCATCTCTT
This sequence comes from Ambystoma mexicanum, assembly GCF_040938575.1. NCBI lineage: Eukaryota > Metazoa > Chordata > Amphibia > Caudata > Ambystomatidae > Ambystoma > Ambystoma mexicanum. The sequence continues at coordinate 1,945,068 of NC_090932.1, forward strand.
ACCTGGTCCATCGGCTGTCACCAACGCCTCGCGCTGCATTCCAGCATCTGAAAGACAAAGGCTTACCTACTCTTCGCATGCTCCGGAGGTCTTCGCACTGCATTCCGGCATCTGAAAGACAAAAGCTTACCAGCTCTTCGCACGCTCCGGAGGCCTTAAGCGCTGCATCCCGCATCTGAAAGACAAAAGAAGGTGCGTTTAAAGACATTGGGCAACTTTATTACTCACGTGCCATTACTCCTTCCCACGCCGAATCCAGTGGGTATTCCAGCACCCTTCAGCTTCTCTAAAGCTCCGAACTTGTACCTGCAAGATAAAAGGGAGAGTTAGTGCGCACCGTGAAGCAGGCTACAAGTGCTTACTTACGTGCTTCCAGGCGCTTCTATTCCTCACGCGGGTTCGATCCTCAACTCTCATCAGCCCGCCATCCGCCATCGCCGGAACCCTGCAAAACAAGAGATATCATTACAAAAGACTTTTAAGACATTTGAAGTGCCCAGAACTTACCGTTCGTGCAGTTAACGACAGACAGCAGTCTTCTGAGGTCAAGAGGCCTGCACCCTTATCCAGTGAAGAAACTGGTTACGGCACCCTGCCCCGAGGCAGATGGAGAGCTCGGCGTTCACTTACCTAAGGTGAGGGTGTTAACCTTTGGGGTTCTACAGGAGAAGAGAAAGGGAAGAGGAGAGAGGCACCCAATAACCCCAGTTCATTAATCCCATATTTTCTATCTGCAGACATATTACTCTTCGAGTCAGACATACAGTGCACAGAGGTCCAGCCCAAAGAGCCAACCGTGTGTTACACATCACCTTTGAAGATACGGCATTCACCCAGTCAAGACCGGCGCCTCTGCGGGAATCAGGTGAGCGTTACACCTTGATAAGGTCGAAGGAAATGGCTTTCCGATGTCCGTCTTGGCACAGAAGGGTCAATTCTGCTGTGCATTGAGTTACAGAACCAGAAGCTATCTCCGTGCCGTTGACAGTGGTGACCTTCTCAGTTGTCGTTTTCTGACAGAGGGGAAGCCCCATCCTTGTTGCCAAGCCTTGGTCTATGTAATTACCAACGGCTCCGCTGTCTATGTATGCCTCCACAGCATGCATCCGAGACGGCTGTTGGTGACTGATCAAAATCACAGGCAGGGCAAGGTGTGAGGTCTGTGGCTCTTTTACTTCGCTCGACAAACGGACATCTATGCTTGCTGAGCCTGGAAGTTTTCCGACTCTTGTTCTCCTCCTTCTTTCTCTGTAGCTCCAACTGTTCTCTGAGGGGGTTTTACGGGACATTCTCTGAGGAAGTGACCTGATTTCTCACAGTACAGGCATAATTGCTGTTGTCTCCTTTTGTCTCTTTCGTCCTTGGTTAATGGGATCCGTACCCCCCAATTTGCATGGGTTCCGAAGTGTTTTCTGATGAACGCGGACTGTTCTCTGCTCTTTGAGCGTACATACACAGTCCGATTCTCCGTTCTGGCTCGATCTGTCCTTCGATCTTGCAGCCTGTCGTCTAGCTGCACCACTAGGTTGATGAATTCTGCACAGTCTTTTGGTGGGTTTACCAACTGAGCTAGGACGTCTTTCAATTCCCCCCCGTAATCCTCGATTGAATAACATTGTTCGTTTGTCCTCAGGCCACCCAGTTTCAACTAAAGTCTGTTAAAAGTGGTGATATATGTTAACAAATCTTGGCTGCCTTGGCGGAGGGACAGAAGTTCGTTATCCAGAGCTTGGCCCTGGGTATGTCGGGCGAACAGCTTCTCCATCTCCTGTTGAAACCCCCTGAAATCCCGCAGGGGTGGGTCATCCCGGTTTACTAATGGTATGGACCAATCCGCGGCACTGCCACTCAGATATGACAGAATGAAGGCAACCGCGACTGATCGTTAGGAAAGGCTCCAGGTCTACAAAGAAAATGTAGGTGGCACTGGTTCATGAATACTGCATATTTTCTTGGGTTCCCTATAAAACGTTCCGGTGGGGCCAAAGGAACTGCCCCAGGGAGGACCACCTGCACTGTATTGACGGATGTAGCTGGAACCAACGGAATACTTCCTGGCAACAGAGCCTGCCCAGCCTGAGTTTGGAGCAATTGTCTGGCTAATTCATTGGTGCAGTCCTTGGTGACAATCAACCCCCTCCTAAGGGCGTTGGTTTCTTGCCGGGCGGAGTGCACCTCGGCCCGTAATTCTCCCAGTAACTGGGCTAGTTGGTCAGTCTCTGATGTTACCACAACGCCCAGGTGGATGTTTTAATTGAGACTTCGCATTCTGTTACGCTCACCTGGTCTCCACGGGGGCGCCACACGATACTGGATGGAGGTCTAAGCGCTATCCCAGACCCCTCTCTGCTTGGTTATGTGCCAGACTTTGGGTAGCGCCTTAGGTTTATGTGCGTTGAACGCTCCATCCTGCGTCTCTCTGCAGGGGGGCGTGGTTCGTGCGGGCGTTCCGTGGACCTACTTGCTTCACTGGTCCATGTGCCCTTATTTTGGGTCCAGACCAGCTGTGACTCCGACTCTGCTTGCTGTCTTCCAGGTGAGTTATAATGTCTTTTCTGTCTTTATTCTGTCTCTTTCTTTCCCTCCGTTTTCTCTGTCTTCTCTGCGTCTTGCTCCACTACGCTGTTCCCTAAAAATGTCTCTTTCTGTTTTCACAGGGATGGTTGCGATCTCGGAGTTTCAGCGCTGATGGCAAAGACCACGGTGAGTTATTGATGCGTGGAGCACTGCACTGTTTATTGGTGTTAATTGCTAACCTGTGTTCTCTTCTCTTCTTTGTACAGGTTGCGGTGATGTTCCAGAGTGATGAGCGATCGAAGCGCTGTTTGCCCAGGTAAGTGCTGTGTTAATGCTGACCTTGTTCCTTCTCGCTTGTAGGTTGCAGTGAAATCCAGAGATGGGCGAGGTAAGAGAAGCGCAGGGTGCTGCAGGACTCGCTGCTTGCCCAGGTAAGAATTGTTATTAATGCTGTCCTTGTTTCTCTACCTTTGCAGGTTGCGGCGAAACTCCGGAGAAGGGCGAGGTAAGCGAAGCCCAGGATGGATTCAAGGCCGGTTACGTCACAGGTAAGTGTTCTTGCTCGCTAATGCTGTTCTTGTTCTTCCAGGTTATTAATGGAATCCGGATCTAGGGCTTCAGGATCGGGCTGCCGGAGAAGCAGATGAGCAGGAGCTGGACACGGTGAGCGTCACGCTGCAGGAGTGCAGAATAACGCAAAGCATGTTCTGCTGTTTGGGTGTGGTTTAAATAGCCCAGGTAAAGTAGTTTCAGGCTAAGTAGTTCCAGGCTCAGCCACACCCAAAACACTAGACCGCATGGCTTGGTTCTAAAGAACTGAGCTGTGCAATAGGCCTCGAGGTTGGAGTAAGGTACAAAACTGGTATTGCTTTATTTCTGATAATGAGCCTGGCGCCAAAGGTGCCATGACTTACTCCATGTATGTTTCTGATGGAGTTTTAAGGCCCTTGGGGCCAGTGTGAAGGGCTTTAGCCCCATTGCTGCCAGGGGGTCAGGGGCATGGATCGTGACAGTAACTCAACCTTGATCACATTGAACTCATTCTCTGTGTCATTTGCAAGCTGGACAAGTTCCCACTGCATTATTTGCAGCCATTTGGCCTTGGCTGCCGCCTGTACTCCTGGCAAGAGTAGAGAAGCAAAGAAGGATTCTGGAGGGCTGAAAAACTGATACTCTTCTGGTATTTCAGCAAGCAAAGTGGAAGAGTCTTTAGAAATGTAATTCGATCTTTTCATTCTCTGCAATTGCAGGAATTGTCCTTTTCCTAGCCAGATGTGAGGCACTTGCGTGGGGACCAAGCTCTTATGTTCAGGTTGTACTGTGGGGAAACTCGTTGGCCCTCCTGCAGGCAGCTTTCCCCTCGTCAGGTGTTCTTCTGGGATTACTAATAGCACTGAATGCAATGTGGCCAGCGAACAACAGCCCCTCCATGAATCTAGGGGGTGAAAGTAAGCTTGTCGACCACAAGATCCAGTAGTAAGCCATCAGCGCCGTCGTTCCTTTCTTCATGTCTGTGATCAAGAGAATTTTGTGACAATGTTTGTTTGTGCCGACAAAGACTGTACCTTGACTGCAGAAACCGAGCCTATATTCTACTTGTGCACTTGCACCGGCTTCTCCATTGTTGCAATCCAAGTCAGTTTTCTGATATGCGCTGTCCAGATTTGTGCACAAAAGTTGATCACTCTTGCAATTGTATTCTTGCTATATGTTACCAGTTCTTCTGCCAAGCAAAGTAGTGTGCTGTCCTGCAAGTTATTATTGACCTATTTCCACCCCTTCACCATCGGATACGGCAATTCCACACACTTGATGATCCTTGGGTCATCGGTGCATTTGACAAAATCTGGGCCCACCATTTGAAGTTCCACACTGTGTGCCTGGAACATTCCTTTTATTGTGCATAGCACAAGATGAACCACACACTGCGTCCTATAATTGGGACTGCTTGTGGCATTAACACCTTGGGAGCCCCTGATGAATGCGGAATGAGTGTTATGTTATGTTAACAGTTCTTGTAAAGCGCACGGTCGCCCAAAGGCATCATGGCACTGGAAGAGATGAGGACAGCCCCATGGAGATTCAAAATAAGTAGGTTTTGACCCACCTTCTAAACTCTAGGTAGTTAGAGGTTTTCTTGATGGTGAGGGAAACATTATTCCACAGGACTGCTGCAGCACTAGAGAAGGCCCGCCCACCAACCCCATCTCTGTTGTGCTTTTGCATAACAAGTTGCTCGGAAGTGTATGAGCGAAGGTTATGGGTGGGATGGTAATGCATGGACTTGGCTTGGAGGTACTCGCTTCCTGACCATGGAGGGCATGGTGCACAATACACAGAGCCTTAAATTCTACCCGTTGTGCCACAGGAAGCCAGTGAAGGGTAACACAGGGGAGATGTGAGCTCCAAAGGGGGTGCCCGTAGCTACCCTAGCGGCCAAATTCTGCAGCTGTTGCAGCCGTTTGATCAGGCCCTTGGGTTGGGCTAAGTACTGGGAGTTACAATAGTCTATTCATGATAGAACCATAGCTGCTACCACTGGAGGGTGCAATGGGGCCGGAATCAGATGTAACACTCTCCTCAGAATTTTCTACTGAAAATGGCCAGCCTGACAGACCGCAGAGACTTGTTGGTCCATAGACAGGGATGCAGATAGCACCACCCCTACGTTTTTAACTTTCTTAACCGGGATCGGCAGGGGTCCCAGGGAAGAGGGCCAAAGGGAGGACACCCAGAGTGTGGGATTAGGGGAATAGCCCACCACCATCACCTCAGTCCCATTCAATTTGAGCCAGTTGTGGTTCATCCAATCTCCAACAGCTGTGAGGCACTCCCGCAAGCACGACGACACTTTAGCCTGATCTAGATTTAATCTGATCAGTATCTGGGTGTCGTCGGCATAGGAGTAGCAACTGATGCCGAAGGAGCGGATGAGACACACAAGGTCCCAAATATAGATGTTAAACAATATAGGTGACAGGGAGGAGCCCTGTGGCACTCCACAGCTGAGGTGACAAGGAGCAGAGAGAAAAGGGGGCATCGAGAGGGTCTTAGTATGATCCGCAAGGAACGAGCTGAAGCATGCCAGTGCCTGCCCTGATATACCAAACTGGGCAAGACGAGATAGCAGGATGGAGTGGTCGACCGTATCGAAGGCCGCTGTTAGGTCTAACAAAATCAGGGTACCCGCTCCACCCGCATCCACTAGCCTGGTCATATCGTCCAAGACGGTGACCAGAACACTCTCCGTGCCATGACCAGGACGGAACCCGGACTGGACTGGGTCCAGATGGTTAGTAGATTCTAAGAAGGTAGATACCAGTGACTCTAAAAGTTTAGCCAGGAAGGGGAGAAGTGAAATAGGACGGAAATTAGATAAAGTGTCAGGGTCCAAGGTAGGTTTTTTCAAAAGAGGGATCACCCTAGCAGATTTCAGTTCCCGTGGGACAGACCCCTTTAGAAGGGAGTCATTTATAGCCTTAGTAATCTCTGATAACAGATCAGGGGCAATATCTTTCATAACCCGAAGAGGAATAGAGTCCAAGGGAGAACATAACTTTATTTTTCCGATAGCCATCAGGACAGTTTTCTCTGTAAAAGTCGGAAATGTGGACCAAGTGTTAGCAGTGGTAGGATCAGAGACAGCGAGAGAGGGGATGGTGTTGTCAATGGGTCTGGCCCTTGCCACTGTCAGAGAGATGGTTTGTCTAATAGTATCAATCTTAGAGATAAAGAAGTGAGAAAGGGCATCACAGAGTTCCTGGGTAGGTGTGACGGTGGGGTGAGTCTCTCCACCGACGTATGATCCTTGACAGCAGCGAACAGGGCCCTTGGCTGAGAGAGAGAGGACTCAATCTTGGTAGTAAAATGTGCCATTTTGGCAGCTTTGATTTTGGCTGAGTAGGTAGCAGAATGTATTTTATATTGAATTTTAAGAGCGGGATCGTAAGTTCTATGCCATTTACGTTCCGATAGATGTAGTTTGAGGTGCTCTTCTTTCAAAAGAGCTGTGAACCACGGTTCAGGAGGCAATCTACATGGTTGGATCAGGCGAAGAGGGGCAACCATGTTAGCCCCCTCGAGAAAAGTCTCAGACAGAGGACAGTGAAACTGCTGACTCGCGGCTACATTTAGCTTGAATCAGAGTAGCCAGAATTGAGGTGTCAACAGCACGCCAGGAGCGCTGCCAGATTTTTTCTATAGGAATTTTAGCAGGTTTGCTTATATCTTCCAGTCTACAAGAGACCAGGAAGTGGTCAGACCAGAGGATGGGTTCAATAGACTGAAGTGTTAAGAGGGATGTATGCGCAAATCCAGCATGTTGCCCAGTTTATGTGTACACACATAACAGCTCCCATTCACAGCATTTCTCCCCACACCACTCATATCAGAGTACCAATAATTAGAGAATTCAGGGTGATGAATATCTTCAATCACATCAAAACCCAACCCTTGAAACATGTCATGCTTTCGTTGTACTTCTCTTTTCATTCTTTTATACACATTCTCAAGGATGGCCGCTTTAGTAATACTGTCAGAAATACAATTATTCCTTTCCATAGTGGTAGACAATCCCCTGCTTATTGTAAACAACTCGTTCTCTACTTCCTTCACAGACAGAACTTGTATATTGGAGATATTGATTCAGTTTCCATTATTATTATTTGTGTTCACATTAATATATGTAACTCCACTTATGTTGTTGACATTTACATATGTTGTTCCATTCGGATAATATACAATCCTATTTCCCCCACTCCATCCCTTTACAGGTCCTCCTCCTAAAAATACCCTCCCCCAATACACTCCCAGTAGTACTAGCAATATTGCACATAATCCTCCAGCAAGTGTTGACCAACAATTAAAGAAATATTTCCATAGTCTTTCATTTGTGTCCCTTCGCCACGGGTCCCTACTTAAACTATGTACATGAGTTGCGTCCGTCTTCTTGTCCCTTGCAATAGAAGCACAGACACAAGACAACAAAAAGGAGAGATGTACAAGACGTATACCGTACAAAATAATAAAAGAAATGAGAGGGACAGCGGGGAGGGAGAGAAAGAAAGAGAGAGCGCTCCCTAGTGTGCAGCTAGCAGCCGATCCTTGGCCTGCCGCTGGAACGTACTACCACACCTGTGTCTTCACTGGACAGGCCGTTAAGGTGCTCGGGTTAGAGGTACTGTTACCCTTGATCTCAAGACAACTGACGCACCACTGTGCTTTCTGGAGGTGCCCTACGAACGTCAGAGAGGCGGACCCAGTAGTGCAACTTCTTAACTTTCATGGCAAAGGGAGTAGAAAACACCACCTCGTACAGTCCCTGAAACCGAGGATTGTTCCAACAGCGCACAAAGTTACGAACGTAGACTTAATCCCCAGGCAGCAGTGGTCTAGTCCGTATGTGCTCAGGATCTGTCCCCGTTGTCTGTGCATTGGAAGTCTCTCTAGTTGCGATCCTGGGAGGTGCAATCTGTCAGGAGACACATATAATGGCCTGAAGTTAGTGTCATCAAATATTCCCTTAATTCCTCGCCTAACACTGCTGCAGCCCTATGTGCATCAGAAGCCCTTCGCACAGGGGATATGGGGGTATGCAAGCACCGTCCAGTCACCACCTTGTGGGGTGACAGATGGTGGTCTTTACTTGGCTGCATGCGCAAACTAGAAAGGGCCAGGGGCAGGCAAATACACCCAGTTTTGTGGTGCACAATTTAGACAATTTGCTCTTAAGGAGGCTGTTTATCCTCTACACAATGCCATTGGCCTGTGGGTGATAATTTGAACACATCCGATTCTTGATACCAAGTAGTGCTATGACGCGTTTGAATAATTCATTGAAGAAATTGCCATTATCTGACCTTAAAACATTGCACACACCCCAGCGCAGGAAACTTCTCACGCTAGAATACTTGCAGCCCACTTAGCATCTGGGTGCGCACATGGCCCTGCATCCACCCTCCTTGAGAAGGGAAAGACCACCACAATGAGGTACCTTGATCCATTGCAAGGCTCCCCCATGTCGGCGTAATCTATATGTAACTCACGGAATGGCCCAGTAGGGCAGGGGAAAGTGCCCCGTAGCATTCATGGTGTCATCACTGTACTAAAACTCTGACATGTGGTGCAGTGAACAACCAGGTCTGTGATGTTCTCCTGGATATTTGGGGTGAACCAGTCCTCCTGTATGTCTGCGGCGATGACCAGTGCTTAATTTGTGGGGGTGGTTGCCGGTGCCCAACACCGGCACTCTTTTTTGGGGACCGGAACATGGCCGGGGCACGTGCAATTACTTTGTTTGTTCAGTTCCCAAAGTTCCAAGATCATAAATCATTCCGAGTCTGCTCTGCGGCTCTGCTTGCAGTTGCAGGCCATGGCTGGCTGCGGGGCCTGGGAGTATAGCAACTAACAGCCAATGGAAACCAACATTCTGTTGTGACTATGCAGTATTTGATACATTCTGTTTTTGTTCATAATACATTTTGATATTTTACTTCCATGTGTGGAATTTGCTCATTGGGTTCATGCATGTCAAAATGTGGGTTTACACAATCAATGGCACCCAGTGTGTGTGTGTGACGGACATGTGTTGATGTACATAGTTGACTTTTGGTTTGTGTCATGAGATAGGCATGTCAGTGTGGGGTGGCTTGGGAAATTCATTGCGTCTCAAGACTGGGGTGGCGTGCTGCGGGATTTTGGTGGACATGAGGGCCATGATTGTGCACATTTATGACGTGTTGGGGGGCCACATGAGTCGGGGCCTGCTGGCAGGTGCCCGTCACTGCTGGGGGGGCTGCAGGGGGACATGAGTCGGTCGGGGACTGCTGGCAGGTGCCCGTCACTGCTGGGTGGGGGGGTGCAGGGGGACATGAGTCGGTCAGGGCCTGCTGGCAGGTGCCCGTCACTGCTGGGTGGGGGGCTGCAGGGGGATATGAGTCGGGGCCTGCTGGCAGGTGCCCGTCACTGCTGGGTGGGGGGGTGCAGGGGGACATGAGTCGGGGCCTGCTGGCAGGTGCCCAGTGCTTAATTTGTGGGGGTGGTTGCCGGTGCCCATATTTTTCTAAAAAATGAAAATGAAGCAGTTGAACATGTCACCCAGTGCAATTTATCCCCATCATCCACAATATTGCCTTGTGCACAGTGCAGTTTAGCACTGGTGGAGCAGAATAGCCAAAAAATGCAATGCAGCACCGCATTCTTCATTTGTGAGTTTGTGACACTGGTGCAGTTGCCCTAATTTAGCCCCCTGCCGGTAATGATCAGAAAGGCCAGAAGGGGGGACTCAAATAGGCACAGGAACTTAAAATGCCTTTTCAAAACACAATGAACGATTTATCGATAGCAACATTTACTTCATGGAACACCAAATAATGTTCAGTTTGTGCACTTTGGATGCCAGTGGCGCATATGAATAGTTAATCTGTATAATTCACCAATACATATAATAATGTATACCTTAAAGTGCGTGTTTAATGTTGCTTTTTCATGCACACTGTGCAAGTGAAATTGGTCAATACTGCCGACAGCATGTAGCACTAACACTAAGTGATGAAACATGCCCACGGTAGCATACAAAAGAGACCCCCATTTCCCTGTTGGACCAGGCCTTTGGGCATTACCTTATTGACATTTGGGACAGTTGAGTCTGTGGGCGGGGGTGAGGAGGAGCAGGCGTTGCTAAAGGGGGGATTGATTGAGGGGGCTATAACCCCACTCTTTTGCCTCTGGAACTCTTTGGCACTCTTTTGCCTCTGGGGTTGCAGGAATGCTGGAACCACTACACCTACCATAACAAGTGTTTTCCAACTTTAAAGCATTATACTTTCTCAACCCATGTGTGCCCTTCCCCATCCATCCCACTACTAGCCTGTGCCAGCAGTTGCTCATGCAGCGCCAAACATGTGACATGAAGCAGCAGCAGTGTGATGGGCTGGTGGTGGGCCGATCTAGGACTAGCACTGAACTGGTTTGGGAGGGGGTGTTGTGCATGGGTCGGTCCTTTGTAGGCCTCTGGATTGCATTGCTTACACCTGGGCCCTCATTGCTGTCTCCTCCCTGCTCCTGCTGGTGTAATGGGGTTGGGGAGGGGGTGTTGTGCATGGGTGGGTCCTTTGTAGCCCTCTGGATTGCATTGCTTACACCTGGGCCCTCATTGCTGTGGCCTGTGTACTGTTACCTCCAGCTTTTTGCTGGAGGTATTTTCGGCGGATTATCCGCTGCTTTCATGGCGCTAATGGCGCTTACGCCGGACTCCTGATCGATGATGTTTTAGCGCTAAGGGTTCCTGGCGCTGTTATGGCTGGCGCTTGTACACCCGGCTGTCCTTGCGCCGGCTGTTAATCCGCCAGCGGTATTAGGAGTCGTGATCCGACGGACCCTTAAAATCGGCGCTATGAGCGCTACCGCCGATTTTAAGGGTTACCGCCCAAGTCGTGATGAGGCCCATTGACCGTATCTTCCTGGTGGAAACCGATACTTCTGATTATGCTATTGGGGCAGTCCTAAAGCAAGAGTTAGAAGACAAGATGGAACAGCCGATTGCCTACCTATCCCGGACCTTGACTCCTAGTGAGTGCCACTACTCTGTCCTTGAGAAAGAGCTGCTGGCCATTCGACAAGCATTCACAGACTGGCGTCATTTACTCCTGGGAGCAAAGTATCCTGTGCAAGTACGGACGGATCATCGAAACCTACAAGTATTACAATCCCTGGAGTGCAGAAACAGCCGTCAGGCCCGATGGGCCTTCTTTTTCGCACAATATCAATTTCAAATAAACCATCTTCCTGGAATCAATAACATAATCGCTGACGCCTTGTCCAGATGTCCGGACTATGAATCCATCGAAGTCAAGGCATTTCCCAAGATGTTTCCTAAAACAGTGTTTGTGGCACAAGCTAGTGTCCTCCTGGAAGACATCCGAGCTCATACTCCATCCTCAGACCTCCGGAGGGAATACACCCAGACTAATCGTTGGAACCTTGATGCTAAGGACGGTTATCTCTTCAAGGACCATCGACTGGCCATTCCTATACAACCCTTGAGAGATAAAATCATGAACCTCTGTCACAACACCTTCCATTCAGGACATCGAGGCATTACAACTACCCTTCGTCTTGTACAGAGACAGTTCTGGTGGCCTAGAATGAATGCTCACATATAATCCTACATTAAATCATGTGCTGTGTGTAACCAGAACAAACACGATAACAGAAAACCAGCCGGCCTTCTTCATCAACCTGCATTACCTACATGACCTTGGGAAATCATTGCTACAGACTTTATTGTGGAATTACCACCATCCCGGGGTTATACGACCATAATGGTAACAATTGATTTATTTACCCATACAGCTCATTTTACTCCACTGTTCAAGTTGCCCTCTTCACTTGAACTTGCCGGCATATTTCTTGACCACATCTTCAGGCTCCATGGGTTACCGTCCAAGATCATCTCTAACAGAGGTCCTCAGTACATATCTCAATTCTGGAAACAACCCTGCCAGATACTAGGCATTCAGCGGGCATTGTCCGTAGGATATCATCCCCAGACCAACGGAATCACAGAAAGGACGAACCAGACTCTGGAACAATATCTCTGCTGTTTTTCCAGCAGGGTCCAGGATGACTGGTCTCTATTGATTCCGGTATACGAGTTTGCCTATAACAACTCAGACCATTCAGCCATCAAGACAAGCCCATTCTTTTGCAGCCAAGGATTCCATCCTGCGGTTTTGCCATCCATTTTGCCGCATCCTACCCTGGTACCTGCAGTCGACTCCTGGATTGAAAAGTTGGTGAATGTTCACAAGAACGCTAAGGACCATTTGGAAAAGGCCAGAATTTCTAATAAAAGATATGCAGATGCCAGGCGGAGACCTAGCCCTTCTTATTCAGTATGGGACCAGGTCTGGTTATCCTCCAGGCACCTTCCTCAACATCTACGGCCTAACAAATTGGCTCCTAGGTATTACGGACCCTTCACTACCAAAGAAATCATTAACCCAGTGGCATATCGAGTTCAACTCCCAGATTCCTGGAGAAGAATTCATCCGGTCTTTCACACCTCCTTACTGAAACCATATAAACAATCCGCTCAGGCAATTCCAAGACCTAATCCAGTGCTTGTCAATGATCAGGTCGAGTTCGAAGTCTCCAGCATATGTGATTCCATATACAGACGTGGTCAACTTCAATACTTGGTTGAATGGAAGGGTTATCCCCCCAGTGAACGTACTTGGGAACCAGTATCTAACATGAATGCTCCTCGTCTACTACAAAGGTTCCATCGAATACCTCCGGGCAAACCCGGTGGGTCCGGGCTCAGGAGGAGGCATGCTGTCATGAATGGCCGCTTTCGACCCTTCTGGACCACATGGTCCAAGATGCACCTCGGTATAAACTCTGCAACCTTCCAAGATGGCCGCCGACTCAGAACTGTGGTGGTCTAGTCTTTTGCGTGCTCTCGCAGCTTCCTAGAAATTCAGCACGGCTCCGCGCGTCTCAACTCTACCCCTACGAGTTACAGACGTTGTTCGAGTTCACTTTCTGCATCTTGTGCTATCACCCCCCCCTTTTTTCTATTCTTACCTTTGTTTCACTCCTCCCTGGATCGTGACCGTTCCTGGATTCGAACGCTACCGGTTTGGCAGCCGGCTTCCACGCTGGAACCTGAGGACTCGCGTTCCAGCTTATACAAGTCGCGGTCGGTAAAGAAGAAGGAAGCTTCATCCTGGAAGAAGAAAAAGGTGAGAAAAAAGGGAGCTTCTGACAAAACGGTCACATAATAGTTGGTACATTGTTTTTCAATTTTGATTGAAGATCTGGACCTCTGGTAGAATGCTTGATTAAACCTGACCACGACTAAACATACACCTATCACCCATTAGACTTCAATTTATAGGACTGCCAAATTCAAGTTAACCAAATTCACCTTGAAAGGTCCATAGGGGGTGCAGAGAGTAATTATTTCAATCGCGCTGCCCAAAAATATACTGATGATAACCAGTAGTTATTCATCTGTAGAGACAAAAAGCAGAGAAAAAGGGACTTGAAAACATAATCCCGTATTCCTGACCTAGTTGTACTGAGAAACTGACAAGGAACGTGCGAAAGGCTGCATCTACAGACCCCATACTAACCTTGTAAAAAAGGATGGAATCCATAAGTCGCAAAGTCAAACTTATGTCCATCAGTTATGCCAAGTTCATGAAGTTCATGTACGTGCAAATAACTCGGAAGAGTCACTGTCCATGCAACAATGGAAATGTGCGGCCACAGGTACTGCCTCTAGAGTAAACAACATTTATTTTAGAATAAAGGCAAATACATGTCAAAAGAAGCCGCAATGAAACCCAAGAAAACTGAGCGAAGCAGCCATTACAATGTTAATCTTGAGTGGCCATTGCATATCAAGCGGAGAATACCCCATAGCTCGACTGGGGAGCAAGATAAAAAAAGGAAATATCCAAAGGTTCCAATTGTATGGGAACTGCATCACGATGGAGATGAAAGACAGCCGTCAAAACGAAAAATGAAAATCAATATGGGAGCGGTGCCGGTAAAAAGACAAGACATAGTATAAACCCTTATATGGTTACGTTAACTGGGCTTGCAAATATGGACATGCTTCACAATTGAAACTTACATATGCCGGCTCATACTAAAGACGATACGGGGGCAAAAATGTAAGCTGTAAGATTCACACGATTCTCTGCGCCCCCTATGAACCCTTCAAGGTGAATTTGGCTAACTTGAATTTGGCAGTCCTATAAATTGAACTCTAATGGGTGATGGGTGTATGTTGAGTCGTGGTCAGGGTTAATCAAATGTATAAAACATCTTTTTAAATATGAAATTTGTTTATATATTTTTTGTTCTTTGTATCAGCATTCTACTAGAGGTCCAGATCTTCAATCAAAATGAAAAACAATCTACCAACTATTATGTGACCGTTTGTTGTATTGCTGTTTTTTATGTTAAAAATGTTATGGGCTGTTTAAAGACTAACTGCTATTGTAACAGCCTCTTTCTAAATCTACCTACCTCTACTCTTCGCCCTCTGCAACTAATCCAGAACAGGACTGCGAGACCTGTCCTTGGCCTCAAGCCCTGGGATCGTATCTCTCCAGCTCTGAAATCTCTCCATTGGCTGCCAGTGAATGCAAGGATTAAATTCAAAACCCTCTGTATTGTCCACAAGGCTTTCTGGGGCCTGGGTCCAAAAAACCTTCAGCTATCCCTCCCCAAATACCTCCCCTCTCGAGCTCTTCGCTCCTCTACCTCCAACTCCCTCAGGGTCAGTCGTTTTTCAAAGAAACAAGCTGGGGGTAGATCTCTGTCTTCGGCTGGGGCCTCCCTCTGGAACAGCCTCCCTGCCACTCTAAAACTTGAGGAGAACCATCTCCGGTTCCGGAAGCACCTCAAGACCTTCCTCTTTTCTTCTGCCATCGCTCCCCCTCTCCCCTGCTGATCTGTTCTCTCGACACCATGCACCTGGCCACCCTCTGTCCTTTGGGCCCAGGTGCCTGCTCATCCTGCCACCCTCCCGCACTGCCTCCGGGCCACCCCTTGCACTGGGGTCTGTATCTGTACCCATACAGCGCCCCCTTTTTCTTCCTGCACTTATCAGACCTACCCTGTCTGCTGCCTTAATCTTAGCACTTGCAAATTGCTGGCTGCATTACCACTGTTTGTTGCCTTTATTATTTATGTATTGTTATTTATCTGTTTCTCCTCTGCTTCACACTTTCCACCTCTCCCCCCTTCCATGCACTTTTCCCCTCCCCCTCTCCCATGCACTTGCGCGTTTTCAATGTCACTGGGCCTAGTAAGATCGTTGTTTTGTTCTCCCCTGTTCCCCTCCCTTGCCTTGTCGCGCTCTGAAACACTTGTGTACGAGCGCGATAGAAATAAAATATCAATCAATCAATCAATCATGTTACCAGTGTGCCCTGATGAAGACGGCTATTAGCTTTTTCCTTTTTTCCTTTTCTTGTGTTCAATTAGATTGGTTCTTTGGCCGTCAAAACTACGCTCATGATGATATCTTGCAAATGAGATACTCGTAGTAGGCACTTAGCACTTTTTGACAACTCTTCTGCACTGACTCTTTCCCACTGTTTTAGATACACAGTGGCAATATGTATTATACTTTGCAGTGCCCTATAAGACAGTTTTTTAGATTTTTCTAGAACTTTTTTGATATATAATATGTATTTATATACATTTTAGAAAATGTTATTGTGTGGATAATTTTTTTTTACCCTATTGTGACTTTTGTACAATTGAATAAAATATGCGAATTTGATTATTTACCTGACTATGCCTCTTATCACCCCTTCACCTGAGTCAATTAATTGTTTGAATTACTGTACTTATCCGTGTGACCTCCAGCTCTCTTTTTGTAATATACATAGTTCCCCTGGTCCACAGTGTAGGGGATACCCATCCGATTTGTTTCGCTGCTTATTACCCATGTTGTGTGGTGCTCATTTATCGACCTCGGAAGGATGAAAGGCTGAGTTTGGCCCTGCCGGGATTCGAACCTGCATCAGTAGGCTCTGCACAAATGTCAAAGCGAGCGCTCTACTTGCTGTGCTATCGGACTGGCTGATTATGTTTGGTATTGCCCATGAGGATACTCCTGGTTCTGATACCCTTGACCCTGTTGCTGATACCCTAGTCCTTGGCCCTGCTGCTGCGGCCCATAATTTTACCCCACTGCAGACCGGCTCCTGAACTCCCATGCGAAATGCCCCCACCTTAAACAATTCCAACATTGAGACTGCCGAACCCACCTCTCCTGGGTCCAAACCCTCCTCCTCTTGCTTCTCAAAATCCCCCTCTTCCTCGCGGCAGCCCTCCTTGCTGCTATGGTGGGCCGGGGTACTGTTACCCCCGCCCCACTGTCCTTGTCCTCCTTCCGGCCAGAGCGCCGCAATAGTGGCACTCACAACTTGCTGTGTACTCTCTGTTCCTTCCACCGATACTGGCGTCGGCACAGGTACCTGAACTGCCACTTTTGCCAATTTTTTCTCCATCAACTTTGCTTCATCTCCCTGACGCCTTTGGACTGTTTCCTTCTCCCGCTCCTTAATCCTTTTACAATGCTGCACTATTATACTCTGTATTTCCAGCCATCCCTTCGCTTCAATACCCACAATCTTATCCAATGCACTTCCTTCAGCAAACCCCTCTTTACGATGAAATAGAAGAATGGTATTGATTGATCCCATGGCCCTCTACTCTCCACTTCTCCTGCATTTTAAGAATAAATCCAGCTGGGTCCTCATCAGCCCCCATAGTATACTGCATCAAAGACAGAGTGTCCGTAAAGGCCCTGCATAGGGCCACCCATACCAATGCACTAACACCATTGAATGATGTCCCATCATGCGCATCATCCCTGAATGTTGCTCCTGGGTATCCAGCCTTAACCCAAACGTCTCCCGCTTGATCCCCAATTACGGCACCAATACGCTCTTAAGATCCCATGTTGCCAGGGGTACCCCTGCCATTTGTTTTTTCGAATTCGGATATCCACTTACTCGCCCCTGCTGTGAGCTGTGGGAGGGCCTCAATTAAATTATTCTTATCTATTTGGGGCCAGGGTACATACTGTGTCCTCCCTTCCCCCTTATGTATGAGGGGCATCTGCATTTTTGCCCTACATCCCACACCCTTCTTCACAACACCTCTTTTTTTTACCAATGTTATCCGGCCAGCCCTATCCCTTTATCATGCCTCCTGCCCATGTACCCTCTACTTGGGGGGGGGTGTTCTCAGCCACCTCTTCACCCCTCCCTTCCTCTTTTATCAGATCCTCTGTAAACATACCAACACCCCCTTCCACCAAATCCTCTCCCACTGTTAGGAAAGATTTCCATTTCATGTGTAATTTTCCCTCCAGTTGTGAACCCCCAACTTGTTGCTTTGACTTGAACACCATAGTCTGACTTTACCAGAGGAGAGAGCCTTATGCTGCTCTCCTCTGGGCTTTCTGCTCACTTTGTTATGGGGAAACCGACATGCCCTTAAAGACAGCCAGTACTGGAAGACTTAGTTTCTTTTAGTCATTATCATGTTGCAACATTTTAGCAACATGTTACCAATGCAAAAGGTACCTTACAGTACAGTGCATTGGGGGTCTCTAGTCATTTCCAAAAGCCCTAGATACTCTCGAAGGGACTTTTAGGAGAAGTGCGGATGTGCTATGGACAGGGCTGGTGGCAGCTTATCGTTTCATATAATTTTAACCCTTTCCTGCCATGTTAACCACATTTGGCACGGATAGGCGGCCTTACTCAAATATGGCCATGCCATGAGGTTCTTTGTCCTGTCCTTTGGCCTTCTTGCCCCTTCACCTTCCCCAGGTCGAGCCGATCCGGGTCAGTTCTTATTTGGGCATGCATTCTCCCACGAAACGCCAATCTCTGGAGTTCTCACTGAACGAAGGACAGGATTCAAGTATACTGAAACTACTAAGCTGAGTCGAGGACCGCTGGTGACCCGCTGGAAAGTTTGGCACCCTGAGCCCGCTGTCGTCCCGTTGGACCCCTCTGCATCTGATCGTCCAAGAAGGTCTGCAAAGATGCTTCGACCCATTAGAATAGTGGGACCAACTATTCTCGGCACCTTCAACAAACCCTGCAAGTAAGCCTTCTCGGAAGTACCCCTGGGCCAACCAGTGGGTTGACCAGCTTACGCAGGACCTTTGCCTTGATACCGCTGCCGTTTCGAGGAGGCCAAACTTGGTATATCGCTAGCTCTGTGTTCACAGCACCCTCACACACTTGCCACTCCTAGGTCTGAAGTGAGACGAGTGCGGCAGAACCAGAGCATACGCGGTTACTGTCTCGCCCAGCCTTGGTGACAAACTTTGCAGGTGCACTGCATTTGTGCACCGCTTTCCCCTGAAGCCTGCTATAGTGAAACTGGCCTGATCCATCCACCAGGAGCGGAGCAATCGCCACTGTCCCATTTGGGAATCATCGTTGTATCTTCGCTGCTGAAAGCTGCAGAGCCGCAGAAATTGTCACATTTGAACCTGCAACCGAATTGGACTCGACTGTTGAAGTTTGGTCAAGAGTGCGCCTAGGGGCGGTAAGTACTAACAACCCTTACTGGTGGCCCCTAGCACATCCAGCCCTTTTTACGCATGAGTGGCCCCTCTCCTTTGCCCTGCAAGTGTGAACTAGCAAACTATTCCCAACTCTTGGAATAGACTCTGCCCTCAAGTGGAGGCACTCCTCGAATAGTGGGAACCTATCCTTCATTGCCTCACCCACCTTCCTGAACTGCTACAGCTCCCTGAAGAGACCCTGTTTTGCCCATCTGCACTACCGCATGCGCCTGTGTGTGGGAGGAGGGGGTCTTGGAACCCCCCTCCTCCATTCTTACACTTCCTGGGTAGGCCCAGTTGCGGCTGCTTTGGGTTCAGGGCCCCAGCCCCGGAGCACTCGTGCGGGAATACCCCTAGGAACTGTGACCCCCCTTAAGACAGCATAAGACCAGAGTTGAACTAGACTCAATTTTGCGGGCCACCAACTCCATTTTGTTATTTTAGAATGGCAGGCCAGTTGCAGGACTGCAGCTCTCCCAGCCAGACACACACAGCAAGCAAGCTACTCCCCCCACCTCCTCCCCTTTGCCATCTCTGCAGTTGTCCGGTTCTCATGAGAGACTAGCCGCGAGAATGCAACAAACTTTACACAGTATCTTCTGTCTTCCGTCTTACTTCATTGACCCTGACACGGCCCAGCACAGGGGCCAGCACAGAGGTCATTCATCTCTATAAACCTGCCCCACACCCAACAGACCCTGGCCATAACGAATGCCATCCTCCATATTCCTTAAAACAGGTTCAAACAGCTAAAAGTGACCCTCAAGTATGTTTGATTGTTCGCGCCTTAACAGAAGAAAGCAAAAGTGTCTTTCTGCATATAACCAGAATAGGATGCTCATGGGCTGTGTCCACTTCATGCGAAATAATGTAAGGATTGTAGTAGAACAATAAGCATAGTAGAGCATTGCATAATATATGTGTAATCAAAAGCCCTAATGTTAGAATTCAGTTATACAAGTGTGATGTGTGATTAACATGTAGTATGACATTGTGCAATAGAAATGTTTTCAATAATGAAATGCACAACCAAACATAACACTACACGTGCCAGCACTAAGCTACCTCGTTTTTAAGTTCAATGTAGATATATGCATGATATTGTGTAAAACCAGTACAGCAACCAATCACTCTGACCAGTATGTGTCAGTACCAGCAATTTCCTCCCTCCCTTCCTCCTCACCTGCGGCCTTCAGTGAATCCTCTTCGGGGTTCTTTTTCTTGTTCTTGGCGCTCTTCTGAAGGGGATTTCCTTTCCTTTCCTTCTTGTGGAGAAGATAAGGTCTCTCTCCCCAGGATGCCACCATGTTGGTCTGGTGCTCCCCAACAGGGTGGTCTCCCCGGGAGCAAGCCCAAAATTACAGGGAAAAGCCTCCAGGCATAAAAACCCTGTGAGTTTCAGCCAGGGAATTCTTGGTTCTCAAGAAAGTCGGAGAATGAGGCAGTCCGTTCCTTAATGAATAACCCTAAGATAGATTCCAAAGCAAATGGATGCAGAGAGTAGTCTCCTTTGTTGGTAAGCAGAAAAATCCTGAGCGGACGAAGGTATGCAAAATGTCTGTAGCAAGGGACTGAAGAACCAACCAAAAGAAAGCAGCGAAACCGAAGGAAGAAAGGGAGGAGCAGCGAGGGAGAGATGGGAAGCAAAGGTGAGTAGGGAAGAACGGAGGCAGGCAGAGAAAAAAGGAGGTAGGAGGGACAGCCGAGCCAAAGGCCCGCAGAAGAAAGA
Organism: Ambystoma mexicanum; assembly: GCF_040938575.1. Lineage (NCBI taxonomy): Eukaryota > Metazoa > Chordata > Amphibia > Caudata > Ambystomatidae > Ambystoma > Ambystoma mexicanum. Next base: position 1,965,434 of record NC_090932.1, read on the forward strand.
CAGGGAGGAAAAGGCACACTGGTAGCTAGGAAGTAAATTAGGAACGAAGAGTAGCCGGAACGGGAGGAGCGAAGAAAGAGTGGAAGGCACCCCCGTGAGGGAGAAGGAGATCGGAGAGAAACAGCAGCGGGAAATGACAAAAGAGCGAGCGTATAACACGGAGAGTTCCGAGGTGCAACGCACATCGGAACGGCTGTGAGGTGTGTTTATTCATTGGCGGCGGCCATCTTAAAAAGAACTACACCGCTGCCAAGGGACGGACTAGAAACGTGATGGAACTAGTAATGGCGTCGCCATCTTCCCCATAATTTCCAGTACGGTAATCCCTTACCGCCCGGGTCGTAATGAGGCCCAATATGTGTTAAGGCCGCAAGTGCAGAACCTGAACCATGAACTGTTTAAAGTAGTGTGGACAATAACCTAAGCATGCACATGTTTTCATCATGAGTGTTGTAACAATGAGAACATTTAGCCAGATAGAAATTATGACATACTTTAAACAAATATAACCAGAATATAATGTAATAGGCCACGTGCAAAAAGCCTGTATGTAAAATTTGTTTCTGAAGGCCCTGTCTTTTCGTGCAATGCAGAACTGCACTGCAAAGGTGTTTTGATTCCCCTCCATCCTTCAGAGTGTCAAAGCAGATCAGCAGAGATTTAATGATGTTTACACAACCAGCCTTTAACCCCCACAATGAGACTTATGACCATGATGGTATGTGCCTTTTTGTGACTTAGGGCCTCATCACGACTTGGGCGGTAACCCTTAAAATCGGCGGTAGCGCTCATAGCGCCGATTTTAAGGGTCCGTCGGATCACGACTCCTAATACCGCCGGCGGATTAACAGCCGGCGCAAGGACAGCCGGCTGTACAAGCGCCGGCCATAACAGTGCCAGGAACCCTTAGCGCTAAAACATCATCGATCAGGAGTCCGGCGTAAGCGCTATTAGCGCCATGAAAGCGGCGGATAATCCGCCAAAAATACCTCCAGCAAAAAGCTGGAGGTAACAGTACACAGGCCACAGCAATGAGGGCCCAGGTGTAAGCAATGCAATCCAGAGGCCTACAAAGGACCCACCCATGCACAACACCCCCTCCCCAACACCATGCTGCCATTTGGAGCCGGGAGCCTTGATGTCGACTTCTACCTGCTGCGCCTGGAGCTACAGAGGCCAGCCAACCAGGCCAGGGCCCTGGGAGTGCAGAGGGCAGTGGGGATGAGGAGAAGGAGGAGGAGAGCAGCACCAGCAAGGCGCCCAGCCATCCCCAGGGTCAGGCCAACACCCTGGGCCCTAACTGATGATCAGTTGGTGACAGAATATCCGCTGGACAGGGCAACCATCACCCAGTTGCTGGACACAATCCAGGGGACATATGCAGCCCCATATCCAGTAGCACGGCAGTACCTCCCCTAGTGAATCTCGTATCTGTGCTCATATCACTTGGGACTGGCAGCGACCACCATACCGTTGCCATGATGCATGGAATGGCCCAGTCCACATTCAGTGCCATGCTGGTACCGGTGCTTGATGCACTGTTGAATCATGTGAACGAACACATTGCATTGCCAGCCACACAGGCACAGGTGCACCAGCTGAAGGGTCAATCCTATGCCATTGCCCAAGTACCGAATGTAATAGAAGCCCTGGACTGCACACATGTGGCACTTGTACCACCCCAGGCACATGAGGCTGCCTACAGAAACCCGAAATAGTACCATTCCCTCAATGTGCAGGTGACATGTGGCCCTGACCTCACCTTCAGCCACTGCTGTGCCCGCTACCCAGGATCCACCCACGACTCCATGCTCCTACGCAACAGTACCCTGCCAGCGTACATGGAAAGGCACCGAGGGCAAAACACATGTCTACTGGGTGAGTACAAATGTATACCACAAAGCATGTCAATCCACAACTGATGTTGCCTGCCACCGAATCCATCATTCCCAATAGTCAGCAGCATCACAGCAGCATACACATTCAAGCACCTTGCACGATGAACCTTGGACATGTCCAACACAGCAGAACACACCCATGCAGGATGTAAGACATGTTGCGGCACCGTGACCAAAGGAATCCCCACCACAACAAAGCCTCCAGTGTGAGTAGCACCATGTTTCTCAAAACTGACACACTCTGGCCACCCGACAGCAAAGAAATACCAAACCATCACCTGGCACATCCACAAATGCTCCACACATAAGTAGGCCGAGTGATGACAATGCACATCCCACAAACACTGTCCCCAAAATGGCCATGGAAATGCATGGAGAACAGTACAGAATAGTGAAGAGCAGCAAATGCAACTGTAGGCCAATGGATTAGCAATGACACATGAGGCAGCCACTTCTGTCAAGCAGAAGTAGATGTGAGGGCCCCCTCATCCTGCGACATGTGAATGAGTAGTGTTACATATCGAAACATAGCCGTACCAAGTGGAGACTACCCCATTGATTCAATCGTGCCCATAGGACAGCGCAATCCACAATGTCATAGGCCAAAAGAGAAACATGGCAAAATCACACTGATGACAGGGCTCTGTACACCCACTGGACTTACCTTGTACCCATACCGGCTTTATCTCCCCTACAGATGAATCTGGATATCCCCAGGACACGTGGCTCATTACCCCTGTGCGTCACCCACACACGGCTGCGTAGCGGGCATACAACCTTGGCCATGCCCGTAGACGGATCTGCGTGGAGAGGGCATTTGGACTTTTGAAGGCACACTCCCGGTGCTTCGACCGCACAGGAGGTGATATGATGTATGCTCCAGAAGTTGTGAAATTACACTGACATGTGCCATGCTGCACAACATCTGCTGTTGCAGATATGTGCCACTGCCCCCTGATGCACATGTGCAGCCACCTGAGGATGGCAGTGAGGACGATGAAGGTCCAGAAGGGGTAGCACATGCATAAAGGGTGGTCCAGAGGGGTGGGAGGTTGGCCAGACAGGGATTGATGGATGGATTTTTTTCGAAATGGGAAATAGGTGAATACTGAATATGTCACTTCTACATTGAATTGCATTTGTAACAATCACAACAGTCCATGCATTGTGTTTTTTTAAACGTGATTTATTTTTCCCTCAAACAATCCCCCCTCCCCCCAGTGAGCACCCAACAATCCGCCCCCCCCCAGTAAGCACCCAACAATCCCCCCTCCCCCAGTGAGCACCCAACAATCCCCCCTGCCCCCAGTGAGCACCCAACAATCCCCCCTCCCCCCAGTAAGCACCCAACAATCCCCCCTCCCCCCAGTGAGCACCCAACAATCCCCCCTGCCCCCAGTGAGCACCCAACAATCCCCCCTCCCCCCAGTAAGCACCCAACAATCCCCCCTCCCCCCAGTGAACACCCAACAATCCCCCCTCCCCCCAGTGAACACACAAAACTGTGCTGTTGCCTGATCAGGCCAACACCAATGATGCCATGCACCCCTATGATGGGCGCGGGCACTTCCCTCTCCCAGGACCCTCAAGTGTGTATGCCCTCAGGTGGCGCAAGGACCGGCGCCTTGGAGACGGATCCAGTGAACCCTCTGTGGGTATTGTTGAGGTCGAGGGCACGGAAGCACCAGCCATCATGTGTTGGCGCATGAGGGCATTAGCCTCACGTTGTTGCTCTGCTAGGGCAGACACAGCCTCCGTAAATTCACAGACCCTCTGTCCAAAGCCTGTGAGGGCAGCAGTGCATTGTTGCACGACATGGCGCGTGCGTGCATTATCCCGGGCAATGTACTTGCAACCATGCCATATTGAGTTGCTCACGGCCTTGATATGGCGGCTCTGGACTTTCGCCATTGCTTCGACACGGGCCTGTTTGGCTTCAATAATGTCCAGGCGGCCCATTACTGCTGCCCCAGTGACAAGGCCCTCTCCTGGCGCGTCAGGTGGTGTTCCGCGAATTGGGCGCTGTCGGGGGGGGGGGGGCTGGATGGTGACATGCCACCAGACCGGACTGGGCTGCTTGGATCGGAACGATGGCTCTCAGGGCTCCCATACGACGGGGTGTCGACATCGGGCTGGGGTGTGCTGCAGCGGGGCACAGCCACATGCCGACTCCCTGTCTGCTGTCTGCCACTGCTTGGCCTTCCATGGGGTGTGGATGCCCCTTCCCCATCACTGCTGCTGTGGGTGTGTGCAGCGGTGGCATGATGCCCACGTGAAGGTGTCACTCCCACATCAGGCTGCGAATCCGCCCTCTCTCCCTCGGCGTCGGGGCTAGGGATGTTGCGTTCCAGTGAGCTGCCGGTAGCCTCCCTGCGGCCATGTGGCTGCCGCTGCTGTCTGACGGTGCTGAGTCGGGGTGAGGAGGGTGTTCCCCGGTGTTCTCTCCCGTGGGTGCGGCCTCTGGGGGTGGGGGGGGTGCTTGCTGGTGGAGGCACGGTGTCGTGGAAGCATTGCTGGTGTGGCCTCATCGTCATAATCAGCGGCCTCTTGGGATCGACGTGTGCCTGTGGGGTGCATAGGGGGTGGTTTCAGTACAATGCTACATACATTTGTGCGATGCAGGTCATGCCAACAGGTGTGGATGAAGACAGTGACAATGATGAATTCAACTTGCATTCTGTTCAGTCAACAAGTGGTGCTTGTTGTGGAAGTGCATGGAGGGACACAGCATGGGAAAGCGTGGTGGACTACGCTCAGGCTTTTGTGGTTGTGTTGATGCACAGTACCACTCTACGTAGCTGTCCTATGGCTATGGGAGTCTATCCCCTGCCCCTGTCATTCATGCACTGCACGTACAGGGTCGTCTAGGCAGCACTGACGTTCTAGGGATGTGGCCCTCACTTACGGGTGTATGCAGTGCCTCAGACACATGTCTTCACTCTCATTCAGATGCATGTATTGGGGGATGGGACTCACCTGCCGTTGGATCATTGCCAGTCCCTGCCTCCGCTCCACCGATGTCCTCAATGGTCCCGACATCAATGAGGCCCGTCAGTTTCTCCTCCCAAGGTGTGAGGTCGGGGGGGGGGTGGGTCTCCTCCTGTGGCCCTGCTTGCACTCCTGTGCTGGGACAGGATGCCTCTCACCCGAACCCACAGGTCATTGAGCCGCTTGCGGCAGTCTTCGCCATCCCGGGGCACGCGGCCAACTGCACTGACCCTTTGGGCCACACTCTTCCAAATTTGCCCTCTGCGCATTGCGCTTGTTTTGCGCTGCTGCAGCTCGTGGTTGTGAGTCAGGGCCTCATCCACAAGGACCTCAAGTTCTTGATCGCTGAACTTAGGTTTTCGGACTCTATCCATGGCAGACTTGCCCCTGGTGCGCTCCTGACTCATTACTGCCTTCGGATAGAGTGGATGGCTTCCAGTGCCTGAGATATCCGACGGATTGTGATTTCCAAAATGGCCGCCGCTTTATATCCCGTTCCGGCGGTGACGCGTTTCCCGCGCGCTATGAGCGCGACCTGGCGGTAGCGCACGGTGCGCCAGTTGTAAGGGTTCGCGCTAATCGCGCTTACGCCTTGGACCGGGGCGCGTGCACGATTAGTCGTGATCTGGCGGATTATCCGCCGGGTGCCTTGGCGTTAGCGCTATTTAGGTCCGGCGGATAATCCGCCACATTTACCGCCCAAATCGTGATGAGGCCCTTAGTCTTTTAATGTGTAATTAAAGCCTTAGATTTAGAGCCCTCTTTGTTGTTTATCGGATGAACATTCCAGACCACACAGTGACCTCAAAAGTCTCACCTCTTTAGCCAATGTATTTTGTATTGTATCAACACACAGTTGAGCCTGCCTAACAATGGATCAAACACTGCAATTAATAGCTGTGTCTTAACCTATGCGCAATGATAAATTAATTTGTATTTGAGAAATGTCTTCCCTTAAGTGTCTAAGCTCCCAGGTCTCAGGGCATGCTGAACACAGCAGATTATGATGTTGGATGAATGGGAATGTGGGGCTACAAGGGCAAATGTCAAATGGTTATTTAATAAGAAACATCATGACAGTTGCCGATCTCGCATACCAATGCTATGAGCCCAGCTGACCTATTGACCCAAGAGGCATCATCACAACACCACGTGCTCCTCAGCCAACCGCAGCCCTCCGACCCTATGGCACCTATAGGTGTTCACCCGTAGCGACTAATCACAACTGTCCATGTGCCCCTTAGGCCTTCCCTCTGTTTGATGACGATAAAGCTGTATAAAAGTAATTTGTCACATGTTTTCTGCAGAGCGCTCTCGGCGTGAGCAGAGCAGATTCTGCTTGCCCTATTTTAGATAAAGCCTTTTGATATAACCAGCACTTGGTCTTGGTCTCATTCCCTGCAGGGAAGTGTCCTGATTGACTTTATTGGGAGAATTAACTGCATTTTTGGGGGCCTCTCACTTTCACATGCATTGCAAGTACATTTGAGCACTAGGCTCCCCTCATCTTAGGGACTGGACTTCCTTTCAGTTAGGATTGTGATTGATGTCGAATTGCCTAAAGACTCTGCACTACCTGCGTCTTTCCCTTTTTAGGTTGTGGACCCATTCGGTGCATAAACCCTTTAGGCCACTGTGAGGATGGGAGAATGGCGGGCGACCGAACGGCGGAACCTACTGCTCCGCAGTCGGTGCAATCCTTGCACATGGAGGGGAAGCCGCCGCGGCCCGCGCTGACAGGGAGCGCCGGGGAGGGGTCCCTGATGGCAGGGGCGCCTTGCCGGCGTTCCGCTGCGGAGCCGCCTGTGGTGTCACAGCGCCAGGCCCTCCCACAGAGGCCGGGTCGCTGGAGCTGCCGCCGTGCGGTCCGGGGACACAGCTTGTCCCAACAGCCTCCGATGTCGAGCGGCGGCAGGGCTTGGGAAGCCAAGAGCCACGCTTGTGCCGACCGCTCGGCGTCGGAGGTAAGCAACACAGAGGAGAAAGCAAGTGGGGACAAGACAGGACCAGAACCCCCTCCTTACCTGGCGAGGTTGCAGATGCGAGGCCTCAGGCGAGGCAGACCTCTGCTGGAGCACCATGTTGGGGGGGCAGGGTCTGTGAGGAAAAGGTGTATCAGGCACGTCCCAGGAGCTGTAGCAACCAGGGAGGGGTTGAGGGCAGGGAAGGGGAACCAAGGGAAAGGAGGAGGAAGGGAGAGGGCAGCTCTACTTATAGAGGAGGAGTGCCTAGAGACTCTACCAATCAGAAGGGGGGAGGGAAAGTGTCCCGAATTGGCCCTTTTTCCCTTCTAGCACCGGGTATAAAGGGGACTGGCCTCACAGCAGTATTGTTGCTTTTTGCAGGGAGAAGGAGAGGAGAGTGAGAGCAACTGGTGAGCCTATCCGGGTCCGAGAGTATAAGAGACACTTCAAAAGGAGAGCAAATCCTGGTTCCTTTCCCACCGTGAAGCAACTGTGGGACAACCTGGACTCCAAGTATCGTGGTTAAGACAATACATTTAACCATTGTGTAATAAAGGTCTACCAACATCCACCTCAGCTACTGTCCTGATTCTCATAAGTGGCGTAGTCAGCAGGATTTGTGAGAACCCAATGGAGAAAATAATTCAAACGCTGTCAGAGGGGCAACAGCAGCTACAACAGCTCCTCCAACTACAGGCCCAGCAGGCGGCCGCTGACCGCCAAACCTTTCTACAGGCAATACAGATGCAGAGTACCCTTCAGTCCACGCCTCAGGACAAACACCAAGAGACTATCAGACACCTGACCGGAACCCGAAACCAGCCTATGGTCCCCTCCGCAGTGTTACAGAAATTCAAGGAAGGCGAAGACCCGGCTTTCTTTTTCACCACCTTTGAGAGGATCGCCCGAAACGCACAGTGGCCGGTGGACCGCTGGGGCCAGTATGTTGCTCCCCTGTTATCTGGCATCATGCAAGGAGCCTACCAGGCCGTTAACCCAAACGGAACCACCCCTTATGCTGAAATCAAGAAGGTAGTGTTGGACCGGTTGGGCTTGACAAGGAAGCCTACAGAATGAGGCTACGGGACACTAGGCTCAAACCCGGGGAGAACCCCCCACAGCTCTTCTACCAGGTTAAGGACCTCACCGAGAAATGGCTGCAAGCACCGGGAGCCGGCTTACAGGATGTGTTGGATAAGGTCACCCCTGAGCAGTTTATCGAGGCCCTACCCCCTCCGATGCAAAGGTGGGCCCGACAACATCACCGACCCACATTATCTGAAGCTGTGGACATAGCATCAGCCTACCAAAAGGCCGGGGAGGGGGGTAAACCCTTTGGAGCTGGTTCTTCCAATCACAGTCCGATGACCCTGTTGGAACCCTTCACAACCAAGAGTTCTAGAGTAGTGCCACCCAGATGGAGATCAATGGAAGAACGCCCTTCTAGAGCAGAAGAGAAGAGGAACAGTCCCGATGGTGGACCCACCCCGTTACCCACAGGATTCCGGCAACCACAATGCTATGACTGTGGCGAGTGGAGCCATATAGCCCGGTTTTGTCACCGGAAAAGAGGTACCGAGCCGATGGAGATCGGATTTATGAAGACGGAACAGGGACCGCAATGCCAAGGTCTCTACGACATGGACATCACATCCGGGTGGATGGGAACCCGACCAGGGCCCTACTCGACAGTGGAGGTCGGCAGACGGCGGTGCTACCAACCGTAAGTGATTCTCCTTACCTCATTAATGTTAATATTCCGATACGGTGTATACACGGGGACGTGAGGACATACCCCATGAAAACCATAACAGTAGAGGTGGGCCTTAACATTGCAGAGATGAGAGCTGCCGTCCTCCCTTCCTTACCCGCCCCGGTGGTGATTGGAACCGATCTGCCCCACTTCCACCAGGCTCTCAAGGCCCTAGACCAGGGATGGTGGGAAGAAGCACCCTTTGTCAGGGAGCCCATCCCCCCGAACACCCAGGGACGGGAGAGAGTCAGTACGAAAAGAAGGGAAGCCCGACTTGCTAAATGCGCATCCATGTATTCCACCCAACAGATAGCATGGAACCCTGAGGATCATGAGGAATCCATCCGGGGAGAAACCCTGACGGACCCTACCTTAAAACTTGCCCGCGAAAGAGCTACCATAGATGAGGACCCGGACCTGACCAAGGGAGCCGGTTTTACATCTAGACAGGGTCTGCTCTATCGGGTCTACCAGGCAAAAGGAGGAATACGAAGGGAGCAGCTACTCCTACCCAAACCACACAGGGGTATTGTCCTCCAACTGGCCCACAATCACCCGTGTGGGGGCCATATGGCCTCCCTAAAAACACAGCAGAATATCCTAAAACGTTTCTATTGGCCAGGGATCTATGGGGAGGTGGCGAAATTCTGTAAGGAGTACAGGACCTGCCAGCTGACGAGTGGGGAGAAGCCAGCCAAGGCACCTTTACAACGGATGCCCTTGATCACCATACCCTTCCAAAGGATAAGTATGGATCTGGTAGGCCCGCTAGAGCCAGTCAGTCGTGGATACCGATACCTGCTGGTTATTGTGGATTATGCCACCAGGTATCCCGAGGCCTTACCCCTAAAGGGGACGTCAGCTAACCAAATATGCGACCAACTTATCCCTTTTTTCTCACGGGTAGGCCTACCCACTGAAATCGTTACCGATCAGGGTACGAACTTCATGTCGGCTGTCATGCGACAAATCTGTGAAAGACTACAGATCAGACAGCTGCGCACCTCCGTCCATCACCCCCAGATGGATGGCTTGGTGGAGAGGTATAATCAAACAATAAAGAAGATGATGAAAAAAGTGACAGGCCCGGAGGGGAAGGACTGGGATAGGATCATACCCCTGATCCTAATGATATTGAGGGACACCCCCCAATCCTCGACATGGTTCTCACCATTCAAGCTTGTTAGGCAGAATCCTGTGCAGTTCCCTTAGGGAGCACTGCAAGAAGATTAAGACTACAGGTGTTGGCAGTAAACCCAATTGGTAGCAGTCTGCACGACCCAGATTTACCTCGTAGCTGTGGCTGAGCAGTCAGACTTCTCTCAATAAGAGTTAGGCAGTATATAGAGTATACACATTTAGGTACAAAAATACAGTAGCACAAGCAATCACTGACCAGAGCTTTGGTATAAAAGTATATAATTATTTATTTAAAAACACACTTGGAAAATACACTGGCACTATTATGTCAAGCAAGTTCAAACACAGTCACTATAAGTATATACACCTTCCTGATTAAATTATTAGACAAGTCTAAGTTATGACACCACTTATTTTCAAGACAGAGGTGAGCGCTTAACATTAGATGCTACTCCAATAATTCAGTTAAAAAGGGAGAGAAAAGGCAGAGTATGGAAACAAGATAATAGCAACACTTTTAAGAACCACAGTAAGTCAGGAAAAGGCAGGGTCTACTTTTAGAGCAAAAGTTCGAAGGCCAGGCCCACTCTTGGAGAGAACAAGGCGGAATGTGCCCAAGATCACACAGTTGGAATGCACTTTAAAGTATTTGTAGAAAGTTCAAAAGGGAGTTGGATCAGTTCAGAAAAGTTAGTTAACAGGCCTGGAGGCCAACCCAGGTTGGAAAGGCAAGGATTTACGGGACATCTTGGACAGTCCGTTTCAAGGGAGGCCAGGCGGGACACAGTACCTTAAAGTGGTGAGAACGCTCCAGCGGGGGCAGTTGTTCCTGGCAGTGGGTGCAAGTTGTGGCTTCGTCTAGAGGAAGAGATGATCTCGACATGGAGGAAAGCGGAAGATCGTTGTACTGCCAGGGAAGAAACCAGCCGCAGAGTTCTCGATTAAAAGGTGCAACCCTTTTATTCGCAATTCAGTGGTGTCGTCGTTGTAGATGGCTCAGCTTCTCCCCTCTTCGGATTCTTTAGGTCCTGTGGCGACTTCTGAAGTTCCAGTCCCAAAGGCCCTGCTTTTATGCAGAAAACCCCCATTCATTCAGCCTAGCTGTCAATCATACATGCTAAGTGGTGAGCCGGGCGGCTCACCACTGGGCCAATCAGAGAAGAGTGCGCCTTTGGTTGCTGAGGCAACGCAGTCCAGGGTGCCTAAACCCCCCTCCACCCCTCCTATGGAACCCAGACAGAGTGGCACCACTTTGGGGGCTTCTGTGCAGAAGCCCGCCAAAATAGTGGAACAGAGGGCTCGACCTTTGTTGGAGCTACAGAGGCGAACACAAACGCCATTTAAAAACCGAGTCCTAGCAAAAAGACCCAACCGGGGAATCAATATTAAATAAATAACACGGCGGTATCTTTAACATTGCACCAAAAAGTGGTGCGTTTAAAATCAATGGGAAAATCCCATAGAGAATATTCCGAAGGAATATTTTGCGTGGTAACCACTGTCACCAGCCAGGAACTCGACAAGAGGGGACTGGATAGTGCCCCCTTGAAAACAGACCCAGGGGCAATCGAATTGCCCCTTACCAGTACTTCCACAATATGATGGTTTGTACTGGTTCTGTTCACAGATTTGGACTAGCAAAGCCAATGGTGACTTTACATGCCCTGGGAGACAGTAGTCAGTCCCAGGGTATGGAGTCTATGTTTGGGGGTCACTATGACACCCCTGTGTTACTGCACTTAGGGTGCTGTGTAACACATACAACAAAAACACATGAAGCCCTATGGAGTAAAAGACCCCATAGCCCATAAAACACATTACAAAGTCAAAAGGACATCCTCAAATCATGCCTAAGAGCAGGAGAAAAAAACAAACCCCAAAAGTTCAGCAAAGCTGCTGGGGGACTCACTAGGTTTGGGAAATTAGCCTTTACAGAGAATTCTCCCTAACAGAGCTGCTATTTGGGAGACAACCCAGAACCATTCTAGATCTAGATCTAGATGGAATTGTGAATGCTACCATGTCCACACTTGGATAGAATTGTGAACATTAGCCAGCGTCGCATCTAGATAGGATTTTGACTGAAGGAAAGCATGCCCACGCGTAGATGAAACTTGAATGTTAGCATGTGCCACACTTAGAACTGTGAACACCAGCCTGCGCCGCATCTAGATAAGACTGTGAAGGCCAACAAGTGCCACACTTACACAAAACTGTGAATGTTAGCATGCTAAAGGTCAGGTAACCCACTAACCAATATAACCTCAAACTCTGCATACTTATTTCACTCAAAAACTCACACCCATCTCTCGCACCGCACGCACGTCACAACACTGCAACAACACATAAACCGGAGCAACAGCACACGTGGACTGACACCGATCCAATACCCGCACCAAAGCTCAGCACCCGGTGTATATCTAGTTGAAGCTGCCAACAGAACACCACTCCTCTCACTATCCTACTCCCTCTTCACCTTACTAACCCATCCCACCTTATCGTTTACAGATCCGCCACAGCGCCTGGGGACCAATTCCATTGGTGACGGTGCGCGGTACAAATACCTTTAACATTTAACATCTGGTCAAAGAAGACTGGGAAAACACTAAGGAAACGTCCCTCACCGAGTATGCCGAGGACCTTAGGGAACATCTGTCTACCTTAAGAGGTTTAGCAGAAACCCATCTAGGTATAGCCCAAGACCAGCAGGAGAGGGCATATAACAAGGGCAGTCATCTAAGAAAGCTAGAACCAGGGGAGAGGGTACTAGTGTTGTTACCCACCAGTACAAACAAAATGTTAGCTCCGTGGAGGGGCCCATATGTGTTAAAAGACGAAGTGGGACCGGTGAACTATCGAATACACCAGCCCGACCGGACCCCCTCGCATAAAATTTACCATATAAACCTCCTGAAGAAATGGACCGAACCTGCCCCGATCAATGTTCTGACCACCCACGGAACTGGGGTGGATTACACGACCAGCCATTTGGATGCGGTACAGTGGGGGGAATCACTAACGGAACACATGAAGAACGAGATCCAGGAGACGCTCAAACCCCACCGTGACGCCTTCTCCCATTTACCTGGAAGGACCAACCTCATAGAGCATCGTATTGAAACCCAACCCAGACACAAAGGGCCTCATTACACGGATGGCGGTAAGGATTTACTGGTACCGGTAAAATACCGGTTCCGGTAAATCCTTACTGCCTTACTACGAGGTCCCTTTGCGGGTTGGGGGATTTAACACCTGCTTTTTGCAGGCGTTAAAAACCAACCCGCAAAGGGACCCATGGAGCTAATTACGGTACCGCAATTTGCGGTACCGTAATTAGCGCCTTCCCCATTCCCATTATGCCCTATGGGGCAAAAATGGGAATGGGGAAGGGCAATGGGGGAAGGGGGAATTACCGCCTCACCAACCTTGGAATGGGGCGGTAATTCCCCTTTCCGCCAAGGCGGTGCCAGTATTTTACCGGCATGAACCATGCCGCTAATAGCGCCATGGTTCTCCGCCATCCGTGTAATGAGGCCCATAGTGTTAAGACTGAATACAATACTTCACTGTTTTACACTCAAAGATACCCCGTGTAAAGAAAACATAGAAACAAAGTACTCTCACCTGGGGGTAGAAGCAAGGATAGTTCAGGTAGAAAAGGAATACCCAGGAGAGGATTGATGTCTGCTTCTGTCTTTAGATGATAATTGGAATTTCCCCCGAGAAACACCCAGTGAACCGGCACAAAGGCCAGGGCACAGGAGGGTTCCCAGGGAAACCCTCTTGGGGAATAAAACCCTGCGGAGCTGCTGGTGAACGAAGTCTCCTTGAGAAGTCCCGGGGATGTAGGTTACGCTATCCCGGGAGTTTTTGGTGATGACTGGTTGTGTCTTTAGAGGATTGGGTCCAGAGCAGAAGTGCCAGGCTGGCTAAAGAGAGATAGGGAAAACAGAGTGATTAGTCTTTTGAGTTTGCCTTGTAATGGGAAAGACAACTCTGGAAGCGGGAATCTTACCAAAGGATCTGATGGTTACTCGGTTTTGAAATAAGGATAACCGAAGACCACAGATGAGCTAAAGGACTGGGTACACTGGATAAGGCAAAGCACAGAACAGAGATGGTAAACATACGATGAGGTGTAACTGGGAACAACCTATAATCAAGGAGGAGAGACGAGGGCTATCCTACCGGGAACAAGCAGAGACCCTCTCTATATTGAGAGATAACAGATGTCCAGAAGGAGTAAGAGGAAAAGGTGTTGGGTCTGTATAATGACAAACGTAAACTATGAATCCTAAGTGAAGAGAACCATTAAACATTCTATGCTCCAAACTAAACGAAATGCCTACCAAAAGAAACCCTAGGAACCTGCACTGGTCGAAGGCGGATGCAGAGAAACAACCTCGGTAAATCACTGAAACTGAAAGGCTCTGAGACGTCCTACAACAACACACGTCAACAAAAACAAAGTTCAGTTAGGATCCTATGAACAACGTCACAAAGACTGAAATCAGCAAAAAGGCAAGCCTGAGCAGAGAGAGTAAGGGATTCCCTAACACGGACTCACGTAGCGTTCGCCAGCTCCTTGGAGAGTAGCAACGCGTCCTTGTCCGGGATCTGTAGGTTGATAAGCCGTCGGCGTCTCGTCCTGGAAACGTTGCAAAGCATTCTGGGGCGCGATGACTAGACTGCTGCACACACTGCAGCGGTCAGTGAGAGCCGCCATGTTGGAGTCAGGCATGTCAGCGAGAGCCGCCATGTTGGAGTCAGGTATAGTACTATGGGAAATGCGAATGATCGTGACAGTATGCCCCCCCTTAGGATTGGCACCTCCCGGTTTGCCAGGATGTCTCATATGAAATCTCTTAATCAACCGAGGTGCATGGATGGCAGATACTGGTTCCCAGGTACGATCAGCAGGAGTGCACCCCTTCCAGTCAACTAAGTACTGAAGACGACCCCGATGGTATCGGGAGTCGCAGATTTCTTTGACTTCAAATTCTGGCCCTGAATCAGATACGATGGGTGCAAGACAGTCCGAAACTGTGGGATGGAATGTACTCCGATTATCGGGCTTAAGTTGTGACACATGAAAAACTGGGTGCATTCTTGTCCAGGAGTTAGGTAAACAGAGTCTGAAAGCCGCGGAACCTATGGCAGCAATTACTCGGAAGGGACCAAAATACCGGGGAGAGAGTTTAGACAGAACAAGATGTCTAGGTAGAAATCTGGAAGATAGCCACACCCAATCTCCGGGTTTGATGACAGGTGCAGGTGTACGATGGCGATCAGCGAAGTGTTTTCTCCTGTCCTGGGAATGGCGTAGAGCGATAACCGCGGAGCGGTGTCCTTGACGGATTTGTTCCGTTAGTTTATTTAGGCCTGGAAACTTAGTGTCAGACCTCTTCATGGTGGGAAAAGATGTGAGACTGAACCCATAAGTACACTGAAAAGGAGAAGTATGAATGGCCGAATGGTAAGAGTTTTTATACGCAAACTCAGCTAAAGGCAGGAGATCCTTCCAATCGTCCTGGGCCGCAGAGATGTAACTCCTGAGATAACCTCCTAATGTTTGGTTTAGCCTTTCAGTTTGACCATTCGATTGGGGGTGGTAACCAGAACTAAGAGCCCTGGATACCCCCAGAAATCGGCATACTAGTTTCCAATATTGGGAGGTGTATTGTGGACCTCTGTCCGAAATAATTGTTTCTGGTAAGCCATGAAGGGAAAAAACATGTTTGATGAAAATACGTGCCATTTCAGAAGCAGAGGGTATCCCAACCAAAGGGACAAAATGAGCCAACTTCGTCAAGGTGTCAATTGTGACCATAATACTAGAATAGCCCTGAGATTGTGGCAGGTCCACGATGAAATCCGTGGATATTATTTGCCATGGACGGGAAGGCAAGGGCATTCTGACCAATTCTCCCAATGGTGCTTGTCTTGGTATCTTATTTTGTAAACCTGTGGGACATGAACTCACGTATTCCTTGGTGACTCTTCGAATAGCAGGCCACCAAAAGAAACGTGAAACAAGATCCAAAGTGGAGGCGAAACCTCGATGTCCTGCGATCTTGGATTTATGGCACATATCCAAAACCTCCTTTTGAAGAGGACGAGTTGGAATGTACGCCTTCTGTCCCATGAAATAACATCCATCCTCTTCTACCAGAACAGATTGTTTAGATAATGAGAGCGATTTCTTTGCGATGGAATCTGAATGGGCTCTGAAGCGAGATAGAAAATCTGGAGCTGACACTACTCCCATGGTTAGTGGTGGAAATATGGGTTCGGATCTGAAAGGATTGTCGATAGGATGGTCCTTGCGAGACAGGGCATCTGCTCTTAGATTCTCCCTTCCAGGAATAAATGAAAACGTGATTCTGAAGGGAGAAAAAAAATGAGCCCATCTTGCCTGACGGCTGTTACAAGTCTGAGCATATTGGAGTATTCGAAGATTATGATGGTCTGTATGTACTTCAACTGGGAATTTGGCTCCCAAAAGTAAATGCCGCCATTCCTCAAAGGCACGCTTGATGGCGAGAAGTTCCTTCTCCAGGACCGTGTAGTTGATCTCCGAGGGCAAAAGAGTCTTGGAAAGAAATGTTACTGGCCTCTCCTGATCGAGGTCATCAGGTTGTAGCAGAACGGCTCCCAGAGCATGTTGGGAGGCATCAGTCTGCACGATGAATCTTCGGTTCTGATTAGGAGTTAGAAGAATTGGTGCTGAAGTAAATAGTTTTTTAAGTTTGCCAAATGCTTGATCAGTAGCTGGTGACCAGACAAATATGACTCCTTTCTTAAGAAGATTAATAAGTGGCTGGGTAAGTCTTGAGAATTCAGGTATAAATCTCCGATAGAAATTCGCGAAACCTATGAAGGGTTGAATTTCTTTTCTAGATGTAGGTGTAGCCCAGTCTTGTACCGCCGATACCTTCTCTGGGTCCATTGCTATCCCTTTGGCAGATAGAACGTATCCCAAGTAAGTTACTTTAGATTGATGAAAAGTACACTTTTCGGGGTTACAGAACAAATGATTTTGTTGTAGGCGTCGAAGCACTTCTTGAACATGTTGGATGTGTTCTTGTAAAGAGGAAGAAAATACCAAAATGTCATCTAAGTAAACCACCATACTGTGTAAGAGAAGGTCGGAAAAGAGATGGTCCATAAAACGTTGAAATATAGCTGGGGCGTTAGATAGCCCAAATGGCATGACTCTATACTGATAATGCCCAAACGGCGTTCTAAACGCCGTCTTCCATTCGTCCCCGGGCCATATCCGTATCAGGTGGTACGCTCCTTTTAAGTCCAACTTAGTATATATAGTGGCCCCTTTTACTGCTTCCAGAATGTCAGGGATAAGCGGCATGGGGTATTTGTCAGGCACAGTAATCTTGTTCAAGCCGCGGAAATCAATACAGGGACGTAGTTCCTTAGAATTCTTCTTGGCTACAAAAAAACAAAGAGGCGGCAGCTGGGGATGTAGATTCTGTTATCAGCCAGTTCATCAAATTGGAGCGAAGATATTCACGCGGAACCTCTTTTTCAGCGTTGGACAGAATATACATACGTCCAAAAGGGAGCGGTTGATCTGGTATCAAATCGATGGCACAGTCGTCTCTCCTGTGGGGAGGCAACTGGTTAAATTCAGAGGATGAGAATACGTCCTGAAATTTCTCGTAAACTTCAGGGAGACCTGCGATCTGATTGATAAACGGATTATGTTTCCTGAGCCAAGGTAGCCCTAAGATCACCGGATGATGGGCTGCTCAGATTATATCTAAAGTCAGGATCTCCTGATGGGTAGAAATGGACATTAGGATTGCTTCGGTCTGATCTTTGATGGGACCCGAGATCAGAGGGCTACCATCCACGCTTTCGACAGGAATCGGTTCCTCTTTGGGGGAACGTGGAATCTTTAGAGAAGCAGCCCAATGGTCATCGACGAAATTTCCTGCTGCCCCACTATCAATTAGAGCCGGAACATCTTGTAAGATGAGACTTCCTATGGTGAAAGATACCTTTAATACCAACATGTTGGTGGTTGAAAGGTTGGTGCAATAGAAAGAATGTGTAGTATGTGAGGAACCTTGATCAGACTTTGGTTCCCGGATCGTGGTTCCTCTTACGACCGGGCGCTGGCGTTTCCCGACCGCCGGACCGGAACAATTGGACATTCCTGGACCAAGTGAGTATTGGCGCCACAATACATACACAGTCCCAGATTCCGTCTGCGATTTCTCTCCTCGGGACTCAAGGGTCCTCGAGATGCAGAACCCAGTTGCATAGGTTCATCAGTTGGTGGGGATTTAGAGCTTGAAGGACCAAAAGATGTCCTTGATATCCTACCTTTCCTCCTTTCAGCCATCCTCTCCTTCATCCTGCAGTCTATCTGCATCACTAGGGCGATGAACTCTGTGAGAGTGGTGGGACGTGGAACTCTAGAGACCTCATCCTTGAGATCTTCTGATAAACCCCTCCGGAATATCGTGACCTGCGCATCATCCGACCATGTGGTCTCGCTGGCCATTTGTTTAAATTTTGTGATATTTGCCAGTATGTCTAGATTGCCCTGTTTGAGATCCAAGAGGTGTTCTTGTGAAGCAACCTTAATCTCCTGTCGCCCAAACATAGTACGAATACTATTGCAGAAGGCTGTGTGGGAGTCTAATAGTGGGTTGTTATTAGTAACCAAAGGAGTAGCCCAGGCTAATGCAGGTCCTACCATCTGGGATACCATGTAGCCTACCCGATCCCGATCCGTATGGAAAAAATTGGCTTTGAATGCAAATTGCACAGCACATGCATCAAGAAATTCCTTCACCTTATGTGGGTTCCCATCAAACTGCCCACCCGGAAGAGGTCCGGGAGGTACCTCAGAACAATGGGGAATACGAGACACAGTAGCTTGTTGTGCAATCTGTTGGGAAGCATGCTGCTGTCTCAAAGAAGTGTTCTCCTGTTTTAATTGCTGAACTTCATTGGTCAGGCACTGAACCGCAGCAATCAATTGTTGAATCTGTTGCTGCTGAGGATCCATCCTAGCCTATAGTCAAAATGTATTTCCTACCAGGGGCAACTGAGAGTAGAAACAGAAACTCTTCTTCTTTTTGGGCGTTGCTAACTGTTAAGACTGAATACAATACTTCACTGTTTTACACTCAAAGATGCCCCGTGTAAGGAAAACATAGAAATAAAGTACTCTCACCTGGGGGTAGAAGCAAGGATAGTTCAGGTAGAAAAGGAATACCCAGGAGAGGATTGATGTCTGCTTCCGTCTTTAGATGATAATTGGAATTTCCCCCGAGAAACACCCAGTGAACCGGCACAAAGGCCAGGGCACAGGAGGGTTCCCAGGGAAACCCTCTTGGGGAATAAAACCCTCCGGAGCTGCTGGTGAACGAAGACTCCTTGAGAAGTCCCGGGGATGTAGGTTACGCTATCCCGGGAGTTTTTGGTGATGACTGGTTGTGTCTTTAGAGGATTGGGTCCAGAGCAGAAGTGCCAGGCTGGCTAAAGAGAGATAGGGAAAACAGAGTGATTAGTCTTTTGAGTTTGCCTTGTAATGGGAAAGACAACTCTGGAAGCGGGAATCTTACCAAAGGATCTGATGGTTACTCGGTTTTGAAATAAGGATAACCGAAGACCACGGATGAGCTAAAGAACTGGGTACACTGTATAAGGCAAAGCACAGAACAGAAATGGTAAACATACGATGAGGTGTAACTGGGAACAACCTATAATCAAGGAGGAGAGAAGAGGGCCATCTTACCCGGAACAACCAGAGACCCTCTCTATATTGAGAGATAACAGATGTCCAGAAGGAGTAAGAGCAAAAGGTGTTGGGTCTGTATAATGACAAACGTAAACTATGAATCCTAAGTGAAGAGAACCATTAAACATTCTATGCTCCAAACTAAACGAAATGCCTACCAAAAGAAACCCTAGGAACCCGCACCGGTCGAAGGCGGATTCAGAGAAACAACCTCGGTAAATCACTGAAACTGAAAGGCTCTGAGACGTCCTACAACAACACACGTCAACAAAAACAAAGTTCAGTTAGGATCCTATGAACAACATCACAAAGACTGAAATCAGCAAAAAGGCAAGCCTGAGCAGAGAGAGTAAGGGATTCCCTAACACGGACTCACGTAGCGTTCGCCAGCTCCTTGGAGAGTAGCAACGCGTCCTTGTCCAGGATCTGTAGGTTGATAAGCTGTCGGCGTCTCGTCCCGGGAACGTTGCAAAGCATTCTGGGGCGCGATGACTAGACTGCTGCACACACTGCAGCGGTCCGTGAGAGCCGCCATGTTGGAGTCAGGCATGTCAGCGAGAGCCGCCATGTTGGAGTCAGGTATAGTACTATGGGAAATGCGAATGATCGTGACACATAGGGCCTCATCACGACTTCGGCAGTAACCCTTAAATCTGGCAGTCGCGCCATTACCGCCGGATTTAAGGGTCCGCCGAATCAGGGATTTGGCGGATTTCGCCCCAGCTCTGAGCTGGGGGGAAATCCGCCGAACATTCGCGCTATTACCGCCGGCGGGAAATCCGCCGGCGGTAAAAGCGTGAAATTTCCCCATTGAGCCCAATGGGGAATGGGGCATTCCCGAATGGGCTCAATGGGGAATGGGGAATTACTTTACCACCAAACTCGTGATCCAGCGCTATTAGCGCCGGGGAGTTCGGCGGTAGGGCTAATACCACCAGCGGTAATACCGCCGGCGGTACCGCCAAAGTCGTGATGAGGCCCATAGTCCGGCTGCGACCTTACAGGATCCCGGAGGCCCGAAGGTTGATCATTAAGAGAGAGATCGAAGAAATGATCAAACTGGACATCATTGAACCCTCAACCAGTGCGTGGTGTTCCCCCATCATACTCGTACCCAAGCCAGACGGGGCTGTATGGTTTTGTATGGATTTTACACAGCTCAAGACGATCTCACACTGAGGCCTATCCCATGGCCAGAATGGATGAACTGCTGGAAAGGCTAGGTGCTGCCCGTTACCTCAGTACCTTGGACCTCACCAAGGGGAACTGGCAGATTCCGCTACGGAAATCTGACAAGGAAAAGACAGCCTTTGCTACGGCCCAGGGGCTCTTTCAGTATAAGGTACCTCCCTTCGGGTTACATGGGGCTCCAGCCACCTTCCAGAGACTAATGGACGTCCTTCTGCAACCACACGACCAGTACGCCGCAGCCTACCTTGACGACATCGTAGTATACAGTGCATCATGGAGTGAACACCTGATCCATCTACGTGAGGTGGTCTGTACCCTAACCCAGGCCGGACTCCATATCAATCCGAGGAAAACGGTCCTAGGGGCCCGGGAAACCAAGTCCTTGGGACATGTCGTCGTGGGTGGTGTGATTCGACCACAGGTGTCTAAGATCGAAGCAATCCAGAGGATTCCAGTTCCAACCAACAGGAAACAGATAAGAGCATTCTTGGGGTTTATAGGATACTACAGACGCTGAAGATCGGAGGTTCCCCGGACATGTCGACCAATCATGAAGCCATCCTGGCGGTGGAGGAGTTGAAGCGCAGTATATCCTCCCACCCGGTGTTGTTGTGCCCTGACTTCCAGAAGCATTTCTTCCGGCAGACGGACGCCTCGGGCATGGGGTTGGGGGCAGTCTTGACACAGGAGGTGGATGATTTCCTACAACCAATCTGTTTTGTGAGCCGGAAGCTTCTTCCACATGAATTGGCGTATTCCACGATAGAAAAGGAATGTCTCGCCATCAAGTGGGCGGTGGACACCCTACGTTATTACCTGTTGGGTAGGAGGTTTACGCTGTATACCGACCATGCTCCTTTGCAGTGGTTGGCGAGACACAAGGACTCTAACCAGCGGGTGCTGCATTGGTTCCTGTCCCTCCAGCCCTTCGACTGTCACCTTACATAAGCCTGCCAGCTTCCAGCTGGTGGCTGACTACTTGTCCAGATGTTCGATCCGGCCCGACCGGCCTGGATCTGTGGTGGGGGTATGTGAGGATGGGAGAATGGCGGGCGACTGAACGGCGGAACCTACTGCTCTGCAGTCAGTGCAATCCTTGCACATGGGGGGGGAAGCCGCTGCGGGCCGCGCTGACAGGGAGCGCCGGGGAGGGGTCCCTGATGGCAGGGGTGCCTTGCCGGCGTTCCGCTGTGGAACCGCCTGTAGTGTCACAGCGCCGGGCCCTCCCACAGAGGCCCGGGTTGCTGGAGCTGCAGCCGCGCTATCCAGGGAACACAGTTTGTCCCAACAGCCTCCGACGTCGAGCGGCGGCAGGGCTTGGGAAGCCAAGAGCCATGCTCGTGCCGACCTCTCGGCGTCGAAGGTAAGCAACACAGAGGAGGAAGCAAGTGGGGACAAGACAGGACCAGAACCCCCTCCTTACCTGGCGAGGTTGCAGACACGAGGCCTCAGGCGAGGCAGACCTCTGCTGGAGCACCATGTTCGGGGGCGGGGTCTGTGGGGAAAACGTGTATCAGGCACGTCCCAGGAGCTGTAGCAACCAGGGAGGGTTTGAGGGCAGGAAAGGGGAGCAGGAACCGGGCAACCAAGGGAAAGGAGGAGGAAGGGAGAGGGCAGCTCTACTTATAGAGGAGGAGTGCCTAGAGACTCTACCAATCAGAGGGGGGGGGAAGTGTCCCTGATTGGCCCTTTTTCCCTCCTAGCACCGGGTATAAAGGGAACTGGCCTAACAGCAGTATTGTTGCTTTTTGCAGGGAGAAGGAGAGGAGAATGAGAGCAACTGGTGGGCCTATCCGGGTCTGAGAGTATAGGAGACACTTCAAAAGGAGAGCAAATCCTGGTTCCTTTCCCACCGTGAAGGAACTGTGGGACAACCTGGACTCCAAGTATCATGGTTAAGACAATACATTTAACCAGTGTGTAATAAAGGTCTACCAACATCCACCTCGGCTACTGTCCTGATTCTCACAGCCACTTGTTCTTGTATATATGTATTTAGATAGGATTGTATTGATTTAAAAGTATTACTGTGATTATTATTGTGTGTCGAACTTTCAAAGGCCTTGAAATAAATGTTTTATATATACACCTGACTGAGAGTGATTTGTAAGTGTCCTTTACTCTGTGTGCTCATTGAGGTCTTTCAGTCACCCTCACCCCTCCTGATACCTAGTCTTAACCGCCGTCAAGCTACCCTGATTGGTCTGGCTTGTCCAGAAGGTTGCCCTGTTCCAAGAAACTAGGCCGGCCTCCTGAACCTCTGCCCACCAGGGTTCAGAAATCCGTCTTAACACCCACCACCGTATTCTCCTCGCCCAGGATGATCCACACCCCCGGGCTCCTTTCTTTTTCAACACCTACACGTTGTATACCTTCAATATTAATTTGAAGCAATATTTCCCCGGACTTCCACTCTCCCGATCCCTCCCTTGTGTGCTTATATCTATTCCTGTTTCTGGGGAAGTCTGTAACCGTTGCAGTTCTGCTAGCAAACCTGTCAACCTATCCTGAAACTCCTTAGACCTGTACTCCGTCGATGCTGGCACTTCAGGCGGATGGGCATATGGAGGTGGGGAGCGGTAGCCTGTAATTTTGACACTGCGGTGGATCCTACTGCAGCGGGAGGGGTCCCTATCGTAGCAGGTACATAACTTGGATTAGTGTACCCTTCCATGGGATATAGTGTCCAGGGATATAATCCACCTAGTCCCTACCTGCAGCCCACCTTCCCCTTCTCCCTTTCCGCACTTCTCACTTCTATGTCCCTGCACATCCAATCCATTACCTTCATCCTCTGTATCTTCGAACATGCACCGAAGATCGAGAATCTCTTTTCTCTTCTGTAGCTGCTTCCCCTTATATTTAGCTACTAAAAATGTGGACATGTTCCAGAACAGTCTTGTTATGCAAGCCCTGCCCTGGCCATGGCATCCCCTCTACTCCCGTTTCCGTGATCCACTGCGTATGATATTTTTTCACCCTGTGACAATACAGTGGCAGGGCTTTATACATGTGTTCTATTGCCGATTCTCCCCCCATGCTAGGTACGTCTGCCTCTTAGTAACCCAGCAAAAGCCCTTCTAATGTACAGTGGACGCTGCTGCTTGCTTGTAACAGCAAAAACAAAAGAATCAACCCCTCCTTCTCTCTCACCCTCCCATATGTACACACACCGCTCCAGACAATCAAGCAGCACCACACCACGACTCACACAGTTTCTGCCCCTTCTTGGGACTGCTTCTTCACCCAAAAACAAACGACCATATCTGGAACCAACACACTATACTAACAACCACTACTCATACTACAACTCCTTTAAATGTTACTCTGCCTCATGGTACCACCTTCCCTCCCCTTCCGAGGAGGGGCTTCCTACCTTACAGTGTAATGCCTTACCTTATAATTCTTAACCGAACCACTCAAACACTAATACAAACTCCATCCATAATAACTCTATCCTCATCCACGTTACATCAATGACTTTGTTCTCCACATGCTCACAACTTTCACGCTTCCCCATGCATATACCCCCTACTTGTTATCTCTTACAAGATTCTACTCACATGTGCGTGCTCGCCCGAACTCCTCAGTCACAGGGTTCAAACACCGGCCTGCACTTTCAACAGAGTCGAGCCCTGCTTCAAAGAGCAGAGAGGACCTCACTTAAAATGGCGCCTGCTAAACCACTTGAAACACATGTTTTTCAGGGCCGGTCGCTGTAGGTGGGCGTGGCTCCTTCTGGAGAAGAGGCCTGGAATCCTCTGCATGTGCGAGGGGTGCTGGGATCACGTCGGGGTCACCAATTGAAAGTAAGCCCCTGAACGCTCACACCAGAAAGAATACAACCCACTATGGAAGAAAGGCCTAAGTCGATCTTGTAAGGACAACGTAAGGAACTCATGGTGGCAACAGTAAAGAGACACAAGTGATCTTGATTCAAGGGTATTTATTTAAACAGTATGCAGGTGGGAAAAACACCTGATCTAACCTACATCTAAGATGGGAGCAAGCTTCGACCATCAAATGAAAAAATAAGGCTATCCTTGTGGAGTCTTGTCAAAATAAAAGGCCTATACTAAAAAACCTATTGTTAGTCCTTACTAGTAATATAGAAATAAGATAAGATGTACAATAAAGAAGTGTTCACAAATAATAAGTCAGGTTGTGCTAGCCAGGGGTCTACCTTGCCCCACGTTTTGAGCACGGGACAAGGTGGCACTTCTAAGCACAGCACACACTCGAGCTTTCCCCAGCACACGCTTACAGCGCTGCTTTGAATAATCAGGCTCTTCGACGGTTAAATCTCTATGCCTCGAGGACCTGATGTATCGAACCCAACTTAAAGTTCTGTAGTTAGGGTCATAGCCGTTCACCCCTGGGTCCCCCTTTTCCAGGCGCAGACCCCTCTCGATTCTCAGTCTCCCTCTGTTGGGTTCACTATGGTTCTCGTTCACACATTTTCTTATTTTATATACACCAGTGTTTGGGTGACAACCTTTCACCCTAGGATCCCCCTTGGCTGGGCTCAGACCCTTCTTGACTGTTCGCCGCCCTCTGTGGGGTTCACTATGGCGTCTGTGGACAATTCTCAGCCTCCCTCAGTCGGGTTCACTATGGCCGATCACACAGAGTTCCTTCTTCCTTCTATTTACTTTGTTAGTCAAAGACTTTCGACTGTACAGAGGATTTCATAAGACCCCTGTATGACCACTTTCACCTTCTGGCGAACGCCCTCGTAAGGCCTTCTGGTATCAGTAGTTAAAAAATGCGGGATTCACCAGAGTGGTTTTGAGTGCGCACCCACGTGGCGCCGTACCCCTGTGCAGCTTGTTTTCCCTTAACATACACAGTTCTTTAGAACTTACCTCTGTTTGCTAGTTTGCAACTTTCATTTAACACAGTTCGGATTCTTATCACTGACTGTGATGAACCGCTTGGTTTCTTCCGTATCTGGAGTCAAGGACGGTACCACAGAAGTAGGCATCTCTCTCTCTGTCCTGATTATCAGCGTAGGCATGCTCTGTGTACCATTGACATCTGCTGCTACACACGTTACCTATTGTCCGCAGTATTACAGTTCCTTTCAGGGAGGTTCTGCAGGTCTTGATCGAAAGGGAAAGGTTGCTTCTCTCCTTGTCGCCCCTTTTTTTTTATTCTTGCCTCCTTTCTCCTCCTCTTCAATTGCTGTGCTGGATTAGCTGTCTTGTCGTGCAGTATGCCTTGCTTGTAGTGTGCTCCACCTTTTATCCCTGTGGGGAACGGAAAGGGCTGTTCGGTGTGCGTGGTTCTGGCCAATTACCTGACCCTTGTATTGGGACATGTTAGGTAAATGACTCTGGTGTAAGTCTGTTGTCTTTTGTGGTGCATGAAAGTGTTTGTGTCGGAAAAAGGGGAGGGGCAGTATTTCTGAATATCCTACGTGGTAGGACGGGGAAAAGGTGTCGAAAGAAGGGGGATACCATGTCTCACCCGTTGGTGTCCCACTCCCACTACCTGAGGACCTCCCATCCAGGTGATCCTCCCTCACTGGTCCACCCCCAGGAACTGGATCCAATAGCGACGGCCATGTCCGGCCACCCGGAGACTAGCTAGGGAGACACCTTCAGGTTTCTCACAATAACAAACTCATGCGCAAATGAGAGGAACAGCAAAGAACTCTGCTGCTAAGAACGTTCTGCCAAAGAAATGTACAAGCAGAAACTTATAAAGTAAAACATTGTCAAAAGTGACGCAATACATATAGTAAAAACCTGCACGGCTGATTGGATGGGCCCTATACAGGTGCTGCCTTTATCCATATGGGATGGCAGTGTATTGGTCCCAGCCCACTCCGTCCGTCTGTCTTCCATCAGGTGGGCACTGCAGGGTTCCTCTTCTTCTCACAGCGGAGGTCAGAAAACAAATAAATTATACTCCTACTATACAGCTTGTTTATCACTCATACTGTGCACTTGACAGGCTCCAAAAACGACACACAGGAGGTTCTGGGCACTCTAACCTTCACACACACATTTCACTCACTCCATCCGTGCCACCCAGTTCCAAGGTCTCCGCCCTCGTTTTGAACTATAATGGGCCTCATTACGACCTGTGCGGAATGCGTTTAAAGGCGCCGGTAATGGTGCCAGCGCCGTTTAACGCATTCCGCACTATTACGAGGTTCCCTCGCGGGACCCGATGTGGACGTCTGGTTTTACCAGACGTCCAGAGCGGGTCCAGCGAGGGGACCAGTGAGCTAATAACGGGCCGGTCGTAATCGGCCCGTTGTCAGCTGCCACACCCATTCCCATTGAGCCCTATGGGGGCTCAAATGGGAATGGGGAAGTTCCGGGCCTGGGTTCCCTGAAGGGGGAATTACCGGGCCCTCCAAACTCAGAATGGCCCGGTAATTCCCCATTCAGGGAACCCGGACCCAGACACAATTTTGGAGGCAGCCATGCCCTTATTAAGGGCATGGCTGCCTCCAAAGTCGTAATGAGGCCCAATGTATCCCTCCCAGCACCTCACATGATTGTTGCTTGAACGACACATCCTGTCCATCCTCTTTGAACATTTCAGGACTTGTTACTTTGGGGTTGGTGGTCAAAGGGCACCTGGTGTCTTGGAATTCGGGGATCTTTGGGTTCAGTCAGTTATATGAGCTATAACTCGTGGTCACTCGGGAATGGGCCAGGTCATGCTTTGGCCAAAGTGAGATAACATGCACACCAAGCACCGGCCACTGATCGCGGCCTTGTGGGGCACATTCCCTTTTGGGTGAAAGACACTTCTTTGCAACACTTTCAAGAACAATGAATAAACAGTGCGTTGAGTGCAGCGGGTGGGGGTACGAACTGTCCTCATGAGAGCTTGGACATGACTGGAAATTTCTGTAACCTTGTGGATTTGGCCGTAGTGCATGTACTGCCGCATTTAACGCACGAGCCTTCTCCTCTGCCTATATTAATATCTAGGCAAAATAGCGATGCTGCCCGCTCCTTGGGCCACACCATATGAACACACTATAATTGATTAGATTAGCATAGAGTCCTGCTGAACGGGAAGGTGCCCCTTTCACGGACGCCCCTCCCCCTGGCCCATCACAGTACCTCGAATGCCTCTCCCCTTACTTTAAAGAGCTGGGGGGGCTGCCCCCTTCCTAACAAATGTAACCTTTGCCTCACATCATATATGAAGCATGACTTTATCAAACATTGAAACAAACATATACATTTTCACAGATTACCTTTTGTTATGAGTCTTGAATGTACCTTTTCAAAATCCACAGAACATTTGATGCCTTCTGCTGAATTGCATTCCGGTATTTGTAGTCCTCCATTCAATGTGGGGGGAATAATGCCATCATTATACACTTTTTACCTTACATATTTCTAGAAGGATTCATATTTGTGAGTGCTTTAGTATGGTGTGTGTACTTTTCAAGTCCTCTTCATAAAACATATTTTCGAAAGCCAAACACGGGGGTGAGGAGGGGAAATGATGAGGGCTAGTGAGTCAGGAATATGTGCCCAGGATGTAGCAAAAGAGCGTGCAATCATGGCGGCTGCAGAGGTTTTTTCCCTGGTTCTGGCCCTGTGCTGATTTTCAGGGCAAAAATCGAGGAAACATGTGAGTGGACAACGGTCGCCTACTTTCTTCAGAGGGCGCGTGCAACCCCGTTGGAGGTTTTTGAGGCCTGCATTTAAAAAAAAAAAAGGTTTGCTTTCTCAAGAGTTCGGCTACTAGGATTCCCACCAGGTTGTCAAGTTTCCAGTGCAGACACTTTCACACAAGACCACATAAAAAGTGTCACCAAAGCACATCCCATATTTCGATTGTGTGTTCTATGGAATATTTAATTTTAAATGGTTGTGTTTAAAAGGTGGGCACCTTTTATACTTTGCCAGCATAGTTTTGGGAAATTCTACTCCCTCAGGTTATTTTTCCAGTGTTGATTAATTGTTTTGAAAGGTCAATGCACATTTGCCTTGTGCACTTTCTTCTAAGGGGAAGGTCAATTTAACTAAAGTTGTTCACGTATTGTGTGTTTATTCATTGGTGCCAGCTTTTGATTTTGACTAGGGGATTCCCACACTGACAGGAGGGATCTGGACCCATCCCCCAGGTCGAAACACACATTTCACAGCACATTTTGCAACCGGAATAGGAAAAAAGCCATATGATTTACAGGAAAGTCTAAACATATAACATTTCAACAACAGTCACCTAACCTGCTGAGTTGTCATTGCAGCATTCTGCTATAGGCTGTCTATGACACGAGATACCACCAAACCCATAATGAGGACCACTGTCTGCTACTTCAAAAAAAAGCCTCACTCCTGATATTGCCACATGGGTAAATACTAATAAGCAATACTACCCGAGGAAGAGGGTGGGGGGCATTACCGGGCCAGGTAATGCTCTCCTCCCCTGCAAAGGCAATATTGCTATTAGTATCCAGCACGGTGTACCAGATACTAATCGTTTTTTTTTTAAGTTGAGTAAGGGCACTGTAGTTTCTCAACTTTAAAAAAAGATGGCCGCCATGGATCCAGAGAAGGGACTGCTTAGTCCCTTTTCCCTTTCCATGGCGGTGTGTCGCACATCAGGGCTCACCAGGAACATTACGGTTCCCGGCACAGTACAGGACAAGAAAGAAGGTAAGTGGAGGTGCAGTGGGAGGGAGTGAAATCTGTGGGAAAGGGGAGTAGGGGGATGCGGGGGAGCACTTACCTCGTACCCTGGTATGGGAGATGGCAGCCTCCAGCACTGAGGAGGTTCAGAGTGGCAGGATAACAGTGTTATAATGCCCCCACTCCGAGCCTCCTCATTGGCTGAGAGGACTAGGCCACACAGCAGCAGGTACTAATGTCTTATCATTTTCTGTAAATGTTTGTTAGTGAATTATTTGGAGTATTGTCATTGTAACTTTACCGTATGTGTCTGGTTTTTGCATATATGAAATATTTTTTCTTACACTAACTACATATGAGTTGAATTAAAATCTATCTATATTTTTACATTTTGGCACACATGGTGTATATTGTGGAATATGGAAGAACACAAACTTTTTTTAAATACACCGATAGAAACAATTTTCTTTATTGATTATAGGACTAGAAGAGTATCAGGAAAGCTTTAGACAAATTAGTACCTGACAAGGGGTGTGTGTTGCCCTCCCAGCCAATGAGGAGGTTCAAAATGGGGGCATTACTATATGGTAATCCCGCTCTCCGAGCCTAGTCATAGCAGAAGGCTGTCATCTTCCCCCAACCAAGTGTTCAGGTAAGTGCTTACCTGCGTCCCCTTCCTTCGCAGCCCCATTTTCACATATTTTCCCCCCTCCAATCCCCGCCCAACTTACCTTGCACAGCCTGGTCTATTAGCGGTTCATTCTAGCTATGCCCTGCCCTGTCTATTGCTCTGGCACAGACTTAATATGCAGGTGCATGTGTAGCTGAGACCAGGGTAAGTTCTCCCCAGGAACTGAAGACCATGAGAAGAGGCCTGAACAAGAGATAAGTGGGGGAAGACACTCAAAACCCAAGGACTGACGAGAAGGATTCATGTATTCTCTTCCAGGAACGGACATTGATGGATGAATTCCAGACTGAGACTTTACTGTTGAACCTAAGATGATGAAAGTCATTTTTAGTCTACCTTTTTCTCCAGGTGGCCCCTCCTTATAATGATTGCAAATGAAGTCTTGTTCTTAAGCTGCACCTTTATTTGTCTAACGTGCATAGATATTGTTCTTACTTAGCTCTGTGTTACCGAGTACATATCCCGGGTGAGATTCCAAGGGCATACCACCGGCTTTACATACCTGCAGATTACAATCAGCCAATGTTTACCTCCACACAACAGTTTCAGGTAAAAATTGGAATAAGAACCCAAAACATTTTTCATGTTTTTTATCTTTACAAAATGGATGAGTAAGCACTTCCTTTCAATACAGAGAAAAAAGATGTTTGAAATACCTTCTCACACCACTTTTGTAGCTTTATATGTTTATTTATGTATAGGATTAATAACCCACCGGTCACATCATAAACAGCTTCATAACTGATGCTTTCCTGTGCATCATTCCTACAACCAATACATTCTAACATTCTAGTATCCTGGCTTCCCAGTACATTCTACATTCCATACCTATAGCCCATCTGTACATATGAATAACAATGTAAAACAGAACACCATTGAATTACTAATGACTTACACAATAAAATACTACACACCTCCCTTCTTTACAGTGACTGAAAACAATAAGTGTAACATATGTACAGCAAAATATACACTTGATGTAGAAGTATTCAGTTGAAAGTAACTTGGATAAACAATTCAGTACATGATGGAGATGTACAGAATAACATGAGATACAATTTCAACTTACATAATCTTTCAGATACAATGGTCTTGTACATATACGTTTATTGCGATCATTCTTACAAACTTGAATGTCTCTATTTTGTTCCACTTCCTTTCCAACCTTTACTTGTCTTTTCCCATCATTCTCTTGTTTTGAGCATTTTAAATACTCTATTGAGATGCCACACTCTCCCATCTGATACCTTTATGGCACCATGAAATCTTTTAACTGTTTGAATGGGATCAGACCATTTGATCAAACCTCTGGCATTGACCCCTGGGAGTTTTATTTTCACCCAATCTCAAACTTTAATTTGGGACTCCCTAACTGCATTTCTCACATTATACCGCTCGTTATTATATACCTGCCTCTGCAACACTTTTCTGCTCACTTCTTCACAATCAACATTCTTAACACATGCTCTGCCACAACCTGGTATTGGGTTTCATACCCCTTAATATCTCAAATGGTGAAACCCCCATAGTGGAATGTCGTATAAATCTATGAGCAACTATGGTATCTTCTACTGCCTTTTTCCAATCGGTATTGTCACTTAATGCACACCTAATTCTGTTCTTAATAACCTTATTGAATCTTTCTACGATTCCATAAGTCTGGGATGATATATAGAGATTGTCCTGTGTTCAACTCCATTCTCCTTAAGAAACAAACTCATCTCTTGTGACACCAATTGTACAACGTTGTCAGTGATAATCATGGTTGGATATCCCTCACGTTTGAAAATTGTATCCAAAAATGCTATCACATCTTTCGAGCAAATGTTTTGCACCCACTCAATTTCTGCCCACCTGGACAACATGTCTATGAGTACCATGCAATATTTCAAATTGCCCCAACTTCTTACAGGACCTACAATATCTAATCCAACACAATCCCACTGCATAGTGGGAATTGAGGTTCTAGTCATCAGAATCTGCCTGGTTACATAGCCCTTAGCTGAGTCTTCACAGGTACAACAATCACAAGTGAGTCTTTCCACTTCCAGATGAACAGCAGGCCACCAGAAATCCTGTCCAACTCTCGGCTTAGTTTTGGTCGTCCCTTGATGTCCCTCATGAGCTATGTGTAATATCTTCTTCCTCAGTCCTTCAGGAGGAAATAGAGTTCCATTCCTCAACACCAAATCATCATGTAAATGTCACTCATCAAATACATGTCTCACTGCATCCGGCAATGCACCTTTCCTGATCTCACTACCCTTCAATTCCCTCACTTTAGTGAGAGTTGCATCTAGATTCATTCCCGTCAGCCATTCCTCCTCAGATGGAATATCTCGGCATATACTCAAAATGTGTTCCTCATCATTACTCTGCTGCTCATCATCCACGCTTTCAACCACATTGGTTAATCTCGACAATCAGCTGATTTGTTTTTTACTCCTTGCACAAATTCAACATTAACATTGTATTCTTGTAGAGTTGCCACCCATTTCCTAATTCTGGATGACGTCTTGTCAAGTCCCTTAGTAGTGAGAATTTCCTCAAGGGGTTTGTGGTCAGACCTAACCAGAAACTTAGTTCCCCATATAAATGATCTACATTTTTCAACAGCCCATATTACAGCTAACAACTCCTTTTGAATTGTGGAATAGTTTGTCTCAGCTTGTTTTAGCACTCTTGACACAAACGCAATGAGAAACTCACTTCTGCCATCTATTTGCAACAAAACAGCACCAAGACCGTGATTACTGGCATGACTTGTAATAATACTAATATTGTTTGGATTGAAAACTTTAAGAGTAGGCGCAGCATTCAAATCTAACTTGATATTGTTGAACTCATTTTCACATAACTCATTCCAATCAAATCTCTTTTTTAACTAACTTCCTCATTTGAAATGTCTTACTGGCTAGTTCAGGAATAAACTTTGCGTAATACTCAGCCATCCCTAAAAATGAAATAAGTTTCTCTTTATTTTCTGGATAGGAAAATTCAGGATGTTATTAACTAAGGTCTAATTCCCTTTTCTGATATTTCATGACCCAAATAAGATATGGTAGATCTATTGAACTTACATTTATCTTTACTCAAGGCAAGTCCAGCATCTTTAAATATATCTAATACCTTGTATAATCTATCATCATGTTCCATTTGATCTTTACCATAAATCAGGACATCATCCTGAAAACACAAAATTCCTTGCATTTGATTAAAAAGATGATACATCACACGTTGGAACACCAATGCCGCAGATACAAGGCCAAAACGCATCCTTTTGCACCGAAAACAAACCTTCACTTGTAATGAATGCTGTAATATCTCTTGACATAGGATGTAACATTATTTGGTGGCAAGCTGACCTTAGATCTAATGTACTCATAATCTTAGCATTTCCAATGGTACCTAACATTTCAGCTGTATTTGGTAATGGCTGCCTATCAGGAATCACACATTTATTGACACATCTAAGGTCTATGCACAATCTCAATTTTCCATTTGGTTTGTACACTATCACCAAAGGGGACACCCATTCTGAAGTCTATTCTCTCAATCACACCATCACTAAGCAATCTTTCAAGTTCTTCCTTTACAGCTGACTTAACATTCAATGGAACTGGTCTCAATTTTGGTACTACAGGTATTGCATCATGCATCAATCTAATTTTGTGAGAAAAATCTTTTAACACACCCAGTTGTTCTCTAAATACTATATGATCATCAAAAGTCTTTAAATGTGCTGCTACTAGTGCCTGATCCACCGCATAAACGGATTCCTCTGCAGCCACATCCAACGTAATCTTCAATCTAGCCCGGTGACACCAGCTTAGTAGTGGTTGCATTCCTTTCACTGTAACATATACTTTTCCTTTTGCTGACCTGTCCTTAAATATAATTTCTGCCCAAAACCACCCAATAAGATCAATTTGCTTTCCTCCATACGCCACTGGGTTAATGTCGATCACATTTAGGTTTACACTGGTTCCAAATATTTTCTCAAACATATAGTTGGGCAATAGGGTATATTTTACACCAGAATCAATTACCATTTTCAGTTTCTTACCATTTAAATCTATCATAGCCATGGGAGTTTCCTTGTCAGCATCATCATCATTATTGTTCTCACAATGAACAACCTCTTCCACCGAAAAGGTACATTCTTCAGAACTTTCACATAGTTCTTCCAAAAAATGTATGTTTTCCTTTTTAGTTTTACAAAACTTAGTGAGATGCCCTATCCTATTACATCTCTTGCATAACTCCTTTATAGCTGAGCACTTATCACTTGAAGCTAAATGAAACAGGCTATGGCACCTGTAACATCGACGTTTGTTATATTCTTCTCCTTTGTCTATATATATATTTCTTCTTCACGTTCATTATTTCTTTCTTGATAAAACCTTTTTTCTTTGTATAGTCATTTCCCTGTATAGCCATTACATCATTTCTCCTTTCAAGTTCTTTCACACACTTATTGGTATGCTCCACCTCGTTTGCAACTCTAATTACTTCTTCTAAAGAAGGATTTCCTTTTGCCCAAAGAGCTTCTCTTATTTTGCTATCTTTGCATTGAACTTTGAACTAATCACAAAGTCTTTCATTAAGTGTAATCCCAAAATCACAGGATGTGGCCAAACCTTGCAAAGCAGTGATATATTGCTCAACAGTTTTATTCTCTTCTTGCTTTCTCTTGCCAAAATGATATAGTTCTAGAAAGATGCTGACTGTTTTGTCATAATGGCGATCTAAAATTTTGATAAATTTTTCATATTCAGTAAGACCAAAAGCATCTTCTTCAGAAAGTGCAGGTACATTCTCAAATTGTTCTTGGCCATA
This sequence comes from Ambystoma mexicanum, assembly GCF_040938575.1. Lineage (NCBI taxonomy): Eukaryota > Metazoa > Chordata > Amphibia > Caudata > Ambystomatidae > Ambystoma > Ambystoma mexicanum. The sequence goes on from NC_090932.1 coordinate 2,000,285, forward strand.
ATTACCCAAACAATGTATCAACAGGCATGTTTTTCTTTCATTAGAAAAGTTCAATCCATGGGCAGCAAGAACATAATGATTGAATCTTTTTTCCATCGCTTCCATGGAATGTTTGGCTCACCCTTTGTATTCATGAAATAATCGGGAGGTGGTATACCTTGCATAGTGACTAGTTAGGTTTCTTTACTTGGAAGAATTATTTTTCAGTACATATATCTTGATGTTTGTTATTATAGCTCACTTCATATACCTTTGTGTATATTATGTCCAATTGTTTCAGCAGTTCTGATTTAAAATTGTTCACTTTATTATTGCGATTGTTGTTTCCTTATCACCTTTATTTCTTGTAGAAGGTGTTAATCTTAATATGTTCCTTTTATTCTTGCATTGTAATTATATGGGCTACAGCACATTTTAAATGTCATTTTTCATTTGCAGCATGTTTTTCAATCCATACATTGTTGCGAGTTCTGTTTGCTGCCAATGGATTGTATAGCTGTTCGATGTATCACATATGAATAACAATGTAAAACAGAACACCATTGAATTACTAATGACTTACACAATAAAATACTATGTTCTTTGGAAGGGAGTGAAAAGTGAGCATCTCTGATGTGCACCTTCTCACCACCTGCACTATTTGATGCATGAAAGGCTCAGCTCCAGTGCATTGAATAGACAATGTACCACTGCAGGTCATGTCACATTTCAAAGCTCTTGAAATAGAGGGAAATGGAAAAGAAACAATATTTCTGAAACGTAGGATTCTGATGCAATGAATTACCTCTGTTGGTATTTCAGTAGAAATGCTGCCGCTAACACAGACTGCCATTTCGTGCGTCTGAAGCAAAGTGCACAGACTGGGTCTCCCGTCCTGTGTTATCACTACTGCTGGAAAAGGCAATTCACCAGGCTCCTGGTGCATGTGCCCAATAAAGGAGCTGTGGGAATAAGCTCCAGGCTTAGGATCTCTAAAGGACTTTAGAACCCGCCATAGGCCCTGGTGGGCCCAGGGGAAGCAGTGTATGGGATAAGAAATAGCCTCCTAAATCTCACTGCATTGCCAATTATGGATAGCACCTGGGAGGAACACTCTTCTTGGACACAGACTGGCACAGGAATAGAATAAGCAAAATGTAGAGAAGAGATGGAGATATATAACAAAAATCCTTGCACGATGACGCAGGAAAAACCAGAGGGAGCGAAAACCGAATGGTTATGGATAGGGGGTAATTTGTTGCCAAAGCAAAATGCATTTCTTTTGCTGCCCTCCAAATAGACCACTATGGGTTCTTGCCTGATGCGCCATCATGTTTTGCATGTGTTAGCATGTGTTTCTTATGAGCACCCCAATAACGAAAGCATTGCTCACATTCAGAACATTTATAAGGGTTTTCTCCTGTATGTGTTCTGTGATGCATGACAAGACCTGATCTATTGGTGAATGATTTTGGACATTCAGAGCATTGATATGGTTTCTCCCCTGAATGTATCCTTTGGTGACTCACAAGGGTTTCCGCTTTACTTAAGTATTTCTCACATTCAGTGCACTGATAAGGTGTGGGCTTCTGTGTCACCACTGGATGTGTCAGAATGTCTCTGCTATGACTAAAGTTCTTTTCCATTTCCACATGCATTTTCTGGTGCTTTTTTAAAAATTCCATCCGCGCGAAACTCTGCTTACAACACGTACATTGGTAAGGCCTCTCTTTTGTATGTGTTCTCTCGTGTTTGGTAAGAGTGTCCTTGCGACTGAAATGATTTCCACATTCAGTGCATCTATATGGTCTCTCGCCTGTATGTACTCTATGATGTACAAGGAGATCTCTTTTTGTGCTAAATTTGTTCTCACACTCGGTACATGGAAAAGGTCTTTCGCCTCTATGTGTTCGTTGGTGTTCAAGTAAACTTGCCTTACGGTTGAAGCGTTTCATACACTGTGTACATTTATATGGCTTTTCCCTTGTATGAGTTCTCTGGTGACAAGTAAGAGCATGACGATCTCGAAAGCTTTTCTCACATTCAGAGCACTGATATGGCTTTACTCCTGTGTGATTTCTCTGGTGCCTAATAAGAAAGCGTTTTTTAGTGTAGCCTTTTTCACATTCAGTGCACTGATATGGCTTTACTCCTTTGTGGGTTCCCTGGCCACCTGAAGTTCCTTCATGCACATTATTAAGTACTGAATCCTTGAGGTCATGATCGCTGTTTGTTGTCTTCTCTGACTCCTTTTGCTGATTTTGAATGCCTGAATGTACTCCCTTCTCAGAACATTGGAATTCCTTCAGTTTTGCGTTTGACGATGAATTGCCGCTCTGGGCCACTGTTTCAGTACATCTTGCAGAATTTCCACATTTTCCTTCTCTCTTCTCTGTTTGACGGCCTGTTGGATTAAATGAGAATCCTGTGATTAGTTCTATACGTGTCTATAGATATGAAATAAGCTGTAAAATATAAGCATGTATGGTACAAGAAGAAACCCTTGGGAGTGTTTGGTAGGATATTCTACAAATACCAAAACACGCACAGTTAATACATTCACACAGACCACGCATGTCTTGCTTCACTGAACCTTCATTTGGACCTTTGCAAGGATCCTGATCTAGGCGCGGCTGCCAGGGTCCTGATCTAGGCACTGCTGCCAGGAACCTAATCTAGGTGCTGCTGCCAGGAACCTAATCTAGGTGCTGCTGCCAGGAACCTGATCTAGGTGCTGCTGCCAGGATCCTGATCTAGGCGCTGCTGCCAGGATCCTGATCTAGGCGCTGCTGCCAGGATCCTGATCTAGGCGCGGCTGTCAGGGTCCTGATCTAGGTGCTGCTGCCAGGGTCCTGATCTAGGTGCTGCTGCCAGGGTCCTGATCTAGGTGCTGCTGCCAGGAACCTGATCTAGGCGCTGCTGCCAGGATCCTGATCTAGGCGCTGGATCCTGATCTAGGCGCTGGATCCTGATCTAGGCACTTCTGCCAGGATCCTGATCTAGGCACTTCTGCCAGGATCCTGATCTAGGCACTTCTGCCGGGATCCTGATCTAGGCACTTCTGCCGGGATCCTGATCTAGGCACTTCTGCCGGGATCCTGATCTAGGCACTTCTGCCAGGATCCTGAACTAGGTGCTGCTGCCAGGATCCTGAACTAGGTGCTGCTGCCAGGATCCTGATCTAGGCGCTGCTGCCAGGAACCGGATACGTTCAGTGAATAATGACACAAACATCATCACAAGAGCACCTGCATTAATAACGAGGCTGAGGAATACATCACGTCTTCATTTAAAAACACTGAATTAATATAATCAAAACACAAATGACATCTGGGCCTTGATTGGAATCGTATGTTGGACCTGAAAACGTTTTTAAGATATTTTCTAGCAATATAAAACTAAGCCATATTCACATGCTATTTATTTCAAATAACACAATTTGGAAACAGTATTAGCACCTTATCGAATATGAATTTTAGGGCATACAAGTTTTAGTATTTTTATACTTAATATGATAATATGCAAACCTAAATAGCAATATAAAGTGCATCATTGTGGGAAGAGTTGCATTCGGTTTAGAGTTTATGAATTCAAAGTAAACAAAAAGAAAGCTTAATAAGAGTAAATAGTTAAACACATGAACCCTTCACTGCTGAACTATTTGTAATATTTGTCACGTTCTGCTTTGGTGATATGTTTCACGGAGCGCTCAATAAAACATGCGCAAACCCAAAGTGATTTATACAGACTGCTTTACTCCTCTTCTGCCCCCACCCATAATCCTATATACTTCCGTTTGGGGTGTGACCCTAACTTTACATAACTCTACTGGGCTGCATATATGGACATTACAGTCTCCCCCTTATTTAACAATCAACCAGCATAGCTACCCTATCTCTTCAATCCATCTTCTAGGGCGCTTCACTACTCTATGAGGTCAACTGTCCTTAGGCCCATGACCTTCACTCACAGCTGATTCCTCATGAGGGGACAATTCCTCATCACCTGTTTACCCCGATTCCTCAGGTGTATCCTCGTGTTGTGCCTCTCCTTCTCCACTCTGATGAGGGAGTGGTGGTAACTTTTGAAGAACGATGCATTTCCTGTGACCCTTTTGTCACATCTCTCAGCTGTTGTCATGGACCCGTTTCTATCTGTCACTGTTATCATTGACCCGTTGCTATCTGTCACCATTGCAGGCCTACGGTTGAATGGTGGGGTTCCGTTCTGCTGCATTGATTGTCTTACTAGTACCATGTCACCTACATGAATGTCGGAGTTACGTGCCTTTCTTCTCCTGTCAGCATGATCCTTCCTTTTCTCTTTTGCTTCCTCATCACATCTTCATAGTTCCCTTTTCCCCTGTCCCTCGCTATGCTCTTGGGGCAATCTCTTACGCACCGGAGCTGCCGCACAGCGCCACATCCCACGACAACGCGCCCTCAGCTGCGACAGATCGGGGTAAGAATCCTCTCACTGAACCTGTGCTCACTAGGGCAGCTCATCTTTTTGACAATATACTTACCCTATTTGTTTATATCCTCCTACAGACAGCATCCAATCAGGGTTCCATAAACAGATTTAAGACGGATTGTGCATTCAATACTGACTAGGCTACATCGAGACAAGCACGTTGTGTTCCAAATGATCACTAGAAATTAGGTATTTGTTCCCAGTCACTCCTACTATTCCCTACATTTTCAATTTAGCTCCATGGTTACCATAGTGAGCCAATTGTTTCTTTGCTTCTTTTACCAACCGAACAGAGCAAGCAATCTTGTAAGAATAGATTTAACGAAAGTTGGACTCATGCTACTTTCTTCAACACAAATTGTTAAACAGCAAGTATTGTTCAATACACTGACACAAATTCTTTGTTTATATTGTAGATGATTTTGGAGTTTGAAGAATAATCACTTAATTGAATGAATTGAACACTTATTTGCTCCTGATGAAGGGGTATATATTTTCCCGAAACGCGTTGACTGTATTGTTGAATATATTTTGGTTTATAAAAAAATATAATTTGTCAAAATATAGTTTATTTACATAAAAATCATGCATTGCTTACTTGATCGTATATCAGCATGATAACCACTGACATCAATCAAATGACCACACATTTTGTGAATTTACCAGTATTAAGGGTGTGCGGGGGGGGGGGGGTGTCTGTAAATTGTGGACACTGTCTTTTTACAATTAGTCTGACGATTTATAGTGTCAGAGTCATTTATTTCTCCCCTGCACCCTAGAATTTTCTAACCTCATCTACTCTTTTTACAAATCACCACTAATCCCATGAATTAAGGTGTGCGTTAGCCTATCTTTGTTGCAAGGACCATTATCAAGAACAGTATTGCAACACATGAAGACATATGTGCACACTGCGTACACAAGGAAGAAGTTATACAAAAGATTAGCCATTTTAGAGTTATGGAAGATGTATCAGGAAGAAAAAGAGGACCCGCCCGAGGAGGAGTGGACCCTTAATCAGCATGAAGAAGAGGGCACAGAGCCCTCAGCTCCTCTTACACTGCCTGAAGACAAAGGCGCAACTGAAGAAGAGCAGCGGTTTTATCCCCTATAGGAATTAAAAGCAGAAGCGGGGTATAGTAATCCAATATATGCACCCCCCACGTATAGTAGTGAAAATAATATGGAAGAAAGCAAGATCAAAGAAAGCACACATAGGTCTGGAAATGATAAATATGAGAAGTGTAACAAAAGAAAGAATACATTAACAGAGAAAGAAGAGATTAAGAGACAAAAAGAAGGAAAAGAGAACCAGCGAAGAGCTCTAATAAAGAGCGAATGGATGGGAGGACAGATATTACTTAAGTTAGACAGGAAGGCAAAGCAAACCTATGGGTCGTCTAGATTACAGACCCGAAGATGCCGACCCTTTATTTTTGTATCCAAAATACACAAGGGCTTTACAGAACTACCTGAAGTTAGGCCTATCATGGGTGGGATTGGATGGGTTACAGAAGCAATCTCACAATATCTTGATGAAGTATTCCAACCTTTTGTAACCAGAATTTCATATTTAAGAGATAGCGCACAGGTTTTGCAATTTCTACAAAACTTAGTATGGCAAGCAAATTTCTGTCTGGCAACCCTAGATGTTACGGCGTTATATTCCAATATCAGTCATGACTTAACGATTCAGGCCATAGACTATATGTTTCGTAACTCATCTGTTTCCTACAATCACCATATCCAAATGATCAAGTCTTTTCTCAAATGTGCCTTATCTAACAATGCTTGCCTATTCAACAATGTTTACTATCTGCAACAAAAAGGAGCTGCCATGGGTGCCAAATTTGCACCATTCTTGGCGAATCTCTTCATCTCACATTATGAGGAAACCCATATACTGAACCAACCAGAATGTAAAGACAAACTTATTTGTTGGAAAAGGTACATTGATGATATGTTGATTATCTGGCAAGGTACAACAAATATCGTTTGATGAATTTGTTACTTATGCGAATCACAATAACTTTGGCATTACTCTGTCTGGACACTCCAGCCCCACTACAATTACCTTTCTGGATCTTGAAATCTTTGTAGAAAACAATAATTTACAAACTAGGACATTTAGAAAACCGACAACAGTTAATGCCATACTGCACGCAGGAGCTGTCATCAGAGATCCACTATACTTAATATTCCTGGGGGTGAATTCTACAGGGCAAGAAGAAATTGATCCAAAGATATTGACTTTGATGCAGAGCGTACACAATTGATTGAGCGTTTCAAGCAAAGAGGTTATCCACCCCCCACAGTACGTAAAGCATCTCATAAATACTGGCTTTCAAAACAAGCAGACTTACTTAAAAAAAAAAACCCCTATTGAGAGCAAAGTCAGACACATTTCAATGATCACGCAATACTCCAGAGACGCACCAACTCTGTCTAAATTAGTCTCTAAATATTGGCATATTTTACATTTGGACCCAGACCTCACATCCTATATTATAGAGAAGCCCAAATGGACCTTCACTAAAACTAATACTCTGCGTAACAAACGTAGTCCTTCCTTTTTGGATCCTTCTAAGACTCTGACACCGGCCATACGGTTGAAGAAACCAGTTGGCTTTTTCAAATGTTGGCAACTGCAACCAGTGCCAATATGCCCATCGAAATTGCCATGAATTTGTTGACAGCATAGGCACCAAAATTGAAATCAAAGATTTCATCAATTGCAAAACAAAATTTTTGGTCTATGTGATATGTGTTTGTAACAAGTTATATATAGGGAGTACTATTAGACAGCTTAGAATACGTATTAGAGAACATCTTACAAGTCTGAACAAAACAGACGCTTATTTGCCCCGGGGGTCACATTGGCAGTCAGAACATCAATGGGCCAATAAAGCAGATATCCTCTTCATAGGTCTAATTAAAGCCAAGAGTGGCAAACGTGGTGGCAATCTTTGTATTAAATTCGGACAACTGGAATCTAAGCTTATTTGCCATATGCACTGTGCCAGCACAGGCCTTAACACAGACCATGAAATGCATGTCTTTTTATAAAGACGGGCGACTTCGTCTTTCTTCTTCTTTCTCCATGCTAACACTGTCGCTAACCAATGATTGGCCCTAAATACAGACTGCATAATGCATATGTCTCTGTAAAGATTGTGGATTTTTCTTTTCCCTTTTTCTTTTTGTTCAAATCAACACAGTTTGTGATAACTTCAATAGTATTGTGCTAATGGACTAGAAGCCAAGCATCTTGTTGTTGAAGTAGTGCAGGAGTTACTACATGATCATCCTAACTTTCTAATTTGGCCCCAGGAGTGTATATATGTATGAAAGTTGCCTCTCCATGCTACTCTCCTTTTCTTCTTTGCCCCTCTCATCATGTGATATGCGCATTACTAAGAGTTCTTTAACTGAGTAGCAACCAGGTTTTTCACTGTTGAATTCAGCTGGATTCAGCAAGATATACCCCGGTCACGGCAGACGCTAGGCCAATATGGACGGGCAGGTGATTTTAGAAGCAATCTGAAAGTTCTTCGTCCACCAGATACCCCCCTCCAGCGGTAGTGGAATGAGCGGTTGCGCGGCCTAGCGCAGGCTGTGCCACACCTACCGCTCCCTGGCACGGCAGTTGTAGGTTGGGTTTCTTGCTGTTTCTCCAAAATAACACAAGGTGCAGAACCCCTTTCCGCTTGCTTGCTTTGTTTTCGGGCTTGGAAATGGCTTCGTGTTAACACGCGTTTACAAAATCCTTTAGTAACATGTGCCAGGTCAGTGAGGGCTCTGTGCAAAAGTTGAGTGCTCACTGGTCTGCTTTATGGCACCCGTGTTCAGACGATCGTAAACCCCAGGCAGATGGAAGTGTTTCGGAAGCAGACCGTAATGTGTTTCAGTTATGTAGAATATAAAATGTCTACGTTTTTGGGAATAATCGTCTTGCTTTTTTAAGAAACCGGGTCCGTTTTGACGGTTTCGTGAAACAAGCAGACCATGCAACAAGCTAGGAAAATGTACATCAAACGCACTGCGGGTAGATCTCGCGAGAAAGGTATGACGCAATAGCATGCATACACGGAACTTAAAACATAATGTTTTAACATGTAACTGCATTCACTGGCAATTTGCCCTATGTTCAGTTCTTGTATGAGATTTGCTTTCTTGTCTCACTGGTTAGTTGCTCTTTTGGTCCTTCGCCCTTCTAGTCATTGGCTGTTTTGTGTATTTTTGGGGGGTTTTTTGTTCCCCTTTATTTGGCAAGTGACTCAGTCACCTATGAGAAGTAACCAGTGTCTTTTATTTTGGTGTTGCTGCCTAGAGTATTTTCATTTATTGCATGTATATGGCTCCTATACACAACGTTTCCAGGTGCCACAAGCCAAAGGGTACAAGGGCAAGAAAACAATAACCGTCCTACTAGGCCTTGTGGCATTTGGATTGTGGAAGTGCAAAGGGTTATGGGGGGACGGAGTATGGAGGCCCATGGAGTGTGTAGGGGGCAGGTGGAGCCTGGAGGGCAAGTGCCAGTATATGATGGGGCTTACCTGCTAGTGCTGGGAAGGGGGTGGACCAGACTGGGGGGGATTGTTGCCTCCCAACCAGCGAGGCTGATCGTGGAGGGGGCCTGGAGAGTAAGTGTTGGGTAGGGTTGGTGATGAGACAGGTTGGGTGAGGGGGGGGCCTGATGCCCTGTAAGACTAATGAGGGGCCACGCTACTAGTCACATCTGACAGGGGGGGGGGGGGTTTGCGCTGCTTTCTGGAACTTGTGGAGAGCTCCAATGCATACTGGTGTGGTGTCCATGCAATCCAACTTTGACCACGTGATGGGGACCACTGGCACTGCTCTGGGCAGCCTTCCATTCCCCAACCTTCCGTTTTAGCCTGTCTGCTCTATTGCAAAAGGGGCCCAGCCAAAGGCCCAACTGCTAGGCTGGTTCCCCATTGCACGTATGTGATGTAGAACTTCAGGCTAGACTGCCCTTTTAGGGGTGGGGCCAAGCCTGATTTGCGTATGGCCTTTCTGTAATGGTTTGCTAGGTGGCTGATAGTAAACCCCCCAGCCATCACCTTTCCACGGACTGATGTGCCCCTTCCAATTTGTCAAAAAGATTGAATTGAAATCTGACCTCAAGGTGAACCTTTCCAGAGGAGTAAACTATTGGCTATTGTCAATTTTCATACCAATCAGAATTTGACAAGGTGCTAACCAATGCATCAACGTTTGGGCCATTGAAATATTGTGCCAGTGCCCAAATACATGATTGGAATTGGATAAAATGCTTATTAGGGTATTTATTGAGCGCAGGCATAGCTTTGGAAGCAACAGTGCGCTTTGCAATCATAGGGGAGGAGTAAGGCTGGGCAGCAGAGAAACAAGTGGGGATTTAACGGGAGAGGTGCAATATAGTCGGCACTGGAGCTACAAGTAACCGGCGGGGTGGAGGGGGGAGAAACAGTGGGGATCAGGTTACCCATTCTCAGTTAAAGTGGGGAGCAGACAGTGTATGGGCCTTGTTCTTAGGGTGGAGACGTCCCTTGAAGAGGGCCTTGAGCTCCTCCCTGAACTATTAATGTTACTTGCCAGCATGGAATTGTGCTTCTGATGTGATGCATAGTTTGCTTTGTTGGTTTGTAGTTCATGTTGAATGTCCAGCTGCATTGTAAAGAAGAATGGTGCCACCGTTGACCTGCCTTTACGGTGTCAGTGGGTGGCTTGAAGGGATGTCCTGGACAACTGACTAGTATCTACGGGCACGAAATTTGTGCCATAACAGTATCACTTGATGTGCCATCAAATAACATCCCTTGTGGTGTAACAAGACCTAAAAGCTGGAAAAATATTTTGAGCAAATGCCAGCAGCTCTGATCTTCAGCTAAAGATTGCCCCCACTTCATCTGTATAGTAACCAGTTAAGCTCAAATAACATTGTAGCGCTATGTTGCATGAATGAAAAATCAAAGCCCCGGAATACAACGGATGCAACCCTAAAATCTATTTTACAGCACCATACTTTTAGCCTTTTGGCATGACTATCTTGTGTACGTGATTTAGTTTCCCCGTTACATTCCACTAATGGACATGGAAATCAAACCTTTTTGAATGCCAGGTTAGTAGCCCTGAAGTGGCCTGTTTGTTAATGTAAGCGGTTTTGAAGGGGGCTCTTCTCTGGGTATTAGGATATTAGTACCTGCGTAGAATCTCAGAAATGTCCCATCGTGGCCAATAAACCTACACGTAGAAGATCCTGCTAACAAAAAAATGTCATGTTCTATGGGTCTGCAGTCCTGTACAATGTCATCCTGGCTGTGACTTGGGCAATGCTGGTAAATTGTAAGATGCCCACTTGTTACAGAAAGCTTTAGTGTAGCTTACTTGGACAACCCTGCTAAGTATATTCTTAATGCATGAACCTTACATCAGGGACCTCAGAGAAAACTGGTCGAAATTGCAATTCATAGAGCATGAGCTGTGAAGTAGCTCAGGTGTGGTGTCAGGATTTTACTATGACCAGTAGCGATGCAGGAGGTGTTAAATTCCAGTCTCAAATGGAGGGCCTGGCCTGTGGCATACAACCAAAAATGCACACCTTGAGCCCCTTTCAATGGCCGTCTTGCTCCATCTTGGGAGCTCTCTCTTTCTGTAGAATCCATGGTCTCTGGCCATGTTGCTTTGCATGTATTCACTTTTGACATTCTTTCAACGCTTAGCCTTTTGTCTTTACGTTTTTGTTTTCCGTCAGTTAGAATCTTACGGCTGCCTAATTTACTACTTAAACAGCGACTGCATATGTTACTAGGTGGTTAATCTGTGACTGTCCCTTTCTCCACTTGCACATTTAAACTTCTCTGCCTCTGCTGTAGAATGAGGCCATAATATGCAGCATGCAACAAACCCCCCTTCTCCATGAGAAACACTCTGTCCGGTACATATTACTATTCTTAACATGTCATGCAGAGGTGTTAATGTACCTCTTTCCCATGAGGAGTTAATGCTAGCTGTAATGTATGTTGCACCATTTGGAGGAGGAGCCAAAAGTAGCTCATGCTTGACTAATGTACATTTATCCAATATTCAAAAATTCATACACCATTTTCAACCCTGAAAAAAACATTAAACATTCATTTTCTTAAGTTACATAATCATAATATAGCAAATCAATAAATTACTCCACTAACCAGTTAAAATCCTAGGAGCTTAATTCTAAACAATTAAAATGTAATTGGATCTACATGAGTGCACGGCGCAAAATTTTGAATCCGGAAATGCTCGAAAAATCTCACTGCGCAGTGATCACATAGATCACTTACTCCAACATTCCCCTAACCCTCCCCCTTAGCTATTCAGCAGCACACTTGTGTGTGCCGCCAACTCCCCTCTATACCTGCAGCGTCAGTTCCCTCTCGATGTTCAGAGTTCAGGGTGGCCACCCAAAAAAGCAGGCTTCTAATGTAAATCTGAATGGTCCTTGTTTATTGCTCCACTTTCTCTACCTTGAAAGTGGTACTTGTGCCTTAACGTTTTGCCAAGTTAAAGTCCTCTCTCTACTCTTTTCACGCCTTTCACCTGCCATTAAAATGGACAAAACATTACAATTGAAATGTGGAGAAGGCATAAACGTGTAGGTGGAATTGGGTTCAGCTGAACAGAGGCTCGCCCAGGTGCAGTTGTGGCACTCAAATTGTTTGGCAATCTAAAGAGTTGAGAAACTGAGTCAGGGCAACTTATTTCAGTTGGGGTGTAGGGGGGGTTCAAGACGCAGTGCAGAAAAGGAAATGTAAAATAGCACTTGGGGCAGGAACTCCTTACTACAACCAAGTAAAATGAAAAATTCGTGTGGCAGAATAATTCAATAAAATGCATAGCTCATGATTGGCAGCAAAGAACAAATGTAATTTTATCGTGGGTTTCATGCACAGATTGGTTTGGTCACTCTCCTCCACCTCACATTGCCTCATCTCTGGTTCGTGCAACCTCGACACACAAACACTTGCAACTTTGGAGTCCCCAGTACACCTGACCACACCGTTGCACCACAGCTGCCTTTGCTAGCCTTCTCTTTGACAACTAATCTCCAACCTCATACCCAATTCTTGGTTGCATTCCCTACAACCTACCCAGATCATTCCGACTTGTACCACTCCCTTTCTGAGTTCCTTCAGATCTACAAATCTCTTGATGGTCTTGCTCTTCAATGCCTGCCTCGTATCTATCTACTCGTTGTCTTTTTCCTTTGTTACTTTACACACTGCGTCACTATCGCATGCTTTTGCTTTCTCCCTACTCTGCCCACTCCAGTGCAACCTGCTGCCTGTCACAATTGAATATTTCCTGTTAAACATCCTCCCTCCCCCAAGTTAATGTCACCTTGTGTTTTTTGTTGCTGGTCTGCTTCTCAGTTTCAGGTTGTGAAGTAGGAGGACCTTTCTGGGAATGAACATCTGCTAATGTGATGGTCTAAATCTTTTCAAAATTATGATTCTACAAATTCAAAATGCTTTTTGTTAGGCAGGTGATGGTTTTTCTTTTAACGTAACAATTATAAAGGATTTACTAAAATCTAGCACACAATGCTCCAGATAAGATTTTGAGGTTTTGTACGCATGATTTTTGAAATGCAATCTTTTTTTTAAAAAATATGTTTATTTTTGAACAAGGCAGGAAAACATTACATTCACTTGTGGTCCACCTTTAGTATGCATTATTACACGAGAGTATTGCTCCCCCCCTCCCTGAGTTCATCCCGTAGTTCATTCCCCTTCTTCCCGCTCCTGTCCCTGTGGGGTGGGCCAGCTCTCTAGGACCCTCCTGGCAGCTGGGGTTTGTATGTTAATGCTGGAAAGTCTCGATCAAATTCGAGGGCCGGGTTCCAAATGTTCTGGAAGCGGTGGAGAAGGCCTGCCCTGGCCGCGGTCACCTTCTCCACGATGAGTACATCCCAGTTTCACCCACCGCAAGGGCAGGAATCGGTGGAGGAACAGGCCCTCCACCGATTTCCATGTGCTGGCTACCACTATTCTACCCGCCAACAGGCATTGGGACAACAGTTTAGCCTTGGGGCTTGTGCGTGAATAAATCCCCGGGAGTGGGGCGCCCAAGAGAATAGGTTCGGGCTCTAGAGGGAGTGTTATGTGCGTGATTTCTGCAATAACCGCCAGGCATTATTTCCAGAAGTTCTGGGCCTTGGGACAAGTCCACCACATGTGGAAAAAGGCTCCTACTTGGCCACATTGTCTCCAGCAGGCCGGGTTCAATGAATGATCCACGTGGTGCAGTCTTAAAGGGGTAGTACCAGCGAAGTAAGATTTTGTGGGCGCATTCTCTATTTGTCACACAGGTGGATGCTGATTGGGTGCGGGTCCAGATGTCCACCCAGGCTTGGTCCTCTATGGGGTGTCCCAGGTCCGCTTCCCATTGTGCCATGGCCCGGGATTTGGAGGTGAGAAAGTCTTTTTGGAGCAGCTTATATAATGTTGAGCTCTTACCTCAGAGTCGAAGGTCTTTGAGAGTAAGTTCCAAGGGTGTGGGAAGGCGGGTTGCTGCTTGGCGTATCTGTGAGTGGGAGCACCAGTGATTCTTGAAGGTGAAAGCTCTCCTTACATTGTTCGTAAGAGTGGTTGTCCTTCCTCGAAGAGTTGCCCTAGGGTCTCCAATCCGCCCGCAATCCAGTTTTTGAAGTTTTTGGGAGCTGTTCCCGGGGAAAAGGCAGGGTTCAGGAAGAACGGGGATGAGGGGTTAAGTCCCCTTGGGATTTTCTTCTGCTTCAGCATCTTGTCCCATATGGCAACAGTGTGCCTGGTAGTCAGTAATAGTTCCTGCCATGGTCGTCTGGTCGCCGGTGGGATGTGGGGAAGGAAGCATAGGGAAGGGCTAGGCGCGATTGTTCCATGTCCACCCATCTAGGGCGATTATTAACTGTTTGCCATGCTTGGGTGCACGGTAGTTGGGCTGCTATCTGATATTTCTGGAGGTCTGGGACCCCAGGCAGCCAAGTTTTGCATTCCCCATTATCAAGTCTCTTGGAATTCTGGGTTTGTTCCCCCTCCAGATGAATTGCAGCATTTTCCTCTGTAGGTTCTGAAGTGCAGGGGTCGGGATCATCACTGGGAGGGATGAGCATGTATACAGAAATCTTGGAAGCAGGTTCATTTTACATGCTGTGATCCTGCCCATCAGGGAGATCTCTTGGGATGCCCAGCGCTTCAGGTCGGTCTCCAGTTCTTGGAAGAGCGGGGGGAAGTTCATGCGGTAGGCATCTGTCGGTTTAGCTGGAATCCGGACCCCCAAGTAGTTGATAGACTTTGTATTCCATTGGATCGGGCACATTGGAATTAGATCTTCACGCTCTCTCGGTGTAATCCTTATTCCCAGCGTTGCTGATTTATTGAAGTTAATAGTGAAGCCCGTGACCCCTCCATAGTTGTTTAGTTTGGCGAAGGCGTGTGCCAAGGAACTGCAGGGGTCAGTGATAGTTAAAAGGACATTGTCCGCGTAGAGGGCCAGTTTATGGTGTGAGGGCCCTACCTGGAGCCCCTTAAATGAGTGGTTCAGTCTAATCCGTTGGACGAAGGGCTCCATGATCAAAGCAAATAGGAGTGGGGACAGAGGGCATCCCTGTCTTGTTCCGCAGGTCAGCGTGATGGGGGGTCGAGAGATTGCCATTGATTCTAAGTTGGGTTCTGGGTGCTTTGTAGTTGGCTAGAATCATCGTGTGGAATTCCAGCCCAAATCCAAATGACTCTAGGGTAAGCCTCATAAATGTCCAATCCACCTTATCAAACGCCTTGGTTGCGTCCAGTGCCATGAGTGCCATCCCTCTTTCTCCACGTGTGGCTAGATCCACCAAGTTCCGAGCTCTGCGAATATTGTCCGCCGTAGATCGATTCTTCAGAAAGCCGCATTGGTCGGGCTGAATTATATCTAGGAGGATGTGAGTTAGTCGAGTCGCCAGAATTTCAGAGTAGATATTAGCGTCAATTTATAGGAGGGCGATGGGTCTATAGGAGGCTGGACATCTCGGGTCGTCTCCAGGTTTGGGGAGTAGGATGGTGATTGACTCTTGCATGGAGGGGGTTATCACGCCGGTCTCTCTAAAGGAGTTGAACAGTTGTACCAGAGGGGCGAATAGTTGGTGCTTGAAAACCCTGTAGAACCTGGTTGTGTAGCCATCTGGGCCTGGCGCATGAGATTTAAGCGATTTTATAGCTTCATCTACCTCCTCAGTGGAGATTGGTGCGTGCAGGAGGTCTCGCGTGGAGTCCGGGATTCGGGGGGAGTGCTGCTTTGCAAAGATATTCCTTTTGTTCGCTCATGTCCCGTGGTGGAGCGGTCATTATCTGTTGCAGATGTTCAGCTGCTAGGCGTTGTTTGTCTTGTTCTGCGTATTGGACTCGACCATGTGTTCCGGAGCCCAATAATCGTGTTTAGTTTTGCTTTGGCTAGCTTGGCCACCAGTAACTTATTCACTTTATTGTTTTTGGCGTAATAGAATTGCTTGGCCTTGGCCATTTGGTGTGCTGTGTGTTCGGCATAGTGGGCCTCAATCTTCTTCCGTGCCGTGCGAATGGCTTGTTGGGTTCTCGGGGACTATCCTTTTTCTTTGAGTTTGTTCCGCTTTTCGGAGGTCGTCTTCAAGGGCCGAGCGGGTTTGACGCCTGGCTTTGTGGAAGGTAACTCCCCGTGCTATCAACTCCCCCCCTCACGACCGCTTTCATAGCGTCCCAGGTGTTGGCGGGTGATGGATTCTATATTGATAGAACGAATGATATTTGTGAATAGAATTGATCACATATATGGATCGAACGGGTGGATGGAAAGGATGAAGTATGAAGATGTTATGGGCGAAATATGTGGACGGAGTGCATAAAACAACTTAGAATACACGGAACGGTACGCGTGAAATATGTTGGATGGAGTGCATAAAACAACTTAGAATACACAAAACGGATCTGAGTAAATAGAGCGGATTTGGGGCGGACAGGAGTGTGAATGGCGGACAGGAGTGCGAATGGAGAGTGCATGCGTGGGGCAGACAGGAGTGCATGCGTGGAGCAGACAGGAGTGCATGCGTGGGGCAGACAGGAGTGCATGCGTGGGGCAGACAGGAGTGCATGCGTGGGGCAGACAGGAGTGCATGCGTGGGGCAGACTGGAGTGCATGCGTGGGGCAGAGCGGACTGGAGTGTGTGGAGCAGACTAGGTTGCATGGAGTGGATAGGAGTGCATGGAACGAACTGGAGCACATAGAATTGCATGACATGTGTAGTATAGTTTGGAATGCACGGAGCGTTTGAAAGAGCATATAACCCATCATATCACACCACCACGCTTACTCTCTTCTTTACACCATCACTCAACTAGAACGCAGAGATACTATGACACCATTCGGTATAACTGCTCTCATACCAACATCCGCCGCACACTCCCCATCATTCTAAGTAAACACTGCTGGTTACACACCCCCAGCCAGGCGTTCTCCTACGGCCTAACGCAGCTACATTCGGTCTGGATAAATCCTGCCAGAACGAACACATACTCCTGATCTCTCAACTGAACTCACCACACCTACCGCTAAGAAGCAGCTATTACACGAATACCACACCAGCTGCACACATACCCGGTGCTCACACGCACCTTTGAATCTCTCTACTCTCTCTACTGATCTGAACTTCGGTTTTCAAGGGCGTTCAACCTACCAGCGCCTTCAGACCATACCAATGGTATATAAGGCGCTATATAAATTCAAAATAACATAACATTCCCAGCCATGGTGCATATCCAAATTCCCCAATATGGCCTCAGTAACATATATGTATGGTAGCTGCTCCCTCTTGTCATTCGGTTTTGCTATATTATTTAAGACTCATTATTGGGGAGATGCCGTGGAAACATTCAATATTGCCTTTGGCCTTGGTTACACTTACAATCACCCACTAACCCACCCCTATCAATTTACTCCATCACTTGTTTACAGTAGTTATTATGAATGGTGCTGTTTCCTCACAGTAGCATTCTATAGTTTACAATCCGATATTTCGTTTCATATGCTTTTAGCCTTAACATGGCCTTGTTAAATACATACTTTCAACAGTCCGCTGTTGGCATACTTTACTTCTTACCTCCGATCAGGCTCTAGTTTATTTACTTATGATAGTGTTGCGTGCGCGGCGCA
Organism: Ambystoma mexicanum; assembly: GCF_040938575.1. Taxonomy (NCBI): domain Eukaryota; kingdom Metazoa; phylum Chordata; class Amphibia; order Caudata; family Ambystomatidae; genus Ambystoma; species Ambystoma mexicanum. The sequence continues at coordinate 2,017,919 of NC_090932.1, forward strand.
TGCGTGGGGACACTGTACAGAGCTTCTCATTATTTTACACCTCGCGCTCACAGGCAGCCCCACTCCCAGATATCCATTTCTAATACGATCATTGTTTTTTTTCTGGATGTCAACCTACTTCCACTACTATAAATTGCTTCATACACTCTAGCAGTATCATCTACCATTTAGTTACGGGGTAAGTCTTTTTTGACTCTTTTTTAAATTTTATTTTTGCCCTATGCCTCTAGTCCATTGTTGATTACAAATAGCATCCTTTTGCCTCCTTTTTGATAAGGTTAATCTTTTTTCTCTCAAGCTGGCCTTGTAATCTTCCTAAACTCAGCCATCCCTCTACAGTATGCCGATGTGCATTCCTGGATATTCCTGGATATTTGGTACGCCTGCCACATACTCACTTTATTTTCTATCACTCCACTCACTATTGGCTTCACCGTTAAGGTTAATACTACATGGGTGACGTATTGCATTTAAGTTGATCACCACTGGCCCTTCACTCTCACTAGATAGCATCAATGCATATTTGCCAGCATATGAGATGTTCCCACTTGCATCATCTGACTCCGATTTGCCACGTTTCCCGTGATTTTCTAGCACCTACGGTACTATATACATTGTCAAGTAATGAGCTGTTCAAATTGGACTATGGTGCTCACCAATACTGTTTGAATGTATTTCTTTGTTTGGATGTTTACCGCCACGACTACATTTGGCATCATTTGAATCACTGAAACAACTGAATCATGGTATGGAACCCTATGTTGCTCACTTTATGATGATATGGCATACTTTTGCTATTTCTTTTCTTTTTTACTGCTTGATGTATTTATTTCATAATGCCATGTGATTCCAATGGCACTTATGTTTATATTGTTTCTAATTTTTTGAACATGTTCTCATTTTTGTTTTATTATATCACTTCTGACTATTTGTACAGTCTTGACAACGACCGTGAGGGTCGAAACACGTGTCGGCTGGTTCCACTTAATATATGATATGGACATAAACTTCATTTGCTTTACTATATTATTTGATGTGCAAGACTATATTATTTCAGGATTTGCGCGTTGGACTTTCCTGCATATTGTAATTTGTATATTTTAGACAGGAAGGGTTTCAATGACATTAGAGAAAGAGAAGAGAAATGAACAGGAAAAGAAAGAGCAAGAAAGGGCACGCAAAGAATAGCAGGGAGAGGAAGCCAATGGGAGAAGGTATGAAGAGCAGGAGAACGAGAGGAAACAAAACCAAGAACAAAGAAGATATAAAGAGCAATCAAAGAAAAAAGAAGGGATAGAGAAGAAAAGAGACATGAGGAAAAGGAAGCACAAAGACTGAAAGAGAAAAGGTCACAGAGGAGAAGGGAAGAAGAATTGAAGAGAGCAAGAAGGAAACAGGAAGAAGATAGAATGAAAAGGGAAGCAAGAACATAAGAAGAAGAGAATGATGAAAGAAGCAAGAAGGAGAGAGGAAGAAGAGAGAATGACGAGGGAAGCTAGGCGAAGGAGAAATAAGAAGAAGAAGTAGGGAACAAAGGGATGGGGAAATAGATGATCTTGCTTGTTGACAGCTGCGTAATACCAGTCGAAGATCACAAATTATGGGAAGACAAGAGAATGTTGCAAGCATCCGTAGCGAGCTGCACAAGATACCCAGAATACCAACATGGGCCGATGAGAATGAGGCGGAAGGTATAGGAAAAAGGATTGAGGAACTATATAGACAGATGAGGGAACAATACGGGTACGGACTAAAGGGCGTATCGAAGAATCTCCACTGAGAGAAACCAGATCGGATGACATAATGATGGACAAGCATTGAACACTGTCTCTAAGCAGATAAAATCTTGATGATGAGGAAGGGGATAATAGTCATACCAGTTGGGGTATAATGTCAGACGAAGAGAGGGAAGAAAACAAGAGCGTGCAAGAAGAGGGCGCGTGCAGCTTTTCAGTAGATCTGAGTGAAGACAGAGGGGTCAAAATGGTCAGACTAAGACGAACAAAAAAACAAGACCCCAGACCCAATATCATATCCCGAGCGACCACATGGACAGTCATCTAGTGCAGGGGAAGTATCCCTGCATTACATGAGCAGGTTAAGGACATTACCTGGACGAAGGCGAACATGCAAAACTAGCCCCGCCTTAAAGCCGAGAAGCACAGGATATGGTTGCGAAGCAGGATTCAATCAGTTTCCATTATTAGAAAAATGGGGAGGAAGACCACAATATATACCGTGACCATAGATGGATAAAGACATCTTGAAATGTAAACTGCTGATGTAAAATAATTTATGAGTTAGAAAGAATGACAGCGGGAATGACGTTAGCTATAGGTGACATGAGCAGCTATTATGGGAGAGAGAGCTGACGACATTTGGAGAGGAGTAGGTTATGGGAGTGTAACATCGCAAAATACAAGACACGCTTGAGCACCATTTATTTATTGCAGAGAAGACATATGGCGAGTATTTAGAGTACAGTATCCAGACACATCAGATATGGGCACGATTATGACACAGAAAATTGAGAACGAAGACACTGTTGCTTTTATTCAAGAGATTCAGGGACGTTGGCATTTGGAGATGCATGAACCGTAGGACACAACAGTAGCATCATTTTATCATATTTTATGTCAGGGGCTGCCAGAGCCAGTACAAAGGCAGATGAAGAAACAAGTAGGCATGAAAGTGCAGCTATGGCCAGAAATAGAGTTGACCACAGCACATCATTGATGATTGCTGCGGGAAAAGAACAAGAAAAAATATGAGAATAGAAAGCTTGAGGAAGCAAAATGAGTTCAGAAAAAGTCATAAAAATGTGCAATAGAAGGATCAGTATTGACAAGTGGAGAGTGGATGATTGTGCAAGAGCCATCATACGCACACACAAGCTATTGTAATGCTCCCTGCAGACCAAAGCAGGTATCATTTTCAGCCATGAGGCAGATGGAATTGATTTAGAGGAAGAGGGGGTGGATTTCAGAATACTCGGGGAGGATTTGATGAGGATTCACAGGAGGACAGCCGCAGCAGTGTTGGAATTGTGGGACAGTAGGAAATATTGCGCGCACATGCATTAGTAGAGGGAACATGTAACAGAACTGGTAAAACTCAAGAGGGGGATGGGTCACCCTCTGCCATACAGTACAGAGCAACAGGAATATTATGCCAAAGATCACACACAGTATCAAACACAAGTGCCGCAAATGCACCAAACACTCCAGATTCCACTGCAGTCACAAGCACCACAAGGGCAGCCGCAGCATGCGCCCATGCAAACGCAACAAGCACAAACACAACAGCATGCTCCGACACAAAAAGCAGCAACACCACAATAGAATGCAAATACAGGACCCCCTGTCATGATTCCTGCCCCTTATGTCCCCAGTCCTCCAAGATGTCAGGCTGGAGCCAGGCCACGATCACCTACATGGCCCTCAAGGGCCTCTCCATCCCTCCAAAGACCCACTTGGAGTCAGACTTGGCGCTTGTGGCACCAGACTCACTCACTCCCATAGGATAACATTATGGATTGGACTTGTAGTGCATTGATGGGGACAAGATGGATGCCCCCACATATTTTGGTTCCCAGAACTGCATGTGCGGTCTAGTCTTTTGGGTGTGGTTCAGCCCAGAGACAACTGGGATATCCAGAGACTATTTAAGCCACACCCAGGCTGAGAAACATGTTTCTGCACCTGCAGCGTGACACTCACTGTGTTCGGATCGGTCTCCAGTAGGCCTGCATCTTTCTTCTGTGCTCAGCTCCTGCAAGAACAAGTACACCGTTAGGAACAGCCTTACCTTGTGGCGCTTCTGCCCATCATTCATCGCTCCTTCTGTCCTGCGGGCATTTTCGGTGGTGTCATTCCCATCCCGGCACGCCGCTTCCTAAGGAAAAGGTAAAAGAACAGAAAAAAGGCATTAGTAAGCATTCTGCAAATCTTCGCTTATTTTTAAATACTGTACGAGCTTCAAACGCTTACCTGAATCCCAGCCGCTGTGGGGGAACTCTGTCTCCGGAATTTCTCATCCATCTGCAAGAGGGAAAAGCCACTCCAGGTTAGCGTGGAAACATCTAGAGGCGCCGCATACCGCGCTTACCCACCGCATTTGTTCTTAATAACCGGCATCCACGCTGAAATCATTGCGTCACCTAAAAGACACAGAAAAAGAATTCAGTTCAATGCAAATACGAAAGGGGTGCATCGCGCTCTCACTCACCTTCAGCGCTACTCATCTCAGCAGCAAGCCGCCATCCCTGGACGCCGGCCATCATCTAAGGAAGGAAAGGAACGAAGTTAGAGAACTGTTCAAAAGACTCATTATACTTACCTGTCGGACTCTTGACAGTGAAGTAACTAGGCAGTAACGAGCCTGCATCAATCAATGCGCCCCTGCGCTGAAAGCAGGACTGAGAGCACACTATCCAAGAAAACAAGGTGAGCTGTGGATCAAAGGGAAGGGCTGGACCACGGGGAAGAAGGGGTTCAAGCACACAGAGACAATAGGGAGTTAAACTCTACCAATCCTGTTTCAGGCCCAGTCTCCAGTCGAATAGCCTCCAGGGGAGGGTTTGAGGTCGTAAGAGGTCAGAACAGGCTGAGTGACGTCCCCGTGGATACCAGGTGAGCTTTACAGAACGCAAAGCCTCACATCAAAATCCACCTGGGCGTCATGGAAAAGTCAGAAACCGACCAGTTAGCCCACATGTTGGGGCAGCTACGTTCCGAAGTACATGCAGCCAGGCAGGAGACCAACACCCTGAGGAGAGAGCTGATAGTAGCCAAAGAACGCACTGATGATTTAAGCCGGCAACTTCTCCAGTCACAAGCAGGGCATGCACCATTGCCGGGAAGCGTGCCCTCGATGCCAGCGCCATCAGCCAATCCCGTTCAGATAACCCTTCCTGGGGCAGTTCCCTTGGCCCCGCCCGAATGATTTACGGGGGATCCCAAGAGGTTTGCAACATTCATGAACCAGTGCCGCCTGCACTTCCTTTGTAGGCCAGGGGCCTTGCCGAATGACCAATCACAGGTAGCTTTTCTGCTATCCTACCTGAGTGGTAGCGCCGCGGACTGGTCTGTACCCTTTGTGGCCCAAGGCGATCCTTTGCTGCATGACTTCAGGGGCTTTCAGCAGGAGATGGAAAAGCTGTTTGCCCGTCGTATTCATAACCACGTTATTTCATCAGGGGTTGCGGGGGGAGCTCAAGGATGTTCTCGTACAAGTAGTGAACCCCCCGAAAGACTGCTCAGAATTCATTGACCTTGTTGTTCAACTGGATCATAGGTGGCAGGACCGAAGAGCAGATCGAACCAGACCGGACCCTCGCCCTATGTATGTGCGTTCAAAGGACAATACTGCTCGAACAACGGAAGTTTCAGGAGAACCAATGCAAATTGGGGGGGGTCAGATCCCCTTGACTAAAGCGGAAAGGGATAAAAGGAGACAGCAGCAGTTATGTCTGTACTGTGGAAGGTCAGGTCATTTCCTTAAAGAGTGCCCTGTGAAGCAATCGAGGAGGACGGTAGGGGCCACGGACAAGGAAGATACCATCAAGGAATCAGAAACCTCCCCACCCTGGCAAGTGTAGGGGTCCACTTGTCGAGCGAAGAAAGTGAACTACAGACCTCCCATTTTGTGGTCTTGATCAATCACCAACAACCATCTCGGATGCACACAGTAAGAGCGTACATAGACAGTGGAGCCGTTGGGAATTACATTGACCAGGATCTTGCGGCAAAGATGGGGCTTCCGTTACGCTCTAAATCAACCACTGACACTGTTACCACTGTCGACGGCACAGAAATAGCTTCTGGTCCAGTATCCCAATGCACTGCAGCTTTAACCCTTCTGTGCCAGGATGGACACCAAGAATCTATCATTTTCGACCTCATTAAGGCACCACAGTTCCGGTTGATTTTGGGAATGCCATGGTTGGTAGCTCACAATCCTCGAATCGATTGGTGAGCAAAACAATTGGCCTTTCCCGAGACTTGGGCCCACACATGTTATCGCCAAGAGAAACAACCAATAGACACCAGAACCTCCACGCTTGCGACTGTGGCAATCGGCACCCTACCAAGTGAATACCAGGACTTTCAAGATGTCTTTCAGAAAGAACAGGCTAATACCCTGCCACTGCATAGACCATACGATTGCCAAATCGACCCGATACCCGGCGCACAAATCCCTTGTGGGCGAATTTACGCACTCAAAGAACCAGAAAACCAGTACCTGAAGGCCTATCTTGCCCAATACTTGGCCAACGGGTTCATTCGTCCCTCGAAGTCTCCAGCAGCCAGTCCTCTATTCTTCGTACCGAAAAAGGAGGGGGGCTTGAGAACGTGCATCAACTATCGCGCACTGAACCAGATTACCGTAAAAAATCGCTACCCCCTGCCACTGATCCCTGAATTGCCTGATCAAGTCAAAGATGCCCAAATCTACACAAAACTAGACCTGAGGGGGGCATATCACCTTGTTCACGTAAAACAGGGGGACGAATGGAAAACCGCTTTTCGCACCAAATACGGCTTGTACGAATATCAAGTAATGCCCTTTGGCCTTTGCAACGCGCCCGCTGCATTTAAATACTTCATGAACGATGTCCTACGGGAATTGATTGATGTCTGTGCTGTACATCGACGATATCCTAGTATATTCTGCATCAAAGCAGGGCCACGTTAAACACGTCCGATCCGTATTGGAGAAACTCTGTCAACACCAGCTCTATGCCAAACTCGAAAAGTGCTCATTCCACATCTCCGAGGTGGAATTCCTGGGCTTTATTCTCACCCGAATGGATGTACACAAGGTAGATGCTATCCTGAACTGGCCATCCCCAAATTCATTCAAGGGGGTTCAAAGTATGCTGGGTTTTGCAAACTTCTACCGCTGGTTCATCCCAGGATTTCCGCAAATCGTGCATCCCATCACGTCATTACTAAGTAGCGTCGGAAGCGGCCACGTCACACGCCACTTTGCTGGAGTTTGAGTGTGTGTCTGTAGGTGCGGCTTGACGCGGGTATTGAAGCCGTTGGGTGCTTTTCTCTAGCAGCAACCCAGAAACGTGCGACGAGGTGAAGCGGGCGCAGCTGTGGAAATCAGGACGGGCGCCGCGCTGGAGTAGGGGCTGCGGAGGGCCGGAAGAGCCGAGAAGCCGAGTCGACTTGAGGCTTAGACAGCTCCTATAGCTCCCGCAAACTACCTACAACTTCTGGCTGGGACGTGGATGTGTGCGGCAGAGGTGAGGCATAGCAAGCGGTGATCCGGAGGATCCGGGAGACTTAGCTGGGATTTTCCTCGCCCTCGGCCCCTCTCACCCCTCCCCTTTTTTTTTTTTTTTTTTTTTCTATTACTCTGCCAAAAGGGACCCGGGGCTGAAACAGGGACTGTGGAGAGCTGGGAGAGGCGAGAAGTGGAGCGGAGCCGAGCCTAGTTGACTTGAGGCTCAGACAGCTCCCAGAGCTCCTGTAAATTGCGCTGACGTGCGCAGCGGAGGTGAGGCATAGCGAGCGGCGATCCGGGGGATTGAGCAGGGATTCTCCTCGCCCTCGGACCCTCTCGCTTCCCCCCCCCCTTAATTTGTCAAAGGAACCTGGGCCGTAGTGCCCCCCCCCCATCTTTCCCCTTTTCCCTCTGCCCTGTGGTTTCTACTTTTTATCAGCTGGCACACGTGTTCTGCCATTGCATTCAGCACAGTCGCCTGGAACCTCTGTACACCAGACGAAAACCTCACAACGGGCACCTTTGTATATTTCCCATGCTCCCCTGCCTGCTTTGCCTGCATTCAGAACAACGCCATGTCAGTCAGAGGCTAGAGTAGACGCAACTTAAAGATACAGGCCCTAGTCACTCACTCATTCACATATACTGTGAATCGGGGAAATCTTCGGATACTTGATTGAGCCTAGGACACAACAGTGGTGCATATTGACTGAAAGCTCTATTCTGTGCCCTTACAGTAACGGCACTAATTATCTGAGGATTTGCTCAAATACCCCTAAAACACCCTGCTTGCGCTTCCCAACGTTCTTGAAAGTACCAAGGGAACATTATATACCATCAGCTAAAGGCAATCTTATTGGATATATTGCCCACGGGTCATTTCCCTTCTACCCTGACCCGACAAGGAAGCGAAGGAACAGTATCACTATGCTAACTGTCAAGAAGTGTTCTGCCACGAGATACAACCTTCGGAACCAGAAGGGCAGAAACTCTACCACAGGGCCGAACAAGGGCAAGGGTACGAAACCAGTTCCGAAGGAAAGAGGAATTATTACTGATTTTTTTCCACCTCCGCCTACTTCAGATACCATAAGTCCATTGCTAAACGAGGAGAAAGAGCCGAGCATTTACAGCAGAACGAACAACTCAGTGTGCCTAGGGGAGAGTATAATTGATAATAACTCACTGCTTGACCTCTGTCTGTCCATGCAGAGAGCCATGACTCCGCTACCGCGAAGCAGCACAAGCAATCAAATCAATAGTTACCAACCCCAGACGATAACCTCACAACGAGAAGCGATAGAGAGATTATCCGCTTCCCCTAACCTTGATGTCCATTTAGACTCGCAGGAACCCGAAAACAACAGTGACCTCAGAGAAGGCAGTACGAGCCTGGGAGATTTGCAAGCATCAGTCGCATCTGTACAATTTGCATTAAATATTCTATTGAAGATGTGCGGGAAGATACTCGATGTTACTCTCGCAATCGCAACAAGCAATACCGAGAAAAACAACCCAAAGGAGACCGAGCCGGAACTCATCAATACTAACACGCAAGATGGCTCTGACTCTGGGACCCAGGACCCAAACACTACTAATAACTCGGAAATCTACCTCTCACGCAAACAGAGACGCCTGACAAAAAAGGCGATTGGAAGAAGAAAGCGTCAAATTGCAACAATCATACTACCAGATACAGCAGAGACAGTGGAGGAAATCTCGAGGCCAACAGAAGGCAGCACTCCCAAAAAAGGACAGAGAAAAGTCAAACGGAGAGCGGCACGGGCACGTAAACGTATTGCAGTAAAAGAAGGAAAGCTCACTAGCTGGCTTATTAATGACAAATGCAATACCTCTAAATTAACAGTGGCACTAGAACCAGAATTTTCCCTATGCGAAAAAGAACAGGATACAAAGGTATCCCAGAATAACACAAACAATATATCAGCTATCTTAATACCTCCGACCAACGAGCCTCAATTAACAACAGCATCACCAGTGGAGGACAAGGGCAATCTTATGGTACCTAGAGGCGGAAGAATCTGCCTGATTAAAAATCTCTATCAATCTAGTAACCACGACTGGATTACCAGATCAGCATTGATGACCAGACTGCATACCATTCCGCAGCTGAGAGTGCTACGATCTGAGGACTTTGTATTTGTCGAACCATTAGAAGTGACGAACTCAAGTACATCGGCCCTTCACTGCAAATTCTTAGCCACTGCAGAACTGCTGCGTAATTTTAAAACCAACTTGAGGGAAGTTGACCTGGAAATAGATGCTGATCCGAACATCACTGATCCACAGTGGCCGATCCAGATGCCAAATCCAATTATGGAAGAAAGGACCATAACACAGCCACCTAAAGATGACTCTGTACAGTTGGTAGACATAAAGAAGGTCCTCAAATGGCAAATCAATGAGATCAAACCAGCCTTTCTAAACCCTCGGAGCGCGGTGAGTGTGCCCCCAGCAGCACCCTCCTGGTGTTTTTTTTTTTTTCCCCCCAGCCCTATGACTGGTGGGCCCGTGCCCAGTAGCAGGCCTTTGCATCCCTCCCTCCCCGCACCCGTTCCTGGTTCCCCAGCCCGCCTCCCGACCCGCCCTCCCTCCCTCCCATTGGTGCATCCGAGTTTCGTGTCGAGTCTACCGACTCGCGAGGCCCCCACCGGCTCCTTTCTAAACCCTCGGAGCGCGGTGAGTGTGCCCCCAGCAGCACCCTCCTGGTGTTTTTTTTCCCCCCAGCCCTATGACTGGTGGGCCCGTGCCCAGTAGCAGGCCTTTGCATCCCTCCCTCCCCGCACCCCTTCCTGGTTCCCCAGCCCGCCTCCCGACCCGCCCTCCCTCCCTCCCATTGGTGCATCCGAGTTTCATGTCGAGTCTACCGACTCGCGAGGCCCCCACCGGCTCCTTTCTAAACCCTCGGAGCGCGGTGAGTGTGCCCCCAGCAGCACCCTCCTGGTGTTTTTTTCCCCCCAGCCCTATGACTGGTGGGCCCGTGCCCAGTAGCAGGCCTTTGCATCCCTCCCTCCCCGCACCCGTTCCTGGTTCCCCAGCCCGCCTCCCGACCCGCCCTCCCTCCCTCCCATTGGTGCATCCGAGTTTCGTGTCGAGTCTACCGACTCGCGAGGCCCCCACCGGCTCCTTTCTAAACCCTCGGAGCGCGGTGAGTGTGCCCCCAGCAGCACCCTCCTGGTGTTTTTTTTCCCCCCAGCCCTATGACTGGTGGGCCCGTGCCCAGTAGCAGGCCTTTGCATCCCTCCCTCCCAGCACCCGTTCCTGGTTCCCCAGCCCGCCTCCCGACCCGCCCTCCCTCCCTCCCATTGGTGCATCCGAGTTTCGTGTCGAGTCTACCGACTCGCGAGGCCCCCACCGGCTCCTTTCTAAACCCTCGGAGCGCGGTGAGTGTGCCCCCAGCAGCACCCTCCTGGTGTTTTTTTCCCCCCAGCCCTATGACTGGTGGGCCCGTGCCCAGTAGCAGGCCTTTGCATCCCTCCCTCCCCGCACCCGTTCCTGGTTCCCCAGCCCGCCTCCCGACCCGCCCTCCCTCCCTCCCTCCCATTGGTGCATCCGAGTTTCGTGTCGAGTCTACCGACTCGCGAGGCCCCCACCGGCTCCTTTCTAAACCCTCGGAGCGCGGTGAGTGTGCCCCCAGCAGCACCCTCCTGGTGTTTTTTTTCCCCCCAGCCCTATGACTGGTGGGCCCGTGCCCAGTAGCAGGCCTTTGCACCCCTCCCTCCCCGCACCCGTTCCTGGTTCCCCAGCCCGCCTCCCGACCCGCCCTCCCTCCCTCCCATTGGTGCATCCGAGTTTCGTGTCGAGTCTACCGACTCGCGAGGCCCCCACCGGCTCCTTTCTAAACCCTCGGAGCGCGGTGAGTGTGCCCCCAGCAGCACCCTCCTGGTGTTTTTTTCCCCCCAGCCCTATGACTGGTGGGCCCGTGCCCAGTAGCAGGCCTTTGCATCCCTCCCTCCCTCCCCGCACCCGTTCCTGGTTCCCCAGCCCGCCCTCACTCCCTCCCATTGGTGCATCCACTCTTCATCACCGGTCCTCCCAGGGCAGCCCTCTGCCCGGCAGCCCCCAGCGGCTAAGGGCCCCGAGGCCAAGGGCGACTCCAACAGAGGCGACTCCAGGAAGTGTCTGCAGGTGTCAGCAGGAGAAGCCAAGGAAGCCAGCAGCCAACAGACACCAACAAAAACCATGAGTGTGGCAGGGCTGGGGAATAGAGCAATCACTCTACTCCAGAAAACCCCTGCCACTCTATCTTACCTATCAATAACATAGAGTGCCATAATACTTGCATGTCCACTCTTTATAGAACTGTGAATGTTAGCATGTCCACTCTTAGACAGAAGCGCCAGATCTAGACAGAGATGTGATTGTTAGCATGTACCACACTTAGATGGAATTCTCAAGCTAGGTTTGCGCAAAATCTAGGCAGTAATATGATTGTTGGCATGTGCCACACTTAGACGGAATTCTCAAACTTAGCCCGCGTTGCATCTAGATAGAAATATGATTGTTAGCAAATACCGCACCTAGATGGAATTTCAGAAATGTGATTGTTAGCATATGTGACTCTTAGCATGCACCTCACTTAGAATTATAAACCTGGCCTGCGCGGCATCTAGATAGAAATGTGACTGTTAGCATGTACCGGACCTAGATGGAATCCCACAATTGCAAGGACAGCAATGCCAACTAACCAACCAGCTAACAATTCCATCCATCTGCATACACCGCTCAAACTATAACCAAACACAACCACAAGCCTTAAACGCAGCAATCCGCACAAACTTCACAACAATGCAACAACAAAACAAACCACACATAGACTTGCACAACAGCACACGACGACTACGGACCATAAAACACCCCAAGCCCAGCCGACGGAACCACCGGGCTGAGGCTGCCAACAGCACATCACTGCTCTCTTGCACTTTTCCAGCTTATTCCTACTAACCCACCCCCTCTCCTCCCCTTTTCAGAGCCGCCAGAGCGCCAGGGGACCACTTTGGTGGTGATAGTGCGCGGTACAAATGACCTTTAACATTAACATTAACATTTCTTGGAATTGTCGGGGATTCAGTCATCTATTATCGCCTGATGGCTCAGTGCCCTTAATAATGGGCCATACCTGCATATGCTTACAAGAGACGTGGCTTACCGCCCGAGCCCTGTTAAATGGGTACACTATACACCAGGAATTAGCAAAAAAGGGACTAAGGGGAAGACCATATGGAGGTCTACTAATTGGCATCTTGCATCCACTAAGATCTATCCGCATTCACACGAAAACGGACGAATTTATATTAGCAGTGGAACTGGAGCTTCCTGGCGAAGATAAAACGGAACATGTTCTCCTGGTTAATATATATAATCCATCTGAATCTTCTCAGAGTGAGACTATCCAGGAAGCTTGCCACGATCTGTTGATCAGCTGGCTGACGGAGCCGAAGAAAAATATGGTTATCTTTGTTGGTGACTTTAATTGTCACTTAATTGGTGAGCCGAGCATCAGTAACAACCCCTTGCTGAAGAAAATAGGCAAATTGAAACATGGAAGCGTAAATACGGAGGGACAGCTATGGTTTAATTTCTTTAAGTCATGGAACTTTGAACTACTAAACGGCAGAACCATTAGCGACTATCCGGGAAAATCAACATGGAGAAACTTCATATCCAGTAGTACATTGGACTATATGTACGTAAGTCCTACCATGACCACCTGGGTCACAGATATGAAGATCAAGGATAATGATTGGAGCGACCATGCTACTCTCACTCTCTCTTTCAATTACATTACACAATTTATATCGCATAAACCTATTGGCGAGTTGAAGACGAATCATGCTCTCTCCAAGATACGATGGTCTGACAACAACATTAAACGAGCTATAGAGCACACAATCAACTATCCAAATCTGTGTCACACAGAACTCTTAGCCATGACCAGCAAGGAGATTGAAGAATGGATCGCAGCATTCTCAAACACCTATGCAGCGATTAAAACAAATATGCGGGCCCCTGAGACCAAGACCACTAATATATTCGATATTGAAATTAGAGATGCCAAACGAACTCTAAGAGCTGACCTGAGGAAATTACATAAAGCTTCCACTACATCGTACAACTATCTGACTCTAAGCAAGAAGCTGAAAAATGCCTACAGAACATGGCTAAAGCAGAAACGCTATGCAATAAAACTGCTCAAATGGCAAACAACAGTCCAAACGTTATGTACGGGGAACTCCCGAACCATATGGGGACTACTGAGCACGGCTCGTGGTGACACCAGTATCCCCTTAACCAATTCAATCGGCATTAGCCAATGGGAGGAATTCCTGAAAACCCGGAACGGCACGGACCAGGCAAAGCCACAGGAGAGGATGCCCCAGGATCCACCTTCGATCCCTTTCAAAGTGTCAGTCGAATCTCTGATAATCAGGATAAAAAAGCTCAAATCCTCAAGAGCTCCGGGACCCAACGGCTTAGCAAATGCGTATTAAAGAGCAACCCGGAGTATTGGGCAGAGGTACTCGAGATCCTCTTTGAAAAGATTCTGAAGGAAGGTCAAAAATCCCTGAATCCTGGCAGACTGCAATTTTGATCCCTGTGTATAAGAGAGGCGACCGCTCAGACCCTTGTAATTACCGTCTACTTTCAATGCTGGACTGCACGGGCAAGTTATTTGCAGCATATCTTCTACAGGAACTCCAAATATGGGCAGACAGAGAAAAGATCCTTGATTGTTTCCAATGTGGATTCAGAAGCGGATACTCTACTACACATAATCTGGTAGTAATGGATATTCTTTGTAACAAGGCCAGAACATCAGGTAATCCACCTTTATACGCCTTGTTCATAGATTTTAAGTCCGCCTTTGATCTAGTCCCCAGGGAACTACTTTGGGCCAAACTTGAAAAATTGGGATGTCCTAAAGAAATACTACATTACCTCAAGTTATTGCACTACAATACCACAGTTTCCCTGAAGCTGGATGCGAAAGGGAATATGACTAACAAGATCAACCAAAACTGTGGCGTGAAACAAGGATGTGTTACGGCACCAATACTGTATAACCTGTTTGTCCACGATATACCTAAAGCACTATCATTGGAAAACAACTGCCCCCCCAAGATTGGATCCACTCACTGTGTAGTGCTAGCATACGCTGATGATTTAGTCATCTTGGACCACACTATCAGCGGCATTCGTAGATCAGCTGAGGCACTATGGTCCTATACTCAATCCAATGGGCTGGCTATCAATCTAAATAAAACACAGATGGTAATGTTCAGTTCCAAGAAGACAGCAAGAATCGGTCTAAACATATATGGGACGGCAATTAAATATACCCCATATTATAGATATCTGGGTGTCGAGGTTGAGCCCAAGGGGCACTATACCATTTGCAAACAAATTAGAACCACAAGAGCTGCCCAAGTAACAGCACTTATTTATCGTTTTTCTACAACTCACTGTGGCTATACCATCTGGGCAGCACGCCAACTATACCTTCAGGTCTTAACACCAATGATAATCTATGGCCTGGAGGCATTGCAATTGATAGAACTTGATTGGCTTCAAATCCTCGAAGGAAAAGTTTGGAAAAAAATACTCGGTCTCCCGGGCTGTATCCCAATGGCCATCCTTAGATTAGAGCTCGGCCTTATTTCCTGGAAGTCTCTTGTACTCAGGAAAAGAGCCGAATTATATCTAAAAACAACACCTGATACAGCCAACTTATTGTTAGTGCCGATTCATTGCGAAATTAACAAAGCATCTTCATATTCTTTTATGAAAAAGAACATTGTTAAATATCTTGAAGAGATCGGCTGGACCCAAAAACAACAAGAGGTCTCCCCTCCTGTGCTGAGAGCGCTAGCCAAGAAATCTGAATTACACGATTGGATTAGCAATTTTGCACACTTGGAAAATCTAAAGCGCTATAAATTTGTGCAATTCATGAATTACACTCTTAAGAAGCCATTGCCATATCTGAATCTATGCCCTTCGCCACGGCTACGACGATTCATTCTTTTGCTAAGGATCGATCAGTTGCCTGTACTGGCCATAAGTGGGATTAAGAACAATCTCCCCCTACCTGAACGTTTCTGCAGGTTGTGTAAGGACAGAATGAAATCGGAAACGGGCAAACATGTTCTTACCAGATGTGTCGCTATGATAAAGGTCTACACAACATTTTATACAGATTTTGTCCATAACTTGGAACACGTTGGCAGTAATGAATTCTGGCAAAGAGCCGTTAACGCAAAGGGAAACGGGATGAAATTATACATTGCTATGTACAATGTTTGGACGACTGTCGAGAAATCATTGGACATAAACATATAGCGAACTGCCAATTCATGGATGTTCTCCTTCCTTTTTACTATGGGAAAGTTTTTATCAGGAAAAACTGCTTATAAATTTGCCATCCGCAATTACTATTTGGACTTGTAGTCTCGAATATGTAAAAGAATTAATACTTATTCACTGGTGGATCATGGACACATTCATATATCCGCTTAATTTTGAATTCCGAATGTAACTCATTTTTCTTCTTATTCTCAATTTATTATTTTTTTTCTCTTCTGCTTATTTTGTTTCTTATGCTACTATTTTCTTTATTCATTTAATATGCTAGTATTTATCTTAACGATCAATTGTTTTTTCTTAAATGTAATTTTTATGTCATGTGAAAAGCTTATAATAAGCTATAACACATTAATAATAAATTAAATTAAAAGCAACAAAAAGTTCCAGTGGACAACAGAAGCCGAGGAGGCTTTCCAGGAACTCAAAGCAAGATTCACATCTACCCCAATCTTACGCCACCCTCGCCCTGATCTCCCATGCCTGGTGGAAACGGACGCCTCAAGCATGGCTATGGGAGCCGTCCTCTCACAAAAGGACCCCGAAACGGGCCAGTTACACCCCGTTGCCTTCTGGTCGCATAAATTCACACCCCCTAAACACAATTACGCTATCACAGACAAAGAACTCCTGGCCATTAAGTCAGACTTTAAGGCATGGCGGCACTACCTCTTAGGCGCCAGACACACAATCACCGTAATAACTCACCACCGGAACCTCCAGTACCTAAAAATGGCAAAGGCCCAATCCTCACGACAACTACGTTGGGCTCTTTTTTTTGCTGAATATGACTACGTGATTACATTTTGACCAGGGGTGAAAAACAGGAAGGCCGATGCCCTTTCCCGTATGGGGGTGGAAGAGCAAGGGTATCAGACCCCTGACCCAATAGCAATCATCCCGAGTGACAAGCTCCTAGGAATCACAGCAACCATAACTCAGAAAGAATTACATGAAGGAATCCAAACCTGAGGAGTCCGGAGCAATTACAAGCGTGGAGTGCACAAGGAGAACATTACATGATGAAAGATCAGTTGCCCTACTTCAGGAACCGTTTATTCTTACCAAACCAAGAACTACGAGAACAAGTCATGTCCGGTTATCATGATTCCTTGATCGAGGGCCACCCCGGAATCGCTAAAACCCTAGCCAAGGTAAAACGCAATTATTGGTGGCCCATGTGGCGTAAAGACATTACACAATTCATCCTATCTTGTGCAGTGTGTGCTCAAAACAAGTAATCCAAGCAGAAACCGGCTGGGCTATTACAACCATTGGAAATCCCACCAGCACCCTGGCACACGTTATCCCTCGATTTTATTACTGACTTACCACCCAGTCAAGGGTTTAACACTATTCTTGTGGTCGTGGACCTATTTTCAAAAATGGCACATTTCATTCCTCTTAAGGGGCTCCCAAATGCTTCCACTCTGGCAAAGGTATTTCTTGAAGGCATTGTACGGCTCCATGGGTTTCCTTCAGTTTTGGTCTCAGACCGAGGTACTCAATTCGTATCTAACTTCTGGAGAAAATGCTGCTCTATGGCCCAGATCGACATCCGGCTATCCACCAGTCACCATCCCCAAACGGATGGTCAAACTGAGAGGATAAATCAGACGCTCAAGCAGTATCTGCGTTGCATGTTACACCAAGCTGAAGGAAGCTGGTTCGACCTATTATGGATAGCTGAATATGCTTATAATAATAATTCCCTACACACCAGCACTGGGCAGACACCCTTTTATACCATGTATGGCAGGCACCCACGTACTTCTGAGTTGGACGTTCCTACAACCCTGGAAATGCCAGCAGTCAAAACCTTGCACACAACCATTTCTAAAACCTTTAAAAGGGCAGCTGAACACCTACTTCAAGCTAAGAATAGCCAAAAGAAGTTTGCTGATCAACACCGAGCAAAGGCCCCAAACTACCAAGTGGGAGACAAAGTCTGGCTGGCGTCTAAACACGTGTCCATTAAAGGAGCCCGAACTTTCCGTCCAAGAGCCCCCAGCCTGGCCATCATTTTTATGGCTGATTTTGAGTCCAAATTCATTTTTTCTGACATTAATCCATATCGCCAATATATCGAGAGCTGGAGGCGCTGTATAGACTACAATCTTCATCTGGCACGGCACCTCCCAGGAACTTGACTCCATTCTTCTCTGGTTGAACTCTTGCCACCGGACGATTAAATTTACTCATGATATGAGCAATATCGAAATCCCTTTTCTTGATTTACTCATTCAACATAAGGCCAACCAACTGGTCTGTTCTCTTTTTACCAAGCCCACAGATCGTAATACATTACTGCATTACAACAGTTACCACCCACGCACTCTGAAAGAAAACTTACCCTATACCCAGTTTCTACGCATTAGACGGAACTGTACATCCATAGCAGATTATGTCCAACATGCTACTAACCTGACCACTAAGTTCCGCCAGCGAGGGTACCCCAAAAAATTGATTACCAATTCCAATAAACGAGCAAGATTCACCCCTCGGGACACCCTGCTACTACCTAAAAATGTGGAGCCACAGGACAAATTAGTATGTGCCCTTACCTATAGTCCCATTCCTTTCTCATCAAAAAAGCAATTAAGAAGCATTGGTCAGTGGCACAATTAGCTTTACCAGCTGAACCATTGCCGATCTTCGCCATGAAGAAACAAAAGAATCTCAAGGACCAACTAGTCCATGCCTCCTCTTCACTAAAATCTTCTAGATCCACTACGACCAGTTGGGACCTTCGCCCACTGACGGGTAACTTTTCCCTGCGGGTCTTGCTCCATTTGTAAATTTGCGATGAAGACAAAAACAGTCCTGGTGCATGGTAAACTTTGGGAACTGAGACACTATTCAAATTGCAAGACTGCATGGGCTATCTATTGCATTGAATGCCCGTGTGGGCTTAAATATATTGGAAAAACTTCACGGCCAGTACAGATTAGACTCACGGAGCACTGCTCCAGGATTCGATGTAAGTCAATTAACTCACCACTAGTGAGCCATTACATGGAATACGGCCACTCTACAGAGGATCTGCGCTGGTGCGTGATTGATGTTGTCAAAAACTCTTCCAACCCCTCTCAAACTCTGTCCACAAAGGAGGCTCGTTGGATTTTCCAATTGGACACCATTTCCAATGGTCTTAGTGAGCTATCTCCGCTTTGGCACTAAGGCAATATTTATTTAATTAATTTTTTAACTAGTCCTCTTCAAAAATTTTTTGCATTTATGCATTTCTATATGTTTCTTTTTACCAATGTTTATTATTGGTTGGTTTTCAATTTTCTTGCATGCAGTTTCAAATTTGGTAGAATTAACACTCCATATGCTTTGGGGTGTGCTGCCCCTTTTCGCTTTTTAATGTTTTTTTCCCTAGGATTAGTACCCTTTGCATATAGTATATAATGCCTGGCCTCACTAAAGTTTCAGCAAGCCTGTAATGTTAGTGTTAGTCCCTTGTCTTTGTCCGGTCATTCATAGGATTAGTACCCTTTGCATATAGTAAATAATGCCTGGCTTCACTAACGTCTCAGCAAGCCTGCAATGTTAGTGTTAGTCCCTTGTTTGTGTCCGGTCATTCATGGAAGGGCTCCATTTTGCTTTCCATTCACTTTGTTAGTCCAAGTCCCCTTACTTTGTCTGCCTTTTTCATTCAGTGTTACCAATTCACTTTGTTAGTCCCAGTCCTCTTTCTTTGTCTACCTTTTCCATTCAGTGTTACATGCTTCCCAGTTGAGTGCTACTACACCCCACTGGCTGCCTTTTTCTTCACTATGAAGAATAGCGTACACACGCAGCATTTTGCAGAAGCAAGCCGCAGCTTTCTTTAGAAGCAAGTCATCTGCTGCTTCTACGTGGTAGAAGTCAACAGTAAGTTCCACTTTACTTACTCTTCTCACTAAGCCATGACTGACCCACGCGCTGGGCGTTTTATTTACACTGCCTAACTCACATGTTGGGCTTGTCATTTTTTACTATTATGCAGCACTGCCATACTCATCAACCCATAGCCTGATACCACCAGCCCCAGGCTAGGAGTTTTTGTGTCCTGCGCAAAATACGAAGCGCTCCATGGGCATCCACATATTCATATGGTGAGTTCTTGTTACCTTTACCATACCTGCACACCAGCCGTATTAAATTACCGCTGCACATAAACTATCGCCACCTTTATGTCTTTGTTCTCCGCCTCTTTCGCTTTAGGTGAAAATTCCAGATTCAGTTTGTTTTCTAATTGCTAAACCCAAATAATGTGCTGAATGCACGACATCTTGCATGGTGAGCACATGATGTGCCCTTTGAGGTACGTTCCGCCATATTTTGATTTATGTGCCTTTCTTTTGCACAGCATTTTTTGTATTCTATCACACACATTTTTCACTATATGATCACATCTTTCACTTATTTTTCTCACAAGGTGACTTAGTTTTTGGGCACGCTCTTTACACTTTAAGGGCGCCTTTCTGGTAACCTTCAAGTTTTCTGTCTGGGGGTACTGCCAACTTGTTTCTGGGGCACTGAGGCCTGATGCCTTCACCATATATTGGTATATTCTCTAGTTCTCTTCCCATTTCAAGTTAAACCTTTCGAGTTCACAAAATGTCCCCTGTTACTACCTTTTCAGGAGGACCCCCTACATTAAGGCTGTCTGTATTAAGGCTGAATGTGAAGATCCCAGTACCTGAGGAAGGTGGTTGCTACCCATCAATATACCACCGAAACGCCAACTAGTCCTATGTAATGGTCGCAGGAACTACATTTTCCTGCGGTTTGGCATCATGGACATACACGCTTTATAGCGGTAGGCGTAGTACACCCCCTTTCAGCCTGTGACAACACAGCAGATAAATGACTGTTTGGGTGACATTGTATATGTCGACATTTTTTTTCAGCCAAAATTTGGCTTAACACACAGCACTGTGCGACATTGTTTACATGGTTAGCCAAAATTAGGCTTAGCAAACAATATTCTGTGTGATATATATATATTTTTTTTGTTGTAGCCATAATCCAGCTCTGGTTGGCGCATGTACTGTGCCATTTTCACGAAATTGTTTAATCTGAGCCTTTAGACAAGTAAGGGTCAGCTAGGGATAGTTTAAGTTTTATTAGCTATCTCGGAAAACTCTTATGATTTAAAATGTATTCACTGTTTTGCTAACACCAAATCATTTTTTGTCAGTTCCCATATATTGGGTTCCCATGTGTATTTCCTAGTGGGGTTGTACCCCTACTTCTGTGAACCTTTTCATAAATTATGCTCGCATTGATTGTATGGACTAAATAGTCCCTTTTTTTTCTCTTTGTAAATTGCATTGTTTTTGTATGTTTTTCATGTTGTATGTACTTATTAAATTGACACATTGTCTAGTTATAAACTAACAATTAAAGCAAGTTTATAATTTTTTTATGCCAATGTACTTTTTTCCCCTTTTTTTCTCATAAAGGTTACTTTGACTGGTGAGAGACCAGTAAATTAAAATATTGAATTTGATTTAATCTATTGTTTAGGCTACCAGGAGAATAATACTGTTAGCTCCACAAATGATATTTTTTGACTTTGTATGTTCAGGCACATCCTTGTGTTTATAGATGTCTGTTTGCTCCATTTGAGTGCCTGTACGTTTTGGAGTCCCTCTTTTGTTTATACTTTCCGTCCAAGATACCTGGGTCTAGCTTTGCCGTCAAACATGCAGATTCATCCTGTGTTTCACGTGTCTCTCCTTAAACCTGTTCAACCTGGGACCCGGGTAGCAACGCCACCGCAGCCAGTAGTAGTCGCCGGGGAGCCAGAATTCGAAGCAAGGACATCCTAGATTCAAAGTACGTCATATCCAAATTATACTTCTTAGTAGACTGGAAGGGGTATGGTCCACAAGACAGGACATGGGAGCCTTTTGAGTACATCCATGCACCTCGCTTGCTTAGATGATTTAATCAAAACCATCCAACCAAACCAGGACCAGACAGAAGAGCCACCTTGAGAGGGGCCTTGGGGGGGGGTGTGCTTTCATGATTCCTGCCCCCCATGTCCCCAGCCCTCCAAGATGTCAGGCTGGAGCCAGGCCACGATTACCTACATGGCCCTCAAGGGCCTTTCCATCCCTCCAAAGACCCACTTGGAGTCAGACTTGGCGCTTGTGGCACCAGACTCACTCACTCCCATAGGATAACATTGGGGATTGGACTTGTAGTGCATTGATGGGGACAAGATGGATGCCCCACCATATTTCGGTTCCCAGAACTGCATGTGCGGTCTAGTCTTTTGGGTGTGGTGCAGCCCAGAGACACATGGGATACCCAGAGACTATTTAAGCCACACCAAGGCTGAGAAAAATGCTTTGCGTTTTCTGCACCTGCAGCGTGACACTCACCGTGTTCGGATCGGTCTCCAGTAGGCCTGCATCTTTCTTCTGCGCTCAGCTCCTGCAAGAACAAGAACACCGTTAGGAACAGCCTTACCTTGTGGCACTTCTGCCCATCATTCATCGCTCCTTCGGTCCTGCAGGCATCTTCGGCAGTGTCATTCCCATCCCGGCACGCCGCTTCCTAAGGAAAAGGGAAAAGAACAGAAAAAAGGCATTAGTAAGCATTCAGTAAATCTTTGCTTATTTTTAAATACTGTACGAGCTTCAAACGATTACCTGAATCCCAGCCGCTCTGGGGAACTCTGTCTCCGGAACTTCTCATCCATCTGCAAGAGGGAAAAGCCACTCCAGGTTAGCGTGGAAACATCTAGAGGCGCTGCATACCGCGCTTACCCACCGCATTTGTTCTTAATAACCGGCATCCACGCTGAAAACATTGCGGCACCTAAAAGACACAGAAAAAGAACTCAGTTCAATGCAAATACAAAAGGGGTGCATCGCGCATTGCGCTCTCACTCACCTTCAGCGCTACTCATCTCAGCAGCATGCCGCCATCCCCGGACGCCGGCCATCATCTAAGGAAGGAAAGGAACGAAGTTAGAGAACTGTTCAAAAGACTCATTCTACTTACCTGTCGGACTCTTGCCAGTGACGTAACTAGGCAGCAACGAGCCTGCATCAATCAACGTGCCCCTGCGCTGAAAGCAGGACGGAGACCACACTATCCAAGAAAACAAGGTGAGCTGTGGATCAAAGGGAAGGGTTGGACCCCGGGGAAGAAGGGGTTCAAGCACACAGAGACAATAGGGAGTTAAACTCTACCAATCCTGTATTTCAGGCCCAGTCGAATAGCCTCCAGGGAAGGGTTCGAGGTCGTAAGAGGTCAGAACAGGCTGAGTGACGTCCCCGTGGATACCAGGTGAGCGTTACACCGCCACAGGCACTCACACCCAGAATAGGGAGTGTGACGGTGGTAGGAGGAAATCATTTCCTGGGTACAAGGATGAATTAATATCCACAATAGGACACCCCACCTGGTATGTTTAGTACCATCTGTGACACCAGACCCAAGAGAGGAACCAAGGGTTAAAGTGATGATCAGAGGCAAGACATTGTCATTTCCTATAGACACAGGAGCGACTCGCTCTTGCGTTCGAGAGGGAAAGTATCCAATGTCAGGCATTGCAATGAATGTGCAGGGATTCTATGGGGTGACCAGCTTAGTTCCATTTACTGACGAGTTACCAGTTTCAATAGGAGAACATGACATGTCTGTACCATTGTTATAATCTTGGCAGACACCAGTTAACATATTAGGATGTGACCTGATGACAAAGCTTAATATGACAATATCTTTTACAGACAAATTAATAGTGTGTTCCACTCCAGGGATACATTACATGAATGTGAGGGAATTTATATCAGCATTTACAGGCCAGAAGGCATTATGAGGAGTTCCTTAGACCCAGAAGTGTTGATGTATGGAGTAAGCATTTTATTGACATGGCTTCCTGGATTAATAGGTAAGATACTGAATTTTGGTTCAGACCAGAAGTGCCTATGGACGATGAGGAAGGACAGGTTATTCCCATAGAACAGGAAGCAACAATAGTAAGAGAAGAAAGGGTGAAGATTCATGGGACAGATGAAGGAAGAGCATGGAGAACATTAATAGCTCTTAACGAAGGGTATAGGCTGACAGATTGGACAGACAAGGAGTTGTTTGAAGATAAATATTCAGACGATGAGTTTGGTTTTTCATAAGCCTTACTTTTTTGATAAACATTTAGAATAAGGAAATCCTGCAGAGACTGCCATTGGTAAAAAAAGAAACAGCCATTTCTTCAGGAAAATCTAGAAAAGGTGCTAAGCATTTTATGGCCCACTGGGTCCATATGACGTGGGTCTCCTGAGTGGGATAGGAGCACCAAACTAAAGTTCAAACCAGGAGCCATTTTACCACGTGCAAAACAATACCCCATGTCCAGAGAAGCAGATGAGTGAATATTCAAAACCATTTCTGCTTTAATGAAGCAAGGAATATTGTTACCATCAGACTCCCCATGTAACACGGCTGTGTATCCTGTGAAGAAATCAAAGGGAGGGTTGTGAAGATTCATACATGATTTGAGACCACGTAACAATATTGTAGAAGCAGAATTTCTGCTGGTTCTGAATCCAGCCACAATATTATGCAGTATCTCCATTACGGCCAAGTATTTTACAGTCAGACTTAAAAAACGCATTCTTTTCAATTCCCCTTCACAAGGACTCTCAAGGTATGACCTCGTTTTCATATACAAATACCCGCATGAAATGCACCAGATTACCACAAGGGTACTGTGATTCCCCATCAATCTTTAATAGGGTCCTTCAGATGGATCTGCGCAACATTCAACTTGAGAGTACAATAATACAGTACGTAGATGATATATTAGTTTGCAGTGAGACAGAGGAAAAATGCAGAGAATACTCAGTTCAGTTGATAACAATATTGGCAGGAAAGGGATACAAAGTAGACAAAGAGAAATTACAGTATTGACTAGAAGAAGTGCTGCATATGGGACAACTAATCTTTCAAGAAGGGAGGAAAGTTTCACCTGAAAGAACAGAAGCGATCATGAAAACTCCAAGACAGTAAGGGAAATGCAGCAATTTCTAGGCCTATGCAATTATTGCAGGGCCTGGGCTTTTGACTACAGCACATACATCAGAACAATTTTACAAGGATTTAACGACACACAGACAGGTAAAGGAAGAATAGTATGGACAGACGAGATGGCAGTATGATTTTAAGAGCTAAAATGGGCAATCTGCACAGCCCTTGTGTTAGGGATTCCTGACTACAGTGAAGAATTTGATTTGTTTTCACATTCAAATAGTGTAGTGATGACACCAGTCCTTACACAAAAGACATTAAGATATAAACCATTGGCATATTCCAGTGGGATTTTAAACCCATTCATGAGAGGACATTACCCTTGCGAACAATCACTGGCTCCTGCTGCTTTTACAATTGAGAAAGATGCAAGTATTACCATGGGGTGATCAATGACTCTATATGTCGAGCATGCCCCATTTCTAGAGAAGCCCAAAAGCATGTTGACTACACAAAGAGCGTCTGGGTATGAAGTGATTATTTCAAAGCCAGCGATTAAAATGGTCAGATGCAGAGTAATAAATAAAGCCACATTTATAGCTGAACCAATAGAAGAAGGGGATTATGTACAAGACTGCACAAAGTATACTGAATTTTATGATATTCCCCGTGTTAAAGAAAACTCTCTAGGAGGGGGGGGGAATCCTATTCATTGATGGGTCTTCAAAAATGTATCAAATAACTGGGGAAAGGCACACAGGATCGGCAGTAATAAGATATAGACATAATGATGAAATCGAGGTAGTGGCAAGTGCAAGATTACCTTCACATTTTTCAGCACAAGGAACAGAATTAGTGCCGCTTATTGCTGCACTTGAAAAAAATAAAGATCAGGAAGTGACCATTCACTCTGACTGTGCCTATGTGAGGTCAACCCACACAGGATTGACACATTGGAAAAGGAGGGGCTACCTCCGCGCAGACATGCGTTGCTATTGCACAGGCTTATTAAGGCACTACAACACCCAATGGATATCGCTGTGCTGAAGTGTGCAGCCCATACTAAAACGGCAGACTTGATTTCTCATGGAAACAAAGCCGTAGACATGGAAGCTGTGATGCTGGAAATGTAATGGAGGGACAGGGCCTCCATGTCCTTGTCCTGTACTCCCTTATCATTTGTGTTTGTTGTTATTTTCTGCACAGGAGTCCAGTTGGGACTCTTGGCAGTGAAGCTCTTCCTCTTTTTGTAATGGTGAACAGAGACCCTTGGGATACCCTTATGGCATCCATGGGTGGGGGTACAATGCTGTACTAGTGTATTTTTTGTTTTTGTTTATGGTTAAAATAAACCTTTACAAAAACTAAAAGTTTTTTCATATATACAATTTTACATGCTTACATAAAAACATTTAAAAGTCAATTTACCATTTGTATTAGAAAACAAGTTGTTACACAATTCATGTTAGGCACACTATATTTCCTGCTCATTGCATAAATAGTGAATCCTTGAGTGTCTGCAAGCATGGTACAGCGCTTCACAAATAAGGGCTTGTTTTCATTGATTACCAATTTGCCCATTGTTCCACTATCGTTACATGCTTGTCGATAACGTGCGTGTCTCAAGAGCATCATCAGCTATAACTGTGCATAACAATAGGCTTAAAAAACTAGTATCTGCCTTGAAGCCCATAAAAGCAGCAATTGATGTACCGACAATATCACATCTTAAGCCTTGCATACACATAGACGTTTGAGTTCTTGCAGCTCCTGAACCACAATGTAACACATCTCTCCAATTACAACGGTTACAAACTCATTGTTGGGTCGAGTTCGATGATTTTTAATAGCTGTACGAGGGCGAAGATAAGAGATTTAGGATTACCCACTGTCATCCTTGCCCATAGGAGTTCAAGAGGGTCTTTAAAGTGAATTTCAAAACATTTCAACAAGAATTTAGTTCTAGGAGCCCTGGACTGTGGACATTCAAGCACTAACCCTGAAATCGACAGTTCTCCTGTAGATTTTTGCTGTTGCACGTTTCCCAAAACCTGCACTGTTCACGAGTGGGGAGTTCATTAAATTTAAAAACGCATATAGTACACACAAGTTCGCATGCACGGAAAGATACTAATGTATGTCCAACACGGCACCCTCGTCCTGGTGTACTTCGCACATTCTCTGTACGTACTATATTGCTTGAGCTGATCTAAAATACAACTCCAGTCCCTCTCAAATAGTTTCTTTTTCACAAATGCCGGTCTAAGGCATAAATCAGAGTTTGTCACAGCAAGTTCTTCGAGAATACCCTGCTTTCTCGTCTGATATTGCGCTTTAGAGGTCGCACCTTTTACCTGAAGTGCTTGTTGCAGATCCTGATACACAGAATCTTTAGAAGGGAAAAGACATGTTGAATAATTAGCTAGAGCTCGCCATTCAGCTCTGCAAGAAAGTGAGGTCGGCCCAAACTTGTGTCGAATTACACAGTTAGCTATCGGGAGGGCTAGTTGTAGTGCATTTTTCATTAAGCACCCTGAATACTACCAAGTTGTTTATGCAGCTCTAACATGCACATGTCAAGTGCATAAAGCAGCACAGCTTCTACTTTGAGAAGGAGGAAGTTGCGTAAAGGAATTAGGGAGAATTTACAATACTTTGCAAAGATCACCTTCATTTGACATGGTAAAGGTCTAGCTTTCAAATGCAACCTGTCACTCCAAAGTTTGATGGAAGATGCATTGCTCATATAATAGCCAAGATAAATGATGAAGTTTGCAGAATGTAGGCTCCATCGATCTTCCATTTGTAAGGTTTTAACTTTTTCCCTGCATTAAACACCATCATGCTGGTTTTTGTGGCATTAGGCCTGAGATTACGAATACGAGCAAATTCTTCAAAACAGTGGAGTTTCGCTTGTAGACCTGATGGTGTGAGATCCAGCAAGATGATGTTGTCTGCCAAAGCTAGCCATTGCAGACGCAGACTCCCTACTTTTACAGCGTACATTCCTGTCCCTTTCCACTGATGGTCAAGGTCGCACAAATCGGATAAATAGCGTTGCTGCTAAGTTGCATCCGTGCTTGAGCCCTATGTGTTAATGTTAAAGGACACTTGTACCGCGCACTATCACCACCAAAGTGGTCCCCTGGCGCTCTGGCGGCTCTGAAAGATGAAGGGAGGGGGAGTTAGTGGGAGGGAGCTGGAAAAGTGCAAAAGAGCAGTGATGTGCTGTTGGCAGCCTCAGCCCGTTGGGGACTGGGGTGTTTGCGGCCGGTAGTCGTCATGTTCTATTGTGCGAGTCTATGTGTGTTTTTGTTTTGTTGTTGCCATGTAGCGAAGTTTGTGCGGTTTGTTGTGCTGTAGGTTTGTGGTTGCGTTTGGTTTGGAGTTTGAGAGATGTATGCAGAGGGGGAAATTGTTAGTGCAATTGGTTAGTTGGCATCTCTATCCTGACTTGAGGCGGTGGGCTTCTGTAATCTCCCCAGATGGGTTTCAGTAGCACCCCTATGCCTCTGTCCTGACCTGGGTCCATCCAGCCTTCAAGGTCCCTTTCACATCTAGCCCCTTACTCCCCCAGCCTGCCTCGCAGCCCTACCTATCTTCCCTTCCCACTCATACAGCCAGTGCACCTGCCAATGTCCACAGCTCAGCTATTATGGTGATTGCCAATATCCCGACAATTCCAAAACACTGCGGTACCTGGTGGCAACTAAGGTGCGAGTGCGGATGTTGGGTGGGATTAGGGTAGGGTTGTTGATTCCGCCTCCATGGATGTCGCCGGTGTTGAACTCTACCCGGTGAGACTCGTCTGGGTGCCGTGGGAGCTTCCCAGTTGGTTCTGGGAGTTGTCCGTGTCTAGTCTAGTTTAGTCATCCCTTTTCCTTTCTGTTTCAGTTTGAGTCTGTTGCGTTGAAGAGACAGGTTTTTAGTAATTTCCTAAATTTTAGGTGCTCTTTGGTGTTTCTTATTTCTTTTGGGATGTTGTTCCAGGTTTTTGCAGCTAAGTGGTAGAAGGAGGTGCCTCCAAGTTTTTTCTTGAGGTATGGTTTTGGTTCCAGGCGGATTTCGTTGCTTGACCTGAGGAGTCTAGTTGGCTTGAGGATTGTTATTTTCTTTTGTAGGAATTCTGCTCCTTGTCCGCTGATTGCCCTGTCAAAAACAAAGAGGTGATGGCTGGAAGGTTTAGAATGAATCTTAACCACTGGCGTTGCTCTGGGCAACCCTCCAGACCATTGTTCTTCGCCTGCCAAGCCATTACAGAAGGGGAAAGACCATATGCAAATCAGACTTGGCCCCACCCCAAAAGGGGCAGTCCAGCCCGAACTGCTAGGCCACATCCCTTCTGCACAAGACCACAAGCATCCCCAAACATGTTTCGGCCTTTTTGGGCCTCATCAGTGAGGAGTAGCTTGCCTGCTGGGCCCAGAGACCCAAGCTACTCCTCACTGATGAGCCCCAACAAGGGCGAAACATGTTTGGGGATGCTTGCGGTCTCGTGCAGAAGGGATGTGGCCTAGCAGTTTGGGCTGGACTGCCACTTTTGGGGTGGGGCCAAGCCTGATTTGCATATGGTCTTTCCCCTTCTGTAATGGCTTGACAAGCGAAGAACGGTGGTCTGGAGGGTTGCCCAGAGCAATGCCAGTGGTTAAGATTCATTCTAAACCTTCCAGCCATCACCTCTTTGTTCTTGCTTTGTTACCCCGAGTGGTACGGGTATGCCCAGACGTGGGTCCCGTGCCTGCTGGGCCTAGAGACCCAAGCAACTCCTCATTGATGAGCCCCAACAAGGGCGAAACATGTTTGGGGATGCTTGCGGTCTCGTGCAGAAGGGATGTGGCCTAGCAGTTCGGGCTGGACTGCCCCTTTTGGGGTGGAGCCAAGCCTGATTTGCATATGGTCTTTCCCCTTCTGTAATGGCTTGGCAGGCGAAGAACGGTGGTCTGGAGGGTTGCCCAGAGCAATGCCAGTGGTTAAGATTCATTCTAAACCTTCCAGCCATCACCTCTTTGTTTTTGCGCTGATTGCCCTGTGCCTTATGCACATTGTTTTGAAGGTGATGCAATGTTTTACTGGGAGCCAGTGTAGTGTTTTTAGAGCAGGAGTGATGTGTTCTCTGATAGTTTGAGTAGTCTGGCAGCTGTATTTTGGATCCGTTGTAGTTTCTTCAGGAGGTATTCTGGTATTCCGAGGAAGAGGTTGTTTGCATAGTCGATTCTTGACATGATGAGGGCGACAATAGTGAGTGTTTTGTGCATGAAGGAGAGGAAAGCTAAGATTCTTCTTGCAGTGTGGAGGAGCAAAAAACATTTCTTGACTGTTGCATTTATTTGTGGTTCTACAGTTAGGGTGTTGTCCATCAGGACTCGCAGATGTTTTACTACTTTAGATGGTGATGGTGCAGTTCACATTTCAGTTTGCCAAGGGACGGCGGTTTCGTTTTCTTGGTCTTTGGATATGATCATGATTTCTGTCTTTCCTGGGTTGATTTTCAGGTTGTTGGCAGTCATACAGTTGGAAGATTTATTTTAGACACTCGATTAGGGTGCGTGATCGGCTTGGGTGTCTTTGATTTTGTAGATGATTTGAGTATCATCAGCGTAGTTGTAGCAGGTGATATTGTATTTTTTGAAGATCCTGATAACCGGTGTCTGGTAGATGTTGAAGTACAGTGGTGATAGTGAGGATCCTTGTGGCACTCCACAGTCGTTAACTCTTGGAGTGGATTTGAAGGGTTTGAGCCATACGGTTTCTGTTCTGTCTGCTAGGAATGATTTAGTCCAGAGTAGTGCTGTGTCTGTTATGCCTATGTCTTCTAGTCTTTTGGTTAGGGTGTCATGACTAACTGTGTCAAAGGCTGCGGAGAGGTTGAGTAGGATAAGGGCTGAGGTTGTGTTGGAGTCTGCGTTAGTTTTTAGGTTGTGCCAGATGGATAGTAGTGCTGTTTCCGTTCCTCTTGCAGGTCTGAAACCGACTTGAGCTTGGTCTAGCAGGTGGTGTTTTTCTACGTGTTCCTGGGTTAATTTATATACGTAGGTTTCCAGGAGTTTTGCCCGATAGGGAATGATCGGCCTGTAGTTGGAGAGGTCTTCTACGTTGCCACTTGTGTTTTTCAGAAGTGGTTTGATATATGCTGATTTGAAGATCCTTGGTACATTTCCTGTTGCTAGTGATTGGTTCATTATTCTGCTGGCGTTCCTTGTGCGAGGATTGATTTGTAGATGTCCGGGGGACAGGGATCCATGGGTGATCCAGCTTTCTTGCTGTGTTTTACCAGCATTGCGAATGCCTCTGCTGATATTTCAGGAACGTTTTTGCGTTTGTGCTGAGGTTCTGTGATAAGATCGCTCGGTAGTATGTTGTGATCGGTTGGTATGTTTTGTACGGTTTGTCGGATGTCATTGATTTTTTTCTTGAAGTGGTCTGCCAAGTCGTTGCATAGTTTCTCTGAGGGGGTTGGGGTGTTGTCACAGCCTGATGGGTTTCTTATCTCTTTAATTATGTTAAACATTTCTTTTTGTGTGTTGGTGGCATTGGTGATTCTGTCATCATAATGCCTTCTCTTTGCCTTTTGTATTTCCTTCTTGTATGCGCAAATTTGTCTCTGGAACATTTTTTTTTGTCTGGGTTGTATTCTTTCCTCCATTCCAGTTCCATCTTTTAATTTTCCTTTTTCATGGTGTTTAATAATGGCATGAACCATTTTGCCATTGCTCTTTTTTTATGGGGTGAATGGTTTTTCTAGGGTGATCTTGTCGATTGTGTCTGCAATCCATTTGTGTAGTAGTACCGCTTTCCCGTCTAGGTCCGCCAGCTCTAGTTCTGTAGTTGAGGGTTTGGTTAACTCCAGTTGTTCAAATAGGTTGCTTTCTTTGACGTGTTTCCAGTTTCTTTTTGTGGTGGTTGTGAGTTTGGGAGGTTGGATGCAGACTTGAGTAGGCAAGAGTGATCATGAATGGGATGATGAGATGGTCACTGCACAGTATTTGTATCGGTGGTGCCGTGGTGATGAGTTTTTCTTTGGTGAAAATTGCATCAACAGTGTGTCCTGCCGAGTGTGTTGCCCCTTTGACTAGTTGTCGTAGTTTCATGGTATTGAGTTGTTCAATCAGTGAGTTTTGGGAGTTGGCGTGACTGTCTTCAAACCAGATGTTGAAGTCCCCCAGGATGATTAGGTGTTCGTGGTTGATGGCTATGTTGGTGATGGCTTCTATGAAGTTGTCGATGAAGGTTGCATCATATGTCGGTCGTCTGTACACCAGGATGAATATGACGTTGGTTTTTGGGCTTGCTGTTAGGTGTATTACCATGGTTTCGCAGTTGAGGCTGTTGAGCGGTTTGTCTGTTTTTATTTTCAGATGTCCTTTGAATGCTATTCCGATTCCTCCTCCTTTTTAGTTTTTGCTGTTTATTTGAAGGCATTTGAAGTTGTTTGGAAAGCAGCCCCGGAGTGTGATTTTGTAGTTGTTGTCCAGCCATGTTTCTGTGATGAACAGGATGTCAATGCCGTTGTCATCGAGTAGGTCGAAGATCTCTGTTGAGTGTTTTGACATGGATCTAGCATTTATAAGATTGCAGTGGAGTTTGGAGGTGTTTGGTTTGGATTTTCTTGTTGAGGTCATCTTTTGATCGGTGTTGGGGTATCCTTCCTGGCTGATCTCTTGTTGAGGTGTAGGTTTTGGGGTGTCAGCATCTTCGAAGAGTTCTTCTAGGTTCTGTCTTGGTTTCTTGTTTTCATCTGGTTCGTCTTCCATGAGTTGTGGTTGTCGATTGGAAGATCTTCTTGCTTTGGTGATGTAAGTTGTTATCGCATCGGTCGTGTGTTTGTTGTTTCTTGTGTTGTTCATCCTTCTTCTACGCGTTTGTGTTGGGTAGTTTGATGTTGCTACTTCTAGTGTTGGGTTGGTTTGCTCTGGTGACCAGTTGTCAGCGAGGTAAGGAGTTAAGTAGAGGGATTTGTCTCTTCTCTCAGTGTTGGTTCAATTCTTGTTCTTGACTGCAGGGTTGCGTTCTGTAGTTGTGGTTCTTTGTTGCTGTTCTGGAGTGTTTGTTCTTTCTTCTCTTT
The DNA here is from genome assembly GCF_040938575.1 of Ambystoma mexicanum. Lineage (NCBI taxonomy): Eukaryota > Metazoa > Chordata > Amphibia > Caudata > Ambystomatidae > Ambystoma > Ambystoma mexicanum. The sequence continues at coordinate 2,050,575 of NC_090932.1, forward strand.
TTCTTTCCCTTGGAATGGGTCGTTTGCGCAGCATTATAAGATAGAGAGTTGTTTAGTCTTTATTTGTTTGCTGATGTCTGGTTGGTTCTGCTTTGGTCTGGTTGTGATGTGGTGTAGTAAGGGTGTGGAGGGCTGTCCGCTAACAGTTGGGGTTCTGTCTGTAGGTGGTATTTCGGGCTGATGTAGCCGACTCGTTCAGTCGCTGTCTTGAGAGGGGTAGGGGAGGTGGTTAGCGGTTATATAGTTGGGTTTTATAGGTGGCTCTCTATGGTGTCAGTCACCCTATATGCGATTCACTGCAGTGAACAAGCAGTGTGGGTTTAAGAAGGATATCAACTAGTTAAGATTGATTTTGAGGGCGCAGCTAGAACTTAAGCCTAAAGAGGCGTGAGTGCCTAATCGGGGTGTCACTCCACAGTAATTCACTGGTGGGTTCTGTCTCACTTCAGGAGTGAGTTGGTCAGCAGGATTTGGGAGACCTGTCTAGAGGTCTATCTATGAGATCAGAATATCGTACTATGCAGCCCGGAAATAGAACCCCTGCTAAACTTGAGACCTGTATAGTGGGAGAGGTGCCTATCAATGCAATCTAAATATCACACGATGCAATATGGAAACAGAACCCCAATTAATTTGAGAGACCTGCACATTGGGAGCAAAGCCTATCAATGCAATCTGAATATCGCACAATGCAGCCTGGAAATAGAACCCCTACAAAATTTGAGAGACCTGTATAGTGGGAAAGAGGCATGTCAATGCAATCACAAAATGACACAGGGCAATGTGGACTCAGAACCTCTATAAACTTGGAGAGACCTATATAGTTGGAGAGAGGTCTATCAATGCAATCCAAACATCACACAATGTAATATGGATCCAGAACCCCTATAAAAAATGAGAGCGACCTGTATAGTGGGAGAGGGGCCCATTAGTGCTTTCTAACTGTCAAACAATGCAATATGGAGACAGAACCCCTATTGAATTTGAGAGACCTGTATAATGGGAGAGAGGCCTATCAAGGCATTCTAGACATCACACAATGTAATATGGACCCAGAACCCCTATAACATTTGAGGGACCTGTGTAGTGGGAGAGAGGCCTATCATTGCATTCTAGACATCACACAATGTAATATGGACCCAGAACCCCTATAAAAATGAGAGAGACCTGTATAGTGGGAGAGAGTGTCACGACCCTCAGCCCTGATCCCCACTGGCAAGCCCATTGGCCAGGTGGAATCAGGACTCGGATCTCAAATAAGGCCTGCCATCCACGTCTCAGGCCCTCTTGGCGCCAGGCTCATAAACAAAGGTAGACATCTGCTTGTGGAACTACTTTTTAGGGCTTTCAGTCAACATGGAGGCATCCATATAGCTTGATTCCTAGAACCAAGCTATGCGGTATAATAGGGACTACTTTACCTGGACTACTTTGCAGTGGCTATTTAAACCACATCCGAACAAGACAAAACGCTTCGCGTTACTTTGCAGCTAGCAACGTGACGCTCACCGTGTCCAGCTTACTCACGAGCCTGGGAAATCAGAACCTGCAGAAAGACAAAAGAACATCGTTAGCAGCAGCAGCATCTTACCTGCGATTTCCATCCTTCACTGCTCGCAGATCCTGGGTAGCTCCGTTGGATCTGCGCTCCGCCCGGATCAAAGGACCTGAAAAAGGAAGAAAAGACATCATTAAAGGAGGTATTAGAGACATTTCAATCACGAATTGCTTAAAAGACTTACCTGGCTGATCGCCTTTCCGCCGGAATCGCTCCGGGAATCCACATGCGCTGGGAGCACACCGCGACCTACGAAAAAGGGAGAAAGCACAGGCCAGCGAAGACAAGACATCGCAGCGCTGCGCAAAGCGCTTACTTACCGCATCTTATCGCTTATTGTGCGCCATCATTTACCGGCGAGGCCCAGCTTAGCCAGTTCACCACGCGGACGCTCCGCACATCTAAGGGAGATAGAAAGAGACATTATCAAACAGAGAAAGGCATGCAAGAATAACAACTCAATAAACAGCAATAAGACCTACCTGAAAGACATTATTTGGGCCGCGGTCAGTGAAGTAACTGGACCGCACACGCCCACGAAAGACAACGCGCTCCTGCCCAGAAAGCAGGATGGAGAGCATGCCAACTTCTACAACAAGGTGAGAAGAGAGCCCAGAGGGGCTGAAGTCATACGGGAGGTGGGGGGAAAGCTTACCTTGGCCGGCCAGCCCTAAACACAGTCCTCCTGTATTTCTAAGCGGAACTTCCACCGAGAACCATACCAGGGAATCACGGAGAAAGATACCAGTGACCAACTGGCTGGGTGGCGTCCCCGTGGATACCAGGTGAGCGTAACAGAGAGGCCTATCAATGCAATCTAAATATCACACAATGCCATATGGACCCAGAACCCCTATATAAATTATAGAGACCTGCACAGTGGGAGAGAGGGCCTATCAATGCAATCTGTATATCACAATGTAATATGGGGATAAAACCCCTATCAAATGTGAGAGACCTGTATAGTGGAAGAGAGGCCTATCAATGCAATCCAAATATCACACAATGGACACCGAACCCATGCTAAGCTCGAAAGACCTGTATAGAAGGAGAAAGGCTTAATCACCCTGTGTAATGTTGGTTTGCTAAGTGGCTATGATTCTGGGTAGAGTTGCAGCTCTCCCATAAACCAGCCCACTCCTACCTTACTGGTCCTTGTAGTTGATGGTTGATGGCTGGTCACTGGGGGACACCAGTTGACACTTCCCGGAGCCACCTCTGGTGGAGCCGTCCTTGGCCTCGGGCCCTTAGCTGATGGGCCGCATGGCCAGAGGGCTGCCCTGGGGGTTTTGTTGAAGACAGGGGAGGAGGCAATCACTGGAGGGGAAGGGTTAGGAAGGCGGGAAAAAGGAAGTTGGCGAGGGGAAGGTGAGCAGAGTACACTGGCGTGGGGGGGCACACAGAGGCAGAAAATAAAGTGAAAGGCCCAGAGGATCTCCCAGGGGCCTGTTCTCACCTGCCTTGCACGATCTAAAGTGCGGGCAGGGAGAGAGACACGACCGTAGGCCTACAAGGCTCAGTGAAGCAGGAGCCAGTCACCGGAGGAGGGCTAGGGAGACGGGAATGAGGAAGTTGGCGAGGCGAAGGGGAGCGGAGTACATCAAGAAATTAAGAATACCAAATTCAAGGCCTAAAGAGGCTCACCCACTCACCTGCACGCCCTGGATGGAAGTGGCGTGCAGATCGAGGTGGGTCAAACACACGGAGATCAGGCAGCCTATCAGGACCAGTGGGAGGGAGCGAGGGCGGGCACAAGGGGAAGCGGGAGAGGACGTGGCCTGCACTGGGAGGCAAGCAAAGGTTGGGGGCTCTAAATGATTAAAGGTTACCAAATACAAGGCCTAAAGAGGCTCAGGGGGATCACCCACTCACCTCCACGGCCCGGATGGACTCCCTACTTTTACAGCGTACATTCCTGCCTCTTTCCACTGATGGTCAAGGTCGCACAAATCGAGGTTAAATAGCGTTGCTGCTAAGTTGCAGCCGTGCTTGAGCCCAATGTGCGTCCTGACTGGTTCAGTGTGAGCCCCTTCTCTCGTTACCCTTACCTTATAAACTGTGTGAGTGTGCAGCAATGCAATCCAATAGATCAAGACCAACAGAATACCTAGATTGCTCATTTTGCCCCATAACAGGTTTCTTACAACTGTGTCAAATGCTGCGGACATGTCAATACATGCCATGTACACAGGACAAGCACCTTTCATTTTGGTGCCAGCTAACATGTGAGACATTATAGTTGCATTTAACACAGTACTCCTACCTCTCCTAAATCCTGTTTGAGATTTGGACAATATGCTGTGAAGATCGATATATTTCTACAGCTCATGCAAGATCAAAATAGCAAAGATTTTTGCCACAGCATCAATTAGGGAGCTAGAGCGTTAGTTGTCGGGGTTAGAGGGGTCCCCTTTCTTGTGTATCAGTACTATTATCAAGGTCCCCCATTCCTCTGGGACGTTACCAGATGACAAAATTAAGTCAAATTTGATTTTGAGAATTCCTGGCCATAAGGCTGGGTCCACCTTGTATACACAGTGCGGTATGCCATCTGGCCCTGGTGCCTTTGAGTGAGTCAGCTTGCTGATGGCCCACTCAATATCTTTAGTTGATCAGTTCATAGATTGAGAATCTGAGCCCGGCGTTAGCCGATACTCCACGGCTGCAAAGCGCAGAGGAAGCTGATATTTCCTAGCTATATTCCTTTCCCATGCCTCGGTGGGAATGGCGCTCCCCAAGCTTGCGTTACCCTTAGAATCTGATTGTCGAATCGCTGCCCAGATCGCTTTCGTGTTATGTTTACAGACTGATCTAATAAGTGCGCAATTTTCTTTGTTATACCTCAAGATCTGCAGTTCTCTAAGTTTATTCTTATAAGCTTATAAAGCGCGTACTGCAAGTGGCTCACTTGAGCGTTTTTCAGTGTTCTCATTTCGTTGTTCTTTATGCGTTTAAGCAACCTTAACTTATGGTCATAGACATGGTCAGTCACTTGTACTCTGTTTTTCAGCTTCTTCAGTAGAGATGAGATAGCATCCTTAACAATATCAGCTATACACTCATCTCTTAATATCAGCGCGTGGTGCGGATGCATGCTCCATTCCGTGATGTTATTTAAAGACACTCAACACCTGACACGCAAGCTGATAACATATTGCTGGATTCCATCGGAGAGCGATGTTCCCACGCTCTATTTTGGGGATTTGCAGCAACTCATTGACATCGAGATTGGAATGCACTATACCAGTGGCTAATTGGATTGGAGCATGATCTCCAAAGATAATTGGATGTATTCTCACTGGGTGAACTTGATGAGCAAGAGTTTGAGACAACCCGAAATAATCAATCTTAGTTGACGCCGCCCCCGGCTCCATGTATAATTGGGACCAGTCTCTGAACATTTTACGAAGCTCAAATCCCAATTGTCAAAGTAGGTCCCCCATCGCTTCCCTCTCACCCTCGCTCTCTTAACTCCTTCAGACTGCTCCACATCTTCATAGTCACAACTATCAAGACACAGTGAGTTGAAGTCACCCCCAATGATGATTTCATAATTAGGGTCATGTACGAGTGCATTCTCTAAGCAGCTGTCTATTTCATCAAACATATCATCTATAGTTACTTTGAGTGGGTTCCAGTATACTGTAATCAACAGTCAGGGTTTGCATATGTTTACCTTAAGTTTCAACTCCACAGCTAAAATGTGTTCAGTTGCGTGCACAAGTTTATGAGAACAATTCATGTTGTTATTAATAGCTATTGCTAAGCCTCCAGAAGGGCGTTCTTCCTTTGGTCTAGTTGCATAGGAACAAAAAGGTACAAAAACCCTAAAGCACCAGTTGATCAGTTTTCATTGTTTCATGAAGTAAAAGTACATTCCACGATTGTGAAAAGGAAGGAGAGGCCAGCCACTTAACGAGATTTTGATAGCCGCATGAAATCCATGATAAATGTACAAGTTCCGTTTGAGTATTGCTAATTGGAGGCTCTATCGGCATTCACATTGAAGATTGTTCTCAATAGAGGCTCTGTGTAGAGAATGAAGTCTCTCGCGGCGGTCTTCACTCTACCCATGCCAATTCCTTCTTGTTCCCAGCAATGGCTACCAATTGAGATATGCACAACTTCTCGTCAGCAGTACTACCAGAATCTGCCAGTGCTGCCTCCTCCTCCCTACCTCGGGTAAGCCTTGGGCGCTGCAAGAACTCATTTGCCAACATTTCATCATTAAATGCGTGCCGCATGAAGCCTAGCTCCAACAACTCAGCTCTATAGGACCAAATAAATGTAAGAATGTTAGTGGTAGGAACGTAACAAATCATTCTGTCATTCTGATGCCTTGCAAGCGGAATTCTCTTAGTGCTGGAATGCATGAGATGAGTTCGAGCCAGTAATTACGATTAATTCTTGCACCTCCCAAGACAGCTTCATCCCCCCCAGGCCGATAATATTGCATGTACTGCGAGAGCCCTCTGTAGCTACTGCCTGGTTAATAGTTGGTTCAGCGTCAGCCATGGGAGTCATTCTAGAGCCACCACTACCCTTCAGTTCAGAGGCAGAGGTGGCCACCCCATCTACAGTCCCTTCATGTTTTCTCAATGGTGGACCCATCCTTACAGTGCCAAGGGTACCAGTCGCTTCCACGGCCACCCTAGATAAGAGGAGTTCCTTCAGTAGCACTTCAGATTTCACTGCCCCGCACTCTAGAACGTTTCTCAGAATACTCATTACATGTGCGTGAGAATCTATGCTAGTTACATTTAGTTCCTGGGGGCGATTAGTTGAGTCTGTTAGACAGACCTCCTCCGGGACTGGGCAAGACCCTGGGTGAGCAGGTTGGTGTATTCTGGAAAGCCTTGCTATTCTGAATATCACTAGTTTCACTGATTCTTTCTATTGAGCGAGGCTGAACTTTACTAATGCGCACACACTGTTACCCAGAGAGGGCAACTCCGAGAGTTCCCTAGATTTCCCCGAGCCACTAATAATTACATAACCTTTCTCTAAGGCCAACGCGTTCCCATTTAAATGCTCATGGTCTTTGCTACAAGCTTCAGCATATGAGGAGCGTTTATTACCAGGCATACTTGTGATATTAGTGGTTTGGCAGGGCCCCTTCACAAGTAGCGCAGCCTTAAGCCCCCCCCCCGCATTAGAAACAGGAGGTATATTCGTGCATTTCCTCCCTTCTGTAGGAAAGTCATTGTTCAATTTCTTTTGTTTTTTTACCGTTTCAGCGGTTAGCTCAGAGAAAGATTTTTGAGCCATTGGCTCTTTGCACCTCCCTTCTTTAATGCAAGGGCCTGCCCTGTGTTCCCCTGTGTTCGAGCACTTTCGAGGGCAGGGGCAGCGCTTGGCTTTCTTCATTGAACTGGTCGACATCAATGATATCTGTGGTGTCACGTGCCCAGATACTTCCGGGTCACGTGACACCGGAAATAAAAGAATCACTGGAACTGGCGTTAGAACGCCAGTCCGGGTTTATGCACCTCACAGAGGGGTCGCGTCTTTCTTTCTTGCGCTCCGCGAGGCACGGCGCACCAGGCCTGGCCCACCCAGGGCCTGCACATGAGGTCGGGCCCCGCACGGATCACGGCGGCCTGACACCACACTGGCGACGAAGCCGTGGAAGAAACCACGTGGGACCGCGCCTCCTCCACACGCGGAGACCGCTGACTCCGCGGAGCCGTGTGCGGTCATACGCGCACCTGCTGAATCTGCCTCATACGTGGAAGCAGAGCCTAACCTTCCGCGAGGCCACGTGTCGGCTGCAGCAACGCCGGCATCCTGTTTACGAACATCCTATGAGGCCGCGTATTGATATGCGCTCCAACGGAGCCTCATTTTCATCCCCCAACGTTCCGGAACCATCTCTGAAAAAAAAGAAAAACTCACAGACCAGAACGCTTTGCGTTTTCTCTAAGAACTGTATCCCATTGAGACACCAAGGTCGGAGGCACTTGAAAGCCCTGCCTCCCACATAACGTGCAGGGCTCCTGGACAACCCGTGGCAACACAGAATGCAAGAGACCACATACCACCATCCATGCACCAGTCTTCTAAACACCGGTGAGTGTACTCGAATTGACACCCCACCTGAACGTGCCCTCCTCACTCGGTAAATCCTTCACAACATGCCCAGCTCTGAAACTAGCCCCGCAAGGGCCAGCACTAGCTCGTCAACCAGAAGGAGCCTCACCACAGACCACCCTGACCCAGCATTGACCACGCTGATGCCTCCGTTTGACCCATTCACCACGGGGGCAGCCATTCGATGGGAAATCTGACTACAACAGTTCGAAATGCACCTTGATGCAAGGGACATCACAGTAGCGAAAAAGAAACGCACTTTCCTCTTGCTCAACATCGGGGCTGCTGCCCTGCGCCTGTTAATGCCACCCCAAACCGCAGAGACGACAACAACTACGACGCGGCCAAGGCTGTGCTCACAAACATGTTCAAGCCAGACCTCAACCCGGACTATGAACGTTTTCATTTCTGCATGGCTAGACAGCGTGAGAAAGAAACTGTGGATACATTTCATGCACGTCTACGCGAGATGGCGGTCGGCTGCGGGTTCCCAGACAAAGAGTTTGCCATCCGCCTTTAAATAATCAACGGCATATCCTCAGAAAAGCTGAGAAGAGCTATACTTTCGGAGAAGAATATACGCCTATCTTGCATCCTTGAAATGGCGCGCCTTCGTGAGCAGACGGAAGACCAGGTAGCGGTGATCGAGGCAGCAATCCAAAGACTCCCGCTCGACAGCCCAAAACCGACAGAAGACGTTGCAGCCATATCCAAACACCAGAACACTCGTATGAAACACGAGCAGAAAACCTACACGCCGCAAGGGAGGGACAAAGCCTGCAAATGGTGCGGCGGCCCATGGCACAGAGGAGAGTCCTGCCCTGCATGAGGGTCAACCTGCCGAAAATGTAACCGTCTCAATCATTACGCTGCAGCCTGTCTAAACCCGCCAAACCGAAACGACAAGGAAACTACCCCGCGACCAGCGCAAGAGCGCCGGAAGAAGTTTGCACCGAGAGTCTTCATATCAACCTGACCGGAAAGGAAAGGCCAGAGCCGTTGATCATTCCCAAAGATCCCCGGACACGAGTGATAGTGACGACAGCGAGTCCCCCGATAGGAGAGATAAAGATAGATGGAAGAAAGGGAACAAGCAGATACACCGGGTGCACCTCATCTCGGCCGTTGAACCGCATCGTTCACGACAAAGGAAGAGGCCATCATGCACAGTCATCTCCAACGGAGAACCACTAAAGGTAGTCATTGACACTGGCGCAACAGTGAATGTAATGCCAACGACAGCATTCAGCAAGCTTCGTCCAAAGCCCAAACTTCATAAGAGGAAGGTCCGTCTATACGCCTACGGATGCAAGAAACCCCTACCTGTGCAAGGGTCCTTCAAGTCAGACTTTGCCCACAAGTACACTAATTGCCGGGCGCGCATTTACGTCGTGGATGCTGGCTGTGAGACGCTGCTAAGCTGCAAGACAGCGGAAAAGCTAAAATTAATCCAGTTCGCTTTTAGCCTCCAACACAACGAACTCGACGACATACTGGAACAATACCAGAAGTTATTCCAAGGCATCGGATGCTTAAAAGGCCAAACCATCAAGCTCCACATAGACCCTACCATCGAGCCGAAAGCCGTACGACACCGACGGATACCATTCCACTTGAGAGAGGCAGTGGAGAAAGAACTGGCCAAGCTCGAAGAAGCAGGAATAATAGAGAAGACATCAGGCCCAACCCCGTGGGTGTCCCCCATGGTAGTTGCCCAAAAACCCAAACAACCCAACGTGGTACGAATCTGTATCGACATGAGGCTTCCCAATGCAGCCATCGGAAGAGAACGCCACATAACTCCAACGACAGATGAGCTCATTGTGGACCTCACAGGAGCAACAATATTCAGCAAGCTTGACCTTAGATCTGGCTATCACCAACTCAGACTAGCCAGAGAGTCGAGATATATCACCACATTCTCCTCTCACCTTGGTCTGAGAAGGTATGAACGGCTTAACTTCGGGATATCGTCAGCTGCGGAGGTATTCCAACACGAAATCCGCAAAGTCCTCACTGGCCTAGAGGGCACTACAAACATCAGCGACGACATCCTTGTGTATGCGTCAAATGAGAGAGAGCACCACAAACGCCTGGCAGCAGTCATATGTTTTTCTATGTGTGTTACACCGCACCCTACGTGCCGTAACACTGGGGCATCCTAGCGGACCTCCACCATAGACTCCATACCCGGGGACTGACTACTGTCTCCCCGGGCATGTAAAGTCACCATTGGCTTTACTAGACCTAAATTTACTAACAGAACTAGTACAAACCATCTTATTGTGGACGTGCTAGTAGGGGTAATTCGATTACTCCTGGGTCTGTTACTCGAGGGGGCACTGTCCCGTCCCCCCTCATCGAGTTTTGGCTGGTGGCAGTGGAAACTACTTGTTATGTTCGACCCCGAACATAACCCTATGGGATTCGTCCCATTGTTGAAGATTCATACTTTTCCTCGTTAATCTCTAACGTACCACTGGTCTACTTATCTTAAATAAGTTTATCGGATGGTATTTTCTGCCAGAACTCGGTTTGTAAAATGGCGTCTGTGTTCGTCTCTGTGACTCCTAAACCAAAGGTTGAGCCCTTTGTTCCACTTTTGGCGGGCCTCTGTACAGAGACCCTCCAAAGTGGTGCCATTCTGTCTGGGTTACCACAGGGGTGTGGGAGGGGGTTTAGGCACCGTGGACCGAGTTGCCATGCCAACTCCGGTCGCACTCTGGAGTGATTGGCCCAAGTGGTGAGCCTCCCCGCTCACCACTTAGCATGTGTTGATTGACAGCTAGGCTGAATGAATGGGGGTTTTCTGCATAAAAGCAGGGCTTTTGGGACTGGATCTTCAGAAGTCGCCACAGGACCTAAGAATCCGACGAGGGTAACGCTGAGCCGACCTGCAACGACGACACCTCCGGTGGAGCCCTGCTGAACCGACTCACCACTTCCCGACGACAGAGGAGATCTCCCTGCCGGAGAGTCTCTTCTCCTGACTGATGGGAACAACCAGTCCCCTTTTGCTTTTTCTTCGCCTCAGGACGCGGTGGTCGAATTGCCAGTGCAGAGCACCCCGGCAACCGGATAGCCACTACCCCTGTACCGCGACCAAAAGGTGGTGCCTTGTGACGGAGCACTCCACGGCTGGTCTTTTCCCTGGTGGTGCACCGGACTTCACTTTTCTTCGATGACGAGGACATCTCTACTCTTGGCAAAGACCCGACATGCATCCACCACCAGGAACAACTGCCCCCGCCGGAGCTGCCCTCCACAACAAGGTACCGTGTCCGCCTGGCTTCCCTTTCGATCGGTTCAAAGGAAGGTGTCTTAATCCTCTCCTTTCCGTTGGGTCGCCTCCAAGCTTTCTCACTTATTGTTATGAACTGGTTCAATCTGCCGATAACAATTTGCTACAAAGACTCGAACGCATTTCCACTAGAGACTTTTTGGGACATATCGCCTTGCCTCTCTCCGAGTGGGCCTGGCCTCTGAACTTTATGATCTATTGTGGTTCTTGCCTTCTTGCCTTGCATTTTTTCCGTGAAGTATTGAACTGTGTTGATTTCATAACCTGCCTATTTTTCTCTCCCGTCCTAACTAATATTAGAGTGCCATCTAGGTTGAGGCATACACCTCTGTCTGTAAATAAGTGGTGCCGGTAGAACCTAGACTTGTCGAAATATTGTTAGGGGGTTTGGGTCGTTTCTTCTTCGTAGAGTAATTGTGATTGATTTGTTTGCCGTGATAGTGCCATAGTGTTTTTGATAGATGTTTCGTTATAAATAAATACCTTAATATCTTTACACTGAGCCTCGTTGCGCATTTGCTTGTCTTACTGTGAAGAATTGCCCTATTTTGTATACTCCACATACTGCTCAACTCTTCTTGAGAGAAGTCTGACTGCTCAGCCACAGCTACCAAGTGAATCTGTGTGGTGCAGACTGCTACCAAGTGGGTTCACCGCCAAATGCCTGTAGTCCTAAATCTTTTGCAGTGGTCCCAGAGGGAACTGCACGGGTTTCCGCCTAACAGCTTGGAGACGGGGAACGCGGCGGCGGTTCATAACAGACCCTGGAAGAGTATGGCAGAGGAGTGCAGTCATGGCAGGGGTGCTAGGTCCCCCATCACATGGACTGCACACCTCTCAAAAGCCACAGCGACCCTGGAAAAGTACAGCAGTGGAGTGCATGGCAGGGGTGCTAGGTCCCCCATCACAATGACTGCACACCTCTCAAAAGCTACAGCGACCCTGAAAGAGTACAGCAGTGGAGTGCATGGCAGGGGTGATAGGTCCCCCATCACATGGACTGCACACCTCAAAAGCCACAGCGACCCTGGAAAAGAAGCCACAGCGACCCTGGAAAAGAACAGCAGTGGAGTGCAGTCACGGCAGGGGTGCTAGGTTCCTCATCACATGGACTGCACACCTCTCAAAAGCCACACCGACCCTGGAAGAGTACAGCAGTGGAGTGCATGGCAGGGGTGATAGGTCCCCCTTCACATGGACTGCACACCTCTCAAAAGCCACACCGACCCTGGAAGAGTACAGCAGTGGAGTGCATGGCAGGGGTGATAGGTCCCCCTTCACATGGACTGCACACCTCTCAAAAGCCACAGCGACCCTGGAAAAGTACAACAGTGGAGTGCATGGCAGGGGTGCTAGGGCCCCCATCACATGGACTGCACACCTCTCAAAAGCCAAAGCAACCCTGGAAGAGTACAGCAGTGCAGTCATGGCAGGGGTGCTAGGTCCCCCATCACATGGACTGGACACCCGTCAATAGCCACAGCGACCCTGGAAGAGTACAGCAGTGGAGTGCATGTCAGGGGTGCTAGGTCCCCCATCACATGGACTGCACACCTCTCAAAAGCCACAGCGACCCTGGAAGAGTACAGCAGTAGAGTGCATTCATGGCAGGGGTGCTAGGTCCCCCATCACATGGACTGCACCCCTCTCAAAAGCCACAGCAACCATGGAAGAGTACAGCAGTGGAGTGCATGTCAGGGGTGCTAGGTCCCCCATCACATGGACTGCACACCTCTCAAAAGCCACAGCAACCCTGGGAGAGTACAGCAGTGGAGTGGATGGCGGGGGTGCTAGGGCCCCCATCACATGGACTGGCCACCTCTCAAAAGCCAAAGAAACCCTCGAAGAGTACAGAAGTGGAGTGCAGTAATGGCAGGGGTGCTAGGATCCTCATCACATGGACTGCACACCTCTCAAAAGCCACAGCGACCCTGGAAGAGTACAGCAGTGGAGTGCAGTCATGGCAGGGGTGCTAGGTCCCCCATCACATGGACTGCACACCTCTCAAAAGCCACAGCGACCCTGGAAGAGTACAGCAGTGGAGTGCAGTCATGGCAGGGGTGCTAGGTCCTTCATCACATGGACTGCACACCTCTCAAAAGCCACAGCGACCCTGGAAGAGTACAGCAGTGGAGTGCAGTCATGGCAGGGGTGCTAGGTCCCCCATCACATGGACTGCACACCTCTCAAAAGCCACAGCATCCCTGGAAGAGTACAGCAGTGGAGTGCATGGCAGGGGTGCTCGGTCCCCCATCACATGGACTGCACACCTCTCAAAAGCCACAGCAACCCTGTAAGAGTACAGCAGTGGAGTGCAGTCATGACGAGGTGCTAGGTCCCCCATCACATGGACTGCACACCTTTCAAAAGCCACAGCGACCCTGGAAGAGTACAGCAGTGGAGTGCATGGCAGGGGTGCTCGGTCCCCCATCACATGGACTGCACACCTCTCAAAAGCCACAGCAACCCTGTAAGAGTACAGCTGTGGAGTGCAGTCATGGCAGGGATGCTAGGTCCCCCATCACGACCCTGGAAGAGTACACCAGTGGAGTGGAGTGGAGTGCAGTCATGGCAGAGGTGCTAGGTCCCACATCACATGGACTGCAAACCTCTCAAAAGCCACAGCGACCCTGGAAGAGTACAGCAGTGGAGTGCAGTCATGGCGATGTGCTAGGTCCCCTGCATTGAAGCTGTGCAAAGCCCAGGGCTGGGCTGCATGCCTATATGGTGCCGAGCGATGGTGCCACTGTGATACCGGGGAGTTCAAGGTGGCTGATGAGAATTCCTTGCAGTGTCCACTTATGCAGACCAAGGGTGCCGCTATGGCGACCATGCGCTGGGAATATGACCTTGGGCCCATTAGTGAAGTACTAACAAACAAGCCATTGCTATACTGGATCAGGTTGTGGGGCACACCAGAACTTGCAAAGTGCAGAGAGGCGCTTATCAGCCTGCAGAATGTTTCCGGATATGGGTCCCCTAAAAGGGTGAAGTTCATTCGTAAGGTTTCGAGGAGCAGAGCCTGGATACTTGATGGGCTATTCCAGAGGGGCTATTACCCATCATCAAGACCTTGGTTAAGATAAAGTGCCATGAAGCCATTATTAGGAACATGAAAAGGGCGTGTGCTGTAATGTGGACGGGTGCACCTTACATAATGTTAAAGCAGCTGGAGGGCTTCAGCCATATGTAGACTGCGCGGCACCAGCATACACCCGAGGAGGGCTTTGACCCATATCTAGACCGCCTGGCGCTCGCATACGCCCGAGGAGGGATTTGAGCCATATCTAGACTGCGCGGCACCTGCATACGCCCGAGGAGGGATTTGAGCCATATCTAGACTCCGCGGCACCTGCATACGCCCGAGGAGGGATTTGACCCATATCTAGACTCCGCGGCACCTGCATACGGCCGAGGAGGGATTTGAGCCATATCTAGACTCCGCGGCACCTGCATACGCCCGAGGAGGGATTTGAGCCATATCTAGACTGCGCGGCACCTGCATACGCCCGAGGAGGGATTTGAGCCATATCTAGACTGCGCAGCACCTGCATACGCCCGAAGAGGGCTTTGTGCCATATCTAGACTGTGTGGCACCCGCAAATGCCAGTGCATTATTTATCCAAATGCGCACTAACACCCTTAAGGTGGTCGCTACCACTGCAAGTTGGTCGAGCCCACTGGACGCACATTGTAAAGTCTGCGGGGACCCAGGGGAATCTATAAAACATGTTTTGTTATTTTGCCCAGGGTATTCCAGGCTGAGGAGAGGCTACCGGTTACCACTGTTTCGTTGAAGAGATATCAGATCAACTGAAAGCGCTGTTACACTCTGCAAGAGAACTACCTATGCACATTTATTTCATTACAAAGTTTCTTCATTGAGCTTGTGTGAAGTACTAAGATGTTCATAAATTAACTCATATTAATGAATTATATAGTATGCAAAGAAATGAATTTAGATTTTAAAATATTTGTATTGTAACTTTGTATAGGAAATTATCGAGGTTTTGTATGTAATTGTAGTTTATTCATTGCTGATATCAACCTGCCTTTTATTTATTGTGATGTAATTATGCTTTTATGAATAAAGTTATGTGAACAACAAAAAAGAGAGAGGGGCATTTTCTTTATAATTTCCAGAGTGTGTCCGACTCCTCCTTCCAACCCATTATACCATCCATATGTAAATTATACAACAACTCATTTTCTTGGAGTGCAAATAAATCACTGGTATTGAAGTAACTATGGCCCAAAGGTTTTTTTTTTTTTTTAAAACTGCTCTATCCGCCAGGAAATCAGTGATCAGAAGAAAGAGCTGGCAGTTTCGGTTTTTAAATTGGCTTTGCCTGGTAGTGCAGTGAGGAGCCACGTCCCACTGACACTCATTTCTATCGACTGATTATGAAGTCATTCGCTTGGCCCTAAAAAACTCCCTTCCATTTTCACGGGTAGTCATTTTGATATTACTTAAATGTTACAAAGGCAAAGCAGTGATATTTTCTGAAGTTTAGTCTATCACCATTTCATAACCAATCTTTAAAAAAGTCTGTGTGAAGATTAATACAAATTCCACAATAAATGATGAATATAAATATTCCCAATTACCCACACTGAGCAAATCCACCAATCCCACCAATCCCACCAATCCCACCAATCCCACCAATCCCGACAATCCCGACAATCCCACCAATCCCACCAATCCCACCAATCCCACCAATTCCACCAATCCCACCAATCCCACCAATCCCACCAATCCCACCAATCAAACCAATCCCACCAATCCCACCAATCAAACCAATCCCACCAATCCCACCAATTCCACCAATCCCACCAATCAAACCAATCCCACCAATCCCACCAATCCCACCAATTCCACCAATCCCACCAATCCCACCAATTCCACCAATTCCGACAATCCCACCAATCCCACCAATCCCACCAATTCCGACAATCCCACCAATCCCACCAATCCCACCAATTCCACCAATTCCACCAATCCCACCAATTCCACCAATCCCACCAATCCCACCAATCCCACCAATTCCACCAATTCCACCAATCCCACCAATTCCACCAATCCCACCAATCCCACCAATCCCACCAATCCCACCAATCCCACCAATCCCACCAATTCCACCAATCCCACCAATCCCACCAATCCCACCAATTCCACCAATTCCGACAATCCCACCAATCCCACCAATCCCACCAATCCCACCAATCCCACCAATCCCACCAATCCCACCAATCCCACCAATTCCACCAATCCCACCAATTCCACCAATCCCACCAATCCCACCAATCCCACCAATCCCACCAATCCCACCAATCCCACCAATCCCACCAATCCCACCAATTCCACCAATCCCACCAATCCCACCAATTCCACCAATCCCACCAATTCCACCAATTCCACGTCTTGAGAAGTGATCATTCTCAGCTGGGGGATATAATGTATTAGTAGAAAACTTTACATTGGTCTTAAGACGTCTACTGCTGATTCCTCGAAATGACACTAGTCAGAAAATACCAAGTCCAGACTAGGGGTGTCACAGAATTAGTTTTATGACGGTATGATAACCTTCTTGCCAAATGATGGTATATCATGGTTATCGCGGTATAGCAGGTGGAGTTAACTAATCTTTACAAATATTTTCTAAAAAGGTCACACATTGTCAGATTTATCATCACAAACAAAACCAGGCACCCAGGACCAGAATTGGGCTGTTCCGCATACTTTCCACTGAAATGCCACCCCTTGCTTCCACCAAACAAAAACACACGTGTGGAGAGGAGGAGGGAGGGAACCCTGCTGTGAATGGCAAAGCAAACTCAATAGCTTTTCTTAAGTGGTCATTTAGTCTTTTAGCTCCCCCACTGGCTACTGGTGAAGATGAACATGTTGCCATCTTGATAACCTGCATGCCACAGATCAATGGAGGCTGATGGTAGTATACGCTTACACACACACACACACACAGACACAAAATATGTTACAGCCTTTAGTTTACTTGCGGGCCAAAAGGTGTTCAGTAATCACGGACATGTTACCCTTTGGTATGGCAGCAGGGAATACCCACAGAGATGAGTGAATTTCGCAGTGTAACTTATTATATGTAAATTCAATGATAGAACCAGGGAAATCCCCCATTTACATATGTTTAGCAAACATTATCCATTAAACCCCAAAGCTGCCAACCCAAAGTAAACCCTTTTCCTTCTTGGCACTGTATTTATTCTTCCTATTGCTAACATATTGATTTTGTGTCAGGCACGTGTGGTTTATGGAATGGCATTAAAAACTGCTCCAACTGAAACTACTTGGCAGATCGCACATCCAACAGTGCAAGACCAAGACTGTGCAGCACTTGCTTACTGCAGCCTTTCCAAATCGGATTGAAAAGCACACTTAACGGTATAAATGGTATACCGGTATAAACAATGTGTTGGTTATTATTGTTCAATTGAGTGGTTCACGATATCTTTAACAGTATACCGTTATACCGCTACATCCCTAGTCCAGACTGTTAAGAATGTTATTATTATGGCTAGAAACAATGTGCTAACTACTCAAAGAAAACACACACCCGGATCCAGTATAACCAGCCTTGCCAAAATACTGCCACCGAGCTCCAGGTGGGACACCGAGCTGGGGTGTCTGAGCTGGACACAGTCGCCGGGGCCTCCTGGTGCTTCCTTCTCACTTGTAGGGGGGCCTTTAACTCCTGCATTGGAAAAATAAACAAATAATACCTTTTAGTTCATTATAAGAGCTGCTGGTGTTACAGTTCTGCAGGTTTCTAGAATCTGATGATGTCATCCAGGCAACACAACACCTGAGAATCGGTGTCAAAAGCAATCAGGGCCAAACTCGACTCAAGCATCAAACATCTGACATTAAATCACATGGAAATAATGTGTGAAGAGAGACATAGAAGAAAGACTGTTATAAAATACCACTGCAGCCTGGAATCACCATTAAACGTTTACACAGAGCAATTAAATATGTACATCACTTGCAAGGCATCCACCCAGCCCAGAAAAACGGTATGTCTGTCATGTCCTACCCCCAGCAGTAAGTGCAGGCAGTGAATGCAAGCAATGGGTGAATGCTCACTGTGTTTACGAAACTCCAGTGAGTGCGGGAACCACCTCACGCCCCTCCTCGCAATATCTCCCCACCCTGGACAGCATTCAAGACGCTCTTGACAGACGACCTATTAGAACACCTGGTCGCCCTCAAAGCCACATCATATACACATGACATCCTCCCAGCATCCATTCTCAAGACCCTCCCCCCAGAAGCTCTCCTTCCATACCTGGAGATCATCAGCAGCTCCCTAACTCAAGACACCTTCCCCTTGACCCTAAAGACAGGACAAATCCTCCCTCCCTCAACTAAAGAAACCCACACTGGATCACGACAACCTAGGTAACTATTGCCCCATCACCCATCTTCCCTTCCTACGTAAAATCATTGAGAAAGCGTCAGCCACACAACTGCAGCAACACATCAACACCAACCAACTCCTCCAAACCGGTTCAGACCCAGATGCAGCAAGGAAAAAGCAACCGTACAGGTGGTTGACGACGCCCTCAACACACTTGACAACGGCCACCCCTGCCTACTGTTTTCGGACGCTTTTGACACAGTAGACTAGCAGGCGCTTACGGACACCCTACATCGGCGCATGGGGATCAACCTTGTCCTACACTGGTTCAAGTCCTACCTCACCAACCGCAAGCAGTTCGTTCAGATGGACTACTCTAGATCGCCAATTCTACCCGTCACCTGTGGAGTCCAGCACGGTTCCATCCTCTCCCCCAGTGATCTTCAATCTAGCAAAGCCGGTAAGATAGATCAGCGGGTTGAGCGATCGCTGCTGCGATCTGAGCGTGATTTGCAGGTTGCAGGTTCGAATCCCTTTCATCCTTCCGAGGTCGATAAATGAGTACCAATTTCGGTTGGGTGATATTGTATGTAAAATGTGCTCTGTAAATCGCTTTGGATTAAGGCGCTATATAAATAACATATCATTATCATTATCTATACATAGAGCGGATGGGAGCCTCTCAGAATCCCTACCTGAAGATGGCGACTCGTCTTTTTGTGCGGTTTTGTACTTCTTCTTTACCTTGACCTTGTCCCGAAGCCGGTCCTTGTAGAGATAGTACCTATCCTCTCCGGCCGCCACAGCGATCTCCTGAGTTTACAATATGGAAGTCTGCTGTGGCAGTTGGGGGGGGGGGGGTGGGTACAGTGTCCATGAAATGAGGGGAAAGCGCTATGGCATAAAAACCCTTGTGAAAGGATGAGTAGGCTGTGGTTGGATCTTCCAGCTTGCAGCCGGAAGATCCAATTACTGATCATTACTCTTGACTCCTTTCTGACAGAATGAAGGTGCCAGAATGATGGACTACTTGATGGTAACACGGATATTGCCTGAGAGGATACTGGAACCTAATGAGGTAAGTGAACCATAGTAGGAGGGAGTCTACCAGGCAAACGATAAGTCCGGAGTAGAATAGGAAAACAAGGACTGAAGTCTCAAAGAGAGTAGCCCCTGGGAAGCAGAACTGGAATAGCAGAAAAGTGGATGGAGCAAGTTAAGAGAGAGAGCTCCAAGACCGCTGCTATCGTTATACGAAGCCTTGAGAATGCGGCACCGAGAGTGCAGCACAAAGGGAACCGGCCACGTAGGACGCAGGCAGAACGAGCAGCGGAAAACACAGCTGTTAAAGAACAGCCGCTGCTGGCAGGCAAAGCGGAAAGGGAGGAAAGGCGGTGCGAGAGCCGAAAGGAGAAGCGGGACGCTACCGCGTAGCAGGAATAAGTAGGGCCAGAAACGCTACGAGAGAGGAGCGGGAGTGCAAAAGACCTAAATAAGGGAGAAATGTATTTAACGTCTTACCCGTGGGCCAGCATAGCAGGAAGGTTGCAATCTGGTTGCTTTATGCCGTCTCCCTTTCCCGGCGGTGGCCATCTTGGGAACCACTAGACCGTCACTGCCAGAAACGTACTGGCACCTTCGTACGTGACTCGTTCTTGAAAAGAACGCGCCGGGTCCTCAGCGCCAGCGCTGCCACAATGACCACTATGGGGTTGTGACAGAGCCATCCTAGTCACACACAACATCCACACCCACCAATACGCTGATGACACACATCTATACCTCAAGCTAGACTCCATCAAGGACATCCACAAGGACATCCATAGGCTCAAAACCTGCCTGTCGCTGATCCAGTCTTGAATGTCCAGTGCATACTTGAAGCTCAACCCCTCCAAGACCGAATTCCTACTCCTTACCAACACCACCAAACACCCAGACATACAGACCTGGCTATAAACCCGGAACTCTTAGAGCTTCAAACCCCAAGCTCACTTCCTGCGCCAAGTCCCTCGGGTTCTACATCGACAAAACACTTCTCCTTTAAAAAAGAAAACTTAGACAGCTTGGAATCAGATGATCTTCCTGCAAAATGTCAAGCCCTTCCCCTCTCCGGACAGCTTTAGATCCACTGTACAAGCACTGATCCCACCTAAATTGAGGCAATGCACTCCTTGAAAGCCTACTGTCATCCTCCTTTGTGCCCCTGAGAAGTGTCCTACATGCAGCCGCATGCCTCATCAAGGGTCTACGCAGATACAACCACATCACCCCAGCCCTCATAGACCTTCACTGGCATCCACTGCACGCAAGAATCACCTTCAAGTCTTGCTGCATCATCTATAAGGCAGTCGCCCTCAAGTCATCCAGCTACCTTGCAGAGAAACTCGCCATCTCTGGTGGACAGCACACCACCAGAAGCCAGGACATGTGCAGACTTGAAATCTGCAGCTGCCAAAGGGAAAGGACCAGAAAACAAGCCCTCTCTGCCAATGCTCCAAGACTATGGAACCTCCACCCCATCAATTCATAAAAGAACTCTAGACCCACCTCTTCACAGAGTCTCTCCTCCTCAACACCTAGGCCATCACGTCGCCCCTTCCGCCACCTGACCCGCTAGATGCAACCCCCCCGTTCTCCTACCCGCCACCCATTACATCTATAACCCTCCTCCGTATCCTACCCCCGCTGTATATCTGGTCTGTTACCATTGCGAAGCTCTCCATTATACATATGTACTGTTGTACACCTCCGTAAAGCGCTCCATTTGGCATCGGTATTGTTGTATACCTATGTACAGAGCTCAGTGACTTCTCAAAGCTAGTTCGCGCAAAACAAACACCATAATAACCTCAGTAAATGCACACATTCTCACCCCTGCGAATAGCCCCTGTGGGTGCAGGCAGCACTAATGAGGGCATGCAGAGTAAGTGGGTGCAGGACAAGCATCCCCCATTGTGGAATCCAGTAACTGCGTGAACTCCTAGAAAGTCATGCACCCCCAGTGAGATCAAGTGACTGCAAGTATCCCTAAGGAACCCAATGACCTCTAGTGAGTGCATGTAACCTTCATCCAGTATAGGAAACACCCTGAGTTCAGGCAGGGAACCTAGGAACTACTGAGACATCCAGGACAGGAAACCCAGAGTGCAGGCATCCCCAGGGAACATAGGGACCTCTAGTGAGTGCACGTAACCCTCATCTGGTACAGAAAACCCCCTGAGAGCACACATTCCCAGTGAATCCAAGGACCTCTAGTGAGTGCAAGTAACCCTCTGCCAGCATGTAACCCTCATGCAGTATAGGAAACCCCCTGGGCGCAGGTATCACCAGGGAACCTAGGGACCTCTAGCTTGTGCATGCAACCCTCATCCAGTACAGGAAACCCCTAGTGCAGGCATCCCCAAGGAACATAGGGACCTATAGCGAGTGCACATAACGCTCATCCAGCACAGGAAACCTCCCAATTATTCTATTACTTTAGACCATGTTTGGATTCTCTGCTATTATTCGATTACTGCAGCCAGTGTGCGGTTTCCGTGCTATTATTCTATTACTGGAGCCAGCATTTGGTTTCCCTACTATTATTCTATTACTGTAGCCAGTGTTGCGTTCCCTACTGTTATTCTATTACTGTAGCCAGCGTTTAGTTTCCCTGCTATTATTCTGTTACTGCAGCCAGTGTGTGGTTTCCCTGCTATTATTCTATTACTGCAGGCAGTGTTTGGTTTCCCTGCTATTATTCTATTACTGTAGCCAGTGTTTGGCCTCCCTGCTATTATTCTATTACTGCAGGCAGTGTTTGGTTTCCCTGCGCTATTATTCTATTACTGTAGCCAGTGTTTGGCTTCCCTACTATTATTCTATTACTGTAGCCAGTGTTTGACGTCCCTACTATTATTCTATAACTGCAGCCAGTGTGCGGTTTCCCTGCTATTATTCTATTACTGCAGGCAGTGTTTGGTTTCCCTGCTATTATTCTATTACTGTAGCCAGTGTTTTGCCTCCCTGCTATTATTCTATTACTGTAGCCAGTGTGTGGTTTCCCTGCTATTATTCTATTACTGCAGGCAGTGTTTGGTTTCCCTGCTATTATTCTATTACTGTAGCCAGTGTTTGTTTGGCCTCGCTGCTATTATTCTATTACTGTAGCCAGTGTGTGGTTTCCCTGCAATTATTCTATTACTGTAGCCAGTGTTTGGCTTCCCTACTATTATTTTATTACTGTAGCCAGTGTTTGGTTTCCCTACTATTATTCTATTACTGCAGCCAGTGTTTGGTTTCCCTGCTATTATTCGATTACTGTAGCCAATGATTGGTTTCCCTATTATTCTATTATTATTATGCCATTATTGTAGCCAGTGTTCGGCCTTCCTAATGTAATTCTATTACTGTAGCCAGAGTTTGGTTTCCCTGCTATTATTCTATTACTGTAGCCAGTGTGTGGTTTCCCTGCTATTATTCTATTACTGTAGCCAGTGTTTGGTTTCCCTGCTATTATTCTATTACTGTAGCCAGTGTTTGGTTTCCCTGCTATTATTCTATTACTGTAGCTAGTGTTTGGTTTCCCTACTATTATTCTATTACTGCAGCCAGTGTTTGGCTTCCCTACTATTATTCTATTACGGCAGCCAGTGTGTGGTTTCCCTGCTATTATTCTATTACGGCAGCCAGTGTGTGGTTTCCCTGCTATTATTCTATTACTGTAGCCAATGGTTGGTTTCCCTACTATTATTCTATTACTGCAGCCAGTGTGCGGCTTCCCTGCTATTATTCCATTACTGGAGCCAGCATTTGGTTTCCCTACTATTATTCTATTACTGCAGCCCGTGTTTGGCCTGCTTGCTATTATTCTATTACTGTAGCCAGTGTTTGGTTTCCCTACTATTATTCTATTACTGTAGCCATTGTTGCGTTCCCTACTCTTATTCTATTACTGTAGCCAGGGTTTAGTTTCCCTGCTATTATTCTATTACTGCAGGCAGTGTTTGGTTTCCCTGCTATTATTCTATTACTGTAGCCAGTTTTTGGCTTCCCTACTATTATTCTATTACTGTAGCCAGTGTTTGGCTTCCCTACTATTATTCTATTGCTGCAGCCAGTGTGTGGATTCCCTGCTATTATTCTATTACTGCAGGCAGTGTTTGGTTTCCCTGCTATTATTCTATTACTGTAGCCAGTGTTTGGGTTGTATTACTGTAGCCAGTGTTTGGCTTCCCTCCTATTATTCTATTACTGCAGCCAGTGTTTGGTTTCCCTGCTATTATTCTATTATTATTAATCTATTACTGAAGCCAGTGTTTGGCCTCCCTGCTATTATTCTATTACTGCAGGCAGTATTTGGTTTCCCTGCTATTATTCCATTACTGGAACCAGCATTTGGTTTCCCTACTATTATTCTATTACTGTAGCCATTGTTGTGTTCCCTACTCTTATTCTATTACTGCAGCCAGTGTGTGGATTCCGAGCTATTATTCTATTACTGTAGCCAGTGTACGGTTTCCCTGCTATTATTCTATTACTGCAGGCAGTGTTTGGTTTCCCTGCTATTATTCTATTACTGTAGCCAGTTTTTGGCTTCCCTACTATTATTCTATTACTGTAGCCAGTGTTTGGCTTCCCTACTATTATTCTATTACTGCAGCCAGTGTGTGGATTCCCTGCTATTATTCTATTACTGCAGGCAGTGTTTGGTTTCCCTGCTATTATTCTATTACTGTAGCCAGTGTTTGGGTTGTATTACTGTAGCCAGTGTTTGGCTTCCCTCCTATTATTCTATTACTGCAGCCAGTGTGTGGCTTCCCTGCTATTATTCTATTACTGTAGCCAGTGTTTGGTTTCCCTGCTATTATTCCATTACTGGAGCCAGCATTTGGTTTCCCTACTATTATTCTATTACTGTAGCCATTGTTGCGTTCCCTACTGTTATTCTATTACTGTAGCCAGCGTTTAGTTTCCCTGCTATTATTCTGTTACTGCAGCCAGTGTGTGGTTTCCCTGCTATTATTCTATTACTGTAGCCAGTGTTTGGCTTCCCTACTATTATTCTATTACTGCAGCCAGTGTTTGGCTACAGTAATAGAATAATAGTAGGGAAGCCAGTGTGTGGATTCCCTGCTATTATTCTATTACTGCAGGCAGTGTTTGGTTTCCCTGCTATTATTCTATTACTGTAGCCAGTGTTTGGGTTGTATTACTGTAGCCAGTGTTTGGCTTCCCTGCTATTATTCTATTACTGCAGGCAGTGTTGGTTTCCCTGCTATTATTCTATTACTGTAGCCAGTGTTTGGGTTGTATTACTGTAGCCAGTGTTTGGCCTCCCTGCTATTATTCTATTACTGCAGCCAGTGTTTGGCTTCCCTGCTATTATTCTATTACTGCAGCCAGTGTGTGGTTTCCCTGCTATTATTCTATTACTGCATCCAGTGTTTGGCTTCCCTACTATTATTCTATTACTGCAGCCAGTGTTTGGCTTCCCTGCTATTATTCTATTACTGTAGCCAGTGTGTGGTTTCCCTGCTATTATTCTATTACTGCAGCCAGTGTTTGGCTTCCCTACTATTATTCTATTACTGTAGCCAGTGTTTGGTTTCCCTGCTATTATTCTATTACTGTAGCCAGTGTTTGGCTTCCCTGCTATTATTCTATTACTGCAGGCAGTGTTTGGTTTCCCTGCTATTATTCCATTACTGGAGCCAGCATTTGGTTTCCCTACTATTATTCTATTACTGTAGCCATTGTTGCGTTCCCTACTGTTATTCTATTACTGTAGCCAGCGTTTAGTTTCCCCGCTATTATTTTGTTACTGCAGCCAGTGTGTGGTTTCCCTGCTATTATTCTATTACTGTAGCCAGTGTTTGGCCTCCCTGCTATTATTCTATTACTGTAGCCAGTGTGTGGTTTCCCTGCTATTATTCTATTACTGCATGCAGTGTTTGGTTTCCCTGCTATTATTCTATTACTGTAGCCAGTGTTTGGGTTGTATTACTGTAGCCAGTGTTTGGCTTCCCTGCTATTATTCTATTACTGCAGCCAGTGTGTGGTTTTCCTGCTATTATTCTATTACTGCAGGCAGTGTTTGGTTTCCCTGCTATTATTCCATTACTGGAGCCAGCATTTGGTTTCCCTACTATTATTCTATTACTGTAGCCATTGTTGCGTTCCCTACTGTTATTCTATTACTGTAGCCAGCGTTTAGTTTCCCTACTATTATTCTGTTACTGCAGCCAGTGTGTGGTTTCCCTGCTATTATTCTATTACTGTAGCCAGTGTTTGGGTTGTATTACTGTAGCCAGTGTTTGGCTTCCCTGCTATTATTCTATTACTGTAGCCAGTGTTTGGCTTCCCTACTATTATTCTATTACTGCAGCCAGTGTGTGGTTTCCCTGCTATTATTCTATTACTGTAGCCAGTGTGTGGATTCCCTGCTATTATTCTATTACTGCAGCCAGTGTTTGGCTTCCCTACTATTATTCTATTACTGTAGCCAGTGTTTGGTTTCCCTGCTATTATTCTATTACTGTAGCCAGTGTTTGGCTTCCCTGCTATTATTCTATGGCTGCAGCCAGTGTTTGGTTTCCCTGCTTTTATTCTATTATTGTAGCCAGTGTGTGGTTTCCCTGCTATTATTCTATTACTGCAGGCAGTGTTTGGTTTCCCTGCTATTATTCCATTACTGGAGCCAGCATTTGGTTTCCCTACTATTATTCCATTACTGGAGCCAGTATTTGGTTTCCCTACTATTATTCTATTACTGTAGCCATTGTTGTGTTCCCTACTGTTATTCTATTACTGAAGCCAGCGTTTAGTTTCCCCGCTATTATTTTGTTACTGCAGCCAGTGTGTGGTTTCCCTGCTATTATTCTATTACTGTAGCCAGTGTTTGGCCTCCCTGCTATTATTCTATTACTGTAGCCAGTGTGTGGTTTCCCTGCTATTATTCTATTACTGCATGCAGTGTTTGGTTTCCCTGCTATTATTCTATTACTGTAGCCAGTGTTTGGGTTGTATTACTGTAGCCAGTGTTTGGCTTCCCTACTATTATTCTATTACTGTAGCCAGTGTTTGGTTTTCCTGCTATTATTCTATTACTGCAGCCAGTGTGTGGTTTTCCTGCTATTATTCTATTACTGCAGCCAGTGTTTGGCTTCCCTACTATTATTCTATTACTGTAGCCAGTGTTTGGTTTTCCTGCTATTATTCTATTACTGCAGCCAGTGTTTGGCTTCCCTACTATTATGCTATTACTGCAGCTAGTGTGTGGTTTCCCTGCTATTATTCTATTACGGCAGCCAGTGTATGGTTTCCCTGCTATTATTCTATTACTGTAGCCAATGGTTGGTTTCCCTACTATTATTCTATTACTGCAGCCAGTGTGCGGCTTCCCTGCTATTATTCTATTACTGCAGGCAGTGTTTGGTTTCCCTGCTATTATTCTATTACTGCAGCCAGCATTTGGTTTCCCTACTATTATTCCATTACTGTAGCCAGGTGTGTGGTTTCCCTGCTATTATTCTATTACTGCAGCCAGTGTGTGGTTTCCCTGCTATTATTCTATTACTGCAGCTAGTGTTTGGTTTCCCTGCTATTATTCTATTGCTGTAGCCAGTTTTTGGCTTCCCTACTATTATTGTATTACTGTAGCCAGTGTTTGGCTTCCCTACTATTATTCCATTACTGGAGCCAGCATTTGTTTTCCCTACTATTATTCCATTACTGGAGCCAGCATTTGGTTTCCCTACTATTATTCTATTACTGTAGCCATTGTTGCGTTCCCTACTGTTATTCTATTACTGTAGCCAGCGTTTAGTTTCCCTGCTATTATTCCATTACTGGAGCCAGCATTTGGTTTCCCTACTATTATTCTATTACTGTAGCCATTGTTGCGTTCCCTGCTGTTATTCTATTACTGTAGCCAGTGTTTGGCCTCCCTGCTATTATTCTATTACTGTAGCCAGTGTGTGGTTTCCCTGCTATTATTCTATTACTGCAGGCAGTGTTTGGTTTCCCTGCTATTATTCTATTGCTGTAGCCAGTTTTTGGCTTCCCTACTATTATTGTATTACTGTAGCCAGTGTTTGGCTTCCCTACTATTATTCTATTACTGCAGCCAGTGTGTGGATTCCCTGCTATTATTCTATTACTGCAGGCAGTGTTTGGTTTCCCTACTATTATTCTATTACTGTAGCCAGGGTTTGGGTTGTATTACTGTAGCCAGTGTTTGGCTTCCTTGCTATTATTCTATTACTGCAGCCAGTGTGTGGTTTCCCTGCTATTATTCTATTACTGCAGCCAGTGTTTGGCTTCCCTACTATTATTCTATTACTGCAGCCAGTGTGCGGCTTCCCTGCTATTATTCTATTACTGCAGGCAGTGTTTGGTTTCCCGGCTATTATTCTATTACTGGAGCCAGCATTTGGTTTCCCTACTATTATTCCATTACTGCAGCCAGTGTGTGGTTTCCCTGCTATTATTCTATTGCTGCAGCCAGTGTTTGGATTCCCTACTATTATTCTATTACTGTAGCCAGTGTGTGGTTTCCCTGCTATTATTCTATTACTGCAGGCAGTGTTTGGTTTCCCTGCTATTATTCCATTACTGGAGCCAGCATTTGTTTTCCCTACTATTATTCCATTACTAGAGCCAGCATTTGGTTTCCCTACTATTAGTCTATTACTGTAGCCATTGTTGCGTTCCCTGCTGTTATTCTATTACTGTAGCCAGCGTTTAGTTTCCCTGCTATTATTCTATTACTGCAGCCAGTGTGTGGTTTCCCTGCTATTATTCTATTACTGCAGCCAGTGTTTGGCTTCCCTACTATTATTCTATTACTGTAGCCAGTGTGTGGTTTCCCTGCTATTATTCTATTACTGCAGGCAGTGTTTGGTTTCCCTACTATTATTCCATTACTGGAGCCAGCATTTGGTTTCCCGACTATTATTCTATTACTGTAGCCATTGTTGCGTTCCCTACTGTTATTCTATTACTGTAGCCAGCGTTTAGTTTCCCTGCTATTATTCCATTACTGGAGCCAGCATTTGGTTTCTTTACTATTATTCTATTACTGTAGCCATTGTTGCGTTCCCTGCTGTTATTCTATTACTGTAGCCAGTGTGTGGTTTCCCTGCTATTATTCTATTACTGCAGGCAGTGGTTGGTTTCCCTGCTATTATTCTATTACTGTAGCCAGTGTTTGGCCTCCCTGCTATTATTCTACTACTGTAGCCAGTGTGCGGTTTCCCTGCTATTATTCTATTACTGCAGGCAGTGTTTGGTTTCCCTGCTATTATTCTATTACTGTAGCCAGTGTTTGGGTTGTATTACTGTAGCCAGTGTTTGGCTTCCCTGCTATTATTCTATTACTGCAGGCAGTGTGTGGTTTCCCTGCTATTATTCTATCACTGCAGCCAGTGTTTGGCTTCCCTACTATTATTCTGTTACTGTAGCCAGGGTTTGGTTTCCCTGCTATTTTTCTATTACTGTAGCCATTGTTGCGTTCCCTACTGTTATTCTATTACTGTAGCCAGCGTTTAGTTTCCCTGCTATTATTCTGTTACTGCAGCCAGTGTGTGGTTTCCCTGCTATTATTCTATTACTGCAGGCAGTGTTTGGTTTCCCTGCTATTATTCTATTACTGTAGCCAGTGTTTGGCCTCCCTGCTATTATTCTATTACTGTAGCCAGTGTGTGGTTTCCCTGCTATTATTCTATTACTGTAGCCAGTGTTTGGGTTGTATTACTGTAGCCAGTGTTTGGCTTCCCTGCTATTATTCTATTACTGCAGCCAGTGTGTGGTTTCCCTGCTATTATTCTATTACTGCAGCCAGTGTGTGGCTTCCCTACTATTATTCTGTTACTGTAGCCAGTGTTTGGTTTCCCTGCTATTATTCTATTACTGTAGCCATTGTTGCGTTACCTACTGTTATTCTATTACTGTAGCCAGCGTTTAGTTTTCCTGCTATTATTCTGTTACTGCAGCCAGTGTGTGGTTTCCCTGCTATTATTCTATTACTGCAGGCAGTGTTTGGTTTCCCTGCTATTATTCTATTACTGTAGCCAGTGTTTGGCCTCCCTGCTATTATTCTATTACTGTAGCCAGTGTGTGGTTTCCCTGCTATTATTCTATTACTGTAGCCAGTGTGTGGATTCCCTGCTATTATTCTATTACTGTAGCCAGTGTTTGGTTTCCCTGCTATTATTCTATTACTGTAGCCAGTGTTTGGTTTCCCTGCTATTATTCTATGACTGAAGCCAGTGTTTAGTTTCCCTGCTATTATTCTATTACTGCAGGGAGTGTTTGATTTCCCTGCTATTATTCCATTACTGAAGCCAGCATTTGTTTTCCCTACTATTATTCCATTACTGTAGCCAGCATTTGGTTTCCCTACTATTATTCTATTACTGTAGCCATTGCTGTGTTCCCTACTGTTATTCTATTACTGTAGCCAGCTTTTAGTTTCCCTGCTATTATTCCATTACTGGAGCCAGCATTTGGTTTCCCTACTATTATTCTATTACTGTAGCCAGTGTTTGGCCTCCCTGCTATTATTCTATTACTGTAGCCAGTGTGTGGTTTCCCTGCTATTATTCTATTACTGCAGGCAGTGTTTGGTTTCCCTGCTATTATTCTATTACTGCAGGCAGTGTTTGGTTTCCCTGCTATTATTCTGTTACTGTAGCCAGTGTTTGGTTTCCCTGCTATTATTCTATTACTGTAGCCATTGTTGCGTTCCCTACTGTTATTCTATTACTGTAGCCAGCGTTTAGTTTCCCTGCTATTATTCTGTTACTGCAGCCAGTGTGTGGTTTCCCTGCTATTATTCTATTACTGTAGCCAGTGTTTGGCCTCCCTGCTATTATTCTATTACTGTAGCCAGTGTGTGGTTTCCCTGCTATTATTCTATTACTGTAGCCCGTGTGTGGATTCCCTGCTATTATTCAATTACTGTAGCCAGTGTTTGGTTTCCCTGCTATTATTCTATTACTGTAGCCAGTGTTTGGTTTCCCTGCTATTATTCTATGACTGAAGCCAGTGTTTAGTTTCCCTGCTATTATTCTATTATTATTAATCTATTACTGCAGCCAGTGTTTGGCTTCCCTGCTATTATTCTATTACTGTAGCCAGTGTGTGGTTTCCCTGCTATTATTCTATTACTGCAGGGAGTGTTTGGTTTCCCTGCTATTATTCCATTACTGGAGCCAGCATTTGGTTTCCCTACTTTTATTCTATTACTGTAGCCATTGTTGTGTTCCCTACTGTTATTCTATTACTGTAGCCAGCTTTTAGTTTCCCTGCTATTATTCCATTACTGGAGCCAGCATTTGGTTTCCCTACTATTATTCTATTACTGTAGCCATTGTTGCGTTCCCTGCTGTTATTCTATTACTGTAGCCAGTGTTTGGCCTCCCTGCTATTATTCTATTACTGTAGCCAGTGTGTGGTTTCCCTGCTATTATTCTATTACTGCAGGCAGTGTTTGGTTTCCCTGCTATTATTCTATTACTGTAGCCAGTTTTTGGCTTCCCTACTATTATTGTATTACTGTAGCCAGTGTTTGGCTTCCCTACTATTATTCTATTACTGCAGCCAGTGTGTGGATTCCCTGCTATTATTCTGTTACTGCAGCCAGTGTGTGGTTTCCCTGCTATTATTCTATTACTGCAGCCAGTGTTTGGCTTCCCTACTATTATTCTGTTACTGTAGCCAGTGTTTGGTTTCCCTGCTATTATTCTGTTACTGCAGCCAGTGTGTGGTTTCCCTGCTATTATTCTATTACTGCAGGCAGTGTTTGGTTTCCCTGCTATTATTCTATTACTGTAGCCAGTGTTTGGCCTCCCTGCTATTATTCTATTACTGTAGCCAGTGTGTGGTTTCCCTGCTATTATTCTATTACTGCAGGTAGTGCTTGGTTTCCCTGCTATTATTCTATTAAGGCAGCCAGTGTGTGGTTTCCCTGCTATTATTCTATTACTGTAGCCAATGGTTGGTTTCCCTACTATTATTCTATTACTGCAGCCAGTGTGCGGCTTCCCTACTATTATTCTATTACTGTAGCCAGTGTGTGGTTTCCCTGCTATTATTCTATTACTGCAGGCAGTGTTTGGTTTCCCTGCTATTATTCCATTACTGGAGCCAGTGTGTGGTTTCCCTGCTATTATTCTATTACTGTAGCCAATGGTTGGTTTCCCTACTATTATTCTATTACTGCAGCCAGTGTGCGGCTTCCCTGCTATTATTCTATTACTGTAGCCAGTGTGTGGTTTCCCTGCTATTATTCTATTACTGCAGGCAGGGCTTGGTTTCCCTGCTATTATTCTATTACTGTAGCCAGTGTTTGGGTTGCATTACTGTGGCCAGTGTTTGGCTTCCCTGCTATTATTCTATTACTGCAGCCAGTGTGTGGTTTCCCTGCTATTATTCTATTACTGCAGCCAGTGTTTGGCTTCCCTACTATTATTCTATTACTGTAGCCAGTGTTTGGTTTTCCTGCTATTATTCTATTACTGCAGCCAGTGTTTGGCTTCCCTACTATTATGCTATTACTGCAGCTAGTGTGTGGTTTCCCTGCTATTATTCTATTACGGCAGCCAGTGTGTGGTTTCCCTGCTATTATTCTATTACTGTAGCCAATGGTTGGTTTCCCTACTATTATTCTATTACTGCAGCCAGTGTGCGGCTTCCCTACTATTATTCTTTACTGGAGCCAGCATTTGTTTTCCCTACTATTATTCCATTACTGGAGCCAGCATTTGGTTTCCCTACTATTATTCTATTACTGTAGCCATTGTTGCGTTCCCTACTGTTATTCTATTACTGTAGCCAGTGTTTAGTTTCCCTGCTAGTATTCCATTACTGGAGCCAGCATTTGGTTTCCCTACTATTATTCTATTACTGTAGCCATTGTTGCGTTCCCTGCTGTTATTCTATTACTGTAGCCAGTGTTTGGCCTCCCTGCTATTATTCTATTACTGTAGTCAGTGTGTGGTTTCCCTGCTATTATTCTATTACTGCAGCCAGTGTTTGGCTTCCCTACTATTATTCTATTACTGTAGCCAGTGTGTGGTTTCCCTGCTATTATTCTATTACTGCAGGCAGTGTTTGGTTTCCCTGCTATTATTCCATTACTGGAGCCAGCATTTGTTTTCCCTACTATTATTCCATTACTGGAGTCAGCATTTGGTTTCCCTACTATTATTCTATTACTGTAGCCATTGTTGCGTTCCCTACTGTTATTCTATTACTGTAGCCAGCGTTTAGTTTCCCTGCTATTATTCTATTACTGGAGCCAGCATTTGGTTTCCCTACTATTATTCTATTACTGTAGCCATTGTTGCGTTCCCTGCTGTTATTTTATTACTGTAGCCAGTGTTTGGCCTCCCTGCTATTATTCTATTACTGTAGCCAGTGTGTGGTTTCCCTGCTATTATTCTATTACTGCAGGCAGTGTTTGGTTTCCCTGCTATTATTCTATTACTGTAGCCAGTGTTTGGCCTCCCTGCTATTATTCTATTACTGTAGCCAGTGTACGGTTTCCCTGCTATGATTCTATTACTGCAGGCAGTGTTTGGTTTCCCTGCTATTATTCTATTACTGTAGCCAGTGTTTGGGTTGTATTACTGTATCCATTGTTTGGCTTCCCTGCTATTATTCTATTACTACAGGCAGTGTGTGATTTCCCTACTATTATTCTATTACTGCAGCCAGTGTTTGGCTTCCCTACTATTATTCTGTTACTGAAGCCAGTGTTTGGTTTCCCTGCTATTATTCTATTACTGTAGCCATTGTTACGTTCCCTACTGTTATTCTATTACTGTTGCCAGTGTTTAGTTTCCCTGCTATTATTCTGTTACTGCAGCCAGTGTGTGGTTTCCCTGCTATTATTCTATTACTGCAGGCAGTGTTTGGTTTCCTTGCTATTATTCTATTACTGTAGCCAGTGTTTGGCCTCCCTGCTATTATTCTATTACTGTAGCCAGTGTGTGGTTTCCCTGCTATTATTCTATTACTGCAGGCAGTGTTTGGTTTCCCTGCTATTATTCTATTACTGTAGCCAGTGTTTGGGTTGTATTACTGTAGCCAGTGTTTGGCTTCCCTGCTATTATTCTATTACTGCAGCCAGTGTGTGGTTTCCCTGCTATTATTCTATTACTGCAGCCAGTGTGTGGCTTCCCTACTATTATTCTGTTACTGTAGCCAGTGTTTGGTTTCCCTGCTATTATTCTATTACTGTAGCCATTGTTGCGTTCCCTACTGTTATTCTATTACTGTAGCCAGTGTTTAGTTTCCCTGCTATTATTCTGTTACTGCAGCCAGTGTGTGGTTTCCCTGCTATTATTCTATTACTGCAGGCAGTGTTTGGTTTCCCTGCTATTATTCTATTACTGTAGCCAGTGTTTGGCCTCCCTGCTATTTTTCTATTACTGTAGCCAGTGTGTGGTTTCCCTGCTATTATTCTATTACTGTAGCCAGTGTGTGGTTTCCCTGCTATTATTCTATTACTGCAGGGAGTGTTTGGTTTCCCTGCTATTATTCCATTACTGGAGCCAGCATTTGTTTTCCCTATTATTATTCCATTACTGGAGCCAGCATTTGGTTTCCCTACTATTATTCTATTACTGTAGCCATTGTTGCGTTCCCTGCTATTATTCTATTACTGCAGGCAGTGTTTGGTTTCCCTGCTATTATTCTATTACTGTAGCCAGTGTTTGGCCTCCCTGCTATTATTCTATTACTGTAGCCAGTGTGTGGTTTCCCTGCTATTATTCTATTACTGCAGGCAGTGTTTGGTTTCCCTGCTATTATTCTATTACTGTAGCCAGTTTTTGGCTTCCCTACTATTATTGTATTACTGTAGCCAGTGTTTGGCTTCCCTACTATTATTCTATTACTGCAGCCAGTGTGTGGATTCCCTGCTATTATTCTATTACTGTAGCCAGTGTGTGGATTCCCTGCTATTATTCTATTACTGTAGCCAGTGTTTGGTTTCCCTGCTATTATTCTATTACTGTAGCCAGTGTTTGGTTTCCCTGCTATTATTCTATGACTGAAGCCAGTGTTTAGTTTCCCTGCTATTATTCTATTATTATTAATCTATTACTGCAGCCAGTGTTTGGCTTCCCTACTATTATTCTATTACTGTAGCCAGTGTGTGGTTTCCCTGCTATTATTCTATTACTGCAGGGTGTGTTTGGTTTCCCTGCTATTATTCCATTACTGGAGCCAGCATTTGTTTTCCCTACTATTATTCCATTACTGGAGCCAGCATTTGGTTTCCCTACTATTATTCTATTACTGTAGCCATTGTTGCGTTCCCTACTGTTATTCTATTACTGTAGCTAGCGTTTAGTTTCCCTGCTATTATTCCATTACTGGAGCCAGCATTTGGTTTCCCTACTATTATTCTATTACTGTAGCCATTGTTGCGTTCCCTGCTATTATTCTATTACTGCAGGCAGTGTTTGGTTTCCCTGCTATTATTCTATTACTGTAGCCAGTGTTTGGCCTCCCTGCTATTATTCTATTACTGTAGCCAGTGTGTGGTTTCCCTGCTATTATTCTATTACTGCAGGCAGTGTTTGGTTTCCCTGCTATTATTCTATTACTGTAGCCAGTTTTTGGCTTCCCTACTATTATTATATTATTGTAGCCAGTGTTTGGCTTCCCTACTATTATTCTATTACTGCAGCCAGTGTGTGGATTCCGAGCTATTATTCTGTTACTGCAGCCAGTGTGTGGTTTCCCTGCTATTATTCTATTACTGCAGGCAGTGTTTGGTTTCCCTGCTATTATTCTATTACTGTAGCCAGTGTTTGGGTTGTATTACTGTAGCCAGTGTTTGGCTTCCCTGCTATTATTCTATTACTGCAGCCAGTGTGTGGTTTCCCTGCTATTATTCTATTACTGCAGCCAGTGTTTGGCTTCCCTATTATTATTGTGTTACTGTAGCCAGTGCTTGGTTTCCTTGCTATTATTCTATTACTGTAGCCATTGTTGCGTTCCCTCCTGTTATTCTATTACTGTAGCCAGCGTTTAGTTTCCCTGCTATTATTCTGTTACTGCAGCCAGTGTGTGGTTTCCCTGCTATTATTCTATTACTGCAGGCAGTGTTTGGTTTCCCTGCTATTATTCTATTACTGTAGCCAGTGTTTGGCCTCCCTGCTATTATTCTATTACTGTAGCCAGTGTGCGGTTTCCCTACTATTATTCTATTACTGCAGGCAGTGTTTGGCCTCCCTGCTATTATTCTATTACTGTAGCCAGTGTGTGGCTTCCCTACTATTATTCTGTTACTTTAGCCAGTGTTTGGTTTCCCTGCTATTATTCTATTACTGTAGCCAGTGTGTGGTTTCCCTGCTATTATTCTATTACTGCAGGCAGTGTTTGGCCTCCCTGCTATTATTCTATTACTGTAGCCAGTGTGTGGATTCCCTGCTATTATTCCATTACTGTAGGCAGTGTTTGGTTTCACTGCTATTATTCTATTACTGTAGCCAGTGTTTGGCCTCCCTACTATTATTCTATTACTGTAGCCAGTGTGTGGTTTCTCTACTATTATTCTATTACTGTAGCCAGTGTTTGGCCACCCTGCTATTATTCTATTACTGTAGCCAGTGTGTGGTTTCCCTGCTATTATTCTATTACTGCAGCCATTGTGTGGCTTCCCTACTATTATTCTATTACTGTAGCCAGTTTTTGGTTTCCCTGCTATTATTCTATTACTGCAGCCAGTGTGCGGCTTCCCTACTATTATTCTATTACTGCAGCCAGTGTGTGGTTTCCCTGCTATTATTCTATTACTGCAGGCAGTGTTTGGTTTCCCTGCTATTATTCTATTACTGTAGCCAGTGTTTGGGTTGTATTACTGTATCCAGTGTTTGGCTTCCCTGCTATTATTCTATTACTGCAGCCAGTGTGTGATTTCCCTGCTATTATTCTATTACTGTAGCCAGTGTTTGGTTTCCCTGCTATCATTCTATTACTGCAGCCATTGTTTGGCTTCCCTACTATTATTCTATTACTGTAGCCAGTGTTTGGTTTCCCTGCTATTATTCTATTCCTGCAGCCAGTGTTTGGCTTCCCTACTATTATTCTATTACTGCAGCCAGTGTGTGGTTTCCCTGCTATTATTATATTGCTGCAGCCAGTGTGTGGTATCCCTGCTATTATTCTATTACTGTAGCCAATGGTTGGTTTCCCTACTATTATTCTATTACTGCAGCCAGTGTGCGTTTTCCCTGCTATTATTCTATTACTGCAGGCAGTGTTTGGTTTCCCTGCTATTATTCTATTACTGGAGCCAGCATTTGGTTTCCCTACTATTATTCTATTACTGTAGCCAGTGTTGCGTTCTCTACTGTTATTCTATTACTGTAGCCAGTGTTTAGTTTCCCTGCTATTATTCTGTTACTGCATCCAGTGTGTGGTTTTCCTGCTATTATTCTATTACTGTAGGCAGTGTTTGGTTTCCCTGCTATTATTCTATTACTGTAGCCAGTGTTTGGTCTCCCTACTATTATTCTATTACTGTAGGCAGTGTTTGGTTTCCCTGCTATTATTCTATTACTGGAGCCAGTGTTTGGCCTCCCTGCTATTATTCTATTACTGCATCCAGTGTGCGGTTTCCCTGCTATTATTCTATTACTGCCGGCAGTGTTTGGTTTCCCTGCTATTATTCTATTACTGTAGCCAGTGTTTGGCCTCCCAGCTATTATTCTATTACTGTAGCTAATGGTTGGTTTCCCAATTATTCTATTATTATTATTATTCTATTACTGTAGCCAGTGTGTGGTTTCCCTGCTATTATTCTATTACTGCAGGCAGTGTTTGGTTTCCCTGCTATTATTCTATTACTGTAGCCAGTGTTTGGGTTGTATTACTGTATCCAGTGTTTGGCTTCCCTGCTATTATTCTATTACTGCAGCCAGTGTGTGATTTCCCTGCTATTATTCTATTACTGTAGCCAGTGTTTGGTTTCCCTGCTATTATTCTATTACTGCAGCCATTGTTTGGCTTCCCTACTATTATTCTATTACTGTAGCCAGTGTTTGGTTTCCCTGCTATTATTCTATTCCTGCAGCCAGTGTTTGGCTTCCCTACTATTATTCTATTACTGCAGCCAGTGTGTGGTTTCCCTGCTATTATTCTATTGCTGCAGCCAGTGTGTGGTATCCCTGCTATTATTCTATTACTGTAGCCAATGGTTGGTTTCCCTACTATTATTCTATTACTGCAGCCAGTGTGCGTTTTCCCTGCTATTATTCTATTACTGCAGGCAGTGTTTGGTTTCCCTGCTATTATTCTATTACTGGAGCCAGCATTTGGTTTCCCTACTATTATTCTATTACTGTAGCCAGTGTTGCGTTCTCTACTGTTATTCTATTACTGTAGCCAGTGTTTAGTTTCCCTGCTATTATTCTGTTACTGCATCCAGTGTGTGGTTTCCCTGCTATTATTCTATTACTGTAGGCAGTGTTTGGTTTCCCTGCTATTATTCTATTACTGTAGCCAGTGTTTGGTCTCCCTACTATTATTCTATTACTGTAGGCAGTGTTTGGTTTCCCTGCTATTATTCTATTACTGGAGCCAGTGTTTGGCCTCCCTGCTATTATTCTATTACTGCATCCAGTGTGCGGTTTCCCTGCTATTATTCTATTACTGCCGGCAGTGTTTGGTTTCCCTGCTATTATTCTATTACTGTAGCCAGTGTTTGGCCTCCCAGCTATTATTCTATTACTGTAGCTAATGGTTGGTTTCCCAATTATTCTATTATTATTATTATTCTATTACTGTAGCCAGTGTGTGGTTTCCCCGCTATTATTCTATTACTGCAGGCAGTGTTTGGTTTCCCTGCTATTATTCTATTATTGTAG
This sequence comes from Ambystoma mexicanum, assembly GCF_040938575.1. Taxonomy (NCBI): domain Eukaryota; kingdom Metazoa; phylum Chordata; class Amphibia; order Caudata; family Ambystomatidae; genus Ambystoma; species Ambystoma mexicanum. Next base: position 2,088,783 of record NC_090932.1, read on the forward strand.
CTAATGGTTGGTTTCCCTATTATTCTATTATTATTATTCTGTTACTGTAGCCAGTGTTTGGTTTCCCTGTTATTATTCTATTACTGTAGCCAGTGTGTGGTTTCCCTGCAATTATTCTATTACTGTAGCCAGTGTGTGGTTTCGCTACTATTATTCTATAACTGTAGCCAGTGTTTGGCCTCCCTGCTATTATTCTATTACTGCAGGCAGTGTGTGGTTTCCCTGCTATTATTCTATTACTGTAGCCAGTGTTTGGCTTCTCTACTATTATTCTATTACTGCAGCCAGTGTGTGGTTTCCCTGCTATTATTCTATTACTGCAGGCAGTGTTTGGTTTCCCTGCTATTATTCTATTACTGTAGCCAGTGTTAGGCCTCCCTGCTATTATTCTATTACTGTAGCCAGTGTGTGGTTTCCCTGCTATTATTCTATTACTGCAGGCAGTGTTTGGTATCCCTGCTATTATTCTATTACTGTAGCCAGTTTTTGGCTTCCCTACTATTATTGTATTACTGTGGCCAGTGTTTGGCTTCCCTACTATTATTCTATTACTGCAGCCAATGTGTGGATTCCCTGCTATTATTCTATTACTGCAGGCAGTGTTTGGTTTCCCTGCTATTATTCTATTACTGTAGCCAGTGTTTGGGTTGTATTACTGTAGCCAGTGTTTGGCTTCCCTGCTATTATTCTATTACTGCAGCCAGTGTGTGGTTTCCCTGCTATTATTCTATTACTGCAGCCAGTGTTTGGCTTCCCTACTATTATTCTATTACTGTAGCCAGTGTTTGGTTTTCCTGGTATTATCCTATTACTGCAGCCAGTGTTTGGCTTCCCTACTATTATGCTATTACTGCAGCTAGTGTGTGGTTTCCCTGCTATTATTCTATTACTGTAGCCAATGGTTGGTTTCCCTACTATTATTCTATTACTGCAGCCAGTGTGCGGCTTCCCTGCTATTATTCTATTACTGGAGCCAGCATTTGGTTTCCCTACTATTATTCCATTACTGTAGCCAGGTGTGTGGTTTCCCTGCTATTATTCTATTACTGCAGCCAGTGTGTGGTTTCCCTGCTATTATTCTATTACTGCAGCCAGTGTTTGGCTTCCCTACAATTATTCTATTACTGTAGCCAGTGTGTGGTTTCCCTGCTATTATTCCATTACTGGAGCCAGCATTTGTTTTCCCTACTATTATTCCATTACTGGAGCCAGCATTTGGTTTCCCTACTATTATTCTATTACTGTAGCCATTGTTGCGTTCCCTACTGTTATTCTATTACTGTAGCCAGCGTTTAGTTTCCCTGCTATTATTCCATTACTGGAGCCAGCATTTGGTTTCCCTACTATTATTCTATTACTGTAGCCATTGTTGCGTTCCCTGCTGTTATTCTACTACTGTAGCCAGTGTGTGGTTTCCCTGCTATTATTCTATTACTGCAGGCAGTGTTTGGTTTCCCTGCTATTATTCTATTACTGTAGCCAGTTTTTGGCTTCCCTACTATTATTGTATTACTGTAGCCAGTGTTTGGCTTCCCTACTATTATTCTATTACTGCAGCCAGTGTGTGGATTCCCTACTATTATTGTATTACTGTAGCCAGTGTTTGGCTTCCCTACTATTATTCTATTACTGCAGCCAGTGTGTGGATTCCCTGCTATTATTCTATTACTGTAGCCAGTGTTTGGGTTGTATTACTGTAGCCAGTGTTTGGCTTCCCTGCTATTATTCTATTACTGCAGCCAGTGTGTGGTTTCCATGCTATTATTCTATTACCTCAGCCAGTGTTGGCTTCCCTACTATTATTCTATTACTGTAGCCATTGTTGCGTTCCCTGCTGTTATTCTACTACTGTAGCCAGTGTGTGGTTTCCCTGCTATTATTCTATTACTGCAGGCAGTGTTTGGTTTCCCTGCTATTATTCTATTACTGTAGCCAGTTTTTGGCTTCCCTACTATTATTGTATTACTGTAGCCAGTGTTTGGCTTCCCTACTATTATTCTATTACTGCAGCCAGTGTGTGGATTCCCTGCTATTATTCTATTACTGTAGCCAGTGTTTGGGTTGTATTACTGTAGCCAGTGTTTGGCTTCCCTGCTATTATTCTATTACTGCAGCCAGTGTGTGGTTTCCCTGCTATTATTCTATTACTGCAGCCAGTGTTGTCTTCCCTACTTTTATTCTATTACTGTAGCCAGTGTTTGGTTTTCCTGCTATTATTCTATTACTGCAGCCAGTGTTTGGCTTCCCTACTATTATGCTATTACTGCAGCTAGTGTGTGGTTTCCCTGCTATTATTCTATTACGGCAGCCAGTGTGTGGTTTCCCTGCTAATATTCTATTACTGTAGCCATTGTTGCGTTCCCTGCTGTTATTCTACTACTGTAGCCAGTGTGTGGTTTCCCTGCTATTATTCTATTACTGCAGGCAGTGTTTGGTTTCCCTGCTATTATTCTATTACTGTAGCCAGTTTTTGGCTTCCCTACTATTATTGTATTACTGTAGCCAGTGTTTGGCTTCCCTACTATTATTCTATTACTGCAGCCAGTGTGTGGATTCCCTGCTATTATTCTATTACTGTAGCCAGTGTTTGGGTTGTATTACTGTAGCCAGTGTGTGGTTTCCCTGCTATTATTCTATTACTGCAGCCAGTGTTGGCTTCCCTACTATTATTCTATTACTGTAGCCATTGTTGCGTTCCCTGCTGTTATTCTACTACTGTAGCCAGTGTGTGGTTTCCCTGCTATTATTCTATTACTGCAGGCAGTGTTTGGTTTCCCTGCTATTATTCTATTACTGTAGCCAGTTTTTGGCTTCCCTACTATTATTGTATTACTGTAGCCAGTGTTTGGCTTCCCTACTATTATTCTATTACTGCAGCCAGTGTGTGGATTCCCTGCTATTATTCTATTACTGTAGCCAGTGTTTGGGTTGTATTACTGTAGCCAGTGTTTGGCTTCCCTGCTATTATTCTATTACTGCAGCCAGTGTGTGGTTTCCCTGCTATTATTCTATTACTGCAGCCAGTGTTGTCTTCCCTACTATTATTCTATTACTGTAGCCAGTGTTTGGTTTTCCTGCTATTATTCTATTACTGTAGCCAATGGTTGGTTTCCCTACTATTATTCTATTACTGCAGCCAGTGTGCGTTTTCCCTGCTATTATTCTATTACTGCAGGCAGTGTTTGGTTTCCCTGCTATTATTCTATTACTGGAGCCAGCATTTGGTTTCCCTACTATTATTCTATTACTGTAGCCAGTGTTGCGTTCTCTACTGTTATTCTATTACTGTAGCCAGTGTTTAGTTTCCCTGCTATTATTCTGTTACTGCATCCAGTGTGTGGTTTTCCTGCTATTATTCTATTACTGTAGGCAGTGTTTGGTTTCCCTGCTATTATTCTATTACTGTAGCCAGTGTTTGGTCTCCCTACTATTATTCTATTACTGTAGGCAGTGTTTGGTTTCCCTGCTATTATTCTATTACTGGAGCCAGTGTTTGGCCTCCCTGCTATTATTCTATTACTGCATCCAGTGTGCGGTTTCCCTGCTATTATTCTATTACTGTAGCCAGTGTTTGGCCTCCCAGCTATTATTCTATTACTGTAGCTAATGGTTGGTTTCCCAATTATTCTATTATTATTATTATTCTATTACTGTAGCCAGTGTGTGGTTTCCCTGCTATTATTCTATTACTGCAGGCAGTGTTTGGTTTCCCTGCTATTATTCTATTATTGTAGCTAATGGTTGGTTTCCCTATTATTCTATTATTATTATTCTGTTACTGTAGCCAGTGTTTGGTTTCCCTGTTATTATTCTATTACTGTAGCCAGTGTGTGGTTTCCCTGCAATTATTCTATTACTGTAGCCAGTGTGTGGTTTTGCTACTATTATTCTATAACTGTAGCCAGTGTTTGGCCTCCCTGCTATTATTCTATTACTGCAGGCAGTGTGTGGTTTCCCTGCTATTATTCTATTACTGTAGCCAGTGTTTGGCTTCTCTACTATTATTCTATTACTGCAGCCAGTGTGTGGTTTCCCTGCTATTATTCTATTACTGCAGGCAGTGTTTGGTTTCCCTGCTATTATTCTATTACTGTAGCCAGTGTTAGGCCTCCCTGCTATTATTCTATTACTGTAGCCAGTGTGTGGTTTCCCTGCTATTATTCTATTACTGCAGGCAGTGTTTGGTATCCCTGCTATTATTCTATTACTGTAGCCAGTTTTTGGCTTCCCTACTATTATTGTATTACTGTGGCCAGTGTTTGGCTTCCCTACTATTATTCTATTACTGCAGCCAGTGTGTGGATTCCCTGCTATTATTCTATTACTGCAGGCAGTGTTTGGTTTCCCTGCTATTATTCTATTACTGTAGCCAGTGTTTGGGTTGTATTACTGTAGCCAGTGTTTGGCTTCCCTGCTATTATTCTATTACTGCAGCCAGTGTGTGGTTTCCCTGCTATTATTCTATTACTGCAGCCAGTGTTTGGCTTCCCTACTATTATTCTATTACTGTAGCCAGTGTTTGGTTTTCCTGCTATTATCCTATTACTGCAGCCAGTGTTTGGCTTCCCTACTATTATGCTATTACTGCAGCTAGTGTGTGGTTTCCCTGCTATTATTCTATTACTGTAGCCAATGGTTGGTTTCCCTACTATTATTCTATTACTGCAGCCAGTGTGCGGCTTCCCTGCTATTATTCTATTACTGGAGCCAGCATTTGGTTTCCCTACTATTATTCCATTACTGTAGCCAGGTGTGTGGTTTCCCTGCTATTATTCTATTACTGCAGCCAGTGTGTGGTTTCCCTGCTATTATTCTATTACTGCAGCCAGTGTTTGGCTTCCCTACTATTATTCTATTACTGTAGCCAGTGTGTGGTTTCCCTGCTATTATTCCATTACTGGAGCCAGCATTTGTTTTCCCTACTATTATTCCATTACTGGAGCCAGCATTTGGTTTCCCTACTATTATTCTATTACTGTAGCCATTGTTGCGTTCCCTACTGTTATTCTATTACTGTAGCAAGCGTTTAGTTTCCCTGCTATTATTCCATTACTGGAGCCAGCATTTGGTTTCCCTACTATTATTCTATTACTGTAGCCATTGTTGCGTTCCCTGCTGTTATTCTACTACTGTAGCCAGTGTGTGGTTTCCCTGCTATTATTCTATTACTGCAGGCAGTGTTTGGTTTCCCTGCTATTATTCTATTACTGTAGCCAGTTTTTGGCTTCCCTACTATTATTGTATTACTGTAGCCAGTGTTTGGCTTCCCTACTATTATTCTATTACTGCAGCCAGTGTGTGGATTCCCTACTATTATTGTATTACTGTAGCCAGTGTTTGGCTTCCCTACTATTATTCTATTACTGCAGCCAGTGTGTGGATTCCCTGCTATTATTCTATTACTGTAGCCAGTGTTTGGGTTGTATTACTGTAGCCAGTGTTTGGCTTCCCTGCTATTATTCTATTACTGCAGCCAGTGTGTGGTTTCCCTGCTATTATTCTATTACTGCAGCCAGTGTTGGCTTCCCTACTATTATTCTATTACTGTAGCCATTGTTGCGTTCCCTGCTGTTATTCTACTACTGTAGCCAGTGTGTGGTTTCCCTGCTATTATTCTATTACTGCAGGCAGTGTTTGGTTTCCCTGCTATTATTCTATTACTGTAGCCAGTTTTTGGCTTCCCTACTATTATTGTATTACTGTAGCCAGTGTTTGGCTTCCCTACTATTATTCTATTACTGCAGCCAGTGTGTGGATTCCCTGCTATTATTCTATTACTGTAGCCAGTGTTTGGGTTGTATTACTGTAGCCAGTGTTTGGCTTCCCTGCTATTATTCTATTACTGCAGCCAGTGTGTGGTTTCCCTGCTATTATTCTATTACTGCAGCCAGTGTTGTCTTCCCTACTATTATTCTATTACTGTAGCCAGTGTTTGGTTTTCCTGCTATTATTCTATTACTGCAGCCAGTGTTTGGCTTCCCTACTATTATGCTATTACTGCAGCTAGTGTGTGGTTTCCCTGCTATTATTCTATTACGGCAGCCAGTGTGTGGTTTCCCTGCTAATATTCTATTACTGTAGCCATTGTTGCGTTCCCTGCTGTTATTCTACTACTGTAGCCAGTGTGTGGTTTCCCTGCTATTATTCTATTACTGCAGGCAGTGTTTGGTTTCCCTGCTATTATTCTATTACTGTAGCCAGTTTTTGGCTTCCCTACTATTATTGTATTACTGTAGCCAGTGTTTGGCTTCCCTACTATTATTCTATTACTGCAGCCAGTGTGTGGATTCCCTGCTATTATTCTATTACTGTAGCCAGTGTTTGGGTTGTATTACTGTAGCCAGTGTTTGGCTTCCCTGCTATTATTCTATTACTGCAGCCAGTGTGTGGTTTCCCTGCTATTATTCTATTACTGCAGCCAGTGTTGGCTTCCCTACTATTATTCTATTACTGTAGCCATTGTTGCGTTCCCTGCTGTTATTCTACTACTGTAGCCAGTGTGTGGTTTCCCTGCTATTATTCTATTACTGCAGGCAGTGTTTGGTTTCCCTGCTATTATTCTATTACTGTAGCCAGTTTTTGGCTTCCCTACTATTATTCTATTACTGCAGCCAGTGTGTGGATTCCCTGCTATTATTCTGTTACTGCAGCCAGTGTGTGGTTTCCCTGCTATTATTCTATTACTGCAGGCAGAGTTTGGTTTCCCTGCTATTATTCTATTACTGTAGCCAGTGTTTGAGTTGTATTACTGTAGCCAGTGTTTGGCTTCCCTGCTATTATTCTATTACTGCAGCCAGTGTGTGGTTTCCCTGCTATTATTCTATTACTGCAGCCAGTGTTTGGCTTCCCTACTATTATTCTGTTACTGTAGCCAGTGTTTGGTTTCCCTGCTATTATTCTGTTACTGCAGCCAGTGTGTGGTTTCCCTGCTATTATTCTATTACTGCAGGCAGTGTTTGGTTTCCCTGCTATTATTCTATTACTGTAGCCAGTGTTTGGCCTCCCTGCTATTATTCTATTACTGTAGCCAGTGTGTGGTTTCCCTGCTATTATTCTATTACTGCAGGTAGTGCTTGGTTTCCCTGCTATTATTCTATTACGGCAGCCAGTGTGTGGTTTCCCTGCTATTATTCTATTACTGTAGCCAATGGTTGGTTTCCCTACTATTATTCTATTACTGCAGCCAGTGTGCGGCTTCCCTACTATTATTCTATTACTGTAGCCAGTGTGTGGTTTCCCTGCTATTATTCTATTACTGCAGGCAGTGTTTGGTTTCCCTGCTATTATTCCATTACTGGAGCCAGTGTGTGGTTTCCCTGCTATTATTCTATTACTGTAGCCAATGGTTGGTTTCCCTACTATTATTCTATTACTGCAGCCAGTGTGCGGCTTCCCTGCTATTATTCTATTACTGTAGCCAGTGTGTGGTTTCCCTGCTATTATTCTATTACTGCAGGCAGGGCTTGGTTTCCCTGCTATTATTCTATTACTGTAGCCAGTGTTTGGGTTGTATTACTGTGGCCAGTGTTTGGCTTCCCTGCTATTATTCTATTACTGCAGCCAGTGTGTGGTTTCCCTGCTATTATTCTATTACTGCAGCCAGTGTTTGGCTTCCCTACTATTATTCTATTACTGTAGCCAGTGTTTGGTTTTCCTGCTATTATTCTATTACTGCAGCCAGTGTTTGGCTTCCCTACTATTATGCTATTACTGCAGCTAGTGTGTGGTTTCCCTGCTATTATTCTATTACGGCAGCCAGTGTGTGGTTTCCCTGCTATTATTCTATTACTGTAGCCAATGGTTGGTTTCCCTACTATTATTCTATTACTGCAGCCAGTGTGCGGCTTCCCTACTATTATTCTATTACTGTAGCCAGTGTGTGGCTTCCCTGCTATTATTCTATTACTGCAGGCAGTGTTTGGTTTACCTGCTATTATTCCATTACTGGAGCCAGCATTTGGTTTCCCTACTATTATTCTATTACTGTAGCCATTGTTGCGTTCCCTACTGTTATTCTATTACTGTAGCCAGTGTTTAGTTTCCCTGCTAGTATTCCATTACTGGAGCCAGCATTTGGTTTCCCTACTATTATTCTATTACTGTAGCCATTGTTGCGTTCCCTGCTGTTATTCTATTACTGTAGCCAGTGTTTGGCCTCCCTGCTATTATTCTATTACTGTAGCCAGTGTGTGGTTTCCCTGCTATTATTCTATTACTGCAGGCAGTGTTTGGTTTCCCTGCTATTATTCTATTACTGTAGCCAGTGTTTGGCCTCCCTGCTATTATTCTATTACTGTAGCCAGTGTACGGTTTCCCTGCTATGATTCTATTACTGCAGGCAGTGTTTGGTTTCCCTGCTATTATTCTATTACTGTAGCCAGTGTACGGTTTCCCTGCTATGATTCTATTACTGCAGGCAGTGTTTGGCTTCCCTGCTATTATTCTATTACTACAGGCAGTGTGTGATTTCCCTACTATTATTCTATTACTGCAGCCAGTGTTTGGCTTCCCTACTAATATTCTGTTACTGAAGCCAGTGTTTGGTTTCCCTGCTATTATTCTATTACTGTAGCCATTGTTACGTTCCCTACTGTTATTCTATTACTGTTGCCAGTGTTTAGTTTCCCTGCTATTATTCTGTTACTGCAGCCAGTGTGTGGTTTCCCTGCTATTATTCTATTACTGCAGGCAGTGTTTGGTTTCCTTGCTATTATTCTATTACTGTAGCCAGTGTTTGGCCTCCCTGCTATTATTCTATTACTGTAGCCAGTGTGTGGTTTCCCTGCTATTATTCTATTACTGCAGGCAGTGTTTGGTTTCCCTGCTATTATTCTATTACTGTAGCCAGTGTTTGGGTTGTATTACTGTAGCCAGTGTTTGGCTTCCCTGCTATTCGCGCCTTGAAACACTTGTGTATAGGCGCGTTACAAATATCATATCATATCATATCATATCATTCTATTACTGCAGCCAGTGTGTGGTTTCCCTGCTATTATTCTATTACTGCAGCCAGTGTGTGGCTTCCCTACTATTATTCTGTTACTGTAGCCAGTGTTTGGTTTCCCTGCTATTATTCTATTACTGTAGCCATTGTTGCGTTCCCTACTGTTATTCTATTACTGTAGCCAGTGTTTAGTTTCCCTGCTATTATTCTGTTACTGCAGCCAGTGTGTGGTTTCCCTGCTATTATTCTATTACTGCAGGCAGTGTTTGGTTTCCCTGCTATTATTCTATTATTGTAGCTAATGGTTGGTTTCCCTATTACTCTATTATTATTATTCTGTTACTGTAGCCAGTGTTTGGTTTCCCTGTTATTATTCTATTACTGTAGCCAGTGTGTGGTTTCCCTGCAATTATTCTATTACTGTAGCCAGTGTGTGGTTTCGCTACTATTATTCTATAACTGTAGCCAGTGTTTGGCCTCCCTGCTATTATTCTATTACTGCAGGCAGTGTGTGGTTTCCCTGCTATTATTCTATTACTGCAGGCAGTGTTTGGTTTCCCTGCTATTATTCTATTACTGTAGCCAGTGTTTGGGTTGTATTACTGTATCCAGTGTTTGGCTTCCCTGCTATTATTCTATTACTGCAGCCAGTGTGTGATTTCCCTGCTATTATTCTATTACTGTAGCCAGTGTTTGGTTTCCCTGCTATTATTCTATTACTGCAGCCATTGTTTGGCTTCCCTACTATTATTCTATTACTGTAGCCAGTGTTTGGTTTCCCTGCTATTATTCTATTCCTGCAGCCAGTGTTTGGCTTCCCTACTATTATTCTATTACTGCAGCCAGTGTGTGGTTTCCCTGCTATTATTCTATTGCTGCAGCCAGTGTGTGGTATCCCTGCTTTTATTCTATTACTGTAGCCAATGGTTGGTTTCCCTACTATTATTCTATTACTGCAGCCAGTGTGCGTTTTCCCTGCTATTATTCTATTACTGCAGGCAGTGTTTGGTTTCCCTGCTATTATTCTATTACTGGAGCCAGCATTTGGTTTCCCTACTATTATTCTATTACTGTAGCCAGTGTTGCGTTCTCTACTGTTATTCTATTACTGTAGCCAGTGTTTAGTTTCCCTGCTATTATTCTGTTACTGCATCCAGTGTGTGGTTTTCCTGCTATTATTCTATTACTGTAGGCAGTGTTTGGTTTCCCTGCTATTATTCTATTACTGTAGCCAGTGTTTGGTCTCCCTACTATCATTCTATTACTGTAGGCAGTGTTTGGTTTCCCTGCTATTATTCTATTACTGGAGCCAGTGTTTGGCCTCCCTGCTATTATTCTATTACTGCATCCAGTGTGCGGTTTCCCTGCTATTATTCTATTACTGCCGGCAGTGTTTGGTTTCCCTGCTATTATTCTATTACTGTAGCCAGTGTTTGGCCTCCCAGCTATTATTCTATTACTGTAGCTAATGGTTGGTTTCCCAATTATTCTATTATTATTATTATTCTATTACTGTAGCCAGTGTGTGGTTTCCCTGCTATTATTCTATTACTGCAGGCAGTGTTTGGTTTCCCTGCTATTATTCTATTATTGTAGCTAATGGTTGGTTTCCCTATTATTCTATTATTATTATTCTGTTACTGTAGCCAGTGTTTGGTTTCCCTGTTATTATTCTATTACTGTAGCCAGTGTGTGGTTTCCCTGCAATTATTCTATTACTGTAGCCAGTGTGTGGTTTCGCTACTATTATTCTATAACTGTAGCCAGTGTTTGGCCTCCCTGCTATTATTCTATTACTGCAGGCAGTGTGTGGTTTCCCTGCTATTATTCTATTACTGTAGCCAGTGTTTGGCTTCTCTACTATTATTCTATTACTGCAGCCAGTGTGTGGTTTCCCTGCTATTATTCTATTACTGCAGGCAGTGTTTGGTTTCCCTGCTATTATTCTATTACTGTAGCCAGTGTTAGGCCTCCCTGCTATTATTCTATTACTGTAGCCAGTGTGTGGTTTCCCTGCTATTATTCTATTACTGCAGGCAGTGTTTGGTATCCCTGCTATTATTCTATTACTGTAGCCAGTTTTTGGCTTCCCTACTATTATTGTATTACTGTGGCCAGTGTTTGGCTTCCCTACTATTATTCTATTACTGCAGCCAGTGTGTGGATTCCCTGCTATTATTCTATTACTGCAGGCAGTGTTTGGTTTCCCTGCTATTATTCTATTACTGTAGCCAGTGTTTGGGTTGTATTACTGTAGCCAGTGTTTGGCTTCCCTGCTATTATTCTATTACTGCAGCCAGTGTGTGGTTTCCCTGCTATTATTCTATTACTGCAGCCAGTGTTTGGCTTCCCTACTATTATTCTATTACTGTAGCCAGTGTTTGGTTTTCCTGCTATTATCCTATTACTGCAGCCAGTGTTTGGCTTCCCTACTATTATGCTATTACTGCAGCTAGTGTGTGGTTTCCCTGCTATTATTCTATTACTGTAGCCAATGGTTGGTTTCCCTACTATTATTCTATTACTGCAGCCAGTGTGCGGCTTCCCTGCTATTATTCTATTACTGGAGCCAGCATTTGGTTTCCCTACTATTATTCCATTACTGTAGCCAGGTGTGTGGTTTCCCTGCTATTATTCTATTACTGCAGCCAGTGTGTGGTTTCCCTGCTATTATTCTATTACTGCAGCCAGTGTTTGGCTTCCCTACTATTATTCTATTACTGTAGCCAGTGTGTGGTTTCCCTGCTATTATTCCATTACTGGAGCCAGCATTTGTTTTCCCTACTATTATTCCATTACTGGAGCCAGCATTTGGTTTCCCTACTATTATTCTATTACTGTAGCCATTGTTGCGTTCCCTACTGTTATTCTATTACTGTAGCCAGCGTTTAGTTTCCCTGCTATTATTCCATTACTGGAGCCAGCATTTGGTTTCCCTACTATTATTCTATTACTGTAGCCATTGTTGCGTTCCCTGCTGTTATTCTACTACTGTAGCCAGTGTGTGGTTTCCCTGCTATTATTCTATTACTGCAGGCAGTGTTTGGTTTCCCTGCTATTATTCTATTACTGTAGCCAGTTTTTGGCTTCCCTACTATTATTGTATTACTGTAGCCAGTGTTTGGCTTCCCTACTATTATTCTATTACTGCAGCCAGTGTGTGGATTCCCTACTATTATTGTATTACTGTAGCCAGTGTTTGGCTTCCCTACTATTATTCTATTACTGCAGCCAGTGTGTGGATTCCCTGCTATTATTCTATTACTGTAGCCAGTGTTTGGGTTGTATTACTGTAGCCAGTGTTTGGCTTCCCTGCTATTATTCTATTACTGCAGCCAGTGTGTGGTTTCCCTGCTATTATTCTATTACTGCAGCCAGTGTTAGGCCTCCCTGCTATTATTCTATTACTGTAGCCAGTGTGTGGTTTCCCTGCTATTATTCTATTACTGCAGGCAGTGTTTGGTATCCCTGCTATTATTCTATTACTGTAGCCAGTTTTTGGCTTCCCTACTATTATTGTATTACTGTGGCCAGTGTTTGGCTTCCCTACTATTATTCTATTACTGCAGCCAGTGTGTGGATTCCCTGCTATTATTCTATTACTGCAGGCAGTGTTTGGTTTCCCTGCTATTATTCTTTTACTGTAGCCAGTGTTTGGGTTGTATTACTGTAGCCAGTGTTTGGCTTCCCTGCTATTATTCTATTACTGCAGCCAGTGTGTGGTTTCCCTGCTATTATTCTATTACTGCAGCCAGTGTTTGGCTTCCCTACTATTATTCTATTACTGTAGCCAGTGTTTGGTTTTCCTGCTATTATCCTATTACTGCAGCCAGTGTTTGGCTTCCCTACTATTATGCTATTACTGCAGCTAGTGTGTGGTTTCCCTGCTATTATTCTATTACTGTAGCCAATGGTTGGTTTCCCTACTATTATTCTATTACTGCAGCCAGTGTGCGGCTTCCCTGCTATTATTCTATTACTGGAGCCAGCATTTGGTTTCCCTACTATTATTCCATTACTGTAGCCAGGTGTGTGGTTTCCCTGCTATTATTCTATTACTGCAGCCAGTGTGTGGTTTCCCTGCTATTATTCTATTACTGCAGCCAGTGTTTGGCTTCCCTACTATTATTCTATTACTGTAGCCAGTGTGTGGTTTCCCTGCTATTATTCCATTACTGGAGCCAGCATTTGTTTTCCCTACTATTATTCCATTACTGGAGCCAGCATTTGGTTTCCCTACTATTATTCTATTACTGTAGCCATTGTTGCGTTCCCTACTGTTATTCTATTACTGTAGCCAGCGTTTAGTTTCCCTGCTATTATTCCATTACTGGAGCCAGCATTTGGTTTCCCTACTATTATTCTATTACTGTAGCCATTGTTGCGTTCCCTGCTGTTATTCTACTACTGTAGCCAGTGTGTGGTTTCCCTGCTATTATTCTATTACTGCAGGCAGTGTTTGGTTTCCCTGCTATTATTCTATTACTGTAGCCAGTTTTTGGCTTCCCTACTATTATTGTATTACTGTAGCCAGTGTTTGGCTTCCCTACTATTATTCTATTACTGCAGCCAGTGTGTGGATTCCCTACTATTATTGTATTACTGTAGCCAGTGTTTGGCTTCCCTACTATTATTCTATTACTGCAGCCAGTGTGTGGATTCCCTGCTATTATTCTATTACTGTAGCCAGTGTTTGGGTTGTATTACTGTAGCCAGTGTTTGGCTTCCCTGCTATTATTCTATTACTGCAGCCAGTGTGTGGTTTCCCTGCTATTATTCTATTACTGCAGCCAGTGTTGGCTTCCCTACTATTATTCTATTACTGTAGCCATTGTTGCGTTCCCTGCTGTTATTCTACTACTGTAGCCAGTGTGTGGTTTCCCTGCTATTATTCTATTACTGCAGGCAGTGTTTGGTTTCCCTGCTATTATTCTATTACTGTAGCCAGTTTTTGGCTTCCCTACTATTATTGTATTACTGTAGCCAGTGTTTGGCTTCCCTACTATTATTCTATTACTGCAGCCAGTGTGTGGATTCCCTGCTATTATTCTATTACTGTAGCCAGTGTTTGGGTTGTATTACTGTAGCCAGTGTTTGGCTTCCCTGCTATTATTCTATTACTGCAGCCAGTGTGTGGTTTCCCTGCTATTATTCTATTACTGCAGCCAGTGTTGTCTTCCCTACTATTATTCTATTACTGTAGCCAGTGTTTGGTTTTCCTGCTATTATTCTATTACTGCAGCCAGTGTTTGGCTTCCCTACTATTATGCTATTACTGCAGCTAGTGTGTGGTTTCCCTGCTATTATTCTATTACGGCAGCCAGTGTGTGGTTTCCCTGCTAATATTCTATTACTGTAGCCATTGTTGCGTTCCCTGCTGTTATTCTACTACTGTAGCCATTGTGTGGTTTCCCTGCTATTATTCTATTACTGCAGGCAGTGTTTGGTTTCCCTGCTATTATTCTATTACTGTAGCCAGTTTTTGGCTTCCCTACTATTATTGTATTACTGTAGCCAGTGTTTGGCTTCCCTACTATTATTCTATTACTGCAGCCAGTGTGTGGATTCCCTGCTATTATTCTATTACTGTAGCCAGTGTTTGGGTTGTATTACTGTAGCCAGTGTTTGGCTTCCCTGCTATTATTCTATTACTGCAGCCAGTGTGTGGTTTCCCTGCTAATATTCTATTACTGTAGCCATTGTTGCGTTCCCTGCTGTTATTCTACTACTGTAGCCAGTGTGTGGTTTCCCTGCTATTATTCTATTACTGCAGGCAGTGTTTGGTTTCCCTGCTATTATTCTATTACTGTAGCCAGTTTTTGGCTTCCCTACTATTATTGTATTACTGTAGCCAGTGTTTGGCTTCCCTACTATTATTCTATTACTGCAGCCAGTGTGTGGATTCCCTGCTATTATTCTATTACTGTAGCCAGTGTTTGGGTTGTATTACTGTAGCCAGTGTTTGGCTTCCCTGCTATTATTCTATTACTGCAGCCAGTGTGTGGTTTCCCTGCTATTATTCTATTACTGCAGCCAGTGTTGGCTTCCCTACTATTATTCTATTACTGTAGCCATTGTTGCGTTCCCTGCTGTTATTCTACTACTGTAGCCAGTGTGTGGTTTCCCTGCTATTATTCTATTACTGCAGGCAGTGTTTGGTTTCCCTGCTATTATTCTATTACTGTAGCCAGTTTTTGGCTTCCCTACTATTATTCTATTACTGCAGCCAGTGTGTGGATTCCCTGCTATTATTCTGTTACTGCAGCCAGTGTGTGGTTTCCCTGCTATTATTCTATTACTGCAGGCAGAGTTTGGTTTCCCTGCTATTATTCTATTACTGTAGCCAGTGTTTGAGTTGTATTACTGTAGCCAGTGTTTGGCTTCCCTGCTATTATTCTATTACTGCAGCCAGTGTGTGGTTTCCCTGCTATTATTCTATTACTGCAGCCAGTGTTTGGCTTCCCTACTATTATTCTGTTACTGTAGCCAGTGTTTGGTTTCCCTGCTATTATTCTGTTACTGCAGCCAGTGTGTGGTTTGCCTGCTATTATTCTATTACTGCAGGCAGTGTTTGGTTTCCCTGCTATTATTCTATTACTGTAGCCAGTGTTTGGCCTCCCTGCTATTATTCTATTACTGTAGCCAGTGTGTGGTTTCCCTGCTATTATTCTATTACTGCAGGTAGTGCTTGGTTTCCCTGCTATTATTCTATTACGGCAGCCAGTGTGTGGTTTCCCTGCTATTATTCTATTACTGTAGCCAATGGTTGGTTTCCCTACTATTATTCTATTACTGCAGCCAGTGTGCGGCTTCCCTACTATTATTCTATTACTGTAGCCAGTGTGTGGTTTCCCTGCTATTATTCTATTACTGCAGGCAGTGTTTGGTTTCCCTGCTATTATTCCATTACTGGAGCCAGTGTGTGGTTTCCCTGCTATTATTCTATTACTGTAGCCAATGGTTGGTTTCCCTACTATTATTCTATTACTGCAGCCAGTGTGCGGCTTCCCTGCTATTATTCTATTACTGTAGCCAGTGTGTGGTTTCCCTGCTATTATTCTATTACTGCAGGCAGGGCTTGGTTTCCCTGCTATTATTCTATTACTGTAGCCAGTGTTTGGGTTGTATTACTGTGGCCAGTGTTTGGCTTCCCTGCTATTATTCTATTACTGCAGCCAGTGTGTGGTTTCCCTGCTATTATTCTATTACTGCAGCCAGTGTTTGGCTTCCCTACTATTATTCTATTACTGTAGCCAGTGTTTGGTTTTCCTGCTATTATTCTATTACTGCAGCCAGTGTTTGGCTTCCCTACTATTATGCTATTACTGCAGCTAGTGTGTGGTTTCCCTGCTATTATTCTATTACGGCAGCCAGTGTGTGGTTTCCCTGCTATTATTCTATTACTGTAGCCAATGGTTGGTTTCCCTACTATTATTCTATTACTGCAGCCAGTGTGCGGCTTCCCTACTATTATTCTATTACTGTAGCCAGTGTGTGGGTTCCCTGCTATTATTCTATTACTGCAGGCAGTGTTTGGTTTACCTGCTATTATTCCATTACTGGAGCCAGCATTTGTTTTCCCTACTATTATTCCATTACTGGAGCCAGCATTTGGTTTCCCTACTATTATTCTATTACTGTAGCCATTGTTGCGTTCCCTACTGTTATTCTATTACTGTAGCCAGTGTTTAGTTTCCCTGCTAGTATTCCATTACTGGAGCCAGCATTTGGTTTCCCTACTATTATTCTATTACTGTAGCCATTGTTGCGTTCCCTGCTGTTATTCTATTACTGTAGCCAGTGTTTGGCCTCCCTGCTATTATTCTATTACTGTAGCCAGTGTGTGGTTTCCCTGCTATTATTCTATTACTGCAGGCAGTGTTTGGTTTCCCTGCTATTATTCTATTACTGTAGCCAGTGTTTGGCCTCCCTGCTATTATTCTATTACTGTAGCCAGTGTACGGTTTCCCTGCTATGATTCTATTACTGCAGGCAGTGTTTGGTTTCCCTGCTATTATTCTATTACTGTAGCCAGTGTTTGGGTTGTATTACTGTATCCATTGTTTGGCTTCCCTGCTATTATTCTATTACTACAGGCAGTGTGTGATTTCCCTACTATTATTCTATTACTGCAGCCAGTGTTTGGCTTCCCTACTATTATTCTGTTACTGAAGCCAGTGTTTGGTTTCCCTGCTATTATTCTATTACTGTAGCCATTGTTACGTTCCCTACTGTTATTCTATTACTGTTGCCAGTGTTTAGTTTCCCTGCTATTATTCTGTTACTGCAGCCAGTGTGTGGTTTCCCTGCTATTATTCTATTACTGCAGGCAGTGTTTGGTTTCCTTGCTATTATTCTATTACTGTAGCCAGTGTTTGGCCTCCCTGCTATTATTCTATTACTGTAGCCAGTGTGTGGTTTCCCTGCTATTATTCTATTACTGCAGGCAGTGTTTGGTTTCCCTGCTATTATTCTATTACTGTAGCCAGTGTTTGGGTTGTATTACTGTAGCCAGTGTTTGGCTTCCCTGCTATTATTCTATTACTGCAGCCAGTGTGTGGTTTCCCTGCTATTATTCTATTACTGCAGCCAGTGTGTGGCTTCCCTACTATTATTCTGTTACTGTAGCCAGTGTTTGGTTTCCCTGCTATTATTCTATTACTGTAGCCATTGTTGCGTTCCCTACTGTTATTCTATTACTGTAGCCAGTGTTTAGTTTCCCTGCTATTATTCTGTTACTGCAGCCAGTGTGTGGTTTCCCTGCTATTATTCTATTACTGCAGGCAGTGTTTGGTTTCCCTGCTATTATTCTATTACTGTAGCCAGTGTTTGGCCTCCCTGCTATTTTTCTATTACTGTAGCCAGTGTGTGGTTTCCCTGCTATTATTCTATTACTGTAGCCAGTGTGTGGTTTCCCTGCTATTATTCTATTACTGCAGGGAGTGTTTGGTTTCCCTGCTATTATTCCATTACTGGAGCCAGCATTTGTTTTCCCTATTATTATTCCATTACTGGAGCCAGCATTTGGTTTCCCTACTATTATTCTATTACTGTAGCCATTGTTGCGTTCCCTGCTATTATTCTATTACTGCAGGCAGTGTTTGGTTTCCCTGCTATTATTCTATTACTGTAGCCAGTGTTTGGCCTCCCTGCTATTATTCTATTACTGTAGCCAGTGTGTGGTTTCCCTGCTATTATTCTATTACTGCAGGCAGTGTTTGGTTTCCCTGCTATTATTCTATTACTGTAGCCAGTTTTTGGCTTCCCTACTATTATTGTATTACTGTAGCCAGTGTTTGGCTTCCCTACTATTATTCTATTACTGCAGCCAGTGTGTGGATTCCCTGCTATTATTCTATTACTGTAGCCAGTGTGTGGATTCCCTGCTATTATTCTATTACTGTAGCCAGTGTTTGGTTTCCCTGCTATTATTCTATTACTGTAGCCAGTGTTTGGTTTCCCTGCTATTATTCTATGACTGAAGCCAGTGTTTAGTTTCCCTGCTATTATTCTATTATTATTAATCTATTACTGCAGCCAGTGTTTGGCTTCCCTACTATTATTCTATTACTGTAGCCAGTGTGTGGTTTCCCTGCTATTATTCTATTACTGCAGGGTGTGTTTGGTTTCCCTGCTATTATTCCATTACTGGAGCCAGCATTTGTTTTCCCTACTATTATTCCATTACTGGAGCCAGCATTTGGTTTCCCTACTATTATTCTATTACTGTAGCCATTGTTGCGTTCCCTACTGTTATTCTATTACTGTAGCTAGCGTTTAGTTTCCCTGCTATTATTCCATTACTGGAGCCAGCATTTGGTTTCCCTACTATTATTCTATTACTGTAGCCATTGTTGCGTTCCCTGCTATTATTCTATTACTGCAGGCAGTGTTTGGTTTCCCTGCTATTATTCTATTACTGTAGCCAGTGTTTGGCCTCCCTGCTATTATTCTATTACTGTAGCCAGTGTGTGGTTTCCCTGCTATTATTCTATTACTGCAGGCAGTGTTTGGTTTCCCTGCTATTATTCTATTACTGTAGCCAGTTTTTGGCTTCCCTACTATTATTATATTATTGTAGCCTGTGTTTGGCTTCCCTACTATTATTCTATTACTGCAGCCAGTGTGTGGATTCCGAGCTATTATTCTGTTACTGCAGCCAGTGTGTGGTTTCCCTGCTATTATTCTATTACTGCAGGCAGTGTTTGGTTTCCCTGCTATTATTCTATTACTGTAGCCAGTGTTTGGGTTGTATTACTGTAGCCAGTGTTTGGCTTCCCTGCTATTATTCTATTACTGCAGCCAGTGTGTGGTTTCCCTGCTATTATTCTATTACTGCAGCCAGTGTTTGGCTTCCCTATTATTATTGTGTTACTGTAGCCAGTGCTTGGTTTCCTTGCTATTATTCTATTACTGTAGCCATTGTTGCGTTCCCTCCTGTTATTCTATTACTGTAGCCAGCGTTTAGTTTCCCTGCTATTATTCTGTTACTGCAGCCAGTGTGTGGTTTCCCTGCTATTATTCTATTACTGCAGGCAGTGTTTGGTTTCCCTGCTATTATTCTATTACTGTAGCCAGTGTTTGGGTTGTATTACTGTATCCAGTGTTTGGCTTCCCTGCTATTATTCTATTACTGCAGCCAGTGTGTGATTTCCCTGCTATTATTCTATTACTGTAGCCAGTGTTTGGTTTCCCTGCTATTATTCTATTACTGCAGCCATTGTTTGGCTTCCCTACTATTATTCTATTACTGTAGCCAGTGTTTGGTTTCCCTGCTATTATTCTATTCCTGCAGCCAGTGTTTGGCTTCCCTACTATTATTCTATTACTGCAGCCAGTGTGTGGTTTCCCTGCTATTATTCTATTGCTGCAGCCAGTGTGTGGTATCCCTGCTTTTATTCTATTACTGTAGCCAATGGTTGGTTTCCCTACTATTATTCTATTACTGCAGCCAGTGTGCGTTTTCCCTGCTATTATTCTATTACTGCAGGCAGTGTTTGGTTTCCCTGCTATTATTCTATTACTGGAGCCAGCATTTGGTTTCCCTACTATTATTCTATTACTGTAGCCAGTGTTGCGTTCTCTACTGTTATTCTATTACTGTAGCCAGTGTTTAGTTTCCCTGCTATTATTCTGTTACTGCATCCAGTGTGTGGTTTTCCTGCTATTATTCTATTACTGTAGGCAGTGTTTGGTTTCCCTGCTATTATTCTATTACTGTAGCCAGTGTTTGGTCTCCCTACTATCATTCTATTACTGTAGGCAGTGTTTGGTTTCCCTGCTATTATTCTATTACTGTAGCCAGTGTTTGGGTTGTATTACTGTAGCCAGTGTTTGGCTTCCCTGCTATTATTCTATTACTGCAGCCAGTGTGTGGTTTCCCTGCTATTATTCTATTACTGCAGCCAGTGTTGTCTTCCCTACTATTATTCTATTACTGTAGCCAGTGTTTGGTTTTCCTGCTATTATTCTATTACTGTAGCCAATGGTTGGTTTCCCTACTATTATTCTATTACTGCAGCCAGTGTGCGTTTTCCCTGCTATTATTCTATTACTGCAGGCAGTGTTTGGTTTCCCTGCTATTATTCTATTACTGGAGCCAGCATTTGGTTTCCCTACTATTATTCTATTACTGTAGCCAGTGTTGCGTTCTCTACTGTTATTCTATTACTGTAGCCAGTGTTTAGTTTCCCTGCTATTATTCTGTTACTGCATCCAGTGTGTGGTTTTCCTGCTATTATTCTATTACTGTAGGCAGTGTTTGGTTTCCCTGCTATTATTCTATTACTGTAGCCAGTGTTTGGTCTCCCTACTATTATTCTATTACTGTAGGCAGTGTTTGGTTTCCCTGCTATTATTCTATTACTGGAGCCAGTGTTTGGCCTCCCTGCTATTATTCTATTACTGCATCCAGTGTGCGGTTTCCCTGCTATTATTCTATTACTGCCGGCAGTGTTTGGTTTCCCTGCTATTATTCTATTACTGTAGCCAGTGTTTGGCCTCCCAGCTATTATTCTATTACTGTAGCTAATGGTTGGTTTCCCAATTATTCTATTATTATTATTATTCTATTACTGTAACCAGTGTGTGGTTTCCCTGCTATTATTCTATTACTGCAGGCAGTGTTTGGTTTCCCTGCTATTATTCTATTATTGTAGCTAATGGTTGGTTTCCCTATTATTCTATTATTATTATTCTGTTACTGTAGCCAGTGTTTGGTTTCCCTGTTATTATTCTATTACTGTAGCCAGTGTGTGGTTTCCCTGCAATTATTCTATTACTGTAGCCAGTGTGTGGTTTCGCTACTATTATTCTATAACTGTAGCCAGTGTTTGGCCTCCCTGCTATTATTCTATTACTGCAGGCAGTGTGTGGTTTCCCTGCTATTATTCTATTACTGTAGCCAGTGTTTGGCTTCTCTACTATTATTCTATTACTGCAGCCAGTGTGTGGTTTCCCTGCTATTATTCTATTACTGCAGGCAGTGTTTGGTTTCCCTGCTATTATTCTATTACTGTAGCCAGTGTTAGGCCTCCCTGCTATTATTCTATTACTGTAGCCAGTGTGTGGTTTCCCTGCTATTATTCTATTACTGCAGGCAGTGTTTGGTATCCCTGCTATTATTCTATTACTGTAGCCAGTTTTTGGCTTCCCTACTATTATTGTATTACTGTGGCCAGTGTTTGGCTTCCCTACTATTATTCTATTACTGCAGCCAGTGTGTGGATTCCCTGCTATTATTCTATTACTGCAGGCAGTGTTTGGTTTCCCTGCTATTATTCTATTACTGTAGCCAGTGTTTGGGTTGTATTACTGTAGCCAGTGTTTGGCTTCCCTGCTATTATTCTATTACTGCAGCCAGTGTGTGGTTTCCCTGCTATTATTCTATTACTGCAGCCAGTGTTTGGCTTCCCTACTATTATTCTATTACTGTAGCCAGTGTTTGGTTTTCCTGCTATTATCCTATTACTGCAGCCAGTGTTTGGCTTCCCTACTATTATGCTATTACTGCAGCTAGTGTGTGGTTTCCCTGCTATTATTCTATTACTGTAGCCAATGGTTGGTTTCCCTACTATTATTCTATTACTGCAGCCAGTGTGCGGCTTCCCTGCTATTATTCTATTACTGGAGCCAGCATTTGGTTTCCCTACTATTATTCCATTACTGTAGCCAGGTGTGTGGTTTCCCTGCTATTATTCTATTACTGCAGCCAGTGTGTGGTTTCCCTGCTATTATTCTATTACTGCAGCCAGTGTTTGGCTTCCCTACTATTATTCTATTACTGTAGCCAGTGTGTGGTTTCCCTGCTATTATTCCATTACTGGAGCCAGCATTTGTTTTCCCTACTATTATTCCATTACTGGAGCCAGCATTTGGTTTCCCTACTATTATTCTATTACTGTAGCCATTGTTGCGTTCCCTACTGTTATTCTATTACTGTAGCCAGCGTTTAGTTTCCCTGCTATTATTCCATTACTGGAGCCAGCATTTGGTTTCCCTACTATTATTCTATTACTGTAGCCATTGTTGCGTTCCCTGCTGTTATTCTACTACTGTAGCCAGTGTGTGGTTTCCCTGCTATTATTCTATTACTGCAGGCAGTGTTTGGTTTCCCTGCTATTATTCTATTACTGTAGCCAGTTTTTGGCTTCCCTACTATTATTGTATTACTGTAGCCAGTGTTTGGCTTCCCTACTATTATTCTATTACTGCAGCCAGTGTGTGGATTCCCTACTATTATTGTATTACTGTAGCCAGTGTTTGGCTTCCCTACTATTATTCTATTACTGCAGCCAGTGTGTGGATTCCCTGCTATTATTCTATTACTGTAGCCAGTGTTTGGGTTGTATTACTGTAGCCAGTGTTTGGCTTCCCTGCTATTATTCTATTACTGCAGCCAGTGTGTGGTTTCCCTGCTATTATTCTATTACTGCAGCCAGTGTTGGCTTCCCTACTATTATTCTATTACTGTAGCCATTGTTGCGTTCCCTGCTGTTATTCTACTACTGTAGCCAGTGTGTGGTTTCCCTGCTATTATTCTATTACTGCAGGCAGTGTTTGGTTTCCCTGCTATTATTCTATTACTGTAGCCAGTTTTTGGCTTCCCTACTATTATTGTATTACTGTAGCCAGTGTTTGGCTTCCCTACTATTATTCTATTACTGCAGCCAGTGTGTGGATTCCCTGCTATTATTCTATTACTGTAGCCAGTGTTTGGGTTGTATTACTGTAGCCAGTGTTTGGCTTCCCTGCTATTATTCTATTACTGCAGCCAGTGTGTGGTTTCCCTGCTATTATTCTATTACTGCAGCCAGTGTTGTCTTCCCTACTATTATTCTATTACTGTAGCCAGTGTTTGGTTTTCCTGCTATTATTCTATTACTGCAGCCAGTGTTTGGCTTCCCTACTATTATGCTATTACTGCAGCTAGTGTGTGGTTTCCCTGCTATTATTCTATTACGGCAGCCAGTGTGTGGTTTCCCTGCTAATATTCTATTACTGTAGCCATTGTTGCGTTCCCTGCTGTTATTCTACTACTGTAGCCAGTGTGTGGTTTCCCTGCTATTATTCTATTACTGCAGGCAGTGTTTGGTTTCCCTGCTATTATTCTATTACTGTAGCCAGTTTTTGGCTTCCCTACTATTATTGTATTACTGTAGCCAGTGTTTGGCTTCCCTACTATTATTCTATTACTGCAGCCAGTGTGTGGATTCCCTGCTATTATTCTATTACTGTAGCCAGTGTTTGGGTTGTATTACTGTAGCCAGTGTTTGGCTTCCCTGCTATTATTCTATTACTGCAGCCAGTGTGTGGTTTCCCTGCTAATATTCTATTACTGTAGCCATTGTTGCGTTCCCTGCTGTTATTCTACTACTGTAGCCAGTGTGTGGTTTCCCTGCTATTATTCTATTACTGCAGGCAGTGTTTGGTTTCCCTGCTATTATTCTATTACTGTAGCCAGTGTTTGGCTTCCCTACTATTATTGTATTACTGTAGCCAGTGTTTGGCTTCCCTACTATTATTCTATTACTGCAGCCAGTGTGTGGATTCCCTGCTATTATTCTATTACTGTAGCCAGTGTTTGGGTTGTATTACTGTAGCCAGTGTTTGGCTTCCCTGCTATTATTCTATTACTGCAGCCAGTGTGTGGTTTCCCTGCTATTATTCTATTACTGCAGCCAGTGTTGGCTTCCCTACTATTATTCTATTACTGTAGCCATTGTTGCGTTCCCTGCTGTTATTCTACTACTGTAGCCAGTGTGTGGTTTCCCTGCTATTATTCTATTACTGCAGGCAGTGTTTGGTTTCCCTGCTATTATTCTATTACTGTAGCCAGTTTTTGGCTTCCCTACTATTATTCTATTACTGCAGCCAGTGTGTGGATTCCCTGCTATTATTCTGTTACTGCAGCCAGTGTGTGGTTTCCCTGCTATTATTCTATTACTGCAGGCAGAGTTTGGTTTCCCTGCTATTATTCTATTACTGTAGCCAGTGTTTGAGTTGTATTACTGCAGCCAGTGTGTGGTTTCCCTGCTATTATTCTATTACTGCAGCCAGTGTTTGGCTTCCCTACTATTATTCTGTTACTGTAGCCAGTGTTTGGTTTCCCTGCTATTATTCTGTTACTGCAGCCAGTGTGTGGTTTCCCTGCTATTATTCTATTACTGCAGGCAGTGTTTGGTTTCCCTGCTATTATTCTATTACTGTAGCCAGTGTTTGGCCTCCCTGCTATTATTCTATTACTGTAGCCAGTGTGTGGTTTCCCTGCTATTATTCTATTACTGCAGGTAGTGCTTGGTTTCCCTGCTATTATTCTATTACGGCAGCCAGTGTGTGGTTTCCCTGCTATTATTCTATTACTGTAGCCAATGGTTGGTTTCCCTACTATTATTCTATTACTGCAGCCAGTGTGCGGCTTACCTACTATTATTCTATTACTGTAGCCAGTGTGTGGTTTCCCTGCTATTATTCTATTACTGCAGGCAGTGTTTGGTTTCCCTGCTATTATTCCATTACTGGAGCCAGTGTGTGGTTTCCCTGCTATTATTCTATTACTGTAGCCAATGGTTGGTTTCCCTACTATTATTCTATTACTGCAGCCAGTGTGCGGATTCCCTGCTATTATTCTATTACTGTAGCCAGTGTGTGGTTTCCCTGCTATTATTCTATTACTGCAGGCAGGGCTTGGTTTCCCTGCTATTATTCTATTACTGTAGCCAGTGTTTGGGTTGTATTACTGTGGCCAGTGTTTGGCTTCCCTGCTATTATTCTATTACTGCAGCCAGTGTGTGGTTTCCCTGCTATTATTCTATTACTGCAGCCAGTGTTTGGCTTCCCTACTATTATTCTATTACTGTAGCCAGTGTTTGGTTTTCCTGCTATTATTCTATTACTGCAGCCAGTGTTTGGCTTCCCTACTATTATGCTATTACTGCAGCTAGTGTGTGGTTTCCCTGCTATTATTCTATTACGGCAGCCAGTGTGTGGTTTCCCTGCTATTATTCTATTACTGTAGCCAATGGTTGGTTTCCCTACTATTATTCTATTACTGCAGCCAGTGTGCGGCTTCCCTACTATTATTTTATTACTGTAGCCAGTGTGTGGGTTCCCTGCTATTATTCTATTACTGCAGGCAGTGTTTGGTTTACCTGCTATTATTCCATTACTGGAGCCAGCATTTGTTTTCCCTACTATTATTCCATTACTGGAGCCAGCATTTGGTTTCCCTACTATTATTCTATTACTGTAGCCATTGTTGCGTTCCCTACTGTTATTCTATTACTGTAGCCAGTGTTTAGTTTCCCTGCTAGTATTCCATTACTGGAGCCAGCATTTGGTTTCCCTACTATTATTCTATTACTGTAGCCATTGTTGCGTTCCCTGCTGTTATTCTATTACTGTAGCCAGTGTTTGGCCTCCCTGCTATTATTCTATTACTGTAGTCAGTGTGTGGTTTCCCTGCTATTATTCTATTACTGCAGCCAGTGTTTGGCTTCCCTACTATTATTCTATTACTGTAGCCAGTGTGTGGTTTCCCTGCTATTATTCTATTACTGCAGGCAGTGTTTGGTTTCCCTGCTATTATTCCATTACTGGAGCCAGCATTTGTTTTCCCTACTATTATTCCATTACTGGAGTCAGCATTTGGTTTCCCTACTATTATTCTATTACTGTAGCCATTGTTGCGTTCCCTACTGTTATTCTATTACTGTAGCCAGTGTTTGGCCTCCCTGCTATTATTCTATTACTGTAGCCAGTGTGTGGTTTCCCTGCTATTATTCTATTACTGCAGGCAGTGTTTGGTTTCCCTGCTATTATTCTATTACTGTAGCCAGTGTTTGGCCTCCCTGCTATTATTCTATTACTGTAGCCAGTGTACGGTTTCCCTGCTATGATTCTATTACTGCAGGCAGTGTTTGGTTTCCCTGCTATTATTCTATTACTGTAGCCAGTGTTTGGGTTGTATTACTGTATCCATTGTTTGGCTTCCCTGCTATTATTCTATTACTACAGGCAGTGTGTGATTTCCCTGCTATTATTCTATTACTGCAGCCAGTGTTTGGCTTCCCTACTATTATTCTGTTACTGAAGCCAGTGTTTGGTTTCCCTGCTATTATTCTATTACTGTAGCCATTGTCACGTTCCCTACTGTTATTCTATTACTGTTGCCAGTGTTTAGTTTCCCTGCTATTATTCTGTTACTGCAGCCAGTGTGTGGTTTCCCTGCTATTATTCTATTACTGCAGGCAGTGTTTGGTTTCCTTGCTATTATTCTATTACTGTAGCCAGTGTTTGGCCTCCCTGCTATTATTCTATTACTGCAGGCAGTGTGTGGTTTCCCTGCTATTATTCTATTACTGTAGCCAGTGTTTGGGTTGTATTACTGTAGCCAGTGTTTGGCTTCCCTGCTATTATTCTATTACTGCAGCCAGTGTGTGGTTTCCCTGCTATTATTCTATTACTGCAGCCAGTGTGTGGCTTCCCTACTATTATTCTGTTACTGTAGCCAGTGTTTGGTTTCCCTGCTATTATTCTATTACTGTAGCCACTGTTGCGTTCCCTACTGTTATTCTATTACTGTAGCCAGTGTTTAGTTTCCCTGCTATTATTCTGTTACTGCAGCCAGTGTGTGGTTTCCCTGCTATTATTCTATTACTGCAGGCAGTGTTTGGTTTCCCTGCTATTATTCTATTACTGTAGCCAGTGTTTGGCCTCCCTGCTATTTTTCTATTACTGTAGCCAGTGTGTGGTTTCCCTGCTATTATTCTATTACTGTAGCCAGTGTGTGGTTTCCCTGCTATTATTCTATTACTGCAGGGAGTGTTTGGTTTCCCTGCTATTATTCCATTACTGGAGCCAGCATTTGTTTTCCCTATTATTATTCCATTACTGGAGCCAGCATTTGGTTTCCCTACTATTATTCTATTACTGTAGCCATTGTTGCGTTCCCTGCTATTATTCTATTACTGCAGGCAGTGTTTGGTTTCCCTGCTATTATTCTATTACTGTAGCCAGTGTTTGGCCTCCCTGCTATTATTCTATTACTGTAGCCAGTGTGTGGTTTCCCTGCTATTATTCTATTACTGCAGGCAGTGTTTGGTTTCCCTGATATTATTCTATTACTGTAGCCAGTTTTTGGCTTCCCTACTATTATTGTATTACTGTAGCCAGTGTTTGGCTTCCCTACTATTATTCTATTACTGCAGCCAGTGTGTGGATTCCCTGCTATTATTCTATTACTGTAGCCAGTGTGTGGATTCCCTGCTATTATTCTATTACTGTAGCCAGTGTTTGGTTTCCCTGCTATTATTCTATTACTGTAGCCAGTGTTTGGTTTCCCTGCTATTATTCTATGACTGAAGCCAGTGTTTAGTTTCCCTGCTATTATTCTATTATTATTAATCTATTACTGCAGCCAGTGTTTGGCTTCCCTACTATTATTCTATTACTGTAGCCAGTGTGTGGTTTCCCTGCTATTATTCTATTACTGCAGTGAGTGTTTGGTTTCCCTGCTATTATTCCAGTACTGGAGCCAGCATTTGTTTTCCCTACTATTATTCCATTACTGGAGCCAGCATTTGGTTTCCCTACTATTATTCTATTACTGTAGCCATTGTTGCGTTCCCTACTGTTATTCTATTACTGTAGCCAGCGTTTAGTTTCCCTGCTATTATTCCATTACTGGAGCCAGCATTTGGTTTCCCTACTATTATTCTATTACTGTAGCCATTGTTGCGTTCCCTGCTATTATTCTATTACTGCAGGCAGTGTTTGGTTTCCCTGCTATTATTCTATTACTGTAGCCAGTGTTTGGCCTCCCTGCTATTATTCTATTACTGTAGCCAGTGTGTGGTTTCCCTGCTATTATTCTATGACTGAAGCCAGTGTTTAGTTTCCCTGCTATTATTCTATTATTATTAATCTATTACTGCAGCCAGTGTTTGGCTTCCCTACTATTATTCTATTACTGTAGCCAGTGTGTGGTTTCCCTGCTATTATTCTATTACTGCAGGGAGTGTTTGGTTTCCCTGCTATTATTCCAGTACTGGAGCCAGCATTTGTTTTCCCTACTATTATTCCATTACTGGAGCCAGCATTTGGTTTCCCTACTATTATTCTATTACTGTAGCCATTGTTGCGTTCCCTACTGTTATTCTATTACTGTAGCCAGCGTTTAGTTTCCCTGCTATTATTCCATTACTGGAGCCAGCATTTGGTTTCACTACTATTATTCTATTACTGTAGCCATTGTTGCGTTCCCTGCTATTATTCTATTACTGCAGGCAGTGTTTGGTTTCCCTGCTATTATTCTATTACTGTAGCCAGTGTTTGGCCTCCCTGCTATTATTCTATTACTGTAGCCAGTGTGTGGTTTCCCTGCTATTATTCTATTACTGCAGGCAGTGTTTGGTTTCCCTGCTATTATTCTATTACTGTAGCCAGTTTTTGGCTTCCCTACTATTATTATATTATTGTAGCCAGTGTTTGGCTTCCCTACTATTATTCTATTACTGCAGCCAGTGTGTGGATTCCGAGCTATTATTCTGTTACTGCAGCCAGTGTGTGGTTTCCCTGCTATTATTCTATTACTGTAGCCAGTGTTTGGCCTCCCTGCTATTATTCTATTACTGTAGCCAGTGTGTGGTTTCCCTGCTATTATTCTGTTACTGCAGCCAGTGTGTGGTTTCCCTGCTATTATTCTATTACTGTAGCCAGTGTTTGGCTTCCCTACTATTATTCTATTACTGCAGCCAGTGTGTGGATTCCCTGCTATTATTCTATTACTGTAGCCAGTGTGTGGATTCCCTGCTATTATTCTATTACTGTAGCCAGTGTTTGGTTTCCCTGCTATTATTCTATGACTGAAGCCAGTGTTTAGTTTCCCTGCTATTATTCTATTATTATTAATCTATTACTGCAGCCAGTGTTTGGCTTCCCTACTATTATTCTATTACTGTAGCCAGTGTGTGGTTTCCCTGCTATTATTCTATTACTGCAGGGTGTGTTTGGTTTCCCTGCTATTATTCCATTACTGGAGCCAGCATTTGTTTTCCCTACTATTATTCCATTACTGGAGCCAGCATTTGGTTTCCCTACTATTATTCTATTACTGTAGCCATTGTTGCGTTCCCTACTGTTATTCTATTACTGTAGCTAGCGTTTAGTTTCCCTGCTATTATTCCATTACTGGAGCCAGCATTTGGTTTCCCTACTATTATTCTATTACTGTAGCCATTGTTGCGTTCCCTGCTATTATTCTATTACTGCAGGCAGTGTTTGGTTTCCCTGCTATTATTCTATTACTGTAGCCAGTGTTTGGCCTCCCTGCTATTATTTTATTACTGTAGCCAGTGTGTGGTTTCCCTGCTATTATTCTATTACTGCAGGCAGTGTTTGGTTTCCCTGCTATTATTCTATTACTGTAGCCAGTTTTTGGCTTCCCTACTATTATTCTATTACTGCAGCCAGTGTGCGGCTTCCCTACTATTATTCTATTACTGCAGCCAGTGTGTGGTTTCCCTGCTATTATTCTATTACTGCAGGCAGTGTTTGGTTTCCCTGCTATTATTCTATTACTGTAGCCAGTTTTTGGCTTCCCTACTATTATTCTATTACTGCAGCCAGTGTGCGGCTTCCCTACTATTATTCTATTACTGCAGCCAGTGTGTGGTTTCCCTGCTATTATTCTATTACTGCAGGCAGTGTTTGGTTTCCCTGCTATTATTCTATTACTGTAGCCAGTGTTTGGGTTGTATTACTGTATCCAGTGTTTGGCTTCCCTGCTATTATTCTATTACTGCAGCCAGTGTGTGGCTTCCCTACTATTATTCTATTACTGTAGCCAGTGTTTGGTTTCCCTGCTATTATTCTATTCCTGCAGCCAGTGTGTGGTTTCCCTGCTATTATTCTATTACTGCAGGCAGTGTTTGGCCTCCCTGCTATTATTCTATTACTGTAGCCAGTGTTGGCTTCCCTACTATTATTCTATTACTGCAGCCAGTGTTTGGCTTCCCTACTATTATTCTATTGCTGCAGCCAGTGTGTGGTATCCCTGCTATTATTCTATTACTGTAGCCAATGGTTGGTTTCCCTACTATTATTCTATTACTGCAGCCAGTGTGCGTTTTCCCTGCTATTATTCTATTACTGCAGGCAGTGTTTGGTTTCCCTGCTAATATTCTATTACTGGAGCCAGCATTTGGTTTCCCTACTATTATTCTATTACTGTAGCCAGTGTTGCGTTCTCTACTGTTATTCTATTACTGTAGCCAGTGTTTAGTTTCCCTGCTATTATTCTGTTACTGCATCCAGTGTGTGGTTTTCCTGCTATTATTCTATTACTGTAGGCAGTGTTTGGTTTCCCTGCTATTATTCTATTACTGTAGCCAGTGTTTGGTCTCCCTACTATTATTCTATTACTGTAGGCAGTGTTTGGTTACCCTGCTATTATTCTATTACTGGAGCCAGTGTTTGGCCTCCCTGCTATTATTCTATTACTGCATCCAGTGTGCGGTTTCCCTGCTATTATTCTATTACTGCCGGCAGTGTTTGGTTTCCCTGCTATTATTCTATTACTGTAGCCAGTGTTTGGCCTCCCAGCTATTATTCTATTACTGTAGCTAATGGTTGGTTTCCCAATTATTCTATTATTATTATTATTCTATTACTGTAGCCAGTGTGTGGTTTCCCTGCTATTATTCTATTACTGCAGGCAGTGTTTGGTTTCCCTGCTATTATTCTATTATTGTAGCTAATGGTTGGTTTCCCTATTATTCTATTATTATTATTCTGTTACTGTAGCCAGTGTTTGGTTTCCCTGTTATTATTCTATTACTGTAGCCAGTGTGTGGTTTCCCTGCAATTATTCTATTACTGTAGCCAGTGTGTGGTTTCGCTACTATTATTCTATAACTGTAGCCAGTGTTTGGCCTCCCTGCTATTATTCTATTACTGCAGGCAGTGTGTGGTTTCCCTGCTATTATTCTATTACTGTAGCCAGTGTTTGGCTTCTCTACTATTATTCTATTACTGCAGCCAGTGTGTGGTTTCCCCGCTATTATTCTATTACTGCAGGCAGTGTTTGGTTTCCCTGCTATTATTCTATTACTGTAGCCAGTGTTAGGCCTCCCTGCTATTATTCTATTACTGTAGCCAGTGTGTGGTTTCCCTGCTATTATTCTATTACTGCAGGCAGTGTTTGGTATCCCTGCTATTATTCTATTACTGTAGCCAGTTTTTGGCTTCCCTACTATTATTGTATTACTGTGGCCAGTGTTTGGCTTCCCTACTATTATTCTATTACTGCAGCCAGTGTGTGGATTCCCTGCTATTATTCTATTACTGCAGGCAGTGTTTGGTTTCCCTGCTATTATTCTATTACTGTAGCCAGTGTTTGGGTTGTATTACTGTAGCCAGTGTTTGGCTTCCCTGCTATTATTCTATTACTGCAGCCAGTGTGTGGTTTCCCTGCTATTATTCTATTACTGCAGCCTGTGTTTGGCTTCCCTACTATTATTCTATTACTGTAGCCAGTGTTTGGTTTTCCTGCTATTATCCTATTACTGCAGCCAGTGTTTGGCTTCCCTACTATTATGCTATTACTGCAGCTAGTGTGTGGTTTCCCTGCAATTATTCTATTACTGTAGCCAATGGTTGGTTTCCCTACTATTATTCTATTACTGCAGCCAGTGTGCGGCTTCCCTGCTATTATTCTATTACTGGAGCCAGCATTTGGTTTCTCTACTATTATTCCATTACTGTAGCCAGGTGTGTGGTTTCCCTGCTATTATTCTATTACTGCAGCCAGTGTGTGGTTTCCCTGCTATTATTCTATTACTGCAGCCAGTGTTTGGCTTCCCTACTATTATTCTATTACTGTAGCCAGTGTGTGGTTTCCCTGCTATTATTCCATTACTGGAGCCAGCATTTGTTTTCCCTACTATTATTCCATTACTGGAGCCAGCATTTGGTTTCCCTACTATTATTCTATTACTGTAGCCATTGTTGCGTTCCCTACTGTTATTCTATTACTGTAGCCAGCGTTTAGTTTCCCTGCTATTATTCCATTACTGGAGCCAGCATTTGGTTTCCCTACTATTATTCTATTACTGTAGCCATTGTTGCGTTCCCTGCTGTTATTCTACTACTGTAGCCAGTGTGTGGTTTCCCTGCTATTATTCTATTACTGCAGGCAGTGTTTGGTTTCCCTGCTATTATTCTATTACTGTAGCCAGTTCTTGGCTTCCCTACTATTATTGTATTACTGTAGCCAGTGTTTGGCTTCCCTACTATTATTCTATTACTGCAGCCAGTGTGTGGATTCCCTACTATTATTGTATTACTGTAGCCAGTGTTTGGCTTCCCTACTATTATTCTATTACTGCAGCCAGTGTGTGGATTCCCTGCTATTATTCTATTACTGTAGCCAGTGTGTGGTTTCCCTGCTATTATTCTATTACTGCAGGCAGGGCTTGGTTTCCCTGCTATTATTCTATTACTGCAGGCAGGGCTTGGTTTCCCTGCTATTATTCTATTACTGTAGCCAGTGTTTGGGTTGTATTACTGTGGCCAGTGTTTGGCTTCCCTGCTATTATTCTATTACTGCAGCCAGTGTGTGGTTTCCCTGCTATTATTCTATTACTGCAGCCAGTGTTTGGCTTCCCTACTATTATTCTATTACTGTAGCCAGTGTTTGGTTTTCCTGCTATTAATCTATTACTGCAGCCAGTGTTTGGCTTCCCTACTATTATGCTATTACTGCAGCTAGTGTGTGGTTTCCCTGCTATTATTCTATTACGGCAGCCAGTGTGTGGTTTCCCTGCTATTATTCTATTACTGTAGCCAATGGTTGGTTTCCCTACTATTATTCTATTACTGCAGCCAGTGTGCGGCTTCCCTACTATTATTCTATTACTGTAGCCAGTGTGTGGGTTCCCTGCTATTATTCTATTACTGCAGGCAGTGTTTGGTTTACCTGCTATTATTCCATTACTGGAGCCAGCATTTGTTTTCCCTACTATTATTCCATTACTGGAGCCAGCATTTGGTTTCCCTACTATTATTCTATTACTGTAGCCATTGTTGCGTTCCCTACTGTTATTCTATTACTGTAGCCAGTGTTTAGTTTCCCTGCTAGTATTCCATTACTGGAGCCAGCATTTGGTTTCCCTACTATTATTCTATTACTGTAGCCATTGTTGCGTTCCCTGCTGTTATTCTATTACTGTAGCCAGTGTTTGGCCTCCCTGCTATTATTCTATTACTGTAGTCAGTGTGTGGTTTCCCTGCTATTATTCTATTACTGCAGCCAGTGTTTGGCTTCCCTACTATTATTCTATTACTGTAGCCAGTGTGTGGTTTCCCTGCTATTATTCTATTACTGCAGGCAGTGTTTGGTTTCCCTGCTATTATTCCATTACTGGAGCCAGCATTTGTTTTCCCTACTATTATTCCATTACTGGAGCCAGCATTTGGTTTCCCTACTATTATTCTATTACTGTAGCCATTGTTGCGTTCCCTGCTGTTATTCTATTACTGTAGCCAGTGTTTGGCCTCCCTGCTATTATTCTATTACTGTAGTCAGTGTGTGGTTTCCCTGCTATTATTCTATTACTGCAGCCAGTGTTTGGCTTCCCTACTATTATTCTATTACTGTAGCCAGTGTGTGGTTTCCCTGCTATTATTCTATTACTGCAGGCAGTGTTTGGTTTCCCTGCTATTATTCTATTACTGTAGCCAGTGTTTGGCCTCCCTGCTATTATTCTATTACTGTAGCCAGTGTACGGTTTCCCTGCTATGATTCTATTACTGCAGGCAGTGTTTGGTTTCCCTGCTATTATTCTATTACTGTAGCCAGTGTTTGGGTTGTATTACTGTATCCATTGTTTGGCTTCCCTGCTATTATTCTATTACTACAGGCAGTGTGTGATTTCCCTGCTATTATTCTATTACTGCAGCCAGTGTTTGGCTTCCCTACTATTATTCTGTTACTGAAGCCAGTGTTTGGTTTCCCTGCTATTATTCTATTACTGTAGCCATTGTTACGTTCCCTACTGTTATTCTATTACTGTTGCCAGTGTTTAGTTTCCCTGCTATTATTCTGTTACTGCAGCCAGTGTGTGGTTTCCCTGCTATTATTCTATTACTGCAGGCAGTGTTTGGTTTCCTTGCTATTATTCTATTACTGTAGCCAGTGTTTGGCCTCCCTGCTATTATTCTATTACTGCAGGCAGTGTTTGGTTTCCCTGCTATTATTCTATTACTGTAGCCAGTGTTTGGGTTGTATTACTGTAGCCAGTGTTTGGCTTCCCTGCTATTATTCTATTACTGCAGCCAGTGTGTGGTTTCCCTGCTATTATTCTATTACTGCAGCCAGTGTGTGGCTTCCCTACTATTATTCTGTTACTGTAGCCAGTGTTTGGTTTCCCTGCTATTATTCTATTACTGTAGCCATTGTTGCGTTCCCTACTGTTATTCTATTACTGTAGCCAGTGTTTAGTTTCCCTGCTATTATTCTGTTACTGCAGCCAGTGTGTGGTTTCCCTGCTATTATTCTATTACTGCAGGCAGTGTTTGGTTTCCCTGCTATTATTCTATTACTGTAGCCAGTGTTTGGCCTCCCTGCTATTTTTCTATTACTGTAGCCAGTGTGTGGTTTCCCTGCTATTATTCTATTACTGTAGCCAGTGTGTGGTTTCCCTGCTATTATTCTATTACTGCAGGGAGTGTTTGGTTTCCCTGCTATTATTCCATTACTGGAGCCAGCATTTGTTTTCCCTATTATTATTCCATTACTGGAGCCAGCATTTGGTTTCCCTACTATTATTCTATTACTGTAGCCATTGTTGCGTTCCCTGCTATTATTCTATTACTGCAGGCAGTGTTTGGTTTCCCTGCTATTATTCTATTACTGTAGCCAGTGTTTGGCCTCCCTGCTATTATTCTATTACTGTAGCCAGTGTGTGGTTTCCCTGCTATTATTCTATTACTGCAGGCAGTGTTTGGTTTCCCTGCTATTATTCTATTACTGTAGCCAGTTTTTGGCTTCCCTACTATTATTGTATTACTGTAGCCAGTGTTTGGCTTCCCTACTATTATTCTATTACTGCAGCCAGTGTGTGGATTCCCTGCTATTATTCTATTACTGTAGCCAGTGTGTGGATTCCCTGCTATTATTCTATTACTGTAGCCAGTGTTTGGTTTCCCTGCTATTATTCTATTACTGTAGCCAGTGTTTGGTTTCCCTGCTATTATTCTATGACTGAAGCCAGTGTTTAGTTTCCCTGCTATTATTCTATTATTATTAATCTATTACTGCAGCCAGTGTTTGGCTTCCCTACTATTATTCTATTACTGTAGCCAGTGTGTGGTTTCCCTGCTATTATTCTATTACTGCAGGGAGTGTTTGGTTTCCCTGCTATTATTCCAGTACTGGAGCCAGCATTTGTTTTCCCTACTATTATTCCATTACTGGAGCCAGCATTTGGTTTCCCTACTATTATTCTATTACTGTAGCCATTGTTGCGTTCCCTACTGTTATTCTATTACTGTAGCCAGCGTTTAGTTTCCCTGCTATTATTCCATTACTGGAGCCAGCATTTGGTTTCCCTACTATTATTCTATTACTGTAGCCATTGTTGCGTTCCCTGCTATTATTCTATTACTGCAGGCAGTGTTTGGTTTCCCTGCTATTATTCTATTACTGTAGCCAGTGTTTGGCCTCCCTGCTATTATTCTATTACTGTAGCCAGTGTGTGGTTTCCCTGCTATTATTCTATGACTGAAGCCAGTGTTTAGTTTCCCTGCTATTATTCTATTATTATTAATCTATTACTGCAGCCAGTGTTTGGCTTCCCTACTATTATTCTATTACTGTAGCCAGTGTGTGGTTTCCCTGCTATTATTCTATTACTGCAGGGAGTGTTTGGTTTCCCTGCTATTATTCCAGTACTGGAGCCAGCATTTGTTTTCCCTACTATTATTCCATTACTGGAGCCAGCATTTGGTTTCCCTACTATTATTCTATTACTGTAGCCATTGTTGCGTTCCCTACTGTTATTCTATTACTGTAGCCAGCGTTTAGTTTCCCTGCTATTATTCCATTACTGGAGCCAGCATTTGGTTTCACTACTATTATTCTATTACTGTAGCCATTGTTGCGTTCCCTGCTATTATTCTATTACTGCAGGCAGTATTTGGTTTCCCTGCTATTATTCTATTACTGTAGCCAGTGTTTGGCCTCCCTGCTATTATTCTATTACTGTAGCCAGTGTGTGGTTTCCCTGCTATTATTCTATTACTGCAGGCAGTGTTTGGTTTCCCTGCTATTATTCTATTACTGTAGCCAGTTTTTGGCTTCCCTACTATTATTATATTATTGTAGCCAGTGTTTGGCTTCCCTACTATTATTCTATTACTGCAGCCAGTGTGTGGATTCCGAGCTATTATTCTGTTACTGCAGCCAGTGTGTGGTTTCCCTGCTATTATTCTATTACTGTAGCCAGTGTTTGGCCTCCCTGCTATTATTCTATTACTGTAGCCAGTGTGTGGTTTCCCTGCTATTATTCTGTTACTGCAGCCAGTGTGTGGTTTCCCTGCTATTATTCTATTACTGTAGCCAGTGTTTGGCTTCCCTACTATTATTCTATTACTGCAGCCAGTGTGTGGATTCCCTGCTATTATTCTATTACTGTAGCCAGTGTGTGGATTCCCTGCTATTATTCTATTACTGTAGCCAGTGTTTGGTTTCCCTGCTATTATTCTATGACTGAAGCCAGTGTTTAGTTTCCCTGCTATTATTCTATTATTATTAATCTATTACTGCAGCCAGTGTTTGGCTTCCCTACTATTATTCTATTACTGTAGCCAGTGTGTGGTTTCCCTGCTATTATTCTATTACTGCAGGGTGTGTTTGGTTTCCCTGCTATTATTCCATTACTGGAGCCAGCATTTGTTTTCCCTACTATTATTCCATTACTGGAGCCAGCATTTGGTTTCCCTACTATTATTCTATTACTGTAGCCATTGTTGCGTTCCCTACTGTTATTCTATTACTGTAGCTAGCGTTTAGTTTCCCTGCTATTATTCCATTACTGGAGCCAGCATTTGGTTTCCCTACTATTATTCTATTACTGTAGCCATTGTTGCGTTCCCTGCTATTATTCTATTACTGCAGGCAGTGTTTGGTTTCCCTGCTATTATTCTATTACTGTAGCCAGTGTTTGGCCTCCCTGCTATTATTTTATTACTGTAGCCAGTGTGTGGTTTCCCTGCTATTATTCTATTACTGCAGGCAGTGTTTGGTTTCCCTGCTATTATTCTATTACTGTAGCCGGTTTTTGGCTTCCCTACTATTATTCTATTACTGCAGCCAGTGTGCGGCTTCCCTACTATTATTCTATTACTGCAGCCAGTGTGTGGTTTCCCTGCTATTATTCTATTACTGCAGGCAGTGTTTGGTTTCCCTACTATTATTCTATTACTGTAGCCAGTTTTTGGCTTCCCTACTATTATTCTATTACTGCAGCCAGTGTGCGGCTTCCCTACTATTATTCTATTACTGCAGCCAGTGTGTGGTTTCCCTGCTATTATTCTATTGCTGCAGGCAGTGTTTGGTTTCCCTGCTATTATTCTATTACTGTAGCCAGTGTTTGGGTTGTATTACTGTATCCAGTGTTTGGCTTCCCTGCTATTATTCTATTACTGCAGCCAGTGTGTGGCTTCCCTACTATTATTCTATTACTGTAGCCAGTGTTTGGTTTCCCTGCTATTATTCTATTCCTGCAGCCAGTGTGTGGTTTCCCTGCTATTATTCTATTACTGCAGGCAGTGTTTGGCCTCCCTGCTATTATTCTATTACTGTAGCCAGTGTTGGCTTCCCTACTATTATTCTATTACTGCAGCCAGTGTTTGGCTTCCCTACTATTATTCTATTGCTGCAGCCAGTGTGTGGTATCCCTGCTATTATTCTATTACTGTAGCCAATGGTTGGTTTCCCTACTATTATTCTATTACTGCAGCCAGTGTGCGTTTTCCCTGCTATTATTCTATTACTGCAGGCAGTGTTTGGTTTCCCTGCTAATATTCTATTACTGGAGCCAGCATTTGGTTTCCCTACTATTATTCTATTACTGTAGCCAGTGTTGCGTTCTCTACTGTTATTCTATTACTGTAGCCAGTGTTTAGTTTCCCTGCTATTATTCTGTTACTGCATCCAGTGTGTGGTTTTCCTGCTATTATTCTATTACTGTAGGCAGTGTTTGGTTTCCCTGCTATTATTCTATTACTGTAGCCAGTGTTTGGTCTCCCTACTATTATTCTATTACTGTAGGCAGTGTTTGGTTTCCCTGCTATTATTCTATTACTGGAGCCAGTGTTTGGCCTCCCTGCTATTATTCTATTACTGCATCCAGTGTGCGGTTTCCCTGCTATTATTCTATTACTGCCGGCAGTGTTTGGTTTCCCTGCTATTATTCTATTACTGTAGCCAGTGTTTGGCCTCCCAGCTATTATTCTATTACTGTAGCTAATGGTTGGTTTCCCAATTATTCTATTATTATTATTATTCTATTACTGTAGCCAGTGTGTGGTTTCCCTGCTATTATTCTATTACTGCAGGCAGTGTTTGGTTTCCCTGCTATTATTCTATTATTGTAGCTAATGGTTGGTTTCCCTATTATTCTATTATTATTATTCTGTTACTGTAGCCAGTGTTTGGTTTCCCTGTTATTATTCTATTACTGTAGCCAGTGTGTGGTTTCCCTGCAATTATTCTATTACTGTAGCCAGTGTGTGGTTTCGCTACTATTATTCTATAACTGTAGCCAGTGTTTGGCCTCCCTGCTATTATTCTATTACTGCAGGCAGTGTGTGGTTTCCCTGCTATTATTCTATTACTGTAGCCAGTGTTTGGCTTCTCTACTATTATTCTATTACTGCAGCCAGTGTGTGGTTTCCCTGCTATTATTCTATTACTGCAGGCAGTGTTTGGTTTCCCTGCTATTATTCTATTACTGTAGCCAGTGTTAGGCCTCCCTGCTATTATTCTATTACTGTAGCCAGTGTGTGGTTTCCCTGCTATTATTCTATTACTGCAGGCAGTGTTTGGTATCCCTGCTATTATTCTATTACTGTAGCCAGTTTTTGGCTTCCCTACTATTATTGTATTACTGTGGCCAGTGTTTGGCTTCCCTACTATTATTCTATTACTGCAGCCAGTGTGTGGATTCCCTGCTATTATTCTATTACTGCAGGCAGTGTTTGGTTTCCCTGCTATTATTCTATTACTGTAGCCAGTGTTTGGGTTGTATTACTGTAGCCAGTGTTTGGCTTCCCTGCTATTATTCTATTACTGCAGCCAGTGTGTGGTTTCCCTGCTATTATTCTATTACTGCAGCCAGTGTTTGGCTTCCCTACTATTATTCTATTACTGTAGCCAGTGTTTGGTTTTCCTGCTATTATCCTATTACTGCAGCCAGTGTTTGGCTTCCCTACTATTATGCTATTACTGCAGCTAGTGTGTGGTTTCCCTGCAATTATTCTATTACTGTAGCCAATGGTTGGTTTCCCTACTATTATTCTATTACTGCAGCCAGTGTGCGGCTTCCCTGCTATTATTCTATTACTGGAGCCAGCATTTGGTTTCTCTACTATTATTCCATTACTGTAGCCAGGTGTGTGGTTTCCCTGCTATTATTCTATTACTGCAGCCAGTGTGTGGTTTCCCTGCTATTATTCTATTACTGCAGCCAGTGTTTGGCTTCCCTACTATTATTCTATTACTGTAGCCAGTGTGTGGTTTCCCTGCTATTATTCCATTACTGGAGCCAGCATTTGTTTTCCCTACTATTATTCCATTACTGGAGCCAGCATTTGGTTTCCCTACTATTATTCTATTACTGTAGCCATTGTTGCGTTCCCTACTGTTATTCTATTACTGTAGCCAGCGTTTAGTTTCCCTGCTATTATTCCATTACTGGAGCCAGCATTTGGTTTCCCTACTATTATTCTATTACTGTAGCCATTGTTGCGTTCCCTGCTGTTATTCTACTACTGTAGCCAGTGTGTGGTTTCCCTGCTATTATTCTATTACTGCAGGCAGTGTTTGGTTTCCCTGCTATTATTCTATTACTGTAGCCAGTTCTTGGCTTCCCTACTATTATTGTATTACTGTAGCCAGTGTTTGGCTTCCCTACTATTATTCTATTACTGCAGCCAGTGTGTGGATTCCCTACTATTATTGTATTACTGTAGCCAGTGTTTGGCTTCCCTACTATTATTCTATTACTGCAGCCAGTGTGTGGATTCCCTGCTATTATTCTATTACTGTAGCCAGTGTTTGGGTTGTATTACTGTAGCCAGTGTTTGGCTTCCCTGCTATTATTCTATTACTGCAGCCAGTGTGTGGTTTCCCTGCTATTATTCTATTACTGCAGCCAGTGTTGGCTTCCCTACTATTATTCTATTACTGTAGCCATTGTTGCGTTCCCTGCTGTTATTCTACTACTGTAGCCAGTGTGTGGTTTCCCTGCTATTATTCTATTACTGCAGGCAGTGTTTGGTTTCCCTGCTATTATTCTATTACTGTAGCCAGTTTTTGGCTTCCCTACTATTATTGTATTACTGTAGCCAGTGTTTGGCTTCCCTACTATTATTCTATTACTGCAGCCAGTGTGTGGATTCCCTGCTATTATTCTATTACTGTAGCCAGTGTTTGGGTTGTATTACTGTAGCCAGTGTTTGGCTTCCCTGCTATTATTCTATTACTGCAGCCAGTGTTGGCTTCCCTACTATTATTCTATTACTGTAGCCAGTGTTTGGTTTTCCTGCTATTATTCTATTACTGCAGCCAGTGTTTGGCTTCCCTACTATTATGCTATTACTGCAGCTAGTGTGTGGTTTCCCTGCTATTATTCTATTACGGCAGCCAGTGTGTGGTTTCCCTGCTAATATTCTATTACTGTAGCCATTGTTGCGTTCCCTGCTGTTATTCTACTACTGTAGCCAGTGTGTGGTTCCCCTGCTATTATTCTATTACTGCAGGCAGTGTTTGGTTTCCCTGCTATTATTCTATTACTGTAGCCAGTTTTTGGCTTCCCTACTATTATTGTATTACTGTAGCCAGTGTTTGGCTTCCCTACTATTATTCTATTACTGCAGCCAGTGTGTGGATTCCCTGCTATTATTCTATTACTGTAGCCAGTGTTTGGGTTGTATTACTGTAGCCAGTGTTTGGCTTCCCTGCTATTATTCTATTACTGCAGCCAGTGTGTGGTTTCCCTGCTAATATTCTATTACTGTAGCCATTGTTGCGTTCCCTGCTGTTATTCTACTACTGTAGCCAGTGTGTGGTTTCCCTGCTATTATTCTATTACTGCAGGCAGTGTTTGGTTTCCCTGCTATTATTCTATTACTGTAGCCAGTTTTTGGCTTCCCTACTATTATTGTATTACTGTAGCCAGTGTTTGGCTTCCCTACTATTATTCTATTACTGCAGCCAGTGTGTGGATTCCCTGCTATTATTCTATTACTGCAGCCAGTGTTGGCTTCCCTACTATTATTCTATTACTGTAGCCAGTGTTTGGTTTTCCTGCTATTATTCTATTACTGCAGCCAGTGTTTGGCTTCCCTACTATTATGCTATTACTGCAGCTAGTGTGTGGTTTCCCTGCTATTATTCTATTACGGCAGCCAGTGTGTGGTTTCCCTGCTATTATTCTATTACTGTAGCCAGTGTGCGGCTTCCCTGCTATTATTCTATTACTGCAGGCAGTGTTTGGTTTCCCTGCTATTATTCTATTACTGGAGCCAGCATTTGGTTTCCCTACTATTATTCCATTACTGTAGCCAGGTGTGTGGTTTCCCTGCTATTATTCTATTACTGCAGCCAGTGTTTGGTTTCCCTGCTATTATTCTATTACTGCAGCCAGTGTGTGGTTTCCCTGCTATTATTCTATTACTGCAGCCAGTGTTTGGCTTCCCTACTATTATTCTATTACTGGAGCCAGCATTTGGTTTCCCTACTATTATTCCATTACTGTAGCCACGTGTGTGGTTTCCCTGCTATTATTCTATTACTGCAGCCAGTGTTTGGTTTCCCTGATATTATTCTATTACTGCAGCCAGTGTGTGGTTTCCCTGCTATTATTCTATTACTGCAGCCAGTGTTTGGCTTCCCTACTATTATTCTATTACTGTAGCCAGTGTGTGGTTTCCCTGCTATTATTCTATTACTGCAGGCAGTGTTTGGTTTCCCTGCTATTATTCCATTACTGGAGCCAGCATTTGTTTTCCCTACTATTATTCCATTACTGGAGCCAGCATTTGGTTTCCCTACTATTATTCTATTACTGTAGCCATTGTTGCGTTCCCTACTGTTATTCTATTACTGTAGCCAGCGTTTAGTTTCCCTGCTATTATTCCATTACTGGAGCCAGCATTTGGTTTCCCTACTATTATTTTATTACTGTAGCCATTGTTGCGTTCCCTGCTGTTATTCTATTACTGTAGCCAGTGTTTGGCCTCCCTGCTATTATTCTATTACTGTAGCCAGTGTGTGGTTTCCCTGCTATTATTCTATTACTGCAGCCAGTGTTAGGCTTCCCTACTATTATTCTATTACTGTAGCCAGTGTGTGGTTTCCCTGCTATTATCCTATTACTGCAGGCAGTGTTTGGTTTCCCTGCTATTATTCCATTACTGGAGCCAGCATTTGTTTTCC
Organism: Ambystoma mexicanum; assembly: GCF_040938575.1. Lineage (NCBI taxonomy): Eukaryota > Metazoa > Chordata > Amphibia > Caudata > Ambystomatidae > Ambystoma > Ambystoma mexicanum. The sequence continues at coordinate 2,131,946 of NC_090932.1, forward strand.
CTACTATTATTCCATTACTGGAGCCAGCATTTGGTTTCCCTACTATAATTCTATTACTGTAGCCATTGTTGCGTTCCCTACTGTTATTCTATTACTGTAGCCAGCGTTTAGTTTCCCTGCTATTATTCTATTACTGGAGCCAGCATTTGGTTTCCCTACTATTATTCTATTACTGTAGCCATTGTTGCGTTCCCTGCTGTTATTCTATTACTGTAGCCAGTGTTTGCCCTCCCTGCTATTATTCTATTACTGTAGCCAGTGTGTGGTTTCCCTGCTATTATTCTATTACTGCAGGCAGTGTGTGGTTTCCCTGCTATTATTCTATTACTGTAGCCAGTGTTTGGCCTCCCTGCTATTATTCTATTACTGTAGCCAGTGTGCGGTTTCCCTGCTATTATTCTATTACTGCAGGCAGTGTTTGGTTTCCCTGCTATTATTCTATTACTGTAGCCAGTGTTTGGGTTGTATTACTGTAGCCAGTGTTTGGCTTCCCTGCTATTATTCTATTACTGCAGGCAGTGTGTGGTTTCCCTGCTATTATTCTATTACTGCAGGCAGTGTTTGGCTTACCTACTATTATTCTGTTACTGTAGCCAGTGTTTGGTTTCCCTGCTATTATTCTATTACTGTAGCCATTGTTGCGTTCCCTACTGTTATTCTATTACTGTAGCCAGCGTTTAGTTTCCCTGCTATTATTCTGTTACTGCAGCCAGTGTGTGGTTTCCCTGCTATTATTCTATTACTGCAGGCAGTGTTTGGTTTCCCTGCTATTATTCTATTACTGTAGCCAGCGTTTGGCCTCCCTGCTATTATTCTATTACTGTAGCCAGTGTGTGGTTTCCCTGCTATTATTCTATTACTGCAGGCAGTGTTTGGTTTCCCTGCTATTATTCTATTACTGTAGCCAGTGTTTGGGTTGTATTACTGTAGCCAGTGTTTGGCTTCCCTGCTATTATTCTATTACTGCAGCCAGTGTGTAGTTTCCCTGCTATTATTCTATTACTGCAGCCAGTGTGTGGCTTCCCTACTATTATTCTATTACTGTAGCCAGCGTTTGGTTTCCCTGCTATTATTCTATTACTGTAGCCATTGTTGCGTTCCCTACTGTTATTCTATTACTGTAGCCAGCGTTTAGTTTCCCTGCTATTATTCTGTTACTGCAGCCAGGGTGTGGTTTCCCTGCTATTATTCTATTACTGCAGGCAGTGTTTGGTTTCCCTGCTATTATTCTGTTACTGCAGCCAGTGTGTGGTTTCCCTGCTATTATTCTATTACTGCAGGCAGTGTTTGGTTTCCCTGCTATTATTCTATTACTGTAGCCAGTGTTTGGGTTGTATTACTGTAGCCAGTGTTTGGCTTCCCTGCTATTATTCTGTTACTGTAGCCAGTGTTTGGTTTCCCTTCTATTATTCTATTACTGTAGCCATTGTTGCTTTCCCTACTGTTATTCTATTACTGTAGCCAGCGTTTAGTTTCCCTGCTATTATTATGTTACTGCAGCCAGTGTGTGGTTTCCCTGCTATTATTCTGTTACTGCAGCCAGTGTGTGGTTTCTCTGCTATTATTCTATTACTGTAGCCAGTGTTTGGCCTCCCAGCTATTATTCTATTACTGTAGCCAGTGTGTGGTTTCCCTGCTATTATTGTATTACTGCAGGCAGTGTTTGGCCCCCCTGCTATTATTCTATTACTGTAGCCAGTGTGTGGCTTCCCTACGATTATTCTGTTACTGTACCCAGTGTTTGGTTTCCCTGCTATTATTCTATTACTGTAGCCATTGTTGCGTTCCCTACTGTTATTCTATTACTGTAGCCAGCGTTTAGTTTCCCTGCTATTATTCTGTTACTGCAGCCAGTGTGTGGTTTCCCTGCTATTATTCTATTACTGCAGGCAGTGTTTGGTTTCCCTGCTATTATTCTATTACTGTAGCCAGTGTTTGGCCTCACTGCTATTATTCTATTACTGTAGCCAGTGTGTGGTTTCCCTGCTATTATTCTATTACTGCAGGCAGTGTTTGGCCTCCCTGCTATTATTCTATTACCTTAGCCAGTGTGTGGTTTCCCTGCTATTATTCTATTACTGCAGGCAGTGTTTGGTTTCCCTGCTATTATTCTATTACTGTAGCCAGTGTTTGGCCTCCCTGCTATTATTCTATTACTGTAGCCAGTGTGTGGTTTCCCTGCTATTATTCTATTACTGCAGCCATTGTGTGGCTTCCCTACTATTATTCTATTACTGCAGCCAGTGTGTGGTTTCCCTGCTATTATTCTATTACTGTAGCCAGTGTTTGGGTTGTATTACTGTAGCCAGTGTTTGGCTTCCCTACTAGTATTCTATTACTGTAGCCAGTGTTTGGTTTCCCTGCTATTTTTCTATTACTGCAGCCAGTGTTTGGCTTCCCTACTATTATTCTATTACTGCAGCCAGTGTGTGGTTTCCCTGCTATTATTCTATTACGGCAGCCAGTGTGTGGTTTCCCTGCTATTATTCTATTACTGTAGCCAATGGTTGGTTTCCCTACTATTATTCTATTACTGCAGCCAGTGTGCGGATTCCCTGCTATTATTCTATTACTGCAGGCAGTGTTTGGTTTCCCTGCTATTATTCTATTACTGGAGCCAGCATTTGGTTTCCCTACTATTATTCCATTACTGTAGCCAGGTGTGTGGTTTCCCTGCTATTATTCTATTACTGCAGCCAGTGTTTGGTTTCCCTGCTATTATTCTATTACTGTACCCAGTGTTTGGTTTCCCTGCTATTATTCTATTCCTGCAGCCAGTGTTTGGCTTCCCTACTATTATTCTATTACTGCAGCCAGTGTGTGGTTTCCCTGCTATTATTCTATTACTGCAGCCAGTGTGTGGTATCCCTGCTATTATTCTATTACTGTAGCCAATGGTTGGTTTCCCTACTATTATTCTATTACTGCAGCCAGTGTGCGGTTTCCCTGCTATTATTCTATTATTGCAGGCAGTGTTTGGTTTCCCTGCTATTATTCTATTACTGTAGCCAGTGTTTGGCCTCCCTGCTATTATTCTATTACTGGAGCCAGCATTTGGTTTCCCTACTATTATTCTATTACTGTAGCCAGTATTGTGTTCCCTATTGTTATTCTATTACTGTAGCCAGCGTTTAGTTTCCCTGCTATTATTCTGTTACTGCAGCCAGTGTGTGGTTTCCCTGCTATTATTCTATTACTGCAGGCAGTGTTTGGTTTCCCTGCTATTATTCTATTACTGTAGCCAGTGTTTGGCCTCCCTGCTATTATTCTATTACTGTACCCAGTGTTTGGTTTCCCTGCTATTATTCTATTACTGTAGCCAGTATTGTGTTCCCTATTGTTATTCTATTACTGTAGCCAGCGTTTAGTTTCCCTGCTATTATTCTGTTACTGCAGCCAGTGTGTGGTTTCCCTGCTATTATTCTATTACTGCAGGCAGTGTTTGGTTTCCCTGCTATTATTCTATTACTGTAGCCAGTGTTTGGCCTCCCTGCTATTATTCTATTACTGCAGGCAGTCTTTGGTTTCCCTGCTATTATTCTATTACTGTAGCCAGTTTTTGGCTTCCCTACTATTATTGTATTACTGTAGCCAGTGTTTGACGTCCCTACTATTATTCTATTACTGCATCCAGTGTGCGGTTTCCCTGCTATTATTCTATTACTGTAGCCAGTGTTTGGCCTCCCAGCTGTTATTCTATTACTGTAGCCAGTGTGTGGTTTCCCTGCTATTATTCCATTACTGCAGGCAGTGTTCAGTTTCCCTGCTATTATTCTATTACTGTAGCCAGTGTTTGGCCTCCCTGCTATTATTCTATTACTGTAGCCAGTGTGTGGTTTCCCTGCTATTATTCTATTACTGCAGGCAGCGTTTGTTTTCTCTGCTATTATTCTATTACTGTAGACAGTGTTTGGCTTCCCTGCTATTATTCTATTACTGGAGCCAGTGTTTGGATTCCCTACTATTATTCTATTACTGCAGCCAGTGTGTGGTTTCCCTGCTATTATTCTATTACTGCAGGCAGTGTTTGGTTTCCCTGCTATTATTCTATTACTGTAGCCAGTGTTTGGCCTCCCTGCTATTATTCTATTACTGTAGCCAGTGTGCGGTTTCCCTGCTATTATTCTATTACTGCAGGCAGTGTTTGGTTTCCCTGCTATTATTCTATTACTGTAGCCAGTGTTTGGGTTGTATTACTGTAGCCAGTGTTTGGCTTCCCTGCTATTATTCTATTACTGCAGGCAGTGTGTGGTTTCCCTGCTATTATTCTATTACTGCAGGCAGTGTTTGGCTTACCTACTATTATTCTGTTACTGTAGCCAGTGTTTGGTTTCCCTGCTATTATTCTATTACTGTAGCCATTGTTGCGTTCCCTACTGTTATTCTATTACTGTAGCCAGCGTTTAGTTTCCCTGCTATTATTCTGTTACTGCAGCCAGTGTGTGGTTTCCCTGCTATTATTCTATTACTGCAGGCAGTGTTTGGTTTCCCTGCTATTATTCTATTACTGTAGCCAGCGTTTGGCCTCCCTGCTATTATTCTATTACTGTAGCCAGTGTGTGGTTTCCCTGCTATTATTCTATTACTGCAGGCAGTGTTTGGTTTCCCTGCTATTATTCTATTACTGTAGCCAGTGTTTGGGTTGTATTACTGTAGCCAGTGTTTGGCTTCCCTGCTATTATTCTATTACTGCAGCCAGTGTGTAGTTTCCCTGCTATTATTCTATTACTGCAGCCAGTGTGTGGCTTCCCTACTATTATTCTATTACTGTAGCCAGCGTTTAGTTTCCCTGCTATTATTCTGTTACTGCAGCCAGGGTGTGGTTTCCCTGCTATTATTCTATTACTGCAGGCAGTGTTTGGTTTCCCTGCTATTATTCTGTTACTGCAGCCAGTGTGTGGTTTCCCTGCTATTATTCTATTACTGCAGGCAGTGTTTGGTTTCCCTGCTATTATTCTATTACTGTAGCCAGTGTTTGGGTTGTATTACTGTAGCCAGTGTTTGGCTTCCCTGCTATTATTCTGTTACTGTAGCCATTGTTGCGTTCCCTACTGTTATTCTATTACTGTAGCCAGCGTTTAGTTTCCCTGCTATTATTATGTTACTGCAGCCAGTGTGTGGTTTCCCTGCTATTATTCTGTTACTGCAGCCAGTGTGTGGTTTCTCTGCTATTATTCTATTACTGTAGCCAGTGTTTGGCCTCCCAGCTATTATTCTATTACTGTAGCCAGTGTGTGGTTTCCCTGCTATTATTGTATTACTGCAGGCAGTGTTTGGCCCCCCTGCTATTATTCTATTACTGTAGCCAGTGTGTGGCTTCCCTACGATTATTCTGTTACTGTACCCAGTGTTTGGTTTCCCTGCTATTATTCTATTACTGTAGCCATTGTTGCGTTCCCTACTGTTATTCTATTACTGTAGCCAGCGTTTAGTTTCCCTGCTATTATTCTGTTACTGCAGCCAGTGTGTGGTTTCCCTGCTATTATTCTATTACTGCAGGCAGTGTTTGGTTTCCCTGCTATTATTCTATTACTGTAGCCAGTGTTTGGCCGCACTGCTATTATTCTATTACTGTAGCCAGTGTGTGGTTTCCCTGCTATTATTCTATTACTGCAGGCAGTGTTTGGCCTCCCTGCTATTATTCTATTACCTTAGCCAGTGTGTGGTTTCCCTGCTATTATTCTATTACTGCAGGCAGTGTTTGGTTTCCCTGCTATTATTCTATTACTGTAGCCAGTGTTTGGCCTCCCTGCTATTATTCTATTACTGTAGCCAGTGTGTGGTTTCCCTGCTATTATTCTATTACTGCAGCCATTGTGTGACTTCCCTACTATTATTCTATTACTGCAGCCAGTGTGTGGTTTCCCTGCTATTATTCTATTACTGTAGCCAGTGTTTGGGTTGTATTACTGTAGCCAGTGTTTGGCTTCCCTACTAGTATTCTATTACTGTAGCCAGTGTTTGGTTTCCCTGCTATTTTTCTATTACTGCAGCCAGTGTTTGGCTTCCCTACTATTATTCTATTACTGCAGCCAGTGTGTGGTTTCCCTGCTATTATTCTATTACGGCAGCCAGTGTGTGGTTTCCCTGCTATTATTCTATTACTGTAGCCAATGGTTGGTTTCCCTACTATTATTCTATTACTGCAGCCAGTGTGCGGATTCCCTGCTATTATTCTATTACTGCAGGCAGTGTTTGGTTTCCCTGCTATTATTCTATTACTGGAGCCAGCATTTGGTTTCCCTACTATTATTCCATTACTGTAGCCAGGTGTGTGGTTTCCCTGCTATTATTCTATTACTGCAGCCAGTGTTTGGTTTCCCTGCTATTATTCTATTACTGTACCCAGTGTTTGGTTTCCCTGCTATTATTCTATTCCTGCAGCCAGTGTTTGGCTTCCCTACTATTATTCTATTACTGCAGCCAGTGTGTGGTTTCCCTGCTATTATTCTATTACTGCAGCCAGTGTGTGGTATCCCTGCTATTATTCTATTACTGTAGCCAATGGTTGGTTTCCCTACTATTATTCTATTACTGCAGCAAGTGTGCGGTTTCCCTGCTATTATTCTATTATTGCAGGCAGTGTTTGGTTTCCCTGCTATTATTCTATTACTGTAGCCAGTGTTTGGCCTCCCTGCTATTATTCTATTACTGGAGCCAGCATTTGGTTTCCCTACTATTATTCTATTACTGTAGCCAGTATTGTGTTCCCTATTGTTATTCTATTACTGTAGCCAGCGTTTAGTTTCCCTGCTATTATTCTGTTACTGCAGCCAGTGTGTGGTTTCCCTGCTATTATTCTATTACTGCAGGCAGTGTTTGGTTTCCCTGCTATTATTCTATTACTGTAGCCAGTGTTTGGCCTCCCTGCTATTATTCTATTACTGTACCCAGTGTTTGGTTTCCCTGCTATTATTCTATTACTGTAGCCAGTATTGTGTTCCCTATTGTTATTCTATTACTGTAGCCAGCGTTTAGTTTCCCTGCTATTATTCTGTTACTGCAGCCAGTGTGTGGTTTCCCTGCTATTATTCTATTACTGCAGGCAGTGTTTGGTTTCCCTGCTATTATTCTATTACTGTAGCCAGTGTTTGGCCTCCCTGCTATTATTCTATTACTGCAGGCAGTGTTTGGTTTCCCTGCTATTATTCTATTACTGTAGCCAGTTTTTGGCTTCCCTACTATTATTGTATTACTGTAGCCAGTGTTTGACGTCCCTACTCTTATTCTATTACTGCATCCAGTGTGCGGTTTCCCTGCTATTATTCTATTACTGTAGCCAGTGTTTGGCCTCCCAGCTGTTATTCTATTACTGTAGCCAGTGTGTGGTTTCCCTGCTATTATTCTATTACTGCAGGCAGTGTTCAGTTTCCCTGCTATTATTCTATTACTGTAGCCAGTGTTTGGCCTCCCTGCTATTATTCTATTACTGTAGCCAGTGTGTGGTTTCCCTGCTATTATTCTATTACTGCAGGCAGCGTTTGTTTTCTCTGCTATTATTCTATTACTGTAGACAGTGTTTGGCTTCCCTGCTATTATTCTATTACTGGAGCCAGTGTTTGGATTCCCTACTATTATTCTATTACTGCAGCCAGTGTGTGGTTTCCCTGCTATTATTCTATTACTGCAGGCAGTGTTTGGTTTCCCTGCTATTATTCTATTACTGTAGCCAATGGTTGGTTTCCCTGTTATTATTCTATTACTGTAGCCAGTGTGTGGTTTCCCTGCTATTATTCTATTACTGTAGCCAGTGTTTGGTTTCCCTGCTATTATTCTATTACTGTAGCCAATGGTTGGTTTCCCTGTTATTATTCTATTACTGCATCCAGTGTTGGGTTTCCTACTATTATTCTGTTACTGCAGCCAGCGTTTGGTTTCCCTACTATTATTCTATAACTGTAGCCAGTGTTTGGTTTTCCTGCTAGTATTCTATTACTGCAGCCATTGTTTGGTTTCCCTACTATTATTCTATTACTGCAGCCAGTGTTTGGTTTCCCTGCTATTATTCTATTACTGTAGCCAGTGTTTGGTTTCCCTACTATTATTCTATTACTGCAACCAGTGTTGGGTTTCCTACTATTATTCTGTTACTGCAGCCAGCGTTTGGTTTCCCTACTATTATTCTATTACTGTAGCCAGTGTGTGGTTTCCTACTATTATTCTGTTACTGCAGCCAGCGTTTGGTTTCCCTACTATTATTCTATTACTGCAGCCAGTGTTTGGTTTCCATGCTATTATCCTATTACTGCAGCCAGTATTTGGTTTCCCTACTATTATCCTATTACTGCAGCCAGTGTGTGGTTTCCCCTACTATTATCCTATTACTGCAGCCAGTGTTTGGTTTTCCAACTATTATCCGATTACTGCAGCCAGTGTTTGGTTTCCCTACTATTATTCTATTACTGTAGCAGTGTTTGGTCTGCCTATTATTAATGACAGTGATAGAGGGAGTCATTTTATTGGGTAGTGTGACATGGTCAGAGTCATGATCCTGCCAAAAGGGCAGAGAGGGACCCTTCCCAAACAGAGGCAGGAGGCTTGCTAACAAAAAAAAGACAGCACTTGTTTAGGCCCGGGTATGCAAAGTAGGAAATAACACTACTGGTAATGAACCCTCCCAGTGCATTTTCCCACCATGTGTTTTTCTATTCCATTACAGAACTGTTTCTCCCACAACGCAACAGCAAGCCATTAAGAAACCCCGGACCGGAGACAAGAGGGCGGGATCAAGCCTCACCAGAGAAAGAACTGACAATATGCTCAACAAACAAGAAATAGACATCCAACCTGACCATCCCAGACAGTCACCAGGCGAATGTGAGACCACCACAGCAGAAATGGGAGTGGGGAGTAACTGAAGGGGTTCAGGAGAGACACAGAAACCCTTCAAAAACAAAATTGCATCAAAACATCAACGCCGGGTGAAAGCCACTAGACGACCATGCAATCTCTCAGCCCCTGGCTGCTATCACACCAGAGACTGCATTAAGAGCAAGCTGGAAAAGTGGGAGGAGCTTAGAGGGTTTTTAAAGCCTTTCACTTGTGTAATCCTACCCCTGGAGACCAGGCAGACATTGATTGGTGCAGAGGGGCAGGTGAGCTTTGCAGCCAATGGGAAGGGGAGGATGGCACAGAGCCACCAGCCCAGCACTACATAAGCAGACAGCAGGCGAGGCAGAGTGTGGGTTTGAACCGGTGAGGTCAAAGGAGGGGCTAAAGGTGAACTGAGAGACCAGGCGTAGGACTGTCGGAGGCGCAGATTGTTGATGGCAGAGTTTAACAAAGGTGAAGTATTGCGAGAGAGAGTGGACCAGTTGAAGGGGGTGGGTTGAAGGGGGGAGGGCAGGGTGATGGAGATGGGTAGAGAGAGAGAATCCATGCACAGAAATGGGCCTTCCTTGAATTACATTAGTTTAAAGAGAAGCCAGAGTCGTAACCGGAGTGTAGTAGAGATGTGGGTAGGGGCTGAGAGTAGTCAGAGTGGGTGCAGTGGATGAGTGAGTAGAGTACTGCGTCCCTCATTTTGGGGAAGAAGAGAGTAGTAATAGTGCAGAGGGAGTGGCAGCAGGAAGACGGTCGGAGGTGTAACATCAAAGGGTATCGGTGAGGACTACTAGAAGTAAACAGAGGGAAGTGAGGAGAAGGGAAAGTATAAACAGTGACAGTAGTAGTGGTGGGGTGGTAGGAGTGGTCATAGTGGGGCAGACAGAGGGCAGTAGTATTGCAAAGTGGAGTAGTAGTGGAGTGGAGAGGAAAGATCGATACTTTGAGAGATAAGGTGCTAACATAAGAGGGCAGAGAAAGGTGGTAGGTGGGAGGAACTCATGGTGACAACAACTAAGACAGACAAAGGTAATCAAAGTTCAAGAGTGTTTATTGAACAATGGAATTGGTATACTGGATTGGTAAAACGCCTGATCTAAACCTAAATCTAAGATGGGGACAGGTGTCGACCATCAAATGAAAATAAGTCAGTCCTAGTGGTGTCAAGTCAAATAAAAGAACCTATACTAAAATAACCTGTTGCCAATTCCTTACACTAAATAAAAAGGGGTGTGGGTTTAAGTTTTAAGAAAGAAAGAAGTGTTCTAAAATGATAAGTCTGGAGGCGGTAGCCTGGATCTCCCTTCCCCACGTTTTAGCACAGGGTAAGATGGGAGCTTGGAGCACAGTACTGTCTCGGGCTTCTCCAGCACGAGACAACAGTTCGAATGGCAGTTCTCAGGACCGCCGATGGCCAAGTCTCGTTTCCTATGAAAATCTCTTGCCTTCGGGCCTGATGTGTTTCAATAACAAAAACTAAGGTTCCTTTAACAAATGAAAAGTTTGTTCCCAATATCCACTGGGTGATGGGTTCACCCCTGGGTCCTCCTCTTCTGGGCTGACCCTTCTCAGTTGTAATCCACAAATCTTACTATCCTTAGAGACAGTTCCAAACAGACTGTTTCTTGGGACTCTAGACTCAGCCCCTCCTGGGATTTGCTTCACAGGTGTCCTCTCACTGCGGGGTTTACTTCCCTTTCTTTCAGCCAACTTGCGGACCAAAGTTTCGATTGAACAGACTTTTGCTTGACCCTCACGTAGGATCACTGAGTAACTTTGGCGGCCTTCCTATGGCCTTCTGGTTTCTGCAGTTTCTCAATATGGGGCTCAACCAGAGTCTCCTGAAATAGCACCCACATGGTTCCGCTTTCCCTCTGCAGCTTGTCCCCCCTTCACACTTTCAACAGTTCCTTTTAAGTTCATTAACTTTCGTTCAAAAACGTGCCACTTTGCGATACGCACTAAACACAGCCTAGTGCTTATTGATCCTCCCCTTGATTCACTGGCTGTAATGAACCGCTTGGCTTTTGGCATCTCTGGAGTCATGGCTGTTACCACAAGCGTGGGAGTCTCCTCTGCTCTGCCTGGTCAGCATAGGCTTGCCGCGTGTACCGTTGACATCTGCAGCATGACACTTGCTTTATTGTTCGCGGTTTTAGGCTTTCCTCTACGAATGTTCCGCAGGTCTAGGACGAAAGGGGCAAGGTTATTTCTCTCCTCGCCACCTGCTCGATTTCTGCCGTCTTTCTCCTTTCATTTGAACTGCCGCATGTGCTGTCTGCCGTGTTCGCCTTTCTGAAACTGTGCTCTCTGGCTCCACCTTTTATACCCGTGGGCAAGGGAAAGGGCCGTCAGGTGTGTGTGATTCTGATCAATTGCCTGACTTTGCCTGACCCTTGCGTCAGGACATGTCAGGTAAACACTTTCATCATTAGACCGTTTTTTATCACATTAACAGAAAGTATTTGTATTGGAAAAAGAGGGTGTTCGAGGTTTCGAGTGTTCTATGTGAGAGGATGGGGAATAGGTGTTGAAAGAAGCAGGATACCGCGTCTCGCTCGTCGGTGTCCCACTGCCCAAGCACCCCTCATCCAGGTGATCCTCCCTCACTGGTTCACCCCCAGGAACTGGATCCAATAGTAATGGCCGTGTCCTGGCCACCTGGACGACAGATCCCAAGGGACTAGCTACGGAATCACCTTCGAGGTTTCTCACATAGGAGAGGGAGAAACATCAGAGACAGAGGAGAAGGACATCGGGTGTAGAGAAGGCGGGTGGTGTTGGGCGGTGGAGAGTAGAGGCATGAGGAGATTAGTAAGGAGATGGAGCGCTGGAAGATAAAACAGCACACATACACCACCCGATCAGAACTAACACCATCAATAGTGTAAGGCCTGGAAGAAAGTCCCTGGGGGCGATAGACAGCCAGCGCCTTAGGGAACCATCATTAGGTGCAGCCAGCTACTAGGCAGTAGGAGTTCCCGGCCAGTAGCACTAACCAGGGATATGGACACCTGGGCTAGGGATAGACAGCCAGCGCCTTAGGGAACCATCATTAGGTGCAGCGAGCTACTAGGGAGTAGGAGTTCCCAGTCAGTAGCACTAACCAGGGATATGGACACCTGGGCTAGGGATAGACAGCCAGCGCCTTAGGGAACCATCATTAGGTGCAGCCAGCTACTAGGCAGTAGGAGTTCCCGGCCAGTAGCACTAACCAGGGACATAGACACCTGGGCTAGGGATAGACAGCCAGCGCCTTAGGGAACCAATATTAGGTGCAGCAAGCTACTAGGGAGTAGGAGTTCCCAGTCAGTATCACTAACCAGGGACATAGACACCTGGGCTAGGGATAGACAGCCAGCGCCTTAGGGAACCATCATTAGGTGCAGCCAGCTATTAGGCAGTAGGAGTTCCCAGTCAGTATCGCTAACCAGGGACATGGACACCTGGGCTAGGGATAGACAGCCAGCGCCTTAGGGAACCATCATCAGGTGCAGCCAGCTACTAGGCAGTAGGAGTTCCCAGTCAGTATCACTAACCAGGGACATGGACACCTGGGCTAGGGATAGACAGCCAGCCCCTTAGGGAACCATCATCAGGTGCAGCCAGCTACTAGGCAGTAGGAGTTCCCAGTCAGTATCACTAACCAGGGATATGAACACCTGGGCTAGGGATAGACAGCCAGCGCCTTAGGGAACCATCATTAGGTGCAGCCAGCTATTAGGCAGTAGGAGTTCCCAGTCAGTATCACTAACCAGGGACATGGACACCTGGGCTAGGGATAGACAGCCAGCGCCTTAGGGAACCATCATCAGGTGCAGCCAGCTACTAGGCAGTAGGAGTTCCCAGTCAGTATCACTAACCAGGGACATGGACACCTGGGCTAGGGATAGACAGCCAGCGCCTTAGGGAACCATCATCAGGTGCAGCCAGCTACTAGGCAGTAGGAGTTCCCAGTCAGTATCACTAACCAGGGACATGGACACCTGGGCTAGGGATAGACAGCCAGCGCCTTAGGGAACCATCATCAGGTGCAGCCAGCTACTAGGGAGTAGGAGTTCCCAGTCAGTAGCACTAACCAGGGATATGGACACCTGGGCTAGGGATAGACAGCCAGCGCCTTAGGGAACCATCATCAGGTGCAGCGAGCTACTAGGGAGTAGGAGTTCCCAGTCAGTAGCACTAACCAGGGATATGGACACCTGGGCTATGGATAGACAGCCAGCGCCTTAGGGAACCATCATTAGGTGCAGCCAGCTACTAGGCAGTAGGAGTTCCCGGCCAGTAGCACTAACCAGGGACATAGACACCTGGGCTAGGGATAGACAGCCAGCGCCTTAGGGAACCAATATTAGGTGCAGCAAGCTACTAGGGAGTAGGAGTTCCCAGTCAGTATCACTAACCAGGGACATAGACACCTGGGCTAGGGATAGACAGCCAGCGCCTTAGGGAACCATCATTAGGTGCAGCCAGCTATTAGGCAGTAGGAGTTCCCAGTCAGTATCACTAACCAGGGACATGGACACCTGGGCTAGGGATAGACAGCCAGCGCCTTAGGGAACCATCATCAGGTGCAGCCAGCTACTAGGCAGTAGGAGTTCCCAGTCAGTATCACTAACCAGGGATATGAACACCTGGGCTAGGGATAGACAGCCAGCGCCTTAGGGAACCATCATTAGGTGCAGCAAGCTACTAGGCAGTAGGAGTTCCCGGCCAGTAGCACTAACCAGGGACATAGACACCTGGGCTAGGGATAGACAGCCAGCGCCTTAGGGAACCAATATTAGGTGCAGCAAGCTACTAGGGAGTAGGAGTTCCCAGTCAGTATCACTAACCAGGGACATAGACACCTGGGCTAGGGATAGACAGCCAGCGCCTTAGGGAACCATCATTAGGTGCAGCAAGCTACTAGGCAGTAGGAGTTCCCAGTCAGTATCACTAACCAGGGACATGGACACCTGGGCTTGGGATAGACAGCCAGCGCCTTAGGGAACCATCATCAGGTGCAGCCAGCTACTTGGGAGTAGGAGTTCCTGGGCAGTGTCACTAACCAGGGATTTGGACACCTGGGCTAGGGATAGACAGCCAGCGCCTTAGGGAACCAATATTAGGTGCAGCCAGCTACTAGGCAGTAGGAGTTCCCGGCCAGTAGCACTAACCAGGGACATAGACACCTGGGCTAGGGATAGACAGCCAGCGCCTTAGGGAACCAATATTAGGTGCAGCAAGCTATTAGGCAGTAGGAGTTCCCGGCCAGTAGCACTAACCAGGGACATAGACACCTGGGCTAGGGATAGACAGCCAGCGCCTTAGGGAACCAATATTAGGTGCAGCAAGCTACTAGGGAGTAGGAGTTCCCGGCCAGTAGCACTAACCAGGGACATAGACACCTGGGCTAGGGATAGACAGCCAGCGCCTTAGGGAACCAATATTAGGTGCAGCAAGCTACTAGGGAGTAGGAGTTCCCAGTCAGTATCACTAACCAGGGACATAGACACCTGGGCTAGGGATAGACAGCCAGCGCCTTATGGAACCATCATTAGGTGCAGCCAGCTATTAGGCAGTAGGAGTTCCCAGTCAGTATCACTAACCAGGGACATGGACACCTGGGCTAGGGATAGACAGCCAGCGCCTCAGGGAACCATCATTAGGTGCAGCCAGCTATTAGGCAGTAGGAGTTCCCAGTCAGTATCACTAACCAGGGACATGGACACCTGGGCTAGGGATAGACAGCCAGCGCCTTAGGGAACCATCATCAGGTGCAGCCAGCTATTAGGCAGTAGGAGTTCCCAATCAGTATCACTAACCAGGGACATGGACACCTGGGCTAGGGATAGACAGCCAGCGCCTTAGGGAACCATCATTAGGTGCAGCCAGCTACTAGGCAGTAGGAGTTCCCGGCCAGTAGCACTAACCAGGGACATAGACACCTGGGCTAGGGATAGACAGCCAGCGCCTTAGGGAACCAATATTAGGTGCAGCAAGCTACTAGGCAGTAGGAGTTCCCGGCCAGTAGCACTAACCAGGGACATAGACACCTGGGCTAGGGATAGACAGCCAGCGCCTTAGGGAACCAATATTAGGTGCAGCAAGCTACTAGGGAGTAGGAGTTCCCAGTCTGTATCACTAACCAGGGACATAGACACCTGGGCTAGGGATAGACAGCCAGCGCCTTAGGGAACCATCATTAGGTGCAGCAAGCTACTAGGCAGTAGGAGTTCCCGGCCAGTAGCACTAACCAGGGACAGACACCTGGGCTAGGGATAGACAGCCAGCGCCTTAGGGAACCAATATTAGGTGCAGCAAGCTATTAGGCAGTAGGAGTTCCCAGTCAGTATCACCAACCAGGGACATGGACACCTGGGCTAGGGATAGACAGCCAGCGCCTTAGGGAACCATCATTAGGTGCAGCGAGCTACTAGGGAGTAGGAGTTCCCAGTCAGTATCACTAACCAGGGACATAGACACCTGGGCTAGGGATAGACAGCCAGCGCCTTAGGGAACCATCATTAGGTGCAGCGAGCTACTAGGGAGTAGGAGTTCCCAGTCAGTATCACTAACCAGGGACATGGACACCTGGGCTAGGGATAGACAGCCAGCGCCTTAGGGAACCATCATCAGGTGCAGCCAGCTACTAGGCAGTAGGAGTTCCCAGTCAGTATCTGTAACGCTCACCTGATTCTCGCAGAGGCGCCGGTCTTGACTGGGCGACTACCGTATCTTCAAAGGTGATGTGTAGCACCCGGTTGGCTCTTTGGGCTGGACCTCTGTGCACTGTATGCCTGACGTGTAGAGTAAGATGTCTGCAGATAGAAAATATGGGGTTAATGAACTGGGGTTATTGGGGTGTCCCTATCTCTTTCCTCTTCTCCTCTCCTGTAGACCCCCAAAGGTTAACGCTCTCACCTTAGGTAAGTGAATGCCGAGCTCTCCATCTGCCTCGGGGCAGGGTGCTGTAACCAGTTTCTTCACTGGATAGGTAGCGCAGGCCTCTTGACTTCAGAGGACTGCTGTCCGTCGTTTACTGCACGAACGGTAAGTTTCGAGTCATTCAAATGTCTTTAAAGTCTTTAGTAATGATGTCTCTTGTTTTGCAGGGTTCCGGCGATGGCGGATGACGGGCTGAAGTGAGTTGAAGATGGAGCCCGTGTGATGAATAGAAGCGCCTGGAAGCACGTAAGTAAGCGCTTGTTGCCTGCTTCACTATGCGCTCTAACTGTCTTTTTATTTTGCAGGTACGAGTTTGGAGCGGCTGCAGGGTGCCGGAATACCCACTGTATTAGATGTGGAAAGGAGTAATGGCACGTGAGTATTAAAGTTCCCCAATGTCTTTAAACGCACCTTGTTTTGTCTTTCAGATGCGGGATGCAGCGCCAAAGGCCTCCGGAGCGTGCGAAGAGTTGGTAAACTTTTGTCTTTCAGATGCCGGAATGCAGTGTGAAGACCTCCGGAGCGCACGAAGAGTAGGTAAGCCTTTGCCTTTCAGATGCCGGAATGCTAACCTGTTCTTTCTTGTCTTTATAGGTGTTGCTGAAGACTGGATTCAGGATGGTAAGCCTTTTTCCTTAGGCCCAGGACCGGATGCAGAAGACACGATGAGCGTTCTGCTGCAGAGGTTGCAGAATAACGCAAAGCAAGATTCATCCACCGGGTGTGGTTTAAATAGCCTCCTGTAGTGCTTAGGTGTCTCCTTCCACAGCCACGCCTAAGTAAGAAAAGAGTTCCTGGTAAGAAAAGAGTTCCTGCCTTCCAGAAGAGTTCCAGTGTTCTGAATCTAGGGAGTGGCTCCAGCCCCACCCAACAGGAAAAGTAGTTCCAAACAGAAGAGGATCAGAGGCTCAACTGGCAGGCAAGTAAGCAGCATGGTCTGCTGAAGGTAAGTCCACCCAAGCATTATGAGCCTGGCGCTTCCAGCGCTGGGACTGGGCATATTTATGAGCCTGGTGCCACTGGCGCCAGGACTGGGTCCAAAAGGTCCCAATTGGGACTGGTTGGCACTCGGAACCTGGGTTATGGATCTGCTTCCAAGTGAGTTGGGAAAACCCTGACCTTTTGGAAGCAGAGATCATGACAGTACCCCCCCTCAAGGCCCCTCCCAAACCGGGCTTCTCCGGGGGTATTGGCTTGTCAGGAAATGTTCGGTGAAATCTTTTGATTAGGTGAGGAGCGTGAACATATTCAGCAGGTTCCCAGGATCTCTCTTGGGGGCCGTAGCCTTTCCAGTCAATTAGGTAGAATAGTTTAGATTTGGAGATCTTGGAGTCCAGAATGCTTTTGACTTCAAACTCGAGTTCTCCATCCACTAGGATAGGTTTTGGAGATTTGGTTAGTCGGGTTTGAGGTTGCACGGGTTTTAATAGAGAGACGTGGAAGACCGGATGTATCTTCATGTGCGGGGGCAAGTCCAACTTGACCGCTACTGGGTTTACTATGGTAGTGATGGAATAGGGACCAAGGTATCTTGGGTTGAATGTGCGTGGCCCTTTTAGAGGTAGATATTTGGTGGATAACCAGACTTGATCCCCTACTTGATATTGAGGGGCTTCCTTCCGATGTTGATCTGCTCCTTTCTTGTATTGTTCTTTAGCCCTTTGAAGGTGAGAAACAGCTTCCTTAAAGGCTTGGGTGATTGTAGAATGCAGGTAGTCTACTGCTGGTGTTTCAAGATCTTGGAGGGGATCCAACTCCGAGGTTCGAGGGTGACTGCCGTACAAAAGAAAAAACGGGGTTTTCCCAGTTCCCGAATGGACAGAGTTATTGTAGGCATACTCGGCTATCCAAAGGATATCTTTCCAAGTTTTTTCAGTTTGTTGCAGCATGCAGCGTAAATACTGTTCCAGAGTTTGATTGGTCCTCTCGGTTTGTCCGTCGGTCTGAGGGTGGTGACTGGTCGATAGTCTCACATCAATTTGAGCCGACCGACAGCAACTTCGCCAAAAATGAGAAATAAATTGACTACCTCGATCCGAAATTAGAACCGAAGGAAAACCGTGCAGTCGGACGATGTTTTTGAGAAATTCTCGGGCCAGAGTTGCTGCTGTTGGCAAGCCTTTGAGCGGAATGAAATGCGCCATCTTGGAGAATAAGTCCACGATTACTAGAATCGTATTGTATCCGGAGCATGGAGGTAGATCGGTGATGAAGTCCATAGAAAGCGTATGCCAAGGGCGAGGTGGGATGTCAATAGGGCGTAAGAGGCCTGCTGGTCTTTCCTTTTGACTCTTGTTTTGGGCGCATACTCCACAGGACATTATAAAGTCTCTGATATCTTTTTTTCAAGACGGCCACCAGAAGTAGCGCTTGATCTTTTCTGAGGTCTTGGCTATACCGGGATGACCTTCCATTAAAGAGT
The DNA here is from genome assembly GCF_040938575.1 of Ambystoma mexicanum. Classification (NCBI taxonomy): domain Eukaryota; kingdom Metazoa; phylum Chordata; class Amphibia; order Caudata; family Ambystomatidae; genus Ambystoma; species Ambystoma mexicanum. Next base: position 2,150,121 of record NC_090932.1, read on the forward strand.
CGTGATAACAAGAGATTACTTTTTTCTGTAAATCTGTGCTGGGTAGGTATAATCGTTCTTGGAAATACAATAAGTTGTCCTTTACTGCAAAGTCCTTTCCCTGCAGATGCCAATTCTGTATGTCTGCTGGAGTTACAAGTTGCCTGGCTTTATCCTTAACTTCCTCTATGGATTCTGTGGCGATTACACCCAGAATTCTTTGTTCGGGAATGATTGGTACAGGTTTAGGGTTGACCAAGTGTTCTTCCACTCCCATCCGAGAAAGGGCATCGGCTTTACCGTTCTTTGTACCAGGTCGATAGGTAATTATGAAGTCAAACTCGGCAAAGAATAATGCCCAACGGAGTTGTCTAGAGGATTGGGCTTTTGCGGTCTTCAAATATTGCAGGTTTCGGTGATCCGTAATCACAGTAACGGTGTGTCGGGCCCCCAGCAGATAATGCCGCCAAGCCTTAAAGGCAGACTTGATAGCCAGAAGTTCCTTGTCAGTAATCGTGTAATTGATTTCAGGAGGCGAGAATTTGCGGGACCAAAATGCCACGGGATGCAACTGATTGGTTACCGGGTCCTTTTGTGATAGAACTGCCCCCATGGCAAGGCTTGAAGCATCAGTTTCCACGATGTAGGGGAGTTCGGGGCGAGGGTGTTTTAAGATTGGTGCAGAGATAAATTTAGTCTTCAAATCCTGGAAAGCTTGTTCCGCCTCGGTAGACCATTCAAAACGTGTGTTTTTCTTTAACAAGGCAGTGATGGGCTGGACTATTCGAGAGAATTCGGGGATAAACCTGCGGTAAAAGTTAGCGAAGCCTAACATGCTTTGCACACCTTTTACGGAGGATGGTGATGGCCATTTGAGAACTGCATCGACCTTCTTTGAATCCATACGCACTCCGCCAGGTGATAATATGAATCCCAAGAATTCAACTTCAGTCACGTTGAAAACACATTTTTCCAACTTAGCGAAAAGTTTGTGTTGACGCAATCTTTTGAGGACCATTTTCACGTGTTTCCGATGTTCAGATTCCGATGAAGAATAAACGAGGATGTCGTCAATGTAAACAACAACACATACATCTATGAGCTCTCTGAGGACATCGTTCATAAAATATTGAAAGGCGGCCGGGGCATTGCAAAGTCCGAAGGGCATGACCTGATATTCAAATAGCCCATACTTGGTGCGGAAGGCCGTCTTCCATTCATCGCCCTCTTTTACTCGTACCAAGTGGTAAGCTCCTCTAAGATCCAGCTTTGTATATATGCATGCTTTTCTGACTTGGTCCAGGAGTTCAGGGATCAAAGGTAACGGATATCTATTCTTAACGGTGATCTGGTTCAGGGAGCGATAATCGATACAAGTTCTAAGGTCTCCTTCCTTTTTTGGAACGAAGAACAAAGCTGAAGAAGCAGGGGACTTGGAAGGACGAATAAACCCATTTGCCAGGTATTGATCCAGGTATTGTCGAAGGTGAAGGTTCTCAGGCTCGGTGAGGGCATAAATTCTACTACAAGGAGGAGTAGATCCAGGTATCAGGTCTATCTGGCAGTCATAAGACCTATGAGGAGGTAGAGAGTTAGCCTGATCCTTCCGGAAAACATCTTGGTATTCTAGGTATTCGGGAGGTAACTGGGGAGTCTCTGAAGAAATTGCGGCCAGTGCAACACCAGGTGGAGGGTGACAAGTAGAGACACATTCTGGAAACTGGACCGTTCTTGCTCGCCAATCGATCAGAGGATTGTGTTTCTCTAACCAAGGTATTCCTAGAATAATCTGAAACTGAGGGGCCTTGATCACATCGAACACGATCTTCTCATGGTGTCCATCTTGACTTACTAGCGTCACCTCTTGAGTGGTATGCGTTACTGGCCCGGAGGCTATCTCCGTACCATCCACCGTAGTAATGACGTCCTTTACAGCCTTGGGACAAAGAGTTAGATTCATCCTCAAAACCATTTCATGATCCACATAATTGCCGATGGCACCGCTGTCGACGTAAGCTTCAATTGCATGTAATCGATCCGGATTATCAGGGCTAATGAGGACCATAGGTATCACGAAATGCGAGGTCACGGAACTGGTTTTCACGCTCGGCAAGAGGACCTCTATTCTTGTCGGGCGAGGTCGTTTCCCTGCTCAGAGTTTGTAACTTTGGTAACTGCAGCTCCTACTGCCTTCTTGGCAGGTTTCACCGGACAGTCTCGAAGAAAGTGCCCTGAGTTTCCGCAATATAGGCATAATTGCAACTGTTTCCTCCTTTCCCGCTCCCTTTGTGTTAGAGGACCTTTCAGACCCCCTATTTGCATGGGTTCCCCGGAGTCTACTCCTTTGGAAGGAGTTGGCGGTTTGGAAAATACTTGAGCATCAAACTTGGAACGATCGGCCTTCCTGTTCTGCAGCCTGTGATCTATTTGAACGACCAAGTCTATATAATCCGAACAGTCTTGTGGGGGATTCACTACTTGGGCTAAAACGTCTTTGAGCTCTCCACGTAGACCTCTATAAAACAGCGTAATCCTTTTGTCCTCAGGCCATTGAGTTTCCACTATTAGTCTATTGAAAGATGCAATATAAGCCAAAAGGTCTTGATTACCCTGTCGCAACGAAAGAAGCTCATTGTCCAAGGCCTGCCCCTGTGAATGTCTTGCGAACAGTTTTTCCATACTAAGCTGAAAGGCTTGAAAATCATGGAGAACCGGATCATCTTGATTAACTAGAGGGATCGACCAGTCTGCCGCATTGCCACTAAGGTACGAAAGTACAAAAGCTACTTTTGCTTGATCAGTTGGAAAGGCTGCTGGCCGGCATAAGAAGTGCAACCGGCACTGATTGATAAATACTGCAAACCTCTTTGGGTCACCAGAAAATCGTTCGGGCGGAGCCAGAGGTACATTCCCAGGTAGGTTGATCTGCACTGGATTCATAGAGGATGTTGAAGGAAGATTTGCCCCTGATGCGGGTAACGGGGTCTGTCCGGCTTGTGACTGTAGCACTTGTCTAGCAAGATTGTCTGTTCTCTCCTTGGAAATAATTAGTTCCCTTCTTAGAGCATTCGTTTCCTGACGAGCTGCATGCACTTCTGCCCTTAGTTCCCCAAGTAACCGGGCTAGGGGGTCAGTATCCGAGGTTTCCATAGCGCCTGGGCGAGAGTTTTGCGGTAGTCTTTGCGTTCTGTAACGCTCACCTGATTCTCGCAGAGGCGCCGGTCTTGACTGGGCGACTACCGTATCTTCAAAGGTGATGTGTAGCACCCGGTTGGCTCTTTGGGCTGGACCTCTGTGCACTGTATGCCTGACGTGTAGAGTAAGATGTCTGCAGATAGAAAATATGGGGTGAATGAACTGGGGTTATTGGGGTGTCCCCATCTCTTTCCTCTTCTCCTCTCCTGTAGACCCCCAAAGGTTAACGCTCTCACCTTAGGTAAGTGAATGCCGAGCTCTCCATCTGCCTCGGGGCAGGGTGCTGTAACCAGTTTCTTCACTGGATAGGTAGCGCAGGCCTCTTGACTTCAGAGGACTGCTGTCCGTCGTTTACTGCACGAACGGTAAGTTTCGAGTCATTCAAATGTCTTTAAAGTCTTTAGTAATGATGTCTCTTGTTTTGCAGGGTTCTGGCGATGGCGGATGACGGGCTGAAGTGAGTTGAAGATGGAGCCCGTGTGATGAATAGAAGCGCCTGGAAGCACGTAAGTAAGCGCTTGTTGCCTGCTTCACTATGCGCTCTAACTGTCTTTTTATTTTGCAGGTACGAGTTCGGAGCGGCTGCAGGGTGCCGGAATACCCACTGGATTAGATGTGGAAAGGAGTAATGGCACGTGAGTATTAAAGTTCCCCAATGTCTTTAAACGCACCTTGTTTTGTCTTTCAGATGCGGGATGCAGCGCCAAAGGCCTCCGGAGCGTGCGAAGAGTTGGTAAACTTTTGTCTTTCAGATGCCGGAATGCAGTGTGAAGACCTCCGGAGCGCACGAAGAGTAGGTAAGCCTTTGCCTTTCAGATGCCGGAATGCTAACCTGTTCTTTCTTGTCTTTATAGGTGTTGCTGAAGACTGGATTCAGGATGGTAAGCCTTTGCCTTTCAGATGCCGGAATGCTAACCTGTTCTTTCTTGTCTTTATAGGTGTTGCTGAAGACTGGATTCAGGATGGTAAGCCTTTTTCCTTAGGCCCAGGACCGGATGCAGAAGACACGATGAGCGTTCTGCTGCAGAGGGTGCAGAATAACGCAAAGCAAGATTCATCCACCGGGTGTGGTTTAAATAGCCTCCTGTAGTGCTTAGGTGTCTCCTTCCACAGCCACGCCTAAGTAAGAAAAGAGTTCCTGGTAAGAAAAGAGTTCCTGCCTTCCAGAAGAGTTCCAGTGTTCTGAATCTAGGGAGTGGCTCCAGCCCCACCCAACAGGAAAAGTAGTTCCAAACAGAAGAGGATCAGAGGCTCAACTGGCAGGCAAGTAAGCAGCATGGTCTGCTGAAGGTAAGTCCACCCAAGCATTATGAGCCTGGCGCTTCCAGCGCTGGGACTGGGCATATTTATGAGCCTGGTGCCACTGGCGCCAGGACTGGGTCCAAAAGGTCCCAATTGGGACTGGTTGGCACTCGGAACCTGGGTTATGGATCTGCTTCCAAGGGAGTTGGGAAAACCCTGACCTTTTGGAAGCAGAGATCATGACAGTATCACTAACCAGGGACATGGACACCTGGGCTAGGGATAGACAGCCAGCGCCTTAGGGAACCATCATCAGGTGCAGCAAGCTACTAGGCAGTAGGAGTTCCCAGTCAGTATCACTAACCAGGGACATGGACACCTGGGCTAGGGATAGACAGCCAGCGCCTTAGGGAACCATCATCAGGTGCAGCCAGCTACTAGGCAGTAGGAGTTCCCAGTCAGTATCACTAACCAGGGACATGGACACCTGGGCTAGGGATAGACAGCCAGCGCCTTAGGGAACCATCATTAGGTGCAGCGAGCTACTAGGCAGTAGGAGTTGCCGGCCAGTAGCACTAACCAGGGACATGAACACCTGGGCTAGGGATAGACAGCCAGCGCCTTAGGGAACCATCATCAGGTGCAGCCAGCTACTAGGCAGTAGGAGCTCCCAGTCAGTATCACTAACCAGGGACATGGACACCTGGGCTAGGGATAGACAGCCAGCGCCTTAGGGAACCATCATCAGGTGCAGCCAGCTACTAGGCAGTAGGAGTTCCCGGCCAGTAGCACTAACCAGGGACATGGACACCTGGGCTAGGGATAGACAGCCAGCGCCTTAGGGAACCATCATCAGGTGCAGCCAGCTACTAGGCAGTAGGAGTTCCCAGTCAGTATCACTAACCAGGGACATGGACACCTGGGCTAGGGATAGACAGCCAGCGCCTTAGGGAACCATCATCAGGTGCAGCGAGCTACTAGGGAGTAGGAGTTCCCAGTCAGTATCACTAACCAGGGACATAGACACCTGGGCTAGGGATAGACAGCCAGCGCCTTAGGGAACCATCATTAGGTGCAGCCAGCTACTAGGCAGTAGGAGTTCCCGGCCAGTAGCACTAACCATGGACATGGACACCTGGGCTAGGGATAGACAGCCAGCGCCTTAGGGAACCATCATTAGGTGCAGCCAGCTACTAGGCAGTAGGAGTTCCCGGCCAGTAGCACTAACCAGGGACATGGACACCTAGGCTAGGGATAGACAGCCAGCGCCTTAGGGAACCATCATCAGGTGCAGCGAGCTACTAGGGAGTAGGAGTTCCCGGCCAGTAGCACTAACCAGGGACATGGACACCTGGGCTAGGGATAGACAGCCAGCGCCTTAGGGAACCATCATTAGGTGCAGCCAGCTACTAGGCAGTAGGAGTTCCCAGTCAGTATCACTAACCAGGGACATGGACACCTGGGCTAGGGATAGACAGCCAGCGCCTTAGGGAACCATCATCAGGTGCAGCCAGCTACTAGGCAGTAGGAGTTCCCGGCCAGTAGCACTAACCAGGGACATGGACACCTGGGCTAGGGATAGACAGCCAGCGCCTTAGGGAACCATCATCAGGTGCAGCCAGCTACTAGGCAGTAGGAGTTCCCAGTCAGTATCACTAACCAGGGACATGGACACCTGGGCTAGGGATAGACAGCCAGCGCCTTAGGGAACCATCATCAGGTGCAGCGAGCTACTAGGGAGTAGGAGTTCCCGGCCAGTAGCACTAACCAGGGATATGGACACCTGGGCTAGGGATAGACAGCCAGCGCCTTAGGGAAACATCATCAGGTGCAGCCAGCTACTAGGCAGTAGGAGTTCCCAGTCAGTATCACTAACCAGGGACATGGACACCTGGGCTAGGGATAGACAGCCAGCGCCTTAGGGAACCATCATCAGGTGCAGCAAGCTACTAGGGAGTAGGAGTTCCCGGCCAGTAGCACTAACCAGGGATATGGACACCTGGGCTAGGGATAGACAGCCAGCGCCTTAGGGAACCATCATTAGGTGCAGCCAGCTACTAGGCAGTAGGAGTTCCCAGTCAGTATCACTAACCAGGGACATGGACACCTGGGCTAGGGAGGGAATACTACGGGAGTAAAGAGAGAGACAGCCCTAGCGACACTTTCCCAAAACCCTTTTAGGCCATCTGTGACAGCCGGATCATCATGGACGTCTGCAGGGCTCTGAATATTTCTCAACAGTTCCACTGGCATTTCACCCTCAATCTAATAGAGCAGGCTCTGTGACGATCTAGATCTTTAGTAAATAAGATTGAGGCTATGAGTGCTAACTTCAGCAGCGTAGCTTTCCCGGCTATCACTCTGCCGATATCCTGGCAACCTTCCGAGGTCAATCCTGCATCAGTCATGTTTGGATCCTTTCAGCTTATATCCTCTGCTCAAGCAGTAGCTGCTGTAAAGCGCCTCAAATCAGCCTCCCCTTTAGATGAGGTTCCTCCTTTCAAATCAATAGCACAGGACATGTGCGCATTCCAAGTGCTAGAAGTGTGCTGTTGGGCTGCACACTCTGTGGGACCTGGTTGGATTTTTCTTGCCGTGTGCTGATACGTTGTAAGGATAAGAAGGACGGCGTTTCCTACAAAGGCAAAACGCGGCAGGAATTGATTTGGACTGCAATAACCAAAATCCTCTGCGAGTGTTGGGCTCCCAGCATCCCTACTTAGAGTAGGGTGCACAGGCATCGCGCTCGCATTCGAAGTGTTATAAGTGTGCTGTTGGGCTGTTTGGCTGTGGGGGTCTGGGGGGGTGAGGTATAAATCACAGATGAGAGGCGTGTATATTTTTGATATTCATAAATGAATTCAAGCTTGTGTCTGTAGGCAAACACACAGAAATGTATGGTTAGTTGGTGCCAACACAATCTGTGAGTATTGAGAACCCATTGCTCAGATATATTCAGTGCGGCGCTGTGTTATAAACAAGTCACCTGTATGCTAATCGTATTCGGAAAGGCTAACTGTGTATCTTTATGATTCTATGGCAGAGAGTACGAGTTAACCCTTCAAGTGTCGTTGGAGGTGTGCTGCTGCTAGTGCAGAGGTCATGGGGGTGTGGAACTAATGACCATTGCGCTGTGGATTGTTATTCGGCTTGCAAAGAGTCGAGCTGTTTGGTGCCTTTATATTTATCTTGAATTAATATTTCCAACACAGGGGAGAGGGATTGCTATCACCTAGTGAAACACGGTGCAAAGTGGTGGCGCCATGCTAGTGTGAGGCTACGCAAAGGGTGGGTCTTTTTTTGTAATGATTATGGCCCGACGGCCTAAGAAGCGGCCGTAAGTTACCCCTGACCAAAACTGAGGAAAGCAAGTCACGAACTACCATGAGCCTGAATCCGCAACCTGAGGACCCAGGGTTGCTTAATTTATCCGATGGATGACGAAGTGGAGGTAGGGGCATCGTTGAGTGAAGCAGTGAGTGTCCCTTTGGAACCCCCGCTAACAAAATATTGAGCCAAGGTGGTGTCTATAGCACAGGTACATAGTTCACCTGGAGGGGGTACCAGAATCAGTATTCCCTTAAGCCATCCCATAACATTTGCACTCCACAAAGTAAATGATGTTGTGCACAATGCTGACCTAGTGTCAACGGTTGAATTGTGTGATACTACTTTGTATAAGAGAGCAGAGATGAGCAATGGGGAAGAATGCTTTCATTATCAAATTTCCGATTGCTCAATGCTAGCGCCGGTGATAGAAGCGGAATTAGGCAAGCTGATGAGGTTATCGCTTGGTCCATCAAGACCGGTTACACAAAGATGTACAGTGCTTGAGAATGTTTGGCCACCCCATGTAACTATGATGACACTGCCCCTTCCATTGTTCATACATCCATGGCTGTTCATTCGATTCCAAAGTCTAGCTCGCCTGAGGCCGATATAAACCATCTAAAAACATTTCAACAAAAAAGGTTATTAGAACAGGAAATTGACCATGAATTACCTAAAAGGTGGACAAGGGATCTGGAAACAGGGGCACCGGTTGCCCCATCTAATATACATGAGTACGCCTTAAATGTGAATTTTTCGGTGATATCACGTATTTTGAACTTGTTAAACAAGCGACACGAGCAAACCCATTGGGAAATGCATGTCATGAAGTCTGCTTTGATGGAAATTATGGGGAAACTAAGTCAAATCGAGAGGCTCCTGTTCACATGTGACGTAATATCAGCACTGGCTAATACACCCGAAGAAGAGGCGGTTGGCGTGACAAAAGCCTTGCAAACCTCTGGGAGGGACTATTGCCCTATGAGAGAGCAAAAGTCATATGCCTGGAACCACAAAACAGCAAAAATGCGATATCTGAGACTAGTGTGAATGTGATTTTAATCCAAACCATTATGAATAATACAGCACAAATTGATAAACTGAAAAAGGAGTTAAATGATCTCAGAGTAGACCATCAAAATGCAGAGGGGGTGGTGAGCAATTTGTCACCTCCGAGTTGTACTGAGAGCCTAAATAGTCCCTCTGCCCTTGTTCATCTTATTAACCTTGCTGAGGGGAATGAATGCCAGCAGGAAATTAAGTCAGTCGCAGAGATCGAAGAGTTCAATGTCGAACCACAGGTTGTGACGTTGACACGAAAAGAGAAAAGGACTGGCCCTCTGAGCACAAAAACACATAGCATCCCAAAACAAAGCACAAGTTGGGGCGGAAAATAAATCAAAAAATCAAAATGCAAATACAAAAAATAAATAAAGCAAAAAAGAAAAAAAAACGGTTATCATAATTCGCATATAAAAGATCCATGTAACTTATCAAATAATTACGCCGTCATTGATCTTCATCAACTCGATGAGGAGTCTATTGAACCTAAACGATGATTAACAAGGACGGGGAGTAAATCCACGAAAGGCCTCCGTAGATAAAAATCATGGAAAAAACAACAAAAAGCCTCCTATGCCCACAATGGGGAACCCCCCGAAAAGTAATTCTATAGAAAAAGAGGTTTCTGAAGAGCCTCTCTCGTCGCTCTTATGGAAGCAAAAACCAACAGAGCTATCCAAATATTACCCTATAATTGGAACCAAGAGATCATCAAACGTGATCATTGGTATCACAGGTTCTCAGGGCATGATTAATATTGGTCAAAGTCCCGCAGCCGCAACCAGGGGTTGTGGACAGGAGTCTATGCCTGCTGCTCCTGCTTTGGCCCCCAGCTTAGCAGATAAAGTGAAAAGGGCTAGAACTCCTCAAAAAGATATAATGTCGGAAGGGGTAAATGCTATCGGAAAAGAAACCAGTGGTGATCCAGCGTTGGCTTCCAACTGTGAGGATAGAGAAAGTAGGATGATTACTCCTCTGAATGTGAACATCAGTAACAAGAAAAAAGATAACGAGGGAAGTAAAATTGAAGGTCCAACGCTCCCGGTTATGTTGATATATGACACACCAACGAAAATGGGATGGCAGACGAATAAGGGACGCAATGATAATATATCCCTAAATAGGTTATATATGCTAAAAACATTTCAGGCGATACCCTCGTTGAGAACAATACGTTCTGACGACATAGATTGGATAACTATGGGTTCAGGTAATAGCAATCGAATGATATGCAACTATACCTCTCACATAATCATGAATTTAATTTGGGACCAATGAGAGAATTTCGAATACATTGGCCTAATTCCCTATATATTCAATTCACCAGAGGAGGCACAGGTTTTTGTGGAAGCCCCCATGCCTAGTATAGGACCAATGCTTGGTTCCAGCATGGGTGGTCTGCACAGTCTTATAAATGAGGATATGTTAAGGCAATTCACAGCTGTTGCCTCTGCAATCAAAGACCCTACGTGGCTAGAGCCGTATATGAATAAATCCAGCGAGCAAAACAGGCAGACCCAAGAACGGTAGCGATAGGACCATGGTGCTTATCTCTTTGAACGCATGTGGGTTGAAAAATGTTCTATGGTGGTTCAGAAAATGTGAAACATTTGAGCAAGCGGCAGTAATATTACTACAAGACACAATGCACATGTCAGATATTGAAGTGGAGGCCTATCATTCTTACGTTCAATTTGTCAAAAGAGGTCGATTTGGCAGACCGTCTCAAGGCCTTGCCGTGCTAATTAATCATTCTAATAACATGTACTCATGCCTAATAAACAAAGATGCTGATATGCTGATTGTCAGGCTTACAACTCATGGTGCGTTTAAGGAGTGCCTTTTAATAATATGTATTTATTGGAATCAAATTACAAAAGTGTTTTCAGACTTGGATTTGATTCTTGAAGAAGCCACAGATTAAAATAATAATAGGCAGGGATTTTAATTCAGCAGGTGCTGTTCCTGCCGAATATCATAGCAGGATGTGGAGTAAGTATTTGTCCGCCTCTTGTATTAATGGGCAGAGATGGGTAGACTATTTCTTGACATGGGATGTCCAAATGATGCAGCAGGATATGAAAATATATAATTATACTTGAGTACGTGGTAATCTTAGATCGATGATAGATTATTCCTTCATTTCTACTCCCTTATATGTTTTAGCAGATCCCTGTGGCGGTAATTGATCCGGAGTGTGGAGATCATATGATTATTAATTTGGTGCTGGCATTACCTTGCCCGTGATTTGAGATAGATTTCGGCTTTAGGCTTGTAGAAGCAGACCGAAAAAGACTGGCAGCTAGATGGAATCCCCACATTTGTAGGCGATTTGTTAAGCAAATCCATGCAGATCCGGCCATTAAACTTAGTGTGTATGGGGTAGGAGGGGCGATAAGGGAGGTAGAAGAAGAAAATAGCAGACGAATTCAAGATCATATTAGTAAGCTGGCAAGAGAAACAGAAAGCGGTTTGTCCCGCATAAAACACTTTCATTGATATAATGCCATGATTGCAGCTTTAAAAAAAGGAAAAGAATAAACAAATTAGACTGCTAGATAGGACAAATTACTTGCCATCGCAACACATGATACATCTAAGAAGGATTCGCCAAACTTATAAAAATTAAATGAAGAGCTTGAAGAGCGAGCTATTATTAGCCGATAATCGACGTATGATTTATAATCTACTAAAACATGATAGTAGACAGGTATGGACAACATTGCGTACCATTACTTATGATTCCTCCACATATACGGAACCTTCAATCTCAGCCGAAGTTTGGACATCCTTTATCTCTGAGAAATATCAAATACCCAATAGATTTGTAAATAATAAATGGAAGAATGTTAAATTATTATTTTCTACAGTTCGCCCTGGTCTCATGGCGACATCGAAAATACAATCAATAAGTCTAAGGGCTCAAAGGCTGCTGGTCATGATGGGATTCCTCCCCCCCCGGTCTATTGAACTCTGATCCAGTATGTTGGACTAAAATCCTGAAAATAATATTTGATAACATTTACTACTCAGGCAAGATTCCACAAATTTTCGACCAATTGCGTTGATGGACGCCTCGTCCAAAATATTCTCACTCTTATTATTGGAGGAGATACAAAATTTTAGTGTCAAAAATGATATCTTAATCCGGTATCAAGTAGGATTTCGAAAGTCTATGGGGTGTCCCCTGAATGCTGCAATAGTGGCACATCTTCAAAATAAAACAAAACATTCAAAAACAGGGCCTATATACATGGCAGCACTTGATCTTAACGCAGCATTTGATACAGTGATCAGAGAAATACTGTGGGAGAAAATGATCAGGCTCAGATTGTCTAGTCAATCAGTCGCGATGATTATGTTATTACATCGCAACACTAATTACCGGATCAGACTGAATAGAGAGGGGGCTCTCACAGACCCAATTTTGACTCAAATATGTGTGAAACAGGGCTGTAATATGGCAGCGGTCCTTTATAATCTCTACATGTCGGATATAGATGAACACTGGCACAAGTATCCCATGTACCCTGCAATGTTGGGCAATTAACTTTGAATTGGATTGGTTTTGCGGATAACTTGTTTTTCGATAGGACCCCCTTTGGGCTCCAAAATAAACTTAATTTATTTGCACGCTTTGCAGATAATCATAATTTGCAAGCAAACCCCTCCAAAAGACATATTATAATCTTTGCAAATGGGAAACGTCGAACTGCGAGATTTACGTGGACACCCTTGATGGAATTCAAATTGAATATACCCCTACTATACGATACTTAGGGTATACGCTTACAGATAAGTATAGTGTTGAAATGTGGAAAGCGACGCCTAATAACAAAATTAGACTTCTGACATCCCAAATGAAAATTATCTTGCAAAAATACTGTAAATTCTCGATATATGGTGAATGATGCAAAAGTATCTTCAATTGTAAAGATGACGAACAAAATTAATACTATTTTAGAGAATATCCTGGTAACAAAAGAATTATATGCTAGACTACCTTGCTGCAAACGTACATTTCAGAGATATCAATGGTGTATGTTGACAGATAAAGTTTGTGGTTATAAGTCGTTTTCCGACTATAGCCAATTCATGAGGAAATGGGGAGAAAGACCAATGTATATTATGAAATTTCCCTGCGCTATAGCGAGAAAATTGTACATGCGTTTCAAATTTAACCAACTCCCCACAAATGAAAGAATTCAATATTGGGAAAACAAATCAGTAAATAACAGCACTGGAAACTGTCGCTTTTGCAGTAGTCTAGAAGTGAAGGAATCACTAAAACATCTGGTGATGTACTGTGTTCACTTTAAGAATATCACAGTGAGAATATTTGATTCCGATCTCGTGACTAAATCGGTGTGGTCAAGAAATCAACATGGAGCAGATGCATGTGGGGTAACAGTCAAATACTCATCTTAAAACTTGTGACGATTTTGGGTATCATCGAGGGGAAACTTCAAATGATGATGGAGATCAAGGCTTGAGTTTAAAGAGCAGTTTTAACCTCACACGAACAGTAATACAGAGACTGTTATAATCTCAGAATTCCAAAATTAATTAGCAATGAATTGTATTAAAATGGAGGAATTGGATTGTATTAAAATGGAGGAATTGGATTGTATATATGTTCTTATGTGTTTATCTCATTTTAAGATTGAAATGGTAACTCTGTGTACTTTGCAAAGTTTCCATGTAAGAAAATGCGTTGCGTTAGTGATTGTGTGTTTTAACTAATATAATTACACACAATGTTATTAATGAAAGTTTAAACAGCAAACAATATGTACAAATGTGGATTTAGTTGGAACCAAAGCCTTTTAGCAATATTGACTTTGATTATTTTAAATGTTTTATGTATTCTAATGTTATGTTTTACATCAATTGATTGTGCTAATGTATAGTGATTATGTGTGTATTGTAATATTAATTTGTGAAAAAGAAAAGATTAGGCTAATGTTTTGTACAGGTTTGTTTCAAACCAAACACAAATACAAAAAATCAATAACACAGGACATTGATGAAATTCTTGCTCAGGCAATGAATTCATCCTTCATGTATGATTCTATTCTGGCAACCTTAAGGTTAACCTTCTACATTTTACCAAAAATCCACAAAAATAAAAACACACCCACCTGGAAGGCCCATAGTATCGGCTATTGATTCCCTGTTTGAACCACTGTCGGTGTATGTGGAGTTATTTCTAAAACCGTTTCTGGTGACTATGCCCTGGTACGTCCAAGACTCGAGAGACATGATCAGAATCACACAGGATCTAACAGTAGGTGTTAATGATCTGCTGGTAACGATGGATGTAGAGTCCCTCTACACCTCTATTCCTCAGATGGAATGTTTAAAGGTGTTAGAAGGATTCTTAGATAAAAAGATCTCAACCTGATAAGCCACCAACAAAATGTATTGTTGAATGTGCCCGATTGGCAATGATAGAACTTTTTTCTGTTTAAACAAATTCTATATAAACAACAGAAAGGAGTTAGCATGGGGGCACTTTTGCCCCCGATGTAGTGGATCTCTTCATGGCTAACTTCGAAGAGAAATATATCTCGGGAGATACCAGTTCTCTCAAGGAACAACAAGACCTGTATCTCGGCCTTAGGGCGTGGTACAGGTACATTGACGATATATTCATCATATGGAGAGGTCCAGAGGATGCTCTTGCCACTTTTCATAACTGGCTGAACACATGTGATAGCCACATTAACTTTACGATGTAATCACATTCTTCAAAAATCAGTTTTTTAGATCTACTGATTGTGAAATCTAATGACAGAATAACAACTACACTCTATCGAAAACCGACAGACAAAAACACGCTTCTTCATTTTTCAAGTTTTCATCCGGTTAGTCTACGGCAAAACTTGCTAAGTATTCGGAGGAATTGTACCTCACGTGAGGGCTTTAATAAACATGCAGAAGTACTAAAACAGAGACTCATAGAAAGAGGTATCCCAAAAAGCTTGTTAAAGATAACTATAAGAGGGCCTCCAATACAAACAGGGACCTGTGTCTGACCACATGTAGAAAACCGAAACAGGATCGATTGGTATGCGTTACGACATTCAATCCAGTAAGTAACGATATCAAAAAGATAGTCAATCTTAACTGGGATTTAATAAAACAACCGGGGACGCTGTCCCAACGACCTATGTTTGCATTTAAGAAAGATTCCAATCTAAAACAACGTTTGGTACATACCTATGTAGAAAACCTATGTAGAAATAACTAGGGACCAGACCGTGTTGAATCAATGGGGACTTCCACCCATAGTGGGCCACCATAAATGTGGCAATTGTCTGGTCTGTCCTTTGACAGAAACACGCTTGGAGTTCAACTATGGATCAATCAGATGGAAATTGAAAACACACACAAACTGTAGAACGAACAATGTAATTTACATAATCTCTTGTCCATGCAAACTATTATATGTGGGTAAGACCACAAGAGAAGTCAGACAATGCATAGGGGAACACAGAAGTTGTATTCGCAACAAAGTTACGGACAAACCGTTAGTGGACCACTTTATACAAAAGAAACACACTGAGACAGACCTTAAATGGTTCGTATTACAAAGTGGGAAACCCCACAAGAGAGGGGGAGAGATGGCTGTCATTTTGCATAAAATTGAACAGCGCTGGATATATCATTTAGATACAGTGGCAAACGGTTTAAATATCTCAGGGGAGTGGAATACCCTCATAACACACTAGACCGGGATCACTGAGTTTACCACTAAACTGTGTATGATCGCCACTGACTTCTCAGTTTTGGACTAGGACACGCAGATTGCTGGACCGTTTTTTGGACCAGTCAATGTGGAAATAAATATTACCATGAGAAAACAAGTAGAATTTCCATTTTGGATTGAGATATGTGAATGGATTTGTCTTGAATACAATATTGAAAATATAAGCACCCGAGAAGGTCTGGTTGTGTGTTTTCTCTTCCACTGCTATAATTATGAGTATGATTTGGCGAGAGCGAAGCCTTATACATTCAAGATGGCAGACTCGATATGTGAAAAATATACACGCAAACTGTGTATATACAGGGGAAGTTTGTCTCGTGTAATCATTATATACAGCCCAAAATTACAAAATGGTGCACTAGTCAACTTCTAAAATGACATCGTTTTCCATTCAGAATGTCGGAAATGTCAAAGAGTGAGATCGACTTTTCTAGTCGAATTCACAAGAAAAATACTCTCAAAATGGCGGTCGCAAGTCCATTATTTATGTTGCTGACCAGCTTTTATAAAAGAGCCAAATGAGGTATGCACCTGTCATCATTTGAATGCGACGGCGACTGCGTGGTACCGTCAGGTTAGATTTTGAAAGGATAACCAATGAACTATCTACACAAGTCGGTGTGGACACGACAGATTCCATGCGACAGTTTATGTTTGGCTGTGTTATGCCTCCATCTAAACTTTGCAAACATAACTAGTGTAATTGACGACACAAGTACACTGGTCTCTGGAATAAATGGAACTAATATAGATATAAATGCATGTTTATTTACTCAAATGCGTCAGATATGTGTCTAAAAATGTAATAACAGCAATAGGAGTGTGGAGAATGAGAACACTTTAAATTTGAACTTGATCATAAGGGTATATATAATTTTTGTACCTTTTTGTAGGTTAGCCACCGAATCAGAGCGCGTGTGACATAAGAGGCTCAATATAGGAGGATCGGATCGCTAGTACAGAGTATCAAGAAACTTACTTTGTGACAATAGACATTACCATGTAAGTATGTGATGTTACATAACATAATGTTATGGTACAGCACCTTTGAATTAATAGGGTAATTGATAGTTATTATGCATTTATTGTAGGAGCATTACAAGGATGGGTCCTACCTAGTTACCCAGATCTGAAACAGTCGGATGACTGAGAAATAACCCTTGATTCGAGCTTGATAGATTTGATATCCTCATATTGATACGACAAGGATAGCAGAGAAGCTGCCCTTGGCAAGTAAGTATTGAAGTGATAATATCCAATATAAATAACACAACAATGCTGTTTTTTTGCATCTATGGGAGGGAGTGATTTGTAACTCGACAACTACAAAGATGTGAATAGGATTTATTCCAAATATCCCTTACTTCTGCTTCTGAAATTATTATTGTGGCAAGGACTAGGGTTTAACTAACTACTTGTTTGTGAGTTAGATTTTTTACATCAACTGTAAACTTGGTGAAATAAGTTGGGGAATGGTTAAAATACGCATTGATCACTAATTCACTGTATTTTTTTATAGGTGTTGATACTCACCCTACTTGGTTGAAGGGGAGTGTGACAAATCCCCATTTACAGTCCTGAAGAAGGTTGCGTCCACAAGAGGACGAATTTAGAATGCTCCTAAATCCTCCTTTCACCCACCCCCAATCCCTGAAAAGCTGCTGTGTCCCTAATGCGTTGGAGCAGGGGTTCCAATGTAAGGATGAATAAGAGGGGCGTCCCTCTACTCAAGAAGAATGGGGGGAGCGTATCATTTACAAAGACAGCTGACCTAGGCCGTTGCTAGAGGGTACAGGGTGAAGATTAGGGATACATGTTCTGCACCATAACCATGCCATTTCAGGGCCTCCAACAGGAAGGGCCACCCCACCCGGTCAAAGGCCTTCTCGGCATCAAGTGTGAGCGCCGCCCATGGCTGGTCGAAAGTCCTCGCCAGGTCAATCAAGTCGCAAAACGGACGGCTGTTCACCCCTGCAAGCCTGCGCTTAACAAATCCTGCCTGGTTTTTATGAACCAATTCTGGCACGAGCGGCTCAAGTTGTAATGCTTGAATCTTTGCAAATAGTTTAGCTACTGCATTGATCAAGGAAATAGGCCTGTCATTCTTATGGCGTGGCTTTTGAATAACTTGTATCATGGCCTCATAAGAGGTGCCACGAGAATGCTCATTCCGAATAAATCCCTTAAATATTTCTACCAGTTTTGGGACCAGTAAGTCAACAAAGTAGCAGAAAAAGTCTACTGGTAAGCTGTCCGGCCCCAGAGCCTTACCCAACTTCAATTTAGAAATCACCAATTCGACCTCTTCCTATGTAATTTCCTGTTCCAACTTCCCAAGCTTAGATTTGACGGGACTGCCCCTATCAGAGTGGGGTTCATCTGTCAGGTATTGTGCAATCTGGGCACTACGGGGGTTGGTTTCGGGTGAGCACAGAATTTTGTAAAAGAGTTTGGCTATCTTGTCATCAGCTGTGGAAACATCTCTCCATCGTTTGATAGCAGCCACCATATTATTTTGGCTTCTAGACTTCAGGTACCCAGTCAATAACTTCCCTGCTTTGTTAGCTCCCCAACAAAAATTTGAATTGTATTTTAACAAAAGACCCGCTGCCTTACTGGAGCACTGCCTATTATATTCTATTTTCCCCTTGATCACTTTGGCTAATATATGCTGGGAAGGCGAGTTAATATATTCCGTCTCCAACCTTTTCATGCTACGAATCTGCTTGGCTGCCTCCAATTTGGCCCTCCTGCTCTGCCGGCCTGCCACAGGACAATAAGGGGCAATTTATCCTGCAATGATTGGCAGCCTTTACCTTGGTAGACGCGATGGATAACAATGATTTAAATTGAGTCCAGGCCTTGACAGGCAGCCAATGTATGTCGCGTCAAGCTGGTGATACCGCCTTGCCATAGGGGATACCTATAGCCAGACGGACTGCAGCATTGCAGCACCTGTAGTCGGTTTAATAAGTACACAAGTTGCGCAAGAAGCACAGCATTAGACTAGTCAAGGCTGCCATTAAACAGGGCAGCTACGACTGAAGCATGGAAACAAGTGGGGATATATGGTAACCCCTTCATCAGTTTTTTAATTTAAGGAAACCAGCACTGCAGATGGTACTGACCTGGGCCTCCAAAGATGGAGCAGATAAATCTTCACCCCTAGATTTTTCACTACTTTCGCAGAGGTGGGGTTTGAACCCATCCAGTTGCTCACCGTCTACATGTAAGTTTTAAAATGATTGGCAGTGCCCTCACGTTCAAAGTCAGCCCTAAATAGGTTCTGTGTATCGTCAGCATGGGGAATAAAATGATAGCCAAACGATCTAATAAGACAGGTCAATGGCTGAACATAAATGTTAAAAAGGAGAGGAGGGGGTGTGGCTAGCCGCCCAGAAAATGGCTGCAAGCTTCTAGAGCTCTGAATTCCCCCCCCCCCCCCACATTAGTCATTTATGTGCGGTGCATACCGTTTCAAAGTTATGGAGTCCCACAGAATGTGATGTTGAGGTGCTGGTGATTCCAGTGCCACTGTCCCCGCGCATCTGCATGGCTCTGGAGTGACAGCAATGATGAGGAGGACCGCCGGGCGGAGCTGGCATTGGTGATGCTTTTCACCTGAGATGAAGATGGCTAAAGTGTTGCCATGGAGGACGTGATCATAGCAGGAGAGAGAGACTGAGGCATGCTGGCTGAAGCTGTTCATAAGAAATATTAAGGCCAGCGGGAGGAGGAAACACCTGGGCCCTGTGCCGGTGAGAGAAGGCTGGCAGGCTGACGGGGGAAGAGACCACAACATGATTTGCCCAGTGAGGCTAGGCCAAATGCAGCAGGTGGCCTTCTTCTGTGTTGCTTCCTAATAGCGATATGTGACTCTCGGTGGCCATATTGGAAGGGAGCAGCCTCTAGCAGATGACAGTGACGTGGTCAGATTAAGTGGCCCATTTGGACTACCTAATATATTTTTCTGCCGGTACATCATCTGGCATTCAACAGCATTTTGTGCTTTTGCTCACCATTGGTGGTGGGACAGTTTTTCCAGCGATTTGGCTTCAATGCACAGACCATGGCATCGAAAATAAGGGCTACATTTCAATGGGGAGAAGCCCCCCCCCCCCACTCATCTCTGACATCTCAGTGGATGAGACAGGGGCAGGCACAGTTAACTAGTGACAATCTCGGGGGAACTATCAAATATTTAGCTGGTGTTGGTGGACAGGTGAACTCTGGAAATGCAAGGAGCAATGAAAACCCTGTGGGTGGAGATGGGTCAATTCGCGGGTCGCTTACAGGGGGCCCAGGAGAGGATTTCCTCGGAGGATCACATGGGGAGGGCCTTAAAGCACATGCAGGTCTGAGTATGTGAGTTGGAAGTGAGTGTCACTGAGCTGGAGGACAGGAACCGAAGGAACAATATCAGAATTTTTGGCGTTCCTGAAGATGCCAGGGGCTTGGACATGGGGGCGTGGCTGGAACAGTGGATACCCACCTTCCTTAATATTTCCTTTCCCCCCGCCATTAGAGATCCAGCAAGCGCATAGAGTGTACCCCTCAGACTTGCACATAAGGAGTCCCTAGACCCATTATAGCCTATCTCCTTCGCAATACTCAAGTGGTGCAAGTCCTGGACATGGTGAAGAAAGCTGGAGGTAAACTATCGATGCACACTCGCCATATAACCATTGCGCAGGACTTCTCCAGACAAACAATGGTCAAGCAGAGAAAGTTCTTGGAGTTCTGCCCAGAGCTAAGGAGAAGAGGTCTCAGATATGTGCTTTTGCCCTGGCAAGAATGAGGATCTCCGAGGACGGTCTTACGAAGATCTTTGATGACCCAATGGATCTTGATGCCCATCTCAAGTTCTGCGCATCTGAAGCGGCTGTCTCAGAAATGGAAGTGAGTTACTTATCCAAGCTGACCGGGCCGTCCTCTGCGGGACGTTGTCCTAGATCTTCACATGCAAGCCCATCAGGACCCCAGACTCTTGCCTCGCTCGCTTCATATTCTAGAATCAAGTTCTCTGGCCGCTCCTCTGTCGGACAGTGTCCGGAAACAAGAGAGGGACAAGTCTAGATCTCCTCTGAAGTCCAAGATTGTGGCCCTAGACGGAGGGGTTGCCTGATGCCTCGGAAGGCCTGGGTGCCTAATAGTTGATTCGATTTGGGAATGTGTCTGCATATACAATATCAACTGTCTCGGGTTACATGGCGTGGGGTTTCCATGATGCTGCTATAGTCTCCCCCCCCCCTTGTTTTCCTATCCTGCTGGCATTGGGAGTGTGTGGATGCTCCGGGCAGGGGGGCTTTAGTTGGTTGGCTTGCCCCATTCCCAGAGACTCCAGTGTTGAAGGCTCTTGGGGACATAGGGTGGGAGGATCTGTCATGTGATTTTAGCGCTGGTCGGGTCAACCAGTGATCTCTCACGAGTACTCTGTTCGTCTTTTCTCTTTTACTGATGTTTCTCAGTATAGTTCTGCAGTTGTGCAAGTCCTCGACAAACAGGGGGCCCCAAGGATGAGGCTATCCGGTGGAGAGGTGGTGCTCCCCCAGGAGAGTGTCAAACCCTGTTCGACCCCAGGGCTGTTTCAAGTCCCAATAGTAAAGTGAATTTGGCCCAATTACCAATGGGTAAGGTTATCACATGGAATATGAAAGGGTTGCGCTCCCCATTAAAAGACAAAAGATTCTACCTCAGCCGAGGCGGCTCGGTCTGCGTGTTGCACTTTTACAAGAAACACATTTATCCAGTGCGGAATAGAAAACTGTGGGTTGGGCAGGTTATGGCCTCTGAGGCATTGAGTCGCAAAGGGGGAGTAGCAATGTTAGTTCACAAAAGTTGTCATTTTGAAGTTGAAGAGATGCGCTCGGTTGGGGGGAGGTGGTTGATAGTCAAAGGGAAGATGGGTGATACCGCTCTTTCAATTGCAAACATATATGGCCCTAACCAGCAGGATGCAGGCTTCTTTAGGCTCTTGAGTTGGGAATTACGATTGGTGGGGATTTTCAAGATCGTGCATGGGGATTGCAACCGTCCACTTGAGCTGGTGATGGACAGGACATCTCATGCGGTCCTGCAGGACTTTCCTGCGTACACAGCTTTTGAGGGGTTAATACGGGGTAATGATCTCATAGATGTGTGGATGACTTGTCACCCAGATACTCGAGAGTTCACCTTCTACTCCCATCTGCATGATACGCATTCCAGAATAGATATGCATTTATGTGCAGAGGTTTGATCGCGCAGGTGCACGGTGCATATATATCGCCAATCCTGATCTCGCATCACGTGCTGGAGCAAGTGGAATGCAAATGTGCAGAGAGCCATAAAAGGAATAATGGGGGGGAGATTGAATATGGATCTCCTGGAGGTACCAGAGTTTGTAACCTCAGTGGAACATTTTACAGAGGATTTCTTCTGATGCAATGTATCTGAGGGTTTTTCTCCAGGACTGGTGTGGGATGTGTTGTGAAGACGCAGGTGGAGACAGGTAAGGCTTAGTATAAGTATTTATTGTAGATCCTAAGAAGAAAAGACCCCCAGCAATGGCAGAGGTACCCTTCCTCAGTATAACATCTCCAACTGACACAAGTAGAACGTAAACAAAGGAACAACAACTAAGATTCCATGACATCATATAGAACGCCATGTAGTGGGGATTCTGCTTGCACTTGGTACAAGCTCCCTGCTACCTGGGGAAAGCATCACAACACATCTTCCCCTTTTTTTTAAGATCATATCAGCAGATTAAACTTATATCCTTTAACTTATATCCTTTTTCCAGCATCTCACACGTAACTCCTCCTCACTGTGGCGATTCTATCTTTATTCCACACTTGCCCTCCAGTCACACGCACAGCCCCTTTCATGACTGCTACCACCCTGATGGGATCAGAGTAAAGGGAATCCCCTTTTTTCTTAACTACCGCCTTCTTTATCCTGACCCAGTCGCCACATTCCACATGCAATTCTTTCCTTCCTCTCCTCTTATTTTCACGCATGACCCATTCAGTCTCCTTCTTCACCAAAGCATTCCTCACTTCCTCGATAACCACATCCGTCTCTCTACTCCTACCAAACCATGGCGGACACGCCAAGGAATACGGCTTTCGTCCCCTCATAAGTTCAAAAGGACATAGACCAGTTGTAGAATGTGGCGCCATACACAAAGCCCATATCCTGTTTTGTATAGTAGCTAGTTTATCAAAACCACACTCTTCCCCCATGCGGACGCTCTCCATCACACACCTATTCATCCTCTCAACTACTCCATCGGTCTCTGGATGGTATAAAGCAGCCTTTCTGTGACCAACTCCACACTTTCTTAAATAGTTTGAAAAACATCCACCTATAAACTGAGGACCGTTATCGGTCAAAACACTTTCAGGCAGACCCTCATTGGCAAATATTTCCTGCAATACTTTAATCATACTTTCTACAGTGATATCTCACAATTTTAAAGTCTACCCACCTGGAAAACAAATCTACAACCAAAACAATGAACTTGCCCCGTCCATATCCTAAATCCACAGGGCCTAAAATGTCCATCGCAAGATCACTCCATATCCTTGACGGAAGTCCAACATCCACCAATGGCTGTTTCTTAGCCATAACTCCCTTCCCACTTTTGATACACAGCTGACAATCCGCTAAACGTTTTTCAATCTCCTTATCAAATCCCATCCTCGTCGCCATTGTTGTGAAGACGCAGGCGGAGACAGGTAAGGCTTAGTATAAGTATTTATTGTAGATCATAAGAAGAAAAGACCCCCAGCAATGGCAGAGGTACCCTTCCTCACTATAACATCTCCAACTGACACAAGTAGAACGTAAACAAAGGAACAACAACTAAGATTCCATGACATCATGTAGAACGCCATGTAGTGGGGATTCTGCTTGCACTTGGTACAAGCTCCCTGCTACCTGGGGAAAGCATCACAACAGGATGCTCATAAGGCTTCACTTCGGGGGCATATTATTGGGTATGTGGCAGGCCGGCAGAGCAGGAGGGCCAAATTGGAGGCAGCCAAGCAGATTCGTAGCATGAAAAGGTTGAAGACGGAATATATTAACTCACCTTCCAAGCATAAATTAGCCAAAGTGATCAAGGGGAAAATAGAATATAATAGGCAGTGCTCCAGTAAGGCAGCGGGTCTTTTGTTAAAATACAATTCAAATTTTTGTTGGGGAGCTAACAAAGCAGGGAAGTTATTGACCGACCCCTAGGTTCTGCCACTCGTTTTCTTCTTTAAGTTCCAATTTACCGCTTAAAAAGGCGCGGCTGGCGTGCTTCTCAGTGGGTTCCCAAAACTGTGGAACTCGCTTCCCCTTTCTCTTCAAAGCATTCCGGGTTTTATTTAAGGAACGCCTGAATACTTGTTTGTTTGTACAACCCATAATCCATCCATGTGCATCTTTTAGCGCCCTGATGCTTATGGTGAAGGCTGCACTATATAAATGCTTGAACGCAATGAAGGGAACATTAAACTTAGTTTTGTTCAGAAGCATGTGTTAGAAGGCTGGATTCGGATGTTCCGAGGCCTTACCTTTAGTACTGTTTGTGGTAAGTCAGACATAGGACATGGAGAAGAACACATGGTTTAACTAGTTTTATTTTAAGAAAAAATAAATCCTCAACTATCCCTACAGATAAGAGGATTATTTGTATCCTATTCTCTATCCCAGCTACCAATAAACTACATAGGTCTTGCCTATGTAAGATTGCTCACTCCCTATTTGGCGAGCAGCACTCCCGTGGTTAGACTTGAGCAGGTTGTAATTAAGTGTCTCATTTTATTGTCCCAAAAAAAAAAAAAAGAGTAAAATTGCTGCTGTCCATTTCATGGATATTTCAACTCCTCATAGAAAGTTCATGCCAGCAGGTAACAGCAAGCTGACGCGTTTTGCCACTTTCGTGTGGCATGATCACAGTGACTGACTCATTACCATAGTCTATTTAAAAAACACACTACACACGTCATAAAAACTTGTGATAAAAACATACAGGGCTTCTACTTTTGCTTGTTGTTATCGCTAAACCAATGCGGCCATCTTGGCTTGGGATAACAAATTTCAATATCTATAATTATCTTCACACAATAATACTTCATTAGGAAAACAGTTTGAGATGGTCCCCTAGCAAACATTGTCAACCTTATACGAGAATGTTACGCTTGCTCGTATCAAAGAGTGAAAAGTTTTTAAAGTTTAAAATTTCATAAAGCTTTTGTATTGCATGGTCCCTTGTGATGTATATCATCAAAGTCATAAGGTGAGTAAAATGCATAACTGTATTCTTTTAGGTTATAACTAGGTATACCTCACTGGCAAAAATGTATCAAGTGCCTAGTGCGTTATATGAAAAAATGCTTTCTTAAACATACCCGCTCGTATCCCCGAACAGAGTGCAAAGATTTAAGATACATAATTCTTATATGTTGTAGTGTACCTTGCAACACATTACATTGAAAACACTTATTAATACTACACGATGATCTAACATATATCTCGATTAATGACGAATAAAGTGCATGATGTGTACTATAAATCCAGGTAAAGGTAACATTATACGTTCAAAATTGTCAAGGTTAATAGATCTCAAACATCTTGATGCTAACACCTTACAAATACAAGATTACAAATAGTCATTAATATCTATATCACATGAGCCTGATCTCCTCTTCGATTGAAGATAAAATATATTTTCCATAATACATATTGGAGTGACATTATTTGACCCAACCCGTTAAGGGCTGGATCAAGATTTGACTCGTGGCTCTAACATAAAGCATAGGTGTCTAGAAATAATACCCTCATTCGAGAGGATTCAGTACCCACTGATTGAGGCACCAAGAATCCCATGGAGGTCCTAACAATTGTAATGACATAAGATACTGATAGCTTCAATTCTATCAAAGTGCTATATGCAAATTAAAATAGCATCATGGATGTCAAATGTATCGATTTGTTCTTACAACCTCACCATTTGTGTGCCTAGTAGGGTCCTCAGCATATTGAAAGTCCAAACCCCCTTTAAAGACATTGCACTCAGATAATGCTGTGTGGTTTAGCTTTAGCAGAAGTATTCTGTGAAGTGCAATTACCAATCCTGTAACCAAAGTGGGCAGGAAAACAACAAAATACCAAAAAGGACAACAGAGCAGCAGAAGAAAGGGAGCAGAAAGGAATACTAGAAAAGGGGAGACCAGTATCCCATAATTGCAAAAGGGCCCATTCAAATAAATAGAACCCCTACCCTACAGAAAAAGAAAAGGGAGAAAAACCAGAAAAAACAGCACAAGAGACATTACTGATCAGTAAGCGCAACATCCAAAATGACCATGTCACTGTTTGAATATGTTCTTTACACCCCCAAGAAAGTATAAAGTTCTTCGTCCACATTGTGACCACCAGGCTGTTTACTCTCACAGCCTATAATAAACCTGCTTTCTTCTCGTCTTAGTAGACGCTCCATCTCCGCCTCTTCGTCATTCACCTACTTTGTATATAGCAAAAAAAAATTAGATCTCTGGGATTTCCAGCATGGACTTCTGCAAAATGTTTGGCCATTGGATACAAGTTATCTTGATTTTTATGGCTCTAACGTGTTGTAAAATGCGTATTTTCAATTTGCATTTAGTGCTCCCAATGTAACATTTGAGACACGGGCATTCCAGCACATACACAACGTATTCGGACTCGCAAGTAATTTTGCCTTTGATGTTAATAGAGTTGCCAACAATGGGGCGAGGATACGTGTTGCAGTTACGTGCATGTTTGCAAATTTTGCAATGCCTGCACTTGAAAAAGCCTTCTCCACTTTTGGTCAACCAGTGGCTATTGAGTACTGGAATGTCTGGTGTCATAAAACTGTTGACCAGTGGGTCCTTAATGGATGTGCTTTTACGGAAAGTTATATCTGCATGTGACTTCAGAATCCGCGCCAGATCTTTATCTGTTTTCAGCAATTTCCAATATTTATTAACATCCATTTTATTGTGGGTGCATGGCTTCCAAATGTTAAGATCAATCTAATGGCACTTTCATCTGTATCTGTATCTGTAGTTGCTTCTATCGTTGGTTTGTTTAACAGCTTTTGTCTGTCCAGATCCTGCGCTTTAAGATACGATCTCTCAATGATTAGTTTTGGATACTGTTGTTGGAGAAATGCCAATGCTGTGGTTTTACTGGCTGAGTCATAATCCGTTATATTAGTACACATTCTCTGTATCCTAATGAATTCCTCATAGGGAATGCTCCAGCTGAGGTTTTTAGGATGTCCACTAGTAGCATGGAATGGGACATTCATGCCCGTGGTTTTTCTATGTAACTCACATACCACTTTTTGTGCTACTATTTTAACATTTTAAGAAGACAATTGACTGGGTGCTATGTTGTTCTGTACATTTT
Organism: Ambystoma mexicanum; assembly: GCF_040938575.1. Lineage (NCBI taxonomy): Eukaryota > Metazoa > Chordata > Amphibia > Caudata > Ambystomatidae > Ambystoma > Ambystoma mexicanum. Next base: position 2,177,110 of record NC_090932.1, read on the forward strand.
AAGTAAAAATTGTTGTTGTTCAGATGTTTAAACTCCAGCCAGTTTTTTGTACTGCCATTCCAGATCATAAACAAATCATCGATATAATGTAGCCGTGGAACAATCTTGTCGGTGGAGGTATCATTTTCCTCAGTCCACACAATGAATTTTTCCCAAAAGCCCATGGTTAAATTGGCATATGAGGGTGCAAATGGGTTGCCCATGGCGGTGCCCTGGATTTGCAGAAAAAATTGATGAACAAAAATACATTCTTGAGCCATAGATCTATCATGCCCATAATTATTTTGGTATGCTGTGGGAAATTCAAAGATCTGGTGTTAAAAAAGAACTTTCAAGCCTGCATTCCAAAGGTATGTTGGATAGACGTATACAAGGAGACGACATCCATGGTCACCAGTAGATACATGGGCTCCCACGGAATGTCATCAATTTTAGATAGAAAGTCTGAGGTATCTTTCAGATAGGAGGGTAAAGATGGAACACATGTGAACAAGACTTCATCCACTAATTTGGACATATTCTCTAAGAGTGATCTGATGAGTATCACAATAGACCTCCATATATAGATATTCTCTCGCTCTCTTTCTCTCTCTCCCCCTCTCTCTCCCCCTCTCTCTCCCCCTCTCTCCCTCTCTCTCCCCATCTCTCCCCCTCTCTCCCCATCTCTCCCCCAAGAGGAGCAAGGAGTCAATGTGGAGCGAATGGGACACCAAGTATAACGTGCAGTCTAAAGATCCAAGTCAGCTGCGTGGGACATTTAAACTTGGGAACTGCCTGCAGGTGTCAGACTGGAGAAGGAGAGAACTGCAGAGCGCACTGAGCGGGAAGCGAATCCAGAGGCAGACTCACGGAGAAGAGCTGTGGGGAGAGCAAGAAACGTCTGCCGGTAACCAACTGGAAGCGTTCACGACTGGAGTAGAGGAACTTCGGTGAAGTCACACCGAGTGCCCTGGAGGGACCTCTGAAAAGGAACTGTGCGCAGCAGGACGAGGGGAAGACGCAGTCCTGCATAATGGCCATGGCTCCATTGGCGAAGGACTAAAAGGCGACGCAGGAACCAAAAGAGACTCTGCCAAGAAGGGTAAGCTTGCCAATATGTTAATGGACATTTGGGAAGAATTTTTGAATACCAACCAAATAGATTTCAAAAACAAGGCAAAATATGGTACAATTCTCCCAATATGAGATGTCAATTTGGGGAAACCTAAAACAAGCACTATCAAGAGATATTAAGAGAAAGGTTGACAGATCTTGAACAAACCCTCATTTATGGAATGTCAGTATGGGGGAAATTGGAACAAGTAATACATGAAGTCAATAAAGTGCTACTATTGAAGAAGAGCAATTATGTTATACCCAAGAGGAACGTGAATGTTACAGAGAGACCTGATATGAGACACACACCAGGTAGTGAACCTCAGGAGAGTACACCAGGGATCTGCATGAGCCAAAAGTAAGATATTCCTTGTAGGGAGTTAACCAGGGTATCTAAAGATTCAGTCGAGAGATTTCTTGGAATAAGAGTATACCATTAAATACATTTTGAACTAATGTTGTTAATGAGAAACTTTATCATACTGAGTTGTTTAAATTGAATTTTTTTCAGTCCATAGGACTCAATGAGGCATTTACGCCGCAATTACTGTGCGGCAGTAATTGCGCTGAAAATTGGCAGAAAGTCAGTGAATTCCAGCTGAGAACTTACAACTTGGTGTTTGCCTAATTTCTGACCCCTCACAAGAAGCTGTATCTCTAAACCTGATGCTTGTTTGACACAACAGTATTTGCGAGTCCTTATTGCACTCTTTTTTTATATTCGCCATTCGATCTGGAACCGCGACTGACCACTTTGTGGCGAGTTCTTCTTCAGTTCCTCTTGCCTGCGACCGACAGGACTTCGGCATTGAGCATGCTGGGTGCCAGTGTGCTGATTCGGGGATACTCGCTTCTCTTCATTAGGCAGCTTTCTGCACCTCTGGCTCTCCCGCTTCCTGGATTGTGCAGCTTTCCACAGGCTCTGGGGTTCCTCCGCGTGGTCCTGCCACCAAGCTCCTCCTGGAAGGGACATTTGCCCTTCTCTGCACTCCAGCGCAAGCTGCTGTGGTCACTTCTCAAGCTGGCTCTCTCCCCTTCTGTATGAGCCTTGAATCCTACAGCTTTACCTGGGGATTCCTTGTCCCCTAAGGTGGGGGTTCGCCCCGAGTGAAATCCCATTTGCTCTGTCTCCTGGGGGTGTTAAGCAGAGTGGACTCTCCTCCCTAGTCCCAAAGAGGGTGGCTCCCCCTTGGCAAGAAGGAGCTAATTCCCTGGATTTATCCAAACAAAAGACATGGCCGGTCACCCTATGAGATATTAACCAGAGGCCTTGTGCTCATGGGTACACTCCTCCTGAGGCAAACTATATGAACATTCAGATGGAGGATGAGAATGTATTAAGTTGCTGCAAGTCCCTTCAGAAGGCTGTTCCATTTCCCCAGTCACAGGTTAAGAGGAATTGCCAGACCCAGTATTAGATAGTTTGTACATGTTAGGTCACTTCAAATGAGTCTAAGACCTTCCTCCCGACAACACAGTGTCGGATGATGCAACAAATCACTAAACAATGGTATCAGGCAACAAGTCGGGAGGAATACCAACAGGTCCCCCCACCCCCACATTTAAACAAAAACAACAAAAGATTGCTTATAAATAAACCGGGCACTTCACTCTTTTGTGACAGACCTATCACCTCCCAATTACTGCAATTAATTCCATACCCACACAGAGTACCTGCTTCCCGAAGTGCAGAAAGAACAACAGAGGACCGGTGGGTCAAAGCCGAGACAAGGTCTGCAAGCTGGAAATGATGGAAGACAAAATCCTGGCTGGGCAGCGAGACTTTCTGGGACAAAAAGTCCTGTAGGTGACAGTCTTCCTCCACAGAACAACCAAGTAACAATCCAAAAGAACAAGAAGAGAAGATCCAAGTCGAGTCTTTTTTACAAGTACACAATCCAAAACCAATCCAGAGGAAGGCACATTGTTCAGATAGTCCAAAGAATCCTAACGAGTAAACACCGCAATACAATCCACGACAAAAGAGATCCCAAATGCAGACCAGCAGGTTGAAAGTCTAGAAATCCAAGATGAATCCACAAAGGCAAAACACCAGGGGCTTGAAACAGCATGGGACGCTGACTGAGAAGCAGCCCAAGATGAATCCACAAAGGCAAAACACCAGGGGCTTGAAACGGCATGGGACGCTGACTGAGAAGCAGCCCAAGATGAATCCACAAAGGCAAAACACCAGGGGCTTGAAACGGCATGGGACGCTGACTGAGAAGCAGCCCAAGATGAATCCACAAAGGCAAAACACCAGGGGCTTGAAACGGCATGGGACGCTGACTGAGAAGCAGCCCAAGATGAATCCACAAAGGCAAAACACCAGGGGCTTGAAACGGCATGGGACGCTGACTGAGAAGCAGCACAAGATGAATCCACAAAGGCAAAACACCAGGGGCTTGAAACGGCATGGGACGCTGACTGAGAAGCAGCCCAAGATGAATCCACAAAGGCAAAACACCAGGGGCTTGAAACGGCATGGGACGCTGACTGAGAAGCAGCCCAAGATGAATCCACAAAGGCAAAACACCAGGGGCTTGAAACGGCATGGGACGCTGACTGAGAAGCAGCCCTAGATGAATCCACAAAGGCAAAACACCAGGGGCTTCAAACAGCATGGGACGCTGACTGAGAAGCAGCCCAAGATGAATCCACAAAGGCAAAACACCAGGGGCTTGAAACAGCATGGGACGCTGACTGAGAAGCAGCCCAAGATGAATCCACAAAGGCAAAACACCAGGGGCTTGAAACAGCATGGGACGCTGACTGAGAAGCAGCCCAAGATGAATCCACAAAGGCAAAACACCAGGGGCTTGAAACAGCATGGGACGCTGACTGAGAAGCAGCCCAAGATGAATCCACAAAGGCAAAACACCAGGGGCTTGAAACGGCATGGGACGCTGACTGAGAAGCAGCCCAAGATGAATCCACAAAGGCAAAACACCAGGGGCTTGAAACAGCATGGGACGCTGACTGAGAAGCAGCATTCCGCAGTGCGGAGGTGCTTAATTGTGTGCATCAGCGGGTTGCCCTGGTCTGCTGCACTGCCACTGACCCGCAGTGCACATAACGCTGTGATATCATGCAAGTGGTTGTGGTACTGAGAGATGAAGTTCCCAGGTGCCTGATCCATCACCGGAGCGGGAGATACCCTGCTGACCGGGAACCCGTCAGTACCGGATCGCGTGCGCATGTAGCATCTTGACACCCAGCTGTGGGACCCTGACCCACTCTGCAAGGTGACAATAAGAGGTAGCTAAAAACCATCTGAGGAATTAGGCTCTGCAGCACCACCAGCATGGCAAGTTCTACTCAAAAACCCAGGGGTATCCAACCTGGGTCCATGACTCTCACTGAAGGAAGGTCCCGCCTCCTTCAGAGGGACCAGAAACTACAAAACATTCATCCAGATTCTCTGGTCTATACTGGAACAGGGATGCCATTCAGCTCCTCCACATCCTCATCTGTAGCTGTATGCAGAAATCCCAAGACGGGACCTGCAGCAGCTCTGCCTTCTAAAAAGAGAGGGTCTACTCCAAAAGAGGCTGTTCAGTCATCTCCAGCAGGATGCAGAACAAGCCCCCCCGCGAGTGCGGATGCAGAACACGCCGACCCACGAGTGCTGATGCAGGAGAACCCCTACAGCTGGCTTCTGCTTTTCAAGGTTCTAATTCTCTAGTACACAGGAGATACGTCTATGCACACAACGATACTGAGTGAATCAAGTTCTCAAGATGGCTGCCTGACTTTGTGTGAAGCAATTGGAGCAGATGCTAAGAAGAACTGCAAGGACATTTTTTTTCCAAATATTTCTGGCTTGCAATTTACAGCTGTGCTGCTGAAATGTTTCTATTAGGGATCAGCCTTCTCATCTTGATCCGACTGTACGGCCACCCACCTGTGAATAGGCCAGACTCCACTGATCTTACAGCTTAGCTATTCACAGATCTGACTGACAACTGCCATTGCATGTTGGGCCTAATTTGCTCCCCTGCCTCTAGTTTAATGTTCTGTGTATCCACTCTCCAAGAACTCTGGACACTGACTGTATCCTGAATTTTGTCTGTCTGCATCTAATGTAGTTTGAAGACTATCATCTGAGAAAATAACTATACTCGCAAACTAATCAAAGAACACCTTTTGATCCTACATTTTACAGTGACTGTTACTACGTTTAATACATCTGCCACAAATTGCAAATTACTGACTCCTTACCTTCTGTTGATTTTTATTGAGGAGATAACAAGCAAACAATAAATAAATATATGCATTGACCTAAGATTGGTCTCTAGTTCAAGGTTTTGGAAATTATTCTCAGATGTGATTTTTCACGTCGCCCAAATGATCCTTCCCCTACACCAGCTTTCAAAGATACCTGCTTCAGTGGCTCCCTGCTCTCCTGCAGCAGGACATCTCTGCTTAACTGCAAAGATACCTGCTTCAGTGGCTCCCTGCTCTCCTGCAGCAGGACGTCTCTGCTTAACTGCAAAGATACCTGCTTCAGTGGCTCCCTGCTCTCCTGCAGCAGGACGTCTCTGCTTAACTGCAAAGATACCTGGCTCCCTGCTCTCCTGCTGCAGGAGTTCTCTGCTACACTGCAAAGATACCTGCTTCAGTGCCCCTATGCTCTCCTGCTGCAGGACCTCTATGCTACACTGCAAAGATACCTGCTTCAGTGCCCCTATGCTGTCCTGCTGCAGGACTTCTCTGCTACACTGCAAAGATACCTGCTTCAGTGCCCCCCTGCTCTCCCGCTACAGGACATCTCTGCTACACTGCAAAGATACCTGCTTCAGTGCCCCTATGCTCTCCTGCTGCAGGACTTCTCTGCTACCCTGCAAAGATACCTGCTTCAGTGTCCCCCTGCTCTCCTGCTGCAGGACATCACTGCTACACTGCAAGGATACCTGCTCCAGTGGCTCCCTGCTCTCCTGCTGCAGCGCCTCCCTGCTTCACTGCAAGACACCTGCTTCAGTGCCCTCCTGCTGCAGGACTTCTCTGCTACACGTTACTTTCTCCTTTGATGAAGGTTTCATATTTGTCGTTTCTGGGTGTGTTACTTCATCTGTGGGGTTAATGCTAACTTCTATTTAGCCGTGGATGGAAGCCGTTACATGGGGTATGTCCTACCTGCCATTCTTATATTTTATTTAAATAATATGTGAAAAGGCCTCACTAGTGGTATTCTATGGATTCCCCTACCTTCTACAACTATCTAGGGTGCTTGTCATCTGTCATGAAGTCCAAAGCAAGATGCCTGTCCTCCGTCAAAAGCTAAACTACACTGACCCGATCACTAATACAAAGTAACAAAAAGGCCAGGAGAATGACTCCCTTCTCCTGGATAGGCGTCCCCAGCCTCAGTATAGAAAGTCCGGGAGAATTACTCCTTTCTCCTGGATAGGCTTCCCCAGCCTCAGTATAGAAAGTCCGGGAGAATGACTTCCTTCTCCTGGATAGGCTTCCCCAGCCTCAGTATAGAAAGTCCGGGAGAATGACTCCCTTCTCCTGGATAGGCTTCCCCAGCCTCAGTATAGAAAGTCCGGGAGAATGACTCCTTTCTCCTGGATAGGCTTCCCCAGCCTCAGTATAGAAAGTCCGGGAGAATGACTCCTTTCTCCTGGATAGGCTTCCCCAGCCTCAGTATAGAAAGTCCGGGAGAATGACTCCCTTCTCCTGGATAGGCTTCCCCAGCCTCAGTTTAGAAAGTCCGGGAGAATGACTCCCTTCTCCTGGATAGGCTTCCCCAGCCTCAGTATAGAAATTCCGGGAGAATGACTCCCTTCTCCTGGATAGGCTTCCCCAGCCTCAGTATAGAAAGTCCAGGAGAATGACTCCCTTCTCCTGGACAGGCTTCCCCAGCCTCAGTATAGAAAGCAGAGGAGAATGACTCCCTTCTCCTGGGCAGGCTTCCGCAGCCTCAGTATAGAAAGTCCAGGAGAAGGCTTCCCAAGCCTCAGTATAGAAGGTCCAGGAGAATGACTCCCTTCTCCTGGACAGGCTTCCCCAGCATCAGTATAGAAAGCCCAGGAGAATGATTCCCTTCTCCTGGACAGGCTTCCCCAGCCTCAGTATAGAAAGCCCAGGAGAATGACTCCCTTCTCCTGGATAGGCTTCCCCAGCATCAGTATAGAAAGTCCAGGAGAATGACTGCCTTCTCCTGGACAGGCTTCCCCAGCCTCAGTATAGAAAGTCAGGGAGAATGACTCTTCTCCGGGATAGGCTTCCCCAGCCTCAGTATAGAAAGTCTGGGAGAATGACTCTTCTCCACGATAGGCTTCCCCAGCCTCAGTATAGAAAGTCCAGGAGAATGACTCCCTTCTCCTGGACAGGCTTCCCCAGCCTTGGCATAGAAAGTCCAGGAGAATGACTCCCTTCTCCTGGACAGGCTTCCCCAGGCTCAATATAAGATTCTTAAATAGTCTTTGGCTATTTCTTGCATTAGCTTGTTCAGTTGTCCTAGGGGATTTGTCCACGTCTTTGGCTCCCCTATTTCTGGGATTTGTAGCATTCTTCTATTTGGTGCTCTTGGCGTTAAGATTTCCTCTTTTTATATGTTTTTCTCAAGTGACTCAAGTCTCAAAGGAGTTCCCCTCTATAGGATTCCTCTTCCCTGTAATCCCATGATTCGGGATCTTCTCACTGTATTGATTCTCTCTCGTATCACTTGAGACAAGTAGCATAGGCTTTATAATAAGTCTCACTCTCTCTTGTAATACTGGGACTAGTAGGATGCGTCGCTAGATATGTTTCAGTCTCTTGCTTTATTGCCGCATCACCGGGACGAGTAGGATTAGTCCAGTAAATATTTCACCTTCTTTGTCTTTCTCATGCCACTGGGATGAGTAGACTGAGCCCCGTGAAGCATTTCACTCTTTCAGTACTTGTATCAATGGGACGAGTACGATGACTCCCATGATGTATTTCATGCTCTTGGTTCTTTCTCGTGTGACTGGGACGAGTAGGTTAAGTCCTGGGATATATTTCACTCTCCTTCGTATATATGACCATTCACTGGGACGAGTATGTTGCAGGTACTCGTAATTCCCATGTTCCCTCCAGAGTCTACTGTCTTTCGGTTACCTTGCTTCTCACGGGTCGGTGCCACTGGGCCAGTCTTCAGGATAGGGAACGCGCTTCGGTTGTTCAGGAGGGGTTCCGCTTGCACTCTGTGTCGCACTGCTTCTTCTCTATGGTTGCATAGCCAGCGTTAGCGGTCTCAGTATCGTTGCTGGACTGCACAGTCCACCTCCCATCGGTCACGACCACCTCTTACGACTGGTTCTCTCTCTTGTGGATCTCTTCGCCTGCTTTCTTCGTCCTTCAGCTCCGTGGTGCCTCTCACACAAGCCAGCTGGTTACATCCTGACCGTGGAGGATCTCCCCGTCGCGCTCAGCTTTCACCACGCTGCTGATTTGAAACTCCCGGATTTCACATCTCCCTCACAGTAGTCCTTCTCTTTTTAAGTTACATTGCAGGGTCCTCGCCAGCAGAGACGTATAGTCCTCTTTTGTTTCTTGTTCAGCACTCTTCATAAGTTGCTCATTCCTCCTCATCACTGTATTATTGGTTTCCAACCACTGAGCAATCGTTATTACTTGCTCATTCTTCTTCTTCATAGTGGTTCCACTAGACATTTCTTCAGATTGAATCTTGGAACTTCTGCTACAGTGGCATACAATGGCTTCATCTGCTAACTTTTTAAGCCTTGATGTTACTGCTGGTCTAAGAGAAATGGCCTTAGGGTGTTCCTCTGTGGAAGGAGAGTCTCCCTCTGTGAGGTCCCGCTGTCTGCCACCCCAAGGGGGAATGTTGCACAGCGGGCTCACATTCCTCCTCTCACAAGTAGAGGCTCCCCCGGGAAGAAGAGACTGAATCAAGTGATTCATCACAATGGGCATGTAAGGTAAAAACGGGCATATTGATGATGCCTAGATCTGAAAAATGGACAGTGTGCCTGTGCACATGGTGCCAAGAACTAGCAAACAGTGTCAATTGCTGGCATACAATGCAAGTATGTGAGCCAATTATTGAAACACCAAGCAAACTCTGAGTTGCTGCTCTCCTTTTGCAAGCACTAGCAATGTATAAACCTACCTGATATCACGCAGGCCAAAACCATGTGGCAGTCGTATTGAGCTTACAAGCTCTTGAATTGAGGTGTGAGCTGTTGTCATGAAAGGACAAAGGCAGTGGATATGGCAAGGGGAATGTGCACAAGATCACATAGTGAATAGCTTTGTATCAAACAACATGCACTCAGGATCCAATACACATGTGCACTAAACCCAGCATGTGGAAGTAGAGCGGGTTAAGAATACAAATACATGAAAAGGGATGTGGGGTAAGCACTTAGAAGCTCCTTATGATTACAAAGGAAGTCGGCAAGCTCCTGACCCAGGATTACGGTTACGGGTACTGTCAGCACTAAGCCCAGATACAGGACAAGCAACGACAGGATCTGTGAGCCAACACCCTTGATGGTATTGTATACGGTAACTTAAAGACAATACTCACAAACACTACCTGGGTTGTCAGAGAAGACCCAGATCCCTGCTGATCAAACAGGGACCCAGAAAGGCTTGAACAGCAAAGGGAGCATAACTTAATACATAAGAGCTTACAGAATAGTGAGAAAAACATAGGCATTCACACAGGAGCTGACCACAACAGCACACCACACCACACCTAACAAAGGCTAATTTCCCAAACCTAGTGAGTCCCCCAGCAGCTTTGCTGGATTTTATGGGGTTTATTTTTTCTCCTGCTAAGAGTGAGACTCTTTTACTCCCACTCTTAGACATGATTTGAGGTGTTCCTTTGACTTTGTATGTGTTTAATGGGCTATGGGGTCTTTTACTCCATAGGGCTTCATGTGTTTTTTGTATGTGTGTTACACAGCACCCTCCGTGCAGTAACACAGGGGTGTCATAGTGACACCCCCCCATAGACTCCATACCCTGGGACTGACTACTGTCTCTCAGGGCATGTAAAGTCACCATTGGCTTTACTAGTCCCAAATTGTGAACAGAACCAGTACAAACCATCATATTGTGGAAGTACTGATAGGGGCAATTCGATTGCCCCTGGGTCTGTTGTTCGAGGGGGCACTGTCCAGTTCCCCCTGATCGAGTTTTGGCTGGTGGCAGTGGATACTACTGTTTATATTCGACCGCAAATATATTCCTATGGGATTTTCCCATTTTTCGAGGCTAATACTTTTTAACATAGCCTCAAACATACCGCCGGTTTATTTATTTAATATAAATTCACCGGTTGGTATTTTTTGCCAGAACTCGGTTCCAAAATGGCATTTGTGTTCGTTTTTGTGACTCCAACCTAAAGTTGAGCCCTTTGTTCCACTTTTGGCGGGCTTCTACACAGAAGCACTCCAAAGTGGTGCCACTCTGTCTGGGTACCACAGGGGATGTTGGGGGGGGGGGGGGGTTAGGCACCCTGGACTGAGTTGCCTCGGCAACTCAAGTCGCACTCTGGTGTGATTGGCCCAGTGGTGAGCCGCCCGGCTCACCACTTAGCATGTTTGAGTGACAGCTAGGACTGATGAATGGGGGTTTGCTGCATAAAAGCAGGGCTTTGGGGACTGGAACTTGAGAAGTCGCCACAGGACCAAAGAATCCGAAGAGGGAGAAGCTGAGCCGACCAATAACGACGACACCACCGGTGGAGCCCTGCTGAATCGCCTCACCACTACCCGATGACAGAGAAGATCTCCAGTCCGGAGAGTCTTCTTCTTTTGACTGGTGGGGATAACCAGTCTGCCTTCTTTTCGCCTTCCCGGATCATCTTGTAGCCGCCTTGCCCGTGCCAAACACCCCGACAACTGGAATATCACTTTTTACCCCTACCGCGAAGAAAAGGGTAGTACCTTTAACCGGAGAACTCCGCGGCTGGTTTCTTCCCTGGCAGTGCAACGACCTTCATCTTTCCTCCACGTCGAGACCTCCTCTTTCTCTGGACGAAACGAGCGTTCTCACCATTTCAGGTACGGTGTCCCGCCAGGCTTCCCTTGCGACAGATTGCTCAGGGTGACAGTAAATCCTCGGCTCTCTAACCTGGGTTGGCCTAGGACACAACTAACTTTTTATGATTGATCCCTCTTTTTGACTACTTGCAAAGACTCGTTGGGCATAACCCCACTGTGTGATCCTTGACACATTTCACCTTGCTCTCTCTAAGAGTGGGCCGGGCATTTGGACTTCCTTGCTCCCCAGTAGACTCTGCCTGTCCTGCCTTGCTGTGGTTCGTTGAAAAGTATTGAGATTGTGTGCTTTCATAAATTCTGCCTTGTTCCCTCCCTTTTTATATAACTTATTGGAGTGCCATCTTAAGTTAAGCGCTCACCTCTGTCTGAAAATAAGTGGCGTTTCTCGTTAAGACTTGTCTAATAAGTAACCAGGGTTGTATATATATATATAATAGTGACCGTGTGTTGGATTTACTCATCTTTAGTGCTAGTGTAAGTTACAAGTGTCTTTAAATAAATAATTATATACTTTTACATCAAAGCTCTGGTCAGTGTTTGCTTGTACTACTGTGTCTCTGTACCCATTGTGAATACTCTATATACTGCCTAACTCTTCTTGAGAGAAGTCTGACTGCTCAGCCACAGCTACCAGATAAATCTGGGTCTTACAGACTGCTACAAATTGTGTTTACTTCCAACAACCAGCAGAGTTGAAGCTCAGAGAAATAGAGCTTAATCATGAACTTGAAATGAAAAGGTTGTCTGTGGAAACTGCTTCTCTCTCCTCTGGTCCCTCTAGGAGCTCCAGTCCCAAAAGACCCCAGATGCCTAAGGAATTAGTGGGTATGTATGAACCTAAGTTGGATGTGTTGGATTGGTTGAAAATGTTTGAGTACAATCATGGGCTCCAGAACATCACAGGAAATTAGTTACTCACCTGGTTGTTCTCTAGGCTTCCCCCTGTCGCAACTGATGTGGTCATGGAGATGGGGGAGGAGGATAAGAAGGATTATGAATGTGTGAAACTAGCTCTGATAGCTAGATTTGGGAAGACCCCTTCCCAGTATCTTAAGAGGTTTAGAACCCTCAAAAAGCATGATGGTACCCCTTGGGCTACCTGGGTGAGTGAAGGGTTGAAAGACTTAGAGGGATGGATTAAGGGTTACAAAGTGAACACTTATGAAGGTATGAGAAATCTGTTTATGTTGGAGTCAATTTATGATGCCTGCTCTCCTGAGCTCAGACAGCATTTGGCTGATTCAAAGGAATTAGATTCCAGAAAACTAGCTAAGGCTGCTGACTTGTGGGTTGCCAACAGGGCCACTCACAAGGATTCTGGGGTAACTCAGAAAAAGGATGAGGGGGAAACAGCCTAAAAAGGACTCCAAAGAGAATTCTAATACTGCAAATTCCAAAGAGGGCCCCAAACAAAACCATAAGGGTAAGCCACAAGGGAAACCAAGTCAGGCTAGTGTACCTTCTGGTCCCAGACCAGAGGGAGGTCAGAACAAGCCTCCATTCCAGCGAGCCTTTGGCTCATGCTATGTTTGTAAGGCCACTGACCATGTGAAAGGAGATCCCAGATGTAAGGGTAAACCTTCAGGGGTCCAAATTGCCTCCTTAGCCTTCGCTCAAGAAGAGGAAGTCCAAATGGCAAGTGGAAACTTTCCATTACTGGCTGATGAACCCATTGGAGTCTCAGCCAGTGTTTCTTTAGTCTCTCTGGGGTTGTGGGAACAACAGAATTTAGATGTGTATAATTCTATCCCAGATAATACTAAAGAGTATTATAAAGACAGTGTCCAGGGGAATGGTCAGGAGATTCCTGCCATTAGGGACACTGGGGCCAGCATAACTGTGGTGGATGAATCATTTGTCAAGGCAGAGGATGTTGCTAAGGCACCCAAATGCCTCACCAAGTTAGCTGGAGGGCCTGTGCAGATGTGTCCCCAGTTACCAGTTCTCATCCAGTGCAATGATATGACTGTAAAGATACCTGTCAGTGTACAATGTGAGGTGCCAGGAAGGGTACTGTTGGGTAATGACTTGAACGCTCTTGGAGTAGTGTCACATACCCCCAGACCCCCTAGTAAAAGGTTACAGGAGTTAACTCAAACTGCAAGGGAGAAAACCTTGAGAGGTTGTTCTCAGGAGATGATGGAGAGATATCACTCCTTCTCCACTGGAGAAAACTACTGCAGTCTCAACCAGATCAGGAGCCAAGGGGCAACCCAAGACTCCAAGGAAAAAGCCAGCGGCAAGCACTCCAGTGCTTGCAACAAGGACTTCCCCTAGGTTGTCCGAAGTTACGCCAGTAACTCCCCCTCCAGCTGAGGCTGAGAGGGTGGTCCAACCCTGTGTGGTTGAACTAGACTCTGAAGAAGAGCTAGTAGGAGGCCCAGACCTTATTGGAGATTTGGCTCCAGCTGACCATCCTGAACTGCAGTCTTTACTGGCAGAAGGGGGGCCCAGCAGATCAGCTTTTCGTAAGGGACAAAGAGAATGTCCAACTCTGGAAGGCCTCCACCACCAGGCAGCTTCTCAGGCTGATAGGCAAGAGCCTGGGAAGTACAGGTTGCACTGGGAAGATGGCCTTTTCTACAGTGAACCAACAGAGTCTGAACCTGGAGTCTACAAGCGCCTTGTAGTACCTCAAGAGAACAGACAACAGTTCTTACTACTAGCCCATGAGATACCTTTGGCTGGTCACTTGACTTTCAAGAGATGGGGGCTGAAGTAGGTAGGTATTGTAAGAGCTTCCATACCTGCCAGACTTCTGGTAAGGTTGGAGCCAAGAATGTGCACCTTTAGTGCCTCTCCCAGTTGTGGGAGTCCCATTTGAGAGTGTAGGGATTGACATAGTTGGTCCCCTTGATCCCCCAACCTCCTCAGGCAACAGGTTTATCCTTGTTGTAGTAGACCATGCTACTAGATATCCTGAGGCAATTCCTATGAGGACTGTCACAGCTCCGGCTGTGGCTAAGGCCCTCCTTGGTATTTCTACCAGGGTTGGGTTTCCTAAGGAAGTAATCTCTGACAGAGGATCTAATTTTATGTCCAACTACATGAAAGCCATGTGGAAAACCTGTGGAGTTACTAACAAGTTCTCAACTGCTTACCACCCTCAGACAAATGGGTTGGTTGAAAGGTTCAACAGAACCATGAAGAGCATGATAGAAAGAAAGTGGGACCTTCTACTGCCATGCCTTCTCTTTGCTTATAGAAAAGTCCCTCAGGAGGGAGTAGGTTATTCTCCCTTTGAGCTTCTCTATGGCCATCCGGTCAGAGGTCCCTTGGCCCTGATCAAGGAGGGGTTGGAGAGTGCTCCTTCCCCCAAGCCAGACAGAGTGACTGACTATGTGATAGATCTCCGGAGGAGAATGTCACACATCATGGCAGAAGCAAGTGACAACTTGAAAGCTGGACAAGCTCTGGTCAAGCATTGGCATGATCAGAAGGCTAACATGGTTGAGTTTACTCAAGACCAGCTAGTTCTAGTTATGCTTCCAACAAGGCAGAGGGCCTTGCAGGAAAAATGGATGGGACCCTTCAAGGTTGTGGGAAAACTTGGAGAGGTCAACTATCTGGTGGATCTGGGCAAACCCAGGGAAGCTCCCAGAATCTTCCACACCAACCGACTCAAAGCCCATGTCTCTAGACCTGAAGTAGGAGCCTTGATTCTAGCTTCATCAGAAGAGGAGGAGGAGAGTGAAGCTCTACCTGACCTCCTTAGAGGCTTACCTTTGGACAAAAAGGTTGAAGGAGTTAATCTCTCTTCAGATCTGACCCCTGAGCAACAGGAGGAGTGCAAATCTATGTTAAATCAGTTTGCCTACCTGTTCTCACTTTCACCAGGCTTAACCCCTTGGGGACAGCATGATATTCTCACTGGTGACTGTCTGACAGTCAAAAGCAGAGGGTACGGGATGTCCGTACATGTCAGAACCCACATCAAAGGTGAGGTCAAGAAGATGCTTGATCTCGGGGTAATAGAGCCCTCTACTAGTCCATGGTCTAGCCCAGTGGTGTTAGTACCAAAAGGCAGGATCCAAAGAATTGAGATTCTGTGTGGACTATAGAGCTCTTAATGCAGTCACTAAGACTGATGCCCACCCTTTGTCAAGGACAGACGAGTTGGTGGATAGACTTGGCTCAGCCAAGTACCTCAGCACATTTGACCTTACGTCAGGCTATTGGCAAATAGCCCTGACAGACCATGCCAGACCATGCCAAGGAGAAAACTGCATTTTCTACCCCGGTTGGCTTATACCAATTCAAGGTTATGCCTTTTGGACTGAAAAATGCACCTGCTACATTTCAAAGGATGGTAAACCAGGTTCTAGCTGGGATGGAGGACTTCTGCATGGCATATTTGGATGACATTGCAGTCTTCAGCCACTCCTGGGAGGAACATGTGAACCACCTAGGACATGTTTTGCAGGCTCTTGAGCAGGCCAATCTGACCATAAAGGCTAGCAAATGCCAAATTGGACAGAGTAAAGTGGTCTACCTTGGGCATGAGGTAGGAGGTGGAGAAATAAGGCCCCTGCTCAACAAGATTTAAGCTGTGCAGAATTGGACAAAACCTACTACTCAAACCCAAGTGAGAGCCTTCCTAGGCCTCACTGGGTACTATAGGAATTTCACATAGAACTATGGGACCATAGCTTCTCCACTGAATGTAATCTCCTCTCTAAAATTCCCTAAAAAGGTCAAATGGAATGAGGAGTGCAATCAGGCATTTGAAAACCTAAAGAAAGCTCTGTGCCAAACACCAGTACTGAGAGCTCCTGACTACCACCAGACTTTCATTGTACAGACTGATGCTTCCAATGTAGGTATAGGTGCTGTCCTTAGCCAACTGGATGAGAAAGGTAGGGAGCACCCCATTTGCTTCATCAGCAGAAAGCTGAAGGATCCTGAGACAAGGTGGGCAACAATTGAAAGTGAATGCTTTGCCATTGTGTGGTCACTGAAGAAGTTTAGGCCATACTTGTATGTTTCTACTTTTGTCATTCAGACTGACCACCAGCCCTTGAGATGGTTGATGCAAATGAAAGGGGAAAATCCAAAACTATTGAGATGGTCAATCTGCCTGCAAGGGTTTGATTTCACCATTGAGCACAGGTCAGGGTGTCACCACCAAAATGCTGATGGTCTCTCTAGAATGTATGTAATCGACTAGAGGTATGAGATTCATCCAGGAGTGGATTAAATCCTCCTGTCCCTTAGTCTGGGGGGGGGGGGACTGTTAGGGAGAATTCTCTGTTTAGGCTGAATTTCCTAACCTAGTGAGTCCCCCAGCAGCTTTGCTGGATTTCTTGGGGTTTATTTTTTTCTCCTGCCAAGAGTGAGACTCTTTTACCCTCACTCTTGGACAGGATGTCAGTGTGTTTCTTTGACTCTAGATGTGTGTAAAGGGCTATGGGGTCTTTTACTCCATAGGGCTTCATGTGTTTTTGTGATGTGTGTTACACAGCACCCTCAGTGCAGTAACACAGGGGTGTCATAGTGACCCCCCAACATAGACTCCATACCCTGGGACTGACTACTGTCTCCCAGGGTATGTAAAGTCACCATTGACTTTACTAGTCTTAAATTCTAAACAGAACCAGTACAAACCATCATATTGTGGTCGTACTGGTCGGGGCAATTTGATTGCCCCCGGGTCTGTTGTTCGAGGGGACACGTCTCCATCCCCCCTGATCGAGTTTTTGCTGCTGGCAGTGGACACTACTTGTTATATTCGACCGCAAATATTTCTCTATGGGATTTTCCCATTGTTCGATGCTAATACTTTTTACCATAGTCTCGAACATACCGCCGGTCTATTTATTTAATATTAATTCACCGGTTGGTATTTTTTGCCAGAACTCGGTTCCAAAATGGCGTTTGTGTTAGCTTCTGTGACTCCAACCCAAAGTTGAGCCCTTTGTTCCACTTTTGGCGGGCTTCTGCACAGAAGCCCTCCAAAGTGGTGCCACTCTGTCTGGGTACCACAGGGGGTGTGGGAGGGGGTTTAGGCACCCTGGACTGAGTTGCCTCGGCAACTCAAGTCGCACTCTTGTGTGATTGGCCCAATGGTGAGCCGCCCGGCTCACCACTTAGCATGTTTGAGTGACAGCTAGGACTGATGAATGGGGTTTGCTGCATAAAAGCAGGGTCTTGGGGACTGGATCTTCAGAAGTCGCCACAGGACCTAAGAATCCGACGAGGGAGAAGCTTTGCCGACCTGCAACGACGACACCACCGGTGGAGCCCTGCTGAACCGTCTCACCACTTCCCAACGACAGAGGAGATCTCCAATCCGGAGAGTCTTCTTCCTTCGACTGGTGGGGATAACCAGTCTCCCTTCCTTTTTCGCCTTCCTGGAACATCTCGTGGCTGCCTTGCCTGTGCCAAGCACCCCGGCAACCGGGATACCACGTTTTACCACTACCGCAAACAAAGGGTAGTACCCTTTTGCCGGAAAACTCAGCGGCTGGTTTCTTCCCTGTCAGTGCAACGACCTTCATCTTTCCTCCACGGCAAGATCTTCTATTCCTCTGGACGACACAGCGACTTGCACCCACTGCCAGGAACTGCCCCCGCTGGAGGATCCTTTCCACATAAGGTACCGTGTTCCGCCCAGCTTCCCTTGCAACCGATTGTACAAGGTAGATTTAGCCCTCGGCTTTCGAACCTGGGTTAGCCTCGGACATCCTAACTAAACTTTTCTGAGCTTAAACAAATCCTTTTTGAACTACCTAAAAGACTTTTCAAGCCTGTTTTACCTGTGTGATTTGGAGTGCAATTGTGCCTTGCTCTCTCCAAGAGTGGGCCCAGCCTATGAACTTTGGCTCACCAGTAGCCTTTGCCTTTTCTGCCTTGCTAAGTGTCCTAAAGTATTTGTGTTGTGTGCTTTTCTAATTTCTGCCTTTTCCCTCCCATTTTTCGTTAACCTATCAGAGTGCCATCTTGAGTTAAGCGCTCACCTCTGTCTGGAAATAAGTGGTGTTAACTGAGACTTGTCTGATAGGGAATCTGGGATGTATATATATTAATAGTAACAGTGTTCTGAAGTGATTTACCATAATAGTGCTGGAGTGTTTCAACAAGTGTGTTTTTAAATAAATAATTATATACCTTGATACCAAAGCTCTGGTCAGTGTTTGCTTGTACTATTGTATCCGAGTGCCTATTGTGTATGCTTTACATACTGCCTAACTCTTCTTGAGGGAGGTCTGACTGCTCAGCCACAGCTACCACAGTGAATCTGTGTGGTACAGACTGCTACCAAGTGGGTTTACTGCCAACACCTGTAGTCCTAAATCTTTTGCAGTGTTCCCAAAGGGAACTGCACAGGTTTCTGCCTAACAGGCTCACATCAGAGTGAAACTGTTAAATTGAAAATAAGATAATTGGAAAGACTGCAAATACCAGGAAAGGACAACCAAAGTAAAAGAAAGTCAAAGTGGTGTAAGGAACTCATGGTGGCAACAACCGACACAAGTCATCACAGTTCAAGGGTGTTTATTAAACTGTATGCACATTGGAAAAACACCTAATCTAAACCTAAATCTAAGATGGAAGCAAGTGTCGACCATCAAATGAAAAATAAGGCAGTCCTAGTGACATGAGATATCTCTGCCAAATTTGGCCCCTTTTCTTCCCACATAACGCCACCAAGGAATCCTAGTTTGCTGTATGTGGGTGAGAGAAAATAACATGGTTGGCCCGGTAAGGCAATGGCTTCCGTGAATTTTGAGAAAAGCAATGCCTGCTACATTCCCCCGACTTTTCTTGTTAGGAAATCACACATTTCGTAATGTTTCACAACAAGCAATACCACAAGCCAAAAACTAGCCATGGTACACAGGATTTTTATGCTTACGGCCTAAACAGATGTACTTAGCATGTGTAAATAAGGAAAACAAATGTGGTGAGGAAGGGCAAGCATACATTTTTTGAAAGAGCACAGGCAGACCTTTTGAAGGGTAGGCGAATTGTGCAGGTTACAAAAGCGTATAGTGGCTAAAGCAGGTCACATTTGGGAAATTAAAGGGTTGTGTGACAAAGTGCAGCAGCAAATGTATGAAACCGTTATGAAAACCAAGAGAACACAACAAATGTCCTAGCTTGCCGCGTTCCAATAGGTGTCCGGATGAAAACGGTCCCTCACATGTGTGGGTGCACCTACCTGGGCGCAAAAGGAAAAGGCTAATCCACTGGTAACCCCAAGTCTTTCAGCAGAGCACATTTTGTGGGAATTTGCTCTTGTGGACAATCTACAGATGTGGGCCTGGGTGTCGAAGCCACCACGGAAAACAGGGAACCCCGTGCATTTCCGAAAAGAAGACACTCGTGGGAATCCACAGAGGTCTGACTTGCACGAATCGCCCCAGAATTTATTACCCACAAGCCCCGGCAAAAAGCACAATTTTCAGACATTTCCCACCTGGAAACTACTGAAACACGCCGCCAACAACACAACACATGTCCTACCTTCCCACTTTCCCACAGGTGTCAGGATGAAAACAGTACCTCACATGTGTGGGTGCATCTACCTGGGTGTTGACCGTCCACAAGTCCAACGGCAGTTCCAGGGAGCCCCGGCAGTGTCCCCGTCCGTTCCCCAAAGGAAATTCTGTAATGCTGCCTAGCCAGAGCTCCAGGATGGTCGGGGGTTATGTCCCAGGCCTTGGACACCCGTCACCCATGTGGGTCGACCATCCCAAGCCAAGCCTGGAGCTCTGGCTGGGCTGCGTTACAGCTTCTCCCTTTGGGGAGTCATTGGCACACTGCCGGGACTCCCTCCGTGAAAGGTCGGGCACCCTGCCGGGGCTCCCTGGAACCGCTGCTGGACTTGGGGATGGTCAAACCACATGAGAGACAGCCGCCCAAGGCCAGGGACATCACCCCCAACCATCCTGGAGCACTGGCTGGGCTGCGTTACAGCTTTTCCCTTCGGGGAAGTATTGCCACACTGCCGGGACTCCGTGGTGGGGAAAAGCTATAACACAGGCCAGCAAGAACTCCAGGACGGTTGGAGGTGATGTCCCTGGCCTTGGACATCAGTTTCCCATGTAGGTGTATGGTCAAGCACAGCGGCGCTCCAGGGCGCCCCTGACAGGGTCCCCTTCCCTCCCCACAGGGGAATTCTGTAATGCAGCCCAGCCAGCACTCCAGGATGGGCGGGGTGATGTCCCTGGCCTTGGGCAGCTGTCTCCCATGCGGTTTGGCCGTCCCCAAGCCCAGCAGCGGTTCCAGGGAGCCCCGGCATGGTCCCCACCCCTTCCGCGAGGGAAATTCTGTAACGCAGCCGAGCCAGAGCTCCAGGATTTGTCGGGGGTGATGTCCCTGGCCTTGGGTAGCTGTCTCCCATGTGGGTCGACCGTCCCCAAGACCAGTGGCAGTTCCGGCAGGGTTCTTCGCAGGAGGGAGAGGCTGTAACGCAGCCCAGCCAGAGCTCCAGGCTGGGCTTGGTCAACCCACATGGGAGAGACGGGTGCCCAAGGCCATGGACATCACCCCCGACCATTCTGGATGTCTGGCTGGGATGTGTTACAGAATGTACCTTATTCAACTCATTCTATGTTTAGGATGCTGCAAGGTCCCAAATCCCCCGACCCCTTTTTACATAAACACTGGGCCGAGAAAGAGGGTGACTGAGTGTAACAACATTAACTTTCACACATCGTACTGCACATGTCCCGCTAATCGGGTCATGCAAAGTCAGGCACTTGATTCTAAGTGCATACACCCGATACCAATTAGCTCAACTCACGAATAAAAGGCAGAAACCCAGAAACACACTCTGAGTAAGGCAGAACACGAGTACGAGTAGGGCTTCTGGGACAAAGGAAAACCTACTGGAGCAGAGTGACAGACCAAGGGACGAGAGCAGAGTGTCTAAAACCCAAAGAGTTCCTTACTGGAGGTTGTTGCCTCCGACAGTCCGTGAAAGACACGTGGAGAAGACCAGATCTCACAAGTGAAAACTGCACTGTGTTTCAAGGATGTGAGCACCAGAGTTGGGGAGGCGAGGCCAAACCTGTGGTACTAACCTTGACTCGTGAATCGCAAAACCAAGAAGAGACGCACACAGTAGACGCACACAGCCTCAGTTGGCAAGCGACCTGAAAGACCAGTGTGTGTTAAAGTTTGAAATAGTAACATTTTATCAAAAGTGAATGCTGCCTGCGTGTGAATGAGACCTGAGAAAAGGCAGACCTGTGAATGAGACAGCAGCGAAATCAGCGATACTAACAGAGTGGTCTGGCGAAAGGAAGTAGCCCACTTGACAGTGAAAAGTAAATTGTTTGAAGCGAAAAAGCAAATGAACTCCTAGAGAAGAGGAGAGTGAAAGTTGAACTGTATACTTTGAGTCGAAGTGGTCCTGCAGTGGTCTGCAAAGAAGACCACGCACATTTGAAAATCTTTGATATCGAAAGTGGTCCGAGCCCGACAGGGGGGAGACCCGAAGTGCAATTAGAGTGGGGGAAGGGATCCCCCTTGAAAGTTTGTGTTGAACTTTATCTTGAGAGGTCTGAGCCCCACAGATGGGGACCTACGAGGACTGTATGGTGAAAGGTCTGAGCCTGACAGAGGGGGACCTTTGTGAACTTTTTAGTTGAAACATTATTTTGGAAGTCAAGGAGACTTTAACGTGGAAGGCTAGACGGGCCTCGATTCACGTTTTGGAACTGTTTATTGTGTTGGAAACCGAGCCAGAGTGTGCCATCTTGCCTACAGGGACAGCCTTACTCAGTGAGGTCTAACGTGGGGAGGACAGCTGGTTCAACCACATTTATTAATTTGAACATTGATTTTCCTTTTGCATACAAGAGATAGGGCAGGCATTAGGCTTTTGTTAGCATAGGCAATTTTGATTTTGACTGTCTGCACTAGGACTGTTTTATCGTTTGATGGTCAAGACTACTCCCATCTGTAGTTATAGGGCAAAGTAGGAGTTTTTCCCACCCCAACCATTTCAATAAAGGTTTTACAAATTGTACTGTAAGGAACTTGTGGTGGGCACAGTAAAGACAGACAGAAGTGATCACGATTCAAGGGTGTTTATTTAGACAGAATGCAGGTTGGAAAAACGCCTAATCTAACCTAAATCTAAGATGGGAGCAAGCTTCGACCATCAAATGAAAAATAAGGCAGTCCTTGTGGCATCTGGTCAAAATACAAGGGCCTATACTAAAAAAAAAATGATTGCTGTCCTTACAAAAGTGTGGGATAGGATTTTCAATTAAAAAAAAGGATTTTCAATTAAAAAAAAGAAGTGTTCACAAATAAGTCAGAATGGGGTAGCCAGGGGTCTCCCTTCCCCACGCTTTGAGCTGAGGACATGGTGACACTCCTGAGTACAGCACACACTGAGATTTCCTCAGCAAAAGCTGATAGTTTCCGTTATCTGGTTCTTCGATGGTTAAGTCTCTTTTGCTAAAAAGTCTCTTCCTTCGAAGGCCTGAAGTAATCAAAAATAAAACAAATTAAAGTTCCTTTCATACGGCAGTTACGGTGATAGTAGCTCACCCCATGAGTCCCCCTCTTCCGGGGCGCAGACGCCCTTCTTGAATGTCAGCCTCCCTCAGTTGGGTTCACAGCGGTTTTTATTCCACAAGTGCAGGGGGCAACAATTCTCTTCCCCTGGTCTTTCTTGACCTTCTGGTCTGCTGAGTGCCAAGGGGGACAATCCACTTCCCCTGGTCTTTCTCAGCCGGGCTCGGACCTGGTTCTTCAGGTGTCAGCCAGTCTCCCTCAATCAGGCTTTGACTCGCTCTCAGGGTTTCCCCTCAGTCGGGTTCGGAACCCTCTCGATTCTCAGCCTTCCTCCAGCGGGTTCACTATGGCTCTCATTCATAGGCTTTCTCATTTATTTATTTTTTTTAAACATGTTTATTTTTGGTCGACACACAGGAGAATCATACATTACAGATTATTAACTCATCAATTGTCCAGCCCATTAGTCCCCTTTCTTTAAGCTAGCTCTCCTCCCCGTAACCCTCAGTCTAGATCCAGCTCTCGCTCCTCCGCCCGCCGCACCATGTCCGTGCTTTCAGCTGATAGAGCGTTTGCCACCGAGCGTGGCTTATATGTTAGGGCCGGGTAACTCCTGTCGTAGTCTATCAATGGAGCCCAAATGTTTGTGAAGCAGTGAAGGAGGCCTCTGCTTGCCGCCGTGATTTTCTCCGCTATGAATATGTCCCATATTTTCAGCCACCATAGGATCACCAGGGGGCCTTCCGGAGATTTCCATGTTCGGGCCACCGTGATTTTGGCGGCTAGCAGTAGGTGAGTTAGGAGGGCAGCCGCTCTGCCAGATCTTGGGTATATGCCAGAGATCAGGGCCCCTAATAGGATTGGTTCTGGCTCCAGGGGTAATGTTATCTTCGTTACGTCCTTTATGGCCAGGATGCATTGGGACCAGAAGTTTGCGACCACCGGGCATGACCACCACATGTGTATGAATGACCCTGGATGGCCACATTGGCGCCAACATTGGGGATCTAAGGCTTGGTTAATGTCGTGTAGTCGGAGCGGCGGGTAGTACCATCTTAGAAGTAGCTTATGGGCGCACTCTCGGTTAGTGATGCAATAGGAGGAGGACAGAGTGCGGGTCCAGATGTCTATCCACTTCTGGTCTTCTATTGGATGTCCTAGGTCCGCTTCCCATTGGGCCATGTACGTTGTTCTGGTCAGGAGGGCGTTTGTCTGCAACAGTTTGTAGAACGTTGAGATTCATCCTCTGTGTGGGGGCATCTGCAATTGTCAGCTCTGTGGGGTCCAGATCTCATGTCGTTGCAGTGCGAGTAGATGGATGAGAGCACCAATGGCGTAATTGCGCATATGAGAATCTATCGGTTTCCCTTAAGCTAAAGGAGCTCTTGCATTGTTCGAAGGTGAGTGGTCTATCCCCCTCGTAGAGCTGACCTAAAGTGCTCAGGCCTCCAGCGATCCAGTTCTTAAAGTTTGCGGGGTGGGCTCCTGGCGAGAATGTTGGGTTATGAAATATTGGGGCTGATGGGCTTAGGTCTCGGGGGATACCCCTATACTTACGAGTCCACTCCCAAGCTTTCAAGGTATGTTTGGTGGAGAATAGCATGATCGGCCATGTTCTCCGTGAGGCTGGGGGAAGATGCAGGAGGAGCGGAGAGGGAGGGGTAAGTGGGATTGCTCAATCTCTGCCCATCGTGGTCGGTTCGAGCTAATAATCCAAGCTTGAGTGCTGGCTAATTGTGCCGCTATCTGATACTTCTGAAAATCCGGGACCCCTAGGCCTCCTAGGTTGGCATTGGTCAGCATAGTCTCAGTGGGATCCTTGCTTTTTTCCCTTTCCAAATAAACTGCAAAATCTTCCTCTGGAGGCGCTGAAGCGGGGGCCGGGGAATCATAATTGGGAGGGCTGAGCAAGCTTATAGAAGCCATGGGAGGAGGTTCATTTTACACGCCGTTATGCAGCCTAGCAGCGATATCTCTTGTGGGAGCCAGCGATCCAGGTCCTCCTCAAGGGTCTTGAATAACGGCTGGAAGTTCGTCCGATAGGTGTCTTCCGGACGGGCTGGAATCTAGACACCCAGATAGGGAATCGCCTCTTCTGACAATTGGATCGAACAGAGGGTTCTGAAGGACGTTTTATCGTGTGGTTCCATTCGGACCCCTAGGGCTGATGATTTCGTAAAGTTTATGGCAAATCCCGACACCTTACCAAAGGCGTGAATTTCTGCCAGGGAGGACCACAACGATTGGGTGGTATCCGTTAAGGTTAGCATTACGTCGTCCGCGTACAACGCCATCTTATGTTGGGAGGGGTCTACTTGGGGGCCTTTGATTCTGGGGTTAAGGCGGATTCTTTGGGCCAGGGGTTCCATGAACAGAGCGAACAGCAAGGGGGATAGGGGACATCCTTGCCTGGTTCCACATGACAGGGGTATCGGGTTAGATAGAAGCCCATTGACTCGAAGAAAGGTTTTCAGAGATTGATAGTTCGCCAGGATGTATTTCTGGAAAGTAGGACCAAAGTGGAAGGACTCTAGGGTGAGCCGGAGAAAATTCCACCTTGTCGAAAGCCTTGGCCGCATCCAAGGCTAGCACTGCCAATTTTCGTGAGTCACGCTGTGTAAATTCAATTAAGTTCAGGACTCTGCGTATGTCATCTACTGCGGCTCTGTTCATAATAAACCCCGTCTGGTCTGGGTCGATGATGTCTGGGAGCACCTTCGCTAATCAGTTAGCCAAGACTTTCGAGTATATGTTCGCATCCAGGTTTAATAGGGAGATTGGTCTATACGCTGTGACGTCTCTTGGGTCTTTTCCTGGTATTAAAGTGAGAACAGTAATCGACTCTTGCATTGACGGCGTGATTGTCTCAGAAAGAGCGAAAGAGTTGAAAAGCATCGTCAGCAGGGCTACTAGCTGGGGGCGGAAAATTTTGTAAAAGCAGGTCGAGAACCCGTCCGGGCCCGGGGCCCTTGGTTTTAGGCTCTTGATAACATTGTCGACCTCTTCGGTAGTGATCGGGGTCTCTAGCTCATCTCTGGTCGTGAGGGAGACCCGGGGAAGGGCCGCATTACGAAGATAGAATTGTTGGTCTTCAAGGGATCTCGGGGACGCCGTCATCGTATCCGTGAGATGGGCTACTGCAATATTCAGTTTATCTTCTTCCGCAAACTGGACACTTCCCTGAGGATCACGAAGGCCTAAAATAGCATTCCTCTTCCTAACCGCCAGCTTTTCTACCAAGAATCTGTTAGCTTTATTTCCCTTGGCATAATATCTTTGTTTAGTTCTGGCTAGAATCTGGGCTGTGTCATCCGCATAATGTGTCTCCAGCTTCTTTCGGGCCATCTGCAGGGTCCGGTGAGTCTTAGGCGTCCAGTTCTTTGCCTTACATACTGCTTCCGCTTTCTCTACTTCATCCTGTAGGACCTGGCGGATTTGCTTTTTCTTCTTATGATAGGCTGCCCCTTGCGAGATTAAGACCCCTCTCACAACTGCCTTCATCGCGTCCCATGTGGTGGCCGGAGAGGTGTCATTCTTATTTTCCTTAAAGAAATCTTTGATGGCTTTCGCTGTTACATCTCTCAGCGTCATGTCTCCCAGAATCGGGTCGTATAGTGACCATTTGCGCTTTGGGAGAGGGTCCGGATCGTGAGCTCTTAGCGTTAGGATGATTGGGGCGTGATCCGATAAGACTCCAGGGCCAATGGTTACGTCGTCCGTATAGGTTAACGCCTGGGGGGTAGCCAAGAGCAGGTCGATGCAGGAGTAGGTTCTATGTACACCGGAGTAGAATGAGAAGTCACGGACCTCTGGGTGCAGTACTCTCCAAGTGTCCACCACGTCCAAGGTTCGAAATAATTTGAGCAGGGCCGTAGCAATGCTATAGTCTTTGCGAGTCGGGGGGTGGGATTTATCTTTGGTTGGGTCCGGGGCCCCGTTGAAGTCACCTCCTATTATTGTCTGGCCCTCTACGAACGGTGGCAGGACTTCCGCTAAGGCTGAGTAGAACTCATCCTGTTTTTCGTTTGGGGCGTAAATCGAAACCAGTGAGTACAGTTGGCCGTAGATCCGGCATTTGATCGCCACGAAACGGCCTTCAGGACAGAGCAAGGTATCTAAGATTTGTGGCCTAAGGCCCCTGGTGAATAGTATCGCCACCCCACCTTTCTTGGTGCCATTCGATGCTAGAAACTGTAACGGAAAATGTCTATCACGAAGCCTTGTGAAGTCTGCTGGGATCAGGTGCGTTTCCTGGAGGAACACCACTGAGGCCTCTTCGTTCTGTAACCGTCGCAACATGGATTTCCTCTTCTGTGGAGCATTTAAGCCTCTGACGTTGATCGTCAGGAACCTGAGTTTACGGTGTGGTTGTGAGGTTACGCTATCATCCATCTGCTCCTGGGGCGACGTCTGAGGGGAGGGGCGGTGGGTATCAGGCAACATCTATGGGCTTGGTGTCTGTGCAGTTCTCCAGTGGTCGAATTTTCTGAGACCTCCTACGGGAGGGTAAACTTGTCCTCTTGAAGGAGGCCGATTATTCCTGTTCGGCGGTTCCCATGGCCAACCGGGCCTTCTTTGTAACTGTGCTCCCAGCCAACGGGGCTGGGATCCAACCATCACATAAGGTTGGTTGCCGAGGGTGAGTTGGTGACATACTCCTTGGAGTGGGGTATGGGCCGCTCGGGACCCACGGCGTTACTGGTTCCTATTTTCATCTTAGGATCGGTCAGGGAACGACCCCTGGTCCGAGCTGTATCATTTTATCTTTCGACGTCTCTGACTTCGACCAGGGTTGCTGCTGCTGTCTCTGGGGTAGCTGCTCCGCCCCCTCCGGAGAGTGCTGCGGGGTCTGAGCAGTCACGGCCTCCGACGAGTTTGGGTGTAGGATGTATTCTGCATCCTCTAGGTGGCTGATTCTGCGCTGGATTCCCCGAAACGAGAATTGGAGAGTGGAGGGGAATAGCCATTGTAGGGGAGGACTGGCCGCGAGGCCCTCCTCACCTGCAGCCTTCTCCCCAGGTGAGGACCATGACTCGGTGGGCGTCCCCTCATGCCACCCGGGCCCAGGTGGAGGAGGGTTCACCCGCCGACGACATTGCCCACACGTATCCGTTCCCTGCATATACCAAAATTCAGTTAGGCCTAGACGCCATCTTGTCTAGCAAAGATGGCGTGAGTTCAGCGCACTGTAGCGCGGCCCCCACCTTTGGAGGGCCTTTCATGCATCTCTGCCGCCGCAGCACCATGGCAGCTCCGCTGCGAGCGCGTTCCCATGAGAAAGTTGGGTACGAGCTAACACCAGATATTAACACTGTAACAGTCTGTTATCCACAATGTAATACTGCACCCCGTGTGACCTGGTCCGCGAGGCCAGGGCGACGCAGAAATGAATTCAAGTAGTGGTATTAGTGAACTACTCTTCTTAAACAGAATCTGCAAACTATGAATTAGCCATAAAAGTGAAATGTTTATATGACTTCACATTGTGACTGTACTAATGCTGCTAGATCACAGAGAAAGTGTCTTTAAGTCATATGTAGACACATGAACCCCTATATGTCTTCTTAAGTCACCCATAGTGGCAACCGTCAATCTCTGTGGTCCATAATATAGTTCTACCTCATGTACCGTCGAATGTATATAAATACTTAAACACTGTAGTAGATATAATACCATGTAATGAAAAGGTACTCGGACCGAATGTATTAAAGAAATGTGTAACGAAATTGAAATATAGATGTGTGTTTAAATAAGATCAAAACAAGGCAAAACATTATAAAAGTTCTGCATTCAAAAGTCAGCAACGCACGAGGAAAAAACCTTTGTGAATATATGCAAGGCCATTCTCCCTCCCACCCTACGAAGCCTGCCAGATGAAGAAGCTAAGGCATGTGCCGCGCTCTTTCTCCTCCCCCAACCAAGCTGGAGCCGCTTCAGAGAGTCAGAGGCCCCGGTACCGCACCCAAGGCCACAGCCCGCCACCTGTGTTATTTACAGCACGGTAATAAACCCACGTTTGAATCCACAGATCTACCAGCACCCTCTCGTAAATCCCACAACCCCCCTAGACCACCCCAAGAATCATGACCCCGTGCAAAGACGACCCCCAACGCTGGGACAAGACACAGAGACCCATTTATATAATAACTTCTAACGCAGCAGACAGACATGTATCATTCGGCTCAGGCCCCAGAGCCCAGCCCCTCGACCTAAAATACCGGTCAATAGGACACAGGTAAATCTCACCCCAACCGACAACCACCAGACCTCTCACGAGGTGCATTCCTCATGTGTTGCATTTATTTTATAAGATAAACTGCTGAGCGATTTATTGATGAACTTAAATGTCGTTTCTTGAATAACTGCAGTGTGCATGGCCTAGGGCAAACGAGTCAGGAAAGGTATTCATCTTTGTCACAGGCTGCCCCAGCATACCAACACCGCTCGGATGACCTCAAGCTGGCCTGCCAGGCCCAACCCAACCCACGAGGCTGACCAGTGACGTCCTCACGCCAAGACCAACCACGCGGCAGCAACACCTATAGTTAGTCGACGCCACCCAATCCCAATTAACTTGTGCCCCCTATAGTGTGTAGGTTCTGATGACGTTTTTTGTATTAGAAATACGCCTGTCTTTGCTATTGTCAGACAGAGCGCTCTCGGAGGTTGCAGAGTTCTTTGCATGCCCTATTCTTTGGATAAACTCCCACTTACGCTCACCCGCACTCTGTCTTGGCCTTATTCCCATTACGGGAGAGTCCCTTATTGTCTCTCATTGCGGGGAGGATCGTGCTGAAATTGGGGGCGCTTCCTTTCACCATCTGTAGCCAATCTGCTGGCTCTGTGGGAATAGCGTTAGGGGTAAGAGGGTTCTCCTTTTCTGTAGAGTTGTTAACGAGAGGTCTTGGAAGATCTGCAGCGGGGAGCTCATGAACGAAAGTTAATCTTTGGTGCGGCTAATGGCCAAGATGGCCTCTTTAGTAGCGTAGAAATTGACCCTGGTAATTACGTCTGGGGGGCCGTCTGAATCCACCCCCCGTCTTGGGCGTAGCCTGTGAGTACGGTCTAGGATAAGTTGGGTTTTATCCACGTTTGGGAGAAGAGCTTGGAAGAAATTTCCAATGTATTCTGGCAACTCCTTGTCTGAGATGGACAATGGGACCCCTCGGATGCGAAAGTTATTTCGTCGTGCCCTGTTTTCCAGGTCTTCTTGCTTGAACTCCAGCACTTCATTCTTGTTCTGCAGTGCCAGGATCTCCCTTTTCATGTCTAGGATCGTGGCGTCGTGACTCTGGGTCAGGTCCTCCACCTCGCCTAGCCTCTGTTCCACTTCGATCAGTCATTGATCAGTCTGGTCCATCCGCGTGGTAAGCTCCGACATACATGATCGGAACTCCGCCTTAATGTCCTGCATAAAGGCCTGGATGTCTTCCTTAGTGGCTAATTTTCCTTGCTCTTCGGGGGGTTTTTGTGGGGTTACTTTGGGGGGAGGGTCCAGCTTCTTCGCTCTGTCCGCCGCCATCAGCATAGTGGAGATGTCCAAAGATTTGGCTGATTTCGCTGGCTTCGACATTGTGCCGCAATTAGGGCCTCCGGGCTGGTGTGATTGCAATGCCTAGGGATAGCAAGATGGAACTCTCTGGTCCGAGGAGGCAGGAGGCTGAGATCCCAGGGAGGATAGATGCGGCTTGTGGGGAGGGGGAGACTCAGGAGAACAGGCAGTCCCCCAAGAGTGTCAGGGATCCCCAGGTCGGGCCTCCGTGGCGTTAGAAGGGGGCCGCAGTAGAGACGCCTCCAATGTGAGATACTGAAGGGAGGTGGGTGAAACGTACCAGGCAGGGGGGGGGGGGGACCCCGGAGCCGAGTCTCAGGGCTGAGTGTGGGTAGCAGGGGTGGGCCGGGGCGCCCCAGGAAGTCCAAGAGATGAGAGGTGGGGGCTCAAGAAGGGCACCAGGGGACCACTGCTCGGGCAGGGGACACCGCCCGATCTTCTGGGCAGCAGCAGCCAGCCAACACTTAATCCGGCCTCAAACAATCTCCTACCTCATCAGGGCCCGGGGGATCCCGGGGCCCGCAGCCGGGCAGGTCACCGGTGCTGGGGAGAAGCCAACAGTCAGCCGCTCCCACCTGGGGACTCCAGGGAAGGCAATGGGCTCGGCCGGCAGAATGAGAACGGGCCGGGGCGCCCCTGGAAGGAGGAGCCGGACCGCCTGATGATGTAGGGACCGGCGAGGGGGACTCCTGCTCACGGCGGTATCCGCGATGGGGCTCAGGCGTGGGGTGGCGGGGCAGAGCAGGGTAGGCAGTAGACCCTGTAGGACCCCAGAGAAGGCTAGACTGGAGGCCTCAGCCACGCTGCCTCAGCACGGCAGTCAGGTCATCCGTCGCTGCAGGGGGCGTCCGTCACATCACAGCAACATCGGGGGCCCCGCTGTGCCTCCAAACTCCAGGCCCTCAGGCAGGGCGGTGTAGAGGATCACTTGATCGCCGCCCCTCGGTGGCCTCGCTCCCGCTGTCAGCCCGGGTGGGCGTCAGCTCGATCCCTGCTGGGAGGGTTGGGATCGCCGGTTCCTCTGCGGGGCGTCTCCCACGTCCCGGGCTTACTCCCGGCTCCCCGGCAAGGAGCCACTGCGGCCTCGGGGAGCTGTGTGGAAGCCACCTTGCTCCGGGGGCTCTGATGTACTCGGCACCGGGCGGAGGGAGGAGGCCACCTAGCCGCCGCGGAGCGGGGGCTGTCAGCCTGTGTCGGATCGGGACCCGGCTCCAAGAATCTGATTCGAGGCTCAATGCGTCCCGCCTCGGGAACGACGGGGAAACCTCTCCATGTCCGCCATCTTGGAAGCCCTGTCAGGAGGCGGGGGCATCGGGGAGACGGGCCGAATCCCAGCTTCTGGGGTGATAATGTCACCTCCCCAGGCAGCAGCCGACGCCTCAGGGGTTCGCCTCACTCATGATCCGAGGGTCGTCACATACCGATCCTTTAGAGTACAGATTTATTTCATTGCCGCCGGACTCGTACGGAGGCCATCACAGGAGCGACTGCATTGTTCACGCTCCAGGCCACGCCCCGGCTTTCTCCTTTTTTATACACCAGTCTTTGGGTGACAACTTTCACCCTAGGATCCCCCTCTTCCGGGCACAGACCCTTCTTGACTGTATGCCTCCCTGTCAGGTTCACTATGGCTTTTCGCAAACTTCACCTCTAACCCTTCATAGGTTTTAATGTCTTTATAAACAACACACTGTTGGACATCCCACCATCAGGTTCACTCTTGCCCCCACAGTGTCTTTCTCCGTTCATACTCAGGAAACCTTTCCCTTTGTGTTTTACTAGTGTTTCGGCCAATGACTTTCGACTGTACAGAGGATTTCACAAGACCCCTGTATGACCACTTTGACCTCTGGTTAAAGCCCTCCTAAGGCCTTCTGGTATCTGTAGTTGCAAAAATGCAGGATTCGCCAGTCTTTCTTGACGAAGCACCCACGTGGTGCAGGACCCCTCTGCAACTGGTCTTCCCTTTATGTCCAGTTCATTTGATCTTCCCTTCTTTTGCCACTGCAACTTTTATTCAACACAGTTCAGTTTCTTATCGGTTCTCCCTTCGACTCACCGGCTGTGATGAACCGCTTGACTTTTCATTAATCTGGAGTTAAGGACGGTATCACGGTAGCAGGCATTTTTCTCTGTCCTGCTCATCAGGGATGCGACAAGGAGGAGCATGACACTAGAGCGAGAGTGGTTTTGGAGAGATTAGGCGAGTGTGGGCTCACTTGCAGATTTGGTAAATCAGCAGTTGATTACTTGCGTTACAACTTAATCTGGTGGAGAGGTGCGATCCAAGCTCAGTGCAGTTAAGGCGATTGCAGAGATGACGTCTCCTAAGAATAAAGCAGAAGTAACCTCATTTTTGGGGCTCATTGAATATTACGCCAGGTTTGTTAAGGGTTTGGCAAACAAGACAGCTGCCCTGAGGAAATTAATGTAACGCTCACCTGATTCCCACGGA
Source organism: Ambystoma mexicanum (assembly GCF_040938575.1). Classification (NCBI taxonomy): domain Eukaryota; kingdom Metazoa; phylum Chordata; class Amphibia; order Caudata; family Ambystomatidae; genus Ambystoma; species Ambystoma mexicanum. The sequence continues at coordinate 2,209,697 of NC_090932.1, forward strand.
GGCGCTGGTCTTGGCAGGAAGGTGTCTGTGACCCGAAAAGTGATGTGCAGGACTCGATTTGCTTCTGGGGCCGAACCTCATCGCACTGTGTGTCGAACTCGAAGAGTGAGATTTCTGCAGGTGAAAGAATATGGGGGTTAATGATCTGGGTTGTTGAATGTCACTCTCTCTTCCTAGCTTCTCCGTAGAGCCCCCAGGTCAACGTGCTCACCTTAGATAGGTGAATGCTGGACTCTCCATCTGCGTCTGGTGCAGGGTGCCGTTGCCAGTTCCTTCACTGGTGAAACATAGGCCTCTTGACATCAGAGGATCGCTACCGTCGTTAACTGCATGAGCGGTGAGTTTCCGGACACCTTTTTAGTCCTTATAGTCTTTGGGTGCGTGGGCACGTTAATATAGGACAGGACTCTGTATAATGCTTTTTCCTATTTGTCTTGCAGGGCTCTTGAGATAGGAGATGGTGTGAAGAGAGCCGAAGTTGGAGCCAGAGCCTTGGAATGAAGCGCTTGGAAATGCGTAAGTAAATGCAAGCGCTCTAACTGTCTCTTTTCCCTTGCAGCTGTGAGTTCGTGCTGAAGAGATGCTGGAAAACGCCGGAGTATTTGCAGGCGTTCTATTGTGGCGAGCGCGATGGACGTGAGTAAATACCTGTCTAATGTCTCTTCGTTTGTCTTTTAGATGCTGGGTTGCAGCGTTGAAGAAATCCGGAATTCGCGGAGTGCCGGTAAGTAATAACAATGCTTTTGTCTTCACAGGCGGAGGTGCAGCGTGAAGAAATGTTCGCTGCCGATGGATCAGGTGAGGAAAGCGCTGCGTGTAAAGGTTGCCGTGGTAACCTGTCGTTTCTTGTCTTTGCAGGTGCTGCTGAATACTGGATACAGGAGTGGTAAGTATTGTTCTTGCAGGTTCAGGATCGGAAGGAAGAAAGGCTGGAACAGACTCGGTGAGCATTCTGCTGCAGATGCAGAATAACGTGAAGCACGTTTGTTCAATCGGATGTGGTTTAAATAGCCTTGGAGTGATGAGGCATCTTCCTCCACGGCCCCGCCTAGGTAAGAAAAGAGTTCCAGTTCCAGAAGAGTTCCCGTGTTGTATCCAGGGAGTGGAGCTTGCCCCACCCAGGTAAGAAAGTAGTTTCTGTTCACAGAGGATTCCTATGTGGCTGGTAAGTAAGCAGCATGGTCTGCTGCAGGTAAGTCCACCCAAGCATCTTCATACATATTATGAGCCCGGCGCTTCCAGTGCCGGGACCGATGGCTTTGATGAGCCTGGTGCCACCGGCGCCAGGACAAGGTCCAAAAGGTCCCAGTGGGGACCGGCTGGTGCCTAAGATAACGGTTAGGGGCCTGCTTCCAAGGACGTTGGGCTGTTCCTGACTCCTTGGAAGCAGTGATCATGACAGCACCCCCCCCTCAAGGCCCCTCCCAAGCGTGTCTTCTCCGGGGGTTTTGGCTTGTCGGGGTGATTCAAATGGAATTTCTTGACCAGACGAGGTGCGTGGACATGCTCTGAGGGTTCCCAAGACCTTTCCTGGGGGCCGTATCCTTTCCAATCAACCAGGTAATATAATTTAGATTTGGAGATTTTGGAGTCTAGGATGTTCTTTACTTCGAACTCAATTTCTCCATCTACTAAAACAGGTTCCGGGAGTTCGGTCAATCGGGTTCCTGGTTGCACTGGTTTTAGTAAGGAGACATGGAATACTGGATGTATTTTCATATGCGAAGGCAATTCCAATTTAACAGCCACCGGATTAATTATGGCAGAGATAAGATAGGGTCCAAGGTATCTCGGGATGAAAGTGCGGGGTCCTTTTAGAGGTAGGTGCTCAGTGGATAACCAGACCTGATCTCCCACTGCGTGGTGAGGGGCCTCTTTACGGTGCTGATCTGCTCCTTTCTTAAATTGAGCTTGAGCTGTTTGCAGATGGGCAGTGGCTTCCTTAAAAGCACGAGTGATCTCCGAGTGCAAGTGATCCACAGCAGGTGTTTCGAATTCTTGGGGAGGATCCAGGTTAGAGGTTCTAGGATGGTGTCCGTATAATAGGAAGAAGGGAGTCTTCCCGGTTCCAGAATGAGTCGAATTGTTATAGGCGTATTCAGCGATCCAAAGAATGTCCTTCCAAGGGTTTTCAGTTTGTTGGAGCATGCAACGTAGATATTGCTCTAGAGTTTGATTTGTCCTCTCGGTTTGTCCGTCAGTTTGGGGATGGTGACTGGTAGAAAGTCTCACATCAATTTGGGCTAAACGACAGCAACTTCGCCAAAAGTGGGAGATGAATTGACTTCCCCTATCAGAGACCAAAACCGAGGGGAAACCGTGTAACCGAACGATGTTTTCTAAGAATTCTCGGGCCAATACTGAAGCTGAAGGTAGGCCCTTCAGGGGAATGAAGTGAGCCATCTTGGAGAATAGATCCACGACTACTAAAATGTTATTATACCCTGAGCATGGAGGTAAGTCTGTGATGAAATCCATGGAAAGGGTATTCCATGGACATGGAGGGATGTCTAGTGGGTGTAAGAGACCGGCTGGTTTCTCCTTCTGACTCTTATTCTGGGCACACACACCGCAGGAGATTACAAAGTCTCTAATATCCTTCTTCCATGATGGCCACCAGAAATGTCTTTTGACCTTTTCCATGGTTTTGGTTATGCCAGGGTGACCCTCCATTAGTGAATCGTGATAACAGGAGATTACCTGTTTTTGTATTTTCTCACTGGGCAAGTACAATCGTCCTCGGAAATATGGTAGGTCTCGATCCACTGAGAATTCTTTTCCTTTTAATTGCCAGTCCTGTAAGTCGGCCGGAGTTAAAAGTGATTTGACTGTAGTCTTAATGTCTTCAAAGGATTGAGCGCTGACCAAGCCCAAAATCCTTTGTTCTGGGATTATGGGTATTGGTTCTGGATTGGTCAAATGTTCATCTATTCCCATCCGGGAGAGGGCATCTGCTTTTCCATTTTTACTGCCTGGTCGATAAGTAATTATGAAGTCAAACTCAGCCAAAAACAGAGCCCAGCGAAGCTGCCTGGAAGACTGAGCTTTGGCTGTCTTCAGATACTGTAAGTTGCAGTGATCAGTCATTACGGTGACTGTGTGTCTGGCTCCCAAAAGATAATGCCGCCAGGCTTTAAAGGCCGATCTGATAGCTAAAAGTTCCTTGTCTGTAATTGAATAGTTGATCTCGGGAGCTGAGAATTTGCGGGACCAAAAGGCTACAGGATGTAATTGGTGTGTGACCGGATCCCTTTGTGATAAAACTGCCCCCATAGCAAGACTAGAAGCATTTGTTTCTACGATGTAGGGGAGTTCTGGGCGAGGATGTTTTAGAACAGGTGCAGAAATGAATTTAGTCTTTAAGTCCTGAAAAGCTTGTTCTGCCTCGGTAGACCACTCAAAACGTTTGTTTTTCTTTAACAGAGCGGTGATGGGCTGGACTATTCGAGAGAATTCAGGGATGAATCTGCGGTAAAAGTTAGCGAAGCCTAACATGCTTTGAACTCCTTTTACAGAGGTTGGGGAAGGCCACTTGATGATTGCATCGACTTTCTTTGAATCCATATTGACTCCGTTAGGTGACAATATGAATCCCAGGAACTCAACTTCAGTTACGTTGAAAACGCATTTTTCGAGCTTAGCAAAAAGGTTATGTTGACGTAATCTCTCGAGGACCTCTCTAACGTGTTTCCGATGTTCTTCTTCAGATGATGAATAGACGAGGATGTCATCAATGTAGACAACAACACACACATCAATGAGTTCTCTAAGGACATCATTCATAAAATACTGGAAGGCGGCAGGAGCGTTGCAAAGTCCAAAGGGCATAACTTGATATTCAAACAGCCCATACTTGGTGCGGAAGGCCGTCTTCCATTCATCGCCCTCTTTTATTCGTACCAAATGGTAGGCTCCTCTGAGATCCAACTTTGTATATATACACATGCGTCTTTGACTTGGTCCAGGAGTTCAGGGATCAAAGGTAACGGGTATCTGTTTTTAACGGTGATTTGATTCAGGGCGCGGTAATCTATACAAGTCCTAAGGTCTCCTTCCTTTTTCGGAACGAAGAACAAAGCCGAGGAAGCTGGGGATTTTGAAGGACGGATAAACCCGTTAGCTAGGTATTGGTCCAGATATTGTCTGAGGTGAAGATTCTCTGGCTCGGTGAGGGCATAAATCCTACTGCAAGGAGGAGTTGTTCCGGGTATCAGATCTATTTGACAGTCGTAAGACCTATGAGGAGGCAGGGTGTTAGCTTGGTCCTTCCGAAAGACGTCTTGGAATTCCTGGTATTCGGGAGGTAATTTGGGAACCTCAGAAGAGATTGCCGCCAGTGAAACATCAGGCCGAGGATAACAAGTGGTAAAACATTCTGGAAACTGAACCGTCTTTGCTCGCCAATCGATCTGAGGATTGTGCTTTTCTAACCAAGGGATTCCCAGAATGATCTGGAACTGAGGGGCCTTGATCACATCGAACACTATTTTCTCCCGGTGTCCATCTTGGCTCACTAACGTCACTTCTTGGGTGGCGTGCGTTACTGGTCCGGAGGCTATCTCCGTGCCATCCACTGTAGTAATGACGTCTTTTACTGCCTTAGGGACAAGAGGTAGATTCATCCTTGATACCATTTCACGGTCCACATAATTACTGATTGCTCCGCTGTCGATGTAAGCTTCAATTGCATGCAAACGATCCGGACGTTCAGGACTAATGAGGACCGTAGGCACCACGAAATGCGAGGTCACGGGACAGATTTTAACGCTCGGCAAGAGGACCTCTACACTTGTCGGGCTAGGTCGTTTCCCTGCTCAGAATTTGAGGTATCTGCGGCTCCTACAGCCTTCTTAGCTGGATTCACTGGACAGTCTCGAAGAAAGTGCCCCGAGTTTCCGCAATAGAGGCATAATTGCAGCTGTCTTCTTCTTTCCCGCTCCTTTTGGGTTAAAGGTCCTTTCATGCCCCCTATTTTTATGGGTTCCACCGTGTCAGCTCCCCTAGTAGAGGTCTGTGGTTTAGAAAACATTCGGGTATCAAATTTGGAACGATCAGCCTTCCTGTTCTGTAATCTGTGGTCCAATTGGACAACTAAGTCAATATAGTCTGAGCATTCTTGTGGAGGATTCACAACTTGAGCTAACACATCCTTGAGCTCTCCACGCAGGCCTCTGTAGAAGAGCGTTATTCTCTTATCCTCAGGCCATTGAGTTTCCACTATAAGTCTGTTGAATGAGGCTATATAAGTCAAGAGGTCTTGATTACCCTGTCGTAACGAAAGAAGTTCATTGTCCAAGGCCTGCCCTTGTGCATGTCTTGCGAACAGTTTCTCCATGCTGGACTGGAAGGCCTGGAAATCATGCAGAACCGGATCATCCTGAGTGACTAAAGGGATTGACCAATCTGCGGCGCTGCCACTGAGATAAGAAAGCACGAAAGCCACCTTGGTCTGATCTGTTGGGAAGGCAGCTGGTCGACATAGGAAGTGTAGGCGGCACTGGTTAATGAACACTGCAAATTTCTTTGGGTCACCAGAAAAGCGTTCGGGCGGAGCCAAGGGCACATTGCCGGGTAGATTGATTTGCACTGGATTTAAGGATGATGTAGAAGAATAACTTCCTCCTGGAGCGGGCAAAGGTGTCTGTCCTGCCTGCGTTTGTAGCAATTGCCTAGCGAGGTCCTCTGTTCGCTCCTTGGAAATTATCAGCTCTCTTCTTAGAGAGTTTGTTTCCTGACGAGCTGCATGTACTTTTGCTCTTAGTTCCCCAAGCAACTGGGCTAATTGATCAGTGTCTGAGGTTTCCATCGCGCCCGGGTAGGAGTTTTGCGGTGGTCTTCGCGTTCTGTAACGCTCACCTGATTCCCACGGAGGAGCTGGTCTTGGCAGGAAGGTGTCTGTGACCCGAAAAGTGATGTGCAGGACTCGATTTGCTTCTGGGGCCGAACCTCTTCGCACTGTGTGTCGAACTCGAAGAGTGAGATTTCTGCAGGTGAAAGAATATGGGGGTTAATGATCTGGGTTGTTTAATGTCCCTCTCTCTCTCTCTCTCTCTTCCTAGCTGTCCGTAGAGCCCCCAGGTCAACGTGCTCACCTTAGATAGGTGAATGCTGGACTCTCCATCTGCGTCTGGTGCAGGGTGCCGTTGCCAGTTCCTTCACTGGTGAAACATAGGCCTCTTGACATCAGAGGATCGCTACCGTCGTTAACTGCACGAGCGGTGAGTTTCCGGACACCTTTTTAGTCCTTATAGTCTTTGGGTGGTGGGCACGTTAATATAGAACAGGACTCTGTATAATGCTTTTTCCTATTTGTCTTGCAGGGCTCTTGAGATAGGAGATGGTGTGAAGAGAGCCGAAGTTGGAGCCAGAGCCTTGGAATGAAGCGCTTGGAAATGCGTAAGTAAATGCAAGCGCTCTAACTGTCTCTTTTCCCTTGCAGCTGTGAGTTCGTGCTGAAGAGATGCTGGAAAACGCCGGAGTATTTGCAGGCGTTCTATTGTGGCGAGCGCGATGGACGTGAGTAAATACCTGTCTAATGTCTCTTCGTTTGTCTTTTAGATGCTGGGTTGCAGCGTTGAAGAAATCCGGAATTCGCGGAGTGCCGGTAAGTAATAACAATGCTTTTGTCTTCACAGGTGGAGGTGCAGCGTGAAGAAATGTTCGCTGCCGATGGATCAGGTGAGGAAAGCGCTGCGTGTAAAGGTTGCCGTGGTAACCTGTCGTTTCTTGTCTTTGCAGGTGCTGCTGAATACTGGATACAGGAGTGGTAAGTATTGTTCTTGCAGGTTCAGGATCGGAAGGAAGAAAGGCTGGAACAGACTCGGTGAGCGTTCTGCTGCAGATGCAGAATAACGCGAAGCACGATTGTTCAATCGGGCGTGGTTTAAATAGCCTTGGAGTGATGAGGCATCTTCCTCTACGGCCCCGCCTACGTAAGAAAAGAGTTCCAGTTCCAGAAGAGTTCCCGTGTTGTATCCAGGGAGTGGAGCTTGCCCCACCCAGGTAAGAAAGTAGTTCCTGTTCACAGAGGATTCTTATGTGGCTGGTAAGTTAGCAGCATGGTCTGCTGCAGGTAAGTCCACCCAAGCATCTTCATACATATTATGGGCCCGGCGCTTCCAGTGCCGGGACCGATGGCTTTGATGAGCCTGGTGCCACCGGCGCCAGGACAAGGTCCAAAAGGTCCCAGTGGGGACCGGCTGGTGCCTAAGATAACGGTTAGGGGCCTGCTTCCAAGGACGTTGGGCTGTTCCTGACTCCTTGGAAGCAGTGATCATGACAATTAACAAGGAAAGGGGTGAGGTTTGATTGGTCGAAGACTTGAGGATGAATTTGTTGACATAAAACATGACATTACAACCACTCCAGTGATGAAGAGTTTAAGATAAGGTTTGAAATCCGTCGTTTACACGGTCGCATCACAGTTCGGTTTGGTGCAGTCTTGATGCAAGAAGATGTAGTAGCTGAACACACAATAGCGTGTGCCTCAAGGAGGTTGAGGGACGTTACTCAGTTATTGAACAAGAGACTTTGGCTGTGGTATGGGTCAAAATGAAGTTGTGTGTGTACCCCTATGGGAGGTCATTTGTGATTCGCCCTGCTCATAAACCCTTGGTATCCAAAATTATTATATGGTGTCTCCAAGCAGATTTCTAAGTGTATTACCAAGCTGCAAGGGTTGGATTTTGTCGTGGAACATTTTCAGGAAGGGAGAACATTGTTGCCGATGCCTTTTCTAGGAACCCCATAGAGGAGGAGGAGATTGACATGCTCATGGAGGAGGACATAAGAGATATTTTTAGTGGAGAGTTGTCTCCAGGAGAGTGACTGCTTAACGGCATGTCTAGAGGATGACGTTCATCAGAAAGTCAAACAGATGGTGAATGGTGACATCGGTGAACACAAGAGAGTGAAGGATGAATTACGTGTTGAGGGTACATTTGTGTGTAGAGGACAAAGGCTGTTGGTCCCACGAGGAATGAGGGAGATGGTTGTCGATTTGGGACATAGAGGCCATATGGGCACCTGCAGGATGAAATCAGTGATTTGTCTGAACTTTGTGGAAGCATATGGATGATTTCATTGAGATGAGAGTTCAGATTATCGGAATAATGACAAGATTCTTGAGAGCAGGGTTCCTCCTATGGTCATTCCACAGCTTCCTAAAGAGCCTTGGAGTACTATAGCAATAGACCTGTTGGGTGCCCTGAACTTTGCCGGCTCTACGTTACATTGTGGTGGTAATGGATCTCTTATCTAAGTGGCCTGAGGTGGTCGGAGAGTGTTTTCCGGCACATCTAGTCAGTGATAATGGGCCACAGTTTGTCTTGAGAGTATTTCAGACATGGCTCAGCGAGAAGGGGGTGGTGCATAAAACAGCCTTGAACCATCCCCAGGGCAATGGTTGCGTGAAAAGATTAAATAGCACACACAATTATGGATGGTGTCAGGTTGTCGGTAAAGAACAATGAAGACTGGCAGGGGGATTTTTGTTGGAGAGAATTTCAGTACAGGGTGACTCTACCACTGGGATTTCTCCATTTGAGATGAGCTCTTCGCTCATCCGCCTCCAACTCCCTCAGGGTTAGTCGCTTCTCCAAGCAACGAGTTGGTGGTAGATCTCTTTCTTCGGCTGGTGCCTCCCTCTGGAACAGCCTCCCTGCCTCCCTGAAACTTGAGAACCATCTCTTTTTCCGGAAGCACCTCAAAACCCTTCTCTTTGCTTCTGCTTTTTCTCCTCTCCCCTGCTGGCCTCCTGACTGAACTAAAACTGCACCGGTTACCTGGTCACCCTCCGATCTCGGGCCCAGGTGCCTCCCCCGCCAGTCTCACACACCTGCACTGTCTGCCTGGCAACCCCGCACTTGGGGACTGTTTCTGTATCCCAACAGTCCCACTAGCAGCACTTGACACCTGATTTCTGCACTTACCTTTGCACTTGCTGGCCATTACTTTTTGTTATTATCTACTCCCATGTACTGCACTCTCCCTTCCCCCTCCCCCCGCACTTTCCTCTCCCCATGCACTTGCGTAATCTGAATGACACTTGGCCTAGTAGGATTGTTGTCTGTTCTCCCTTCGTTCCCCCTCCCTTGCCTCGTCGCACCTTGAAACACTTGTGTATAGGCGCGTTACAAATGCCATATCATATATCATGAGGGGTCGCAAATACAACACGTTAACACATGGTTGGTTTAATCATTCCAGGTGGTTGTTACTGATCTTAGGTGCATCGAAGATTGGATAAGAATATTAAGCATCTAAATTGAGGTATGAGGCCAGGTATGGGTGTAAGGGAAGAGAGTTCCTGTCTTGGGACAGGGTGAAAATGAAACACCCCAGAAACAACAGGAACCATGAATCTAAGTTTTTGGAATCTAAGATTGATGAGGGGACAAGAAGGAGCTATGTAGCCTAGAAGATCCTGGTTGGCTTGACACCAATAGCTAGTAGGAGCTACTTTTGACTCCCCATGCCAACTGAAGCAGAACAAACGCACCTATGTGAATGTAACTCTGCGTTCTTGACAATATAAAAATAAAGATTACCACACAACATTTAAAGCATCATCAATAATGGACAAAGGGATATTTGTGCATCTTATGTGGAAGATAGCTTTGTGGAACGTTATGTACTAGCTCCTTGTCCTGCCGTAGTATCTCCTGGTCACTGGTTAATGCTGGATACCCAGGAGCTCTTTTAGCTCCTGGTCACTGGTTAATGCTGGATACCCAGGAGCTCTTTTAGCTCCTGGTCACTGATTAATGCTGGATACCCAGGAGCTGCTTCTAGCTCCTGGTCACTGGTTAATGCTGGATACCCAGGAGCTCTTTTAGCTCCTGGTCACTGGCTAATGCAGGATCCCCGGAGTTCTTTTAGCGCCTGGTCACTGGTTAATGCTGGATACTCAGGAGCTGCTTCTAGCTCCTGGTCACTGTTTAATGCTGGATACCCAGGAGCTGCTTCTAGCTCGTAACTCGTAATAGACTGTCAAGCCGCGCTGATCAGATGCACTCCTTCTAGCTCCTGGTCACTGCTTAATGCTGGATACCCAGGAGTTCTTTTGGCTCCTGGTCACTGGTTAATGCTGGATACACAGGAGCTCTTTTAGCACCTGGTCACTGGTTAATGCTGGATACCACTATCCAACTTGAACATTCTATAGGACCTCTTCTTGACAGTCTCACCATAATGATCCCCTGGATACCGCTTGAGATAATAACAGAGGATCTAAAGACTTCATTACTAGAAGCCACCAAAAGACCCACCATTGGTCTACCGACCCCTGAGACCAAGGTCAACTGCTGAAAAATAGAGTACCCATCTATACCCACCAGGCAAGTTAACCAAGTTTCTTGGAAAAGAATTAGGTCAAATGTTTTAAAAATGTCTGCTCTTCTGGGCTCCTCAGAAAAGGAGGCATAACCTCTAGTATTCCATGATAACACATTAACCCGAGTAGACCCTAGAGCTTCAGTTGGGTCATACCCATCTTAAGAAAAACTTGTGAGATTACTTCGGGGAGCATATCCCACACATTTGGTTGAGTAACTGCAGGAACATCCTTAGTTGTTGCTCCCCAAGCATGCTCTTGGTTAACCACCTGGCAAGAATGAGCAGAAACGGGTACCGGGCAAGTCAGAGAAATCTTCAAACCCCTCTGATCCCAAGCCACCACCTCTCCCATAATTATATCTAGACCAAGTGTTGACTTCAGTACCATTGCCGCCGTATTCGTATCAGAACCAAGCGGAAAACTCACTGCCTCAATGTCTGCTGATGAAAAGTACTCCAAAGCTGGAATTGACTTCATTTCCGAAAGAATTGCAGATCGATTTAATGGTGAGTCATTACGTGTAGATGTAGTGTGTATTGACAAAAAAAACTCTCAGATCTGGATTCTGCTTATACGAATTGTCTAACTTCTGACCTCCTAATGGGATATTTCCATTCCCCATCGGAGCTCCTGTAGCAGGAGGAACTCCAGTTCCAATAACTGGAAGCAATCCTTTCTGTAGATCTTGTGAATGACCATTAGACCTGTGAGGAGCAGATCTGTCAGGCAGACATTTAGTTACAACAGCAGTATTTACTTGAGGGTTTTCAATACTAGAAGTCACGCCCTTGGTCCAGGGACCTAAGGCCACCCTCTATGATTTTTTCAAAAAAATAGGAGCAATTTTCACCAAAGGGTTGGGCGGTGTCTTTTTATGTTTTGCCAGTAAAAAGATAGGTGCAATTTTCTTAGGTTGCTCTATAGGTTCGGTTTGACTTCCCACAGTTAATTTACCACCAGGCACTTCAATTTCGGCCATTACCTGGACTTTTTGAGCTTTCGATTTAGGAATTTTCTTCCCCTTTCTAGAATCTGAGGGCATCGAGACCTTTTCCTTTTGAGATTTTTCAAGATTCTTTAAACCGTCTATTAACTTTCGCAGATGTTGATTAGTTTCTGAAGCAATCTGCTTTTTTTTCCGTTTGCGCTGTTTATTTAGTGGAGAGGTGATTTCAGCAGCTACTATCGCCCTTCTTTTTCTTTTCCTTTTAGACTTTTCATTCAGTTTCTTGCTCCGAGGAACTACCAAATCCGAATCAGAAGAAGAGATGTTAATTAGAGGACCCACGTCCGGGGCCATAGATTGAGGTTCAATGTCCGCCAACACAGCTAATCTCAAGAACTCCTCCATCACAGATGCTGAGAGAGGAGTATCATCTAGAGTAGCCTCAGATAAAATAGGGGCAAGAGATCCTAGAGGACCATCCTGTGTCTGTTGGTCATAACGTTCAGCTATTTCTAGTAGAATCACAGACACCTTTTTTAAATCCCCACATAATTCAGTCAAATTATCCATTTTACGGGATTGGTCCTTTACTTCTTTATGAAGTTCACTCAGGAACTCTCCCAGTGAGTCATTAATTGCTGATTTTAAAGCCACCATGGTTATTTCATTTAACTTCAAGTCCTTTGTGATCTCTAGTAATATGCCCGTATGCTGGTAAACCTCAGTTTTCAAATTTTCGAAAACCTTAACCAAAGAGGATAATACAAAATTTAGAGCCGTTATGGTTGGTGGCACGAGTTCCTCAGGGGTGTTCTGAACATAGTCAGCAGGCCTCACGTTCAGATGATACATTTTGTGGATTCTCTTGGCACCTTTCTTCATCAGGTCTTAGTACAACCCCCACAATGGGAGCCGAAACCACGGCTTCCAGCTCCAACATGTCATCATCTCTAGGCTCACCAAAATCATCACAGGGATGAGCCAAAGGAGCCTCTGGTTGAACTGAGCCCTCCCCTGGAGCTGACAAAAGAGGCGTAGTATTAGTCAAAAATGGCTCACTTGTGGAAGCTAGATGATTTGCAATCACATTCTTCATAGTGGTAGTCCTCAGGGTAAAGTCAAGATTACCTTGGAAGAGGGCACGGATGGGATGGTTTAAAGGCGCTGACTCGCCCCCCATCTGCCTCATCCGCAGTGATAAATCCTGAAAACCCGATCCTGCTGGTGATGGTTGTCTGAAGGATAGACACTAGGGGGTGGAAGAAAGATGTCCCCTCCTGATTTATAGGGTTTGAAAAAAGACGCTCTATCCCTTACGTTCTCTTTACGCAGAGGTTTCTTGCCCATTTCCACCGGTACAATTTGCAATGTTCCACAGGCATCTGAGGGTAGAGCCGCACTACGAAGGTCATACATTTCACCCTTTTGTATTAAAATATTTGATTTAGACAAGAAATCACACTTCCTTAAACTTCGGTCAAAGGCGAAAATGCCAGCAGTCCCTAAGTCAAGAAAAGATAAAAACACACAAAAGGCAGAAAATAATGTAATAAAAAAGGAAAAATGACCGGAGTGCTTTGTTTATTTTCACGTATCAATATCTCGGGTCAAAGGTGCTGTCAGCGCTCAGCCCTCAGGGCCTACTCAAAGATAGTAGCTCAAAACCTTCACAGCCATATTTAAAAATTGTGCCAATACAGGAGCTACAAGAAAATAATATGCCAAACGTGCAGAGTGCAGCAGCGGCCAACGGGCCTCGTCCCCGCACACTTACCCACTCCAACTCTTTTAGCACCTGGTCACTGGTTAATACTGGATACCCAGGAGCTCTTTTAGCTCCTGCCACGGGTTAATGCTGGATACCCAGGAGCTGCTTCTAGCTCCTGGTCACTGCTTAATGCTGGATACACAGGAGCTCATTTAGCTCCTGGCCACTGGTTAATGCTGGATACCCAGGAGCTCTTTTGGCTCCTGTCACTGGTTAATGCTGGATATCCAGGAGCTGCTTCTAGCTCCTGGTCACTGGTTAATGCTGGATATCCAGGAGCTGCTTCTAGCTCCTGGTCACTGGTTAATGCTGGATACCCAGGAGCTGCTTCTAGCTCCTGGTCACTGGTTAATGCTGGATACCCAGGAGCTCTTTTAGCACCTGGTCACTGGTTAATGCTGGATACCCAGGAGCTGCTTCTAGCTCCTGGTCACTGGTTAATGCTGGATACCCAGGAGCTGCATCTAGCTCCTGGTCACTGGTTAATGCTGGATACCCAGGAGCTCTTTTAGCACCTGGTCACTGGTTAATGCTGGATACCCAGGAGCTGCTTCTAGCTCCTGGCTACTGGTTAATGCTGGATACCCAGGAGCTGCTTCTAGCTCCTGGTCACTGCTTAATGCTGGATACACAGGAGCTCATTTAGCTCCTGGCCACTGGTTAATGCTGGATACCCAGGAGCTCTTTTGGCTCCTGTCACTGGTTAATGCTGGATATCCAGGAGCTGCTTCTAGCTCCTGGTCACTGGTTAATGCTGGATATCCAGGAGCTGCTTCTAGCTCCTGGTCACTGGTTAATGCTGGATACCCAGGAGCTGCTTCTAGCTCCTGGTCACTGGTTAATGCTGGATACCCAGGAGCTCTTTTAGCACCTGGTCACTGGTTAATGCTGGATACCCAGGAGTTGCTTCTAGCTGCTGGCTACTGGTTAATGCTGGATACCCAGGAGCTGCTTCTAGCTCCTGGTCACTGGTTAATGCTGGATACCCAGGAGTTGCTTCTAGCTCCTGGCTACTGGTTAATGCTGGATACCCAGGAGCTCTTTTAGCACCTGGTCACTGGTTAATGCTGGATACCCAGGAGTTGCTTCTAGCTCCTGGCTACTGGTTAATGCTGGATACCCAGGAGCTCTTTTAGCACCTGGTCACTGGTTAATGCTGGATACACAGGAGTTGCTTCTAGCTCCTGGCTACTGGTTAGTGCTGGATACACAGGAGTTGCTTCTAGCTCCTGGCTACTGGTTAATGCTGGATACCCAGGAGCTGCTTCTAGCTCCTGGTCACTGGTTAATGCTGGATACCCAGGAGCTGCTTCTAGCTCCTGGTCACTGGTTAATGCTGGATACCCAGGAGCTGCTTCTAGCTCCTGGTCACTGGTTAATGCTGGATACCCAGGAGCTCTTTTAGCACCTGGTCACTGGTTAATGCTGGATACCCAGGAGCTGCTTCTAGCTCCTGGTCACTGGTTAATGCTGGATACCCAGGAGCTGCTTCTAGCTCCTGGTCACTGGTTAATGCTGGATACCCAGGAGCTGCTTCTAGCTCCTGGTCACTGGTTAATGCTGGATACCCAGGAGCTCTTTTAGCACCTGGTCACTGGTTAATGCTGGATACCCAGGAGCTCTTTTGGCTCCTGTCACTGGTTAATGCTGGATATCCAGGAGCTGCTTCTAGCTCCTGGTCACTGGTTAATGCTGGATACCCAGGAGCTGCTTCTAGCTCCTGGTCACTGGTTAATGCTGGATACCCAGGAGCTCTTTTAGCACCTGGTCACTGGTTAATGCTGGATACCCAGGAGTTGCTTCTAGCTCCTGGCTACTGGTTAATGCTGGATACCCAGGAGCTGCTTCTAGCTCCTGGTCACTGGTTAATGCTGGATACCCAGGAGTTGCTTCTAGCTCCTGGCTACTGGTTAATGCTGGATACCCAGGAGCTCTTTTAGCACCTGGTCACTGGTTAATGCTGGATACCCAGGAGTTGCTTCTAGCTCCTGGCTACTGATTAATGCTGGATACCCAGGAGCTCTTTTAGCACCTGGTCACTGGTTAATGCTGGATACACAGGAGTTGCTTCTAGCTCCTGGCTACTGGTTAATGCTGGATACACAGGAGTTGCTTCTAGCTCCTGGCTACTGGTTAATGCTGGATACACAGGAGCTGCTTCTAGCTCCTGGGCATCCACGCTTAATTTCGATCCCTAGAGGTGATGTCTGAAATAAAAGAAGTGTGGTGAGATTTTGTTGGGACGTTTTTTAGGGTTTGACTGCGATTGCAACTGTCTGGAACCTTGCAGTGCACACCTGCTAATAACGTATTTCTCCTTACAGCTATTGTGACCAGCTTGACATGTCATATTTTTCTTATTCATGTTTTCATGTTCTTCTTCCCTTGTTCACCCCTCCCATCCCACCTTGGCGAGGCCTTTTAGTCTAGTTACTCATTCATAGTTCATGGGGAAGGAGATATTTTATATTCATAGTGCTAGAGACAAAGCCTGAAGGGATCAGAGCTCTAGCAAGACATAAACAGATAATTTATATTTTTTCTTTTATAAACGAGCGTAATACCGGGGACCAGTTTCTAAGCGACAGCCCGGGATGCAAACATGTGTTGCTATGCGTTGTCTTGCTACCAAGTCAAACATGTTGCCCGAGCTATCCTGTCGGCCTGGATAACATAACCATTATATTCTAGATATGAAGGAAACAGCAGAATAGTCAAATAGGTGCTCCTTCAAATAGTAAGGTTTTCAAAGAAGGTTTAAAGCAGTCAAAGACAACCCCTCAGAAACGGAGGAAAAGCATTCCAGAATTTAGGGGCGGAGTAGTGAAATGCACCTTGACTCACTACAGTCCATTTTGCTCCTGGTATACATAGAAGATGGGTATTGTTTTACAGGAGAACCAGGAGAGCCTTTGTGAAAGATAAGCTGGACTTTGACCATAAAGTCACTTGTGCATAAGCGAGTGATGTAAGGACACCCTAGCAGTCACTGGCAACCAGTAGAGCACCCTTCTGCTTTCAGATATGCATTCTCTCTTACCCATTGCGCATAGCACTGTTTTGAATGACTTGGAGTTTGCCATTTCGCCTTTCCCTATTCTATGCAGCAAGATACCACAGTAATCAAACTTGGTGCCTATAACAGCCCTAGCAATAGTTGGGCGGTTTCCTAATGGAGTTGCAACTTGATGCAATAGGAGGAGGCACTTCACATGGGCCTCAAGGAGTCTTATATCTTGCTTCAAGCTTCCTTAATCGAGCTTCTGTTCCAGCAATCAGCAGTTTAGTTTTAGAATAATTTAGGGCCAAACTGTGGTCCACCATCCATTGCATGATAAGAGAATGGATGTCCTTCCTATTATCGTACCCATGTCGTAGTTGCCAGAGAGCAGATTATGCACTGAGTATCATCAGCATGGTTGGTCTAAATTACACCCCTCGCATCTAGCGAGTCGAATGGCTTTGTGAAAACGTTACACAACTTGGGGGACAATATATAGTAGTGCTGCACACATCATGATGGATGTATGAACACATCGTGGAACAGTCCAAGGTAGAATGTTTGTGGTTGAATGAGAGAATGTTGGGAAAGGAATGTTACTGCAGTCGATCCTTAATAACCAATAAAGGATTCTACCTCAAAATACCTGGCAAGGAGAGAACCTTAATTTCACATACACGTTAATCATAGTTTCATCCCGTATCTACGACCAGACTCCCTTACCTGTCTGTGATTGGACCCAGCTCTGAATGGAGTGGGAGTTGGCATCCAAATCCATACCCCTCCCGCGCAGGACGAGTAAGTGGACATAAAACCCTGTCTCCCCATCTATTCAGCATCTTATTCTCCCAGGAGTTAAGTGCACTCCTGAAGCATTGCCATGGAGAAAGTCTTCCTCGTGATGTATTGTGGTTTGGTTGGTTGTGCCCTCACGTCTCCTGGCCAACCCGTGCAGTCATGCACATAATTAACGTTCTAGGTGGCAAGCATGGGTGTAAGATAGTTATGGTGTAGACAGATACAACCTATAATAGTTCCATAACAAAAGGATGCACATGCTTGAGCCCACTCCTAACCGTCACATGGGGTCCCCAGGGGAGCAGAGGGGGGGGTCGCTCAGCACAGCTTCCGTGGGCTGCATGGTTTGCATGCGTGGAGGGTATAAATGTGCCGGGACAGGTGGTGTGGTAGCGTAGTGCGAGCGCCACATGAGGCGTATATATTAGGGCAGCATCGTGTACAGGATGTCTCTCGTGGCTGTACAGTTCATACAGATGCAATTGGTGCAGTGGCTGCGCTATTCATCTTCTATCGCAGGAAAAGAGGCGTCTGCCAATGGAATAGGAAACTTCTCAGGTGTCAATTCCATGACAGGAACCTCATTAGGTGCCAACAGTTTTGCCCACTTTCCGTGGTCTCGATTGCTGGCTTTCTGGATCTTCCACCACCTTCCTTGTCTTGAATATGATCTTTTTTTGTTTATACAGTTCTGTATTTTGGCGGTGAGTGGTCGTGGTGGTGTACGGCGGGGACTTCCTTGTTTAGGCTCTATGTGCTCGTGCAAAACCTTGAGACAGGTCACCCGGTGCAAACTCCTGGAGCAGAAGGTGTGCTGCATGATGAGCTGGGTCATGGGGGAGGCAGATGATGTGTACTTTCGGCCCTCTGCCTCCTCGGGTCTAGCCTCCGTGCAGCCTCTGTAGGGTGAGTGCGTGCTTGCAGGGAGGGAGGGCTCGCTTCTTAGTGTGGAGGCCACCGTTTCAGAGAGATCCTGTCTGTCGCCGGAGGGACGCGTCCACCTTCACCTCTCCTACCTGCCATGTGCTCAGGGGAAGAGTGCAGGGCGGCCATGTCAAGGAGTCCCTGCATGTCCCCTGTGTGTCCTGTCCGGATCTCACTGCAGGGGCGGGGCAGCTGTAGCCCAATGCTAGCCGGGCGCCCTGCTGCAGGGACTCGGGAGACCGGCGGGTATATGCACCTGGGCGCTTGCCGCACTGACGCGGCGCCTACCTGTCCCGCTCCGGCCCTCAGCATAGACTGCCTGGGCCCGCAGCTCTGCCGCTGAACCCCCGCTCCCTGGACCTCCATGGCGGAAGGGGGCCGCCATCTTGCCCACGCAGCGCCGGCACGCCACCACGTTGCGTTAGCCCGTACGTCACCACGTTGCGCCAGTCCCGTACGTCATCACGTTGCGTCAACTCCGCCAGCGCGCTGTCGCACGGTTGCTCAGCAACCATACACAAACAGCCTCGTTCTCGCACCATGTATACAACGGACGTGAACTTTCTTGTTAATGTTAAACGTATTTATATAGCGCACTGTCAAGGACAGAGCTGGCCCCCAGGCGCTCTGGCAGTTCTGTAAGCAAAGAGGCGGGAGGGGGGTGCGGTTAGTCGGGAGGAGGGGAGTAGGAGTGCATACTTGCCAACCCTACTGATTTAGGCTACTGATTTTGAAGCAGTCCTACCACCTACAGATTTAGGAGACAGATCCAACTGCTTTTTACAGGGGCGGGTAATTTATGTGATTTTAAGGCAGGCTGCTTGAGGCCGGCCCAGGACAAAGCATGCAACACATTACTTTATCTGTCTGTGCGCTCGGTGGGTGATTACTTTGAGTGATGGGCTTAGACCAATCCAGTGACCTGACAGCTACATGACTCTGCCCTGCAGTCTGGCCGGGACAGGCCTTAGGTGAACCCCCAGTGAAGGCAAGTGGCAGAGCGTAGCACCATCACACAGCATCTGCTTACCAGACTGAGGAGGGTATCAGTCTCTAAGTTGTTCAGTTATTCATCTTGCACTGCAGGAATAGATATGTACTACCCGGGCTGCAGCCACAATGCAGTGGCAAACGTTGCCCACCAGCTCTGTGTGATTACCTTCTGTGAAGTTAGGGGATTGTATTCGGTGTTAACTACCATAAACATTTGAACATCTTTCCATGTTGTGCTGTTTGATGGGTTGTGTATTTTAGAATGCTCCAGTGGTGCCAATAATGTATGCTCTGTATTTTCCTGTGATGTAATTGTTATACAAAGTATTATTTTTGAAACTTGAAAAATCCTACATCTTTTTGGTCACTGAATGTTGGCAAGTGTGGGAGAGTGGGAGAAGTGGTGTGCTGTTGGCGGCTTCAGTTCAGTATACACAGTGTGCTAAGCTTTCGGTGCGAGTAGCGGACCGGACGAGACCACGTGTGCTATAGGTGCTGTTTGTGTGTTGTTTGTTGTTGATGCAGTGTGGTGAAGTGTGTGCGGTTTGCTGGGAAACAGATAGTAGTGTGAGGTTTTGGGTGGTTTGGGTATGCAGAAATTTGGAAGATTGGGTTAGTGGGTCCACGCGCCTATCTGCTTTTGTTCTATTCTTTCTGCACCTGCTCTATGGCGTTTCCCTTATGATATGCATACATGCCAACATTCTCAACAACCTAGGGGGAGGATTCTGCTCCCTAAAGCGGGAGAAAATAATTTCCCCATAGGATCGCATTAGGGTTTTAATTATTTCAGGCGGGAGTAAGAAAATAATAGCAATCTTTTTAAACAAAATATCGGGAGTCTCCCGCCTAAATCGGAGGGTTGGCATGTATGGATATGATATATTTTATTTGTAACGTGCCTATACACAAGTGTTTCAAGGCAAGGGAAGGGAACAAAGAGAGGACAAAACAACAATCTTACTAGGCCCAGTGACATTGAGATCACGCAAGTGCAGAGGAGAGGGAAGGGAAGAAGTGCCAGGGGAATGGGAGGAGGAGCAAGTACAGTATGTAGGACAAAACATTGAAAACAAGAAGTGCAGTCAGCAGGTAGCAGTACAGAGTTAAGTGCAGAAAAACAGGTGATTGAGTGCGATAGATATACAATATCAATTCAATTATCTTACAAAAGTGTTTCATAGATAAGTGCAAGTAGGGAGGTTGTAGGGTTGCAGATACAGCCCCAAGTGCAGGGTTGCCAGGGGGCAGTGTGTTAGAAGAACTCCTAGAAGCCTATGGAGACACTGGAAGTTACATCAACCACGATATACTCAGTGGAATCCAAGATGGCAGCTCCTTGATAACGTCTCTATCAACTAATAATGCAGATCTAGTCTTTTTCTTACACTTGGTCCTTCTTCTCTTTCTACCGATTGTTCGTACTTATTCCCGCGAACAAACTGGTAACTGCGTTGCTACTCTGCTCTATCGCATTGCTCCCTTGTTGTTGTACGTTCATATCTCTTGGTACCTGCTCGCACTCAGTTTTCCTTCTGAGTCCTCCCTCTCTCCTTTACCTTCGCCATTTACCGTTACTTTGGTTTCTTCCTGTTCTTCTCTTCCCGCTTCCGACTCCTCGGTTCGGAGTCTGTCGCCCTTTAGCTGTTCTCGGCACTTACCTGTACTCTGTCTTTTTAGCCGCCCTTGGCTTCCTATCCTTCCGCCTCCCATTACCCGCCACTCGTGGCCCCTGTTATTTTCAGCCATCCGCGACTATATCCTGTGCTACTTTCTCTGCCGTCCTAGGCATTTCTTCCCTCCGGCTTCAGAAAGCCTCCGCTTGCAGCTTCTGTTCGTTACAGCCGCTCGCGGCTTTTTGCTGCGCTTACCTTTCACCCATCCCAGCTTTTACTTACCGAACTCTTCTTCTTCGTGGTTCTAGCTTCCTTCCCCCTCTCTCTCCTCTCATTCTTCTGTCTCTCCTCTGTCCCTTTATTCTGCTACCCCTTCCTTACCTTCTTGCTACAGCCGTCCACGTATTCTGCTGCATTCAAAGATCCTCTACCATATCTGCTCCGATTGGATTGGGATATTCTTCGTCCTTCTACCTGACACTACGGACGTTGTGCAACATCCTCCTCAACACCTGCAGAATCTGGGTTTTCTTCCCCAAGAGGGTTTCCCAGGGGGCGGCCCCCTGGGGAGCACAGAGCACAGATTATCTGGCCTCTGAACCTCTGGGGGGACGCCTCTTACCTCTTCACGCCTGATCACAGAGTCCGAAGAGCTGTGAGTACCCCATCGGAGTACAGAGGTTGTAAGACAGTGCAGGTGTGCAACTGGGAGGGCAGGAACCTGGGCCCATGGTTCAGAAGGTAGCCAGGTAACCAGTGCAGTATCAGACAGGAGATTAGCAGGGAAGTGAAAGATAGAAGGCAGAAGCAAAAAGGAAGGTCTTGAGGTGCTTCTGGAACCAGAGATGGTTCTGCTCAAGTTTCAGAGAGGCAGGGAGGTTGTTCCAGAGGGAGGCGTCAGCCGAAGAGATATGATATGATCTATTTATATAGCGCCTATACACTATTAGGTCTCTCCGGAGGGCATTAGTCTCTTGTCGGGCAGAATGAACCTCAGCACGAAGCTCTCCTAGTAATTGGGCCAATTGGTCCATTTCTGATGTCTCCATGGCGCCCAGGTGGATTTGTTATGGTAGGCTTTGTGTTCTGTTACGCTCACCTGGTATCCACAGGGACGCCACCCAGCTGGTTTATTCGCTGGTATGCTTATCAGCT
Source organism: Ambystoma mexicanum (assembly GCF_040938575.1). Lineage (NCBI taxonomy): Eukaryota > Metazoa > Chordata > Amphibia > Caudata > Ambystomatidae > Ambystoma > Ambystoma mexicanum. Next base: position 2,231,234 of record NC_090932.1, read on the forward strand.
TTGCCCTGATGTGGTCTGCGGGGAAGGTTCTGCCTGAAAATACAGGAGGACTGTGTTCAAGACTGACCGACTGGGGTAGGTATCCTCCCTCAACCCCCGTATGCTTTCAGTCCCTCTGGCGCCCTCTCCTCACCTTGTGGTAGAATTAGGCGTGCTCTCCGTCCTGCCTTCTTTGCAGGGGCGCGTTGTCTTTCATGGGCGAGTGTGGTCCAGTTACTTCACTGACGACGGCCCGTTTGGTATTGTTCAGGTAGGTCTTATTGCTGTTCTTTAGTTTTTTTGCTACCCCGCATGCCTTTCCTTGTTTAAAATGTCTCTTTTTTTCTCCCTTAGGTATGCGGAGCTTCAGCGAGGCGAACTGGCTTGGTTGTGCCCCGCTGGTAAATGATGGCGCATTAAGAGCGCTTTGATGCGGTAAGTAAGCGCTATGCGCAGCGCTGCAAAGTCTTGCCTTTGCTAACCTGTGTTTTCCTTCCTTGTAGGTCGCAGTGTTCTTCAGCGTGAGTGGAATGTCCGGAGTGGTGCCAGCCGAGAGGTGACCAGCCAGGTAAGCCTTTTGAGCAGTTCGTAATTTGTAAATGTCTCTACAGCTTTCTTTAATGTTGCCTCTATCTTCCTCTTTCAGGTCGTTCTGTCCGGGAGGCGTGCAGGTTCGAGGAAGCTGTTCTCAGTAGCTGCGAGTGTTTAAAGATGAAGACTGCAGGTAAGATGCTGCTGCTAATGATGTTCCTTTTGTCTCCTTGCAGGTTGTGCTTCTCCGAGGTTCGAGGGAATAGCTGGACACGGTGAGCGTCACGTTGCAAGCTGCAAAGTAAAACGAAGCATGTTCTGCAGTCAGGGTGTGGTTTATATAGCCCAGGTAAAGTAGTACCAGGGAAAGTAGTTCCAGGCCTGCCACACCCAAAACACTAGACCGCATAGCTTGGTTCTTAGGAACCAAGCTATGTGGATGCCTCCATGTTGGCTTACAATACAACAAAGTAGTTCCCAAGCACATTGTTGTTCATGGTGTATGAGCCTGGCGCCATAGGCGCCAGGACTGGCCCCATGAGGGCTTTTGAAGAGGATGCCAGGCTCTAGAGGCCCAAGTCCTGACTCCACCTGGCCAATGGGTTTGCCAGAGGGGGTTTTGGGCGAGGGTCGTGACACCACCCTGATCCTGGATGGGCTTGCCTCCCCCTGCCCACTGCATTCATCTGATTTCTGCTGCTTCTGTCGGCCGGCAGGGTCTCTTCAGGGTTCCGCTTCCACCCGGCCTCCAGCAAGGTTTCTCTTCGGGGTCCCGGCCCATTATCCTCTCCAGCCTGCAGTGACAGCTCCCGCCTACGGCCTCCGTCTGATTCCTGCTGCTTCTGTTGGCTGGCATGATCTCCTCTGGGTCCTGCTCCCTCCTGGCCACCCCTCCTCCAGCAAGGTCCCTCTTCGAGGTCTCGGCCCTTTTCTTCCAGCCTGCTGTGATGGCCCTCATCCGGTCTCTGGAGCGCGGCTCTTGGGTGGTGAGTTCCTGCGCCTCCTCTGCGCCACCCGGAGAGCTGCGGCTGCTCCTACCTAGAGTCCTGCTGTTGGAGCTTTGTGACCTGCCGCCTGTGGAGGTGATACTCTCTGCACTGATCGGCCTACTTCCTGTTGAGTGTGCTGCCAGTTCAGTGTGATGGCTTGTGCTCCACTGATTTGTTGTTTTCCTGCCTTTTGTGCTCCCAGAGCTTATGGTCCTTTCGCCTGGACGCCTTCTTCTCTGGGTGACGGGATTGCCCCTGCTGAATCTGCGCTCTGCTCCTCCTGCAAGCGCCTTCCGCTGCTCAGCCCGCTCTCTCTCCTCTGGATCCACCGCTCACCTCCACTAGTCACCCTTGACTTAATGGCCCTTCTCTGCTGATTTGAATCTGTGCCTGCCATTTTTCTGGCTCCTAGCTGCTCCTGATGGGATAACAGGAATCTGCCGCTCCTTGCCACTTCTCTCCTCCTATCAGACTGCCTCACCTCCGTTGGATTCAATTAACTCACTGACCCTCACTGCTTCTGCTCGCTGAACCCGTGAACACTTCTGCTCCTACCAACTTAGTAAAGTGACTCCAGCGTTTCTCTTCATCGCCTCTTATATCCTCAACCCTTTTTCTTTGTATAGTTATTTTGACTCCACTGCTCCCAACACATGAGCCTCCCAAGAGTGTTACCCTATGGACGCCGTGCTGCCATCTCCACCCTCACATTTTCCTACTGATCTGCTACTGTCCACGATCAGGCAACCAGTGACTGCATTCCCTCTGCCCCCTCCAGCTCCTTATCTCTGAGCCCTTACCACTGCCTGGTCCATTCTACCACTAACTACCCTCCACCACTTGACCTACTATACCAATCCCTTTAACAATGCATTCTCTCCCCCTCCTTCTCATGCACATTGCCAGATTCCACCCTTCTCACCCTCCTTACTCCTCGCCCCCTCCTTCCAATCCATCCCTTTTGCTCCTCCCCTCCTCGTCCTTCCCCTATTTCTCATGTCTATTCACTCGCTCAACCCCCTCCCCCGTACACCCCCTTCCTTTTCTTCCCTTCCATACCGTCGTAACCTCATCTACCCCCCAATCCAACCCTCCTGCCTAATCAACATTGCCCTTTGGAATGCCAGATCTCTTTGCAATAAGACTGCAGCTGTTTTAGATATGTTCCTCCGTCTCAACCTTCACTTCCTCTTTCTGACCGAAACTTGGATCCCACCTTGTTAGGCAGAAACCTGTGCAGTTCCCTTTGGGACCACTGCAAAAGATTTAGGACTACAGTTGTTAGCAGTAAACCCACTTGGTAGCAGTCTGTACCACACAGATTCACTTGGTAGCTGTGGCTGAGCAGTCAGACTTCCCTCAAGAAGAGTTAGGCAGTATGTAAAGTATGCACAATAGGCACTCAGACGCAATAGCACAAGCAAACACGGACAAGAGCTTGGGTTTCAAGGTATATAATTATTTATTTTAAAAGACACACTTAGAGAACCACTCCAGCACTACTATTGTAAAACACTTCAAAAACACCGTTACTATTACTTATGTACTCCACAAATTCCCTATCAGACAAGTCTTAGTTAACACCACTTATTTCCAGACAGAGGTGAGCGCTTAACTAAGATGGCACTCTGATAAATTAACGAAGATGGGAGGGAAAAGGCAGAAATTAGAAAAGCACACAACACGAATACTTTAGGACACTTTAGCAAGGCAGAAAAGATAAAGTATATCGGTGAGCCAAAGTTCATAGGCCGGGCCCGCTCTTAGAGAGAGTAAGGCACAAATGTGTCCAGGAGCACACGGTTTAGACAGGCTTAAAAAGTCTTGTAAGTAGTTCGAAAAAGAGTTGTTTAAGCTTTAGAAAAAGTTAGTTAGGGTGTCCCAGGTTAACCCAGCATCGAAAGCCGAGGGCTAAATCTACCTCGTTTAATCGGTTGCAAGGGAAGCCGGGCGGAACACAGTACCTTATGTGGAAAGGATCCTCCAGCGGGGGCAGTTGTTCCTGGCAGTGGGTGCAAGTTGCTGCGTCGTCCAGAAGAAGAGAAGGTCTCGACGTGGAGGAAAGAAGAAGGTCGTTGCACTGCCAGGGAAGAAACCAGCCGTGGAGTTTTCTGGCAAAAGGGTACTATCCTTTGTTCGCGGTGGCGATAAAACGTGGTATCCCGGTTACCAGGGTGCTTGGCACAGGTAAGGCAGCCACGAGATGTTCCAGGAAGCGAAAAAGGAAGGCAGACTGGTTATCCCCACCAGTCGAAGGAAGAATACTCTCCGGATTGGAGATCTCCTCTGTCATTGGGAGTGGTGAGGCGGTTCAGCAGGGCACCACCGGTGGTGTTGTCGTTGCAGGTCAGCTCAGCTTCTCCCTCGTCGGATTCTTAGGTCCTGTGGCGACTTCTGAAGATCCAGTCCCCAAGACCCTGCTTTTATGCAGCAAACCCCCATTCATCAGTCCTAGCTGTCACTCAAACATGCTAAGGGGCGAGCCGGGCGGCTCACCCCTGGGCCAATTACACCAGAGTGCGACTTGAGTTGTCGAGGCAACTCAGTCCAGGGTGCCTAAACCCCCTCCCACACCCCCTGTGGTACCCAGACAGAATGGAACCACTCTGGAGGGCGTCTGTGCAGAAGCCCGCCAAAAGTGGAACAAAGGGCTCAACTTTGGGTTGGAGTCACAGAAGCGAACACAAACGCCATTTTAGAACCGAGTTTCGGCAAAAACTACCAACCGGAGAATAAATATTAAATAAATAAACCGGCGGTATGTTCGAGGCTATGGTCAAAAGTATTAGCCTCGAACAATGGGAAAATCCCTTAGAGAAATATTTGCGGTCGAATATAACAAGTAGTATCCACTGCCACCAGCCAAAACTCGATCAGGAGGGACGGAGACGTGCCTCCTCGAACAACAGACCCCGGGGCAATCGAATTGCCCCGACCAGTACGTCCACAATAAGATGGTTTGTACTGGTTCTGTTCAGAATTTAAGACTAGTAAAGTCAATGGTGACTTTACATGCCCTGGGGGACAGTAGTCAGTCCCAGGGTATGGAGTCTATGTTTGGGGGCCACTATGACACCCCTGTGTTACTGCACTGAGGGTGCTGTGTAACACACATCACAAAAACACATGAAGCCCTATGGAGCAAAAGACCCCATAGCCCAATAAACACATCTAGAGTCAAAGAAACACACTCAAATCATGTCCAAGAGTGTGGGTAAAAGAGGCTCACTCTTGGCAGGAGAAAGAAATAAACCCAAGAAATCCAGCAAAGCTGCTGGGGAACTCACTAGGTTAGGAAATTCAGCCTAAACAGAGAATTCTCCCTAACACTCGCCCCCCCAGGCTAAGGGACAGGAGGATTTAATCCACTCCTGGATGAATCTCATACCTCTAGTCGATGACATACATCCTAGAGAGACCATCAGCATTTTGGTGGTGACACCCTGACCTGTGCTCAATGGTGAAATCAAACCCTTGCAGGCAGATTGACCATCTCAATAGTTTTGGATTTTCCCCTTTCATTTGCATCAACCATCTCAAGGGTTGGTGGTCAGTCTGAATGACAAAAGTAGAACCATACAAGTATGGCCTAAACTACTTCAGTGCCCACACAATGGCAAAACATTCTCTTTCAATTGTTGCCCACCTTGTCTCAGGATCCTTCAGCTTTCTGCTGATGAAGCAAATGGGGTGCTCCCTACCTTTCTCATCCAGTTGGCCAAGGACTGCACCTACATTGGAAGCATCAGTCTGTACAATGAAAGTTTGGTGGTAGTCACAAGCTCTCAGTACTGGTGCCTGGCACAGAGCTTTCTTTAGGTTTTCAAATGCCTGATTGCACTCCTCATTCCATTTGACCTTTTTAGGGAATTTTGGAGAGGAGATTACATTCAGTGGAGAAGCTATGGTCCCATAGTTCTCTATGAAATTCCTATAGTACCCAGTGAGGCCTAGGAAGGCTCTCACTTGGGTTTGAGTAGTAGGTGTTGTCCAATTCTGCACTGCTTCAATCTTGCTGAGCAGAGGCCTTATTTCTCCACCTCCTACCTCGTGCCCAAGGTAGACCACTTTACTCTGTCCAATTTGGCATTTACTAGCCTTTATGGTCAGATGGGCCTGTTCAAGAGCCTGCAAAACATATCCAAGGTGGTTCACATGTTCCTCCCAGGAGTGGCTGAAGACTGCAATGTCATCCAAGTATGCCATGCAGAAGTCCTCCATCCCAGCTAGAACTTGGTTCACCATCCTCTGAAATGTAGCAGGTGCATTTTTCAGTCCAAAAGGCATAACCTTGAATTGGTATAAGCCAACTGGGGTAGAAAATGCAGTTTTCTCCTTGACATGGTCTGTCAGGGCTATTTGCCAATAGCCTGACGTAAGGTCAAATGTGCTGAGGTACTTGGCTGAGCCAAGTCTATCCACCAACTCATCTGTCCTTGGCAAAGGGTGGGCATCAGTCTTAGTGACTGCATTAAGAGCTCTATAGTCCACGCATAATTTCAATTCCTTGGATCCTGCCTTTGGTACTAACACCACTGGGCTAGACCATGGACAAGTAGAGGGTTCTATTACTCCGAAATCAAGCATCTTCTTGACCTCACCTTTGATGTGGGTTCTGACATGTTCTGACATCCTATACCCTCTGCTTTTGACTGGCAGACAGTCACCAGTGAGAATATCATGCTGTCCCCAAGGGGTCAAGCCTGGTGAAAGTGAGAACAGGGAGGCAAACTGATTTAACATAGATTTGCACTCCTCCTGTTGCTCAGGGGTCAGATCTGAAGAGAGATTAACTCCTTCAACCTTTTCGTCCAAAGGTAAGCCTCTAAGGAGGTCAGGTAGAGCTTCACTCTCCTCCTCTTCTGATGAAGCTAGAAGCAATGCTCCTACTTCAGGTCTAGAGACATAGGCTTTGAGCCGGTTGGTGTGGAAGTCTCTGGGAGCTTCCCTGGGTTTGCCCAGATCCACCAGATAGTTGTCCTCTCCAAGTTTTCCCACAACCTTGAAGGGTCCCATCCATTTGTCTTGCAAGGCCCTCTGCCTTGTTGGAAGCATAACTAGAACTAGCTGGTCTTGAGTGAACTCAACCATGTTAGCCTTCTGATCATGCCAATGTTTGACCAGAGTTTGTCCAGCTTTCAAGTTGTCACTTGCTTCTGCCATCATGTGTGACATTCTCCTTCAGAGACCTATCACATAGTCAGTCACTCCGACTGGCTTGGGGGAAGGAGCACTCTTCAACCCCTCCTTGATCAGGGCCAATGGACCTCTGACCGGATGACCATAGAGAAGTTCAAAGGGAGAATAACCTACTCCCTCCTGAGGGACCTCTCTATAAGCAAAGAGAAGGCATGGCAGTAGAAGGTCCCACTTTCTTTTAAGGGGTTCCTCTAAAGCACCTATAATGTTCTTCATGGTTCTGTTGAACCTTTCAACCAACCCATTGGTTTGAGGGTGGTAAGCAGTTGAAAACTTGTAAGTAACTCCACAGGTTTTCCACATGGCTTTCATGTAGCTGGACATAAAGTTAGATCGTCTGTCGGAGATTACTTCCTTAGGAAACCCAACCCTGGTAAAAATACCAAGGAGGGCCTTAGCCACAGCCGGAGCTGTGACAGTCCTCATAGGAATTGCCTCAGGGTATCTAGTAGCATGGTCTACTACAACAAGTATAAACCTGTTGCCTGAGGAAGTTGGGGGATCAAGGGACCAGCAATGTCAATCCCTACCCTCTCAAATGGGACTCCCACAACTGGGAGAGGCACTAAAGGTGCCACATTCTTGGACCCAACCTTACCAGAGGTTTGGCAGGTATAGCAGCTCTTACAATACTTATCTATTTCAGCCCCCATCTTTGGCCAATAAAAGTAGAGAAAGAGCCTTTCCTTGGTCATCTTAAAACTTAAGTGACCAGCCAAAGGTATCTCATGGGCTAGTTGTAAGAACTGTTGTCTGTTTTCTTGAGGTACTACAAGGCACTTGTAGTCTCCAGGTTCAGACTCAGTTGGTTCACTGTAGAAGAGGCCATCTTCCCAGTGCAACCTGTACTTCCCAGGCTCTTGCCCATCAGCCTGAGAAGCTGCCTGGAGATGGAGGCCTTCCAGAGTTGGACATTCTCTTTGTCCCTTACGGAAAGCTGATCTGCTGGGCCCACCTTCTGCAAGTAAAGACTGCAGCTCAGGATGGTCAGCTGGATCCAAATCTCCAATAAGGTCTGGGCCTCCTACTAGCTCTTCTTCAGAGTCTAGCTCAACCACACTGGGTTGTACCACCCTCTCAGCCTCAGCTGGAGGGGGAGTTACTGGTGTAACTTTGGACAACCTAGGGGAAGTCCTCATTGGAAGCACGGGAGTGCTTGCTGCTGGCTTTTTCCTGGGAGTCTTGGGTTGCCCCTTGGCTCCTGATCTGGTTGAGACTGCAGTAGTTTTCTCCAGTGGAGAAGGAGTGATATCTCTCTTCATCATCTCCTGAGAACAACCTCTTAAGGTTTTCTCCCTTGCAGTTTGGGTTAACTCCTGTAACCGTTTACTAGGGGGTCTGGGGGTATGTGACACTACTCCAAGAGCATTCAAGTCATTACCCAACAGTACACTTCCTGGCAACCTCACATTGTACACAGACAGGTATCTTGACAGTCATATCATTGCACTGGATGAGAACTGGTAACTGGGGACACATCTGCACAGGCCCACCAGCTAACTTGGTGAGGCATTTGGGTGCCTTAGCAACATCTTCTGCCTTGAAACATGATTCATCCACCACAGTTATGCTGGCCCCAGTGGCCCTAATGGCAGGAGTCTCCTGACCATTCACCTGGACACTGTCCTTATAATACTCTTTAGTATTATCTGGGATAGAATTATACACATCTAAATTCTGTTGTTCCCACAACCCCAGAGAGACTAAAGAAACACTGGCTGAGACTCCAATGGGTTCATCAGCCAGTAATAGAAAGTTTCCACATGCCATTTGGACTTCCTCTTCTTGAGCGAAGGCTAAGGAGACAAGTTGGACCCCTGAAGGTTTACCCTTACATCTGGGATCTCCTTTCACATGGTCAGTGGCCTTACAAACATAGCATGAGCCAAAGGCCCGCTGGAATGGAGGCTTGTTCTGACCTCCTTCTGGTCGAGGACCAGAAGGTACACTAGCCTGATTTGGTTTCCCTTGGGGCTTACCCTTATGGTTTTGTTTGGGGCCCTCTTTGGAATTTGCAGTATTAGAATTCTCTTTGGAGTCCTTTTTAGGCTGTTTCCCCTCATCATTTTTCTGAGTTACACCAGAATCCTTGTGAGTGGCCCTGTTGGCAACCCACAAGTCAGCAGCCTTAGCTAGTTTTCTGGAATCTAATTCCTTTGAATCAGCCAAGTGCTGTCTGAGCTCAGGAGAGCAGGCATCATAAATTGACTCCAACATAAACAGATTTCTCATACCTTCATAAGTGTTCACTTTGTAACCCTTAATCCATCCCTCTAAGTTGTTCAACCCTTCACTCAACCAGGTAGCCCAAGGGGTACCATCATGCTTTTTGAGGGTTCTAAACCTCTTAAGATACTGGGAAGAGGTCTTCCCAAATCTAGCTATCAGAGCTAGTTTCACACATTCATAATCCTTCTTATCCTCCTCCCCCATCTCCATGACCACATCAGTTGCGACAGGGGGAAGCCTAGAGAACAACCAGGTGAGTAACTAATTTCCTGTGATGTTCTGGAGCCCATGATTATACTCAAACATTTTCAACCAATCCAACACATCCAACCTAGGCTCATACATACCAATCAATTCCTTAGGCAGCCGGGGTCTTTTAGGACTAGTACTTCTAGAGGAGCCAGAGAGAGAAGCATTCTCAACAGATAATTTCTTCATTTCTAGCTCATGCTTGAGCTCCATTTCCCTTAGCCTTAGTTCTTTTTCAGTTTGAGCATTAAGTTTTTTATACTCCAATTCTAGTTTCATTTTCTCCAGTTCAAAGTATTGAGGACTAAGTGTGGGACCTGGCAAAGGTCCAGTAGGTACAGCAGGTAGAGCAAACAGAGGCCCTGGAGAGATAACTTCATCATCCTCCTCCCCTTCTGGTTCTGATTCAAGATTATCAATACTTTGATCAATATCAATCTCATTACTGTGATCTACATTTGCTGGGGTGGTAGGTTCCTCTGAACCACCATCCAGACTTTGGTTTTCTAACAACCTTTCTATTAGCTCAATTTTCGTGCCCTTAGTCAGGAGATTCTTATGCTTACAGAGAACTCTTAAACAATCAGCAGTTTTTGTAGCAAGGGACTCTTGACTATAACTTTCCATAGTTAACAGGTTAGAAGATTACTTTTTTTAGTGCTAAGCTTTGTGGTTAGTTGCACTAAGGTATCCTTAAGCACACTAAAATGTATACTCAATACAAATCCCACCGCTGTACACCAGTGTTAGGCAGACACCTGTGCAGTTCCCTTTGGGACCACTGCAAAAGATTTAGGACTACAGGTGTTAGCAGTAAACCCACTTGGTAGCAGTCTGTACCACCCAGATTCACTGTGGTAGCTGTGGCTGAGCAGTCAGACTTCCCTCAAGAAGAGTTAGGCAGTATGTAAAGTATACACAATAGGCACTCAGATACAATAGCACAAGCAAACACTGACCAGAGCTTTGGTATCAAGGTATATAATTATTTATTTAAAAACACACTTATTGAAACACTCCAGCACTATTATTGTAAAACACTTCAAAACACTGTTACCATTAATATACATACTTCCCAGGTTCCCTATCAGACAAGTCTTAGTTAACACCACTTATTTCCAGACAGAGGTGAGCACTTAACTAAGATGGCACTCTGATAAGTTAACGAAGATGGGAGGGAAAAGGCAGAAATTAGAAAAGCCCACAACACGAATACTTTAGGTCACTTTAGCAAGGCAGAAAAGGTAAAGTCTATCGGTGAGCCAAAGTTCATAGGCCGGGCCCGCTCTTAGAGAGAGAGTAAGGCACAGATGTGTCCAGGATCACACGGTTTAGACATGCTTAAAAAGTCTTGTAAGTAGTTCGAAAAGGAGTTGTTTAAGCTTTAGAAAAAGTTAGTTAGGGTGTCCCAGGTTAACCCAGGATCGAAAGCTGAGGGCTAAATCTACCTCGTACAATTGGTTGCAAGGGAAGCTGGGCGAACACAGTACCTTATGTGGAAAGGATCCTCCAGCGGGGGCAGTTCTTCCTGGCAGTGGGTGCAAGTTGCTGCATCGTCCAGAAGAAGAGAAGGTCTCGACGTGGAGGAAAGATGAAGGTCATTGCACTGCCAGGGAAGAAACCAGCCGCAGAGTTTTCCGGCAAAAAGGTACTACCCTTTGTTCGCGGTGGCAGTAAAACGTGGTATCCCGGTTACCAGGGTGCTTGGCACAGGTAAGGCGGCCACGAGATGTTCCAGGAAGAGAAAAAGGAAGGCAGACTGGTTATCCCCACCAGTCGAAAGAAGAAGACTCTCCGGATTGGAGATCTCCTCTGTCGTTGGGAGTGGTGAGGCGGTTCAGCAGGGCTCCACCGGTGGTGTCATCGTTGCAGGTCGGCTCAGCTTCTCCCTTGTCGGATTCTTAGGTCATATGGCGACTTCTGAAGATCTAGTCCCCAAGACCCTGCTTTTATGCAGCAAACCCCCATTCATCAGTCCTAGCTGTCACTCAAACATGCTAAGGGGCGAGCCAGGCGGCTCACCCCTGGGCCAATCACACCAGAGTACGACTTGAGTTGTCGAGGCAACTCAGTCCAGGGTGCCTAAACCCCCTCCCACACCCCCTGTGGCACCCAGACAGAATGGCACCACTCTGGAGGGCTTCTGTGTAGAAGCCCGCCAAAAGTGGAACAAAGGGCTCAACTTTGGGTTGGAGTCACAGAAGCGAACACAAACGCCACTTTAGAACCGAGTTTCGGAAAAAACTACCAACCGGAGAATAAATATTAAATAAATAAACCGGCGGTATGTTCGAGGCTATGGTAAAAAGTATTAGCCTCGAACAATGGGAAAATCCCGAGAGAAATATTCGCGGTCGAATATAACAAGTAGTATCCACTGCCACCAGCCAAAACTCGATCAGGGGGGACAGAGACGTGCCCCCTCGAACAACAGACCCCGGGGCAATCGAATTGCCCAGACCAGTATGTCCACAATAAGATGGTTTGTACTGGTTCTGTTCAGAATTTAAGACTAGTAAAGTCAATGGTGACTTTACATGCCCTGGGAGACAGTAGTCAGTCCCAGGGTATGGAGTCTATGTTTGGGGGCCACTATGACACCCCTGTGTTACTGCACTGAGGGTGCTGTGTAACACACATCACAAAAACACATGAAGCCCTATGGAGTAAAAGACCCCATAGCCCAATAAACACATCTAGAGTCAAAGAAACACACTCAAATCATGTCCAAGAGTTAGGGTAAAAGAGGCTCACTCTTGGCAGGAGAAAAAAATAAACCCAAGAAATACAGCAAAGCTGCTGGGGGACTCACTAGGTTAGGAAATTCAGCCTAAACAGAGAATTCTCCCTAACACACCTCACAACTCTACTGTCCCAGCCTCTCTTACAACCCCTTCCTCTTCCTTTTCTCATATCTCTCGTCCCACTGGTCATGGCGGAGGCGTTGGTCTCCTCTTCCACCCTAAATATCTTTCATCTACCTCCTCTCTGTCCCTTTCTACCTTCCCTTCTTTTGAATACTTATTTAAATCCTTAACCCCCCCTCACCCCATCTCCTTCCTAATTATCTATAGACCTCCTGGTCCTCCTGGTCTATGACGACCTTGACCACCTCCTCTCTCTTATCTCCCCCTCCCCCTGTCCCCTCACTGTACTTGGCGACTTCAACATTCACCTTCCCACCTCCCCTCAACCCTCACCTCTTCTCTCTATCCTCAACTCCTACCTTCTCTCTCCTATCCCCTCCTCTCCCACTCACTCTTCTGGCTCCACTCTTTATCTCATTTTTAATTCAACCTCCTCCTCCTCCCCTGTCTCCTCGCTACCCATCTATCTATCTGATCATGCTCTTCTCTCCTTCTCCCTTACTCCTTGCTCTTCACCTCCCATTCCCTTACCCTCCTTCAATTATTTTACTCGACGTGACCTCCGGAACTTTAACCCCCCTCTCTACCTTGAAACCTGCTCTTCCTCTTTTCCTCCTCTCTCTGATTTCTCCACTCTCCCACATGATCTTGCCCTATCCTCTCTGTCTTCCTCCATCTCCTCTAGTCTCGATCAACTCTACCCCCTCTCCTCTTTCTGTCCTCTTCCGTCCTCTCTGTCTTCCTCCATCTCCTCTAGTCTCGATCAACTCTACTCCCTCTCCTCTTTCCGTCCTACTCGTAAGCCTTCCCAACCCTGGCTCTCCCCTCACCTCTTGTCCATGCGTCGTCTCCTCCGTCAACTAGAGCGACGTTGGCTCAAATCCCCCACTCATTCCCATGAAACCTACTACTTCCCTTATCACTCTCTATATGATTCCTGCCTTAACTCTGCTAAACGCTCCTACTTTTCTAACCTCCTTCACTCACAAGCCTCTCACCCTCGTGGTATCTTTCAAACTCTCTCTCGCCTACTCTCCCCTCCAACCCCTGACCCCTCTTCTACTTCTCCTCTCTCTCCTTCTGACTTTGCTGAATTCTTCTCTACTAAAATTCTTTCTCTTTGCCAAAAAATTAACTCTTCTCCTCCCTGCTCCCCTCCCCCTTCTACCTTCCACTCCCCCTCTGCTTGCATGTCTGAATTCTCTCCAATCACTCCCTATGTCGTCTCCCTCCTCCTAACTAAATCCCACCCTACTGCTGCCCCTTCCGATCCCAACCCAACCCTTCTTATTTCTAAGATCTACTCCTCTCTCATTCCTTATCTAACCTCCTTGTTCAATATCTGTCTCTCCTCGTCCTCCTTCCCTACTGCCTTCAAGCATGCCACTATTATCGATTTATAGTCATAAAATCGAATGACATTATGTCTAAAGTCACAATGTCGAAAAAGAAAAGTCGAAAATAAAAAATTTGAATGTCTTTTTTAAATTGCTTTTTGTTTGAAATGGGGGTTTCCCCCTCCAGCTCCCCTTTTTAAAAAAAATGTTTTGTGTTTTACCCTTTTTTTTACTCCCGGAACCCAAAATAAATATATAATTAAAAAAATAAAACATTAAAAAAAACATTTTGGACTTTTTTTTGTTGACATTATGTCTTTCGACATAATGTTTTCGACTTTTTGACTGCAAACCACTATTATCCCTATCCTGGAGAAACCTTCTGCTAATCCCCTTCTTGCTTCCAAATTTCGTCCAATCTCCCTTCTAGCTTTTCTCTCCAAAATACTCGAACGCTTAGCCTATTCTCAGCTCTCAACCTTTGTTACTAACCTCTCTCTCCTTCCCCCTCTCAATCTGGCTTCCGCCCTAAACATTACACTGAGACCGCTCTCACCTATGTACTTAACTCCCTCCTCACCGCTCGCTACTCTAAGCAATCCTCTATCCTTATCCTCCTTGACCTCTCTGCTGCATTTGACATCGTCGATCACCCCTTACTTCTTAATACTCTCTCCTCCCTTGGTTTCAAAGGCTCTGTCCTTAACTGGCTCTCCTCTTACCTCTCCCACCGTTCATTTGCTGTCTGTTGGGGTGGTCCAACCTCTCCTACCTTCCCTCTGGACTATGGCGTTCCCCAAGGCTCTGTCCTCAGTCCCTTCTTATTCTCTCTTTACACCTCACTCTTTGCCCCTGTCATCTCCTCCTTCGGGATTTCTCACCATTTCTACGCTGATGACACCCAGCTGTTCCTCTCCTTTTCTTCCTTCACCCCTGACCTGCATCTAAATCTCTCTTCCTGTCTTACTGCCATTAAAAACTGGATGTCATCTCATTATCTCTCTCTTAATACTGACACAACTGAAGTAATATTCTTTCACTCTAACACACTTCCTTCCCCCACTACCCCTCCTTATATCCATTTTTCCCCTTCTAACCTTCCTATTTCCACTCATGCTCGTAATCTAGGCATTTACTTCGACCCTTCCCTCTCAATTTCCCATCATATCTCCCTTACTTCTCGCGCATGCCGCTACCACCTCTTTAATAACCGTTAAGTCTGTTCCTCTCTCACTTTCCATGCTACCAAACTTTTAATCTCTTCCCTAATTTTTTCTCGCCTCTTCTATTGTTCTTCCCTCTTCTTTGGTCTCGCCGCCTCCCACCTTGCCTCCCCCAAATCGCTTTGCCACTCTGCTATCCATACCATCTGCCTTCTCTCTCCCCTTGACTCCACCTCTAACTCACTATCTAACCTAGGCTGGCTTCCTTTCCACTCCCACCTTAAATTTCTCTTCCTTTGTCTTGTCTTTAAATCTCTTCATGACCTTGTCCCTTCATATCTCTCCTCTCTTCTCTCATTCCACACCCCCTCTCGCTCCCTTCGCTCCGCTGATCTCTTCTTACTTTCTGTCCCCTCACCCCCTTGTGCCTCTTCTCGGTTCCGCTCCTTTCAGCTCCTTGCCCCTTTACACTGGAACTCCCTTCCTCTTTCTATCTGCACCATCCCCACCTATTCTTCATTCCGTTCCTCCTTGAAATCACTTCTTCATTCCCCTCCCTGACACCCTATTCCCTCTTTTTACCCTTTCTCTCTCTCTCTCTCTTTCTCCCTCTAGTACCCCCATCTTCGTTCTATTCATCTTCCCCCTTCTTTCCTACTACTCACTTTTCTCCCTACTCTCTCTCCCTCATCCTTCCTTCCCCATCCCCCTTCTCTCCTCCTCCTTCTCATTTGTAAATTGTTGTACATGCCGATTTTATGGCTTGATTCATGTTTATTGTTATTGCTTCTACTGTTCCATGTTGTTAAACTGTAAAGCGCTTTGGATTAAGGCGCTATATAAATACAAATACAAATACAAATGAAGAATCAATGGTCTGCGTTTGTGCCATTTCTATTTTATTATCAAGTTGCTTTCACAGTGTTTGGCATAAAAAGGCAACAGAGACAAACAACTGGTTAATTGAAAACTGGGTAAAACATGTTTAAAAGGACTGTAGGGCTACAATGTGTTTTGAGATGTGCTTGGTGTACGTCAGTTCTTTTTGAGTGAGCTATGCCTTAACTCATCACCACCACCAGGACGTCTCAGTGGTTTAATACTTTTCAGTGGAAGTTTAATGTTTCAGCTCCTCTTTGGTGACAGACCCCCTGGCTGCATTCCTTTGTCTGCATTATAATGTATGCATCTCTGGGTGCCTCAGAGTACCAGGTAAAGGGCGCGTGACTCAGGGTGATTTTCTCAGCACCAGGTAAAGGGCACTCCAAAATCATGTTGAAATTGGCCCCCGTGATCCTTGACTAACGCCAGATGAAGATGTGTCACAGCTCGTGGGAGCCTATTTCAACACGTTCAGGGAGACCCTCCTTGCCTACAACAGAAGAAAACAGCCCGAGGCACCGGTGGGTTGCATACATATGGAGACAATGGGCTTAATAGCCACAGATTGTCACGAGACAACTAGGCAGCAGGGAGCTGCAACACTAACCGTTCACGAAAAGCTGTTCATAATGTTTGTCAGCGAGGGGCAAATAAAGAGCAGCGAACACTTTGATATACAGGCCCGGGGAGGCGGGGAGTCGATGCCTTGAAAGGCTCCAGCAAAGGCAAGCAGTGATAACAACACTTTGGTATACAGGCCCAGGGAGGCCCCGCACAGGCCTAGGGAGGCGATGCCCTGAAAGGTTCCAGCTAAGGCAAGCAGTGATGAAAACACTTTGGTATACAGGCCCGTGGAGGCAATGCCTTGAAAGGTTACAGCAAAGGCAAGCAGTGATAAGAACACTTTGGTATATAGGCCCGGGAAGGCCCCGCACAGGCCCGGGAAGGCGATGCCCTGAAAGGCTCCAGCAAAGGCAAGCAGTGATGAGAGCACTTTGGTATACAGGCCCGGGGAGGTGATGCCTTGAAAGGCTCCAGCAAAGGCAAGCAGTGATAAGAACACTTTGGTATACAGGCCCAGGACGGCCCCGCACAGGCCCGGGAAGGCGATGCCTTGAAAGGTTCCAGCAACGGCAAGCAGTGATGAGAACACTGGTATAAAGGCCTGGGGAGGCCGCGCAAAGGCCCAGGGAGGCGATGCCCTGAAAGGCTCCAGCAAAGGCAAGCAGTGATAAGAACACTTTGGTATACAGGCCCAGGGAGGCGATGCCTTGAAAGGCTCCAGCAAAGGCAAGCAGTGATAAGAACACTTTGCTATACAGGCCCGGGAAGGCGATGCCTTGAAAGGCTCCAGCAAAGGCAAGCAGTGATAAGAACACTTTGCTATAGAGGCCCGGGGAGCCCCAGCACAGGCCAGGGGAGGCGATGCCTTGAAAGGCTCCAGCAAAGGCAAGCAGTGATGAGAACACTTTGGTATTCAGGCCCGGAGAGGCGATGGCTTGAAAGGCTCCAGCAAAGGCAAGCAGTGATAAGAACACTTTGGTATACAGGCCCGGGGAGGCGATGCCCTGAAAGGCTCCAGCAAAGGCAGGCAGTGATGAGAACACTTTGGTATACAGGCCCGGGGAGGCGATGCCTTGAAAGGCTCCAGCAAAGGCAAGCAGTCATGAGAACACTTTGGTATATAGGACCGGGGAGGTTATGCCTTGAAAGGCTCCAGCAAAGGCAAGCAGTGATAAGAACACTTTGGTATACAGGCCCAGGAGGACCCGCACAGGCCCGAGAAGGCGATGCCTTGAAAGGTTCCAGCAAAGGCAAGCAGTGATGAGAACACTGGTATAAAGGCCCGGGGAGGCCGCGCAAAGGCCCAGGGAGGCGATGCCCTGAAAGGCTCCAGCAAAGGCAAGCTGTGATAAGAACACTTTGGTATACAGGTCCGGGAGGTGATGCCTTGAAAGGCTCCAGCAAAGGCAAGCAGTGATGAGAACACTTTGGTATACAGGTCCGGGGAGCCTCTGCACAGGCCCGGGGAGGCGATGCCCTGAAAGGTTCCAGCAAAGGCAAGCAGTGATGAGAACACTTTGGTATACAAGCCCGGGGAGGCCATGCCTTGAAAGGTTACAGCAAAGGCAAGCAGTGATAAGAACACTTTGGTATACAGGCCCGGGAAGGCCCCGCACAGGCCTGGGGAGGCGATGCCCTGAAAGGCTCCAGCAAAGGCAAGCAGTGATGAGAACACTTTGGTATACAGGCCCGGGGAGGCGATGCCTTGAAGGGCTCCAGCAAAGGCAAGCAGTGATGAGAACACTTTGGTATACAGTCCCGGGAAGCGATGCCTTGAAAGGCTCCAGCAAAGGCAAGCAGTGATAACAACACTTTGGTATACAGGCCCATGGAGGCCCCGCACAGGCCCAGGGAGGCGATGCCCTGAAAGGTTCCAGCAAAGGCAAGCAGTGATGAGAACACTTTGGTATACAGGCCCCGGGAGGCGATGCCTTGAAGGGCTACAGCAAAGGCAAGCAGTGATGAGAACACTTTGGTATACAGGCCCGGGGAGGCAATGCCTTGAAGGCTCCAGCAAAGGGAAGCAGTGATGAAAAGACTTTGGTATACAGGCCCGGGGAGGTGATTCCTTGAAAGGCTCCAGCAAAGGCAAGCAGTGATAACAACACTTTGGTATACAGGCCCCGTAGGTGATAAGAACACTTTGGTATACAGGCCCAGGGAGGCCCCGCACAGGCCCAGGGAGGCAATGCCTCGAAAGTCTCCAGCAAAGGCAAGCGGTGATAAGAACACTTTGGTATACAGGCCCGGGGAGGCCCCACACAGGCCCGGGGAGGCGATGCCCTGAAAGGCTCCAGCAAAGGCAAGCAGTGATGAGAACACTTTGGTATACAGGCCCGGGAAGGCCCCGCACAGGCCCGGGGAGGCGATGCCCTGAAAGGCTCCAGCAAAGGCAAGCAGTGATGAGAACACTTTGGTATACAGGCCCGGGGAGGCGATGCCTTGAAGGGCTCCAGCAAAGGCAAGCAGAGATGAGAACACTTTGGTATACAGTCCCGGGGAAGCGATGCCTTGAAAGGCTCCAGCAAAGGCAAGCAGTGATAACAACACTTTGGTAGACAGGCCCGGGGAGGCCCCGCACAGGCCCAGGGAGGCGATGCCCTGAAAGGCTCCAGCAAAGGCAAGCAGAAATGAGAACACTTTGG
Organism: Ambystoma mexicanum; assembly: GCF_040938575.1. Classification (NCBI taxonomy): domain Eukaryota; kingdom Metazoa; phylum Chordata; class Amphibia; order Caudata; family Ambystomatidae; genus Ambystoma; species Ambystoma mexicanum. The sequence continues at coordinate 2,249,868 of NC_090932.1, forward strand.
TATACAGGCCCGGGGAGGCAATGCCTTGAAGGCTCCAGCAAAGGGAAGCCGTGATATGAACAATTTGGTATACAGGCCTAGGGAGGCGATGCCCTGAAAGTCTCCAGCAAAGGCAAGCGGTGATAAGAACACTTTGGTATACAGGCCCGGGGAGGCCCCGCACAGGCCCGGGGAGGCGATGCCCTGAAAGGCTCCAGCAAAGGCAAGCAGTGATGAGAACACTTTGGTATACAGGCCCGGGAAGGCCCCGCACAGGCCCGGGGAGGCGATGCCCTGAAAGGCTCCAGCAAAGGCAGGCAGTGATGAGAACACTTTGGTATACAGGCCCGGGGAGGCGATGCCTTGAAGGGCTCCAGCAAAGGCAAGCAGTGATGAGAACACTTTGGTATACAGGCCCGGGGAAGCGATGCCTTGAAAGGCTCCAGCAAAGGCAAGCAGTGATAACAACAATTTGGTAGACAGGCCTGGGGAGGCCCCGCACAGGCCCAGGGAGGCGATGCCCTGAAAGGCTCCAGCAAAGGCAAGCAGTAATGAGAACACTTTGGTATACAGGCCCGGGGAGGCAATGCCTTGAAGGCTCCAGCAAAGGGAAGCCGTGATAAGAACACTTTGGTATACAGGCCCAGGGAGGTGATGCCTTGAAATGCTCCAGCAAAGGCAAGCAGTGATAACAACACTTTGGTATACAGGCCCAGGGAGGCGATGCTTTGAAAGGTTCCCGAAAAGGCAAGCAGTGACAAGAACACTTTGGTATACAGGCCCGGGGAGGCCCCGCACAGGCCTGGGGAGGCAATGCCTCGAAAGGCTCCAGCAAAGGTAAGCAGTGATAAGAACACTTTGGTATACAGGCCCGGGGAGGCAATGCCTTGAAAGCCTCCAGCAAAGGCAAGCCGTGATAAGAACACTTTGGTATATAGGCCCGGGAAGGCCCCGCACAGGCCCGGGAAGGTGATGCCCTGAAAGGCTCCTACAAAGGCAAGCAGTGATGACAACACTTTGGTATACAGGCCCGGGGAGGTGATGCCTTGAAAGGCTCCAGCAAAGGCAAGCAGTGATGAGAACACTTTGGTATATAGGACCGGGGAGGTTATGCCTTGAAAGGCTCCAGCAAAGGCAAGCAGTGATAAGAACACTTTGGTATACAGGCCCAGGAGGACCCGCACAGGCCCGGGAAGGCGATGCCTTGAAAGGTTCCAGCAAAGGCAAGCAGTGATGAGAACACTGGTATAAAGGCCCGGGGAGGCCGCGCAAAGGCCCAGGGAAGCGATGCCCTGAAAGGCTCCAGCAAAGGCAAGCAGTGATAAGAACACTTTGGTATACAGGCCTCGGAGGTGATGCCTTGAAAGGCTCCAGCAAAGGCAAGCAGTGATGAGAACACTTTGGTATACAGGCCCGGGGAGCCTCTGCACAGGCCCGGGGAGGCGATGCCCTGAAAGGTTCCAGCAAAGGCAAGCAGTGATGAGAACACTTTGGTATACAGTCCCGGGAAGCGATGCCTTGAAAGGCTCCAGCAAAGGCAAGCAGTGATAACAACACTTTGGTATACAGGCCCAGGGAGGCCCCGCACAGGCCCAGGGAGGCGATGCCCTGAAAGGTTCCAGCAAAGGCAAGCAGTGATGAGAACACTTTGGTATACAGGCCCCGGGAGGCGATGCCTTGAAGAGCTCCAGCAAAGGCAAGCAGTGATGAGAACACTTTGGTATACAGGCCCGGGGAGGCAATGCCTTGAAGGCTCCAGCAAAGGGAAGCAGTGATGAGAACACTTTGGTATACAGGCCCGGGGAGGTGATGCCTTGAAAGGCTCCAGCAAAGGCAAGCAGTGATAACAACACTTTGGTATACAGGCCCCGGAGGTGATAAGAACACTTTGGTATACAGGCCCAGGGAGGCCCCGCGCAGGCCCGGGGAGGCAATGCCTCGAAGGTCTCCAGCAAAGGCAAGCGGTGATAAGAACACTTTGGTATACAGGCCCGGGGAGGCCCCGCACAGGCCCGGGGAGGCGATGCCCTGAAAGGCTCCAGCAAAGGCAAGCAGTGATGAGAACACTTTGGTATACAGGCCCGGGAAGGCCCCGCACAGGCCCTGGGAGGCGATGCCCTGAAAGGCTCCAGCAAAGGCAAGCAGTGATGAGAACACTTTGGTATACCTGCCCGGGGAGGCGATGCCTTGAAGGGCTCCAGCAAAGGCAAGCAGTGATGAGAACACTTTGGTATACAGGCCCGGGGAAGTGATGCCTTGAAAGGCTCCAGCAAAGGCAAGCAGTGATAACAACACTTTGGTAGACAGGCCCGGGGAGGCTCCGCACAGGCCCAGGGAGGCGATGCCCTGAAAGGCTCCAGCAAAGGCAAGCAGTAATGAGAACACTTTGGTATACAGGCCCGGGGAGGCAATGCCTTGAAGGCTCCAGCAAAGGGAAGCCGTGATAAGAACACTTTGGTATACAGGCCCAGGGAGGTGATGCCTTGAAATGCTCCAGCAAAGGCAAGCAGTGATGAGAACACTTTGGTATACAGGCCCGGGGAGGCAATGCCTTGAAAGGTTACAGCAAAGGCAAGCAGTGATAAGAACACTTTGGTATACAGGCCCGGGAAGGCCCCGCACAGGCCTGGGGAGGCGATGCCCTGAAAGGCTCCAGCAAAGGCAAGCAGTGATGAGAACACTTTGGTATACAGGCCCGGGGAGGCGATGCCTTGAAGGGCTCCAGCAAAGGCAAGCAGTGATGAGAACACTTTGGTATACAGTCCCGGGAAGCGATGCCTTGAAAGGCTCCAGCAAAGGCAAGCAGTGATAACAACACTTTGGTATACAGGCCCAGGGAGGCCCCGCACAGGCCCAGGGAGGCGATGCCCTGAAAGGTTCCAGCAAAGGCAAGCAGTGATGAGAACACTTTGGTATACAGGCCCGGGTAGGCAATGCCTTGAAGGCTCCAGCAAAGGGAAGCAGTGATGAGAACACTTTGGTATACAGGCCCGGGGAGGTGATGCCTTGAAAGGCTCCAGCAAAGGCAAGCAGTGATAACAACACTTTGGTATACAGGCCCGGGAGGTGATAAGAACACTTTGGTATACAGGCCCAGGGAGGCCCCGCACAGGCCCGGGGAGGCAATGCCTCGAAAGTCTCCAGCAAAGGCAAGCGGTGATAAGAACACTTTGGTATACAGGCCCGGGGAGGCCCCGCACAGGCCCGGGGAGGCGATGCCCTGAAAGGCTCCAGCAAAGGCAAGCAGTGATGAGAACACTTTGGTATACAGGCCCGGGAAGGCCCCGCACAGGCCCGGGGAGGCGATGCCCTGAAAGGCTCCAGCAAAGGCAGGCAGTGATGAGAACACTTTGGTATACAGGCCCGGGGAGGCGATGCCTTGAAGGGCTCCAGCAAAGGCAAGCAGTGATGAGAACACTTTGGTATACAGGCCCGGGGAAGCGATGCCTTGAAAGGCTCCAGCAAAGGCAAGCAGTGATAACAACAATTTGGTAGACAGGCCTGGGGAGGCCCCGCACAGGCCCAGGGAGGCGATGCCCTGAAAGGCTCCAGCAAAGGCAAGCAGTAATGAGAACACTTTGGTATACAGGCCCGGGGAGGCAATGCCTTGAAGGCTCCAGCAAAGGGAAGCCGTGATAAGAACACTTTGGTATACAGGCCCAGGGAGGTGATGCCTTGAAATGCTCCAGCAAAGGCAAGCAGTGATAACAACACTTTGGTATACAGGCCCAGGGAGGCGATGCTTTGAAAGGTTCCCGAAAAGGCAAGCAGTGACAAGAACACTTTGGTATACAGGCCCGGGGAGGCCCCGCACAGGCCTGGGGAGGCAATGCCTCGAAAGGCTCCAGCAAAGGTAAGCAGTGATAAGAACACTTTGGTATACAGGCCCGGGGAGGCAATGCCTTGAAAGCCTCCAGCAAAGGCAAGCCGTGATAAGAACACTTTGGTATATAGGCCCGGGAAGGCCCCGCACAGGCCCGGGAAGGTGATGCCCTGAAAGGCTCCTACAAAGGCAAGCAGTGATGACAACACTTTGGTATACAGGCCCGGGGAGGTGATGCCTTGAAAGGCTCCAGCAAAGGCAAGCAGTGATAAGAACACTTTGGTATACAGGCCCAGGACGGCCCCGCACAGGCCCGGGAAGGCGATGCCTTGAAAGGTTCCAGCAACGGCAAGCAGTGATGAGAACACTGGTATAAAGGCCTGGGGAGGCCGCGCAAAGGCCCAGGGAGGCGATGCCCTGAAAGGCTCCAGCAAAGGCAAGCAGTGATAAGAACACTTTGGTATGCAGGCCCGGGGAGGCGATGCCTTGAAAGGCTCCAGCAAAGGCAAGCAGTGATAAGAACACTTTGCTATACAGGCCCGGGAAGGCGATGCCTTGAAAGGCTCCAGCAAAGGCAAGCAGTGATAAGAACACTTTGCTATACAGGCCCGGGGAGCCCCCGCAGAGGCCCGTGGAGGCGATCCCCTGAAAGGCTCCAGCAAAGGCAAGCAGTGATAAGAACACTTTGGTATACAGGCCCGGGGAGGCCCCGCACAGGCCCGGGGAGGCGATGCCTTGAAAGGCTCCAGCAAACGCAAGCAGTGATGAGAACACTTTGGTATTCAGGCCCGGAGAGGCGATGCCTTGAAAGGCTCCAGCAAAGGCAAGCAGTGATAAGAACACTTTGGTATAGAGGCCCGGGGAGGCGATTCCCTGAAAGGCTCCAGCAAAGGCAGGCAGTGATGAGAACACTTTGGTATACAGGCCCGGGGAGGCGATGCCTTGAAAGGCTCCAGCAAAGGCAAGCAGTGATGAGAACACTTTGGTATACAGGCCCGGGGAGGTGATGCCCTGAAAGGCTCCAGCAAAGGCAAGCATTGATAAGAACACTTTGGTATATAGGACCAGGGAGGTTATGCCTTGAAAGGCTCCAGCAAAGGCAAGCAGTGATAAGAACACTTTGGTATACAGGCCCAGGACGGCCCCGCACAGGCCCGGGAAGGCGAGGCCTTGAAAGTTTCCAGCAAAGGCAAGCAGTGATGAGAACACTGGTATAAAGGCCCGGGGAGGCCGCGCAAAGGCCCAGGGAGGCGATGCCCTGAAAGGCTCCAGCAAAGGCAAGCAGTGATAAGAACACTTTGGTATACAGGCCCGGGAGGTGATGCCTTGAAAGGCTCCAGCAAAGGCAAGCAGTGTTGAGAACACTTTGGTATACAGGCCCGGGTAGGCGATGCCTTGAAAGGCTCCAGCAAAGGCAAGCAGTGATAAGAACACTTTGGTATATAGGCCCGGGGAGTCTCCGCACAGGCCCGGGGAGGCGATGCCCTGAAAGATTCCAGCAAAGGAAAGCAGTGATGAGAACACTTTGGTATACAGGCCCGGGGAGGCAATGCCTTGAAACGTTACAGCAAAGGCAAGCAGTGATAAGAACACTTTGGTATACAGGCCCGGGAATGCCCCGCACAGGCCTGGGGAGGCGATGCCCTGAAAGGCTCCAGCAAAGGCAAGCAGTGATGAGAACACTTTGGTATACAGGCCCGGGGAGGCGATGCCTTGAAGGGCTCCAGCAAAGGCAAGCAGTGATGAGAGCACTTTGGTATACAGTGCCGGGAAGCGATGCCTTGAAAGTTTCCAGCAAAGGCAAGCAGTGATGAGAACACTGGTATAAAGGCCCGGGGAGGCCGCGCAAAGGCCCAGGGAGGCGATGCCCTGAAAGGCTCCAGCAAAGGCAAGCAGTGATAAGAACACTTTGGTATACAGGCCCGGGAGGTGATGCCTTGAAAGGCTCCAGCAAAGGCAAGCAGTGTTGAGAACACTTTGGTATACAGGCCCGGGGAGGCGATGCCTTGAAAGGCTCCAGCAAAGGCAAGCAGTGATAAGAACACTTTGGTATACAGGCCCGGGGAGTCTCCGCACAGGCCCGGGGAGGCGATGCCCTGAAAGATTCCAGCAAAGGCAAGCAGTGATGAGAACACTTTGGTATACAGGCCCGGGGAGGCAATGCCTTGAAACGTTACAGCAAAGGCAAGCAGTGATAAGAACACTTTGGTATACAGGCCCGGGAAGGCCCCGCACAGGCCTGGGGAGGCGATGCCCTGAAAGGCTCCAGCAAAGGCAAGCAGTGATGAGAACACTTTGGTATACAGGCCCGGGGAGGCGATGCCTTGAAGGGCTCCAGCAAAGGCAAGCAGTGATGAGAGCACTTTGGTATACAGTGCCGGGAAGCGATGCCTTGAAAGGCTCCAGCAAAGGCAAGCAGTCATAACAACACTTTGGTATAGAGGCCCAGGGAGGCCCTGCACAGGCCCAGGGAGGCGATGCCCTGAAAGGTTCCAGCAAAGGCAAGCAGTGATGAGAACACTTTGGTATACAGGCCCGGGGAGGCGATGCCTTGAAGGGCTCCAGCAAAGGCAAGCAGTGATGAGAACACTTTGGTATACAGGCCCGGGGAGGCAATGCCTTGAAGGTTCAAGCAAAGGGAAGCAGTGATGAGAACACTTTGGTATACAGGCCCGGGGAGGTGATGCCTTGAAAGGCTCCAGCAAAGGCAAGCAGTGATAACAACACTTTGGTATACAGGCCCGGGAGGTGATAAGAACACTTTGGTATACAGGCCCAGGGAGGCCCCGCAAAGGCCCGGGGAGGCAATGCCTCGAAAGTCTCCAGCAAATGCAAGCGGTGATAAGAACACTTTGGTATACAGGCCCGGGGAGGCCCCGCACAGGCCCGGGAGGCGATGCCCTGAAAGGCTCCAGCAAAGGCAAGCAGTGATGAGAACACTTTGGTATACAGGCCCGGGAAGGCCCCGCACAGGCCCGGGGAGGCGATGCCCTGAAAGGCTCCAGCAAAGGCAAGCAGTGATGAGAACACTTTGGTAAACAGGCCCGGGGAAGCGATGCCTTGAAAGGCTCCAGCAAAGGCAAGCAGTGATAACAACACTTTGGTATACAGGCCTGGGGAGGCCCCGCACAGGCCCAGGGAGGCGATGCCCTGAAAGGCTCCAGCAAAGGCAAGCAGTAATGAGAACACTTTGGTATACAGGCCCGGGGAGGTGATGCCCTGAAAGGCTCCAGCAAAGGCAAGCAGTGATAAGAACACTTTGGTATATAGGACCGGGGAGGTTATGCCTTGAAAGGCTCCAGCAAAGGCAAGCAGTGATAAGAACACTTTGGTATACAGGCCCAGGACGGCCCCGCACAGGCCCGGGAAGGCGATGCCTTGAAAGGTTCCAGCAAAGGCAAGCAGTGATGAGAACACTGGTATAAAGGCCCGGGGAGGCCCCGCACAGGCCCAGGGAGGCAATGCCTCGAAAGGCTCCAGCAAAGGTAAGCAGTGATAAGAACACTTTGGTATACAGGCCCGGGGAGGCAATGCCTTGAAAGGCTCCAGCAAAGGCAAGCCGTGATAAGAACACTTTGGTATATAGGCCCGGGAATTCCCTGCACATGCCCGGGAAGGCGATGCCCTGAAAGGCTCCTGCAAAGGCAAGCAGTGATGACAACACTTTGGTATACAGGCCCGGGGAGGTGATGCCTTGAAAGGCTCCAGCAAAGGCAAGCAGTGATAAGAACACTTTGGTATACAGGCCCAGGACGGCCACGCACAGGCCCGGGAAGGCGATGCCTTGAAAGGTTCCAGCAACGGCAAGCAGTGATGAGAACACTGGTATAAAGGCCTGGGGAGGCCGCACAAAGGCCCAGGGAGGCGATGCCCTGAAAGGCTCCAGCAAAGGCAAACAGTGATAAGAACACTTTGGTATACAGGCCCGGGGAGGCGATGCCTTGAAAGGCTCCAGCAAAGGCAAGCAGTGATAAGAACACTTTGCTATACAGGCACGGGAAGGCAATGCCTTGAAAGGCTCCAGCAAAGGCAAGCAGTGATAAGAACACTTTGCTATACAGGCCCGGGGAGCCCCCGCAGAGGCCCGGGGAGGCGATGCCCTGAAAGGCTCCAGCAAAGGCAAGCAGTGATAAGAACACTTTGGTATACAGGCCCGGGGAGGCCCCGCACAGGCCCGGGGAGGCGATGCCTTGAAAGGCTCCAGCAAAGGCAAGCAGTGATGAGAACACTTTGGTATACAGGCCCGGGGAAGCGATGCCTTGAAAGGCTCCAGCAAAGGCAAGCAGTGATAACAACACTTTGGTAGACAGGCCCGGGGAGGCCCCGCACAGGCCCAGGGAGGCGATGCCCTGAAAGGCTCCAGCAAAGGCAAGCAGTAATGAGAACACTTTGGTATACAGGCCCGGGGAGGCAATGCCTTGAAGGCTCCAGCAAAGGGAAGCCGTGATAAGAACACTTTGGTATACAGGCCCAGGGAGGTGATGCCTTGAAATGCTCCAGCAAAGGCAAGCAGTGATAACAACACTTTGGTATACAGGCCCAGGGAGGCGATGCTTTGAAAGGTTCCAGAAAAGGCAAGCAGTGACAAGAACACTTTGGTATACAGGCCCGGGAGGTGATAAGAACACTTTGGTATACAGGCCCGGGGAGGCCCCGCACAGGCCCGGGGAGGCAATGCCTCGAAAGGCTCCAGCAAAGGTAAGCAGTGATAAGAACACTTTGGTATACAGGCCCGGGGAGGCAAGGCCTTGAAAGGCTCCAGCAAAGGCAAGCCGTGATAAGAACACTTTGGTATATAGGCCCGGGAAGGCCCCGCACAGGCCCGGGAAGGTGATGCCCTGAAAGGCTCCTGCAAAGGCAAGCAGTGATGACAACACTTTGGTATACAGGCCCGGGGAAGCGATGCCTTGAAAGGCTCCAGCAAAGGCAAGCAGTGATAACAACACTTTGGTAGACAGGCCCGGGGAGGCCCCGCACAGGCCCAGGGAGGCGATGCCCTGAAAGGCTCCAGCAAAGGCAAGCAGTAATGAGAACACTTTGGTATACAGGCCCGGGGAGGCAATGCCTTGAAGGCTCCAGCAAAGGGAAGCCGTGATAAGAACACTTTGGTATACAGGCCCAGGGAGGTGATGCCTTGAAATGCTCCAGCAAAGGCAAGCAGTGATAACAACACTTTGGTATACAGGCCCAGGGAGGCGATGCTTTGAAAGGTTCCAGAAAAGGCAAGCAGTGACAAGAACACTTTGGTATACAGGCCCGGGAGGTGATAAGAACACTTTGGTATACAGGCCCGGGGAGGCCCCGCACAGGCCCGGGGAGGCAATGCCTCGAAAGGCTCCAGCAAAGGTAAGCAGTGATAAGAACACTTTGGTATACAGGCCCGGGGAGGCAAGGCCTTGAAAGGCTCCAGCAAAGGCAAGCCGTGATAAGAACACTTTGGTATATAGGCCCGGGAAGGCCCCGCACAGGCCCGGGAAGGTGATGCCCTGAAAGGCTCCTGCAAAGGCAAGCAGTGATGACAACACTTTGGTATACAGGCCCGGGGAGGTGATGCCTTGAAAGGCTCCAGCAAAGGCAAGCAGTGATAAGAACACTTTGGTATACAGGCCCAGGATGGCCCCGCACAGGCCCGGGAAGGCGATGCCTTGAAAGGTTCCAGCAACGGCAAGCAGTGATGAGAACACTGGTATAAAGGCCTGGGGAGGCCGCGCAAAGGCCCAGGGAGGCGATGCCCTGAAAGGCTCCAGCAAAGGCAAGCAGTGATAAGAACACTTTGGTATACAGGCCCGGGGAGGCGATGCCTTGAAAGGCTCCAGCAAAGGCAAGCAGTGATAAGAACACTTTGGTATACAGGCCCGGGGAGGCGATGCCTTGAAAGGCTCCAGCAAAGGCAAGCAGTGATAAGAACACTTTGCTATACAGGCCCGGGGAGCCCCCGCAGAGGCCCGGGGAGGCGATGCCCTGAAAGGCTCCAGCAAAGGCAAGCAGTGATAAGAACACTTTGGTATACAGGCCCGGGGAGGCGATGCCTTGAAAGGCTCCAGCAAAGGCAAGCAGTGATAAGAACACTTTGGTATAGAGGCCCGGGGAGGCGATTCCCTGAAAGGCTCCAGCAAAGGCAGGCAGTGATGAGAACACTTTGGTACACAGGCCCGGGGAGGCGATGCCTTGAAAGGCTCCAGCAAAGGCAAGCAGTGATGAGAACACTTTGGTATACAGGCCCGGGGAGGTGATGCCCTGAAAGGCTCCAGCAAAGGCAAGCAGTGATAAGAACACTTTGCTATACAGGCCCGGGGAGCCCCCGCAGAGGCCCGGGGAGGCGATGCCCTGAAAGGCTCCAGCAAAGGCAAGCAGTGATAAGAACACTTTGGTATACAGGCCCGGGGAGGCGATGCCTTGAAAGGCTCCAGCAAAGGCAAGCAGTGATAAGAACACTTTGGTATAGAGGCCCGGGGAGGCGATTCCCTGAAAGGCTCCAGCAAAGGCAAGTAGTGATAAGAACACTTTGGTATATAGGACCGGGGAGGTTATGCCTTGAAAGGCTCCAGCAAAGGCAAGCAGTGATAAGAACACTTTGGTATACAGGCCCAGGACGGCCCCGCACAGGCCCAGGAAGGCGATGCCTTGAAAGGTTCCAGCAAAGGCAAGCAGTGATGAGAACACTGGTATAAAGGCCCGGGGAGGCCGCGCAAAGGCCCAGGGAGGCGATGCCCTGAAAGGCTCCAGCAAAGGCAAGCAGTGATAAGAACACTTTGGTATACAGGCCCGGGGAGGTGATGCCTTGAAAGGCTCCAGCAAAGGCAAGCAGTGTTGAGAACACTTTGGTATACAGGCCCGGGGAGGCGATGCCTTGAAAGGCTCCAGCAAAGGCAAGCAGTGATAAGAACACATTCGTATACAGGCCCGGGGAGCCTCCGCACAGGCCCGGGGAGGCGATGCCTTGAAAGATTCCAGCAAAGGCAAGCAGTGATGAGAACACTTTGGTATACAGGCCCGGGGAGGCAATGCCTTGAAACGTTACAGCAAAGGCAAGCAGTGATAAGAACACTTTGGTATACAGGCCCGGGAAGGCCCCGCACAGGCCTGGGGAGGCGATGCCCTGAAAGGCTCCAGCAAAGGCAAGCAGTGATGAGAACACTTTGGTATACAGGCCCGGGGAGGCGATGCCTTGAAGGGCTCCAGCAAAGGCAAGCAGTGATGAGAGCACTTTGGTATACAGTGCCGGGAAGCGATGCCTTGAAAGGCTCCAGCAAAGGCAAGCAGTGATAACAACACTTTGGTATAGAGGCCCAGGGAGGCCCTGCACAGGCCCAGGGAGGCGATGCCCTGAAAGGTTCCAGCAAAGGCAAGCAGTGATGAGAACACTTTGGTATACAGGCCCGGGGAGGTGATGCCTTGAAGGGCTCCAGCAAAGGCAAGCAGTGATGAGAACACTTTGGTATACAGGCCCGTGGAGGCAATGCCTTGAAGGTTCCAGCAAAGGGAAGCAGTGATGAGAACACTTTGGTATACAGGCCCGGGGAGGTGATGCCTTGAAAGGCTCCAGCAAAGGCAAGCAGTGATAACAACACTTTGGTATACAGGCCCGGGAGGTGAGAAGAACACTTTGGTATACAAGCCCAGGGAGGCCCCGCAAAGGCCCAGGGAGGCAATGCCTCGAAAGTCTCCAGCAAAGGCAAGCGGTGATAAGAACACTTTGGTATACAGGCCCGGGGAGGCCCCGCACAGGCCCGGGGAGGCGATGCCCTGAAAGGCTCCAGCAAAGGCAAGCAGTGATGAGAACACTTTGGTATACAGGCTCGGGAAGGCCCCTCACAGGCCCGGGGAGGCGATGCCCTGAAAGGCTCCAGCAAAGGCAAGCAGTGATGAGAACACTTTGGTAAACAGGCCTGGGGAAGCGATGCCTTGAAAGGCTCCAGCAAAGGCAAGCAGTGATAACAACACTTTGGTATACAGGCCGAGGGAGGCGATGCCCTGAAAGGCTCTAGCAAAGGCAAGCAGTAATGAGAACACTTTGGTATACAGGCCCGGGGAGGTGATGCCCTGAAAGGCTCCAGCAAAGGCAAGCAGTGATAAGAACACTTTGGTATATAGGACCGGGGAGGTTATGCCTTGAAAGGCTCCAGCAAAGGCAAGCAGTGATAAGAACACTTTGGTATACAGGCCCAGGACGGCCCCGCACAGGCCCGGGAAGGCGATGCCTTGAAAGGTTCCAGCAAAGGCAAGCAGTGATGAGAACACTGGTATAAAGGCCCGGGGAGGCCCCGCACAGGCCCGGGGAGGCAATGCCTCGAAAGGCTCCAGCAAAGGTAAGCAGTGATAAGAACACTTTGGTATACAGGCCCGGGGAGGCAATGCCTTGAAAGGCTCCAGCAAAGGCAAGCCGTGATAAGAACACTTTGGTATATAGGCCCGGGAAGGCCCCGCACTTGCCCGGGAAGGCGATGCCCTGAAAGGCTCCTGCAAAGGCAAGCAGTGATGACAACACTTTGGTATACAGGCCCGGGGAGGTGATGCCTTGAAAGGCTCCAGCAAAGGCAAGCAGTGATAAGAACACTTTGGTATACAGGCCCAGGATGGCCCCGCACAGGCCCGGGAAGGCGATGCCTTGAAAGGTTCCAGCAACAGCAAGCAGTGATGAGAACACTGGTATGAAGGCCTGGGGAGGCCGGGCAAAGGCCCAGGGAGGCGATGCCCTGAAAGGCTCCAGCAAAGGCAAACAGTGATAAGAACACTTTGGTATACAGGCCCGGGGAGGCGATGCCTTGAAAGGCTCCAGCAAAGGCAAGCAGTGATAAGAACACTTTGCTATACAGGCCCGGGAAGGCGATGCCTTGAAAGGCTCCAGCAAAGGCAAGCAGTGATAAGAACACTTTGCTATACAGGCCCGGGGAGCCCCCGCAGAGGCCCGGGGAGGCGATGCCCTGAAAGGCTCCAGCAAAGGCAAGCAGTGATGCGAACACTTTGGTATACAGGCCCGGGGAGGCCCCGCACAGGCCCGGGGAGGCGATGCCTTGAAAGGCTCCAGCAAAGGCAAGCAGTGATAAGAACACTTTGGTATACAGGCCCGGGGAGGCCCCGCACAGGCCCGGGGAGGCGATGCCTTGAAAGGCTCCAGCAAAGGCAAGCAGTGATGAGAAAACTTTGGTATACAGGCCCGGGGAAGCGATGCCTTGAAAGGCTCCAGCAAAGGCAAGCAGTGATAACAACACTTTGGTAGACAGGCCCGGGGAGGCCCCGCACAGGCCCAGGGAGGCGATGCCCTGAAAGGCTCCAGCAAAGGCAAGCAGTAATGAGAACACTTTGGTATACAGGCCCGGGGAGGCAATGCCTTGAAGGCTCCAGCAAAGGGAAGCCGTGATAAGAACACTTTGGTATACAGGCCCAGGGAGGTGATGCCTTGAAATGCTCCAGCAAAGGCAAGCAGTGATAACAACACTTTGGTATACAGGCCCGGGAGGTGATAAGAACACTTTGGTATACAGGCCCGGGGAGGACCCGCACAGGCCCGGGGAGGCAATGCCTCGAAAGGCTCCAGCAAAGGTAAGCAGTGATAAGAACACTTTGGTATACAGGCCCGGGGAGGCAATGCCTTGAAAGGCTCCAGCAAAGGCAAGCCGTGATAAGAACACTTTGGTATATAGGCCCGGGAAGGCCCCGCACAGGCCCGGGAAGGCGATGCCCTGAAAGGCTCCTGCAAAGGCAAGCAGTGATGACAACACTTTGGTATACAGGCCCGGGGAGGTGATGCCTTGAAAGGCTCCAGCAAAGGCAAGCAGTGATAAGAACACTTTGGTATACAGGCCCAGGACGGCCCCGCACAGGCCCGGGAAGGCGATGCCTTGAAAGGTTCCAGCAACGGCAAGCAGTGATGAGAACACTGGTATAAAGGCCTGGGGAGGCCGCGCAAAGGCCCAGGGAGGCGATGCCCTGAAAGGCTCCAGCAAAGGCAAGCAGTGATAAGAGCACTTTGGTATACAGGCCCGGGGAGGCGATGCCTTGAAAGGCTCCAGCAAAGGCAAGCAGTGATAAGAACACTTTGCTATACAGGCCCGGGAAGGCGATGCCTTGAAAGGCTCCAGCAAAGGCAAGCAGTGATAAGAACACTTTGCTATACAGGCCCGGGGAGCCCCCGCAGAGGCCCGGGGAGGCGATGCCCTGAAAGGCTCCAGCAAAGGCAAGCAGTGATGCGAACACTTTGGTATACAGGCCCGGGGAGGCGATGCTTGAAGGGCTCCAGCAAAGGCAAGCAGTGATGAGAACACTTTGGTATACAGGCCCGGGGAAGCGATGCCTTGAGAGGCTCCAGCAAAGGCAAGCAGTGATAACAACACTTTGGTATACAGGCCCAGGGAGGCCCCGCACAGGCCCAGGGAGGCGGTGCCCTGAAAGGCTCCAGCAAAGGCAAGCAGTGATGAGAACACTTTGGTATACAGGCCCGGGGAGGCAATGCCTTGAAGGCTCCAGCAAAGGGAAGCAGTGATGAGAACACTTTGGTATACAGGCCCGGGGAGGTGATGCCTTGAACGGCTCCAGCAAAGGCAAGCAGTGATAACAACACTTTGGTATACAAGCCCGGGAGGTAATAAGAACACTTTGGTATACAGGCCCATGGAGGCCCCGCACAGGCCCGGGGAGGCAATGCCTCGAAAGTCTCCAGCAAAGGCAAGCAGTGATAAGAACACTTTGGTATACAGGCCCGGGGAGGCCCCGCACAGGCCCGGGGAGGCGATGCCCTGAAAGGCTCCAGCAAAGGCAAGCAGTGATGAGAACACTTTGGTATACAGGCCCGGGAAGGCCCCGCACAGGCCCGGGGAGGCGATGCCCTGAAAGGCTCCAGCAAAGGCAAGCAGTGATGAGAACACTTTGGTATACAGGCCCAGGGAGGCAATGCCTTGAAGGCTCCAGGAAAGGGAAGCAGTGATGAGAACACTTTGGTATAGAGGCCCGGGGAGGTGACGCCTTGAAAGGCTCCAGCAAAGGCAAGCAGTGATAACAACACTTTGGTATACAGGCTCGGGGAGGCGATGCCTTGAAAGGTTCCAGCAAAGACAAGCAGTGATAAGAACACTTTGGTATACAGGCCTGGGAGGTGATAAGAACACTTTGGTATACAGGCCCGGGGAGCCCCCGCACAGGCCCGGGAGGCAATGCCCTGAAAGGTTCCAGCAAAGGCAAGCAGTGATGACAACACTTTGGTATACAGGCCCGGGAGGCAATGCCTTGAAAGGTTACAGCAAAGGCAAGCAGTGATAAGAACAGTTTGGTATACAGGCCCGGGAAGGCCCCGCACAGGCCCGGGGAGGCGATGCCCTGAAAGGCTCCAGCAAAGGCAAGCAGTGATGCGAACACTTTGGTATACAGGCCCGGGGAGGCGATGCTTGAAGGGCTCCAGCAAAGGCAAGCAGTGATGAGAACACGTTGGTATACAGGCCCGGGGAAGCGATGCCTTGAGAGGCTCCAGCAAAGGCAAGCAGTGATAACAACACTTTGGTATACAGGCCCAGGGAGGCCCCGCACAGGCCCAGGGAGGCGATGCCCTGAAAGGCTCCAGCAAAGGCAAGCAGTGATGAGAACACTTTGGTATACAGGCCCGGGGAGGCAATGCCTTGAAGGCTCCAGCAAAGGGAAGCAGTGATGAGAACACTTTGGTATACAGGCCCGGGGAGGTGATGCCTTGAAAAGCTCCAGCAAAGGCAAGCAGTGATAACAACACTTTGGTATACAAGCCCGGGAGGTAATAAGAACACTTTGGTATACAGGCCCAGGGAGGCCCCGCACAGGCCCGGGGAGGCAATGCCTCGAAAGTCTCCAGCAAAGGCAAGCAGTGATAAGAACACTTTGGTATACAGGCCCGGGGAGGCCCCGCACAGGCCCGGGGAGGCGATGCCCTGAAAGGCTCCAGCAAAGGCAAGCAGTGATGAGAACACTTTGGTATACAGGCCCGGATAGGCCCCGCACAGGCCCGGGGAGGCGATGCCCTGAAAGGCTCCAGCAAAGGCAAGCAGTGATGAGAACACTTTGGTATACAGGCACGGGGAGGCGATGCCTTGAAGGGCTCCAGCAAAGGCAAGCAGTGATGAGAACACTTTGGTATAAAGGCCCGGGTAAGCAATGCCTTGAAAGGCTCCAGCAAAGGCAAGCAGTGATAACAACACTTTGGGATACAGGCCCGGGGAGGCCCCGCACAGGCCCAGGGAGGTGATGCCCTGAAAGGCTCCAGCAAAGGCAAGCAGTAATGAGAACACTTTGGTATACAGGCCCGGGGAGGCAATGCCTTGAAGGCTCCAGCAAAGGGAAGCTGTGATAAGAACACTTTGGTATACAGGCCCGGGAGGTGATAAGAACACTTTGGTATACAGGCCTGGGGAGGCCCCACACAGGCTCGGGCAGGCAATGCCTCGAAAGGCTCCAGCAAAGGTAAGCAGTGATAAGAACACTTTGGTATGCAGGCCCGGGGAGGCAATGCCTTGAAAGGCTCCAGCAAAGGCAAGCCGTGATAAGAACACTTTGGTATACAGGCCCCGGGAGGCCCCGCACAGGCCCAGGGAGGCGATGCCCTGAAAGGCTCCAGCAAAGGCAAGCGGTGATAAGAACAACTTGGTATATAGGCCCGGGGAGGCGATGCCTTGAAAGGCTCCAGCAAAGGCAAGCAGTGACAGGAACACTTTGGTATACAGGCCCGGGGAGGCCCCGCACAGGCCCAGGGAGGCGATGCCCTGAAAGGCTCCAGCAAAGGCAAGCGGTGATAAGAACAATTTGGTATACAGGCCCGGGGAGGCAATGCCTCGAAAGGCTCCAGCAAAGGCAAGCAGTGATGAGAACACTTTGGCATACAGGCCCGGGCGGTGATGCCTTGGAAGGTTCCAGCAAAGGCAAGCAGTGATAAGAACACTTTGGTATACAGGCCCGGGGAGCCCCGCACAGGCCCGGGTAGGCGATGCCTTGAAAGGTTCCAGCAAAGGCAATCAGTGATGAGAACACTTTGGTATACAGGCCCGGGGAGGCGATGCCTTGAAAGGTTCCAACAAAGGCAAGCAGTGATAAGAACACTTTGGTATACAGGCCCGGGGCAGCCCCGCACAGGCCCAGGGAGGCGTGCCCTGAAAGGCTCCAGCAAAGGCAAGCAGTTATGAGAACACTTTGGTATACAGGCCCGGGGAAGCCCCGCACAGGCCCAGGGAGGCGATGCCTTGAAAGGCTCCAGCAAAGGCAAGCATTGATGAGAACACTTTGGTATACAGGCCCGGGGAGGCCCCACACAGGCCCAGGGAGGCGATGCCCTGAAAGGCTCCAGCAAAGGCAAGCAGTGATGAGAACACTTTGGTATACAGGCCCGGGAGGTGATAAGAACACTTTGGTATACAGGCCCGGGGAGGCAATGCCTCGCTCGAAAGGCTCCAGCAAAGGCAAGCGGTGATAAGAACACTTTGGTATACAGGCCCGGCGAGGCGATGCCCTGAAAGGTTCCAGCAAGTGCAGCTTGTAACGTGTGCACTGCAAAGTGCACATTGAAAGTCCTGAATGAAAGCAGTTGTCGTGTCACAAGACTCCTGACTGCCAACATTGGGGCAGTTGCTAGGGGGGCCCTTAGGCTCGGACACCTTTCAAATGAAAAAGTGAAAGGCCTGAACAGCGGCCCTGCTGCAGACCTGCGTTTCAACCACATTTAGGCCTCATTTCTGCAGGCTGTTATTAGTGTGGGGCTGACTGCTAGAAAATGGCTGGGAATAATATTTCTCCCGCTGACCATCTGGTGGGGGAAAGATTATCCCCAGACACTTGACAGTACACAGCACGGCACTGATAACACAGCCTGCAGGCATAAGGCCTTCTAAATCTTCTTTGAAAGGCAGGTCAACAGTGAATCACTGCAGTCCCACGCTCCCAAAAACATTTAGACAGCCTTTTCCCTGCAGTCCGTGGTGGGCTTTCTGGACAGCAGTGATTGTTTCTCTTCTGCAGTGAAGTGTCGAGAGGCAGATCAATACGTCACGCATAACGTCGGCCCCTCCCCTGCTTCTATATCGCAAGATTAAAAGGAGTGTATCATTTATGGCGGTTGCCCCCTCTCCACCGCCATACTGCCAGTACGAGAGACGCTATTCACTAAGGCAACCCTACCGACCTTATCCTGGAGAGATCGAAGAAGAGATTGATCTGCAAGCTGCAGCAGAAATTAACATGTTGCATCCAAAGATGAGGAGAGCAAGTGACATTGCTTCCGAAACTGACACACGTACACACAAGACACAAAGCAGATATGCACTCACCACAAAGGTACATGGACACTAGGCCAAACTTGCATTTTGACATGAAGAATGTTTCCTGCACCAATAGACACTAGAAAACATATAATCAATGTTTACGCTAAAACGCAAGGCAAATGAGATAAACACAAAGCTTGCTTAATGTAGAAATGCAACAGTAACGAAGTAACGAACAGACATTTTGGATAAAATGGACGGCACAGCCTCGTCCGGGTGAATGGGAAGCATGGAAGAAGCGTTGAAGCTGCAGAACTTTCAAGTTGTCCTGGGTAAGTTCTGGCTTTCAGATTACAGCATTCTTTATACTTGTATAGTTTGTGTACCTTTATTTTCCTGCTATAAATGCAGACTTAAAAGTACCAGAATGCCCGGTGATGGTAGGCGAAATACCAGGACGGGATGATGGTCTGAGTCAGGATGCCTTTTTCCTCTCTGAACTTTACATGTGTGACACCTGCTCTTTGGCACTGCTTGATACATATGCAGAATACATAATGTGAATACAAGTTACATTCCTGACAAAAACTACACGCACAACGATCTGAAGATATCAGCTGGTGTTTGCCTCTTGAAAGGTGCAGGGCTTGCGAAATCTACTTGCCCACTCGCATAATTTTAGATTTCATGGTGGGCAAGTACTATTTGCCTGGTACTCGACTTGGGTGGCGGGATGTTTGATACTTTTATTTGACATTCACTGCAAACAAGATTTGTTTGCAATAAATAGCGAAAAAGGCTGCACTGTTCATGGCTGGCTGCATTGCACCAAATATGAAGTGTTGCTTATTGCAACATCCGTCATTTTACAGAAAGCACTGGTAAATATTTAGTCACCATGTGGTGAGTGCATTTCTCTTAGGTCGAGTAAGTAGACCAAGCAACGCACTGTGCAGGACTAAGGGCATTTTTTAAGAATTTGCTAGACCTGCTGTGCCTATGGCTTTAGAGAGGTTGTACTGTGCTAGGAAGAGGACACAAACAGGAGCAACTGAGAAAACAAAAGTGGAGTAAGAAGGTGGTGATTTCACGCAGAGCTGTATATCCACACCTCCCCCCCATTGAGATTTTCACTGCTTTGTTGCCCAAAGCACTGCAGAGAAACAATAAGCAATGCTTGAGAGATATCTACTGCCATCCACTCGACTGCAAGTGCAGCCTCGGTCATGTCTTTTTATTCATGCCATTGGGGCTGCCATCAGTAACCGGGAGGGGCTCAGACCCGTCTGGACATTTTAGTGAAGTTAAAAGCTCTACCCCCACGTAGTCAACTCTGCTGCCGATAACAGCCACTCACCCTAAAACAGCCAACACAAGAAAATCAGCCTAGCCTCCCTGCTACAAGAGCAACCACGAATGCCTATATTACTTAACCAGCAATCCTCATTACTCGTAGTTCTACATTCCTCCTCACAGTACTTACTTTTCAGGTGCAGTCTTCAAAATCAGAAACCCTTCTCCAAATAATCGTCATAGGTAGGGAAGGGTGGGTCGCAAATACTGTTATGAGGAAGAGTAGGAAGTAGGCTAATGAGGATTACTGGTAAGTAATCTAGGCATTACCTTCACATCCCTCTTACTTTCCCTACTACTAACCTTTGAGGAATACAAAAGAATCTGAAAGAGGGCCTATGATATGATGTGATAAGTCATTTATAACGTGCCTGTAAACAAGTGTTTCTGGGCGCGACAAGACAGACAGGGGGAAACAGAGGGAGGACAAAACAACGATCTTACTAGGCCTTGTGTCATTCAGATCGTGCAAGTGTAAGGGGGAGGGAGAGGAGAAGTGCCAGGGGAGGGAAAGGGAGAATGCAATAAGCAAAGTTCAAGTTAGTGCTGCAGAGGTGGCCAGCTCCAAGTACGTGCAAGGAGGCAGGGGACTGTGGGGTTGCAGATACAGTCCCTAGTGTGCGACTGGTCGGTTTCCCCCTTCAGACCTGTCCCTGTAAAACCAGCCCCATGCGGTATAACCAGATCTTGTTAAACAGGCCACCTAATAACCGAGGACAACCTTTTTTCATTTGGAAGCATCCCAGTTGGGGTTTGCTTACATCACATCTTCAGCTTCTATGCCTTGCTATGCCATTATAGGTAATGTTAGAAACACTGTTATCTAAGTGTTTCTAAATCATCGGCCATCGATTGTTGAAATTCAAATTGGAGTCTTGGTGGGTAGCTTGTCCCTGACAATGGTTTTCGGGCCGTGCCCCCAGCTTTGCTGTAGGAAGCAGGGGGCTCAGGTTCTAATATGCTGTCCTCCTTTACCTAGCCGTCACTTCCACGTTTGCAGGCTTTTTGCTCAGCATGTTTTCTTTCTTCTTGTCTGAAAGGTACACACTGCCCTCGAGACATCAGAGTGGCTCCATCTCTGCAGAAGACACTGCTTTAAAGGATCATATCTTGTCGCTGGTTGACCGCTGTTATAGCGCGCACACTGACACATAGCACTCCTCTAGTTCACATGCCCGCTCTGGATATTCTCAGTGCTCTTGCTACATTTGCACTATAAAATGTCCACACAAAGACACTGCTGAGAAAGGAACCCACAGCCCCAATTGCCATCTGAAAAGACCCTCCAGAAAAGCACCCGCAGCCAGATGTAAGATGCACAAAAAGGCATTGCGAACCGTGGGTATTAATGACACACTTGTGAAAGGCCACCTACAGCCGATGCGATCGGGACACAATATCAACACTGTATCATTTTAAAGTGCATAAAATGGCAGGTGTCCTATACCAACCAATGGCCACAGGCAACCTCTGAACACATTGCCCATGAAGGCCCGAAACCAGCAGTGAATTTAACTGGTGCTGTGTGTGTGCTTTTAGAATAAAAATGTCCCTTTGCATTTCTTAACATGGAAACATTAAGAAAGACTTGTCCAAAAGAATGATCTCTTAAATGGGCCATTGCTGGTAAATCGCTCCCACTTTGAATGCTATGCCAGAAGAAAGATCGTGATTAGGAGTCATTAAGGGCTCCCTCCCATTCCCCAGCAGCGTCTGCCGCTGGGAGGGGGGGTATTTAGAAAGTGATAAGCATTCATTGAGGGCTCCCTCCCGTTTCCCAGCAGCATCTGCCGCTGGGGGGGGGTATTTAGAAAGTGATAAGCAGTCATTAAGGGCTCCCTCCCGCTCCCCCAGCAGCATCTGCCGCTGGGGGGGGGGGTATTTAGAAAGTGATAAGCAGTCATTGAGGGCTCCCTCCCGTTTCCCAGCAGCATCTGCCGCTGGAGGGGGGGGGTATTTAGAAAGTGATAAGCAGTCATTAAGGGCTCCCTCCCATTCCCCAGCAGCGTCTGCCGCTGGGAGGGGGGGTATTTAGAAAGTGATAAGCATTCATTGAGGGCTCCCTCCCGTTTCCCAGCAGCATCTGCCGCTGGGGGCGGGGTATTTAGAAAGTGATAAGCAGTCATTAAGGGCTCCCTCCCGCTCCCCCAGCAGCATCTGCCGCTGGGGGGGGGGGTATTTAGAAAGTGATAAGCAGTCATTAAGGGCTCCCTCCCGCTCCCCCAGCAGCATCTGCCGCTGGGGGGGGGTATTTAGAAAGTGATAAGCAGTCATTGAGGGCTCCCTCCCGTTTCCCAGCAGCATCTGCCGCTGGAGGGGGGGGGTATTTAGAAAGTGATAAGCAGTCATTAAGGGCTCCCTCCCGCTCCCCAGCAGCATCTGCCGCTGGGGGGGTGGGGGGGATTTAGAAAGTGATTAGCAGTCATTGAGGGCTCCCTCCCGTTCCCCAGCAACGGCTGCCGCTGGGAGGGGTATTTGCCTTTAGAGAGTCAGAGGTAGAGCTTGGCGATATTTCAAGTTTTGGAGATATACCGAAATATATTTTCAATATCGATATAAAATGAGACAATATCATTAACATCAGGATATCTACATATGTAAAACAGAATTGCTTGCTGTATAAATGCACGATTTTTACCTCCCCAGGGCCACTTTGGACTACTTTGCCCGCGTCAATTTGGGAAAAGCATACACATTGCCCTTTTATAGTCGGCCCCCCCTACTTTTGTCTGTGGCCCTCTCTGTGCACCCCCAAAATGTGGTTCCTGGAGACACCACCAGGCAAGCAGACAGACTGGGTCCATTGCCCCCTGTTGGCTCCACCTCCAAATACCGACGCAATGGGGGAAGAAGACCCGTCCAACTTCACCGAGAAGCCCTTCCACACCAGCTGCGCAGTGATTTCAGCAAAGCAGCCCCACACTGAGGCCGAGTAGCACTCAGCTCCACCTGCAGACAGCAGACAGAGCCGCAAGGTGGGCCTGTGCCTGGCCTTGGGATAACTTGCCACACTCCCAGGCACCACCCACGTGCCACCGGAGCAGTCTCACCTGAACCAGACCCACATGCCCTGCAGGGAGCCCGGGAGGCACGTGCATATGCAGGACCAACTGCTGCCCCTCCGAGCCCCGCAGCGAGAGAATAATGAAAACATTTACTGAGTGGAAATGGGTAAGCCAGGTATGACTCCTGGGGAGGGGCGGAGCAGCTTTAATTGGAAATGGGTTCCTGGCAGTGGAGGCTGAGCATCAAAGGTAAGTACTGTGACGAGGAAGAGGGACATGTAGGTAATGTTAATTTATCCTTTCCCGGGTGCCATGCCTTGGCTTGGCTCATTACTCAGGTCTTCCACCCCTGCCACCTGCCTTCCCTCACAAACCCTCCTACCCTCCAAGCAGTCCCAGCTACTATCCAGCAGAAAATACAAAATACCTTTAAAGCCCTCACTCAGCCCTGCCCTCCATCCCTTCTTAGCGCTCACTCACCCCCGCCCTCCATCCCTTCTTAGCCCTCACTCACCCCTGCCCTCCATCCCTTCTTAGCCCTCACTCAGCCCCACCCTCCATCCCTTCTTAGCCCTCACTCACCCCCGCCCTCCATTCCTTCTTAGCCCTCACTCAGCCCCACCCTCCATCCCTTCTTAACCCTCACTCAGCCCCGCCCTCCATCCCTCCTTAGCCCTCACTCACTCCCGCCCTCCATCCCTACTTAGCCCTCACTCAGCCCCACCCTCCATCCCTACTTAGCTCTCACTCAGCCACGCCCTCCATCCCTCCTTAGCCCTCACTCACTCCCGCCCTCCATCCCTTCTTAGCCCCCACTCAGCCCACACTCATCCCTTCTTAGCCCTCACTCAGCCCCGCCCTTCATCCCTCCTTAGCCCTCACTCAGCCCCGCCCTCCATCCCTCCTTAGCCCTCACTCAGCCCCGTCCTCCATCCCTTCTTGGCCCTCACTCAGCCCTGCCCTCCATCCCTCCTTAGCCCTCACTCAGCCCCACCCTCCATCCCTCCTTAGCCCTCACTCAGCCCTGTCCTCCATCCCTCCTTAGCCCTCACTCAGCCCCACCCTCCATCCCTCCTTAGCCCTCACTCAGCCCCACCCTCCATCCCTCCTTAGCCCTCACTCAGCCCTCCCTCCATCCCTCCTTAGCCCTCACTCAGCCCCGCCCTCCATCCCTCCTTATCCCTCACTCAGCCCTGCCCTCCATCCCTTCTTAGCCCTCACTCACTCCCGCCCTCCATCCCTTCCTTAGCCCTCACTCACCCCCACCCTCCATCCCTTCTTGACCCTCACTCACCCCCGCCCTCCATCCCTTCTTAGCACTCACTCAGCCCCACCCTCCATCCCTCCTTAGCCCTCACTCAGCCCCACCCTCCATCCCTCCTTAGCCCTCACTCAGCCCCACCCTCCATCCCTCCTTAGCCCTCACTCAGCCCCGCCCTCCATACATTCTTAGCCCTCACTCACCCCCGCCCTCCATGCCGCCTTAGCCTTCACTCAGCTGCGCCCACCATCCCTCCTTAGCCCTCACTCAGCCCCGCCCTCCATCCCTTCCTTGGCCCTCACTCACCCCCACCCTCCATCCCTTCTTGACCCTCACTCACCCCCACCCTCCATCCCTCCTTAGCCCTCACTCAACCCTGCCCTCATCCCTCCTTAACCCTCACTCAGCCCCGCCCTCCATCCCTTCTTAGCCCTCACTCACTCCCGCCCTCCATCCCTTCCTTAGCCCTCGTTCACCCCCACCCTCCATCCCTTCTTGACCCTCACTCACCCCCGCCCTCCATCCCTTCTTAGCACTCACTCAGCCCCACCCTCCATCCCTCCTTAGCCTCACTCAGCCCTGCCCACCATCCCTCATTAGCCCTCACTCAGCCCCGCCCACCATCCCTCCTTAGCCCTCCCTCAGCCCCACCCTCCATCCCTCCTTAGCACTCACTCAGCCTCACCCTCCATCCCTTCTTGGCCCTCACTCAGCCCCACCCTCCATCCCTCCTTAGCCCTCACTCAGACCTGCCCTCATCCCTCCTTAGCCCTCACTCAGCCCCGCCCTCCATACATTCTTAGCCCTCACTCACCTCCGCCCCATCTCTCCTTAGCCCTCACTCACCCCACCCTCCATCCCTCCTTAGCCCTCACTCACTCCCGCCCTCCATCCCTACTTAGCCCTCACTCAGCCCCACCCTCCATCCCTACTTAGCTCTCACTCAGCCACGCCCTCCATCCCTCCTTAGCCCTTGCTCACTCCCGCCCTCCATCCCTTCTTAGCCCCCACTCAGCCCACCCTCATCCCTTCTTAGCCCTCACTCAGCCCCGCCCTCCATCCCTCCTTAGCCCTCACTCAGCCCCGCCCTCCATCCCTCCTTAGCCCTCACTCAGCCCCGTCCTCCATCCCTTCTTGGCCCTCACTCAGCCCTGCCCTCCATCCCTCCTTAGCCATCACTCAGCCCCACCCTCCATCCCTCCTTAGCCCTCACTCAGCCCCGTCCTCCATCCCTTCTTGGCCCTCACTCAGCCCTGCCCTCCATCCCTCCTTAGCCATCACTCAGCCCCACCCTCCATCCCTCCTTAGCCCTCACTCAGCCCCATCCTCCATCCCTCCTTAGCCCTCACTCAGCCCCACCCTCCATCCCTCCTTAGCCCTCACTCAGCCCCACCCTCCATCCCTCCTTAGCCCTCACTCAGCCCTCCCTCCATCCCTCCTTAGCCCTCACTCAGCCCCGCCCTCCATCCCTCCTTATCCCTCACTCAGTCCTGCCCTCCATCCCTTCTTAGCCCTCACTCACTCCCGCCTCCATCGCTTCCTTAGCCCTCACTCACCCCCACCCTCCATCCCTTCTTGACCCTCACTCACCCCCGCCCTCCATCCCTTCTTAGCACTCACTCAGCCCCACCCTCCATCCCTCCTTAGCCCTCACTCAGCCCCACCCTCCATCCCTCCTTAGCCCTCACTCAGCCCCACCCTCCATCCCTCCTTAGCCCTCACTCAGCCCCGCCCTCCATACATTCTTAGCCCTCACTCACCCCCGCCCTCCATGCCTCCTTAGCCTTCACTCAGCCGCGCCCACCATCCCTCCTTAGCCCTCACTCAGCCCCGCCCTCCATCCCTTCCTTAGCCCTCACTCACCCCCACCCTCCATCCCTTCTTGACCCTCACTCACCCCCACCCTCCATCCCTCCTTAGCCCTCACTCAACCCTGCCCTCATCCCTCCTTAGCCCTCACTCAGCCCCGCCCTCCATCCCTTCTTAGCCCTCACTCACTCCCGCCCTCCATCCCTTCCTTAGCCCTCACTCACCCCCACCCTCCATCCCTTCTTGACCCTCACTCAGCCCCACCCTCCATCCCTCCTTAGCCCTCACTCAGCCCTGCCCTCCATCCCTCCTTAGCCCTCACTCAGCCCCGCCCACCATCCCCCCTTAGCCCCCCCTCAGCCCCACCCTCCATCCCTCCTTAGCGCTCACTCAGCCTCACCCTCCATCCCTTCTTGGCCCTCACTCAGCCCCACCCTCCATCCCTCCTTAGCCCTCACTCAGACCTGCCCTCATCCCTCCTTAGCCCTCACTCAGCCCCGCCCTCCATACATTCTTAGCCCTCACTCAGCCCTGCCCTCCATCCCCCCTTAGCCCTCACTTACCCCACCCTCCATCCCTCGTTAGCCCTCACTCAGCCCCACCCTCCATCCCTTCTTAGCCCTCACTCACCCCTTCCACCACCCTTCCACAGCCCCCCTAAGCCCCGCCATCCATCCCTCCTTAGCCCTCACTCAGCACCGTCCTCCATCCCTCCTTAGCCCTCACTCAGTCCTGTCCTCCATCCCTTCTTAGCCCTCACCCCTTCATCCACCCCTCCATAGCCCCCCCTCAGCCCCGCCCTCCATCCCTCCTTAGCCCTCACTCAGCCCCGCCCTCCATCCCTTCTTGGCCCTCACTCAGCCCCACCCTCCATCCCTCCTTAGCCCTCACTCAGCCCTGCCATCCATCCCTCCTTAGCCCTCACTCAGCCCCACCCTCCATCCCTCCTTAGCCCTCACTCAGCCCCGCCCTCCATACATTCTTAGCCCTCACTCATCCCGGCCTCCATCCCTCCTTAGAATTCACTCAGCCCCGCCCACCATCCCTCCTTAGCCCTCACTCAGCCAAGCCCTCCATCCCTCATTAGCCCTCACTCAGCCCTGCCCTCCATCCCTCCTTAGCCCTCACTCAGCCACGCCTTCCATCCCTCCTTAGCCCTCACTCAGCACCGTCCTCCATCCCTCCTTAGCCCTCTCTCAGCCCCGCCCTCCATCCCTTGTTGGCCATCACTCAGCCCTGCCCTCCATCCCTCCTTAGCCCTCACTCAGCCCCACCCTCCATCCCTCCTTAGCCCTCACTCAGCCTTGCCCTCCATCCCTCCTTAGCCCTCACTCAGCCCCACCCCCCATCCCTCCTTAGCCCTCACTCAGCCCCGCCCTCCATGCATTCTTAGCCCTCACTCACCCCGCCCTCCATCCCTCCTTAGCCCTCACTCAGCCCTGCCCTCCATCCCTCCTTAGCCCTCACTCAGCCCTGCCCTCCATCCCTCCTTACCACTCAATCACCCCCGCCCTCCATCCCTCCTTAGCCTTCACTCAGCCCCATTCTCCATCCCTCCTTAGCCCTCACTCAGCCCCGCCCTCCATCCCTCCTTAGCCCTCACTCAGCCCCACCCTCCATCCCTCCTTAGCCCTCACTCACCCCCGCCCTCCATCCCTCCTTAGCCCTCACTCAGCCCCACCCTCCATCCCTCCTTAGCGGTCACTCAGCCCGGCCCTCCATCCCCCCTTAGCCCTCACTCAGCCCCGCCCTCCATCCCTCCTTAGCCCTCACTCAGCCCCACCCTCCATCCCTCCTTAGCCCTCACTCAGCCCAGCCCTCCATCCCTCCTTAGCCCTCACTCAGCCCTGCCCTCCATCCCTCCTTAGCCCTCACTCAGCCCCGCCCTCCGTCCCTCCTTAGCGGTCACTCAGCCCCGCCCTCTGTCCCTCCTTAGCGGTCACTCAGCCCACCCTCCGTACCTCCTTAGCGGTCACTCACCCCGCCCTCCATCCCTCCTTAGCCCTCGCTCAGCCCTGCTCTCCATCCCTCCTTAGCCCTCGCTCAGCCTCACCCTCCATCCCTCCTTAGCCCTCACTCAGCCCCGCCCTCCATCCCCCTTAGCCCTCACTCAGCCCCAGCCTCCATCCCTTCTTAGCCCTCACTCAGCACCGTCCTCTATCCCTCCTTAGCCCTCACTCAGCCCCGCCCTCCATCCCTTCTTAGCCCTCACTCAGCACCGTCCTCCATCCCTCCTTAGCCCTCACTCAGCCCCGCCCTCCATCCCTTCTTGGCCCTCACTCAGCCCTGCCCTCCATCCCTCCTTAGCCCTCACTCAGCCCCACCCTCCATCCCTCCTTAGCCCTCACTCAGCCTTGCCCTCCATCCCTCCTTAGCCCTCACTCAGCCCCACCCTCCATCCCTCCTTAGCCCTCACTCAGCCCTGCCCTCCATACATTCTTAGCCCTCACTCACCCCCGCCCTCCATCCCTCCTTAGCCTTCACTCAGCTCCGCCCACCATCCCTCCTTAGCCCTCACTCAGCCCCGCCCTCCATCCCTCCTTAGCCCTCACTCAGCACCGTCCTCCATCCCTCCTTAGCCCTCACTCAGCCCCGCCCTCCATCCCTTCTTAGCCCTCACTCAGCACCGTCCTCCATCCCTCCTTAGCCCTCACTCAGCCCCGCCCTCCATCCCTTCTTGGCCCTCACTCAGCCCTGCCCTCCATCCCTCCTTAGCCCTCGCTCAGCCTCACCCTCCATCCCTCCTTAGCCCTCACTCAGCCCCGCCCTCCATCCCCCTTAGCCCTCACTCAGCCCCAGCCTCCATCCCTTCTTAGCCCTCACTCAGCACCGTCCTCTATCCCTCCTTAGCCCTCACTCAGCCCCGCCCTCCATCCCTTCTTAGCCCTCACTCAGCACCGTCCTCCATCCCTCCTTAGCCCTCACTCAGCCCCGCCCTCCATCCCTTCTTGGCCCTCACTCAGCCCTGCCCTCCATCCCTCCTTAGCCCTCACTCAGCCCCACCCTCCATCCCTCCTTAGCCCTCACTCAGCCTTGCCCTCCATCCCTCCTTAGCCCTCACTCAGCCCCACCCTCCATCCCTCCTTAGCCCTCACTCAGCCCTGCCCTCCATACATTCTTAGCCCTCACTCACCCCCGCCCTCCATCCCTCCTTAGCCTTCACTCAGCTCCGCCCACCATCCCTCCTTAGCCCTCACTCAGCCCCGCCCTCCATCCCTCCTTAGCCCTCACTCAGCCCCGCCCTCCTTCCCTCCTTAGCCCTCACTCAGCCCCGCCCTCCATCCCTTCTTAGGCTTCAGCCCTGCCCTCCTTCCCTCCTTAGCCCTCACTCAGCCCCACCCTCCATCCCTCCTTAGCCCTCACTCAGCCCCAGCCCTGCCCTCCATCCCTCCTTAGCCCTCGTTCAGCCCCAGCCTCCATCCCTCCTTAGCCCTCACTCACCCCGCCCTCCATCCCTTCTTAGGCCTCACTCAGCCCTGCCCTCCTTCCCTCCTTAGCCCTCACTCAGCCCCACCCTCCATCCCTCCTTAGCCCTCACTCAGCCCTGCCCTCCATCCCTCCTTAGCCCTCACTCAGCCCCACCCTCCATCCCTCCTTAGCCCTCACTCAGCCCTGCCCTCCATCCCTCCTTAGCCCTCACTCAGCCCCACCCTCCATCCCTCCTTAGCCCTCACTCAGCCCTGCCCTCCATCCCTCCTTAGCCCTCGTTCAGCCCCAGCCTCCATCCCTCCTTAGCCCCCACTCAGCCCCACCCTC
The DNA here is from genome assembly GCF_040938575.1 of Ambystoma mexicanum. Lineage (NCBI taxonomy): Eukaryota > Metazoa > Chordata > Amphibia > Caudata > Ambystomatidae > Ambystoma > Ambystoma mexicanum. The sequence continues at coordinate 2,279,061 of NC_090932.1, forward strand.
CATCCCTTCTTAGGCCTCACTCAGCCCTGCCCTCCTTCCCTCCTTAGCCCTCACTCAGCCCCGCCCTCCATCCCTCCTTAGCCCTCACTCAGCCCTGACCTCCATCCCTCCTTAGCCCTCACTCAGCCACACCCTCCATCCCTCCTTAGCCCTCACTCAGCCCTGCCCTCCATCCCTCCTTAGCCCTCACTCAGCCCCACCCTCCATCCCTCCTTAGCCCTCACTCAGCCCCGCCCTCCATCCCTCCTTAGCCCTCACTCAGCCCCGCCCTCCATCCCTCCTTAGCCCTCACTCAGCCCCGCCCTCCATCCCTCCTTAGCCCTCACTCAGCCCCACCCTCCATCCCTCCTTAGCCCTCACTCAGCCCCACCCTCCATCCCTCCTTAGCCCTCACTTAGCCCCACCCTCCATCCCTCCTTAGCCCTCACTCAGCCCCACCCTCCATCCCTCCTTAGCCCTCACTCACCCCCGCCCTCCATCCCTCCTTAGCCCTCACTCAGCCCTGCCCTCCATCCCTCCTTAGCCCTCGTTCACCCCCGCCCCCAGGCTTCTGTCCAAGATGTTTAGTTTCAGAGGCGAGTTGAGCCTCTGCCGAGGGGCGCAGTTAAGCCTTCAGGGGGGCAGAGGGACAGGCAGGGCGGGAGTCTGTCTCCTGTTGCTGCCCCCTGGACCTGCTCCCCCCCTAGAAAGGCTCCGCATTTCAGCAGCACGGCCTGTAATCTCGTGATTAATCTCACCTCTCCTGACCCCAGCAGAGCTCGCCATGCTGCCCCTCACACTGGCCCGGGAGAATAGGGGGGCACTAGTCACCAGCCAGCGGGGGAGGAGGTGGGGGGCACTAGTCACCAGCCACCAGAGAGGGGGACACTAGTCACCAGCCAGCAGAGGGGGACACTAGTCACCAGCCAGCGGAGGGGTGTGTAGAGATATCGCGAGAGTCTCCTACTCTCGCGAGATCTCACGTAGGTGGCTAGGACCGCCCCCGCGCGCTTCGCGCGCATTACGGGAGCACCAGAGGACGCGGCAAGACGCGTCCTGCCGGCTCCTCCGAGACTAGGGCCTGGGGCAATTACTAATGTTGGACATTCCTGTCTCTTAGCCCTGGAACTGTTATTAGGCAACCCTGCCTAGCCCTCAGGCCTTGCACTACTTATATGTTGATGGCAGTTTGTTAATTGTTGAATAAAAGCCATCCAGCCTGCCACCACGCCTCCTGTCATCTGTGCAAGATTATACAACATAATTTGGCGACGAGGATCACCAATACAACCCACGTGGGAACATGCAAGGAGCGACGCCGCCACCCCCTTCCTGCAAACGCCAGGTAAACCGGCAATTCCGTGGCCGCAATGGCAACCCCTGTTCACGACATATGTAGAGGCACTAGGAGGGGCAGGATTTTCAGCGGCACGGCGTAGGGCTATGTTACTTAATGCCCTGGGAGTGGAAGGACAGCGGGTGTTTGAGAGTCTTACCCCGATCCCGGTGGCTGGCGACAATGATGACGTCTTTAAGGAGGCGGTTAGGAGAATAGTGAAGAGATTTGCCAGTAAAGAGAACACGGTGTTGCATAGAATACGCTTTTACACTCGCAGACAAGAAATATCCGAACCGGTCGACGATTACGTCACCAAGCTGCGAGAACTGGCAGCGCTATGCAGTTTCGGCAACAATGCTGAGAGCCTCATCTGCGACATGTTGACAGTCCACACCAACAGCAGAAAAGTTCAAGATAAATTCATCATGGAGAAAGAATTACAACTGGAGAAGGCGATCGAAATTGCCAGGGCGGTTGAAGAAACCGCGGGAAGACGAAAAGAACTCACGGGAACCCAGGGTTCTGCTGAAATCCAGGCTGTCACATTTCACTCAAAGAAAGAAAGACATACACCGGACACAAGAGAGGGGAGAGGAGGTAGGAAAGAACCTCTGAAATGCCACAGGTGCACCAGCACGAAACACCTGGCATTCGATAGGGAGTGCCCAGCTAGAGATAAGGAGTGCTCAATCTGCAAACGGATTGGCCATTTTTCGTTGGTGTGTCGGTGGAGAAACAAGAAGGTCACCACTGTAAACACCGATCACACCAGGGAGCAAGAATCGTCCTCAGAAGATGAGGGGAGACCCACAGTCATCATGGTAAACAGCACAAGGGCAAGAAGAGAAAAGCCCCATTGCACAATCAAAATTGACGGTTGCGAAACAAGAGTTATGGCGGACTCTGGATCGGATCTCACCATAATACCTCTACGAACATACAAGGAAATGGTCGGGAAAGAAAAGGTCCAAGTTCTCACCACACGCCACAAACCCACAGTATTTGGAGGGGCGTCAGTTGAACTGCTGGAATATATCAAAGGGAAGGTGGAGTTTAAAGGAAGAGAAACCACCACCAGAGTTTATTTCAGCCACGAAGGCCCAGCAGTACTGGGATGGGACGACCAAGACAAGCTCAAAATCAAATTGGACCCCAGCACAGAAGACCAGGTACTGTCTGTCTGCGCGAGGGATGGGCCCATAGTCAAGAGTGACTACCCAAAACTTTTCTCGGAGGAGCCGGGTCACATAAAGGGCTTTGTCCATAGAATAATGCTAAAAAAAAATTCCGTCCCGGTCAAACATCGTGTGCGGCCAGTGCCAGCAACCGCAAGAGACACTCTCAGGGATCAGTTGGACAAAATGAGAGCGGAGGGGGTCATTGAAGAAGTGGAAGCGTCAGAATGGCTGAGCCCAGTAGTGCTGATAAAGAAACCGAACTCGCAAGAGTTAAGGGTGTGTATAGACCTTCGCAGCTTAAACTTAGAAGTCATCACCGACAACAACCCGCTACCGAGCATAAATGAACTCATTTTGTTGATGAAGGAAGCCAAGATTTTCTCAAAACTGGATATGAGAAACGCATACCACCAAATACAATTGCATGAAGAGTCAAAACCCCTCACAGCGTTCATCACACCATTTGGCACCTATCAGTTCACCAAGATGCCATTTGGGTTATCGTCGGCAGCATCAGCGTTTCAACGCATGATGGATGTGTTGTTGCGAAAGGTCAAAAATGTCGCATATTTCCAGGACGATATCCTTGTGTATGCAGGGGATGAACAAACGCATGACGCCACATTGAAAACGGTCCTGACCAAGTTGCAGGATGCAGGGGTGAGACTACGCCATGAAAAATGTGCATTTAAAGTGAAAGAGGTCGAATACTTGGGGTACAAAATCTCTGAAAAAGGGATAAGTCTGAAACAAAATCTGATGCATGCAATCATAGAAGCACCAGAACCGACAAGCAAAGATGAAGTAAGATCATTTTTGGGACTGGCAGAGTATTACGCTAAATTCATTCCCTTGTTCTCTGAAACCTCTGCACCACTCCGTGACATACTCAAAAAGGGTTCGGTATTCTCGTGGCAAGAACCCCAGAGGAAGGCGGTTGAAAGTATAAAACGGCACATCATGGAAGCGCCGTGTTTACAGCCATTTAACCCGGAGTGGGATACAGTCATCACCACGGATGCCAGTGCATACGGACTAGGAGCAGTTCTTACGCAGAAGAAGGGGGACACGGAGCATGTGGTAGCCTTTGCCTCGAAGGCCTTGTCCTCGGCGGAACAAAATTACTCCACCATAGAAAAGGAAATGTTGGCGTGCGCATGGGCAGTAGAACATTTTAGAACATATGTGTGGGGCACGAAATTCAAGTTGGTGACGGACCACAAACCCCTGATCCACATGCTCAGCCCAGGAGGTACCAAAGTGTCCACACCCAGATTGGCACGCATTGCAGCAAAACTGCAGGAGTACACATTTGAAGTGCAGCACATATCGGGGTGGAAGAATTCGCAGGCTGACTGCATGTCTAGATTGCCCGAAGGTAAAGACAAGGCCACCACGTTTCTAAGAGGAGAATGCATAGTAGCATCGATCACTGACATAAAAGCACCTGAGTATATGGAACTCAGCGAGAAACATTGGCTGGAAGAGGACATGAAAGACCCGGCCATGGCGAAAATCCGTCAGTGGATCAAGGAAGGGTGGCCAGGGGAAAAAATGGTGCCGGAAGGTATGAGACCCTATTGGAAGGTGGCCGAAGAGATATCGCAAACGGACGGAATTATAATGAAGACGGACCAGATAATCCCACCTATAGGCATGAGGAGCACCATCCTATGCAGAGCCCACGCTGGTCACCTGGGAAACACAATGACCCGGCGCAGAGTCCGGGAGGCATACTGGTGGCCGTCCATGGACCAAGAGATTCGCACCATGATAGAGCGTTGTCATGAGTGCCTCAATAGTGACAAAAGACTTAAACTCAGACAGACACCCCTAATTCCCACAGAAATACCAGAAGCGGTGTGGTCAAAAGTGGGCATAGACTTTATAGGACCTCTGGAAGCGATGGCACCAGAACATCGGTACGGCATAGTGCTGGTTGATTACCTATCCAAGTGGGTCGAGGCAGAGTTCGTCCCGAACATTACCACAGCGACGGTAATTGAAGTCCTCACAGAAATTTTTCAAAGAGAAGGCCTCCCCAAGGAAGTGGTAACAGACAATGGGGTACAACTGATCTCACGGGACATGGAACAATTCCTAAGAAAGAACAATATAGGCCAAAGGAAGGCGGCATTGTACCACCCCCAAGCAAATGGGCTTGTTGAAAGGGCCAACAGGTTCATTAAGGGAGCCATACAACTAGCCACGGCTTCGGGGATGGATCCCCTAAAAACTACCAAGGAGGCCATAGCGGCCCACAGACTCACCCCTAACGGAATAACGCAAATATCTCCGTTTCGGATGTTGAGAGGGAGGAGTGCAGCCTCCACGCTCATACCACCATGGTTATCCAAAGTGAGAGAAGATGAAGCCGTGGACATGTCAGAAGTGGTGTGGAGAATTGAAAACAGCAAGGCACGCATGAAAACATGGAGTGACCAAAGAAGAAGAACCCGGCAAGCGTCAGACATTGGAGGGGGAGATTGGGTTAAAATAAGACTACCAAAAAAGGACCAAATCACGGGCTCTCGGTTCAGCAGACCCACCAAAGTGGTCCACAGGGGAACCAATCATGTCCGCACAGAGGACGGGCGCACATGGAATCTGGAAAGAGTAGCCCTATATCAGAAGAGACAAGAAAGAGCAAGAACCCCGGAGAGAACACCTGCCGAAGAAGGAATAGACAACGAGCGAAGGGAACCATGGGAGCCCGAGAGAGACGACAAAGAAAGGGAAGAAACAGAGATGGAACCGGGATCACCCTTGCCAGAACCCGAACAGGAGCAGCAGGAAGATTGCACCGGGAAGGGCGACCGGCCGAGAAGAGAGCACAGAAGACCGGTGAGATACACTGACTATGTTATGCAATGAACCTCTTCTTTCGTTACCAAAGGGAGGTGTGTAGAGATATCGCGAGAGTCTCCTACTCTCGCGAGATCTCGCGTAGGTGGCTAGGACCGCCCCTGCGCGCTTCGCGCGCATTACGGGAGCACCAGAGGACGCGGCAAGACGGGTCCTGCCGGCTCCTCCGAGACTAGGGCCTGGGGCAATTACTAATGTTGGACATTCCTGTCTCTTAGCCCTGGAACTGTTATTAGGCAACCCTGCCTAGCCCTCAGGCCTTGCACTACTTATATATTGATGGCAGTTTGTTAATTGTTGAATAAAAGCCATCCAGCCTGCCACCACGCCTCCTGTCATCTGTGCAAGATTATACAACAGGGGGACACTAGTCACCAGCCACCAGAGAGGGGGGACACTAGTCACCAGCCACCAAGGGGGGGGGGCACTAGTCACCAGCCAGCGGAGGGGGGGGACACTAGTCACCAACCACCAGAGAGGGGGGCTAAAACCAGGCGTGGTTCAGGCTTCCGGTCATTAACACCTGATATCGCAGGTGGGATTTAACACTCGTTGCAGGGGGTCCGGGAAGGAGGGTTGGGCGTTAGAGGCTGGGGTCGACCCTCTCCTCGCTGATAAATAATGCTATTTAAATGCTGTGTGTCAGTGCGAGCTCCAGTGTCTGAGATTCACTCCTGGTTTTCTTTCCTTCTCTGGCAGAAGGGGGCGGATTTCCATGTTTGGAGCATTCCTGCGGGGTCCTAGGGGCAACACCGTGGCTTCTCTTTATGCAAGTGCTACTGCTTGTGCAGCCCCTCTGGAGTGTGAGTGCTGTGCATCTAGTGCTGCAGTGCAGGCCCTCTAGGTTGGGAGTGGGAGTGCTGTGCATCTAGTACTGCAGTGCAGCCCCTCTAGGGTGAGAGTGTGAGTGCTGTGCATCTAGTACTGCAGTGCAGCCCTCTAGGGTGGGAGTGGGAGTCCTGTGCATCTAGTACTGCAGTGCAGCCCCTCTGGAGTGTGAGTGCTGTGCATCTAGTACTGCAGTGCAGCCCCTCTAGGGGGGAGTGTGAGTGCTGTGGATCTAGTGCTGCAGTGCAGCCGCTCCAGAGAGTGAGAGTGCTGTGCATCTAGTGCTGCAGTGCAGCCCCTCTAGGTTGGGAGTGTGAGTGCTGTGCATCTAGTACTGCAGTGCAGCCCCTCTGGAGTGTGAGTGCTGTGCATCTAGTACTGCAGTGCAGCCCCTCTGGAGTGTGAGTGCTGTGCATCTAGGACTGCATTGCAGCCCCTCTGGAGTGTGAGTGCTGTGCATCTAGTACTGCAGTGCAGCCCCTCTAGGGTGGGAGTTTGTTTGTTTGTTTGTTTTTTTTTTTGCTTTTTATGCACACGAGACCTGTAAGTAGCAGGGCGCAGCATTAAGAAGATACAAGGCTTACATAGTTACATAATAAAACAGTATACAATATACAATAAACATAAATAGATCTTGCATAGATACAAACATACAATATACAAGGTACAATTTACCAGCTATGGCGCTGAGTAATTACAGCAGGTGGTGGGCGACTAGGGATCAGTAGAGATGAGATGTTGAATTACATTTTTTCTGAAGTGTAAGTAGGGTTGGTCAACTCTCAGGTCTTGTGGCAGTAGGTTCCAGATTTTGGCAGCCTTTACTGGGAAGCTCTTTCCACCAATTGTGGCAAGCCTGTATCTGGGTATTGCCAGGCAATAAGCGTTGCCAGCTCTAGTAGGTCTGAGAGAGATTCTCCTATGAAGTTTATCTATAAGGTAACTAGTGGCAGCGTTATTTAGAGCTTTGTGGGTCAGTGATAGTGTCTTTAGCTGTATTTTGGTGTCAGTAGATGTTGGCGTCTGATGGAGGAGATATGGGTTCTTTTATTTATGCCAAGTGCTGCTCTCAGGGCATTATTTTGTAGTGTTTGCAGTCTCTGGGTGGTTGTTTTATTAGCTCCAATGTATAGTGCATTGCAGTAGTCAATTCTGGAGAGTATTAAGGCTCTGTCCAGGATCATGCAACTGTCATTGGAGAGGAATGGCTTGCCAGCTCTTATCAGCTTGCAGGTGTAGGCTGTGGTGGATGCTAGGGAGTTTACTTGTTTATCAAGTGACAAAGTGGAATCCAGGTAGAAACCAAGGGTTTTTACTTCCTTGGAAACTTGGATGATTTTCCCATCAATGTTAAAGGAGGAGAATTCCTGGCCTCGTTTTTTGATGTTAGCGTGGGTGCCCAGAATTATCAACTCAGTCTTATCATCGTCCTGGCAGAGGCCATGAGTGGCCATCCATGCCTGGATGATAAGATGTACCCTATTCACCAATTCTGTGTCCTTACTATGATCCCCAGAAAGCGGGAGGAGGATCTGTGTATCATCCGCATAGTTGGTGTAGGTGATACCCAGATGGTCCAGATCATCGAACAGGGGCTTGGTGGAGACGTTATATAGAGTTGGGGAGACACAGGAGCCTTGGGGTAAACCGCACGAGATGGGGATAGGATCTGCGGCTGCTGAGGGAGAAAAGACTCTCATGGTTCTCTCGCTCAGAAATGATTCAATCCATCTGATGGCCTCATGGGAGAAGTGAGCGGTAGAATCCAGGTGTCTACAGAGGACTCTGTGATCCACTAAATCGAAGGCCGCTGAGAGATCAAGAAGTAGCAGAAGTACTGTCCTCCCTTTGTCTCTCAGCTCGTCGATTTGGGATTTTAAGTCAATTAGAGCATTTTCCGTTCCATGTAGAGGGCGGAAGCCAGATTGTCTATCTCCTAAGAGTTATATGCAGTTCTAGGTGTTTTTGAATCTGGTGATAAGCAGCTTTGTCCAGTATTTTGAGTAGAAAAGGTACCGTGGTGATGGGACGGTAGTTGGTGGGGATGAGAGGATCTAGAGTCTGCTTCTTGAGGAGAGGTAGCACCCATGACTGTTTAAGGTTTGCAGGGATAGTGCCTGAGGCAAAGGAGGCATTAATCAATTTAGAGATGAAGGGAGACAGTTCTCTGGCAGCATCTTTTATTAGTTGTGCAGGACAAATGTTACCTTTACAATTGGAAGGTTTAAGCGAAAGGATAATTTTTTCTACTTCCAGGGTAGACATTTTGGTGAAATGAAAAGTTTTTATATGTGCCATAGGAGGATTGCTAGGCAGGGGGATTTTATGCAATTCCTGAAGTTTCAATGTTTCATTTTTAGCTGTATTTTATTTTGGAGTGTGTTAATTTTATTTGCTAGAGCATGTTGGATATCTGTACAACAAGACTTGTCCTTAGTGCAGATATCAGGTATGGCTATTGGTGACTCTAGTTCTTTTAGTATGGAAAAGAGCTCTTTCATACTGGAGGGACAAGGACAGTAGAGCATGATAGAGGAATGGGATAGTGCAGGAAGTGCTTAGAGGCTGTGGATATAAGACCAGATGATGCTGAGGGAGGTAGAAACATGAACCAGGGATGAGGACAGTAGAGCATGACATAGGACTGGGATAGTGGAGGAAGTGCTAAGAGGGTGTGGATATAAGACCAGATGATGCAGGGGAGGTAGAAACATGAACCAGGGACAAGAACAGTAGAGCATGATATAGGAACGGGATAGAGGAGGAAGTGCTAAGAGGATGTGTATATAAGACCAGATGATGCAGGGGAGGTAGAAACATGAACCAGGGACAAGAACAGTAGAGCAGGATATAGGAACGGGATAGTGGAGGAAGTGCTAAGAGGGTGTGGATATAAGACTAGATGATGCAGGGGAGGTAAAACATGAACCAGGGACAAGAACAGTAGAGCATGATATAGGAACGGGATAGAGGAGGAAGTGCTAAGAGGATGTGGATATAAGACCAGATGATGCAGGGGAGGTAGAAGTATGAACCAGAGACGAGGACAGTAGACCATGATACACGAACGGGATAGTGGAGGAAGTGTTAAGAGGAAGTGGATATAAGACCGGATGATGCAGGGGAGGTAGAAACATGAACAAGGACAGTAGAGCATGATACAGGAACGGGATAGTGGAGGAAGTGCTAAGAGGATGTGGATATAAGACCGGATGATGCAGGGGAGGTGGAAACATGAACCAGGAACAAGGAAAGTAGAGCATGATACAGGAACGGGATAGTGGAGGAAGTGCTAAGAGGATGTGGATATAAAAACAGATGATGCAGCGAAGGTAGACACATGAATCAGGGACAAGAACAGTAGAACATGATATAGGAATGGGATAGTGGAGGAAGTGCTAAGAGGGTAAGGATATAAGACCAGATGATGCAAGGGAGGTAGAAACATGAACCAGGGACGAGGACAGTAGAGCATGATACAGGAACGGGATAGTGCAGGAAGTGCTAAGAGGATGTGGATATAAAACCAGTTTATGCAGGGGAGGTAGAAACGTGAACCAGGGAAAAGGGCAGTAGAGCATGATATAGGAACGGTATAGTGGAGGAAGTGCTAAGAGGGTGCATATATAAGACCGGATGATGCAGGGGAGGTAGAAACATGAACCAGGGACAAGGGCAGTAGAGCATGATATAGGAACGGGATAGTGTAGGAAGTGCTAAGAGGATGTGGGTATAAGACCAGATGATGCAGGGGAGGTAGAAACCTGACCAGAGGCAAGGACAGTAGAGCATGATATAGGAACGGGATAGTGCAGGAAGTGCTAAGAGGATGTGGATATAAGACCAGATGATGCAGGGGAGGTAGAAACATGAACCAGGGACAAGGACAGTAGAGCATGATACAGGAACAGGATAGTAGAGGAAGTGCTAAGAGGATGTGGATATAAGACCAGGTGATGCTGGGGAGGTAGAAACATGAACCAGGGATGAGGACAGTAGAGTAGGATATAGGAACGGGATAGTGCCGGAAGTGCTCAGAGGATGTGGATATAAGAACAGATGATGCAGGGGAGGTAGAAACATGAACCGGGGACAAGGACAGTAGAGCATGATACAGGAACGGGATAGTGGAGGAAGTGCTAAGAGGATGTGGATATAAGACCAGATGATGCTGGGGAGGTAGAAACATGAACCAGGGATGAGAACAGTAGAGTAGGATATAGGATCGGGATAGTGTAGGAAATGCTACGTTTTAGGAGGATGGGGTGAGGGATAAGTGGCATGGAGTTAGTGTAGAGAGGTAGGGGGAGAGGAGAACAGGGAGATGTGGTGGCGTAAAATGCTTTGCAAGTGGTTCTTCAGAAAGGAGGAGAGCTAGGAAGTTGGATTTACTAGCAATGGAGAGGGAGTAGTGCAGAGAGAAAGAGGAAGAGCATTCCAGAGTAAGGGAACGAGGAGAGGAAGAGAGCGGAAACGAGAGGGAGTGCAAGAGGCACAAGAGGTAGCAAGAAGGTGAGCCGAGGATGATCGTAGGGAGCGAGGGGGACAGTAGGGAGTGAGATGGGCCAAAAGGGAGGGTGGGGCAAGACTGTGTATAGTTTTAAAGATGATGAGATGAGTTTATACTTTGACCTCTGTCTCATAAATAACCAGTCTGACGACGGGCTGGGGAGGTGGAGTGAAGCGGGGAAGGTTGAAAAGTGTACAGACAGCAAAGTTTAGGACTTTGTCGAGAGGTGAAAAAGCATAGTTGGAAAGACCATAGAGTATACTGGCACAGGAGTCAGATCGAGAGAGTACTAAAGAGGAGATTAGGTGCTTAGCAGTGTTGAAGGGAAGAAGATGTCTTATTTTTCTGTGGTGAGGAGATTAAGTCTGGCCGGAGTGGCAGATTTGTAGATGAAGAACGAGAATTTGTCAGATGGGTCGAAGATTACACGAAGGTTGCGAGCGGAAGCGGAGTAAGGAAGGTAGTCAGGAGAGAAGAATAGAAGAGGGGGAGAGGAGGAGATACTCTGCTTGGAGCGAGTAAAATGCCATCCAGTTGGGCCTTAGCTGTTTCCCTTTGCTGAGTTGCCCCAAAGCAAGGAATCAAGTACTGGAAGTGGTGAGGAGCATCCAATAGCAGGAAGGCGAGGCAGGACCACCAGTTTGCGGTTAGAGAGCAGGGCAGGCTGGGAGATAAAGTCCTGACCCAGCCGCCCTGTTCGTCGTTAGATGGTGGTGCAGGTTACTGAGGGGAGCAGCTGGATGGAGGATGCCATGCTCAGATTAGCAACAGGAACCGGTGGAGCAGCCATGCTGCCTTTACAGGCTCCTCCACAGGCAGAATCAGGCCGATGGAATGAGTGCCTCTGGTGCTGTTGTCATGAGCTCCCTGTCGCTGTCAGCCTAGTTCTGAACTGAATATGGCCAAGGCCTTTTGTAGGGACTGATGGCAAATGTATTGCACATGTAAAAGGGAAGAAGCTGGTCGCCATTTAGCGCAAGCTTTCCAGAAGGATCCAGGTTCGGTCACAACTCACATGCTTTTGCCGTGTTCCACTGGCCATGGAATTAGTTCTTTCACACGCCAAGCTCCTTACACGTCCATTCACTTCATTGGGCTCTCGCCCACCCAAAAAGAAATCTGTTTTCACCCACCCAGGCAACTAAAAGGGTTCAGAGGTATGTCAGGTAATCAACATGTACGAGACAACTGCATCAATGATGGACTTGTCTGCCCACATTTATGAACTGGACAATAATGGGTGGCCTCCACCCTAGATGAAACTGTTACGTTTTGTTTTGGGAGAATCTAGGGAAGTTTCTTTTTGGGTCACAGGGGCTTGTCTTAAAAGGTGGCGGTCTGGTGAGTAGGTCAGGCAGTTGCTGAACTGCTCCGGTGGATCAAACATGTAGCTCTGTTTATTGTCTTGTAAGAGAATGGTTAATCCCCCTCACTAACGTGAGAGGGGGTTTAGATTCTATTAAAGACAGGAGGCGAGTATTATGCATTATTCTTTACTTCTGACAACCACAGCAGCAAAGAAGAAACTTTACAAATAAAATGTTTGTTCAACAGAAAACTGGAAAACTGTAACAGAATTTGAGAGTCAATGCAGGGGAACCCCCAATTCAACATGGAGGCCAGGTCATGCCCTGCAGGTAACTAATGGGCAGGGACCCGCCCCCATATAGGTCCTTTACTCCAATCCCAACTCCTCTTCTGCAGCTGCCTTGCATCGGACGCCCACTGTGAAGATAAGACGCTGTAGCGCGGAGACAGGATCCATGCGTAGTTCAGATGATCTCAACCCTGCCGCATCTTGTAACTGTGAAGGACTGTTCCTGAACGGACCATCTCACGCCCAAGCTGCATGAACAACAAAAACAAAGGGTTGGTGGGTGAGATAATACTTGCCTCCTTGTCTTTAATAGAATCTAAACCCCCTCTCAGGTTAGTGACGGGGCTTAGCCATTCTGTGTCAAGACAGGAGGCTTCATATTATGCAAGTTTAAAGCCCTTCCATCACATTAATTGCAACATGATCAATACGTTTGTGATAAAATGCTTTGAATGTTGATTCCCTTGACCAATCAGCTGCTTTCAAAATTTGTTCAAGGCTATCCCCCAGGAAAGCAGCCTTAGAGGCCACAGCGCCTCAAACTGAATGAGAACCAAAGGGGGAAGTGTCAATCCCTGCTTCCTTCATAACCCACTTAATCCATCTTGCTAAAGTGACAGGAGACACAGGTTTATGGGGTTTCCTATAGGAAATGAGCAGCTGAGAGGTATTAGGAGGCCGAAGAACCTCTGTCTTCAACTCAAAACATTTTAAGCATTGTATCGCACACAACTTAGACTCTTCTGGAAAAGCTGGATAAGAAATGGAGGAGATTAAACACTTAGTTCTCCTGGAAACAAAGAAGGTAACCCTCTGAGGGGTAAACACCTTGTTATCCACATTCAATGCCCTAATATCAGAAACCCTCGTAATAGAAACAAGGCATAAACATGGCTAATTTGGAAAAAAGTTGTTGCAAAGACAAATGCTCATTAAGGGGCCAAGAGCGAAACAGATCCAGCACCATATTAACGTCCCATAAAACAGAATACCTAGCTTTAGGTAGAACATTAATGCGTATAGATTTGAGGGCCTTGCGCACCAGGAAGGGCATACCCACTGGTACACCTTTAACAACACATGTCTCATCGAAATTGCAGATCTAAAACCATTTGTAGTTCTGTAAGCTTTGCCCTCCTTAAATAACTCCACTAAGAAATTAACCACTTCTACTGAAGGGGCAGAAACGGGATCGAAGTGTTGAGCCACACACCAGCTAACCCAACGGTTCCATGCTGAAGACTTGGCAGAGGCCACCCAGAAGTCTTTGATGACACAGATAGAGTCTTTCAAAAGTCCCTGGAAGCACCAGGAAGATCTGAAATCTTCCAAACCATAAGGGAGAGATGCCCCTGAAGGACCAGCTCATGAGGGAGACCCGCCGGGTCCGTCAGGAGCCGTGGGTGTAGAGCGAGAAGACAAGGAATATCCATCGCCAACTCCAACTGGGCTGGAAACCACACCTGCGGAGGCCGAAAGGGGGTTACCAATACCAGCGTTGCTGCCTGCATGCACACTTGAACTAGGACCCTGGCTATCATGGCAAAGGGTGGGAAGGCATAGGTAAGGGGACCCGACCAATCCTGGAGGAAAGTGTTGGTTGCTAACACACTGGGATCTGGTCTCCAACTGTAGAACCGGGGAACTTGGCAGTTGAGTCTCGAGGCAAAGACGGACCCCAGTGTCACGCCCTCTCACACGACCTTTCCCTCTTCACACCTCTCCTCCTCAGGCGCCTCTCGCCGTAGTATTTCCCATTCACACCACCAGCAGGGAAAACACGGCAGGCGGAATACCATGTTGGGCGGATCTGCCTCGTTTCGCCCTTTTCCGCGTTGGCGTCTGCCATGGCGCCTCTTGCACAGCCGGCAACGTCAGAATACCAGGAAGTGCCGGCAGCTCCAATCGCTGGCCACGTTGCGCTCCATGCAACGTACGCGAGCAGTCACGTGATACGTCACGTGATACCACTCGCCCCTTCAAAAGAAGCCGGCAAACAAGACTCTTTGCTTCACAGCTACTTCAACTTCTACGGAGGACTGTCACGCATTACCCTTGCTCTTGTTTGCTTCGACCTTGGAACTCTTTTCGGATTTGCTATTGGTTTACCCTTGGATATTGGCGTGCTCTCTGATTTTCTGGACATCCGACCCCTGTTCTACTCTGGACTTGCTCTTGGATTGCCCTTCTGTTTTGCAACCTTCGGATTGCTTCAAGCCTTGCTACAGACCCTGCCACACTCCACGAGGTACTGGGAAGGAGTGCCTATTACATCATTCCAGCTTGCCGTGGATTTCCTTGCGTAGGTTTTCTACCTACATTCCATCTCTATTAGGTAAGCTGGTGTCACTGCATCTTGTTTAACTCTTTCTATCGAATGCCCATTGCCATTATAGTGTACATTCCTGAATATAACCTTTTGCCTTACAGCACTCAGGGGTCCTTCCGGCGTTCTCAATACCAGGCTGACGACAACACTCCTTCCTGTGGCCTCAAAGATTGCTCGGGCAGTGTTTATATTCTGCTCGAGCGGTACTTGGGGACGGAGGCATTTTATAACTGCACGACCATCAAGTCGGACCCATCAAGTTAGAACAGACTGTGAAGACTTATGGTCGTCCAGTTATGGATGTTTCAGCCGGGGACCCTGTGACTGCTTTAATGCAAGCAGTGACATCGCTTAGGACAGATATGGCAGCTGCTACCACTGCCCTCCGCACTGATTTAGCCTCTGCCACCACTGCACTGAACCATCGTCTTGATGCCATGCACAGCACCCGACATCCCTTACCTGCTGACGCTGAGTTCGGCGATGCTGCCTCATCCCAAAACACCCGTATCACTCCACCTACTTTGCCAGTCCCGTCTGTGGTGGTTCAGACTCCATTTCCTCTAGCAGCCCCTGAGAGGTACCAAGGAGATCCTTTGAAATATCGCACTTTTATAAATCAGTGCAAGCTACATTTCTTATGCCGGCCTCAAGCTTTCTCTGATCCAGTCTCTAAAGCGGCTTTTCTGCTCTCCCATTTGTCGGGTGTAGCAGCCACATGGGCTAATCCGTTTTTGGAGAGCAATCATCCCGCTCTGTACGATTTCGAATCATTGACTCAAGAAATGGCTAAGGTTTTTGACACTAGATATAAAGCCCAATCCAGAGACATGGAGCTCTTAGATCTCACTCAAGGTCGATCTACTCTCATTGAGTATATTACCAAGTTTAATCAACTCGCCACCGAGACTTCATGGCCAGAGAATAAGAAGGCAGTGATCTATTATCGGGGCCTGTGTGGTTCCATGAAGGATGCTTTGTCTGTAGTGCCCTCCCTTCCCTCACTCTTTCTTGATCTGGTAGACCTGACCTTGCAAATCGACGCCAGGCGGGCAGAACGTAAGGGGGAGGCAGGGATATCCCAGAGCTCACCTTCAACCTCATCTAGCACCTTACCTGAACCCATGCAGATCGGCGGGGTACGCAGTCCTATTACACATGCCGAACGGGAGCGCAGGAGGGCAGACAACGCTTGCTACTACTGCGGACTCAATGGGCACTTTGTAAAGGAGTGTCCCCGTCGACCAAGAAACAAAGCTCCGGGTTTTCCGAAGACTCGCCCTTGAGATCAGGGGTTGGGGCGAGTCATATACCTAATACCTCTGATCTTGCTTTTGGTCCCGTTCGACCTGTGGCGGTGCAAGCTTCCTTAAACCTAGCTGCAGGTGTTTCCCATGCCTTACAAATAGTGATCGACTCTGGTGCTACTGGTTGCTTTATAGACATAGCGCTAGCCAATGCTCTAAACTTACCTCTGGTCCAAAAGAAACACCCCGAACCAGTTCATGCAGTAGATGGGACGTCATTAACCTCTGGACCGATCTTACACCAGACAGCCCCCTTGGAATTAGTCATACAGGAAGTCCATAGAGAGACCATGTCTTTTGACCTCATAGCTACGCCTCAGTTTGGTGTTATCCTGGGCATTCCTTGGCTAAAGAGGCATAATCCGTTGATTAACTGGGGTACAGGTCAGGTACTCTTTGAATCCGAAACATGTCAATACTACTGCCTGCTTGAGACACCTCAGGTTTCCAGTCCCGCAGGCATCCTAGGGATAGTCGCTTCTTTGGACATAGAAGACAGGTCCGATTCCCCAGACACACACATGATAGGGGCGGTCATTAATAACATACCTCCTGAGTATTATGATTTTCGGGCGGTGTTTGACAAAGGCTCTGCGGAAGGCCTTCCTCCACATCGATCTTACGACTGCCCCATTGATTTAATCCCAGACGCCCCTATCCCAAAGGGGCGGGTATACTCCTTAACCCAAACAGAGGAGCGAGTCCTTCAGGAATACATACAGCAGGCTCTGCGTCTAGGTCATATTCGCCCATCAACCTCTCCAGCTGCAAGTCCCATCTTCTTTGTGCCAAAGAAGGAAGGGGATCTCCGTCCCTGCATTGATTACAGGCGTTTGAACGCCATCACAGTAAAAAACCGCTATCCTATTCCTCTCATTACTCCGTTGTTGGACAAACTTACTCATGCCACTATTTACACCAAGTTGGATCTACGGGGTGCATACAATCTCATACGCATACGAGAGGGAGACGAATGGAAGACGGCTTTCTGCTCACGACAAGGGCTGTTTGAGTATACAGTTATGCCGTTTGGTCTCTGTAATGCGCCTGCTACGTTCCAGCGCTTCATGGATGACATATTTGGCGATATCCTGAACACATACGTAGTAGTGTATTTAGATGACATATTGGTCTTCTCTTCCTCTCTCAATGAACACATCAAACATGTCAAGGAAGTGTTGTTACGTCTGCAAGCCAATGCACTATTTGCTAAACCTGAAAAGTGTATTTTCCATACCAGCCAGGTTGAGTTCTTAGGGTTCCATATCTCTCCTGGAGGCCTCTCCATGAATCAGTCCAAAGTTCGGGCTATAAACGATTGGCCAATTCCGACCACACTCAAGCAATTACAGTCATTTTTGGGTTTTGCCAACTTTTACCGACGGTTCATAGCTGGGTTTTCTTCTATTGTAGCACCACTCACTGCGCTCACTAGTCCTTCAGTCCCATATGTCTGGTCCGAAAAACAACAAAATGCTTTCGATTCTCTGAAAACTATGTTCACTACTGCTCCGGTGTTACAACACCCTGACCCTGAACTCCCGTTTGTCCTTGAGGCAGACGCATCCTCTTATGCACTTGGAGCTGTACTGTGCCAGCCATGTCCTGCCACTGGTCGGTTACATCCGGTGGCATTTCACTCTCGCAAGTTCACAACAAGTGAATTACACTACACAGTCACAGAAAAAGAATTATTGGCCATTAAGGACGCCTTACAGACCTGGAGACATCACCTTCTAGGGGCAAAACACCAAATGGTGGTGTTCTCAGACCATAAGAATCTCCAAGACCTTGCCTCCTTGAAATGTACCAATAGTCGACAAGTACGTTGGCATCTTTTCTTTGCCGCTTTCGACTTCGTGATCAAACATAGACCTGGTGTAGGGCATGGGAAAGCAGACGCCCTGTCTCGTTCTCCTGGGGGGGTAGTTCTACCATCCTTCCCTGAAACCTTGTTGAGTGAGTCTCACGTAGTTTGTGTTTGCACACCATCACCTTCATTGCAGTCCACAATACGACAATGGGTCTCCCGATATCCACAGTCACTAACAGAATGGGATCCCGTTATGCAGGATGGGCTGCCCTTTGTACATGGGAAGCTTTTTCTTCCCACGAGTGAAACCAGGAATCTGGCGTTGGAATGGTCTCATGATGCTGCCATTAATGGTCACCCCGGGCAGCATCGTACCCTAGACTTACTCAAGCGATGGTGTTGGTGGCCGGCTATGAAACGAGACGTACAGAATTATGTCAATACCTGTCCAATCTGTGCTCAGGGCAAGTCACGTAGGGGCCGACCTTTGGGTCTTCTTCTTCCTCTCCCGGTTCCTCCACGTCCCTGGCACACGGTCTCAATGGACTTAATCACTGATTTGCCACGCACACAGGGTTTCGATGCCATATGGGTTGTTGTTGACTCCTATACCAAAATGGCTCGTTTTGTACCATGTAAGGGAGTACCCTTAGCCCCGGTTTTGGCCAGGCATTTCTTTAAGTCTGTCTTCTGTCTCTTTGGCCTGCCTCAGGTTTTGGTGTCCGGTCGAGGCACACAGTTCACCTCTCGTTTCTGGCGGGCCCTCACCTCTCTGTTGGGAATTGATGCTCGTTATTCCTCTGCTTACCATCCAGAGAGTGACGGGCAGACTGAGAGGGTTAATCAGTCGTTGGAGAAATACCTACGTTGTCTAACGTTACAATACCAGGACACTTGGCTTAATTTATTGCATCTTGCCGAATTTTCTTATAACAACTCTTTGCATTCTGCTACTGGTTTTTCGCCATTCTTCGCTCTCTATGGCCAACATCCTCGTACTCTTCCTCTGCCAGATTACTCCTCTTCTGATACCCCCGCTGCCTCGGCCTGCGCTAGGGATTTAGTGTCAGTACATGCCCAGACTTTGGTCCATTTGCAAGAGGCCCAATCCTCCATGAAATCCACAGCTGACAGGAAAAGGGCGGATGCTCCTGCGTACAAGGTGGGGGACAGGGTTTGGCTCTCCACTCGTCACTTACACATTCCTGGCTGTCGCAAACTTCTCCCTCGCTTTGTGGGTCCTTACAAGGTGGCCAAGGTTCTGAATCCGGTGGCTATGCGTCTGGCGGTGCCTCCTGCTTGGCGAGTCCACCCAGTTTTCCATGTCTCCCTGCTTAAGCCCTGCCCTGGTCCTACCCGATTAGTTGCCCCTCCTGCTCCGGTCTCTGTCTCTTCCCCTGATGTTTTTGAGGTCCAGGGAATACTGGGTTCCCGTATATACAGGGGTGGGCTACAATATCTGGTGGATTGGCGGGGTTATGGCCCTGAAGACCGCTCCTGGGTTGCTGCTCGAGATGTTCACGCTTCTCGCCTGGTGGCCAAGTTTCATCAAGAGCATCCTTCCAGCCCACGCGGTCGTGGGCCTTTGAGGGGGGGGCTCTGTCACGCCCTCTCACACGACCTTTCCCTCTTCACACCTCTCCTCCTCAGGCGCCTCTCGCCGTAGTATTTCCCATTCACACCACCAGCAGGGAAAACACGGCAGGCGGAATACCATGTTGGGCGGATCTGCCTCGTTTCGCCCTTTTCCGCGTTGGCGTCTGCCATGGCGCCTCTTGCACAGCCGGCAACGTCAGAATACCAGGAAGTGCCGGCAGCTCCAATCGCTGGCCACGTTGCGCTCCATGCAACGTACGAGAGCAGTCACGTGATACGTCACGTGATACCACTCGCCCCTTCAAAAGAAGCCGGCAAACAAGACTCTTTGCTTCACAGCTACCTCAACTTCTACGGAGGACTGTCACGCATTACCCTTGCTCTTGTTTGCTTCGACCTTGGAACTCTTTTCGGATTTGCTATTGGTTTACCCTTGGATATTGGCGTGCTCTCTGATTTTCTGGACATCCGACCCCTGTTCTACTCTGGACTTGCTCTTGGATTGCCCTTCTGTTTTGCAACCTTCGGATTGCTTCAAGCCTTGCTACAGACCCTGCCACACTCCACGAGGTACTGGGAAGGAGTGCCTATTACATCATTCCAGCTTGCCGTGGATTTCCTTGCGTAGGTTTTCTACCTACATTCCATCTCTATTAGGTAAGCTGGTGTCACTGCATCTTGTTTAACTCTTTCTATCGAATGCCCATTGCCATTATAGTGTACATTCCTGAATATAACCTTTTGCCTTACAGCACTCAGGGGTCCTTCCGGCGTTCTCAATACCAGGCTGACGACAACACTCCTTCCTGTGGCCTCAAAGATTGCTCGGGTAGTGTTTATATTCTGCTCGAGCGGTACTTGGGGACGGAGGCATTTTATAACTGCACGACCATCAAGTCGGACCCATCAAGTTAGAACACCCAGAGAGACAAGATGTTGGCAAAAAGAGTCCTGTCTAACATCCAGTCACTCCTTTCCTGGAGATGTCTGGAATTCCAGTCCGTGACAGCGCTGTTGACACCCGGAAGATACTCCGCTTTCAACAGAGTATCCTGATCCAGACAGAAATGCCAGAATTCCCTTGCTAGATCTGCTAGAGCCTTGGACCGGGTTCCCCCAAGATGGTGTATTTACCCTTACACTGTGCCGACGCTGAGAATTCCCTGAGGTGAGGGATGGCGCACACAGTTAACAAAGGCCTGCATGCTCCGCGCCTGAAGCGCAAGCTTCTGTCACAGGCTGACGTGCGTCTGGCCTGAAAAAGCAGGAAAACTCAGGAGGTGGAGCTCACTGCATGTGTGCGTGCGACCGTTACCGCTGCAAAATAAAGCAGCGGTCGCATGCAGACACTTTCCACAAAGAAACAAAAGTAATACAGTGTAACCAAATGAGTTACCACCAAGGGAAAATTCCTCAAACTAAAAGGGAAGCATGAAGTGACCGTGTCACCAACAGAGAATATAACACACAGTGCTACAATGTATATAAGCGCTGACAAACTACTGACTAGCAACAAAGGAAAAACTAGAAGGAGTGACTTAGGTTGTGGTGTCAGCAGCAAAGACAGAGGAGTTGGGATTGGAGTAAATGACTTATATGGGGACAGGGACTGCCCATTGGTTACCTGCAGGGCATGACCTGGCCTCCATGTTGGATTGGGGGTGCCCCTGCATTGACACTCAAATTATGTTTTCCAGTTTTCTGTTGAACAAACTTTTTGTTTGTAAAGTTTTTTCTTTGCTGCAGTGGTTGTCAGAAGTAAAGAATAATCCATAATATGAAGCCTCCTGTCTTGACATAGAATATGTATTTTCTATTACCAGAGAATGATTGCATGAGCTCAGTTTCTCGGACACTTCGAAACACGCTGCATGCAGTATCATATGGTCTTCATTACGAGAAGAAGGTATGAGGTACCCAAGCCCACCTTTTGGAAGGCCTAAACAATGAGGACCTAGGGTGAGGCAGGGACAAGAAACAGGCGTGTGCAGATGAAGGAGCGGACATTACAGCCAAGTGTTGTGGTGCACTGGAAGTGCACACCGATGCCTGTGAGCCCCCTCCCGCTACAGACGGCACACTAGGACACGTCTTCACTGTTGGGACACCCCGGTCGTTCTGCGTGGCCGGGAACGCCCCCTTTATTTATAGTGCACGCGGTGGAGTGCAACGTCACTCCGCCCCGTGCGTGCAGCCCTTAAAGGGGCAGCATCACACTCCTCCTTTTTCATATCAAAACAAACAATGAACAAAGGCTGTTTAACAGTTCTAACAATTACCTTCACTGCACACAAAAAAACCAGAGCCCCTTTAATAGCAGCCACCACGGGTCCCCGGGACATTCAGGGCTCCCACTCACAATATTACTCCAACACAAAGTCCGTGAGACGGGCAGGTTTCCCTCGCCCAGTCCTGTGGGGGTACCTCCTACCACTGTCTCCGCTCGGAGTTCCTTCTCCACCCAGCTCCCGTGCCGGTGATCTGGGGAGTCTGGGTGGTGAGCCTGCCCCCTCATCAGGAACTTCAACTGCGGGCCCGCTGGGCACAGGATCAGTCCGTGTCTCCGCCAGCGGCTCTCCCAGGCGCTTAAATAAGCTTGCATTGCGTGTTACAGAGGTGCTTCCATCAGAGGCAGTCACCATGGACCCCTTTACCGCCACAACATCCAGCGGTGCCGGCTCATAAGTCAGTGACAGTTTTCCTTCGGGATGCCGGTTCCGTACCAGTACCTCGTCTCTGGGCTTCAGTCCTCTCCGAATGTTCTTGGTTGCTGTCCTTTCATGGCGCTCTTGCTCCACCTCTTCGTTGTTGATTACGGTGGGCTCTCTCTTGCCAACCTCTGGTAGTAAGTCTCGGGGGCACCGCTGAAACATGGCCTCTGCTGGGGCCACCCCTGTGGAGGTGTGGGGAGTGTTGCGGTACCCTCTGAGGAACTTGTACAGTGCCCTTTCCAGGCACTTCCCTTCCCCTTGGGCAATGCGAAAGTCTTTATTAAGCGTCTGCATCATTCTTTCAGCCTCCCCATTGGCCCGAGGCCACAGCGGTGTTACCTTACGATGATATACGCCGTACTCTTCCATCAGACCTGCAAAGCTGTCCCCTTGGAATGGTGGGCCATTATCGTAGCAGAGCACCGTAGGTACTCCGTGAGTGGCAAAGATCTTCTCAATGGCCACAGCCACCTTGTCGAAGGCCACCAACTCAATGAACTCTACCTCTGGGTAGCGGGACCACTCATCGACCACCACCAGAAAGTGGGTGCCCCTTGACGTGGAGCCGAAGTCTGCATGGACGACCTCCCACAGTTTGGTCCCCCTTGGCACAGTTTCGATCTCCGGCTTTTTCTGGGCAGGGGATGCAGCCTGACACCACACACATGATGCCACAAATTCCTCCACCCTTCTTTCCAGGTCGGGGAACCAAACCTTCTGGTGTAGAAGTGCCTTTGTTTTTGCCGCACCTTGATGGCCTTGGTGTGCCAGCACTATCATTTGCTGTGTCTGACTCTGAGGAATGACGATGCGGTCCCCTCTCAGCAGGAGTCCATTGTCCTAGAATGTCAACTCCCCCCTCACTCCTGGCCGCCAGCAAGTCAATTACCATGCGCCACGAGTCCTGTTGAATGGCGGACTTAAGTATTCTGAAGCAGTCGTCCTTGCTCAAGGACCTGTATGGGCACCGAGTTGGGAGTTGCGGCCTCCACCACGAACTGTACATGCTCATCCGCCTCCTCTGCACACGTGGACGGCACGCGGCCAGTGCCTTCTCGTGGGTGTCTCGACAGATAGTCAGCTGCGTTGTTATTCCCAGAGCGATAGACCAATGACACGCCATACTCTAACAGGGCCAGCATCCACCTTTCAATTCTGGCGGGAGGCTTGGAAGATGACCCCGCCATGATGGGCAGCAGAGGTTTGTGGTCCGTGACCACCGTCACTGGTCGTCCCAGGACATACAGTCGAAAGTGGCGGCAGCCCCACAGGACGGCGAGGGCCTCCGATTCGATCTGGGAGTATCTTTGTTCCGTCTCGGATAGCGCCTTGCTGGCATAGGCAATGGGACGGACCTCCTGGTTGGCCCCTATCTGCGTTAGCACCGCCCCCAGGCCAAACGGGCTGGCATCTACCACTATTTCTGATTCCAGTGTCGGGTCAAAGAATGCCATGATGTCCTCAGTCATGAGAGCACCCTTGATATCCTCAAAAGCCGCCTGCTCGAGAGGGCCCCATTGCCAGGCCATGTCCTTTTTCGTGAGTGCTCTGAGTGGCTCTGATCTTGCTGCCAGATTACGGATGAAACAGCCACAGTAGGTTACCATTTCGTGGAAGCTGCTCACGTCTCTGAAGTTTTCTGGGGCCCTGGCCTCCACAATGTCCTACAATTTGCGTGAATCGGGCGACCACCAGCCCTAAACACAAAACCGAAGAATTTGATGGTCGTGCGAAGGAACTCGCATTTTTCTCGGTGTAGTGTCAGGCCCAGAGATCGTAGGTGTTCAAACGTCTTGGCTAGCTTCACCAAGTGGTCAGATTCGGATTTGGCGAACACCAGAATATCACTAATATTCAAGGCGCCCTCCAGGTCCGCCAGCACTCCACGAATGATATTTTGTAATACCTCTGTTGCGGAGGACACCCCGAAACTCAGCCTCTTGTATCTATAGAGGCCCTTGTGCGTGGTAAACGTTGTGATATACCTTGATTCGGGGTGTAGAACCACTTGATGGTACCCGGCCCGTAGATCTAGCTTTGAGAAAAACCGAGCACCCTGCAGTTCAGTGATAATATCATCAATCGTGGGGGTGAGGTGTCGCTCCCTCTTAATGGCCTTGTTGGGCAGGCGCATGTCCACGCAGATGTGAACTGAGTCTGCTTGTTTTGGTTTTCGAGCCACAACAATTGGGGACACCCATGGTGTAGGGCCTGCGACCTTTTCTATGATGTCCAACTTGACCAGGTTGTCGAGCTCTTTGTCCACCAAATCTCTGAGGTGGAGAGGGACCCGTCTGTGCTTCAGAGCAATGGGCTGCACTGAGTCGTCTATGTGCAGTTTGACTGGGTCCCCGACCATCTGTCCGATTCCTTCAGAGCTGTGTGTTTCTCCAGGAGGGTCTGAATATCATCCACGTACACGGAGTATGCAAATGTCACTATGCCCAGTGCCTCTGCCGCCGCACAGCTCAGCAGTGTGTTGCTGCTAACTGGCGTTACATAGAATCGGGCATGTATGGCTGACCCACCATGCTCCACATCCGCAATGAACGCACCGTCCAGCTGTATTGGGTCTGCTCCTCCAAAGGTAAAGATGCGAGCCTTGGGCTTGGTCAGGGCGGGCGGGCGGACATACCATGGCGTCATAGTGTTCACGAGCCATCACGTTGACTGAAGCCCCTGTGTCTACCAGTACTGGGACTGAAGACTCATTCACCTTCACTAGACATTGAGGCTGCCTTCTTGTCTTCGCCTTCAACAAGCCAATGCTGGATACAAAGAAGACATTTTCTTCTTCCTCCTCCTCTTCTTCATCGAGAGCTGTGTTGTCCTCCGCCTGATCAACCTGGGCCACGTTTGAAGAGCGCTGCTGCCGGAAGAAACCAGCTCGCACTGGGCCTCTGGAGACCACTACTGGAGCAGTGGCCCTGCACATCCTGGCGTAGTGATCGGGGCCACCACACCTGTCACAGGTCTTTCCAATCGCTGGGCATTCCGCTGGATGGGGAATGTCATATCCACACTTGAGGCATGAGTTGGCAGGGGCCGACCCTCTCTCTCGCTGGTTCACGCCCCTACGTCTGGCACCTCTGCTGCGCCCGATTGCACAGATCTCCTCAGTCTAGCTGGGGCGCACAACTGCCTCCATTCGGGATGCACCCAGGTCGGAAACCTCCTGGCACCTACCCAGTTCCAAGATGCGTGGTAATGTGATGCCGGGCTCCCTCAGGACTTGTCTTCTTAGCTTGCCAGATGTGCAGCCCTGGATCAGCTGATTTCTGATCATTGTGTCAGGATCCACCGATGCACATGGCACTGCGAGACGTCTCAGCCTACCATAGAACATGTCAAGTGTCTCATCGTCCTTCTGGCGTGCTGCCGCCATGAGGAATCTTTCATAGTCCGCGTTGGCAAGGGGTAAGAAATAGTCATGTAGAGCGTCTTTGGCTGTAGCATAGGAGACGTCACATGGCTGAAGCGACAAGAATACTTCATGTACAGCTGACCTGCACAGTACAGCAATGTGGCTAACTTGCTGCCCTCACTAGTCTCCATGGTGGCACGGAAGTACATCTCCAGCCTGTCCATCCACATCTTCCAGCGTGGCCCTAGGCTCAAAGGTGCCCCTGAGATGTCAAACTCAGGCATTGGCGGTAACACACCTGGGGGTCTTGCACCTGGTAGTTGTGGAGCCGCCAACACAGGGGGTTGCGCTGAAGGCTGACCAATTGCACCAAGAAGTGGGGCTGTAGGCTGAACAGGTGCCACAGGAGGCTGCACTG
The DNA here is from genome assembly GCF_040938575.1 of Ambystoma mexicanum. Classification (NCBI taxonomy): domain Eukaryota; kingdom Metazoa; phylum Chordata; class Amphibia; order Caudata; family Ambystomatidae; genus Ambystoma; species Ambystoma mexicanum. The sequence goes on from NC_090932.1 coordinate 2,304,895, forward strand.
GAGGTTGGACAGCTGCCACCGGAGGCTGTACTTGAGGTTGAGCAGGGGGTTGAGGCTGACCTTGATCTTGTTGTGCTGCTGATCCACCTCCGTCCATTGCCCAGAGCGCAGAGGCACCTTTGTGTGGAACACCAAAGGCGGCAACTCAGGCTCTCCCTCGTAGTAGGCAGACTGAAGATCAGCCAAACTTCTCCTTTGCAGGCCGGCAAATGTTCTTTCCATCAGCTGAACTCTGTGAATTAGCAAGGATATTGCCAGGGTAGATGTCACCAATGTCCTACCCCTTCAGTGGGTGGGAGTCCCATAAATTGACCAGGTGAGGCCTAGAGATCTCCTACTGGCTTAGCAGGCCTCTCCAGGAACCACCATTCACTCAGTGAAAACAGACAAAAATGCACAAATTTCTGTCAAAAAACCACAGCGTGTGGTAGTGGCAGCTCTCTATTGCCAAGTGTTCCAAAAATTGGCCTTGGATGGCCTTCAGAAGTGAAAGAAATCACTGCTGAGGCCTTCCTAGGCATGGTCACAAAATGGCCACCGACCGCGTGGACTGCCTCCTGCCCTGCGGCATGATCGAACGGTGCTAATGTTCTAAAATAACAAAATTCACTGTTGATTTTCACCGCCTTGCCGGGGTTGCATCTGAGCCTCGTCGCCACTGTTGTGGTGCTCTGGAAGTGCACAACGATGCCCGTGAGCCCCCTTCAACTACAGATGGCACACCAGGACACGTCTTCACAGTTCGGGCTCCCCGGTCGCTCTGCGTGGCCGGGAACGCCCCCTTTATTTATAGTGCACGCGGCGGAGTGCAACGTCACTCCGCCGCGTGCGTGCAGCCCTTAAAGGGGCAGTATCACACTGACGAGCCACTGTCCTCCTTGTCTGCTACTGGACATAGCGCTATTGTATACAGTTGACTTACATGCCAACCTAATTATAGCCATAATGCAATCCTATCGGAAAAACACATTCTGCTGATTGCTGTGGTGAAATGTCCCTCTCGGGGGTTCCTGATTGTTAAGTCTGAGATTAATATAATGTCTATGCAATCTTGTTAGTTTCTGCAATTCATCTCCTTCTTTGCTCTGCATATTCATTGAGGTAAGAGTGACAGCACACAGTGACTCCTGCCTCACAGTAGGGCGTGTTGGGGCTTCGCTTCTCTGTGAAGCGTCCCCACGGAAGGCCCTGCTGCGTCCTACAATGATACGCGGGAGCCGAGGTATGTATCAACCTGCTTTATTAACATATCGGCGGAACTGCCGATCCTACCTCCCCGTCCCTCCCCTTCCCCTGACGTCACGTCCTGGACGTCATGTCCTTTGGGCCCCAACGGAGGCCCGCCCACACAACGATGTGGGCAACCTGATATCTCTCCCCTTTTTAACATGCGAGTTCAGGGGCTCTCTTCTAACCCCATCTCCTCGATGAGTCGTGTTGGCTTCATACGGCTCCTCTGCGGTCGTTTTGCCTTATTCGGGGTTGGTACTTCCCTGGCGGGTGTGGGGGGGTGTGCCTCGCCTTCTGACTCTTCCCCGTCTCCTTGGTACGCTTCTTCGCGTGGTCTGTCCTCATCGCTGTCTCTGTCCCATGTCCATTGACCTTCTTGAGTTAGTCTGACTCGTTTGAAATGCGAGCTGTTCCTGGTCACCATTGAGCAGTCGTCCCTTTGTGCTGTGACCATGGAGCCCTTCTTGTGCGTCACGACCAGGGGTGTGGGTGCAAAGGTGGCTTCTTCTTTCCGATTCTTGGGTTGCCTGAGCCATTCCTCTCCTCCTGGTTGCATTATGTTCTCACGAGCTCTCTTTTTCCTGTCCGTGATCTCTTTCGTCTTTGCTTTCCTCGCGGTGTCATTTGCTTTTGCTTCTTGCTCTAGCGGCGTCAGTTCTTGTGGCCTCGGGTCTTCCGGTAGTCTCGTGGTGATCGGTCTTCGGAATAGCAGGTCGACTGGGCACACTCCCGTCGTGCTGTGGGGCGTGTGCCTGTATTCTCGTAGTAATTGATTAAGGGCCTGCTCAAATGGCTTGTTTTGTACATGGGCGATTTGGAGGGTCCTCTTTATGTTGGCCATGAACCTTTCGACCATGCCGTTGGCCTGAGGCCATCGGGGGGTTATACGTCGATGTTGAAACCCCATGTATTTTGCAAATTGCTGGAAGTCTTGGCTTTAGAACGTAGGACCGTTGTCGGACTTTATGATCTTGGGGATGCCATAGGCAGAGAGCATCCTGTCAAGTGCTGGAATGACGCTCGATGTGGCGCTGCTCTCTACTATCTGGGTGTCCGGGTATCTTGAGTGTTCGTCCATAAGTACGACCACGTGTGTCCCATTGTTCAGTGGTCCGAATAGGTCTACTGCTAGCTCCTCCCACACTTTGTTTGGCAGCGGTGATGATTGTAATGGGTTTGGGTGTGGCCGGGGCGCAACTTGCGCGCACATGTGGCAACTTCCCACTATGGTTTCTACCAAGCGATCAAGTTGAGGGAACCAGACTTTCTGGCGAAGAAGGCGCTTTGTGGCGACTACGCCTCGTTGTCCTTCATGCGCTAGGTGCACTATCCTCTCCCGGAGCGTTCTCGGGATGACGACCTTGCATCCCTTTAATATGATGTTGTCCTCTACCACGGTCAGCTCTTCCTGGACCTGGTCCAGCCACTTGACGTCTTCCTTCGTAGTGTCCGATTCTCCTCTGGCCTGATGTTTCATGAGGGTCGCCTTGTCCATCTGTAGGCAGTGTCGAGCGATTTGCAGCGCTGGGTCCGCCTCTGATTGTATCGATAGTTCCTGCCACCCTACTGGGAGTGGTTGTAGGTGATGTATGATGTAATTTATGTACGCGTCCGCTATGGACGGTTGAGATGCTGTCGTGGACATGGGATGCCGGGAGAGGTAATCCGCTGGGTTTTCTTCCTTCCCTGGCCGGTGCAGTATTTGGAACCTGTAGTCCTGTAGGCATAGGCCCCATCTGGCTATTCTCGGCGGCATCCTGGCCTTCGGGCTGCCGTATATGGTGAGTAGTGCCTGGTGGTCCGTGATGATGGTGAATTCCTTGCCAAACAGGAAGAGATGAAAATATTTGCAGGCCCAGATGACTGTGAGGCTCTCTTTTTCCGCCTGTGAGTATGCCTGTTCCGTGGTTGTCAGGCTCCGGCTGGCATATGCTAACACATGTGTGATGTGTGGCTCCCTGGGATCTTTCTGGGTCAATATGGCGCCGAGTCCCACTGGGCTGGCGTCCACTATTAGTTCGGTGTCGCGGCTGGCATCAAAATATGCCATGTCTTCCGCCTGTGCGATGGCCTTCCTTATCGCCTCAAATGCTGCTTGACACTCTTTCGACCATGTGAATGGCGTGTCCTTCCGGGTGAGTAAGCGCAGGGGGTTACTGACTGTGGCGTAGTCTTTCAGGTATCTGGAGCAGTCGCTGGCCAATCCTAGGAACGACCTTAGGTCTGTGGTGTTCACGGGGGGCGTGGCTGAGTTGAGTGCTTCTACTTTTTCCGGGTCGGGAATCATGCCTTTATCAGAGAAGATGTGCCCAAAAAACCTCAAGGATCCTTTCGAGAACTCACACTTAGATTTGTTCAAGGTTAGCCCTGCGTCGTCCAGTGCTTGGCATACCCTGTGCAGTGCCAGGTCGTGTTCTTCCTGGGACTTGCCATAGACCAGGACGTTGTCCGAATGGTTCAGACAGTTGGGGACGTGTCTGATAACCTTGTGAATCTCCTCCTGAAAAATCTCAGCGGCAGAGGATATGCCGAAGCTGAGTCTTTTATATTGAAACAGGCCTAGATGAGTGACGAATGTGGTGATGTAGCGGGACTCCGGTGCGATTTCAATTTGGTGGTATCCTTTCGTAAGGTCCAACTTGGAGAAAACTCTCGCTCCGTGGAGAAGGTGAATCATGTACGTGATCCTGGGCGCCTGATGCCGTTCCCTTTCAATGGCTGTGTTGGCTCTGCGCATGTCTACGCACAAGCGTATAGATCCTTCTGGTGACTTCTTGGGGACGGGGACGATGGGTGACACCCATGGCATCAGGCCCGACACAGGTTCTATGACGTTCATTTTGATGAGCTTGTCCAACTCTTCTTCCACCTGCCTCTGGATATTGAATGGAATGCCTCGATAATGTTGGGCCACTGGTTTGACCTGGGGATTAATGTGGAGCTGTACCTTCCTGTTTCGCAGTTTGCCTAGGCCAGTGAAGAGCTTTGGGAATGAGTTTTCGATTGCGTCCGGTTTTGCAAAGTACTTGTGGGCCATCAGCTGGTATAAGATGTGTACTAGTCCCATGTCTACTGCTGTCTGGAAGCTTAATATGCATCCGCTGTTAGCTTCTGTGTCCAGGATATATAGCGGGATCTTTGCGGAGTGCCCTTTATGTGTACACCAGGCTGTGATCATGCCTTTGCATGGCAGGGGTGTCTTGGAGCCATAGGGATATATGTCTACTGTGGCCTTCCTAATTCTCGGCTGTGTGGTCAGGGACTGATATGCGCTATCACTGATGGTGTTGACCGTCGCCCCGGTGTCTACGAGGAAGTTCAGTGGGGTGTCATTCACTTGAAGTTTGAATATGGGGCTGTGTTGGGTGGCCGCTGTGTTGTCCTGTAGGGCCCACATGTATCCTTTCCTCCTTTGATTCTCCTCTGACGAAGGGGTGTCGCTGCTGGTGGGGGACCTGGTCTCAACATACCTTACAAAACGCTGTCTGTGTGATCGTCTCATGTCCTCCGACGAGCGTTTATCCTCACGCACGTACCGGCTTCTGCGGTCGCTGTCTTCTTTTCGGGCGCGCCTTCTTTCGTTGTCCCCTGCGGGTCTGGGTGGACTCTGGTGGGTGGGCCGGCGCCTGTCTTGGTAGCGATGTTTAGGTGGTGTGTGTGTTGGCGCGTTTTTGCACATGGCCCTGTAGTGGTCCATTCCCCCACATGCGGCGCACTTTTGACCTACAGCCGGGCATGTTCCTGTGTGTGGGTATTCGTAGCCGCATTTATAACATGTGGCTTCGAGGTGTTTGTTGCCTTGATTGGGGTGGGTATACAGTTTTTTGATCGACTCGGTGTTTTCACTGTGTTGATGTATGGACACTTTTCCTAGGCTATCTAATTGAGACTCCACCGCTGCTTCCATGCAGGCCAGCGCTAGGATTTCTTTTAGGGATCGTTGTTTCTGTAGGAGCTGCTTGTGAAAAGGCTGCGAGAGGCACCCGGCGATTACTTGGGACCTGAGTGCCTCTTCATTGGAGTATCTGTGGAATTCACAATGTTTCAGTTTGATGCGGAGGCGCATCACGAAATTATCTATTGACTCCCCTTTTTCCTGTCTTGTTGTGTGGAACATGTGGCGTTCATAGTCTACGTTCGTGTGTGGCGTAAAGTATTCAGATAGTTTGGCGTGTAGCTCCCCGTATGTGACGGTTTCTACTTGTGTGGTCCGTCAATCCTATGGCACCTGTGTAGAACTTGAAGTCCCGTAGCCATATATTCCATCTGGGCCCTAGATTAGAGGTATCTCTAATCTCGAAGGGGTTGGGCATGTGCATGACTTGGGATGCTCCTCCCTCCTGGTGTGCATGTTGGCTGTTGTCTTGCGCGGTATCCGTGTTTCCAGACGCTGCCGCTGCCAATCCTGCCCCTCCCGAGGAGGATGCCGGCGTGGTCGTCGAGTCCGACATGGTGGCGTTGCTGCGATGAGCCTGTGTGCCCGTGGATGACTATGGCGCCTGTGCCTGGGCTCGGGCAGCTCTGGCAGCGCTGCTGCTGCGTGCGGAGGACCTTCTTCCTCCACTCACCCTTTTGTTGCAGTGCGGCCTTGTTTTCCTGGTCTGTGCGGCCTCACACCGCTCGTGGGAGGGAGGTTGTGGTTTCTGAGGTGGCACGAGAGGACGGCTTCCCCCACGTGCCAACCTCTTGTTGGCCGGTCTCACAGGGCGTGCCAGCACACCCACGCGCGTTATGTCCGTGCGTTGTCTTTGGGCTCTTGTTACGCGGGAGGCGGGGCCACACAGAATCAGTGCTCCCGTATTCGTGGGGCGTCCGTGTGCTGATCCCGTGCCTCTGTCACGTGGGAGGCGGGTGCCCATGTGCTGATCCCGGGCTGCCCGTGTGCTGATCCCGTGCCTCTGTCACGCGGGAGGCGGGTGCCCGTGTGTTGATCCCGGGCCTTTATCACGCGGGAGGCGGGGCAGTGTAGAGTTGCCCGCCGTGTCCGAGGCGCGCTGACGCGCTATACTGCTCGACAGCAGACCTCGGCACAGCGCCAGCGGGAGTCCGTACCCGCTCGTCGACCAGTGTTGGGGCTTTGCTTCTCTGCGAAGCGTCCCCACGGAAGGCCCTGCTGCGTCCTACAATGATACGCGGGAGCCGAGGTATGTATCAATCTGCTTTATTAACATAACGGTGGAACTGCCGATCCCTCCTCCCCATCACTCCCCTTCCCCTGACGTCAGGTGCTGGAGTCATGTCCTTTGGGCGCCAACGGAGGCCCGCGCACACAATGATGTGGGCAACCTGACAGGGCGCAGACTCACTTTGTAAGGACTTGCACAGTTACCAAATAGGCCCATTTAATGCGTGACACCTTGTTCCAGTTTGGGTTTTATCAATTGCATGCTGGGAGTTGTAGGCACATACTGTGGGAAAACGAAAGTAAAACTCGCAGGAGGCAATGGGAGAAAACAGGACTGGGCAAAGTGTAATTAGATTACTACCTTAATCAGAGCCATGCTGAAGCACTCCAAGAGCCGTGCCATAAACCGCGCATGCGCACGGGAGCCGTCTCGCTCCTTCTTTCATTATCTGAAAAGCAATATAAATTCCCTGTGCGTGCGCATGCGCTAGAATGACTGTCATCCCCCTGCACATGCGCAGTAGTGAGGCGAGTGCGTCACCGGAAAGAAGCGAGCTACCGTCTGGTGAGAGAGCGGAAGGAGGCCTCCTGCGGGAGGCGGGAGGCGCGGCCCCGGGGGCGGGAGGAGGCCTCCTGCGGGAGGCGGGAGGCGCGGCCCCGGGGGCGGGAGGAGACCTCCTGCGGGAGGCGGGAGGCGCGGCCCCGGGGGCGGGAGGAGGCCTCCCGCCGGAGCCGCGGCCCTCGGGCAGCGCCCCCCTCCGCCCACGCTGCCCCGGCCGTGCCTGTACTTGTCTCATCTCACCTAAATGGGGCACGTTGGCACGTGTGGGCCACTGGGCGCAGCGAGTGGACGTCCACACAGCCCCAAGTACAATTGTGTTTATGTAGGTGAATAGACTGGTCAAAACATAGCGGCATTCGGCAAGAAAATATGTCACCAGGAGTGTTTCACCAATATATATATATATATATATATATATATATTCATTCCAACTGTCTAAGCCAGTGCTTAATGGGTTCCGTGCATCTCTGCCGGTAATGCCCATGTGCCAGGGATGGTGCCAGGCATTCACGCCAAGCTCTCGAGTGTTCCGTGGCCATGGCGGGGTATAGCACATGCAGTCTCGCTTTCATGTCCTTTGGAGTTTCGGACTCGTAGTCTTTTCTGAACTTCAAATGGGGAAAGAAAACGGAAAGTCCCAGAATTCCAGGGAGTCCTGTAACGACCCATGCACGGCCTGAACAAGGCAACCAACCACTCGACAACACATTCAGAGGTGTTTGCAAGACTTATTTTTGTTCTCCTATCACAGTATTTTCTCTCCTGGGGTCTTTGTGCGAACCAAATCCACACTAGCTTTCAGGACACTTTGCACTCAGCACGGACCTACACCAGCTTTCAGGACACTGCACTCAGCACGGACCTACACCAGCTTTCAGGACACTTTGCACTCAGCACGGACCCACACCAGCTTTCAGGACACTTTGCACTCAGCACAGACCCACACCAGCTTTCAGGACACTTTGCACTCAGCACAGACCCACACCAGCTTTCAGGACACTTTGCACTCAGCACAGACCCACACCAGCTTTCAGGACACTTTGCACTCAGCACAGACCCACACTAGCTTTCAGGACACTTTGCACTCAGCACAGACCCACACCAGCTTTCAGGACACTTTGCACTCAGCACAGACCCACACCAGCTTTCAGGACACTTTGCACTCAGCACGGACCTACACCAGCTTTCAGGACACTGCACTCAGCACGGACCTACACCAGCTTTCAGGACACTTTGCACTCAGCACGGACCCACACCAGCTTTCAGGACACTTTGCACTCAGCACGGACCCACACCAGCTTTCAGGACACTTTGCACTCAGCACAGACCCACACCAGCTTTCAGGACACTTTGCACTCAGCACAGACCCACACCAGCTTTCAGGACACTTTGCACTCAGCACAGACCCACACCAGCTTTCAGGACACTTTGCACTCAGCACAGACCCACACCAGCTTTCAGGACACTTTGCACTCAGCACAGACCCACACCAGCTTTCAGGACACTTTGCACTCAGCACAGACCCACACCAGCTTTCAGGACACTTTGCACTCAGCACGGACCTACACCAGCTTTCAGGACACTGCACTCAGCACGGACCTACACCAGCTTTCAGGACACTTTGCACTCAGCACGGACCCACACCAGCTTTCAGGACACTTTGCACTCAGCACGGACCCACACCAGCTTTCAGGACACTTTGCATTGAGCACGGACCCACACCAGCTTTCAGGACACTTTGCACTCAGCACGGACCCTCACCAGCTTTCAGGACACTTTGCACTCAGCACAGACCCACACCAGCTTTCAGGACACTTTGCACTCAGCACAGACCCACACCAGCTTTCAGGACACTTTGCACTCAGCACGGACCTACACCAGCTTTCAGGACACTTTGCACTCAGCACGGACCTACACCAGCTTTCAGGACACTGCACTCAGCACGGACCTACACCAGCTTTCAGGACACTTTGCACTCAGCACGGACCCACACCAGCTTTCAGGACACTTTGCACTCAGCACGGACCCACACCAGCTTTCAGGACACTTTGCATTGAGCACGGACCCACACCAGCTTTCAGGACACTTTGCACTCAGCACGGACCCACACCAGCTTTCAGGACACTTTGCACTCAGCACGGACCCACACCAGCTTTCAGGACACTTTGCACTCAGCACGGATCCACACTAGCTTTCAGGACACTGCACTCAGCACGGACCCACACTAGCTTTCAGGACACTTTGCATTGAGCACGGATCCACACTAGCTTTCAGAACACTTTGCACTCAGCACAGACCCACACCAGCTTTCAGGACACTTTGCACTCAGCACGGACCCACACCAGCTTTCAGGACACTTTGCATTCAGCACGGACCCACACCAGCTTTCAGGACACTTTGCATTCAGCACGGACCCACACCAGCTTTCAGGACACTTTGCATTGAGCACGGACCCACACCAGCTTTCAGGACACTTTGCACTCAGCACGGACCCACACCAGCTTTCAGGACACTTTGCACTCAGCACGGATCCACACTAGCTTTCAGGACACTGCACTCAGCACGGACCCACACTAGCTTTCAGGACATTTTGCATTGAGCACGGATCCACACTAGCTTTCAGAACACTTTGCACTCAGCACAGACCCACACCAGCTTTCAGCACACTTTGCACTCAGCACAGACCCACACCAGCTTTCAGGACACTTTGCATTCAGCACGGATCCACACTAGCTTTCAGGACACTTTGCATTGAGCACGGATCCACACTAGCTTTCAGGACACTTTGCACTCAGCACGGACTCACACCAGCTTTCAGGACACTTTGCATTGAGCACGGACCCACACCAGCTTTCAGGACACTTTGCATTGAGCACGGACCCACACCAGCTTTCAGGACACTTTGCATTGAGCACGGACCCACACCAGCTTTCAGGACACTTTGCACTCAGCACGGACCCACACCAGCTTTCAGGACACTTTGCATTGAGCACGGACCCACACCAGCTTTCAGGACACTTTGCATTGAGCACAGTGTGTTCTTTGATGATCCAGCGCCTAACTCCCGCCATGAAACTCTTCCTCCCCAAATTAAAACAGCCATTTGGAGGTAGATCTCTGGCCATGGAAGTCCCTTTCTATACGTTCAGAAAACCAGCCTAAACCCTAGCTCCTTGTTGTAGTCTGTACCCTCTGTTGAGAAGAACAAAGCCCTAAACTGACCGCAAACAAACGTTCAGCCCTTGGCAGCCGCCTTTGTTTATCATGTCTTCTTCTCTTTACTGGAGATGTAATAACATGTACCTTGAATATATGCTGCATACCTTCTCTCGGACCTCAATGGAAAGTGGCACTATGTTACCTGCTGGCCTGCCCCTGCTCCTCACAAATGCCATCGACACGCTCCCTCCCACAGGCATTGCTGTTTAAGGGAATGTTCAGTGCACTCCACTGAAGTGCAAGTTTCAACTTCTTCTTACACTTTTATTTTAAAACAAAGCTATTCCGGAATGGGTTCTTTTGAAAATAAAAATATGGGGACAGTAAAACGTTGATCACTGCCCCAGTGGGGGAAGGAACAGTATCTTCCAGCGCTCTCCTGGTACGACCACTACTGAATGCATGTTTTTCTTATGTAATATTCGTATTCTTTGTCAGGAATGAATATAACTACATGTTCTAGGATTGTATAATGCACTTGCTTTTTTTCTGCTTATGTGCGACTAGTGCCTAACTCGGGGATCTGCAGCATTTGATTCTCAATGTTTTGTACTACAACTCCCACCAGCAGTAGCCAGCGTAGTCCATGTCAAGGATTGTGAGTTGTAGTCCAACACATCTGGAGAGCTGAAGCTTGGAGATTCCTGACCTAATGAAAGCAGTAAGATAATGGCAGGAAGGGTAGAATTATTTGACCAGAAACACTCCTTTTTAGTTTTGCCCCTGAGATGGCGCAAAACCATATGGCTAAAACCAATGTTACAGAAAAGGGAATAGGCACTGGGAAACAAACTGTGTTGCGATTGCAACTCTTGTGGCATGCACCTGCTCTATACTCCTATAAAGGCTCTTCAACAAAATTTCCTCCAATCGGGGGTGCCGTAAAATGCTTGCAAGGCTTTCATTTTCCAGTTGTTCAGTGGCTTGCTTTATTCAAGTCAAGTAGCACAGACTGGGGGGAGCTGCAGAGAGCACCCCTCCCTTGCTGCTGCACATTGTTATGCCGACCTCTATTTCTGTTGCTCACTATTCACACACCCTGGCCACCTGCCACAACCCTCGCTTGATCACTTCTGCCCGCTAGCAGATCATTGATAACTGCAGGCTATGCCCAGCAGCAGGGATCTGATGGCTACATATTTCCCACACCCCCATAATTCCCCCATCTTCCCTAATCACAGACTTCAGCCTCTTATTATTACTTGGGTGGTGCGCTAACGCCATACCAAGATCAGGGGGAGAAAAGCCGTGCTGTCTCTTATGAAGTCATGTGCTTTAAAAATGTCAGTTTCTCAGAGGACCTAGTAAAAGTCCACACTTTTAAGCTGGTGCCCTGGGTGCTAGAGTTAGAACTGTCCTGTAAGACAAAATGCCATCCTTTCCTGAATATATTCTTTAAAAAAATGATGTATACATTGTGCACTGAATGATCTTGGACACTTAACTATCCGCTATTACGACTCTTAAGGTGCTCCTTTAATCTTCCTAATATTGATGAGGCTGTGCCAACCCTTCTGCATTATGAATGTGACCTCTGTAGAGTTGTTGACCGCTTTATTTTGCCTGCAAGACCACCCTTCATTGACTGTTAGGGGCTGTCTGTTAATTAGTTGACTAAAAGCTTGAATGGTGTGAATTATACTTGCTTTTGAAATTCTGAAATCCTTATTTAAAAACAAGAAGGAATTGACTTTTATTTGTGATAGTGGACTTGCCGTGTGAATTGCTCGTTGTAAAGATCCCTCCTCTTGAGGAACAGATTATAGTTTTTATAAACTATATCTCCCTGGTAGCCTAGCGGCCACTTAGCTCCCAAACTACGCATTAGCGCGTCAGCTAAGGCCGGTTCTCGGACGTGCAGGCACTTTCCCACCTAGGTTAGGTGAGTCCCGCCAAGGCTGTCTTCCTCTTTCGCATTGTTGGTATACTTCCTTCTGTCTGCCTGGAACAGATAGCTGACAAGTGGCAAAGTTCCGTGACCACAGTTCTCTCCACGCCTAACTAAAGGTTTCATACGCCGGCAAACATGTCTAACAGCCAGGATATGGAGTACTCAACTCTTCTCCCTCAAATAGATGCACACCACCAGTAAAATGCCTCTACTTCATAACAGATCCCTTGTTAAGCATGTGGCAGATTACACAGTGAATGAAAACATTGACTTGTGCTCCCTCACTGAGACCTGACTGCATGCTGCAGCCGGTCAATTGCTGCTTTAAGCCGCACCTGAGGGTTTCAATATCCTCAGGGGTGACGGGCAGGGCGGGAAAGGTCTTTAGGAATAATTTTTGTGCATTTGACCAATTGTGAAACCGTAGTAGTCTAAATTGAGCTGAATCCCAATACCACACTCCAGTTGTGCATTTTGAACATTTTAACCTAGGTTTTCATGATCAGATGGACTACCTGGCCAAAGCAGCAAAGGACGCACTGAAATCTTGATTTCTCTTAATACATTGGGAAACCCACACACTTTGGTGGCAGAATTCTTGACTGGGTAGTGGCGCATGGAATTGAACCTAATAAGATCAAATTTCAACCCTGCCCCAGGTCTGATCCTGCTTTCACAACATTTGAATTGCCCACTGTCACTATAAATAAGAAAATTAGGGAGAGAGTCCTCTTGTGATCTACGAAAGCGTACCCCTGAGTCTTTAGCACCCCTCTTTGCCCCCTACTTGAATAACCTTGCCCAGTACAACTCTGCATCAGACCTGTCAGCAGTTTATAACAAGATGATGGATGAAGCAGTTGAGTCTAACTCCCTTGAAGTTCAGGCCTGGTAAAACTTTGCACTCCAAAAGCTGGTATTCATCCGAAATACAAAACTTCAAACTCAATGCAAAACCTTTCGGATATGGCAAAAATCACTTTCAGACATTGATGAGGCTAAGTATAGCCTCGCAGCTAAAGGACACAGAGACAATATGTGAAGCACATGTTTTTCTATGAACTGGATTGGGGAAGCTGTCTCAGATACTAAGTAACTATTTAAGATCCTTAAACAAGTTGAAGATCCCTGCCCTAGCATTTCCACGATCATTAAAGATTCAGCCTGGTGTACTCAAATTGAAAATGCCATGACTAATAAGATAACCAAGACTAAACCCAGCTAGATTTGAGTGTCCTCTATAGTGGGAGAAAGGCCTACACCAACAGTGCACTTTGAGTACAAGACTAAACACATATAGTAGAAAGAGAAGGAGGCTACACCTAGATATGAGGGTCCGGCAGAGTGGATGCGACGCAGGCTAATGCTCACCATTCTGTCCAAGTGTGGCACATACCAACATTCACAGTTTTGAGTGTGGGACTTGCTAGCACTCAGTCCTATCCAGATGCGATGTAGGATAGTGTCCATTAGGGGCTAACATTCACAGTTCTTGTCTAAATGTAGCACATGCCAGTAATCACAGTTCCAAGGTAGGGTAATTTAGAGTGCCAGGGTTTTCTGGAGTAGTGTAATTTCTCTACTCCCCACCCATGCCACACTTTTTGCTGGTTGACGGCTGGTCACTGGCTTCACTGGCTTCCCCTGCTGACAGATTGGAGCTGCCATTTGCCTTGGGGCCCTTAGCCGCAGGGGCTGCACGGGCAGAAAGCTGCCATGGTGTGGATAGTCAAGAGCGGGAGTTTGACCAATCAGGGCACAGGGGTGGGCCCGAGAGGAGGGAGAAGGACGCGGGAAAAGCTCTGAGGCAAGGACGCGATCGGGGCATGGGGCCAGACGCAAATGCCCAGATGTTGTTACCCAGGGCCCAGGAGGGCTTGGGTGGAATGCACTCACCTGCTTTCTGCACTTGTTAAGGAGGAGGGCACTGGGCAGTGCAGCCGGTAGGCCCAAAACAGGGATAAAGCTCCAACCAATCGGGGCTGGGGCGAAAGGAGGGAGAAGGATGCGGGAAAAGGTCTCGGGGAGGCAATGGATGCGAATGGGGCAGGGGGCCAGACACTAATGCCCAGGAGGGTCTGGGGGGGGGGAGCACTCACCTGCTTCTCCAGTTGTGTAAGTAAGAAAAATAAATGTGGTGAGGAATGGCATGCATACATTTTTTGAAAGAGCACAGGCAGACCTTTTGAAGGGTAGGTGACTTTTGCAGGTAACAAAAGGGTATAGTGCCTAACGCAGCGACTAAATGTAGGTCACATTTGGGAAACGAAATGGTTGTGTGCCAAGTGCAGCAGCAAATGTTTGAAAATGGTATGAAAACCACACACCAACAACAATGGGGGACTCCAAGCAAAAAAATACACACGGTCGTGCTTGGAAGGAGCAAATATATATATATATATATATATATGAGCAACTAAAGGAGTACGGATTCTTATTTAGGTGAATGGGCAAGGTTAAAGCTATAGGGGCACAGCTAATCTAAAGTGCAACTGGATAAATACAGACCACTTCATAAGGCGGGAGGTGAAAAAATTCAATTCGTATCCTAAATTCAATAGATATTTTTATTATACTAGAATATATCATAAGAATTTTAAAAATCTCTTGATGTATCAAAACATTAGTCATAAAATACAATTCATGAAAACATATATTGGTACATGAATGTCAAGGAAAAGAGAAGTCAGAACAATATGCAACACAACCAGACCCACACAATTCACCAATCACTCCATTCATACTCAACTCATACATCTCTAAAATGCATACCTCAAATATAATGGTGAAAAACACAGACTATACATGAACACAAGTGAAATAATTAGGCAAAATGTTATAGCACCATGTTCAAATGCTAGTACATGACAAGCACTATACTACTAGAATATCAATAGAAAGTCCTGGAATTAGAGACCTTCAAAAGTCATATTAATTAACAACTTGGGCCACAACAAGATTGAACCACTTAGAAAACCGACATCTTTCTTTCCGTCTTCATGATTCGATTAATTGAGCGGAAATTCATCCGGGTGACTTAAGAACTGAAGTCATCAATGATTGATGGTACTGGATAGTTGCAAAGCTCCGTAAGCCAGTCTTGCCATAGCACCTAAGCAAAAAGAACCGAGATTACTGGTCTCAAATCAAATATTTACTTGAGTTCAGTATATATCTGTAGCACACTCTATCAATGGGCGTGAATACAAGGTCACAAGACCTGTTCAAATCCACCTACAGGCGGTCACAACAAAAAATGAATGGACCAACAGGGTATAGAAACTAAATAAATACGGTTCTAGCCCAATGTACAGTGCAAGAGAGTGAATACAAAAGAAGAAAAAATGTCATGTGTAGACCCCAAAAGAAGACAATCGTCTGGGGAAGAGAGCACAATCTCAGACTTCGCTCTGGATGTAAAAATGACACAATTCAAACATGGAAATAAGAAATAAATAATAAAAAACAAAAGACATGTGCCAGTTCAATTTAGAGCACGGCGGTCTGGTGCAAAGCACACAGTGCGTGAACGGCAGGTAACTTTCAAGTAATGAGCCACTGGCACCCATGGTTAACCATAAATGATGGGCGTCAGAGTGTCAAAGCAGCAACAAATGGCTCAGGATACATAAAATGTTACACTCAATGGTCTAGAAAACTATAATATATGTTCAAGTAAATGTGGAACAAGGCAGAACTACAGTCAAAGTCACACTTACTCTGCCGTGGAACGAATGACAGTAACAAGCCCAATGAATGGGTCAAAAAAGTGAAGCCTAGCACAGCATAACCAAGCGACAATCCTGGGAAGACATGCCCTATCGAAATGAAGCATGAAATCAAATGAGGCAAATAGTTAAAACAGCTAATATATGAACTCGTAATACAATACGAGTAAATACAAGCAAATAACAGTCAAAAGCTAGCAAGAGTTAACTGGGGCAATGATTGATAGACACCGAAGAAACTTACTTGAATAAATCGGTGTAGACATCAACAAGGTTTGTAGTTAAGCAGAAATGTACACGACCAGGCAACTCGAGCACAATTCATAGATGCAGGGTGGATCGTGGCAGATGCATCTCAAAAATGGCTGGTCAAAGTGCCTAGCAACTGAAACAATGAGTACATGCACTATAAACGAAATGTCCAACCTCTCAGTGCATATGCTGTAAGCATACATGGTGTCTGAAAAGTGGCTGCCTCGCTGCACCAGGTGGTAAAAAATTCCATAATTTATAAAACGAAATTCCAGGGGGAGAATAACCAGCATCCACAAAGCAATGAAAGTGCCAAGCAAGGCTATGCAAGAATGTATGTAACAGTATGAGGCCGGCACCTATCGTAAGTGCGTGTTGTTAGGAATCGTGCAGGTAATGGTTGGCAACTCGATGCCTCCCGTATAACTGTCAGGTTGCCGGGGTGACCATAGAACAAACTAGCTCTCAAGACAAGCAGCAGCAACACCGTGAATCAAAAGTCAAGTGCCCTCGTGTGTGGCCAATATATTAAAGCCCACAAAGTGTAAAATCGCATTCTTACCGGCAGCATAAGCAGACGTCTGTTGTCCATAGTGAAAACACGGTCTCACGGGAAATTTAAAGAAAGGACTGGTAAACATGGGTCTGCTGGCTCAATATATACTCAGAGCGTCATGAAACTAGTCACGTGGGAAGGCACGTACAAAGTGAACTGGTGCGGCCATGTTGGAAAGGTGTATACTAACACAATGGTGTTATAAACGTCAGTGGAAAAGGCACTAAAAGTACGAATGTATAAATGGGACAGAATGATGTGAAAACTGTCAACCTGAGTGCACCGCGCTGAGTGCACCACATACCTGGAAACAAAAATGGTTCAGAGTATTAAAGAATTCAGAAATGGTTATATCCAGAAGCAGAATTCCATGCAAAATAAGGGAATCAGAAAGCAAGGTCTAATTATTCATTGAGGCCAATTGAATGGCTTTTGGTAAGAAATATTAACCTCATCTCCTCCTTTATCAAAATGCTCCTACTGGTAATGCCACCATTGGCAGTACGTACTTTTTTCAAAACAGTCCATTCCAAATCTTCAGTCATGATGATTCACCAGGAAATGACCGACCATAGGGACTGTGATGTTTTTATTCCTGATGCAGCTCTTATGTTCGGTGATGCGAATCTTTATTTTACGTTCCGTTTGTCCAATATATAACTTGGGACAAGGGCACCAGATGGCATATATGACTCCACACGTGTTGCAGTTAGTAAAGGTACGTTGTTGCCAGGGTTTTGTCAGACCTATATCAACATTTGTGGTGCGTTTAGTGGAAGAGCAACATTTGCAACTGCCACAAGGTGCGTGACCACTCGGTCTTACTAGGCCCCATTGTTCAGTAATGGTGAGCTGGGAAGTAGAATGGTTGCTAATGTCATTCCTGGTGACAAGTTCTTTGAGATTACGTCCGCGTTTAAACGCGCATCTAGGTGCCGAGACTGGATTGTTACTTTTAGATAAAAAATGCCAGTTCTTCTTAATTATGCTGACAATCTTGTGTGACAGAGGATTATACGTGCTAACGAAAACCAACCCATCTGGATCAGATGTGGAGGTTTTACGTTTATACTCAAGAACGGCTTGTCGATGGTTATTGGAAGCCCTTTTAAAAGACCGTTTTACAATTTGACGGGGGTAACCTCTTTCTATAAGATTATTGCTGAAAATCCCAGCTTCCTCCTGAAAGGTAACGGTATTGGTACTGTTTCTCTTCAACCTCAAAAATTGGCCGAAGGGTAGATTATCACAAAGTGTTTTAGGATGAAAGCTATCATACCTCATTAGGGAGTTCCTATCCGTTGGTTTATGAAATGGTTTCACTAGTAATGTGTTGTTGTTGTTTACTAGGATCGTAAGGTCTAGAAAGTCAATTCTGTGTCTATCATACTGAATAGTGAATTGTAAGAAAGGGTTGATGCCATTGAGCCAATCGAAAAATGCCAATAGTTGCAGTTCATTTCCGTGCCAAATCATAAGCACGTCATCAATGTACCTTTTCCATACGGTCTGGTGCTGGCGAAAGATGTTGGTTTCGCTGTAGATGCTCTGTAATTCAACTGAATTGACATAAAGGTTGGCCAAGTGTGGGCTACCGCTGAGCCCATAGCCGTACCATGGATCTGTTGGAAAAAATTATTATTGAATTTTAAATAATTCTCTGTCAGGGCTAGAGAGGTGCACCAAAGAATGAACGAGTTGGGCGTAATACCAGGTGTACGTTTAGCCAACAATAACTCTTCGATCATGTCTAGAGTGGATGATTGTGGGATCTTGGTATATAGTGAAACAATATCCAAGGTAACCAAAATATCTTCACTACTATTGAAAGGAAAATGTTCAATAAGATTGATGACACTGGTAGAGTCTTGTATGAATGATTGCATCTCTGGCACATAACCTTTTAAGAAAGAATCTGCAAATTTTGCTGGCGGTTCTAATAACGAGTTGGTACCTGAAACTATCGGTCTTCCTGGAGGGTTGACCAAAGTCTTATGAACTTTAAGTAAGATATAGAATTCAGGAACTCTGGGGTCGCTCTTAACTAGATATGATGCCTCTTTGTTAGTGATCCATTTCCTGTCTCTTGCTTTTTCTACTTTGATTGTGATCATGGCTTTCAAACGGGCCGTTGGGTCATTACTCAAAGGCTTGTAAAAGCTGGTATCCGCCAGTTGTCTCGCACATTAAGAAATGTAATCAACACGATTGAGAAGAACAATGGCACCGCCTTTGTCGGCACTATGGATAACGATGGATTTGTTGTTTTTAAGTTCATCTATGGCTAAACGTTGAGCGTTCGAACAATTCTGGAACGTACGTTTCATTGCTGTGGCGTCTAGTTTAAAACCACACAAACAGAACAAATGTCCTACCTTCCCGCGTTACCACCGGTGTCCCGACAAAAATGGTATCTCACATATGTGGGTGCACCTACCTGGGCGGAAAAGAAAGTGTCGACCGTAACCAAGTCCAACTACAGTCCGAGGGAGCCCCGGCAGAGACCCGTCCATTCCCCGAGGGGAAACTCTGTAATGCTGCCTAGCCAGAGCTCCAGGATTGTCGGGGGTTATGTCCCTGGCCTTGAGCACCCGTCTCCCATGTGGGTCGACAATCCCCAAGCCCAGCCTGGAGCACTGGCTGGGCTGTTACAGAATTTCCCTCTAGGAAGGGATGGGGACCCTGCCGGGGCTCCTTGGGACAGCCGCTGCACTTGAGGTTGGTCGCCCCATATGGGAGACCGCCTACGAAGGCCATGGACATTACCCCCGACTATGCTGGAGCTCTGGCTGGGCTGCATTACAGAATTTCCCTTGGGGATGGAAGGGGACCCTGCCGGGGCTCCCTGGAGCTGCCGCTCTGCTCGGACGGTACATTGACATGTTAAACGGATGTTCAAGGCCGGGGACATCACCTCCAGAGTTCTGGCTGAGCTGCATTACGTTTCCCTTCGGGGAGGTATTGGCACACTGCCGGAACTTCCTGGTGGAGAAACTCTGTAACCCAGCTCCGGAACAGAAAAAAATTAAAAACATTTTTTTTAAATGGCCGTCGGGGATGGGAAAACTGAGTCCGTGCTGGGGACAGAAGTGTTCCCAGCGTGTTCGCTCCCGGAAACGGAGTAGAAAGAAGGTAAGTGGGGGTTGGGAGGGCAGGGAGGGGATTGTTTGGAAGGGGAGAAATCACTTACCGGGATCCCCGGCAGGTGAGGATGGCAGCCTCCAGCCGTGTGGTGGCTCTGAGCGGGGATTACCCCGTTCAGAGCCTCCTCATTGGCTTAGGGGCTGCCACACCTCTCTGCCAGGGATATGAAGGCGAGGGATTCTGCTTCGGGTAATGCCCCGGGAGGGCCAGTCAGATGGTTACATTCTGATTGACCCTCGTCGGGTACTAATAATGGTTACCCTTCATGAATTTACATATGCGTTTAGGTAGTAGCAATAAGATTTTGCTTTTAAAGAATAGCAAAACTATTACGTGGAATACACAAACTAAGCAAGAGCTTTACAGAGTTTAAGGGCTAGAAGCAGAAACTAACCAAAATGAGATTGAGAGCAAAAAACAGCCAAGAGAAATGGAAGACCAGATGTAAATATTTAGATGGTGTTTTGCTTTTCTGTCTTGTGTAGTTAACCTATAAACCACTTACCAGATTACACAGACCAAAAGGTCTTGGACTCCGGGAGGCAATAACCCACACATAGACTAATAGTTGGAATATAATCGGCTCTTTACAGGCCCTTTATTCACATAGGATATAAACATGCACACCACTCTGTAAATGAATAGGGTTGGTTATACATAGACATGCACATAAGTAAGGATAGACACGTTACATCACTGTACTTCATCGTGGCCACCATGACACTGCCCAGTCCCAAGGGAGGTAGGCAGAGAGATAACACTTGCTAACTGGGTCTGGAGTGGAGCGTCCTCCCTCTCAGCGAGACTTCCTCACCCGGGGTTCCAATTCTATTCCACTACCCGAATACCTCTTCTCTTATGGGGAGCAAATCCCCGCCCACTTCAGGTTGCCAATCGCCTCCGGCCGAAGGACCGGCAGCAAGCATGGGGGCACAGAGCAGAAAAATCCAGTTAATAGTGGAAAACCCCAGTTTGTCTCCTGCGCGCTTGTTCCCAGCACCCCTTATCAATGCACCTGCACAACTTGGACTCCCTTCTTGGCGCGTCATTCATTGAACAATACACCAACTATCCTCCATAATGAGCTAATCCGCGTCCAAATATACACATTGCAACGTGGCAGAATTCATGTCTGCTAATTGAGCTCACAGAAACGTAGACTTCCATTGTGGTTATGGTAGTGAATGTCCAAAATGGCCGCACACCGGCGCCATGTTTAGCTCATTTTCGCACACATTACAGATGGACACCTGAAATGTGTGTTTTGTGAATAGTGTTTTGAACAGAGATTAGACTCAAAGCTGGCAACAAATTAGAGCAGAGGCAGTCCTTGGGTAAGGTGCCTTTTACAAGGGCATTGTTGGATTAAGAGAGTTTAGCAGAGACAATACACATTTAGAAAACCATGCAGAGAGATTGAGACAGTTGACCGAGGAGCTCAAACCAGCTCCTGTCTATCGGGCATCAACCAGTATGCAGGAACGGGCCTAGGGGAATGAGAAGCTAGTACATAGCAGTACACAGCTTGCTGCAACTTCTGCATGTGATAACCACTGTTATTCATTCTACATTGCACACTGTGCATCAAATGGCTTGTAAGTGTGGACTAATGCTAATTTACACACATTCCCAAGCAGAGTTCACATTAAGTTCTAGCTATATGGCACCATTTGTCAGGGGGAATCAAAAGTAGGTCCAGATACCTGAAAGCTTGTGCATAACCAGACATGTCTAGATTACAAGCGATAGCTAAATGTCTCACAGCTCCTGGTAATTCGAATGGTCACTGTCTCCTGCCTAAACTTGGAAATAAAGTGGGCTGGTCAATAGAGCTGGGTGCCACCCCAACTTGGTAGATGCATGGCCTGGAGGCGGTATACAGGAGATCGCTTCCCCTGCCCCTCTCCCCTCCCCCACCTAACACTCAAAAGAGTTCCTGTTTTAAGGCTGGGGCCAGTCACAGGAATGCCACAGCCACTCATCCTAGTGATATCCAGACCCACCCACAAAGGGGTTGGCCATAGGGGGCCCTTGTACCTCCACCACCCACATATCAGTGGCTGCCACAGGTAGAGGGGTGTGCCCATATCTCTTTGAGAATTGTTCCCATAAGGTAAACACACACACAGCCTTCCAAGCCACATTATGACCTACCCATGGCCCAACCACCAAACATCACAGGCCTCTGTACACCTGCCTTCAGAATGAATTGACACACCCAAGTGGAAGAGACCCTACTATAAAAGTAAGCCAATTCAGTCTGGGAGTGTGGGGTCTTTGAGTAGGAGTTGGAGGAAGGAATTTTGCTGAGAGTAGTACTAAAAGGAGAGCTTGAAGTTGGAGCAAGAGGGAGGTGTCGCCAGAAGAGCTATTGGGGAGTGGAGATGACCATCACAGAGGTATACAGTTGTGAGGAGGTTGGAGGATCCGTACCATCAGGAGAGCAACTGTCTAGGAGTGGGAAGGAGGTTAAAGCCTTTAACGTTTGTGGCAGAGAGAAGAGCTAGGGAGAGTAATGCAACTACTATACTGGAGTAAGTGGGAGGAGAAATGGTATCCACTCTAGAAAGGGTGAGCAAGGAGGTTCCATCGGGCCACGGCAGAAATTAGAGTATGTATAACCTGGTGCAGAACCTGTGATTTTGGGGGGAGGGGCGGGGCGTGTTTCAGAGGTGGGTGAAGAATGTCTCAGGGACCAGGACTCTAGAGGTGGTCAACTGTTGTAAGAGACTTTCTTTATCCTTTATGAACGTTACCTTATTTTACCATTCTTTTATTATTGTTGTGACAAGAACAAACCCTCTTGTTACTGAAACCTACCCATGTCCGCCTTTGTGCCGCGCAATAGAAACCTGATGGCTAATTAACAGAACAGAAGACCAATGAGAAATGAGCATCAGGGAAGTGGTCACCGTTGGAGAGTGGAGAATGCGTAGGCAGTACACAAAGAAGTTCAAAATAGACTGAAGAAGGGTGAGAGCATGGCCTACCACAAGAAATAAACCATGGTCCAGTCATGAGAAGACCAAGGTAAGGAGGTTAATTTTAGTGGTTTAGTGAGTGATTGACCTATTTTATCAATGTTAAGAGTGGGAAATGGCTAGGAGTGAGGTGTCAAAAAATGCAAGCAAATGAGGAAATGCAAGACAACGCGGTGCAACACTGGTCCGAATCCCGATCCCGCGCTTTGAAAGCACTTGCTGGTATTCGGCGTGATAAAAACGGAATGCGACAGTAGGAGAGCAAGTAAAATGGGCAAGAGCTGGAGAAAAGCGCAATCTGTTTTAGGGTTAAGATGAAGGGACTGGGTGAGAGATGGTCAACTTCACTCTTTCTGGTCTGCAGAGAATCCTCCTAAAATGGCTCATTGTCATGTTAGTTGCAATGCAGTCAATTTGGCAAAGTTCTAAAACCAAGAGAGGAACCTAAAAGAACCCGACAATGGCAAACGTTTGGAGAGCTTGGAGGAAGTCTGATGCATGTGACTTGGAGTGAAAGTTGGTAGTAAATGGCAATTGGGCAGGTTTCATCTACTCGTTATTGCCCTAATAGATGTGATCATTGTAACTCCACTTAAGCAGGAGACCCAGGTGGCAATATTGCAGCTACAGACCTTTGCATTTTTGCGGATAAGGACAAACCATGTCATTGTGCTGCACAGATTGAGGAACTGTGCTAAACGGGCAAAGAGTGTTTGCATCCTATCTGAAGGCCACCGCTCCAGAATGGCATTTTAAAACGATAACCCGTTCTCTTGTCTCAGCTTTCTATGCCCGGTGCCGAATGGCACTGGGGTGGAATTTTGTACCCATGTACTGCTATTTAAATGAAATTATCCTAGAATTATTTTTGGTTTTGCTACCTATGGTGCTACTTTCTTGTCACCTTTTTCCCAAAGCCATGCTTCAGAGAGGAGTGAACTGAATGTGTTTTAAGAACAATAATATTGGTTGGCATTGCAACTGGCAATACTCTTAAGCCGTGGCTTCCTCAGACTTCATGTTTTTTGGTAATGCAGCTAATCCTGCTTCCCACTGCTAGTATGTTAAGGCATAAACCAAAGAAATTCAATAAGCTGCTAACGCCCAACTATTTGGTTTGGTTAGGCTTGTTGTATTTGGCAGGAAGCTCTCTGTGATTGTGCCAAGAGTACTGCTTGTATTGTGAAAATGAAGGAACCTGTCAGCGGGCAAGGTGGTCCGAGCAGTGGCCCTTGACACTGGGTGAGAGAGGACGGTCAGGTTGTATGCCCTTATGGCAAGCCCTGACCTTTGAATGTGTATTTTAAATGTTTGTAAGCAGAAGGGACTGATTAGGACAAGGGGATGGTTGCATTCTCAGTACATGGTTTTGTTTGTAAGTGCACTACATGGATATAGCATAAAGCGGCTGGCTGCAAGATTTGCCTCTCCACAGTCTTTGGACTTCCAGTCCCATCAGCCCAACCTAGCACACTCAGTGGTATCAGTCCAACCTAGCACACTCAGTGGTATCAGCCCAAACTAGCACACTCAGTGGTGAGGGGTTATCTTAAACGTAATCTAAAACCTCTTGACCTGCAGGTTGCAGTCCCTTGGCCCAAACATGTGTGTGTAGGATGTTACTATTGGTAGTGCTGGGCGATCGAGTTTTGGAGATATATCAATATATTTTCAATAGCGATATAGGATTAGACCATGCTCGTCACCCATTAAATTAAGATGACAAATCAATATGGCAAAATGTCACCGAGCGGAAGTACCCAAAAGTACCTCTTTGCCTCAGGACGCTTTTCCATTCCTGCTGGACTTTAGTGTTGTGAATTTCCACAAACATTTTTGGAGCCTTTAGAACGTTGTGGGCAGAGCCTACAAAATAATCAGCCCGCGCGCACCGAGCGGAAGTACCTCTTTGACTCAGGACGCTTTTCCATTCCTGCTGGACTTCCTTTACAGTGTTGTGAACTTCCACGGCATGATTGACTTTATTGCTGTAAAATTAACCGAAGGACTCCTTGGTGAAAACATAACAATAACTGTATCCAATCTTTGTTTCATTTAGACATTTTTTGGAGCCTTTAGAACGTTTAGAACTGCTACTAAGCCACGCCCCTTTGGGCAGAACCTACAAAATCTGCCCGCTTCAAGCGGAAGTTCCTCTTTGCCTCTTCGCCGCGTTCGTCGTGGACGAGAGGCAACAAGGTCTTCCGGGCGCTTCTTCGCTAATATTTACTTGTGGTAGCGACAACTAAATTTGCCCATCAAAATCCCCGTAGTTTCAATAAGCAATAAACCTGCACTGCGACAGAGAGCGGCACGTTATTCATGTTCTACACCCATGAGGTAAAATGGAGAAATCCTGTAAAGCGACCCCAGGTGGCCTCACAAACTGATTGGAGTGTTCTGTACTAGTATGCCCTCAGCCCATATGGCAAAGTAAGCAGGCGGCATGGAGACGCAATCTTGTCACAAAGACCCTACGAGTCCCAGACAAGACACCTCGTGGCAAGGAAACAAATCCCACGTAGACTTGATCCCCATCCAGACAACTAATCTGGTAGAGACATTGTTTCCAAATGTACAAGCTGAACTTCACAGAAATAACGTGTCTCCATCTGATACTGCGCTATTAAACATTAGCCCAGTGACAGGGAAATGACTATACCAGAATTGCCTTCAAAGGCAGTTGTAGTAGATGACGTTGTGATCGATCTAGACTCCAATGACTCGGTTTTCTCAGCTAAAATGTTATCAGAAAACTTATCTGGCTCGCCAGTGAGCCATAGTATTATGGAGTCAGTATGCTCTCTCATCCAATCCCCTTCCAGGAGGCCTCTAGTAAGCACGCATAGTGCAAACATATCTACACAAATAATTTGTACTGACAAATTAGTAGAAGTTACATTACAGGCAATGAATTTTGCACTGCAATTGTTAGGCAAATTGTTTGAATCCTTTAGCCATTCAGGGGGAGTATTTTTAAAAAATCCACACCTGGCAAAACTCTGTGGAGACTAGCCTGAATGCAATAGTGGGCCCGGGACAGCAATATATACTTTCAATAGCATGTCAAACTGATTAGAACAGCTTTCTGAACCCTCAATATCTCTAATTGTACATCATAGGAGAAAGGACAATATACATATGCCATTACCATGTATAGACAAAATTATTTGTGAAGACTCATTAATCTTTTTAACTCTGGGAGCTTAATCCCAAAGTCTGTGGTGATGGACAATGTAGTGAGAGAGAAAAAGAAAACCTACACGATATTCACGCCTGGGGCGACTTTCAAAAAGAAAAAGATGGGGTCAACAAAACTACCCAAAAATCAACAAGCACCAAGAGTATAGGGAGTACCATTTCGAAACAATTCTTTAAGGCAATCCCGATTCTCCCCCCCCCCCCTCCCCCCACAAAAAAGCGCTGTGATAGCCTCTTAAGCTGTCAAGAAAAAATATTTACAACAAACATATGCAAAAAAAAGTGGAGGGATGTTGTTTAAACCAGTGCATGCGCTCGATTATCCACCTCTAGACGAACTAGTAAAAGAAATCACACACGACAAGATTATAAATGCAGCATCAGGAAAGAAAGACCCAAGATTCTCCAATTACTCAACCATCTAGTGCTAACCACGAGAAAGTGATAGACAGGCACAGATCGGAAATCCACAAGGCTGTGGATGCCTTTATGGCGGGTCATGCACTCAACTAGTGGGAGAGACGTCTAATGAGGTCGAGTCATCACATAAAGAGCAGGATTGTGATGATAAACAACACCCACATACTGTAAGAGCGCTCCCGTTAGAACAGTCTAGGCTGTATGTATCGGTCACTGCGGCCAAAAGTTTGGCAAACCTTTCAACAATGACCGCCGAATCTAGCACTTCTCTCTCCCCTCAAGTCTCATACCCGATACCAGAGGTTAGTGTAACTGCCCCTGATATTTCGGGGGCTCTCATGCGTCTCATCGAGAGTGCAGTGGGTAATTTGAAGGGACAGAGCACTTTCAATGGTCAAACCAATAGGCCCACAAAGCATAAAAGCGATAACATCAAGGGCTCAAAGTCGTCATTTAGTAAACAACCTGCCACTTATTCTTTAGTGCTGGCCTGCAGATCTCCATTGCTTTTGTTGAATATACTGACATTAAGCATTTAAATTCTGTCAGATTGTGGATAAACTCGAGGGTGGTCCAAAATTTAATGTGGCATGCAAAAGAAGCATTATATAAATTGGTTTTCACTATTTTTATGGAATGAACATCATGCAAAGAATGTCCATCTGATATGAAACAATCCTACCCTCCACGATCTAGACCTGATGTGAGCAGCAATGCACACATTTCTCAACAAAATAACAAGCAATGCAAATGTCAATGTAATAGTAAACAATGTTAACTAGCTTCTGAACTTGAGAACAGCGACATCTCCCTCCATAAACTTCAATACAAGAGGTTTTAAACATCTCCTCAATAACGATCAGAGTAACCAAAGTAGATTTGACATAGTTTTGCTGCAAGAAACATGGCTGACCCATCCTCCAATCTGGGACAACCATGAAGTCCATCTAAATCCAGCATCCAGATCTCCCATAGGAAGGCCAACTTCAGGATTACTCATTGGTGTAAAATTGGGCAAAGGTCTCTCTTCAGAGTTTTGGGCTGCTCTGAACAAGTATATGTTGTTGGTAAGATTGAGGACCCAGAACACAGATTACACCGTACTCCACATCTACTGGAATCCAGTGGTGGTGTCAGATTTTTTTTTTTTTTTTTTTTTTTAGGGATCTGAATATGTTGTTGGATTTAGTGGCTGAAGGGGGGGGGGGTGGTTTTTATTTATTTTTTTGGTGCTAGCTGGTGACTTGAATCTAAATCTGTTTACTGACATCAACTTGCGCAATAAAGGGCGAGTACATTGATGGAACCTTAGTTAAATCTCAAAGTTTAATGTTAAGTGGTGCTTTTGACTCAGATATACCGCCAGTTCCAACATGGAACAGTGCAACAACTATTGATTACATCTATGTTAACATTGCACTGTGGCCTATCATGAAGACCTTCTCTGTGATCAATTCCTCTGAGTGACCACAATATATTGGCAGCAGAATGGGGAAGCAAAGTTGGGAATGCTGTCCATGAGACCAGCCAATTGGAAGGGTGTTTAGTGGTTAATTCTGGAAAGAATCTTCTCTGATGGTCTGAGGATGCTCTATTCCACTTAAATCAATATTTCTCATCCCTTGAGAAGTAGGGATGCGCATTTGGAAAATGTGGGCTTAATATATAGCGACGTGATGCACTTATTCCAACAGACAAAAACAAACACTATTAGGCAACAATGTCATCTTCATATATATGATAATGTTGTAAGAACAAAAAAATCACTTTATCGAGCGGAATTGAGAAAGCTCATCAACTGCCCTCAATCCATCAGAGCCGAACTTTCAAAACAAATAAGAACTGGTTATAAAAACTGGATTGAAGGTCATAGAGCACAGCTATTCCAGATAGACGGTGCTGATATGCTAAAGATCTTAGCAAATAAAAATACATCTAAAATGTGGGCTGTTATAAATCAATACACTATAGGACCCCAAACAGCTATGCAATCAACTGCGGTGAACACGCACCAATGGATTACACATTTTATGCAACTATATTCCGCACCGTTGTAAGACTTTGGAATCACTAATAATACCTATCTCTCCTTTGATCAAGACGACCTTCTCCATTTCATTAAAACGGCAAGTAACTCCAAGGCAGTGGGCCCGGATGGCTTATCGAACTAGGTATTGAAATGTCATCCGGAGCTATGTGCATCTATCTTGTTTAAGGTCTTTTCAGCCATAAACCACACTCAGAGCCTCCCTAAAACTTGGACACAAGCGATTCCATACCCATTTACAAAAAAGGAGATGGTCATTCTCCAAATAGTTACCGGCCTATCTCGCTTCTCGATGTGCCAAGTAAGATCTATTGTAGAATAATTCTTCGAGAACTTAATGCATGGACGACCGCAAAGAAGCTCATAGATCCATTCCAGTTTGGGTTTGTCACAGGCCTAGGTACAATTCCAAACATACTTGCTTTAAATATGATTCAATCTCATTATGCAGCCCAGGGGCAGCCGCTGTATTTGGGATTTATTGATTTTGGGGCCTCTTTTGACTCCGTAGATCGAGTACTCTTATATACAAAATTAAGAAAATATGATTGCCCGACCACTCTAATATCTTTGATAATGTTGTTTCATATAGAAATGCAAGTGCGAGTTACCTTTGATGGTAAATTTTATCTCCACCAAGCCCCACGCGAAGAGCAGGGTTGCACCTTTGCCTCTTTTTTTTGTTTAATTTTTTCATATTGGATATGGGAGAATTTTTGACAAACTGCACTGGTGATTCTCTCCCCCCCCCCCCCCAGACTAGGGTCCAAAAAGTCCAAAAAGTCCCACACCTATTACTACATGCAGATGATTCAGTGCCTTTGCCGCAAACACCAGGGGGGGCTTCAGAAAATGCTGAAACCACTAGGTACATATGCTAAAGATAACCTGGTTATAAACACAAGCAAAAGTGTGCAGTAACAATCTGAAGTCCCAAAGGTTCAAGCATGAATGGCATTTACAGGGCAGTGAATTACTTAATGCGCAGCAATACAAATCCTTAGGTGTAATGGTACAGGACAGCAAAACCATGAACATGTATATTTTAGAACTTAAAAGTAAATTACAAACATTCACATCACAAGTTAAGATTTTGGTTAAGAAATTTGGAAAATTCTCCCTCAAGCATATAATGTTGTTCTATCAAATGAAAGTAATTCCGATCTTATTGTATGGGGTAGAAGCCACCTTACTGGAAAAACAGAACTTTTGGGATAAGGTGGAATCCAAATTTTGGAAACCAATCCTACAGTTACCAAATAGTGCTCCTTTAGCTTTGATACAACATGAACTTGGGGCCTTTGCTTCCAAGTTACCCGAGAAACTAAAGAAATGTGCACTGTTTCGAAAATGTCTCCTGTGATTGGAAAAATTCAGCATCCTAAAAGTAGTAGCAAATTATTTGTCAACATCACAAAACAAACTTCCATCAATTTGGCGTAACTATATATTGAATGTGTTAGCTGATGCATCCGTCAGAATGGGCAAAGATAAAAATGTATCAACAGGATGGGTCAGATAATGTAACAAAGTGTACTTCACATAAAGATTTTAATATCTTTCTGTTTGGGTGTAAGAGATATGGAATGATGGCTGAATATTTGGTGAAATGTCCAGCCCCATATATAAGGTCACAATATATGCGGTTCAGATTAAATCTGTGGAGCACTCAAAGTTTTATGTAGGAGAAAAACAATATCTCTAAAACAGAATTACTTTGTTTTTTTTTTTTTTAACAGAAATCAGAGAGACCTTACAACATCTCATTGTAGATTGTCCAGCATTAAATGTCACACGAGAAATGTTTTTTATAAGTATTCAATCTGCTAAACTATTTACATCCTGACCAAATATGGCAACTAATCTTCTCAAGCCCGAGATTAAAAGTGAAAATAGCCATAGTACATTATCTTGAATTGATTTTACCGGCGCTGTAATACTGATGTTATGTTGGCAAGAAGTCTCCTTCACTATGAATGTGTAATAAATATATATATATTCTGAGTCAGTGTTGTTTTAAAGTCTAAAAACTGAATAGGTGACATTTTGTTTAATAACCACAATAGTGATATTTGTATTAGCTATTTGTATGCTGTTTGGAAAAGATAATTGACTGCGACTTTTGTTAGTTGCTATTGTTAAATGTCGTCTATACAAACAGATGTATAACAAGTGCAATGAAAAGTATTTGAAAAGTTGGTTTGTCAACTAAACAATACACAAGTGCTTAGTTTCCCAGTGTACTACCTTACGTGCTTGCTTCAAACCGTTTGTAAAAAGTGCTTTTGTTGGTATCAGCCTATTTCTTTTTTGGTTTTACCGAGAGCACGTGCACAACATCCAGTCTCTTCTGGTGTAGCTGTGACCATGGCCTCTGTTACAGGTCTAGAGTGATTTCTGCGGCAGAGACACCGGCCTCTGCCCCGTTACAGGTCTAGAGTGATTTCTGCGGCAGAGACACCGGCCTCTGCCCCGTTACAGGTCTAGAGTGATTTCTGCGGCAGAGACACCGGCCTCTGCCCCGTTACAGGTCTAGAGTGATACTCGAGTGATTTCTGCTGCAGCCACTGATTTGTTGTCTTTGGTGTTTTTTTCTTTATTTGTATGGAAGACACACCAGTGTGATGTGTGCTGGATTTTTCGTTCCTGTAGAAAAACAAGTGGCTGATGGGCGATAACTGCTCCTAATGTTCCCAAACGCGATGCACGACGGGGCAGCAGCACATCCATGCGTTTGCATGTTGTTGGCATGTCTGAACATTCTTTTTAGCGGGTGGTGGATTTGTAGAGTTTTGTTTTAATCGTACATGCTTTTCTTTTTCAAGCTCAGTGTTTTTCTCTATTAAACCGTCATGGAATGATTTGAACAGGCTAGATAATGAAGCAAACATTCTTTAGTTTCTCGTATCCTCTTTGCTTAAGTCACCCAGATAAAAACAAGAAAAGAATTGTGGAAAGCCTTATAGCATTTTTTTTCTTTTGGCAGCCATAATTTAAAGTGAACGTAAACACTGCCCAAAATGTCTAAATACTGATGCAAGAGTTCTGAAAGGGGCCTAAAGCTCTCTAGCCTGAACAAAAAAACAGACAAAACTGCCCACAATATGCCAAAGGGAGTTTGTAAACCGAAAGATGCAGGGATGACGAGGTCTGAACACACTAACGCCTAATTGACCCTCGATGGGCCTAACCGTGTCAATTGGCGGCATTTAAATGGTTTAGCAGCCATTGGGGCTCAGCAAGCCTCCCTTCAGCTCATTTGAAACCTGATCAAAGCCATCACCTGGCTTTTGTTCGAAGGCCTCTGCATGAGTAGACGGGCTTCCTCAGTGATGCATAGAGCAATGTGTAACCTAGAGCACGATGCTAACTGAATGAGAATACTGCTGGCCCTATGTGAGATGAGCTAAAGCATGCTGCAGTTTGTTTTTGGTTAACCCAGTAAGATGCAAAAAGAATTGAATTACAAGAGAACTTATCCAAAAGAGCTTGATAACGAGAGTGAATCTGCAGCCCTAAAGTTCAGCACATGTGCATAAGAAATTTGAGGGCATGCATGTTGAATTTTCAAAATAAATCCTGATTGGAGGGACCAGGTCGAGCACCCGTCATGTAAATGTAATCAAATTAGCCACAGCCAAGCATTTTGGGATTTCTTAATGTTGGCTATTGTTGTCTAGAGTCTGAAAATAAAGCCTTGGCTTTTCTGCCAGCAGCACTTCTGTTAGTTCTCGACTGCTGGTTACTAACCACAAAAAAAGTGAAGCAGTCCCCACAACAAACTGTTATTATTTGCCCTAAAAAGCAGTGACTGCTTGGCACCGGTCTTGTTGGTGGCCAACAGTTCAACAGCCTCTCTTTAAATACTTTGTACACTGCACTGGCAGCCACATTTGAAGTGAGGACTAATCTGTATCTGAGGGCATTCTCTGGTGTCTCCTGTGCTGTCCTTCAAGTGGACCGCCTTACGCTAGGCTACCAGTCACTCCGCATTCACACAAGGAGAGGCTGACAGGAGCTGGGGTGCTACACTTCTTTATTCATTGAGTGCCTGCCTGGAACTGGCGCCTTTTCTGTCCTCCTTGCTCCTCCCCTTCCCCCTGGTCCTCCCCATGTGACAGGGGTGCAGTGACGACACCACACCCTCCCGTTACTAAACACAGCCTTCAGTTAATTTCCTCGAGGAGGCGGTGAGGTTTCTTTCGGGCTCGCCTGAAGTGGGAAGAAGTTCTCGTTGTGGATCTTCGGTCTCCTTCTGCTGTGATGAGTGATCTCTTTTTCTTGACGACAATGACAGGTTCTTCATTGAATGGAGCCATGGTCTTGCAAATTATGTGGTTGCCGGACCTCTACTATTTCCCCCAGTGACAGGTCGTTTTCTTTGGCCCTTCGGGTGGTGTCAGCAGCCCTTTTCATACCTTCTTTCATGAGGGTGTCTTTCCTTCTCATTTCCATGTCGTTTTCATACTGGTCTTCATCAGCCGACACGTGTGGCAACCGTGTTCTAATTGTTCGTCCGAACATTACCTCTGAAGGTGCTTTCCCAGTGGTGCTATGTGGTATGTTTCGGTAGTCTCGCATGAGTTGACATAAGAGTTTCTCAACGGGCTCTCCTGTCATTCGTGCGATTTGTGTTGTGCGCTTGACATTGCTCATCTTTCTACTGTGCCATTTGCCTGTGGCCACAAAGGTGTTATTTTTCTATGGCGGAATCCCATGTACTCAGCAAAAGTTTGGCGGTCCTGCCCGGTGAAGGGGGGGGGGAGGGCGTTGTTGGATTTTACCACCTTGGGAACTCTGTATGTGGCGAACATACTATCCAGTGCTGGAATGGTGTGATGCGCTGACGTGGACGGTACTATTTGTAAATCGGGGTATCTTGAGTAGTCACCTGCCACTAATGTACTCTCCCACTTCCACGGGCCCAAAGTGGTCGACTGCTATTTCTTCCCATGTTCCTTCAGGCAGTGCTGTCATGCACAATGGCTCGGGTATAGTGTGTGGTTTTATGATTGCACATGTGGGGCAGTTCTGGAGTAGTTCTTCCACTAGGGTGTCTAGCTGTGGGACCCACAGTTTTTGTCTTAACATTCTTTTTGTGGACACTATGCCCCTGTGTCCTTCATGGGCTAGTTCCAGGACTTTTCGTCGCATTACGAGTTTGGTGCCTTTTTAGCAGCAGACCCCCTTTCGACTTTGCAATTTCCTCTTTTACTGCTAGGAAGCACGTGATGTCTTGTCTCGTGTCTTCGCTTACGGTCTCCTTGAGTTGCTTTGCTTGTTTCGATCGCACCGTTTCCAGGCATCTCATTATAATTTGTATTCCTTGGTCGGCGTTGGATTCATGAGTTATCTGATGCATGTTGAGACGCTTGGGCGTGTTGCTCTGGATGACATATCGTATGTATTGGTCTGCTATGGACAGTTCTGGTCTGCAGTTCTCTCCCCCTCTCCCCCTCTCCCCCTCTCTCCCTCCCCCCCCAGAAGAGAAAATCGGCGAGGTTTTGCTCTTTTCCTGGCCTGTGTGTTATGGTGAACTGCTAGTCCTGGAGGCGAAGTGCCCACCTAGCTATTCTGGGAGGCATCTTGGCTTGTGGGTTGCCTTATATGAAGATCAATGCTTGGTGATCCGTGACTACAACAAATGGTTTCCCGTAGAGAAATAGGTGAAAGTGTTCGCAGGCCCAGACCACTGCTAATCCTTCCTTCTCGGCCTGAGAATATGCTTGTTCGGTCTTGGAGAGACTTTGGCTGGCATATGACACAATGTGTTTTTCATGTCCTTCTTTGTCATCCAGTTGAGTGAGAATAGCTCCAAGGCCTACCGGACTAGCGTCTACGATGAGTTCTGTGCCTTTTGTTGGGTCAGATTAAGCCATGTTCTTGGCGTCCGAGATGCGGTCCTTCATGATCTGAAAAGCTTCCTGACACTGAGGTGACCAGACAAATTCGGTGTTGAGTTTGGTGAGGGCCCTGAGGGGTTTGCTGCCAGATGCAAAGTCTCTAATATATCTCGTGCAGTAGCTTGCAAGTCCTAAGAAGTGTCTGAGGTGGTGGTGGGCGGCTCAGCTTCCCTGAGTGCGCTAACCTTCTCTGGGTCTGGTGTCATGCCGTTCTCCGAGAATGTGTCCAAAGAACCGTGTCCTTTTTCGAAATTCACACTTCTTGTTCAGGGTGAGTTGGGCTTCCTCCAAGGCCATGCATACTCATCAGTGTGTCGTCATGTTGTTCTTGTTTGGCCAAAAACCAGGATGTCGTCGCTGTAGTTCAGGCAGTTGGGCACGTGTTTGATTACGTTATAGATTTCTGCCTGAAAAATGTCTGCCGCTGATGATACCCCAAAGCTTAATCGCTTGTATCGGAACATCCCGAGGTGTGTGACGAAGGTTGTTATGTAGCGGGACCTCTTGCTAAGTTCTAGCTGGTGATAACCTTTGTTTAGGTCCAGTTTGGAAAAGACTGTCACTCCATTTAGGAGATGTACCATGTCGGTAATTCGGGGGGCTTGATGGCGTTCCCTCAGGATGGCTTTGTTTTGGTCTTCTCATGTCCACACACATTCGGATGTCGGGTGAGTCTCTTTTGGGCACTGGTACTATGGAGGAGACCCATGGCGTGGGACCTTCGGCTGGCTCTATGATGTCTGCCTCCAATAATTTGGTCCGCTCGTTTTCAACTTGTTTGAATGTTGATAGGGATTCCCCTATAGTGTTGGGCTACTGGTGGAACGTTGGTGTTGATGTGTAGCTCGATAGTTTATTTTTCAGTTTGACCAGGCCTTTGAACAGTGAGGGGAAAAACCTGCTCAATGCTTGCAGTAGGATCCAGGTATTTGTGTACCATGAGTCGATACAGTATGTGGATCCGCCCCATTTCTATGGCAGCTTGATAGCTTAGGATGCATCCACTGTCAGTGGTGGCTTCTAGAATGTGCATGGGGATGTTTTTCGTGTGGTCTTTGTAGCGGCATGATGCCATGAAGAATCCTTTGCAGGCCAGAGGTATCTTTGAGCCGTAGGGGAAGATGAGGGCCCTTGCTGGTTGTAGGCAAGGGGCGTTTTGTATACTTCTTCGCTGATTACATTCACGGTTGCCCCCTGACTATTAGGAATTCGGCAGCTGTTTGGTTGATTTGTGTCCTGAGTATGGGGCTGTGTTCTTTCGCCGGGTTGTTTCCTAGCGCATACAGGTAACCCTTTTTTCTCGGTACCTCTTGGTGCTTCTCCTGTCTGCAGGCGTTTTCTTCCGACGACGCACTTGATGCGCTGTCAGATGGAGATTGTTCTACGAGGCATCTGACGTGTCGCCTGGATCTCCTTCTTGGCTTGGATTGTTTGATCTTGCTTTCTCTCCTGTCTTGCCTTCTTTCGGATTGTTCGTCATAGTGTCTGTGGCGAGCCAGGTCATGGGGTTGGTGTGTCGCTCGGTGTTGGGTCCACTGGCTTTGCTCCTGTTCCGGTGTGAAATTTCCGTTTCTCCCTGCACCTTTCATTTTGCTGCGGAAAATCAGACATACGGCTTTGTAGTGATTTTTCTCCACAGCACACAGAGCATGTTTGGCCAATGGCAGGGCATAGTCCCTCATGTGGATATTCGTGCCCACACCTGTAGCAAAAGGGGTCACCGTTGTTTCTTGCTGCGCCTTCTAGCTTGTTAAGGCGTTCATGTTTCCCATGTGTGATCTTTGTCATCGAGGCCCTCCACTTGTGCTTCAAGTGCAGCGTCTGAGTGAGCCAGGCGTAGTATTTCCTCCAAGTTGCGCGGTTGTTGCAGCAGTCATTTTCGGAGGTCGGCGCTTTCGCACCCTACTATTTATTTATATTTATATAGCGTGCAAGTAACCCATGGGCATTGGGGCGCTGTTACTTGCAATAGCTTAGTTACAGGCAAAGAGGCATTCAGTGGTACATTATGAATTCCACAAGGCATAAAGCTGATATTTTGGTTGGTACAGTTGGTCATTACAATACAGTTTATGCATTAGGAACATATGAGATGTATTCAACTGGTGCGAGGCATCTTATGTGAATAAGATGGTTATGATCTCTGATCTAAGGGCTTCATCGTTCGAGTAGTTGTTGAAGTCAGTGTTTCATTCTCAGCCTGAGTCTCATTACAAACGCATCTATGGTCTCACCTCTGCTTTGTTTCGTGGTGTAAAAGTCGTGTCTTTCATAGTCTACGTTTGTGTGGGGTGTGAAGTAGTCCGTGAAGGCTGTCTTCAGACTGGTATCTCGTCTAGAATGTCCCGCACATTTGACCCCACTGCGTGGTTTAGCAGGCTATGTTTCTGTTCATCTTCTAATGGTCCAGCCGCTTTTAGGCACACTTCAGTCCCTCAGCCACCTTTTCCATCATGGCCCAAGGGTTTTGGTGTCAGTGAGGTCGAAGTTGGATGGTAGTTGGGACAGAAGGCTGTTTTTCTGTGTGATGTCTAGCAGGGGTCACTGGAACTGTCAGTGACTCCTCTTCTGAAATGCTCATGGGATGCTTTTTTTTATCTTTTCCCTTCAGCCGTTGTTTTGTACTCAGGGTCCCTTGGTGGTCTGCTAGGTGGGCCCGGATGTTGGGCTTTTCCCGCCTTTCTTTTGTCTGTGATGTTTGTGGCTGAATTGTTGTGGGAGGATTTCTCCCCTCTCCCGTGTGCGGTGTGGCCCAGGTGGGGGCGCTGTGCCGTGTGCTGGTGGGCCTGTGGGTCCTTCGCGCTGCGGTTCTGCTTCAGAGCGGGCCGAATGTGGGCTCGATTGCGCACTGGTGGGGGTGAGAGTGAGCACGTGTTTTCTTACCCCTTTATTTCTTGCCAGCGTTGGAGCGGGAGGGCCCCGCCTCCACTGCTCTTTGCGGTTGATTCTTGCGCTCGTTGCCATTGGCAGGAGGCCTGTGCTCCTCGACCGCCCGGATCAGTGTGAGCGGGGAGCTGCTGCTCCACCCGCGGATGTCGGTGCACACGCAGTCCTGGCTGGACTTGCGTTGTTGCCATCGGCGGGAGATCCTTGCTCTCGACCGCCCGGATTTCTCTACGCGGGGAAGCAGCTGCACCACCCGCGGATGGTTGTGCATGTGTGGTCCCGACTGGGGCTCGCGCAGGGGTGTCCAGCTGGTGGGGAGCCTTCGAGCTCGGACCCACTTCCTTCTGGGGTTTCTTGCAGGGCAGGCGGCCTGTGTCTACAGTGGCACCGGGTGGCGTGCCACGAGAGCAAGAGCCACTGAGGTGGCAGACTTGGTGGGGATTTTTTTTTATTTTGATCCGCCTCGTCGCCAATGTGCTGTCCTTCAAGTGGACCGCCTCACGCTAGGCTACCAGTCACTCCGCATTCACACAAGGAGAGACTGACAGGAGCTGGGGTGCACTTCTTTATTCATTGCGTGCCTGCCTGGAACTGGCGCCTTTCCCGTCCTCCTTGCTCCTCCCCTCCCCCTCCCCATGTGACATGGGTGCAGTGACGACACCACATCTCCCTATTCACCCCATGTCTTCACCTTGCTGGGGCTGTTCTAAAGAAGCCTGTGATCTGTGCTTTGAAAAGTGTCGACGTTGCAGTTTGTTCCTCACCCAAGTCGGCACATTCTCACCAATGTTTCATTATCAGTTCTCGGCTTTGCCACATACAGTGCAGATGTTACTGGTAAGTGGTGAACTTTTTCTGGTAATGCTGCTTTTGATGGTTAAGTCACTAGTTGTGAGAGGCATCATTGCGTAAACGTGATCCTATCTTCTTTCTATAGTGGATGTACTCCCATCATCACTTTAAACCTTTTGCCATGTATTTTAACCCGGGTGACCTTCCGATCTCTTGCCCCAAAGAATGGCACTTTCTCTCTGGGTGAAGATTACAACAAATTCCTATTTACCAGCGGAATTATAGAATTCCCCATCAGAGAGCTGTGCTCCGAGAAGTTTCCATCCAGGATTTAATGTAACATTTTTGCTAATCCATTTAAAAAAGAAAAAAAAACTGATCATCTGCTTACTACCCCTTAATTATGCCATCTGTCAGTTGCACCTTTTATTGAGAACAAGAAGGATATTTATTTGACTACTTGAGTCAGCCACTGGTCGTGGCCATGTAGTTATGGTTAAGTTGCTGTTTCCATAGGAAGAGCACTTTTTGGGCGGCTTATAACTTCGCTCCCCCTGGACGAATCCTCCCGCAAAAAAGTATATGGCCCATTATGAATTTCTTTGCAAAGTTTGGTGAGGTTTGGTCCAGGGGGGGCAAAGTTATAGGGGGGGGGTCCCAAAATTTCTTTTTTTTCCCCATAGACCTAATGGGGGGGAAAAAACTTTGCTCACGCCTACAGCCCAAACCGCTGGACGGATTTACACCAAATTTGCGGCAGGAGCGGCGGCTTGGTCCCGAAAGCGTGCTTTTTTTTATTTGGTGTAAATCCGTCCAGTAGTTTCTTTTTAAATTACCAAAATGTAAAGCAAAATAATTAGTGATATCTATGTCCGGTCTGCGGACTCACTTCCCTGTTCGGTCTGCAAACTGGCCTCTGATTGGCTGTGCTGTCCGCGGACTGATTGGCCGAAAAACTTGCGGTCTTTTGCGTAGTCCGCAAACACTGGGACGCGTCCGCTGATTGGATGGTGAGAAAACGTGAAATGCGTCTGTTTTCTTGAAACGCCCGCCATCTTGGATTCGCAGACTTTTTTTGGGTCTGCGAACAGCGCAGTGAATTTTCTTTTTACAAAAAAAAGCAGCATTTCACTTTTCAAACTCAACAAACAATCTCTGATGAGGGAGGTGGGGGGGGGTGAGGATGGGATGTGATATGGCCATAAGAAGCCAAAAAACGGGTTGTTTCACCCCTGAAAGTCCGCAAACACTCCAGATGTCCTAGGACATCTGTACCTATTCCTGCAGTACAGGGTTGGGGAAAAGCAGTTTTTTGATGGCTTATAACTTTTTCGCCACTCAATGAAACTGCATGTAATTTTGCAATTTCATTCTAGAACTAATCCTGAATGGTTTTGCAAAATGTTTTGGGATTGTGTCGAGGGGGCAAAATTAGAGGGGGGGGGGTCCCAAATTATTGTAAAGGCATATAAATGTGGTGTCATCTGACGAATCTGCACAACATTTGGCAAAACTATTTTGGATCTAGAAATACATGGTTTTCTACAGTTTGGTGGGATTTTCTCGAGGGGGCGAAATTAGAGTTGGGGGGGGGGGGGGTCTCATTTTTAGATGGCTTATAACTTTGTTGCTATTTGACGAATGTGGACAAAGGTTTTACCCAACCTTCAATGTTTGTGTAAAGACTGAATGGATTTTATCAAGTGGGAAGTAAGTTATATGACTATTGTACGTACATATATTTTGACATGGGCGGGTTTCGAGCAAACTCGTGAGGAGCATTGGCAAGGACATTAAAGCATGGTTTTGCAAATGTGGCCGTGTTTTATATTTTGACAAGTGTAATAATGTAGGTACAAAAAATAGTCATATGCCTTTGGTGACTGAGGTATAACCTGTGGCCGTGGGCAGTTGCCAGATTGTCTGGGTCATGGCATAAGGTCATGACGCGGATATCTGGCTACTGCCCATGACCGCTAGGGACGAAAAATTGTGTTAAAGTGGCTATGTCTACCTGGGACCGGCTATGTGGTAAAGTTATTCGAAGGTAGGATAGGTTTGAAAGGGAAACAAAGTGCTTGTGTAATATGTTCATAGGGTTTTGCAGGCTGCCATGGCAAGGGAAGAGGGGCTTTATACGGAGCCCCGCCTTCTCTTTCCATGTTGGCTGTCTTGGAAAAGGCGACCCGCTGTAGGAAGAATAATCCTTCCATCTTACCGTCCTGCTATAGGAAGAAAAATCTGTTTTAGCACCCTGGGTTCCCGCTTTGGGAACCAGGGGTGCTAATGGCCTTTATCCCCCATTTCAGGGGCTGCAATGGACGATTATGGTCTGTAGCCCTCATTTATTTATAATGCCCGCAGACATCAGACTGTGTGGTTACAGTATTTGTTAAAGAAGATGAGGTGGAGGAAGTTCTATTTTTAACTGTGAAAGGTGGTGCCTAAAGGAACATTCATTTTATTGTTTTTGGAAGGGAAATGAGGGAAGAGGCACCAAACACTAATATGGAGGGACAGGTGAAAATGTTGTGCGTGTTATTTCTAAGGTAGGGGGCAGTGTTTCTCATGCTCCTTGATTACAGCAGTGGTGGTGTCTCTTGGGGAGGAGGGATGGCATTAGCTGATTCCATTTTAAGAGAAATAGCAGTTTTGCTAAAAGTATGTACTCTGTACTAGATTGTTAATGGATGAGTAGGAATATGTGTTGGAGCTGTGCAAGGGAAATTTTTAAGTTGAAAGTTCCTAGATCAGTAGAAAATGCAGTTCCGAACTGTCCATGAAGGACGGACCTTATTGTAAAGTGCGGACGGG
Source organism: Ambystoma mexicanum (assembly GCF_040938575.1). Classification (NCBI taxonomy): domain Eukaryota; kingdom Metazoa; phylum Chordata; class Amphibia; order Caudata; family Ambystomatidae; genus Ambystoma; species Ambystoma mexicanum. Next base: position 2,345,646 of record NC_090932.1, read on the forward strand.
TTCTTGGACACGTCATCATGCCGCGCGCTAGCGTATGATCATGTGGCACTGTCCGGAAGGTCCGCAATGAAGTCAGATGTTCGTAGACATCTACGGATGCAAAACTAGTTGAAGAAAGTGTATAGAAGTCTTAAAAATGATTCTAGAAGGTGGGAAAAGGCTGAGTTTTAAGGTGACACTTTGTAAATTGGACACAAATATTGTTATATTTGGTAAGTATGATATTAGTAAGTTGTAGGAAAATAACATGCACTAATAAAAACCTATGAAATTCAGTGAAAAAACTTTGTTAAAGGGAAGTTATGGTTCCAAGTAAAACCGAAAACCCCCTGAAATTAGCCAGTTATGGTAAGCTAAGCAACCATAACTCACGCCACCACCGTGCACTGCTAAGACTAACACCCAGAACATCAAAGATGACATCACAAATGTCATTGATGACATCACATGTGCATTTACCTTTCATGAAAAGTCTGTACAAGGGATTCATAGTGTAATGTTAATAAGTGTCAAGGATCATTGGAATAAATATCAAGTGCTAATTAGTGCATTAAGCAATGCATTGATATAAATAGCATTCTATTATGAAGTTCCATCCAGTATACTAAGGTACTCGTGTAGAAACATAGGCATTGTGTGCAGCATACATGATGGAGGTGCAATATTCATCAGCTTGCCATGTTGAATAGTGAGATAACTGTTTTCTTATTAGAGTTTTGCGTACTGTGAAACATGTGATAACTAGGTAATAAAACCCACTTACTACATAATTCATTATTATAGACAAAACACAGAGACAAAACCACATACAAATGAGTATATACAAGGAAATTAAACAAAAACAGCAGTAGTAGCAGAAAGTGTTCATAACCTAACTGATTACCTTTATGCCGAGAAATTATTGCTCTGTTTCAAAGCTGCTACTTATATGTATATGTATCACATGATTTGGCTGGACCCTAAGGGAATTACTGTAAGAACATACTTGAAGGATAAGTCTACAAATATACTACCTTTTCCACTTTTAATTCCTGACTGTTAATGAAGAAAACCATGTGGCCTAGATATGTCAGTAAAGGGGGAGCCAGACATGCGATGTCATCAATGACATTTGTGATGTCATCTTTGATGTTCTGGGTGTTAATCTTAGCAGTGCACGGTGGTGTCGCGAGTTATGGTTGCTTAGCTTGCCATAACTGGCGAATTTCAGGGGGTTTCCTTTTAACAAAGTTTTTTCACTGAAAAAAAAAAATATATATATATATTCAAATGTTATTTTTTTTTTACATCTTTTTAAGAATGCCAACTTGATCTATATTTGTAAGGTGTTTATCATTTGCACGTTTGTTCTTCAACCATCACAATAAAACAATGCATCCAGGATAATGTGTCTTCTCCAACTAAGATCCCAACCTTTTTTTAAAAAAAAAAATTTGCTTCAAATAACTGGTTTCTATTGTACGTTCGGTAAAAAACCTTTTCAGCTTTTTGTATATAATTGATATGATATGGCATTTATAACGCGCCTGTAGACCAGTGTTTCTAGGTGCGACAAGAGGGGTGGGACACAAAAGGATGACAGAACAACGATCTTACTGGGCCTTATGTCATTCAGATCACACAAGAGAAGCGAAAGGGAGAAGTGCTGAGGGTAGGGGGAGGATGGAGAAGTGCGGGACAAAGGAGACAAACTAGAGTGCAGCCAGTGGGTGGCAAGTGCAAGGAGGGGACTGTAGGGTTACAGATACAGACCACAAGTGCTGGGGAGCCCAGAGGCCGTACAGGATTGCAGCTAGACAGGCAGAGACCTGGGCCCGAATTCAGAAGGTGGCCAGTGCATGGAACAGGCGGGTAACGTCAAGGGAGAGGAAGACGGAAGCAAAGAGAAAGGTCTTGAGTTGCTTACGGAACCAGAGATGGTTCTTAAGTTTCGCAGAGAGGCAGAGAGGCAGGGAGGCTGTTCCAGAGGGAGGCCCCAGCCGAAGGAGATCTGCCCACAATTCTTTGCTTGGAAAAACAACTGACCCTCAGAGAGTTGGAGGTGGAGGAGTGGATAGCTCAAGAAGGCAGCTATTTAGGAAGCGAGAGTTGTAGGTAATGTGGCCTCAGAAAGCCTTGTGGACAATAGGGTATTGAACTTGACCCTTGCCAATTCTGTGAGCCAGTGAAGGGACTTCAGAGGTGGAGAGATACAAACTCTGGGCTTGAGGCCAAGGATAATTCTTGCAGTCCTGTTCTGGATGAGTTGTAGAGGCAGGAAGATTTAGAAAGGGGCTGTTGGAGTAGTCCAGCCTAGAGAGAACCAGAGCTCTGGGGGAATGTGAGGAAGGGAAGAATAACTGGATGCATCCATCACCCTAGAGCTCCTAATGGAGAACCCGGGGCGAGCTAAAATCAAACTTTTCCAGTATGATTGGATTTGCAACCAACCCAAATGTAATGCTTATAAAGAATTTTATGTATTTCTATTTGGAACCAAAAACCGGATGATGGCTGATCTGATAAAATGTCACTCGTTGTACATTAGAAATACAATACTTGTGCTTCAGACTTAATTTGTGGCACACCAACGATGTGTTGGCCAGGAAAAGGCAAATACCGAAAGAGCAAAATATTTGTTGATTCTGTTCAATCATATTGCAAAAAGAGACCTTACAACATATAATTGTGGACTGTCCTGCGTTAAATATGAAACATAGTCTTTTTTAAATGTTTATTTGTCATTTATCGCCCTTTTGATTCTGATCAAATATGACAGGTGATTTTCCCTAGCTCCAAATTAGCGGTCAGAGTTGCAACAATACATTTTTTTTAGACTCGGCATTACCTCAAACAAAGAATAAACCTATAGCAGCTATTTCATAAGACCTATAAGAAAACAAAAGGAAATTTTAATATTGGTGCTTCAATAGGTTCCTGAAACCTTTTCTGCTATAGAGCTTTATTGCCTTGATTTCACATAGAATGATTTGACTATGTGCACGACACCTATAAACCTGTTCATTTTTATTACAAATGTGGAAATCCATACTTTAACGTGAAATCATATTAATCAAATGTACTCGAAATGCTTTAAGTCGATTTCAAATGTTTAAGTTGATACATGTTTTAAGTTGATATATGTTGTGATTCATTGTTTTTATTTTATCTTGTAATTTGAAAGGTTGATATCAGCCAACCAAATTAAAAAAATAAAATAACTTTGAGGAAGTGCAGCTGGTAGTTTGACTTCTTAGAGATGTTGGAGATGTGTGGAGAGAGTGTGGGGTCGAAGGTGACCCGTAGGTTCTTAGCCTCACAGGTAGGAGAAGGAAGAGGTCCCAGGATGGGCGACCAGAGAGTGAGAGGAAAGGAGGGAGCTGGTGTTCCGATGAGGAGGATCTTGGTCTCTCTGGCATTAAGGCAGAGATCATTGGTGGCACACCACTCCTGAATTGCAGGGAGACAGTCTGGAGTAGAATCGGCAGAGGGGAGTCTGAGAGCGGAGTGTCATCCGCATTCACTGGAAGTTGGAACAGAGGGTGGCTATGCGGTGGGCAGGAGGTGCCAAGTGTCGGTTGAACTGCCAGGGAGAAAGATTAGACCCCTGGCGAACACCACAGGTAGAGAGGGAGAGGAAGGACCCCAGTTGAACCTGGGAATGTCGCTCCGTGAGAAAGGAGTTCCGCCAGGCCAGGGCCTGATCAGTGATGCCCAGGTTATCAAAGAGCCAGTTGAGCAGGATAGCTTGGTTGACCGTTTCGAATGCAGAGGAAGGATCGAGGAGAATGAGGACAGAAGGAAGGTTAGAATCGAGGTTTGAGAGCAGGTCTTCACGGATGTTCAGGAGAGCAGTGTCCGTGCTTCTGACTGCTCTGAAGCCAGATTGATTGTCAAGAAGACAACCAACAGATTCAGTGTGAAGGTTAAGCTGGGAGATGGCCAGCTGTTCCAGCAGTTTTCCCAGGAATGGAGCAATGGCTATCGGGCGGTAGTTGGCCGGGCAGGTTTAAGAAGAGTGCTTCAGAGGGGAAGGTTCCACTGGTAAGAGTGATTGCAGAAATCGCCATGGTTCGAGTGAGGGAGTCAATGTGGTCCTTGATGATTTTGGAAGAACATGTTTTGACGAGACTGTCATAGATCCTACTCGTCTAGAAATGTCGTCAGGGGTGGGCAAAGGAAAGGGGGAGGAGAGGTGGCCGCAGGAGTGCCTGGAGAGGAGGAGTATGCGAAGGATGATAGAGTGGATGGGATGGACAGGATGTCCTGAGTTTTAGTGATGACATTAGAAGCCAGGGCCGTGCAGAGGGGACAGGAGAATTAGAGACTGCAGCAGGGTTGGCCAGCTCCTTGCAGATTTTAAAGAGTTTGGCCGAGTTGTTAGATGACGCAGACTTGGTTGTGCACTCTCTTCTGAGCAAGGACAGAGAGTCTGTATTGCCGTTTGAGAAGGCGGCAGGCCAGTTTGTCAAAGGGTGTACCTGTTGCCCTCCACTTCCTCTCAGCCATCCTACACGTTTGGGTGACGAGGTCTGAGTTATACCAAGAGGTGCACTTGGATTTGGGCTTCAGGTGGATCCTTATGAATGGGGCAAGTCTATCAAGAGTGTCCGAGATAGAGCACTGAAGGTTAGAAAGAAGTTTAGAGGTAGAGGCGAGGTCCACCTGCTCAGAGATGAAGGTTGTTACCTGGCTTGGCGGCCGGTAGATAGTGGCCACAGTGAGCGAGGCCAGGGGAGAGAGCCTGCAGACCAGGCATTCAAAGGAGTAGTAGTCCTGCATAGAATGATGGAGGCAGGGATCCACTCTAGGAAGATCAAGGCTACACCCCTGCCGGGACAGTTGGTTCTGGGCACGGAAAGGATCTTGTAGCCATCAGAGAGTAGAGTGGCAAATCATGACAGATCCGGCTGTGAGCCATGTCTCGGTCAGACCGAGAACATCCAGGTCGAGTGCTTCAAGGAGACGGCAGATGTCAGAGGAGTGTTTGACAGCGGAGCGAGAGTTGAGAGTGGCAATGTGGTGGTGGTGCAGGTTGCCATCTTTGAAAGACTTTGGTGGGGTGCAGGTCTGGGGTACGCCCTGAGGAAGTGATGAAAGAGCCAGAGGAGGAAGGAGGAGACGGCAAGGTAGCCAAGGAAGAGGATGCCAGAGGGGGTGGTGGAAGAGAGGGGCAACAGGGCAGCAAGAGGAGCAGTAGAGGGTGCTGAAAGAGGTGGCGAAGGATGAAGGAGCCAGAGAAGTGAAAAAAGGGGCAGCAGGAGAAGAAAGGAAGTTGATGAGGCGTGGGAAGCGTCTATCAAAAAGGAGGAGGTTGGCCTGAAGGCCTTGGACCAAGACGGTGACATTTTAAACATTTATGATGGTCTTGGAGGATTGGAAGGGGGCCAGGAGGGCCTCCCACCGGGTGCCACCATTAATGGGTGAAGAGTAAAAAGGAGAGAGCACAGTGACCATATGGAGGGTGAATTGGCCTGGAGAGGGAACCAGAGTATGTCGGTGAGGGTCTGTCTGGAGGAAGCGCTGGTGTAGGTATCGGCGATGGGGAAGCCTGGGTTGTAGACCAGGATTTCCCTTTTGAACTTCTTCCTCCCAGACCTGGTGAGAAGGACACGATAATCAATAGAAAAGCAGTCGGAGAAGTAGGTGAGACCGAGAGCACCCTAGGGGATGCAAGAGAGAGGGTGGTGTGGAGAGTGGGGGGGGGAAGGAAACGCTAGGGTTGGGACACAGGGAGGTGGGGACCATCAGACAGACAATGACAACGCAGAAGAAATAATAAACAATTAAGTTCAATCAAGTTCACGTGGGGCCTAGATAGAGGATTGGACACAGTATTCAGCGACAAAACCAAATTAACAGAGCAGGTGACCCAGGGCACCAAGAAGAAAGAAGTGCGCCGCATGTATGCAGGCCGTACAATGTGAGAAGACCGCCAAGAGGTATACTCCAAGTTAAAGAACAACCAAACGAGGGGACCTAGAGGAAAGAGTGAGGACAAAGAATGCAGGCAATACGATGTGAACAGTAGTCAGGAGAGCAAACGACAGAAAAGGAAACCTAAAAGAAGAAATGAGCACAGCAGAACACAGGGCCATATGATGTAAACAACAATCCGGATAACGGGGCATCAAAAATAGAGCAGTCGACGAAAGAACCCTAGAGGAAGGAAGAGCACAACAGAACACTGAGCAATACACAAAAGGAAAGGGAAACGACTGTGGGGAGGCATAGGGCAGGCGAAGGCAAGGTAAGGGCTGGCAGAGGAGCAAGGACGTGCGGATGTAGGATTGCAAAGGAGCGCACGCTATCAAGGGATCTGCTGGAACACACACAGCTCTAGGAGCGCGTGCCCGCTATCAAGGATAACTAGGAACAACGCAATAAAGGGATGCGTGCGAGAGCATGTGGCCTAGGAGGCGATTTGGTTAAGGGTGCAGAATAGTCTGTTCTGTTTCATAAACCGTTTGAAATTCAACTTGTAGACTAAAACCTGAATCAATACTGCTAAAAAAAATCCTCAACTTCATTTTCTGCTCAGTTTACAGGACAATCCAATCAAATGACAAGCCCTCTTTTTGTCCGAGCTCCTCTTACAGGGTAACCAAATAAAAGGCAGGCCTCTTTCAGAAATGTAAATGCTTACTTAGGTGTGCTGAGGCTTGTGCAGTCTGCGGCAGTCTTTCTACGCTGTTGTTTTTGTGGGAGGACCCACTTATAGCCTGTAATCACCGCGGAGCGGTGAGCGGAGCCGTGTGCTGAGGCTTGTGCAGTCTGCGGCAGTCTTTCTACGCTGTTGTTTTTGTGGGAGGACCCACTTATACCCTGTAATCACCGCGGAGCGGTGAGCGGAGCCGTGTGCTGAGGCTTGTGCAGTCTGCGGCAGTCTTTCTACGCTGTTGTTTTTGTGGGAGGACCCACTTATACCCTGTAATCACCGCGGAGCGGTGAGCGGAGCCGTGTGCTGAGGCTTGTGCAGTCTGCGGCAGTCTTTCTACGCTGTTGTTTTTGTGGGAGGACCCACTTATACCCTGTAATCACCGCGGAGCGGTGAGCGGAGCCGTGTGCTGAGGCTTGTGCAGTCTGCGGCAGTCTTTCTACGCTGTTGTTTTTGTGGGAGGACCCACTTATACCCTGTAATCACCGCGGAGCGGTGAGCGGAGCCGTGTGCTGAGGCTTGTGCAGTCTGCGGCAGTCCGCGGCTGACTCTCGGCTGCCTGCACGCACGTCCCTATGGAGCCTACGGAGCCCACTGAATCTATAAACCTAACCCCTGAACTCTCCCATCTGACGACTCCTACTGAGTCTGCTCTGGAAATGCGAAGACTCAGGAGTAGCCGTAAAGGTCCGGAATCCCATGCACTCCTTGCACAGAAGCCCTTAGTCAGAAAGGTGAAGGAGCACTCCCCGTTTCTGTCTCCACTAAACCCTCCATCGCCAATCCATCGAAGATAACGGAGACTGTGGAGACTATGACTCATACAAGCTGCTTTAACTTCCCTGTCGCCGTTGCTAACAAAACGGCATTAACACTTTGCAACACCTCATCTACTGTGTCACCTCAAATAGAGGACCTACCAACGCCCCCAACTTTTCCTATTTCTCCGGTGCTGCGGGCCGCGGCGTTGGAGGCGTGTTCCCCCCCTGAGGGAACACGCGAGCGGCGCTCACCGCGATTTAATCCCGCGATGACGATCTTTTCTTCCTCCCCCTGTGCGACTTCTCCCGCCCAGCCTTACCGCCAGCCCTCGAGGGAGGCGAGTGGAGCGGAGGCCGTGACTGTCGGAGGACGGCCGGCCCCCGCCCCTGAGCTGTCTGCCTCGCCGGGGGAGCAACGCGATATTGCGTCTACAAAAGTCGACCTGCCTGCTGGAGGACAAGTTCCGGGCTCGGAACCAACGAAGGCCAGCATTTGGAGGGTTCCACTAAGGGAAGTGAACTTTTCCTCCCTCGTAGCAACTAAGCCCAACCACCTCCACCAACTACAAACCATGGAGGACTTGACTGAAGGGTTGCAGGGCCATCGCCCAAATGTCTCTCCTATTGGCAATACCAACGTGGGACTAGTAAGCACGACGGTACGAGCACAAATCCACGTACCAAGGAGTACCAGCATGGACTGGCAGAAGCAGAACAACGAAGGTCTGCAGACTGAAATCGCAAATATGGGTAACAATACACCACCGGGGAAGGCTTTGATTCCACCCTCGGAACCATATAGAAACAAAGAAACAAACGTTCAAAACGTGCCAATACTCAAAGAGGCTCCTACTGTCATCTTAAAAAAATCTTCTGTCCGACAACTATCGACAGAAAAGGACCTAAGCGATAATATAGAAGCAGATTGTTCTGTGACACAAAACATCACAACTCCGAAAAAACAAAAGTCAAAGAAACAACCTCCTCTGGACAAAACCAACAAAGCAGTAAAAACATTGCGTCAAAAACCGTCAAAAGAACCCAGTTTGTGTTCACAGAATACTCAAACCTCAAAACTCAAAAAAAAATCATTAACAAAAAAAACCCTTCCACACCCGCTTCTATCAGTTGCACTCAAAGATTTTTTTAAAAAGCAATGTAAAAGAAAACTGGACCAAGCACATGAACTCTCGGACGCCGAGATCCTCGAAGCTATACAAGATTTTCCTCCAGTGTCCAAAGTAAGGAAAGTGATAGAAACAATAAAAGAAAAATCATTTGGCTCACTCATAAACGACAATCCTACAATGGAAAAAAGGCTGGATACCAAAGGAGTTTCAAGATCCACGGACGCCCAAAATTCGTCCATAGTGAACCTTTCTGGAGAGATGATGGAAATCGGCACACCAACAAAAACGACTCCAGGAGGACTGCTCATAACAAACCCAACACAACTAGAATCGCAAAGACGAACACCCAGTAGTACCAAAGCCATGATAGACCAAGTTTTGAACGATCCTGTACAACCCCGAGTCGCGGAGAGCGCATCTAAAGAAACATCCCCAAGAGTACTTTCGGCACTGTCGCCATCCGTTATTCACTGTCGACCTCCTGGCAGCCTATTAGCCGACCATTTGGAACCTGGCAAACTTCTGCCACAACCACTACACTTGAAAAAAGCAGTTCAGACAGATGATTGTTTTGCACTATCTACGCCATCATCGCCGCTTAGACCAAGAGATCGGTCACCACCTAAAAACCGGAGGCTTAGTGAAATAACTACGCCTTGTACTAAGGAAGCAACTCCGAAAAAACCTGACCTTACAACCATTATGTCTGCTATAACAATAGCATTAGCCCCTTTCGGGAAACTGTATGAGAACATCAGTGATTCGCTAAAAGATCATATTACAGTTACAGCAATGATGCACACTAAATTGAGCTTTGTTGAAGGTTTTATAACTGCCCTGGACCAAAGGAACAAGATACACAGTGACATCTGGGACTTAAAACTGGCCTCGCTAGACGAACAGATCAATTTTTTAAAATCTACCACCAGAGCCAAAAAAAGCTCAATTAACAAGGAAACCCAGACAATACCGCTCCTTACATCCATAGAACTCGCACCAGTGTTTGCAAAACAAATTGACAAGCTCCCCCGTATGCCAAATAAAGCACCTAAACCTGCTCCTCCTAGTGAAGGGCCTCAAAAAGTGACATCTCTAAGGGAAAATTATCCTGTGCTGAAACTGGGAGTCCAACAAGATTATTCTCATTCGAAAACAGTGTCTGCTCTCGACTTAGTGTTAGCACCAAAAAAATTGCCAAAGAACAAACAAAAACCGCCTGACGGAAACCTGGCGACACCACATCGGTGTGAAAACAACGTTAGTACAGAGCCAGATCCCCTGCCGTCCCCAAGGACCTGTGAGGAATTTGAGTCTCGAAGTTCCCTGATCGACCTCACGCAACACTGGGATACACAAGAAAATATAGAACTAAAAGCAGAAAGCGTACCAAATTCCAAAAACGAAACTTCAAACGCTCCCCCTGGCTCCAAGAATGATAAACTTACGACGACATCAACCAACCTTAATTCGGAGAGTAGGACTAAAACTACACCAACATCGCCTCTACTTTCCCCGAACGTACACCGAAAGGAGACTTTGAAAGACGTGGCAAATGTCTCTGAGCAAAGACATGCTAAAAAACGAAAATTGTCAACTACAAGACCTGAGATGCCCCAAAACTCTCGGGCTTTCATAACAAAAGGCACCCGCTTATTCAAAATCGAACAAAAATCTTCGGACGATCGCTATATGATTTTGAATCGAAGAACAGTACTTAAGATCCTTCAACAAGTTGCTACACTTCGGTCCTTAAAATCAGATGATTTCACCTTAATTGAGCCGTATCACAGGTCCAAACAAGCAAAAGCATACCTCCATATTAAGCCATCGGCAATCCGTGAAATTTCAGATGGTGTTTATACAGAGCTAGAACAGTCGGGCTTTATACTTACTGAGATCCTGGCCCAGAATATAAGTAACAAGAGTGAAGAAACCTCCAAGATTTCACCCAGCAAAAAAATCAGATTCAAATCTCGTACAGAGGACTTATACGGCTCATCGGGACGGAGAAAAATCTCACCACATCGGAGAGAATCCAACTATAACCCTTCCAGATCAAACAGGGACCGCCCTAGTATTTGGGACAAGCCTCGACACGACCAATTGGAAAACGAAAGAACACAAACAAGAAGAGAGTCTAGAAACCACAATGATTATGGGAGATCCCACACCCGTCGATACTCCCCTAGAGTACGACACCAAGATCATCGACTCTCCCCACTCCAAGAAAGCGAAACCAGGAAAAACCTATCGCACTTTTTGACAACCGACCAGGACACTGCGCCAAAAAAGGGTCGCTGGTCTTGGATACGAGATATCCTAACACCAGGACTCAAAAAATAGCAGCGAATAGGGGGCCCAACTCCATCTCTCCAGCCCCCCCATCCGAGCCAAAATGACCTTCAAAACTCACTCCTGTCCATAGCATCATGGAACACCAGAGGTCACACACACTTAACTGAACATGATAGCTATAACTTGGGAAGCCACGATATCGTTTGTCTTCAGGAAACGTGGCTACTGGACAAACCGGTCCTGGATGGCTATAATATAGAGATTTCTCCGGCCCATAAAGGCCCGCTTGGACGTCCATCATCCGGCTTACTCATAGCCGTCCGTACAGGCTCAGGGATACACATCTCTAAGAAAATAGAAGCATCTTACGGACTGCTGGCAATTTTGGCTACATGGCCGGAGAAATCCTCGTCAAGAGGCAAAATCTCCTCTGAATCGTTTGCCATCAACACATATTGGAACCCCCAAAAAACATCACCAGAAATCTTTTGCGACGCCGCCTCTAACATCATCGATGAAATCAGGATCAAGCACCGCATCGCGAATATTGTTATCTGTGGGGACCTAAACGCAAACTGCGTGGCTTCAAACGTCTCAAAAACAAACGCACGTCCCACCACTCTGGCAGAGAAAAGAGGTAAAATATGGCTAACACTAATGAGCTCTAGAAACCTCTATAACGCCGCCAACGTAATAAAGAGCCAAAAATTGATCCCTACATGGGAACGTGACAACTCATCGGCTACCCTTGATTATATTTTTGTTTCTGAACAAATTTACCACCGCATAATCACCTTTGAAATAATTAGAACCAAGGCGAGTGACCATAACCTTTTGAACCTTACCTGCAAAACAGCCGTTCATGATCAGCAATTCTACAAACCGCCGATTGGGATAAACTCCCAGGCAACCCGCCTTTGTATGTCTACTAACGATATCAAATCATTGACTGCCAACTACAAAATGTTAACCTCCGCCATGGATACTGAAGATGCAACCTTCAGAGACAGCTATATACCACTACTTCTTCCGTTCAAAAAACCACGGAAATTTCCTAACTTTTCTGCATTACAATACAATCACGTTCACAATACCAACTTGGTTACTAAACGTAGGACGCTGAGGAAAGCAAAGAAAAAAGCTGCTGCTCTAAATACAACCTCCTCATGGGAAATTTACTTCACAGAAAAGAGGAATTACAAACAATGGCTGAGACAAGTACGGAGTACTCTCTACCAGTCCGACGCAGAAAACATGCTCAAGGTGTTAGCCTCGAAAAAATCGCGGGACTTTTGGACTTTGATAAACCAAACAAACCATCATCCAAAAGCTGCTATGACCAACTCAGTCGCTGAAAAAAATTGGGTCGAACATTTCACCGATCTTTTTGAGGCACCCCCAACAATCACCACCCCTATAAAGCAACTACCAGTGAGAAACTGGGTGGATCTTTCTGACGAAGACGCGATAAAAAGAAACATCACAAGACTAAAATCATCCCGAGCCCCAGGTCCGGACGGGCTAGCAAACTCGGACCTTAAGCAAAACATTGACGACTGGGCCGCAGTAATGAGCCTAATCTTCAAGGACTGCAGAGATCAACGGATAATACCAGACTCCTGGACCCAGGCGATCATCGTTCCGATTTTCAAAAAGGGTGTTAGGGAGGACCCTACGAACTATCGTCCTATAGCCTTGTTGGACGTTATAGGCAAGGTCTTCGCCACTATGCTTTTGAATCACTTCCAGAACTGGGCAAGGCTATCCCCCTCGGCAGACCCACTGCAAACTGGTTTTCAAAAAAACGCAAGCACGGCAGCTAACATAATGATCTTGAGCATCATCAAAGATAAAGTATTGTCGGGAGCACCTAGAGTTTTTCTAGCATTCGTCGACCTTTCCCAGGCGTTCGACCGAGTGGATAGGTCAAAATTGTGGAAGAAATTGAAAGCGTGGAGTTGTCCTGAAGATATCCTGGACCCTATAATCGCCCTTCATTCGAACACCAGGGTGGCCGTTCGCCTGAACAATCAAGGACTCCTATCAGATCAAATTCCCGTTCATCGTGGAGTAAAACAGGGTTGTCCGCTGGCCCCCGCACTCTTTATATCCTTCTTAGGCGACTTTAAAGATTCCCAGGATTCGATCAGGGCATTTCCACCCAAAGTGGGCAACGTAGGGGTCAGCCGACTTCTATATGCCGACGACCTGATAATTTTGGACCATACGCAGGTTGGACTTCAGCGACAACTCGACAATCTTGCCCAATACACTAAGGATAACAACTTGGAGATAAACAAAGAAAAAACCAAAGTCCTGATCTTCCAAAAACAGGGGAATAAAAAGAAAGAAAATCTACAGTGGTTCCTTCATCAAGCAAAAATTGAAGTCGTTACAACATTCAAATATTTGGGAGTGGAAATTGACAGTTCTAAGAACGCCAACACGATGCAACAAACTCTATGGACAAAGGCGAAACATCTAGCATCCCAGCTTCGAGCAGTCCATAGAAAATACGGAAAATTCAGTCTTTTACCCGCAATCCATTTCTATAAAGCTAAAGTAATCCCATCTCTAACGTACGGCATGGATGCAACACCAACAATTCCATCGACGCTCTGGACCAAACTAGAAGGCCATATTTGGCGAACAGCTCTTGGACTTCCTAAATCCACATCCTCTGCAGCAATAAGACGCGAACTAGGTCTGCTCTCTATAGCTGCAGTGGTGGCACAAAGTGGGATTCAGCTATACAGAAAAATAAGAGATCCAGAGAGTCTTCAAATATACCGTATGATTAATGATGAAATCAGTAAGGGAAACAATAAGCTACTCAAAAACTGGGTTGATACCCAGTTACAATCCCTACAGGCGATAGCCTGTTCAGAAGACGAATTAATCAAGAACCCGTTAAGAATAAAATCTAAAATGGAGTGGTTAGACTGGATAAATACGAATGAAAAAGCAACATCAAACAAGCTGTTAACCCATCTACCACCCGTTTTCACCAAACTTAAAGAGCCTATGGAATACTGTAAAAAATACCCGAGCAACTGGTCTATGAAAACTCTATTGAAAGCCCGTCTTAATCTGCTTCCGACAAAAGAAATTCTAGCCATCCGAGCTAACACCAAGGAGAAATCATGTCGCCTCTGTAAAAACTCTGAAAATACAGAATCCATAAGACATCTCCTGATGTCCTGTCCAGCGCTTGCACAGGAAAGGGACGCCTTCTTTGGTCCCTTGTTCGCAAACTCCTTCATCAATGACGAAGACATGTGGTGGAATCGCCTAATCACAGGAGCCCAAACCAGATGGCTAACCCCGACGGCAAAACTACTAAATATCACCATGGAAAAGTTTACCCATCTCTCTGATATCTCTGACATCTAGCTAGTAAAGCCATCGAACTCTCTTTCATTGTGGATGGTGTAAACACTAAGAATATTGTTTTAAACACTTATGGGTGTGCAACTCTCAACATCTCAATATTTCTTTTTCTTCGGTCAGGTGCACGAAACCATGAGAACTCCTTTTGTAAAAATCTAATATAGATTATATACAAAAATAAAAAAAAAAAAATAAAAAAAATGCTTACTTAGCCCTTTGGTGCTTTCATACGCTTCCGTTGTGGCTGGCATCCATCATCTGGCTTGCTGGTATTCAGTTCTCTGCTTTCATCTTTGGGAGGCTATTCACTGCCCTGCTTGCATTATATGCACACATGTCTGCCATAAGGCCACGTGATTGTGTTCCTTTTCTGAGCCTACTCTTAATCAGAGTTCGGGAGATTTACATGCACTCCAAGTGGGGGCGTTGTCTCAAAAATTGACAACTTGCTTTATTTTTTTTTAATTAAAATGTTTTATTGGTTTCTGCATACACAAAATAAACCTTTAACATGACATCTCCCATACATAAAATCCAAAGTTTCCCAATAGCTATCACTATTTACTAAATGATCATAGGACAGTTTCTCACATCTTCATTACAGCAATTACAAGTTTAGTTTGATTTCCCCATTAACATCCAATGCCACCATTCTTGAGGAGTAAGGGTGGCGCCCAACACTTTAAATTCATCCAAAAAAAGACCCTCACAATACATCACTAGATGCTCTGGCGTTTCCGCATGCCTCTCAAATATGCAATAACGACACAGAGCATTTTCAACCCCAGGCGTTTTCCTCATGAACAGAACTTCTCGTGTGTGTAGGATATTTAACCTACATCTAAGGAGGAGGTCTCTATATTTAGGAGAGGGGAATTTGGGAGAACATTTACCATTCCACTCTCCAAGGTTAGTATTTGCCGAGATTTCAAGTTTGCAGACTGATCCACCGTGGAGATCCAGGACCTATATATTTTCTTTTTTTACCATAACAGGATTCTGAATCTACATTTCCACTGCAATGTCTTTTTCCTGTAGAAAAGCCTCAATCTTCGATTTCCAAAGCTTAAGGGGTCCCTCTAGCAGAATTTTATTAAAGGCCACGATTTCAAAAGGCTTTTTCACTTCTTCCAATGCACACTTTCTATAAAAAGAGATGGTTTTCCAATTTTTACTAAACACGTCCCAGCAAGTTGCACTAAATGTGACTAGAAAAAAGACATTTCAATGTGTATCATACAGGCGGTTTCTTTCTGTCACAGGTTAACTCCTCCTAATTTGCCTTCCTTAATGAAAATTACCCTGTATCACAATGGACTGATCTTGTTGCTGTCCTACCTGCTCAAATTCTTTTTCTCACCCTGTTCACATTGCTTTTCGAGCGGAGAGCAGAGGAATTTTCTAAAGGACTACATTCAGATATACATGCAATGTAATATGACCACAGGCTTTCATTGTACCATAATGGTTAAATCATAAGACCAATGCGTCTTCAATACGCAATCTGTTTTTAAGTGATGTGGTGAAGTTATACATGGTTGCACTGCAAGCATTAAACTCCATAGCACTAAACACTTCTAGGTGCTACTAGTAACTGTACTGCTCAAAATGGGCCTTGCTAATCTATTAATATGAGATGCATGTAAGTGCGTGGATGTACTCTTACTTCTAACCACAGGGGTATCCTGTATTACTGCTTGCTGGACAAATCTAGGGGCTTCAAGGCTTATTTTTAACTGAACAAATACTAATTTGTGCCCACCGTCGTGGGCAGCCACCTTTCTTCCACCATCAAACCCCCTGTTCGTTATGTTTGGATGCATTAGCCCTAAAAACTACACATTACATCGAACTTTTCAAGATAATGTATTATGAAAAAAACAATTGACAAAACTAATGATAAATACAAATAAGGGGGTCTGTTTCATTAAACAATACAAAACCAGTTTGGTCTGTACAAATACAATGTAGTGTTCGCGTCATTGGTGCAGAACGATGCGAGAAGAAAGACTCTGATTTGGCCAAAACAATTGCAGATTATGGGAATTTGTTAAAACATGAATAGAAAAGTGCAGAAACAATAAAATCACACCTGGCAGTTAAACCAGAGGCACATACTATGTTGTAGGCATTTCCTATCCTCTGGGTGGTCACCCTTTAAGTTCCCACAACCCGAGATGTAAAATATGACTAAAATATGTGTTGTAGATGCCACCTTCCATTAGCTCAGTATATTACAGTGCAGAAGAGTGTCCAGATCCAAGCGATCGAATTACAATGCTTGCCCTGCTGTAACCCTTCGATGAGCTTCAAAAGCATGATATTCTGATCCTTGCTTTATCAGTAGAACCTTAGTCTGCGTAGACAAAACTGAGGGGCTGATGCTGAGCTTGTGATGAAGTGTGTGGAAATACGACATCCTTCCCTCCAGTTTCCAGCACCATCATTCTGAGGTGGGTGGAAATATTGGAGTGGAGATGTTGTGCTTTCCACCAGCAAAAGCTGCAAAAATCGCACGTTGTGGGATGACCTGTGCTCCTGTGACATTGCAAGCATTTCTTGATAGACTGCCACTTTTTTAGCTCTTAAACTAGAAAAGTGGTGCTGCAGTCTAGGAAATGTGTGCAATGTAGTTCAACGGCACCTCAAAGGTACCTACCGTATTTGTACTCAATCTTTTTTTTTTTTTTTATTTTTAAATATTTCTTTGGTCCTGCTAAACCAACGCTGCTGGAGGAGAATCCCCTCCATGTGGCTGCCCTGCATTCCTCATGGTTGCTAGGGCAGTCGTCAAGCCGTAAATCCGACTTCTGCGGGAGCCGAGGCTTTCATGCAGGGACGTAGGAGACCCATAAAATCTGGGGGGGACAGGGGACACCTTGGCAAAATTGTTTATTTTATTTATTTGTTGTGTTTTGGTCAAAGAACGCCACTTTTCACAAAATTAAAACAGCAGTATGTATTAAATTACATATATCATCACTGTATAAACAAGAGAAAAGAAAGAAAATTAAGAAAAAGAAAAGCAGTTCAGAGTATAAAATCCTCCCAGCGATGGACCTTTAGAGCGATCTTTTATAATGCTCTCACCTGCGCTTTAAGTGCAGGTGCTGTATGGAGTTTCGCCAGCCCATCCCATCCCATCCTATTCCACTTGAACCCTCAATGATGGAACATGAGTGTGCCCCTTTACAGCAGTGCATGAGCTGCAATCATACCTCGGCACCAGGGTATTCACTGGATTTACATGGATAGCGGAACAGGTGCTGTTTTGCATCTCGAGGCTCTGCTTTATTTTTTTTGGTTCCCCAGATGGCTTATGGTGGCCTCTATTAAAACTTGTCTACAACTCATTATTCAGCTGGTGGTGGGTACCAAAAATGCAGTTGCATCCCTATTTTAAAACCAGCGTTGGCACCGCCACCCGTTTGAGCTTTAATGTAGGCATGATAAAGGCCCTTACCAAGCACGGCCATAGTGGTATTAGGTACCCACTGATGTTGGCAGCTGCGAAATGGTGCAAGTACCTGAACATTTAATAGCAGTGCCTGGCAAATGCCCAATATGTATAGACAAGCAAACACTTGCCATTGCTGGTTTTTAGCAGGACATCAGTGAAAGACATGCATAGTGCTAATAGAGTGATTGGTTGATTGTTTATTTGTATAGCGCCTATGCACATCGTGTTTCAAAGCGCTTCAAGGGGGGGGGGAGGAGCATGGGAGAAATGGTTACATTCCTACAGGTCCTTGAAACAATTAACAATGTGAAGAATAACCATCATCATCATCAGCCTGACATTTCAGCAGGCATCCCTGGGCATTACACCAGTAGTATGTTTCCCAGCTCCAACTAAGTTATTAACTACACAGGGTTTTGTAGTAAACATCCCTAAGGCAGTGGCTTTATCTAAACGAGAACTGGCACTTTGCATGCCCTTTATAGAACATTTTAGTGTTTTCTTAAAGGAATAGGTTATGGCGTAAAATGAGTCTCCGGCCCACGTGGAATCCATCCACCAAAAACCCATGAAAGTTGCTAAGATAGCCCAAATAACATGATGCTGTGTCGCAAGGCAAGATGCCACGCACCCTGGCACCAGCTCCCACTACAGGACAGTCCAGAGGTTGGTGCAGGAACAGCCTGCTGTGACTCTCTTCCTGGAGAGGAACAAGACAGGAGCGCAGATGACACTGGGGCAGTGGGAGAGCGTCGAGCCCGTGCTCCCACGTTCCCTCTAATAAATCCTCCCCATGCCGGCCTGCACCTGGGAGGGGGGGCCATGGCGTGTATTATCAGGCCCTATCACTGGTGTAGTGTATATGTCTGCGATTATTTCAACAAGCGACTTCTAATCGTCCTCGTGCAGGCCTCGTGAGCATGGATCAAGCCTTAGAAGAAGACGCATTCGTGACTGCACCCTTTATCTGGGAACATGAGGCTAGGCACCATTCTTCCTTGTACAAATCTCCCCTCTGTACCCGTCTCTACTCCACATTCTCGTCTGCTGTACACCCTTTTCTCCTAAGTCCCTTCCCTGCACCCCACACCAAGTCACTCCTCTGACACTGCCCTCTGCACTTTCTCACTTGTCTGTACTTCTCTCATTTTCAAAACCCGAAGCACCCCCTATGCTGTTTCTGCCCTACCTGTTTCTACCTGTGTTCTGGTCTTTCCTGCACCCTTCTCTCCCCTGCACACACTGGTCACCCTGTACTGCAACCCATCCCTATCTTTAATCTGCACTCTGTTCTTGTTCCTATCTCTCCCCTCCCTTGCTCCTCTTTTTCTGTCCTCTGCACCCTTTCTGCCCTTTTTCACTTTACAGTTCCACACTCTACTGCCAGCACCCCACAACTCTCATCTACACTTACTCGGCACTTTCTCCTCAGTCTTCAGAGCACCCTCGATATCCTGGCTTACATTTCACAGGTTTTCTCTTGCACGCCTTGCATGACCAACCACTCCATATAGCTTCTCAGAATAAGCTGAAACTGGCATGCCAGATCCATGACCATAAAAGGGCCCATCGATACCTGCAAGCATGAACTCTTAAATAGTCAGGAGCATGGATATTTGGAAGGGGGGGGGCAGACTCATAAGTCACTAAATCCACGTACTGCCAAAGTTCTACCCTCAAAATCTGATCGCAGTGCGACCACTTACGTACGCTGACAGTCAGGCTGAATAAAACCGGGTGAAGCTTAGCCAAGACCTACAGAAGATTAGCGCTTTATTTCTTTTAAGAGATTCGCAGGATAGGCACCAACAAATGGTTTATTTTGGGCTGGGACAGAGTTCAGGTCTTTGCTGGTAATAGTTTGCTTTATGGAATATAATAACACTTTGGTCACAGTGCTTCATGCTAGATGCTTTCAGCTTCTAGGCAATGAATTTATGAAAGGTTAAGTGGACCCTGCTGCTGGGTTTGAACTAGCGAAATGCAGGTAGCCCTCATGTCGGAGGCCAAGCTTTAGGTGTGGTAACATCCAAACTTCCAGCAGGTGTGAGTTGGTGGGAAGATGTGGAGGGGTGTGACTTAAGTGAGGCCTACTGACATTAGAGTATACATCAAGTGTTTTCCCTTGCCTACCTCAGACATTACTATGGAAAAGAGCACACATCCCACGTAGCGGCCCTTCTTGAGATTGGCTCATCCTCATTTTACTTTATATGGTTTAATGAGGATTTTGTATACAATGTCAGGCTGATATCTCAGGCAGTGTCTGCACTTTGCAAGCCAGGCCTGGGGTACAGGGACATCTGGGAGAAAATTCAGTCTTCGCCAGATTGTGTGATCCTGGGCGAATCGTGTGACCCCCCCCCCACCCCCAACTGTGCATTATTTTCTATATAGGTTTACTTGGGATCACCTAGAAGTGACTCAGTTGGCAGTGTACACTATAACAAAATGTCTCAATCGTAAATGTTTGAACAGTTTCTTGTTGCTCCATTTATGCTAAGCATGTTGAGTGAGTGTGAAGAAGGACAAAGTGTCACAGCAATAGATGTCACCTCCAGCTGGGGGACCGGGTTTCATTTTGGGAAGCAGTTACAGATGCATAGAATTTGTAAGTTTTTTTGCAGAGAAACTTCTCGGGTGCTGTCAGCATGATCCAACTCTAAGGAAATAAACTAGAAACCATCTCAAAGTAACCTGACAGTTTAGGGGCACTAGTATAGTGTAAGTAGTGAAGGCAAGCGTCCCCACACAGCACGATCCTCCCCGCAATGAGAGACAATGAAGGACTCTCCCAAGATGGGAATAAGGCCAAGACAGAGTGCGGGTGAGCGTAAATGGGAGTTTATCAATCGGAATAGGGCATGCAAAGAACTCTGCAAACTCCGAGAGCTCTCCGTCTGACAATAGCAAAGACAGGCGTATACATTTACAAAAAACGTCATAAGAACCTACACACTATAGGGGGCACAAGTTCATGGGGATTGGGTGGCGACGACTAACTATAGGTGCTGCTTCGATGTGGTTGGCTTTGGCTGGAAGACGTCATTGGGCAGCCTCGTGGGTTGGGCTGGGCCTGGCAGGGTGGCAGAGTTCATCCAGCCGGTGTTGTGGGGCCATCGCGGCCATTGGCAGAGATGAATGTCTCTTCCTGACTTATTAGCCCTATGCCATGCACACCACAGTCATTCAAACGTTCTGGTTTTATCTTCTTTAGTAAATCTTTCAATAGGTTATACAGCAGGTTAATGCAACATAGGAGGAATGTACCTTGTGAGAGGTCTGGAGGTAATACGTCAGGACATGGTTACCAGTGTCCCGTTGACCGGGGTCATAGGTCGAGGGGCTAAGATTCGGGGCCTGGGACGGGCGGTACATGTCTTTCTGCCTTGTTAGAAGTTGTTATGGATGTTCCGCTGTGTGTTGTCAAAGTGTTGGGTGTCCTGATTGCACAGGGCCATAAGTCTGAGATGGTCCGGTGGGTTGTGAGGTTTACGAGGGGGCGCGTGCGTTCAGGCAGAGGTTTACTGCTGTGCTGTAAATAATGCAGGTGGCGGGTGGTGGCCTTGGGCGCTACAGAGGGGGTTACAAGTCTTTCAAGCGGCTCCAGCCTAGTTGGGGGAGGTAACGCAGCACGGCGCGGTCTCTGCTCTCATGCCTTGGCAGCCCTCGCTGGGTGGGAGGGGGAATGGCCTTGCGCGTATTTCACAAAGGTATCTCCCTCGTGTGTTGCCGGTTTAGGTAAAGACATCACAAACATTTGAACACTCTATAATACTTATTCAAAACACTACAAAACATGCATTTAAACTTTGCTGGATGTGTCTTGATTATAACCAGTCTGAGTACCTTGTTTATACATTTATGTTTTAACACGTACAGTATTTAGTTATATGCATATATATTTGCAGTACGTGAGGTAGAGTTAGGGTTGGTGGAGGACATAGAAAGTAACCCGCCACTTGTGCGTGATGGTGGTGGCGCATGTGGGGCCTAGACATGCACCTTCTCATGCATTCTTCACATGGGCCCTTTGGATGGTTTACATTCGTTTTCTTGTGTCCTCTAGCAGCATTAGTTCAGTTATGACACGGGCCCCATGGGGTGTGCGTTTTTCAGTCATACACGTATTCGTGGTGTGTGCCGTTATTATTAGTACCCAACTGCAATGGTATATGCTCACCATCGTTCATATCATGGGGGCATGATCTCTTGTAATCATACATCCTACAGGCTTTTTGTAATATAAGGGGTTTTTATGGGAGAAAAGCATCCTTTGCAAGTAGTCTCAGCATTAATATACAAAGATTGTCTGGCATATAATCGACCATTTTACTGTTCTTTTCATTTGCCTAGGCCTGCTGGCCGGGTCATGCTGGGAACGAAGATACACTGCGGGAGGTGAACTGTTATAATGTTAGTCTATTACGCTAGCTCATGTCCGTCTTGTTCGTGGGAACGTGCTCGCAGCGGATCTACCAGGGTGCTGCGGCAACAAGGATGACTGAAACCCTCCAAGGGTGGGGGCCGCGCTACAGTGCGCTGAGCTCACACCATCTTTACCAGACAAAAATGGTTTCTAGGCCTAGCTAAGTTTTAATACGTGTGGGCAATTAATACGTGCAGGCAATGTCTCCAGTGGGTGAGCCCTCCACCACCTGGGCCCGGGTGGCAGGAGGGGACGCCCAAGAGAGCCATAGTCCTCACCTGGGGAGAAAGTGTAGGCGAGGGGGGTCGTCTTGGACCAGTCCTCCCCTACATTTCCCCCCTTTCGTTACTAAAGTAACGAATTCTTTAAATCTTCTATCCTCCTACATTCTGCCTCGTCCATCACCGCCTCATCCCATGCCGGAGTTCCTTTGATGGGCATCCATGCTCTGCATACCGCTCTTAAGCTCTCACCTGTCCGGGCATATTCATCTGGGGTGCACGTTAGATATATGCACCCACCATCTGCTTCTAAATCTACCCAAACTTCCTCATACCATTCTAGTATACGGGGCTCTTTGATGGTGGTGTGCCACAACTTATCTACAATATCTTTATCGTGGTATATGGGCACCAGTTGGTATCTGGGCGAGTTATCTATCCCTGTTTGTACTTGTGCTTCTTGCATCGTTTTTATTGTACCGTGTGAGTTGCCCATTGTCACCATCATCATTGCACCATTTGGTACTGCGTTAGCACAAACTCGAAGACCCACCTGGCACAGGCAAAAAAGTAGGAGGAGGAACACAACAGCTGGTATTAAAAATTTCACAGTTGTTCCAAGCCATGAGGGAACCCAGGAGAAGGTTGTCGAACCATGTACTTGCTTCTGCTCCGCCTTCCATTTTCATTTTTTCTCCTAGGTTGTGGACTGCTTCGATCACATGGGACAGGGAGCCATTCTCTGCGTCTTCAGAAGGTACGAAAGTGCAGCAGGCACTTCCTATTTTTCGGCAAACACCACCGTCCATCGCCGTCAACAGGTCCAGAACATACCTGTTTTGCATGGTCATTAGTCGTAAAGCTCTTAGTTCCACTTTTATTAAGTTGAATCCTTCTTCAGTGTCGTTTGCCAGTTGAATTAGTTCCCAGCGTGTTATCTGGAGCCATTTTGCGTTTGCCCTTGCTTGGACACTTGAGACGAGTGAGGCAAAAAATGTTTCTGCTGAGCTGAATAATCGATATTTGTCTGGGATCTGAGCCAATAGTTCTGATGATGCCTTTGATATGTAATTTGATGCTCGTTTGTTACGGGTCAGCACTTCTCCCTTGCTTCCAGAAGACAGGACATACATTTGTGTCTCTGTAGTTGGTTGAGCCACACTCTGCATGCGTTCCTGTGTCCCATCGACGTGGCTTTCTGGTATCACCATTAGGGCTGAGTGTAGAGTGGCCATTGAGCAGCTGCCACTCCATGACTGGGGGAGGTGTAGATATGCCTGTTTGCCGCACACCCAGTACGTGTCCATCAGGGCCGCTGTCCCTTTCCTTAGGTCTGGGATGGTGAGGGTCCTGTTGCAGTTCTTGTTTGTTCCCATGGGGGCTCTCCCTTCTCCTTTAAAGCACAGTCTGTAGTCCATTTCGCTTTGTAGTTTGAACGGTTTTTCAATGGCAGTTACCCAGGTTAGTTTTGAAATGTGTTCTCTCCATACTGGTGTACATGTTTCCTCTATCCACTGCAATTTATCTGGCGCCACACCTCTTAGTGCTTCCGCTTTGCACAGTACTTCTTCATCCTTCTGCTTGTTGTCGGAAAAAAGTGTCCCTTTTATTACAAAAAATGGTTCTTTCAAACATACTACTCCTGCCGTTTTTGGGTAACACGTTTTCTCGTTCTGCAGCATTTGAAAAGTCACTTCGTGTGCCTGGAAGGTGTTCTTAATCCTGCACAGTGTAAGATGAAGGAGACATTGGGCATCCACAATAGGCAACTCTTTGGGTAACAACACTTTGGGTGTACCTGATGCATGGGGGATGAGGGAACAGACATAACAGCTCTCGTTTGTTGTCTGTTTAGCTGTGGCACTCATGTCTGCATACCACTTATTTGTTTGATGGGGGTGTCGTGGGTCTTCCATCTCATCTAGACCTAGCCCATAGTACTCATCGTACTTCCTCCTCCCTGCTTCTCTCTTTCGTCTGTTGTTCTTGGTACTCATGTACTTCCCACCCCCCTGTGCAGTGGATAAACTAGACCCCCCTCTCCCATTCCCGCCCCCCTGGGCCCATTCATCATATAATATTTCGTGCATTGCTAGTAGCTTATCGTTTTCTTTCCTGACGTTATCTGGCAGATTGTTTTCTGGGGTGGGGGCAAGCTGGCTGGTGGGGGTGTTATACAACCATGATATGGCAGACGGGTTTCGGTCATTGAGACTGTGGGCATTGTAAGTGGATACCCCTGGTGGAGACACTGTGTTGCTCTGCATTCCACCCTGTGGCTTTTCTCTTTGTGAGGTCACAACACTGGATGGTGTGGTATGATACCCCCACACAAGTTTAGTTCCGTCCCATATCAAAAAATCACCTTCCTTGGTATTGACCCCTGCAGTTGCATTGGGCCCGGTGGTACTGTTAATTGGTCCAGTGGTGTTGTTACTCCCTCCCCCCTCGTACATCTCGATAGAGATGAACGCTATAAACCAATATGTAACCAAGCCGAACATTATCATAAAAAACAATGTAATGCATATTGATAATCCACACTCGTACGAATATCTACATCTCTCATATACTAATTCTCTCATTCTCCTAATTCTATCCGTTGCAGGCTGCCCGTTAGATGCCATGGAAGCTCCTGTTTGAGATATAAAAGTGCATTAAGTGCATGCATGTAAACGTTTTGCTGGCACCATCTGTGCCAATACATTTGACGGGGAATGGAAGTGGGTGGGGATGTGGGGGAGGGGTATTTCACAGACAAGGGTATATACACGTTATAATATTATTATTTCATTAATTATATACCACTCAACAAGATAAAAAAAAGGAAAGCACACGCACACACTTTTTTTTTTTTTTTTTTGTAATATCCTTGTCAGTCATTATTCCATTGAAGTCCAGTGCTGACACACACACACACACACACAAGTCGGTATTTAGACATCTTACTCATTTGCATCGTTTGCTGTTGTCTGTGCCTCCTCATCTATCTCCTCTTGTACATTGCTGTATGCTTTTCGTACGTCGGTCAAGTGCACCCAGTACCTCAAGCCCTTCACCTTTACTGCCGTGGGCGTGCAAAATATTACTTTGTATGGGCCATGGAATCGTGGTGCATTCCACCGACGCACGAAGCTTCTGACATAAATTGAGTCGCCTGGCATTAGCTGTAGCTGTTGCTCTGGCTCCGTGACAGATCCTGTTACATTTCCCTCTTCTCTAGTGAAGGGTGGGGAGAGTTGCTTCGATATTGCGCGCGCTGCCCTTGTTAATTTTCTTAGGTAGTCTGTGAACTCATCTCCCAATATTGCGGCGCTTCTGTGAGCATCTGAGTGTTCACGCAGTGGAGAGTGTGCTGTGTTCATTCGTCTCCCAGTCACGATCTCGTGTGGGGACAAATGGTGGTCTTTACTTGGTTGATTTCTCAACTCAAATAGTGCCAGGGGTAGACAGTAAATCCAATTTTTCTTTAATGAGAAGCATAGTTTTGATAACCTGCCCTTTAACAGGCCGTTCATCTTTTCCACTACGCCATTACTTTGAGGATGATAAATCGAACACAATTTATGTTTTATACCCAATAACGTGGTAACTTCCTTGAAGAGTTCATTCACAAAGTGAGAGCCGTTATCTGAGCGAATCACGTCACAAATTCCCCAGCGCGGGAACACTTCCCTTACTAGGAACTTGGCGGCGCTTTTGGCATCAGGTCGCGCACAGGGTCCTGCTTCCACCCACCTTGAAAACGGGCACACAACCACGATCATGTACCGTGCGCCATTACACCTTTCCCCCATGTCTGCATAATCTATATGCAGTTCTCTAAAGGGGCCAATGGGTTTGGGAATTGTTCCCCGGAGTGTGCGTAGTGTCATTCCTGAGTTGTATATTTGGCATGTTGTACATTCCATTGCCAATCGAGACACATGTTCCTGGAGACAGGGCACAAACCATTCTTCCTGTATTTCTGCTGCGATGTGCTGTTTAGTGTTGTGTGCGGGGAAGTGTAGCTGTTGAAATGCTACTTCTAGTAACTGTAGTGGCATTACCGCTTTCCCTGAGTTATTTTGCCGCCATAATAGGTCTGTTCCTGATTGGCTGCATCCCTGTTTCGTCCACGTTAGTTTTTCTTCTGCACTAGCTCCTTCCTGCAATTCTAGAATTTGTGATAAGGACATCATGTTGTACCCTTCTGTCAGTTCTTCGGTTGTTGTGTTCTTCATAATGAACTCACCTGTGTCGTATTTCTGAAAATAGGAAGCCTCCTTGGCGGCAGCGTCCGCTGCCGCGTTCCCTAAAGACACAACGTCTGTATTGGATGTATGGGCCTGGCACTTCACTATTGCTACAGCAGTAGGGTTTTGTAGGGCCTCTATTAATTCTTTTAACAATTCTGCATGCTGCACTGGCGTTCCGTCTGCCCTTCTGAATCCCCTACGGCCCCATCTTGCTAGACCTCCATGTACTGTTGTCGTCATGTAAGCTGAGTCTGTGTATATTGTTACTGCACATCCTTTTGCTGCATGTAGTGCTTCTATGAGCGCAATCAATTCTGCTGCCTGTGCAGAGTAATGTGACGGGAGGCGGTACTGTACTAGTGTTTCAAATTCACCTTCCTCTAATCTCACTACCGCCATGCCAACATGCTTTTCTCCCGTATCCATATCAATTGATGCGGATCCATCCACAAAGTACACTTCCCCCTCGCTGAGAGCATTTTCACACACAACTGCGCCCTCCCCTCCTTCTCCTGTGTGGGTTGTGCAGTCGTGATTTTGCATATCCTCCAATGTGCACGCTTCTGTGATAAACGTGGCGGGGTTCACTGTTTTACATCTCACTATGTGGATGTTGGCGCTGGACAATATGATCTCATATGCTGTTGCCCGCTGCGTGGTCAGCGTGCTTTTTGATCTTTCCAGTATTGCAAATAATGAGTGTTCCACAAACAATGTTACAGAGCATCCCATTACTATTGTGGCACTTTTCTCAATCGCGAATGCGGCTGCTGCGAGCGATTGTTCGCACGCGAAATGACCCTGCATCACGGCATCCAAAGTACCACTATAGTACGCCAGGGGCTTGTGTCCTAAGGAGGTTTTTTGTGTCAGTACTGCTGTCATAAGTGTTACTTTGCAATGGGAAAATAGGTAAAATTCGTTTCCATAATCAGGGTTTGCTAGTACTGGAGCGCTTGAAATTAGCTCTTTCAGTAATTTGAACGATATGCTCATTTCTTCTGACCATTTTATTTTTACATTCTCCTGTTGTGCTTCTTTGAGTGCTTGTAGGAGGGGCCTGGTGTATGCTGCATAGTCTAGTATCCATGCTCGGCAATAATTGCACATCCCCAAAAATGTTTGCATGTCTTTCACCGTCGTGGGTTCTCCTACTGACCTTATTGCCTCCACCCTGTCGGGAATTATTCTTTTTCCATCTTTTGATATGAGCTGTCCCAGGTATAGGACCTCAGTCAGGCAATACTGTAGCTTCTCCCTGTCTACCTTGTAACCCTTGTTGGCTAGTAAAGTCAGGAGCATTGTTGAATCTTTTCTACATGTTGCTTCGTCTTGTGCACACACCAATAAATCATCCACGTACTGAATAATCGTACTCTCTACTGATAGGTTTCCCAAGTCTTCATGCAATATGCAGTTGAATATGCTCGGGCTCTCACAGTATCCCTGTGGCAGTCTGCAATGTTCATATCTTTTTCCCCCCAGTGTGAACGCTGTGAGATATCTACTCTCTTCAGCCAGGGGTATTGAGAAAAATGCGTTCTTCAAGTCCACTACTGTAAAATGTGATGCTTCTTTTGGGATGCTGCATAGTATTGACGCAGGGTTCGGGACTAGAGGGAACTCTTTCTGTATTACATCATTGAGGGGGCGTAAGTCCTGTATCATCCTCCAAGACCCCCCTTTCGCTTTTTTGATTGGATAAATACATGTGTTACATGGTGAGTTTGAAGGCACTATTATCCCTTGTGGTAGTAGTGCATTTATAGTTTCTTTTATCCCTTCTTCAGCCTCACGGGACAGTGGATATTGTTTGACTCGGGGTAGGATAGCTCCTTGTTTTAGTTTAATTATCACAGGTTGTACTCCATGCAACAGCCCTACATCATGGGGGCCTGTTGTCCATAAATTGTTTGGTACTAGCCTCATGTCGTCATCAAAAAATGACGGTGGTGTTCCTACCACTGCCATCAATTGGGCGGGGATCTCTCTGGCTTGGATCAAAATGTCGCAGGGCATCGCTATTTCCATTACTATCTCACCATCTGCTTCTGTGTCTAGAAAGAGATCCTCATCTGTTACCTCGCGTAGGGCGAGGTTGGCGTTTGTACATAGCACGGTGCGCCACTCACATCCTTCTCTGTCCATTCCAATCACAGCGATCCGTTTCGTTGATACCTGCACAGCGTGCAAATCCAACGATACCACTGATCCTGGTGCTGCATTTGGGCACACTATGGGGCGGAAGAGGAATTCTGCTGGAATCCTCCAATCCATGTTTTTTAGCTCTGGGACTATAAGGGCCAAAGTCTTTAGCCCTGCAATAAACATCTCTTCTTTTTGTGGCAGCCCTCGTATTTCCTGTGTGGTTGTGTAGGCTTGCACTACCAACATTGCATGCAAGGGGCATATCCCGGGTGTAGAACACACTATTCCTCCTTCGGTAAATGATATGGTCATGTTAAGTTTACTCATAAGGTCCCTCCCCAGCAAATTTATCGGGGACTGTTCATAATACAGTAAGGGTGCTTTTACAGTCTTGCCCCCTATGGTTACATCCAAAACTTCTGTGTAAGGAACTTCAATTACAGCCCCAGAGAACCCCTGCGTCTCTAACTTCCTGTTAGATAACGGGAACCGGCCCTCCCTGACACATGATTTCTCCGCTCCCGAATCAACCATGAATATAAATTGCCTGTCTCCTATCTGCGCCCCTACCAATGGTTCCTCTGCTGCACTGTGGGTGGTAGGTAGAACTGGACACGCAAGTGTTCTCTGTGGGCTGTCCTATGCGGGGTGTCTCATCGCCCCCCCTTCATTGAATACGTTACCTGAGACCACTGACATGCCGTTGTAGGGTGCTGGTGCGGGGGCCCCGTTAGCTGCTGTCGCGAAAGGGTTGCCTGGTGTATATTGCATGCTGTCGTTGTTAGGCATGTTTTGTGGGTGGTTCTGTGTTCTATAATGGGGTCCCTGTTGCTGGCTCGTGTTACCCTGGCTTGGGTCTCTCAGTTGCTGTTGTCCCATCGGAAGGCCATATGGGCTTCCCGGGTGGGGATGGCCATACTGTTCCACCTCCTGGAACCCGTTGTTTTGTCTACTTCTGCACTCCCTGGAGTAATGTCCCCATCGCCCACAGTTCCAGCAACTCCCCTGAGGGCCCCTGGGACCTTGCCATCCACTTCCTCCCATTCCCCCGTACCCCTGTGGTCCACCTCCTCTTCGGCTCCTGTACCCACCTCGTCCCCCTCGAGGGGTCCACTCTTGCCACTGCGGACCTCCACCCTGCTCCTGCTCGTTCCACTGCCGCTGTCCTGTTCCCGCCCAATTAGTTGCCATCCTTCCTTGTATTGCTATCAGCCCCTCCTCCTCATCTTCTCCCTCCCTGCTGTGTGGGAGCGCGGCTACTGCTGCTGCAACCTTCACTAACTTTGTCTGCACCAACTTCGCCTCGTCTGCCAATCTTTTCTGCGCCACCTCCTTCTCCCTTTCCTTGATTCGTTTACAATGGTGTACTATTATGCTCTGAATTT
The DNA here is from genome assembly GCF_040938575.1 of Ambystoma mexicanum. Taxonomy (NCBI): domain Eukaryota; kingdom Metazoa; phylum Chordata; class Amphibia; order Caudata; family Ambystomatidae; genus Ambystoma; species Ambystoma mexicanum. The sequence goes on from NC_090932.1 coordinate 2,375,740, forward strand.
CCGGCCATCCCTTTGCTTCTATTCCTGCTATTTTGTCAAGCGCCTTCTGCACTTCCTTTGGGAGCCCCCTTTTTATAATGAAGTAAAATAAAGATGTCGATTGATACCAGGGCGTGCCCGTCTCCGCTCTCCACATCTCTTGGACCCGAAAAATGTAATCCATAGCTTCCTCCCCGTCATTCATAGCACACTGCATCACGGACTGTAAGTCAGGTGTGTCTGGAAATGTTTCGCGTAAGGCGTCCCACACCCTAGCCCGCACTGTGTTAAAGGAGGCCCCATCATGGCGGTCGCAGTCTAATGTTACTCCCGGGAAACCGGCTTTGACCCATACTCTTTCAGCCTGGTCGCCCACCGCTGATACGAGCAGACTTTTCACATCTCCTACAGCTAGGGGTACCCCAGCTGTATGTTTTTCGAAGGCGTATATCCACTTACTTGCCCCTCCTGATAACGGGGGCAATAGCTTTAATAAATTAGCTTTATCCATCTGTGCCCATGGGATATAGTTAGGCCTCCCTCCTCCCCTATGTATCAACGGGAGCTGTAGCTTTCCTTTCGTTGTTGCATCCGGACCCGTTTTGGCTGCTGATGTTCCTAGTGATGCCATCTTTCCCACTCTGTTCCTCAGTCGCCCCGACCAGTCATCATCTAGGGTTCGCATAGAACATGCACCTTCCTCCCCCTCGCTTCCCCCTCCTATTGCCATACTCAACCTGTCGCTTTCGTCTAGCTCCTCTCTAATATCACATAGTAATTCCTCTCTGAATCCCCCAAGCCTTTCTTCGTTACCACCATCTTCCTCTCGGGTCCCTACTTCTATTATTCGTGTTGGTTCTTCCTCAATCCTAAACAGGATCTCGCCCTTTTTCCACCCCTCTTCGGGCCTTCTGCTTTCATCCGATGCTCTAGACGTACGTCCAGCTCTAGTTGTATCTAGTGCTGTTCGTTCGCATATGTTTTTTATCCTCGAGAGCTCATCTTTTGCTATCGACAGTCTTGATTCTAGATCATCTGTGAGTTTCTCTATGTCCACCCTTTGTGTACTCGCCTGGCCTCGCTCCCTTGTACTTTCATATGGTGGGGGTGCAGTGGGCCGGTGGGGTGTAGCGGTTGTCGGTGGAGGTACGTACATTGGATCACTGTATCCGTCCGCGGGTACAGGTTTCTTTAATATCGGATATAAACTTATCACCTCTACTGGTGGCGCTACACCTGGCAATTCTTTGATATCTTTCTGTAACACTAGTGGATTGTCTGTAGTAGATGGGAGATCGGGATTTGGTGCTGGCGCTTTAGGCGGTGGTACCTCTTCAAATAACCGCCAGAGATCTAATATTTCCCTCCTATTCTGCAGCTGTTTCCCTCGGTACTTCAAGAAAATGCATGTCATCACCGTATCTAGAACGCTTTTGTCAAATGATCCTCCCTCTGGCCATATCTGGGGTAGCCCCTCTCCTTTCAACTCGGTTACCCATTGGTCGTGATATTTCTTAATCCGCTCCGCGTGCCCGGGAAGACTTTTACAAATATGTGATAAGGGTGTTTCAGCCCCCATCTCTGTGTCCTCCTGGTGCTTATGTGTCGCTGTGTGTGTGTCTACAGCCACAATGTGAATGTAGTATCGATATTATTTTTTAGTATTCTACTTCACATTCAATGTTATGCTCGGTTGGGCTCTCCCTCCCTTGACTGCACAACACGGAACAGACTGTACACAGTTTCTAATTTGTTCTCTTTGGGGGTCACATACAACAGCAACCCATCATTTATTTTGACAACATCAACCGGGAAATCAAAAGGCACCCACTCACATCGCTGTCTCAACGTTGCCTTCAAAACGTTTTATCCGGTCACACTTACCCTGACCATTTAACAATTATATATTTATAGCCGTTTTACACATTCGCAACATCAAAGTCGTCCCTTGACACATACGAGGTGCACACACCTCTTGGTAACACTCAGTACACCATTCACACTGTCCTCCCTTTCCTCCCTAGCCGGCTGTCCCTGTCTATCTTACTTAGCACGTATGCATATATTTATAGGTTTTAACTTGCTCTCCCCCCTCTAGTAGGACCCTTGTTCTCTTACTTTTCTCCCAAGTTCGTGCTAATTCCGTTTTTATTCTCCCCCTGCCCCTAAAGAAAAAGAAAAGAAGTAGTAGCGATCACTAATATATTCTCAGTGCCCCCTTTTTGCTGAACACTTTTATCTTATATTTCACTTCGTCATATATTCCCAGCACTAGTCAATATAGCACTATGCGGCGCCGCCTTCCACCCCCTTTCGGAGCTAGGTACCCGTCACTTCTATCTCTTTATTCACCTCGTAATCCTAATGGCCATATGCAGAGAAAAAGAAAGGAAATTTTAGAATGGTCTTTAGTATACCTTCGTACCCCCTTTTCGTTCCCTGTCCTACACTGCTCTCCCTCCTCCCTTTACAATCGCTCACACTCAGTACTCACGTGCCCGTCTTGAACCGATAGTCTCTGAAACTGGGTCCGTCCAGGCAGTGTCGCCGTCAGCTCAACAGTCAGCCCCGGCTCCGGCGAGCGGTACTCAAAGGGGATTTTTTTCCAATCGGGATCCCGTACCCTTTCTCTATTGAGTGCGCACTTCTTAGTGTACCGGTCGCCGTTGGCGGGCATCCTCCTGGAGCCGGCTCACCGTGCGTATCCCTTTCCGACCGGAGATTCTCGTGCCAAAAGGGGACGGTTATAATGGGTTTAGGAAAAAATAAAATCACGCTATCGGGGTCACCACTGAAGGCAAGCGTCCCCACACAGCACGATCCTCCCCGCAATGAGAGACAATGAAGGACTCTCCCAAGATGGGAATAAGGCCAAGACAGAGTGCGGGTGAGCGTAAATGGGAGTTTATCAATCAGAATAGGGCATGCAAAGAACTCTGCAAACTCCGAGAGCGCTCCGTCTGACAATAGCAAAGACAGGCGTATATATTTACAAAAAACGTCATAAGAACCTACACACTATAGGGGGCACAAGTTCATGGGGATTGGGTGGCGACGACTAACTATAGGTGCTGCTTCGATGTGGTTGGCTTTGGCTGGAAGACGTCATTGGGCAGCCTCGTGGGTTGGGCTGGGCCTGGCAGGGTGGCAGAGTTCATCCAGCCGGTGTTGTGGGGCCATCGCGGCCATTGGCAGAGATGAATGTCTCTTCCTGACTTATTAGCCCTATGCCATGCACACCACAGTCATTCAAACGTTCTGGTTTTATCTTCTTTAGTAAATCTTTCAATAGGTTATACAGCAGGTTAATGCAACATAGGAGGAATGTACCTTGTGAGAGGTCTGGAGGTAATACGTCAGGACATGGTTACCAGTGTCCCGTTGACCGGGGTCATAGGTCGAGGGGCTAAGATTCGGGGCCTGGGACGGGCGGTACATGTCTTTCTGCCTTGTTAGAAGTTGTTATGGATGTTCCGCTGTGTGTTGTCAAAGTGTTGGGTGTCCTGATTGCACAGGGCCATAAGTCTGAGATGGCCCGGTGGGTTGTGAGGTTTACAAGGGGGCGCGTGCGTTCAGGCAGAGGTTTACTGCTGTGCTGTAAATAATGCAGGTGGCGGGTGGTGGCCTTGGGCGCTACAGAGGGGGTTACAAGTCTTTCAAGCGGCTCCAGTCTAGTTGGGGGAGGTAACGCAGCGCGGCGCGGTCTCTGCTCTCATGCCTTGGCAGCCCTCGCTGGGTGGGAGGGGGAATGGCCTTGCGCGTATTTCACAAAGGTATCTCCCTCGTGTGTTGCCGGTTTAGGTAAAGACATCACAAACATTTGAACACTCTATAATACTTATTCAAAACACTACAAAACATGCATTTAAACTTTGCTGGATGTGTCTTGATTATAACCAGTCTGAGTACCTTGTTTATACATTTATGTTTTAACACGTACAGTATTTAGTTATATGCATATATATTTGCAGTACGTGAGGTAGAGTTAGGGTTGGTGGAGGACATAGAAAGTAACCCGCCACTTGTGCGTGATGGTGGTGGCGCATGTGGGGCCTAGACATGCACCTTCTCATGCATTCTTCACATGGGCCCTTTGGATGGTTTACATTCGTTTTCTTGTGTCCTCTAGCAGCATTAGTTCAGTTATGACACGGGCCCCATGGGGTGTGCGTTTTTCAGTCATACACGTATTCGTGGTGTGTGCCGTTATTATTAGTACCCAACTGCAATGGTATATGCTCACCATCGTTCATATCATGGGGGCATGATCTCTTGTAATCATACATCCTACAGGCTTTTTGTAATATAAGGGGTTTTTATGGGAGAAAAGCATCCTTTGCAAGTAGTCTCAGCATTAATATACAAAGATTGTCTGGCATATAATCGACCATTTTACTGTTCTTTTCATTTGCCTAGGCCTGCTGGCCGGGTCATGCTGGGAACGAAGATACACTGCGGGAGGTGAACTGTTACAATGTTAGTCTATTACGCTAGCTCATGTCCGTCTTGTTCGTGGGAACGTGCTCGCAGCGGATCTACCAGGGTGCTGCGGCAACAAGGATGACTGAAACCCTCCAAGGGTGGGGGCCGCGCTACAGTGCGCTGAGCTCACACCATCTTTACCAGACAAAAATGGTTTCTAGGCCTAGCTAAGTTTTAATACGTGTGGGCAATTAATACGTGCGGGCAATGTCTCCAGTGGGTGAGCCCTCCACCACCTGGGCCCGGGTGGCAGGAGGGGACGCCCAAGAGAGCCATAGTCCTCACCTGGGGAGAAAGTGTAGGCGAGGGGGGTCGTCTTGGACCAGTCCTCCCCTACAGTAGCAAAAATAATAGTCACGCCATTCTCCTTAAAGGCAATACATAATATATTAAACAGTGTTGTGGCATTTGTATATGAACTGCATGTACATGTCAATATATAACTGCTCCTATTGTGCACCCTTGATCCTCTGATGTATAGGTGAATGGCCTCTGTATTTTTTTGTGTGGCCTTGCATGCCCGTGTTGGCCAATGCTTGGAGCTTAAATGTGAGCCCTGGCTGTTCAGCCATTATGAAATGTGATCTTCCTCTTTGACAGGGGCTTTGGCACACTTTCATAAATTGAAAAACATGAGGGCGGCACTGGCAGGGCCTCAGGTTTTTCAATTCATGAAAGTGTGCCACTGCCAAAGTCAGAAACAGTTTATAAACACGCGCGCAACGTTGCAAACCGATCAAGGAATCCCGGCCTCTTAATGTTTCATTGAAACATTAAGAAGCCAGGATTCCCTGATGAGTTTTGCAATGCACCACGTGTGTTTAGAAACTGTATATCTGACATTGGCACATTGAATTCACCCCAAATAAATCCACTGCCAACATCAGATCTACAGGTGATAAACACGCGCAGCACGTTGCAAACTGATCAGGGAATCCTGGCCTCTTAATGTTTCATTGAAACACAGGATTTCCTGATCAGTTTTGCAATGTGCTGCGTGTGTATATCTGACATTGGCACAGCCGCACATACCCTCCAATAAATCCTCCCCATGCCGCCCTGCACCTCGGAGAGGAGGGGGGCACTTGACTGACTTACCTTACGGTAGCTGCTGCCTGTTCTCACTCTGTCTCTGTCATGATGCCTGCCCCCGGAAGACCAGACCAGGCCCAGCAGCCCCGGAAGCAGGCATCATGCCACTTGGAGCATGCACAAAAGCCCCAGTTAGGGGCTGTTTGGGTACAGTCCTAGCGCCTATGGCACCAGGCTCATTTATTGGTAACTTACCTGAAGCAGACCATGCTGCATACTCACCTGAGGCAGACCATGCTGCATGAAGACTCGAGCCAAAGGAGGCTTAGGAGGGACTATTTTACTGAAGGGACTATTTTGTTACTTGGGTGGGGCTGTGGAAGAATACTTATCTGGATCTTCTTCCAAGGCTATTTAAACCACGCCCGGACAGCCACACGTGCTTCGCGTTATTCTGCTTGCTGCAGCGTAACGCTCACCGTGTTTTCAGCAGCTCCAGTCTTCAGCCACGCCCGCTTCAGTCCTGGGACTCCTGAAACAAGAAGACAAAAAGGATAAAGGTTAGAACAGGAGTTTTAACTTTAATCCTTACCTGAATCCTGATCCATTTCTCCACGGAACTGAAAGACAGAAGTCTTTGAAGCATCGCTTCGCATTCCTACGGCACCGCGCTGAACTCACCTGCTTGGCGGTACTTCAGCATTCCATCACGCTCTCTCCATCTCGCGGCCGCCCTCCGACACCTAAGGAGACAGACGGCAAGGTGAGCAAGGGGACTCTCTAAGGCCATACAAGCTACCCCCAAGGACTTACCTGATTTACCATGGGAGGTACTCACCTCATTTCGGGTCGGCGCAGTCAACTCTGCTTCATCGCCGTACCCCGGCCCCTAAGGGGAAAAACACAATAGACTTACCTGAATCTTACCGAGTGCCATTTGGAAATCTTCGAGTGGATTAATCGGCAACTTGCAAGGAATCGGACAGAGTGAAGAGCAGACCTTTGAACTCTTATGAACAATTGGACTTTAGAGTCAATACTGGAACTCGCCAATTCCTCTACGCCAGTGAAGTAACTGGTCATCAACGCGCCCCTGCGGTCGACGCAGGGTGGAGAGCTCATCCTTCCAAACCATCAGGTGAGAGTAAGGAGGGGACATCAAGAGTGATCAGTGGGAAGACAACGGGAGTGGGGAAGGTGGGTTGACACTCAATTCCACGGGTGGTTAATCCCTCTTCTCCTTTGCAGAAGAATATTCTTGCGAGCCAGACAAACTAGGCTGAGCGGGCCAGTCCAGTCAGTCATCTCGGCGCTACACGTCACGCTGGTGGAAATAACAGCAGCCCAGTTCCGGTCGACGCCCCCGTGGGAACCAGGTGAGCGTAACAGTCTCCCTCGATAACGCACACGCTGTCATGAGCCGAGTCGCTGCCTGGCTTCTCCTTCATTCTGAAAAACGAGGGCTTGTGCAGGGCACGTGCAGTTTGTTTGTTCCCTGGCCTGAGTACGTTCATTATGCGCAGGCGCGGGGCAGCAGCAGAAGTTGCAGACAATCTACTGTAATCTTGCAAAAGGAGACACTACTTTAACTTTTGCAAGCTTGCATGCAGTGGCGTGACACTACTTTTTGGGGGGGCCCCCCCCTGCAAGCCATGGTGAGGATCCCCCCTTCAGTTCGGCAACAAATCATGGGTCGCACCACACTCTGGGCTGGCCTAGATTACCACGCTTGCGCAGTACGCACGAGCGTGCTGCTTCAAGGGTACGCTGCACACTGTGCTTGGAGCAGCATACATACGTGTGTGTTTTAATGCATTAAACAGCACACTTTCTGAGAAAAATTGGCTAAAAAGCCAGAGCGTTTGCAATTGTGTTGTAGGGTAACGCCAGTCCAAAAATCCAATACATGCATTTCACCAACAGTGCACAGGAACATTAATGCTTTCAGTAATGGAATGCTTTGCTATTAAAAATGACATGCCACAATGAGAACCTGTCCAACTGGCTGTACAATGCAGACCAGTCTAGACACGTAATAACATATTACAGTAAAGCATGGCAGGCAACATTTAGACATACCTAGACTGGTTGCACCAAAATGGCAGTCAAAGCAATAACACTTATCATGGTTATTTTATCATGGTTATTTTATCACAGATGCCCAGAAAAATATACAATGCCACAGTAAGAAACAGCTAGACTGGCAGCAACCAAAAGCCAGTCTAGCCAGGTAATTACACTTAGCAGAACTGCTTAATCAGCGATGCCCAATTAACGAAAGTCCAGCCAAACTAAGAAATGACTAGACTGGCTGCACCAAAATGCCTCTCTAGCCACTAATATACCACTAAAAATAACACATCATGCCTGCTTAGCCTGGAGATGCATTGCCATTACGATTTATCCCACAATCCCTGCCCCCAAGCCCCCCCCCCCTCTAACCCCCAAAATCAGCACATCGGCCAAGAATTACCTCCACGCACCTCTTCCTTGTCCCAGTGCTGACATGAGGCACCTTCCCAAGGACGAGGAAGAGTGGGGCTAGAAGTAATGAAGATTACAGGTAACTAAGCCAGGCATTACCTCCATGTCCCGCTACCTCATCCCAGTACTTGTGTATGAGGCAAAGTGCCTCATACACAAGTACTAGGATGAGGAAGAATGGGGATACGAGTAATGAAGATTATCAATAAGTAATCGTGGCATTAAACACAAGCAGTGGCACAACACCATTGATCTGACTGGGCTTTAGTCCTCTTCCCCCACCCCCTGAAATTTTGGGCTATGTTGACTCGACCTGGCTGACCTATAAATTTGTTGCCGGACAACACAGGACACAGATGTTAAACGGCACCTGTGTTTGTTCCTAAAGGCCCAGCAAATACTAACGTAAAGCATTTCACTGTTTGTTTTTAGGCAGTTGAAATCATGATATGGGTTTAGTACTTGCATGCCAGGGGAGTGATTGGAAGGGTAGAGGGAGGGGGGGGGGGCAGGAGACCGCTCATTCTTACAGCAGTCCATAAGTGGGTGCTTTCAGACTTAAAGGAGAGAGGTAACCGCTTGTAACATTGAAGCTGCACTAAAATCTTCTCATTAGAATGCATAAAGAAGTTAGATGCCCCCACACAAATAAATGTGCCACTCTGCCACCGCTCATGAAGTTAACGCCTCTCCCACATTTGAAGGGTTAGCGGTCTCCCGAAATGTAGGTTTTGTTGAGTCCCTGAACACAAGCACACACACCATTCACCATACACGCACACCCAGCCACCCATACATTTGAGTGTGCACACTTTCACCATACACTCACACAGGCATATCCAGGCTGCATCATGCACTCACTCATTAATGCACATTACGTTATATACATACATATATATACACACACATATATATACACACACTTACATGCATGCACACACTTAAGGAAAATACATTTTCTTACCTTTAACCCGTTGGTCCTGGGAACGAGACCTTCAGCTCCCTGCAGTAGCCAGGAATGCTTGTTCCCATCATCTGCAGAGGATTGTGAGGCCCCCGTGTCATGGGGTGTAGGGGTGTCCCATTACTTCAAAAATAAATGGTTTCTTTTTGAAGTCACTCTGACTTCATAAAGAAATGATTTCTGTTAACCAGAACAGAAATAATTTTGGCATGAAGTCAGAGTTACTGCAAACAAACTATGGGCCTCATAAGTGTGGCGGTCCGGAAACAAGGGTGCTGATTACAGTGGAGTAACTTTGCTGGAAATGTTGGGGGGGGAACATGACATCTGAAGAAAAGGTGCCCCAGCCAAATTAATGGGGACAAAATGGTGTGCCATGAAAGTTGGGGGTGGCGGGGGAGACAAACACCACTGCCCCCCCCCCTAAAATTACGCCCATGGCTGGTAAGCTTTCCGGCACCCTTGTTTCCGGACTGTCACACTCAGAGTCTGCCTGCTGGGACCGCTGCACCCGACGGGTCTGACCGTGGCGGGCGCAGCGGCCCCAGAAGGCAGACTCATCGCAAAAGCTCAGGCACCATTAGTGGCAGTGCCGGTGCTTCCGTGAACCCATGGGAATAACATTTTCCGGCACCTAACTTCCCAGTCCGCCAGGACTTGTAATGTCCCAGTAGCCCCGGGAAGCTAGGTGTCGGAAATGGTATTACGAGGTCGGCGGCAACCCGCTGGTCACACCGGCGGTTTACCGCCAACCTCGTAATGAGGCCCTATTTCTTTTTGAAGTCCTAGGGCTCCCCGCCCCATGCCTTGGAGGCCACTAGCCTTTAGGCCTCCACGTCATGAGGTGGGGAAGCCCTCTGACTTCATAAAGAAATAGAATCTTTTTTTTTAGTCACTCTGCTTTCATAGAGAAATTATCTATGTAAAAATAATTTTTATGAAGGCAGTGACTTCAAAAAGAAACTTTCTTTTTTTCTGTTTTAAAAAAAAGTATTAAAAAAATGTATTTTTTTTTAAATATTTTTTTTTTGCCTGAGGGGCCTCTACCAGTACATGGACGGGGGCCCCGCGCACTGCAGGAGATGCGGGGGCCCCAGTTACGCCAGTGCTTACATGACAACTGCAGCCTGCAGTCGTATTTTACAGCAGTGACACAAATAATCTGGGGGGACAAAAGCTAGTATATCCCCCCCACTTCAAATTGTGGGGGGGGGGATTTGTCCCCCCATGTCCTATGTCCTATGCCCATGCTTTCATGTCGCTGCACCACATTCTTTCCCTGACAGAATATGGTTCATGTAGGAAAGGTGTTGTTTCGGCTGGGAACAACACATTTCTATTTTTACCTGGACCTCTTAATCCGTCCCTGAGTGTTTGTAGCTTTGCAACGCTGCATAGCAATAGACCAGGTTCTAATGCCAGAATTCTTCACAATTGATTTAAGCCAATTTCTTCTAATAAAAGAATAGTGGACTTAAAATGGAAATGTACTTCTGACTTAGTATCGCTGGCACATTGGTCCTGGCAGGCTATTGGAGCCAGCCAAGAATTCCAATCAAAATGGAATCAATAATTGCTTAAAGGAAAAGGGTTTCAACCCATCCAGATTCCATTTAATGCTAACATGAGATTTCTGTATAATATATAGGGAAGAAAAATGCTTTGAAAAGCCTCTGGATAAGATTTCTTTTATTACCCAGTTGGCAAAATTCTCTATTGGGTGCTGGTTTCGGGAAATTGGGAGGAATTTGTTGCAACATCAGACCACACTTTAAAAAGTAAAGGGGGTCACCCACCAGGGGGCGCCAACCAGGGGGCGCAGAGATGACCTAGCATCTCTGCGTCATTGCCACCAGCCAGGCACATAGGTCCCCCCCCCTGTGCAGCCCCCAAAGTGCTATCAATGTGAGGCCCCCCCCTCCATTTGGAGCCTGCACCCCGAGCTATGTGCTGAAAAAAAGAACTGACCTGCATAGCCAGATATTGCCTACGTTTCGGCACCAACGTGCACAATGAGGCCGACAGTCCTTGAGCCGCCCTGCAATCGAGTGCACGGACTGGAGCGGGCCCGAGACGGCGAGTGAGGAGGTAAGTGGTGGGTTTGAGGCACCCACCACTTTGTAAGCACCGAGGGGGTGCGATCGTGGCCTCGCCCCCCCCCCCCCCCTGCGGCGTTTGGCTGACCCCTGGAGACTGGCGAGTGCCGCAGAGCTGGACCACCCTTCTGAAATAAGGTGGGGGCGACCCCATTAGCTGCAGCAAGAGTGAACGTGCAGCCTGACCCACCCTGAGGGCTTGGCGTCTTACAGTGGGACAAGAAGAAAGGTGCCGGGCCAGGTACCGTGTCCCCACAGTGGGGGTGCCCAACTCGATTGGACCCACTCGCACAGTTCTGGAACCTCGCGCCTCCCCCCCCATGCCCCTCCAGAGCGGGAGGTAACTGGAAACCTCGAAGGCCAAATCACTGTGGTGCGCAGCAGGAGCTTACCCCCAGCCCTAAGGGGTGCAGGAGCCATCTATCTACTGGGCTTCCCAGAGGATGGAGAAAGGTGACGGAGCAAGTGCTGTGACCCCTCTCAACAAAACAACCTCTGGCGGGCTGACTTCTCCAGTGCTCCCCAAACTCCCCTGTGACCCACCATGTGCAAGACAAGGCAATTAGCTTTACCAGGGACCCCTGCTGCTGTCATCGGGAGAAACCTGTAGTCTGGGGACTACCCTCACCCCCAGAGCCGCGCCATGGCTGGTCCTAGGAAAGAACGGGTGCCCCTCACTTCCCTGATCAGAGTGTGTATTCTGCTGGATACCTCTTTGAGCCTCCCTGAACCAACCACCGAGCTGCCGTCATACCAACAGCATCACTCTACCACACATAGGAGAGGGATCTGATCAGCGCTCCCCTTGCTCTCCCTTCTCCCCCCCCATTAGACAACCCCGGATAAGAGAAAAGAGCTGGACCAGAGGAAGGCCCTGGCGCTCCCCGCAGCTGGGCATTGGATTATGCACTCCAGACCCTGAACCTAGTACGCCCAACACAACCCTCTGCCTTGGCCCCACACTCCCCAGGGCGGACCTCACCCCCCCCCATACTCCCCTGGGCCAGGAAGCACTTTGAAGCAGCACCCCACCCATGAGTTGGGCCACCGCTCTCCAGAAATTTACATTTTGAACAGCCGCCCCAGCAACCTCAGGAAACCTTGGCCTCCGAACATCACCAAATGTGGACGAGTCCCATCAGTGAACAAAGGTATGGCTGCTCCCCTTGATGAAATAAGATGATTCAGAGTGGACATCAGCAAAAGACCGGACGGGCTGGATGAGAAAGTGGACAGCATGGACGATCGAATCCAAGGGCTCGAGGCAAATTAATCCGCAGTAGACATACCAGAGAGCCAAATTAATATGAGACTATCGGAGCTCAAGAGTGTCTACTGAAAATGGACGACTTCAAATCGCGAGCGTCGCAATAATCTTTTTGCGTTCCCGGAGCGACACGGAGAAACACAGACCGACCGGTTTAAGGCCATAAACTAGGTCATCAGAAAGATTTTCAATGACTAACGAGCCCACGATCGATGGAGCACACAGGGCAGGTGGAAGTGCCCGAGACCTGAGATATGTGCTGGTTAGGTTACTCTATTATGCAGAAAAATCAAAGATTCTGGAAATGGTGAGAAAGAGGGGCACGGTGGACTGGGGGGGCGGGGGGGGGGGGAGCGCAAATCACAGTATACCAAGATCTGTTGGCATTCTCCTTGACCAGGAGGAGACTCTGTGCACCCCTGATGAATTGGCTCGCTACCAAAGGGGTGCAATACAAATGGGGCTTTCCCTTCTCCCTGACCGTCAAGGGCTATAAATATAATCTTACAACAGAAGACGACATCAGCAGCATGACCCAAGAAATTCTAGGTGAATCAGCTCTGGGTCACCCTTGGGGGTCAGAGGGCCACACAGAGTGAAGCCCTGAAAAACAAAGGCTTTGTGGACAAGAGAAGTGTCGGAGGCCACTGCAAATTCTAGAAACTGAACCCCGATTTCACCCCTCCCCCACCCCCACAGACCTATGGGGACCCCATCGGGGGGAGGGGCGAAGCAACTGAACACTACTTGCCGGGGATCCCAAGAGATTGCAGAACACAGGCCCTAGCTTGATACTAGAAGTGGGGCACCTTTCTGGAATCTGTCGAAAGCTGGAGGCTCTGCAAGCCTCTCACAGTGGTACAAAACTCCAGCCAAAGAGAGAACCACAACGGATTAGTATCCATAATATGCATGGGGGAGATGGAGCGGGTGAATGGGGATAGTCTAGGGTGGCGGGGGCTCAAAGTGGTTTTAGACCCATGAAAACCAAAGCGTGGGGTGGCAAAAGGTGGTCTGGCACAGTTTCTGATGTCTCGGATTGTCCAGGTGCCAGAAGGGTGGCGGGGCGGTGGTGGGGGTGAGTTGGGAGGTTTGATGTTGTTCAAAAGGTCTTCAGGTTGTACAAGTTAATCTAAGTTAGGACTGCTAGACAGGAGGTTAGGGTTAAAAAAAAAAAAAAAGTTTGTCAATTCAAAACAATGGCGCCGGACCACATAATTCACCGCACTAGTAAGAGGAGTAACGGAGCCTGGGTCACAGGCCTAAAATGATAGACACAGTGAATACAATCGCACTGGGTTCCCTAAACATTAGAGGGCTAAATTCACCACACAAGAGATCTTTAACGATCTGTGAGTTCCACCGCTTGAAGCTAGACCTCATGTTCCTGCAGCAGACCCACCAGCAGAGGGTGAGGGAACCACCCCTTAAAGCGAAGTCCATAGGTGGAGTCTTCCATGCCTCATGCTTGTGCAAAAAAAAAAAAGGGGGGGGTTGCAATCCAATAACCTTAACTTGAAAGCGCAATTGAAAGATCTCAATGGCCACTTTGTAATGGTGAAGGGGACATTCGAGGCCATGCATAAGGGGACATTAAAGGCCATGCATAAATTGTCCCCCTATACTGCCGAATGATGCCCAAGACCAGTACTGGGACTCAATCAAGGGTAAGGTCCAAACTTTTGCCGAAGGTTCACTGATAATAGGAGACAACTTTAATATGTCCTAGATCCCGAGCTAGACCGGAAAAGGGCGTCCCCCCACATAGTGCCCCAACCACAGTACATGAAGGCCTCTGCCTTCCAGCTGATAAATGCAGAGCTTGGGGATGGCAGAGTCCCATACTCGGATACTGGGCCCCCCACATACTAATCAAGGGTCCATGATACATTCTCGAGGATCGACTACATCATTGTCGACACCGTACTACAAACTAGGATACAGGAATCGACAATGGAAACCATCCTGTGGTCAGACCATGACCTGGTTAAGGTCAAAATGGGTGAACTATCTCCATTGAAACCCAAATCTAGATGGTCATGTAATTACCTCTTGCTGATAGATAACAAGCTCGCTCTTGTGCTGCTGAAAACGATCGGAGAATATTTGAATTAAACTATAATAGTGAAGTAGCGATCCCAGTAGTCTGGGAGGTCTTCAAGGCCACAAATCGAGGTGTCATGATCGGGATGGGAACCAAGAGAAAGAGTGGCAGTAGGGTAAGCTCAGGGGGAAAATTGAAGCTCTGCAACCGGGAGGGTAACTGAAAACTCCAGGGGAATGGAACAAACTCCAGGAATACAAAACAAAGTTGAAAACCCTTTTGATCGGCCAAACCAAGCACAAATTAGCATTCCTAAAACAGAAATACATGGATCAGGGGAACAAGCCGATAAAATACTGGCCTGGAGGTTGAGGGGAAAAGGGGAAGGCCAGAAGGGTGGTGGCCATACAGACAAATAGGGGAGAAAAGCTTATGAAGACACTGAGATAGCCGAGGCGTTTTGAGTATTCTACAAAACTCTCTACAGAGCAGAGTATGCAGGCGAGGGTGCTGATGTCGACCATTTCCTGGACTCCCTGCTGATCCAGAGTCTCCCCCCAGACAAGGCAGCTACCCTGGAAGCTCCCATCACCAAGCAGGAAGTTGTTGGTACTATCGGTGGATTGAAGGGGGTAACTACCCCGAAGGAGGATGGTTTCCCAGTCTGTGTTTTTTTTAAAAAAGGTTCTGCTTCACCTTAGCCCTATTCTTGACCAAATTGTTTAACAACGCGATGGAAATGGGCACTCTCCCGAGCACCATGCTCTCTGCTTTGATAATAGTCATCCCGAAAGACAGGAAAGATCCATCCCAGTGCCAATCCTATCGCCCAATCTCCCTACTCAATACGGATGTCAAAATCATGACTAAGGTGCTGGCCAATAGACTCACCAAGCTTATGACCACCTTGGGACATGGGGACGAAGTAGGGTTCATCCAGGGGCGCCAGGACTCTTGACAACGTGAGGAAAACTATATAGATTTAATGCACGAATCAACGCCTGGGAATGAGTGCATATCTGATCTCCATAGATTCGGAGAAAGCCTTTGACCGGGTGGGGTGGGGCTACACCCAGGCTCTGGAGGTTAGCTCAGGGGTAAAGTGTTTGCCATGGAAGCAAGACGACACGGAGCAACACAAGTTCGATCAACGGGTCCGCGCTTGGAAACCTCTGGGTATTAAGCGTGTTATAAGTAACCTATTGTATCATACATGGGAAAAGTCTTACAATGGGCCTTGGTAGCAACTTCAGGCACTGGATTTCAGCCCTATACAATAACCCCTCTGCAAAGGTGGCAGTGAATGGCATTACTTCTGCCCCACTCCTTTTGTCCAGAGGCACGAGACAAGGCTGCCCCATCTCCACCCTGTTGTACGCCCTATGGAACGCCTGGCAATCGCGATTAGAGAGAACCCGGGGATCACAGGAATCCAATGTGGTGAGAACTGTCCCGATTTGCCGATAACATCTGATGTTACATGACGAACATCAAAAAGTCCCTTCCTGAACTCCGTGGCCAAATAGAGAGTTTAGGTAGATTCTCAGGCCTGAAAATAAACAAGTGAAATGTGATGCCCATCGGAATCGACCACGCTGCAACTAGAGACACAAACACCTTATGTGGAATGAGAATCGAGAACTCGGCCACAACATACCTGGGTGTTAACCTACCTAGCAACCTCTCAAGGTTGGTAGAGCTTAACTTCCTCCCGCTACTTGGACCTCTCCCGGTGGGCACCCCTTACTCTGTCTTGGTTTGGGCATATGATGTCTGTAAAGATGAATATTCTCCCCCCGCCTCTTATCTGTTCTCAGCACTTCCCACTCCCCTCCCGGAATCCTTCTTCGCCAAATTAAAATGCATGGTATCTAAATTTATATGGAAAGGGGAAAAAGCCCAGAATTAAATTCAATACCCTAACCCTCCCTAGGGACTTTGGAGGCTTCGGTCTCCCGGACTTCGAGCAATACAACAAAGCAGCACAATTGCAATCATGTTGGAACATCTCTGAGATCATCTGGGCACTTACTGGACCTATATCGAAGACCTGCTTACCCACCCTAAGTAAGACAGAGACTTGCTGTGGTCCCTGGGCAAAGGGATTCCCTAGCCTCATCAAAAATCACCCTACCCTGGCTGTACTCTATGGAAAGAGGGCAAATCTAATTCTGCTCTCTCCTTCTGTCCATCACCGCTGAGCTTGTTATGGGGCAATCCAATTGACCTGGGGAAGAGGGGCTTCCGCCACGCACAAACTTGGTCAGACAGGGGGCTAGAGAAAGCTGGCCAACTGTTCTCTGAAGGACACTATTGAATACAAGGCCCTTTCTGAGATGTTAGGAGCAAACTCCCTGAGCATTTTCGAATACCTTCGTTTGTAGGGCATCGACCCCTCGCACCTTTTGAGAAGACCCTCAGCGATGTGTCCTCAAGGAAAGGGATTCTCTCTAGAATTTACAAGATGCTTGCTACGGCAGAACTAGCAGGTAGGCAGAAGTTTAAACTGGTGTGGGCACCACGGATAGGCAGAAAAATCCCAGATGACACCTGGAACAAGGTATACAAACTGATGTTCTCTGGGAATTTTTATACGTCAGCAAAGTGCTGCACTGTTGGTATCTGCCACCCTTGAAACTCTCAAATGTTTGGGGGAATCATCCCACCTCTGCCCCAAGCAATGAGGCCAAACAGTGTCATAGTGCCACGTGTGGTGGGAGTACCCACAAGCGCAGATATACTGGTACAAAGTCCTTAGCTGGATCAGAGACACGATGGGTATATACACCCAAACTTAGATTCCCTCCAAATACTACTGGGCATCCCAGGCGCTGACCATGATGAACCCAGATTCCCTATCCTCATTGAATCTGCTGCGAGCAGGGTAGCCGTGGCCCAGAAATACAAGGACAAACCCCCGCCCCCCCATCAAGGAAAGAGTGGAAGTGCAAACTGGGATCTATTTATGTATGAGAAATTGGCAGTGGTGGTTAACGATTGTATGGGAACCTTCTCCCTGGATTGTGGAGCCTTCATGTTGAAATGGGGATGTGAAAACCCTAAAACATTGATACATGACCTGACGCTTATTTAAGTGAATATTGGGTCCCTTGAGAAACATGATTGGAAGTGGTCCTGGAGAACAACGAAAAGAACCCTTGCCACTAGTTTTTATTCCGGCCTTATGTAATCAATCCAACTGCCTGTCTGCCGGGACGCTTATGGTCGAGCAACCTAAGTAGCTTCAACAGAGGTGGTTTGGGGGTCGGGGGAATATAGGGGTGATGATTGTTATTTCGAAAACTTGTTTGTATTAACTTCTGAAGATGCCAATAAAAACCAAGTAAAGTGGAATGGGCATAGCCAGCCCATAATTTAGAGCTGCAGTTCCTCAACTGACCGCACCCCAGCCAATAATACAAGCTTTATACCGATTACATATTTGTAATGTTCATTTCAATCCAACCATTGCATTTCACGCAATCTCCCTTTTACCCATTGACATTGGTCCTTGAAGAGGTTGAGGAAAGGTATCCCTAATAAGGCCTCCCTTCTCCAGCATGCACGAGCCAACTGAGGTAAAAAACACGCCTTCAGCACTCAAGCAAACCATAAATGGCCAGATGGCTCCCATGTCACAAGGACTATGCAATTCCAGTGTTGGTGTGTGGGATTGTATTTATTGTGTATTACAGTACAAATCTGTGTATTTAACACAACACACAGCAATCCATTGTCCTCAAAATAAAAAACATTTGGCAATACCCAATTAATTACCTTCATTATTACTTAAAATTAATCTCATAATGCCATAATCCACTGGACGTGCCTTTAAAAACCTTAAAATACGAATAGAAAAGGACAGTTCATTTGAATTGAAAATCCTCCTCCACAGGTCCTGTTCAGTCAGCATAAAATTCAAGGATAAAATTTGGACCCTCAATTTCCACAGATTAGGACAATGCACACATGTTTTAATGTCTCGATTTCCTTATGACAATGTCGGCACAGTCTCGGGTCCCTCAGCACTTTCTTGCCTAAAACTTCTTGAGTTAGGACTAAATTTAATCTAAATCTTAAAATGTGGGACCTAAAAGTGCCTTGACAGGTGCTTTCTCACATAGGTCGACACAGTATTATAATTCTTAATTACCCAGTCAAAATTGTCTCAAACATTTATATTGCATTAAATCTTATGAGGCTAACCCACACGTATCTGGATAATTTTTTCTTTCCCAAATAAGGTGTTTGTTCCAATTCTTCTGATGTGGCCCCTATTGTTGGTGAAGTCTGCAGGCGCTCGGAGCCCCAGTCTATCAAGACCTTACATGTGCCTTTTTTCCATAATGCATTTAGACTCTCGCAGATAGAGGCAACCGGCGGGGCCAATATGCTTGCAAAAATCTGCAGGTTCCCCAATCAATCATGGTGTCGATGGGGAGCTGTCCCAATTCATGAAGTATCCCCACTAATGGGACTGACTGGGGTAAACGTAGGAGCCCTCGCCGAGTCCCTCAAGTTTTGGCCAGTCAATTTGTACATTCCTTGTCTGAGAGTGAATATACCTAATGTGTAAAAACAAAAGAGGAAAGGGGCCAGCACACACCCTTAATGTAGGCCTCCATTTGTCTCGATCCATGGTGTGTATGCTGTGTGGGCATCAGTCTCACTCTAATCGTTGTGCCCACATGCATTGCCTCAAAAATCCCCACCAAGGCAAGTGGACAGCCCCTTTCCTGCAGTTTTTTTTCCCCATAGCAAGGCCCCATTTACAGGGTCGAACGCCTTGCTAATATCCAAAAATGCCAAAAACACAGGTCTACCTTGACCTTTTGCTTGGTCTGAAAGCGGGTCCAGCACAAAACTGTTTAAAGCAGTGCCCATACCCTGACGGAACCCCGTTTGAAAGGGGTCCAGGCTGTTAGACTCATCTGCCCAATTTTGAAGTTGCTTGAGGAAAAGTTTTGCAAGGTGTCCAACAGTGATAAAGGTCTATAAAACAAGGGGGGCAGAGGGGTGACCCATAACCTCCTTTTGAGAATAAGGATTATAGTGGCGGCAGACCAGGTTTTGGGGAACGCTTTATTGGTCAGAATACTAGCAAGTAGATCTGACCGTATTATAGACCAAACGGGAGGATTTGCTTTAAATGTCAAATTTGATAGGCTGTGTGTGATGCTCCTTTTTATCAATAAAGCAATATCCTCCACATCCCACTTAATAGCCCCCTTCCACTCTGGAAGCCCATTAAGCCCCAATTTCATGTAAAGGTCAGTAAAATTATTAACCTTTTACTTCCAAGATCGATTTGGGTTTGTAGAAATCGGTCTCTGCCTTGGGGCTGAATTGCCAAAATCTGCCTGAGTTATTCCCTGCCATACAAGCCAACATTTTTATCGGCATCATTGATGTACAACACACATTGCCTAGCCTTGATCCAATTTCTGTATTCCTGTTTTACCGTCTGTACCTCTTTTGCACAACATATTGGAAGTTCCTTCTTTAACCTCCTTACCTCCCTACGCATTTGTTTTTTGCGATCCTGGTTCTAGATCAAAACCATGAGTGCCACCCACTTTAAGCGCCCCTCGCTTCAAATTTGTATCTGTGGCGAGCCTACCCAAAAACGTCGGCTATGGTAGAAGTGAATCCTCAGGGGAACATAAGAGAGCCAACCTCTCTACTCTCGGGCAGGCAATCTCCTCGTCAAAAACCCCTGCCAATTTTGGGGACCATCTAACCTCACAATTTCTTGGATTTATTTCTATTGCCAAGTGCCCATTGTTCTCCTGCTTCTTTGGCAAGAGCATACTTTCGTACTCCATTAAAGAATGATCACTTAAATCAAGGTCTTTATTGCCAGGCTTCCCTCCTTCAGTGACAAATCTGAAGAGACAAAAACATAATCTAACGTTTTCCATAGCCTCTTCTGCCATGTGAAATTAGGAGGGATATCGCCCTGGACATTTCCATTTACAATTGACAGACCCCATGCTTCCAATTGGTCCGTGAACCCTTGGCGGTACCAAATACCAGGGGTCATCCAGGCATTCCATCATTGAAATCGCCTACAACAATCACTGCTGCACTTCCCTCTGGGCGCAAGGAATGTAAAGGATGGTGCCGCCAAGGCCTCCTCTAATGACTTTTATCTGGATTAAGATGGATGTTTACCATGAGGCATTTATTGTATGATCCACCCTCCGCTGCTGCCATACCAACATGGCCACCAACATGCCGCTTCTATCCAGTTCAATTCTATGGATGAACACCTTGTGGGACCGTTTGATTGCAGTCACAAGACCACCATAGGGCCTTCCCGTCTCGCCCTGCAAGGCCTTAAATATTAAATCGAAGCCCTCAATCGGTGAGTCAAGGAGCAGGGTTTCTTGCAAACACACTATCACTATATTGTATTTATATTACAGTGCCTGCGGTAGTGGCCCTGTAGTTATGGTTAAATTGCTCAACTCCTAGAGCACTTTTTGGGCAGCTTATAACTTTGGCAAAGTTTTTGGTTCTGTTTTGTCCAGGGGGGCAAAGGTATTAGGGTTAATGACGGCGGGGGGGGGTCCCAAAATGTTTGAAATCCTCAGACACAATGGAAAGATGTTTTGCTCGCACTTACTGCCCAAACTGCTGGATTTGCACCAAACTTGCGCGAGGGGCGGCAGATTGGTTCTGAAAGCGTGCTTTTGCAAATTTGGTGTAAATTTGTCCAGTAGTTTTTTTTTTTAAGTGGCCAAAAAGTAGGTCAATGAAAATTTATCTGGGTCCAGTCCACGGACCGATTTCCTGATTCGGAGTCCGTGGATGCGGCTGGGCCAATCGGAGTCTGGCGTGATGTCCATGGACATCGTATGCACCCTTGGATTGGTGGAAAATGTGAGCTGCCTCATATTTTTGTAAACTTTCGCCATGTTGAATCCTCGGACAGCCACTGGTGTCTGCGGATCGTACGTTGAGGAAAAAGTGTGGAAACCCGATTTGGGGGTTATTTGGTGGCCGAAAGAGGGCTTGGAAAGGGTGGGGAGTCGGTGTTCAATTTTAGTGTCCCATGATATTTGTAGGGTTGAGGAGGTTTAGGGTGAATCTTGTTGTTTGAAGTTGCATTGTACGTACTTGTTATATGGTTTCATTATGTTGTGGCTGGTGTATGTAGAAGAGCTGCCCTGTGCAACAGTGTCTGTGGACACTGCTGTAGTCCACACACCTGCATGTGCTATCTGGGTGTTCTAAGGATGCATGGAAAGCGGACATTGGGGGGACTAGCTAATCTGGTTGTGGAGGAGTGGACAGAAGTACAGGATAGGAAGTCTTTTTATTTGTTGTGTGTAGTGAAGATGGCTTTGGCTATGAAGAAGCAGAGTGTGTGGAGAGAATAGATATTTTTTTTCTGAAATCCCTGAAAGTTAAATATGGAGACGTCCACACTTGTTTTGGTCTGAAATGAAAGAAGCTACACAGCATGTCAATAAAGGTCTGTGCTTTTTTTATTTAGTTTTGGAATGGCATCTTTAGACAATGCAAATATCAAGATGGAGGGTGTAAATATTTTTTGTGGAGATGCAATGCATTTGGCTGATGTTTGAAGTCAGATTTTATTTAATATTCAAAATGCACAGAAAATATTTTTGTGAAATATGTTGTGAAGGATTTATTAAGTAGTTGTAAAAAAAAACAAAATCAATAGAGGTAGATTTTGGGACTGAAAGTTCTGCAGAATATTTGTTTGCAGTATATAAAACAGTCAAACATTTCTAAAAAGGGTCTTTTAAGAGCCACCATTTCTGAACGAAAAACACGTTAATTGATTTTAATTCCTCCACTCCACGGATGGATTTTTCCAGATGTCCAGACTTTCGTTCTGTCCATGGACTATGAAGACTGCGAAAGGTCCCGTGATTATTAAAAGTGGGTCCTAAAGGAACCCTTTTTTAAAATTTCTGGCTAGTATGTAATTTCTTGTAGGAGAGGTGAGGAGGGAAGGGGCACTAACCACAGAGATGGAGGGGCACGTCAACGGAAGAAGTTGTTGCGTGTGCCTTAAATTTAAGTTAGGTGGCAGTGTTTCTCGTGCTTTTTTTGTCCGCAGCCTCAAAAGCACTCAAACTGTTCCCCCCCCCCCCCCCCTGCAGAGTGTTGTCACAGTACAAACAGCTTATTGTGACTTTTGAAAGGTGAGGGTCAACAGTGTTGTGTATGGCATTCAAGGCAGTCAGTGGCATCTCTGCCCCACAGAAGTAGCCTGTGTCGTGGTTGGAGCAGTTAAGGAAGACGGATTTAGAGGAAGGTAACATACTTTTTCCTGAGAAAGCAATAGCTTTTCTTAGAGCACCCGTGGTGTTGCATGGAGGTGGTCACAAGAGTACCGCCCGGGTTGTGCGTGACTGAGTACAACCCTGCACCTAATGCATGGAACCTTGGCAGCCCGAGATTTTGGTACATCCCCCAACGGTGTTCAAGAACCGCCACACCCATAATTATCTCTGGGTGCTAGAGGTAGTAACTTTCTCTGTCATCCTCCTTTGCTTCATCGTGCTTCTTCCCCTGTCCAGGTCCTACACATGCTGGTGGCCCCTGGGAAGGTTAGATGGTCATGACAGATGTCATTCTTGAACTCTTGGAAGTGTCCTGAAAGTTGCTCTGAAAAGATGTTCTTTCCTGGTCTGCCAGATTGAGAATGACTAAAAGTAATGGATGGGTCCCTTTCAGAGGGACCGTTGTGGACCTTGTGACTGTCCGCGGACTACTGTGTAGAGGAGCAGCTGCATGCCTCTGCTGGAAATCCCGCCCCTTACCTCCTATATGTTGGACGCCTCAGATCGTGCCGGTTTTGACACAAGCAGTTGTGCCAATACTGCAGCGTATATTCAAAAGGTGGTACCCATTGAGACAACCCTATTGAATGTATCCCTAAAGGGACGACAATCTAATGGAGGAACTCCCTGAAGGAGTATGTAAAAGAGCAAAATAAGAAGTCTGTGACGTCAAAAGAGTATGAACGACATCTCAGAATATTGTCTAAAGAGGATGTATGGATCCTACAGAAACTAATGACCGAAGAATCAAGTGGACTTTTAAATACGAAAAAGAGGACACGTGCATGAAGTGCTACAGAGAATCAACCGTTCAATAATTGTGCAGACGCTGGAACGCAAGTAGACCAAGTCATCATAGAAGCTGGCTATATGTAATGAATAGAATGCAGGTGAAGCTGGCAATGTATACAAGCTGGACATAGATATCCTGCATTTAGTAAGCCATGACCTATGAAGAGGGAAGAGAAAAACTATGTTGCAGCAAGATTAAGTTGACACGTGGAGCTGCATGGCAAGGTTGTCTGGCTTGGAATCAAGACTGAAGCAGCCAAGGTCGGATATCTATTCTGGAAAGGAGCTAACGTACAAAGGCTGAATCATCTCTTGTTGAGGTGCAAAGAAAACACCAAAAGTGCCAGTTTAATTCATTTAAAATCTGCAAAATGGACCAAATCTTGGTACGTGAGCCAAGGATGAAAATAGAGTTTAAACTCTGAGTTCCAGAATGATGGTGAGTGCCTGCACTCCCATGTGTTCTCAGAGACAAGGATACTTTGCAAGGCCAAGTTCAAAGACCATCTTCATGGCAGAAGGTGTGGTTGATGAGAGATGTTGGGCTAATTGGATGGGGAGGTAGAGTCCGGCCCATCTCGTTGCACCTGGCTCTGGGCGGACGTGCTGCTAAGTGAACCGAATGTTCCGGACATGGTACAAGTGTGCCAACCAATTGTAGTGGTCCATATAGCGAAGCACATTGTTTTAAGAAACCGTGTACTTAAAATTTTTGAAGATGACATGTTTTAGAGGTAGGCCTATGTAGTCCACCTGATAGTGGGCAGCCAATTACAATCCCAGTTCCTACAGATACTATACTTAGATATTCCCCTTAAGCCTATACCAATTCCACAGTAGGTTTTTCAGTATTTGCCACGTAGTATGTCACCTCTGATGTATTTGAGTATGAAGTCTATGTTGTGTGAAAAGATTGCTTAGAGAAATCGAGTGTACGTCCATTGATATTCGTTGTAACTCCCCGTTTTAGATAATTGTTAATAAAACAGTCCTTTGCCATCTTCCTGAGTTGGTTCAGTTATTTGGGCTCAGTTATTCTATGAACCCATCCATTGCATGCACGTTCCTAAAGGGCCATACGCTCACGTGGTAGCGGTGCAGATGGTTAAAAAAGATCCAAAATAGTTTGTCGGACAATCGGGCATCCTCTGCCATTAGCTGGAAGATCGCAGAGTTTCCTGTGAAGAGCGGCCGATAGAAATAAACTTGCAAGAAGAACTGAGATGGTGGGTAGGTTCCCCTTTGACGAAATCCCGGTTTCCACGGGTGCTATGCGGACGGAAGGTGAAGTGGTCGGATTAGAGGAGTTGACTTTACCGAAAGCCTCAAGTGGATTAACTCATGATGAGTAGGCTAAGGAGGATGGCAAATAAGGGGACGGGATTGTGATAATCTTTTGAGTAATGGAAATATTGTGAATAGATGAGGTAGCAAGGGAGTTAGAAGAAGATCTCAAATGCCAGCGGAGGTAGAGTGAAATATAAAACGCGTAATCAGGATTACATAAGGTGATGTCTTAAACCCTGTATAGGGTTTAAAGTAAAGGCAAGGGAAAAGGTGATTGCAGGGTTTATAATGTGTAATGTTTGATTGGTCTGAATGTTTGAGTAAAAATATCAAAGAGCGATAGAGATTGTGAAAAGGTTGACGAGCATTTTGAATGAGTATAGCAAAGCAATTGACGCCAATCCAGGGAATAGACAGACTATTGAAAAAAGAGGCTTGAGCAGCGATTGATGGTCCTTGCTCATATTTGATGTTTTAAAACCGTTGAAAGGTGGTGATTTAAGCTAAAGTATAAGGTTTAATTAACAATCTGGCAAGTATCGACAGTCAAGCTGGACTTGTCATTATGGGGGATACTCCTCTAACGCACCTATGCAAGACACTGCCAAAGCATATGCCCAAGCTCAAACAGTACAGTACAGTGCAGTACAGTGCAGAATGAGTAAAAGGCACAGCAGATAAAATGTTCATGCCGTGGCCACAAGGGGGATCATTGTCAAAATCGGTATTGCAACACATGACCACGTACTTGCATGCTGCGTACACTGGGAAGAAATTTGAGGAAAGATTAGTGATTTTAGAGCGCTGGAAGATGTAGCAAGATGAAAGAGAGGACCCGCCACCTGAAGAGTGGATGCTTAATCAGCATAAGGAGGAAGGTGTCGGGCCCTCGGCTCCCCTTACTTCACCTGAAGCAAAGGGTGTTGCTACGGAAGAAATAGGGGCGTATCCTTTAAAGGAATTGAGCAGCAACTGGGTATGGCAATCCGATATATGAACCCCCACACTTATAGTAGTGACGATAGTCCGGAGGCGAATAAGAGAAAGGAAGAGATTTATAAGATCATACGTGACGATGAAGACGAGCAGTCAAATTTGTCGACAGAAATAGACAGGGAGATTAAGAGATGGAAGGAAGAGCAGGATAAGGCTGACGAGATAGCGCTCATACAAAACGAATGGATGGGAGGACAGATATAACGATAGATGGAGAAAAGTATCGAGGAAGTTAGGCAAAGAGAAGATCAGGATGGGCAAGAAAGAAAAGATAAGTAACGATAGAAGAGATTGAAAGATGAGCAGAAAAGGAAAAAAGGGGAGCAACGAGAGCAGATATATCAGGAGGAGAAAGGGAATAGAAGAACGGGCAGAAGAACAAAAAGTATGACAATGGACACAACAATAGAAGAAATGGATAGAAAGGAAAGAGGGGAGGAAGAAGCACAAAGATTAAGGGACAAAAGATTACAGGGAAGGGAAGAAGAGTAAATAAGGAAAGGAGTAAGCAGAGGAACGAAGACCAGAGGAAGAAGGAATTAAAAGGGATGCGAGAAAGCAAAGGGAAGTAGATGAAGAAATTGAAAAGTAGACAGCGAGGTCTCGACGCCAGTCTCATTCCTATAGAGCAAATGAGGCCGAGCCTAGAAATACAATGCGACAGAGTGTAAGAGATTCTTCTGATAAAGCAAGTAACGCCAGCAGTATCTAGAGTAGCGTTGAAAGAAAGATTTGATACGGAAAGTATTGATGAGGTCTACCAACAGTTAGGGCGAAGTAGCAAGTATGGAACTCGGAACAGTGATCGATTCCCAGTACCTCAATCATGAAGTGAGGAGGGAAACCTGTTCAGTGAGGAACGTCGAGCATTGGTCTTGAGCAGACTGAACTTGGGTAAGGGTGAAGGGGATGATGGTCACACTAGTTTGGGACTAGATATGTCAGATGAGGAATGCGTCCGGGCTTTGGGCTGAAGGAGGGAGCATGTGCACCCCCTGAAGGAAGTCTGCAAATGGAAGTGAGACGGTTGGATTCGGAACAACCTAAAGATAGAACACCAGATCCCATAGCATATACTGAGTGTCCCCGAAGACGATTATAGTGAAAGGGGAGAGTTGCCACCATATGCAAACGGGTTAAGGTCATAAATCCACAAGGAAACGGATGGGGATGATTATCCCTGCCATGGATGGACTAATAGTGGGATCTGACTATGGGACGGGGTTTATGCAGTTTCCGTTGTTAGAAAAAGGGGGCGCAAGACCGCAGTATATTCCATGGCCATAGGTGGACCAGGATAACTTAAAATGCAAGCTCCCTAGTTTGACTTCGAGCACTTGGAAATGGATAAATAAGTTGGAGGAAATGTGTTGGCCATAGGGGACATAAAAGGTCACTTGCCAGCCATTCTTTAAGGGAGGGCTGATGACATATGGAGAAGAGCGGGATATTCTGGTTTAACTGCACAACACGGCGCATGATGGGGCGCTGTTTTTAATAATTGTAGAGCAGATGTTTGACGGGCACTCAGGGTACAGTATCCTGACACCTCAGATGTGGGTGCAATTATGACACGTAAAATGAAGGACAATGAAGACCCTATTGCTTACATTCAGGATATTCAGGAGAAATGACAACTTGAAACTTGCGAGCCGTGGGAAAAAGTGTCATTATTATTTTACCACATCTTATGTCGAGGGGGTACACCATTGTCAGTTATTACAAGAGAAAAACACAAAGGAAGAGGAGAATAGAAAAATAGAGGAAGCCAAATTAGTTCAGGAAAAAGTCTCAATGTGCTATAGAATGGGCGGTATTGACAAGCGGAGAAGGATTGGGAATGCAGGAAGCAATGGGTGTATCGCAGGAGAATAATCCGCGCCCGATGGACCAAGGTGGATGTGGGTTTACACCACGAGGCAAAGGTATGGGTTATAGAGGAAGTAATAATTGAGGTGAGTTTCAAGGTACACAGAATGTTCAGTATGTTGGAATTGTGGATTGACAGGACATATTGCGCGTGCATATGTGAGAGCCAAGGTAATCTACAGAATGGACAGTACTCTAGAGGCGGAACAGCTTACCCTCCACCCTACAGCACACAGACCAGAGAAGGCTTTGCCCAGAATCGCACATCTTATCAGACACAAGCGCCACAAGTATTATAGCAAGGACAAGTACAAATGAATCCGCCACAAGGGCAGTTGCAACAAGCCCCTATGCAGACACAGGACAAGTATTGACACCCAGAATAGGTGTCACTGTGGTAGGAGGAAATCCTTTCACAGGGACCGGGATGAGCCTGTATCCAGAATAGGACAGCCCACAGGGTGACTTGATGTGTTCAGTACTATCTGTGACACCAGACCCCCAAGAGGAACCAAGGGTCGACGTGACGAGGGGAGGCAATTTCTTTTCTTGTAGACACTAGACCAACTCATTTGTGTATATGAAAGGGAAAGTATCCAATGTCAGGTATTGCCTTGAATTCTCTGGGTTCTCTGGAGCTACAAGTCTAGTTTCTTTTACTGATAAATTACCAGTCTCCATAAGAGAATGTGGCCATGTCCGTTCCCTTGTTATATTCACAAGACACCGGTTAATATTTTGGGAAGAGATTTAATCACGAAACTTAACATGACTATTTCATTTACTGATCAAGGAATAGTGTGCGCCACTCCAGGAATACACTATTTAAACGTGGGAGACTTCATACTGGCGTTTACAGGGCAAGTGGCTCTGCAAGGCGTTCCGGTAGATCCAGAGATTTTTCTATATGGATTAAGCATTTTGCTGACATGGCTACCTGGCTTGGTGGGAAAGATTGTGAGAATTCTTGATGAGTTTCTGTTTAAACCACAAATACCTATGGATGAGGAAGGTGAACCGGCTATTCCTATAGAGTTGGAAGCAGCCATAGTACGAAGGGAAATGGCAATGCTCGATGGAATAGATGATGAGGGTAGACCATGGAGATCAGTGATGGCTCCTGAGGAAGGGTACAGATTGATTGACATAACTGATATGTTCGGGGAAGACCGAAGTGATGATGAAGTGGTGTTCTTCATGAGCATTACATGCTGGATAAGGATAGAGAAAAGGGAAGTCCCACATCGAATGGTGATAATGCGGCAAAGACCAGCATTTTTTCCAGAGGATCTTGAAAAGGTGCCAATTGTCTTATGGACCACAGGCCCTTATGACTGGATAGAGAGGTTAAAATTAAGCTTAAGCCAGGAGCGATTTTACCTCAAGCAAAATTAGTACCCCATGTCTCGAAGCTGATGAGGGTATATTCCAGACTATTTCAGCGCTGATGAATGGGGGGCAATTCTGTAATACCGCAGTATTCCGATTTAAGAAATCTAAAGTGGGGTTGTGGAGATTCAACCAGGATTTGAGACCTCTTAACCAGATTGTAGATGCAGAGTTTCCTTTAGTGCCTAATCCGGCGACAATATTATTCAGTATCCCGGGCGAAGCCCTATATTTTACGGTTATCGATTTTGAAAAATGCGTTTTTCTCAATCCTATTGCACAAGGACTCACAAGACTTGACTTAATTTACATTTTGCCCGAAAAGACCAACATAATAGGCTGCCTCAGGGGTACTGTGAGTCCCCATCAATCTTTAACAGTCCTACAGATGGATCTAGGTAATATTGTACTTTAAAAGTGCAGTGATACAATATGTAGTTGACATCTTGATTTGCAACACCAGAGAAGATGAGTGCAGACAGGATTCTGTTCAGTTCATACCTATTCTAGCAGATAAAGTCTATGAAGTAGATGAAGTTCTAATACTGCCAAGAAGAGGTGTTCTGTATAAGTCAGTTGATTTCGACACGTGAGAGAGCTGAGGCCGTTATGACAACCTCAAAACCAAACGCAAGGAGACAGATGCAACCGTTATTGGGTTTATGCAACTGTTAGAGCCTGGGTGTTATAGCACATATACGAGGCCACTTCTGCAAGCATTAAAGAAAGTGCAGGTTGGTAAAACAAAACTAGAATGGACTAAAGAAATGAAGGAAGGATTTGAAGAGTTGAGAAAAGCTATTTGTACAGCCCCTGTTTTAGGAATGCCCAATTATGCCGAGGAATTGTATTTGTTTTCGCACACAAATGGGACAGTCGTGACAGTAGTGCTTACACCGAGAACCACATTGGGGTACAAACCGTTGGCATATCACAGTGGAATTTTAGACCCAGTTTTGAGAGGACACTTCCCTTGCTAACAATCTTTGGCAGCTGCCGTGTTCGCGATTGAGAAGTCTACACGTATTGTCATGGGCTGCTCTATGACCCTCTTCATGCGGAGCATGCTCTATTTGCCATTTCAGAGAAACGCAAAGGCACATTGACATCCCGAAGAGCTTCAGCTTATGAAGTAATGATTTCTAACCCAGCGATCATAAAATGTAAAATGGTGAACCCTGCCACGTTCATAGTTGAGCCAGTAGAAGAAGGCAATCGCATGCATGACTGTGACCTGTGTGAAAGAGAATGCTTTAGCGCAAGGGGAGATTCTCTTTATTGATGGTTCTTTGAAAATTGATCAGACTTGTGGGGAAAGGCATTCAGGCACCGCAGTGATAAGACAGGGGTTAAATGGAGAATTTGAATTAGTGGCGAGTGCAAGGCTTGATGGTCCTGCATCGTGTGTCAAAGGGTTACTGCTGGGCATACACTGAACGATTAGAATCGTAATACCTCGACCGACTGGTCCGTTTCAGAATTTACATATCAACATTGCTCCAGACCTGTAATGGATATAGGTATCTATTAGTGGTGGTGTGTCCATTCTCTAGGTGGATCGAGGCAGGTCCGTGTGCACACCCTGATGCCACTTGCACAACAAAGTTTGTGGTGGTGGTGGTGGTGGTGGTGGTGGTGGTGGTGGTGGTGGTGGTGGTGGTGGTGGTGGTGTGTGTGTGAGAGATATAGAGATAGGTGCTAAGATCTGATAATGGGCCACATTTTGTAAATGAGCTATTTGAGCAAATAGAGCTTCTATTAAGCAAAAGAAAATGTGTGCTTTGTTTATCACCCGCAAGCAAACTGGGTATGTGAGAGAATCAACAGCCTCATCAAAGAAAGGATTGCCAAGATCAAATTGACTTTGAAAAAGGGATGGCTGTACTGCTTACCCATAGCCTTGTATGCCGTTCGGAATCGGCCAGGATCAGACCACCACCTCACCCTGCACAAGCTAGTTACAGGGAGTTGAATGAGAATGCCCTTTACACCTCCGACTAGGAGTAGAAGTGATACCTAGAGTGTAGGTAAAACCTGAGGTGACGAGATGCATGATTATTTGACATGTATGACCAATCCAAGTGAACTATTGCCATCACTTAAGTTATATGTTGGGGACCTAGTGCTAATTAAAATCTTTACCAGGCTGTGGTATGAGCCATGTTTTCATTGCCGTTTATTTTTGAGGAAGTGTCCCTGTCCGCTGCCAAGGTACAAGAGCATGGCTGCACCTGGGTGATGTGAAGATTTATAAAGGTGAGACCTTCCCTCCCACTGTTGCTGATCCAGAAGCGCGACGAGAAGAATTTCTGCATGTGCAGACCAGATCGATGACCAAGAAGGACGATAAAACGAGTTATTACGTACTTTATTTGGACTGAAATTCAATGAACACTCCTTTATAGATATTTTAGCAGAGTTCAAGGGCTAGCAGAGAATTCCAGGAATTTTGAAATTAACATTTTTTTATTTGTATTTAATCAATTTAGATTTTTACAAAGACGTTTTGGTTTTTGAAGAGAAGTGTCTGGTGTTTTAGCTATGCCTTCACAGAGTTCTCGACGTAGACCATGAAATGAACTTTTAGAAATACATATTGAAGCAGAAAATAATGCATCAGTTATGCCTAAACGTCAGTTCTTGATTAAAAATTGGAAACAAGATCAGTATCCAGATTCATTTTGTGGAGAATATTTGTTTAAGTGATCAAACATCTGGTACCTGCCGATATTGACGTTCATCGGCTTGTGCTTGCTGTCTGTGTTCATACTTTGGTCTTAACCTGCTCTTGTTAGAAGAGATGTTAATATTCACACTTCTTTTTACAGGATCCTCAAAACGGTCCAGTGATAAGAAGACTCCTTGTTGCTATAATTCAATAAATTTTACAGTTGCAAATATAAAGAAACTTGATGATTGTATTAAACCTGAATAATGAAGAGGGTGGCCTGGTGATGGGGAATGAACAAATTCAACAAGTAGTAGGGTGGCGTGAGAGATGGATGCCCAGATTCATATGTAAAATATACATTTGCATGATTGTTGTCTTTCTGTTCCTCATCTTTGTGTCTTTCATCTTAGTACTTCCGCAGAAGGGGAAGTCCCTATGGTTCTCCCTACTGTGGAAACGACTTTTGACCTACTCTGATGTTATATACAGATTTTGGGGGACCTAAAAGATGCAGAGGAAGATGGTGAAGGGATAAATGGCTATCTAGATAAAACCACTCACCTAGGGAATAACGTGGTACCAACACAAGTGGGGGAGAAAGCATCTAAGGAGAGTTGCTATGTCTGCTTTCTCATCCCCTATGCCATGAATACAGTACTAACTTTCAATGCCGGAGAGCAGGGGAGTTGCTAGATCTGGAAAAGACCCGGGGCTAAGCTGACGTCGGAACTGTTGGGACTGGGGGCTAGCCAGTCTTTTGCCTGTAGCTCCTGAGATTCTATCCGGGGCTACAACCAAAAGATCAGGGGCTATAGCCCCCTTCGCCCCCCCCTAGCAACGCCCCTGCCGGAGAGGTTCCAGAGCATGATGCAGTGCCTGTCATCTTGCAACATGTACAACTCGAGGACATTTCCAAGGAAGCTGGGCGACCTCGCGATGGAGATCAAAATGGTTGTTTCCATACCAGGATGACTACATCAAAATCCTACAAATAGAAAAGGATCCTGGATGGAATACCAAGATGCTTGTGTATCCTGCTGCAGGACAGGATGAGGTGATCTTTGAAGAAAAGAGAATGAATTGCCCTGATGTGACAGATAGCCAGATCACCTGGATGTTAGGAACTAACTCAATTATTATTATTATTATTTTTTTTTTCCATTTAGTTTATACAAACTTTAGAAAACGTTTTGAAAACTTTCTTACATTATCGTTGTCATGCTCGACCCTAGCATACTTAATTTCTAATTTTTAGTATGTATTTCTTCTAAAACATTTACAAATTCATCGGAAGCAGCATTCTGTCACTCTATTCCATCAGAGTCTGTCTTGGGCTGCCTTGCCCGTTTGGCTCAATTATTAATCTTTGGACGAGTGAATTCCAAGAAGGGATGGGAAGAAACTGTGCAGCTCACATGCTGAAAACAGATTATGTAAAAGAGGTGCAGAAGGTGAATGACTGGTGTTTAAAGTCATGTGCCAAACACTACTAACATGGGTAGAAGACTAAACCGGATCAGTAGTTGTAATCCCATTAGTTAATGCAACACCTGGCTTCCAAGACACGGAAAGAATCACGTGGGATATAACCAAGAATGCAAGACCACAATTGATGTTCCTAGGATGGGAGAGGGGACAGCCGTCCTTATGGACTGATATTGGGCTTGTGGATCTAGAGTTTACATGAGGTTGCCCAAGGATTGGGGCGGAGTAAATTCTTTGGTGCTCATCCATGTTCCAGCTTTAGTGATTCCTCAAAGTCACCTGAACATTGGTGAATTTCAAAAGTGGATGCCCATTTTGTGAAACCAGAAACAAAATAGTGAGGCTTTTACACCAGGCAAAGAGAAATACACCAACACGGGCTTGTAAAGATTTCCCAGAATCTTTAATACAAAACTGAACAGTTACAAAGCAAAGTATACAAATGGCTATTTGGCTGCCAGTACATCACAAAGAACACTGCTGAGTTCAGTATGAGCAGTGAGCAGGATTTGCTAGCTGGACACTGCCGTTTTTATACAAAACTTGGGAGCGATGTCCAGCCTCCTGTACTTTAATGATCCACCAGGGCTAGGGTCCGCGCCTGGGTTTTCTCCTAATTTGCATACATTATGTGTAACTTGGTCTAAATACTTTTCACAATACAAGACGTACATATCAATACTTGCTTCTCATAGTTAACCTTAATATATTATGTTTATCTGCAAGAACACATGACAACACATTTCCAGTTATACAGTTCGGTCAACATCGTTATTCATATGCATTGTTGGTTTGACATTGTGGATACATGTAATCCTCTGATCCTAGGTCAACGAAGGACAAGGTCTACACGACCCGGACATGTAGCCTGCAGGCAAGTTGGATATTAACCTATTCAGAGATCGGGAAGGTTAATACAGGGAACAAGGGAACATAGATCGTCCATTTTAGGTTACAGGGTGACTTTCATGGTGACAAACCCAAAATGGCGGTTTAACCTAAAATGGCGGCTTGGTTAAACTAAGGTCAAGACCTTGCAATGCAGATTTCTTCGTGAAGCAACTGGGCATAGGCCAACATATACAATAAAGGGGGAACAATATTATCTCAGTTCTAACAAACCCTCCTTTTGGCCTATGCCAAGTGCTACATTACCCCTGGTCACTTTACGAGTAACTCCACATTTCAACATCTATGCATCCTGAATCATTATCTGAAATATCGATTGCCATTAAGTCGGGTACTAAAATCTCCTTCAGCACGTACCCTTTGGATACCTTACCAGGGGCATATATTTTGTGTCCCAATACACTCGTTGCTTGTGCGCAACATCCCCTTAAGGCCGCACAAATGTTAGGAAGGCACTGCACACAACAACAGAGAAACAGCAAAATACCTAAAACGATCAGCAAAACGGAGAGCAACTTCCATCCCCACGACCGTAGGAGGTCCCAAAACCATTTACTAAGTTCCCAGCTTCCCTCGGGGACATGCACCTCAGAACTAAGCACATGCAGATTTTGGATCGCCCTAAAGATCGTTGGAGAAGAGTCTGGTACGTAAACACAGCAAGCGGACCCTACCAATTTGCATACTCCTCCACGCTCTGCTAAGATGACATCTAATGCCATCCGATTCTGGAGTGCTACCAATCTTATTGCTTTCTGCTCTAGAGTCATGTTATAGAGTATGTCGGTTGTCCGGTTGATGGTTCTCTCCATTACTCGTGCTAATCCCCTGATATTCTCCGAATTAACGATTTGCCCAAAGAGTGGGAAGAAAGACTTCATTATATCCCCTAAAGTTTGTGCTGGAGTGTCCCCTTTTAGATCTCGTCGTGGACGAGCTTTCACTATTTCTTCAGTACTGGCAATGAACACCCCAGGTAAAAGAATTCCCAAATAACACGTTCCCTGCCAATCCCTAGGCAACCATGGAGATGCTACATCACCGCAAACAAAGTAGACCGGCTCACTGTTTTCTCTGGTCAGATTCGCAACGTTGGCGCACCTTCTGAAATCTCCCATTGACCGCGTACCATTCCTCTGTATGCAGAATGAGACTGACTCGGGGCTATGGTTAACAATAAGACGGAGGAGTGGCATCCTTATTGCCTATCAGAGCCATTTTCAAAGAAATCGCAGATTGGAAAGGGCGAGAAAGCTTATCAGAGGGCCTGATAGAAGCTACATTTAGCTTACTTCGATTTGAAAAGAGCGAGCATCCCAGGGGCATCAATACACCTTTCAAAGCTATTCAAATTGGTACCATCAAAGTTCCCTGAGATGCTGTCATTCCACCGGCCAAAGAAGAGTGCCCTAAGGGAAGCATAGCAAGCAGTTGTCAAAAGTAAAGGATGAATATACCAACCAAGCCCTTTAGCCCCGTGTTGCGGTAGATGCGAACAGATCCAGCAGTTGGTTCTGTTAAGGATCGCATGAGTGGAATTCATAATGGGAAGGAGAGTATTATTCTGATAATTCTGTCTATGCAAGAAATCCCTAGGTGCCAAAGTATGTAGTTGCACAGAAGCAGTGGGAACAACAGATACATTTTCGACAGGTAGAAAATCATTTAAAGGGTACATT
Source organism: Ambystoma mexicanum (assembly GCF_040938575.1). NCBI lineage: Eukaryota > Metazoa > Chordata > Amphibia > Caudata > Ambystomatidae > Ambystoma > Ambystoma mexicanum. The sequence goes on from NC_090932.1 coordinate 2,411,486, forward strand.
CTCTCCAGATACCAGAATCCACAACCAACAATTACTAAAAATCCCGTTATTATCATAAGCAGACAAAACGATTTTGGCGGCCCCCATACACATTTGGTCATTTTCTCTCCTAGCCACATGTTTATCCAAAAGTCCAATACGACCGGTAGCGGGTGCGGGCATCGTCGTCTTCAATCGAAAAAAAAACCCACCAATTGTTAGTTTGCTGGCGACCCCAGTCGCGCGTCTTCTTAATGTCTTTCTCACAACCCTCAGCCAGCAGAACCGTTTATGCAATTGGGCCAAAAGGCAAGCCCTCAATTCCTGTGGTCACACAGAAAGAGCCGTGTCGCAAATCTATCTATCTCGGGCAGAGATTATATTTCAGTTTCCGGTGGCGAAAGGTCAGCAGATAGGATGTCGTCACTTCCCACAGGAGGTGGTGAGTGAGCGGAAGTTGGATCAGTAAACAAGTGATCCTCAAACGAGGCAGTTGGAGAGCAGGAAGACAAGATGGCTGTGTTGTCGGGCCTTACAATTTCTGGAACGGTCTCCGATACTCTCTTCCCCCTGCTTGCTGTTTCGGGTATGTTGAGTTCAGTGTCGGAAAGGGATTCTGCGTCTTCTGTATCGTATGGCACAGGTTGTGGGATCCGCTTGGTGTGGCTGCCGTGGATCCAATGGCGGCATCCTCCTACCCGCACCGCAGTCTGGGTGGCTAGGAGCACCTGAAGGGGGCCCCCTCCAACGAGGTGCAAGGCAAGATGCTCTTTCGAATGATTTGATGAGGACCCAATCCCCAGGTCGTAGGCTGTGACCTGGGCCCTCAAACTTTACTGGCAATGCCTCTCGCACCTGGTGATAAATCGAAAACAGGTTTTTAGTCAATTGGTTACAGTAGTTGGAGAGAAGTACATTTTCTACATTTCGCAATGCGCGAGTTTTAGGCAAACTCAAAATATTAGCAGGCCTCACCATTACCACCTCAAAGGGAGAGAGCCCAGTCTTAGTTTGAGGTGTCGTTCTCATTGATAATAACACGATCGGTAAGGCGTCTGGCCATTTCAATCTGGTGCCAGCACACGTCTTAGCGAGCTTGTTCTTGATTATGCCGTTATGTCTTTCCACTAATCCGGCACTTTGAGCATGTCTGGCGGAATGGAACCGTTTATCTATCTGTAGTCCTGCGCAAATTTGCAGGATTACTGCAGCGATAAAATGTGGCCCATTGTCCGACCAGAGAACTATTGGCAATCCAAAGCGAGGAAAATATTCCTTCAGCATTGTCTTTGCCGTTGTTATGGCGGTCACGTCCCTTAAAGGGAAGGCCTCAACCCACTTGCTAAACTCAGATGATAACTAGTACATATTTAAAACCATTACATCGTTCCATTTCAATAAAATCAAAGTGAATGGCCTCGAAGGGAACAGACGGTGGAGCAAAACTTCCCCTAGGAGTCGAGGTACCTTTCCCCACATTATGCTGAAGGCAAACCATACAATTTTGAACAAAGTGCTCTGCAATTTTAAAGATCTTGTCATTGGCCCATACAGTGTGTAACATTTTAGTCAGCTTCCGCGCACAGACATGAGTTGGGCCATGGGCCATAACAACCATCATAAGTATATATATATGCATTAGGGAGCAACCACTTTCCATCAACAGTGTCTACCCAACACCCATCGCCATCCAATTTCCCTGCCCCTTCAACCCATCTCTTAATTTCCTCGGCAGTGGCATCTGCTTGGATGTCTTTTACGGAGTCAATGCTTTCGCTAATAGTATGAAGATTTCACTCTCTTTTACAATACACATTTCAGAATTAGAATCTGTGGCAGTTTGTTTAGCTATGCGGTCAGCGAAAGCATTTCCTTTCCCTATATTGTCTGTAACATTCTGTTGTGCCGTGCATTTCACAACAGCTAACTGGACAGGGAGTGCAAGTGCTGAGAGTAGTCACACTATTAAAGTGCCATGTTGTATCTTGGTGCCATGCGAGGTCAAGAAACCTCGTTCCTTCCATAGTCTACCAAAGTTGGGAACCACCCCAAAGGCATATTGATGTTTACTGTAAGCCCTTCGGAAAGTCCACAAGCTCGAGTCAAAGCTATAAGTTCTGCGGCCTGCGCAGAATTATGCGGAATTCTCTTAGACTCCACGATCGTGCTTAAGGTAGTGACAGCATAGGCAGCCGTGGATGTTCCATTCGGGAGTTTAAAACAAGAGCCGTCACAAAACAGCTCTCCTTGCGGATCATTCAAAGGTATGTCTTTAAAGTCTATTCTTCCTTTCGTTTCTTGTTCCGTAACATAGAGGCAATCGTGTGACGTTTCGTCACTATCAACAGTATTTTGTGGGACAGGTAAAAGTTCAGCCGGGTTTAATACACAACACCTCTGAATTTGAATGTGGGGTGCAAACAGGATTAACTCATATTTAGTTAATCGTGCAGAGGTGAGGTGTTGCGTCCTATTCAATAAAATATCCACAGAGTGAGGTACCATTAAAGTTAATCCATGACCCAGGACCATCCCCTCACTCTGCTTTACAGACGCAGCAGCAACAGCGCGTAGACATTTTGGCAAAGCGCATGCAACAGGATCAAGGGCGGACGAGTAGTAACCGCACGGCCTACTCTTCCCTCCATGCTCCTGCGTTAACACAGCCAAAGCACATCCATCACATTCATGCACATAAAACACAAAAGCCTTGCTATAATTTGGAGTTTCCAAAACCGGAGCTGAACATAGCGCAGTCTTGAGTAATTCAAATGCCGTTTGATGATCCAGTCCATGGCAGTGGCAAAGAAATGCCCTTTCTTGTCAAAGCCAGCAATGGTTTAATCGTTAACGAAAAATTAGGGATCTACAGTAAGAAGCCATACCTATGAAGGCTCTAACTTCCTTCTGTGTTTTTGGGACAGACCTACCAGAAATAGTCTTTATCCGTTCCGGTGTCAACCTTCTTCCCTCCTTTGACAGGAGATAGCCTAAATAGGCGACCTCCTGACAACAATATTGAAATTTCTTGAGTGAAGCTTTATGACTGTGTTCCGCTAGATGGCTAAGCAACAACACAGTGCCCTCCTTACAGGCACTCTCAGAATCAGCAGCCAAGAGAAGATCATCGACATATTGAAGCAAAATGCACGTAGGAGGCAACTCGAGAGTATTGAGCTGTTCCTTTAACGCTCTACTATAAATACTGGCACTCTCGGTGTACCCTTGTGGTGCACGAGTAAATGTGAACGAGCGTCCACCCAGGGTAAATGCAAACAAGTACCTGCTATCCTTATGTATAGGAATGCTGAAAAATGCATTTTTAAGATCTGACACTAAAATGAGTGGCAGAAGCTGGAATCATAGTAAGAATTGTCATTACATCAGGCACAATCGGAAATTGAGCCACAATCTTGTTAATAGCACGCAAATCAATTATAAACCGAAAAGGAATCACATTATCACCCTTCTTGTACACCGGCAAAATTGGGCTATTACGCAGGCTACCAGTAATTTCCTCAATCACACCCTGATGAACAAAATCAGAAACTATACATTTAAGCGCTCGCTCGCCCGCCCGCCTTCATATAGATTTTATACTGGGGAATGCAGGCCAGTGACACACCATGTTTCAAAACAATTTTAACAGGTTCAGGTTCAGGTTCCAACCTCATCATCGATTCCCCCACAAGCATTCCGGAATATTACCAAACTCTGGCGGTAAGGGTCGAGTCAAGAACTGTGAAACGGACGTTTGCTGTGGTGAAATCGTTCAACAAACTCCATCTGGAGAACAATGTATCACTGCATTCAACTCACAACAAATTCAACCCTAGCAAATTCTCTCCACAGTTTGAAGTAAGAAGGAATGGACACTGGTCCGTGAAGTGACCCACTGTGATCGGTACCGTCAAAGAGACCGGACAAACTACAGGCGTGCCAGAAAACCCTACGGAGACTTTGGATTGCCCTGACAGTGGGATGTTTGGAACCTGTGAATGGTCAATGGAACACTTCTGTGCTCCTGTGTCTAACGAGAATAAATGCTTCTTGTTTCCCACTACCATCTCAACGTAGGGACCTTTCTGATGAACGGGAATATGCGTTGGTTCCAAACCCTGCTTCGGGCAATCCTAACGAAACAGAATATCATCAAAGGGAATCTCCTCAGAAAGATAGGCAGCAGAAGGATGATCAAAAATATTTCTACTATCCGCATTCAATACCTGTTTGTCCTGAGAGAAAGGTTGCTGCGACTCTGGTACGAACTGACCTCTACCGAAACCCCCTGGCCCTGGGCGACCTCTGTCATACTTCCAAATGACCTCTGTTGCAGGGCTGGACATTGTGCACACCAATGTCCCCACTGCCGACAATAGGCACACTGGTTAATGGTTACAGGACCCAAGGGCTTGTTTCCTTGTGGAACGTATTGACCCCTAAACTGTGTACTACCCCCTCTGGAACTTCTAACAATTTGTTGCAATAACACTTTTGTTTTCAAATCACCTTTCTTCCTTTCAATTCTTTCCCTCAGTATTAACACGATTCTCGTAGTACTGCGCCATGTGCAGCACTTCTGACTGAGATTTCGCCTGCCAAGCGCTCTCGGAAGACATAATTTGTGTCTGAATGTCGGGCAACAATCCACGCACAAATTTCACGAACAATCTTTTTCCTGACTCTGTGCACAAATCTTGCCCACTAAAATCCGAAAATACCTGTTCGAACCGGTTGAAAAACTCGGTAGCACCCTCAGATTTGTTTTGGACACAGGCAGTAAGCTTATCCCAAATAATCCTTTTCTCTGGGACTATAGTTTTCAACTTCGTGACTATCCTGTCAGGCAGAGTCAGTATTACTTGTGGCGGTCGTTCCCCCGCTGGTCTATCCCTGTCAACCCTAACTATATTATCCCATGTGTCTCCTAGCTCAGGTACATCATCAATAGTTCTAATTTACTTCCACAAATCAACTGGTAGGAGCACAGGAAATAATAAATCAATATCACTTGGGGGTGAATACTGACGATTGCAAAACTGACTCTATTTCTTTATAGAACCCCGTCGAATTCTTTCTGATATCAGGAATGGATTGCTTTATAGTGTTCACTTCCTGTCTCGAGAACAGAACATGAACAAACTGCGACACATAATGTGTAGGAATGTCATGGGCCGCTGCTCCTGTTTGGGCATTGGCTGGAACCTCGACCTTCGGGAAGAACGTCGGCGGAACCTCTCTTATAGGCTACTGAGACGTAGGTAACTCCAAACGCTTGCTAAATCGAGCGCTGAGGCAGTCGAAGAAGTGTTAGACGAAAGAGCTCTTTTATAAATACCCAATAACTCTGCGGGGCAACAAATCTTATTTTTTCACACATTCCTCCTGTAGATATTCTACCATGACCTGTATTACTTTCCTTTGCATATCTGACGTATACTGACTATACGTGTCATATACTACATCAGGAGTTATGGACACATTCGAAATCCATCTGATCGCATCCTTTGACTCTTGGCGAGGAAAAACCTGTTTCTGCACAAACCTAGCGTCCAAACTATCCCTATCTATTTCTTCTTTTCTCAATCTCTCCAACTCCTTTCTATACTCAAATCTCCTCAACATGCTTATGAACTTTCTCCTCAGTATCCCTAGATAATGCTAAGGCACTCAGTTCCCGTAACCCCTGTGGAAGGTACATATCACCTAATCCATCCCACATTATAATCAAGTGGCTCCCCAAACCCTCAATAAAAATGTTTTTCTCAGGAATACTCTTCAGGTTTTGAAGTGCAGAAAAAACATCATTTTGCACACCCTTCTCCATACAGTGTTTAGCCCAGGCAATCAACTCATTCTTTTTCGCCAAAGGAACAGTATTGCGTGTTATAACCCTCGATCCCGTCCCTGATCCACTTCAAGCGGCATAGAACCACTTGGAACACTCTGGTCATCAACAGATGGAGGCAAAGGAGCAGGCGAAGGAGCGACAACTGGAGAAATAGCAGGGAGAACAGAGGGAAGAACCAGAGGAAGTATAGGAGGAGGCACAGCAGCAGGAAGAGGCAAAGCACCTAGAGGAGAAACACACGGAGGTGGTGCAGAGGCACCAGGCCTACGCAAAAGTTTATCGATTAACTCATCAGATGCATGAAAATCTTTTGATGGGTAGATCTTCTGGGTTTCTAATTGGAACGCTCTATGCGCATTTCTAGCTGAGTCCAACTGTTTATTTTTATCATATGACAGTGCCTTTTCGGCATTCGTCATGTGTCGACGTATATGCTTTTCCCTACTCTTCAATTGCTGTAAAGCTTCGGTTTTCCAATTATGTAATGCATCAAATGCTGCGGGCCTAACCTTTTTTTTTAATCAATATCGATTCTAAATACTCTAGGCGAGGGATTCCGAAACTACCATCGGAGATTAGAATTATGTCTGGTTTGTCTGTGCCAAATCTCATTAAACGCTATACTACCAAAACCTTTCTTACAGTACATAGTACATGCCGGCGACCCCCGCCTGTGGTGCCGGACGGCTAAATTCCAAAGATTGTCTCTTACTGCGGAATAACGCCCTAAAGCGGACAGACAATTTCTCAGGCATGTCAGAATACCTGTGTTACCTGGTCAATAATTGTGCTTGCGAGTACAATGCTCCAAATTCAAATTGTCAGGGTTAAATTAAGAGTCGGGGCACGACTCACCTGACCAAAGGACTGGGAGGCCCGATCGGGTTACTAAGGACAGACTAAAGACCCACGTGTTTGGTGATTTCGGCAAACGTACCCACCTCAATATATGGACCCTCGTCAAGACGACGCCTCGTACTCCGGCTCACCGTCCAGGGATCGGATCGTGCAATACTTGAGAAATTCTCGTCTGATCGGGCCCGTTTTGTCACCGTCCGATCCCAGTCCGATAGCCGTAGCAATTCTCGACGAGACGAAGTCAATCTTGAGGGTCCCTATTCGGGCGCCATCTGTGAAACCTGAAACAAAATAGTGAGGTTTTTACACCAGGCAAAGAGAAATACACCAACACAGGCTTGTAGAGATTTCCCAGAATCTTTAATACAAAACTGAACAGTTCAAAGTATACAAATAGCTATTTGGCTGCCAGTACATCACAAAGAACACGGGTGAGTTCAGTATGAGCAATGAGCAGGATTTGCTAGATGGACACTGCCGTATTTATACAAAACTTGGGAGCGATGTCCAGCCTCCTGTACGTTAATGATCCACCAGGGCTAGGGTCCGCGCCTGGGTTTTCTCCTAATTTGCATACATTGTGTAACTTGGTCTAAATACTTTTCACAATACAAGACGTACATATCAATACTTGCTTCTCATAGTTAACCTTAATATATTATGTTTATCTGCAAGAACACATGACAACACATTTCCAGTTATACAGTTCGGTCAACATCGTTATTCAAATGCATTGTTGGTCTGACATTGTGGATACATGTAATCCTCTGATCCTAGGTCAACGAAGGACAAGGTCTACACGACCCGGACATGTAGCCTGCAGGCAAGTTGGATATTAACCTATTCACAGAGGTCGGGAAGGTTAATACAGGGAACAAGGGAACATAGATCGGCCATTTTAGGTTACAGGGTGACTTTCATGGTGACAAACCCAAAATGGCGGTTTTAACCTAAAATGGTGGCTTGGTTAAACTAAGGTCAAGACCTTGCAATGCAGATTTCTTCGTGAAGCAACTGGGCATAGGCCAACATATACAATAAAGGGGGAACAATATTATCTCAGTTCTAACAATTTGAGAAAAAGATCACTAACTTCTCCAGACAAGAAGAGAACATTATTTCTCAGCCAAATCAATAACCGCATATGACTCCATTCCTGAGGAACACCGGTTGTTCAGCAACACTGCCACAATATTGACGACTATATTCATGCTTGTGATCCAAACAGTATCAAACCCCAAGTGGCTACAGATCACCAGATGGGAGCTTCTGCAGACAATGCTACCATAAAGAGATTTAACGCTAATCGGGAAGAGCTGAGGGGCATACGACTGATGGCCCTCCATAACCGTTATGTCCTTGATATGATCACAGCAATGAAAGGAGGAGTTTGTGCCAAAAATGCAGCCGTCATGTTGCACATTCATATCTTCTCATGATGAAAAAAATGGAACCTTGACAGAGGCCATAACGTTGTTGACAGGCGTGCATAGGAAGATGAGACAGATGACATTGAAGATGACAGTTGGTTTGCCTCCCTGTTCTCGTGGATTCCGCAGTGGTTGGCAAATAAATAAAACATTCTTGGAGTAATGTTAGTGTTGGTGATGTTCGGATTCTGTGTAATCAGGACAGCGATTGACCAATACAAGAAAACAGCAAAAAAGGTGGTGGGAAAGAAGATCATGATCGATGTCAAACCTGAATATAATGTCAAGGAGCTGACTTAGGATGTCAGAAAATATAGAGGCTAGCATTGTAGTACCAGAGGGAATGAAATTCCTGTATCCAAAGAATCATACAAAGTATGCGGGACGATGGGTCTATTTACCCTGAATGGGCAATGTAACTACATGACTTGGAGTGTAAATTAACATGTCAAATCAGCCGTCACCCTGAGGGGTGTGATGAAGATGGGGACACTGACACTTCAAGAGAAAGTACCAGGATGTGGAAACAATTTGAAGAGGTGGTCGAGGACTGGACTAGAGGGGGGGGGGAATGTACAGTAGCTGCTGCATGCCTCTGCAGCAACTCCCACCCCCCTCCCTCCTATATGTTGAAAGCCTGAGATTGTGCTGTTTGACACCGCAGTTGTGCCAAAACCGCAGCGTATATTGTAAAGAAGGTACCCATTGAGACCACCCTATAAAATGTGTCCCTGAAGGGACGACAATCTAATGGAGGAACTCCTTGAAAGAGTATGAAAAAGAGCAAAGAAATAAGTCTGCGACGTCATAAGAGAGGATGTTTGGATCCTAGAGAAATTAATGACAAAGTGAAGAATCCTAGTGAACTTTTTAATACGAAAAAGATTACACATGCACAAAGTGCTACAGAGAATTAACCATTCAATAATTGTACAGACGTTGAAACGCAAGTAGAATAAGTCATCATAGAAGCTGGCTATATGTAGTGAATAGAATGCAGGTGAATCCGCCATTGTATAGAAGCTGAACATCGGTATCATGAATTTAGTAAGCCAGGACCTATGAAGAGGGAAGAGGAAAAACGATGTTGCAGCAAGAATAAGTTGAATCGTGGAGCTGCATGGCGAGGTTGTCTGGCCTGGAATCAAGACTGAAGCAGCCAAGGTTGGCTATCTATTTTGGAAAGGAGCGCACGTACAGAGGCTAAATCATTTGTTAAGGTGCAAAGAAAGAACACCAAGAGTGCCAAGTCTAATTCATTTAAGACATTTAAAAGCTGCAAAATGAACCTAATCGTGGTCTCCTTTCACGTGAGCCAAGGATGAAAACAGAGTTCGAACTAGAGTCCCAGAACAACGATGGTGAGTACCTGCACTCCCATGTGTTCTCAGAGACCAGGATGCATTGCAAGGCCAAGTTCAAAGACCATCTTCATGGCGGAAGGCATGGGCGATGAGAGATGTTGGGCTAATTGGGTGGAGAGGTAGAGTCGGGCCCACCTCATTGCACCTGGGTCTGGGCTTATGTGCTTCTACGTAAACCGAATGTTCCAGACATGCCACACGTGTGCCAACCAATTGTAGTGGTCCATATAACGAAGGACCTTTTTATAGTTTAAGAAACCGTGTACTTAATATTTTTGAAGATTACATGTTTTAGAGGTAGGCATATGTAGTCGAGCTGACGGTGGGCAGCCAATTACAATCCTAGTCCCTACAGATAGTATAGCCTTTCCTGATCACCAGTAGGTTTTTTCAGTATTTGCCAAGTAGTATGACGTCACCTCTGACGTATTTTTAGTATAAAGTCTGTTGTGTGAAAAGATTGCTGAGAGAAATCGAGCGTACGTCAGTTGATGTTCGTTGTAACTCCCTGTTTATTGTTAATAAAACAGTCCTTTGCCATCTTCCTTCGTTGGTTTGGTTATTTGGACTCTGAGTTATTCTGTGAACCCATCCATTGCATGCACGTTCCTAAAGGGCCATAAGCTCAACCAAGTTGAAAATAGATAAACCAAGAATAGGTCTAGAAGCTGTGGAAGGGTAAACTTCAACTTGAAACATTGTAGATTGCCTGAAAATGCAGTTCTGAAATGTACGCAGTCACAGACACTGTCCATGGACACGTCGGCAAGCTGCACGAGCGCGGTGGCATGATATCTGTGGAGCATTCGTGGTGGTGGGTGGGTGGCTGGACATGGGCAGGCGGGAGACGCTTGGCACTTGTGGGGATGTTTGCAAACGGGCGTGTTATCTGTGGACTAAAATGCGTCGTACGAGACCGAACATACACAGACTGGGTACGATGTCCGCGGACTCCCCATTATGCAAACAGACCCTCCAAGTGGTCGAGATGTTCACCGACTATTGATTGGGGTTTTAAAAAAAAAGAAATCAGAATTTCTTACACAATAACATACAGGATGTTCAGAGTAGAAAAACATGAATTTATTAAAGGGAAACGTAAATGGGAGAGTTAAGTTCATCTGTGGAGGGTGGGAGAGTAATTTCATCAAACCGTGTTTGTTGTACGAGTATGATTGGGGCGAGTACTTGGGGCAAAGGGGACAGGTACAAGTAGGAGAGTAATCAACATTTTTTTAATTTTTTACATTGTTTATAGTTCTTAGTTATTGCTAAGTGTATTCAATTGTAAATACAAGATTTCATTCTGTACAGATGGGGTTTGGGATTGTATTTCTGATTGTTAGGATTTTGTATAATTAATCTCTAGTTTATGTAAACTGTGCACTATAAGAAAAGAAGAAATTACTATTTCAATGAGCTCTCCTATTTCAAAAATTATAATATTTGTTAATATTGAAAGATGTATTATTTACCATTACATAATTTATCTTCACTCCTTTCTTCTTTGGGAAGTTTTCTTCTAGGCACTTAAGTGTTTGCCATTACTGTTAAAATAACAAATGGTGATATTTGTTTATGAGAAATGTTTATATAATGAATGGTAATAATATCTTTAAGTTGCTCAACTTGTAGAAAGAGTACTTTTTAGGCACCAGATAAGTTTGGTGTCATTTGATCAATGATGACCAAAGTTTGCAGAGAGGCGCATGCTGATTGGATGTTTGAAAATTTGAGGTGTCATAATTTTAGAAATGGTCATCATATTCAATGGACAGATCATGGCTGTTAGGCAGAAACCTGTGCAGTTCCCTCTGGGACCACTGCAAAAGATTTAGGACTACAGGTGGTTGGCAGTAAACCCAATTGGTTGCAGTCTGTACCACCCAGAATTACCTGGTAGCTGTGGCTGAGCAGTCAGACTTCTCTCAAGAAGAGTTAGGCAGTATACAGAGTATTCACAATAGGTAACAAGAACACAGTTGAACAAGCAAACACGGACCAGAGCTTGGTGTAAAAGAGATATAATTATTTATTTAAAGACACATCTAAGAAACACACTGGCACTAAGTTTTAAGCAGTTCAAAAACACGGTCACTAAAAGATATACACTCCCTTCAACTATTATTAGACCAGTCTTGACTAAAGCAACACTTATTTTCAGACAGCGGTGAGCGCTTACCGAAGATGGCACTCTAACCAATCGGTTAAAAGGGGAGAGGAAGGCACAGCAAAGATAGGAACAGATCCCAACACTTTCGGAAGAACACAGTGCGAGGAAAAGGCAGGTTAAAACCGTAAAGTCAAAGTTCAAAAGGCCGGACCCACTTTAAAAGGCTCCGGTCGAAATGTGTCCAAGGTCACACGGTTGAAAGTGCACAAAAGTCTCGCAAAAGGTTCAGAAAGAGTTGGACCACAAGAAAGGGACCAGTTAGAGGGTCAAGGCGGCCAGCCCAGTCCAGAAGGTTAAGGGGGTATTATTACATTGTAGCAATCTTTAAAAAGGAAGGCCTGGCGGACACGGTACCTTAAAATGGTGAGAACGCTCCAGCGGGGGCAGTTGTTACTGGCAGCGGGTGCAAGTCAGTGCTTCGTCCGGGGGAAGAGAGGATCTCGTCGTGGAGGAAAACAGGAGTCTGTTGCACTGCCAGGGAAGAAACCAGCCGCAGAGTTCTCAATTAAAAGGAGCAGTCCTTTTTTTCGCGGTGCAGGGATAAGTGGTAATCCGGTTGCCATGGTGCTTGGCACAAGCAATTCGACCACGAGACGTCCTGGGATGCGAAGAAGAAAGCAAACTGGTTGTGCCTACCAGTCAAGGGAAGAAGACTCTCCAGCAGGGAGATCTCCTCTGTCGTTGGGAAGTGGTGAGTCGGTTCAGCAGGGCTCTACCGGTGGTGTCGTCGTAGCAGGTCGGCTCAGCTTCTCCCTCTTCGGATTTTCAGGTCCTGTGGCGACTTCTGAAGTTCCAGTCCCCAAAGCCCTGCTTTTATGCAGAAAACCCCCATTCACACAGCCTAGCTGTCAATCAAACATGCTAAGTGGTGAGCGGGGTGGCTCACCACTTGGGCCAATCGCACAAGAGTGCGACGTGAGTTGGCAAGGCAACTTGGTCCAAGGTGCCTAAACCCCCCTCCCACACCCCCTGTGGTACCCAGACAGAGTGGCACCACTTTGGAGGGCTTCTTGAGCAGAAGCCCGCCAAAAGTGGAACAAAGGGCTCAACCTTTGGTTTGGAGTTACAGAGGCGAACACAAACGCCATTTTAAAACCGAGTTTTGGCAGAAAATACCAACTGGTGAATTAATATTAAATAAATAAACCGGCGGTATGTTAGAGGCTATGTTAAAAAGTATTCGCCTCGAACAATGGGAAAATCCCATAGAGATATATTTGCGGACGAATATAAAAAGTAGTATCCACTGCCACCAGCCAAAATTCGATGAGGGGGGACGGGACAGTGCCCCCTCGAACAACAGACCCAGGGGCAATCGAATTGCCCCTACCAGTACGTCCACAATATGATGGTTTGTACTGGTTCTGTTAGTAATTTGGGACTAGTAAAGCCAATGGTGACTGTACATGCCCTGGGAGACAGTAGTCAGTCCCAGGGTATGGAGTCTATGGTGGGGGGTCACTATGACACCCCTGTGTTACTGCACGGAGGGTGCTGTGCAACACACATAGTAAAAACACATGAGACCCTATGGAGTAAAAGACCCCATAGCCCATAAAACACATTAACATTCAAAGGAGCACCACAAATCATGTCCAAGAGTGGGAGAAAAAGAGTCTCACTCTTGGCAGGAGAGAAAAACAAACTCCAGAAATCCAGCAAAGCTGCTGGGGGACTCACTAGGTTGGGAAATTCAGCCTAAACAGAGAATTCTCCCTAACAATGGCCTTACACCACGGACAATGTAGTGAGAAAAAGAAGTCTGTAAAATATATTTGAGGTTATTTTGTGGATGACGGAGACCCTGAAAAGGGTGGGGGACTGGAAAAAAAGTTGATCAAGAGCTTTTAGGTGAAAAATATCTGTGCAGGTGCTGCTGTTTATTTAATTTTGGTCCGCAGATGCTATTGGAATTGGGGATGGGGTCGGTCTGAGTGGTCGTAGGCCGTGCCCCCAAGAATCTGGCCACATAAAGTATAGTCATTATAGGTACTATAGGGGGGAGGATACACCATATTTGTAATATGCTGAATTCTATAATTGAAGCGTATATGGTATTTTCTGATAGAACAATTGAGTGTAGTGCTCTTTTAGGTCTCCTCAGCCTTTCATACAATGAATCATTGTGACCTCATTAAATGGTTAAATTATACCTTTAGCATCGTGGACTGGTCACAGGAGTGGCTGACCTGTTTCCTTCACTAACCGTCCTTCCCAGCTGCAACTAGGCCGTTTCTATGCTACTACCTCACTCTCTACTTGCCGCGTACCCCAGCCCAAGGTTGTATCCTATCATTGTGGCTCTTCAATATCTAAATCGTCCTTCTGGCTCACCTGATGGCCGCCTTTTCTCATTTCCATTGTTATGTTAATGACACACCACTTTCCTTAAACTACCCTCTACTAATTTCTTCTCAATTTGTATCCCTCATTGTATGACATTCCGACTTTGTGTGGGGCTAACAATCTGTCTGAATGCCAGTAAAATGGAGGTTCTTCTTATTGTGACACTTGTGCCCTGTTTTCCTACTACCCTGTGGCCGCCCTCTTTGGGCCTTTTACTCGCACCTTCCTGTGAGGCCAAAAACCTTGGGGTCATCTAAGTCCTTTCTCCTTTACTGCTTACATTTTGGAGCTTGTAAAGAAGGCTCACTTTCAGCTTCATCTCCTTTCAGACATTCTACCGTTCCTCACCTTCCCCCAGAATCTCAACATCTGTAGAGCCCTGGTCCTCTCTAAGCTGGACTACTGCAACAGCCTCTTCCTCAACCTCCCCCTCTCTCTACGCCCACTTCAGCTAACCCAGAATAGGCCTGCAAGACTTATCCTTGACCTCAAGCCCAGGGATGGTATCGCTGCAGCCCTAAAGGCTCCTGGTGGCTGCAAGGATGAACATCGAGATACTCTGTATCGTTGACAAGACTTTCTGGGCCTACTCGATCTCCAACTTTGTTTCCCCAAACGCTCACCTGCTAGAGCCCTCCTCTCCTATTCTCTGCTTGTGAAACGCTTTTCAAAACTGAGCGGGAGGCATGTGCCTCTCTTTGGAACAGCCTTCCTGCTCCTTTGATACTTGAGCTTGACTTCCTTCTAGAACGTTGTTATAAAGCGAATAAAGCCTCCCTCATTAATATCTCTACAAAATACAAAACGGAAATAAAGCGAGCCAAAAAAGAAAGTTTGTACAACAGAATAATGCAAGCCAAATCGGGAACTAAGGAGCTTTTCACAATCCTGAAGGAACTAGAGAACCCTTTCCCAGTTCCAGATAACTGTGACAAAAATAAAACCTGGTGTTCTAACATTCAGAAGGCCCTAAGTGATAAAATTGCCACACCAAGTCCAAAATTGACAAGAAAAAACGAAACATACCCGCGACAACTACCCAAACTAACAACTCGCCTACCAATGCCAAACCAGAACATAACTTTAACTTCACTAAAGTCTCCACACTGGAGGTCAAAAAAATTAACCTATCTCTGAAACTATCAAATTGTCGAGGCGACAACTGCACGGCTCAAATAATAAAAGACGCTGCCAGAGACCTATACCCGTTCATCACTAAACGCATCAACTCTTCATTCTCCTCAGGCACCATACCAAGCAACCTCAAGGAATCCTGGGTCCTGCCGCTCCTTAAGAAGCAAACACTAGAGCCGGCGATACCAACAAATTATTATTATTATTTTTTTTTTTTGTTTTATTGGTTAAACAAAGTTAAACCTTTAACATTCCTTTAAAAATCCCTCCTCCAAGAGGCGAAAGCCCCCCAAATTAGATTCCATTCAAGTTCAAAATTCACCAAATGGCCTTCCCTAGGCCACAGTCTCCAGTTATTTGGGTGTCTCCCACCTCAGGCTCCCCTTCCTCCTGCTCCAGTTTTAAGGACTCAACCAATTTCAATGCATCCATAGTACGGCCCACTTTCTCCGCTGTGATGAGCCTTTCCCAGTAGTCTTCTTCGTTCTCCTCCGAGATCAGGCTCGTGTAATTTCCCATGTACATCTGGCGTTTTGATGCCAAATTTGGACAGATTAACATCACGTGCCTTATAGTTTCCAGTTGTTCCTTCTTTTCGCAAAATCTGCAGTATGCTCTTGATTTATCAATTTGCTTTCTTCGCCACATTATTTCTCTTGAATGCCAGATGTTAAATCTACAGCGCATCGGCAGATCTCGGTAATGCTGTGAAGGAAATTTCATCAAATATGGAGGAAACATATTCAGAACTTTGCGTTCCCAGATGACATTATGACCTAGGTCTCGCGATAATTTCTTTTCCTGCTTTTCCTCCCAATCTTTTTCCTGATTTGTGTTTTTTAGCCTTTTCTGGGTTATTTTTCAGGCTGTCTTCAAAGATCGCCAGGTGTTTTTAGCGTGGCTTCACATCTCATTTTCCACTCTTGTAGGATTGTCACTACCAGAAACACCTGGCTTTACTAGGATTCTGAATGGCAATGGTGGATTATCCAAGATACACTTTCTATAAAGTGATAGTGATTTCCACGTCGGGATTGAAGTGATGGATTGCAGTCTTAGTTCCGATCTTATAAGTTCCAAAGGTAATGAATTTGGAAGGCGCAGGATCTTTCGCCAAAAATAGGCTTCGCATAAGTTCCAGACTTCCCATTTTAGGGCTATGAGTGCCTCGGCGCCATATGTAATGACGGCCACAACCTTTTGCTTATAAAATATTGTAATCGGCATCAGAGAAAATGTTCCATATCTACGATGTAGAAGTAGCCCTTGATTACCCAGACTTTCTCTGATAAAAGTGTAATGGGCCTGCTCATTACAATTCCTGTTTATTCTTATCCCGAGGTATATCGTCGTATCCACTTCTGCCAGTTTTTCGTTTTCCAATGACCAAGTCTGGATTTTCCCTGCTATTTTCCTTCCACAGGTTGACTTCATGGTCAGAATCATGGATTTTTTTGCATTTATTTTCATGTCATTGGCTTTAAGATAGTCATTAAAAGCCTCTATCCTACGCTGAAGACCTATCGGCGTCTGATCTATAAACACTGCGTCATCAGCATATAACATCCATGATAACTCTGTGCCGTTAACCTTCGGTGGGAAGGCGCTGATCAGATCTTGGGAAGACTTCATGTCCTCCATATAGAGTATGAAAAGAAAAGGGGCGAGGGCGCATCCCTGTTTGATACCACATGCTGTCTTGATCCGCCTCGAAAGTCCTCCATTCGCAGTTATTTGGATCTGGATCAAACTATCAGTATACAGTGCCTGGATTGCCTCCAATAGATCCACTGGACAGCCCCAGTTCCTCAGTTTAGCCCACAATCGTTCTCTATTTATTCCGTTGAACGCCTGTTCGAGATCAATAAAGGCCAAGTAAATCGATGTTTTCCCTTTTAGGGCCTTTGCTTTTAATATATTTATCAGGAACAGGTTGAGACAGGTGCCCACTCCGCTCACAAATGCAGTTTGTCTCTCGTCCAGAATTCCTGCTTGAACTGCCCATTTCTTTAAATCCCTTAGGAGGATAGAGGCAAAGAGCTTGCCGATGGAATCTAGTAGCGCAATCGGCCTGTAATTTATTGGATTACTGCGGTCTCCTTTTTTAAAAATAGGCACGATATAGGCCTCTGTCCACGTAGTTGGAATTCGATTTGGTTCTTGCTACTTGTTTGAAAAGCGCGTATATTAGGTCAGACCAGCCTTCCACATTTTCTTTCAACATCTTGTTGGAAACGCCGTCTGGACCGGCAGCCCTGGAAGAGCTTAATTTTTTAATGAGTATTTGAATATCTTCTCTATCGAAATCCAATGCCCAGGCGGCGCTTCCCAATCTTTTCTCTACTGCTTTTTCCTCGGTCTTCCCTTTGAACAGGGCATTATAATGATCGAACCAATTTTTCTCCGAGACTTGGTTGATACCAATAGCCGATTGATTTGAATCTCTGTTGTTAATTAGATCCCAAGTACTTTTTGTATTTGTTGTTAAGGCTGCCAGCATTTGTTCAGCGTCTCTTTGGGTTCTTAGGAATCTTGTTGATCGCAGCCAATTCTTATAGGTTTGTCAACATTTTCTTTCCAATTCACCTTTCTCTAGGCTGTCTGACTTTATTATACTCCTGAGGTTAGCTCTGTATAGTTTCCGTCTGGCGACAAAAGTTCATTAAAGGCGTGTTTTTTTTTTTTATCGATTTTGCTTTAGATGGGTCGTACTCGATCTAGTAAGCTTTGAACAGCCATTTATAATTGACCACTTGCTCACCTTTTTCAACCGCTTCCTTAAAATCTAACGTCAAAGTTGGTATAATCTGATCTTTAAATCTCAGCCTGTTTCTTCCCCACGATATCTCTGTTTCCATCAATTTGTTCATCCTTTGGGTAGAAACTTAGATCTAAGTGTCAGCCCCCATTAGTTCGCCTTTTGTTTGGCTGTTTAACATCCGCATATCACGTATGCCCATTTCCTTCATCCATTGGCTTTCTTTTCCTGAGAGGTTTTCAGTCGCTTTGATTTGACCCTCTTTGTCTAGGAGCTTGATGTTTAAATCACCATTCAACAGTATAAGCTGATCTTCATCTTCCGTCATGGATTTGTCGATGGCATTCGTGATGGATTTTAAATACGACCCTGGGTTTGGCACATTTTCCCTCCAATATGTATTAATCAATAGCAATTTGGCCATCTCCTCATGATTTTCCGGTTTAGATGCTATTTTCAGTATTTGAACATAGGGGTTTGGAACTTCATGCTTGAGTATTTGCAAGTGGCTGTCGTTTTTTTTTTTTTTTTTTTTTTTATACCAGGAGGCCTGCAAACATATTGGGGGGGTCACACAGTCAAGATTCTTGAATACAAATGAGATCATATTCTGCCAAAAACAAGCTTTCCTTCGAGAACAAATGATGAAAACCTCTGGTGTTCCATGAGGCACAGCGAACAAATCCATTTCCAACGTCCTTACTCTATTGTTTTTTCTTTGAGTTATGGCCATTTGCCATAGAAGGGCGATCATTTGTTTTTGTTTTCTGTATTGTTTTCATTTATTTTACCCTTTCTTGGGTTTTGTGAATTATCCACCGTGAACCTCAAGGTTTTTAGTTTTTCAACATTTTCTTTGTTGATGTATGAATGGTTATCGGGAGTTTTTTTTCCTTCCTTTTCGTTATCTTCTGAAATCTTAATCTTCTTTTCTTCCTTTTCTTGACCAGTTTTTTCCCCCTCTTTCCCCATAGATTTTTCTTTAATACAGGATGTGACCACATCATTAGCACGTCTTCTGTCCTTTGTTGTTGTTTTAGTACTCTCTAACTTGATGTCATCCTCTAATTCTGTCAACCGAAAACCCTTCTTTTTTAGGATGTCAGTAGCCTCCAGGAATTTCTGCTTGATGTCATTTGAATTAAGATGCAATATAACTTGGTCCATTCTCTGTTCTCTTGGGAATTCACCAACTTTTATATCCTCAGTAGATATTATGCGTAGAGCTGGAGTTTGGTTACAAAGTGAGACTACATAGCTCCTATTAAGCAAAGCCCTTCTCGGTCCATTGGATGTCGTCTCTAATTTCAAGTAACATCCTTTTGATGGAGCTTTCCTCAAAGGTGGGGCGGGCTCTTTTTTTTTCTTTCCTTGATCTCATTTGTTTCTTTGATTCTGTTTTTTCCATCATATTTTGGTCGAATAATTTCAGGTCGACACCGTGCCCTCCTTTCTTTAATCGTTTCTCCAATCTTTTTTGTTCCAAAGTTTTAAAATTGGCAGGATTGTCATCAGCCACAGCCACCTTGTCCCTTTCCAATGAGTCGGGCCATCTCCTAGACGTCTTTGTGATTTTAGGCTGGACGTTTCGTTGGGATTTCTTACGATCAGAGGGATTGAAACTCCTCCCAACATCTCCCAATTGTCCATAGTTTTCCATTCTGATGGGCTAATGCTTTCCCACTTTTCATCCTCCTCATTTTCCTCCATAAGGTCAATCAGGTCGCTTAGATCTTGTTGCTCTGACTCATCCGTTATACTCCGAAAGCGGAGGGGGATTTTTCCCCCCTCCCACTTCCTTTGCATTCTCTTCCTCCAAAATATTCATATGTCCCATTACCAGTTCTCTCGTCGGCTTCTTCGCCTGTTGAATGTTTTCTCTTCTTGGGGGTGTTCTTGGATTCCTCAAGAATGCTCTGGAACCATTCATCTTCCGTTTTACTCCTTCATTTTTGGTTTTTTTACCAATATCATTTGGTTTATTCATCTGCTCTTTTCCCTTTTCTCTGGGCAAATCCTTGGGTGCCCCCCCACTGAAGATAGCGAAGATAGAGATTTTTCTCGTTGGATTTTTGAGTCCAGATTTCCCACCCCCTTACAACCGGGAGAGATCAGAATAATCTCTTCAGTCACTAACTCAGTTTGCAGGGGGTGAGTTGATTTATTTTGACTCAATTTCATGGGACCTTTCCCTCGACACAGATTTACATCCAGGTGGACCTCATCTTTTTTCTGTTTGCATAAATTCCTCATCCACTTACAATCTTCCAGGACTGCCTCCATCAATCCGGACTTATCATTAGCATCTCTCCTTGCCAGATCAGAGAGGCGATTTTGCCATATATGGGATTGTTCAGCTTCTTTGTCCATTTGTATGTTCAAATTCCGCATGGATAATTCTGTTTGTATATTAGCCTCTTTTATTTGTACATTGGTAGTAGTCATCTCTTTCACTGAGTCATGTATCATCTCATACAATTTTAGGTATGGTGCCAGTGTGATATTTAATGAGGTCATGACCACTTGCTGGAGATGCTCCATATCCTTTTCTCTACCAATTTGGTAAGCGTCTTTGATTAGATGTGTAATTTGATCTTTCATAAGGGTCTCCGAACACCGATTTCTGTCATCTGACAAGGGCGTCTGAGTCGATTTCGTTATCATTTGAGGTTCTACAAATTATCCTTGTAGTTTTGTACTTAACAGTCTGTCTTCAAGACATAGGTTACTCCTCTCAAATGAAGATCTTTGTGACAAATTCATTGACCTAAAGTCACTCTGAGTTTGTTGCAAAAATCTCAGCCCCCACAGCCTCGATCTCCCGGG
The DNA here is from genome assembly GCF_040938575.1 of Ambystoma mexicanum. Classification (NCBI taxonomy): domain Eukaryota; kingdom Metazoa; phylum Chordata; class Amphibia; order Caudata; family Ambystomatidae; genus Ambystoma; species Ambystoma mexicanum. The sequence goes on from NC_090932.1 coordinate 2,432,205, forward strand.
AACTCCCTTTAGTTTGCTCCTTATCCAATTTGGCCATCTTCTCACTTAGAAAGAGAAAAAAGGAGGAGTTTCTCGTTAATATTTTCCCTGTCAAAAGAGTAATGTCTTGCATAATTTTGTTAGCTAAACTTGAGTTACTCAAGTTAGCTGGTGGCAACATTATATTTTCATCAGTGCCTGGGGTTTTTGGTGGAGTTTCACTTCCAAGATCTGTCGGGGATTTTCTTTTCGAATCTGGCCTTAGGAGGGAACGTCCCCTCAGGGCATGGCGTCTCCGGCATATCCTTGTGTAGGTTCAGAGAAAAAGACTCTCGGTCAGTTAAGTCATTTGAGAGCAGGACATTTGCCCCTGTCTGGATATTTTTTTTGGGACTCTTCTCCTTGGGCCACTGACATCTATAATCTTCCCTATATGGCTGGAAGATATCGATTATTGTGGTTTTCTCCATGGCTTTTAGGTGTTGACATTTATTTCCCATTTCCTTATTGGGTTCCTGCAGGGCTTTCTCCCATAATTCAGAGTCCTTTATGTCCCACTGATCTTCATTTTCCCACACAGTCTCTGTCAGTAGAGCACTATTTGTGGTTTCTTTTATGGTCAGGGTAGGGGAGTTTAAAGCCACAGCCGGTCCAAGATGTTCACCCAACGTGTTCTTGCATAGATCGTCTCTAGGTGTAATTCCATTGTTGACTAAGTCATTATTCAGCATGTTTAAAGAGTCCTTTTCCCTTCTCGGGGAAATTAAAGATGGGATCGGGCGAGGCGAGTCACTCCTAGCATCAAATTTGCTAGGTGGATCTGGTATTTCCGTCGTCTTTGCAATGCTTAGATTGTCCGGAAGAACTGAGGCTTTCTCAAGTAAAGCCCCTACCGTCTGATTTTGCTCGACCATACTTTTTCCATTTTCTTCTAGGGGCACAGTATGGGTCGTTTGCATAAAATCTCCCACCACAGTAATTAGCTCTAGGTCCTTGACCTGCTCAGTACCCTCCTCCTGTAAGCTTGGTGTTTTAAAGGGTGGAGGGCATAGGCTCACAGGCTCTTCAAAAGTGGAAACTGTACAGGCCATGGGTTGAACAGTTGATTTTGGTGCTAGTTGCAATGGCTCTTCCTTAGCCAAACTCGGCATTTGATGTTTGTCGCTAGCCGTATCGGCCGTGATGGCCCCCACAGATAAGCTTTTCCGCTTCTTAGTACAGAAGGGTAAGTGAGATTGTTTCAGCAGCGGCATTGTCGGAATACGCTCTGGGCTTCCATTCACTTCAGGGAGTGATGCAATCCCTTGCCTTACCTGAAGGCGCGTTCGTAAGGCTGTCCCCGGTACATCCATATGTAGAGCAGTAGATTTCATACTATTGTACCACTCCACAATACGAGATTTGTTGCCTCAGTCCTCAGATCAGCCTCATGGGGTTGCTAGCTATACTGAATATTGCAGTCACAGGTAGGAAATACCTCCACAATTCCCTGGTCACGCCGTCAGTGCCGAACAGCCGCAAAACAGCCAGCGCCCTCTACACCTACCGGGCTCAACGCCGCAAGGGTGAAAGCAGATGTCCTTTCAGTGCGGGTCCGGTCACGTGACTCCTCACGTGAGCTGAGCAGCAACAAGGCTCCGCCCCCACCTGGGAACGAAGCGCCGAGCTGCGAGTGTTTAAAGCAGCTGGAAGTGGAGGAATTGGCCTTTCTGCTGTCAATGCACGAGTCTCTGGGAAGCAAAAAGTCCTCTGAACAAATTACTGGCCCATCACTACGGTGCCCTTTCTACTAAAGATTCTAGATGGTGGCCTATTTATAGATCCAAAAATTCCTGGAGCTGCACCATCTCCTAGGCCCTAGACAATCCGGCTTCAGACCACAACACAGACCTGAAACAGCATTTATCGATCTCAAAGCCCAGGTCGACGAGTTGAGACCAAGGAAAAACTGCCCTACTCCTCTTGGATTTCTCAGCAGCATTCGACCTGGTGGATCACAAAGTGCTCTGCAACCATCTAAAATCAGCAGCTCACGTCTCGCCACAAGCCATAGCATGGATCAAATCATTCTTAAGTGAGAGAACAATGAGTCTTCTCCACCTCAGCAGCTGCCGACCCTGTGCCCATCACATGCGGTGTGTCCCAGGGATCATGCGTCTCCCCCACCATGTATAACATTTTTAATAAGCCCCTGTTTGTTGATTTAGACCATCTGGGCGTCACCTACACTAACTATGCAGATGACACCCAGATTCTCATCCCACTTTTGGTCATGGATGGCCCGTCATGGTCTATGCCTGAATGATGACAAAACGGAACTCATTCTGAGGACTACACACAACATCAATAAACTTAGTCAAGACTACACAACCTTTGTCATAGACGGCCACATAATCAAAGTTGCTAAGGAGGTAAAAACACTACGTTTTTACCTCGACGCTAGCCTAACTTTAGCAAAACAAGTGAACGCTACGGCCTCATCCTCAGCCTACACTTGTGAGCTAAACCCTACCGCTCTACAACTAGTTGCACTACGTTGGCACGAGCACTCGTGCTGTCCAAACTGGATTATTGCAACACTCTCTATCTAGGTGCAAATAAATACATTACGCGGAAAATCCAAATACTGCAAAACAACGCCCTTAGAGCGGCACTAGGAATGTCCAAAAGAGAACATATCTCAATCAGCAGAGAATCTAATTGGCTATCCACGACAAACTGCATCCCTAACATTCAAATGTCTCAATAACCTAGCACCCAACTACCTCTCACAGAGGTTCAAAAGAAGAATCACATCCAGACCCACGAGAATTGCCTATACGAACTGCCTCGCAGTTCCCCCTCCCCCCCAATTCAAAATGACTACAACTGGAGGGTACAGTTTCCCTGTCAAAGCTGCTCAACTGTGGAACTCCCTCCCGCCTACCTTAAGACTTGACCAAACATACCCACACTTCAGATTGTACTGCATCAAGTGACTCAAAGGAAACGAGCCATAGGATAGCCTTACCAACCAACTGACCGTCTGTGATTTTGTAACCTTGTAACTTGTAAGCCTAAAGCATTCTTGTCATCGCGCCCTGATACCTTTTGGGTCCGGCGCGTGCTACAAATAAAGAAACAAACCTTAAGTGGCCGTTGGTGTGTGGAAGTTTAATATGTTGATGGGGTTATATGTAGAGTTTTTGGAGCCTCCCTGGCTCCTCCTGCACTGTGGGACTGTCACTGCATCCCTACAGCCCCCTTCCCAGCACTTGCTCTGAACTTACCTCGCACTTGCCACCAGCTGGCCCTTTTATTTATTATTTATTATTTTATTACGCTACTTACCTTGTACTGCACTTCCCCCCCCCCACCTCCTCCCCCTGCACTTTCTCCTTTTCCCCTTACCTGTGCACTTGCACGATCTGAATGACACCTGGCCTAGTAGGATCGTTTGTCTGTCTTCCCCTTGTTTCCCTCCCTCCCTGCCTCGTCGCGCCTTGAAACACTTGTGTATAGGCGCGTTACAAATACCATATCATATCATAAGTGATTGGTGGATAGATGTGACTGTTTGAAAGCAGGCAATGAGGGAGTGTTACAAACATAGCAGTAAAAAGGGTGGAAAGGCTGACTTGTGCGATGGTGTGCATGTGCCGTCTGGGTTTTCCAATGATGAATCGCCTGGAAAGGGGACTGCATAGATTGGATAGTCATGAAGATCCATGATATATTTTATTTTATCACGCTCAAACACAAGTGTTTCAGAGTGCGACGGGGAAAGGGAGGGTAACAGGGGATGAAAAAAAAAAAAACACGATCTTACTAGGTTTAGTAGCTTTGGGAACGTGCAGGGTAGAGTGAAGGGGGAAAGTGCAGCGGAGAGGGGAGAAATGGAAAGTGCTGAGCAAGGGATAAAAAACAAATGGTAGTGCAGCCGGCAGGGTGACTAGTGCAGGTTTAGAGCGCAGACAAGGGGTGTCTGATAAGTGCCAGTAAGGAGACTGTAGGCTTACAGATACAGACCCAAGTGCAAGGGTTGCCACGAAGCAGTGCGGGTGTGTGGCTGGGTGGGCAGGGACCTGGCCCGAAGTCGGAGGGTAACCAGGTGCATGGTGCTGAAGCAGACAAATCCGCATGGGGGAGGAAGAGCAAAGGCAGAAGCAAACTCCCGTGAGGGAGTTAGAGGTGGAGGAGCAAAGAGCTCCAGTGGGAAGGTATTTATGGAGGGAGAGTTGAAAGTATTTTGGACCCAGGCCCCAGAAAGCCTTGTGGACAATGCAAAGGGTCTTGAATTTAATCCTTACAGCCAATGGGAGCCAATGAAGAGATTTCAGGGCTGGAGAGATACAATCCCAGGGCTTGAGGCAGAGGACCAGTCTCGCAGTCCTGCTCTGCATGAGTTGCAGAGGGTGGAGAGTAGAAGCAGCCAGATTTAGAAAGAGGCTGTTGCAGTAGTCCAGCCTTGAAAGAACCAGAGATTTAGCGACGGTAAGCTTCTGGGGGAAGGAGAGGAAAGGAAGAATACCTCTGAGGAGGTGCAGTTGGTAATTTGACTTCTTGGAGATGTCCGAGATATGAGGAGAAAAGGAGAGTTTGGAGTTGAAGATGACCTGACGTTCTTAGCCTCACAGGTGGCAGCCGGAAGAGGGCCAAGGGGAGCCGGCCAGAGAGTGAAAGGAAAGGAGGGTGCAGGTGTGCCGATGAGGAGAATTTCCGTCTTACTGGCATTAAGGCAGAGATCATTGGCGGCACACCACTCCTGGATAGCAGACACAGTCAGAGATGAGAGAAGAGCCAGCATTATGGATTATGGTCCATAATGTATTATGGTCCCTATTGCATGCTAGATAAGTATTTGTGAATGAATTGTTTCTGTGCTTTTTGATTTTCTGTAATATACAATTGTCCATTATTTACATTAGCATAGTTAAAAATGCTAATGGAAATGTTGGAGAATCTTATTGAAAAATGTAAAGTAGATGGAGTCTTTCTTTTTTTTAGTTCTATTTTTTAACTCTGAAATGTGGTTCCTAAAGGAACTCTTTTAAAATTCTAATTTTGTTTTGTGTGCTTTTTTTGCAGGCGAGGCCAGGAAGTAAGGTGGGGGAGGAAAACGATGAAAGGGATTCCGTTCACAGATATGCAGGGGCAGGTGGACAGGGGAAGATGTTGGCCATGTGTAATATTTAAGGTTGGGGGGTATTATTTCTCATGCTCCTTGATTACAGCCTTGAAAGCACTTTGAAACTGCTCCCCCTCTGCAGAGTGGTGTTGCAGTATATACCCAGTACTGTTGTCTTGCAAGGATATGGATGAACGGCCTCTTTTATGGCTTGCAAGGAAGCTGGTGGGATGTTCTGCCCCACAGTATGGGTTGAGGAAGATTAGGTAGTGGAAGACAGCCTAACAGCCTTTCTCGGAGCGTCCCGGTGATTGGATTTGGTGTGAAGGCGCATGGAGGAGATCCCGTAGGAGTACTGCCCAAGTTGTCCGCGACTGGTAGCCTTACCCTTCGGTACACCTCCCTACCCCCAACTGTGGTAAAGACTCGCCACACCCACGCTTCTCTCTGGGTGCTGGAGTTGGAGGAAATGCCGGTCCTCTTGATTCTTTTCTGCATCATTGCACTTTTTCGGTGACTCCTGGGGAGGAGGGCAGGCCAGGCCAGGGCTGATGCCATTTGTGAAGATAAATAACAGTTGTGCTAATATTCTTCCAAGCATTTTTTTTTAAACTTTATTTTTGTTTTTTCAACAGGGGTGGGGGGAACATACAAGGAGTCCGATCCCACCTTCGCCCACCCAGATTAGTAAACAGCGCACCAACATTGCATAAGATATTGACATGACCCAACATTCACCCAATTGTGGTAACCTGTTGTCGTAATTGGAGATTGTACATTCGAGTCCAAAGCCTCCGGTGGCCGAATGAAAGCAATCTCCACACCCTGACCGTATGCAACGTCCTGCAACCACCCCTGCACACTGGAGGGTGGCCCTTCCCCATGCCATGGCACGCCTGACCAATCGCCTCATCCCCTGCTGCAAGGCCCTCGTACATCCCAAAAGTGCCATTGCTGGGTCTGGTTCCAGCCATTCCCCAATGATCAAGGAAACTTTCTCAAGTTCCAGGAGACCACATTTCACAGTTTACAAAAATAGAACTAAAAAATAAACATATAGACTCCATCTACTTTACATTTTTCAATAAGATTCCCCAACATTTCCATTAGCATTTTTAACTATTCTAATGTAAATAATGGAAAATTGTATACTACAGAAAATCAAAAGCACAAACAATTCAGTCACACATACTTCTTTGGCATACAATAGGGACCATAATACAATGGGGACCATAATCCATATTGTGTTTTTTTTTTTTTTTTCTTTTTTCTATTTTCGGAGTGGTGTGCCGCCAATGATCTGTGCCTTAATGCCAGTAAGACCGATTCTCCTCATCGGCACACCAGCACCCTCCTTTCCTTTCACTCTCTGGCCGGCTCCTTTTGGCCCTCTTCCTGCTCCCACCTGTGAGCTCTAGAGACGATAAGCTTCTGGGGGAAGGAGAGGAAAGGGGTACTGTCCAGAGACCTGCAAACATTCCCCAGCCAGATGGAGGAACCTGGCAGGGGCAAAGCCACATATGGCACAGACATCTGGTGCGGATGGGAAATGCCTGTGAAGCCTAAACTGGGTATGATGGACCTGATGTAGGAAGTTGAAATGTATTCGCTTGAGTTTAGAGTTCAGTGACACCTTCTGAGTTTGTCCCAACACATAGGCCCAATCCTTGTTGGCTAAGGACCTGCCAAGGCCTTCTCCCACTGTCTTCTCGGTGCCTCTACGTCCCAGGCATGTCTGACATACTGCTGTTATATATCCGAGAGACCAAGCACCCCTCTCCCTAGCACTGGATCACCCCCTGTAATAGTGGCTACGTGGTGTGTTGTGTGGGAAAGGAGGGAAATTGAACTTTTGAGCATATGCTGTACTCAAAAATAAAGAAAGATAACCAGGGCTGAATCGCCCCCTCTCTCCCTTGCCTGCTGGACTGAAATAAACTCCTCATTGACGATAAGATCCCCAAAGGTGACTATGCCAAGTTTGTCCACCCACTGAAGATCTATCCGCTGACCTGTTAGAAGGCTGGCTACATGTCGTTTCGGGAGGAGAGGCGAGTGCAAACCCTGGACATCAGCTTCCCTGCCATCTTGTGCCAGACTGCACAGGTGATTTTAACAAGATTCCGGGTGTCGGGCAGGATCACTGAGCGCAGCAGGTACAGGGCGGCAAGCACTCTCTCCACCTGCACATGTGGCCTCACAAAATGCATGGCATACCAGTGCCTGAGGAAGTGCACCTGTGCCGCCAAATGGTACCGTTCCAGATCTGGTAGCGCGAGCCCCACCCCTTGTTAATGTGGTGTATGCTAGGTTTCCCTGCCCAAAGCAGATCAATGATGAGCCCCTGCAGTCGTAGAAAGAAACCACCAGACAATAACAGGGGGACATTAAGGGAAAGGTACAAAAATGTATGGCGCACAATCATTTTCACAATTGAGATGCAGCCCAAAGTGCAGTGGAAGAGTCAGCTGTCTCGCCACTGCCTCCTGGAGCTTCCCAATTATCTTCCCGTCGTTGTCATGAAACCGGTCATCCGGCCACGCGACAACTCTACCCCCAGGTACCATTCCCCAGAAGATTTCCACCTGAGGCCAAACTCATTCTCGAACCTCTTGTTCTCCTCTGTAAGGGTAAACGCCACCGATTTATTGTGATTGATCCTCAGACCTGCAAATTCCCGGTCTCTCGGCACCTCCCGCAACACTGGGCTCATATTCCTAATCGGGTCTTCAATGAAGAGAGGCATGTCATCGCTACACAAGGAGATAATCAGCCTATGTGGATCCAACGTCAATTCTCTCCGAATGTGACGCTATGGTGGCCAGAGGCTCCATTGTGAGAGCAAATAAAGTGGGGAGAACGGACATCCCTGTTGTGTCCCCCTCCTCATATCAAAGCTCTCGGATTTCGCCCACCCCACCAGGATGCTCACTGAGGGATTAACATATAGCAGAGAAACCACCTAGCCCCAGTGTCTGGAGAACTGTAAATAGGAAGGGCCACTCGAAGGCCTTTTCTGTGTTGAAATACCGCAGCCACTTGGCTCGTCTGCTCAATTGCTGTAAGGACTCCAAAAAAACAGCGCAGTCCATGAATGTGGTATTCCTCCAGGAATGAACCTGGCCGGGTCCGCCAGCACCAAGCCCGGCATTAGGGGGAGCAGATGGTTAGCAAGTATTTTGGTGAATATTCTGTTGTCAACATTAATTAGGGAGCTAGGCCTGTACGAGGCAGTCCTTGGGCGGCTTCCCTTTTTTATGTAATAGCACAATGTTGGCCTCACACAGCGAGGGTGGGGGGATACGGGGGGTCCCAACAGCTTGTGACTCTGCGTGCACCCGCAGGAGAACATGTGCGAGAATATGCGTGTATCCCTTATAAAATTCCCCAGTTCAACCATCAGGCCCTGGGGACTTAGAACCCGGGTGGTGCTTAATTACTTCTAAAATATCCTCTAGTGAGAACTCATGGTTGAGGGTTTTGCAGAGTTGTGGCTCCACCCAAAAAGCGCCACGTCCTCTATATACTGCCGCAGACTGTCCAGATCCTGCGAGAATCTGGACTCATAGATGCTTGTAGATTGTGTGAAATGTCCTCCACTGCATGCAGGGGCTCTCCCCGGGGCTCTCTAATACACTCCACCTGCAGAGGTCGCCTATCAGCCATCAGCAACCGGGCCAGCAAGGCGCCCGGTTTCTGCCCCTTTCTGTATTGACCGATCTGATGGCCTCGACCTAAGAACCGAATCTCACGGCTAGCGTTTGCCCTAAACCTGTCAAGCTCCTTGTGGAGCTCTGCCGGGATGCTGGGGTCTGCCTTTGATGAATACTTGGTCTCCAGCTGTTTTAAGACTGGCCTCACCCGCCGCAAGGTCCCACCTAATGCCCAGAGAATCCCATTTTCCTTGGCCATACACACCCCTCTGACATGAGCACGCCCAGCGAGACTGAGCCCTCCTTATGATCAAAGTAGCACTGGATCTCATCCCAAAATTCTCAGATCACCAGGTCCTGCAGTCAATCTGACATGAATCGCCTCTCTCCTTTCTCGTCCCAGCAGGCACTCCAGAAGCACTGGCGAGTGATCTGAAAAAGTATGAGGGAGAATACAGCTGTCTCCCCACGTGAGCTTCTCCTCGCGGGACACCAAGTAGTCCAGCCTAGAGCTGGAACCGTGAACCCAGGAGTTAAGTGTAATCACGTTCGTACCTGTGCAGACGCTGCCACCCATCCACCAAGTCACATGCACTGCATATTTCCCCTCACCGGCAGACTCGCCTACGCTAACCCCTGATCCATTCATAAGGGGGTCCATAAGCGCACTGATGCCTGGCCAGCTGTACCATCACCCAGTCGAAGGCATTAGTGTTGTCTACATTGGGGCCATATGAATTCATCAGTGCCACCAGCACGCCCTCCAGAACACCACATACTGGAGGGCCCTCCCCTCATCTCTGCCCATTGAAACCAAGCGAAACTTGACCCCCCCCCATCCTACTAGGATGGCCCACCCCCTCGCATAGGAAGAATAAGAGAAGTACCAGTGGCACCCCCAGTGTAATCCCCATTTATGTTTCGGAGGAGGGGGTGAGGTGGGTCTCCTGGATAAAGGTCACCTCCACTCTGTGTCTTTTAAGATATTGTGCTACCTTCCTAATCTTGGACTTCCTAATCTTGGAGGGGCTATTCCCCCTCCCACACCCCCAATGTTTCATGTTTCTACTGAAAATGCCATCTTTCCACTGTTTCGCAAATTAAAGGGAGGGTTCCCCCCTTCCCCTCAGCGAGGATGAGCCAGCCCTCCTACACGGGAAAAATAGTGAGACACCAGGTTAAGAATCAGATTCCTGTAAATAACAACCCAACCCCTGCCCTCCCCCAACCAACCCCTGTGCCCCCCTTCCCCACATTCCACATCCAGCATACCTCCCCACCCCCACGGGCAACCCCCACCCCTCCCACTGGATCCCCCCCCCCCACAACCATAACAATGCTGTGATCGGGACACTAGAGCCCAGCCAAACCTGTGAGGGCCCTGCCACCTGTAGGTAGTGCACACAGTTCCAAGGCAGCCTGGCCTAGAGATCAAAGAAGCCAGCAATGCCCCAAGAGTTGTTCAATCACCATACTCCAATTGTCATGAGACCCGGCCTCGGGGGTCCAACCGGCCCCTTGGCCCTGGCTCCCAGAACCATTCCGGGGTCTTGAATTGTTGGGGGTGGGGGAGGGCACCATTTTCGGGCAAAAAAAATACTTGCCACCTCCGGGGATATGAGCTTCTCGGGGAACATTTAGTATGGGATGCTACAGTTTGAGACATAGTTTAACCCTAGCAAAGAACCGTCTTGAAGCCTGCACATCCGCAGAGGAATCCGGATAGATCTGGACTTTTTCTCCGTCATACTGAGGATCCCCTTTCAGTCTAGCCAAGTGAAGGATTGTGTCCCGGTCCCTGTACTTCAGAAGGCGAGCAATGAAGGGGCGGGGAGCCGCCCCAGTTATCGGTCGTACGACCGGTATACGGTGGGCCCTACCAGCCACAAACGGGGAGGCGAAGCTCAGACCCTCCAAAAATCTCTTTACACAATTACTCCATCTTGAACTGTCCTTGATGCTCTGTCGCCCACTAGACCGATATTGTTCCTGCAGGCCCTTCCCTCCATGTCCTCATTCTTATTGGTCACTGACTTAATGTGTACCTCGAGGGTCAACGCCCTAGTCACGAGTGATGCCGATCCATCCTCCAGCCCGGACACTGTTCCACCTCATCCAAGCGGTCACTGTGCGTGTCCAGCCGGTTCTGTAACAGATCGACCATGGAAGAAAGTGAGTCCAACTTGAATCCAGCCCTCCCTTGCCTGCGTTAAGATCCAACAGTATTTCCCTTATGTCCAGTTCCGGCACCGGGGCGACTCTGCTCGCCATTGCTTCCATCAGCTCCGACGTCTTCACCTGGTGTTGTGGCTTGGCTTTCCTGGAGGAGGGCCCCCCTCCAAAATTAGCTTTCGCTGTGTTTTGTCGGATTTCCCCATGCTTGAGGCATCCCACCGTGGATCTCCGACAACTGATGAGGCACACTCTGCTAAGAGCCGGCTCCGGGGGTCGGCGGTCCCCTACAGGGCCACGCCGTGCCCCACGTTGCTCATGCCCACCAGGGCTTAGTGTAAGTCAACCAGGACAAGAACCCACTGTCGAAGGATGGTGGTCACAGAGCCAGCCCCAGCCCCCCACACTATGTGGATTGCTGGCTTTCTTGTCCTCTCGGGTCTCAGCTACACCAAGGCCCCAGCTACTTCAGGGCCTCACTGCGTTCCGCACTGCTTCAAGCTGCTCAGTCTGCTGATGTGTGATCTGGACAGGAGCCCCCCCGACCATGGACCGTGGCCACAGTTCCCCACGCCCATCCTGGCTTCCTTGCACTCCCGGAGTCCTCAATCCAAGTGGGGATGGGAGCAGGGGGGCCCGCAGTCACGGACTGCCACCTAACCCAGAGCTCCCCGGGCACCTCGGTCTCCGGGCTGGACAAGCCGGCAACTGCAAATGAAGGCCTCAGCACCAGGAGCAGCCTCGAGGCTCCACGCCATAACTCTTCTGCATCTCCCAGCCACTGCCTACCTGTTGGGAGGCCCCACGAGGCGCTCTGCACTCATGGCGCTGATGGGTCCCACTGACACCCCCTCCTGACGAATGAGGACCACACGGTGCAGCGGGGTGCCGGCTCCCCACACTGTCTCCCTCTCACTGTGGGAGCCAGTCACTGGGAGTCCGCCATCTGGGTCAGGCTCTCTAGTGCCTCCACCTCAATATTCGTCCAAGCATGTGCCCTCTCCTGCATTGCAGATGGAAAATCAGTAAGAATAGGCCTAGGAGCTGTGCAAGGGTATGTTTCTAAACTTTCTAGATCGGCCGAAGTGCTGCTATATTGGGGGCAATGTCACTGATGACATTAAAATAATTGTAAGAAAAAGGTCCTAAAAGGGGTTGTGTTCACAATGTTGGTAGCAAGATGTCAGGAGTGATTAGGAGTCGGGTCATAACTGGCGGGCGGAAAGGCACCCGCTCGCAGACCTAGAGTGTGCCGGTCCGGTAACAACGGTGCTGGTAGCTTACCGGCACCATTGTTACCAGACCGGCACACTCGTAATGAGGCACAATGTTCTCATCTAAAAAAACATTGTATTTGAGTGTTGTTAACACAGGAACTTAATCATACATACACATAGGCAATGGCTACAGCATGTTCAGTTTGGCAATTCTGGTGACTAAAATAATGAATGCTACTTTAGTAGAGTTTTTAGTAATGTTAATCATGTAATAAAAAGTAATAATTCACGATTTACTACATAACTGTGCTGGTACAAACAATACATATGAAGATCCACAATGCATAGAAATGGGAGGCACATACAGGCAAAGTAAAGTAAGGAAGAAAGAAACATAACCAGAAAAAGTAAATAATACGTTCATTATGTAAACTGTGTTTGAAACCTGCACCATGAGCTGAGACCAAACCCGAAGTAAACTCCTCAAACATACAGGAAGTTTAATGTCTACATAATGGCACCCTTTCAATTTTAATATTTTGACTGTCGGTAAACAAAACCGCCTAACCTACATGTCATTCAACAAAAACAAATGGCCTAGATATGTGATGTCATCAGAGATGTAAACGATGGCGTTGGTGATGTCATCTTTGATATTCTGGGTGTTGGTGGTAGCAGTGCACAGTGGTGTTATGGTTGCTTTGCTTACCATAACTGGTGAATTTCTAGGGGGTTTTCTGTTTTACTTGTAACTATAACGTCCCTTTAACCATGTTTTGTCACTGAATATATATATAATTATTATTTATTTTTTTTTTTTACAAATTATTGGGTGCCTGATCACTGTATATGTGGCTTTTAGATGCAAATCAATTGAATGGTGGAAAACGTAAATTAACATCCGTGGCTTGTTTTATCTGATGGCTTAGATGAGTAATCAACAGATGAAACTTCATGTACTTTACAGACTTTCCACACTTGCACTCAACAAACTGTCTAATGCAGTAAATCTTAGTGTTTTGAACAGAGCATTAGACGTAACAAAAAACAATGAGATGAAGGAGAAACAATGTGTGTTGGTGGATTGGCCTTGGCTCTACTGTAAAGGACCGCTCTTCTTTTAGTAGCTAGTCTCCCTCGGGGCTTCAGGTACGACTTTTAAGTGTAGTATTTTGCTCGCTATTTGAAGCCTTCTGGGTGGAAGCAAGGAGCAGGCAATCATGTCATTTTTTTTGTTGGGAGGATCATTCGGTGTTTACTTTATAATGGCCCGCCTTCGTTTTTTATCGCCTATTGGCATAACTTCCTGATCTAACACAATGGGCCTCATTACGAGTCCGGCAGTAACCGAGGCGGTAAAACCGCCTGGTTACCGCCGGACTCGTATTACCATTCCGCCTCCATGACTCCCGGAAACACCAGGGCATTACGTCCCTGGTGTCCCGGGAATTCCGGAGGTGGAATTCGGTAAATCCCCATTCCCATTGAGTCCCATAGGACTCAATGGGAAGTGGAAACACCAGCACCATCTTGTGATGGTGCTGGTGTTTCCTCGTCCGCCTGCAGGTGGGCGGTGTTAAACCCGCCAGGTCAGACCTGGCGGGAACATCACCTCCCGCCTGCAGGAGATGGGATCGGGCGGTCCGGAACGAACAGTGGCGGCAGGTTTACCGCCACTGTTATTTCCGGACCGCCCGACCTGTAATGAGGCCCAATGTCTCTTATTAACCATAAGGCGTCTGTCACTCAGTACCTTGTGCTTTAAAGTGCTAGAGGGCACTACCTTCACTTGTTTCACACTTTTGGGGGTCAAGTAACTGCTAACAGGAGTCCAGTGACAGGTAACCAAAGATATGTGGATTTGGGAGGGAGTCCTGGGGGTGGGAGGAAATCGCTGTTTTACCACCACCAGTGTTGGTATTGCACTGGGGCCGTGATCTCCAGCCTCCAGGATTCGTCTCCTTATCTCATCCATTCCTCCTTCTCCCCTCTGAGACTTAGTCCCCATAATCGCAAGGCTAGAAACCTGGTGTGACGTGTATGGTAACTTGCTCATCGAGTACCCTTAGCAAGAGGTTGTCAAGATGCCCATGTATGGGGGGATTCTGAGACCCTATACCGGTATTTGTTTAGAACGTGGAGGGGAGATCAAGCAACCAGCATCCCAGAGTGACTGATCCAATGTAAAACCAGAGTTGTCAATAGATCTCAACAACACGGACCTATGAATGTGTAGCTGGGAGGAGAGACCATGATTAGTGTAGATTACAAAGCTACCCGAAGGAGCAAACACAAGGGTAAACTAGTTTTACTCCCACCAGGTGAAAACTGCACATGCAGAAAGATTGTGTGGTTTGTGGTGACGGGAAAGTCACATAGTACACACATAGATTACATCTGTGTAGACCTCTGTAGGAGTAACGCTGCCATTGCAGATCATTCCCTGTAGCCGAACGTGGAAGACCTATTCTTCAATTTGGACACCACATACTCTGGGTATCTGGAATGAAAATCACCCGATCCGGTGCCATCATGAATCCAAACTGCTCATGACATTTGTGTCCCCGGTGGTTACCTATATGTTCTCTCATGCCATTTGGTTTATCTTCGGCAGCATCTTTTGTCCAATGCATGATGTCCTTCTACTTTGCAATATCCCGATGATCCTCTTTTCATGAAGATGTCTTTGCATAGAGGACACTCGGGGTGAAAATGACCAAAGGTTTGGTGGTGGTGTAATAAGGAGAATCAAGTGGTCCCCCTTTACATAGATAAATGCATTCTTTCAGCACCTAAAGGGCATTTGGGGTACACTAGTTTGTGAGTAGAAGTATCTCCCAGGTTGAGCCTTGTGGTAGTCATGCAAGATGCACTTAAACCCACCAGCTTCCGTCAGTAATGTGTTCCGTGGAGTATGCCTCAAAATCCATGCAAAACATTTCAGCAAAAACTGACCCTCATGGAAAACGTCTTCGGAAAAGAGCCAGCTTTTATTGGGATAAGACATCTCCTGATGCATTCAAGAGTGACAGTGTAGCTTTCCTGTGTCTTCAACCTCTTTATCCTTTTAAGGTTTAAATACTGCGCTCTTTAAGAAGCCCAAGAGCTCAGTCAGTGGTAGCATTTGCTTTAATGTTGCTGATTCGGAATCCAAAACTAAATGTGAGATGCTGGTAGTGCTTGGGCTAATGAGAATGTTCATACTTTGGTTTAGGGAAGTCTCTTCAGCCTCTGCACGGACCACAACTTGGTAGTGGAAATCCACACTACGGGAGGCACCTTCCAGGTTAGCTGCTAAACTCTTGAGTTCTCGTTGGACAGAACACCTTACCATCTGCAAGCAAACTGTCAATGAACATGCTGCTTGTATATTGTGGGTGTACACTTCAGAGGCTCTGAAGTCACCCTTGAAGAGATGGCCAAGCTCCACGGAACACTGACCTCCATCAGCTCAGATTCCTCATTCATGCCTTCCTCTTGCCCCTGCACTCAGCAGTGATATTGCTAGCTCATTAATCGCACCTGCATGGCCCTAACCAACTGCAGATTGATGCTGGGGGATGGGAGGGTGGAAGAATACTGGTGGCCATGGACTGGGAGCTTGAGGCTTATTTAGGACCATATGCTACTTGACTGGCAAATTACAAGACTAAGCACTAAAGCGAGCGCTAAAGTTACCATGATCAAAGCGGCCCTTATTAATGCTAGATCCCTCCCAGCCCATGCATTGCACATTGCAGACTTCATTGCTACTGAAGACCTTGACCTCCTTGCTGTCACAGAAACGTGGCTACATGCAGCAGCTGGCCCTTCTTTGTCCCTTGCCATTCCAGACAACTATGCCATAATCAGATGCGATAGAAACACAACCAAGCTAAAGGAGGCGGTATTGCCTTCATCTTTAAGAACTCTATCGATATTGGAGCTATTCCCAACCTTCAGATCCCATCTGCTGAATCTCTATCTATTAAATTGCCTCTATCACCAAATCATACGGCCACAGTACATCTTATCTACCGGCCACCTGGACCTCTCTACATTCTCTGACATTGTGACGCTCCTTGCTACCAATACTAAACCTAACTCGCAAAGCATAATTCTAGGAATTTTAATCTTGGCTTCAAAGACCCCAAGAATACCAATGCCCTTGATTTAGCCAGTACATAATCGGATCTTGGATACACCCACCACATTCACGAGCCTACACATATTAAAGGTAGGACCCTTGATTGGCTCGCGGACCTCAATTGCACAATTAATCTGTCTTTCACACCATGCACCTGGTCAGATCACCACAAAATAACCTTCTCTATTAAAGCCACCCTACACAGCCCTAATCTGAATATTGCCGAGCTATTCATACCCGTAATAAGAAGGACATTACAACAGAAAAACTCCTCGCGCTTATTTTTCCCCTCAATAACACACCAACCTCCCATTCAGACCCTACAGTTCTAGTGGATATTTACAATCACGCCATTCTAAAAGCACTAAACACCATAGCCCCTCTAAAACTGCGCAAACCCAAACCACAATCTCACCTCAACTCCTGGTTTACACCGGACCTACGAGATCTTCGCGAAGAGAAATGCTGAGGCACACTGGAAAAACTGCCCTTCTGAAGCCAATAAAAGTATCCCGACCACAGCTTCTTCCAACTACAAAGAAGCTCTAGTTCTAGCCAAAAAAGACACCTATAATAAACAAATCATACAAGCTGAATCCAATACAAAAGAGTTCAAGACCCTCAGAGAACTTGAATCTCCTATTGCCCCCATTGACAAATGCATCACGGACTCCTCGTGGTACACCAGCATAAAAAAGGCTCTCCTTGATAAAATATCTGTTACAAACCAAAGTTAACTCTAAAAAATGTAGTTTGCTTGCAGATACAGAATCCAAACCAGCTATGTACAATATCGCTCCTCCTGAGCCCTCACTTAAACCATTTAGTTTCTCACCTTTGTCCATTTGGTAAGTGGAAAACATTATTAGGAAGCTCAAACTATCCAACTGTCAAGGTGACCTATGCCCCTGCACCTGTCATTAAAGCGGCCGCGCATGACCTTTCTCCTTTCATCACCACTCTCTAATGCCTCCTTCAAAACAGGAATTGTGCCTGATAACCTCAAAGATGCTTGCGTCATCCCCCTAATCAAAAAACCTACCCTTGACCCTAGTAACCCTTCCAACTAGAGACCTATTACAACGGTGCCCTTTCTACTAAAAATACTGGACCGGGCAGCCTACCTGCAAATACAGGCTTACTTAGAAACTAACAATCTATTGGGCCTCGGGCAATCCGGCTTTCGGCCCAGACACGGTACAGAAACGGCCTTGATTGACCTCATAACACAAATCCAAGACATAAAAGACGAGGGTAAATTAGCCCTCCTACTTCTGCTTGATCTATCGGCAGCTTTTGATTTGGTCATCCACCAAACTCTCTTCCACCACCTCAAAACAGCTGCCCACTTCTCAGATACAGCTACATCTTGGATTAAATATTTCCTTGCAAATGGGACTATGAGGGTCTTCTCACCATCTGCTTCTGCCGAACCGTCGCCTGTGTTCTGTGGGGTCCTGCAAGGGTTGTGTGTTTCCCCCACTCTATATAATGTGTTCACAAAGCCTCTCTTCGACATTCTCAACTATTTGGGTGTCACGTATACCAATTACGCGGACAACACCCAGAAACTCATTCCCATCACTGGCGACCACGCAACAGACACAAAAGCCCTTAATGAAATCTACTCAGTCATCCAAGCTTGGATGGCGCATCATGGACTCTGCCTAAATGATGAGAAAACTGAGTTACTAATCCTCGGCTCCCACATTAGGCTTAATAAGCTGGACTCGGCCTTCAATTCCTTCACTATTGATGGCAACACTATCAAGGTCTCCAATAATACTAAAACGGTAGGTATTTACCTTGATACCACACTATCTTTCACTAGAAAAACTAATGCTGTGGTAGCAGCATCAGCGTGCACCTGCAAACTAATTACTGCATGCAGGCCCTTCCTTACGACATCCAACAGTATTACCCTTGCTAGAACCCTAGTCATGGCCAAAATTGATTACTACAATGCCCTCTACTTGGGGACCAGCCATAGAAATCTCAATAAGCTCCAAGGAACACAGAACAATGCCATCATAGCCGCCCTCAACATTCCGAAGAAACTCCACCTATCGGACACAAGATGTAACCTTCACTGGCTGTATGAGCCGAGAATTTCCCTCAAAACCCTTGCATTGATGCACAAAGCAAGGGCGAATCTCGCCCCAGCATACCTCACTAACCGACTCTCTGCACACACTTCCACAAGACCCCTAAGAGCTGCTCAAGTTCACATCCTTTCCATCCCTAGATTTAAGCTCCAAAAAGCCAGAGGCTCCAGTTTCCCTGCTCTGGCGGCCAAGCTTTGGAACACGCTTCTCTCCTCCCTCAGATCCGAACCCTACTTCCAACTATGATCAATCCTAAACGTTGGCTCCATGAATTGGATCTTGCTGGGCCGCATTCATAATTTTAGCTATTCTTGGCTGCGTGATCTAGAGGGCTCTGCCTTCCACATTGCCCCTTACTATTACCCTCCCTGTAATGCGTAATTTACCATTTACCCCCCTGATAACCGTCACCTCCACACTCACTTGTTTTTACCTGTTTATTGCACCTGCCTGAATTATCTCTTTGTACCTACTGTATAATCCATTGCATCCTTGTTAACCTGGCATTAACTCAATACCGTGTATTGTCCCGACTTCATGTTGTAACCCATGAACAAGATTGTTTATTTTATGTAATGCTACTTTCTGTAAGACATGCGCCCAGATGACCCAGGGCCAGGGGCGATTTACAAATAAATAAAATACAAATACTACAGACTCCCTCAATGAACTGTATTTAATGTGCTGGACTGACATGGGAACCGCTAAGAGTTGGTTTCCAATTGAGGGTTCCCCATCTAAAAAATGTGTTGGATCAGATTAGATATTGAAATTGTTGGAAGGTCTTTCTTTATAGATCACTGTGGCAACACCTCCATTGTAATCGGAGGTTTATTTCGAGGAAGGGTACCTCCTCTGTCAATTGAGTTTATTTCAAGGGTCATGGCCTCCTCTTGAAGCAGGACGGGATAATGCAGTGCTTGTCATACTTCTACCATCCATGGGGTGATAATGTGGTTGAGATGAACAGTGCTCATCCTGCATGTGTAGACTGGTAACTCCTCAAGAAGACATTGGAGAAAGTGTAAGAGATACAGTAGCCATCCGTACCACCAGGGGGGGTTAGCCCTTCCATCTCATGAAAGGGTAGGCCCATAACCCCCAATCGATCCTGCACAGAGGAAAAGTCTTTCCAAATGTGGCCATCTCTAGAAGCAATAAGAGAGGGTAGGGAACATTCCGTAGTACAGAAAACGAATATTCAATTTGAGGAAAGCCTCCAGATTCTTATTCTACAAAAGAATGGGATTGGTTAAAAGTGAAACTAGCCAGGCAGATAATGCTTTGAAATTCAGCGCACCACGGAAAGTAGCACACGTTTCGCAGAACAGTGTTACTCGGGTAGAGGGATCAATGGAACAGAATCTGTATAGCCTTGTAACAATTCTGGAAAACTGAGCAACAATTAAATAAACGGGGCTCTGAGCAAATTTGGCACTGGACGCCCCTGTACATACAATACAATCAGCAGAGACGTGGGCCCCAGCAGACCAATGATGGACAAGCAGTTAACTTGAGCTAAACCCAGAATCCGCTCTGCATGAAAGCGCAGCAGCAGGAGAAGCTAGTGCGATAGAAGAGAGGAAGATAACCAAAGAGGCCACAGAAGGACATCGCAAAGACCCCACAATGGTGAAAGTGAGCATCCCCCAATAAGGCAGTTCACCCCCTTCAAATGAGAGGCAATAATGGACACACCCCTGGAGGAATGAGACCAAGACCAAGTGCGGTTGAAAGTAAATGTCTTTTTATCTAAATCGATAAAGGGCATGCAAAGGACTCTGCAAACTCTGAGAGCGCTCTGTCTGACAATAGCAAAGACAGTCATTTATATTACAAATACACGTCATGCATGAGCTAAGCTATAGGGGCCACATAGTCTTGGGGATTGGATGGCGACGACTAGCTACTATGTTAGCTGTAGGTGCGGTGCTCCATGATTGGCGGCGATCCACGTGGTGGCAACACGGAGTGCTTGGGTCAGCTGGGCTCATCGGGGTGGAGTGTCAGGGCTCAAGCTGTCCACGGAGATGCACTACTTTGGTGCTAACCATTTGCCCTTGTGGCCATTGATGCACATTCATCACAACCGTTTATGTCAAATTGGTATGTAAATCCTACAACACATCAATCTAATACCTGGGAGGGAACACAGAAAAACAGTTATGCAATACGAGGTTTCCTTCATACATCATCATAAAGTTGTCATTACAAAGGATCCAATCTCGTGGATCCGGGTGTCTTATCGGGGGGCACAGGTTAGGCTACCTCATTCTACTCTGTTAGATTTAGTGAGTGATAGTTTTACGTTCTGTTAGTACAGGGGTGAATAACTGTTTCTACGGCCCATTAAGTTTAAGGTGAACTGAAATACTATTGGGTCGGAAGGGGCACATAGCTAATACTTCAAAAAGGCGGTGGGAGTTGGGGCCATGTAGCTCGTAATTCTTCTTGGCCTGGCCAGGGCGGTACACAGTGATTTTATGATGGCATCTGGTGTTGGAGGCATGGGGGAAGGTAAATGCTTGGTGTGGGTCCAGCAGGAATGCGGGGGGGTGTAGCTGTTTTGTTCCAAGCAACAGAAAACCGGGTACCTTCAAGCTCCAGCGAGCCTTGAAGGGAGGAGGGGGGGGTTAGATGTGCAGCTCCCGAGAAGGAGGGGAGATGGCCTTGTAACTTTTCACGGATCCTTGTTTGCTGAACAGCATAAATATTATCACAGGGCCGAGTTGCTGAGGGGCATTATGTAAAGGGCACATTTCTACGATTCGCACATCCTCATGTTTACTGAATCAATGGAGTGAAAGTTTTTCTATAGCATTACATCATATAACATTCATTACTCTGTGCTTTGGGCCTACGGGGGAAAAAGGTACACAAAACGTGAGGTAGAACCAGGTTGGTGGATGCATTGGTCACAGTGACGCATTACAACATACACTTATGATTAGGATTTGTGCACACATTTAAGGACCGTGGAAACAACAAGCTCATCTATCATTACAATCACAGCGGGTGTGGCTTAGTACTTTGAATGACTTCATACTGAATCATACTATAAAAGAGCAATATATATAAAATGCTCATGTAATCGCTTTACAATAGCAGCAAACATTGGTCAGGACAAGGCGGATTCTCGATTGTCCATACGTTAGGCACCATTACACGAAGGTGTCCTGGGGTGGGCGGGGGTTGTATTACTTCAATAAAAGCAACTGGCATGGGCTTTAAAACCTTTTCTTAGCAGCGTAGATCAGACTGGGAGACCCAGGAGTTTAACTTTCGTGTTTAACGCTTCATCTGGGGAAACCGGGTTGGGGGTCAGGAGCACCATATATCACGGGCGCAGGGGTTAGGCGCAGGGCCGGGGTATACTGGATAGGGACGACTTTGTTCTTTCCCAGACCCCAACTAAAAGTCCGGTCACCTCCAGGGCAATGATGTACTGCGGAAGGTAAATGATAGTGTTTGTTCTGTTGCTTGTTCGCATCTAGTTGTTCATGGGAACGGGCCTTCAACGGATCTGCCATGGGAGGAGGCTGGGGGGGGGTGCAGGGCTCCCTGTGGGCAGTCAAGAGGGGGGTGAGCTGCAGCTTCTGCACGCAGCCTGTCCCACTGAGGCCTGGGTTCAGTATACTCAAAATGGAGTCTAAGTATATTACAAAATGGTGTCTGTTATGCTACAAGGCGAGCCCTGCAGCCTCACGTGTCGATCCGCAGCCACCCTGCGTCCCGGGCCCAGGTTCATAGGGGGGATGCTGACGAGTCATGAGCCTCACGTAGGTGGACAATGTGGGCGAGGGGGGTCCTAAAGACCTGTCCTCCCATACAATGGTAGATAAACTCTGAGCTTCATTAACTCTTTGCCTTTCCTACAAAAGGAGATGTAGTATATTGGTCCCTTGCTGCGCATGTGCGTAGCTCCAGGAGTGCAGCTAAATAGCCCCCCCTTTGCCACTGTCGGCGACACTCGTATAAGGGATTATGCCGCAAACTTGAGTTTTCCCACCCGAGACTGAGTGACAGCCGTACAAGTGGGTGCAGCAGTGCCACTGCGTTGCGTATGTCCCCTTTTTGGGCACTTGTCTCATTGATGGTAAGAAATAAGCTATCGGTTGTCGCTAAACAATGTTCTCGCAACCACTCTTGGTGGTCTCGTTCTTTCTTTGAGTAGAGCATCAGATTATGGAGGGGCCACCCTTCAACACTGATCGAAGATTGCCCCCGGATTCCAACTTGATCAAAGCATTTGAAGTGATTGAAATGGCGGTGAGCACAGAGAACAACCATAGCTTCTTGAATGCCTAGCAGTGAGTGCAGAGAGGGCCCATGGCTCCTTGAATGCCCAGCAGAGAGCAACCATGGCTCCTTGAATGCCTAGCAGTGAGCATAGAGAGCAACCATGGCTCCTTGATGCCGAGCAGTGAGCGCAGAGAGCGTCCATGGCTCCTTGATGCCCAGCAGTGAGCGTAGAGAGCGGCCATGGCTCCTTGATGCCCAGCAGTGAGCGCAGAGTGTCTATGGCTCCTTGTATCCCTAGCAGTGAGCGCAGTGAGCAAGCATAGTGCCTTGAATGCCTACCAGTTGCTTAAGTGAATTTTCTCTTGAGGTAGGTGCTGCATAGGGTTTTTATATGGTTGTCCATCGAATCAGGGCTGCCCCGCTCCTCCCATTTAAGCCCCCCCCCCCCAACCGGCATAGCAGCCTCAGTGGTCACTTCCATTGTCCTGTCTCTATCATTTGGAGTGTTCACGTTCTGCTCCCTCCCCTGGGGTTGGTGTACTCTTAGTTTTGGTTATGTATCTAGGAGACTCCAGTCTAATTGTGTAGTTTGTGTGCAACACCTAAACTCCTCCTCAGTTTCTGCAGTCACCATGGGGCTTGTTTTGCAAGCAGTTTGAAATCCAGTTGAAACCTCACCTGACAACTCATGTCTGCACTTTGTTGTATAACATTGCTGGGAAATTAAATCTTGTTCTTTCTTTCCTGCCCAGAGCCATGGCTGCTGCCAATCCTGTCTCGAGCCTTCAAGAAGATGCCACCTGCTCCATCTGTCTGGAGTATTACAAAAATCCAGTGACCACTCGGTGTGGACACAGCTTCTGCCGCTCCTGCATCAGTGAGTGCTCCCAGGGGTCGGCCTCGGATCCCCCTTGTCCTCAGTGCAGGCAGGTCAGTCCTCTGGTGGAACTGAGACCCAACCGGCAGCTGCAGAGCATCACGGAATCTGTGAAGCAGCTCTCGGTGCAGTCTGAGCGCGCCCAGGACGAGTGCATGTGTGAGGAGCACGAGGAGAAGATGAAGCTCTTCTGCGTGGACCATCTGGAGCTGGTCTGCGTCATCTGCCGCGAGTCCAGAGTTCATAACCTGCACACGGTGCTGCCCATCAAGGAGGCTGCCCTCGAATACAAGGTAAGGTGCTGCACCTGGCAAAGACTCTGGGACCAGGACTCCTGATCCTTATATGAATGTATGCTCAAATGTTTCCATATTCCATTTTTTACCAGGCCACATTGTTGCACCTTTGGAAGCTTGTGAACCATGTTAGTCTTGGCATCCCAGTTGGATGACACTCGTGCTTCAAAGGTGCAATTGGATTACTGAGCTGAACCGCTCCACTTTGAATACTTAAAAGAAAAAATGTATTTTAACTACGCACTTGACTGATGTCCGGTGCACAAAAAACACCTCTTCTACTCCAATACATACCATGCTTGCACACTTAAAGAAAGTACACAAATCTGAGTGTGCTTCCATGCCTGCACATGTGTACAGGGCTTAGTTCCACCATGCTTGGGTTTTGGTAGCAGCAAACCTTGCATGCGCCTTTTGGTGTGTCGGACTTGTGTTGCATTCTAATCCTGTGTCAGACCTCTACACACAATGTCCAGGAAGGCCTCCCTTGCACTGCTGACTGCAGATGAGGCGATGCCAATACCACAGGGAAGCGGAGTCCAAGTTTGACATCTTAGCTTATGAGAAATCTAGATTTACTCTGGTGAGTAGGGGGCAGGCACCAAAGATGGGGTTTCTGGATCCACAGGGCATCCATATTGGTTCATGCGGCTGCTCCTTAAAACCGGACCTCTAAATTCAACGTGCTTCGCCTTTTTACAATACTTGCCATCGGGTCAGGTGTCATGGCTATTGCTCTGTCCACGTATCTGCCCGTCCCAGTGGACGGCCTCTAGTCTTACCTTGTGCCGTAAGTAGCCGCACTCATTGACTTGCCACATTTGTACGTGTGGGCTTTAAAGGGTGACCTGAGCTAGGAAGCAATGGAGCGCTGTAGAAGAGTGATGCACCCTGGGGTTCACAGTAGGGTGCAGGAGCAACAGAGAAGCTGGTATGGGGGAGCAGGGGATCTTGTAGAATTCCAGGGGGGGTGAACAATGTTGTGCATTATAAACCAAGTGTATCCGCTGTAACCATTGGTCTCTACACATCTATTTCCAGGGAAGTTGTTTGGTCTAGACCAGGGGTCCCCAACCTTTTCTGCACAATCAACAAAATGTGCAGATCAAATGAAATGGTGAGCAACATACATTTTTCAACAGACCTTATTGCCACTCAGTTGGCGGTCAAATGATTGCAACACAAATTAGAAATGTAATAAACTTAAGACTGCTTAGAGAACATTTTAATTTGCAGTACTTAATGGTTATCAAGACCACATGCAATTCTAGTAAAGTAAATTTGCAAAGCCCTTAACTTCAGTTGACATTAAGTGGTTGTTTACAGGAATTGTTGAGGAAATTGAGTGGTCAGTAGTACATTTCTAGACACACAGGACCAGTCAAGTTGTTCAAAAATATGGTACAACTAAATAAACATTAACAGGGGTTTCAAGTTCTTGAGCAAAATAGGTTTAAAAAATGTAGTGCAAATGTTTGGAAAGTAAAATTGATTGCAAATGGAGATGAGCATACACGATCAGCAATATTGTTCCACAGACATTGATTACTGTATTGTGGATTGTTTTTTTTTTCTTCAGGAATGTTATGACATTTTGCATTTCTAATTGAACAAAGAGTGAACACTATCAGTTAATTTTCCAATGGCCAGGATTAGTGTTAGAAAGGCATGGTATCAAATAGTAAGACAGACACAATCACAGTTCAAGGGTGTTTATTAGACTTCAGTTGGGTTTGGAAAATGCCTATCTAATCCTAAATCTAAAGATGGGAGCAAGCTACAACCATCAAATAATAACACAGTCCTAGTCGAGTCTGTCAAAATAAAAGGGCCTATACTAATAAATCCATTGCCAATCCTTACTTCTAAATACAAATAGTGTGGGAAACAATGTAATGCAAAAGAAAAGAGTTCAAGATGTCAGGATATTCAAGCCATTGGCTCCCCTTCCTCACGTTTTCAGCACGGGACAAGGCGGCTCACTCGAGTTTAGCACAGTCTCTGGCTTCTCTAGCACAAGGATGCAGTTCAAAACCTCAACATCGGGGCCTTCTGTGCCATTTGCCATTCAAAATCTCTTATTTCAGAGGGCCTGATGCAACACGAAAAACCTCAAAGTTCCTTTCTTCTTAGGATTGAACATGTACAATTAATCGGGGGATTTTCTGTTCACCCCAGGTCCCCCTCTGCCAGGCTCACAAAGATATTAATTGAATTCCCTCTGCCGGGCACGGACCAACTTTATCTACTTTGACAAACTTTCTTTACTCCAAATTTCGAAGACTTTCAATAGTGCGCAGGATTTTGCTCTACCCGTCGCAGGACCACTTCGATTCACAATTACCTGCTCTCTTCTCGGTATAACTTCTTTCTCACGTTCACTTTTGCCACTTCTCAGCTGATTACCTTAGAGACCTTCGATTGAGCACTTACGCGGTGCCGGGCCACTCTGTCAAAGGTACTGTATCTTGCTTTGAAAGTTCAATTACTCATCAGCAGTTCAACTTTACTTGCATCTTTTATCACACGTGTTTTAACAATGTTCGTTCCAACGTTCGCCATACAATGTTGCTGCTTGCAACCTTGGCTTCAACACAGAATCGGCCTCTCAACTCACCGGCTGCGTTGATTTTTCAGACGCTGCTTTGTTCTTGGAGCCAGGGATGGTACCACGACGGCTGGTGATTCTCCTTGCCTTGATTATTGGACATGGGGAGGGGGGCAGGGGAATATCCGACACACAATGCAGGATTCTTTAGCCTGGTTTCCTGATTTTACGCCTTCTAATCTCGAGTGCTCATGAAAGTAACTGTTCCTTGTCGAAAAAGTGAAGGGAATTTCCCTCCTTGCGGTCCCCTTCTGTTTTGCCATCTTTCTTCTCTTGTTAAACTGCCATCTCGGAACTGCTGTTCATGTGCTTTGACTTGCTTAGAGTGTGCTCTCGAGCTCTGCCTTTTATCTGTGTGGGGAAGCTTAATGGAAGTCTGATGTGTGTAATGGTCAGTAATTGCCTGACCATTGTATTGAGACACTTCAGGTATACGGCTCAGGTGTTAGTCCATTTTCTCTCATAGCGGGTTGTTCGTGAGAAAGTGTTCATGTTGTAAAAGGGGGGGGGTGGTAGAGTTCCTAAATATCCTACCTGGTAGGATGGGGTAAAGGTGTTGTAGGGAAGGGGATACCGCATTTCACCATCCGGTGTCCGCCTCCCACTCCCTGAAGACCCCTCACCAGGTGATTCTCCCTCATTTGTCCACCCTCAAGAGCTGGATCCAAAAGTGATGGCTATGTTCTGGCCACCTGGATGACCGATCCCCCGAGGACTAGTGGGTGAGACACCTTCTGGTTTCCCACAGTAGGCACCAGGGAGAACATGTCTGAAGGCAGATGCGCTGGTTGGTGATGCCTACGCTCGACAAGGACGCATTGGAAAGAATGACGTAATCGCAAGAAATTAAACAGTTCAGAGGCCACAAAGGAAAGTGTCAGTTTGAGTATTTGTTTGAAACTTTCTGGGATAGAACTATTGGCAAGCAGCATCCCCAAGTTCAGGAGGTCCAGGTTCTAGAAAGGTAGGACCCATGGTTTCGATGCAGAATGTAGAATCTCAAAAATAAAATGGAATCATGATTTAATGAGGTGTGCACACGACTGGTCAGATGTATAGTTTCAAAATTGCACATACAAATTGCCAAAAGACAAAAGAAAACAACATTTCTTGAGAAACAGTGGGAGCTTTCTCAAAGGACATCAAATTGTTTTATGTTGAATGCATTTGGACAAATAGCCTTTGGACCATCAGTCCCCCCCCACCCCCCACAGTTATAGGCCACTTTCCTCACTGGACATTGCCAGTAAGATATTCACCAAATGTATGTTGTTCAGAGTGGAAGAGGGGACTTAAAATAACTATCTTGAAGCCCTCCCAAACAGGTTTCAGCAGAGGGCTTAGTAGAGTGGACTACTGCTTCACTCTGAGCACCATCATGTAGAACTACGGTAAGGTTAAGGGAGGGAGATTATTCTGTTTTTTTTCTCACATTTTTAGGATTTGATTGATAGAAACATAATGTGGAGTAATTTACATTTTTATTGGGGTCCCTAATGTTTTATTACATCGTATCCAACTGTGATATGCAGACTTCTTAGTGTCTGTCCGATATACAACAATTATATATTGTTTTTCCCCACCAATAAAGGTGAAAAGCAGAGATGTCAGTTGGCCCTAATTTATTCCTTTCATACGTTGATTCTAGTACTTCTCTTAGGAAACTTAACCTACCCTCCCCGAAGGGTACATTTTATAGCATGCTTCTTTATGCCGAAGACGTGGCTATTTTGGACTTAACCCCGGCAAGTCTCCAAACAGGGCCTCCTAAACACAAAATATATCTTCGGGAACTATAGTTTGAAATTAAATATGATAAAAACAAAAACGATGGTGTTCGTGAAAATGGTGAAAGCTTGTAGGTAGTAAATGTAGAAATGAGGATGTGGTCTCTCTTTTTTTTTTTTTTTTTTTTTTATTTGAGCCTTCACTCTTCTCAAGGAGCAGTGCTCGAGTGAATCATTTTAAGAAGACAGCTGAAAAGCCATCATTAAAGATTAAAGGGATTTTTACATTTTTATTTCACTTTTGGGGCATTCGTATTGGACATGTGCCTAGAGGTTTATAAGGCAAAGGTCTGTTCCATTATTTTTATGGCAGTGAAATCGAGAGTGATTCAAACTGTTATGTATTGAAGGGGGTGCAAAGTAAGTGATTGTGCAAGATAGCAGGTCTCACTGCAGATGCACCTGGTAGCCCTTTATCAGCTGAATTGGGGATGTTCAGTTTTAAGGTGTTGGCCCAGTGAAGAGTTTGTACTTTTTTAAAGCGCATCTGGGATTTTCTGCTATTTATGAAGATGAATTGAATTTCAGTGTAGGTGCTATTGCAGCCTCGCATGGTAAAGAAAAATACTTGTGCTAAGGTGGGTCGTAAGGCACTGTCCATTTGGATAAGGGGTGGTTTATAACTGAATTTGGCACATTAAGTCAACTCAAAATAGCTCTTAAACTAAGAGCTTATCCGATGGGCAGAGAGGCAGATGTCCAAAATACACATGGGCTAACCTCCTGTAGCTTTGTATACAGACTTAGGTACACACATAGGATGGCATGGAGAAATCTGCTAAATAAGATCCCCAGAATGCAGGAGGGTGACACTAATGGTACGTGTAAATGTACCCACTTGTCATTAAATTAAGGTGTGCAGCAGGAAGCACAAAGTGTGCCTGCAAAATAGCAGTTGATGAAGATTTGGTTCATTTTCTGTTAATTTGTCGTTGCTCTGTTTTGCGTAAGCATGGCCATCCATTGGAGCTTATTTATATAATTTTGTAATAATCCGGATTTTATATATAGCTTATTTGAATGTTAAAGCTGCTTTATTTAGTCTGAGCTTGTTCTATGTGAGTTTTATGAAATATGATACACGTGTTTAAATGTTGCTAACTTAAAAGAGATATACGATGTTAAATATTATTTGAATAATACTGGTCATTATATTGTAGGCTTTAAAGATCACTTCACTAGGGCTTTTGCGGTTACCTCCTGGTTTTTACACATGGTGGCAAACATCAGTTAAAACTTTGAGCATTTCATGACCACGTCATGGGGGGAGGGGTGTGGTATTGTGTAAGTATTTGGATTCATTCATTGACTTGTTAATAAACTTATTAACAGTAACTTAATTGGATTTGAATATAGGGCAAATTAACTATGAAACATGTGGCATGCATTTACCTTATCTGCCTTTTTATTCACAGATGGGCATAGTATCAATCGATGACCACTTTTCCACTAGGACACTATGTAATATATAGGTGGAACTAACATTTATTTTTCTGATTTAAATATAATGCATGCAAATTATTTAATAAAGGAAAGTTTGGTATGCATGCCACTTTCTGGTCCATTATGCTCCTACTAGCTGTACCAAGGGACAGAATATGATGATTTCCTCCAGGACAAAAACATGCTTCAATTATTTTACTCATGAATACCCTTTGTCAGCTGGGCAAACTATCTGAACATGACAGGGTTTTAACAAAAGCAAAACAGAAAAGGTGATGGCTGGAAGGTTTAGAAATAATCCTAACCTCTGGTATTGCTTTGGGCAACCCTCCAGACCATCGTTCTTTGCCTGCCAAGCCATTACGAAAGGGGAAAATCTATTTGCAAATCAGCCTTGGGCCCACCCCAAAAGGGGCAGTTCCGCCCGAAATGCTTGGTCGCATCCCTCTGTAGGAGACAACAAGCATCACCAGACATGTTTAAGCTTTACAATGACATTGCTAAAATAAGTATAGACCTTTAACGGAAAAATAATTTGCATGATGGCAACAAACACAAATCTTGCATGTATAAAAAATAAACCAGCTGGAGCGACAGCAGGCTCATTGGCCAACATTCTCGCACTGTCCAGGACTCTGTCCTGGCTATATTGCTACTGAGGTCTCGTCACCTCAGCACCTCCTTCTAGGCCTCCACACCATGGCCCACAGCAACTGGCGAGCAACAATTTAAGGTGCAGTGAGCAACATGTTGCCCCCCCGAGCAACATGTTGCCCCCCGAGCTACATGTTGGGGATCACTGGTCTAGGCAATACTCTTCTGGCATAAACTGTTGCCGGAGCCACGTCTCTTCTGTGGCATAAACTGTTGCCACAGCCACGTCTCTTCTGTGGCATAAACTGTTGCCACAGCCACGTCTCTTCTGTGCTTCGTTTAGCAGTGCAGCATAACTTCTGGCTAACGAAATAGGGCTACCAATCGCAAAGTTTTCTCTAATGTTCAGAACCAACTTTAATGTTCAATATCATTAAATACTTGGGAATGTGCCTGTATAACCCACTCAAAAAGTGATCTGCCGAGCACTCCTATGCAGTGCATGGTGCCCAGATCAATGCTGTTTTGCCCACTCAGGACCAGAAATTCTTCTAGGATCCTCTGCAGAACACTGAACCTCACTTTGGAGGAAGAAGAATGCACTTTGGATGGCTGGGTGCTGCGCCTGATTCTCAGATTAACGCGCACGCTTCAGCACCGTGCAGACCTGTGTCCCTGGACTCTGCATTGCCACTGAATGCTCTTCAGATGAGCAACTCTCCTCCTGTGCGAATTGTTTTCTTTTCCCTTCAAGTCCTTCCATAAATAATAGTGTTGCTAGTCCTGCCAAGACCTCTTGACAGTGGGCACTAGCGGCACCACACTGCCCCACCTCCCCACCCAAAGCTGAAAGTGGGTGATGATCCCTGCCACCAACCATGAGACTAGAACTGCATTCCAAAGCTTTCTTCACCCATTGCTAAAGGATTAGTCCTTTTGGTCACCTATCTTGTAGGTGTGAGTGCAGCCATTACCTTCCTTGGTCCGGGGGTGGTGCCTTCATTCTCCCCGGAGAAGACAGGTCGGTAATGATGTTCCTCTGTGGCCTGAAGAGTTGCCCTCATTACTACAGGAAACACTGCCAGTAGTGTTGGCACGAGCCGCTCTTGATGCCGAGTGTTTTGGCATGAAGGCCCATGTTTTTCTTTTTTTTTTTTTTTGTTCAGGAAGTGACTTTCGTGCAAAATGATCACAATGCAGGTGCATTCGGATCTGTCAAATCCTCATTTCTTTGGCTAAAATATTCCCCTAATGGGTCCCTGAAGATCCTGTAAATGCAGTGTTTTCCTGTAAATCCAGTGTTTCATTTCTCTACCAAAAGCTGAGCGCTTTCATTGCAGCTGCAAATGGCCACTTGAATTATGTGCATTTTACACAGCAGTCCTGTTAAAAACAAGCATTAACAAAGCCAAACGTTTTGGCTTGTGTATAGATAGACTTTATGCAGCAGTTGACTGGAAAATGCCTATCCTTAATGGCACAATTTTCCAGCTGTAGCTATATTCTGGGCATGTATGTTTTTCCTTCCACCGTGCCTGCCGAAAAACAAACTCTTGAATTTGCTGTAAACTGGGAGGAGCGGACCTCCACTCAGGGGCTCGTACCCGTCAGCATTCACATGCATTGCGGTAAATGAGGAGGCCCACACGGTAGTATCGGTCTCAACTCCTTTATCAACATAACTGCCCTCTTCCCGAAACCTTGTCACTTCCCCTTCCCTAGTCTCACCCCTCCCAAACCACCCTTCTACATAACGATGTGAACGGAACATAATCCGAGCTGTAGCAACATGACAACCCTTCCCCCATTTTTAAATACTTGGTCAGGCGCTAGCCCATCTCCTCAATCAGTCTTATGGGTTTAGTCTTTGCCTGCACAGGGCGGCTCGCCCTTGGCGGCTCGGGCATATGGCAAGGGGGTCTGTCCACAGTCCACTCACCGTCTGCAGCCTCACCACCCGAAACGTCTTAGTCTCCCCAGTATGGGTCGTCTGAATCTTCCCCGATTCCAACTGGTCATCTTGTTTCCTGTCAGAGGCTGCCCAGGGTCTCATTCCGCCAGGGCATTCCTGAAAGTGGGAGACGTTTTTTGTCATTGCTTGGTCCTCATTGTCCACAGCCATGACCATGGTGCCTTTCACTTTTGTGACTGTGAAAGGGCTAGGTGTAAAATGGGAGTCTCCCTTTCTTCTCTGGGTCTGGCGCACCAGCACTCTTTCACCTTCCCTGAAGCTGAGCTCCCGTGCTCCTCTTCTCTCGTCTGCGGCAGTTCATGTTTTGCTTCTCTTTGGCATCCCTCGCCCAGAGCGCCTGATCCTCCTGGGTGATGTTGCCCTCCGTGGGTCCTTGCGGCAATATAAGAGCACAGCTCGGCATTTGCCTGTGGTGCTGTGAGGGGTGTGCCGGTATTAACGTAGAGGTCGGTATAACATATCCTTGAATGGTTTGTGAGACAAGTGCGCCACCTGTAGCACTCTCTTGAGGTTACCCATAAAACGCTCAGCCATGCCATTTGGCCTGGGGCCAGAGGCGTGATTTTCTGGTGTTTGAAGCCCATGTTACTGGGCAAAGTTAGCAAAGTCCAAACTGGTAACCAGTGGACCATTGTCGGACTTGATAGTTTGGGGGACACCATATGCTGCGAGTATACAATCCATGGCTGCAATGACCACTGTGGCCACGGTAGATGGCACTATTCGTAGTTCGGGGTACCTCAGGTACTCGTCGATCACGACCAGAGCGTAGGTGCCATCACGGAGGTGCCCGAAAGTAGACTACCAGTTCCTACTACATGCCACCAGGGAGTGGGGACATCATCATTATCGAGTTTGGAGCTGGTGCTCTGGTATTGCAGATTGCACCATTTTTTTTAAATGTCCTTGACTTGTTTGTCCAGCCTGGGGAACCAGATTTTCTGTCTCCGTAGCTTCTTCGTTAATACCATGCCTCAGTGACCTTCGTGAGCCAGGTCGACCACTTCTTGGCGTATTGACTTTGCCAAGACAATGCTGCAGCCTTTCATGATGATATGGTCTTCGTGGTGGTGAGTTCTTCTTGCACCAGCAACATCTCCTTGACATCACTCTGCAGCATCTCCTCCAAGGGTTGAGCTCTCACTTGCATGTTTTATTTTGCCTTGTTTGATGCATTGTGACAAGATGGCCAGTACTGGGTCGCTTGCTGATTCCTACTGGAGCGTCTTCCATGCTTTTGGGAAGGGTTTTAATTGATGGATGACTTACTGCAAGTATGCATCCGCAATGGAGTGTCCTGGAAGGGATGGCTCTGTGGGATGACAGGAAAGGTAGTCAGCTGGATTCTTGTCCTTCCCTGGTCTGCGATGAATGGAGAATGTATAACCCTGAAGACCAAGATTCCCATCTTTCTATTCTCGGAGGCATCCTAGCTTGGGGTTTGCCGAAGATGGTGAGAAGAGTTTGGTGGTCGGTGACCACCATAAACGCTTTTCCGAAAAGAAAGATGGAAGTGTTTGCAGGCCCAGACGACCACCGGGCTCTCTTTTTCCACCTGCGAATATTTCTGTTCTGTGGCGGATCGACTGCGACTTGCGTATGACACAACCTTCTTAATGTGTGGTGTTCTTGGGTCATATTGTGCCAATATCACGCCCTCAGTCCTACCACGAAATAGCCCCATGTGGCTCACAAATCTGGTGATGTACCTGGACTCACAGGCTAACTCCAGCTGATGGTAACCCTTGTTGAGGGTGAGCTTCGAGAACACGGTCGTCCCATTGAGGAGGTGGATCATGCCCGTTATTCTCGGGGCTTGGTGACGTTCACGCTAGATGGCCATGTTCGGGCAGTCCATGTCTGCGGACAGGCGGATGAAACCTTGTGCCAATTTCTTGGGAACAGGTACGATCAGGGAGACCCATTGAGTGGGTCCTACCGTGGGTTCTATGATATGGAGGTCTAGTAGGCGCCTTCATTCTTCCTCCACCTGTTTTTGAATATTGATCGGGATGCCTCTGTAATGCTGGGCAACTGGCCTGATTTCTGGGTCTCATTTTGCAGTCACGCAGCTTGCCTAGGCCCTTGAAGAGGTTCACATATGCTTTAGTGAGGTCACCTTCTAGGGCCAAATATTTGTGGGCCATTAGATTGTATAAGATATGGACGAGTCCCATGTGAACGGCAGTTTTGAAACTCAAAATGCATCCGCTTTTGACTTCTGTAGAGAGGACATGCAGCCGTATGCGGGCCGATGGAGTGGATGGAACCAATGGAATGGATGAGTGGATGGAACAGCTGGAATGGATAGAATGAATGAGGGATGGAGAGGATGGAGTGGATGGAACGGACGAAGTGGAAGGAACACACGCAGTAGATGGTAGGGATGGAACGGATAGAACGGATGAGTAGATTGAGCAGATGAGATGAACAAATGGAAAGGATGAGTAGACTGAACGAATAGAACAGAGGAAAAGGATAGAATAGATGAAATGAATCGAGTGGATGGAATTGGATGCAGTGGATGAAACGGAATGCAGTAGACAGGATGGAACTGATGGAGTTGAGAAAACAGATGGAGCGGATGGAGCAGATTGAACACATCGTGGATAGAGCGGATGGAATGACTAGAACAAAGAAGTAGAGTTGGGGCGAACACATGGAGCGGATTGAATGAATAGGAAGGATGGAACGAATAGCACACATTAATCGGATGAGATGGACGAAATGGGTCTACCGAATGGATGAGGTAGATCATGTGGTGAAGGGTCGAGTGGATGTAATGGATAGAAGACTATTAGATTAAATAGATGTAACAGACGAAATGGATTGAACAGAGTAAATAAAACGGATAGAATAGATAACGCAGATGGAGTACTCGATTACTCAAGCACTTTACTGATGACCACCATATCACACTACCACACTTACTCTCTCCTACACACCACCACTCAGTTAGAACACAGCGATACTATGACACATTCACTATAGCTGTTCTCGTACTTACACCCGCCACATACTCCTCGTCATCCTAATTAAACACAGCTAGCACACCGCTAGCTTATGCGTCTCCTCAGGCCTAACGCAGCCAGAAATCAATCTGGGCGTCCACCCTCCAGAATTTAACACGTACAACTGACCGGCCCACCACCACACCTACCGCTAAGAAGCCGCTATCATGCAACTGCCGCACCGGCTGCAAACACATCCGGTGCACCCACGCACCCTATGACTCTCTCCCTCTCTACTGACTTGAACTACGGTTCCCGAGGGCTTTCATCCTACCAGTGCTTTGAGATCATACCAATGATACATAAGGCGCTATATAAATGCCAAATAACATAACATGTGCGTCTTGTGTGCGCAGAATGTGGTGAATGCACCCTTGCATGGCAGAGGAGTGTAGAGGAGCAGCCAACTGCCTGTGCAGGAAGTCCCCCCCCCCCCCCCCCACTACCTGTATACTGGAAGCCTGAAACAATGCCATCTTTGACACTAGCAGTTGTGACTATTCTGCGTCGAGTCTTCGAGAAAAGGTATCCACTAAGAAAACCCTATTCGATGTATCCCTGAAGAGATGACAATCTCGTGGAGGAGATCCCCGAAGGAATATGAAAGAAGTTGATGACATCACAAGAAACGAGCGTGATGCACTAAGAAGACTGGCTGACGAAGAGAATGTATGGACCTTATAGAAACTGATGACGAAGTAAAGAATCAAGTGCACTTGCAGGGTTGCACGTTTGAAAAGCACTGTACAAAATGCAAGCTGTTTAATAATTATTCAGATGCAGCAACGCAAGTAGGCCAAGTGATCATAGAAGCTGGCTGTACGTAGTAAATAGACTGCAGGCGAAGCTGCCATTATATAGAAGCTGGACATCGGTGTCACAATTTTAGTAAGTTCAGACCATGAAGAGAAGGGCTGAAGACTGTGTCGCAGCAAATAATTGGCTGGGAGCATGGAAGATGCGAGAAGGACTTTCTGGCCTGGTGTCAAGACCGAAGGCAGCCAAGAACTGGTTCTCTATCGTCCAAGAACAGTGAATCTAAGAAGCTGAATTATCCCTCGTTAAGGTGCAAAGAAAGAACACCATGGGTGCCAAGTTTATTAATTCAAGACAATGAAATACTATAAAATAGGCCGAATTGTGGTATCCTGTCAAGTGAGCTAAGGATTGGAATAGAATTTGGCACGC
This sequence comes from Ambystoma mexicanum, assembly GCF_040938575.1. Classification (NCBI taxonomy): domain Eukaryota; kingdom Metazoa; phylum Chordata; class Amphibia; order Caudata; family Ambystomatidae; genus Ambystoma; species Ambystoma mexicanum. The sequence goes on from NC_090932.1 coordinate 2,468,582, forward strand.
AGTCACGAACTTTGATAAGAGTGTGCTCACACGCCCTTATATTCCCAGAGATGAGAATACATTGCAAGGCCAAGTTCAAAGACAGTCTACATGGCAGAAGGCATGGGTGGTGAGAGATTATGGGCTAATTGGGTGGGGAGGTACAGTTAGGTCAACCCCCTGGGTCTGACCTCACATGCTGATAAGTGAACTAAATGTTCCAGAAGGGCACGAGCGTGCCAACCAATTGTAGAGGGCCATATAACGAAGGGCCTTATAGTGTGAGAACCAATAGAGTACCGTGTTTCTAATGATTGAAGAAGATGACTTGCACTAGGGGTGGGCATGAGTTGTCCACCTGACTGTAGACACCCAACCACAACCCGACCGCATTATGGAAAATATGCTTAGTTGTTCCCCTCGAGGCAACCACAATCCCCTGTAGGTTTTTCTTATTTGCCACGTACTATGTCACCTATTGACGAGATTTTGCTATATAAGTACTGTTTTTTTATTAAATGCTTTCAGAGAACACTGTGCAATGTCCGTTGTAACTCCCTGTTTTAGAGAATTGCTATTGAAGCAGTAAACAAACTTTGCCATCTTCCTGAGTTGGTCTGATTATTGGAGTACAGAGTTATTCTGTTTTCCATCCACCTGTATGACACGCTACCTAAATAAGGCCCCATGGTCACGTGGTAGCAGTGGTGGGATGGTTTCAGACCCATCGACCTGTTAAACTCCAGATTTTCAGACGTTCTGACGTCCTCTGCCATCTAGCCAGAAGATCTCAGTGTTTCCTGTTGAGAGCGGCCTAATAGAAAACTTGCAAGAAAACTGAGATGGTGGGCAGGGTCCCTCTTTGACAAAATCCCTACCTGGTTTCCACAGGCGCTTGCTGACGGAAGGCAAAGGTGGTCAGTTGGAAGAGGAAGTCTATATCGAACGCCTCGAGCTAAACAAGCGAATGGTGAGTAGATTGAGGGGAATGGCAAATTCAGGGGACAGGATTGTGGTAATTTAAAAGTAAAAGGAAATATTGTGTGGAGATGGAGCTAAAAAGTGCCCAGAAGCCTGACCCAAGGGGGACTAGAAGAGATCGTCTCACACTCCAGTCGGAGTCCCTAGGCTACATGTGAACAGGTTCACAGAAGGAGACGATTTAAATCCTGTGACAGGACATTGATTAGGAGCGAGGAGAAAAAAGGTGATCACGCAGTATTGTTATAGTAAATGTTTAAAGTCGACTAGTCTGTCTGTATTTGTGTTGAGTTAATCTGTTGAAAAGTGATATATGTTGTAAAGGAATTGAAACGAAGTTAGGGAGCTAAAGGGACTATCTAGGGAAGTGGTTGGTACCAATTCAGAGATAGGTGGAGATAATTAAAAAAGAGCGAGGCTTGAGCAGCGATTGTTGGAGCACACTCATATTTGTTGTTTTAAGAATATTGAAGGTGGTGAAAATATTTTATAAAAACTGCTGTATCGACAGTCAATTGAGACTCATCAAAATGGGAGACGCTCCTCTGATGCATTTATGTAAGACATTGCCAAAGCACATGCCCATGCTCAAACAGTATAGTGTGGAATGGGTGAAAGGCACGGCAGATAAACTGTTCATGCCAGGGCCATAAGGTGGATCATTGTCAAAAGCTGTATTGCAACACATGACCATATACCTGCACGCTCCGTACAAGGGAAAAACATTAGAGAAAAGGTTAGCTATTTTAGAGCTTTGGAAAATGTACCAGGAAGATCCACCACCTGAGGAGTGGATACTTAATCAGTGTAAGGTTTTGAGCCCACAGCTCCCCTTGCCTCGCCTGAAGTAACAGGCGCTAGTGCGGAAGAAGTAGGGTTGTATCCTTTTAAAGGAACTGAAAGCAGCGACGGATATAGTAATCGAACCAACTGCTTATAGCAGTGACGATAGTCTAGAGCAGAGTAAGAGGAAAGAAGAGATCTTTAAGATCCTACAAAGTAAAGAAGAGAAGAGTTGAGTGGTCGAACATATCGACAGAAATAGAAAGGGAGATTAAGAGATGGAAAGGGGAAAAGGACAAAGCTGACGAGGTAACACTTGTTCAGAATGAATGGATAGGAGGACTGATATTACTCAGGTTAGATTGGGAAAAGCATCAAGGAAGTAAGGCAAAGGAAAGATGAGGGCAAGCCAGATAGAAAAGTCAGAAGTAGAGCAAAGATTGAAGTAATATGAGCACAAAAGAGGGAGAGCAAGGAATGACGAGAACAGATGTATCAGCAGGAGCAAGAGAAAAAACAGGAGCGGGCAAAGAAAGTATGACAATGGGCAGAGAGCAATAGAAGATGGGGAGAGAAAAGAGAGCAAGAAGCGCAGAAATTAAGGGACAAAAGGATAAATAGATGAAGAGGAGATAATTAGAAGGGAGACGAGATAACTGTAGAGAAGCAGCTGAATGCCTCTGCAGGAAGTCCCACCCCATCCTTCATATATGCTGGAAGCCAGAAATTGCAACATGCACGACACCAGTGATGGTGCCTATTCCACAGAGAGCCTTCGAGAAAAGGTATCCATTCAGAAGACCCCATCTGATGTATCCCCATAGAGATGATAATCTTGGAGGAGATGCCTGAAGGAATATGAAGATGAGAGAAAGAGAAGTGGTGACATTGCAAGAAGTAAGCGTGGCGCACTGAGAAAGAGTGGCTGAAGAAAAGGATGTATAGACTTTATGGAATCTGATGACGATATGAAGAATTGAGTAAACTTTATATGCGGAATAAAGATCGCACGTGTGACTAGCACTGCAGAAAATGCAAGCCGTTTTATAACTGTACAGATGCAGCAACGCAAGTAGACCAAGTGATCTAAAGGCTAGCTATACGTAGTGAATAGACTGCAGGCGGTGCCGCCATTATATAGAATTCTGGACATCAGTGTCACATATTTAGTAAGCTCAGACCCACAGAGAAGGAAGGATCGGAAAGCTGTGTCGCACAACATGAAGCTAAGAGCATGGAAAGGCCTGGAAGAGCTGTTTGGCTTGTCCCAAAGGATGAAGTAGTTAAGAACTGGTGATCTATCTATAAAGAAGCGGAAACGTGAGACGCTGAATCGTCTTGTCAAGGTGCAAAGAAAGAGCACCCGGAGTGCCAAGTTTATTAATTGAAGACAATTAAATGCTGCAAAACAGGCCAAGATACGGTCTCCTGTCAAGTGAGCCAAGAATGGAAATTGTAGTTGGGCGTGCAGACCAGAACTGTGATAAGAGTGTGCCTATACTCCCTTATATTCCCAGGAGCAAGGATACTTTGCAAGGCCAAGTTCAAAGATGATCTGAATGACAGAAGGCATGATATGATATTTTATTTTTATCGCGCCTCATACCCAAGTGTTTCAGAGAGCGACAAGGCAAGGGAGGGGAACAGGGGAGAACACAACGATCTTACTAGGCCCAGTGACCATAATAATGCGCATGTGCAAGGGAAAGGGGAAAAGTGCATGGGAGGGGGAGAGTGTAGAGTGCGGAGCAGAGGAGAAACAGATAAATAATAATAACAATAAATAGATAATGGAGGCAATAAACAGTGGTAGTGCCGCCAGCAAGTGCCAAGTGCTGTGTTTACGGCAGCAGACTGGGTAAGTCTGATAAGTGCAGAAAAGAAAAAAAGAAAATGGGGGAGGGGACTGTATGGGTACAGATACAATCCTCGGTGCAAGGGGTGGCCAGGAGGCAGTGCAGGAGGGTGGCTGCGTGAGCAGGTACCTCGGCCCAGGGGACAGAAGGTGGCCAGGTGCACAGTGCGGCCAGGTGCACAGTGCCAAGAGAGCAGATCAGCAGGGGAGAGGGGGAGCAAAGGCAGAAGCAAAGAGGAAGGTGGTTCTCCTACTCAAGTTTTAGAGTGGCAGGGAGTCAATTCCAGAGGGAGACCCCAGCCGAAGACGGAGATCTACCCCCAGCTTGTTTCTTTGAAAAACGACTGACCCTCAGGGAGTTGGAGGTAGAAGAGCGAAGCGCTCGAGAGGGGATGTATTTGCGGAGGGATAGGTGAAGGTATTTTGGACACAAGCCCCAGAAAGCTTTGTGGACGATGCAGAGAGTTTGGAATTTAATCCTTGCATCCACTGGGAGCCAATGGAGAGATTTCAGATCTTAAGAGATAAGATCCCAGGGCTTGAGGCCAAGGACAAGTCTCGCAGTCCTGTTCTGGCTTAGTTGCGGAGAGTAGAGGCAGGTAGATTTAGAAATAGGCTGTTGCAATAGTCCAACCTAGAGAGAACCAGAGCAAAGGCAGAGTACCTCTGAGAATGTGCAGTAGGAAGTTTGACTTTTTAGAGACCTCAGAGTTGTGCGCAGAGAAGGAGAGTGTGGAGTCCAAGATGACCCCCGAGGTTCTTAGCCCCGCAGGTGGGGGTAGGAGGAGGGCCAAGGGAGGCTGGCCAGAGAGTGAGGGGAACGGATTGTGAAAGGATTGTGAAGGTGTGCCGATGAGGTAAAAAGATCTGAGGCAAAGGCATGAGAGATGTTGGGCTAATTTGGTGGGGAGACATGGGGGACCAGTTTACGTGCTGCTAGTGAGCCGAATGTTACAGAAGGGCACAACCTTTTTTAGCCCAAATAGATCGCCTTTAGTCCTCACAAACTGTTATGCTGCCGTTGTTCACACTGGCTGTCCTCTTCGACACAGTACTTCATGTGACACCAGACCCCTTGAGAACTTGAGCTTCCCTAGTGACCTGTTACACATGATTATACGTAGCATTCTTCTTTACAAATACGCTCCTGCTGGTTCCTAATTCCAGCTCAGCCTACCTGTACCGTGCGCTACTAGGCTAGCACTAGAATTGTCACATGCCAGATTACATTGAACTAGCCTCTGCATGATTTAAAGTTGCTTGGTATACTTCAAACTCAGATGCATATTCTGAACTAGCCCACTATGAGATGAATATTCTGAACTAGCCTACTGTGAGATGCATATTCTGAACTAGCCTACTGTGAGATGCATATTCTGAACTCGCCTACTGTGAGATGCATATTCTGAACTCGCCTACTGCGAGATGCATATTCTGAACTCGCCTACTGCGAGATGCATTTGCTGAACTAGCGTACTGCGAGATGCATTTGCTGAACTAGCCTACTGCGTGATGCATTTGCTGAACTAGCCTACTGCGTGTTGCATTTGCTAAACTAGCCTACTGCGTGATGCATTTGCTGAACTCGCCTAGCCTACTGTGAGATGCATATTCTGAACTAGCCTAGCCTACTCTGAGATGCAATAGGCTGCACTCTAGTTCAGAATATGTATCTCACAGTAGGCTAGGCTAGTTCAGAATATGCAAGTAATTTGCCCATTGTGCTAATTTTGAACCAGCCTATTGTAGACCGCCTGCCCATTGTGTTACTTTGAGGCAGCCCACTGATATCTTGCCTTGGGTTAACTTTTGAACCACCCCTACCCAACCTACTGACAAACCACCATGTCCTCATTCCATAGATCCACTGTGGCCTTGGCCTCGTTCCTTCCCCTAGTTCACCCAGTCACCCCATCATACTTTCTACCACCCCCCCACCCACACTCTACCTCAGACCACCTAGCATAGCACCCTCAAACACTACAACTAGTGAGCCACTTAGCCCTCTCGAATGGCTACATCGCTTCACCACACCACCAACACCTCTTATCCCACTTTCAGTCCACTCCAGGAACCAGTGACTAGGCTCTCGCTGCCTCAACCATAAAGCCACTGCCATGTCTACAAACCCTAAACCCAACTCCCAAAACCGTACTACCACACCGCATTCCACCCCCCAATGTGACCCTGAAATTACCTAACACCACTCCACAACCTTCTTATATTAAAGGAGCCCTTATCAATGCTCGCTCCCTTGTTGCCCATGCCTCTGAGATCGCTGATCTTATTACTGCAAACAGCCTAGACTTCCTGGCTGTTCGAGAAACCTGGCTACACCAGACAGCAGGACCTGCACTCCCCCTAGCCCTACCTGAAGGCTATACCATCATCAGGCCAGATAGAACCTCGGGCAAAGGCAGAGGAGTGGCCTTCATTGCCAAATCCCAACTAGCCCTCAGAGCCATTCCCCCTGTTAGCTTCCCTTCTGTAGAACTCTGATCGGTGAAACTAACTCTAGCACCCACCCAAACAATACTCTTGCATCTTGGCTACCGGCCCTCCGGCCCTTCTCCCTCCTTTGAGGAGGACATCTTGAACCTCCTTTCCGCTCACATCAAATTTGGATCCCAAACTATCCTCTTAGGAGATCTGAACCTCAGCCTCCAAGACCCTAGCGACCATCACGCCCTAGCTGTGGACAACTCCATCTCTAACTTGGGCTTTATACACAGAATCACTACACCCGCCCATTCCAAAGGCAGAACGCTGGACTGAGTATCTGACCTGAACTGCTTCATCTCATCCTATTCTCCACCCCTGGACCCTCTCCGGCCAAAACCACTTTAGCACTCCCCTCGCTATCTAGAAACTGTCGCAACATAACCATAGACAGCCTCCAGCCTCTCATTAGCGACATCCTTAACAAGACTAAATTCAGTAACCTCAACCCGCCTAACTTGGTAGACCTCTACAATAACGTTCTTAAATCTGCACTTGATATTGCGGCCCCTCTTAAACTTAGGAAAGCCAAACCCTTGGCTCACCTTAACAAATGGTTCACCCCCAAGCTAAAAACTCTTAGAAACACAAAAAGATCAGCTGAATCCACCTGGCGTAAATCCCTGTCCTTCATCAACAAAACTGCACTTACGTCCGCTTCCGCTATCTACAAAGCAGCTATCCTTTCTGCCAAAAAAGAAACCTACAATTCCAGAATCCATAATGCAAAATCCAGTACTAAAGAACTCTTCAGCATCCTAAAAGAGCTTGAATCCCCTGCACCGCCCACACAAGACTGCAACAAAGACAGAGTGGTGCACTCACAGACAAAATCACTCCTCCAAAACAAGATCATTGCTAAAAAGGCAAGCCGCACCATTGGCTCCCAGCCTGCCCATGACCCAGAGAAAACCCCTCGTCCATGCCCTCTTCAGCTTTTCACAGGTAACCTCAAAGGAAGTTGAAGACATTATAAAAAGTCTGGAACCCTCTCATTGCCAAGGCGATATGTCCTGCGACCGTGATTAAACAAGGCGCCAAAGACATAGCCCCTTCATCACCACGCTGATAAACGCCTCATTCGCCTCCAATCAAGTACCCAACAACCTTAAGGAAGCTTGGGTTATTCCTCTACTAAAAAAAAAAAACAACCTCGATCCAAACGTCCCCACTAACTACAGGCCCATCACCACCGTCCCAGAATTTTTAGAAGGAACAGATCGGGTGGCCTATCTGCAAATTCAGAAGCACCTAGAGGAGAATTAACTCCTTGGACTTAGACAATCAGGCTTCAGACCCAGACTTGGAACTGAGACAGCCCTCCTAGATCTAAAGAGCCAAATGGATGAGGCGAAGGACAATGGTAAGTTAGCAATCCTTCTACTCCTAGACTTATCTGCTGCCTTCGACCACCAAATTCTCACCAAACACCTTAAAACAGCGGCAGCATTTTCCACCAATACATCTGACTTGGTTAAATCCTTCTTATCGAATAGGACCACCAGAGTCTTCTCCCCGTCAGCTTCAGCAGACCCCACACCGATACTCTGTGGCGTCCCTCAGGGATTTTGTGTGTCTCCCACACTTTACAATATATTTACGAAGCTACTCTTCAACCGCCTGGACAACTAGGGTGTCATCTACACTAACTATGCAGATGACACTCAAGTCCTCATCCACCTTACCGGCTGTTCTGACCATGATTCCAAACTGCTAAACACTATCTATCTCGAAATGCAAGCCTCGATGGCTACCGACAGTCTCTGCCTCAATGACGACAAGACGGAGTTGATGATCGTGGGTACTCGGGCACGCCTGAATAAAATGGACACTAGATACTCATCCTTCGTCATTGACAGTAATATAATCAATGTCTCCAAAGAGCTAAAAACACTGGGTCTTCTGCACTTTTCACATCTAAATCTCATTAGTGTGGACTCCATCTGCTTTCCAATTCATTAGGAAGATTGAACTAACATAGGAACATGCATCAGCCCTACGCACTTCAATTCCCATAACGCTCTGCAGTGAACATGAGCACGTTCATTCAGTAGACACGCCGTTCACAATACGGCGGTCTCCTAGCAACGAAGATTCTGTTGCACGCGGCCGCGGCTGCAACACCGTTATCGAGTACTGCAGGACACAGGCGCAGGTGAGCCGTAGTTAACTTCTTTTCACTCTGCATTAGTAGCACATATGTCATCCATACTCGGATTCCAGCACAATACTAAATGACTATTATCTCTAACAGAATACGAGGTGACATTCTATGACCCTAACACAGCTCGAGGAAAATGATATACGACATTGAAGCTTAGCAGCACAAACAGCGAAAGCACAGAAGGTGAGCAATATGTGGAAATGCAGCTTAAATATTATGATGAGGGGATCCCTCGTGAGTAGGGGAACTATATTATAATACATAGTGCTCAAAATGGATAGATATATAGAAAGGGTGAAGTGTTCAGACTACATTGTTATCAGTACATACCTCATTGCAAGCACCAGTACAACCATACCGGACACCACTCTAATACGCCACAGGTAAACGGGCAGAGCATATTATGTAGACCTATAGAATACAGCAATTTTTAAGTAACATGATGTTATTTACACCAATTGCAGGGCACTATTGATGGCATCGGAGTAATCGTCACTCCACTCGAGTATCCATCACTCCATATGGTGAACATACGAAATAGAGATGGTATATGCTAGCATTAAGGCTATGAAAGGACAACCTTTGAAGACTAGAACACAGACTAACTCGGATCACTCTATTGTTTGAAAAACTGCACTGTATTCATTGAAATATTGAAATTATATTGCTCCTGAAGAAGAGAGATCTATTCTCTCGAAACGCGTTGAGCTTCCTTTGTTTGATTTTCTTGATTTGGTTGAATTTTGAATTTAAAAGATTGAATTGTTGAACTCTCTGTGGCATTTATTTGCAAACTGATTACCTAAATGGTACAAAATATATGTATGAGATTAATACATTGGATATGAAATAGATTTATGAGTTGTTTTTTTTTTCTTAAATGGTTATGCAAATCATGTCATGAAAAGTGATAACTAAGGAGATTATTTAACATTGAATGTACTAAAAGAAAGAGCTATACTAATATTGACTGGATACAATTGCCAGTACCAATAGGTGTGCAGGGGACGGGAGGACTCATGCTCCATGGGTTCTCCACTTTCTTGGGTCTACTTTGACTCAACTCTCTCTCTCAAAAAACAGGTGTAAACTGTGTGGCGTCCTCCACGGCCTATACCAATAAATTGATCTACAGCTGTAAAGCCTACTTATCCACAAGCAGCTGCCTAATGTTGGCTAGAGCACTTGCTCTATCTAAACTCGACTACTGCAACACATTATTCCTGGGCTCTTCTGAACATAACCTAAATAAACTCCAGGTACCCCAGAATAACTCTCTGAGAGCAGCACTCAGCCTTCCCAGATATTGCCATATTTCCTCTCACACACAGAACGCCAACTGGCTATCCATCCGTGACAGAATCGAATTACGCACCATGGCCATCACGCACAAATGCCTCACAAACCCGAAATACCTGGCAGACAAAATTTGTAAACACCAACCCGCACGCACTACCAGATCATCTCACTCCCACAACCTGGTGGTACCAAGATTTAATCTAAAAACAGCCGGAGGAGCCAGCTTCCCAGTCCAACCTGCCAAACGATGGAATTCTATTCCCATCCCCCCTCAGGCAGGAACCCTCCTTCCTCACCTTTTAAAGCCAATATAAAAAGTTGGCTGAGCAACAAGTCTCATCACTAAGAGGCCTCCACTGTGCGAACTGACCACTGTCTATTTATGCTTTTGCTCATCTTTTGTTTGTCATACTACTGTATTTTATCTCCTTTTCTGACCCATCTGTAACCAGGGTCCCTCTTGCTGTCGCTACACTGGATTGTAATATGCCTGTCTTATCTGTATGTAACCATTACGTTTTTAAAGCGCCCAGTTACCTCGGTTTGGTGCGCGATACAAATGTAAAATACAGAAGTGTGCCAACAAATTGTAGAGGGCGATGTAACGAAGGGCCTTCTAGTTTGAGAGCCAATAATAAACTGTGTACCTAATAACTGTTGAAGATGAGTTGCACTAGGTGTGGGCATAAGTTGTCCACCTGACTGTAGAGACCCAATCGCAACCCGGCCCTATATAGAAAGTATACTTGGATGTTTCCTTTAAGCGTATCACAACCCCCATAGGTTTCTTATTTGCCAGGTAGTATGATGTCACGTATGACCAATTTTTGCTATATGAATGTCATTTTTTTATGAAATGCTTTGAGAGAACTTAAGCGAGCGTCAGTTGTAGTCAGTTGTAACTCCCTGTTTTAGACAATTGATATTAAAACAGTCAGAGGAGACTTTTTGCCAACTTCCTGAAATCAGTTTTATTATTTGGTGTAACAGTTATTCTGCATCCCATCCATGCATGATGTGTTACTGATTTAAGGACCCCCTAACCCGCAGGTTCAAAACAAAGAGAATTAGATGAAGAGTTAGAACGAAGGAGCGAGCGGGACTTTGATATTAGCCTTGTTCGTAAGGAACCAGTAGAGCCAACCCCAGCAATATGATGGGGGTAAAAATAGAAGTTTCTTCCGTTAAAGGGAGCCACGTCGGGGGCATCTAGAGTAGCATTAGAAGAAGCGAATTTTGATATTGGAAGTATCAGAGACTGGATCGAGAAGGCTGTTAGGGAGAATTCTCTGTTTAGGCTGAATTTCCTAACCTAGTGAGTCCCCCAGCAGCTTTGCTGGATTTCTTGGGTTTATTTTTTTCTCCTGCCAAGAGTGAGACTCTTTTACCCTCACTCTTGGGCATGATTTGAGTGTGTTCCTTTGGATCTATATGTGTTTAATGGGCTATGGGGTCTTTTACTCCATAGGGCTTCATGTGTTTTTGTGATGTGTGTTACACAGCACCCTCAGTGCAGTAACACAGGGGTGTCATAGTGACCCCCAAACATAGACTCCATACCCTGGGACTGACTACTGTCTCCCAGGGCATGTAAAGTCACCATTGACTTTACTAGTCACAAATCCTGAACGGAACCAGTACAAACCATCCTATTGTGGACGTACTGGCCGGGGCAATTCGATTGCCCTGGGGTCTGTTAGTCGAGGGGGCACGTCTCCGTCCCCCCTGATCGAGTTTTGGCTGGTGGCAGTGGATACTAATTTAAATATTCAACCGCGAATATCTCCCTATGGGATTTCCCATTGTTTTAGGCTACTATCTTTATTTAATTATTTACGTTAGCCTCGAACATACCGCCGGTTTATTTATTATTAATTCTCCGGTTGGTATTTTTTGCCAAGACTTGATTCTAAAATGGCGTAGGTGTTTACTTCTGTGACTCTAACCCAAGGTTGAGCCCTTTGTTCCACTTTTGGCGGGCTTCTACACAGGAGCCCTCCAAAGTGGTGCCATTCTGTCTGGGTACCACAGGGGGTGTGGGAGGGGGTTTAGGCACCCTGGACTGAGTTGCCTTGCCAACTCATGTCGCACTCTGGTGTGATTGGCCCAAGTGGTGAGCCGCCCCGCTCACCACTTAACATGTTTGAGTGACAGCTAGGCTGAATGAATGGGGGTTTTCTGCATAAAAGCAGGGTCTTTGGGACTGGATCTTCAGAAGTCGCCACAGGACCTAAGAATCCGACGAGGGAGCTGCTGAGCCGACCTGCCAAGACGACACCACCGGTGGAGCCCTGCTGAACCGACTCTTCACTCCCAACGACAGAGAAGATCTCCAGTCCGGAGAGTCTTCTTCCTTCGACTGGTGGGGATAACCAGTTTCTGTCTTCCTTTTTCGCTCCTGGAACATTTCGTGCCCGTCCTTCCTGTGCCAAGCACTTTTGGTAGCCGGAATACCGCATTTTACCGCGAACAAAGGGTTGTACCCTGTGGCTGGGTAACTCCACGGCTGGCTTAATCCCTGGCAGTGCAATGACCTTCATCTTTCCTCTTCGTTGAGACCTTCTCTTCCTCGAGATGACGCTGCGACTTGCACCCACTGCCAGGAACAACTGCCCCGCTGGAGGATCCTTTCCACATCAGGTACTGTGTTCCGCCCGGCTTCCCTTGCAACCGATTGTACGAGGTAGTTTTAGCCCACGGGTTTCGATCCTGGTTAGCCTGGGACACCCTAACTATCCTTTCTAAAGTTCACTTCGTCCTCTTTGAACTATTTGCAAGACGTTTAACTTTGTCTATACTGTGTGATCCTGGACACATTTGTGCCTAACTCTCTCTAAGAGCGGGCCCGGCCTATGGACTTTGGCCCACCGATAGACTCGACTTTCTCTCGCCTTGCATTCTCGTTCTAAAGCCTGTGTGTTGTGTACTTTCCTAATCTTTGCCTTGTTTCCCTCCCAATTCGTTAACCTATCAGAGTGCCATCTTTCGTTAAGCGCTCACCTCTGTCTGGAAATAAGTGGTGTTAACTAAGACTTGTCTGATAGGGAATTTGTGGAGTAACTAAGTAATAGTAACAGTGTGTTTAGAAGTGTTTTTACGAATCTAGTGCTAGAGTGTTTCATACCTTGAAACCCTAAAGCTCTTGTCAGTGTTTGATTGTGCTATTGTGACCAAGTGCCTATTGTGTATACTTTACATACTGCCTAACTCTTCTTGAGGGAAGTCTGACTGCTCAGCCACAGCTACCAACAGTGAATCTGTGTGATGCAGACTGCTACCAAGTGGGTTTACTGCCAACACTTGTAGTCTTAAATCTTTTGCAGTGTTACCAGAGGGAACTGCACAGGTTTCTGCCTAACAAAGGCCTATCAAGAATTAAAGGAAGGTAGTAAATCTGGGACCTGCGGGAAGGGAGATTGGTCCCTAATGTTCCAATCACGAAGCTAAGTAAATCCATTCAGCCTCGAGCACTGAGCCTTATCCTTAAGCAGACTGGACTTGGATAAGGGTGATGGGGATGATAGTCACACTAGTTTGGGATTAGACCTGTCAGATGAGGAAAGAGAATACTTCCTTGGGGAAGAGGGAGGGCGCGTGTGTGCCCCTGAGGGAAGCCTGCAGACGGACAAGGAAGTAAGATGGTCTGATCTAGTGCAACCTAAGGATAGGACGCCAGATCCTATAGAACATCCAGAGCATCTCAGAGGACGATAGTATAGTGAGAAGGGAGAATCGCCGCCATATTTGGACAGGTTAAGATCGCTACCAGCGAGGAGGCGGACAAGGACGATTGTCCCTGCCATGAACAGGCAGACGATGGGAGCCGACTGCAGATTAGGGTTTACGCAGGTTCCCTTATTGGAGAAAGGGGGGGAACGAGACCACAGTATATTTCATGGCTGCAGATAGATCAGGATAATTTAAGGTGGAAGCTCCCGAGTTTGATGTCTGGTGCTGGGAAATGGATATAGGAGTTAGAAAAAAATGACAGGAGGAAACACGCTGGCCATAGGGGACATTAGGGTCTCTTGTCAGCTATTCTTGGGAAAAGAACTGATGACGTATGGAGGAGAGCAGGCTATTCAAGTGTGACAGCACAAAAAAACGGTGCACGACGGAGCGCCATTCAAAAATTGTAGAGCGGATGTTTGGAGGGCTCTTAAGGTGCAGTATCCCAACACATCAGATATGGGTGCAATTATGACACGTAAGATGCAGGAAGATGAAGACCCTCTTGCTTACATTCAGGATATTCAAGACCGTTGGCAACTTGAAATGCAGGAACCGTGGGGAAAAGCGCTGGCAGTATTTTACCACATTTTGTCAGGGATTGCCCGAGCCAGTACAAAGGCAACTGAAGAAACAAGTAGGAGTAGGAATGGAAGCGAAACCGTGGGCTGAAATACAGTTGATGATAGTGCATCGCTGTTGCAGGAGAAAAACAAGAAGGATGAGGCTAGGAAAGAGGAAGAGAAGCTGTCGATAAATTGCCATTGAATGGGCGGGATTGACCAGCGGAGGAGGACTGGGAATGCAGCAAGCAGTGGCTGCATCACAGGTGAATAATCGGCACCAGATGGACCAAGAAGGGAATGGGTTCATGCCACGAGGCAGAGGTATGGGATATAGAGTAAGGGGTAGATTCCAAAACAATCAAGGTGGGTTTCAAAATGCACAGAATGAAAATCTGAATGCGCAATGATGATTCAACCAAGGAGGACTAGTCAGGCAGGCAGCCTCCCCCTGTATGTTGGACTTGTGGGATGACAGGACACATTGCACGCGCATATGGGAGGCACGGGAATGTACAGAATGGCCAATTCTCAAGAGGGGGAACTTATCCTCCACCATATAGCACACAAACTAGGGAAGGGTTTGCCCAAGATCAGACAGAGGCGCCGTGAATGCAACAGACACAGCAAGTGCAAATTAATCCACCGCAAGGGCAGTCACAACATGCCCCCATGAAGACACAGCAGTATGCAAACACGGGAAAATTACTGACACCGAGAATAGGAGGTGCCACTGTGGTAGGGAATAATTTCACAGGTACGGGGGTATGCATGCACCAACAATAGGATAGCTCACAGGGCGACTTGATGAGTTCAGTACTTTCAGTGACACCAGACTCCAAGTGGAACCAAGGTTTGATTTGACAATAGGAAGCAAATCTTTTTCTTTTTTAGTCGACACCGGGACTACTTGTTCATGTATACGAGAAGGAAAATATCCAATGTCGGGAATTGCCATGAATGTTCTCTGCAGCTACGAGTCGAGCTCCTTTTACTGACGGATTGCCAGTCTCTATAGGAGAATGTGACATGTCTGTTCCATTGTAGTATTCACAACAGACACCAGTTAACATTTTGGGTAGAGACTTGATGACACAACATGATGATTCAATTGTGAGGAATAAGGGCTGAAAGCGCACAGGAGTCACACGTTTTGTCCATTAAGCAAATTTGGAGACAAGACTACAATTCCCAGCAAGCCCCGAGAGGTTTGTAGTGCAGTCACGGTCACGGGAGTATGTTACGTGCGTGTTGCCAGCTGCAGTGATTACAAGCGGCATAAAGGGCAACGGCGCGTGAATCAGGTGTGGCTTATTGTTCATCTGGGAGCGGTTGGTGTGAGGAGTTTGTCGGTGGAGCACTGCGGAGGCTGGGACGGCGAAGCTCTGTCCCTTTGATCCTAATCTACAATGCAGTGCCGCCCGATGGACCATTGAAGCTGCCCGCGTTCTCGCGCACAGTGCAAAGCAGGCGGAACGGCGGCGGCTTACGACATGCGGCTCAAGGCGTGCTACTAATACTCCGAGGAGTCCCGCGGGGCCCTCGGAGATCAGATAAGTGCAAGTGCTGAATTCATTGCGGGGTGGAGGCTCATTGTGTAATGTTTTCACTCGCATTGGACTGGGCTTGGCAATGGAAGGTCTGAGTTGGTTGCTAAAACAGTTATGGCACGAGTACATCACGGAATGCTTCTTTGGGGCATACTCTCCATCGAGTACTATTCCCTGTGGGTCACAAGAGTACTCGTTATATGGGGAGAGGAAGTGCACTAGTTTGCTTGTTTAATTCCAAGGACACGAATTCCCGTGTTTATGTATTGCAGAAAGCTTGCCCTACGGGCCATGTGTTTTGTCCTTCACTTATGGGAACAGTTCCCTTGTCCTGTGTACATCCCGCTTGCTATTACATGTGAATGTTTTGTGCTCTGTTTGTTCTGAAGTCAAGTGCATACGTATTAAGGTGTGTCTTGGATTATGCTACAGCATGTTCAGGTATTAGGAAGAGCAGGTATCCGTTAGGAAGGGTTTTTCCCCAGTGTTTCCCCCTCCCTATCCAACTTAGGTGTGCCCTAACCCTCTTTCCGGTTTTCCTAACTTCCCCACCCCATCCACAACCTCTCCCTAACTCCTCTTCCCCCCCCATTGGCTGCCACGTGGTGTCCTGTGTACTACTTCAGGCACCTGTGCCAACCACGGTGGGAGGGTCGAATTCATTCGGCTTCTGTGGTTCGGGGGAGAGTGTCGAGTCCTCTCCTCCATCAGTATAAGTGTATTACTGACATCAATTCACTGACTAAGGAATAGTGTGTTCCACTCCTGGAAAACACTACCTAATTGTGGGCAAGTTCATACTGGCGTTCACAGGGCAAATGGCTGTGCGAGGGTTTCAGTAGAGCCAGAGGTTTTTCTTGATGGAGTAAGTATTTTTCTAACATGACTACCTGGGTTAGTGGGGAAGACTGTGAAGATACCTGACAAATTCTTGCTCAGACCACAGATACCTGTGGATGAAGAGGAGGAACAGACTATTCCCCCTAGAGTTAGAAGCAGCCATAATATGAAGGGAAATGGCGATGATTGAAGGAACGGATGATGAGGGTAGACCATGGAGAATAGTAATAGCTCTCGAAGAAGGGTACAGGCTGACTGACAATTACCTGTTTAGAGAAGACCCAACAGACAATGAAGTAGTGTTCTTTATGAGAATTACATACTGGATAAGAATAGAGAAGAGGGAAATCTCACAGTGAATGGCAATGTGGCAGCGTCCAGCATTTTTTGAAGATGACTTGGAGAAGGTGCCAAGTGTCTTATGGACTACAGGCCCATATGACGTAGGATTATTAAAGGGAATAGGGGAAGTTAAAATAAAGATGAAGCCAGCAACAATTTTACCTTGAGCAAGACTGTACCCCCATGTCTCCAGAGGCTGATGGTGGGGGGGCCACTGTGGGGGGGGTATATTTCAGATAATTTCAGCACTGATAAAACAAGGAATTCTGGTGCTATCAGAATCATCGTGCAATACCGAAGTATATCCTATCGAGAAATTAAAGGCCGGGTTGTGGAGATTCATACAAGACATGAGACCGATTTAACCAGATTGTAGAAGCAAAGTGTCCTCTAGTTCCTAGCTTGCCACGATACTATGCATTATCCCAGTGGCAGCACAATATTTCATGGTGATCGATTTGAAAAATATGTTTTTCTCAATCCCGTTGCACAAGGACTCCTAATACTTGACTTCATTTATGTTTCGCCAAACTCATCTAAAGCACACTCGTTTGCCCCGAGGGTACTGTGAGCCTCCATCAATCTTTAACAGGGTCCTCCAACTGGACTTAGGCAATGTAGATTTGAAAAGTGCAGTGATGCAATACGTAGATGACATTTTAATTTGTAGCACTACAGAAGAGTGCAGGCAGGACTCTATTCAGTTGATGACTATCTTAGCAGACAAAGGATACAAGGTAGACCAGGAGAAGCTACAATATTGTCAAGAAGAGGTGGTCTAGATGGGACAGTTGATTTCAGATGAGGGAAAAAAGGTGACGCCTGAAAGAGCTCAGGCGATTATGAAAACTGCAAAACCACACAGTGAAACAGATGGAACCATTTTTGGGACTATGTAATTATGTTAGACCCTGCATGTTTGACTACAGTTTGTGCACAAGACCCCTTGCAGGCTTTAAGGAAATGACAGGTGAATAAGGTTAAAATAGAATGGACTGAGAAGATGGAGGAAGGATTTGAGGAATTGATGAAAGTGATTTGTACAGCCCCTGTTTTGGGAATTCCCAATTACGCTGAGGAATTCTATTTATTTTCGCACAAGAATTGGACAGTCGTGACCGCAGTGCTTACACAGAGGACTACATTGAGCTACAAGCCTCTAGCATATTAAAGTGGGATTTTAGACCCAGTTATGAAAGAACATTTTCATTGCGAACAGTCATTGGCAGCCACTGCGTTTACATTTGAGAAGGCTACAAGTATTGTTATGGGCTGCTCTATGACCCTCTTCATGGAGCATGCTCCGTTTGCCATTTTAGAGAAACCCAAAGGTACATCGACATCTCTGAGAGCCTCAACTTAAGAATTAATGATTTGGAGCCCAATGATCAAAATTGTCAGATGTAAAATGGTGAATCCTGCCACACTTGTAACTGACCCAGTAACAGAGAGAGATCATTTGTATGATTGTGCAAATTATGTAAACCTTGCAAGAAAGAAAAGGCTTTGCCAGGAGGATAAATTCTCTTTATTGATGTTTCTTTGAAATTTGATCACACTAGTGGAGAAAGGCATTCTGGCGCAGCTGTAGGGAGGCATAGAGCAAATGGCAAGTTTGAAATTGTATCAAGTGCTAGACTACTGTCTCACTTTTCAGCGCAAGCTGCAGAATTGGTAGCGCTCACTGTTGCGCTCGAGAAACTTCAAAGGGCAGGAAGTGATGGTGTACAGTGACTCCGCCTATGTGACGTCAAACATACACTTAGGGCTGGCACCTTGGAAAAAGGAGGGGCTACCTCAGAGCGGACGACACTCCAGTGCAGCATGCATCCTTATTGGGCAGGCTTATTAAGTCACTACAACTCCCAGTAGCCATAGCGGTCGTTAAGTGCGCTGTTCACCCTAAGCAAACAGATTTGATTCCTTGTGGGAATGAAGCCGAAGATTCAGAAGCCAAAAGGGTTGCGTTTTCACCAGATATCTCAAGTTTTGATACTCCAAATGTCAAAGAGAAAGTAGTTACGATTATGGTAATACAAAAAGGGTTTAATCATTTGTCGAAAACCCAATTAATGGCGATCCAAGGCTGTGCACCACGGGAAGAGCAGGAGTTATGGAAACAAAAGGGATGTTCTTTATTCCCCACAGAAGCATTATGGCGACAGGATCGCACTGGAAAGCCGGTGATGCCAGTATCCTTGTTAAGGGTAGCGCTTGAACAGCTGC
Source organism: Ambystoma mexicanum (assembly GCF_040938575.1). NCBI lineage: Eukaryota > Metazoa > Chordata > Amphibia > Caudata > Ambystomatidae > Ambystoma > Ambystoma mexicanum. The sequence goes on from NC_090932.1 coordinate 2,487,392, forward strand.
TCTACCCCGCGCATGTAACTAGGGAAAGTCTTGCTGCAACGATTGCGGAAGAGTGGGTTGTTCCAAATTTGTTAGAACATGTTGCATTCTTTGTAGTGAATTGCATCGTGTGTCAAAAGTTTACTGCTGGGCATACACTGAGAACGATTAGAGGAGTAATGCCTTGACCAAATGGTCCTTTTCAGCAATAGAAACATTGATTATGTTGATATACTGCAGGTGTGTAATAGATACAGGTATCTGATAGTGGTGGCGTGTCCCTTCTCTAGGTGGATCGAGGCATGTCCATGTACACACCCTGACGCCACTTGCGCAGCATGGTTTTTAGTACGTGAAGTCTTTCCAAGATTGGGTGTGTATGAAGTGCTGAGTTCCAATAATGGGCCACATTTTGTTAATGAAGTGTTCGAACCGATGGGGCTATTATTGAGTATTAAACACAAGTTTTCTTCTCCTTATCACCAGCAAGCAAACAGGATATGTGAGAGACTCAAATGCCTCCTTAAAGAAAGAATTGTCAAAATCAAGCTAACTTTGAAGAAGGGATGGCTATATTGCCTGCGCTTAGCTTTATATGCCCTAAGGAATTCGCCTCGTTCGGGCCACCACCTCATCCCCCATGAACAAGTTACTGGGAGGCGGTTGAGAACGCCTCTTATACCTCCATTGAGGAGTAGAAGTGATGCCCAGAGTACAGCCAAACTGTTGGGTGATGAGCTGCATAAATATTTGACATATGACCTCTAGCATCTCTCACATTTCAGATCAGCTAAAGTGCCAGAGGCGTCGGTCTCAGAACACAGATGAAAACCACCCAGCAACTGAATCAAGTAAACCTTTATCAACACCCAAATTGTTTGTTGGAGACACTGTTCTGATTAGAAATTTCACCCAAAAGTGGCACGAGCCACATTTCAATGGCCCATTTATCGTTGAAAATATAACACCCTCAGCAGTAAAAGTCCAAGGTAGGCAAGCTTGGCTTCATTTGAACTGCGTGAAATTGTGCACCGGCGAGACTGCCCCTCCAATTCCTACTCCCCCCTCCTACTGTTTCCGATCCAGAAGCAAGACCAGAAGAAGTTCAGCGTGTGCAGACTTGATCGATGACGAAGAAGGACGATATATTAACTAGCTGAATAATGCAGATTTTGCATGTGGATTAAGGTTCAGTCGGACACTCCTTATAGATATTATAGCAGGAGTGCAAACCCTTGCTGCAAGTCTTTTGTAAAATGAACTTTAGAGATATGTTTGACGTGTCAAAGGTATGCCTAAATGACAGTTCCTCATTAAAAACTGGAAATGAGGACAGTATCCAGACTCATTTCTCAGTGCATATTTGTTCTAAGTATTCAAATTCCGTGGTGCTGGCTGATGGGGATATACACAGACTTGTACTTGCTGTTTTTGTGTTTATCCTTCAAGCTTATCCTGCTCTTGTCAGAAGAGACTTTTATGTTTACGCTTTTTTACATGATCCTAAAAATGGCCCGTGATTAGGAGGTTGTTAATTGTAATGATTGAGCATATACTGCAACACCAGGAGACATTGCAATTACAGGAGTAAAGGTGTTTATTTTTCCTTAAATTAGTACAGTAGAAATGAGGGAATGTGCAAGCCCGACCAATCCCAAAATGTCATAAAAGGTGGATCTGAGTATTCTTGTGTATGATATATGCATGTTCAATTTCTATTTTTTGTCTTTGTTTACCCTGGTTCACGCTTTCTATTTCATTGGTCCAAGTAAGGCAGATGCCCCTTTAATCCTCCCCACTACGGGAACTGCTTCTGATTTGCTTATTTCCACTAAGATAGAGGCTCCTATGGTTCTGCCCAAAGAAAGGACTCTTTATGATTGGCTTCATGACTATTATGCAAGTACTGACCTTGTAGTAGTAAAACACAAGAGAAATATGCCATGGATGCAGTGCAGAGAAATCCCAAAACACAATCCCAGATGCTTTTTTTTTCTCCATCTTGCAGCATGTATGACCAGAGGACCATTGCAGGGAAATTGACCCACTCTGTGGTGGAGATCGAAATGGTTGTTTCCATTCCAGGGTGATTACATAAATACCATATAGATTTGTATTTGTCTTTGTTTATTATTTATATTGTGCACCGGACCCTGAGGTAACTGGGAGCTGGAAAACTAGGAGTTACATACATGGAGAAAAGCAAAAACATAGGGGCAGTTAGGAGGACCAATGGTTTTATACAATAACATAAGCACAAATGCATCAGGCAATCATAAAGTGGAAGTTCATTGGAGGACCTCATTGGAGAGGCTTGTTGCTCAACCAGTTTTTTTATTCCGGATTTGAATGTCGGGAAAGAGGGTTCTTGTCTGCAAGAAAGGGGTATGGAATGACAGCGTTTGGATGCTTGGACTGGGAAGCTGGTTGCACCCGCAGGTTTTAGGGTGAAACTAGTCACTGCAAGGCAGTGAGATGGGGCAAATCTGGTGGTGTGAGAAGATTGGTGCTTACAGATTTTGTCGGACAAGTATTTGGGGGCTGTGTTCGCGAGGCACTTGTGCGTGATTACCAAGGTGCAGAGAGTGATTCTGTCACAAACTGACAGCCAGTTGGCATTGCGTCTAAGAGTTGAGATGTGGCGGGATCTGGGAGGTTAAGTGCTGCTCTCAAGGAGTTATTTTGAAGGACCTGAAGCCCGTTTAGGTTAAATTCAGAGGAGCCTAGAAAGAGTGTGTTGCAATAGTCAAATCTTTGACAATGGGAAGGCTCTGGCTAGCGTTGGGCAACTGCTGGTAGACAGGTAGGATTTACAACTGTAGATTAGCTTATTGGTGTAGGCTGTGGAGGCCGCGACAGAGCTGACATGTTTCTTGAGGGACAGTGTTGAGTCAAGATAGACCCCCAGTGTTTTTATTTCCTTAAAGACTTTGATCATGTTACAGTCAATGTCGGAAGGATGTATACCTATGGTCAAGCTTGTTCAAACGTGCCTGAGTGCCGACAATCCGGAGCACGGTCTTATCGTTAAGGCATAAACTGTTGGTAGCCATCCAGGCTTGGATTTCTAGGTAGATATTGTTCAGTAGTTTAGAGTCTTGATCATAGCAACCATTGAGGGGGGAATGAGGACTTGGGTGTCATCTGCGTAGTTAGTGTAGATGACACCCAAGTTGTCCAGGCGATCAAATAGGAGCTTCGTGAATATGTTATATAACGTGGTTGACGCGCATGAACCTTGAGGGACTCCACGAAGTGTGGGGCTTGGGTCTGCTGAGGCTGATTGAGAAAAAACTCTGGTGGTCCGATTGGAGAGGAAGGAGTTGACCCAATCAGATGCATTGGTGGAGAAGGCTGCAGCTGTGGTGAGGTGCCCAGTTAGGATTTGGTGGTCGACCAGGTCGAAGGCTGCTGACCAGTCTAGGAGCAGGAGGATCGCTAGCTTGCCTTTGTCCTTCGCCTCGTCCATTTGGATCTTCAAGTCTAGGAGAGCTGTCTCTGTTCCATGTGTCGGCCTGAAGCCAGATTGTCTGAGGCCTAATAAGTTGTTTTCCTCCAAGTGCTTCTGAATTTCCAGTTAGGCAACTTGGTCCAGCATTTTTAATAGGAAGGGGACGGTAGTAATGGGCCTGTAGTTTGTTGGGATGTTTGGGTCTAGGTTTTTTAATTTTTTTTAGAAGAGGCATAACCCACACTTCCTTGAGATTGTTGGACTTGATTGGACTTGAAGGATGAGTTTATCAATGTGGCGATGAAGGGGCCAAGTCTTTAGCGCCTTCCTTAATGATGGAAGCAGGAGAGGTCACCTTGACAATGGGAAGGTTTCAGACTTTTAATGATGTCTTCCACTTCCTTCTGTGTTACTTGGGAGAATGCGAAAGGTGTGCATTGCGGCTGACTTCTCTGGCGCAGGTTTAGGGCGATGGGAGCTTGAGAGGCTGGTCTTTTTAGATTCAATCTTACTTTGTAATAAGGTGATTTTGTCAGCTAGTGCTTGCTGGATTTTTGTGCACCATGCTGCATCCTTAGTGCAGTCCTGGGAAGGAGGTGCTGGGGATTTGAGCTCCTTTAGGATACTAAAGAGCTCTTTAGTGCTTGATTTGGCGTTGTGGATTCTGGTGTTATAAGCTTCTTTTTTAGTGGATAGGAGCGCCGCTTTATAGGTTGCAGCTGCTGACGTGAACAAGATTTTTCTTATGACTGGTGGGTGATTTGCGCCATATGGTTTCCGCCGTCCTTTTGGTATTCCTTAGGATTTTTAATTCCGGTGTGTACCACTTGTTGAGATCGGAGATTGGTTTAGCTTTTCTTAGTTTGAGGTGCAGAGGTGTCTAATGCTGATTTAAGTGTGACATTATATAGGTCGACCAGCTTGTTGGAGTCGAGGTTCTTGAACTTGGAAGCGTCCAGGATGTTGTTGATAGGCGGCCGGAGACTTATCGATTGAGAAGTTTCGGCAATTTCTGGATAGGGTGGGGGGGGCGGGGCAGGGGGGTTAGTTCCCTGGATAGAGAACGAAATGAGGTGGTGGTCCGACCAGGGACACTGGTTCATTCTGTAGAATCATGATGTAGCAGTTGAGGTCGGACACCCAGTCCAGTATTCGATCTTTGGTGTGTGTCGGTTCTGAGATTCTATGTTTGAAACCCAGTTGGGCGATGGAGTTTTCCACAGCTAGGGCGTGTGGATCGTTGGGGCCCTGTAAACCTAGGTTGAGGTCTCCCAGGAGAATGGTTTGGGATACAAGTTGGGTGTTGGTGGAGAGGAGGTTAGTAATGTCTTCATCAAAGGAACAAGTCGGGCCAGGGGGGCGGGAGATGAGATGCAGAAGTATAGTTTGGGTGGGCAAGAGTACGAGTTTAACTGACAGGAGTTCTGCAGATGGAAGGCTGGTAAGGGAGGTGGCTCTGAGGCCCAGGTGAGTTTTTGTAATGAAGGCCACTCCTCCTTTGCCTGAGTTTCTGTCAGCCCTGATAATAGTATATCCCTCTGGCAGGGCTAGGAGAGTGCTGGGCCTGCTGCCTGGTGGAGCCAAGTTTCTGTGATGACCAGGAAGTCCAGGCGGTTGGCTGTGATAAGGTCCGCAATCTCAATGGCGTGGGCTACTGATGAGTGAGCATTGATAAGTGCTCCTTTGATGGCGGTTGGCAGAGGAGCGGATATAGGTTCTCCTGTGCTCTGATTAGTCAGGGGTGGTGGGATAGTAGTTTGTGGAAAGGTTTTAATGGAGGGGTTGGGTGGTTGAGGAGGTTTGGGCGCTGCTACTGAGCCGATAGATTGGATACGTTTATTAGGTGTGGGCAGGGTGTGTTGACTGCTCAACCTTAGTAACTTTTTGGTTAGGGAAGCGAGAGCCTAATCTCATGTTTCTAATGTGGACAGGCCATGGGATAAGTGGCGTGGCAGGTGCTGCAAAACACTGTATCCATTCAAGAGGGCTGAGCGAGGGATTGGCTGCAGTCCTCGTGGGGGATTCATCTGTTAAGGTGCTTTTATTATTAGATTGGAGAGGAGGTAGGAAATTAGTTGGGGTAATGGTGTGGAATAAAGGTAGGAAGGAGGCCATGGCAAGTGTAACTGGGTGGAATGTGGCCATGGTGGTATAGAATAGGCAGATTATGGAGGATCGGGACAGTGACTAATGCTTTACGCCAGGTGATAGAACGTGCAAAGCAATAAAGTCTGGCCCAATGAATAGATGCTTCGTCAACAATATATGCAGGAGTCGGGCTGGTTAAAAATGGCAGCCTAGATACTAGTACTGTGAGGCAGGTGAAATATACACAATTAGGCAGTGAGCGAGCCTGCTACAAGGCACAGTGAACAAATACTTCCCAGATACAAATACATCAATAGTGAACACAATGGGCAGGGTCAGTAGTGGATACAGTAGGCTAGTTCAATAGTGTGCACAGTGGTCAGGATCAATAGTGGACATAGTACGCCTAGTGGTACAGTAGGCTATTTCGATAGTAGGCACACTGGGTAAAATCAGGAGAGGGCACAGTGGCTAGTTTAGTAGAGAACACAATAGGCAGGATCAGTAGTGGACACAGTAGGCAAGTTCAATAGTGAGCACAATGGGCAGGATCAATGGAAAAGGAACCTGCATGGAAGAGCAAGATGCTTGCATATCCGGAGACAGGACAGGAAGGGGTAATTGTTGCAGAAATGAAGAGACTGAACTGCCCCAATAAAACTGAAGTAGCTGGATGGCCTGTATGTTGGGAACGAACTACTGGTCGAGTGAAATCCATTAAGGGATGGAAAGAGGGTCTAATGTCACTGTACAGCTCACTTTCTGAAGGCAGAATATGTACAAGAAGTATAGGGAGTGAACGATGGATATTTGAAATCATGGGCTAATCATGCCAAACTACTGACGTAGGTAGAAGAAGAATCAGGTCCTATGATCGTCATCCCATTGGCAAATGAGACATTGAGCTTCCGGAGAGGAGAGAAGGAAGAATTTGTGTGGGAGATAACAAAGGCTGCAAAACTACAGTTGATGTCTCCAGAATGGGAGCAGGGACAGCCGTCCTGATAGATCATTATTGGGCTTGTGGGTCCAGAGCTTACATGAAGCTGCCCAAAGTCTGGGGAGGAACGTGTTCCTTGGTGCTCGTCCATGTTCCAGCGCTAGTGATTCCTCAGCGTGACCTGAACATTGGGGAATTTCAAAAAGCAGATGCCCATTTAAGAAGATCGCTCGAATTTCTCAATCGAACAAAGAGGGAGAATTATTTCTCAGCAAAATCAATTAAAGCCTTTGATGCTATCCCATATGAGCACAGGTTGTTCAGCAAGACTGCCTCAATATTCAGTTATCTTTATGCTTGGGATCCAGATGATGGCCAATGCCAAATGGTTGCAGTTTTCCAGATGGGAACTTCTGAACACCATCCGCCACCATAAATGGATTCAATGCTATCCGGGAAGAGCTGAGAGCCATACGACTAATGACCCTACAGAGCAGATATGTTCTCGACAGCATCACAGCGATGGAAGGAAGAGTTTGCTCCAAAATTGGGCCATCCTGTTGCACATTCACACCTTCTCACGAGAACGGGAACTTGACGTGGCTGACAAACCTGCACAACAAGATGGAAGAGAAGACAGAAGACTTCACTGATGATGGATGGTTCACATCCATTTTCTCATGGGTCCCACAGTGGATGGCGAACATCTTCAAGTTTCTTGGAGCAATATTGGTGATGGTGATGTTTGGATTCTGTGTGATCAGGATAATAATTACACAGTGCAAGAAGACAGCAAAGAAGGCGGTAGGAATGAAGATCATGATCGATGTCGAATCCGGGTTTAGACCCAAGGAGTTGAAAGGTGAAGATGTTAGAAAATACATAGAGGCCAGCATCGTAGCACCTGCGGGAACCAAGTTTCTGTATCTGAAGAATCAAAAGAAGTATGTGGGATGATGGATCTATTGTAATCCAAATGGACATTGCAGTTCCATGACCTGGAGTGTTGATAAACATGTAGAATCAGCAGGATCCCTGAAAGGAGTAATGAAGATTTGGACCCTGAAGAAGCACTTCAAGAAAAGAAATCAAGAGGCAGAGATTAATGAAGATGTAGTTGGTGAATCAACCAGAGGGGGGAGTGTAGACGAGCAGCCAACTGCCTCTGCAGGAAGTCCCACCCCCCTACTACCTGTATGCTGGAAGCCTGAAATAATGCCATGTTTGACACCAGCAGTTGTGACTATTTTGCATCGAGTCTTCGAGAAAAGGTGTCCACTAAGAAAACCCTATCCGATGTATCCTCGAAGAGATGACAAAAAGGATATGAAGAAGAGAGGGAGAAGTTGATGACGTCACAAACGAGCGTGATGCACTGAGAAGACTGGCTGATGAAGAGAATGTATGGACCTTATAGAAACTGATGAAGTAAAAAATTGAGTAAACTTTCATGTGCAAAACGATTGCACGTGTGAAAACCACTGAAGAAAATTCAAGCCGTTTAATTATTGTACAGATGCAGCAACGCAAGTAGAATAAGTGATCATAGAAGCCGGCTATACATAGTGAATAGACTGCAGGTGAAGCTGCCATTATATAGGAGCTGAACATCAGTGTCACAATTTTAGTAAGTTCAGACCACGAAGAGAAGGACTGAAGACTGTCACAGCAAAGAATTAGCTAGGAGCATGGTAGAAGCAAGAAGGACTGTCTGGCCTGGTGTCCAGACTGAAGGCAGCCAAGAACTGGTTACCTATCCTCAACGAACAGTGAACGTGAGAAGTTGAATCCTCCCTCGTTAAGGTGCAAAGAAAGAACACCATGAGTGCCAAGTTTATTAATTCGAGACCATTAAATGCTATAAAATGGGCCGAATTGCGGTCTCCTGTCACGTGATGTAAGGATGGGAATAGAGTTGGGCACGCAGTCCAGAACTTTGATAAGCATGTGCTCACACTCCCCTATATTCCCACAGAAGAGAATATATTGCAAGGCCAAGTTCAAAGACAGTCTGCATGGCAGAAGGCATGGGTGATGAGAGATGATGGGCTCATTGGGTGGGGAGGTACAGTTCAGTCTACCCCCTGGCACCTGGGTCTGAGCTCACATGCTGCTAAGTGAACCGAATGTTCCAGAAGGGCACGAGCATGCCAACCTATTGTGGGGGGGGCATATAACTAAGGGCCTTATAGTTTGAGAGCCAATGGAGTACTGTTTCTAATAACTGATGAAGATGACTTGCACTAGGGATGGGCATGAGTTGTCCACCTGACTGTATAGTCCCAACCACAACCCGACCACTTATGGAAAGTGTACTTGGATGTTCCCCTTGATCCAACCACAATCCCTTGTAGGTTTTTCTTATTTTCCACGTAGTATGACATCACGTATGACAAGTCTTTGCTATACAAGTATTGTTTTTTTATGAAATGCTTTGAGAGAATGTTGTGTGACGTCCGTTGATGTCTGTTGTAACTCCCTGTTTTAGATAATTGATATTAAAACAGTAAAACCTTGCCGTCTTCCTGAGTTGGTCTGATTATTGGAGTACAGAGTCGTTCTGTTTCCCATCCACCTGCATGACACGCTACCTAAATTAAGGCCCCATGGTCAGCGTATCTCCACATAGCGGACACTTCTTCGGGGTCTGTAGGTAGTTCTCCTGTCAGGTGACCACAGCGATCTCTTGGACGGCTGACGGCCACCCTCGCCGTCTGCGGGCGGTATCTTCTGTGTTGGCGGCTTTATCTCCTGTCTTCTGGTCGGTAGTTGGATGGCATCTGCTGCACCTTGGGGAGGTAGCCTGGACAGTGGGACCCGGGGCGTTTCTGCAGACCGCCCTGAAATGTTTGTCTCACCCGCATGCTGCGCACTTCTGGCCAATTGCCGAGCACGTGTCCTCATGGGGGAATTCATAGTCGCACCTGTAGCATGACTTCGCTCACTGGCTGGGTTTGTCGGGTATGGTCGGCGTTAGTTTCTTGATGACCTCCTGGTCTCTAGTGTCTGACGAGATCTTCACTCATCCCAGTCCAACCACTTGCTGCCTAACTGCTGAGGCGGTGCGGGCCATCGTTGAGTATCGATTTAAAAGCACAGTACTTCATGCAAATGCGGAGCTGCATGACCTAGTTGTCCATAGATTTCCCCCCTCTACTGCATCGTTGTATGAAAGATATGCCTCTCGTAGTCCATGTTAGTGTGAGGTGTAAAATAAGTGTCTAGTGCTTCTCAAAATTCCTGGGTCAACGCCTTTTCCTCATCAACCAGTTCGTAGAGGATGTAGAGGATGTCTCTCCCGGCAGCCCCCACTGCTAGGGTAAGTATATTCTTCTTCCTTTCTTCAACCATGAGGCCCAACGCCCCATGTACACCATAAGTTCCTTAATCCATTGAGGCCCCAGGTTACCAGTGTCTCGAAGTGTCTCTAAGGCCGAACACCTGGGGTAGCTGCCACAGGCTGGTGTCATTTTGGCCAAGTGGAAAAGTTTCAGACAGTCTTGCCGGCACAGTTGCCGGAATGTCTTCTGGCTGGCAGTGTGCACCTCCCTGTACTTTGGAGTGTGTGCCAGTGCTGTAGGCAGGGTGTCTGTTGCTTCACCATTGTCTCTGTGGAAAGGGGGGGGCTTCATGGGCACCTTCTTGCCCCTTGATGTCGGGCTTCACAACTGAAGGCGCTGTTCCTTGATGCTGCGCATGCCGTCACTTTAGGCGTGTAAGGCCCTTGAAGAAAATGAGGCCTCATAAATCACTATACCACTGACTCACTACCATGGCCTGGGCTAGAACTGCATGATGTGGGCCTCTTGAACTCATGAGCCACTGTATTGGGTGTAATTACCGCCGCTCCCTTGGGTTCGCATGAGCAGCAGAGGCGGGCCACGCCACCCGCTCCGAGCAACGAGCTGCATTCTGGAGGACAACGCCGAGTCAGTTATCTTCGTCACCAGTGTCAACTGGGAGGACCGGGACTGCCACTCAAGAGACTTGTAGCCGCATCAGCATTCACATGCAGTGCGGTAAATGAGGAAGCCCACATGGTAGCACTGGTCTCAACTCCTTTATTAACATAACTGCCCTCTTCCCTGAAACCTCATCACTTCCCTTTCCCTAGTCTCACCCCCGCCCTAACCCCGACTTCCACAGAACGATGTGCACGGAACCTAATCCGAACTGTTAGTTGCCAATGCTTATTTTTCATTCTTTCCAGACAGTTTTTACTTTTCCTCTAAAGCATGGCTTTATTGTGCACATCTGATAAAGGTTACTGATTTGCACCTGATCAGAAATCCGTATATTTTCCTTCAAATGGATTGTGTCCTCCACTGTATTCCTCATCTTTGGCATGTAATGTCCAGCTTCAGCTGCTTCGGAAAACTTTTTTGGCAGTGGGTGCTGTACGTTGATGGCGTTGAGTCGATGTCCCTTGAGGGCCTCTGTCAAGGGTGATGACATCGAAGGGCAAATATAGCACGCGCAGCGCCTGTTGGCCTCAGTTCCGTTTTTCTGCGACAGCGTTTGCTTCGATTAAGAAATTCGGCGTGCCTCATTTTGTGACGGTTTGTTACAAGATTCTTCGAATATAATGTCTGCATCTTTGATTCCATCGACACCGAAGTCCAACTTCAAAAAAGGCCGGGACTGGGTCTAAGATGTCTCTTATTGACCTGCACTGTATCTGCTTGTGGTGTCTCGGGGAGAACCATGATACGTCCAGTTGTTCCAAGTGTCAATCCATGACCGGATAAGGCCTTGAGGGGAACAGAAGGGGAAACTTGAGGTAGGAAAAATCCCCAAATCCCCCAAGCCTGGACCGACGAGGCATTCGACAGACAAGTCAAGGGGCGACTCTCCTAAGAGGAAGAATGCCAAGCGTTCAAGGATGAGGAGTGGCTCCCACCACTCTTCTTCGAAGAGAAGGCACCAGAGGTTGCTTTTGTTGACTTCTTTGTCTAATGTTTCCCCCGATAGGGTAGCTTGCCCTATGAAAAAATCCACCCCAGCTGATTGGTAAGCTTTTCAATCGTAAACGTTAAACATTTTCGAAAAGCAAAGCCATGCCCCTACCGAGCCTTCGAAGGAAGCCGATAAGAATAGGTCTCACCTGAGATCCTGTGCGCCCTTGAGCCCGAGAAAACGGCCTGATAAGCATCAGGAGCCCTCGAGGCCTTCATCTGATGAGCACAAGAAAGAAAAGTCAAGGTCCTCGACGCCATTGAGACCTTCGACGCCAGCTGCGCCACGTACGCCGGCTGTTCCATTGAAGTCAAGCGTCCCTCCTCTGTCAGCGCCAATAAAGAAACCTTTGACTTCGTCAAAGCCTACAACTTCCAAACCTGAAAAGGTGTATGGTCCTCTTCCCAAATCACTCACTTCAATTTTTGAAGAAGAGGAACACTCTGAGGAAGATGCTCCTTTTGGGTTATAATACGGTACACCCAATGTACCAGAGTGTTTCATATCGGACGAGTCCAGAATTAAAGACTTGTATGATAATTTACAGTCTGCAAGTGGAGTAGATACTTCACCCGAACTAGAGTTTGGAAGACCTGAGCCTGGTGAACATGCTATCATACAGGCATCTCATGACGGAAGTAGTACAGTACATGGGGGGGGGGGGGAGTAGGCCACCACTCCCTTAAGAACAAGATGATCGCACTGATATTTTGGATAAGGGTCCTCAGACTTACCCTGTTTTACCTTTTTCATGTGGCATTACAAAAAAGGGTGGCTAGAAACTGAGAAACTCCAGAAGCCAATCCAGCAGTTAATAGGAATCTGACAAAAAAATACTGCCCCTCCAGTAGCGACCCTCTCTACCTGTTGAAACGTCCCACTCTGGAGAGTCTAGGGGTGCAGGCGGCAACAGCTACTTCAAAACAAGCAGCATACCCTACCATCCCTCCTGATGGGGATGACAAGCGTGTAGATGGATGGGCAAGAAAGGTATTTTCTGCAGGGAGCATGGCACTGAAATCTGCCAACTCCACTTGTGCCCTTGCAAAACTTTTGTATACTCTGTGGGATTGCATCTCTATGGCGGCAGAGCACATTTCTGAAGGGGAAGAAAGGTATGGCTTCTTAGCTATTAAGGACGGCAAGGAAGCTAATTTCGAATCCCTTCAATCGGGATTGGATAATGCGGATAGCATCACCAGATCCACCGCTACCAGCACTGTTCTGCGCAGATTTGCCTGGTTGAGGAAGTCTGGTTTTGCACCGGTTGTGTAATCTAGGCTTTTCCACATGCCTTTTGACGGGTCTCATCTTTTTGGCAGCAGGGCTGAAGAGAGCCTTGAAGTTGCAGACCTTGAAGGTGGCAGCCAAATCTGTAGTCACCGCTGTTGCGCAACCTCAGCCTTTTCATCCTAGTGGACAACCTTAGAGGGGAAGATCTTTTCCCTACTACCCAGTTGGAAGGGCGAGAGGAATGGCCAGTCAAAGAGGCCAGAGAAGATTTTCTCGTAGTGGACAAGGGAGAGGTGCTAAGCCTGCTCAAGCAGCAGCCGCCACAAAACCACTCTGAGGTCTTGAGTCACAGTTCACCAGTGGGGGGCAGACTGTCTCTGCATCTGGTAGAATGGCGAAACATTACTTCCGATGCTTGGGCTTTGGAAACCATAGCCCACGGTTACTGCCATCCTTTTTATAAGAAGACCTCCGAACAATCCACTGCGGAACTGCTCTTTGAGGATTGCGGATCCGATCCTTGTGCAGGAAATGTTAACCCTGCTAGAGAAAGGTGCTATAGAACCAGTACCTGTAGCGGAGAGGAACAAGGGATGGTACTCCCCATATTTTCTGATTCCCAAAAGGACGGAGGACTGAGACCCCTCTTGGACTTGAGATACTTGAACAAGTTCCTCAGGAATGACAAGTTCAAGATGGTCATACTTTCTCGGATCCTTCAGGCCCTCCAACTCCAGGATTGAATGTTCTCATTGGACCTTCAGGATGCTTATTTTCATGTGCCTATCGATCTAAAGGACAGAAAAAAACAGAGGTTCGCATTGTGCGGTTCTCCTCAGTTTCGAGTTCTGCCTTTCGGGCTGACCTCCGCCACAATGGTTTTCACCAGACTGATGGCGGTAGTGACAGGGAATCTCAGGAGAGGCGGGGATTCATGTCTATCCTTACCTGGACAATTGGCTGATCAGGGCGTGTTCTCCTGAACAAGTCTCAGATCATCTCAGTCACCAGCTATACAGAGCTGTAAAGTCCTCTTTTTAGGGGCTGTGTGGGTGAGGACGAAACAATGCAAAATATACAAAATCCACAAGGACAGCTTCCTTCCTTCACGTACTGTGTCAGTGCTTGGACCCACCTGACACTTTTACCTACACCAGCTTAACATATAATCAGGTAGACCTCCATGGATTTTCCAAAAATACACATTTTATTATTTATAAAACAAATTCATCAACAAAATCAAGTGCTTAAAAATAAACATGTTCTTCATTGTTCTAGAGCTTATATCTAAAAGCTACACACAAACTCGGTGTATCCTGCTTATGTGTGCGTATGACAAAAAAAGAAACAACCTCATTGTTTCTTTCTCATTTGTCTACTTAACAGACAACTCATTCCCTCTACTACCAAGGCTATACCTAAGGACCTCTCTTGTTATCGAGAGGAACAAAATGTTGCAACACTTCATATGTGTTTCTAGTACCAATATCAACTGATTATTATGCAATTCAAATTAATTGGTGCTGTCTTCAGGGCACTTGTTATTTTTTCATCACGTAGTAGTTTTCAACGTGTGGCATCAGAGGCCTGTTGTCTCCCAACCAGATCTATAATTAAAAAACAATATAAAACCATATTACTACCGTGTGGGTGCTCTTTGTGTAATGTCCGGCATATATGGGTACACATTTTGACTTAAACTCTATTTATTTCTAACGGAAGGACTGCAATGAATGTAAAACATACAATTACTTCAGAAACATCATTCTGCTGGAATGAAACCAGTCACAAGAGGAAGCTAATACTACTCCTGTCTTTCATTATTTGGTCGCACATCACAAGGATATTCTATTTGGTATTGCAAGCCTCCATTCATTATACCAGTGACTTATACTTGCAATTCAGAGACCACTGTCGTGAATGACAGCAAATCTCTACACATTTATCATGCCCCTTTCTCTGTATTGAGTAGATCTATGTGGCACACTTATATCGTTACCTCTCATACCTTCATATGGAGGACATAGGCGTGAACCATAGAAGTTTCGTCCCCCTGGAATCTCGTCGTAACAGCCCTTCGTGCTCTCTGTTGTTCCTTCTTGATTGCTACATTTAAACCCAGACATTCGGGCATTAGCCACTCCCTTTTATTTTATACGAATAACCCCTCGCATTACAACAGTGGTGTGATAGACTTACCAACTTGTTGTTCGCTACTAATTCACATCTGGTTGTTTGCCTTCTGAGCTGTTCGTAATCTCACAAGGGACTCCGAGTCCACAAACACTGCTTTCACCACGGACCAATCCCTAATCAAAACGAGAAGAGGGGAGGCCGGGGATCAGAAATAACCCTTAGTGTAGTTGTGAGTTAATAGCTCTTTTTTGAATTCAGTGGCTCCACGCATTGATTTCCTCCGCGGCGTGTGTACGTCGTCCCGGCTCACACTGTGTAACTGTTGAAATCCTTGCCGCAGCGTTCGTCTCGGATGCCAACAAACACTGATCGAATCCCGATCACGTGATGCATCACGCCATTTAACGGCGTGATGACGCTTGTGGGTGTGACTCCCTAGTGTATGGCTACATCAACGAAGTCGAGCTTTACTGAACGACGCCCAAACAGTGTCGCCATCTTGGGGAAGGCATATATTAGATGAACTGACATCCTGCCTTTACATACCCACGAGGTATATCTTATCAACCCAAATAATGGGTTTCACTTATCTTTCACTGAGAGCCAGCTTGGTTGTTAAAACCACGTCCCAGATGAATTAGACGGATATTTTATAAAAGATTATTCATGCACAAATGTTTGGTGCAGACTCCTGATGGAATAGGCAGAACCCTTGTCGGACTACCTACTACCACTTGGCCAATGAAAATTACTCAGACCAAATGTCCAATCTGCCATTATGCAAGATAACTGTATGATAGCAGAATTACCTATGATGGATGAACAATCCCCATTCAATTGAAACATTTAGACCCTCTTTCACCGTATTCAAGGTATAAATCCATTTTTGTTCAATCTTAATTTCAGGTCTCCTCCCTGAAATTAAGAAAGATTGAACAAAAATGGATTTATACCCTGAATACGGTGAAAGAGGGTCTAAATGTTTCTTTTTAAGCACTTGATTTTGTTGATGAATTTGTTTTTATACATAATAAAATGTGTATTTTTGGAAAATTCATGGAGGTCTACCTGATTATATGTTAAGCTGGTGTAGGTAAAAGTATCAGGTGGGTAATCTCAGTCACCTGCAACTCTCTTCAGACTGGGCTTCTCCCTCAATTACAAGAAGTCCCACATGACACCTTCTCAACAGCTCCAATACATCAGAGCTGTGCTAGACACATCCTTGGGAAAGAGCTCACCACCCAAGGTGAGGGCTCAAGACATTGTTCAAATGGTTAAATTTCAGAGTGCCCAGAGTCTTCCGGCCTTCGATTTCTTGAAGTTGCTTGGCCTCCTGGCATCATGCATTTTTCTGGTGCCAGAGGCCCGCCTGTGAATGAGATCCCTTCAATGCGCTCTAAGAACACAATGGTCCCAGTTCTTAGGAAAGATGTCGGACCGACTTCAGATTCCAAACAGGGTCTCACAGGATCTTCTGTGGTGGGCTTGCGAGAAAAATATTACTAAAGGGAGAACCCTTTTGGCAACCATGGCCGGAGATTACAGTAGTGTCGGACGCCTCACTCGTGGGGTGGGGAGCCCATGCCAACGATCTGACAGTCAGCGGTCGCTGGTCACCATCGGAGTCCAAACTACACATCAACCTTTTGGAGTTGAGGGCATTCAGGCTAGCGTTGAAGGCCTTTCTGCCCTCTGTACTGGGAAGGAATGTCCAGATAATGACGGACAACACAGTGGCCATGTACTACCTCAACAAGCGCGGAGGTGTACTGTCACTACGGCTGTGCAGAGCAATTCAGGAAGGAATCTCCCTATGGGCAGTTCACCTAGCCAGAGATGAGAATACGGCAGTGGATGCTCTGAGCAGGCGGAGCACAGTTTCCCATGAGTGGGAACTAGCTCAGGAAGTCCTTCAAGAGATATTCAACCTTTGTGGAACCGCTCAAGTGGATCTGTTTGCGACCGAGTTCGACCGAATGTACAAAAGGTATTGCTCCAGGAGACTTGTTGGTGGTGGACTGGGAGTTTCCACTCCTGTACGCGTTTCCTCCAGTCCCTGTCATTCCTCATGTAATCAGGAGGTTGAGAAAGTTCGGGAAATGCATGATCCTAATTGCCCCGGATTGGGCCAGGAGAACGTGGTACCCAGACCTTCTGGACATGTCCAGCTGTCCTCCAATACGTCTTCCACAAAGAGGACCTTCTCTCGTGAGAGGAGGGTCTGGTTCTCCATCCAGAGGTCACCACACTCAACCTTCACGCTTGGTTTCTGAAAGGCTGAGATATAAGAATTGGGACCTCCCGGATGACGGTATGGAGGTGTTGCTTTGGCTAGAAGACCAGCAACAAAATCTTTGTACCGTTGCCATTGGAACAAGTTCTGCAACTGGTGCAAGGAAAAGAATGTAGATCCTTTTGTGTAAAACGCCAGATGTTTTATCCTTCCTTCTATCCTTAGCCAATTTGGGGCTCCAGATTGGTACCATTAAAGGATATTTGGCGGCACTGTCATTTTTAAGCACTTGTCAGAGGAATGTTCCTATTTCAAAATCCCACTATTGACTCAATTTTTGAAAGGGCTTTCTAATGTGTACCCTCCATCTCCTTTCCAGGTTCTGGTTTGGGACCTAAGTCTGGTTTTAAAGTTCCTAATGTGTGCACCCTTTGAACCCCTGCACACATGTCCTCTAAACTTATTAACCTTTTAAAACCATTTTATTGGTAGCTCTCACATCAGCCTGCAGAGTGAGAGAGTTGCAGGCACTGTCAGCCAAGCCACCTTTTACCATCTTCCAAAAGGACAAAGTTGTCTTGAAGGTCAAACCTTCGTTTTTGCCCAAAATCATTTCGGATTTTCATTTGAGCCAGAAAATTGTTCTGCCTTCCTTTTATCCTCCGCCTCACTCTGGTAAGGAGGAGGTAAGACTTCATAGGTTAGACCTCAGAAGAGCGCTAAGCTTTTACATTTCAAGAACATCCAAAATACGGTTTGATGATCAGCTATTCATAGGTTATACAAGACACAAACTAGGTCAGGCTGTTACCAAACAGACCTTATCTTGGTCAATTTCTGAGTCTGGCAGGGAAAGACACTCCTAAAGTTTTGCAAGCTCATTCCACCAGGGGCATGGCTACATCTACAGCCCTTCAAGGGGTGTTCCTATTAGAAACATCTGTGAAGCGGCAACATGGTCTCCATCCACATGTTTACAAAACATAAATGCCTGGATTCTTCCCATGGTCAGGGTGGGGATTTTGTCCAGACAGTTCTCTGCTCTGCCCATGAAAATGTATAGACTGTCATTCTACTACACCCTTCAAACATAATACTACTTTGGAAGTCTGTCAAAGATGAGAAATACGTTGGAGGACACAATCCATTCGAAGAGCAAGTTACTTACCCCTGGTAACATTCTTTCGACTGGATGTTCCTCCAACGTATTCCTCATTGCCTTCCCAACCTACCCCTCAGTAGAATTTCCCATGCTATTACAGCTTCCGTTCTATCAAGGCTGAGTACGGTTTGTCCTGTGTTTACGGGTATCTCTGCTGCAAGGGGAGGGAAAAACAGAACTGAGGCCAACAGGCACTGCGTGTGCTATATATATATATGCCCTTCGATGACATCACCCTCGACAGAGGGACATCGACTCAATGCCATCGACTCACAGCGCCCTCTGCCGAAGTTTTCCGAAGCAGCTGAAGCTGGACATTACATTTCAAAGATGAGGAATACGTTGGAGGAACATCCAGTCGAAAGAACGTTACCAGGGGTAAGTAACTTGTTCTTCTCATTCTGGATTCCGGATCTGTGGTGGTCTCTTCTTTCTGTAAGTCTTCAAGGAAAGGTGTCTCAGTACAGCTGGCATTCTTTGGCTGACTTCGTCATCTTGTTGGGGTCACATGTTTCTGTGCATTTTGTTCCTTGGTTCCTAGTCCCTCTTGGACTCTGATCTCAGTAGGTTCATGCTTCTATGCTCTTGTTTATTTGGGATATGTGTGAATCCTGATGCTGTTCCTTTCTCTTTTTTTCATCTGGTTTGTGGCTCTGCTCTAGACTCTCCCTGTGATTGGCTGGAACTCTTGCCTCTTCGCCCCATGTCTTTGGGTGTTGAGTAAGGTACGATTGGCGTTTCTGACCCTGGTGGCCTCTCTTAGATCTCTGAATACCGGATTTGAAGGGCAATGCTGCAGACGTACAATTGGCATATGTGCTTCATGTTGGGTTTGTCTTGTTTCTAAGCATTGTGATTTCACCATTACCCACCCGTAGTAAGTCATGTCTTGCAGGGCGTTGTCCTGGTCTCAAGGTGAGCATCTGCTATTGTGCTCTCGCCTAGGTTAACTTGCCATAGATCCTGGCTTTCTCTGCAACCCCCCTGTTTTCAAGCAGTCTTGGAGGCCAGAGTGTTCTTAATCCCAAGAAAACTAAACTATGCATCCTATAGCTAATTTATTCCGCCGAGTATGCCTGAGTGCCACATGGTAACATAAAAAATCCTGCCCAGTGGGAATCTGGTATTCCACCTACGGAGAGTTGACTGGAAACCTCCAGAAGTCTAAACTGCTTACATCTTCTTTCATCCCAACAGGGCAAATTGCAAACTGAAAAAAAGAAAATGATGGCTGAGTCAGAGCGACTGCAGCAGTTCCTGAAAGTAGAAGACGAGATCCTGTTCATGAAAGTGAGGAGTGGCAAGAAAAGTACGATAGCCGAGAACTCACATTTTGCCAGACGGTCGGGTCAAATTTTCTCTCTCAGTTGGCTGACAACAGAGCTCACAAAGAAGTGTGAGCAGCCAGCAGCAGTGTTTCTAAAGGTAAGACTCTGAACATTTGTGTTTATATAATGCTGGTGTGCATTGTTTTTCTGACCATACTTGACATATGGGCCAGAGGTACCCGGATGTGCACGTGCATGCTCACGTGCGAGTCCCCTCCCGATTCAAGATGTTGGGCTCGGGGTTGGAAACTGCCCCCTCAGCCCCATCCCACCAGCTACACATTGTTCCTTTACTTCATTTCCCCGTTCATCCTCAGTTAAAGAGTTGGCAGTTTGATCATTGTCCTGATTATTTAGTATAAATTCAATCAACGCTGAGAAAATGCGTGACTTCAGCTCTGCTCTTATTATGTAGGTTGATCTTCAGATGGGTTCAGAACCCGGACGCAGGAGCCATCGCAAAGATGTGGCTCAAGCACAGTCCAATGGGCCGTAGTCTTCTGGCAGGTTCAGATTGTGCCCGTGACCTTCAGGTTGTTGTGTGCACTGACCTCCGTCCCCTTTCTGACTCCTGTGACCCATCGTTTTCTATTGGGGCTATTGTCACATGGTCGTCTGGCTTATGTCAAGCTCATCGTCATCCACCTTTCAGGTTGCAGCTAATTTGCTTCCAAGGAAAGTGGGTGAGGTCAGTAAATCAAGGTTCTTGTTCTAAGCAAGCTGTTGACCGCTCTACCAAACTGCCTTTAATACTTAATCTCGTGTGTGTGTGTGTGCCTGCCCTTTTAAGGGCGCACACACGACAGAGTGACGCAACTCTGCCGTGTGTGCACGTAATAAACCGGGCGTGCCACGGATCGCCAGTGCGACCGTGAAGCCCGGACAGCGAACACTGTGACGCGTGTGTTCTGTATGCTGTATGCTGGGGGGGGCCCTCACAGGGCCATAGGGGGGCACACCGGCAGCAGTAAACAGTGGCAACAAAGATGTGCAGTCGAGCCGACGCTTGAATCCGCAGGGCTGAGGCAGTGAGATTTCTTGGGGGGCATTTTCTCTGGATTTCCATGCCGCAGAGTCGGCGAGTTCCAAACGGATGACCGCCATTTTGTCTGCACGTGGTGGTGAGGGTTGCGGCTCCCGTTGGGAGTGCTTGTGCTTCTCCCACATTAATTTTTGGACCCTCCTCATGTTGCTGAAACAGTTTGGAGTGTTTTGGACGCTATTTACCTTCAGAATTGCGGTGAGCAGAGGGGTGAGGCCAACAGAGAAAAAAGAAATCTTTGTTCAATCCAGCTCGATTTTTGAGAACTTTGGCCTGCGCGCTTGGGATGATATTGCATATTCCTGGCTGTTTGGATACTAGTGGAGGGGCAATCACTACAGCAAGCCTGAGGGTGGAGTGTTGGCTCATAGGCGCTCAATTTTACGGTGTATTCTGCCTGGAGGAGGGCCATCGTGAGTTGTGGCCCCAGCTTCCACGTGTGGTGCTCGTGCGCGCACCTCCATGGGTGACCAGGAAGATGGTCCAGGAGCCCAGACACCGGCAGGTCCATCAGCCCCAGTGGGTGCACCTGCGCCAAGACATCAAGCGGCACTTAAACCGATGCCTGAGTTTGACATTTCAGAGGCCCCATCAAGCCTTGTTCTGGGGTGAAGGCTCTGGATAGACTGGCTGGACATGTACTTCCGGGCCACAGGTGAGACAGATGAGGATAGCAAAGTGGCCACGCTTCTATACTAGTCAGGACCAGCAGTGCACAAAATCTTTCAATCCTTGCAGCCAGTGGATGCATCGTACACAGCAGCCAAGAACGCGCTGCGCGAGTACTTCATGCCATTAGTCAAGGTGGACTAGAGCGTTAGTCATGTGTAGCGCCAGACAGAAAGAGGAGTCTCTCGACATGTTCTAGGGCCGTCTGTGCCTGATGTGGATGTCGTGTGCCTGGGAAAACCCACAGACCATGGTCAGGAACCAGCTCGTACAGGGCTGTTCGTCTGGCAAGCTGAGCAGGCAGGTGCTGTGGGAACCAGGAATCGCGCTGCCCCGCATACTGGAGCTAAGCCAGTGCCATGAGATGTCTGAAGTGAGGGCGTCGAAAATGGATGAGGCCATTTGGCCTGGGAAGACTGTGGAGATGTGTCGTGGGCCGAGGTCAAGGAGAGGTGCCCAACGACCAAGTGGTGACCAGCCTGACCGAGGAGGCAGGTCTCTGGGGAACATGTCTGGACGCTGTGGCACGCTCTATCACTATGCCCGGATATGCAGGGCACCATTACGAGTCGTGGTGCAGAGGGGGCCGGTAAGGGCAGGCTTCTTTAGACGACCTCGCCCTGTTAGGGAGAATTCTTATTTATGGCTAATTTCCCTTACCTAGTGAGTCCCTCAGCAGCTTTGCTGGATTTCTGGGGTTTATTCTTTCCACCTGGTAAGAGTGTGAGCCTTTTTTCCCACTCTTACAGTGTATTTGTTGTGTATGTTGTACTTTTTGTGCTCATGGGCTATCGAGTATCACCAACTCCCTAGGCATCATCTTTTTACTTGTGTCACACAGCACCTTTAGTGCAGTGACACAGGGATGTATTTTAGACTTCCCTTGTGAACTCCATTTCTGGGGATGACTACTGTCCCCCAGGCACATGTAAAGTCACCATTGGCTTTACTAGTCCGTTTTAAAATACAGATCCAGCACAAGCCATCTTACAATGGAGTTCTGGAGGGGAATATCTTTCCCCTGTCCGTCTGTAACTCGTGTTGGAAAGGTCTTTCTTGTTGTTTGCTTTTCGCGCCAAACCAGGTTTGGTTTCCTTATTCGCCGTCCTTTGGCGAGCTTCTGCAAAGAAGCCCTCCTTTGGCGTCTGGGTGTCTAGGTGGGCTGAATGTGAGGGAGGGGTTTAGTAACCCCCTAGACAGGGTCTGCTTGTAGACCCAAGTCGCACTTTGTGTCGATTGGCTGAGGTGGTTGTCTGGGCTGGACAACCCCCTTGCTGTGTGATTGACAGCCAGGCTGTGTGAATGGGGGATTTTGGCATAAAAGGCAGGACTCTTGAGCTGGAAGTCAGTCGCCACTGGAACTACAAAAACTGAAGAGAAGTGGAGAAGAAGACGGCTGCTGCAACTCCTGGATCCCGGTGAAGCCCTGCTGCAGTCTTGAGCTCTCTACCCCATCAACGACAGAGAAGATCCAGTCTGGAGTCTTCTTCCCTTGAGCCTGGTGGGATCAACCAGCTCGCCTTCCACAGCCAGAGAATCCTCTTCTGGGTCAAAATCGCTGCACTGAGCTGTAGTGGTCCAGATAGCCATCTCCCGTTTTTAAGAAGCGCACCTTTTATTCATCGTTGCTTTGCTGCTGCTGGCTTCATCCGTGGGTAGTGCAGATCGCTCCAGACGTCGTCCTTCTTTTCCCCATGATTGAAGCTTCAGGAACCATGAGTCTGCAGGAACTACCAGGAACAACTGCCGTAGCACCAGCTTTCTTCATCCGAATAAGGTACTGTGTCCATTTGGTCGTTCTCCGTCCGACGGTGAGGAGTCTGGGTGAACCCTTTTACTTTCCGAAGGCTTGTCCTTGCTTCCTTCATCTTATAACTTTTGCTTCCCGTTGACAATATCGAGTACTCCTGGCAACTTTAATCTTGAACTATTCTAACCGTGTGATCCTCGACAACAGAGCCCCTGCTCCATTTGACACTGGCGCAGGCCTATTGACTTTTATCTGCCTCTTAGAAAACGTCCTCTGATTCTATTGCCTTGACAAAAGTATTGCCTATGATTTGTATCCACTATTCCCTTGTTTTAATTCTATGTGCTAAGTGTGTTTGACTTCGGATGCATTTCTTCTCGCGTGTACGCTTTATTTTCGTAAGACCGAACTGTCATTACTGTCAAAAAGTGATTGCGTATTAACCCACGGTAACGTCTTTTTTTCGAAACACTGGTCTGTCAAATCCTAATGTACTTGTCTTGAATTGACCTGAACAAGAGGTTTAAAAATAAACGTACTTATATTTTTTAACCAAAAACCTTGAGTCAGTGTTTGCTTGAGTCACAGTAATTGTAGTCCTTTGTGTAATCCCTATTACTGCTCATTTGCTCTTGAGATAAGTCTGGCTGCTCAGCCATCGCTACCACTTTACTGTGTAGTACAGGCTTGTACCAAAGGTGAAATTGTACTATCACTTGTAGTCGTAATTGTATGTAGTTTTCCCTAAGGGTACTGCATATGATTCTGCCTAACCCGCCCGCCGAACATCTCCCAGGTAGATCAAGGGGAAGATGGCCTGATTAACGAAGAGGATGAGGAGGAAAATATCTTCTTTATATCTAGCATCAGTGCACTGTGCACCACCACCAGGAGGCAGCCACACTTTCTCGTACAGGTCAATGAATTGACGGTATATGTGCTGGTGGACACGGGGGCATTAGTGAATGTGATGGCTAGGGTGCACTATGATGACATGGTGGTGCCGCCCACGATGCAGAAGCAGAGGGCGCGGATATTCACGTTTGGCGGTGAGCAGCCCATTCCATTGGCCTGATCGTTTGTGGTGAAACTCTAACCTGGAGGGACATCTATCAAAGCTCGGCTCTGTGACGTGTGTTAGCAGCAACACTCTCCTGAACTGTACAGAGGCATTGGGCATCGTAAGCTACGCATATGCAGTGTACATGGAGGACCTGCAGGGACTTCTCACAAGTACAGCCAGCTTTTTGAGGGGATAGGCTGCATGGCCGTCGAACCTGTGAGGCGGCAAATCTAGTCCATACAGCTGATTGCTCTCAAGCTCCGCCGAGTCCCATTCCATCTGCGGGACCTGGTGGACAAAGAACTGGATAATCTGGTGGCGTTGGACATTGAGAAGGTGGATGTATCTACCCCGTGGGTGTCACCCATAGTCATTGCACAGAAGCAACCTGACTCTGTGAGGACGTGTTGATATGGGGCTCCCGAACAAGCCATCCAGCGAGGGAGACACCTCACGCCCACGATCCACCTCATCGCGGACCTGCACAGGGCTTGGTTCTTTTCAAAGCTTGACCTGCGTGCAGGCTATCGGGTTGTGTTGCGCCTGGACTCGAGATGCATCACCACTTTTACCATGCACCGGGGCCTGTACCGGTACAAACGCCTAAGCTTTGGGGTGTCATTGGTGGCAGAAGTGTTCCAGAATATCATCCGTGGGGCCCTGGCGGATCTCAAGGGTGTTCTCAATGTCAGCGATGACATTCTGGTGTTTGCAAAGATGGAGGCAACCCTGCAAAGAGACTGTTGAGATACGGGACGAGGGCGGTGACCTGGCCCATCCGCCGAGTCCCTTAGGTTGATGGGACGCAGGTGAGGAGAGCCGGATCCGGGAAGCAGGCAGGAGGTATCCCCAGAGGGTAGGGAGGGGGAAGCCTGCCCATCTCAGTGACTGTGTTGGACCCCTGAACTGGTGTGGAGCGTAGACTTGTGGGTCTGGGAGGGAAGCAAATAAAGGGGTATTAAGTATGCAGTGGAATGTTTAAATCACATGTGTGCCTCCTGTTGTATTTGTTTGTTATGAAAAAGGAGAGTGTGGTTCCTGCCCTTTTAAGGACACACACACGGACACACACACGGACACACACACACACAGACACACACACACACAACTCTTAATAAATTGGGCGTGCCACGGATTGCCAGTACGACCGTGGAACCTGGACAGAGAACACTGTTGTCACGTTCTGTTTGCTGGGGGGCACACCAGCAACTGTCAACTGCGTGGAAAAGAGCAACCCTCCAGTTGCTGTACTGGACCTGCAAGCTGTCAGGAACATGGAAAAGGCATTAATCCGTGAGCTCTCTTTCCTAGTTTACTGGCAGCCATCATATTGCGTGCCCGTGTTTGTTAATTTCACTTCTACAGCGAGTGACTCAGCAACGCTTTACAAGTGTTAATGAGATGGGGCATAACAATGGTATGATAAACTCGCAGAAAAGGGCAGATCAATAAAAAACCATGCTGCATGGAAATGATCTAATGAACCATAGAACATTGTGAAGTGAATGTCCAGCAATAAGGAGTGTGTAGGACAAAAAGCAGGCGTCCCAGCACCGGGGCTTAGATGTAACAAGGGAGGCGGGTCGTCTCGAGACAAGTTGTTTGCTGTCTCCTGCCTTGGTATTACTGTCAGTTTCCGTCTCCTTTTACTGTGTCCCCACTTTCTCAATTCCTATGGGCAGTTTCTAGCCAACTTGGTGCCCACCCCCCCCTCCCCCGACTGGCACACGTAATTCCCAAACTACACTTGTGTCGTGCGACGAAACCCCTCCTAGTTTCATTACATTGTAATGCAAGTACTGTACATAAGAATTCTAATGTGAAAACAGCTGTTGCTGTCCAAGTAAATGTTTTTTTCTGTAAGCTGCTCTTAGGGAAGGCTTTGCCTGGATGCAGAATTAAAGACTGTCCGTAATGGCACACTCCGGTGTGACCAGCCTTCCCGGGTCTGAGGGCCCACTGACCACTGGCCCTCTGTTGCAGGAGGGCAATACTAGACTAACCATATGAAATATTTTCTGATGGAAGGTTATCATTCCAAGATGGACAGTCTGGTAGACACTTATTCTACTCTTTCAAAATACCTCTCGAAGTGGGAAAGAGGACAAATAGCACCAGTGAGGGTTCATGTATGCTTTGCATTAAATCACTGAGCATTTCAGGACTAAAACAGTGATCAGAGATCACTATATTGCAACGCAAGTCTGTGATAAAAAGATTGGATGTGTGAATCTCTAAATTCATAACCGATGTATGGCCTGGTGCTCACATCACTGTTCACAACACTCACCCCAACATTAAATTGTTTGTAACCATAAACCATACATAATCATACGGACAACTTAATTTGTGCATGCGTGTATAAAATGGCTGCAACATCAGACACTCAAATGGGGTACAGGGGCTCTTTTGCTTCTTGTTTCTGAAGAATTTTAGATGAGGAAGGGCTTGGTCTCAGTGTGAGCATGTTCAACCCCCAATACAGAAGCATCTTTTGGGAATGATTTATTTATTTTATTTGTGTTTGGTTCATTTACAAAAAAAATGTGTAGAACCTTTACAAAACAGCATATAAAAACCACATTAAAGATTGACTGGCCACCAGGGGGGGCACGGATGAAGACCTTCCCCGTGTGAGCTCCGTCTCACGGTCCCCCAAAAGTGCCCTGAGCCCCCACTTTTGGCCCCCCAACCTGCTAAACATCGACGGCCCAAGCTTGCTGACCCTGGCCCCCACCCAGTTGGCGAAACTCCGGTGAAAATCGGAGCGTTTTTGGTGGAGAAAGGAGCTCCGGCCCGAACTTCCCTTCAGGGCCTCCTACGCGGCACCCCTGCGTCGGAGACCAGCGACGCCGTTGAGCCCTGTTCCGGCTCCCCGCCCCGGCTCCCTCAGCGACGTCCCGCCTGGAGGATTTCGAGGAACGGGAGAGCCCTCGACGAGTGGCGACCGCTCCCCTCGGGGAATCGAATGTGGCCCACCTTGAACGCAGACCCACGCTGGTGAGTTCCACATGCCTTTAATACGCGGAGCTAAGCGCGGCTCCCCGTTGCACGTTCCTTGGAGCGTGTTGCGGCCCGCTTCTATTACGACCCGCCCAGGGCCCCCATTTCTTCCTCACTGCCCCGGCAAACAGTGCAGCGCGAACGGCACGGACCAGGCTTATAGTTGCCCCCAGCTTACGTTTTGGCCCGCCACGAGGCACAACTGAACCGTGCGGCCCACTTCAAGCGGGAGGGTAGGGCCCCTGACTCCAGGGCGTGTGCCTCCTCCCACCCCGATACCTCGGACCCCCGAGACACCAGTGACATTACCCCGCGGAAGACCAGGAGACCATAACACGCCGACCCCCACACTGCTGACTCCACCATATGCGGCAAAGACCCCCCTAACTAACCGGAGTCTCGGCTCCCCTGCATCGGGACCCTAAAGGGACGGAAAATATTGAATCCCTTTCTTGCATACACAGTCACGGGGAAACGACTGAAATTCACCGAAGAGCTATAAATAACAACAGCTCCTCAGAGGGTATGGCCCCCTGACACACCCGGCTCCAGCCGAGAGGTGAGGAAAGGAAGAACAGGGAACAGGGGCGAGTGCCTCCTCAGAGTACTCCGGCAACTCCATGTATCGACGTGTAGGGAGCGGGTCCACAGGCGCATGACCGCTCGACGGAAACTTGCTGCCTTCGCTTACATTGGGCCCAAAATATCTGCATCTCCCACTATTGATAAAGAAACTGCCGCTACGAAGGGGGATATAGCGGACTTATTAGCAGAAATAAGAAACATGGGGGCCAACATTGGAGGGAAAATCGATAAGCTCACACAGCGCCTGGACAGTATAGAAGACAGGGTCAAAGGAGTCGAAAATAATCAGGCCTCAATTGATATCCACGAAACGCAGCTAGACAACAGAATCACAGACTTGGAACGAAGGGAACAGGAAATTAAACTCAAGATGGATGACTTGGAAAACCGCGAAAGAAGAAACAACCTGCGCTTCTTTGGGATTCCAGAGAAAGAAGGGGAAACGGAAGAGGACCTGAAATCGACTCTCCACGACATCAAGCTTCTCGTCGCAGACGATAACATAGACGAGCCTAAAACGGAGCGCATCCACAGAGCTGGAGGCCCACGATCGGTGTTGGCCAGGTTTCACCGTTACCAGGACAAGACGAGAGTGTTGGAGAAGGCGAGGAGTGGAGGTGCTATTACCCTTTGTGGGGCCCAAATATCCATTTTCCAGGACCTCTCGTCTTTGACTCTAGCTCTACGGAAAATGTGCAAACCACTTACTACCTGGCTTAAGAGTCGGGACACGCGCTACAGGTGGGGATACCCCTTCTCCCTCTCCTTCGAGCACGAGGGCACACGAATCAGACTAAACTCGGAACAAGAAATCAAAGCTTGCATCTCCGAACTACTGGGCCCGCAGGGACACGAGAACAATCGCGGCCAACCACCTAGAAGTCAAGAGGAATGGCAAGTGCAGGGCCCGAAACGGAGGAAGGTGAAGGGCTCGAGGAAGTACCGCAGGGAAAATGGCCCTTCAGAAGGAGGCAGCTGACTCCGAACAAGTGTAACGCACCTATATTGAATTAATCTTTGATATGAAGACTTCGAAATGATGTGCTTTAAAATTGGTTCTGAATCTTCTGCCTATATAACACTGCACTGATTACTGTTGGGGGTGGGATATAGGGGGCTCATTGGATATTAATAATGTTTATGCGATACGGGGACCGTGAAGTAACGGCCTCCTCTAGTGGTTCGATCTCGGACCAGTGGTTACAACTGGGTTCGATCGAACGCCACCGAACTTGGGGGGAGGGGGGGGGGGGCGGTGGGTGGGAAACCGTGAAGAGATTCAGGGCAGAACCAAGGGAACACTTGAAAGTCTTAGAATGGGAAATGCTGGCACGGTCGTCAAAACTCCAGGGCTTGAAGTTACAGCGATCATCAGATCCACACGAGCACTCAAAATGTTGCTATACTGACCGCTGAACCATGCAATAGGGGTTCCATAAGGGTGGGAACGCTTAACGTTAAAGGTCTTAATTCCCCCACTAAAAGATCACTCCTTGCTAGAGAATTTCGGAGGTTGAACATGGATATACTCTTTGTGCAGGAGACCAAGTACATGAGGGGGGAGGAGAGGACGATCCTGGGAAAAAGAACTGGGTTGGAATTTTGGGGCTCGGGACCCCTGAAGAAAGGGGGAGTGGGAATACTCATTAGAAGGGGGCTAGATTTCAAGGTCTCGAAAATCTGGTCCGATGTAGAAGGTCAGGCTCTTCTAGTGTCAGGGACCGTTGGCGGGCTGTCCATTACGATCGCCACGATTTACTCCCCTAATGTGGGACAACTCCGATTCCTATCCAAGACAATCCCCAAAATAATGCTAGAGGCAACAGGTCACGTCATCATTGGCGGTGACTTTAACATATGGGCTGACCCAGATCTCGATTGGCACCCTGGTAACCCAGAAAGACGCGAGACAGGCAGAGGGGACCACACTCAATTCAAAGCAATGATGGACTTGTATGGCTTGCTTGATGTGTGGCGCTGCATGCACCCGATGGAGAAAGAATACACCTTCTTTTCGGCCCCACACAACACGTTCACTAGGATAGACTACCTTTACTCCTCCAGTGACTTATTTGACACGGCCATACACTCACGAATCGCGACCATCTCGTGGTCCGACCACGAAATGGTATCCGTTGATTTAGTATGCGATTCCTTGCCCGTTAGATGCGGACAATGGAGATGTAACGAGACGCTATGGAAGGATCCTGTCTTTAAAATAGAGATGGAAACTGAAATTGAGGAATATTTCCGAACGAATGATACAGGGGAAGTCTCGAAACAAGGGGTTTGGGAGGCTGGGAAGGCAACGTGGAGGGGAATCCTCATGCGGGAGGGTGCAAAGAAAAAAAGAGAGAGGGCCCTAATTGAAAACAGAATCCGTGCAGAAATTATCCAACTGGAAAGTGACGCGAAGAAGGGGGACACTGTTGACCCTGAAAAAGTTCTAGAGGCGAGGAAAAAAAGGGAGGAGCTACGCCTCCTGGAACATGAGCAAATAGCCCGTAAACTTCTCCTCTTGAAACAAAAGTTTTATGAGAAAGGGGACAAGGCTGACGCGCTATTTATTAGCGGCTAGACTCTGTGCTCAAAGGGCGGAACGCAGGGTTCAGGAGATACTAGAGGAGGAATCGGGTGTGGGAACGCCTCGACCTACCATTCCGGAATCCTTTGCGGATTTCTATGAGACCCTGTACACCCCTGAAGATGACCCACAGACCTCCAACATTCGTTCCTACTTGGACGACGTTGCCATGCCCAAATTGACAAGAACCGAATCAGATACGCTTGATGCCCCCATAACAGGAGAGGAGATCCAAGAGGCTATTAAGCGACTTACATTAGGCAAATCCCCGGGGGAGGACGGGTATACAGCAGGTTTTTACAAAACATTTGCCCCGCAACTTACACCTTTCCTAGTTGACTTATTCAATCGAATTTTAGAAACAGGAAATCCTCCAGACTCATTTGTCAAAGCACTCATAGCAGTTATCCCAAAGGAGGGAAAAGATCCCACGAAACGTGGATCATATCGCCCCATCTCCCTATTAAATATAGATGCCAAAATATATTCCAGGGTTCTCGCAGCTAGGATTGAATCCCTTATGCCCCGCCTTATCCACCCCGACCAGGTGGTCTTTATAATCGGCCGTCAAGGCGTAGATACCATGCGCAAGACACTACACTTGGTGCACGCCTCGCACAACCTAAATACTGACCCAGCATTGCTTTCCATTGATGCTGAAAAAGCGTTTGACAGGGTGAACTGGGATTTCTTAATGGAAGTCCTTCTAAATATCGGGCTAGGTCCCAACCTTAGGAGGGGAATTAAAGCGATATATTCGTCTCCCATCGCCTCGGTATTCGTTAACGGGGAGTACTCCAGGTGGTTCCGACTAAAACGAGGCACTAGACAGGGATGCCCCCTCTCAGCTATCTTATTTGCTTTGTCACTTGAACCGCTTGCACACAAGATCAGAGGAGATGAAACCATAGAGGGGATCCATCTAGGAGACACTGAATATAAACTCGCCCTGTATGCGGATGATATCCTTTTACATGTGGTTAATCCTGAGAAATCAGTCCCCCAAGCCATCCTCCTCTTGGAGGAATACGGTCGCCTATCGGGCTTCAAGATCAATCGCGCTAAAACCACGCTCTTTCCCCTCCAGGGCGACGCTGAGGCGAATACTGTAAAATACTCCTCCTTGGGTTTGACGATTGAACACGACAAGATGCCATATCTCGGGGTACACATAACGAAACAGCTAGACTCCCTATATGAGGCAAGTTTCCCACAACTTCTTACTAAGCTCCGCGCAGATCTTGCCAGGTGGGATAAACTGACGATCTCATGGCTTGGCCGCCTCAACGCCGTCAAAATGACCTCCCTCCCGAGGTTTCTTTATCCCTTCCAAATGCTACCAATTAAAATACCGGATCAATACTTTAATGAGGTGAAGAGGGAAATTCTAAAATTCCTCTGGAGGGGCAAAAGGGCCAGGATAGCCTACTCTATATTAACGCTCCCCAAAGACAAAGGCGGGGTGGGACTCCCTGATCCCCGGAAATACTATACTGCTGCTCAACTACGTCTGTTTGTCCCCCACTTACGCAATCACAAAGAACCACAATGGGTAGCGATGGATAATCATTACTTGACCCCGGCAACACTTGGGGAATGGTTATGGGCCCCGCGAAACCGGGTATTGGGGAGAACGAGAAACCACCCGCTTTTTGTTGCTATATGGGATATATGGCGAGACGGTTCGGAGATGACGGGAATCACGACGTGGCCGTCCCCATTAAGCCATCTATGGTCCCCGGGCATTAATAACTATATCCCCAATGTCGAGCGGTTTCAGACATGGTTTGAAGCGGGACTAGAAAGAGTGGGGCAGCTCCTCCGCAGTGACTCATTTATCACCCTCCCAGAGTTAACAGAAGCTCTAAATATTGGAGTCCTCTCCACCTTCCAATATTTACAAATTAAAGGGGTATTGACCAAATCCGAGTGGAAAGAAAAACTGAGTAGAGATCTCACCCCTTTCGAAAAAATCTTAGACTCCAAGACGACCAGGAAGAATCTGATTTCCCTCATGTACACCTTACTTCTGACCGCAGGTGGTAAATCCTCACACACACTCAAACGGCGATGGGAGATCGATATGAAGATCGATATAGATGATGACGAATGGGACAAAATGTGTGCCATGGCGTCACGTACCTCCATATCATGTCAATATAAACTCCACTCCATAAAACTCTTACATCGCTGGCAATATGATCCGTATAGATTATCCAAGATGTACCAATCCTCCTCCCCCACCTGTTGGCGCGAATGTGGGCAGGTTGCAGACTACTGGCACATGTGGTGGGAGTGCCCCAAGATCAAGATCTTTTGGGATGAGGTCCTGGGATGGATCAGGCACACTGATGGGATTTACAGGATAGCAGATCCGCACTTAGTCTTGTTTAGCCTCGAGAAAACTGAAGATGAATGGACAAAGGTCCGAGGCCTAACCCCCTACTTATTGCTCGCGGCCCGAGCTTTACTTGCCACTAAATGGAAATCCACCACGACCCCGTCCAAACAAGAGTGTATCAATGTGATGTTGAACATATGCACCATGGAAAAAATCACTGCATCCATACACGGTAGAGCGACACAATCCGAGCTCATATGGTCGGACTTTCTGAGAGCACACACGTCTATCGAATACCCAACTTCAGACGCGGATGACCCCCCGTCATGAATGAAATAAAACACGTTTCTTGGAAAGTACACATTGACTCTCACCCCCCTGGAATACACCTTCCCCTCTCCATTACATAAGCACTGCCCGAAGGTCTCAAGCACTCCTCCCACGTGTCGAACCCCTAAAACATACCACACACAACAGAAACTTCACCCTTACTGACGACCACAGCAGCATAACACTTTATTCCCTAAAAGACTTATCTCTCTTTCTCGGGGCAGGGGAGGGTGGACGGGAAAATTGTTAATGTTTGAAAAGAATGTTCTATAATCGGATTTTATTTATGCCTTTTCCTCTCTATTATCATTTCCTGTATGTGCACGCTCTCAGTTGTACTGATCGCTGACTGATGATACTACAGGATGTGGAACAGAATGATGATGAAAAAGCCTCTCTATATTTTTTGATGTATCTGTTCCTCTGTGTTGCCTTAATGAGGAT
Source organism: Ambystoma mexicanum (assembly GCF_040938575.1). Taxonomy (NCBI): domain Eukaryota; kingdom Metazoa; phylum Chordata; class Amphibia; order Caudata; family Ambystomatidae; genus Ambystoma; species Ambystoma mexicanum. The sequence goes on from NC_090932.1 coordinate 2,520,712, forward strand.
AAATGTTAACTTTGAAAACTTAATAAAATTGAATTTAAAAAAAAAAAAAAACCACATTAAACCTTCGAATGATTACCATAGAATCATAAAATTTCAGCATATTACACACATTAGTTTACACACAGAGCGTACAAACTATCAAACGCTTTGTTTCCCCTACTGGTTGAACTTTATCAACTCCTTTTCAATGTATTTGCACAGGCTTACCAGTTCATATATTAGAGGTCACACCGAGATAACAGGCAATCTTCATAGTCTATGTTCACAAATTTAGAGAATCGTTTAGTCCACATAAGTTTGAAGTGTGGGCATTCAAGGATGAGGTGTTTCATTGGTTCATTACACGAGGGAAAGCGACATTTCATTAATATTGGTTCCCCATGATTGATCCAGTTGACAGTTCTTTGCCTGGAATGATATAAGTTTAATCTAAACCACATATAAGCTTGCCTCGTATGATTACATGGAAAAGTAACTACGTGGGCAAACCTAGGTATCCGTTGTTTAAGGAAAGCACCATACTCTTTATACATTTTATATGATTGTATGATTTCAATTGTACACCTCCAATCCTGTTCAAACAATTTCTTTTTTGCAAACGCAGGACGATAATATACGTCATTTGGTGAAATGCCCAAATCATTCAACATACTTTGCATGTTCAGTTGGTATTTTTTAAAGGACATGGAAGAGGAGGTGTTCAGTAACCCATTTAAGTCCGCATATAGTGAATTTTTGCAAGGAAAACAAATCTTTGCGTAACTTGATAGCTGTCGCCATTTCCATCGTGAAGATAGTGCGATCAACCCTAGCTCATGTCGTAGCACTGGGTTAGGTAATGACATTGGTAAATGCATGGCGGATTTTAACAAAGTTCCCTGTGTGGAGTCCAAGATTGTAGTAATATCGCTGAGACACATATCAGTGGCATACAAAATAACAGATTCAATTTTTAAAGTTAGAAATTCAATCGTAGGTATCAATGAAAATTTGCTATATTTTGAGTAGATCATTTTCAGTTGGGATAATAATGGACGCGACTTATTTTTAATTGGCTCTGTCCAATATTTTATTGAATTTTGTGCAGTTAAGTTGTAACCCAAGTATATGGCACTGAGAGAGCACTGTATTTTGGTTTGCATAATCTCCCATTGATATCTGTTACTCTTTTGCTTAACTCCAAGTTTGAGAATAACTGTTTTTTCCGGATTAGGCGTAAGATTATGTGCAATAGCAAACTCCTGGAAAAGCACTAGTTTGGTTTGTAAACCTGCCGGTGTAGGATCAAAGATTATTATGTCATCAGCAAAGGCTATCCACTTCAACCGAAGCGACCCAATCTTTACAGAGAACACATTTTTGTGGTCCCACAATTTGTCCAGGTCCGCGATATATAAATTAAAAAAAGTGGCCGCTAGATTACAGCCTTGTTTAAGGCCAATGGCTGTATTCACATGATCGGTTGTTCTGCCATCTTCCGAGATTTTTATTTTATATGATGTGTTAGAGTGGAGCTTAATAAACCAGTACAACAAATGTAGAGGAATTCCCATCAGTTTCATTTTATTCCATAAAAGATTTCTCACCACATTAACGAAAGCTGATGTCATGTCTACCATTGCAAGATATAAAGGTTGTGAATACTTTCCTTTTAGTAGCTGCAATGAGGTGCGGCATGACCATCGCATTCAGCGAGGTACTCATGCCTTTTCTAAAGCCCGTTTGGTATTTTGAAAAGAGACTGTTTTCTTTGATGAATAATTCCAATTCATGTAAGAGTAGAATGGCGAACACTTTTTCGCCTCAGTGTCAATCAGTGCAATTGGTCTATAATTCTGTGGAAGAGCAGGATCGCCCTTTTTGAATATGGGCACGATATTTGCAGTAGTCCAGGAGAACGGAATCTGACCCGTATTAATAATTTTCTCAAATTTGATTTTTAGGATTTCGACCCAAAAATCTGGGTCTGCTTTGTATAAACAAGGAGGAAAACCATCCAGGCCTGCTGCTCTAGAATGAGATCTTTGTAATCGCCCATTTCAGATCGTCTTGTGTCCATTTCAATCGGGCGATCTTGCTATAACACAGCTGAGTATTTGGAACCGACGCAAATTTCATTGGGATTTTATATTGATATAGTCACACCATACATTATTTGCTATACAAGAACAAGGGATTGGAGCAGCTTTTTTATCACCCTTTTTTATCATCTGCCATATAGTTCTTGTACCATGGCGAGTTATCGCTCGTATGAGTTCAGTTGTCTTTATTATATTTAAGTATACGTGCGCGCTTAATATTACTCTTAAATTCTTTCAGAATTTGAGACCTCATATAGCGACAATGGTCAACTCCAAGTCCAGATTTATTGAGTTGTCCTATTGCCTTTTGTTTTGCTCTCTTAATGTTCCTGCACTTAATATCAAAAGAATGAAGGTGCACCCTTTTGATGATCATTTTACTGATGGTAAGAAGCGCATTTTCGATCATCTTATCATAGTATTTAAGCTTAATATTCTCACTTTCATTCGCAATAAATTGGCATAAATTAATCTGTGAGGATACGTGACTTACAAATTGCTGACATAGCCCATGACTCCATCTAATGGAGATTTGTGGGCGATCGTTCTCGACAAGAGCCAAGGTCGGTACAATATCTAACTGTCTGCTTTCCCAATTCCAGATTGCAGCCGATTCGTGCATGGTCGCTGCCCTGTATGGGACTGCATTGAGAGGATGTGATTAACATAGTCAGAGGCCGGGAAACAAAAATTAGGTCAATTGACGTCGATTTGGGGCCTCGTGACCATGTTACTTGAGACTTGGGGTTTTTGTATGTTACTCTATCCATATCCCAGTTCTCTAATAATTCTCTAAATTGCGCACCCCTTCCTTGTGAAAGATGTGATGGTAATGGGCCATATTCGTTCAATTCTCTACAGTCGCAATTGAAGTCACCTCCAATGATGATTTCAGTGCTTTCGAACTTAGTGCCTATATTTTCTAAACACTCGTCCAATTCTTCAAGCATCTTATCAATCGTGGAGTTAGCAGGATTCCAATATAAACAAACGATCAGAATATTAGGATGTTTTTTGGATACACTGTTATGTACCACTACCCCTAAAAGATTTGCGGATTCCCATACCCTTTCTTACTGAAGATTAGAAGAATTGTTTATAGCTATTGCAAGCCCTCCACTGGGTCGACCTATAAGCGCCCTCTTAGCGGGCTTAGAGTAAGTAGTGAATCCTGATATGAAAAGTGCAGTTGATTTCATTGTCTCCTGTAGAATAATAATTGTGGGTTGCTCATTTGTTGATAAAGATGCAAACCAACTCATAAAATTAGCATATCCGCAAGTATTCCAGGATAGTACCTTGAGTAAACCCATTTCATCATGCTATGATTGGAGAGCTGTTGATTTAATTCGCAGAAAGGAGGTAACCATAGGTTCCAACCAAGGCATACCTTTAGTTATAGCTACATGGTTTAGAAGAGTATGCAAATCTTCATCGGCTTTCACTTTACTTTGTTGTGTATCATCAATACTTTTAAGTCTATGTCACCAATAGGACTTACATGTGATAAAAAGTCATTAGCTAAAGATTCTGTTTCCATCGAGAATAATTCCAGTCCTTGATTTTTGAGTTCGTCGCAATGACACAAAATACATTTTAATATAATTTCCGAGCTCAAATAACATACTGCTCTATAGTTATCTGTCTGGGCTATAGATACTATAAGAATATCTTCTGATTTAACCATTCTTAGTTGTGGGATGCGTGCAAATACAGATAATATGAATGATCGATTCATATTATCTTTTCCCAGCAAACACCGCCCTATTACCTTCCAAGCCAACCAAAAAGGGTTGATCTTTGTCCTCATGGAACTTCTCGGATTGTTTCTCTGCAGTAATAGGAGCAGAAGAAATTGTCTCTTTTGGTATTAGCGCCTCTGCTCTTGATACTCCCTTATTTGGGGTAACCGCATTTAAATGATTGCTTTGAAAGACCTTTCGGAATATTTCAAAGATCTCATCCTGCGATTTCGCAGGAGTTTTTATTTCTATAGATTGCGGACTCAGTGTTACTGCATCAGAGATCGCCTTCATACGCATCTCCCTACTGGGTCTGTCCTCAAGTGGTTTTTCAAAAATTTCCTGTGAAAGTTGGTTATATATCTTGGGAACATTTTGATTTTCGGCATAGCTCTGCACAAGGCAGGGCCATGTATCGAGATGCGGGAAGGGATAAAGGTAGATTTTGTCTCCTCTTTACCCAACATATTTACCTTTTGTATAGCAATGGGAGATTCCTCTCCCCCCTTATTATCTACATAAGGTTTCATATCATTACTACTGGAGAATACAATCTGATTTGATTTAGGTGTTACAGATTCTAGGCCTAATATTAATAATTTGCCCTTTCCAGTCATCGAGTTCGAAAACTTAGTATTATTAATCTCCTTTTTCCTTATCGGATTCTCTAAGCAGGAAGCAAACTCAGTGCAAGCAGCACTGTAAGATTTTTTAATTGGCAAGTGGCATTTTATATTGGATTTTGCTTCGTCGCTTACAGATGTTGGTCGAAAGTGCTGTCTTTCTTGGTGGTAACTGATCTTCGTAATAATGGGAAGAAACCGGTCAGCGTCGCTTTTGAATGTATCAAAATTGGTTTGGTGGCCACTTCGGGGTCCAGATCAATTTCTGATACTTCACGATGTGCATATGGTTTTTTTGGCGGAGCATCAGCATTAGAGCACTTGTTTGTTAACCTTTCCGGTAGTTGCCCTGTTTGTTCGGTTATAGTTTCAATCCCTTGCTTCTTGGATTGTGTTTTAGTTACAATGTCCTGTGATATAATGAATGCCTTCTGGCTTTCCTTAGTAAGTTGTCGAAGATCAATACCTTCTTCATCCGAATTTATGATAAGTCTCTTGAGAGGATATGTTTCTCGATTCTGTATTATTGGTAGTCCCACCCTCCTTAGCTATTTTAGCTGCCTTTGCTTCCCTTTTCCTCTTTGCAATTCTTTTCGTTGCTCTATTGTGCATCCTCTTAGTACGCCGAGACATGAAGGAAAAGTCCTTTTCAGAGTTTTGGTCTGCGCATTCTATCTGCTGTTGCTCATTAAGTAGCTTTACCAAAATATCTGGACACTCGTCGAGGGGCAACGACTTGTTTGATTGGGAAATGATATCAGAGTTTCGATCGACAATTTAAGTTCTTTTAGTTCTATCATACAGTTGCATGTCAAAGAGGGTTTACTATTGGCTGCAGGAACTGCGATGAAATTACTAGGATTATCCACAGTTTGCGTGGCTTTCTCACCTTGTATCGGGCGAGGTTGAGTCATTTTATTATTTAAGACTCGTAAAGTATCTGCAGCTATAATGAAACACTCAATTTTTTCCATTTTGGCACCAAGGTAATGCAAGGTAGCTTTGATTTCTTTCAATTCTAAGTGCGTCAGATCATGACCCTTATCCAATAGGTCTAATATTTTAATGATTACAGGAAATGTACCTGGCGATCTCGATTCATTTCCCCCTAAATCGGTCGGACCATCTATCAGATCGATTTGAAAGGGTCTAATTGGGGCCTCTGCACTATCAGATATGTAGTTCAAACGTGGAGGTGGGGAATCATATATAGGATGTTGTAGGATGTTGAGAGCTCATCCTACTTGGGTTCTCTGCCAAGCTACTAGCGCCCAATGGGTGAGGGATGTCCCTTTGGGTTTTTCTCATTGTATCATAGAGAAGTGGAGTTAAAGTACCTATGGCACGGGTTGATCGCTAGAAGCTGAGTCTGTGGGAGTAACCTCTGTGCCATTTCCATCATAATCCTCTACATTCATCTGAGTTATAATTCATAATGCTTTCATTCTGAGGAGTAGTGGAGCATAAAGCTGCTAAGGAGCTCCTTTCGCGAGCATGAATCATAACCTCATATGCAGATGGATGGGGACAAACCTTATCTTCCAATCTTGATGCCATATCCTTGCTCCCTGAGGTTCTCGAATCAGTATATGCTGTACTTCCGGGACAAACAAGTGAATCAATGTTTGAAGCTGTAAGTGCTGGCAATTCGTTACATTTACTCCTCAGACCAGCAGCCATATCTGTTGTAAATGGTTAACGACCTGATTCCCACTATAATAATACAGGTGAAGGTTAGAAAGAGGTCAATGTCTATTATATGAATTCAATGATAATAGGACGCAAATCTAAATTTAGAGTAACACTTTTTCCAATAAAACAACACACCTAAAACCAACACTTCGCAATCCGTACTTTTAAAAACGCGAAACACAATTTTAAAAACAAATTAATGGGTGTAGGTATCTCCAAAAGAAATGTTACAATGACTCCAATCAAACGTATATCGTAATCACTCCTTAATACTCGCTGTCAGTCCCAATTAAGAATTTCAAGGAACCACATATAATGGAGCTAAAAACGCCTTCAAAACCCACAATATAACTAAACGGCTGTCAGTATAAAATAGTGCGACAGGTCAGGAACAAAGAGTATGACCTCCACAGTTTCCCAACCAAACACACCACCAAACAGCCACACAACAGCCGGTAGGCTTATCTCCGACGGGCTTTTCGCCGCTCGGGCGGATGGGAGCTCGCTTTCTAGGAGGAATGAAACACGTGATATGTCACGTGCAGAATCAAGCTCCGCCTCCTCAGCGTTATACACAGGCACCTGCAAGTGCCCCTTTTTCAGCTCGCAATGCAGGTATTTCCAAAATGTAATATGCGCTCGTTCAGCAAACGCCAATTCCCTTTTGTTGAGTTCAGTTTTGGGAATTATATCTATAGACACTACAGGATACCGTAGAAGAGAGACCCAATAAATAATGCACTGATGGGTTACACAGAAAGGATTGTACCTCTTACAAACTTTAGCCTTACCAGTAATAAGCTGATGTAGCCTTTTAAAGAAAACCGGCTTCTTATGCATGGTAAAGGGTCCACAGTTCCTAAACCACTACCCCTTCACTATTACGCAGACCTCGGGGGTTATTTCTGCAAATACTAGCAGGTCCATGCAAATACTAGCAGGTAACAGAGCTGGCATTAGCATCTCCTATTAGTGCTGGTCTGCAGCTAGTGGACATCCTGCTGTGGCAGTGTAGACAGGGGGTTTGGCCTCGTGGATGTACAATTTCAGGGAACTTCCTTGATTGCTTAAGTGTGGGCACACTATGGCATGCTCGTCAGAGCCACATACACAAACCGTTCCAGTATGCTATTGTAGGGACACATCAGACAAAAACAGGCATGTGTGCTGTTACGTATGGGAGCGCCACATAGACGCCATTAACCAACAGGGTGGTGGCCTGTGCAGTGCACAAAACATTGCTGCACACATCACTGCAATGATTTGCCATGGACTACTGTCTACATGGTGACCCACAATGAACTCTACTTGCCTAATCAAGGTGCCAAGTGACATCGAGTTGCCATCTGGTGTGCGTGCTAGGCAGTGGCTGGCTTGTTTAGACAATTAAAAGACCTTTGATGCTGAACACATGCATTTAGTCCATGTCCCAAAGCAGACACTAGAATACTTAAGCAAGAAAATGAAAGTTAACCTTCCCAGGGATGCACCAGAGGTAACTAAAAAGTTATATTAAAAAAAAAAACGTTTTGTTGTTTCAAATGGAGACATGAAAATTAAAGAAAATAGTTTAAATCTTTTTCTGTGGCATTTAAATTCTCTTTGAATAAAAATGCCCCATGTTCAGTTAAAACAATGGCTTGTTTGTTTGTTTGTTTGTTTATTATTTATAGCGCGCACCAAACCCGAGGGTAACCGGGCGCGTTGTTCAAGGATACATTAAACTTTACAGGTTACGCATGCTTACAAATGGTGGTTATACATAGTAGAAATTACATAATGCAGGACAATAGGGAGAGTATACATTGTGCATAATATAAACATATAACATAATATATACAGGAAATATGCAGTAGGAAGATAGAGAGTATTTAGTTATGTACATAGTACGACTGTAGGACAGTAGTTATATTAGTGTAGGGCGGGACTATCGGTCATTTTCTTTGATCCAGTTGATACAGTTGGATCTGAAGAGGGCGTAGGATTGGGTAGATCTCAGGCCGGGCGGGAGGGAGTTCCAAAGCTGTTAAATGAGCCATCACTTATAAATTGCCCCACTTGAAAGGCTGTCAACAAAAAGAATGAGGGGCAGAGGGTGTGTGACTCCAGAGCATCTCGCACGCTGTGTTGGGAAAACGCATTCCTCTGTTTGCATATTCCAACGCATCGCAGTCATCCAAAAGTCGACAGAGAGCAGCCAGCCGCACATTGCAGAGGAGCGCTCACCGGCACAACTGGCTGCTTCATCTTTTGCTTAATCTTTTGTGCGGCCAGATCAGAGTTGGCTTTCTGGGTGGGCCCCTTAGTGCGCCCCCTCATGTGCGGTTTAGCTCTGCTCCACGGGCCGGGGTGGCCCAGGGTCAGTAATGTTACGCTGGTCAGATGAGGCAGGGCAAGCATCTGCTGCCGCTACTCGCTGCAGTACAATCGCGCCCCTAAAGGCAATCGCACCCTCCCGGGCTTAATATCCTGCCGCACCTGGGCAATTGCGCCCCGGGCAACCGCCCGCTTCGCCAGGGCCAAGAAACGGGCCTGGGAACTGCAGAGGTCTTGTGAACCACTGTTTCCTCCCCCCACGCAGCTCCCGAGTATACGCTATGAAGGGTGCAGTAACTATACACTGGTTGGAGGATGGGGTGGTCATTGTTGGGGGAGAGCATAACGGAACGTTTGTCTGGCGTTGGGGTTTGTGCTAAAAGTTTAGTTAATGCAACTAATGTCACAATAGCCCTAATCCCCCAGACATGTACTTTTGAGTCTTGCTTCTGAGTAACACTTCCTACCTACCCTGTAGGAGAAAACTGCAAAGAATACCAACCTTCAACTGCCTGAACGTCAATCACCTTGGATGACCGCCTGAAGGTTGGGGGGAAGCAATAGGGGGGAAATCTGGCACCACTTTGTGAAATGCGTGGGAGCCATCCCATGCAAGCATGTGAATGTGTCACACAATTGTAAAATGCATTTTCTTGTGCACTGGAAGTCGAAGCAAGGGGAGGTTCTTTTGACAGGAACATGGTTCTATTTACAGAGACCGCACTCTCGTTGGACCGCCATGCTGGGGGCCCATTTAAGTTTAGGGTAGGTAACCTCCTTCGAATTAGGGCTTCCTGGTCTTTTTTTTATTTTTTGGTAATTTCGGGGGTGTTCTTCCAGTGTTTTAAAAAATGATCATAATCTGCGTTTCAGTGTTTTCCCATTTGCCCCCTTCAAAACATTGCAAATAAGTTTCTTCCAGTGTAAATACACACATTCTTGTATTGTTTCATTGCGTGCATGTTTTTTTATTTATTGGGCATTTATAATTCTCCTATATGTGATGTTCGGAACATGCAAGTGCAGTAAAGAGAAGTGCAAGGGAGGGGCTGGTCATGGTGGAAGGGCTCGTAAGAAAGTGAGTGCAGGGGGAGGCTAGCTGGACCGAGTAGGGAAAGCAGGTCCATGAGCTAAGTGCGAGGTAGGGGGTTGGAGCAGCTACAAGGGTGCAGGCCATCTAGGCTAGTGCGGTGAAGGGGCCTGGAAGGGCAAGTGCAAGGGAGGGGGTGGGGGCCGGGCAGACAAAGTGCAGGGGTAGCCTGGATTTAGTGGGACCTGGTGCTCTGGAAGACTGAGGGAACCAGGGAGCCAGTCAAGAGGCAGATGGGGACATTAGCAGGGGACGGGAGTGGCTATGGGGAGAGAGCAGGAATAAGAGAAAAGGAAGGTCTTGAGAAGTATGCGCAATTTAAGGAGCTCCAGCTCAAGGCGGAGAGGGGCGGGGAGGCCATTCCAGAGGGAGGCACCTGCGGAGGAGAGGGATCTCTCCCCCCCCCCCCCACTCCCTGCTTGGAAAAGCGTCTAATCGGCAGAGAGTTGGAGCTAGACGAGGGAGGTATTTAGGCAGAGGGAATTGGATGTAGAGGGGTCCCAGGCCCCAGGAATAGAGTAATATCTCGGCGCAAGATGTTATGAACACTTTCTGGAGAATAAAGATCAATGTCTTAATCCAGTCATTTCTAACATTTCTACAAGTCGGAATTATTGCAGTAAATCGTGCAGTACTTTGTCAAGGACTATACCCACCCCAAAAGTGTTGCAATTTGACGCCTTGGGTATGCCACGATGTATGGGTACATAAGCATCTCCCAACATCGCCATTACTGACTTCCAGGTGTGGACTCCTAACGCCAAATCCTTACATTGCCATCTGCTCCCAGAAATGTCTATCTGATCCCCCATCCCAACATATCCTAACCACCCCACCCTCACTGCCATCACAACAACCACATCACATGGTAGTAATTTGCATCACCCACCCAAACATGGGCATCTACCCCCACTCTGTATCATGTCTCTGCATTCCCAGGAACCTTCCTGCTTTACCGCTAGCATTTCCAGCACAAACGCCTCTGTCCCCCAAGCATCGAGGCCCGGCTGAAGATGGTTGGGGCCCCCTGCTTGGAGCGAAAAACAGTCTGAGGCACCCATAGGGTGCATACATTACAATGGCAATATGATACTTTTAATAGCCGCCGATTATCACGAGACGAACAGCCAGCTGGGAGCTTAGGCACTAAATGCCCACTGAAGATCTCGAAACCCTGATGTGGAGGAACCAGTGTTAGAAGGCAGTGAGGTGATCAGGGACGTCATTTGTGGGTTGCCAGGGTTAGCAGCTGCTACCCCTGGCTCGCCTACTGCTACCACTTGACCTGTCCTTGCGACCCATGTCCACTGGACAAAGAGACAGTGCCAAGAGCAGATATCTGTGTTGCACCTGAAAAAGGGGGTTGTAATTGCAGCTAAATGTGCCACAGCTTTTTTCACCTGGAATCTAGATCTCAATACTTGGAGAATGAACAGGGATACGGGAAAAACCATGAAGCCGCCATCACTAACAGCTTGGTAGTCCATTAGTGAAGAATGCCTGAATGGTTGGGTTCAGAGGTGGGGCTGTCTGTGCAGCTCAAACCCCATACAGTAGCAACAGGAAGGATATGGGTGCTAGGTCTAGCTAGCTGGGAATGGGTATGAGCAGCCTGCAGTAGTCGGTGACAGCACAACATGAACGCAAATCTCATCAATGTTTCTTGTTGTCTGCTTTGCAAATCCAGTGAGCCCTGGGCCTGTGATGAAAGGGGTGTGCCCCCAATATTGCCTGGGCACTGTTTGACCTGACCCAGATCTAACAGACCTACATGGTGTGATCATTATGTACATGACTTTGCCCTCCGCCTTCGAAGTAAACCATCTGTTGCTTCCTCGAGCAAAAAATATGTTTGGACAGATAGCTCGGGGTCAACTCACCTGCTTTCGGAACAAGAGGATACAGTGCAGCATGGGTTCAGTTCCTGTTGCAGTGCTTAGAAGCTGGAGGAGGCTGGCATGAAGCAAGACATAAAGGAGCCAAAGAAAATGATACAATTGGCCTTTTCTAGGGTGATGTCATGGACCTGCTGCGGCTGTTTTACATTTTAAAATTAATAAAACCTGCAAGTACTGTGACCTGCAACGGATCTTCCCCTTTATCTTCCAAATAACAAAACAAAATGTGGGTTACTTACAAAATAAGCAAAACAGAAAGGTGATGGCTGGAAGGTTAAGTCCAGACCATCGTTTTTCTGGTTGGACTTGTGTTTCCAGTCTGTGGCCAGACACTTGGCAGGCACCGGATGTGTGTGCTTTGGGGTTTAGGCCTCTTCGAGATGCTCTCCAGTGATGTACAATAGTCCAGGTTGTTGTGTTGGACGTCTGCTACATTCACAGTCATTTGGTATTCTGAGCCTAGACACACTGAGATTAACGCTAGATCATAGTACAGTGATACCGTAACCATACATTTTAGGGTACTGAGGAACAATGTTTTGTGATACCACTTCCTCTTTTGTCAAGGGGTGAACGGACGAGCCATCACTTCCCGAGATGTCATCGGAGGTCAAGGGTCGTGTGATGTCACTTCTGCTGCCCCAGGCATTGTGTTGAAATGACGTCGCTGGAGATAACATGTGTAGATCCTGTGGGAAGAGAAAACCCCTTCACACGAATGCTACACACGTAAACCGGTAGTAGTCTCCTCACCCATTGAGTTATCTTTACTGTCTGGCTGTGGCGTCAATCCCACAACGTCCTTTTAGTGTCCACGGGAGCATGGAGAAAAAAAAACTCTGACAATGTGGACGCCGAGTAGCATAGCCCTCTGGGTAGGGCGCATCAGCACATGGCTGCAACCAAACCCCATCTTCTCGGTCCTTGTTTGTTGGACACCCCCCCCTACCCCTTTCACCCGCCTGAAAAAGCAGCCTGTAATGCGAGCACTGGAAAGTGCACATTTTAAGCCCCAGAACGAAAAGTTACTGGGGGGGGGGGGGGCTCCCTGAGGCTCATTTCATTTGTTTTTTTTTGTTTTTTTTTATTATTTCATTTAGTTTGTACAAAACTTTTTGAAAAGAGATTTCCCATGCCCCTCCCACAGTGTGTCGGAGAAGTGCCATGGGGGTCTCAAGCCGCGAGGAGAAGCTAGTCTGTGGAGCTACTAGAAACCAGCTAGCAACCACTTCTAGACTCTCAAATCTCATTCATGCGGCAATATCTCAGTGTGCTGCTGTTTTATTTTTCCCCTATTTCGCCTCGCAGCTTCTCCGACACACCATCGTCATGGGCCTCGCTAGTTTTCATCTTTCGTATCCACCTTTAGTAGTGTTTCCAGATTTTGTAGAAAATTTGATAACCCAAAGATTTCTTTTTCCCTGGGGTTGTGGAATTTGCGCCACAAGTCCTCTCCACATAAAGTATCATACTGTAGTACCAGGCGGCCTAAATGGACAGATCTAAGGTCTTTCAGGCTTTCACAGTACAATGTAAGGTGTTTGAGAGTCTCATTTTGTTTCTCGCAAAAGCGACATTTGAGCATGGCTGTTACTTTTCGTGCTCTTGTCGCTTGGCTTACTCTTGTGTTGAATAGGTTTAAGCGAAATTTCATGTAGGTCATTCTATGTCGAGCATTAGGTGTCTTTATCAGGTATTGCAGCATCTGTTTGCGGTCTTTAGCTTCAATGGGTGCATCATCAAAGAGCTTGTGGCGATTTCGCGCATCCACTGTTAGACACCAGTCTTGTTCCCATAGTTTTTTCTTAACGAGGGTTGGATTATTTTGCAGTGTAAGTTGGTCCGTGCCAAGTTGCTTTAGCTGATTATTGCAACCAGTTGCCCATCTACACAGCACGGTTTCAGGGTTGCCTTTAAGTGCTTCCTGTAAGATCTTAAACTGGGGAGTACAGTCTTCTGTGATTATTTTCCGGTAGATGGATAGCATGTTCCATAGCACTCGTGCCTGCAAGGAGATGAGGTTTAATTCATATCTGACGCACGCACTCGAGATTCCTTTCTGTATGTGCAGGACTCGTCTCCAGTATTGGTTTTCCAACTGTGGCCACAAAGTTGCAGAGGCGCCTAGGGCGCTTTCCGCGCCATAGATGAGCGTGGGAGTGGCTTTTTGGTTATAATGAGCTAACACTGGTAGCAAGGAAAATTTGCCGAATTTTTTATTTATGATGACCCCTTGGCATGCTAGTTGTCTGCATTTTTGTATGATGTTCTCCGTCCAGGGGGCATCTTTTATGTTGCTATTGAACCAGACTCCTAGATACTTGGCCTTTTTCACACATCTCAGGTTGTCATTACACAGCCTCCAATTCGGAGCACTTTTTAGGTTCCGTTTTTTGTTTCTTGTGAGGTCTTGAAGGATGATTATTTCCGACTTTGCAGAATTGATTTTCAATTTGTTTTCTTTTACGTAGCCCTCGAGTGCAACGAGCTTCCTGGATAGTCCAATTGGGGTTTGATCCAGTATTACAATGTCGTCTGCATATAACATCCAGTTTACAGTCATCCCATTGATTTTTGGGGGGAATGATGTGACAGCTTCAAGGTGTTCTCCAATATCGGACAGAAATAGTCCGAACAATGTGGCTGCCAACGGGCAGCCTTGTTTCACACCTTGATTTGTTTTTATAGGTTTACTCAGTGTTCCACCAGAGTCCAACCTTACTTTGATTTCTGTGTTAGAATGCAGATCTTTTATGGGTTGGAGCAGTTTCTCCGGGCAATGCCATTTTTTCATCTTAGTCCATAGCAACTCTCGATCGATGGTGTCGAAGGCGCTGGACAGATCAATAAATGCAACATAGATCTTCCGGTTTTGACGAATGGCTTCCATCTTCAGGAAGTTTAAGATAGTCAGGTTCAGCCCGCAGCCGACTCCTTTTACAAAACCTGTTTGGCGGGGATCGTATCTTTTGGAGTCGTTAATCCATTTGAGTAGTTGGATTTGAAGCTGCGCCGCAAAGATTTTCCCAATTACGTCGAGCAGGGCTATCGGCCTGTAGTTCTTAGGGTCTGTTCGATCGCCCTTTTTAAAGATCGGTACCACAATGGCACTCCTCCAGGATGAGGGAATCATTCGCGACTGTATTATTGATCTGAATAAGGAGTAACAAAATTCTGCCCATAAGTCAGGAAATTGTTTCAAATGTTGGTTGGTTAGGCCATCTGGGCCTGGTGCTCCTGAGGTGCTCAGTCGGGCGATGTTCTTGTGTATATCTTCTTTCTTTATTACAATTGACCATTCTTGCTCTTGACGTGGGGCTGTTATGGTCTTTGTTGAATTGTTGTTAAAGGCCTCTGCATAGTGGCTTACCCATATGTCTTCTGGGATCATGGATTTTATGATGGCACCCTGAGGGGTTGAGATGTTATTCAGGTAGCTCCAGAAGTCGCTAGTGTTCCTATTTGCAAGTGCTTTCATCATGTGTTCGGCGTCTCTTTGCACAATTATATGTTTGTGACTGATAAGCCAGTTCTTGTAAGTCTGTTTCAATTGTTTAGCCTTATCGTGATTGCTGGAGACTCCATTGTTTTTAAGCAGTCTTAAGGATTTTTGCAGGTTTTTTTTCTTTAGGTTCAGCTCTGCATCCCAAACGTGTGCCTGTTTGAAATTTGCTTTTGCCTTGCCAGATCTTTTTTCTCTATAGGTCTCTAATAGAGTTGTGTATTCAGTTTGTTCTTTCACTGGTTTTTCTCCCAGTGCTTTGCAGGGGCAGTAACACCATTGCTAGAGGCTAACTCTGCACAACCTTGATCCTTCCCACTGACCCCCGTGCTCTGAACAGGAACTGGAACACTGTCAGGGTCCTGACAACTCAAAGGCACCCCAACATTCATCTCACTCGCACCAGAGGGACCAGATGAAACAGGAGGCAGCACATCGGAAAAACTCCCGCCAGAACCAATATCTGTACAATCACCGTCTAAAGCAGCACCTGCACCAGTGAAATTACCTTGTCCACGGGATACACAGCCCCTTTCCACAACAACCACCCGCCTAAGGCTCCACCTGGATCCATCATCCAGTTTCACATAGCCACGACCAGTCTTGACCACAATTCGGGGTTGCATGTACTTCTCCAGCATGGGGTCTGGCATGGATTCACATGCTCATGAATATTCCCCGTCGTCAGGCCGGGAATCCTCGGTACAGAAAAAATCGGTATCAGTTTCGTTTCTGATCTGTCTTTCTTAGTAGTAACCAATCACTGATCTCTGGGTCATACTGCCCCCAGCCAATGACTGCCCTCTCCCTAAGCCCCGCCCCTGGCAGCCATCCTCAGATTTTTACCGCACGTTCAAGTGTTGGGAGTCCTCGTGCTATAGCTTTCAAGCTTTTGCTGCGTTTTTGCGCTTTTTCAAAGAGATGTTCTCAATTTTCGGTAGATTGAGCCTCAAGCTCCACCGTTTCTACATCTGATTAACGGGGACCCGTGTCTGACTTTTCTACGCCCCTCAAGGGTGAAGATTTCGTCGAGTTACGCTTTTGAAGGATTCCAGAAGTTTCTGAGGCCTACCCCGGACATGGCCCAGGACAAAGGAAGTTCGACGCCCGGGAAGCTGTTCAGGGTCTGCCCTGGATGCCAGCTACAGAATGTGTTCAAGGAGGACGAGCATTCGAAATGTCTCTACTGTCTTCATGAGGACAAAACGCACGTGGAGAAGGTCTGTGCGTTTTGCGGGAACATGTCGGAACGGACCATGAAGGACCGCCGTCTTCGTCTCGCCAACTGGCTGGAAGGGAGCCCGTCAGGTGAGAGGAAAAAGAAGAAATCCGAGCGGTCTTCTAAGTCCTGTGAGGGCACCCCGGCGACGGGGGCCCAACAGAAGGCTAAGCACCGCGAGTCCGCGGGCACCGGGAGCGCCGAACGGTTGGGCTCCGCGGCTGCCAGGCAGGGCGCATCCTCACCGGCGCTATCGACCACGAGCCAACGCTCTGGCTCGGGTAAGAGGAAATCCGAGAACCCGGCTACGCTGCTGCCCCGGTCGATCTCGAAGGATCCAGCCGAGGGGGAGCGAGGCAGTGACCCTCCCTCCAAGGTGAAGGCTCCAAGCGCACAGAAGGTGGCGAAGGCCTTGATTCATCCGGCAAAGGCTTCTATCGAGGAAGTCGCGGCGGCCCTGGCGCAGCCTGTGGTGGCTATGCCAGTGGAGGCGACCTCGGGGGCTAGAGTTTCCCTGCCACCGCGGAGGGAATCCTCTTTCAGGCCCGTGGAGAAGACTCCCGTGAAGGCCCCGGTGGAAAAAGAGGGGGGGGGGGGGCAGGCGGCCATCTTGGATACGGACTCAGCCTCCGAGGATGATTTGATCGAGGCTTTGGAGAGCCACGACAAGGGCCTTGAGGGGGCCCAACCCATCGGGAGGGATCCCGACGAGGGGAACGTCGAGAGCGACGATGGTGCCGACGAGGCCCAAGAACAACCGTCACAGCCGGTGCCGCAGGACAACTCGGAGGTCATCTTGATGGGGATACAATCCTTATGTTCGGAGATAAGGACAAGATTGCCACTTCCCCCGACGGAGGAACCGGAGCCAGGCTCGACGGAGGAACCATAGCCAGGCTCGACGGAGGAACCGGAGCCAGGCCCGTCGGATAGTCCACCACATAAGAGGAGAAGGACACATCCCCCACCGCCCTATCGGCCTTCGCGGCCTGTTCAACCTTCGTCTCCGTCCACCATCCCCGGGAATGACACTGGTACGGACACAGCCACGACGGGTACGGATGACGGCGGTGACGACGGGGCGGACATCCCGTCTCCCCCTACTCGGGCTTCTCCGCCCGACGAGATTGGATCCTTCCATGCAATGGTTGCCAGGGCATCCGAGCTTTTCCAGCTCTGCCCCGAAGAGAAGGAGGGGTTCCTTTACCAGCGTCGCGAGACCAAAAGGAAGACGGTCCTCGCTGTTCCCCTTCTGGATGACATCTGGGACGAGGGGCTGTCCCTTCTCAAGAATCCTTCCACGACGCCTGCAAAATGGGACCGGTAGGAGAAGAAGTACCGGGTCCCCGACGCGGCCCCGTTGTGCCTTAGGGCGCAACCAACCCCGGATTCGGTCGTCTCAGCGGCGGCCAGGAAGAAAGCGGGGGGGCATCGGTCTCTTCATCAACTTCCCCGCCGAACGGCGAGGGCAAGAAGCTGGACACGATAGGACGATGAGTCATCTCGTCGGCTGCGACGACGATCAAGGCGGCCAACGCCCTAGCAATCATAGCCCGCTACGACAGGGAGTTGTGGTATAAGATTGCCCCTCTGTTGGACTTCCTACCGGAGGACAAGAGGGCGGAGGCCCTAGAGATTCTGCAGGAAGGTGAAGTGGCGTCGGACCACGCCATTACGGTGGCAACGGACATCGCTGACAGCGGTTTCCGCCAGTTGGGCAACAGCATTTGCCTTAGACGGCGTGGATGGCTATGGGCGACGGACTTCCGCCAGGACGTACAGGCCAAGGTGTTGGACATGCCGTTCGATGGGAACAACCTGTTTGGGAAGGCAGTTGATGAGTCCCTTCAAGCCATCAAGATGGGCACAAAGACTGCCTGGGCACTGGGAGTTCTCCAGCAGCGTTGGCCGCCCTTTCGGAGCTCTGGAGGCAAGCAAGGGGACCTCCAAGGGATCCGGAGGTGGCTCCTCGACCTACCGCCAAGCGGCTCGCTCCTCGTCGCAGGAGGCCTATCGAGGAAGAGGCAAGTCGAGTGGATCCCGCCGTCGTCGCCAGGGAGGCCAAGGCCGCAAGGCAAATTCCAAGCAAGACTGAACCGACCGTGGGGTCGGGCCCCCACCGAAGCACCCCGGTGGGAGGCCGGCTGGCGAAGTTCATCAGTGTGTGGGAGTCCATCTCCACCGACCGTTGTGTGTTGAACGCCCTGGCCCTGGGGCACGCCCTCGAGTTCCTAAAGAAGTGCCCCCGCATTCCACCCGTGGCCAGGAAGGAAAACCACGTCCCTCAACTTCTGTTGGAGGTAAAGGCGATGCTCAAGAAAGGTGTCATCGAGCTCGTCACAAAAAGGCTCCGGGGCTCCGGAGTGTACTCAAGGTACTTCCTAGTAAAAAAGAAAACCGGAGGATGGCGCCCCATCCTGGACCTGCGACGACTGAACAAGTACATCAAGGCACAGAAGTTCCGGATGGTCACCCTCCAGCACGTGCTGGGACAGCTGGAGGAGGGCGATTTCCTGTCGTCATTGGATTTGGAGGATGCGTACTTCCACATCCCCATTCTAAAGGGGCACCGAAGTTCCTCAGGTTCGTGGTCCAAGGACTGCACTACCAGTTCAAGGCCCTCCCGTTCGGATTGAAGTCGGCACCCAGGGTGTTCACCAAGGGCCTTGCACCGGTGGCGGCGCGGCTGCGCCTGCAGGGGATTCACGTCTACCCCTACCTGAACGACTGGCTCACCCGAGCAAGGACAAGGGAGCTCGCCGTGGAACAGACAGCGAAGACCGTCCAGCTGCTCACGGACCTGGGATTCTCCATCAACTTTCCCAAATCCCACTTGGTCCCATCGCAAGTCGCACTGTTTCTGGGAGCAAGGCTCGACAGAGTGGCGCGGCTGGCCTCTCCGTCGGAGGAAAGGACGAAGGCCATCCTGGGCAAGGTGCAGGGGCTGCTGGCCATGGACGTGGCCAGGGTAAGAGCCGTCAAGTCCCTCCTCGGGATGATGTCCTCCTGCATTTATCTCGTGCGCCTTTGCAGACTTCGGATGCGCCCGCTGCAGGAATTTCTCGACACTCGCTGGATCCAAGCGACGGCCAGCTTCGAGGACAGGATCACGCTCAACGAGACCTTCCGTCAAGCGATCCAGTGGTGGGGCGCCCGCGCTCATCTGACAGTGGGCACGGACTTTCAGACCCCAGCTCACCAGGTGACTGTGACGACGGATGCCTCCCTGGAAGCGTGGGGAGCGCACACAGGAGATCTTCACGCGAGAGGCCTTTGGCTCCCGGAGGAGAAACCGCACCGCACCACATCAACATCTTGGAGCTCCATGCAGTGTTCTGGGCCCTCGGGTCCTTTCTTCCGTCCCTCAAGGGCAAGGTGGTGAGGATCTTCACCGACAACACCACCACGATGTTCTACATACGGAAGCAGGGCGGAACCAGATCCCCAGCCCTATCCAAGGAGGCCCAGGATCGGTGGCATTGGGCCGTCGCCCAAGGGAGGTTTCTGGTGCCTTTTCATCTGGCAGGAATAAAAAACACCATCGCCGACTCACTCAGCAGGGAGCTGCGCTCGTGCCACGAGTGGGAACTACGCCAAGATCAGGTGGATCGACTCTTCCAGCGATGGGGCAAACCCCAGATCCATCTGTTCGCGACGGCGATGAACTCCAAGTGCCAGAGGTTCGCCAGCAGGTTTCCCCAGCCGAGGAGCATGGGCGATGCTTTCTCGTTCCCCTGGGACGGCCTATTCCTTTATGCGTTCCCTCCGTTGCCGTTGCTGCTCCGACTTGTCAACCGGCTCAAGAGGTCCTGGTGCAGGATGATCCTAGTCGCACCGGCGTGGCCGAGGCAGATCTGGTTCCCGGACCTTCTGGACTTGTCAGCGTCCACACCAGTCAAGCTGCCGGCGGACGTGGATCTTCTCTCCAGAGAAGGAGGCGCCATTCTTCATCACGACCCGGAGTCGCTGAACTTGCAGGCCTAGCTCCTGCAGCGCTAGAGTTTGGAGGATACGATATCCCGGCTGACTGCAGAGAAGTTCTTGCTAAGGCCAGGGCGTCCTCAACTCTCAA